>NC_091546.1:8315000-13115000 GCF_030788295.1 Drosophila virilis | reverse complement strand
CCACATGCGAGCAGGGTATAATTTCTAAAATGCCTCCGCATTGCCATATCTGGGAATTGTCATGGATTGTTGTTGTTTGTGTGTTGGTTGTGATTAGAAATATTTTTCACAATTCAATTTATCGTTTCATTTCGAAGTAAAATAAAAACAAAAAAAAAAAAAAAAAAAAACAATAACTGTGACTTAAATGAGGAGTAAGAAAATGAATATAATTATGATAATTAATGTACGCAAATGGGCAACATTTGTTTTTTGTTTTCTGCATTTTTTTTTTGCGGCTTGGCTGTAGCTGTAAGAACGAATAGAAAAACCATAGAAGATCATATTGCATGGAAATTTGCCTTACTCGAAACGACATTTCCAGATTCTCGCCACCCCAAATGTCCATGCCCTCATCGTAGGAGCCAATCTCATAGAAGTAATCCTTGTCGATGGAGAACAAGCCACCAGCCATTGTCGGTGTACGCAGCGGGGCTGTGCGATCATTATTCCGTCTGGCCATCTCACGCTGTGGAACACGATACCTAGAAATTTCAAATCCAATTAGATTTAGCCACAAGTCCAATGCTTAATTAATCCTGCTAGACAAAGTTATAAAGGCATAAAACTCACAGACGACACCAGCTTAAAGTTAAGCTGAAGTTTTAGACTTAAGTTAATACAAAACTTGAGCACAAAACATTATGCCCTTACTGCGTTGATTCTTTACAATAACCGTCATTTGATGGGGTAATGTGCTTTCATAGTAGAAGCTTAGTCGTGGAAGTCTTCAAGTCTATTAAATAATGAAAGTTCATTTTAAAGGTAAAATAGCATAGCCTAAAGCTTTTAGGCTTATATTAACATGTTTCCTCCTCTCACGCTGAAGCTTCCACAGTAATTATAGGCTTTAATATCATTTCATCAAGCTCATCAAGCACAATCGAAGTAAAAGCTGCTTTTCATAATAATATGGAAACAGATGGGAAAGTGAAGCTTTTATGTGATTTTACCTATAGAACTACCTATTTTAAATTTCTTCTCACACTGTCAGCTGAATCGAACTGGCGATTTCTCTACTTGAAAGTAACAATTGCAAGTGTCACAATAACTATCATTATCCAGGAAATTTGCCTACTTAAACCCACCATCTAAAGTTGAGCTTCCAGTTGAAGCCGCCCCACGTTGAATCCGAAGCGGTAATGTACTCGAAAGTCTCATCGGAGATGACATCAATGATGGGACACACCACGGTGCGACGATTCTGAACAATGCGCGCCAACAAAGGCTCCAGCCAGCCCTCGGTGCACTCACAATGGGCATCCAGGAAGGTGATGACCTCGCCAGTGACATGCTCAGCGCCCAGGAGACGTGCGCGTATCAAGCCGGAACGTTTCTCCGTGCGCAGCACGAATGTACGAACTGGCAACTTGGCCACATAATCCTCCAGCTGTTTGCCCAGGAAGTCTACCAAAGCAGGCGAGACGTTAGATATATGAGAATTATGGCAGATGCGGCTACCGCTAGCTTACCCCTCTCGCTGGCATCGTCCACCAGTATGATCTCCTTGAGCAGGGAGCGCGGCGAACGATTGATGACACTCCAAACGGTGCGCAGCAGCGTTGTCCACGCTTCATTATGGAATACTATCACAATTGAGGTGGTGGGCAGCTTTGAGGGATAGTGTTTGTGCCGGCAACTAAAATGGGGTATAAATATTTCAGATGAATAGATTCTAACTTCGCTTGCGCTTCAACGGCGCACTCACTTCTCGTGCCGCACATCTGTCAGCGAGCGATTCAATGAGATCATATCACTGGCCAATAGATTGAATTGATTCTCCTTGAACTTCTCCTTCATGAGATCCTTCATGTCGGCGGGTATTTTAACGGGTTTACCCATCTCGCCCGGCTTGCCACGCGATTCACGCACCGTGGGCGCCTGGAACCATTTTTTCAGCACCACGCTGCGATAGGTCATCGAAATGCCGCCAGAGACGAAGCCTTGACCCATAATGGGCGCAATGCCAGCGCTATCCTCGGCATCCAATGATTTTTCCGTATTGATTTCATTATCATTCACCAGCTGATTGTCGTCCACCAAACGCTCAGCGTTGGGCTGCTGCGAGGGAAGACGATGATAGATTGATATCTGAGATAGGTAATTCTGTAATCTAAATAGCATTTACTTACCTCGACATCGTATTCGCCGGCTCGCCTGCAACGCCAGCCATCCTTGCCTATACAGTCCGAATAGTGGGCTATGAGCACGAAGTCAAATATGACCCACACCAAAGAGGTGAGCAGCACGATGCGGCAGGTGTTTGAGCGCATGCGTCCGCGCATTTTGCGTGTAAAGCTTTGCAGAGTCATGTTAACTACGTTTGTTAAAATGTTATTGTTTGCTGTTGGTGCTGTTAGAACTAACTGTAAATTTTGTGTTGCGTGCGACAAATTTGATTTGTTTCTGTCAGTCAATCAGTTTATCTGGCAGCAGTCAGCTTCTGTCTGTTTGCGTGGCTATTTATTGCTGTGTGCATCGGCACTCATGTTAACAGCGCACTGTTTTGAGTGAGTTTTTGCTTTCTTTTGGCCACTCTGCTGTTAACTTGAAGGATATGTTATGTGTTGTGGCTGTTATTGTTTATCGTATGTTAACAGTGTATAACTTTTCTTATCAGACTTATTGTTTGACACGCGCCGTGAACTCCCTCTCTCTCCCACTGTCTTTTTTCTAGTTTGATTTTGCTTTGAATTTTATGTTGTTGTTTTTGTTGTTACTATGGTTGGTTGGCACATTTGTGGAGCTGTTGCTCTCTCTGTCTCTGTCTCATGCTACGCACGGACAAGGCAAGATCTCAGCCGCTGCTTCTGCTGCTGCTGCTGTTGGTTAACTAGTTGCCCTTCTGGTCGCATCCTCTTCTCACAGTTGCTTGCTGCTGCTCCATTGAGACGGCGTCCAGTTCCAGTATCGCCTCGGCCAGCTCATGCCCCCACAACCAGTTATGTTGCTCCCCTCTGCCCGCTTTGCCACTATTCCTCGCTTCCGCACGCACCGAAAGACCTTGAGAAACTACTCAACTGCAAAGAAAGCAAAATGGAAACAAAAACCAACATTATTTAATAATCCAATACACAACAACAACAACAAAATGACCATACAAAAATTATAATTTATGTATGTAAATATGGTTGAAAACCGAAAGTTATATTTGTATGGATTGCGAGTTTCGGCCAACAACAAACACTTCACGCTTTTGATTAATGTTAAACACGAAATCGACACGATAAATGATTTGCGATTTTTTTTTTCTTTTTCTGAATACAGTTTCATTGGAAAATATACATGTATGTAATTAAAAACATAAATCGTTTCACGATCCAAAAATAAAAGCAATATTTATTACAGTAAAAAAAAAACTGATAATAAGCTGCTGTTCGCACAAGTGAAATTTCACTGTGGATGATTCAAAGCATGATTCATGATGCATTTGTATGCGATAAGTAGCAGCAATTTTCAATATTCTTAAGTCAACAATCTGCCATTAAAATCTGCATTTGCTTGCAAATATCCCAATAAATGCAATAAGGAAAAAAAACCAAGCATTCAAATACCTTTGCTTGTCAGATCTAGCCACAAAATCCTTGTTACTCCGACAAAACATTTTTGCGAAGCAGTTTACGAGAGAGGCAAATAAATGAAAAATGAACAAAAGATTCGAACCCGAATTCCATTGACAAAGGTCATAGTCGCAGCGCACCTGAAAATGCCACAGCAGCAACAGCAACAACGTTAAGACTAACAAACAGAGACCGGCAACAAACGAGATGTCAGAGGCATCTGAAATCATGTGAACATTTTGCAGCGAACAGTGATGGACGTTGAGCATACCCTATTCGAAACATATTTCAATTGAAAGCCTGTTTACAGCATGCTAAATATGTTGGCTACTGTTACGGTGAGCTCGTTAAAACTGAATAACAGTGCACACTGTTAAGTGTTCACACACTGTTAAATGTTCAAAACTGTTATTTGCATGTCCGTAACAGAAAGCTATGTTAATATTTGTTAACAGTAAAGCAAAATGTTAATTGGATGACTCAGATTACACAGAAGGCATCACAACAAGAAGAATCAGATATACCCAGTAAGAGATTTAATGCGCGAGGGTATAGCAAAAAGCGCAACAACTGCTAACGGTATTTTTTTTTGTCAGGTTTTTCTTTTTGCGCACATAACATGCATTTGAATCATTCATAAGGCGTGCGACGAGTACCAAAGCTACGCCTAGATATGTAGATAGACAGAGGCAGAGCGAGCCAGAGCGAGAGAGAGGGAGAAGGGGGGAGAGTGAGTGGAGTGTGCGAGAAAGGGTAGGCGCATTCGAAACCAGTTTCCCATAACACGATGCACGCACACGTCAAGAGCTTGTTGAGTGGGCGCGAGGCGTGGCAGCGAGAAGAGGTCGGTGGAAGGGCGAACCTGTTAAAATATGCAGTTGCATGAGCAGAGCGAAACGAAAGAGGGCTAAAAACGAAGTGGCAAATGACAGGCAGCGCTTGCAGCGCCAACAGAGTGTCCTTCAGTGCGCGGCACAGGACAAGTTGTCAATAATGCACTCAATAACAAAGATACAAAACGAGTTTCAAGTATGTGTGCACTGTAAAAAAATGCCTTGGCATTTCACAATTTCAACGAATATGTTAAAGATATGGTTTTTACGACAAAAATATAATTTCCCAAACTGAAATTGTGTGCAGTAAAACCATGTATTTTATGATAATCTTTCACAAAAGCTTTTTGAGTAATGCATCAGCAAATGTTTTATTCACAAAGTCCTTTAAAGGGCCAATTTTAATTATTAATCAAATAACATTTAAACTGTTATGCGTACTCAAATTAATCAATTTCAACTGGCATTTCGCAGTTTTTAATTCAATGCAAAAATAAATAAAAAGCTGTAAACAACACAATTGTGATTATGTCAAATATATGATTCATATGTTGATTTGCATAGGAAACGGTAATTAATATGCCCATTTTTCACTAGGAATCATGTTTTAAATAATAAAGCAGAGCAAAAACCTTGACACACTATTAATTATAGTGTCAAATATGAACTGGGTGTGAATGTTTACCGGAGCCACTGTAGAGCCCAGGGCGTTGCATGAAAGCAAAAGTTTTAAGTGTTAGACAATGACTGTTAATCAGCGACTGCTAAATAAGAAGTATTAACATCAGCTTATGCTAATCACTGCTAACAGTATGTAAGAGTAAAAGAGAATAGATAGATAAACAATAAGTGTTCTATTGCATGTAATCAGTGTTAATAGTTAATTGGTTTTATGCTATTAACACGATAACAATATTAATAAAGACACATTTATCACTTAATTATAATTCAATTCAAAGTAATTGAGGCAAACACAACAATCAGCAAATGCTCAAGTAGAAGGAACAGCCAGCACAACAGTTTGGCCCCATCAATGTTAGCAGCCCAATGTAAACACCCTGAGAGCAACATAGGTAGAGAGAGCGAGAGAGGAGAGAGGGCCAGCGGCAATAGTAGCAATTGATGAATTGTGTGTACATGTGTGTATGTGTGTGTGTGTGGGGGCGCCGTCGTAAACTGCTGCTTTGATTTGTGTTTATCGTGTTTTCTCCATTTCACTTTGTCTTCATGTACTTGTGTGTGTGTGTTTGTGTGCGCTGATAAACTTTTGTTGCTGCCTTCATTAAGTCAAAGTTTTGGCTACGCTGCAGAGTGCGCGTAAATTAAATTTTGTATTTTAATTAAAATTCGCACAGCGCGACGCACAGTGTTTCGGAAAGCTGTCAAAGTGTCATAAATTGAAACGACGTTCGCTCACTTAACATCTCGCCCCCACATGCTCTCCCACCCACACTCTCTCGCTCACTCTCTCCGCCTCTCTCTGGTTGGCTCGTTTGCCGCACTTTGTAACTGTGCTCCGGGCACAGACAGCATAGCGGAAGCAAAGTTTTTATAAGAGCGACTGTTGCTAGCTGTTTATGGCTACTGATAAGCGTGGCAGCGGTAGGCGTGGCACTGACTGCGTATGCGTGTTTGTTTGTGCTCGTAGCACTTGTAGCACACTTTAGCACGCTTGTTGAGTAGGCCGCACTTTAAACGCCTCACAGCAATTAATTTGATGAAAATCTGTGTCAATTTCACATGAAAAGCTCCGACCCAAGATGTAAGAGCATACACAATGCATCCGTTCCGTTCGATTAGTTACGCTCTGCGCAGTGATGTCAAGTTTTGTAAAGCTACTTCGTGAATGAAATATTCAAATTCACTTTTACATTGTTGTTAGACTAGAAAAAAGCTAAAACACTTTCAAAAACAGCCAGAATTTCCGCTACACGACACACAATTACAATTGAGAACCAGATTCGGCGAAAATCAAGCGATATGGGCAACATTGGCCAACTGGGATGACGTGGGCATGGCGAGCAGCCCCGGCGACAAGTGAGCAAGCAATTTGATAACGGCATAAAAAGCTTTGAAGCTGTTTGAGCAATTTATTAATGAATTGGCGCGTTCACAAAGGTCGCATCAAGTGGCTGGCGGCTTGTTCGTAAGACAACAACAAACACAGTAACGGGGACAGCAACAGCAACAACAATTACAAATGAAATTGTAACAGAAATTGCAATTAAGAAACGGCAAAACAAAAGCACAGTGAAACACAATTCGAAAACGTCAGCAATTAAACGCAATTAATGAAATTGTCAAATTGTGCAATTACAAACGGCGTCTGTGT
The DNA here is from genome assembly GCF_030788295.1 of Drosophila virilis. Classification (NCBI taxonomy): domain Eukaryota; kingdom Metazoa; phylum Arthropoda; class Insecta; order Diptera; family Drosophilidae; genus Drosophila; species Drosophila virilis. The sequence continues at coordinate 13,108,236 of NC_091546.1, read as the reverse complement.
TTGGCCCCTGGACTGTGATTAGGCTGATGATGGTCAATTGGTCGCAACTGGTTCCCAAGCCACAAATTAAGAACTAAAGTGCGATTACCATGAAATGCAACGGAAAAATAAAAGTTTCTAATGTCAGCCACAAAGATCCTTCAGTAAATGACTGTTACTTAACATACTGTTATCAATGCAAACAGCTTTTCCAGCGATGTTAACATATGATCCAACTGCCTGCTACATAACATGTGATCCACGTGGAAAATAACTTTTATTTACATAGCGTAGCAACATTTATTATTGCAAAAACAAATAAATGCAATTTAATTGCACACACCCACACACAAATGAATTCATCATTCACAAATGCCGCCAGCGAGCTACCAAAATAAATCACTGGCTGTTAAGTCGAGCGCGAAACACATTTTGTATAATTAAGCACGCGCATTTGGCGCACACACACACACACACACACAAACAACAACAAAAAGGGAGGATGAAGAAGAAAAATCCCACATAAAAATACCGCATTTTGAGCGCAGCAGCAAAACGCAGAGCACACATCAAAGCCGCACCCCCGCCATTTGTGTGTGTACCCTACTTTAAAGCAATAGCAGAGGGATACACGGCCAGGCCCTGCACTTGGCGCTCTCTAATGATCCGTGATGGCCAAACGACAGAGTAGAACGAACTGGGCCGGTTGTTGCAGAGGCGCGTAATTTATATTGCATGCAAATAACATTTATTTCACACACACAGGCAGAGAGTAAGAGAGAAAGAGAGGGAGAGAGAGGCACACACACGCACAGACACGTTCCACAATAAACGACGCATCGTCTTGGCGTACCCCCATCTACAATAAAAGCCCAGCCAGCAGGCAGGGGTTAACGAACTGTGTTTTGATAATAAAAATAATAATAAAATGTTAATTTGCCAACCGGCTCTTATCGAATTCTGATTACTGTACATCTAGACGTTGTGACTTGCCTAGGCGATCAGCTGTGAGCGCGCGCAGTGCGATAACTGGTTCAGTGTTGGCTAACGGAATCCAATTAGAGCACAAGTTAGCCAGAGGTAGGTGCTTTTTATAGCAGAGCCAAAATAATCGAGGCGCTAAGCAAGAGACGACTCGACTTTAATTTCGAACTAAGAAAAATCTTTGACTTGGAGATCTTCTGGGATTCGTAATATTCTGCCTACTCTATTTTTCCCTATTTTTACAGCTTATTAATAAAGTTTAGTACTATTAGTTAAATATATCGTATTTTTGTGTGAGCACATTTGTTATTTTTAATTTTTGTTATATGCATATGTGATTTCCAGAATCTAGAATTTTTCGCAGATTACAATCATAAGTATTATTATACTATTATAATAATCTGTTAGTCCTTTATATGTTCTCCTGTGTTGTGTAATTTTTTTATTTAAATGCTATTTGTTATACAGTGTTAACGATTCTTGAAGGTTCATTTTCGAGCATAATTTTATTTGAATGTAAACCTCAAAACTGTATTCATTTTTAAACAAACTTTTCAAATTTTCTTCAAGCTTCTCGAGCTTGTATATTGCCCGTTACACGTTTTCTCTTTTTCATCTTTACTAACGATTCACAAATTCTAGGTCATTTGATTCCAGTCTCGATTGGTTTCGGTTCAAGAGTTGCTCAATATCAACTTAAAAACTGTCATATCATATTCTTTAATATGAAATATCACCCGAATATGCCACACAACGAGCATATCTAAGGGGCAAGCGACAAGAATGTTTTGCAGTGTCGACAGAAACAGACCTCGGAAAAAACACAGCCTACTATGTTAATCCCAAGAAAAGCTGTACAAATTTACGCAAGTAAAAGCAGACCTTATAAAAGAAAAGAAGAAAAGAGAAAAAACAGAAACAAAAAACAGTCTAAAAAAAATGCAGCTGTTTAAGGCTTCTCATTTTTATCAATACAAAAATAATCAGCTCTCAGTCTAGGCTTAAGTTCTTGAGGGTAAACATTTAAGAAATAGGCAAACATTTATAACAATTTACAAATCTGGCGAACAGGTAAGAGACAAAGGGGGCAAATAGAGGAAATGAGCAATGAGCTGATGAATTTCGAGAGATGAAAAAAGAAAACCTGCAAATTGACAAAGTGTTTAAAATCTGTGTTTGTAGCTGTGTTTTTTTTTTTTTCACCGCAAAGAAAGCTGTCATCATTAACATTATCATCATCCACATCATCATCATAATGATTATCTGGCCATCAGTTATTCCACGCGTTGCCTGTCTCTCAGCAGCTCAAAAACCGAATCTTTGGCGCACAACCAAAAAAAAAAAAAAAAACAGAACAAAAAAAAGAGAAAGAAAAAAAATTCATGACACGCATTTTAATTAAAAGCAAATAGGGTCTGCACAGAGGCTGGCAGGGTGCAGAGGGGTGCGGTGTGGGCTGGGCGGCGTATGCGGGCGCGGTTGGCGCATACAAAGCCCGCGCTAATTCCAACAATTTGTATGGTAAGTTGCACGAGTTTATCCCCCAATCTCATGCCAAAAAACAGAGAGCGAAATAAACAGCCAGCACAACACGCCGACAATTAAAGACCCTTCGCTGACGCATTTACCAGATTTTCGATTTATGTTAAACATAACAAATAACAGTAAAACTCCAAAAGCAAGCAGACATGGACCAGGCTACTCTTGACTCTTCTTCTTGCTGCTGATCAAAGCTATATATATATATATATATATATTTACCAAATGAAAGGCATCCCCTGCAATGCGTTACATATACCGTGTCGAAATGCTTATACCCTTCTCAGTAAGGGTGCACGTGTACAGTAATAATGGAGAAACTACCCAATGCCCAGTGGAGGGATTTGGTTTTGGATTCTGATTCAGATTCCCTGTGTTTGTTAAATCTACCAGACAAGTGGACGGGGGGGCGTGGTCGTGCGGTTAGAAAGCAGAAATATGCTAAGCGCCAACCGTTTGCATAGCAATGAGCAATTGCCAGCGAGCATCGGAGCACTAAATACAAACAGAAAAAAAAGGTTGCGAAGTAGTTTTTTGTTTGGTTGTGGCATTTTAAGCAACCTTTTTTTGTTTTGTGGCTGCGAAAAAGTTTGTTGCAAATGCAAAAAGCAACAACAAAGGTGCACTGTCGAATACCCTGTAAAACGTTATACGATCAAATTAAAACGATATTGAATAAAATTCAAAATTTTATCTAGACTTATCTACACTGGAATATTCGGGTATTTTCCCCTTTTAAAAAAAGCTACTTATTTAATTCAACATACGCTTTCCACTGTTTACTTTTTAGGTATTTGTGGCATCTTCTCTCAAAAATGTTAAACCAAATGCGCTAAAACAAAGTTTTTCTCTTTTCTTTTGGGGTTTGACATTTGGCCTTTAATGTAGCCCATCAACGGACAGTGGCTTGACCCGCATCATTAACTTTTTACCATGTGCTCGTTACTGCTACGAAAATGTTGTCGTTTATGCGATGAAACTAACCAAGATCAGCATCAAGTAAAGTTCATTAAAGAAAGAAAACGTCTTTTGACTTTTATCCAATTAACAAGCTGTGCATCAACTCCAGCTAACGCAATAATGTTGGTCATTTCCTAAATAAAACTTAAGCTAAGTCAAATTTGAATGTAATATAAAAACTTATGACATACAGAGAGAATTTTCATAAAATAAATGTATACTCAATCTAAATAATTTGTAAAACAAAAAGATTAATAATAATATAAACTTGGCGCAAAATTATATTCTCTGCGAATTCTCTTCACTGTCTTAAAGACACCGTCATAAATCACATTAAACTTCTCACAATAACGTGCACGCATGAACATTTACAGTTGTTGACATCATTCGTGTGTTTTGCGGTTTTTCATGCTACCCACAGCCCCTCGCTACTTGGACGACACACACACACGCACACACACACACACACACACAACCCAAAATAATTGTCATCTCTCTTTGCTGTCGCTGTCTTTTCTTCTTCTGTCTCTTCTTTCAGGTTTTTTATTCTTTTCTGTGGGCCCATTAAAATGTTATTTCCTTATTATTATTGCCCCCAGCTTAATCGTCCTGTCCAACAGCAGCATCAGCGCCCATTGACGAGAACTCAACATGTGAATGACTGGCTGACTGAACGACTGCCTGACTGACAGACTGACTGCAGCGGCAATATACGAAGCCGAGTTGAGTGCGTGCCAGCGACAATGGAATAGCATTTCTATGGCATAAATTTGCGGGAGACTTGGCCACGTAATCTCCAGCTATTGCCCGAGTGTGTGTGTGTGTGGCGCCACACACACACAAACACAGTATCAGGACTGTTAAATGACGCTCCCTCCTAGCTGCAAAACTGCAAGCAATATATGCATGGATGCTCTAGCTCTAGGGAAGTTTTCTACTAGAAGGTAGGAAATATTGAATATTCAGTAAAATTGAATATGAATGAAAATCGCATAGAAAGGCGATGTTAAAAGGTGGCTTTGAGCTAGAAAATATAGGAGAGAGAGAAAGGAGGGAAAGAGTTAGCAGGAGTAACAGAGCGAGTAAGATAGAGACAACAAACTTGCCCTTCTATGCGATTTTCATGAATTGTTTACAATATTGTAAAATGAAATGTCTCGTATCTGTGAGATGTCTCGCACAGGTATTACTACCAGATACACCTATTAACCCATCTATAAGGAGTACAGGGTGTAATAGACTTTTTGTAGCTGCGTCACGTCGATTATGTTTATAATATAGCAAATGGCAGAACAACAGCAACCACAACAACAAAGACTCGTCGTGCACATGCAAATCGGTAGAGTAACTAGTTAAAATCGATAAGAGTGAGGCTTTAATGCGATTACTCGCCAGCTAAATGCCAGCTCTTCAATATGATTGACAAAAGGGGGGCCGTCATTCAATGCCAACAACATTGAACTAATTAAAAACTTGCGTAACTTGTGAAATACCCTTGATGCTGGAACTTGGCCCGAACCGGGCCACAGAGGCAGACGGGGCGGGCAATGGACACAATGGGAGCATCTTTTGCCAGTGGCAGACTTAACAATTAGACAAAGTGCAGTCGGGCGTTACGTCGTCTGTTGGCGGCGCTTATCAAAGCATGCGGCGACGGGACGACAATCAACTTTAGATATGAGTCTGGAACCAGTAATGGGAATTGGAACTGGAACCATGCAGAAATCAGTGAGTGAAAAATAATGTCATATTTTCAATTGTTTTCAGAGCATTTAGCAATCATTTAAGATACGATTTTCATGCGCCAAACATACGATGTTCTTTAAGTAATTAAAAAAAACGAAAATTAACAAGTTTCTTACTTTTATAGGTATTTGCTCTACGTTTGTGTAGAATATATGCAATTGAATCTTTATGGTCTAATGCGAAATCTATTTTTATGAATGCGTGGCATATTTGTTATCAATTGCCCTTAAAAGATAGAGTAGCTTCATTAACTTAACTACCAAAAATATGTTTAAAATTCATCAAGAACTTTAAATTGCTATCTAAACATGTTTCCACTTTAAGTAATCGATATGGGGTAAAAATTGACGAAATGTGTCACATGGGCACACATTTATTTTTAGCATATTATGTGCAACTAATTACTTAATGTACGCCCCTCGTGCTGTTGCCTGTCAACAGAGATTTTTCCGCTTGTTAGTTGCGTGGCGTTTCATGCGCTAATAGTTAACAGCCACAGACACGGCCACATACAAACAACAGTTGATCAACATTTATGGGGTCGCTGTTGTTGTCGCTGCTGCTGTTATTGTTGTTTTTACAGCTGCTGCAACTCCAACGCCGCCAACCTTGGCAAAAATGCTGCGCTGGCTGTTGTTGCTGCGTTGGCGTTGGCGTTGACTACGCGCTGCTGCTGCTGCTACTGTTGTTGTTGTTGTTGTTGTTGTTATTGCTGTAGCTCCAGGGCTTTGTCAAGTACGGCAGCTATGGCCGTGGGCCTGCGTCATGGTGTGGAGATACGAGAGAACGAGAGGTAGGCAGGGGGGAGATGGGGGAGGGTCGCGTAGCCAAGCAGCGCATGGCTCATAAATTTCTTGCTGGTTTGCAATATGAAATATTTGCAGCATAATTCAATTAAGCCTGTGTGTGTGTGTGTGTGTGTGTGTGTGTGTGTGTGCAGTGTGCCGTTAATTTTTAATTTATGCCCATAAAGTAGAGGGCAATTTTCATTAGGCCACATTTGAAAGATATCGAAAAAGTTAAAGCAACAACAATTGCATATAAAAAGAAATGTTAAATTCATTCTTAAATTAATTAAGTACGATTTTGCCGTAAAAAGGTAAAAGTCATAGTCTGTACACGTACATTGTTTATAGTTGCCAAATTAACAGTTTAGTTGACATGCACACAGATTACATAACTGTTAATGTATTTATTTAACAAACAGCAACTCCTATTTAACACTTTTGATGCCAATGTTAACTGAATTTCTGTTTCAACATTCTTCAAACATAGCAGAGTTAACATAACTAGCACATAAACAGACTTAGGGACACAGCTGTTAACAACAGCCTCTGTCTGCAGATCAGAACAACAATTAACAGCAGGCAGCCGGCAACGTGTCGAAACGAAAATATGTCTGTGTGTGGCAATCAAATAATTGGTTTCTTGTCTTTTGTGCACTCATATTAACTAGTTTTTTTTTCAATTAAATTTTTTTTTGCTTTGCTAGCAAAACCCAAAAGTAACTACTAAGTGACTTGTTTTATGTTCCGAATGCCAAAGTTTTGTATGCTAAAAATAGAAACTACAAGAGCTTTAAAATTTCAAAGAACACGAGCTTTAGTGATCATTAAAAATGGCTAGGTGAACGAGGGGGAAGGGGGACAAGTGGAGTTCTCAAGTAACAAAGTGGCTGCTAGCAAAATGCTGCGTAATCATTTTCGGAAGTTTCAAGCAAATGGACAAGAACAAAGATTCAACGAAGGACAGTGTGAGGGGTTGGGGGGCAAGGGAGAGCTAGAGTCGACTAAAAGCTGTGCAAATAAACGAAGGCGGCAACGTCAGCTGTAGATAAAACAGTGCATAAGTATGCGTCTGTGTGCGAGTGACAGACATTCCAAACAGTGACAAAAACAACAGCAACAAGAACAACAGAAAGCAGCAGCAATAGCTAAAAAGAAATAAGGCCAATGATGCTTGTAATTGTAGCTGCGTCGACTTGACAGAGTTACTGTTCTTGTTGTTGTTGTTTGAGTTGCGGGCGTGCTGTTAAGGCCATGCAAAAGACCCAAGGCAATACCACATTATGAGTGCGAGTGAGAGCGCACGCACACGCAAGAGCACAAAACGTAATGCGACAAACAAAAACTGTGTGCAATGTGCGAGCTTTGAAAGTGATTAACATTTTATGTGAGAGCCGCCGCTGGCTGTTGATGATGTTGATGATGATGATGATGATGATGATTGCCTCCTCACCGAAGTTAATCAAGCAGCAACAGCTAGGCAAAGCAGAAAGAAGTGCAACAAGAGCAAAAAAGTGTTGAATAGGATGAACTACGCGGAGGTGCCGGGTGAGCAGCGCACAGTGCTGCCAGCTTTTGAGAGGCTCAATAAGTTGGATTTAGCAGAACAAAAAGAAGGGAAATGGCTGCGTTTTACTTTGAAATAAAATAGCAAAAAGAAAATATATTTACATATACTATATGCAAAATATATTCCACTTCCTAGTTGAAAAAAAAGCTACATTTCAAAACGGTTTTAAATAAAAGCTAGTTTTGATGTGAAGCTATTGGAAAATGCAACACTGCAAAGTCCTTTTCAAATGCATATTGACAAGCTTTTGAATGTTAACAAACATTGTTGCCTCTCCTCTCCTTTCCATTCATATCGTTTTTCATTTCGAAAAACACGAAAAAGAAATCAATAAATTAATAATCATTTTTATATGCCATAAAAATACCCTCACTCTTGACTAGGAAACGAAAAAAAATATCAGAAATTAGCCAACTTTGCGAATTTCCCTTTATGTAAAAAGTACCAAATGACATCTTTAACCCATTTTAATACTCCTCGCAGAGTTGTTAAAGCTCTTCAGCAACAGCTGCTGCAGCAGCAGGCGAACTATGGGGAAATCTACAGAGCATCCAGTTCCTCATCTGTTCACTTGTGATATTTTCACTGTTAGACGTGATGTTGTTGTATTGGTAACTGCTTTTGCAGGTGCCTTGTGCATATGCATGTGTGTGTGTGTGTGTTTGTGTAGTTTTAGTGCCTGGCTCTGGGGGGAATAGCGCGCTTTTGATGGCTTTCTCTCGTACAACTTTGGACATTGCACCAACTATCTGGGCATATTAAAAGTGGCTAGTTATCTGTTTGTGGTCAGTGCCATGGCCCACTTTTATAGCTTCATTTGGCCAGAAAAAGCAGCAGCAGCAGCAACATCAGCTTCAGCAGCAGCCATAGCAACAACAACTAGAGAATCAGGTAGCCAGGCAATTAAGTACTCCGCGCGGCTAGCTGCTAAGTACACTCAGGGAAATTTCCATACACTACAAGAAAAAAAAATACTCTTCTACTGCATATAAGGAATTTTCGCTTGAGCACAGGGAATAGTTAAAAGGGAAATTATGGCATATTTATGGCTTTACGGAAATTAAGAAACAAAATCTTTACTTTTTCTTAAAATTATTGTTAAATTGTGCAAAATTGGTAAATAAGCATTTTAATAACCGCATCATGTTGATATAAACTAATTAGAATCAGAGAACTTCAAAAAAGTCCAATAAAAAAGGTAATTTTTCATATATTCACATTTCTGTAAAAAGGAACAATCCCAAAATAATTTTAGCGGTATTTGAAATTTCCCTATCATTATCAAGGGACATTTTATGCTTTAAGAAAAACTGTTTGAAGCCAATTGTTTTTTTTTTATCTAGGAAACAAGATCCTTTTCCAGGGGAAATTATGCCATTTTGAAAGAAAGTTCTTTACTGCTGCGCCAATTTTCTCTCAGTGCAGCAGCGATAATACGCAACGCAATCAGAACTTCAGAACTTGCCCCGGCTCCAACCCACCAACGCCCAGGTGGTCAAGCGATGAGGGTTGGGCACTTAACGTTAATTACAGCGCAAAGTCGGCCTGAATGCAGTTGGTGCCACTGTGCAGGGCAGTTGGCTGATAAAAGGAGAAGAAGAAAAAACACATTTGCAAACGACGATAGCAGCGGCAGGGGCAACGGCAGGGGAGGAGCAAATAGGTGCACATAGCAGAGCAGATAAAAGAAAAACTTGCGACAAGTCAAGCACACGCACACACACACACATACACACATACACAAACAAACACACGTAGGCGAAAAGCCAACAAAAAGCGGAATTGCAACTGCTGCAGCAGCGCCTGAATTAGAGATGAGCATATCGCAGGTTGCCGGCGAGGGGTGAGGGGTAGCAACGAACCGGTTTAATTGAGCGACCTCCAATCAGAATCAAGTTCACGACAATAAAAAAGCCGCTAAACGCACTCAACACAACCACAACAACAAAAGAGATTAGCTATAAAATTAAGTACAACAAATTAAAGAGAGAGCGAGAGAAGACAACAATTGAGTTTTATATTCACCTTAAACGTTGTGCAGTCGGCGTCGCTGTTGGCGTCTGTGGCAGGCAGCGTTCAAAATTCCTGCGAAACAACACAAAAGTTAGAAGCTGGACGTGTGGACTACGCGGGCACAGGACAAAAATGTGCACGAGCTTTGCCCGCACCGCAAACCGTGAACCCGGGCCCCGGTTTATTTACGCGTTGTATTTCTAACGGAACCGCGCAACAACTACAACAACTGTGTGTGTGTGTGTGTGTGTGTGTAGTTTTTTGTTTTTATTTTACTTTGTAGTAGGTATCAAGTGCCTGCGCACTTACACACAACACACAGCACACACACACACATGCACGCACGCACAATATTTTTCGAAAATACCAGCGTAGCTATGTGTGTGTGTGTGTGTGTGTGCACTCTAGCTGTTTTCAACAATGACGCGAAATTTACCAAATATTCATTCAGTCGCACTGCAACACTTTCATTATTTCTAAATTATTATTATTTTGTTATAAACAAACGCGACGTTCTCGTTTCGGCGGCACGACTGCTGCCTTGTGTGTGCCTGTGTGCATGTGCGTATATTGCATTTAGATATCTCTTATATATTTATTATGCACACTTTAACGCGAATATTGTAATGAAACACTTAATTTGTTTAAAAATACATACAAAAACAGACCACGCCACGCGTCCGCACAGTTTGTTGAATCGGAAAAGAATGAGTGAAAAGACCGAATTAATTATCGATATATCGATAAGTGCGGCTCTGTGTTGATACAACAATATGGCAACATGCTGACAAGCGAACTGCCCTGGTATTCAGCTGTTGGCAACATGTAGCCCGACATGCCTATGCTGAGTGCATGAATGAAGAAGAGAATGTCCGCAAATGTTGCTGGGCGGCATGTAGCCTCACGGCGCACATGTTGCTAAGCACTTAGCGATGACAAAGACTAAGCGATATTCCAGAAACCCAATCGATGTTGGACAACAAAATGCTATACGACACAATAAGCCTATACAACTATAAGCTGTCTCTGTAAATGTAATAAGTCAGACTGATAAATATAGAAAACGCAGCTGTTAACGCAAAAAAGAGCGCCAACTCTGTTAAGGAATATCGATAATATATCGAGTTGGGGCGTAAGCAATTGCAATTGGCGCGCATTTAAACACTTATTTGATTTTCATAAGTAATAACAGCAAAAACACAGTTGTAACTAGTTTAGCATTTATTTATCATTAAAATTTCACTGAAACACGATCAAAACTATATTTGACTCTGCTTATGCCTGAGTTTCAACTGACAAACCAGGTCCATTTAAAATCTTAATTTTATTATTTTGCTTTCTAAAGGACGTACTCGTATGCTTGCTTAAAACAAAATTTAGAAATAAATAGCGAATAGGAAATTTACATTTTTTGATTTTTGTTGTTGTTGTTGTTGTTGCTTACAATATCTTTCGTTGTTGCCGCCAAAAGGAACGGTACGTCTCAATTTATCAAAAATTATTTTACATGACAAAATAAAATTGAAAATAAATTCGTTAACGGAACAACACACAAAACAATGAATTTAGCTGCACTAAAAAAATAAAACATTATTTTGCAGAACCTATAAAAAAAATTAATTAAAAATTCATAATAAAAACCCTGTTTACTTTGTCGATCGTGCTTGGGTTATCTTCTGTTTCTCCTCATCGGTAAACTCCAGAATGCTCTCGATGGCCTGCAAATGGCCCTGCGAGTTCTCCTTATCTGTGAGAAAGTAGAAAATAGCGCTCTTCAGGAACTGCAGCGTTACCTCCGGATCGACATGGGTGCGATTCTTTTGCGCCTCCAACAAACGCCGATAAATGGTCTACATTCGCGAATAGCGTTTGGTTAGTGTGTGTGTGTGTGTGTGTGTGTGTGGAAAAGAGAAGTGCAGAGAGAGGCTTCAGATTAGTTCACATACAGTAGAGTCGAGCATAAGTGTTTTATATAGCAAATGTGAGGTTAGGTTGCGGCTATACCAAAATATAAGTTGGTTAAATGTTATTTACATATAAATTTGATTCACTGGTGCTATGACATTTGATGAACATTTAGGTTATGTAGTATATGTAACACTGAATATATTTGGTAAGGAAATGTTTATATATATATATATATAGTAGTATATATTGTATTTGCATTGGGCGTACATTTTAGGTCTATAGGGAATTAGTTTATATGAACCACATGCTGGGTATTTTTAGCTTAACGTGTGTCAAAATTAATCAATGATTGTTTTCTGCTTATTTTTTTTTACCACCTGTTGCTGCACAGCAACGAAATAGTCGCAACTAGCCTGTCTTTATTTTTTATTTAAACTAAATTAGTGTTAATACATTGCAAAACATACCTCTAGTTAATGCTAATTTGGTAGTAAATCAACACAGCAAAGAGTCGAGTGAGAAAAAAGCCAACGACATGTTAACGTGGCCAGTGGAAACGCGTTGAAATCAACATATTTATTTCGTGTTTCATTTCACACATTCCCCATGCCCCAGATATACCAACACCCGTTACACGCCCCTTAACCATATGATGATGGCGCTTATGTAAATGAAATGTTTTGGGTTTTTGCAGGTTAGGAATACATGAATATCCAAAATGTTCGTTAGCCAATGATTCAGAAATAATAAGAACAGAAATAAGTTTCTTTGTTTTGAAATTTTTGCAAATAAACTATAAAAAAAAACATTTGGGTTAGGTTAATAGGTTGCTTATTTTTGGGGTAGGTTTTTATTTTAGTATTTTTTTTCTTAACGGATATTACAAACCTTACGCGCGCCAAGTACCCACAAAGAAATCGCCTCCTTTGCAGTAAGGAGAGCATGATTACTGCCGCACTCCCTCATTCTACAATCTGATGCCTACAAAAATAGTTGTTTTTTTTTGTTTTTGTTTTTTTTTTTGTTTTGTTTTTTAGGTTATACGACAAAATATATATATATATTTTTATATATATAGATAGAAAGAAAATTATGTAAAACTTTAGTAAAATTTAAAACTCAAAGACAAGGATATATATTGAGAGAGTTTATATAAGCATGCAGGAGAAAAGGTAAATAAGGAAAAAGAACAACTTAAGAGCTCGCAACGGCAACTGTACTTTCGTTATCATGCACTCTCCACTACGCAGTGACTGTACTTAGCTAATTGAACTCGCAACGGAACGGAATGGAATGAAACAAGCGAACTTAACGAAGAAGTAGAAAAAACGTGTTGATACTTGAAAACAAATCAAACGTTGCTTTTAATGTATACTTTTGAATGCAAATGTTTGTAAAAGTTAATTAATTAATTAATGTTATGCGGTACTTAAAGTCTATGAAATGAATAATAAATTATTGAATTATTAGCGACGCGCATTTCAATTAAATGCAGCTTTTCCAGCCAGGCAAAGCGCCAAATTGAAATGAAACGTTCTCAATCAAAAGCACACACACAAACACAGACACAGACACACACACACACACACATACGCACGCACACACACAACAGTTGAATGTCATAATGTTGTTGATGTTTATTTGTGTGCGTGTGCTTTGATTTATGTTTGTTGTGTATTTTTGTTGTTGTTGTTATTGTTGTTGGATGAGTCGCAGTTCACGATGCAACAAAATGCAACACACAAAACAAAACCGAAAATAATATTAGAAATATATTGAAGAATCTTACGCGTATATTCTCCAGCTCATCCTGTGTGCTTTGCAGCTGATGCAGCAGCTCGTTGATGGACACCTTGCTGTCCGGCTGGCGTTGTGCCAGTTCCATTGCCTGGAAACGATGGAATGAAACATTACAAATGCAACTCTGCCAGAGCCTACACTGTGCAAAAATAAAAGGGATAGTTCCTGTGTAAATTTGTTACCAATTTTATAGAACAAATATTCTACGAAACGTTAGAAAAATTAAGCGATTTCGAAAAAAGGTATTGTTTTAAATTAATAATCTAAAATTGATGTCCATAAATTGGACGAAACAAAATCGAAGCAAAATCGGAGCTCTAAAAGTGCGAAATCGCGTTGATGAACCCAAACTGAAGGAAGGGCATTGGTTCAAACCCTTGTGGTATTGGCAAGCCATGAATTTACTGTTTTTTTTTTTTATGTAGGTCATTGGTTCAAATTCAACAGAAAATTGTGATTTAAGGCAAATCCAAAATAAACTTTTGTTGAATTGACAAACCACAAACTGATCTAACTTTTTTAAAGGCAGGTCATTGGTTCAAATCCAACCGAAATGTTTGGTTCAATTGACAAGACATGAACTGCATTAAAATGAACAGAAACTGATCTAAAATGAACTTGTTTTTCCTTAAAAGGTAGCTCGTTAGCTCGTTCAAATCCAACTGAATGAAGTGGTGTTTTTTTTCGAGTGCAGATGGAAGCGTACCTGATCGGCGCGCGTGATGCGCTCCGCCTCCTGTCCCTGCTGATACATGTGCAAATACATTTTGTTCTGCTTCTCCTCATGCTCGATCAGCTTGCGCTGCAGATCCTCGAGCTGTTTCTCCAGCTCACGGATGCGCTGCTTGGCGTGCTCATAGTCCGGCACAATGTCCGAGTAGCGTGTGTTGCATTCGGCCAGCTTCTGTAGCAGCGCCTCGACCTTGTCGTTGTGTGTGCGCTTCAGGTCGCTGGCGGCGCCGTCTTGGGTGCGAATCAGCTCCTCGATGCGATGCTCGTACATGCGTATTAGCTCCTGGCGCTGCAGCTCGTAGTTCTCCAGGCTGCTGGATGCTGCCGCCGCGTCCGGCGCCGTCTCCTCGGGCGTTTCACTTTGCGTCTGCGAGTCCTTCGAGTGCACCGACGACATGGTCAGATCTTCAAAATGACCCGAGTCCGCATACGAGCTCTGCATCTCGGCGGACATTTGCAGCTGCTGGTGCTGATGCTGCTGCTGACGGGCCAGATGACGCGGACTGCACTTGGCCTCGTCCACCATGTCGACGATGGGCGAGACATCCTGCGAAGTCTTCAGCTCCGCTTCGCGCACCGTTACCGCATCCGAGGAGGCGGAACGCTCCTCGGGCGAGCTGAGCGATGCCTTGAACAGACGCAGCTCGACAACCTCGCGTGTCAGACGCAAAATCTCCGTATCCTTGGCCTCCAGATCCTGTCGCGCTATGCTCAATAGCTCCTTGAGTCGTCGTATCTGACGCTGTGCCCGCTGCGTGGGCGTCAGATAGTCGGCTCCAACTTGGCCCGCATAATTGGAACAGTGCACCACATACTTCATCTTGCGTCCACTGAAGGTGGTGCCGTTTCTGCAACGAAAAACTTATATTTAGTGGGTGCTTTATCCATTTTATTAGTTTGTAATATTTGTCTTACTAAGTGTGTGCAAGATTCCATTAAAATTGGGGTTCGGAATAAGCTAACTAAAAATTTCCCCATATTCAAGTGGTTTCCTATTCCCTGGAAATTGTGGTCTTAACAATTCCCTGTATTTTACTTATATTAATTCTTTTAATATTGTTTAAAATCTAATTAAATTTTTCCTTCTAATCTGATTAGTTTTTTGAATTTCCGTTTAAATAGTTAAAAAATAATATTTCCCCATATTCATAAGAAATTTCCCATTTTTTGTATTTCTAAGTAAATGTTTCCCTATATTTTCAAAAAGTTTCCAAAAACAAAAAAGTAATAGCTAAATACTACAAATTTCCCTATATTAGAAAAAGGCTTGGTTCTGTTTCAAAAATTCGATTGAAAATCTCGCATTTTTATCTATTTCCCTATATTCTACTGTTATGGTTACTTCTCTAGCAATCTCACCTGGCCACATAGGGATGCTCGCAGGACATGGTCGAACGACCCGATGTGGTGGTCGCAAACGAATACATCGAATCTAGATCATCATCCAGATAGGTGCTCGGTGAATCTGGCGTGCCTGGCGGCGTCTTGGGCGATATTTTCGTCTCGTGCACCGTGGACAGCTTCCCAGTGGAGTCCTGCTGCTTCCTGTTGAGCGTTTTGGACAAACGGGCGCAATGCTTATCACGCACACAGCTGTGGCTCGGCTCGGGCGGTGTCTTGGGCGTCTTTGGCGTGGACGTGGACGTCGACGTGGCCGTTGCGATGCCCGCTGTCTCTGCACTGCCGCCGTTCAGCTTTAGAGACTGCAAAATAGAAAACAATTATGTTTAGACCGAAAGCCAAACGATTAGCCCAAGCACTGCTTCATTTTCTTGCTGGCTGCTGGCTGCTTTCTTTCGCTGCCAATCTCTGCGGTTGCTCCAATCGAAGCTCTGCCTTGCTCAGTTGTGCATAGTTCGCGAAACGCGTAAAAAGATCGCGTGTAGTCGATAGAAAAGGGGGAGGCAATGGGTTGAGCGGTCGGCTTGAAGGTATCTTGTAGTTACCGTAACGCCCCAAAACCAATTTGTTGTTTTACATTTACAAAACATTTTAAACACCCGTCAGTTACTTTCATTGTGGCATTCCTTCCATTCCGTATCAGAGACACGAACCCCCCTCCCCTCCGCGTCGCCACGATTAAGCGGCAGCAGCAGCATTTTTGTGGTCAATTTAATGCCTATGCACCAGCGGGGGTATTAAATAGGGGGAACAGCATTTGGTGGGACTTTGTTTAGTCCGAACCGGAAATACTTTTCGACTATTCCCAACTCTGTTTTGATTTGATTTGCAGAAACAAAGTTAAATTTGGCTCTCTAAAACATATTTTATAAAAATTCATTGAGCTTTAATTTATGTAAAAATTTATTATCTAAAGAAAAACCCACTTTTTATACAAAAATTAATTAGAATTAGAAGAGACCAAAATTTCGCACCTAGATATTGTTATGAATGCAACAAATAGCTCAGACCAAAAATATCAGATTTATATGGAAATTATATTTCTCATTTTTCTTAAAGTTTCTTATTGAATTACAAAATTTGTTTAAATGCAGTTTCTGCTTTTATTTGTACCCAATAGATACAAATATGCCTAAATACTGGTAAATTATGCATGCCTTGGTACATAATCCATTTTTCGTATATTTTTTCAAGTCGAAATCAGCTTAAAATATTGTTTTAAGTAATTCTCACTATTCTCGTAGCCAGTGCAACAAAATTAATTGTTAAACCATTTTTGGCAATGCATTTGTAACCAATTAGTATTATTCATACCTTGTTATAAAAATATATTCTTTGTAGTTCTTTAAGTCTGAATCAGTTTAATTTGAGCACCAAAAGGCATTAGCTTAAGCTATTCTCACCCATCTTAAAAATGTCTAATTAAGTAAAAATGTTTGTGTAATCCAGTTCCGGCTTCTATTTGTAACCAAATGTAACCAAAAGCTGGTATATATGGCTTTTTTCAAGCTTTAATTTTTAATCAGCTTAATTTAAGATACCAGTTAAAAATGTCTAAATCCAATTAAGACTTCTATTTGTAACCAATTTGGTATAAATGTACGCAACAAGTGTTACTTTATTCATGCCTTGTTGCATAACATATTTTTAGTAGTTGTTTTAAGCCTGAGTCAGCTTAATTTAAGCAGCTAAACGCATTACTTTAAGCACTTTACGTGCTTGCGAACCAAACCCTACCCCACTATGATATAATGTCAAGCTAGAGTTTGCCTCGATTTTCCCGCTCTCTCTGCATGCGGAGACAGCTTAAAAAAAGCGCACCGTCTGTCATTTTGCGAGTGCCCCAAATGTGATTCAGAATAAGATCTATCACTCGCCAGCCAACCGCGTGGACTACTGTCAGCTATTTTGCTGCCACTGCAAATGCAACTGCAACGGCAAAAGGTTTGGCTTGCAAATCAGGTTAGACTCAGGTGAGTGTTGGGTTGAGCGAGAGCCGCACACACACACACACACACTCGCACACACAGCACGTACCTCATGCATATTTCATAATCATCATTAACGAGTTTCTTGCCCTATTTTAATTGTTCAACTACTGGGAAATACATACTTGATGGCACTTCTACAAAAAGAAAACAATGTATTCTCGCAATAAGTTTTACGCACGAGCTAACAGCACAGCTGGGTAAAAATAAAAGATAATAAGTAGCTGTAGCTACACTCAGAGAAATCATTAAAAATTCTGTTTAAATTGATAAAAATGTGGCGAGCAGCTGGCCCCAGCTCGAGCTGTTATGGCTCATAAAAGGAGATATGGGCTAAAGATACGAATACACTTGGAGAAAAACCTAGCACTAAATAGAGTTGAAATCATCCAAGTTCATTTCGTACTCAATCGCACTTTAAGTTCCTTACAACATTATTTGCTAATTTTAAGAATATACGTACTTGAACTAAGCGGAAAGCGTAATCAAAGGAAGTATAGCATTTTTTAAAATAAGCTAAATCTTGTTTTAAGATATCTTTTCTGAAATGCTTGGCATTAGAATAAAAGTGCTTGAAGTAATTAATTTCATAGCTTTAGCTTAAGAGACTTGAAATAAAAATTTAACTTCTTTAAATCTTGAAAAAGATGACTTGAAATAAGTCTTTCATTCAAAGAAGAAGTTCTCGAGATCTTTAATAGAAGTGTTTTAAGAAAAGTTTTAAGGTTAAGCCAAAAAAGACTTGACATAAGACTTAAAATAAGTATTCTATTTGAAAAAGACTGTCTGAAATTCTTAAAAGTCGCACTCAGCTTAAGAAATATCAAATTCTAAAGCATAATGAGCTAGGCTCTTACTTCAAGCTTCCCCGATATTTCTCTCAGTGTTGGTAGCCAGTACATTAACTGGGCTAATGCTCTTGTCGTTATTTTTTAACCGTCCAAGCGTTACGCTTACGCACTTTACAACTAAGCCCAAGTCTGTCCAAAGTCTGTCCAAAGTCTGCTTAGTATCCATTTAATACCCACTAAAGTCACGTCCCAACTATTCCCCGCATGCTTATATGGACCATATATCATTCTGCAGGGGCCAAAGAAAAATCGATGGCTTTGATTTGAGTGCGACTCGCTGCAGGTGTGCAAAATGTACATTTTGTCGTTGCCAATTGCGACAATGGTCAAAATAACCCAGTTGGCCCATTGCCAAGACGACTTCCCTCTATCTAGACTATCGTCTATATATGGGCAACATTTCAATTACGACTGAATATAAATTTCTTTTTTTTTTTGCCAATTTTCAGGGTCGTTGTAGAAAGTGTGCAATTATTTTAGGAACATAATTATATAAGCAGGTGCTTAAGGTCCTTAAGGTCCTGACAAAGTAAGCTGAAGAAATTTGATGGTAGATAAAATAAATTGGGGAAAATCATGTTCAAATATGGAATATCTGTATAAGATATCGAACATTTCATTTGAAGGAATAATTATTAAATATAAAGAACTTTTTTTTGTAAGAAGTTTGATATTTTAATATAGTTAGAAATATTTTTTTTATTAATCATTTTAATATTAAATATTAACTTTTGCTCACAATTTAAGCTTAGCTAAAATTGCATTTATAAAAGAATTTCGATTTCCTAATGGAGAAACGTTTAAACTTTTTATATTTATTTATTTTTTTTCGATTTATCTATTTAGACTTTACTTAAACAATCTTTCAGAAACAAATCTTTTTTTGTGATGTTTTTTTTTAATATTTTCACATTTCGATTTTAGTAATTGTTTTTTTTTTCTTCTCGTATTTCTATGAAAGCATATTACGCTGCTTTTAAATTAATGTATTATTAATTAAATTTTTAAATTTAGCGACTTTCATTTCGTTGATTTAACACACGCGCAAAATATATCAATAACTATTATTTATTTAAAAGGGCCAACGAACTGCAATTATGTCCGTTTGTGTAATTATTATTTATAAGGCACAGAAAACCTTGCCACAAACAGCTGCCACAAGGCCCACAATAAGAATACACGCACACACACACAGAGAGAGAGACACACATGCATAAGCGTAGTTAAATATGCGTATACATGACTTAAGACATACTTAAAGGCATTCACACGCCAGTCGAAACTTTGTTTAAACAATAACAAAGCGAAAAGCGCGAATCGCAATTGGAAAGGGAAGAGCGGCGAGCTTTTGCTTTTGCATGCGTTCGCGTTGAGCATAAAAAATCAACTGAAACGCAAATCGCATGGGTCAGAGAAAATGAAGAAGATGCCAAAAAAAACCAAGTGGAAAGCAAGAACAACAAACGAAAACAAAATGAACCCTCAAAAACGAAGAGCATGAGTTGGGGCTAGAGATACGTGGGCAGAGAGTGCGGCAGCGAGGGTGGTTGAAAAGGTACGGTACTTGTGCATGTGTAGCTGTGCCTGCCTTTGCGTACGTGTGTGTGTGTGTGCTCGCTCCTGTCAATATTTGCAAAAGCTGCGCCGCGCACTTGCATTTCCTTGTTGGCCGCCCGCTCAGCTGTTCGCGTTCCCTTTGCTACGGTTTGGGCATGGAACAGAGCGACAATGGAATTGAAACAGCTGCTGCCCTGGGCTATTCCGTTTACATTGTTTTGGCTGACCCATTATGCAAAACTGAAGCCCAGCGCAACAATAACAACGACAAGTAACTGGCAATGGCACTCAAACTGTAAGCCAAGCTATACAGTTTTACAGTGATTGGTTATGCATATGTTGAATATGTTCGTATTCGATTCGAAGAGTAGTTAGCACAAATTGTTGCAATTACAAAAAAACATGTAATATATAATTAAATAGAAAATTACTTCATCATAAATTATGTATACATATATATATATGCGATATAAACTCAAACTGAACTTTACGCTGGGCGCCTAAAGCGCTGCAGGTACTTTGAGTAGAGATACAGACAGCGTGGTCGACTTGCAGATGCGCTACACCTAAATTAAAGAACCAAAAGCATTTGCTTTTGTGAGCACAAATAAAAACCCAATTGAGTAGAAATACAAATATCTTTATGGACTTTTTTTTAAAATGATCTACACAAAAAATTATTTGTTGTGCAAAAATTTCTATAATTAAAAGCAAAAGGAAAATTAAGAAAAAAAACAACAATTTGTTCGTTGCACATATTTGAACATAAAAGAAAATTTAATGCAATATGGTTTTATATATTGACTCTTTGTAATTGTCAAAATCGAATACTCTCTGAGTCTAACAAGCCCATGGCACAAATTGTAGAGAACTGCCCCATGTGGTGACAAAAAACGTATGCAAATGCAGGGTTGTTAAATACCGCACAGGGTGGTGTCGTTTCGTAATGAAAGCGGGCAATTGTATTGACAGGCGTGTTACGTGCGCAGGCGGGGGCGTTTTTTTTTTCTTTTTTTCATTCTTTTCTATTTTCAACTTACATAGGTCAGCGATGACTTTGGTGGGGGTTAGAAATGATAAAAAATCGATACGACAAAATGTATGCCAAGACACATTTGACGACAACCAGGCACAACTTACCATATTACGCGACTTGGAGGCGTCCATGTCCGGACTGGGAATCAACTGGAGCTCAGTTAGCTGGTCTGCTAGGGCCAGGCATTCGGTGTCGCCGCTGCATAATGCATGGAAATGCGTTGAGTCCGTGTTGTTGGCCGTCTGCCTGTGGCCCAAATTGTTCCAGCTGTGATTACGCGTGAATGGCACAACTGGCTGGACGCACAATGGGCGCGCGTTCGTTGTGCTGCCGGAGAGCTGGACGCGCGTACTGAATTCACCGGCGCTGCCAATGTGCTGTGGATGCGCTTTTGTGCCGCGCAAGCGCATGGAGGCGGAACGCCGCAATGGAACAAACGGAACAGCCTTAGCGTTCGGATGTGGTATGCGTGTGGGCGCTGCAGATGGCTGCTCCTTTGGCTCCATTGGTGACGTATCCCGTGGCAGCAACGACGTCATCGCTGGCGCTGCTGCTGTGGCCTTTGTTGTTGTTGCTAAAAAAAAAACAATAACAAAAACAAAAGTGAAAATATAAAATGCAAATTAATGCAATTGCCTGTTGTTGTTGTTGCTGCTGCTGCACTTTCAAAATTGAGCAATTTTGCTGAAATGAATGCGCGTCTTAAATGCTTCATTATCTTAAACGTTCGCCAATCTCGCCAGTAATTAAAACTTTCTTCGGCTCAACAATTAATGAGCAACCCTCTAAATAGTGCAACAACCCCCCCCCCCCCCCCTCCACCTTGCTAGTTGGCCAATAAAAAGTGAAATTTGTTGTCGATCGCATGTCGCGATCTGCTTGTGGCAAATTATGAAATTCCCATTATTTGCGGTTGCCGCGCTTGTGGTTGCTGTCTCGGCTATCGATATGAGTATATATATATATATATATATAGGGATATTTGTAGCTATCAATCTGCGTGTGTTCTAGTTGCGTAAATGCTGAAGGCCAAGTCTTGTGGTGTGAACACTAATCAAAACAGCTGTGCACACACACACACGGGTGCAGACTCAAGCCCCCCCACCCGTCGGGCGCCCCCTGTAATTTGTCTAGCAGCATATTGCCACAGCTTGTTGGCCCAGTTAGGTGCAATCAATTAGTCTGCGCTTTCCACAAGAATTCGCTGAACAACTTCAAATTAATTAAAATTGAATGAAAAATAAGTTGTAATTTATACTTTATGTTTTCGATGCAAAGGTTTTAAACTGAGGCTAAAGTGTTTACCTAAGTTGTGTCAAATTGCAACTAAAATCTGATGGCAAAATCAAAGCTAGTGTGAAACAATAATATTTCATATAAGGTTAAAGCCAAAACTTGAATACCCTAACACTGTTTGTGCAACAGCTGTAAGTCGCACGATATTGTAATGCGATCTGTGTGGGAAATCGTTGAAGAGCTCTTAAATCGGTTAAACATTTCGTATTTTTTTTCCTTTCTGGCAATTACCAGACGTTCTTTTTTAAATATTCAATTTCATTTAAAAATAACAAAAAATATGCATTTCAAAGAAAAGTTCAACCATTTTCAACACTTTTTTTAAATAAAAAAATGAATATAAAAATGAAATAATAAAAATTTATTTAGTTAAATATTTTGATAAATTTCGAAAAAATAATTCTGCATTCATTAACAGATCGAAAATATAAGAAAATGCAAATCGTAAATACTGAAAAATAAGTTTATCAACTTTTACAGATATATAAACATTGATAAAGAATGGCTAGTTCTTAAAGATAAATTCTGACTTGGGTAGATTGGCAAATGCGGAAAACCTGATTCGCTTAACTCGAGCCGAGAAATGCGAGACCAGGTAGAAAAGAAAATGATGATAAAGCACTTAACAAATTGAAAAGAGCACATGTGCTAAGGCTTCTCGCTCGAAAAGTCATTTGAATGTTAACAAAAAAAAAATCGCTTTTACTAAAATTAAAGCAAATTAGTTACATTTAACTCTGCATTAAGTGGGCTCTACGATGGGCCCTATTATCGTCTGCTCCAGTTCGGCAACATTTCTCCAATGTATTTCCGCTTATTTTTTTTGTTTGGACTGGCAACAACAAAACTAAGTTGCATTTCTTTTGGGCCATAAAAGGTCAATTTCACAGCTGAACAAACGTGTTTTTCTCTTTTTTTTTTTTTTTTTTGTTAGTTGTGCTTCGTACAGACAAATTGTTAAGTTTTTAACGTAAACGTTTGCCACGTTTTTTTTGCCTTAACCAGATTTAATGACAACAGCTCGAATGCCTTTAAACGCATTTCTTTCAACTCGATGACAAGGTCGTTGATAGCCAGTCGAGATATCGAGTGCAATTTGCTGCCTCAAGATATATCTGAAGATAGCCGCTTTTTGAAATCGAATAGTTTTCGTATTTCAATTGTCAGCTTTAATTAGAGTCGCACACGCCCCGCAATACACAAGACCGCCCACTAAAGGCAACAAGAGTAAGCGACAGACCGAAGATTTGATACCCTTGCACATAATTGGGAAGAAGCCGGCCAATTTTTTCGATACATATATTCAATACAGATTGAAAAGTAGTCTGATATTGGAGATAGTTTGTTAAGTGAAATATAATATCTTGAAGTACAAAAAGGTTTAAACACACATTTAAAACTGAGACTATTTTACATAGAAACAGACAAGCAGATAAGGCTATAAACTGTTATTCTCGCTTCTCTCTCTCTCTCTCTTACAGAATCAGACAAGGCTATATTCATTCAGTTTTTCTCCCTTCCCTCTCTCTTTCTCACACACAGAAATAGACAGGGCTATATACTGTTATTCTCCCTTCTCTCTCTCTCTCTCTCTCTTACAGAATCAGACAAGGCTATATACTGTTCTTCTCCCTTTTCTCTCTGTTTTACAGAATCAGACAAGACTATATACTGTTCTTCTTCCTTCTCTCTCTCTTTTACAGAATCAGCCAAGATTATATACTTTTCTTTTCCCTTCTATCTCTCTCTCTCTCTCTCTCACACACACAGAAACAGATAAGGCTATATACTGTTATTTTCCCTTCTCTATCTCTCTCTCTTGCGCACAGAAACAGACAAGGCTATATACTGTTATTCTCCCTTCTCTCTCTCTTTCTATATATAAACAGCGTTACAAACTGCATGACATAATTACACTACCCTCTTTAGTATAGGGCATAGAAAGCCACTCAGAGCGCCGTGCTCGTCTAGCTTTATCAACAATAACAAATTTGGTTGTTTCTGATAAGAGCCGCATAATCGAAAGCAATTGCCACAGCGAACAAAAAATTGTAAACTTTTCACAATGTGTAAAATTATAAACAATTTACCTCTTTTCACGTTGATTTCGCAAAAACACAATTCTCTATGCCATATTACAAAAGCATGTTTAAACAACAACAAGCGTGCCTAATTAAACTAACACTATTAGTAGGAGTGAAAAAAAAAACAAACTCTGCTAACTGTAAAAACGAGCGCGTGTCGTGAACGACAAACTGCAACTGAAAAGTGCGACGTTGCGCTGCGGCGTTGTTGACGGCAAATGGAAAATGTTTGTTGCAAATGGAAAAACTTTTGTTTGTAAGCTGATGCCGCTGCCGCCGCTGCTGCTGCTGCGCAAGCGAGACGGAAAATGGAGTAGCAAACGCAAAATGTTGCAATCATGGCCAACGGACCCACCTTTGACTTGGGGACGACCCCAGCGATGGCATTTTAAATGATTTTTCGGTGCTGGGAATCTGTGTGGCATTTGTTTGGGGCGCCAGGTGAAAGGCAATGCAATTAATTGCCACTGCAAACTTAAAAGTACAATTGTTTTTTTCTGCTTCTTCTTCTTCTTTACTTACCGCTCGGCCTCATTTCACATGGCATTTACATTTTATAGGCAGGCCAAGAAGTTGGCGCCATAACTGATGCTCGGTCTAGCGGAACGCATTGCGAATGGCCCGAGCCGCACTATTTGAAAACTATTCATAACATTTGTCCAACAATAGAAATGATACTAGTTACAACTATCACTTTCGTTTTTAATTTGAGTTTCACTAAGTTAATTCAAGTTCCATTTTTTTTTTGAAGCAACCTAAAGTATTTATCTGATTTACAGTTATTTAAAACATCTTGTTCTCGCTATCGATAGTTTTATGTCTTCTCTAGCGTTGTCTGGTCACACTTACTCTTAGTTGCCAATATCGAAACGATGCGTAAGTATCGATAAGTGTCTCGGCTGCTATCGAAACTAAATCGCCCGACCACCACTTTGTCGTGAAACAACTACAGGAGAAAATTTACTCAAGTCATCCTAACAACGAGCCGGAGTAAAATTAATATCACAATTCTAAAATGGAAACACTTCTGGGCATTAAGGGACCTGATTTTGTTATGCTAGCAGCAGACACAACTCACGCCCATTCTGTAGTCGTTATGAAAGAAGGTAAAATATTTAGCGGCGTGCATTATCGGGTTCGATTTTAACAAAAATTCTCGCATCATAATTTGTAGATGAGAACAAAATCCATAAGGTGGCGGATAATTTGTTAATTTCAACGGTTGGCGAGTCTGGCGACACCGAGCAGTTCACCGAGTTTATTGCGAAGAACATTGCATTGTACAAAATGCGCAATGGCTACGATTTAAGTCCACATTCGGCTGCACATTTCACTCGCAAAAACCTGGCGGAAAGTCTGCGTAGTCGCACACGCTACCAGGTGTTCATGTTCATTGCCGGGTGAGTCCCATTGAACTTAATTTAAATGACGCTTGATTCATAGTTAATTCTTATATTAGCTACGATCCCGCTGAGGGCCCCGAACTGACATTCATTGATTATCTGGCGTCGGCACAGTCTGTGAATTATGCCGGTCATGGCTACGGCAGCATGTTCTGCTCCAGCATATTCGATCGCTACTGGCATCCGAATATCACCCAGGAGGAGGCCTACGATGTGCTAAAGAAGTGTGTGCTGGAAATTCAGAAACGTCTGATTGTTAACTTGAAAAACTTTAATGTGGCGGTTGTGGATAAGAATGGGGTTCGCCATCTGGATCAAATCAGTTCCAAGAGCTTAATCGATTACAATGCTGCCGCTTAATCAAGTGGCCGATAATCTTATTTTAAGCATTTTAAATGCACATTAAAGCAAAATAAAAGATTTGGATTTTGGTATGACAACAGCTGGACTATTGAATTCCAGTTATTTGAGGATACATTCAAATAGATAAGCTGGTGTTTATCTTGCTCCGGTGACCAGCAATCTCTTTAGGCACTTGCTTAAAGCTAAAGTTCATATTTTGAAGTTAAATGAAATCATTTTTTGTATTTAGCCTAAATATATTGAACATTGCCATTTTCACAGTTTGCTGTTCAATTAATTGCCCGATGTTTTTGCTATCGACTATCGATATCGAATCGTGATCGAATTGCTTGAAAGCGCCAGTCATTTGGCATTCACCCAGAACGTCGACAGTCGCTTTATCAACTGCACTTGGTTTATGTTTCATTGCCATTTCACAACGCATAAATAGATATTGAAAAATATAAAATGCAAGCACCGCCGCCCGAGCACTGTCCTGGCGTGGAGAGCGAACAGGCCGGCCTTGTCAGCGCCTGTGCCGGCTGCCCCAATCAAAGCATTTGCAGTGATCCCAGCAAGAAACTTGAGGATCCCGGCAAGGCGCTGGTTGCCGCCGCCATGAAAGATGTCAAGCACAAGCTGCTGATTCTCTCCGGTAAGGGAGGTGTGGGCAAGAGTACGGTTACCACGCTGCTGACACGCTACTTGGCACGCAGTTATCCCGATAACAATTTTGGCGTCTTGGACATTGATATTTGTGGGCCATCGCAGCCGCGTCTGCTGGGCGCCCTGGGCGAGAATGTGCATCAATCCGGCTCAGGCTGGTCGCCGGTGGGCATAGACGACAATGTGTGCCTAATGTCCATAGGCTTTCTGCTGGGCTCTGTGGATGATGCCGTCATATGGCGCGGGCCCAAAAAGAACGGCATGATACGACAGTTTCTCAGCGAGGTGGACTGGGGAAATCTGGATTTGCTCTTGCTGGACACACCGCCGGGTACATCGGATGAACATTTGTCCGTGGTCTCGTATTTGCGCGACGACAACGCGCCCGAATCCTTGCACGCCATTATTGTGACCACGCCGCAGGAGGTGGCGCTGCTGGACGTGCGCAAGGAGATTAATTTCTGTAAAAAGCAACGCATACCCATCCTGGGCGTCATTGAGAACATGAGCAGCTTCCGCTGTGGACACTGCGGCAACAGCTCCGAGATCTTTCCCGCCAAAACGGGTGGCGCAGCGGCCATGTGCATCGAAATGGATGTGCCGCTGCTCGGCTCACTGCCGCTCGATCCGCTCGTGACACGCTCCTGCGATGCCGGCGAGGATATAACAGCCATGCGCAACGAGACCACCGAAGCGCTGGCCACCATCTGCAGCAAGATCATGAGCAGCCTCTAGTCTAGTTTATTGTTTATTATGATTTGTACTGTTTATTAAAGTTATGCGTATAGATATTATTAATATTAATTATGTTATTTTTAGATGGCTCCTAGGCATTTATGGGCGCTGCGGCGGCTAGCGGACTTTGAATGGACATCTCACTGGCGCCAGCGGCCACTTCATTGACACTAATCTCCTCCTGCACCACATGCGTGATCGCTGTGCTCTCGAGCCGCGGCGCAAACGTTGTATCCCGGCCGCACATTCTAGATTCTATTTCCGCCTGCAGCTGTTGCTGCGTTGCCTCCAGCTGTTGCTGCGTTGCCTCCAGCTCGCCGTTTGGTGCGGCGAGGCGCAGCGTAACATCCTCCATTTGCGTGACATTCATACGTGGCTGGGTTGGCGGCGGCAAAGGATC
Source organism: Drosophila virilis (assembly GCF_030788295.1). Classification (NCBI taxonomy): domain Eukaryota; kingdom Metazoa; phylum Arthropoda; class Insecta; order Diptera; family Drosophilidae; genus Drosophila; species Drosophila virilis. Next base: position 13,080,461 of record NC_091546.1, on the reverse strand, counting down.
GGGCGGATGATTCACCAGGGTAACCGAATCTGTGCAGTCATCCACCTTGTAAATGCCCACCAGATAGTTGGACAGCTCGAACATGTTCACGCGCAGCGAAACAATTATAAACTGGGCATTCTTGGTGCGCTCCTAAAAGAGAAGGCAAGTTGTAGACGCGAGCAATTAGTGCCAGGAGCAGCAGTTCTTACCTTGATATAATGGCCTACAATGGAGACGTTTTTGAAGTCCAAGGCGGCATCGATCTCGTCCATAAAATACAATGGCGATGGCTTATAATAATGCAAGGCAAAGACCAAGGCAAGCGAGGAGAGCGTTTTCTCTCCGCCAGACAAATTCGAGATGTATTTCCAGCTTTTCTTGGGCGGACGCACAGTGAACTGTACGCCCTCGGTGAATGGATCCATGGAGTCAACCAGCTCCAGATCAGCATCGCCACCCAGCGTAATCATGCGATACATTTCTTTTAGCTTGCGTGTGATTATGTTAAATCCCTCCATGAATTCCGTATAGCGACGCTTGCGCACCTCCTCGTACTTGTCGCGCATCTCGTTACGTTTCGAGGTGATGTCCTCGAGAACGCGCACGCGATCCAAATAAACCAAACGCTTGTCCGTAAACTCCTTGATGAAACCCAAATTAGGCTTAATTTTCAGCTGTTCCTCAAGCAGCGTCTGCTTGTACTGCATGTCCTCCAGATTATTCGCCTGCAGCTCCTCCTCGTTGAGCGTTTTGAGCGGTGCCGGCGGCTCTGTTTCGCCGGGTATTTCATTCAGCTTGAGCGGCTTCAGCTGCGCCTGCCAACGCGGTATATCCGATTTCACCTCGTTCATCTTGGCTGCAGCCGCCTGCAGTTTGGTCTCAATCTCAATGCGTGCCAGATTACGTTGATTCTCTTGCTTGTTCAGCTCATCGATTGCCTTCTTTATGTCCGACGATTGCGACTTGGCGCTACCGATGGCCTCCTCGGCCTTAGACGCTTCCTCCTCCAGCTCATTCTTGCGCTCCTGACACTGCTGTCGCTCCTCGTTGAGGGTGCGCAGCTTGTCCTCCGCCGTTTTAATATTCTCTCGCAGATTATTGTTGTTATTCTTGAGACGCTCAATGCTGCGCTCCGCGGTGGTCAGCGCCACATTCAGGCTGCGTATATTGCTGGCCAGCTTCTCGATCTGGCTGGTTGCCTTCTTCAGCTTGGCCTCCACGGGCTTCACTGTATTCAAGCGCAGCGCATCGTATTCAGCCTGCACTTCGCTGATTTGACTGGACATGGCCTGCTCCTTTTCCACGCGCTGCTGCAGCTGCTCTGCGGCACGTTTTATGTGCGCCTCGAGCTCCTGGACGGCACCCTCGTCTGTGGTATGGGCCTGCATGCGTTTGCGCTGCGTCTCGCACTGTTTTAGGCTGCTGGCCATCTGCTGCTCCTGCGATTTGATGCTCACCGTGAGACGCTTCTGTTCCGTTTCACTGCGCTGGAGATTCTTTTGCAGCGTTTGTATCTCATACTCCAGGCGCCCCTGCTGCTCCTGGCAGTAGTTGATGCGTGTCTGCAGCTCCTCGGCCCGCACCTGCATATCCTCCAGTGCCTGTTGCGATATCAGCGAGCTGTCTGCAGATTCGGCGGTCTTGGTGCGCACCTGGGTGCCCATTTTGCCGCGCACAGGTCTATTGCCGCCGCCGGACATGGTGCCCGCCTGCTCGATAATCTCGCCACGCAGCGTGACCACACGAAATCGTTCCCGGCCATAGGCAATGCGTGAACCCTGCTCCAGATCCGTGGCCACCAGAGTATTGTGCAATGCCATATAGAAAGCGGTCTTGACGCGTTCATCCTCCACCTGCACCAGATCGTAAAGACGCGGCACATTCTCGGGACTATTTATATATATAAATTATTATATTCAATAATGTAACAATTCTAGTTAAGTATTCGAACTCACGTGTTAATGCGATGCGACTTGCTGCGCCAATGCTCCATGCGATTGAGGGGTATAAAATTGGCGCGACCCACATTATGCTGCTTGAGAGCCTTGATGGCAGCCGTGGCGGTGTCGTAGGTGTCCGTCACAATATTATCGAGGCGTCCGCAGGCCGTGGATATGGCTATGTCATACTTGGCATCAATGCCGCCCAAATCACCCAGGCGTCCAAGTATGCCCGGAATTTTGCCTTCAGCCTTCATGCGCATCAGAAAGTCCAGGACTTTGTCGTTGGAACGTTGCGCTTGCATATTGGAAGAGCGCTCGTTGATCTGACAAGGAAAAGGAGCAATTGTTAGACAAATGATAACAGCTATAAGCGGATAGGGCTACCTCTTCGCGCAGCTTGCCGCACTGCATGGCCAGGTTGCGCTCCTCCTTGGCCAGCTTTTCCACCTCCGCAGACTTGGTGCGTATCTCCTCCTGCAGCTGCGGCATATTTGTGCTAAGCTCCTCCAATTTGGTGGTCATGTTTTGCAGGCTCTGCTGTGCCGATTCGTAGGAGCTCTTGAGTGATTCATATTTGCGCGCTTCGGTGGTCTCCACTTGCTTTAGTATCTTCAGCTTGGACTCGTGCACCTGCAGCTCCTCGCGTGCCGTGTTGACGGCCTCCTTGAGTCCAATTAGCTCATCGCTGCACTTGAGACGCTTTTCGGTTAGCGGCTCGGATTGCTCCTTGAGCAGTGTCAGCTGCTTCTCCAGCTCCTCGTTCAGTGTGAGCTTCTCCTTTTCCAGGCGCTCCAATTTATGCTGGCATTCTTCGATCTCCTTGGCATTTTTCTCTGGCAACTTATGCAGCTCTTCGAGCTCCTTCTCATTTTTATCAATATTCGTCTTGTCCTTTTTGCGCTGTTTGTTGGTGTTTTCCATGGCGCTCTGGACCTCTGTGTAGCTGCGCTCCGCGCCCACCAGCTTCTTCTTGATGTCCTCGCGCTGCTTGACCAGCGCCTCGTAGGCTCTGCAAATAGAAATGGCAAATATGAGTCGAAGGATTCGGTCTGTGCCGCACTAGCAACCCACTCAATTTCCTTGCGCACAATTAGCTCCTTTTCGGCACGCTCCTTTTTCAGGGCATCGGTGCCCTCGTCATGGGTTTTCAGCTCCACGCTGCACTGCTCATGCTCCTTGGTATACTCCTCCAGCTTCTGTTTCTTAATGCTTATGTACTTCTGTGTCACCCAGTTCTTGGTGCGCATGTATTCATTCTCCTTGCGCAAATACTCAACGGCCTCATTGAACGGCTGCTCCAGATCCTTCATTTCACGCTCAGCCAGCTTGCAGCGATTATGCTTCTCCGTGCGGTCATCTGTTAACTGATCCACACGCTGATTGATCTGCTGCAGCGGCCGTATATAGCGCTGTGTCCCAATTATGTCCTCCAGGTACTCCAGCATGCCCGTTTCGTTCTCGTTCTGGCCCTTGGTCTTCATCATGGCTATGGACTCCACCTCGCCCTGCAGTATAAGGAAACGGTTGTGCTCCAGGTCCACGTGATGCTTCTTCAGCAGCTTGGCCACATCCTTGAGCTGGGCACGTTGATTGTCTATCTGATAATAGGACGAGTTATCCGACATGGCTGTGCGGCGCACATAGAACTGTGAGCCCGCCACCGGCTCACTCTGGCCATCGCCCTTGTCCACCACCTGCTCGAAGTGTACGGCCACCGAACAGCTGTTCAGATTGGGATGGGCCTTGGAATTGTGTATCAGTGTCGAGAGTTTCTTGCAACGAATGCGATTGGCGCGACAGCCAAAGACAAACATCATGGAGTCAATTACATTGCTTTTGCCGCTGCCGTTGGGCCCAATAATCGCGGTAAAGGAATGATGAAATGGACCCAGCTCCACCTCGCCGGCATAACTCTTGAAATTGTAATTGACAATGCGCTTTATGATCAGACGCGGCCCGACGCTCTCCATGGAGCAATGCGGCGGCACCGGCGGCGGTATATATATATCACCGATGCGTGTGCCGCCCTCCTCATCGTCAAAGATTAGCGCCTCGTCGAGAGCGTCCAGTGCGGCGGCATCCGCGGCCTCCTGCTGGGCCTTCATCTGCTGCTGTTGTGTTAGGCGTGCGGCGCCGCTGGTGCGACAGCCGCCGCGAGCCTGTGGCGTACCCAGGCTGGGTCGCATTTCGCTAACAAAATTCTGTCACAATAACGAGAGAAACTATTTAAAATCCTTAAAACAGTTCGCGTCTCCTGGCGCTAAAATAAAATATGACGCTACGGCACGGTTGCATGCGCTGAGTTATGCCTCTAGCGGCATTTACGTTAACTAAAACTCACCGAGTTTAAAGCGAGTTGGCAGCCCTCCGTGCAAATAAACGTTTTTGTTCGTTGCAATTTAAATGCACAATTCAAATTGAATTACAAATTCGTTAATTGATGTAGAAATATTTTTGCTTGTTACTCTAGATGAAACTGCTTGCAACTAAACAATTACAATTAAATGTAAGCTCGTAATTAGAGTACTGGCGCAAGGCTACTCTTATTTGAGTATTTAGCTGAAAATTGAGAAAGTCATGCTGCATTAACGATAAGCGATAAGAAATTATGCACTCTATTTAGAATATAAACAATATCGTGTAGTAGCGCCGTTCGATAATTATGTTTACACTGATTTTAAAACAAACATGCAAATCTGGTATATTATTTATTTATTTATTTAAAATAATTGCATGTACAATTAGAAGGAAAAGTATTCATATAAAAAAACTAACTCAACGAAAGAGAGCTTTCTCCCGCGCCGGGCATTACAACTGTGATACATATAAGCTCTGATATATATGGCCTGGTCTGCAGCGCCCATGGCTTCAGTTTGTTTCGATCTTCAGCAGCTGCGGTCGCTGCGCACGCGCAACTTGAATTTGTGTACACGCCGGTTGCAATTTCGCATTTGAAAAAAAATAAAAATAAAAATAAAACCGACAAAAGAACTGGAAATCAGCATAAAATGCTGCGCCCGCAGGGAAATTCAAATAACCGAACGGGTTTCACAGTCAAGGTCGACGCTCACAAACGAAACCGTTATGGGCGCTGCACATTAACAGCTATGCAAAAATCGATGGCACTTATTGTTGTTGGTTTTGTGGTCATCTTCGCGATTATGTCGTCGCATGCTACAAGCATTGGTAAATTTACCGCTCTCTCTCTCTCTCTCTCTCTGGCTCTCTCGCTCTTTTGTTTGACACCAAATTTACTACCTGACTTTGATTGGGTGCGTTTTGTTGTTGTAGCTGCTTTTTTGTTGCTGTTGTTGTTGTCATTGGCATGCGCATGCGCAGGCGCGCGCTTCGGGTGTGAAAGTTGTTGATCTGTTTGTTACATAATCAACTGGGGGCAGCCGCCTGTGCATTGAACCCCAAATGACAGTTGCTGAAAATTTTCCTGACCCGCTGTTTAACCAAGCTTTGGCAACTAAAAAAAAAAATGCTTTAACTGTTACTTTCTAAATGCTGCAGCTGCCACCTCACACACAGACACACTGATTTCTATACACGCAATCTGCACACACACACACACACAATTGTAACAAATCTTGAGATCGCATCTTGCATTTTACACACACGCGTCGCTTGCCCAATCTCTTGAGTTACGATCTGCTCCAGCTATGCCGCCAAATCAACTGTGCGTGTGTATATGTATCTAAATGTGTGTGTGTGTTGCAAACGCAATTGACTGGCTGCTACCAAAATTGGCTTGGATACAGGGGCGTAGCCAAGCATCTATAAAAAGCCCCCATGTGGCATCTCGAAGATTTGCATATGAGAAAATTGGACTCTAGCTAAAAACAAACTATTTCCAAGCAAAATAATATTGTTCTTAGAGCTTTCGCTTACAGATTACATAATTAAGCTAGAAGAAATAGATTCAAAGCAAAACCTAACCTATAAACCGATCCCGAACCTAACTTAATTCCTTTTCTAGTTCGTACATTCCCAAATCTTTTGCTGCACATAAATAAACGGAATGCATAGAGAGCATTGAATTGGTTAGCTTTCATATGGATATTTTTGTTAATCTAAAATTATACAATCAAATCGCGTGTACATTTTTCGAAGTCCAAATTTGTCACGTAAAGTGTGTCACGTCACGTATGCCTTGTTTCGAAAACTAAAGAGTATATAATTACAATTTAATTATAAATTTAAGGCGGCATGAATTAATTCTAGTCCTGCATTTACATCTTACATATATATCATCTAACCGTTGCTTAAAACTTAGGACCTAGTCGCAGCACTCCATTGTAGCCCCTGCTCGCCGGTCTGATATGGGCTGCGTGATCTAGGCGCTAGCCAAGATTATTGCGGCAATGGGCAAACCCCCTGCCAAATGTGGACGTGAGCAGCTCGTTTTTTCTTTGGTTTTTTTTGGGTCAACGTATTAATTAGTTTTGGCGGTAATTAGATATGAAGCTATCTCACACACGACCTGCTTTGCAGACAATGCCAACGAACCGGAGCGGGCAGCGGGCGCTGGTGGCAATCACAGTCGACATAGACGCTCCAGCTCAAGCGCTGTCTGTATGCACGATGCACGCTTCTATCGCAATCCCAATCGACCGGTGCACAAGATTTGGACGAACAGCGAGTGCGCCAAGTATTTCTTGTGTCTGGACGGCGAGGTATTTGAGTTCAAGTGCTCCGAGGGTCTGCTGTTCGATGTGGTGCGACAGATTTGTGACTTTAAGGCGAATGTGGATAATTGTGATATTAGCGCTGAGACGCCGGCGCCCAAGCCGCTGCTCGAGATGGCCGACTGTGCGGATGAGACACAGCTGGGCTGTGCGGATGGCACTTGTCTGCCGCAGGAGTACTTTTGCGATGGCTCCGTCGACTGTCCGGATGGCTCCGATGAGGGCTGGTGCGATGTCGAGCATGATCCGAATGCGGCCGGTGCATGTGATCCGCGCAAGTGTCAGCTGCCGCATTGCTTCTGCTCCAAGGATGGCACCCAGATACCCGGTAATCTGCAGGCGCAGACTGTGCCACAGATGATATTGCTGACCTTCGATGATGCCGTCAACCATGACAACTGGGAGCTCTTCTCCAAAGTTCTGTTTACTGCAAATCGACGCAATCCGAATGGTTGTCCCATACGGAGCACTTTCTATGTCTCGCATCCGTATACGAACTACCAATATGTGCAGAAACTCTGGAACGATGGACACGAGATTGCCGTGCATTCGGTGACGTAAGTCTTGGAGCTAATTGCGAAATCTCAACTACAATTGAATTTTCTTTCTCTTTGCAGTCATCGTGGTCCAGAGCTCTGGTGGTCCAAGAATGCCACCATTGAGGATTGGTTTGATGAGATGGTCGGCCAGGCGAATATTATTAACAAATTTGCCAGTGTGCGTATGGAGGAGTTGCGGGGCATGCGGGTACCCTTCCTGCGCGTCGGCTGGAATCGGCAGTTTCTCATGATGAAGGAGTTTGGTTTTGTCTATGATGCGTCCATGGTGGCGCCGCACTCGAATCCACCACTGTGGCCGTACACGCTGGACTTTAAGATGCCGCACAGCTGCCTTGGTGCCAATCAAAATTGTCCGACGCGCAGTTATCCAGGCATTTGGGAGATTGTCATGAATCAGCTGGAGGCGGGCGCTGGCGAATACACATGCGGCATGGTCGACAGCTGTCCGCCGCATTTAACTGGCGAGGATGTGTATCGCATGCTCACGTACAATTTTAAGCGTCATTATCTTAGCAATCGTGCTCCATTCGGATTATACTTCCACTCCACGTGGTTCAAGAAGATTGACTACTTGAATGCCTTTTTGGTGGGTATCAAACTCAGTTCCTGTCTTGTAAATGTGTGTGCTTAAGTGCGTCTTCTGCAGAAATTTTTGGATGACATGCAAAAGTTGCCGGATGTGTACTTTGTGACCAATCAGCAGGCCATACAATGGATGCGCAAGCCCACGCCCAGCAATCAGCTGCATCAATTCGAGCCCTGGCACTGCCAGCCCAAACAGCTGGAGCCGCACGAGCAGGTCTGCCAGATGCCCAACGTTTGCAAGGTGCGCAGTCGCGTTCTGCAGGAGGATCGCTATTTTTATACGTGCATGGAGTGCCCGGCACAGTATCCCTGGATACGCAACGAATTTGGTCTAGAATAGCCAATTGTTTAGTTTTAAATTGTATTTATGTTACATATTTTTCATTAATTGATGGCTCTGGCGACCTTTCCATATTTCAATATTTATTTGTTGGCTGGCTCGAGGTCCGTGTTTGTTAAAACAAACAATGAAAAACAATTTTATTCAATTCTCTTCCGATATATTTCGGTTGCACATCGGCAAACCGTCTTCAGGGCACTAACACCAAGATACAAAAAACAATTAACAATTATAATACAATAAATTAAACATTATTTCGAACATTTTACATACATTATTTTACACGTCTGCGCTTTTTGACGTGGAGATTGTTACTGAGGTTGTTTGACTGTTTAAGAGGTGTCTGTACAAGTGAGCGCAATTTTCTGTGTCTGTCTTGTAGTTTAGTCGTTTGTAGGTTGGTGTGTTAATTATGTGTAGCATTTCCAATGTGTGTCGCTTGTTATAGTGTTGTTCTTGTTGTAAGATTGTTGTTTCATCAAAATTTGGTGTGTGGTTGCTTCTTATACAATGGGTCATAAGTGCTGTTTTCTGTATATTATTTTGATGTCTTAGTTTGAAGTCCGATTTATGTTGACTAATCCTTGTTTTTAGCTTCGATTTTGTTGTACCTATGTAGACACTATTGCACTTGTTGTTGTTATCCCCGCCACATGGTATTTGGTAAACGACGTTGCTTTTTTCGATCATCGGGATTTTCGACTTTATCTTGTTGAAGAATTTTTGTAATGTATTCGTCGGTTTGTGTGCTACTTTTATATCTTGTTTGTTATAACAGTCTGAGTTTGTGAGGCGTTCTGATAGTCGTGGTACATATATTAGTGATTTGTATATTTTAGCAGGTTCTGTTGGCTTTTTTCTTTCGATTTGTCGTCTTTTTAATAATGTTTTGATTATATTTGGGGGGAAGTCATTTTTGGTCAAAAGTTCTTTGATTTCATGTTCAATTTCTTTGTGGTATATTGTGTCCGATATTTTCATCATTCTATTCATACAGCCTAGTGCTGTATTGATTATCATACTCTTTGGGTGGTTTGAATTGAAGTTGAGTATTCGTCCGGAGGCTATGGGTTTCCTATACCACTTTATTTTGAGTGTGTTGTCCATTCTGCTTACAATAGAGTCTAAAAATGGTAATTTCCCGTCCTTTTCTAATTCCATTGTAAATTTTATCTGTTTGTGGAAGGAATTCAATTCTTTTAGAATATTTTCCACGTCTATTTTGTTCGTTATGGCAAAAAGGTCATCTACATATTTGGTCAAGAGTCTTGGTTTAATTTTTAATTTATCTGTAATCTTGTCCAACAGTTCCTCCATTAATATATCTGCGATTACTGGGGAAGCCGGTGATCCCATTGGCATTCCCTTAAGTTGTGTGTATATTTTGTCTTCGTATTTGAAATATCTGTTTTCCTGTATGCAAAATCTAACTATGTCCATAAATAGTTGTTTCGGTATATTCGTGTGCTCTTCTAATTTGGTCCATTTTTGTCTTATTGTGTCAAGTGCTAATTCTATTGGTATGCTGGGAAATAAGGATACTACGTCAAAAGATACTAATGTTTCCTCTTCTCTAATCTGGGAGTTGTTGACTCTGTCAGACACAGAAAATTGCGCTCACTTGTACAGACACCTCTTAAACAGTCAAACAACCTCAGTAACAATCTCCACGTCAAAAAGCGCAGACGTGTAAAATAATGTATGTAAAATGTTCGAAATAATGTTTAATTTATTGTATTATAATTGTTAATTGTTTTTTGTATCTTGGTGTTAGTGCCCTGAAGACGGTTTGCCGATGTGCAACCGAAATATATCGGAAGAGAATTGAATAAAATTGTTTTTCATTGTTTGTTTTAACAAACACGGACCTCGAGCCAGCCAACAAATAAATATTTTTCATTAATTTAAATGCTTGCAAAACGTATTTTTATAAACCTTTGTACGCGAACTTTTCCTTAGCCTAAGCCCAGCCAGCATATCCTTTTACTGCGTGATAAAGGGATTGGCTATGCTTTCGACGCCGTCCTGCGGACAGATGAGCACTAGCGCTGTGCCGCGGCATACAACCAGGCCGAGACTGCGTGTTGAGTCCTCGGTCAGTTTGTAGGGCTCGTCCGAATCACGCAAATACTCCACGGTGTTGTCTAGCACCAGATTTAGGAGGGCATCGTAACCTTTTAGAATGCCGGACGCCTCGCGACCTCCAGCGAATTTGACGCGTATTTGCTTCTCCAGATATTTGGATAGATCCAGAATAGACTCCTTGCGGCGTTTCTCTTTGCCATCGTTGTTGCCACCTGTCTAGGAAGCGATAAGCAACTAAATGCATAATCTTTATAATTGTTTAATTGCTTTTTTACCTTTTTATCAGCCATTTTATCTTAATCGTTTGCCGGTTTCGCAAACCTGCACAATGTTTATTTATCGATATCGATAGCCGGCGTTACAGCGTAGCCACATTGAGTGCCGCCAATCGATACTTTTTAATGATAGTACGTCAGTATTTTTTCTGATTGTTATATCGGAACTTTAAAAAATACTAGCAGCAGAGGGCCGGCGATATATCGCGAGCGATATATCGATAAATTGTACATAAAAATTAATTATATTAATATTAATTTGGTGTAATATTATATTACTTTAGCAATAGATGTAAAGAGTAAATAAGCCAAATTCATATGCTGATACACTCAGCACACCTAGCTATAAAACTAAATTAATCGATTGTGACAGCAAACTATCGATGACGCATTATATTTATGACATCGTAAGCATTTCACCTCTAGGGCACACTCCATTTTGTTTTCTCACGATACCGATACCGACACGACGCTTGAGAATAGTTTTTTTGTACAAAAAAGTCGTAATTTATTAGTATTAAACCGAGCGCCTTGTCTTATTCAAGTGTTTAAAGCAAAGTTCATATAATGGGTCGTAAAAAGAAGAAGGCCTCCAAACCCTGGTGCTGGTATCCTTTTCAAATAAATCAAATGAAAATTTTACAGTGCTCGTTTCGCCTTTACGTGTGCGCTGCGAGCCTCGCTAAAAAAATTTGTATCTACTCACACACACACACATATGCATTTATATAATGACTAGTGTTGTTGTGGGAGTCGGCAACGCCGAAAAACCTCAAAATATCTTGTTCTTTCCTTAACCCATATAACTAACTAACTAACTTAGGTACTGCAATCGCGAGTTTGACGATGAGAAAATTCTCGTGCAGCACCAGAAGGCGAAACACTTCAAGTGTCATATATGCCACAAGAAGCTGTACACGGGTCCGGGCCTCTCCATACATTGCATGCAGGTGCATAAGGAAACGGTGGATAAAGTGCCAAACTCGCTGCCCAATCGCTCCAACATTGAAATTGAGATATTTGGCATGGACGGCATTCCAGCGGAGGATTTGCGTGATCATGAGCGTCAAAAGAATGGCGGCAAATCCGACTCGGATGATGATGAGCCGGCTGCCAAGAAGAAAGTTGAATGTAAGCACCAAAATTACGCAGAAAATTATTTAAATCAATGGCTGCAAACCAAAAAGTAAAAAAAAAAAGAATTTATAGAGAGCCTACGCTTTAGCCGTGGGCTTGTTCAACATCTTCCCTTACCACGGGTTGGGTTGGAATCCGATTTTCTAAGAAAATGAGATACTCCGATCTAAACTGAAACGTCTCGTTAAAAAATGGAATTGCAGTTCGTGGTTTGTTTTGTAGCCTTGATTTAAATGCATCCATTTGTAATTGTAGCTTCCGAACCTATGTTAAATCAGTCCAATTCCATCAGCTACTGCCTTTCGTTTTAAGTGCTTCATATAAATATATATCACGTATCCTTGCAGATCCCATGTCTGTGCCGCCGCCCATGATGATGCCACCCAATATGATGCCGCCACATATGTTGGGTCAGTATGGCATGGGCATGATGCAGCATATGCCGCCATTGCCTCCATACCCGATGCCAATGATGCCGCACATGATGCCACCGCGACCCATATTCCCAGCAGCAATGGCAACCACCTCAGCGGCAGCTGCCGCAGCAGCCGTGCATCATCATCAGCAACAACAGCAGCAGCAACATGCCGCTGCCATGGCCCAGCAGAAACCCACGTTTCCGGCATACAGGTTGGGCTTAAATAAATACGATGTTTGTGCGGCCATAATGTATAATGTATTATGATTTTGCAGCAACGCCACCATAAGTGCTCCACCAACCACCAATAGTGCTGGTGTAGGCGGCGGGGCGGCGTCAAACGCTGCGCCCGCGCTTGCACCCGATCCACACAATCAGGGACGCCCGCCAAATGTGCCCAATGCGAGCAGCAGTGGCGGGGGCGGTGGCAGTGTTGTAGCCGCTGTTAGCACAAAGATAATGCATCCGGCGGAGGATGCCAGCCTGGAGGAGTTGCGCGCACGACTGCCCAAGTATCAGGCGCGCGTAGCTGCCGGATTGGTTGCAGCCGCTGCAGCGCCCAAAAACAGTCCAACCATGAATAACAATGGTAGTGGTGTTGCTGGTATTGTTGGGATTAGTGGCATCGGTGGTGGAAGCGGAGGCAGCGCTGCCTCATCAATGCCTTCAACGCCGCCACCGCCCTCACTGTCCGGCATATCGCCAACGGGCAGCTCTGCCGCCGCGAACGCAATCGCTGTCAGCACGGCCATCTCCAAGGCACAGGAAGTGAGTTCTTATCATAGTTATAGAAACCATAGTCAATATAAATGAGCAGACGCAGACGCACAGACACCGACATGGACTTGTACAAAAGACAAAAACACACAGACATTGCGAAACACTTGCAACATTTAATACACACACACACATATATATATATATATATACATATATATATTTATATATATATATGCATAACAATTCAGATGCAGATCTACAAAATTAACTGAGACTGTGTCGTGTTTAACGCGTTGCGCATTTTAATAATTCCAATTATACATCCACGCAACTATACGCTGGACATTATATAGTTTTATTTTTCTTATTATCGCATATGAAGCGACTTTTGGTTCAATTATTTTTGCAATTTCGAAGAATGCGTGCACGACCACAGAAAACGGCCGACAATGGAACACGGAAAGAGTTTTACAAAAAAAAAAAAAAAAAAAAAAAAAAAAATTAAAGGAATAGAAAACAACATAAAAACCAGATTAACAATTTAGCATATAGTATGATATATGTCTGTACAATTTTTTAATTAAACATACAAATTAATGGCAACAAAACTGAACGGCGGCTTTCAATTTTAACACCAAGTTAAGTCAATTTAAGATTTTAATAATAGCACAAAAATAAAAAGATAATCAAAAAAAAAAAAAAAAAAAAAATATTGCAGCGGCGAGCGCGCATTTCGAATTTGCAAAGATATATACATATAGCTGAACTGTGAACACAGTTCAGAATGCCTAGCGAGAATCTTAAGTTTCTGCTTGGTTTAAAACAAAATACTTCCCAAATTTATTTACAGACCGCCGCTCTGGTGGCCGTGGCGCAGGCGCACGCGCACGCACAGGCTGCTCAGGTGGCACAGGTACAGGCCGCGCACGCGCACCACATGCAGGCCCAGGTGCAGGCGGCTCAGGTGGCTCAAGCCGTCGCTGTGCACCAGCATCAGCAGGCGCAGGCGCAGGCGCAGCAGCAACAACACCAGCAGCAGCAACAACAACAACAACAACAGCAGCAGCAGCAGGCACAGCAACAGCACCATCAGCAGCAACAACAGCAACACCAGCAACAACAGCAACACCAACAGCAGCAGCAGCAGCAACAACAACAACAACAGGCGGCCCAACAACAGCAGCAGCAACAGGTCAAGCAACTGGAAGATCTCAATCGTGCTGTGATGCTGCAACAACTCCAGGCGGTGCGTCAATCAGGCAATCCTGGCGCAGCTGCAGCGGCGGCTGCTGCCGCTGCCGCGGGGCTGGGCATGGTAAGTGTTAAGCTGCGGCCAGCGCTCTGTACAGCGCTCGCTGCCAACAACGACATCTTTTCCAATTTGACTAAAATCCTTGAATGCTGTATCTCTCAATTTTCTCAAAGAAACAAAAAAAGAACTACTTTTAACTCGTTCTCTAAAAGGGTGACAACTATTATACCCAACCATTCAGAATGTTCGGGTCTAGCCACGCTCGTGTCGATATATACCATTTTTTTTTTTTTTGACCGCCCCAGTGTAGAGCTCATCATCATCATCATCACAGCTCATTTGCAATTCATTTAATTTAAAGCGCAAATATAGATGAGTCATTCAAATCTGAGCTTTATACAAGGGTTGTATACGAATGAGAACTGATCGACAATTGTTATAGTTATAAAACTGTTTGCCTTTAAAGATAACTCCAATTACAGTTGATCTCTTTATTATTTAAAAACTATTAAACTCCAAACAATTTTTTCTCTAATGTAATAATCTGTGGTAATATATTGTTGAAAATTGTCTATATTGGAGATTATATTCTTCCTATATGTTGTCTTAAAATTTAAATAATGTATACAATTGTAATAATTCTTTTGTTGGGTTTTAGTATTGTACAAGTTAACATTTATACTTTCTTATTATTATTATCATGCAAACTTATCTATTAATTCGAATTCTACATCTGTGTGTATTTTCATTTACTTTCCCAACTTTTTTTTGGAGATCTCTTTAATCTTCTAAGATATGATTCCATTGACAAAATTTCAGACAGCTATCAGCTTCTGCTCGTATACAATCCGCTTAGGGTAGTCGGGGCTGCATAAACTGTTCCTAACATCTACCTCTTAAGTATTCCTCCTAAGCCTCTATTTCCTTCACACATTAAAAACTTAGTCGAGCTCTAGCACAGTGACCATTTATGAATAATCTAAGTAAACAAAACAAAAAAAAATCTATACATATATCAAATTGAAAAGAATCTAATGTTGCAGTAACAAAATTAAAGTTAACATTACAATTGCAGTGCAGTACAGTTGAGTGTTGATAAACAAAATGCCAGTTGCAGGGCCGACAAACAGTTCTATACTACAGTATGTATTTTTGTACACTTCACTTTTCATAAAAAAAAAAAAAAAAAAACAAACAAAAAAGTAGCCCCAAATGCGAATTACGAAAGATAAGTAAATGCCAAAATTCCATTATAATATGATATGTATACAATACTCGTAAACGTACTCGTACATTACTGTACTTACTATGCAAGTATTACTCGTAGTAGTCTAAGCAAGTTCCTTCCACAAGAAAATAATATTTAAAACAAAAAAAAAAAAAAAAAAAAAATAAAAAACACCCATCCATCCAATCCCGAACAACATAAGCATACTTACATACCCCCACATTACATACATTTACCCACCTAACCATTCCAACCAAAATGTTCCCCATCGACTATGATATCTATAGTGATAATGGTAATGCAAATGAAAGTTCCATAGTACGTACTGCCTTGCAAGCACATTAACGTTAAACGTTTAACGTCAACGTAAGCGTTAACGTCACGTAACGTAATGTTGAGAGTTATTAACTATGCAAGCCATGTAAGTACATTTTGTATAATTAATTCTATTAAAATTACTTTGAACTTGTCGTAATGGTTGCTGCGTTGGTTGGTTAATTGATTGATTGATTGATTGGTTGGTTGATTGATTAATTCATATCCACACAAAAAAAAAAAATACTACACACAGCATTAAATATATAATATATTTAAATGTATTGATATCTATTTAAAAAACACACACACAACATACACACACACACAACAAATCTATTTTATCTAAATGTTTTTTATCTGTAAATTGTACAACGTATTTCCATACCTTCGTATCGTACACAAATTATAAACACACATCTTTTCATCATCTATGTTATACCTCTAAGCGCAACAGTCTCCTCTGTGCTCGTGCATCCTTCTGTCTCTCTATCTCGCTATACATACCATATATACATATATATATACATATATATAAATGAATATATATATCTCATCTAAACTAACACTTTTGGTTGTTCTATCCAAAAAATGTACACTTTACACACCTCGAGCTGGTACCATCTGCGCTTTTTATACTACACAATGTTCCACTTGGTTTAATGGTGCGATTTTCATATCTTTCCGAAATATTAGACTCGTTTTTAGCGTCAAACTATAAAATGTCCTTTTTTGCTCGCATCTTTCTAACCGTCCGGGAATAGAGCTGAAAAACCAGAGAAATTTTCAATATCCTTTTACTTTTAATATTTTTTAAAATATTTTTGATTATTTTCTACATTTCTTTTTAGAGGTGCTTCTTATAGTTAATTTACAAATAAGTGGTATCATTTTTTAAAGTTGCTTCTTAAAGTTTATTAAAATTAATTAATTTCGTTTCAGTTAGGGGTACCCACTATTTGAATAATAATTTTTAAAACATGTGATCAATAAATTTGGTGCTCATAATTTTTATTTCAAATCTAAATTTCGTATAATAACTCGCATTTAAATACTTTTTATATATACAATTTTTTTAAAACTTGTATTATATAATAATTATATCCAAACGTTAGTTCTTCAGCTCTATTCCATAACTACATTACTAACAGTGTAACACAGTTATACATATATTACGCCTCATGGCGACCACGCCCACCATTCCATAGCTAAGTATACCACAAAGACTATATCTAACTATAAAGAAAGACTTAAAGTATTGGAACTTGAACTCGACAAACGTTGCCTGCCTGGTTAGTAACAGATTTGTTTTTTTTTTTTTTGTTGAAATCTCTTCGTAGCGCAAGACAAATATGTATGTATCCAAATCCAACAATCATTATTATAATTTGTTTTTTAAGTTGCTTTTTATCTGTACTATATACAAGCTATCGTTCAAAAATCATATGCGAAATGAAAGAGCGCGCGCGAGAGAAACTCTCTTAAGAATTGTTTTGCCAAAGTGTTTTTTAGGGTCGAGATCGTAACGTAACGATCTGGCCTCCCCCATAGCTACTCATCATCGTCAGTTCAGTTTTCGAATTGTAAGTACGTTTCTTTTTTAACCAACAATTTAATTTTCTTTCATAATATTTGTATTTATTTTCAAATATGTATTTATTTATATTTATTTATTACGATAGTTTTCTAATTAAAATGCAAAAAACAAAAGCAAATTGCTTTCCACAAACAATGTAAAAGGAGAAGAGTTGCTCTCTTTATCTGTCTCTCTCTCTCTCTCTATATATATATATATATATATATGTATATGTATCTATATATATCTCATTGTAACATTGTAATGCGATGCAAAAGTTTCGACAGCAACAACAACAACAACAACACCAACAACACACACACATCTATTTTATTCATTTAAAGAATAAGTACGCAAAAACCAACTTATTATTAATATATTCTAAATACCAACAAGAAAACCAAAAAAAAAAAACAAAACAAAAAAAAAAAAAAAGAAAACATAATTAATAACAACTTAGCTAATTTTGTGTACAATGGCTTCGATATACACACCCCAATACGTTCATCAGAATGCAACTAAAACCCTTTAATTCTACCTCTCTTCCATGCTCTTCTGTATCTTTACGCAACGCCCATCTGGTCCACAACCTGCAGATGCCATTGCCCGGTCATGTGCAGTTAATGCAGCCCATGCTGCGACCCGGAACTGTAGCCATTGGACCTCACGGCGCCCTGATAGGTGGCAACATGCTGCGTCCTGGTCCGCTGCCCGGCATGCCAGCAGGTGAGTACTGTCAGACTGACTGATTGATTGACTGACTGACCGACTAAGGACGACCTTTATTAACTTCTTGTGGAAACTTGGTGGAAAGATCTTAAAGATCTATGCAAACAGAATTGATGGTCAAAGTCTCAGAAGGTGAGTCTTCAGGTTTCATCAAGTTAAGATTCTAGAAAATTGTTGGAAAATTTTGTATGAAAGCTCTTTTTATTTTGTTTCCCTTTTATGAGATGTGGGTGAAAAAAGGAGATGGGAAAAAGTTTCCCTTGCAAAGGCGGGTGTACCGGCTATACTAGCGCATTTATATATTTAGGTATTTGTGTGAAAAGAATCTCGAATTAAAATCTCGAAACTTGCAGGTTTGCTGCCCATGCAGGCAATTGGATATCCCGGCTTGCCTGCTGGCGCGATGCCTATGCCGGGCATGAGCGTAATGCTGCCAGGACATCCGAATATGTTGCAGATGATGCAGCCGCGTTTCAGATGATGCCTGCCCGCTGCTGCGCCCGGACTCTTGCAGGCGCCAACGCAGACACATCCACAGCATGTGCGTTTTCAGCGGGCCGGATTGCCGGCGCTGCATCCGCAGGCTCAAGCGCAGGCATCGCTGGTGGGTTTGCCGCTGCCGTTGCTGTTCCATGATTGAGAGGAGTGGCCGCTGCAGATTAACAAAAACCACAACAACTAGTGCAAAGAAAAAGCAATCACAACAACTGCAAGCAAGTTTTCATACTCAAGCTACGCAATTCCAAAAGCTCTTTTTTAAATGTATAACAGTTTTGAGATACGTACACACACACACACACACACACGTCACACAGTCACAGGTTGCACCCACACATACACACTGACACACACACACAGATACACTAACAGCAATATGCGTAGTAATACTTTTTATATGTACGAGTATCTCCTAGTTGATGCACCCAAACTTTGCTTTTCGTAATTGACCAAATTCTTAACTTTTCTACTCTATATATTTTTTTTTTTTAACATCAATTGGTTAACTGGTATGTGCACTCTCTGCCTTCTTGCATAACAACATACTACATATTTGTCAAAACACTAATCAACACTGTAACAATTAAACAACACTACGCTGTGTACGAGTGCGAAGTGAATCGCATTGCATCGCATCGCTTCTCATCTGGCGCTCTCTTTGCTGGCACGCGGTTCTCTTTGCTGTACTGTTGCTGTAGTTCTTACTCTCTTTCGCTCATATAACTCTCTCTATCTCTATCTCTCTAGTTATATTTGTAACCGTATTTGTACAATACCAGCAAATTACATAATACTTATTTACTAAAATAATACCATAAATAATGTATATTTGTTTACATTCTTTTCATTATTTTTTCTATATAAATATTTTTTTAGTTACATTTAGTGCTCTGGGGCTCAAGCATTCGTACGCCCCGTCTAATTTATAGCCTATAACAAAAGAAAACACGTATGTACACGTTGTTATACTCGCTCACTCACTCTCTCTCTCTCTCTCCTTTTTGCCATGTCTTTATTCTCAGATAGAAACGAAACCGTACGCTCCCCCCGGGTAAGAATCGGGCAATTATTTAAATACATTATAGCAATACATATATTGTAATATTGTGTGCGAATTTGTATTGTCTGTGCGTAGCTTTTTATTTTAGTTAATTGTCCAATGTGCGATGCTCCACAACTGTTATACATACTGTTATACAATATGAATATATGTAACCCATAACTGCATTTATGTGCCCCCTTTCCTCCCCGCCCTGTGACATAAAAACCAAAAGATAAAAAAAAACCGTCGTCTCTCATCCACTCGTTACTCGTTACCCGTTATCCGTTACTCGTTACTCGTACTCGTTAGCCGCTGACAAAACTACTCGTAAGTTATGTACAAATTTTTATTCAACAACAAAAAAAAAGTATTTGTTTTTCGTTTTGAACACACTTTGTTTCGTTTTGGTCAGCATCAATGCGATGCGCGCAGCCCACAATCAGGTATCTACATCATTTTCTTTTATTAATCATTTAAACATAATATCCTAAATAATTTGTCTTGGTTATGGTATCGTACTAATCTAAATCAAAATCAAAATCCATTCAAAAATCAATAGTTATTAAAATAGTTCTTTCAACGTTTCCAGTTAAATACCGCACATTGTTAGTAAGTACATTCATTATAGTTTACTATTTGTTTCGATCTATATATCTAGCAATCCATAGTTAGTTCCTTCGTTAATGTAGTGCTCTTCCATTGGTTCACAGACTCCATAACTTTAGCTTCCTAGGCAACAAAAGTTTAACACAATCAGGCTGAGGCTTTATTAGTGGCTATTACTCAAGTCCACATCTATAACTACGTATAATTAGATATTTAGCTGCTAAGTTGTTCACTCAATTCATTGTTTTTCTATTGTAGCTTGAAAATCAAAGGGTGTAGTACACTATATATATATATAAATTGAGTTCTGGCATGATTCCAGAATCGGTCTGAACAGAATACTCTTTCCCAGTGTTAGCCTAGGCTAGTCAAATATTAGCATACACCGCCCCCAAACGTCCCTAACTATCAAACACCATACCACACTAACTTGTATTTATAACTCATATATCCTATATCGTATACCTATATATCTCCATATATATATATATATGTAACTATAACCATATAGCATAAGCGTAAGCAATGACAAGTGAAAAAACTGCCACTTTTGACGGTTTTGTACCGTTAGTTTGGCCAGTTTAGCGCAAAATTGATGTTGGACTCTCGGGTCTGGCATTTTCGCCGCATCGCTTACCGATGCCCCGCCCCTTCCCCTGATCCAGTGGGCTGGTGGTGTTATGCGATGTTAGAACGGCGTGCTTCAGACGAGTGTACCTCAATGCGGGACAGACAGAAGTCGGTAATTAATTGGTGGCTACTTACACACACACACACACACACACACGCACACGCACATACTCATAACTACTAGTTAAGTACTTGACAAGAACTATCGTATCTTTAATATGAACGCATCTGTAAATATGTTTTTGATGGCCGCGTTTTGTAATTGTTTTTTCGTAAAACTATACTTAATGGATTTTTCATAATATCCAAATCTATTTATTCTTATTTCGATATATTGGTGACGGTCAAAGTTTGATTATTTAGCTGAATTAGTTTATTATTATACTCTTGCAGAGATTGATCATAAAATAAAGCAATCGTATATATAAATATTAACTAAGTTTTCATGTTAATAGCTATGTCCGTTTATTAGTTTTTTTTATAAAACTTTGCATTGTTCCAATTGTTTTGGAAGAATCGATCAAATTTTTAACGCTTGTTACTTTTCTCTTTTTTTCAACATTTCGATAT
Organism: Drosophila virilis; assembly: GCF_030788295.1. Classification (NCBI taxonomy): domain Eukaryota; kingdom Metazoa; phylum Arthropoda; class Insecta; order Diptera; family Drosophilidae; genus Drosophila; species Drosophila virilis. The sequence continues at coordinate 13,059,279 of NC_091546.1, read as the reverse complement.
GGACCCTTTTATTTAGATCGGGCAATTAATTAATATTTCTCCCGATAAGTTAAGGCTTTCGTAAACACATTTTTTTTTGCCTCTAAGATATTTATCGTATAATTTTTTTGTTTGTTTTATATTTTTGTTATTTAGATGTATTTGGCTGCAAGGGTATTTCAATTTCGGCCATCCGAAGATAACTTTTCTTACTCGTTTTCATTTCTTGATCTATATTTGTAAACTTTACGATACATACTACTGTACCATATATTGTACAATAACTAATTGTAAGCTGCACGCGTTTATTTGAAGTACAAAAACCGAACTAAGTAGTTTCTTATAGGTGTGTGTTTTATCTTATACGTCGAGCCACCAATGTCTGTCCTTAGCGCTGGGCGACACGCGAGTAGCTGGACAAAGCGCAGACCTCAATACACACTGAACACTCTATACTCTACTAAAAACAATCTGTAATTGTTCTGCGCGTCCAGTCGAAAGCGTGTCACATTAATTTTGCTGAGCGAAAAGTTCCCTGCGTCCAACTCTCTCTCTTTCTCCTAAATTGAGTGCGTTTTAAGTGCGACTCAACTTGTCCCTTATCCACCTTTTAACGACGCAGGCGATGTGCTGCCCTCTCTTATTTTTACAACCTCTTCCCCCCGCGCCAATATGCACATCACAGTTGCCTAACACAACTGTTGGACTTTTCGGTCCTTGTCTTGCAAAAGCTCTACAACTTATATATCTCTATATACACACACACACACACTCACTCACTCACTCACTCATATACACACACATATGCATACCGCAGGAGGCGTTCACGATGACCACGCCCACATCATTTGTAATGCATCGCAAACGCAGGCATCAAACAGTTTGTGTTTTTAATGTTAATTGTGATTAAAAATTTTCTTTATGGATTATGGATTTTGCTATTTTTGATGTCCCCTAATTGGTTTTTCGCCCGATAACAGTTTCGATAACAATTTCGATAAATATGCTTTAAAAGTTAACGCGGCGGCGTTCAACAATCAACAAGTCTAGTTTAAACCTTTGCCAAAGATGATTTTTGTGCGCCGCCTGAGCGCACTTTCGAACTCAAGGTATATTCAATATGTCATATTTAAATATGTAAATTAATTGATCAAATAATACGTTTACAAGCTTTGATTCGTTTTTTTTTTTTGTTTTTGTTGCATTTAACTAAAGCCTACAAAATAAGCGTATCTTTGTAATGTTTTTTTTTGTGAACATGGTTTGTTCTTTCTGCTAATTACAATCTATAAACAATTTACTACACGAATACTTAGCTAATGCAATTAATATTTAGTGCAAATGCATAAAATCAAAATAAAAAAAATTGAATACATTGCGTATGTTGAAAGTTTTAAATGTTGTAATGAGTAAAAACACAAAAAAATATACATTTTAGCGTTTGTACAAGAAATGTTTCTACCAAAAAAAAAAAAAAACGATATATATATATAAAAACATACACAACATACTTTAAGCATAACAACAAACAGGTTATATAAGCAATAGTTTAAAGTCCTTTTAAACGAAAAAAAAAACAAAAACAAAAACAAATCGCATACTGATAATATTTCTAGTTTAATGTTTTGATTGTTCTCTTCTTTTTAAATTTAAATTAATTTATTGAATTTTAATAAATAAAATTTACTTCATATAAATAAGAGTTAATGTGCCTGACGGTTTTAAGCTGGATTATAGATTATCCATAGATATAGATATAGATTATCTGCGAGTGAAATACACTTCAACATGTGCGGAAAAGAGGTGGAATTAAAGTAGCTGTAACTCATTTCCACCCCTTTTTCGCCCGTGTTCGACATTTATTTCACTTGCAGGCGTGGATTTTTCGCAATTGATGAGAAACTTTCTGACCAATATATGTAAATGAATTTGATGCGATTTAAAAGTAAGTTAACCCTTATTGAAAAGAAACAATCCGTCTTATACTAGACCCGATCAAGTTATATTATGAAGGTGAGTCAATTTTTAGCAGACCGAGCATAACTGTTCTGGAATCTTTCACCCGCTCTCATCGAACGCAAAGCATGACTGGCTGCAGGTTAAGAGAACCAGTTCAACAAAAACCCAAAAACTGCTTTACTCATGGGCTATTCCCCGCGGATGGCTGCGTCTGGCTGGCTGCGATTACAATTATATGATTAAAGCCAATAGCTCAGTCACTTGTAGGCCTATCGCGCTATGTGTGGGACTTGCTTCAGGGGCTTGTCTGCAGCAGGGCCAAAAGCAAGCATAGTCGTGGGAGTATCCATAATAACTGCGAGCCGTTAATTTGCTACTACTTGGCATTTGATGGAACCGATTTCTGTAACGCCTGAACTGAGAGCCGTCCCAAGACTGTACGCTAATACATAAATACGTTAGACTGACTAATTTCAAGTTCACTGGAATTCCAAAGACGTCGCGTATGCACAGCTTCAAAGACTTCATGCTGGCCCAAGCTCGGCATTAAGTCGGCATAACTCTCGGGTTTGTCTCATTGGGCTTTCAGTTTCGTTGCGAGCGTCGTTCATGTCGGTTGTGTTTTTGGATATCTTGTGCGACAATTTGAAGGTGTGTGTTTGTGTGCTTACTGTACTCGCCATAGAGTGTTAGTCAAACAAGTTAAAGATTGGCTCAAATCGAAATGAATCTGGCAAAACAAAAGACTTAAGACACAAACTTGCAGGCGAATGTGCGACAAAACGTTTGCATAACAACTGACACGCCCCTCAGCCCACTAACGCCTTTACTTTCAACTGTCGCTAGTGCATGGGCTGTTGGTTTTTGATTTGGCCAACAAATCGTATTAAGTAATAGTTTTTAAAAAAAAGCCGCCAGTGACTAATTCACATCAGCTAAAAAAATTGATTATTATTCACGAGTTGCCAATAAAAATCGCTAAAATTTTTATGTTGTCCACCGGTAATTAAGAACCCAAGACTACAAAAATATAAAGTAATATATTAATGTGTCTCAAAGACCGCACATAAAATAAAAAGCATTTGGCTATTACATGGCCAAAAACTTGAATTTTTCAGAGCGTTAAACGAGTATTTGAAGCCGACTCGCCAAGCAAAAGGCCCAAAAGCGAATATGCCTGAAAGCAAGACTCGCGAAAAATGCTTGTAATAAATTATAAAAAAATAAAAACAACAAAAAAAAAAAACAAACCTGACCAGAACGTGCACATCAGAAGTAAATGAATATAAGAGGGCAACATAACAACAGGCACTCAAGCCATAACTCGAGTGTTAGACAGACACATCAGTCATTGAGTTTGTTAATGGCCCTGACGAGACGTGCGAGAAGAGTCGAAGATCTGAGCGACCCAAATGAAACAATGAATGCCAGAGCTATCTGGGCTATATATCTGCAAAGTGCTGGCCGAACCTCAAACTTGAGCGTGAACTAAAATGTCCCTTTATTCAAGATATCTAAGGTTATTGTTATCCCTTTCCTATTGAAGATCTTACACTCTAAGATCTCAGACATATATTTGAAATTTGTTCATTAATTTAAGTTTCTTCGGCTTTTGAGCTTTAGTAGTTCTTTATGAGTTACAATTTTGAAAAGCTTAAGCTTTCTGAGTGTTGCCATGTTTACAAGTTATTTTTGCCGCCAATTCATCTCAATCTCAACATTAAATTACTATCTGAAGTAAATATTCCTACATAACTTCAACCCTGTCAGCATGCTTACAAGTGCTCCAATCTTTATATGCTTGCTTAATAAACTTTAAATTCAGAACGAATGGTATATGATACTTTTGATAATGGATTTCTTGTATTATATAGAGAACTAATAAACCAAAGTTCCAGCTTGTTATTAGAGTTGGTATAGGGTATAGTTAAACGAAATTGACTACTAAAGTGTTCAGTTAAGATATTGCAACCTGACTATAGTCTGGGATTCGAGCCTGTAAACCGCCCACTAATGCAACTTTAAAGAACTAAGCAAATTGACAATGATAATGATAATGATAAGCTATTAATATTTGTAGTTGTAAAGCAATTATTTATAGCAATTTATTACCTTTACCCAGATGCATGCTTTCTAGAGTATTCGCTTGTCAAGCTAACACAAAGCTGACAACCTCTCGAACATGCTACAATAGCCAAGACTCACTCTTGTCTGACAGTTTCCAAATTGCCAGCTCAGAGAGCCGAATGACGGGGACAACTTTCAAATTGACTTATGCACAACGGAGGCGCGGCTTAAGGTTTCGATTTCGGTTCGCTTTAGCATCCGGAGCTTCAATCAACTCAACGCAACTCGACTCAACTCAAGAGCAATATATATTTGATCTCGATTTTATGGCTTTGTGAAGGTCAGCTCTAACTCGATTAATTTGGTCCATAACATTTAATATTGCAGCTTGAATATGGTAACTACCTGTGCCTGGATTGTGACGGCAGCGCTGCTGCTCTGCGTGGGTTTGGCCGGAGCCAAAGATAATCTGCGTGTGGCTTACGAATGGAGGGAAATGGATTTCAAATACGAGAGTCCCGATCAACGCTGGTCGGCCATAGAAAGCGGCGCCTTCAAGCCGGCCAATGTGATACCCTTTGGCCTCGAGGTCTATCGCCAGCGCCTGTTCGTAACTCTGCCCAGATGGCGCGATGGAGTCCCAGCCTCGTTGGCCTACCTTGATCTGAATGGTAAGCGTTGTTAGTATTGTATAATTAATTCAGGGGCAGCCGGCAAAAATTGCAGTTTTGTTTATGCATAATGCTTAAGAATCGCTCTGAGCTGAAATCTCAGCTATTGCATTGTCTTTTCGCGTGGGACTTACAAGCTGTTTGGCTATAGCTTTGTATCGGATAGATTTGCATTGCGTTCGCTTTATGCTAGAGATGGGCGCGTGCCAATTTTTTTCAACACGGCACGAACACGAAGTATAAATTGACAGCGGGCGTATAGAAAAGTGGCTAATTGGGTGTTAGGTTCTGGCATCATCTCTTTGGCCAGGTTACAGTAAATGCTATTTTTTTTTCGTGTTAAGTTCGTGACATGAAAATAAGACACGCGCTCAGCTCTATTTCATACACGGTCCAGACAATTTAGTTATCTTGCATTCGCACTTGTTGCATTTAATTGCCTGAGGGTTGAGAGTTCTGGGCGAATTCTCAGCGCATCGCTTACGTAATTAATAAGCTGTAAAACAACAACAACAATAAAAGCGAGATAAACAAAAGTTCTTTGGAATAGAGTAAATAAACAAATACAACTAATAATAAACACATAGAGGGTGGGTGTATGTATTTGATAGATAGTATATGCACATATAAATGTATCTATATACAAAACTAAGGTGTATAGTTGTGGGATGTAAACATCTGGGAGGAAATATTTATTCTCCTGACGCATCGTAAAGATCATGTGTATATTTAAATCAATTATTTCCGATAAACGGAAAGGTATATCCACATGGAAACCTTTAAACATTTTTCCTGCTTATTAGCATGGCAGAAAATAATTATATGGTATATATAAGAGTCGGTCAGATCGGCTTATATAGCTGATAAAGATAATTGAGTGCGGATATAAAATAATTTGCAATATAATATGCAAATGTGTGGGTCAGTACGCATGTTTCAGAGATCTGTATGAAATCGGATTTAAATTTGTTTCCTGTTATTACAACTCGGTTCCTTATTGCTTGATTGACTGGGTAACTTTCACAAATCCCCAAGAACCGTGAATCAAATTTAAATATCTTTAACTCCCTAAATCTCTGGGCTTATACCCAGCCACTTAGACTGGGTATAGGTAGCAAAAGGCTGATCTGCAGATATAAATGCTTTCTTAAGGTTCCACTAATCTACCACATTCACTACCTTCCTTCTGAGTATTAGTCATTCAAGGGTATTACAAGTTGTACAATAATCGGGCTCCATATATGTCAAAGCAGCTCAGCTGACAAACATGTCCCATGAATCAGCGGCCAGTCGGAGGCATTGATTCATACGCAATTGAGTCGCAATTAGCATCAATGCAAATGACCAAAATCAACGCGTGTGCCATTTGTAGAGCATTCAACTTAGTTAAATGCCATAAATTAAACGTGCTTGTTCGCATACTCTATACCCAACAGACACCTCAACAAAGATGCCCGCGCTGAGACCCTTTCCCAGCTGGGTGGCGCATACCCTGAGCGATGCCGAGCCGGAGCTTGTCTCGCCATTTCGCGTGAAGGCCGATCGCTGTGGTCGCCTTTGGGTGCTGGACTCACGCATCTCGGGTGTGCTGGAGCAGACCAAGCTGTATGGCACGGCACAGCTGCTGATCTACGATTTGCACAACGATGATCTGCTGCGGCGTCACATCTTGCCAGCGGGTCAGAGCAAGCAGAGCTCATTTTTTGCCAATCTAGCCGTGGAGGATGCTGACTGCGAGAACACGTATGCGTATGCCGCTGATCTGGGCAGTCCGGGTCTGGTGGTGTACTCATGGCGGGATCAGGAATCTTGGCGTGTCCAGCATCATTTCTTTCATCCCAATCCGCTTGCGGGTAACTTTAGCATCAATGGCATTGAGTTTCAGTGGGATGACGGATTGTATGGACTAGCGCTGTCCAAGCCTCAGTCAGATGGCTATTCCACGCTCTATTTCCATCCACTCAGCTCGACCATGGAGTTCTCTGTGAACAGCTCTGTGCTACGCAACAAGACGCTGGCCACCTCCGGTGCCATTTATCGTGAATTTAAGATTTTAGGTTCACGCGGCGTCAATGCCCAAGCGGGTGCTCAGTGCCTGGACACGGAGACGGGCGTCCTCTTCTATACGCTGCCCAATCAGAATGCCGTGGCCTGCTGGAGAACCTCAAAGAGCTTTAGCTCGCAGGACCACATCTACACCAATAACAACAATCTGATCTTTCCCAGCGACGTCAAGGTGGATGATCAGCAGCGCTTGTGGGTGCTGGCCAACCAGCTGCAAAGCTTCATCTATGACGAGCTATATCCGGGCAGTATCAATTTCCGCATATTCACGGCCAGCGTTCGGGAGGCCATTGAGCATACGGCCTGTGAGGCGCCCAAGCCGCTGCCGGAGCTGGTCAGCAAGCTGGGCGAGGTGATCAGGACGAATATCAAGTTGAAGACGGCAGAGGATTCAAACTCTGTTGCTGGTTCGAAGTCAGCTGCGTCTGCTCTGCAACTGAGTCTGGGCGCCCTGCTGCTCGGCTGCTGTCTACAGCTGCGCTCCTGGCTGCTCTAAAGGTCAGCCCCTTGTATATACAACAACAATATATTCCAATGCGCTGTTATATAATTAAATGTAGTTTTCTAGCTTGTAGTTTTTGAATAAATATAAGAAATTTATTTAGACACACATTCACAGCACATTCAATATTTGCCCAATTGCGCTTTCTCCACTGTGAAGACGTCATTGATGTCCAGCGTCTCGACGCTGGCCTGCGATTGCCCATCCTCGGGGCTGTCGGAGCGATTGCGCTGCTCGTTCTTCAGTTGGAGGCGCTTTATGCAGTCGCCGCAGAAGAATAATGTTAGCTGAAAGGAGAATTTGAAATTGACAACCGCATTGTACAAATCCCGGAATATATTTACATGCTCCAAGATGCCGATGATGCCAAGCACTGAGAGGCCAAGCAGAAAACCCAGAGAGCCACCGACATCGGCTATAAACTGGGTTGTATCATAGCTGGGACGCTCTTCAATCATCTGCTGAAACAGAGCGGGAATATTAGCACTTCTATATAACATTTTTAAAGTTTTTTTTTCTTTTCTGTTTTTCTTAAACTCTGGTTCAACCTGAATATTGTTAATTGGAATTATGGAATATTGTGGAATTAGAAATATAAATTAAGCAAATAGTGGCTACATATAAATAATAAAATACTAAGCGATCGATATATAGATATATAATACTAGGAAATCAATAACAATTAGCATACCGATATCAGCTTGGTCGTGTAGTATATATAGAGCAAAGTGCGCGGCTCGGGCTGATAGAAGGTTTTCCGGCTCTGTATGTAGGTCGTATAGATGCGCGACTCGCATGGCTCCAGGCAGTCGCACTCGTAATCATCGCTGCTTTCGTACACCCTGAAAATATGTGAAAATACTATATGATAATGCGCAAATTTAACTATGAGAGTGCGGCTCACGCTCTGTAGTTTTCGATGAGATTGCGCATAGATTTCGTATTATTGCAGGGCTCGTGATTAATCTCATGCATCCAGGGACCCGAGCAGTCCACCTCATCGCCCAGATCTTGCCAGATGCATATTTCGCCGCACTATGTAATGCATGATGTATCAGAATATTTAGCTTTTCGGGAATCTAATTTGATTACCTTTAGATCACTGTATCCGTCCGCTCTGGAGCAGGTTTCGGTGTGCGTTTCCACATTTGAAAATACCTGGCTCTGCAGCTTAATTTCAATCTCCTCATTGATGTTCACAAAGACATACTCCACGCGGCCCGAGCCTTTCATGTTGATCTCTATAGGCAGTAAGCACTGTAGTTAGCCCCTGCTTCTACCACAAAAGCAACTTACCCGTAAAGTTCTCGCGCTTGTCGTGTATGAACACGTGCCAGCCCGCGCCAGCCGTTAGATCCACATCGCTGGCCATTTTGTTGGCATTATGCTCTAGCATTAGGGAATAGCCCGCTGCCCTGGATACCCGTTTCATGGCCGTGACTGGACGCAGAGTGTAACAGCGACCCATATAAAAGTGTATGCTGCTGTCGATGACAACATCTTGTGGAAGAATCAGAAGAATCAGAGTTGATACTCCATTGAATCTGTGCGGAGCTGCACTTACTATTCTTATCGCCATTCAATCCATATAGGTAGAATGTCTCGTCCTGTTCAAAAGTGCCATTGGCAAAGAACTCTTCAAAGGGAACTTCACCAAAAGGATAATCCATCCAACAGGTCGCATACTTGGGATGTGGACAATAGCCACGCGATATATTCTGTAAGTATCAGTACACAAAGGCAAGGAGTTTTTTACAAATTTTATTGAAACAAAAAAAATATCGATATCAAAACTTTTTTAATCTATTAATTTGTAGATTCAAGGCGTTGTCATACAAAAAAAAATGATTGCAATTAACTTTTCATAGAACTTTTAAATATAGTCGCCTCAATTTTAGACATTGACATCTCACGTCATCAAAAAGTCTTTCTTTCTATCACTGGGACTCACTGTTAAGACATCCTCTCGATAGGGCGGTTCGCGACAAAGCGTAATCGCAGGCATTTCTATGGTGTGATTAACATTATAATACGAGTGCGTGGATATAGGCGGATCGGACAGCTTGGAGAAGCACTCGTAGAGCTGCACTATAACGATTATGCTGCAGACGAAGAGCACGAGATAGCGTATGAGTTTGGCAGGATCGCGCAGGAGCCAGGCTCTTAGCTCCAGCCAGTAGCCCATGGTCTGAGGAGGAGGTTAGCGCGCACGTAAAAGTGAAAACAAAGTGAATGTCAATGTCTCCAATGTCCGTAATATCTGCAGAACCTGACACATTCGCAATATCTTTGGCCGGCCTGCAAAAATTCTCACAGTTGGTCATGATAAGCTAATATTGATTTATGCGGCTTGCTGAAGCGCGGTACACTCAGAGAAAAGCGCAGTAATACATGTAAGTATGCGTTCATATTTTTTTAATTTGAGCTACAAAATTTTCCAAATTAATATGCTGCGATTGAGCAGACAAAAAATGTTTAAAAAGACTTTAAAATGAAATTCATTATTATTTAGATTAAGTTTCTGATTTTGAATAAATTTCTTTATAGAGAGATTTACATTTTAATTAAGTTTAGAGCTGAAAAAAGCTACTTCACAGAAAGTTTTAGAATTTTAGTAGCAAGTGAAGGAATTTTTGTTGAAAGTTCTTCCAATATCAAGATTATCCTTAACTAACGAAATTTGAATCTCACTCAGAATTTGATAGTATAATATTTTCTACTAGTTTCATTCTCAGTTTTTTTCTGAGTGTCTCTACCCGCCGATAAGGGCGCCAGGTGTTAGAGCGCGTCTATGCCAGATACTCGTATCCAACTGCAACTGTAACTCCACAAATCGGCGTATCAAAAACATGTGTAGTGCCTGGCTGGATTATGGCCTTGTTTGTGTTAGATTTTCATGGAGTTAACCATGTTTCGGGTGTTAAATTACCAAAACATATTCTTTATAATTGTTTACGATGTGCGCGCAAATACACGTCTAACAGATACTCTTTATTGCTATGGAAAATATCTATGGCCATGTCTATGGCGATGGGAAATCAGCGTTTTAGTAGGCATTTTATGGCTTTATGTGTTTATTTGTTGAATCATGACAATTCATAAAGAAGACTGCACAAGTGAATCGAATGGATGCATTCACCAGGGGATAAATCAATATTTACTTTTCTTCAATGTATTCAAGGGCTTAGTCGAAGATCGTTAAACCAAAGAAATAATGGTATATATATTTCACTTGATAAATTATAATAATGTTCTCTGCAACGATTATTTAATTAGAATATTTGCAGCTAAGCTCCGGAAAATCCTACAACAGAATGGCTCGCAAGGACTTTACTTTACTTAACTTAAGGTAAGCCCTAATCAAAAAGATAGATTAATAGACTAATTAAAGGACTAGATAGAAAGACTTAAATCTGTCGAATGTTAAGGACTTTTCTTAGGAAAACTTTTATATAAATATAATTCGAATACTTTTTGCTGATTTAGAGCAGCATCTAAAGATGCCGGGCTTACGTAAAGGCAGTCATGTGTATATGTCTTTATGTATATGAGTATATATATGCATATAAATATATATGTACATATATAGGATAAGTTATGACACCTTTGCTTCAAAATGTTTTGACCTTAGTTCTCTGAAGCTGATCGAATGCTTGTGATATATATGCCATGTACTAAACAGAGCATGTATCTAGTTATACCTTGAGCTTTACAATAATAACAATTGTGGGAAAAACAAATGAAAGACAAGCTAAACAATGCGTGCGTATCCAGCAGAAGCCCCAGAGCCAAAGCATTCCACAATTGTGACGTTAAATCAGAGCAGAGCAAAGAAGAGATGACGAGACGGGCGGAGGGGAGGGTAGAGCATTGCCGAAACATCAGTCGAATCGAGTACGACCCACTGCTATACAAATATACATATATATATATAATGTATGTATATATATATATGTATGTATTGGCTATATACTACACACACACACACAGAGATACAGGCAAAAGGCACAAAACTAATAAACAAAAAGAAACTTGCGACTAAAAATAGACAAATTGAAACATTTTCGAGATGAAAAATCCAACACTGCACTACAGAAACGGGACGTGACTGTGTGTACTGTATGAATGTGGATGTGATTGTGCAGTGCCTGACTGGCAAGAGTTTTCTTTCTTTTTTTTTTGTCTTATTTGCTTTACTTTCGACAGATACAGCTCTGCGGATGCGCATCTGTATCTGTGAGATACATTTGGACGGACCACACGGCGTATGCTTTTGCGCTGCTCAGGACACAGCCACGATTTTTGGCCCCGGCTGTGTGTCTGTCTTCCTCTCTCTCCCTCACTCTGTGTGTGTGTGTGTGTGTGTGTGTGTGTGTGTGTGTGTCTAGTAAATTTTAGATATTCGTATAGATATTTTGAAATAGCCACAAGCAGCACCACGAGATACGGCTGCACAGAACAAATTTCATTTGTGTGAAGTTCTTCGCTTCTTCGCAACTAAATAGCTTTTGTTTTAAATTTAGACCAAAGCAGCGGCTATATTAAACGCATATGAATGTTTTTTAGATTTAGTAGATACATACATACACATATGTATTTAACATGTATATAGCCATAGTGTATATATGCACACCTCGATGTGAGCTGCGCGCAACTGTTGTTGTTTATGTTCGTTCGTTTTGGGGAAGCTTAGCACATGGCCTCAGCTACAGCTCCAATGGCCGACAACGGCTTCAGCAGCCCAAGAACTGACCCATATATATATATATATATATATATACAGATATATACATATAGGTATATATATGACATCTATGTTCTATACAATCCCGCTTTGGCTTTTACCTGTGCGTGGAGTATGAAATATGTTTTAAAAATACTTTTAGCTTGTCGTTAATAAATTTAAGAAAAATCTTATATCTACATTCATATGCAGCACATATGTATGCGCTAATGTATTTGCTATACTGACTCATTTCAGTGACTGTCTATAGCATTTCGCATATGATTAATCAATTGCGCGCAGTGGCGTCGCCCGTGGGGGGCTGCGTAGCGCTCAAATTCATGGGGGGCCTTAGCGCAGCAGCAGCCTCTGTTTTGCGTTTTACAAAAAACATTTTCATTTAGCATTTTCACTCATCATTAATAAAAGTCTGGCCGTCTGCAGAAGGCACCTACAAATGCACATACATTGATTATTGCATTCGGATGCACTTGAGTTCTATGCACATTCGCGGTATGTGTGCAGTCAATTTAATTGGGTGACAAATGCTTACCAAAATAATTTTAATGCTCCACACATCAATGACTAAGTCGAAATGATTCGATTTTATTGGGTAATTAAGAAACGATATATAGCCATATGGAAATATATATATATATATTTATTCAAATAACGCGTGTCTGATTCTCAATTGAGCCGAGGCAATTAATCAATATATAACCACACGCATAGGTATCATATATTATAAATGCAGGAACTTAACTTGTATATGCTTTAATTATTTACTTAAGCTCTATTTCGATTTATTATGCCATTAATTGCATTTTAATTGAAATCTATTACTTATTTTTAAGAAATTTGCTAGGATTTTTTAATAGTTTCAGTAAACATATCATTTATTTATTTATTTTTTTTTACAATTTATTCTTTTCTTTTTTATATGGAAAGAAATTGTAATAATAAATAATTAAATTATATTAATTCTTGAAACAATTTGACAAGGCCTAACAAAATTTTTAAAAATTATTATAAAATTGAGCCTAAAGATTAAACCAAAGCTGTGACAAAGCTATGAAATTAAATTTTTAGTAATAGCATTAGATTAAATTTCGAAGATACACTTATTTAATTTATTTAATTATTTATTTCTTAACCAATGCTGGTTGCTTTCAGGTTATCTTAAATTAAAACTATACTACCTTAATATTCTAGGCATAATATTTGTCCAACAAGTTTACCACATTGAAACTAACTAAATTACGAGTTTTTCTTATTTTGACAAGAATCGAGCAACTGCTTTGGCTATAAAATCAGAGATGGGGTATAAAGTATATAGAGGTCACGCTATATCAAATGGACAGAGTGAAATTTGGAATATTCTTGATATTATTATTTCTTAACAAGTGTGATAAAAGTTGTTAATTATCACTATTTAGCTGAAGAAACTATGCCCTTGTTTTAAGAAGGTTATGCAAAATAGAGTTTATTTTTGCCCACTTAAAGGCAACTTGATATTGGGTATAATATTAATTGAGACGAAATTTGTGTTGTTATAAATCATCAGAAACGGGTTCAATGCCAAATCTTTGCACAACCGAAACAGTTGATGGCCTCATAAGTGATTGATAGCCGAGGCTTCAGTTCAAAATGGGGCGAATGCGCCTAAATGCCAAGTAATCAGTTTTAATAGATAGATAATTGTCATATCTATGCCAGATCTGATCTTACATAATGCTATGCCGTAATTCAGGAAGTATTCATTCATTTGTCATGTTTGGCATTATTTACGAAAGAGATGCGAACGAATCGGCTACCTGGTAAAGAAATCTGCTACAGCCGAAGCTGCAAGTGGCGGGCGGGGGCATGGGGGCATGTTCAGGTAGGATGGTAGAGGGTAGAGGAGAGAGGGGAGACACTGCACATGGGTGAGGCGCACGAGCAATGCAGTTGCGGCCGATTGGGCGACGTTGACCGACGGGAACGACAAAGATCGTGCCTGACGATGGATATTTATATATCGACAATTTGGATAAGTTCCAATGCATTTAGAGACGAGAGATTGAGAGAGAGAGTTATCTATAGAATATGCATGTATTTTGGTCACGGTTGCCGTTTTACAAAAATATTTTCTGCACCAATTGCTCACGAAATTTCTTAAGATGCCCAAAGGCAACCAAAGCCGGCATTACTTATGGAAATATTTGAAGGCTTTAAACGGGCGGGCTCGAAATCGAAATTGAGCTATATTCACGCGATTCGAACCCTCCTCATTATCATTACTAGATATATTGTTAAGCCAAATTTAAATTTAAAAACTTGATTTAAATATTTGTAAATATGATAAGTTTTTCTTAAATTAACGTACCAAACCCTTTGCCCAGGCATTGTGGGTATTGTAAACCCAATAATTTTGGGACTTGCAGCCATGATTAATATTTAACCAGCTCCGCAAAGTCCGATTATAATAATGTAAGTATATTGTAGATTCACCTATTTTCTTGCTTTTCTACTTGGCATGCATAGCGATTGCGGGCATTTGATGGACGTCAGTCGACGTTGCCTCTGAAATAGCCCATTGCTTGCAATAATTGTTGCTGCCTCGCGAACGCCTGCAACAACCCGCACCGCCCAGTGCCGCCCCGCGCCACCACGCCCCGCACCGCTGACGGCCCCATTTTGGGTTGCGCATGCCAAACATCTTGACACTAAAATGCAAAAATTGCTTTGCGTCAATGACTCAAAACCGAAAATGTTCTTTCATTTGCACAATAGGAAAAACAACAACAACAATTGGGGACAACCATTTGTTCGTGGGATGGGATCTGCTTTCCTCTAAGCAGTAATCATCTATTCGAATTTTGGGCATCGCTGTGAATTATCTAGAACAGCTAACAAAGGCGCTCATAATTTATGTCAACTAAATGCTTGTATTATACTCATACAATTCAAAGATCATAAAGTGGCTTATTCTTGGCGTCAGTTGTTTCGGCATTGATTCATTATGCAGACTGCAGAAACTTCGTACTTGAGCTTAGACAGGTTGTGATTCTTAATTATTGTTAGGCTGGCAGTTAAAACTATGTATATGTCATTATAATAATAAGAACGAACAGCAGGGCTCGAACCCCAGGCCAATGCATGGATATGCTGACGTCTTAGCTTGAAGGCCATAATTGTTGATTAATTTGGGTGCAAGAAAAAAAAAATAAATGAAAATAAATATAAAATAATAATAATGAAAAAAATAAATTTAAAAAAAATATATATATAATAATAATATAATGGAAAACAAATATTATAATAAAAACAAATTTAGATGTCGAGACTTAAACATTAAACATTTGACATTTCAGGTTGGGCATAAATAATTTCTGATATTATATTATTTCATTGTTTTTGGATTAAAATGTCGCCCAGCTTATTTCTAGAAAATTCTATTTACAAGTGGTTAACATTCCCGACGGACCACTGTATACTCTTCCCATACATATTATAAGAATGCGGCTCTTAAAACTATAACATATGAACATTTGTGTGTCAAAACACATAAAATATTCTCTCGAACGCAAAGATTATCGTTCTGATTTCAAATCTTTTGCAAAATTTTTTTTTTTTTTCAAATTGTGTTGATGTTGGCAATATACGAATTGTTGTTGTTATTTTGTTGCCTTGTTGTGTTGTTGGTGTTTTCGTTGCCTGTTGTTTGATTTGTTTTTGGGTAAATTGCGTAAAATTATTTCTGACAATGTCGCAGATTGTGTTTCAACAAGCTGAACCACAAAATACACAACACGCAAACAAAATTCATGATGAGAAAATAACAAAAAAAAAAAAATTTTTTTAGGAAAATAGAAAAAAGTTAAAGAAATTATGATCATTTTATGTTATGTGCGAGAAGAGAACCCAGAGCACAATCTGTGTGGATTGCTCATGTGCTGCTGGGCCCATAGAATATGTTGCTGTGAATTTTGGTTCTATTCGAATGCTTTCGGTTTATAAAGTTTCATGTAGATTCCATTCAAGAAGCGTTGGCGTCTACCACACAGTGGCGGCCTAGAGCGGGCGATGGGCGGGGGGGTAACGGCAGAAGAAATCACCCCCTCAACACGCATATGAAAGACATTTGGGCACGCTGTGGCGAAAGCGTATCAAAATTTATAACTATAAATAAGATAGAAAAATTTGAAAATTCTTAAAATTTGTTTGTCTTGGCATTTGATTTTGCGGGCAATTCTGCTCGATTCTCTATTTTGCATTTATATCTTTCTTTGTTTAATTTTAATATTCAAATCATTTATGAAAGGTAATTTGAGTTTATTTTTTCATCTTATTTATTATTTTATTTTATTTTTGTTTTTGTGGGCGACTCAGGAATCTCGCACAATGTGCGCTGCGTTGAAAGGACTCGCATTCTTATGAACGATGCCGAGCGGGGCGAATCCAACCTATGTTTAGCAGCACACGCTGTGTACTAAAGCATTTGGTTTAGCATTGAAAAAAATGCATTGCATTGCTCTGAAGGACGCCGACAACATTTATTTGATTTGGCACTTCTCAGTATCTATGTATCTATAAGTATCTGTATTTGTATCTGTATCTGTAGCTATATCTATTGCTGATCTCTATCTCTGGCGCTGGCGTCTGCGGCCATTTGCGTTTCTCTATGTGTGTGTGTGTGTGCGGTTTTGAAGTTCACAAGAATTTTCGATTTTTATTTTCGCGATTTGTAAAAATGCCAGCATCTAACTGACGCCAAATGACAAATACCTTGTAGACGATCTCACCATCGATCATATCGTATAAGAACTAGAACTAGTTCTGTCATTCAAAGTTCTTTTGTTAACTGTATATATGTATGTCATAAAGTAGCATAGTTAGCAGCTGTATACGATTTATCATACTTATGATCATTTATCATGGAGACAGCTGATCGTATGAAATGTTCGCCTGTAACTCTGTCAAAACTTCCTCTAGCTATGGCCAGCTCGTAACGCCCCCGAACCGGTGGCAGATCGAATTGGCATTGAGGTGACCAGAAAAGAATAGAATAAAACAAATAGCGAAAAATGATCACTGAGCAAGAAGAAGCAAAGAAAAAACAACAACAAATCAAATGTGTAGAGAAAATCGTGTGTGTGAAATACGTAAAAGCTTGCAAAAGGGGCAGGAGAAAGCTAACCAACAAGAGAGTGAGAGAGAGCAAAAGAGCGGAGCGTATGCGAGAGCGTCAAGCAAACAAAAACAATTCACAAGGACTTTTACAGATGCAAAATTTGTCATTGAAATGAATTCGACGACTCACACATACACAAACGCTCAATTAGTATGTGTGTGAGAGAGCGCGTGTGCTCACGCAATCGTTGCAAAGCTTTCGCTCACTCTCGCATGGATCCTGCTGCTGTTGCGATTGCATCATAGCTTGCTCACTCACACGCACACAAACATAGAGACGCACACACACGCACACATATGCAGTGCCCACTTGCTGCGGTCTCGCCGTAATAGAAACAACAACAACTACAATAGCAACGGGACAGCCCCAAAACGCTGATAGACCGAAAAAGGGAGCAAGAAAATGCCGAGACGTAGCGAAAACAGCAAATAGCTGACACCTCACGCACACACACAGACGCACACACACAGCTAGGCACATATACAGATACAGTTGGAGAGCTTTTTTCACGATTGTGCGGCACAGATTATGGGGTATCAAATTGCCACGTATAAAAGGCAAGTTTACCGGTTGCACGGTTCAGAACGGCTTTCGAGCGCGTAAGTGCAACACCTTTGATGTGCGATCTAATTTTTTGGATATTCTCAAGCGGCAGCAGACACAGATTAAAAATTCAGCAATTCAACAATTCAGCAATTCAGCTGGCAGTGTAAAAGAGACAACAACAATTTGACCTTTTAGCCGAAAGAACCAAGCAAAAAAAAAAAAAAACGAAAAGGCATCAAATTTTTAAAACAATTACCTATATAAAACGTGTGCGTGTTTGTGTGTGTGTAAATTAAATTAAGTGTTGCATTTTATGGCTTATCCTGTTCAAAGGACCCAAGCCGAAAACTATAAACTATGCACATAACGGCCAAAGTGCCAATTGAAAAGTGACACGGAATACGCTTTATCGACTCTGGATTTATTGACTACCGATACGAAACGCCTTTAACTGGATTATAATTAACTCATATTTTTAAAAGCCCACGTAACTCTCTCGCTCTTTCTATAAATATATATATATATCTCCGCATTCACTTCAACTAACCCATGAAACCAGCAGGAACCCTGTTCGATTTCGATTTCACATATCGAATTCAGTTCACGCATAATCAGCGTCTTGTGTAATAGCCACATTTCCTAGAAATACCCTCTATGACACTGTCAGTGTGCATAACCATGTCAATATCAATTGAAGGATGGCTGACAATTCCATATAACTAGCTTTTTCTTTGGGAACTCTTCATTATAATTTCTCAATTTATAATTATCCTAAAAATTTTAATTATAACTGAAAAAAATGAATTTATAATATGAAAGCGTTATGAATTTTAAATGAAAATGCTTTTAATATTAAAAAACAAAAAGAAAATGCCTTTCGGTTATTTAAATAGTGTTAATTGCAATCAATCCCTTTTATAGAAAAAGAAAGCATGCTTGCGTTGCTATTAACTTGATCGAATTCGAAATGTTGTAATAGTATTTCGAATTACTATAGATCAATTCAAATACCTGAATACCTGTGCTTGAAATATGCGTACACAAAGAGAGCACAGACTTGTGGCAGCGATATCTATTTAGATACATATGCGCATACACATGGGCGAAATATTTCGAAAATGTTTTAAAAATAACCCCGTGTACGTTAGAAAGAGAGCGCTATAAGGAACATATGTATTAGAAACGACGTGTGTGTACATATGTATATATTATGTAGGAAAGGAAAAGCTCCGCAACAACCCAATACCCCAAGCCATACATATACAAAACTACACATACATATACATGTGTGTACACATATATGTATATGTTTCGCTATATATACATACTTACGTGTGTTTTAATTTCGAAATAATTTCGAGAATTTTAAAAATAACGCATTCGTTAAAAGTTCGTGTAGTATCCGTTGTTTTCTTTTTTTCGGCCGATTTCGTTGCCGATTGTCGAACTATATATATATATATATATACATGTATATCGCAACGCTCTAGAAGCGTGTCAAATGCGATCATTGCATTATAGCAACTCGTGTGTTTTAGAACACACGGCCGAATCCAAGTTTTGAAAAGCGTGGGAAGTTCGAAAACTCTCGAAAAAGCTAGCGTGTGAGTGTTCTCTTAGAAGGTTCGGCGAAATTTCGGAGTTGTTAAATAATCAGAAAGCGAAATCGGAACAAATACCCCGTTCATTAACTTGAATTTTAAACGTTATATAATACAATTAATTTACTGCAAAGAGAAAAACATATTTTCGGCACAATAAAACGGGAAAAATTACTGAAAATCGGAATTACGTAATAATAGAAACGCCCCACATAGAGCGCATACATATAGACGCGACGCGGACACGCAAGATCTAACATATATATATATACATTGATATATATATATATGTATGTGCGGGTATATGGCACTGATCTATATTTAGGCGACAACCCACACATTTTGTTGTTGTTCCTGGCGGACTCTGTTTATAAGTAGTAACAACAACAACAGCAACAACAACGAGGCCTAATTAATTAACTGAATCGGGGGAGGTGCTCGAAAGCGAAAATCGAAGAAACGAATATCCGGTTACGAAATTTTTAAAAACTTTACATGGAAATATTGAAGCATGCACATATTTGGATAGGAAAATATGCGCGAGATATTTTGAAAAATAATAACACACACACACACATACACGCGCATACACATGAGTGTGTCTGTCTCTGCTGCCAAAATGGGTCAAAACTATAAAATAAACAAACTAAATAAAAAAAAAATTAAGAAAATTAGAAAAGCAAAGAGAAAAATATCCAGAAAATATTA
Source organism: Drosophila virilis (assembly GCF_030788295.1). Taxonomy (NCBI): domain Eukaryota; kingdom Metazoa; phylum Arthropoda; class Insecta; order Diptera; family Drosophilidae; genus Drosophila; species Drosophila virilis. The sequence goes on along the minus strand of NC_091546.1, from coordinate 13,039,286 downwards.
AATGGGTCTACGCATATACACGACATGAAATTAATCTTTATTCATATATACTTTATATTTGCAGGGAAGTTTTGGGCTCACGACGCGATTGAAATAAGAATTTTTGAAAAGTCCCAATTATAATTTCTCGAGTTTTTAAGTTTAAAAGCGAAATTTAATCAAGATGCCGAAGCCAGCTGCCAGCCAGGAGGATGAGGATCCCACCCCATACCTGTTCGTGTCTTTGGAACAAAGACGTATCGATCAATCGAAACCCTATGATTCGAAGAAGAGTTGTTGGGTGCCCGATGAGAAGGAGGGTTATCTTCTTGGTGAGATCAAGGCCACCAAGGGCGATATCGTCTCCGTCGGTCTGCCTGGTGGAGAGGTAAATGCACCAGAGTCCCAATTCCAATGTCATATACTAGCTACAGCTTATGTCTTGAAAGAGCCTAGTGGTTCGTCTAGAAGGACTCAATATTGGCTGCCCTTTGCTAAGCCTCACTTTTGGTACTACAAAAGGAGCTTAACAAATGGTGGTCGGTGGCGAGGCCTTTTTGCGAGAATTGAGCACTTTGAAAACCTAATGCTAATCGAGTAAAAACCCTTCACTGTATATGACTAGGTAAAAGATTTCAAATCCGAGAAGGTGGAGAAAGTGAATCCACCAAAATTCGAAAAAATTGAAGATATGGCTGACATGACCGTGCTGAACACACCTTGCGTGCTGCACAATCTGCGCCAGCGTTATTATCATAAGCTTATCTACGTAAGTGTTACCAGTCAGAAACTCACTAATATATGGGTTCTCTTCTTTTCGGTCTCTTTTCTCAAAAAAATCAATAAACTATAAACAACAACTGCTAACCACGCCTAACAACTATAATACAAAAAAATAAAAAATAAAAAAATGATATACGTAAATGGGTTGCAAATGGGTCGACGTTATGAACTGTTTAAATGACATACAACTAGACGAAAGACTTCAAGAAAGATCAGCTCCAGCAGGTGAACCCTCCGAAATACGAAAAAGCTGAGGATATGTCTAACTTGACATACCTTAACGATGCCTCTGTGCTCCATAACTTGAGGCAGAGATATTACAACAAGCTCATCTATGTAAGTAATTGCCTTACCGGTATGGCAATAGTAAAAAAACCCTATTAAAAAAAAACCAGCGTTCAATGTTTCTAAAAACCGCTTCAAGATCATCCACTCACAATCTGTAAACCTGATTCCAAATCTAAAGCCAAGCGCAGTTAGTTTCGTAAAACGCTTCAAAAATGATCACTAAAGCATATATTTGGTAGTACGGCTAACACTTGAGCTTAGCCTATTTCCTAGTATTACATGAAAAATAACATTCATAATTTCATACAGCTCCTAATACCGTCTACATAACCACAGCTAATCAATGCCACAAATTGTGATTTGTCCGCACTAATACAGCTTCTACTAAGCACAAATTTTGCCGTCCAGTCAGATGAACCTTACACTGGGATGAAAACGGTTTACCACACACACCACAGCACACAAGCCCCAACACCACAACACAACACAGCTCACACACACACACACACCAAGGATGCTGAGCTGAAACCTTAAAGATCATCACAGACATCACCAAATCCCCAATCCAGCAAACCCAAAAACAAAAACTTTAAACAAGTATCCCTACAAAAACAAAAAACCAAAACATTCTAGTTAGTTACCCATAAAACACACACAAAACGAACACCAAAAACTGGTTGACCCAACAATGAAAACAAAACAAAACAAAACAGACAACAATATATATGAAAAAAAAAGTATTACTAAACTGTCTTCAAAGAGGGCTCTAAAACATGACTTTGTGCCGCCGAAAATGTTAAAAGACCACGGGCCGGCAGTTTTGTCAAAGGAATACCAATGTTTTAGAGACCATCTTGACTAATCCGTAGAACTAACAGAAATCGAACACGCACAGAATTTCTTTTATTAATTGACGATATTTATCTTTATTCCATCGCTGCAATGCCGTATATAGACCTACTCCGGTCTTTTCTGCGTTGCCATCAATCCCTATAAGCGCTACCCCGTCTATACCAACCGTTGCGCTAAGATGTACCGTGGTAAGCGCCGTAATGAAGTGCCACCCCATATTTTTGCCATTTCTGACGGTGCCTACGTCGACATGTTGACCAACCACGTGAATCAATCTATGTTGATTACCGGTGAGTCTGGTGCTGGTAAGACTGAGAACACGAAGAAGGTCATTGCGTACTTCGCCACTGTTGGCGCTTCTGGCAAGAAGGATGAGTCGCAGAAGAACAAGGGCTCCCTGGAAGATCAGGTTGTGCAAACCAATCCTGTGCTTGAGGCCTTCGGTAACGCCAAGACCGTGCGTAACGATAACTCCTCTCGTTTCGTAAGTATCAATTGATAACTTTAAATCATCTGAAATTCTCATCCTCAACTAAACTCCTCTCCACTTGTTCAGGGTAAATTCATCCGTATTCATTTCGGTCCATCTGGTAAACTGGCTGGTGCTGATATTGAGACCTGTAAGTTTTGCAAGCCCCCCTTTTTTTGTTGTAACTCTCAGCTAACTCTCTTCTCGCATACCTTTTACAGATCTGTTGGAGAAGGCTCGTGTCATCTCTCAGCAGTCCCTGGAGCGCTCCTACCATATCTTCTACCAGATTATGTCCGGTGCCGTTGCTGGTGTCAAAGGTATAAAAATATGCTCGCATTATCATCCAGTTCATCCAGTTCACCTACTCTCAACTCTCTCTCTCTCTGCCAGAGCAAGGGCTGTCTCTTGCCTATATTTACAATATCTTTCAGTACTTCTAGAAGTGGTTTAGGTTCAACAACTGAACAAAAACACACACTCACACACACATACTACACACACCCATACACTTTAAATACACCAAAAGGCTATATTATTTATTTACTTTCTACACAATCTCCACTCAATCTGTTTAGAAATCTGTGGTTTGACCGATAACATCTACGATTACCACATTGTCTCCCAGGGCAAGGTTACTGTGCCCAGTATCGATGATTCTGAGGAATTCCACCTCACAGATGTAATTGTCCTTCATATGATACAAGCGTGTTATATTGTTTAATTGTATTTTGGTTACACTTACTACTAGACACTTATTTTCTTTTCTTTCGTAATATCGTAATTGAGTAATTATTTTGGTTAACTTTTTGCTATAGCTTATAGCGTATCGTAATCGTTATCGCTATCGTTATCGTTACCGTTATTACCGTTATCGTATATCGTAGCGTTTACGTAGGTCTATACGCTTCTATCTGGCTAGCTGTAGCTGACATCTATTCCAAATTGCCAAACAAACCATCCAAAGATACGGATTATTGGAATACGTTGAAGGCTTTTTAGTAATCGCGTGCGATCCCCCACCATTAAATTCCCACCCTGTATCCCCAAAAAACTCATTTATCCTCCTAACTCATACCATATCCCCAAACTAATACACGAAACATATTGCAGAATATCCTTATTAAATAATATTCTCTACCTTTTACATACATGTACACCCCCTCCAAACATATACACAAAAACCACATAACGTACGAACTATCGTCAACTGTTGTTCCCCGATATATCCCATATATTCTATGTATATATACATGTATATAGAATACTGTGGACTGTCGAACAACATTTACGATTATCGTATCGTATCACAAGGCAAAACGACAATACCAAGTGTTAACGATGCCGAAGAATGGGTCGCAGTGGATGTAAGGCCATACAGAACATGGTTACCTTTACATATGCTCACCTTATATTCATATATCTGTTCAACAAAACATTTGTGTTCTAATCCAACAAACTTTAACTAAATGTTAACATATTTGTCTGTGCCACGTCGGAGCATCAGCTCTTCATAAACACATGCATATACATATATATATACTATGTGTCCCCCGTGTCGTCTCTTCAATGTTGTACTCAAAATATCCCATATATATATACATACATATATCAATTCAATTTATATCAATGTATTTTAACCTGTCATGTCTGTCCCCAAAAATTCATAACGCTTTTTACCAAACCAAACGCAAAAACAAGCTAAGCCAAAATATAACCCTAATCCTATAACGAATTAACCAAGAACTAGCATTAAAAATATAAAAATAGCTAGGTTTTTTTGTAGGCAGTGCTAGCTTTAGGGCCGTACTCATTATAAACAAAACTATTCTACACATCTGTATTTTGTATCTGGAGTATTTGAATTGAACTTAATGCTAAACTCCAATCAATAACTAGAGATGGTATTTCTTACCCAACATATTGGTGATTATCCTGGCATTTGCCAGGGTAAAACACGGATACCCGGTGTCAACGATGGTGAAGAATTTGAGTTAACCGATGTAAGTTGTGTTGCCGGCGACGCAAAAAAAAAATAAACAAAAAAATTATCAAGAAATTACCCGTTCCGAAAAACGAATCCCTATCCACAAGAACTTTTGTAAAATATTTAAAAATTATAAAAAAAAAACTCTCTCTCTTGTATTTTCTATCTATGTACGACACCACAATTTGAAGTTGTTTTTGAACCGTACACGCCCTGAATTTCCGATTCAAGTATAATGTAGTCGTAGCTATGAAAACTTTGTATATATATTATATATTTTACAGTGTGTTAATTTTCAAGTGTTGTTCCGGAATTATCTTACGCTTTCTCTCTCTCTCTCTCTCTCTCTCTCTTTCTCTACCACACTCTCACTCTCTCTGTCTCTTCTTCACTTTCTCTGTTAGCATATCTATATCTTTCGCGTTTTGCTGTAGTTTGCACCTTTCACCTAGTTATGTAACCGTACCCTAAAACTATCCCAAAACGCTGGGAGCAGGAGGTCTCTGTGGACCTAGCCAACCAAAATTTTACGATTCGTTTTGACACCGGGTAGCAACTATATATATTTTGAGTATTGAAATGCCATAGGTACTTGAGAGAAGCCCGCTCCTGGCTTAAAAAAAATATTAATAATATATAAATATATATATACATATTGCACCAGTCTAATTTTGGGTGGGGCAACCCTCCCTGTACACAAGGCACAACACAGCACACACACGCCCATACACAAACAAACACACACAGATACACTGATAGGCCACACAGATCCTTAGACACATTATCTGACTTAGCCCATAAGCTCTGTTCTATACTCTTCTATTTTTTGTTGTTGTTGCTGTTTAAACCAAAATACCTTCTCTCCGACTATATGTAGACATGTGCTTGCTCTCTGATAACATTTACGACTACTTTAACGTATCCCAGGGCAAGGTCACTGTGCCCAGTATCGATGACTCTGAGGAATTCCAGCTGGCAGATGTAAGTGACGGCAGTTGAAGGCCCATATATATACATCCCATATATAAATATGGGTATTTATGTTTCCGGTACTGTCTGAACGACAATTGTACCCAATACCGAACACCGCTGTATGACACACCAACACGCCCACAGATATATATTTTATGTGTTATTTCTTTTTGGTTACCCAGTTTCCAGTTCCAGACCTAGTACTTCATATCTCTCTCTATATATATATATAATATGTATAGCCAGTACTTAGTCTCTATCTGTGTTTTAATTGGAATGCCCATAGCGTAAGATTGTATGACGAATGACGTATCCCTTGCCCGGTTCTTTTTTTTTTTTGATTATTGAGTCTTTAAAAGCATCCTTAAAAACCAAATCTATGTAGCAGATATACCTATCTGTAACTGTACCTAATATGGACTGATCTGTCACTTCTATGGACTGATCTAATTGGTTTGTGTTTAGCTTGCTGGAATGTGTATGCAATTAGTATATATACCATATATATATATATGTATATATATATATATATAATTATAACTACGATATTTATGTGTGTACTGTATATCTCCCGGCTAGTGTGCGCGATTTGTACCAGAAACAACCCAAATACACAAGCGTACAAATCGTTAGATTCTTAAGTCCCGTGTATGTTGTTCTTCTCTATATATAATACTATATTTAACGGCCCCACAAATGACTTGAGCGCCGAACAGGTTAAGAGTTATCCAAGCAAGAATACAAATACACAAAGCACGCACGATTATCCCTTAAGTCCTCCACAACTTGCTAGTCTATAAGCCAACAAGCACCAGCTGATTTATGCTGTCTATCGATTCCGGAATACCTAAGCTATCTGGTAAAACAAAAAAAAAAAAACAAAACAAATACCTAGCACTTTATATAGGTCTACTAATTGAGCGCTTTTTATATACTTATATATATATATATTTATGCCGCAAGTACTTTTGGATATCTAGTTGTTAATTTGTTTTCTTATGCATGCTGCACGATCTAGTCATAAGCTACACTCAACAACATAAAAAGAAAACGCTGTAATAAATACCCAGAAATAATGCTGAAAAACCTTCCACTAAACACCTGAGCGATAAATGAACAAAAACTAATTTTACAAAAAAATGCATTTTATAACCGTTTTGGCATATATAGCAAGCTTTCGACATCTTGGGCTTCACCAAGCAGGAGAAGGAGGATGTGTACAAGATCACCGCCGCTGTCATGCATATGGGTGGCATGAAGTTCAAGCAACGTGGTCGCGAGGAGCAGGCTGAACAGGATGGTGAGGAGGAGGGTGGCCGTGTGTCTAAGCTGTTCGGCTGCGACACCGCTGAGCTGTACAAGAACTTGCTCAAGCCCCGCATCAAGGTCGGTAACGAGTTCGTCACCCAGGGCCGTAACGTCCAGCAGGTCACCAACTCCATTGGTGCTCTGTGCAAGGGTGTCTTCGATCGTCTCTTCAAATGGCTGGTCAAGAAGTGTAACGAGACTCTGGATACCAAGCAGAAGCGTCAGCATTTCATTGGTGTACTGGATATTGCTGGTTTTGAAATCTTCGACGTGAGTATTTTCGGACTGGATCACAACGTGGGCTTGCCAGCTATGCCTTTTGGCCAAGTGTTCTGTCATAGGATTCCTGACAAAAGATTTCCGCCATGCGATCTCTGACAAGGTATTCTCTGTCATCGAATTTCTGGCATTGAATTTCTTGCATAGCATTCATGACATAGGATTTCTTTCAAAGGATTCTCTTCATAGAATTCCAGTCATAGGTCTAACTGATAAGCTGATGCGACTGTCAATGAGCCCACATCGGATATTTATCCGGTTTGTATCATTGACGTCGAACTGCTAACACGTCTCTCTACAAGCTAGGATTGGGTTTACTTGGGCAATACTTTGGATTAGTTCCAATTAGGTGCACTTTACGCACTCCATGCACACACAACTCAATTACAACAAATGATAAAAAGTCAAACTTTAGAGCTGCTTAATATATAATATGTAAATATTCCCCATTCCTCCAAACCAACGTAGTACAATGGCTTCGAGCAGTTGTGTATTAACTTCACCAATGAGAAATTGCAACAATTCTTTAACCATGTCATGTTCGTCTTGGAACAAGAGGAATACACCAAAGAGGGTATTCATTGGGACTTTATTGATTTCGGTATGGACTTGCTGGCCTGTATCGAACTGATTGAAAAGGTGCTTGATCTAATCAATTTATATATATATGTGTGCATAAACTCAATATACCCACCTCCAAATGTTATGTGTCCTACTTGCACCAGAAAATTGTTTGTTGTGTGTTTTAGCACCGAATATTCGAATATCTTTTCCAAGGCATAGCACCTGCACCCTCTACGCATAGGCAACCAAAAACCAAAAGAAAGCAAAGAACAGGTAAAAAAAAAATAAAAAGAAACGTTCATGTTGTGTGTGTACATAAAAGCACTTTTTTCCCACACAGAGCACAGATTATTATTTTCCTTGTTATGTAAGGGCGCACTTTATTAAGCACACCCAGCACATCATATTATCTATGCACTTGTTTTAAATGTTTACCTTTCACTACAAATAAATCCCGGGCACAAATTAGTACAACGGTTTCGAGCAACTGTGTATTAACTTCACCAACGAGAAGTTGCAACAATTCTTCAACCATCACATGTTCGTTTTGGAGCAAGAAGAATACAAGAAGGAAGGTATTGAATGGGCCTTCATCGATTTCGGTATGGACTTGTTGGCCTGTATTGATTTGATTGAAAAGGTTCGTTCAGCGCGGCTCCGTCGACGTCTCTCTCTCTACAGACTTGCCTGCCATTTTCATTAAGCACCTAAGTGTTTGTTATTTATATATAAATATAGTTTAAGCCCGTCGACTACTCTTTGGGAAAGCCATCTAGAACTGATGAACCCTTTAAAGAGCGTTACCCATTGCAGCTCTATTTGGAAGAAGTGCGCCCAAAAGCGTAACCTACTCTCCAGTCAGTCAACCAACCACCCCCACCCCACCCACACACACACATACCCACAAACAAATCTATGTTTCGACAAACGTGTTGAAGTACACACGTCTAAGGGGCAGAAATAAGAAACCCACGTAACTAACACACATACACACACACACACACACACACTTGTTACCATCTGACTAACCCGGCTATATATGTTAAATATTGTTCCGTTTCCGATATACAGTACAACGGTTTCGAACAATTGTGCATCAATTTCACTAACGAAAAACTGCAACAATTCTTCAACCATCACATGTTCGTTTTGGAACAAGAAGAATATCAGCGGGAGGGCATCGAATGGACCTTCATTGATTTCGGCATGGATCTGCAATTGTGTATTGATTTGATTGAAAAGGTACAGGGCCACAACTATCTCAGAGACAGATAGCCTAAGCTGACCAATAATACACAATTGCAAAAGTACTCCACTTGTACTTGTTATATAGATCTTTATTCTAACCAAAAATTGCACTGCAAGATTTTATAACCATAGTCATAAGAATGCCTAGCCTAAATAAACAAACAAACAACAACAACTAAATAGATCTAATATGCGTATAAGCTATATTCAACTAACGAGTGGGTAAGTTATATGTACTAATTGATTAATGTTTCAAACTAAATGTTTAGTCTAGTTTGTGCGTTATGTTGCTTCCAGTCTAATGCGTGCTTTTTACTAAGAACAGAAGTTCTAGCTCCCTTTGCAGGTATACTAATCAACGATTTTGTCTATTCATTTCTGCAGCCTATGGGTATCTTGTCGATTCTTGAGGAAGAGTCTATGTTCCCCAAGGCCACCGATCAGACCTTCTCGGAGAAGCTGACCAACACCCATTTGGGCAAGTCGGCTCCATTCCAGAAGCCCAAGCCACCAAAGCCCGGCCAGCAGGCAGCTCACTTTGCCATCGGCCATTATGCTGGTGTTGTCGCCTATAACATCACCGGTTGGTTGGAGAAGAACAAGGATCCCCTGAACGACACTGTTGTCGATCAGTTCAAGAAGTCGCAGAACAAACTGCTCATCGAAATCTTCGCTGATCACCCCGGCCAGTCCGGCGGCGGTGAACAGGCCAAGGGCGGTCGTGGCAAGAAGGGCGGTGGCTTCGCCACTGTCTCGTCTGCCTACAAGGAGCAGTTGAACAGCTTGATGACAACTCTGCGCTCGACACAGCCTCACTTCGTCCGTTGCATCATTCCCAATGAAATGAAACAGCCTGGCATGGTTGATGCTCACTTGGTTATGCACCAGCTGACTTGTAACGGTGTGCTTGAAGGTATCCGTATTTGCCGTAAAGGTTTCCCCAACAGAATGGTCTACCCCGACTTCAAGATGCGGTAAGTCCACACCTAAACATATACACATATAGACATTAGACATAGACATTAGACATACTTATCAGTTAGTTAATACATATACATACTATATAATACCTACTCTTAGCTTTATGAAGCACAAGTTTTTGTATATACACTGGAGCCAATGGGGCTTGGCCTCCTCTCACTACTCTTCTACTCTCTCTCTCTCTCTTAAGTATCTTGAAAAATATTAACTTGCTAAAATTCTATTGAAATTAACTTTAGTTATATGATTCTGGCACCCGCTGCTATGGCAGCTGAAAAGCTGCCTAAGAACGCTGCCACCAAGTGTTTGGAAGCCGTTGGACTGGACCAAGACTTGTATCGCATTGGTAACACCAAGGCACGCATAATTTGATGTATATATTTATGTGCTAGTCAGTTAGTGTCAGTCCCCAAGGTCCAATCCAAAATGTATATCTCAATTATTTGATTGTTGCACTCACTATTTCCTCACTTTGTATACCAATCCATGTACCATGTACCATGTACCAGTTCCAGTACCAGTTCTTGTTCAAGTGCTGTGTGATCGTGTGATCATGTTGTTCTTCGATTTATTTAATTATTTGTTTGCGAGGTGGAATCAACTTAAATTTAGCATGGTCTATGTCTCTTTACACACAATTTGTTTGACGTCTCAATGAATGTATTAACAGGTACCAGATTCTGAACCCGCGCGGCATTAAGGATCTCGAAGATCCCAAGAAAGCTTCCAAGGTGTTGATCGAGACAACCGAGCTGAATGAAGATCTCTATCGTCTGGGTCATACCAAGGCATGATTAAGTTTCAATATATACATATTTTTTGCATATTCGGCTATTTCAATTTCGAAATTCTTTCATATGAGTGGATGGCTCAATTTAATGTATATATAGTCATTATATTTATATGTGTAGTCAATAATCCAACGAAAACTGGATGCCTCAAAACGCCAACGCGCAAGCATCCGAACTTTTACACACCCAACACACAACAACAACTACACACACAAGTGGTCCCAAGTGTACACATTCAAAAAGAAAAAAGAAATTATTATGAATGAAATTTCATTTGCAGCTATCAAATTCTAAATCCAGGTGGTATTGTTGGCGTTGATGATCCCAAGAAGTGTGGCTCACTTATATTGGAATCCACAACATTGGATCCCGATATGTATCGTATTGGACACACTAAGGCATAGTCGCGTTCCACAGATTCTTGACCTATTTTTGAAATGCATTTTGCGTACCTCCTATATACATTATTTTTGAAAACATTCTACAACTCCAAGTAGTATTTTTGTCGTATCTCTCTCTCTCTCTCTCTCTCGCTCGTTCTTTCGTATCTATCTATCTCCCGTACACTTGACGGATTCCACACAACTAGATTCCGTATATACAATATATATTCTCATTTTTCTCTTGCCAGAGACGTACTCTGCAGTTCCAATTTTTTGGGCGCCCTTTCAGAAAACAGAAACAAAACCTTGCTAGGGGCGCTATTCAGCACAATGATTGTTAAACCCCCAACAATCCCAACCCTGCCCCCCCCCAAAAAAGACACCCCGTTCTACACCAATGTTATGCGATTCCCAGCACCCACTTAGACCAACACACATCTACACACACACACATGCACACAACAAACCGATTCCCAAACCCTTTGAGAATAAAGCCCTGTTCTGAAGCATGGGTTCGAGTTCGAAGTAGTTATTTGATTCTATATATTTTTGTGGCTCGAGACTTTCAGATCAACTGTAAATAACACTAGATCTAAGCTAGTTATACTAATCCAATATAGTTATATATGTATCGTATATAGCGAACAGTAGTAAAACACACGATGTTATGTTTATTTTTATGAAATTCATTTATATATATGTATATGTTATACGTGAACAACATATAGCTACCAAATCCTGAACCCAAAGGGTATCAAGGGTATTGAGGATCCCAAGAAATGCACGAAAATCCTCGTCGAATCGACCGAGTTGGCCGACGATCAATACCGTTTGGGTAACACAAAGGCACGAAACAATTTTCTTTTTTTACAATCAAACAATATCAAAAAGCTGAATAACTCAACTTCAACAAAAACACTTCGTATATGGCTTCCAGACAGATGTCCAGACACACACACACACACACATACACACACACACACACAGGCATACAGGATCTCAAGCCGTAAACTAAGCAGAAAGCTTAGGGTTATATTCTGTGTGCGCTGTGCGCATGTCACTCTCTTTCTCTCTCTCTCTCTCTCTCTGTTTTTCTCTTTTTCTGTTGGTATATGTACACGAAATCCATATACAAAAAGGGACATATACGTGCTATGCATCCAACATATCCCTCAAAAACGAAACCTTTACAGAAAAGGTCGACCCAAACAATCCCTATCCAAGAAATCCCCCCCAAAAAGAAAACAACAAATTGGTACTCTTAATTTGGTAGCATTAACTTAGAGATAACTGTTCCTTAGCCCGTAGTATATACTAATTGAATAACTAGTTATGGTAGTAGTAAACAACATGCGCTAACAAACGTTTAAAACTTTACAAAAACAACAAAACACTTGACAATTAATACAAAAAATACCATTTAATACTACCAACCCATACAGCTACAAGATCATGTGCCCAAAGCTATTGCAGGGCGTTGACAAAGACAAAAAGGCCACTGATATTATCATTAAGTTTATCGATTTACCCGAAGACCAATACCGTTTGGGTAACACAAAGGTATATCCAGAGACAATATACTCAACTAGCCACAAACAGCTTGCATGCACCACATCTCACACATACACGAACACAAAATCAAGTTAAAGGTTCCAATGCCCCCGCTCGGAAACCGTCCTGCCTCTAGCTGTTAGTACACGGCTCAGGTAACGGGTTTCTTGAGTGGGTCCTGCACCTGCAACTCTTCACACATAACGCACACACCGCTCTCTAGTTATAAGCTGAATGTCTTCCATTCTCATCGATCTACAACTGACTTCATTATATGTTCTTCATTTAGCGTAATTTGTGTGTTGTTTCTTATCTTGTCTTGTTTTTTTTTTCTTTCTGTGTTTTATGTTTTTTTGTTTTCTGTTTGTACCAAAATCCATCCTCTATTCTATCCCAGTTCAAACTGTCGAAAAGTGTTTTTGAAGAATCGCTTGTAGCTTAAGCAAAAAAAAAATTTGTTTAGCTGGGCCAAAAGGTTGGCTCCAACCAACTTGTCTGGCCCAGCTCTTTTGCTTAAAGCACGCGCAATTTTTGTATGTGTATTGCTCACGACTGGAGATTAACCTATTTCTATTTGATGTTCCACACATCGACACATCCACTTGCCACATATTTAGGTGTTCTTCCGTGCCGGTGTCCTGGGTCAGATGGAGGAGTTCCGTGATGAGCGTCTCGGCAAGATCATGTCCTGGATGCAGGCCTGGGCCCGCGGTTATCTGTCCCGCAGAGGCTTCAAGAAGCTGCAGGAGCAGCGTGTCGCCCTCAAGGTTGTCCAGCGCAATCTGCGCAAATACCTGCAGCTGCGTACCTGGCCCTGGTACAAACTGTGGCAGAAGATCAAGCCTCTGCTCAACGTCAGCCGCATTGAGGACGAAATTGCCGTGAGTATAAAAAAATAAATGACACGTATATAAGATCAGATGATGATCGCAGTGCTCTGTTGTCTGGTTTGAACTTGGCCAGCCAGTTGTGCCTGGCAATCAAGCATAGCCCTGGCATGTCCGACCCTTCAACGTGGTAGCTTCTACATTGTTGTCGGGCATAATTGGATGTGTGGCAGCAGCTGCAAGGCGATCTTTAAATAGACTCGAACTATATAGACTGCATACTTTGTTGCTTGCTAATTAAGCCAACTTAATGCCACGACCACGATAGACCACGCCCACAACTATTTCAAATGCCACATACGCATTCTTCGATCCGATTGCCATCATGTTGATCGCGTTGATGATGATCATGCTGCTGATCGAGCTACCAAAAATAGATGCTGTCATAATCGTTGCTCACACATCTCACATCTTGTTTTTTCGAAATGTTTGGGTTACGCTCTAAAACGGAGCTGCTCGATATAGAATCGAAATCTGCTATAGATTGCTGGAATCGGTAAATGCGCATTTCGATGGGGCCCTATATACATGCGTATACATATATGCATAAGTAAGCCTATGTATATTTTGAGCTATATATCTATAGCTCCATCTGAATGGCTATTCTCGTACATGCTGGCAGCTCTTTTCTGTTTTTTTAAGTGGCTAGCAGTTGCCAATTAGCTTGCTAATTAAATAATAAAAAGGCAGCGGCGCCAGCTGAATGAAAGACAGGGGCTGTACAGCGGGGCGTATGATTAATACGCATACGCCGCATTGGCCCAACTCAATTCTCAATCTGATGATGAGTAATTATAAGCAAGCAAACTATTAAATGTATGTGCGAGCGAGAGCACCACATATTATATACCTATATATATATATATATATATATATTTATATACATATACATATATAGCGTACACCTGCTGTTGGCCGCGCAAGTGCGAAATGATAGCAACCAATGCGAATTTCGTGAATTATGAATTTATGATGGCAATTACAGATGCCAGAGGCAGGCAACCCAACAGCAACAGCTGGCTGCCACTTTCGGGGCGTTGCTGCTGCCTAAATTTTATATAGCCAAATTTTGAACGCTTCTGCACAGTGCAATCGCAGCAGCCATTCCAGTTGTATTTGGACCAGTCCGCGGCGCGTTGCAAACGAAACAATTCGAACGAATTACAGCAGAAAGCAAATATTTCAAGCTGGTTAACACTGGCCTATTGGTTAATTCAATTTAATCAGCAATCAGTTCAAATCAAGTGTATTGAATAAAAAACAAAAGAAATGGCTGACGAAAAGAAGGCCAAAAAAACGAAAAAGGCTGCAGAAGCAGCGCCAGCTGAGCCAGCACCCGAGGAGGCAGCAGTTGCGCCTGCGGCTGAGCCTCCAGCTGGTGCAGAGCCTGCAAGCGCAGAGCCAATTGTTGAACCAGCAGCAGCAGCAGTCGATGCAGCACCTGCAGCACCAACGCCCGCTGAGAGCAGCTCATTTAGTAATCCGATAAATGCTTCCAATGATCTACAGCGTCTGGAGGAGAAGGCCAAGAAGGCTGAGGAACTGCATGCCGCTGAAGTGAAAGTGCGCAAGGAGTTGGAGGTCTTGAACGCCAAACTGTTGGCCGAGAAGACCGCCCTGCTGGACTCCCTGTCCGGCGAGAAGGGTCAGCTGCAGGACTTCCAGGAGCGCAACGCTAAGTTGACCGCCCAGAAGAACGACCTCGAGAACCAGCTGCGCGTAAGTACCTACCTGCAAAAATAAGCCCAATTACCAATCCCACAAAAAATTCAAAAAGGAAAAACAACCAAATCAAAATTTAAATCCCCCAAGCACATCACATTGGCAAAAATTTATCAAGTGCAATCGGGCGTAGCAATTGCTCGGCTATTTTGAGAGTTCCGAGTGAGCTGTTAATGTGCGCACTTTGCTAAATTTAGACCATGATCGATGGAACCAGTGTAGCACCCACTCATCCACTCAACTATATGTGTACAAATATCTATGTCTCATCCATATATAGGACATTCAAGAGCGCCTGACTCAGGAGGAAGATGCCCGCAACCAGCTGTTCCAGCAGAAGAAGAAGGCCGATCAGGAGATCTCTGGCCTGAAGAAGGACATCGAGGATCTGGAATTGAGCGTCCAGAAGGCCGAACAGGATAAGGCCACCAAGGATCACCAGATCCGCAACTTGAACGACGAGATCGCCCACCAGGATGAGCTCATCAACAAGTTGAACAAGGAGAAGAAGATGCAGGGTGAGAGCAACCAGAAGACTGGTGAGGAACTGCAGGCCGCTGAGGACAAGATTAACCACTTGAACAAGGTTAAGGCCAAGCTCGAGCAGACTCTCGATGAGCTCGAGGATTCGCTGGAGCGCGAGAAGAAGGTGCGCGGCGATGTTGAGAAGTCTAAGCGCAAGGTTGAGGGTGACCTCAAGCTGACCCAGGAGGCTGTTTCCGATCTGGAGCGCAACAAGAAGGAGTTGGAGCAGACCATCCAGCGTAAGGACAAGGAATTGTCCTCCATCACCGCCAAGCTGGAAGATGAGCAGGTCGTTGTTGGCAAACACCAGCGCCAGATCAAGGAACTGCAGGCCCGCATTGAAGAGCTCGAGGAGGAGGTCGAGGCCGAGCGTCAGGCCCGCGCCAAGGCTGAGAAGCAGCGCGCCGATTTGGCCCGCGAACTCGAGGAATTGGGTGAGCGTCTGGAGGAGGCTGGCGGTGCCACCTCTGCCCAGATTGAGCTGAACAAGAAGCGTGAGGCTGAGCTGAGCAAACTGCGTCGCGATCTTGAGGAAGCCAACATCCAGCACGAATCCACCCTGGCCAACCTGCGCAAGAAGCACAACGATGCCGTCGCTGAGATGGCCGAACAGGTTGATCAGCTCAACAAGCTGAAGGCCAAGTAAGTAAAATTCCAATTGATCTCTCTAGAAATCGCTAGCTATTTCAGATGCGACGGCCGCGACTGCCAAAATTGAGAGTCTATATTAACGTGCAACCGATCGCTCTTGATCCGTTCAGCTTCTAAATATAACCCAACTCTCGTTCTACTTTTTGTAATCTAGGGCCGAACACGATCGTCAGACTTGCCACAATGAGTTGAATCAAACTCGTACCGCCTGCGATCAGTTGGCTCGCGATAAGGTAATATGTCGGCCATATGCAACGTGTTCGCGATCTCCTACTGGCGATCGTGACTACGGGGCAAATGGACCACACATATACACCTAATTAAATACATAGATACACTACGCATGTAACACACACACACACACAGACACACACATACAACAAGCGACTACAACTGTGTGTGCGTGACTAGCTATCTCTCTCTGTCTCTCTCTCTCTCTCTCTCTGTTGATCTCCCCTGAATATAACGTATTTAGTGTGTGTAATTCTATAGGATACAATGGACTACGGATCGCTCGCTCGCTTCTCCGCCTTATTGTGCTTCGTTGAATTCCCAAAAACAACAAACTGTAATCCCTTAACTAACCCACAACACTATATCTACTCTCTATATATTGTCTAATCCAGGGCTGAGAAGGAGAAGAACGAGTACTACGGCCAGCTGAACGATCTGCGTGCCGGTGTTGATCACATTACCAACGAGAAGGTATACAACAATATGATTTTATTCGACTGCGAACGCTGCTGTAAATTATATGCTGAACGTTATTGCTCCGAAACTTGTATATTTTACTCTTGGTAGAAGTCTCGAAAAAAACCAAAAAAAAAAATGTTTATATATATAGAAAAGAAGCCCCAACCGAAAACCAAAACTAAAACGACCTACTTAAAGAATATTTTGCCTGCTTTTAATGTACCCTTTACTAATATTGTACAGCGCTTACACAAGACAAATTGCCACACAACCTGAAAAGAAATCCGCGAATATCCTCAATTAATCCTTGCAATTTCTCATCGTCCAACAGGCTGCCCAGGAGAAGATCGCCAAGCAGCTGCAGCATACCCTCAACGAGGTCCAGTCCAAATTGGATGAGACCAACAGGACTCTGAACGATTTCGATGCCAGCAAGAAGAAGCTGTCCATTGAGAACTCCGATCTGTTGCGTCAATTGGAGGAAGCCGAGTCTCAGGTGTCGCAGCTGTCCAAGATCAAGATCTCCTTGACCACCCAGCTGGAAGATACCAAGCGTTTGGCCGATGAGGAGTCTCGCGAACGCGCCACCCTTTTGGGCAAGTTCCGCAACTTGGAGCACGACCTCGACAACTTGCGCGAGCAGGTTGAGGAGGAGGCTGAGGGCAAGGCTGATTTGCAGCGTCAACTCAGCAAGGCTAACGCTGAGGCCCAGGTCTGGCGCAGCAAGTACGAGTCCGATGGTGTTGCCCGCTCTGAGGAGCTGGAGGAGGCCAAGAGGAAGCTGCAGGCCCGCCTTGCCGAGGCTGAGGAGACCATCGAGTCGCTCAACCAGAAGTGCATCGGCCTGGAGAAGACCAAGCAGCGCCTGTCCACCGAAGTCGAGGACTTGCAGCTGGAGGTCGACCGTGCCAATGCCATTGCCAACGCCGCCGAGAAGAAGCAGAAGGCCTTCGACAAGATCATTGGCGAATGGAAGCTTAAGGTTGATGACTTGGCCGCTGAGCTGGATGCCTCCCAGAAGGAGTGCCGCAACTACTCCACCGAGTTGTTCCGTCTTAAGGGTGCCTACGAGGAAGGCCAGGAACAGCTGGAGGCTGTGCGTCGTGAGAACAAGAACTTGGCCGATGAGGTTAAGGATCTGCTCGACCAAATCGGTGAGGGTGGCCGCAACATCCATGAAATCGAGAAGGCCCGCAAGCGCCTGGAAGCCGAAAAGGACGAGCTCCAGGCTGCTCTTGAGGAAGCCGAGGCTGCTCTCGAACAGGAGGAGAACAAGGTCCTCCGCGCTCAACTTGAGCTGTCCCAGGTGCGCCAGGAAATCGATCGCCGCATCCAGGAGAAGGAAGAGGAATTCGAGAATACCCGCAAGAACCACCAGCGCGCTCTCGACTCCATGCAAGCCTCCCTCGAAGCCGAAGCCAAGGGCAAGGCTGAGGCGCTGCGCATGAAGAAGAAGTTGGAAGCCGACATCAACGAATTGGAAATTGCTCTGGATCATGCCAACAAGGTAGGCCTCCACTAACCACGACATGTTTCCAGCCATAAACTAAAACATTATTCCTTTTTAATTCCATTAGGCTAACGCCGAGGCCCAGAAGAACATCAAGCGCTACCAACAGCAGCTCAAGGACATCCAGACTGCCCTTGAGGAAGAACAGAGAGCCCGCGATGATGCCCGCGAACAGCTGGGTATCTCCGAGCGTCGTGCCAACGCTCTGCAGAACGAACTGGAAGAGTCTCGCACTCTGCTGGAGCAGGCCGATCGCGGTCGTCGCCAGGCCGAGCAAGAGCTGGCCGATGCCCACGAACAGCTGAACGAAGTTTCCGCCCAGAACGCTTCCATCTCCGCTGCCAAGAGGAAATTGGAGTCTGAGCTGCAGACCCTGCACTCTGACCTGGATGAGCTCCTGAACGAAGCCAAGAACTCCGAGGAGAAGGCCAAGAAGGCTATGGTTGATGCTGCCCGCCTGGCTGATGAGCTCCGCGCTGAGCAGGATCATGCCCAGACCCAGGAGAAATTGAGAAAGGCCCTGGAACAGCAGATCAAGGAATTGCAGGTGCGTCTGGATGAGGCTGAGGCCAATGCCCTTAAGGGTGGCAAGAAGGCTATCCAGAAATTGGAGCAGCGCGTCCGCGAGCTCGAGAACGAGCTGGATGGTGAGCAGAGAAGACACGCCGATGCCCAGAAGAACTTGCGCAAATCTGAGCGCCGCATCAAGGAGTTGAGCTTCCAGTCTGAGGAGGACCGCAAGAACCACGAACGCATGCAGGATCTGGTCGATAAGCTGCAACAGAAGATCAAGACATACAAGAGGCAGATCGAGGAAGCCGAGGAAATCGCTGCCCTCAACTTGGCCAAATTCCGCAAGGCCCAGCAGGAGCTCGAGGAAGCCGAGGAGCGTGCCGATCTGGCTGAGCAGGCAATTAGCAAATTCCGCGCCAAGGGACGTGCCGGTTCTGTCGGTCGTGGTGCCAGCCCAGCGGTAAGTACCTAACCATTAAATACCCTATTCCCTCCACGCTCCACTCACTCATTCAGCAGCGAACACAAAGCAACCATTTTGCTTACCATTTATAGATTATTCCGTTGCCAAAATCTCTCTAGTATATTGATTATATTGCCTATATATATGCTTAAATATATATATATATATTCTTCCCTTACATATTGCGGTTCGTGCTCTGCTTCTTCACACATCACCTCTACAACAACAGAATTAAATGAAAAATTTGAGGCACAACCAAAAATGAAAAATCAAATATAAAAACTAAAAAAAAAAACACAAAATCTATTATGGTTCAATTATGTGTAAACAAACAAAAAAAAAAAAAGAAATGAGAGAACAAAAACATGCAAAGAGAATTATAGCTTATAAGAATTAATATATATACAATAATAATAATATAGATGCATCATACGACATTCGGTAGAACAGAGAATTGTAATTAGAGGCACAACCCACCACATGCTAACGCACCTGGGCGAAAAAAAGAAACGAACCAGATAATTCAAATATAAAACCGCAAGAAAGAAATGAAAGATGATCGATAACATCAATCTATCGATACATCGATCCATCGATAAGCTAGTACCAACCAAAAATGCGTTCATTTTGACAATTTTTCTAACTATGAAGATCAACAGCAAGTAAATCAATCAAGCAATCAATCAATCGACTTTGCTTTCTCTACAACCATACTGCATACAATATATATATATTTATATATATATATATATACAAAACTATTCTTCCACTATATTATTAAAAAAAAACCAACCACATATATATATATATATATATATGTATATGTATTTGTACATGTGTACTGCAGCCTACAGCGTCAAGGGGTGGCCGCTAGAGTGCGCTCTGGAGCAGTAGAAACTTTCTTGATAACATTTGTAAGTGGCGTCTCCCATAAGCGGATGCGTTTCAAACGTTTAACGTTTCACGTTCTCGTTCTTGTTGTTCTTGTCTTGTTGTCTCAGAATGTTAGAAAACTTCTATTTCCCACACACCGTTACAAGCACACGCCCACAGACGCATACATAGAGAAACTCTTCCAAAATTCAACGCAAATTCGATCATTCAATTAGCATCGTTTCCTTCAAACGTTCATTCGATTGCCTGCGCTCTCTTTTATGAGTTGCGTTCATTTGTTACGTATACGCTCTCTGGTGAGTTGCGTTCATTTGTTACTTTAACGCTCTCTGCTGAGCTGCGTCCATTCGTTATACTCATTTTTTCGTTCATTCACTGAATTCAATTGTTTCATTCATTCGTGTAGTCTCTCTTTCATACATTCCCCGCATAGAGAACGTCTCGAGCATTTATTTACGTCCTGCGTTGCTCACGCTACCCTTGTACCCCGTTTATATGCTCGTTTTCTCTCTTTTTCCTTCCCGTCAATGTGTGCACCACATAACGTGCAACCTTACTTAGTGAGTTAGTCAAATGTCTCAACGAACTTTTAGTGACTCGTCCACCCAAGCATGTTATGGCTAGTGATGAAATCATATATATTTATAATCCTATATTTAAACTCTCTTTTAATATGCACAATTTGTTTCTATTCTGCAGCCCCGTGCGACATCCGTTAGGCCACAATTCGACGGATTGGCTTTCCCACCAAGATTCGACCTTGCTCCTGAAAACGAATTCTAAATGCCATTTCATTTTTTAATTTATTTTAAATGATATTTCATAATGATTATGTTTATGATTTAAAGCTTAATTTCTTAATTTAAACAAAATAATAAAACTATAACAAAATATATATCGAAACGACGGGAGGCAAAATGCACTTAGGCAAAAAAGTAAAAAAAAAAAACTATTAAAAACTCAAACCGGGCCCAAACAATAATGGTCTTAAGACCCCCTGTTAAAAACAACAACAAAATCAGTTGAAACAACAACAACGATCGACATACATAAGTTCTCTGTGAGGGGAGTTGGTAGCAGCTTTGTAAGCGCGACATTTGCTTTCGGACATTTCCCGAGACCTGTTATTGTATTTATATTTTTATACAACTTTCAAAACGCATTCAACAAACGACAAAAAAAAACAAACACACAAAAACCATGCATTACAACAACAAATGATCCCCGTCAAGTGTGAGTTAAAAATAGGCCCCAAAGGGGAGGGAAGTGTCCACCAGGAAATGTCGCAGTTTCACTATCTAACATATCGAATTGTGTCAATGTAATTTTCTTATATGTACACCCAATTCTACAGACCAATAGACAAACAGACAGCATACACACTCGCATCGCATTGCGCTTATGTTTATGTTAAATTTTTTAATTTTATCAACACATTATAAGATTAAAAGATCAAAACTACAATTAAAAAGTATACAAAAAAGGAACAAAATAAATGTAAATCAATTTAAAAAAAAAAAACATTTGTGTTATCTTATATGTGATTTTAGTTATTATATTCCTTATAAAATTAGAGGCTGTTCTGTAGTCAACATAAGAAGTCTAGTCAATCCAGTTTAAAATTTAAAAACAATACATGTATATTACTTAAGAGAGAGAGACAGAGGGAGAGTAATCGAAAGAAAGAGAGAGAGAGAGAGAGAGACAGAAAAAGAGAGAGAGAGAACAGAGAGAGCGCGAGAGAGAACGCGAGAAAGAGCGCTAGAGAGGGCGCTAGAAAGACAGAAAACAAGAGAGGCGCTCTCTGGGAGTGCGAATTAGAAAGAGAGAGAGAGAGAGAGAGCAGAGAGAAAGATATAGAGAGCAGAAAAGCAGAAAGAAAGAGAGAGCAGAGAGAAATATAGAGGGAGCAGAAAAGCAGAAAGAAAGAGAGAGCAGAGAGACAGATAGAGAGGGAGCAGAGAAGCAGAGATAGTGAGCGAGAGAGAGTAAGAGAGAAGAGGAAAAGAGATATAGAAAGTAACGAAGCAAAAGAGATAGCTAGAATGAGAGAGACAAAGAGTGAGTAAGACAGAGAGAGAGGAAGAGAGTGAAAGAGTAACATAAAGTGAGAGTGAGAGGAGAGAGAACGAGCGAGAGAGATAGAAAGGCAGAGAGATCGAAGTATTAGAGGAAGTAAGAGTGAGAGAAAAAACCTTCTTATTAAAAGAGACAGGGCGAGAGGTTATTATACAGCGAAAGAAAGAAAGAAAGAGAAGTAATTAAATAAAATTTTCCTCTAGAAGAGAGAGAGAGAGAGCGCCGGAAGTGGTAAATTGGTAATGTAAGTGAGAGATACATAAGTTAGAGCAAAAAAAAGAGTAGGTTACAAATAAAGAGATAGTGAATAAAAAAGAGAGTAAAAGTGAGAGAGAGTCAAAGAGAGAAAGAGAGAGGGAATCTGCTGAGGGAGGGGAAGTGAAGGTATGATCTCGACTTAAAAGAAAAAAGGAGAAAATCGAGCTAAAAATACTCAGTTGAATTAATAATTTAAAAAAAACGACCGCCCTCCTCCTCGATTCTCAAAAATTCAAGTAGAGCCTGCCCATTTCGATGTAATTTCAGTGCATTTTTTTTGTGTGATGTAATGTGGCTGCAAACGAAAAGTGTAATGTGAATAGAATCTTGTAGGCATTATTGAAAGTTAATGAGCGCCCTCCTCCTCGATTCTCAAAAATTCGAATAGGGTCTGCCCAATTGGATGTAATTTCAGTGAATTCTATTTTTTTTTTTAACTTATTGTGGCTACAAACCAAAAGTGTCGTCTGAATTTAAAATGTTGTAAGCATTATTATAAGGCGCCCTCCTCCTCGATTCTCAAAAATTCAAGTAGCACCTGTCCATTTTTATGTAATTTCAGTGAATTTTTTTTTTTTTGTGTGATATAATGTGGCTACAATCGAAGAGTGTAATGCGAATTTAAAATGTTGTAATCATTATTGAAAGGTAACGAGCGCCCTCATCGACTGTCCTTCTTCGCGATTCTTAGGAATTACAGTTTGGCAAACCCGACTGGATGAAAGGTAAGTGCAAATGTTGTAGATCAATAAAATTGAATAAATATCTCCCATATATAACAATACTGATACACATATTCCGCAAATTTCATTATTTTTATTTTGCATACTTGAATACAAATACATTTAATATATTTTATGTTGAATCTTTATCTAATAGGAGTAGTTTTAACATTTTAGACAAAATATGTATATAAATGGCATCTTCTCTAATGAAGAGCACAATTCTATCCCATCCACTTCTAATGCTATAAACCCAAATGCATACGGCGATCCCTTCATTTACAAACACACACACATACAATGTTGAAGATATTCTATTTTCCAGCACCAGGTGCCCTGGGATTGGGTTCAGTGCGCAATAGCTGCTTGTGCTGTCCAATCATGTGCTCAATATGATTGCATTCCCGTAGCTCGCCCTTGAACTGATCGAGGGTCTCATAGAGCACTGGATAAAGAGCGGGCAGCAGTCCGTGATCGAGGGTGGGGAAGAGATGATGCAGCACATGATCACCAAAGTGAGTAAGTACGAGAAATTGTGACCATTTTAAGTCGCCGCGATCGATTATAGTGTCCACCTGGAACAGGCCCCAGTCGCGATCCTCACGATTCGCATCGCCTTCGTGATAGATCTCCGGGTCATGATGCGCCGCATTCAGACCGATTACGCAAAAAGCAAAGCTGGCGATGGACGTCATCGATAGCCACAGCCGTAGACAACATAGTAAGCCCGCCGAGCCGCCCGATCCATAATACATGACCAGGGGTATGGAGAGGGGCAACAGATCGTGCCAGTACATAATATTTGTGTGGCGCAGCGAATAGAAGATGCTATAAATATACTATTGCGTTTATCAATTGATCAGTTTAAAGATTATCAGGCACCTACCGCATGCCCATTTGCAGGAAGAATGCAATGGCATAGGCCAGCGGCTCCGTGACCCAAGATACATAGCGCAGCGCCTTGGTCTTAATGTGCGGATTGGGCACCCAGCAGAGCAACGGCTCGAACATGCTTAGCTCCAGATCCATGTAGGAATTGGGATAGATGTGATGGGACAGGGCATGCGAGATGCGCCACGAGCAAAAATTCATCATGCCCAGATTGAAGGTGTACATCTGCCAGTTATCGCGACGATGGAAATAATTGTGGGACACTATCACCGTCCAGCAGAGCGCCACACCTGCGAGAACCAATGCCAGCAGACTATCATACTTGGCACTGGCTACGGCAAACAGATAGGTGGAGAGCAATATGCCCAGATGGATCATCTAATGGGGGAGAAATTGAACAAAGACCGTCGAGGATCATCAAAGATCATCACTCACATCGCTTTTTCGCTTGGGCCGCTTGTCTATTGTCTTCAGCTTCTCCCGCACGCGCTCCTTCAGCGTCTTATAGAAGCCATCCTCGTGCAGGGTCAGCGTATAGATTCGCGGCTTGGCCGCATCCCGCACCTTGTACTTGGCAATCATCTTCTCTGGCGCCGTGGTTAGATGATGTGCCTCAAATGCTTCGGTAATGTCTGTGCCTTTGGTTTCCCGTATCCAAAAGGTGCCGCCTGGATGCTTGTCAATGAATTCCGTAAAATCGTAAATGCCATCCTTAATGCGCCAAAGTCCTTCGGCCTCATCATCCTGACGCTTGCCCTTCTGCCAGCTGTGAACTGTCACCAGCGCCGAATTGCGATATGTGGGAAATTTTGTGGCAATTCCGCTCTTCTTCCACGTCTCAATGACCATTGTCCTAGATCCTTGCTGAGCTGTCTCTTTTGCGTATAGAACCTAACTCGAGCTATTTTCAACGCGTACTGAGCGTACTTTAGAGCGCATCTAGATTATAAGTGTCGACCTAAGCCGGTCACAAATCGATTCATGAATAACAAGTTGGTGTATTAGTTGTGAGTGATCGGCTATGAAATACCCTGTTGTTCATTATGCCTTATAAACATGCGCCTTTCCTCGTGGTTTCCCACCTTCTAAGATTCATCCTCTAATAACTTGTAAGTTAAATGCCTAAGTTTTGTAAAATTTTCAGAGCTTTATATGAAAGGCCAATGCTAATTATAATAACAATCGAAAATTTTCGATACTAGCAGAGTTATCATTAAATTAAAGCTAAATTGGTCTATGTAAGGAATTCGAAAATATTAATTAAATAATCTCCAAGTTGCACTTGGCTATATCAGCTGAGGATTATTAATACTTAAAGGCTTTGCCTGTTACAAACACCTTCACAAAATCCATATGCCCTGTTTCACCCATTTCCAATAGTTGCTGGGTATCAAAATATTTCCATTATGATAACCGTGACGCGTCGTGTTATCAGTCCCAGCGTTGTCGAGTCTGCCATCCTATTACACTGGCAGCACAGCCAAGTGTTTGGAACCCGATGATATCGTTGCCTCTAAACGTGAACCACGCTGACCCACTGTGGCGCGTGTGGTGGTCTATCCACCCGTAATCGGCTTGCAATCAGTTGGTACTTATGCTAAGCGCTCCCTGCCGGCTGCCGGGGTCAGGCCTAGGTAAATATGCCGCTGATACGCAGCTAGCTTTCAGACGGCGTTTCACGTTTTGCAATACTAACCACGACGCAGCACATTTATGTAATCAGTTGGAAAAACTAGCCTTTAATAGAAATATAAATTCACTTTAGGCGCAATAAAATATGTTTATAAAAATTGAAATTAAAATTGGCATTCGAGTATTGTCAGCAATTTTGTACCGATTGATGAAATTATAATTTAAGTAAGCATATGCATTCTTGATCGGGTTGATTGAGAAACCGATAACTATAATTATGTGGAAAAGAGAAGAAAAACTTGAACTGAGTTCTTGTATAAATATTTTTTTTTTTTTAGGTGTTGTGAATTTTAATTGCTTCCTGATCGATTTACCATATTTAATATATGTCATTTGTACAAGAGCATTTAATCTTCGGTGTTGCGTTTCCAACTATCCTTTCTTGTGTATTGTTTATTGATAGCTCCCGCGTCTTATCAAACAGATGTCTTTCAGAGTTTGATTAACATATGCACAATCAAAGCCCAAACGTTTCCATGGCAATTTCGACATTATAGCCTAAGATTTCTTCAATGGAAATCTAAAAGCGTCCGAATTTTAATATAAATGTAGAAATATATAAATAAATCTATCCTTTATAACATACTTTCAGGTTGCGCAACAAACAAATCTTAAGCTTTCATTTAACATTTTAGATTACTTGTATGGTTCTTGAAATAGAACAAACTGGTATCGAGCAAAGAACTGGCCTGTTCTCGAGCTGTTTCGCAAACATATATAAGGTTTAGTGTGAGCGGAACTTATAAATACCTGCTCTACCCAAATAAGGTTTTAGGCACTCGTTTAACGTATCTAAAGTTGTGATGCGTGCCATTTTCAGTATATTGTCATGGGATTTTGGAGTGGACAGTTGTTATGTTGTAGGGATTCTTTGGGGAATCTTTTTGAAATTGAGACTTTTTTCCCGTTTAAAACTCTGAGCGCCTTTTTAACTCAGCCAAAGCATGCGTTTTCAGTATCTTGTCATGGCGTTTTATAGTGATCCATTTACATTTCGTTGCAATGCAGTTAGTTCTGGGGTGTTGGAGCGGCCCATTGATAAGAGGCGCTACAAAAGCCGAAAGCTCGCCGAGCTTTTATAATTTGTCGAGTGATGTGAGACAAAAGCAGAGCTACGCTCCACGGGGCGAATCATAAGCGAAGCAGGCGGCCAGTCGAGTGGGGTCTGTGAACAAACAGACCGGTTTTATAAATTTATATCAGCTCTTGGACTTCGGCTAACACAAATAGATAGATATAGAAAACATTTGTGATTAGTCAAAAGATTAGGCTACAAATAAATATGTCACCCAATGCGGAGCTGGAAGCTTGGCGCATTTCGGGCATATCCCGCACATATCCCAGCTATCGCAGACATTGGCCCATCATTGACGAGAGGTGCGTAGCTCGAAATAGTTATAGATTGGCGTTGGACCATATCCCAAGGGTCACTCACAGTTGCCCCGCCCTTGCAGCTGGCTGGAGGGCAAACACCGAGACGACGAAGCCGAGGGCCTGTGGCGCATCAAAGATAAGCTCTACGATTTGACGGACTTCGCACAACGGCATCCGGGCGGCGCGTTCTGGATTAAGTGCACCAAGGGCACCGATATAACCGAACCATTCGAATCACATCACATTGAGGAGCATGCTGAGCGTATGCTCAGCAAGTTCGAAGTACGCCCAGCCTCGAAGCCGCGAAATTATAAGTTTACGCTGGAGCAGAATGGCTTCTACTTGACCCTAAAGAGGCGAGTACGAGCGAAGCTGCGAGCGCTTAATTATCGACCCAGCCACAAGACAGATGTGAGTTTCGAAAAAAAAGAAAGTCGTTTTTAGTATATTTTAATGCAGATCTGGGGGCTTGAAATATCACCTAATTGTTTCTAACATATTTTTTCGTATATTTGCAGCTACTTCACACCGGCATCCTGATCTCAGTGCTCCTCTTCAGCTGGGCCGGCACAGTCCTGGACTCCTTGATATTGCGTACCTTTGCAGGCCTGGCGCTTTGCTGGTTATCCACCTCGGCCCACAATTACTTTCATCAACGTGATAATTGGCGCATGTATAGCTTTAATCTAATACTGCTAAACTTCAATGGCTGGCGCATATCGCATGCCCTTTCCCATCATGTTTATCCGAACTCGCTGCATGATCTGGAAATGTCGTTCTTTGAACCCTTCCTCTGCTGGGTACCCGGTCGGCAATATGCGAGCCGGCCACAGCGTCTGATCTCCGTGCTGATATCACCCTTTATATATACGGTCATGAGTCTAGTGCAGTTTACACTACGGTTAGTTTTAATCAAAAATTAAACTTTTGGATGAAGCCATATTTATTTATATTTCCTTTACAGTCTGGTCTACTCGCTGCTCAGATCGAATGTTATGTACTGGCACGATCTTTTGGGCTTTACCTTACCTGCCTTTCTCTATTTCTCGACAAGTGTGGGTCTTGGCTCTGCTATCACTAGCTGGCTTATTATTTTGGGCCTGGCCAGCTTTCTGTTCGGCTTCATCGGTCTAACCGCAGCTCATCATGATCCCCGCATTTATCACGACGGCGATGCCACGCGCTCTGATCGCGATTGGGGCCTCTATCAGCTGGATACGATCATCGATCGTGGCGACATCAAGTGGTCCGATCTACTGGTGCTCACCCATTTTGGCGAGCATGCACTGCATCATATGTTTCCCACTCTGGATCATGGTGTGCTGAAGCAGCTCTATCCGGAGCTGCAGCAGACCTTGCGCGAGTTCAAGTCTGAGCTGCGCGAAATCAACCACTGGGGTCACATCAGGGGTCAGACCCAGCAGCTGTTGCGTATGGAAACGAATCCGATTCCACCGGGCAGCAAAAAATTTAAATAGTTTAAGTGCTGATATAATTGTCGTGGTGATTGGGTGAGCTTTGATATGGCCTCCAAATTAATGTATATACTTCTGTGTAACTAGACGAGTAAGTAAAAATTGTGTTTCCAACAATTATAAGAGAGTATTGTTCTCTTAATCAGCTGGACATAGGACATTATAATAATAAGAGTTTAATTATATATATTCTCTCTCTCTCTCTCACCCTCTCTGTTCCTTCGTTTTGCTCTTGATCGCTTCATTCTTTGTTCTTTGATATTTGTTATTTGACAAATATTATCCCAAGTAATGTAGGGATTGGGCTGTATAAATATAGCTAATAACTTTCTTTTAATCGCCAGGAAGAGAGTTTGTCAATAAAGAGATAGGATTTTCTAAGGATTACTCTTTTAAAATTTTAAAAGAGGTTTTTGATTTGAGAAAACGAAAAAATATGTGTATGTATTTTGATGGGTAAAGTGAAAAATTGAGAACAAACTACAATTAAGAAAGAGAAATGAAAGTAAGAGATAAATGGAGAAAGAGAGAATTAAGAGAGAATTGTCGAAATAAGATAGCAAAAGCTTGTGCTGTATCATTCTGACGCTACACTCAACATATTCTACATATGCCTAATGGGAATCAACAATTTGGCCAATCGAGATATTTTTCGAATTTAAGTATGAGTAACAAATAGGTATAGCTGAGAAAATACCCTATTTCCAGAGTTTATTGTCGTTATTTCAAATATAGCCGTAAGTTCGAGCGGTAACATAATGATTTGATGTCTTGGAATCGATATTTATTTATTTCGAACAAATCAAAGAGAAAATTTGGCTCTCTAGACTCAGCTTGCCGTCTTGATCAAGCCTATGCGGCGCAAAATCAACCACTGGGATCACATCAGGGGTCAGACCCAGCAGCTGTTCCGTATGGCTGTTCTACCTTCTTTCAGTCATTTTTAATGGGCACAGAACAAAATTATAGCTAGCCGAAGCTGTAATACCCTGTAAGTCACACTGACTTCAATATAGAAAGATAATAGTTATAAAAAATAACTTTATATGCTTGTAAATTATTTATATACAGTTGTACTTATGTAGCCCATCCATTGTACAACTCACGTATTTAAGTCTTTAGCCCACGACTGGAGTTAATGATAGGCAAAAAATCGGCGAACGATCGATAAGCGTCTCGTTTGCCTTCGGTTATAAATAGACTGCTTTGGGGCTACAGTCGCATAGTTAAGAATAAGGCGTTCCAACGCACAGTAGTCAAGCAACATGGTTGGGTTACGGTTGAGCATAGTTGGGCTCTGCCTGTTGATGGTCGCATTGCCCGCGCGGGGCGCCAACATTTTGGGCCTGTTCAGCAGTCACAGTCCATCGCATTTGATACTCCACATGTCAATGATAAAAACGCTGGCCGAAAATGGACACAATGTGACCGTGGTGACCATGATGAAACCCACTGTCACACACAAAGATATACACGTGATTGTGGTGCCCATGACGGATGAGCAGGAGGAGCTACTGGAGAGCCAAATGAACGAAATGGCTGGTCAAAAGAATTCGTTCATCGATACCATGCTTCGTCTGATGAGCGGCATGAGGCTGATGGTTGACTCACAGCTGGAGCTGCTGTCGGATCCACGCTTTCAGCGCATATACGAGACCAAGTTTGATTTAATGTTCATGGGCTATTTCATCAACGATTTTCAGCTGGGCGTGGCCGCCAAGCTGCAGGTGCCGGTAATTGTCTCGTGGATGCAGGCGCCCATGTTGGCCGTGGATGAGCTTGTGGGCAATCCCACAGAGACTTCGTATGTGCCCAATTTGGGAACGTCATTGGCACGTGGCGAGAAAATGGGCTTTGTGAAGCGTTTGCAGAACCTGGGCATGGAGGTCATTGTTAGGATTATGTGGACGATATTCGACCGTCGCTTGGAAAAGTACTATAATCAACAGTTTGGTCATGAAGTCAACTTTCCGACGCTGGGCGAGATGAAACGCAACGTTTCCATGCTGTTCACCAATAGCCACTCCGTCAGTGAGGGTCCCATCAGGCCACTAGTGCCGGCCGTTGCGGAAATTGGTGGCATTCAAGTCAAAGATCAGCCTGATCCCTTGCCGGAGGACATTGCCCAGTTTCTGGAGAATGCGCAAAATGGCGCCATTTTGCTCGCCCTCGGCACGAACATCAAGAGCACGGCTGTCAAGCCCGAGCTGGTGCGATCCATGTTCAAGGTGCTGTCAGGCCTCAAACAGCATGTGATCTGGAAGTGGGAGGACTTAGATAATACGCCCGGTAAATCGGCAAATATTCTTTACAAGAAGTGGCTGCCACAGGACGACATACTAGCCCATCCCAAGATCAAACTCTTCATCAACCATGGGGGCAGAGGTGGCATCACGGAGGCGCAATACCACGGCGTACCCATGCTGGCTCTACCGATCTTCGGCGATCAGCCCGGCAATGCCGAGAATATGCAAAAGGCCGGCTATGGCGTAGCCCTCGACTTGCTGCAGCTGAACGAAGACAACTTCAAGGCAAATATCCAGGAAGTACTCAACAACAAACAGTATGCCCTGACCATCGGTCGGTTCTCGCAGCTGTACCGGGACAGGCCTCTCACAGCCAAGCAGACGGTGCTCTACTGGACCGACTATGTGCTGCGGTACAAGGGTGCCCCCCATCTCCAGAGTCCGTCCGTGCACATGGGCATCGTGGCCTACCACAATCTAGATGTTTATGCTGTACTCACAGCTGCCTTATCCCTTGTCCTGTTCTTAACCTGGCGTGCACTGAAATTCACTTGCCGCAAGCTATGTGGCAAGTCGAAGACGAGCAAGAAAGTGAAGAGACAATGAGTATAAGTAATCGAAAAGTATATTAATTCGTAAGAGTTGTCTGAAAAGTATATATTTTAATAAAACCACCTAACTAAACTTAAGCACATCCTGACGCCCTGTATGGGAAATATTATGCCATAAATGGGTTGCACGAGAAATATTCGAGGCTATAGAGTATAAACATATGTGCTTGTTCAGAATGACGCGCTGAATAGAATGCTTAAAGTGCCCTGACTGCCGTGTGCTACTTAACGTGTTATCACAGAAATAAAAGTCGTAAAGTTAATGGGACAACTTTTAGTTGAAATCACATTTATAGGTGTCTTTTATCAGTTCTTAGTTAGAAAACGATTTAAAGAGATAGGCAAATACCTTAGACAATGCGAAATTCCATTCATTGGCCTGGGAGTCGAACTTGGAGCCAAGCGCTTAAAATATTTAGGGAAACTTTTGCGATTGCATAAGTGATTCATTTAATCTTAACTATGAATGAACTTATCAATAAACATAAATGATTTGCTGTACAGCAGACGTATTCAATTACGAAAAAAAAAAAAATGTCGGCTCTTAAAGGAGCTTATCAAGCCCTTCGTCACAGCACGCCGAGAGAGCACAGACCAGACACAGATAATATTAATGTAATACTGCGCTGTCATCTTGGCGCAGCAAGTGTGTTTGATTAAGAGAGCTTCGACCCGGCGGGAACTGTGCAAATAAAAGCCACTTGACTGACCCGTTCGCCATTCAGTTGAGCATGAGGATGGTCCGAGGCAACGTGCTCTTGATGATTCTGGCGCCGCTGCTGGTGCTTCCAGATTCACGTGTGAATGGCGCCAACATTTTGGGCATGTTCAGCACATTTAGTCCATCGCATTTGATAGTGCACATGTCAATGATGCGGGCGCTGGCGGATCGTGGACACAATGTGACCATTGTGACGGCTTTGAAGCCCAAGCTCGTGCCGCATGAGAATATAACATATATCCTGGCGCCGCTCAGTGAACATCATCTGGCCTTCGTGAACGAGTACATGGCGAACTCGGCCAAGGAGAAGCATTCAATGGCTATGACATTTCTCAAGACAATAATAGGAACAGGTCAATTGATGGACAGTCAGTATGAGTTCCTGTTACATCCCAATGTGCGGGCACTTCACGAGCAGCCGCAGGTGAAGTTCGATTTGATGATCTTGGGCTATGTGTTCAATGATTACCAATTGGGCGTGGCAGCCAAGTTGGGCATACCCGCGATTATAAGCTGGGTGGGCGTGCCATTTTCATTTGTCGACGACGAGGTGGGCAACATCTACGATCCCGCGTATGTGCCCAACGTGAATGTGGTTCAGGACAAGCGCCTCCGTACCATGGGCTTCGGTCTGCGACTGCGCAACTACCTTAGCTGGCTGTTGCTCAAAGGTATAGGCCTGGCACTGGATGTACGCATGAACAACTATTACACGTGAGTAACGCGCTCCTCTTTTCGACGAACTGCATCCTAATATTTGGCCACTCTTTTATTTTATAGACGCGTTTTTGGCGAGGATCCTGCTCTGCCCAGCTACCAAGATGTGAAGCGTCGCGTCTCGCTGCTCTTCTACAATTATCACTCGCATAGCGAGGGTCCTGTACGTCCCACGGTGCCGCAGTCCATTGAAATTGGTGGCGTGCAGATCAAGGAGCAGCCGGATCCATTGCCTAAAGAGCTGGCTGAATTTATGGCCAATGCCACAGAGGGTGCCATCTTCTTTAGCCTGGGCACCAATGTTAAGAGCTCCTACTTCAAGCCACACATCATGGAGGCTATCTTCCAGGTGCTCGCGCGCCAGCCGCTGCACGTCATCTGGAAATGTGATGATCTGCAGCATAAGCCGGGCCATGCTGCAAATATATACTTTCACAACTGGCTGCCACAGGACGACATCCTGGCCCATCCAAACACCAAGCTCTTCATCACGCACGCCGGCAAGGGTGGCATTGCGGAGGCCCAGTACCACGGTGTGCCCATGCTGGCGCTGCCCGTGTTTGGTGATCAGCCTGGCAATGCAGAGCTAATGGTATCCGCCGGCTTCGGACTGAGTCTGGATCTGCTCACGCTAACCGAGGATAGACTGGAGCAGAGCATACGCGAGCTGCTGCACAATCCTGCATATCGCCAGAATGTCCGCAAATTTTCCCAGCTCTATCGCGATCGTCCGCTCACCGCTCGTCAGTCTGTCGTCTATTGGACGGAGTACGTAATGCGGCACAATGGTGCCTACCACCTGCAGAGTCCCTGGCTGCACATGGACTTTGTGGCACGCCACAATCTCGATGTGTATGCCTGCCTCCTACTTGCTCTTGCCGTCTCTTTGTTTGTTTTTGCGCTGTTGCTGCGCTTCACTTTGAAGCAGCTGCGGCGATTGGCACGCTCAAAAGACAAGGTCAAAGAGAATTAGACACCTACATCTAGTTAATTCAATTGATAGACTGCACCCATTACGCATACGACGCGTGGCGCCGTAATCAAACACACAATGCTATAATCGGTATATATTTATATATATATATATATACATTTTTATATATAGAACCACAAAAGTATCAACAAGTTGCCAACACTCCTATTGACTATTAATAGGCGCATTTTTCTCTCTTTCTCTCACTCTCTGTCTCTCTATCTGGCAGTGTGCAATCACACTGAGGAAAATTACGTAGTAGCTGCTGAAGAATTTAAGAAAAATTACGTTAAATATTGCTCTAATAGAGTACATAACACTTTTAAATTAAAAACCTAAAAATCCAATTAAAAACCTTAATGTTAAATGGGTTGTCTAAAAATATAAATATCTGGGCTAACTGGGTTCTTAGATTGTGAAATTGTAACATATGTGCACTTTGCCTGTTGTACTACCCCAAGTTTTACTATAATTTCGAGATAAGCCCCTACGTGATTATTTGAGTGAGTTATTCAAAAAGCAGTGTCAAGGTTTGTTTGCTGCTTAGCCAAAAAACGATAAAACCAGCTTAATTTTTCTGTAAGTTGCTCTCTCTTTCTCTCTCGTGCTCCCTCTCTATTGCTCAGCGAGCAACTTCTGCACTCAGTGCAATTTTTTTACTATTCTCTGAATCACATCTCGATTCCCGAACAGAGCCGGTTCTCAGTCTCTCCGCTGTCATCGAAACGCGCAAACCGAACGCGAATGCGCTTGGTTTTGGTTTGTTTTCTTTATATACAAGCTGTTTTTCGCTATGCATTTATAATTTGAGAATTCGATTGTTGTTGTTCTGACCATATACAGACACATACATACATATTGCCGTGCGCGGTATGCGTACAAAATCAAATATATTATAACTTACATTATGTATGTATATACTTTGTCGTTGTCTTATGTATTATGTATATCAAAAGTCCATTTATTCAAGTCAAGCTACAAATAAGTCCCATTCCTCATATATCCTACAGCTAAGACTTCTTGTTTAATTGGTTTCAATTTCCTACGCTTCCAACTGGATTTCGCTTGGCATTACGTGTTCGCTTTATGTTTATGTGATAGCGTTGAGTTGTTCGTTTTGAAATTCAAGAGGTAGCTGATAACAAATTATAATACCCTGTAGCAACATGTCTGTGTGTATTTGTAAGTGTACTAAAGGCAGGGTGTGTGACTTATATATCGATCACAATCGACAGCAGACCACAAATCGGGAATAATTTACACAATTGTTGCGTGTATGGAAGAACAAATGCTTGTTTCGCCAAATGCAGCTATCAGGGCAGCTGCTAGTCGGGCATTGCCGACTGTAGCATTCTCATGTGTAGCATTGCATGCACAACATTTACAGAACACAACGAAAACAATTACGTGCTTTGCGATTTAAGTTCCCTTATCGGGAGGCATCAAGCCAACAGAAGTTGACATGGCGCACCAGGGCAGATATTTTCTGACCGGCCCATTGGCGTGCCTGTTGCTCGGATTCTTTGTCCAGCCGGATGTGGAGGGCGCTAATATATTGGGCGTGTTCACCAGCCATAACCCATCGCATCTGATAGTCCACATGTCCATTATGAAGGCGCTGGCCGAGGAGGGTCACAATGTGACAGTGGTGTCAACCTCACAGCCAAAGGTCACACACAAAAGCATCAAACACATTGTGATACCCCGGAGCGCGGCCGAGGAGAAAGTAATAAGCGATGGATTGACCACATTGGCCAAGAAGAAGCCCTCGATGGTTACGACGATCCAAAATTTTTTTGGTTCGCTCTCGATTCTCATCCATAAGCAAGTCGACGTGCTGGAGGACAAACGCTTCACCGATCTTTACAAGAACAAAGACAACAAATTTGATGCAGTTGTCTTCGGATTATTCTTCAACTTCTATCAGGCGGGACTCGGTTCCAGATTCAAGTGTCCGTTAATTGTGAGCTGGGCGGGACCTCCGATGGTGCGAATCAATGATGCTGTTGGCAATCCCGAACTGATTGCCACGGTGCCCGGCATGAATGTGGCCGTTCTGCCTGGCCAGGCCATGAACTTTAAGCAACGTCTGGCCAACTTTGGTAGCTCCATGGTCTTCCGGCTCTTGAGCTTCTATCTGGAGATGTTAAATGCGCAGTTCTACGAGTAAGTTACAGTTCCCTTTCTATTAAAATTGACTGATTGACTAACTGAATGAGATCGAGGTACCAATAGAATTTTGTTTACGTTCATAGTAATTGAACATCTAGTAGGGGCTTAGAAAAAAATATCAGCAAATGGACGGTAACTAGTGCAAGGGACTTATTTAGTTTCCTTCGATCTGCTATTATTCAATGATTTTTGTAGTATGTTTGATAGAAATGCTTTTGTATACAAATAACATGAGTTTTAATTTTACAGTCGCCTTTGGGGCAAGGATCCGGCCATGATAAGCTATGAGGAGGCCAAGAAGAACGTATCTCTGGCGTTCTGCAATAGTCATGCCATCAGCGAGGGACCTATCAGACCCAACGTGCCTGCAGTTATTGAGATTGGTGGCATACAGATTAAGAATAAGCCCGATCCCTTGCCACAGGACATAAAGGAGTTCTTGGACAATGCGAAGCATGGCGCAATTCTCTTCAGCCTGGGCAGCAATCTCAAGGGCGATCACATTCAACCAGAACTCATTGGCAAAATATTCGAAGCGCTCTCCAGCCTTAAACAGAATGTAATCTGGAAGTGGGATGACCTAAAGAACTTGCCCGGAAAATCGTCTAATATTCTCTATAAAAAGTGGCTGCCACAGGACGACATACTCGCCCATCCCAGCATTAAGCTGTTTATAACGCACGCTGGAAAAGGAGGCGTGGCCGAGTCTCAGTACCATGGCAAGCCCATGCTGGCGCTGCCTGTATTTGCCGATCAGCCTGGTAATGCAGATAAGCTGGTTCAGGCGGGCTACGGGCTACGCGTTGATTTGTTAACCCTGGAGGTCGATGAGTTTAAGGGTGCGATCAATGAGTTACTCAATAATCCCAGCTACACAAGAAAGGTTCAACAGTTTTCCAAACTCTATCGCGATCGTCCTATGTCGGCACGCGATTCGGTGATCTACTGGGTTAACTATGTGCTCCGTCATCATGGCGCCAGCCACATGCAAAGTCCTCTTGTCCATATGAACTTTATTGCGAGCCACAATCTAGACGTCTATCTATTGCTTTCAGCGATTCTTATTGTTATCGCCGTGATAAGCACAGTTGTGCTCGAGTTCTTCTGGAGGAAATGTTGTGGCGGCAAAGGCAAATCGCAAAAGACTGCCCAAAACTCAAAGATCAAGAAGCACTAATATTATTTATTGTAAATAGGACAGTAAGATTTGATTTATTTAAATAATTGTAGCTAAACTAGAAAATACAAGTAAGTAAGAATGCTGTGTCAAAAAGAATTTTCATAACAACTGCATATTAAAAAGTAAAAACATGTTAGTCTTAACTATTCTAAGAATTCCTTATAAGACTTAATATAATCTTTGATAAACGGGCATAATATCGGGTTGTTGCACGTGCTAAGCTTCTGTGGTGCATGTCTTTGCTGAAAAAATTCGCAGACTTTTGAATTTTAAACTACACACATTTATGTTTGAGTAAAATTGTTTGTTATGCATATGCATAAGTATTATATGCATATTGAAGCTGTATTGTACAATAATGAAATGCCAAATGCCTCAATCAATGAATCACTAACTAAGTTTTTGGGAAAAGTGAGTAAAGAGATTCTATGCTCCAATTCCATAGAATATCATTGTATTTCTCTATGACTATTGTAGCCATAAAATTTCCTGAGATGCTTTAAGGTCAGTTTTTTCTCCGTGCACTTTGCATGCTGTGATATAACTTGCACTTTTTGCTACCTCAAGTTTAACTATAATTTCGAGATATGTAAGCCCTTACGTGATTATTTGCAGTGAGTAAAACAAAGGGCAATGTCAAGTTTAATTTACTATTAAGGCAAATAACGATATAATGAGCTCTATTTCATTTCCTTAGAGTTGCTCTCTCTCTCTCTCTCTCTCTTATTCTCAGCAAGCAATTATTTCTCTCAGTGCACATTTTTTACTATTAATTGACTCGCATCTGTCCAAACGATTCTCGACCAGACCCAGTCCTCAGTGTCTCCGTTGCCATCGAAACGCGCAAACCGAACGCGAATGTGCTTGATTTTGGTTGGTTTTTATAGTTTGCGAATGCGATTGTTGTTGTTTTTACCTTATGTATATATTTATATATATATATGTCTATATAAATATATACATAGTGCCGCGCGTTATGCGTACAAATGAGAAAAATGCAAATTATATACGAGATATTTAATTGCTTTAGAACTGTGACTAATGTGTCTTATTAATTTGTTATTGGCGATTCGTGCGATATATCAAAAAATCATTAATTTAATTCACCCCGTTGACATTGCAGGCTGTCTACAAATTAACCCTATGCTCCATATACCCTACAGTATATTTAGTTAAAGTGGCGCCAATTTCATAAGTTTCCAACTGGATTTCTCTTTATATTACGTGTTCTTTATGTTTTTGTGATAGCGTTAAGTTGTACGTTTCGAAATTCGAGAGGTAGGTAACAACAAATATTAATACCCTGTACATATAATTTGTTGAATAATAGGGTATATTGCAGTGCTAGCAAATGTTTAAAAAAGACAAATGCATAGGCCAGGCTACTTTTGCGGATTAAGAATATATATAATTGATGCGATTTAGCCATATCCGTCAGACTGTCCAATCACAGAGACTTTAAAAGGCATTGTTCAGTTAACTTAAATGTATCGATTACTCTGTTATCGGGATCGATAAATATCTATTTGTTTATCCGATTATAAACATATCTGTAAGGTTAAAATAGCCAGACGTTCCAAATAAGACTTCCGCGAGCCTCAGGGAGACTAGATATATTTATATAACTGAACAACTATTAGAGGAATTGCCCTGATAACATATTTTAACCCAGGACATTTTATATCTGACAGTTAATACCTGTGAAAGCTAGTACAGGGTATATGCGAGTCGCTCAGCATTGTCTAAAACCTTCTCACATTAACAGAACGCACCGAAAACGATAACGTGTTTGGCGATTTAAGTCTCCTTATCAGGAGGCATCAATTCTTATCAGACGGCCGGTCTGAGGCGAAGCGTTTAGTTTATATAAATAAACGCACTCCAAACAGTAGACTTAGTACCACATAAACCCTCCGCAGAGACGTTGACATGGCGCACCAGGGTAGATCTTTTCTGACCGGCACTTTTGCTTGCCTGTTGCTCGGATTCTTTGTGATCCAATCGCCGGCTGTTGAGGGCGCTAATATATTGGGCGTGTTCACCAGCCACAGTCCATCGCATCTGATAATCCACATGTCCATCATGAAGGCGCTGGCCGAGGAGGGTCACAATGTGACAGTGGTGTCAACCACACAGCCAAAGGTGACACACAAGAGCATCAAACACATTGTGATACCTCTGAGCGCGGCCGAGGAGAAGGTCATAAGCGATGGCATGACCGCAATGGCAAAGGAGAAGCCCTCAATGATTACTACGATGAAAAGTTTATTTGGCTCGCTCTCGATGCTTATTTACAAGCAAGTCGACGTGCTGGAGGACAAACGCTTCACCGATCTCTACAAGAACAAAGACAACAAATTCGATGCTGTTGTCGTGGGTTTCTTCTTCAACTTCTTTCAGGTGGGCCTTGGTGCCAGATTTAATTGCCCCTTGATTTTGAGCTGGACCGGAGCGCCCATGGTGCAAATCGATGATGCTGTTGGCAATCCAGAACTGGTCGCCACAGTGCCCAGCATGAATGTAGCTGTACTGCCTGGCCACGCCATGGACTTTAAGCAGCGTCTGGCCAATTTTGGTAGCTCCATATTCTTCCGCCTCTTGGGTTTCTATCTGGATATATTAAATGTGCAGTTTTACGAGTGAGTAACAATTCTTTATCTCTTTATATGGACTGATTGATTAACTAAAACCAGTTAAAACTAGAAGCCACCAATTTATATTATATTTTCCGAATGTGAATTCCCCTTAACTGTGGAAAACGATTGTATAAAACTTTTTGGTTTATCCACCTTTGGGAAATATCGTGAAGTTCAAGATAATAGGACATATTCAAGTTTTACACTGGCGGAAGACCACGTTGTTTTTATGTATTGTTATTAATCATTTTGTACTTTACTTATAGTCGCCTTTGGGGCAAGGATCCGTCCATGATAAGCTATGAGGAGGCCAAGAAGAACGTATCTCTGGCGTTCTGCAATAGTCATGCCATCAGCGAGGGACCTATCAGACCCAACGTGCCTGCAGTTATTGAGATTGGTGGCATACAGATTAAGAATAAGCCCGATCCCTTGCCACAGGACATAAAGGAGTTCTTGGACAATGCGAAGCATGGCGCAATTCTCTTCAGCCTGGGCAGCAATCTCAAGGGCGATCACATTCAACCAGAACTCATTGGCAAAATATTCGAAGCGCTCTCCAGCCTTAAACAGAATGTGATCTGGAAGTGGGATGATCTTAAGAACTTGCCCGGAAAATCGTCTAATATTCTCTATAAAAAGTGGCTGCCACAGGACGACATACTCGCCCATCCCAGCATTAAGCTGTTTATAACGCACGCTGGAAAAGGAGGCGTGGCCGAGTCTCAGTACCATGGCAAGCCCATGCTGGCGCTGCCTGTATTTGCCGATCAGCCTGGAAATGCAGATAAGCTGGTTCAGGCTGGCTACGGCCTACGCATCGATTTGTTCACCCTGGAGGTGGATGAGTTTAAGGGTGCCATCAAGGAGATACTCAAGAATCCGAGCTACAAAACCAAGGTTCAACAGTTTTCCAAACTCTATCGCGATCGTCCTATGTCGGCACGCGATTCGGTGATCTACTGGGTTAACTATGTACTCCGTCATCATGGCGCCGGCCACATGCAAAGTCCCCTTGTCCATATGAACTTTATTGCGAGGCACAATCTAGACGTCTATCTATTGCTTACAACGATTCTTATTGTTATCGCCTTAATAAGCACAGTTGTGCTCAAGTTCTGCTGGAGGAAATGTTGTGGCGGCAAAGGCAAGTCGCAAAAGACTGGCCAAAAGGCAAAGGTCAAGAAGAACTAGTACTATTTATTGTAAATAAGACGATATAAGATAATACGACGTTTTTTTAATTGTAACTAAGCAATACAACGACAATAAATTTCGATGTAAATATTACACATAAGTAGGAATGCTACGTTATTACAATATCTATTACAATATCCATTAAAAAACAAGCAAGACGCTTTAGTTTGGAGTTCCCAACTTCTGTATAAGACTTAATATAAGGTTTGATAAATGGGCGCCTTATCGGGTTGTTGCACGTGCTAAGCTTTTGTGATGCGATGGTATGGTGTATGTCTATGCTGCAAATTTTCAATTCACACGAAACGCAGACTATTAATTTTAAACTTCATACATTCTTGTTGAGTAAAAAGTAATTTACATAAAAGCCCGCATTAAATATATTTTCAAGTATGCTTGTACAACAAACTCTAGGATCGTATCTGTTCCTCGGAGCCTGCATCTCGACCAACGGAGGGAGCGGAAACCACCGGCTTGTCGGTTGCCAGGAACTTTTGCAAGCTGTCCGGCGTGACCAGGCCGCTGTCGTCAGCATAATGCATGAGATCACAAATGATGGGCGATTCTACGACCAAAATATACTGGCACGTTTTTGGTTCCAGCAAGTACATGGAGACAGCTGTGCCGCTAGTGCTGACGGGAGTGCAGGTCAGTTTAACGTCGACTTCACGTGGCAGACCGCTGCGATCACAGTGCGTACCCTTGTCATAGTGATGCCATATGGAGGATGTAAAGCCTGGACGACGAGCACCCTTGTCGGGATTTGAGCTGGCCCACTGGCGATGTGACTCCTCTGAGAAATAGCCCAGAAATAGTTCAATTTCGCTGTTCTTTTCCTTATGGAATTGGCGCACGTGCCTGCCATAACAGAATTCATACTTCCACCAACCGGTGCCCTGCAACAAAGAGCACAGCTTTAACAAAGAGATAATGAGTCGAAAGAATTACTTACGCCAGTTAAGCAGTTTTTGCCGGAGATAAACTCTTTAATAGGTGTCAGATCGCTCAGAGGCGGTGGCACTGTGCCCGGCGTATTTCTGGATAGCACGATCTGTTGATAATCGTTGTCCACTTCAATATCACCATTGGCCATCAGTTCCAAGATAATTTTGTCGACGTCACCGCTATACTTGAATGTAACCATATCACCATCCGTCTTGGACCAGAGCTTAGCTGGCGCTTTGTTTTCCTTTGAAATAAGTAAATCATTTTCGCTTTCCTCCCACTCGTTTAGCTCCTGGCGCAGCATGCTGATAGGCTTATGCGGCTCCGTTTGCGAATTGAAGCATTTAATGGATATCTCTTTAGTCTCCTCGGCATGGAAAGCAGGTATGGCACACAGGGATGAGGTCAGGATAATTGCTTCGTAGTTACACGATGAGGTCTCCTTAAATGAATAAATATCATCTTTGCCATGCGGATAGCATACATAGCGCACCATCGTTGTGCGCGGCGCATCGATAATGTCGCACATGGTACCATCGGTGAACTCCATTTCAAAGTATGGATATCTGGTATTATCGATTTTCAAAGTCTTATACTTTGGCTTGCCATCAGCTTGGCGTTCGGCCTCCCAATTCTTTTTGGCCAGCTCCGTTTTCTCCTCACTCCACTTGCCCAAATAGTATTCCTGAAACTTAGAATTCTTGCCCTCACGTTCCTCGTGGTATTGGCGCACATGATGGCCATGGCAGATCTCATACGACCAATAGGCCTCAATGCGAAACGAACAGGTGGGCGCCGAGAAGATCGGCTGCAGCAGTCCAATTGGAGCTGGATCGTAGAATATTGCAATTAGATGAATGCTTGGCTAGAATTAGACACCTCGGCGCCACTTACATTGTTCCGGCTCATTGGTTTTCTCCTCCTCCTTGGGCAGCTCCAGTGAAGGTATCAGACACTCGAATTTCTCCTTCTCTTGTGTGTAAAATGTGCGCAGCTGATTGCCCAATTCCTGTGATATAGTCGTGATATATAGTCATCATATTTTACTTTAAATGGAGCTGCAGTCTTGTTCTTACCGGTTCTGCCAATAGATCGGGCACTTCGAAATCTATTTTGTAGAGCACGGAATCATCAAAGTCTTTGGCATCGTGCGCTGCTGCGGCAGCGACTAACAAAATGAGCGCCAGCATTATCTGTGGCATTTTCTGTTTCCCCTGTGTTGTGCTGTGCATTTTAAAATTTATTTTGTTTGTGTTTTTTTTTTACGTTTTTATTTTCATAACACACGCAAATTACACGTCGTCTAGAAAAATAATAAACATCTGATGCGTTTCAGCTGGAAGCAAAATGTGAATGGCATATGTTGACGTAGCACGGTGAATGGCAAACAGTGAGTACACAGTAAATATTTAAAATTTGAATTATATTTGAATTGTACTTGCATTCGGATTAACGGTTTTGAATTAACCGCAATCGTTGATTTTTAATTAATTGGAACCACACAAAAGTCTTAAGAATGCATTTTCTTCTTAATATAAATAAAAAACATGTTGATTTCCCCAATATAAACAATAATAACTACTGGGTTGAGAGCCTAAAATGGTCGTTTTATTATTGTACATTATCGTGATAAATACCTGCATCATATATAAATTATGTATACTTTATATAAATATGCCCCTAGGCCCCTAATCCCATAATGAAATTAATATTAATTTTTGAACGTATT
Organism: Drosophila virilis; assembly: GCF_030788295.1. NCBI lineage: Eukaryota > Metazoa > Arthropoda > Insecta > Diptera > Drosophilidae > Drosophila > Drosophila virilis. The sequence continues at coordinate 12,995,375 of NC_091546.1, read as the reverse complement.
TTATTTTCATAAATATGTAAAAGTAGTTTTCCTATCTGCTTTCCCCTGTTGCATCATCTGACGCCGCTGTCTCACTGTTCCCCGTGGACCAGCCTATTTCCGATTTATGGTCATTGTCTAATGGCATTTTATCAATGGCATCGAGTATGAATTTCAGGGAATGCGTTGTACGCGGCAGCCAGTCCATAAATCGAGATGTGGGAGCAGCTGGTGTACTTGGCTCGCTGTCATCCACAAAATCATCGTCGCCGCCCGACATGGAGCGTCCGGCGCCCAAATAATCCTGATAATCGTAATCGCTGGTCAAGGGATTTACTTTGGAGTAGTAAATGGCAGCGAATGTCGAGTAGATAATCAGAAGCGCGGTACCAACCTACGAAAAACAGATAATAATACCATTTGCTGCTGTTAAATCAGAATCTCGTATTGATGTAATACCTGAAAGACAGCCCAGAACTTGTAGGAACCCTCAGTGATGACGAAATCATAGTAGCCCTTGAGCGGATCACCCTTAATGTAACGCCCCTCGCCCACATCTGTACTCGCTGGCTCCGGCTCCGGCTCACGCTTATGTCGCTGTCCACGCACCGAGTTCTCCGGAACAGCTGCTTCCTTGGCACGCTCAGGTGCTGCTGTCGTCTCTTCGGATTCATCGGAGTCGTTGCTGCTGCCGGTAGAGCTGCTGCTGCTGCTGGTGGTGGTTCTTAGCGTTGTTGTAGTCGTTGTCTTGGCCTTTTTGGTCTGATTAAGCTTGGCAAATTTATCGCCCTCGATGCGTGGCGGTTTCTTCGAGTTAATTCTGGACTTGATCTGCTGTTGTTGCTGGCGCAGACGTTGCTTCTGCAGACGCTTCTTTCTTAGCTGCTCGGTGCTCTGCTTATGACGCTCGGAAACCGTACCCCAGGCGCTCGTCAATGCCTGATAGAGATCCCACAACTGTTTGATGGCCTTCAAAAATGTTACCAGCGTAGATTCTGTGGGCACTGGCGGCGCATAGGCCACAGCATGGGCAGGCGCTGGTGCCACCTGCTTGGAGACGGCAGGATCCTGGGGACGCTGCTGAAAGCCCATGGGATAGTCGTACACCTCATCGTAGGCGGGATATGGAGCTCTAAACAAATCGCATAGTTAGTTGGCTGTTATTCCAAGAATTTGGTGCTTGTTCTTACCGATTGCCCACTGGCTGCAGCTTGCGATTGTCACTGCCGACGGGCGCTGCTGTCTGTGTGGCATATTGCCATTGCCCGTAGTAGGCGTCGTGGGGACGTGCCTGCGCCGCCCTGCCCTCGCCTGCCGACGACTGCTCCTCAGAGGCAGCTGAGCTGTCGCTGCCCAAGTAGGGCTCCTCCGCCGACGACTGCTCGCTGCCATAGTCAAAAGCAGAATATTCAGGGTAAGTGGCATCCTCGTACGATCTGCCTTGGGGCGGACCAAACGAATCCCGTCGCTCGGCCATGGGCGGTTGCGCACTTTCGGCATTCACAACCACCGCCTGCTGCTCCTCGTAGTAGTTGTTGCTGCGTCCAGTTGCTGTCACGTGGCTGGCATTTACCGCATCCCTGGCTATGCGCTCCACAGTGGCGGCAACTGCGCCGTCCGATTCGTTTGTGGCCGCTCCAAAATGCGACCACAGACGCCGCACAATAAAGACATCAGCCAGGCGATGATCTGCCGGTGACTCAGCGCGACCCGCCTCAAGCAGCGCCACGCCCGTCAGGGTCAGCGCAAAGAGCAGCATGGCTAGCAGCAGAGTCCACAGGCCCGGCGTACATTTGCGCTGCGGCTTCGTTGACATATCAGAGTATCCTATCATTCTGTTGGTGTATATGTTTGTAGTAATCCTTATTCCTAATCCTTGTCAGCGACGTGCCAGCTGCCGTTCGGCTGGGTGTTCACACGTTAACTAAACGCAAAACTTAACGCGATGTGCCAGAAAAACTCAATCCAAAACCCAATGATCTAGGCATATTTTTGGATGTGTGTGTGTGTGTGTGTACGGTGCTAATGCAGAGAAATGTATGTGCTAAAGGCCCTGAAACTCCCCATATACTCGCATTGGTATCTAGAACATCTTCGTCTCGACGCAGCCTCGTTGAAAGGTGTTAATCTGTGGGCCGCGTATTGCATGGATATTGGGCCAGTGCTCCAGATTCGATTTAACGGTTCATTCGACTACGAATGCTACACCAATTATCATCCCCGATACATACACACATTAATAAATATATATATAGATGTATATGTATCCATTCATTTATGCATAATCCCAGCACTACAATTTACTCCACGCGTCTTCACTTGTTTACCACAAATTCTTATTCGCGGTGAAAGTGCGCAACTTGAGATCCGCCCAAGCTGCTCGTCCCCGAACCCTCGGGCAGTCTCAAGATTGAGATCAAAGTCGAGCATTTGCTGGCAATAACAATAATCAAGAGCTGGTCCCGGTTCTGGCGTGTGGCACACGTATTATCACATTCCACATCAGATTTTACATGGTTAAACATAAAATTACATATATGTAGGTATTCCATATGGAGAACTGAAGCGTGGCTCCTTCATTAAAGCTGAAGAAAGAAATCTGCCATGGCAAAGTGTGTTGACCATGTAGATATTATCTTTAACGGTATGCCATCTATTAATAGATACCATCTAGTTAGAATAAATTGAGGAAAAGAAAATGAAAGGAAAAGTCGAAGCTTAAATACTCTATATAAAAGTCCTTAGAGAACATAGACCCAGTTGGATCTGTGTACGATGTGACCTCCATTTTTATATGCAAAAAGTTTAATTAGCATTAAAATTGAATAGTTAGTCAATCGGAAACATTTAAATATATATATTAATATATACATCTGCAGTAGAAATCGATAGAGTTCTCTCGAATCCCTTAATACCCGCTGTAATCCTGTCGAAAACTGGAATATCTTTGTGCAGTAAGATATACCCAATTGCAACGGGCAGAAAAAATTCAAATATATTTAGAATAATTCAAGCTGAGTTCGGAAAAGAAACAAATATTTATTATTCTTTTAAATATATTATTTCTAAGCTGATCAAGGCCAGATTCTGTATTACTTTGTTGACGAAAATTCGAATTATACTTGAAAATTGTTATTATTATTGTTTATTATAATAAATAGCACTTTTAGTACTTTTATCGTAATAATGAAGTTATTTCAGTTTATGTTTGCTGCCAAACAATTGTGAAAAACTAGTTTTGTTCGCTTTGCAACATTTTGTGATCTTCTCATGACACTTTCGAAAGAGTTGTGCTTCGATTGGAGATTGTAAGCTAGAAAATACATGTTCAGGGCAGAATTACCTTGTAACTTAACTATTCGATACGCAGTAAAAAAGAAAACAAATATACGTTCTGATAAGGTCGAAGTGCCTGCATGATAATGATGATCATAATGATGATGAATAATATGCGCCACAGTCAAAGAAACACCTGATTAACAACCTCTTGTTTGTTGTTTACCAAATATCAACAAATGCGCAGTAAAAATACCGGCAAATTGAGCGAAAAGCCGGCAAAGAGAACGTTATCATTAGGGTGGACCTGTTTCTCATTTACTAATATCTGAATTTAACGACCAATTGCCATTATGTTAGCATTATGATATAGTAATCAGATGGTGAGGGGAGAGTATGGGTTAGATATTTATAAAAAAAATTCAACCGAAAACGCAACATCAAGAATTCTTAGCTCTAGAATCTCAAGTCAATAAAAATATATATACTTTTGAACAGAAATATTTATTTCCTTGCATCCGTCTCTGTGACCCAACTAAATATAATTATTTTTAAATTTCAATACACGTTTGATCTTCCAAGCAATATATATTTTTCAGAAACAAGAAATGCTAAACAATTAGAATATCAAACCCAACCTTAGGTCCTCTAAAGTTTATTTCTATATCTACAATAGTCATATATGTTATAAACAATTTTCAAGTATATAATTTTATATATAATTACTTATATATAAATACAACAATCTGTGGTTAATATAGCTAACAGGTGATAAGTATTGTATCTATGTAAACAATAGCATAACTTTCTCCCTCTTTTGCCTTTCACTTTCATGATTATTTTATGTTGCAATCAAAATTCGATACGGTTTCCTTTTACTTGTTTATCGTAAGGCAAACAATTAGTTTTTGCACGACTTTTTGTTGTTATTGGTGTTCACCAGCTTGGTTAAAATTTTCCTCGAATGTCCCGAGGGATCGAAATGATTGGTATGATCGCTGGCTTCCTTCTTGGAGCGCTGCTTGCCGCTGTGCGCGGTGAAGATGTGTTTGCCGTGATCGAAGTTGTAGTGCTCGTATTGGTCGAAACTCGCTTCAGACATAGTGATTTATTGATATTGCGACTGCTTGAGATCTCTTGTTATTATTTGGGCTCTTCAATTGGCTCGGCCTTTGTTTTTTCCGGGGATATGTCGCTTCGTTTTGAGTTCTGCTATCACAATGACTGTGGCTACGTTTTCGTGCATCTGAAGAAAGCTTCGACGCGTATGTTGTCAACATCTCGAACACTCTATCTGAAAACGAGTATCTCGCTCTCTTTCAATCCAGTTTGCCACGCTTTAGTCTCACTTTTTTGCTCTTTGGCTCTCGCAAAGCTTTTTAACGCGGCGCAAATCTGTTGAAATGGGTATGCTTATTAAACAGTATGCATGATTATTAAATAGCTTCTAAACTCTACTATTAATTAGCGTTGGTTTATAGCCATCTAGATTGCTAATTTCATAAACAAATAGGAACAATTAATATTACTACAGAATTTGCGTCCACCCGCTTGTTATATTTTAGAGTATCTATATGCTAGCGACGTCTCTCATATAGTGTATTTTCTAATTGTCTAGTAAGTCTGCATTTTGTGGCATTCGCTTGCTTTAACACAATCACAGTCACACTTTTTAGCAAGCTAAGCATGTAAAAATTGACTAAGTGACGCAGGTGCCGATTTAAATCAGTTTAGTCTGCTATTTCATTGGTTGCACTCAGTTTCCTGAACGTGTACGACTTTAATCAATTGCATCTTTTGGCAGCAGCGTCTTTAACCGTTTTACACTTGGCGTCGTCACATCTGGCGTAATTTTGCGATTCTGTCGAGTTGACTCCGTGGCATTGCTATCCTTGACACTTCCCACTGGCAAGGCATTGATGGGCGGCAGTGCAAAATCATCGGGCATTTTATTTTCAAACGAGCTGTCTACTGTCTCTGGGAGCTCCAGCTGTACCGCTCTTTCCGTATGCACTCGCTGCACATGCTCCTTCATTTTGTCCGAGCGATGACTACTGAAGCCGCACAGCTGGCACTTGTAACGATTGAGGCCGCCTTCGGTGTGCTTTAGAGCATGCCGCTTTAGATTCTTGCTCTGACTAAACTTGCAGCCGCAAATCTCACAGATGAAGTCGCGCCCCTGTTTGTGTGTCTCGATGTGAAGCTTCATGTTCTCCTTGCGATTCGCACGATGCTTGCAGCCAGGGACAGTGCAGGCAAAGAACTCCCCGGTGTGCAGGAGCTTGTGACTCTTGAGGGCCTTCATGTGCGTGGTGCTATAGCCGCAGACATCGCAGAGCATCTGCTTTTCGGGATTGTGGACCAGCATATGATTGCTAAGACCCTGTTTCCACTTGAAAGCCTTGCCACAGTGCGTGCAGACATGAGGTGTTTCCGTTGAATGCTTGGGCTGATGGACGAGCAGAGCAGCCCGCGTGTTAAAGCGATTGTCGCACTCCAGGCAAAAGAAGGGCTTGCGCCGATCGGAACCATGTCTGCGCAGATGCGCATCATACTCGCGCCAATCCAGAAAGCCAATTTCGCAAAGCGAGCACGTCAGGTGCGACGGCTCGCAGCTAGTCATGTGGTCAATCATCTTCTGCACTTGATAGCACTTGAAATCGCAGCCAATGCAGTAGTTTATTTTGCTGCTGGACTTGACTGCGCGCGGATTCTTGAGCTACCATAAAAGAAACCTATTGTGAGGGTGTATCCATTAAATTGGCTTGTTTCCTACCTTAAAATAACTCTGCTGGTTTTCAAAAACAACATCCGGCTTTATTGCTGGCTGCATAATATCCTCCGCATCCCCTTTAACGGCACTTGGCTCCTGGCATGCAGTAACGTCGCTGGTCTGTTCTATTTGGTACAGATTGAGCAACTCGGTTACAGACAGTATCTTAGCTAGCTCTCGAAAATGCGCCTCGTGCTCCTTGGAAACGGAGACAATGTCCTCGTAGAAGAAGTCCACGATGGTGTGCAGGCACACGGTGCAGTTGAAGTTGCGAATAGTGACTTTAAGTGGATTTTGCATTGAGAACTGTTGTTGTTTTTGCTGTTTGAGGCCAATGAGCTGGCTTTGAGCGGCCACCACGCAAAAGTGGACGCTGCATGTGCAGGACGCATCGTCCGAGTCTAGTTCCAACTGCAAGTCACAAAACTGTCCCGTGCGGCGTTGATTGTTTAAATAGTTGGAGACTTTCGAATGCAGCGGTTGGTGTAAGGTGGGCTGAACAATTGGCGTTTGCAGCATTGCATTAAAGTTTTTTTTTTATCCGTATACAAACAATAACAAAGATTGTAAACAAGTCGATGCGCTGCTAAGAACAGCTGTTTGCTGCGATTTGACATTCACTTGTTAACGTTACACGATAAGCCATTCACAATTGACGCGCGCAATTTAAATGCTTTGCATGACACGCTAATCAAATTATACGTTATTTTTAAGTTGTTTATTTAGCTCCTAAGCTTATTTTCGTCTTTACTAAAGTGTTTATTCGAATCTTTTAAAAAGGTAAGCTAATTTGATATTATATATCAATTGGCAAATGTATTTTGGCCGGCAGGAGCAGCCTTATCATTTTGTATGCCGCAGTGATAAGCGATTTTAAGCGTTGGTGGAAGCTTCGTTGGAGCTGCGACTGTCTGCTCAGTCGTGCCGAGCACAGTGAAACGAACGGGCGTTTTAAGTGATAGACAAAGGCAAAATCAACAATAATATATAGCCTATATATACATCAGCGTAGAATCGTAGAAAATGGAAAGGTATAGTATAATATATCACTGTTAAGCCATTTATAATAGTTCAACTCTTACAGCATTTGGCAGGAGTGCATATCGTTTTTAAAGACCCTGCTGTGCTTTATGGTGGCGCTTATGCTGTTGCCATTGTTGCTGCTATCATTTGTGTGTAAGTAATAAAGTTTTCCGATCAATAAACGGGCACGCGCTGACCCAGATGGGCCCATTAATCAAATAGATCAAACGGGCCGGCTATAAATAAACGAGGCATGGGTTGACTAACCGCTCATTCAGCCAAAGGATGCAACGGTTCAGATGCGCCAGCATTATGGGATTCGCATCAATAGCCCTGTCAGCGATAAGGGATGGAGTGTGGGCCGCACTACCATACGCTCATGCCATTGATAAGCTTTGTTTATAAATAATATAGCCGAACAATGCGTCGCTGATTACCTGTTGCACCTTTGCGGAACCCAGACGAGCGACCGACCAGCCTGAACCTTGACCAACCGAATTACTCATAAAAATTTGCCAACGATAAGCCGCAACGTTTGATTTTTATGGGGCGGGTGCGCGATTCGAGTCTTATTCGTGGAACAAGCGCATTATCGGCATGATTAGGTATATATAGTATCGCATACATCTCTTTAATTTTTGTTTTCTTTATAGGCGCGCATTTAACCAACGAGCTGGCCAACTATGTGCTGAGCATCAAGTATCCCAATCTGACCATATGCAAGTCCAAGAAGATTCGCACACTGATCGATACGCCCAAGAATGCGGGCATCTTTCACTTTTTGCTCCAGGTGGAGGGCAACTGCGATTTTGAGCGCATCAAGCGCGCCTATGCGCTGCAGCTGACCGAGCTGAAGGACAAGACGGGCATGCTCAAGTTTCCCAAGCTGCGCCAGAAACTGGTCACATGCTGGGGCCACTATGCTTGGGTCAACGATAACAGGTGTGCCACAGCTTCCACAGTTTCCAAAAGGAGCAACTAAGTTCCAATTGCAATTTTCTACTTACAGCGGATTCAACATCAACAATCACGTGGTGCTCAGCACGCATCGCTATCGCGGACGTCCTGTGAACGAGTCGAATATCCAGGAGCATGTTAGTGAGCTGGCCGCCAAATATATACCCTCGGATTTGCCGCAGTGGCAGGTGACGGTCATACCCAACTCGGACCCGGCACAGCCCTACTATATACTGATCAAGGTGCATCACCTCATCATAGCCGAGGAGGAGGACTTGCATGTGGGCGAGATGCTCTTGTTGCAGGACACCGAACGCAAGCCGATTGTCAGCCTGCAGGATGCAGGCCTCATTCGGCCAGCGGGCACCAAGCAACTGTCGCACTTTGTGCGTCAGCCGGAGCATATAAGTAAGCTGGTGAATCATGTGCTGCATCTTGTGAGCTGTCGCTGGCAGCAGTTCATCTACGAATTCGAATCTCTGGACACACCGGACGGCGTCAAAGCGCATCCGGATGCACGCAATCTCAGCCAGCTGCTGTCCCTGGTTCTCATCGTGCTGGTCAACGTGTGCCTGGGCTATTGGCGTACTCGTGCTATGCGTCGCAAATGGCAGCGTCGCTCGCCCGGCTATCGCAATGATCTGGGTCTGCTGCAGACGCTGTATCTGCTGCTGCAGCATGAGCTGGAGCAGCGTAATCTCAGCTGGGCGGTGGCACGTGCCGCACTGGGGCATAGCCTGCAGCCAGCCAACATGGCCAAGGCTTGGACACGCCTCGTCTGGCAGCAGGCACTGCATCACATCATCCTCTTGCCCTACCACATCTACTGTGAGCTGCTGGCGCTGCGCGACGTTGTGCTCCGAGGCCAGACCACGTACAGCACCACCTACTGTGCCCGGCTGCATCTGTATGTGCCACTGCTGATATATGCCCAGCTGGAGCTGTGCAAGATCTGCTATGAACTGTTCAAGGCACCGCGTAACATCTATGAGGTTCTCTTTGTGCAGCCAACCAAAGAGCTGAACATCCTGCACAAGAAGTCCTACGCTGGCCGCAAGATTGTGTCCTTTAGCCGCTCCATCGATGGCGCCCTGCTTCGCGAACGCCATCAGCATATGTTTGGCCAGAAGCTACGTGAATCCGACTTCAGTTTGGCCTGCCTGGCGGGAGCTGTCTATGATTATTTCAATACCTTCTCCGATACTGCGGCGGTGCCGGCGTTGCTGAACACAACCTGTCGCACCATATCCAAGGGTTATTTCACAGATCGCAGTGGCGATAAGTCGGCGCACATTGGCGGTGTGGTCTTTCTGCAGCTGCCACTTGGTTCACCCGACGCTTTGAAGGCGCATCAGCTGCATGCGATTGTGGAGCGCATACGCAGGCAGCAGATCATGATATATTTGGCCTCCATAGGACAGACCAAATACAGTCTGCTAACAGCGTTGCTGCCCCATGTCCTTACCAAGATCTTCATCAACTTTTTCTCCTATAACTTTCCCGTTACCATAACGGAGATCTATGGTGCAGCGGATACGCAGTTTCAGGCTGCCTGGGGGCAACGAGTGCAGGATGTACTCCTATTTCGACCACCGCAATCAAAGACTTGTCTCTCCCTGAATCTGCATCGATTTGGAGACAAGTATAGGCTAGCGATTATGGCTGATACCCATCTGGCTCCGGATCACACGATACTTACACAATCCTTTGAGCGTTATATGGAAACGGTGACATTGTAAGACCCATCACTGTATACCAGATCCCATTAAAAGTGCATGTAAAAATAACGTTGATATAATCTATATACATGAAAACGTGTGACTGCTTGACTAGATTGTGATGTGAATCGAATCAGATATCGAACATAACATACACGAGACATATACATATCCATTTACATGCACCCCTTGTGTATTATTTTGAATGTTTGAAAAATTGCGCGCGCCATTCACACAAAAATATCCATTCGCTGGCATGCACGGCCATTCACACATAATGAGCGCGCAAGTTGTGAATGGCAATTGGTTTTGACAGTAAAGCTGTCGGTATTTTCAAAATTGGCTGTGTTGAGCTTAGTTCGTAATGGAAAATTAAAGAAAACGCAAATAAAAACCCTAGCATGAAAGCTGCAAGAAACGGCAGCATTGTGGAAGCCCTATTACCGTTATTGCAGTGGAGTTAACACGTAGGCGCCAAATACAAACAGAAAGTTTGTATTACCAAGCGCACACTCAATCCGTTGCTCGATGGGCTTCAGGTTTCAGTCGCACAGTGAAGCCGGGTCTTGAAGGTCGTACACCCGGGCTACTCGACCGTCGTTCTTTGCCGCGTAAGCGATAATCACATACAGCCGGAGCCAGTGATAAAAGCTAAGCCAGTGCTAGGTCGCAAACAAATTGCCCTTGTTTTACACGTGACTCGCAATTAATTATGACAGCAAGACTTAATCAGAATTGAAGCAATTAGCTTTCGTGGCTGATAATCAAATACAAAACATAAACAAACATCCCAATTAGAACATCAATTACAGATCTATATGTACGTAACTGAATTCGAATTCGAATCTTTGTACGTAGCATGCGATTTTTTATGTTCTTTGTTCTCGTTCCGTCTGCCCATATCAAGTTTGTGATCTAATCAAAGCTTGTTACAATTTCGCCGAGTTTATAGAGAACGTTAGACAATAGACAAAGTTAATGTAAAGTTCACACAACCAAGTGAAGTGCGCGTTCATATTTGAATTAATAGAACATCCGGCTTATAGAAAAAAAAAAAACAAAAAAAAAGTTTATTAGTATGAAAATAAATTTGAATTAAACACTCCGGAACCGTAAACGGTATCAGAAAGATGATATTTCCTGAAACTCTTGTGAAGGGTATAATGTTTTCAAAGAAATGTATATAACCGGTAGGAAGAAGCATCTTCGACTCCAGAACGACGCACTGAGTCTATCTAGCCTAGTCTATATATTTCGCATACTAAAAGATTATAAAAAATAAATGCGCCCAACTGAAAGGGTTCGGATAATAGATACTAAAGCTATATATATACACTTATATTCAAGACTTTATGACCCGTAGTTTGTTGAACTTCATGTTCAGGGTATCTGCTAGTCGGTCACTCCCGAGTAGAGCACTGTTATTTGCTTTTCGTTTCCTTTTGTTTATGGCACTATTGTTTCTTATATGGCAATATCGGCACTTATGTACTTAGGCACCTCGAGGTTTCCAGCGTGGGGCGTCGCATTTGCTTTCCAATAAGAGCGCGCTTAGAACGCTCGTCGGCGACAGTTGATCTTCGCGAGACATTGACGCAGCCAATTTTCTCGGAACGCAGCTCGAGTCTCGCTTGAGCGTGTGGCTGATGTGCGCTGATTAAGCTGAAACGCAATCAAATCGAATTAGCGATAATTCAGAGCAGAAATGTTGCAACGGATGTTAATTTTGCTGCTCTGCATCTGCCCCGCATGGACTCAGGAGCAGCCCGTGCTTACCCTGGGCGCCTCTCGCCCGGCTACGGATGCGCTGAAGCTGTGGCTAACGATAAGCGCACGTAAACGTTTCCTGGAAGTCAGCTGGAAGCATGCTCCGGCACGGGATGGCGATCAGGTGCTATTAACTGTACAGGATCCGCACAGCTTTGAACAACGTACCCTGCCCACGGGCACGCCCCTAGCCGCCTTTGGCAGAGACAGCGGCAGCGACAGTAACAGCGACAGCGAAGAGAGCAGCGGATCGGGTGCTGACCAAGTGGCATATGTTCCCTTTCACGGCTACACCAGTACGCCCGGCTCAGTCGCCAAGGCTAAGAGTGTGAGCCTGCCGCGCCAGCACTGGATATCCAATGGTGGCAACAACGAGATCGTAGCCGCCATCAAGCCCAGTCTGTCCGCGCAATGGATCACCACGGGCGTGCCCTTTGATTATGCGCTCTCCCACAACGTGACCGCTCAGAGCGCCTGCTACGGCTACTGGGCCAGCTATATAGATGCTCAGGGACGCATACTGGCCAAGAGCTGTGTGCGTGCCTATCCCCGCTGGATGCATGAGCTGCGTGCCGTTGTGGGTGATCTGCGGCTGCGTGATCTCTTCATACCCGGCACACATGACTCTGGCTCCTATAGACCCAATTTTGATCCGCTGCTGCGCGAGAGTTTGGTGACCAAATATGCACTCACCCAGGACGATGATATACGTGGCCAGCTGATGCATGGAGCGCGCTATCTGGACATACGTGTGGGCTACTATCGACCTGCGGAGGATAAGTTTTTCATTTATCACGGAATTACAAAGCAGCGTCCACTGAAAGAGGTCATACAGCAGGTCAAGGATTTTGTGCTGGAAACCAATGAGATTGTCATATTTGGGATCAAAGAGTTCCCCGTGGGTAAGTAAATGTCGAACCTCCCATTGAAAGTCGAAGTCTCAACCTTTTATGCTGGCAGGCTTTGGCAAGAAACTGGGCGTGCATCGGCTGCTGGTCAGCTATTTGCGGGAGCATTTTGGTGATCTCATTGTCCATCCATCGCTGACCTGGCACGCGACATTGCGCGACATCTGGAAACGGCAGCAGAATGTGATACTGGCCTACGATAACAATGAGATCGTGCAGGAGTTTCCACAGCTGCTCTTTGGCCCCGTCGATCAGCGCTGGGGCAATGTGCAGTCCTGGGCGCGTCTGGAGCGGCATCTGCGCTACATCAACGACTTCGATGTGTCGTAAGTGGAGGCAATTGCTGCTACTGAATTGAATATTTGTATAGCTTGACTCTACTACACACAGACGCTTCTCGAGCCGACCAGTGGTGGACATGGCTGAGCTGACGCCGGAAACTTGGGATGTCATACTGGACAAACATGGAGGTCTGCGCAAAATGGCCGACAATGTGAACTGGCGCATATCACAGCTGTATCAAGATGAGCTGGGCGAGCATGCGAACATTGTAGCCGCAGATTTTATACGTGGCACCACGCTCGTGGAGACGGCAATCGAAATAAACAGACGCAAGGTCGTGTACTAGGCTGAAAGTAGTTCCAGACTATAATCCATAAAATCTACTTAAAAAAAGTCATCTCCATTTAGGCCCGACCAGTAAACAAATTCACAAAGCTGCAGGTTACATACACGAATAACATTTATTACTTCCATTCGAATAAGCCATGTTTTACAAATTTTGTATATGTTTGGAGTTCAACTTGATAAATATTTTATACTTAAGAACTAAAGTTTTGCTTATAGATTAGTTTTCCCTAAAAGTGTCACAACTGAGGCAAGTACATACGTATATATATATATATATAAATATATATAAATCTGTATATATAAACTGTGTGAGAAATTCCCAATAACTGTGGATGCTTAGCAAATCAAGAGCTTTAGCTAATGCCAACACTTGAATTAGTACAAAAATAATACAAAAACTAAAAACTATAGCTAGCATAAGCTTTTCCTATTTGGATTTGAGGAATGCTAACGTCTATGCGAAAATATCATACAAAATGTTTGGCGTGTTTTGAAGTGCCTTGGCTGGAGTTATGCATAAAATATCTGCTTTGTGTGGTAAAATGCATAGCATGGATGTGGGAAAGTGGTGTAGTTGGGGATTATATTACTTCAGCGACTCGTTGGACTCAATAATGGTTGTATTGAAGATGGCGCGGCATAGCTCTACCATTGCATTTGATAGGCGTCCGTAGCAGCGGGGCTTCTGCTTCCAGGCAATGCATACATAGTAGAACGGAATGCCGGCCAATGTGATGGCAATGCCAATGAGCAGATTGGCGGGCTCCTTGAAATTGGGCAACAGCACCAAGGTCACGCAAATGGTCATAAAGAGGATGGGCAGCGCCAAATGTACTTTGATGGGCCGCGGCAGATCCGGTCTAAAAAAAGAGAGTGTAGAGTCCTGTTAATATGCACGCTCATGTTGCTACAATCAACTTACTTCTTGTGACGCAGCCACAACATGCCCGCTATGCTGGCCACCACAGAGAGCCACAGCACGGAGCTGAAGTAGTTAATCAGCTCGTAGACATTATCGGTTAGCAGCATTAGCAGAGACATCAGGCACTATCAGAAAGAAATGTTTATTTGGATAACCAATTTGGGTATTTATGATAGTTAGCTGCTAACTAGCTAGCTTTTGCATTCACGAATGCATCAAAATGCAATCAAAATTTAAGCAAAGCTAGCAAGTCGGCAGCCGGAGTAAATAGTCGTAGCTGCATTTAATCTATATACTTACTGTAAATATCAAAGATGGTATCGGCGTCTGTTGCTTGACATGAAACAGCTGAAAGAACTTGGGCAGATGACCCTCTTGAGCGCCGGTGGCAAATAGACGTGCGGAGGTAAAGAGCACACCGTTGACGCCGCCAAATGTGCTCAGCGCCACAAAAATGGGCACCATAAAGGCCAGCGGTCCAAAGACCTTGTTGCCAAAGGTCACGGCAACGGCCAGCGAGCTAAGCATCTCCGGTTTAGAGACGACAGCGAAATAGGCTAGATTGACCAGCACATAGATGCCCGTGACCAGGGGCATGGCTATCCAAATGGCGCGTGGCAGATTTCTGGGCAAGCAGGGAAAGGGAGAAATGAACAAATAGATATTAGAGAAACCTTAAACGTGCCTGAAACACACTTGGAGATCCAAGCAGCCATATAGCACTTAAGTTGATTGCTGCGCCGCATGGGCAAATTGAATTCATTTGGGGGAAAACACAAAACTTGGGCGCTTCAACCACCCAGCCCCAACGCACACTTACACACATACACACACACACAAACACGCGCCCCAAGGACACTCAACAAGTGGGCGCCATCAACTTGTTGCTGTCGCCTGCTATGCATGACGTAAATGGCAAACAGTGCAAAAGCCATTTGTCTTCTCGTAAGGCCCTTTTGCTTAGTCATGCACTCCCCAACCACGCAACCACCCACTCATTCATTCATTCATTTATTTATTCTATGTGCCTTGTTAAGCTCACTTGTAGGGGTCCTGCAGCTCTTCAGTGACAAAGTTCAAATAGTTCCAGCCGCCAAAGGCAAACAAGCCCGAGTAGAAAGCGTAGCCAATGTTGCGTGTACTGTAACTACCCTCCCAGGGATTGGAAAAGTTATCCAGCTTGCCAGTGGCCATATAATAAAGGCCAGCGAGTATTATCATTATCAGCGCCAGCAGTTTGCCCACCGTAAAAATATCCTGCACCTTCATGGACACCTTGACGGACATGCAGTTGATGGCTGTGAGTAGACCTAATAGCAGGAATAACAGATAATATGAATACATATATACATATATATATATATATTCAGCACTCAGATAGATCTTTTATACTCACAGAGGCAAACGGCAGCCAGCAGCTTGACTGCATTTTGGGGCGGATCGCAATCCTCGAAGAACGGCTTGGCCGCATAATGTGCAAAGGTAAGCGCAACAATAGTCTGAAAATATTATTTAACTTTTTATTATTTAAAATCAAATTGGGTTTCTACAATATATACATGGCTACAAGAATTCGATTTACGGTTCAAAAGAATTGCTCTAAGTTTGGCTTCGACTCGTAGATAAGGTTTTCTGCATTTTTGAACCGAGTTTCCGGTTCAAACCCTTATATAGTTTTGAAAATTTAAACAATTTAATTTACAACTGCCCGTTGTACTGAAAATATTGTCGTCCCTACATATTTTCATATACAAAATACGGGCTAAAATTGTGCCCTACCAAAGGGGCCCCACCCCTTTGTACGTTGGGTCTGGAGCTTCCTCAACATTATTAATTTTCAACTAACAAATTTTATACAAAATAAAGAGCTAATACGATGAACGTGTTGATATAATGCAGTTCTTATATGAGAAATTGATTATTCTTAAAAAAAGCTACTTAATATTCAGTAAATTCATGTTTCTTATACTAGTTGAAAGAGATTTCTACGTATTTTCAAATTCAACTGTGCCTACAACACACTCGTTAATCAGGTTCTTCATGAAACAATTGCATTGATTCTCGTTTAGAGCAGCTGCTTTTACTTTTCTTGGGAGAAAGTTGTATTCACAGTCACAATTGAGCGCAATTCTGGTCGAAGGTTGACTCTTAATCAATTTATTTAACAATACAATACAATCAATCAATTCAATAATAGCAATAAATAAAACATTTAGATATTAGATGAAATAAAAAAAAAGAAACACTTTCAGCTCACCTGGGTTGTTGGCCTGATAATGAGCAGGGCAATCCATAGACGCAGAAAACCAACAAGTGGACCAAATGCGACCAACAGATAGGCATAGTCGCCGCCGGATCTGGTGATGCTGGTGCCCAATTCGGCATAGCAAAGAGCGCCGATTGTTGAAAGAATGCCGCAGGCAGACCAAATCAAAAGCGAGCTTCCGACGGATCTGAAAGAGGCGAACCGAGGGGTCAGCGTACAACTCAATAAGTGGACGAACAATGGACAGAGCGCCGCGTCGCTGCTTTCCGTTGGCTCGCTCCATTGGCTAAAGTGGTTCCACAAGGCAACCAAAATTTTCGCAGTATCACATAGTGCCCGAGTCTGAGTGTATGTGTGTGTATCGATGAGACGTGTTTATTTTGGGGCAGCTCGTTCTGTTGGTCTTGTAATTGTAGCACAGACTTCTCAAATACTTTCGAGCTGATGCAACAATTGTCAACGATTTCGCGATGCCGACAAAATATTCTCAAGGGCGCCAGCCACAAGCAATAGCATGAACAATAACAAGGCTTAATTACATAGAGCCCATGCTCCCGCCCACTAGCAATACAACCACCAACCCCCCTCCACCTTCCTCTAACTTATAGCCTTGCAATTCAGCTCAATTGGCTGGCAAAAAGAAATGTTCCAATTAACTATAAATTATCATGCTATTGACCTTTATCTGGGCGGGTTGACGCTTTTAATGAACTTGTAAAAGTTCGGAATGCAATTGTTAATCAACGAAAGCCCCAACTATTCTTTAAGATCAGCACCGGATTATACAGGTTATAAGATTGCTTCTTCTAATAAAAGCTGCAAAGGGCAAGGACTACTATAAATGTAATTCTATTCAAAAATGTTCTATGAAGGGGTTATCATTCGCGACGATCATTTTTTGTCTAGTAATTACAAGCTCAAGGCTCCCTTTGAAGCTGGCATTAAGGTTTCCACCTCTTTGATTCAGTTGTATACTTTTAAATTGGATGGGATACATTTTGAAGCCGCGTACTCACTCCGTATAGTAGAAGACTCCGGTGGGTGCTATAAAAATGCCCGAACCAATAATGGTGCCCACAATAATGGCCACCCCGTTGATCAGCGTCAGTTTACGCTTGAGCACAATTTTCTCATCCTGGCCGACTGTTTCGGCTTCCTTTATCTCGGCAGAATGTCCATTGGCGGCGGGCTCCACCAAGCTGGTGGATACCCCATTCGCATAGCGATCGGTCATTGTGCAATGGAGTCTTCTAACCTTAAGCACTTTATAGAATCGGCTTGATTCCAGATGTTCCAGTTGCGGTTGGTACAAATAGTTACTCTATCTCGGGCGCTGACATTGCCACTTTAAAGAATAAATAATTATAAATTGGTCAAATTGTTTCATATCACAGAGGGTATTATAATTCGATCAGAACACATATAACGCATATGTTAGGAACCCAAAGCTATCTGAGTGAAACTGATGAAGATATTTGAATTTGAAGAAAGTAAGTGTATAAGTCAGTGTCTGCTGGATCGCACAACTATATCATATTGAATAAAAACATAATTTCTGCATTTCTGTCTTAATGATTTCTTGACCAAACAGCAATTACGTGTCTCACTGACATTTATGGTAAAACTTATCTATGTACTGCAATATCTTGTGGCTTCCATGAAAAAAAAAAACCGTTAAAACGTGAGTTTATCAAAAACAAAAACCAAAACTAGTATTACAATTTTTTTTGACCAATTGGAAAACAGGATCAAATCGGTTGCAAATTCAAAATATAGTTAATATGTAAGAAAACTCTTTGTGGCTTTTTTATTGTCTATCTGCAAGAGTTTTCAGCTCTAATTATCATCTCGTTGCTTTTGTATTGACGGCCGTTAGATAGTGAGAGTGTCAACAACTATGACGTAGTCGTTGTCAATTGAAGAGTATAACAGCCGCTCGCCTTGTCTACGTAGCACAACGGAGTCTAGCCCAAAACAATCACATAAATATTAATAACTACGTAAGAAAACGCGTTAAGAACGTAGTAAAACTTGTGAGGGCAATGCACGAGCTGTTGCGTGCCAAATATTTAAAGATTTCGTCACACATTTGGAATTAATTGGAAACGCGCGTCGCGTGGCAATGGCCATAGTTTTATTTTGTTTTTCTCTTTTGCAGCTTTTGCTTATATGGCGTAATCTTTTGTTTATCTGCCTTTTTGTGAGAACATTCGCACGTATTTGCATTTAGTGCATATTTGGCTCTGCTCGACAATATTGCATTACCATAAATTATAACAAATATAGCGCGACACACAACAAATCCAGTCGAGCTACGCGTTGATACTGTTTCGCCAGTTTTGGCTACTGCAACGCGTTGGCATAGAGACCCGAGACCGGCATTTTAGCGCAAGCCCCCCAAAATAAGGTGAGAGCAGTAGTAGAGATGGACTCGTGACAGGCACGAGCAGGAACCGAACTAAAACTGTCAGTGGAGCGTAATTAATAATTTCTATCGCGCACAAAAAAAAAAATTTAAAAGCGCTACATCATAATAACAAACGATTTCCATAACAAATATTATATCTATTTAAGTTTCAATATTTTTATTTTATTGTCAACTTATGATTCCGTGTTCGTGGCACGCTTACTAGCCCTATACGCAGCTCTAGCTAAGAGAGAGAGTGAGAGAGCACTTTATCGAATTGAGTAATGTGCGAATGCGCCAAACCGGAAATTAAAAAGTGTTCCGGTGCCAATTCTATTTTTGTATAGTTACTTTTTTAAATTTAAATTTAAACACATATTTGCAGACGGCTGACAATTCAACCTCGGACTTTTATTTTAATTGCGCCCATTGCAATGCCGATATAAACAATATATAGTTATTCGATTAATATCATGATGTTCAACAATCGATGTTATTTTTTATCTTATCGAAATTTTGCCATTCACATTGCCATAGAAAATCAAATAGGTTGGCATTCCTTCAGTTTTTGTTTTGATTGTGGACACACGTGTTTCGCGAATACTTTCTTGAAAAAAGTTGAATTATTCAATATGTCCGATAAGTAAGTGTTTATTAACTATATAGATTATTGCAATATGAAATACAACGTTATTTTCGCCTTACAGATATGCCGTGCCCAACAAATTACCCGGCAAAACAGTGTCGGTGCTTAAGCACCGCAAGAGGCGCATTCAGCAGGATCAGTCGGTAATTGAACAAAAGCGCACAGATCGCATTAAACGCATAAGGAACGCCCGCACACATCATAAATTCAAACGCGCCGAGTCCTTCGTAATGGGCTACTTGAAGGCCGAACGCACATCCAAGCGCATCAGGCAGACAATTCTACGCACAAATATCACAGACCAAAGCGCCAAAGCTGCTGCAGAAACGAATCCCAGACTGCTCCTTGTCATGCGTCATGCGGGTAAAAAGATCTTTGACAAAACCACCACAGAAATATTTAAAACGCTGCACATGGGACAACGGCACAATGCCGTCTTTCTGGAGAACAGCAAGGAGAATCAATTGCTGCTGCGCGTAATCGAGCCCTTTGTTGTCTATGGTTTTCCAACGCTGAGCACCATACGCGAGCTACTGTTCAAGAAGGGTTTTGCTCGTATCGATGGTAAGAAGACGGCTATACAGTCGAACACCATGGTTGAGGAGCAGCTGGGCGATAAGGGTATTATCTGCTTGGAGGATATCATACATGAAATCTATACAGTGGGACCCAATTTCGCCGCCGTCAAGGAATTTCTGTGTTCTTTTATGGTAAGTCGAGCTTAAACTAAAGTCAGTATCTAAATGCTAAACGAGTTTTTGTCATATGCAGCTATCAAGTCCCCGCGATGGCTGGAAGAAAAAGGTCTCCGTCTCGTTCAAGCGCGGCGGCGAGTACGGGGATCGTGGTAACGGCATTAATGACCTGGTTGCGCGCTGCCTCTAAAACTTTAACCTAGTAGACTTTTATGTAAATTCTTTAAAGCGAAAACTAAACCAGAAATATAGTTATATATAAATAAGTTTTTAAACACATATATGCGTATTGCAAGTGCCAAGATATTGTTGTTTATTTCCTAAGAAACATGTCGCTTGTATATTTTGCCAGCGGTGACAGCAAAGCGGACATCGAATATCAGACAATCTCCTCGACTGCTACCCAGGTTAGCCAGGAGCAATCGGAGCGACTGCACGACCGCATCTCCAAGGCCCAGTTGCAGAAGCTGTACGAACTATTTAAATCAGCACCAGGTCAAGTGGTTGGCTGTGGAGATTTGCGACGTATGCTCGAGGATGTAGACATTACTTTTAACGATTTCGCCTATACGCGTCTCTTTCTAAAAATTAATCAGAATCATGACTTTATGGTGGACTGGAATGAGTTTGTCTCGTATCTAATATTCGGGTTTCAGGAGGAGGATCCCAGCAGCCAAAAGGAGGCACTTATTATGCCCATCTCGATGGCGCCAGTTGTACGCAAAACCGAGCACCGCTCAGCGGTCTGTTGCATAACATTGCTTAAGGTCAAGTCTGATCAGACTCCAATGGAGGAGATCACCGAATCAGCCAACTATTCTTTTGGTGGCGAGGACTCGCCCGAGAATTCGGGCATGTGGGTAACGGCCAGTCATGAGGGTCAATTGCGTTTCTGGAGCGCGCACATGGAGCCACTGCGCAGCGCCGTCTCCGAGAGCAGTAAGTATACGAGTGCAGTAAATGACAAAAGAGGATTGAAATTGAAATTGGGATGGGGGGGATGGAATGGGAAATTGAGATTGGAATCACGACATTCTTGTTACAGGCTTTGATCTAAAGAACTCTCAGTTACTTCTAAGTTTCCGTTTAATCACAGTTCACTTGAAGGTGCCCACCTGGATACTGGCCCTGCAGGCGCTGTCCGATGTGAGCATCGTGTGCACCGCCTCCACGGAGCGTGAATTACGCTTTCATGAGACGATTGCCTCGACCTTTACGCTGCGCATGGTCATTCGGAGCCTGCCGTATGCTGTCTATTGCATGAGCTATGCGTTCTACAATAATGGCAAGACGCACTCGAAGCTGGTGCTTGGAGATTATGCTGGTAATGTCCGGATCTTGTCGTATTCGCCATACCTGCGCGGTCCATTCCAGGCGAAGCCCGGCGCGGCGCTGGTTGAGCTAGTGTGGGCGGATGTGCTGCGCGGCCGGATACCGCTGCTAATACCAAGGGAATACATTAATTTGCACAACGAGCTCATCTCCTGCGTCTACTTCTCGCTGCACATGAACACGCTGTTCGCCTCGGCCGAGTACAGGAACACCAAAAAGTATCGTGGACGCTGCCCGGGCCTGATAATGGTCAGCAACGAGGATCGCAACAATTTTCGCATACCATTGGGGGTATCCGTGTTCTATGTGTCCGAGATCAAGAATATTTTGGTCACCGGCGGTCCGGATACCTTTGTGCGCATTTGGGATGTCTATATATCATCCGAGCCATCGGCCATTTTGACAGGACACAACGGCGGCATTGTGGCCGTCTTTGTGCAGCCGGAGGAGAATAAGGTGTACAGCGTGGACTATCATAAGATCATCAAGGTGTGGGATCTGCAGGAGCACACGCTGCTCCAGACCTATGGCGATCTGGTGCGCATCATTCATCACAGCGAAACCGATATTAAATATTACTATCATTCGCATTTGCGGGAGCTAATGGTCGCCGGCCGCAAGCTCATCCAGATCAAGTGCTGTCCCCGTGTCCGGGTCGATCTCACCGATGGCAACACCCATGCTGCACCCGTCTCCGTGGTCCTCTATAATCGCCTGTTTCGCAACATTGTGACCTGCGGCCTGGATAGCTATATTATAGTGTGGGATCCGTGGACGGGTCGTCGCAAGATCATCATGAAAAACTGTCACACCAAGATGATTTACGGGGAGACCATTGACATTGAGATTACGGCTGCCTGCTTCGATCCGCTGGAGCAGTTCCTGTTGACGGGAGCACGCGATGGTTCGCTCAAGATTTGGAACTACAACAATGCTGTCGTGGTGCGCAATATGAGCATTCAGCCGGACCAGGAAGTGACTGCCGTCATCTGGGTTGTAGATCGGTAATTTATATACAAATATTACCCGGCCGTATATAATCCTTACATTTTCGCTTCCAGTATACTGGCCATGGGCTGGGACCGACAGGTGACCGAGTTCAATGATGTGGAGGGTCGCGAATATGGCGATCCAAAGAAGTGGGCAAAATTTCATACGGACGATATCACCTGTGCCGATGTCAAGCTGGGCGAGGGCGTGGTCACGGCCACCTACTCTGGCGAGATCATCTTCTGGAAGCTGGAGACGGGTCAGCCGTATCGACGCTACAATGTCATGGATCCCAGTCGCTTTATTGAGCTAAAGCTGAATGCTGAGGAGGAGAAATTAACGCGACGCAGCAAACGCATGTCCTCACTCATAGGCGTAAATAGACGAAGCACTTCCGTGCAAGCCATTAAGCCGGATGAAATCAAGGATTATGGAGCCAATATACCTGTTTCCGTGCAGGCTGTGCTCTTTCTACAGCGACGTCCAATGACCAAGGAACATGGTAAGTTGAGTCCCCAACTAACATCTTTAACATTCGCTCAACTTCTTTTTCTTAACGCTGCCCAGGCAGCGTCTTTATCTCCCTGGATACGGGCATCATTCAGGTCTATTCGCATCATCAGCATGGCGGCTATATTAAACAGTTTACGGCCGTCCACAAAACAGGCGACTGTGTGCTGACCATGGCCACAGATCGCAAGAATCGATTCCTCTATACGGGCACAGCCTTTGGTTACATCAAGGTTTGGCATATTGTCAATTATTGGTAAGTAGTCGGTTAAAATGGGGCTGGTAAGATCAGAATCCGATTCCAATCGATTGCACAAAAATGTTAGTGTTTTATGTAATAAAATATTACATAAAAATGTTAATAACAGTACATAGGAAAGAGGTTAACATACTTAACCCAGACAAACATCTTTCATACATGTTAATGTGACGCTGTTAATGTTAACATAAATGTAAGTAACAGCAGGTTTACAGCTGCACACCTAAGAATTGATAGAATCGGACTTCCCAACGTCCCTAACGTTGGATCCCCTGATCCTTTTGCCATCTTTGAAACTTTATCATTTAATGCGAGCATTCACTGTACTGAAGAAACATAAAGAAACCACAAAAATTGACTCTAACGACACGACTCATTATCTTACATGTGTATCAACTTGTAGACCAAGTCATCCACCCACAAGTTACTTTGGCAGGCCTTGCGTGTCTCACCGAATTCCAAACAAACTGGTTTTTTTTTTTTTGGCAACAAATAAATAAATAACTCATAACTAGAACTGGCGGGGGCGAAGGCAAGGACTTAATAAAGACAGACATTCCACTGTCATTTTGCTGAGGAACCTAACTAAAGCTCAACTCCAACACTCTTGTCTAGCATACCGAAGGCGGAGCAGACATATGTGTGCATGCCCAGACTGCGACTGGAATTTATATTCCTGCGAAAGGAACTCTTCTTGACGCGCGCCAAGCGTATGGTACGTTTTCAGCCGGAGCCTATGCTGGTTAGCTCCTACAAGGGACACCTCAAAGCCATTAATTCCATAGGTTTCATCAATTTGCCAAAGATCATATTCAGGTAAGTTCTTCGAATGCCTTAATGCATAATTATAAGGTCTGAGACATGGCTTACAAATTGTATCTGGGATTCCATATTTGTCGGTCCGCAACAGTGTCTCTTTAAAAAAAACCCCCAACTTTAATACTTGCTCTTCCCAATCTTTTCTCTTTTGCAGTGGTAGCCACGACTATTCGTGCCGCCTGTGGACGCAAGGTGGTCGCTACCTAGGCACACTGGGCACTGTACTGCCCTGGTCGAAATTGACACCTTTCGAGCGCGCTGGCGAGGATAATCGCGCCTATCGTCTGCCGCCGGATATCAAGAAGGTGGCCAGTTCCACAACGCTCAAAGTTATCTCGGGCATACAGCATTCGTTCACGCTGAAGCGTCCCAAGGCAGCTGAAGAACGGGAGGAGGAGCGCGAAGTGGAGGACACGACCACCGATGTGAAGAATATGTTTGAGCGACCGCTACGCGAGCCCATTTTGGGCAAGCACTTCCAGCTGCCCGGTCGCAGTGCCATCGAGCAGCGCATCGAGCTGGATACGACACAGCTGTATATTCCGGTGTACACGCATCTGCGTGTATATCCATCCGAGATGTTGGAGGCTCTGCCGACGTCGCCAATTATTAGTCAAGTGAAGGCTGAGAACTATTTGGACCATTATATGCCCGTGGTGGGCAAGGTGGATCTCAATACATCGGCCATAAATATAAAGGAGCCGCAGAAGCTGGCGCGTACCAAGGCTGGCGCCAATCTGGACCAGCCCCGGGCTAGCGCTGGCTGGGCGAAGCCCAAGACTAACTCAATTCTTGGCATACCCAGGGCAGGCTCCAGCCTAGGCAAAGCCAGGGCTAGCGTTAGCCAGGGCTCTCCCAAGGCTGGCGTTAGTTCAGGGTATGGCAAGGTTAGCGTTAGCCAGGGCTATCCAAGGGCTGGCAGCCCCAGGCCCTGCACTACTAGCCTGAGCAAGCCCAAGACCAGCTCCAGTCCAAGCAAACCTAAGGGTAGCTTCAGGCTAGGCAGTCCCATAGCCGCCACCAGCCCGGCCAACGCCGACTCTAGTCCAGGGAAACGCAAATCTAGCCCAGGAAAGCGCAGCTTCAGTCCAGGCAAAGCCAAGGCCAGCCCAGGCAAAGCCAGGATAAGCTCTGTACTTGGCAAGCCCAAAGCCAAAACGGACAGGGAAACCCATTAATCTTGAGTTTTAAATCTAGTCGAATGTGTTTATTTATTTGGTTCTCGATTTGGGGCATAAATATTTGGATGCAGCTGCTCTAGGAATGAAATTAAAGTGAATTCAGTTCCTTCATGTCTGTAGCATGCGCACCGCATTGTACATCTGGGCGACGGTGATTAGGTGCTTGGACCCGGGCCGACTAAGGCATTTATAGGCGTGGGCTATCAGCTTGTCCAGAAGGACCACATCAATCTCCTCCGGCTTGCTGGCGCTTATAGCAACGCTATGCTCCGTGCTGGCTTCCTTCTGCGGAGCGGAAAAGTTGCTTTTGTGAGTTTAGTTCTGTGGATGATACAAATCTGAGCACACTTACCAAATTATCCAGATAGGCTAGCAGCTGGTGACCCACTGAGGCAATCTTGAGAAAGGCTGCCTGGCTGCCCTCCGCATAGAGATTTAAACGCCTGCCGGCAATTTCCAGCAGCAGAGGACCCAGCTCTTCATCTTCGCTAATGTCCTTCAGCAAAAGCTGCGCTTCTGCATCATAGCCAAAGGCATACAGCTCCACCACCTGCAAAATCATACTCTAGTAGTAGGAATTTCAACTGGAATTTGTGGCTGCCGTTGGTCTTACCTGTTTGCGGAGTATGGGAAGCTTGTCCAGCCGCCAGCTGTCGGCAAGCGCACAAATCTTGGCCATATAGTAGACGTGATCGAGTATATACAGCTGCTCCAGATCCTCGCGTATCAGATCCATTGTGGCAGCCACCACGTTGCAGAGGAATTGGGTACGTTGCTCCTGCAGCACCAGATCCGGGGCGGGCAGCGTATAGGTCAGCTCCTTATTGATATCCGACAGTAGCGCTTTGTTGGCCAGAGCATCGAAAAGTGTGGTCAGAGGACGTGACACGCGCAGCTGAAACTGGGCTATGAAATGCAACACGCTGCAGAGCTGGGTGTGCAGCTGCAGCAGCTCCGGCAGCGCGTGATGCTGCTGCAGCGCAAGAAACTGCAGTGGCTGCTGCCCCTCGCTTAGCGCCTGCTCGAACTGCAGCTCCCGCTTGCCGTGCTCCAGCGAGCTGGTGAAATGCTCTAGGAACTCCAGGCACAGCTCAAGAAATTCAGGCACTAGAGCTGCAGACATGTCCAGATCCTGTTGGCACATCTTGTCCACCGGCAGGCGACCTACTTTCTGCATCAGCTTGGCCGCCGCCTGCAGTGGATACTTGAGCGTGGCATTCCATAGCAGGCAGCAGGTGCCATGCTTTAGCGCCAGATCTGGTGTGCGGTATTCCTGTAGGCAACGCAATGCGGCGCGCATGTGCTCCAGCCCGGACAGTTTTTTGCTCCAGTGCACCATATGCTGCCAGGCCATCAGACTCAGCAGCACGCCCGACTCCAGGCTAAAGGGGAAATGCGCACGCAGCAGCGCCAGGCGCTCTAGCACAGGTTCCAATGGTTCGCTGGGTTTGCCCGCCTGCTCCGTATTCTCCATTGCCGCTAGCTCCTCCAGCTCCTCCAGCTTTTTCTCCTGTTCCACTTTTTTCTGGCTTGCCTTGGTCTTTGATTTTGCCTTGACTTCGGGCTCATCATCCGTCTCGTTTCCTGGCGGCGTTATCTCCACAATTAAACGCGGATGCAGCCGCGAGCTGTTCAACCACTTGGCTGTCAGCTCCGAAACAATGCCCTTGCCGCTGCTCAGAATGTTCTTCAAGCTGCAGTCGGGCTGCTCGTACAACAGCTCTGGACCAATTGGTTCACGGCAGATCTTGGGCTGACTGCATAAAGGAGGAGGAAAACCGTTTATCGCTTGTACGCGGCACACACTCAAACCTAGCCTAAGCTCACCCCAGTATTGCGCCCAGCACGGCCACATCTTCCAGTTTGCCGATGAGCAGGCCCCACTGTGCTTCATCATGTGATATGCTCTCCCAACGTTCGTCCTCCTCCGTGGCGCTATCATCGCAGGAGCCGTCACGTCGATTACGCCACAACTGTGTGGCCACCATACGGCAGACAATGGCGACTAACAGGCCGGAGAAGTGTTTGCTCTCCAGCAGCAGCTCACGCACCTGCTGCCACCACGGCGAGATGGCATTGTAGGCATAGTCGTTGATGTGCTCACCGGCCAGCTCGCAGATGACACGCACCATGGACGCAATGCGTGACATATCCTCGACGACCTCATCACTGTGGGTGAGAAAAGGGGGGTTGTTAAAGTAGATCTTACTCTTATTTACTTCTCTTACCAGTTGTTATACTTGAAGGGCTTTTCCAGCCAAAAGTAGATGACCAACGTTAGCAGATCCTTGCTGGGAATGCACGCGTCGGTGGCCCACTGCTTGAACTGCTCAAGGCACAGGCCCTGGGTAAGGAAATGACCAAATAGATCAGAGCTAACGCTGCCATATTTATCCGACTTCGATGGCAGCAGTGTTACACAGTTGGGCGTATCGATGTTAAAGATGCTTAGATAATCCACAAACTCCTCCACTCTGTGTGCGTCCTGCAGCTGAAAGCTAACCTCACGTATTGGTGGTTTCTCCTCGCCATTTTCCAGCAGAATGACCAGCTGATTGATGGTCACCAAATCTGCGTCGGAGAGCTCGAGCAGCTCAACTGGCGGCGTAACGCTATCGCCGCACTGCTGCTGGGCACGACTCAGTGTCAGGTAGAGATCGGTCAAACGTTTGTAGTTGGCGATTTGCTGGAGAAACTCTTGGGTGGCGGCATCCTCCTCATGCTCCTTGGCCTGGCCAAGGGCATCGACAATGCTCTGAAACAATTCCGGCTGCAGGCGTTTGCTTTTCAGCAACATCTCGAGGCACTGCTGACGCACTTCCAGGGTTTCCAGCTCTCCAGCAAGCTGGGCAATCGCGGCAATCTGCTGCTGCCTGTCATCGCCAGAATGTGTCAGCGAGCGCAGTAGATTGCGCAGGCGGCGCAGCGAGTGTATATCCCGGGATGTTTGAGAGTTGGTCTCGCTGAGTGCATAGTGGAATGGTATGTGCACCTCCTTCAGGCTGGCATCGCTGGGATCCAGAAACAGGCAATGATTCAAATTGGGCGAGCGGCGCATCTGCACGCCCGCAGCGCCCAGAGGGCTATGATTATTGTACACCAGCTGGCCACTCTTGGACACATTAAATGCGGCCACTTTGGGACCATTCTGCAGCGCCCATATGTCCAGGCAGCCCAGGCGCGGCGCATAGATGACCAGGAAGAGCGCCTTGCGCTTGTGCGTCTTAATGCCACGCACAGAACGTTCCTTAATGGGCATAAAGGCGCACTGTGCATCCCGATAGCCCTTCCAGACGCGCAATATAATCGCCTGCTGTGTGTCCACCAACATCACGCGGTCCAGATTGTCCGTAACGGCGGCCAATTTACTGCCAGGCGCCAAAGCCAGGGTGAGCCCGTCACGTTTGCCATCGTACAGGCGGCAGCGTGTGCGCATGGGCGCCTCCTTGCTGGGCAGCGGCATCTGATCGGGCTGGTCTGCCGTTGCCTCCGGCGCGCGCCTGAAGAGGCCACCCAGTAAATTTTTGTACGCCATGCCAATAACGTCTTTGGCCACCTCGCCCAGCGATACTGTCTTGTAGCCCTCCTCGGCCTCAAAGAAACCCAAATAAGGCTCCGCACCGGCAGCCAGCACCTGGGCGCTACGCATGGGCGTTGCCTGCACCTTGGCGAAGTAGCCAAACGCAATGCTTTGATTTACAATGTGATCATAGGTGGGCGATCGTTGATTTGTGACAATGACGGCATCATTGAGAATGGATTCGCGCTGGCGCTTGAACTTGTATTTCTGAAACGGCACCACATCAGCGCTGGGATAAACGCTTCGCTCCAGGGCACTGCGCTGTATGGTCTGACGACAATTGGCCAGTATGGGCAATATGTCCTGGCCATTGATAAAGCACATGCAGCTGCTGTAGACAATGTATAGCAAGGCATCGGCTTCTGTGTGACGCGCTGGCGACAACAATTTAATGCCCAAGACGGATTCCTCTTGGCAACTGGCAAAAGAAAGGTTATTAATAAGTTAGCAATAAAGTTCCATAGCTTACCATTGCGAGAATAGCTTAACTCCCGTGTCTGTGTAGAATATTACCATGCCAGAGGCCAGGCCCACTGCCACGCAAGTCCACTCGATGTCTGTGGCACGCAACATGGGCATACAGATCAGACTGGTGACTATTTGATTGGGATCATCTAGTTCGCCACACCAGCTGAGAGCATAAGTGTTTCCATGGCCATGACTGTCCCAGCAGGTGGTCAAAAATGCCAGCTTTTCACCCTGCGCCAGGGCAATCGTCTCTCCAGTTGGTGACATGGCATAGTTGATGCCATTAAGCCAATTGTCGTCTGAGTTGGTATTGGAAAACAGTTAATAGGCGTATATTGATGCTCAATTCTTAAAGTTTTACCATGACCAAGTCCAAAGTATTCCTGAACCTTTCGAAAATCTAAAATATTTCCAAATGTTTTCACCTCACAAGCCATTTTCCTTTGTTGTCATGCCACAGCTGAGTTAAAGTTAGAGTTGCCGTACCAATTCAGCCGTCAGCTGTTGATGTGTGAAATGTAAACAAAAGTGTGACCAGAAAAATAATGCCACCAAATATGCATATATCGATAAATATCACAATGTGCTAAGGCCAATTGGCGCCAATTCAAATCAATTTTCTAAGAGCTTGCATAAAAACACTTTTATCGATTGCTTGGGATGACCAATAATACCTTTAATATGCCAAAACACTAAATATACGTAAACATATTCTATAACAAAGGAGCCAAATGTATAATTAATTCAAATCCGACTCCACACCACTGTCAATGTAGTCCTTTAGCATAATTCCACAACTACTTGGCAACAGTCGAGTCCAGTTGTTGATGTACATCAGACTGCTCGGTATCGTTACCTCCAGACAATTGGATCGATGCGCCTCTATAATGCGCTTTGCCACTTCTTTGGGATCCAGCAGGCCCAAAATGGTGGGAAACTTGACCTTTGGATACTTGCAAAGCCCCGTATTGGTCATGTATGGAAATATAGTTGTGACTCTTATCTACATAAAAATCACATTAACATTAAAATTAAGTGTACTTTACAGCTGCAGAAACGCTTAGTGCTTACCAGATCCTTGTAGGGTCCCTCGCGTAGCTCTTCATGCAACGCCTCCATCATGCCGCGCACTGCGAACTTGGTTGCACAATATGGCACCAAGTTGGACAGACCCACCACACCGGCAATGGACGATAGAGAGATAATGTGGCCGTTGCGACGTTCCTTCATTTGATCTAGGAACGCTTGTATTGTCCAGAATTGCGAGAATACGTTCACATCGAACACACGTTGTATTTCCTCGGCCGATTGCTGTGGCAAGGGATGCGTCGGCATTATGCCAACATTATTCACCAGCACAGACACAGAGCCCACCTCTGTTTTAACACGCTTTGCCAGCGCTAACACTTGTTCGCGCTTGGATACATCACAGCTGCAATGGGTAAAATTTTATATAATATCAGGGATTTACTATTGAGCAACACACACACCTGAAACTGTGCACGGCACCACGATTCAAGCGCTGAGCCTCCTGCACAGTGTCCATGTTGTTTTTCTCGTCGATGTCCACACACACGACTGTGCTACCCCAGGCGGCATACTGCAAGGCCAGCTCTCTGCCAATGCCATGGCCGGTGCCGGTTATCTGCAGTTGTGATGTATGGGTATATTATCAAAAAAGTCCCAGTATTATCGGAGCCACTTACCAGGACAATTTCGCCGCTAATATCCTTTAGCTTTCTGGGCAACATCGACTGCACCAGGACTGTAGTTAATTCCAGAAGCACGCGTACTATCAGCACCAGCAATTGCAGCAAGTCCTGCAGGAAGGCAAACATTCTCTTCGATGCTGTTGTGGTGCTGCAATAGAAGAAAGAATCTCTTTCCATTGTAAGAGTCTTCTTTGGTGCGTGATTGAATATTAAACATAAACATTAAACATTTCCATATTTGCGTCTTGTCAAGTACCCAGTAAACGCGCCAAGCCCTCTTCCTGATTGCCCTAAAGATGTCTTTGTAACTATATTAAATATATGGATTTAACGAGATATTTTCGTTTTCTTCAAAAAGTCATTATAAGCTGTCATATCAGAATAAATATCGATACGATTGTCTATGTTATGCTTTAGATATATTTTATGAAAAATTCTATTTTGCAATATTTAAGGTAATTCATAAAGAAATAATAATTATATATAAACCAAATAATTTTTATTTTCGCAGTGATTCAGATACATAGAGGATAATTATTATGATTTTAAAATATATTATTTATAACATTCAGTTGTATATTTCCATCGTATCGATAAATTTCCTTAAACGTCCTTAAATTTCCATAATCGCGATAAATTCCCTGTAAATTTACCCAATCTGATTACCGTAAGGTAAGAACCACAAATGAATTTGACAAATGTTTGTTTCAATTGTAAACAAAACATAAGAGCCTCAGGTATGCAAACGAGTCGGCAACACATTTTTTTGTTTTTTTTTTTTTTTTTTTGAAACAAAGCGCAAAGAACAATAATAATTGCAAATTTGTGGCGCATTTAATTTATCTATTTGTATGCGGTCTTAAGTGCATTTCGGCTGTGCAACGTTCAAACGGTCAACGGACTTTGTCACAGTGGAGCATAATGATAATGGACTCGATATCTATCTATAAGTCCAGCCCAAGCTATGGACTTGGCAGCGAGTGTTGACGATAAATCTTGGCCTAGTTGTTGGGCATACGCGCCGCTAGAACTTTGACAAACAATCATTATGACGATGACGGTGCATGTATATAATTGCTATAAGGTTGTCGTTAATGTGTGCACATACATACATATGTACATGTGTTAGTTAGTATGCATTAGTATACCTAATATTTGAATTAATTTAACAGTTTGCACTTACTGAATAATTTCACGCTCAATCATGATGTTAAACAAATTGAATTGACTCTCGGCTGGCGTTGCGATTGCCCTGTAAATTTAAAAACGAAAAAAAAAGTTGTTTCTTTTAATTTTGCTATTTGTTTGATTTAAAGTCACGTCACAATTTCAATGCAAGTGCTGTAACTAGTTGTCTTCCGTATTCGCGTGCATTTTCTTTTTACGTTTTCTGCTTAAATTTAAGTGTGTTGTGCGGCGCTTTTCATTTCAACAAGCGGCAGACGAAAACGCTGATGAGTCGTTGGAGCGGAGGGGGGCACGGTGGGTGGTGGGCGGCGTAGGCGAACCAGCTGCAGCCTGTAGCAACATTTTCACTTTCGTTTTTGCCGCAGACGCCACTAAAATGAAAATTACGTGCACTACAATGTGGCACAACACACACACACACACACACACACGCACACACACAGTCAACGCCAGGCGGCTTTACCGTTAGACAGCTCAATGGGCAGCTCAAGAGCGTCAGACCGACTGCGAAGCAGCGCACAGTTATTGGCGTATGTTTTGGCCGATTCTCTTTGTGGCAACTACATGTTGCAATGTCTGAGGAAATGTTGGCAATTGAATAAGCAGCCAATGCGACAACACAGCGAGGTGAGCTTTAAGAGTTTTCAATTTGCACTAAAACAACTTGCCACAAATTACTGGATTTCCGTTATGCAACTGCGTTGTTGTATTCCGTTTTTATACAGCTGCCACCGCGATCCAACCGAAGCGTTTCGCTGCCTGCCACCAACTGATTTAAGCTGCGCGCGCGCCAAGCCAACGCAACCTCGCCAAGCTTCCAGCTTCAAATCGAGAGAGCACGACGGACAGAGTGAGAGAGAGAGAGAGAGAGAGAGAGAGCGAGAGAAAGAGAGCAATCTGCTCTCAGTGATCCTTGCTGACAGATATTGAGCGTCAAGTCAAGGACGCCACATTTCAAAATGTTTTTGTTTATCCAAACAAACGCAGAGGCGCGACCTTCGGTTGACAAGTTAAAAACAAAAGCTGATATGCAGCTTCATTATGTGTCTCTTTATTGTTTTAATGCCGCATACCCATTACAAATTGATAAAAATGGGCATTATGAAGTTGTGCCAATGTATGTAACAGCCACATATATTTTCCACTTTCAGTCATTTCCATACCTTTGAAAACTTCTCTCAGTCAGCTTTCTTTAAGAATGCATTCTCCATGCGCTCCACTTCTAGTACAGGGTATTTTGTAGTCGATTCACCTCTTACTTGTTGTTGTTGTTTTTGCATGATTTACCGTTTTTGGAGCTTTGCGCAGACAAAACCGCGTCCCATGTATCAAACCCGACTGGTTGTTGTCGTTATGTTGATGACGCGGCAACAGTTCGCGGCCCAAGTTCAAGTTCAGTATGTTCCAACTTAATAAATACATAGATCATTTCACATCGAACAAAATGAGCTGCATACCGAACAAATAAACTTGCGTTGGGTTGGGCAGCTGCTCTGCTCTGCTCTGCTGCTGCTGCGTTCTGTTCCTCGCTTGTCCTTCACTGAAACTTTTCATTATCTCATTGTTAATCTGTTCCGCTTTACGTCCCTCTCTCTCTCTCTCTATCTCTTTGCCACTCCCTTTCTCTCTTTAAGTCTGCAATATAACCAGTATTTTGTTTTGTTCTGAAAGTATATGCTTCCCTGTTGCATATGCTTCCCTGTTGGAGAAGGTCAGTTAAGGTTAATTGGACACAGCTCCGACCGACGGCCCTTTCGCATAATTGGTGTCAATTTGCTCTTCCAGTTGCACTTGATGATCAGTTGTTGGCTCTATGTCAAAACCAAGAAGAACTATCTACGTGACGTAACTGAAACAGTTGCTGCAAGTGCAATTGTCCTCAACTAACATGTGTGAGAGTGAAAGCTCGACTAGGGGATACGCTGTATATAAATTATATATATATGCAAAAAACAGGCAATGTTTCATGTAATCATTCATTTATTTATCGACTTAAGTTTATATATACTATATCGAGAGATTTTTTTGTTGTACTCCTACTCGGGCCTAGACCGAGTAAAGTTTAAAAGAAGATAATGTGTCGTATCATGAACAACATAATATATAATAGAAAATATATTTATAAGTTCGACTTGGTGTGATACTTAGCTTTGTATACCTATTTTTTAGCTCTCAAAGTGACAATCTCCTCCAAAAAAAGTATGATAAATCTGTTCACATAAATCAAACATTCAACTTTTCGTGACTATTATGTAAATCGTCAAATCAGTTTCGTTGTTCTGTTTGCCATAAATTAGGGCTGTCTCCATTTTTGTGTTTAGCTCCAACTGATTGAATCAGAACCGAAGCGGAACTACAACCCTCCGGCTGTAAGAGTAATAGCCGTATTCCTATTCCCCAAATGGGCAATTTAACGCAAAGGCTAAATTAATGCTCAGACTTTATGGCTAGCCCCGCCCCCTCTTATCGCTATAGTCAATATATACTGTGCTATATCATTAGCGTGCATTAACAATCAATAATGACAAAAGCAAACTAAAGAACGATTCGAAGTTTGGGTGCAAATGGAAGTCTGGAAGTTTACTTTTGGATATATTAAAGTTAAAAATAATTGATAAGCTCAGGGGAGCTGTAATAAACATAAGTATATTGTCTTATGCATAAATATAGTTAATACTTGTTGAATTCACTTGACCCCTATCTTTCTGAACGATCAAATTGGATTGATGCATTCATATTTTTAATTAGATTCGAAACACAAAATAAACAAATTAGCGCCACGCGTCCCACAATCACAAAATTACCCAATTAATCACTCCTTTTCCTTACCACCCCGTCAAGGCGTGCACAATCTTAAGATCTATAAACTATCTTTAGTATAAAATGGCTCAATCCAAATTAAGAGACTGTTGTGCACAACTTTCTTATATGAATTTTATTCATTATAATGGCTATAAAATACAGCTACAATATGTAGTACATGTCCTTAGCAACATTTATTGACATTGACTTTATGTGTACATTAATCCATTAACGGAATAGCTATAATAACTTGACTAACTGCATTCAAATGTCCTTTTAATGGACACATGCAAATGGAAATACAAACGTTTTTAATTGTCTATGGTGTCATGTGTGCGTCTGCCGGCATGCAACAAACAAACAAACAAATAAACAAATAAACAAACAAACAAACTATATGCAAATGAGCAGCAGCAGCAGCAGCCGCTACGCTCGCGTTACGTTACGTTTCGCTTACGTTACGTTGTGGCAGCGCAAACATAGCGCTGCCTAAAAGTCGGCTTCAGTTGTCATTGGCGAGCCAAGCGACGAGCACTGCAGCGAAAAAGTAACGGCACAATTGAATACGAATACACGGCAAAAGGCAAAATGTAAGCGTGCATGTGCATGTGTGTGCTCGTGTGCTTGTGTGTGTGTGTTAGCTTGCGGCTTTTGTGTTTGTGTTTGTGCTGAGCTCGTGATTTGTTTACCTGTCAAAATAATAAATAAAACTTTCGTGTTGCCAGTGCCGCATTAAATACATTTTTTGTTTTTGTTTTTTTTGATTGTCGTTATTGTTGCTGTTCTTATGGCTGTTGTTTGTTGCCGTTGGCATTGGATGACGCGGAAGCAACTCATGTCCTGGCCCGACTTTCGCCTTGGCTTGGTTTCATGGCGCCAGTCTGCAGTCCGCCAAAAGTCAAAGAGTAAACGTTGCCTGGCTTTTAGATAATATCGATAGGAGGCGGGGCGCTGTCTGCTGTGACAAGAAAAACGTTTCCACTTACGTTCGAAATTCAATTGCAATTTCAGCTCAATTACGTATAGATTTCCACGCGTGTGCAACAGTTCTTCTTTAACATACTCTAATAAACGCTGTCACAACTGGATTTCCCTTAAAAAAAATATAAAATTAATAATACTTAACAATATGTAAATATAAGTTATAAATATAATTGGAGAAATGCGACAAGGTTCATATTAGAACCCAATTTTACGGATGTCTTAAGCCACTTGCATGCAGCCAGTCTCAAATTGTGTCACTGGTTCAAACCGT
Organism: Drosophila virilis; assembly: GCF_030788295.1. Classification (NCBI taxonomy): domain Eukaryota; kingdom Metazoa; phylum Arthropoda; class Insecta; order Diptera; family Drosophilidae; genus Drosophila; species Drosophila virilis. The sequence goes on along the minus strand of NC_091546.1, from coordinate 12,959,312 downwards.
TAACAGAACCATCGACTTCTTTTTGCACTGTTCGAAACAGATTAAGAGCTCTAAGTCACTTTTAAAATAATAGCCTGGATTCGCCAAACACAATGTGTATTATATGAATAAGATAGGAAGAAACTTACGTGTTTTAATGTGTGTCTGAAAGTTCAAGTCTGTGGATATGCATAATTCCTTGCGATTGCGTGTTGCGAAGCTTGGTAAAGGGTATCAGCTAGTCGCACACTCGCAGCCTTTGACCTTGAAAGCTTAATTGAATGCACTGCTTTAACTGTCAGCTAACTATCTGATGTGTAACATTTCATATAGGAACTCATTCCAACATACTGTGACCGCATCAGAATGTCGTTGTCCACGGCGTTGATACCGCAGCAGCGACAGCCATGCAATCGGAAGAGTGCCCAGATCTTTGCCAGAATCTTCGAGCAGCGCTATGGTAACTGGAGTTATATGAAAAGCCGCAGCATTTGCCGCACCGCGTCCGTTGTCGAGCAGCAGGCTAGCGGCCTAGTGAGATGTGTCAACCAGGTGGGCAACCCATTGCAGACGCAGCGAAGTGCCAGCCTTTTGGCGCTTCAACGACAACAATTGCTGGGCTTGCACAGGGAGGATTATCGCATCTATCCGCAAAGCGTCGACTTGGATGCGTTCTTTGGAGAGGAGCAAAAGTGTGAGAAGGTATCGGATGTTTGCCTGCTCAACGATCACTTTATGCTGGTCAAGATGCCACAGGAGCAGCAGGCCAAGGTGTTCCAGCCAGCGCCCGTTGAGCTGCAGCACAAACTGGGCTCCCGGCTGCCGCGCTGTTTTAAATGTTATCGCGGCAGCCGTGTTTCGCCCATCTTGGAGGAGCAGGAACAACCCGCACCTCAAACTGACTATAGACCCTGGAACTCATACGACGATGAGGACGTCGAGGTTTTTGCCTCGAGCACGCGAATTCTACCCGCTTATGGCCAGCAACAAATGCAGGCCGGTTCCAGTTCCACGCCCGCCTCCAAATCTGTGCCGGAGTCCGTCATAGTGGAGCAGCCGCTGCCACAGCGGAGCGCACCGGCTGCATCACTGCAGCTGCAACTGGAGACGTTCCAATCGCCGCCGCCAGCTGATCCATCTGCACATGCCATCAGCCGCGGTCCGCTGCACTGGTTCCTCTGGCCCTTCCGGCGGCGCTTTGCCAGCCGGCCCAGAGCTCAACTGGCCGCCGTACACAAGACCTACTTTGTCAGTTGGAACAAGCCGCCGGATACGCTCTGGCATGGCTATGGCGTGGAGCGTGTCCAGGTGGACAAGGTTGTCCTGCGGCGCTGCCGTTCCGCCATATTTTAAAGAATTTCTATCGAAGCTTGTGTATATTTTGTATATATTGGGGAATCGACAACCACAACCAAAACGCTTAATAAAATAACAAGAAAATTGTTAATTTATAATGGGGAGTAATTGAAGAATCCAGATTATTTTTCACACTACTTGGAATCAAGCCAATCCCTCACAATTTGCAATTCCTTACAGCACAAATAAAATATCCTAAGAGAACTTCCATATAATTTCATGTTCACAAGTTCTTAATCATTTCCACTGAAAAACTCTGCCACAAGTCAAACTTAATTTCCGCATACAAAAACTATACAAATAAATGCATATATAGAAGCCAACATTGAGCCGCAAACGTGCTGCATGCCGCATTTAGTCGGTGGTAAATAAAGAAAATAAACTCAGAGTACGTAAATTGCAGGCAAAATGCAGATAAAGTGAGAAACAAAAAAGTTCAAACTCCTTTTTTTTCAACGGAATTTGCACGCGTCCATGAAGTCGACCTGAAGCCGAGCTGCGGCTGCAACTGAGGCCGGGTCCACGGCTACATTGTCGGATTTGGCGCACACCGTGAAGGGGGCTTCATTAGCTTGGGGCCTGCCTTCAAGGAATGTCGGGCAATGTCGTTCGTTACTCTCCTGGTCGCTAGGTGGCGCTGGCTGCGAAGCGTGCGACTAATTACGATGGCTACCATAAAAACCTAGTAAAAGCGTTCCAGCCGCGTGCAACCGACTGTACAATACTCTGTAATAACGTTTGAAAGTAGGTAGCAAAAATATTTCTTGATTATGATACTAAAACTGTTAGCCAACCTCTGTTACACTTAAACTAGTGGCGGGTGGATAACTCCCAAAGCCTAGTGGCTGTACAACTATAACAGTAAGGTATATACTTTCAAATAGGGAACTATAAAACTGGCGAAGGAGCGTTAGTGACTCTTAAACTGTAAAGGAATCACATGGTTCTCAAACTGTAACTTTAACATCTTAGCTAGTTATCAGTCAGTACACAATAAACTCCATTTCATACTGTAATTAGAGTATTCAAACATCAACAACAACTATTGTCCAATGCATAACTCAAGCATCGACATTTGCGCTCTCCCTCTATTTGTCTGCTCGTCTCGCTCTCTTGTGGCAGTCACGGGGGCGACTGCAAGCTCCCTGTGCCGCAATATACATAATAATAATAAAAAAAAATTAAAATCGTCACGCCAGGCGTCAGTGCAGTGAAGCAATCGCGGCGTGAACAAAGCACACGGCAAACCCAAAAGGAGCCCCTCGAACTGGACAGAGCCCGACTGGAGCGGAGCTGTTGCTGGAGCAGCGGCAGCACTGAGGCACCAGGTCATACATATAATAATAAACCATTAATATTAATATGCAGCAGCAACTAGGTATCGCCCGGGCGATAAGACGTCTGAGTATATCGAAAATCGAACTGCCCTCGCTCGCCGCATTTCACATAATATGCCCATTGTTCTCTTATGATTGCCCTTCAGCCGTCGCTTTTGACTATTTGTCATTAATTATAATGTCAGTTGGGCACAGGTGAGCACATTAGCATTGTCCATTTATTGTATTAGATGGCATGAGCCCGGCCAGACTTACGTGCGCACTATATACCGCCCCGTTTGGGGAGCTACTGAAGGGCGCCACCTGTCTGCGGGTAGACGCAGTAGAAAGCTACACTAGTTAATTAAAGTTCATTTAAAATGGGTTTTGTAGATCGCCAATTAGCATAGCTAAATGGAAAATGTAAGCGATTTACATTTTAATAATACTATATAGGTTATCATACTCGATCCTTTCTGTTTTTTTTTTTTTAACAATGTATGCTCTATTCGGAAATATTTGTCCGCATCTTCTACGATTTTTGCTTCCCTAATATAGCATATCGGTTCCAGCGTGTTAACTCAAAAATTGCAGTTGGTTTGTGGTGGCATCTACTGAACAGAAGAAGACACTTGCTGGGTGAAGTTGCCAAAAGGAAGCTGACAAGTTGCTAACCAAGAGGGAACACAAATAGGAGCAGCAGCAGCGGGTCCCGCCAAGCATTCCAAATCGATTACGACTATTTGCAAGATCAAAAGCGTCTCTCTGTCTCTCTCCCTCTCTTTCTCTCTCGCTCTCTCTTACTGACTCTCCCTATCTCTAGCTCTGCCTTCTATGTGTTTATTAATAAAACTCCAACTGGCAGAGAGGAAGAGAGATGAGGCGAGATCTTTAGTCGCGAAACAAACACAGTTGGTGGTGCCAGGTCGCAGCTACAAAGTGTTGACAATGTCCGACTGCGCAACGACCTTCGACGAGTCCTGCAATCATGGTTAATGATCGCAATGTCCTTGTGCGCCTCCATTTGACAAATCAATTCGTGAGCTAACAGCATGCGCTCCGCTGTGGGACAGCAAGGCGTGCAAGAGGACGCAGGACGAACACCAGGACACAGGACAGCACAAACTGCATGTGTCTATCGGCGAAGACGGCCAACAGAACCAGCCAGACAGTAGTTCGTCGTGACAAACGAAACCAAAATGTTTGCCAATAGACATTGATTGGGTTCGTGGCGTGAGCTATTTAAAATGCAATCCGTCATTATTAAGGGGCCCAAGCATAAGCAGAGCTTGAAATATATTTAAAATCTATTCCAATATGTTCTCATATCTACTAACTAACTAGTTGATAGTGTGGCGATACTTTCTCAAAGAGCTGGAAAATACTTCCAAGATATCTTTTACACTAGAGTCACAGTCTTTGTCGCCATTTGCTTGCTTATAATTCTCAAGCGGTTATAGCTACGCACTTAGGTAAGAAAATATCTGTATTTTATTGTGTGGCGCTCTATCTATAATTACTTGTAGGAAATATAGCTTGCCATTATATATATTTTTAGTTAATGAATCACCCGTGTGGTTGGCGGGGGCATAAGAATAACCACCACAGTATGGCACTGCTTGTCGTAAGAGGCGACTAAAAGAGCCGCTTAAGAGAGTTGGATTAACATATAGCATTTCATTCAGCCTGGATATCTAGAGGACTTGTGCGCATTATCCTCGATTATCCTTGACTTACAGACTTTCTAGTTTTCAGCCTTAAATGTTTCACTGTCTCACATTTGCAGCAAACACCTCATTAGCAGGGATTATCGGCCCTTGCGACAAGCAAAACTACCTCGTTCTCGTCCTGCCAGGCAGGACCTCTGCCTATCTCTAGCTACCTGACTTTGACTTCGTTCCGTAGCGTTGAGCTCGAGCTGGAAAGCTAAGCCTTTCTCCGCTTAACTCTTGCCTGTGCGCGACTTTCGCCCAAAAGGGGTTCCCACTCGGGCTGAGTGCTGGGCATGCGCTTCGGCCAGGACGAAAGAATGACGGCAAATAAAACTTTATGATCTGTCGTAAAGTGAGTCGAGGTTGTGCTGCTACGAAAGGATGGGCTAGTGCGCCGTTTACTGCATGCTTCCTGGCAGCAAAGGATTATTTCCGAACGGCCTAATCCTCCAGTCCGGTGTTTATGCTGTCCGGCATTTGTCTGTCGCTGTCTGTACGGCAAATCCTTTCGCCACCTTAGGAACCGTACTGAAAGCCTGCCTGAATCCTGCCTTCTGGAACTGGATTTTATTCGCACACAGTTTGCCAAATATTTTGGGACAGTCCGCTCATTTACCCGATCAGTCTGTCGCCTGGCCCTGTAAATATTTTGAGGTTTTGCGCTTCTTATCTCCCAGGCAACGCCTGATCCATACACATGTCCTGCACAGAGTGCGTATTGCTGCTATAATTGGACCATCATCGCGAACATTGCAACAGGTACTCGCACGCTGTCTGGCTAACCATTTATAATTATGTCTGAATTATAAGAAATTATTAAGAAGAACTATTGTGTACCCTATAGACAGCGAAGACTGCATACCCTTTGTTGATCGTTGATCAAACTCATTTTCGAGGGGTAAACTTCATTAGCGACTATTTTTATAGTCTTCACGGCTAATCAAGCCACCAGTATGGAAAATGGCATCTACTTCTTCAATCGAATTCAAATATACATTTATTTTAAATAATGTATCACTTTTTTCAAGGAATTAGTTAATATGTAAACTCACCTTCTCGATCGAAAAACGGGTGGAAAATTGTTTAAGAAACTGTTTTATTTTGTAAGTATAAAAAAAGTCTTAATAATATTTGATTCAAGACATTCTTGAACCAGCAAATCCATATTTTAGCAAGTAGCCCAAAAAAAATCAAGTTTTGCAGCTATCTATAAGAAACTTTTTATGATGTACATTAATCTGATAACAGATTATAAGAATATTTTATGTTTATTTGAATGGGTCACAAACCATTTCAATTAATTATAACACCCTTTGTTAGGGCATAATAAATTAAATTTGTAGCTCATCTTTGGCTTGGCGCTGCGTATATATTGTAAATTACTATTTTCCTACCTTTTGATGTTCAACACATTGTCGGTTCCATTAATCAAGTCAGCTGAACCCAAAGCAGCCTCCGCCCCTGATCTCTCTCTCTCGCTGTTTCCCTCAATCTTACTCCGTGGAGCCGAAACCAACCAGGAGCGACGCGTCGTGGAGAGCGGTGGTGCGCCTCAGTAAAAAGTTCATTAGTCGAATGACTCTGGGGAGAGCTGTAAAGTTCAAGTCCGAGTTTGAGCTTACGAACTTCGACTCTGGCGATTGCTTGTAATTCCTTTTCGCTACCGAAAATTAATGCGTAATATTTAAGATTTGTAACATTTACAAGACATTCGTCGAACGTAGTAGCTTTCCCGGCTACCGTACTCAATACGTGGGCATTGGTGGAAGTGTTGGATCTCGGCTGTCTGATGATCAAATTTTAATTAAAGTTCGAGTCTATTGAGTTTATTGCATTATTAGCTTGGCTGGAGATGATGAGCGGGAGAGAAATCTTGGGTGCTATTAAATTGGCATTAGACAAGCTAAGAAATTTTGGGGGGATAACCCATAAAGAAGTTAAAAGAAAAACCGAATGTACGCTATTTAAACAGGCCAAAATAAGTGTAAGCAAATGTCTTTGGGCTGTGAAATGTTAAACAATTCCGCGCCTATAAAAGCTGTGGGATATAGTGATACGATGTCTATATTGACTTGATTGTATTTCAAAAGCTGATCTTGAAAACAAAACAAAAATCCTCTAAAAATTTTGAATAGGAGCTATAATATATTCCTATTAGTTTTATAAAGCAGCTCTTAATTAATAAATCTTCTCAAGATTTATTGTAATAAGTTTCCCAAGAACTAAATCAATTATCGACCAGCAGCCATATGATATGGCAGCTATATGACAAAAAAGTCCTACATTGCAAGGATTTATCCCATATGTAAGGAGCATGAGAAAGTTCTTAGTACTCTGATAGGGTACATTCAGAAACAACATAACTGTGCTCCGTTAACTCTCATAAGAATTATATGATATAATAGTTCAATTTTGAACTAATGAAAGTTCTATGAAATATGTTTCGGTAAGATAAGCCTGCATCAACTCGACTTTTGATACTGATAAAAAATATTTAATATTTCAGGAATAATGACAAAATAATAGACTCTAGACTCCTAGACACATAAGTTGTTCCCTAAAAGAAAAACAACATGAAAATGAAAAAATGTTGATACAAATCTTAAGTTCGAAATGAATTTTGTGCAATTTGTGCAAAAATGTGCAGAAACTACTTAAGTACCTGAAACTGAAATCCTAAGTCGATTGTAGAGTCAATATTTACTTTGGCTGTCCGCAGAGAGAACGAAAACATTTTTCAACCTGGGATAAAACTAGATTAAAATAATATACAACTGAGATACACACGAAATACCTGGGCTTGTCTGAGCTGTCTGCGACTTGAGCATGACTCCATTAATTGCCACTTGTTGCACACGTAGATAACATAACTAGCTGGGCATACGAGTAGGTGTTGAGACAGTGCCTAAATGGTACGGCAGGATAATGTGGAAGGCGAGCGAGCGAGAGGTGTGAATTTGAGGTAAATTGTTGGGTCTCGAAATAGGGCAATTAGGTCAGTTCGATAGAATTGATGGGCCATTAACACCTTGGTTGGAGTTTTGGGCCAATTCTGATGGGTATTGAAAATAACTAGAATACCTCCTTATGCCCTAAAAATGGCCAAGATAGCGTATCATTGGTGCTGTGCGAATGTATGTCCTAGGCAACTTTGAGCTCTTAAAGTACAGATACATAGATGGTCGATTTAATCGTGGCAGGTCCGTTCGTCTTCTCAGTCTTTTAGAGCTAAACAGACGGCAGCTAAGTTTTTCTTATCTTACTAAAAATCATTTCCCAAAACATCGATAAATATCGATGCGTAGAATTGGAGGAGGATTCGGCAGCTATAGATAAGAAATGTAGAGCATATACAGATGAAGTTTATTAATATACAACTTCCTGTATATTATATGTATTTTCATCTATTAAAAGCGCTCTCCGTTTTCCTAAAATCAATAAATACCAGTTTTCTGTTAATTTTTTTAACCTATCTCGGATAATATAAGAGTTAGGGTTAGCAAATTTCTTGTAAAGGTTCACGATTGATTGATTTTTTGATTTTTTAATAACTTTCCCACAGGCCCCTTGAAAAGTGGCCTAATTTATAAATAAGTACATAATATAGAAATTTCAATTTAAAATGATTCTTTTTAAATTGCCGCGTTTGAACCAGAGACAACCTTCATGGATAATTCATGGATGATAAGCTCAAATTATGAAGATGGTCCAAAAGATCATATAAGATTATCTTTGCCAGAGGTGGAGTCTTGATTTTTGGTATATGCATGCACTTGCAATGATAGTGTTGGGTTTAGGGGAAAAGAGAAGCTGCTGAGTGTATTTGTGTGTGTGTGTGGGCGTATGGACGCAGAGTATCGTCAAGTCGGGCACATTTGGCATTGAGCAAATCTGTGAATCACAGCAGGCCGGCTGGAAATGTCCCTCCCGTTGAGTTTGTTGAAAACTTGGCGAGAGACGCTACTTAAAGGCCCTAATGTGCGCTGGCTGTGCCTTTGAGCTGGATTTTGAGATATTCCCAAAGTGTCCTGCTGGCAACAGAAGCGTGTCAAGGTCCGGGCTACTGAATGGACACGGCCAAATTCCAGGGATTGGGCTGCCTAGGATTGGCAATTAAAAGACGCTCAATTATTTTATAAATTAATATACCATATATTTACTTTTCGAAACTTAAGAACTCGCAACTTATGCCTAGAGAAATAGGTAATTGGTAAATGCTTAGAGATTGAATTGTGGCGGCGACTCCACGATGAATATGTATATGCTAGTGTACATGAATCTTTGGCGACATCAGTGAAAATGTTAGAGATGGTGGCTCAACACCTGCTCCCGCTTCCGCTCCAGCTCCAGCTTCAGTTTGCGCTCCCCCTCCCACTCCTCCTTCCGATCAGTACCAGGTGGGATAGAACGGCTGCGGCGGCATCGTTGAATAGTTCATCTTGCTGGGCGAGGAGAAGGCGGCAGCAGCTGCCGCGGCCGCATTGAAGTTTTGCGGCATAAAATGCGCCGACGAATTGGGCGGATAATGCGATGTGCCATACTGCGCATGGGCATGGGCATGGGGATGCGGCGCATGCGCATGCGGATGATGGGGATGGGAATGAGAATGGGGATGTGTGTGTCCAGTGTGTGTTGCCTGTGTGGGATATGGCGCATATTGTGCGGCCGTATGCTGATATGGATGGAACATCTGGTGAGCGGCAGACACGGCAGACACCTCCAAGGCGTTACTCGTCGAACTGGTGGAGTTCAGTGAATCCTCCGGCGAGAGCGGCGCATTGGGACGCATGCTCTGCATGCTGGCGCTCCAGCTGCTGTAGAGCTGTTGCTGCTGCTGTTGTTGTTGTTGTTGCTGCTGCGGCAGTTGGACGCTGGCAGCGACGGCAGCAGCAGCGGCCAATTCGGCGGCCTCCACCTTGAGCGCGGCGCTAAGCTCCTCGCTGCCGCCGCTGACATTGGTCAGCGAGGTCGTGGTCTCGGAGGCGGAGCCACCACCCACCACGGCGGCGGACAGGCTGTTGGGCGTGGGCGGCAGCTGGCCAAAGCCAGAGGAGATGGACTCGTTGGGGCTCGCATTACGTGGCATTGTCTGATGCGGTTCAGATTCAGTGCTGTAAACGGAGCCCAGCTGGCTCTCAAAGTGCACCTGCTCGGCCGAATTGGTCACCGAGCTGGGCATTATGTAGCTGGCCGTGCTGGCCATGGCGGGATTATAAAACTGATGATGATGTGGCAGCGGCGGCGGCGGCGTATTGTGCGCCGTATTCAGCGGCGACAAATTGCTGCAGAGCGGCGACAAGCTGCTGCTGCTCGAGGTGGTGGCCACCGGCGCGGCACTGCTATAGAAATCGTATTGATGCTGATAGACAGCATCCAGGGCCGACGGCATGCCGCCCATCATGGCCAGCGGCGACAGGTGGCTGCTGGTCACGCTGCTGCTGCTCGGCGGCAAGGAGACGGGCGTCACGGAGACGCTGCTGCCGGCGACGGAGGTGTGCTGTTTGCGCAGGCGGGCGCGACGATTGCTGAACCACACCTGGATGCGCGCTTCGGTCAGATTGGTGCGCTGTGCCAGCTCCTCGCGCGTGAAGATATCGGGATATTGGGTGCGCTCAAAGGCGCGCTCCAGCTCCTCCAGCTGTGCGGCCGAGAAGGTGGTGCGGCAGCGGCGTTGTTTGCGCTTGAGCGCAATGCCCGGCTCGCTCTCACAGTCGGAGACTTCCTCGTCAGAGTGCTTGTTGTTGTTGTTGTTGTTGTTGTGCGTCGAGTTGGAGCCGCACGGATCTGAGCTGCAAGATCCGGATGATGGCTTGGCGTTGGAGTCGCTGTCAACGGGCGCATCGCGACCCCGAACCAGGCGCGATATGGCCGAAACGGAGGGCACCATGCTGCGATCACAGAAGCCTTCGCGTATCAGCTTTTCGCGTATCTCCCAGGAGAACATGCCCGGATTGGTGCGCTTGTACTCCTCAATGCGATTCTCGATTTCGGGCGTGGCAATGCGCGGTTTGGAGCCACCAATAACACCCGGACGTATGGAGCCGGTCTCCTGATATCGATTCAGAATCTTTGAGACACAGCCGTGCGAGACGCGCAGCTGTCGTGAGATCACACAAGGACGAATACCCTCAGCGGCCATATTGACGATCTTGAGGCGAATGTTATTGGGCAGCGGGCGCCCGTTTATGAACATGCCACCCAGCTGATTGACACGTCCTTGGCCGCTGTTCATATCTGCGAAGACAAATACGAAGAATACAAAATGTTAGTCAAAGATTTTGCGTTTGCTTTTCCCAATTCGCCAGGTAGACCGAGAGAGAAAGAGAGAGAGAGAGAGAGAGAGAGAGCGCGTGTCCGTTGCCACTTGATTTACGACACCTCGAACAATTGACTTTCCCGGAAACGGAAAGCAATCAGGACGAAGGTCACGCGTCGCGTCTAATGATCTAATGAAGTGGCCGAAGCGACACTCACCTTGCATGGCTGAATATCCATTGAAGAAGGGTCTGTGCATGGCGGCGGCAAAAGCGGTAACAGTCATAGTTCACAGCCAGACAAGATTCGCGAATAAAAGCTCTCCCAGACTGCACGAACGACAGTTAAACGGCGGCCCGCGGCGAATTCGCAAGCACTATTCAATTTCGATAACGCGTACAATTTGCGATAATTGTCACGGCGCACTTATCGATAATCAATGATATTTGGCTACAGTTCGATGAGCGCGCGTATTTACCGTTCTTATCTCAATATCTCAAAAGTCACGACGTTTGACGTTTGTGCGTCTGTCTCGTTGCGCAGTCGGTGCCGTACTGACTTGTGAACACCAGCGCCGTGCAAGATCGTTGGCTTTCTGTGAAGACGTCGTCGACAAGCAGCAGCAGCAGCAGCAGCAGCAGCAGCGGCCGCCGCTGCCCTCAAGATGTCAGCCATCGTGGCAGGTAACAAACACGCGGACCAATCGCAGCACGCCAAACTAGCTGCGACTCGCTCGCACTTGCGCTGATCATAGGCCGGAACGTTATACAATGCGTCGTCTCGTCACCAGAGGGCGTCACGAGCAGCGCCAACAGTGGGCCAATGGCAACGTTTGACTCCAACAACAACCTTGACTTGAGAGCTTCCCGTGCGCGGAGTCCTTGTCCCTTTGACCCAGTTTCCGGTGTCGCCAACGCATTCGTTGCTTGTGCAACCCGGCAAACGAATTGGATATCGAATGCAACGCATAATGCAATCGAGTATGCATTAAACACATTTACAAGCGTTATATATCCTTTATTGATACCTCATTAGTGACCAATTAACCACGAGCGCAAATCGACAAGAACTATATCATTTCTGGCGCAGTTCTCTACAGCTTCCTGAACCATACAAAACGAGTGTGCAATTTGTTAAAGTCCTAATAGTGTCTATTGTAGGATGTAAAGTTCAAATGTTTAGTGTGTGTGCTGAAGAAATACTTTAGTCAATGGATTAAAGAAAAAGCCTATTATAAAGTTGAAATGATTGATTTATATAAAAATCGCAGAAAATGGTATCGATCGCGTCCAGATTATTGAATTAATGTTAAAGTATTGGGAAAAAATCATATACCTGAATAGATTTTAATAAAAATTATATATTTATAAACAAATATAAGAAAATGTGAAAGTCATTCTACTTCCGTTCCTGCTAAGGATCAGTATTTTCTAAGAGACATTTTTTAAAATAAAATGTCAGTGTATGTAATTCTAAAAATATATGAAAACAAATTCGCATTTTATTACAGGTAAAGTTCTATAATAACACAAAATTTTAAATGGATTATTGCTAGACATAATCAATATTTATGTGCAATAATTTAATAGGTTATAAAGAACATTGGCTGTGTGTTATATATCTATAATTTTCTCATAGAATTTTTTTGAAAAAATCCATTCTTTAAATATGCTCACAGATTTCATATAAAATGTTTGCTCTATTTAAGCAAATTTATTTTTAATGTTTCAAACAACTCAAGGAAAAACATTGCCCAAAGTTATATATTTATACATGTTTTTACTGGCCAGTCCATATAGCTCTCAATTTATTACAAACAGCCCTAAGAGCCCTTTTAGACCATAGCGTATCCCTGACACGCTCAACCGTAACAGGGTGCCGATGGTGTTGCTGGAGTTGGAGGCGATTTTATACTATTATACGACTCTCGGGAACCGGAGAGCGTGCGAGTTTGATTAATTATCAAATTTCACGCAACGCATGTCCGCTCAGAAGAAAAACAAAGCGCCGAACTGAGCAAATGCAGCACGGAAAAGAAAACAAAAGAAAAGAAAGCCAATGGCAACCAATTGGTAAGGAGAGCGCCAAGAGCTGATATTAATGAGGGCAAACGCCAGCGCGGAAATTGGTATAATGCAGCCATATCAAAGATAGAAGATCGTGTGACGAATGCCGCATTCTGGCATCCTGGCCAAGGACAACGGAGGCCGCAAGCCAACAAAGCCGGGGTTTCTACTGCTCGGTACGGCTGCCCGTTGGGTTTTTGGTTAAGCAAACCCAACGGGAGTACCAAGTGAAGACATTTTCGCCTGGCTGGATAGCAAGAGCGCGACCTTGACTGGCCGGCCGATCGGCAGACCTTGATAGAGATTGGAACACAGCTTCAGAGTAGAACTGGCGCTTGGGCAACTGGCCCAACCCAATAGGGCATTTGTACGGGCGTTGTTGTAGCTCGTTGAACCTCGTTGATTTCTCGATTTGGCTCAACAATGAGCGCTGAAAAGGCAACTCATATAACGCTAATTTTGCGCTATCAATGCGCCAAATGACAGACATCGGACTCTTCATTCCACTGGCAACAACAACGGCAGCAACAGCAACAGCCAAGGAAACAGTAGGAGGCAATACCCTGCCATAAACATCCGTCACATATTTCCACGTAAAGCCCAGCCCGGCAAAATGGCAACACAGCCCTCCATGAATAAAGAGTGCTAAAAGACTTTTTATGATGCCCACCTACGGCGCTATGAATGAATATCATCTTCAAGTTTCGCCATCCGGCCTACCTGCTGCCGTATCCGTATATCTAAAACGGTTCGCACCCAAGGCGCGCGCCCTTCATTCCGGAGACGAGCAAATAGATCTTCATTTATAGGGGGAATAGTGTTAGAGTAACTTAAATGGAGTAGGAAAATTACGAATTTTATCCTGCCCAGTACCAGCTGAGAAATATTTTTCAAAAATGCAGAAGTGGTTATTCGTATACCCATTAGACCCATATTATCTGGCGAGCCTGATGTGCTTGTGTTTGCATCCAATACGGCCCACACACACACCTGTCTCTGGTCCAGTCATAATCAACTTAGTCGTGCCTGCTCCACGCTTGGTTACCACAAAATTCACAAAACACAACATGCAACAATCATTGTACAATGTTTTTACCAGCACATTTCTCTACAGTTTCTCTTCCTCTCTCTCTCTCTCCTGCTCTCTCGCTCTCTTACTGCAATCAATTCGCTTTGGCCCAAACGTAATGTGGCCTCTTGTCACACACGTTACTTAACGGCCTTGATTGTTTGCCCAGTTCCCAGTTCCCATTCCCGTTCCCGCTTCAGCTCCTAATGTCTTTATCAGTGGCTCCTGCTGATATTGTTGTTGTACTTCTGCTTCTTCTTGCTGATCTTGCGGCTGTGTAACAAATTTCCACACAAGTCGGGTGGGAAAGGGAAAACATATCAATATCGAATCAGAGGAGGGTGAAGGTTTTCTTGTCTCTCTACTCAATTTATTAACTTTAAGAGTTAAACATTGGCTAGAAAAAATATATAGTCATTTAGCTAAGTAATGTTAAAAAAATAACTAACTAGATAATTTGAAGCAAATATCGCTTATTGACAAATTTTTATAAATTTGAAGTCCAGTTAGGTCGTTTGTCAACATTTTTGTGCTGTTTGACCTGATTTTTTATGCTCTAAAAACCATGCTTAAAATCTTCAATCGTTTCTTTAGTTCCCAAATCAACTTGAAATATTGAATTTATATATAACTACCATCTTTCAAAAGAACATTTTGCTTGAACCTAAAACTCTTTTCAGCTTCGGCAAAGTCATGAGAGTGAGTTGAGCAGGCGTAGATTGACTTTATGTCTAATCCGCAGCTATTTTTGGTAAATACAAGTCTCAATGTGCAAAAGCAGTTGCTGCCCCCGGCCAGCGGCAGTTGCAGCCCACCAGTGAAGTTTCCAGGATTCAGAGCAGGAGCAGAGCCCATAAAACGAAATCCGAGCTAAAGCATGCAAACAAATAGCTAGATTAGCGGAAAAGTCAGTACAGCTTAGAGCCGAACCGGGCGGAGTTTTTGACTTTTTCAAATATTTGTGCAAAAGTTTGCTAAGCATTTCGAGCCCATCTATACGGCCGGCTAATCGCATTGCCGACCGGCGTTTTATTGATCAACATTTGTAAACGATTTGCCATGGCTGGGCTGATCGGACCGGCAACGAGTTAAGCCCGCGGATGGGTGGCGTCTCAGGTAGCTGTAGCTGCGGCTGCGGCTGCGGCTTAACGCAACCAACGCCTCCCTCTCGGGAGGGCTTTTCCGATATTTGGCCGATCAGCAGCAAGGCGAATGCGATTAACCCTAAACCTTAACCCTTGCTTGATCTCTGCACAGTCTGTTTAGTTTGGCTAATTGAAGGCATTAGTTGTTTGTGGGTCACGAGCCGGCTTCCAAGGAAATGCATTGTATGCAAATTAGCATATTTTATATTTCAATTGAAAGGGAAGCTCTCTCACTGCCAGCAGCTAATCCAATGGTTGGCCGCAAATGCCGTGTGTCGATCAGAGGAACTGGTAACCACATTTCGACACGGCCAGACTTGATGACGACGACGTCGCGTTGTCTGGCCAAAAAATGCTGTGTCCACCACAATCGTCATTTACACATTCGTCATTTGCACAAAGTGGGTGCGGGAAGACAAGGGGGCACCGCTGCCAAATACACCCACTTTTATGAAACTCATTAGGCTGACCCGCGCAGCAGAGGAGTCAGCGAGTGGCACAAGCAACTGCTAAACGCTGTCGGCACGATCAGAGGCCAACAAATTGATCATTAAACAGAAGGCGCAAGGTAGGCGCAACAGCAACAACAACAGCAGCGAGCGGAGAACAGCATCAGGCTGAAATCAAACATCTGGAGGCAACGTTCACCTTGCTCCCGCCGGGCAGCCAGGCAGCCGGGAGCATCATCAAACATGCTACAGGGCAAATGGAAAAACTCGGGTACCAGAAGAAAGTGCGACCACGATCCACTGTCAGTGGCAAAACAAGATTAATTTGTTTTGCCGAGCGGTTCCCATCTACCGGCCAAATCAACAGCAACCTGTTGCCCGGCTCTCCCGGCTGATCAACAGACCGACCGATCAACAGCTATTCATCATCAGCTATTGAAATCGTGTATATAAGTAGTACGAACTGACGAAGGGGAGCTCAAAAAGTAGGTGGCGTTTTTCTCACATCCAACAATCTTTGCCGGCGTTTTACCATTAGCCACGCTTTGTATAGGATATATGCGAATTTAAATAAAATTATTCAATAGCTTCATTAATCAAAGCAATGCCTGCGTTTTGAAGATGCAGCGCGAGTGCCCACATGAAATCGATGCTCGATTAGCGCAACTCCAGCTTGGACTTGATGTTGAATATCTAACGATACGTAAATTGAAAGTCCTGTTCGATTTGGAATGCGATCATGTTGCGTTGCATGCATCGATGCCTAATCAATCGCTTTCGATTTAGCTTATATGTATCGAAGTACCCGGTTTATTAGATCGATGGAGTGGATCCTGGGAAGTCTCCGTCACTTTTTCTTCTGCGCAGCCTTCTGGCCAGTACTTAAGGGTAAGCACAAGGGAACCCTTAGAAGCTTTGTTAAGTCCCAGTTAAGTATGTACTAGCTTGTCCTAGTACTTAGGCTGAGTACCTTGGCTTGAAAACGATTGTCGACTACAATATGTTACCTTCCCTTAGGTCCACCGTCTTGACACACCCATTGTAAGCTACAATGATGCGAATACCTAATTAACCTGCCTACTAACTGGTCCCTAACTTTGCTTTATCATGTTTTATATTATGCGTGTACTTATTTACATTTGTTCTTCATAGTCTTATAAATTTGACAGACCCAATTGATTGACTGACAAAGAAAAAAAGCCACACTCAGTGGATAAAAAAGTAAACGTGTCAAATTGGGAGGCTGTAGGCAACGCACACACACTTAATTTCCGCTTAATCACTCAGAACGTTGCAACAGCGACGACGACAACGACCCACATTAAATGTGGTATGTTGCATGCTGCATGCTGGCTGGAACTGGCCAACCCTCCGTGCCCCCAGAAGCAGAGATCAAGTCACAGGCAGACACAAGGGCTCATTTGCATGTTGATGTTGAGCGTTAAACGCTTTGATGGGCGGCGACAGCGTGAAAAACTCAGAAGGCGTTGCATCATTGCCCCGGATGGTGGGAGGAGGGGCAGCGGGGAGGGGGGTGGCCATGAAGGAGGGGCAGCTGAAGACAGCATATTGACTGCCATTTGGTGGATATCAAAAGAAAACAGCGTCCCAGTTTTCCAGGAAATATTTCCAAATGCCGTAATCGCAATTGGCACGGCCTGCTTATCAAAAGAGAAAGACGCGCAAGCGATCCTGCCAGAGACAAACGCGACATTCGGCCGAATGGATGGGCTTATAAAACCACAATCACCGATCTATTATGACGTGATCCACAGTGCCAAGAGTCATGAAAGAAAGGACTAAATGTCGAAAATACATAAATAAATAGTTGTTCAGGCAATCAGCGAGCGTGAAATCGCAGCATTCTTGACTCTATGATATATTGAAGGCTATAGACATATACCACGCAAAGTTTCCCAAGTCCGGAAAAAAAAGGCAAATAAAAAACAACAACAAGCAGGAAGAGAGGTGAAACGCCAGCGAGGACGACTCAAACGCGCATTTTATGGAGGTAGAGCTCAGGCTAGGATGTGTTGAGTCCTGCATATGGTTCCGTTTTCCTGAGAAAAATTTGCGTGTGCTACAGCTCGATCAGGTAAGTTGTATTTTCACTTCTCTTGTACGATTATGTCTAAATAAACTGTTTACGACCAGTTTCTGTCTTCGAAATTGTGTCAAAAAAGAGCGAGCTCTACTTTGAACATGTGTACCCGGGCTGACATTGTTTAGAGAAAAGGGTTTTTACGTTTTCGACTTTTGTTATGACTTTTTGACTTGCAACGCCAAAAGTTCCATGAAAAACGATCGGTTTGATTTCTGAATTGTCAACCGAAAAGAGTTTTATGATCATGGTGGAAAGTTACGGAAAAATTGAAAGTAAAAAATGCTCGAATTCCTTGAATGGAATGAAGTATAGCTCGCAACTAGTTCCACACCAAAAAAAAAAAAAAAACTCAAATGTAAGTTATATTAGCTGCAAATGAGCTGAAAAGCGAGTACACTAATTTATGCATTATTTTCAGGTAGACTCCGCCCATGCCGTATATTCATGGAATACGCACCCTTAAAGATTACGCCCCAACTTACCACAAACACGGCGTGGCGAATGAGAAATCAAAATTCGTCTTGCCCTTTGGTAAACGGTGCGGTTAAAACAGAAAAACAGCAAAACCAAACAGCCAACCATATGAGAATACGTTAAGGACTCGAAAAACATGGCAGGGTTCCTCCCTAGATGATGACCTTGTAGACGCAGTTGCAGCGACTCCCTACCGAATGCCCATATGTATGCCGAGTACTGGGTGTATCGTTCTGGTTTCGGAATTTGTCTCGCATCAAGATGCCCCTCACAGCTACCCTGTATGTCTGTGCGGTTTAAGTTCTGGTCGCAGTTTGGTCGCCGATCTTCATGTACGCACAGCAAGGTGCATGACCTTAGTTAGTGTGTGCATGTTTCTGTTTCGCAGAACAACCATAAATATTTTGGGTGATTATTTTAGATAATCTTCGCCTAATGTCCTTGGATTGTTTCATTTACTCACCACGGCCTATGCATAATGCACGTTGCAGTTAAACAATTCAATTGTGAAACGCAAAAATGAAAAGGCCAAGATAAACAACAAGCCTGCATTAAAAATCTCGATTTTTATATTACATTGTTTAATTCAAATTGATATTAGTATGATTATACATAACATAGTCCATTGTAATAGAAAGGGCAGGGAAATATAATATTTCTAAAAAGTAGCAAACTGTACTGAGGTAATTCATTTGAGCAAAAAACGATTTTCTTACTAAAAGTCGAGCTTTTTCCCGTTTAAATTTGAATTTACAAGGACGGTTTACTCAATAATATTTATCTCTAAGAAATTGAATTCCTTATACACCTTACTCTGGGATAATGGCCCTCAATAATAGGATTAAAGCATATGGTTTCAGCTAACTAATCTTAAAAAAATTATAAATGATATTAAATGTACAAAATGACCGGAAAAAATTAGCCTTGCACTAAAACCCTAATATCTTTTCTCAGGTATAATGACCCTCAATGCTATATATACCAATATGCAGATACGTGCTTAAGGTAGCCTTAGACATTAATTCTAAACAAATTGATCTGCCAGTTTTTTAAAAATTCAAATAGCCTATCGAACTACTAGCTCCAACGGGATCCCTATTATTAATTGGCATTCAAACAAATCAATGTTTGTTTGGCTTAAAAAATTTCCTGACCAATAAACGATCCGTTTGAAGTCAACCTATTTTGTTGATTTTTTTTTGGCATATCTCAGCCAAACAATATCAGATTTTGTAAAATAATCAAATGTATGTATGAATCAAATTTTGTAATTTGCTTACATCTTGAAAAAAAGCCAAAACGATTGAAAAATCGAGCTCTATATGCACAGTTTTCATGTATTTTGGCCGATTATCTGTGAAAAAAGATAAATATTTATAAATATTGTCGCAAAGTTTTATTTATGAGTCCGTGCATTTTTTTCATGAATACATATAATTCGAATTGCTCAGTTCCCGCCCAATGTTGTATGAAATTGTTCAACACTGAATCCAAACAGTGGTTCGGTTCACGCAGGAACTACCATCCGATAGACCTTACGAATGAACTATATGAGTTTGGCTTACAATTAAATAATTTTCTTAAAAACTGTACCGTCCATTTGCTTAAAACTAGTGCATAAAGCTTCTTAAAACATGTATCTACAAGATGGTATAGCGTGCACTGTGGGCCACTGCTTCTATTCCTACGAATCCGTGAATGGACAGTGTTTGGCATATGGTACATCAATGCAAATGCAGCCGCGAGCACTAGAAGCAAGTAAATAATTTTAATGCTTGGTGTATAGCAGGTGACATATTACTTACTTATCCGGTGCATCGTTTCCTATATAATACTCTCGCAGCAGTGATATGAACTCGAATGGATTAACTTTACCGTTAACTGGCAGACGCTTGGGACCCGACAGATTCACACAGCCATTGGGACAGGGAACGCCCATGAACTTGGTGTGCTTCATGGTGGCCGTGGCCAGGTAGCATATGCTCAGAAAATGTGAGCATCGATAGCGTCCTGTTGGATAAACCCAAATGAAACTAGCTAATATATAAATATTTATGCTCTTACTAATCGGATTTCCCTTGCAGAACGGTTGCACGCGGCCACCATTTACACAATAGTTGAGATGCCCCGTATTGTCTTCTTGGCCCAGATAGCCGGCATTGGTATGGAGCACCTGTATGACACTCGCATCATCGTGGGACAAGCGAAATCGATTGCTCTTCTTGCGCTCGATTAGCGGACGCGCGGGATCCAGGCCAATGATGCGATACTGCTTCTTGGTCAAGTGATTGCTAATCATGCCGCAGATGTGGGCGCCCAGCGAATGGCCCACGCAGGTGATCTTCTCACGCGAGGCGCCATAGTGTGTGAGAAACGAGTACACCTGAGCCGTGCACTGTGCCGTCAGACGCGTATTGATCAGCGAGTGCAGATAGCAGGGGTATCGGGTCAGCGGTCGCCAATCGACAGTTATCACATTATATTCGCGCGACAAATATGCTAAGGATAAACAAACAATGGTTAACCCCACCAGGTCTTGCCTGGCGCGTCCAATTCATACTCACTAACCATCCCTCAGAAATTGTAGATGCATGTCAATGGCGGTCCCATTAAATCCATGCACTATGAATACCGTCTCGCGCTGCTTGCTGAAACCGCCCTTGTACAGGGTCAATGGATTGTGTATGTTCAGTGGCAGCCCAGAGCGTGGCCCATTACTGCGAAAAGAAAAAGCGAAACCAGATAAAAATTATGTAAACATGCACATTTACATCTACATAGTATGTATGTGTCTAGGAAAATACGCAGCTAAGCAAAACAATGATATTGAACAATTTATGCATCAGTAACTGGACGGGTAGCAATTGGCTATGACATGATATACTAATGTAATATAATACAGTCAAATACATATGGGCGCATAACAAACACATCAAAACATTAATGCATTTCACACAAAAAAAATGGCAACAAATTTGAACAATGTAAGTTGAGACTCTTGAAATGTATAACCGATTTAATGGCTCGATACGTTTAAGCAAAAGGCTTACGATGAGGGCACGAAAAACTGATGAAATGAAAAATTTCTAATGAAAACTTCTAAGACGCGATTAATTTATTAAAAAAAAAAGCACATAAAGATCAGCTAACGCTAAACAACTTATTAATAAACAAAGCTTCATATTAAAATTCGCGAAATGTACACCTGTGTTCCCTCCTGTGGAAATTCTTAATCTACCCAAACTATAGTTTTGGATGTGTATCGAATTAAGAACAAGCATGTTATCAGCGTGAAAAGCTCGAAGCCCAAATATAGACTTTTGACCCATATTTTGCATTCAAGCACATCTCAAATATATTTTGATTGATTTTTTCTAGGGCAACAAGAAGTCTATCATCTATGAACAAATTTGTTATAAAGAAAAACTATTGAATAAACTAAGCTTTTTCTCAGTGTAGGAGTTATTATTAGCTAAAAATAAATCAAACGTAATGTTATATGAACACGAGCTTTCTGCATAAATTCCTTGAATCTATCTAGTCAGGCACGCGTGGGAGCATTTAACCGTAAAGCGATCTTAACGGGTGGCAACTGGGCCTTACCCGTTCGTCTAGTGAAAATAACCAATTTTTTGCCAGCTTCGAGTTTGCAGCATCTGTGAAGTGCACATCACGTAATGTGAGGCATCTATTACCGCAACATTGGCTAGCCAAAAGAGGCAGCTGCACTTGTTAAAGCTGGACTTGGACTTGGTCGAGAGCTGGTCGCGTCGGGCCAGTCAGGCGGGCAGACAGGTTGTAGACCAGCTAAGCAATATTTTATTTTCAATTGCGATTGATGTCATCTTCGGACGCTCTTATTGGCCACGCCAACCAGCCTGCGCCGCGGGCCAATTTCTGTGCCAATTTCTGAACTGGGTCGAATTGGCGGCATCGAAAAAAAAGAAAAAAACAAGTTACGCGCCCATTAATTGTACATACTCAACCCATATCCTTGTGGTTGCACAAGTTTTTTGATAGCTGGCACACTGACCAGGCGAGTTCCATTACCAAACCGAAGCGTATTCCGATTTCTCACACTTTCTCCCAAAATAATTCGCAATTAAATTGGTTTGGCATAAGATCTTAAAGTATTGTGCATGCATTAGAGACACTTCGCAGATTATCGCATTGGCCTTAATTGGCTGTCATTGGATCAGAAAACCAAGTCCACGAACTTACGGTGCATAGAGCCGATGCTCAATGTAGGGACTGGGACAAAAGTTTTTGTCGCGCAGAAAACAGCGCAACACGTTCACATCCAACGCTCCGCTGTTGAGCAGATTTTTCCAATCCATTTGGTTCAGCAGCAGCGTTTGCACATCTGCAAAATTGGTTAGATCGTGAGCGAAACTTATTTGTCAACTTTTCTAATTGTCGTATTTGCTGTTGTTGTACCTTTGAAAATAAGCGTAAAGAGGCAAATCACAATTAAACAATGCATTTCTCTTCAATTGTATTTTCACCAGTTGCACCAAGCACTTTTAATTGCCACACATGTGTGTTTGCTTCTGTCCGTTTTTTTTTTTTTTTTTTTGACTTTTACATTGAATTACAAATTTGACATGCAATGCGATTAGCAATTGCTTGGCTTAAACTTATTTTTACAAATTGTGCCTGAAGTGTGCATGCCGTTTTAATTAGTTCAAATTTCAGGAATTTTCATACATTTTTCATTCAAATTTTAATTATTTAATTTAATAAATTAATTATTTAATTAAAGTTTTTAAGTATTTGAGATACTTTTTTTTATATTTATGCTTTAACATAAACTCATGTTTTATTTTAAGTTTTAAAGAAACATTTGTTTAACGTTTTTTTGAACAAAAACCTGTTTTTGCTCTTTATTAATTTAATACTTTTTTAACCATAATTAAAAGCAACTTTTCTGCTTTAAAGCCTGTTTGACAGTTGCTTCATATACGTTATAAATAATGCAATGGAGTGCAATTTCTTTACAACAAATGCGTTTTTATAAACAATTTATAAATGCTGCTTTTATTTATGTTTTGAACATTGCATTTTAGCTCGCATTTGTTTTTGCACATTTTCTCAACTCAAATAGTTAACACAAAAAACGGTCCAATACGGGCTTGTATCCTTTTCATATAACGGCGGATGCTTTTCACGTCTTGCCAATTCGCGCGATGCGCTTCGAATGCGCCAAGTGCAGTGGAAATGCAGCCGCGGCAACTGTTGCCAACTATCCAAAGAATTTCGCTGTCGTCGGCGCAGCCGCAGCCACTTATTGCCTTGACTTTACCTTGGCGAATGCTTTCGACTGACTTTGTGTGGAAACTCACACGCAACGCTGCACTGATTTTGTATACCATTCCGCGGAGCGGATATTATGGCAATAGCCGTCTGATTGGTATTGTGAAATTGTTAGTACTTACTTGATGAAAAGTAATTTCTTAACTAATTGCTTCGATTAAATGCTATCTCGATGAGATCCAAGAATTTCGCGACAAGCTAAGTCTGAAGAATTATATGAACACAGTTTAAACCGAAACGAGTCCAGAAATTACAGTTTTTGTTCAGCAAAAACTGAAACAAGAACCCAACTTCCTGCCTAAAACTTAGATGAGCACACATTTTTATAGAAAAATAACTGTTTGGCAAATTTTGAACTATTTAAGCTATTTAACTACAATTTTAAAACAACATGAGGAACCTTCTCAAACCGAACCTAACGACAACTTTTTGGTTCATGCTGTGAATTGAAGACTTTAATAATTAACTATTTAAGCTCAGACAGATTCTGCATTCGACTTTGATTATATGACAAATAGTTCTAGATTAGTTAAAATTTAAATTTATATATTAAGCACGTTTTTAGCACAAACATTTGACTTTGCTGTAAACACTTTAACGATAAATAATTTGTTAAAAATACACTGCAGTTGCAGAGTATTTAGAAATCACCGTTTTAAAAAATAATTTTCCTTGCTTGTTTTGATTTGGTTTTCAGTTTGGTTTTCGGTTTTGGTTTCGCTTTTCGCAGTCGTCGCAGCCAATTGCGGCTGTGTGTTATCATCCGCGGTCGAGTCTGTAATTTGTTTTGTTTTGTTGGTATTTCTTTGCAGTTTTTGCCTATTTCTTTAGCACGATATTATGTAAATTTAAATGGTTATAGATATATTTTAATGCGTACACTCACTTCGTCGTGGTTAGCTATGGTTTTGTGCTTAATTGTTATGAAGGATAGAAACGAAACTGTTAACCAGACTATTGCAAGTTTGTTGCCTAAGTCTTTTGATTTGATAATGCACGTTAATAGATGAAGCCACGCCAAAAATTACTTTTATTTTATGGCTATGCAGCTATAATTATACAGTTTAACTGATAAGATAAACTCATATGATTTGAAAACTATTTTGCCCAATTTTCTGGCCAAAATGTTGTCTTTCAAGCGATTTCATGCTGTGCACCAAATAAATGCTTTTCCACTTCTACATTGGCCTCATTGTTATGGCTGTCTGCGAACAAACAGTAAAAGGAGGCAAAGTCGTCTGTGACAAAATATTCAAACCCCAACGAAGCAGCAAGGGCGTAGAAAAGTGAAAGATAGTTATAAAAGTATTTAAAGCAAGTTTTTTGGATGTCGTTAGACCTTGATTTATGGGTAAAAGTAAGTCTTTGTCTGGGATAGCCTGCGGATACCGTAGAAACCTAGACTAAGGCTGAAAAAGTGCAGACTTGAGAAAAATTGAAAGGGTTTAAATATTTTATTGGGCATATTTGTTTATTTAAATAACTAACAAATATTGTAAAGATAGGAAATACAATAATGCCAAAAAGCAATAAGAAGTAATACATTTGTTGAAGAGAAGAAAACTGCGTTAATATAATACAAAATAGTCTTCATATTATGTTTGAAAATATTTGTGGCAATCGCGTACTACCGATTAAATCGTTTCTATTAAATTCTAATACAACTTTTTGCTCTTTTATTTATTTATTGATGTCATGGGAAGCTTACATTTCTATTAATCTGTATCCCTTGCATCATTTCATATCAGGTTAATGTTAGAAAACGTATTCTAAATCATGCAAATAATTTTCAATTTAATTTACGATAATTTTTAGGCTTTAGTTCATAAATCAGCTCACCTGGTAAATAACTGAAATCCAATATATTCCCTGGGACACGTTTCCCACGACAATAGATGGCAATTAAATGGATTTATATCGAAATTGCCATTACGCAACAAGAATCTCAATGCGTCCAGGCTGAATTTGGCTATTGAACACACAAATATAAAATAGAAAACACAAGTCACATGCAGATTACATTATCAGAGAGTAGATCTCAGCTACAACCTTTTGCCGGTTGAATGAGGGAAAGTAAACACCAAAGCGACAATAACAAAATGAAAACGCTGGACATTTGGTAGAGAGTGCTGGGAATTCGCATATTTATCACGTACGACCACGAAATGCACTAAGTAAGATAGGAGCCGAGCCACATGGAACGCGTCTGGTTAATTGAATGAGCTCGTTGTCGCTGTTGTAGGCAGATAAAAGCCAAAACTCTGCCAAAGCTACCAAAAACAAAACTTGGCGCACACCACAGTGGCCCGGTGTGGCCCCAGCCTAAGACCCCAGACGGCTCACCCCCGGCCCGATTGACATTGCTTAGACAATCTTTAGTTACTATCTTAGTCTTAGTCTGAGTCTGTGTTTGGTTTGTGTTTGCTGCTCGTGCATTGAGTTGGTTGCGTGTCACCGAAACCCCATTTCCATATGGCTGCCCAGGCTGCTGTAGGTTACACAATGCCACACAACGATATTATAAAAATATTTATAAATTGTTTTAGACACATGTTTCACATTGCCAAATAAACACACACACAGCTGTACACACAGAACAGCATACGGACCAGCTGCAGGCTCGTTAACAACTCAAATTTTTAACTTCTTCGTCCACTGACAGGTCAAAGTTGGCATTGCTCCTCTAGCTAAGAGCCAAGCTATAAGAAAAAGTCAATTTTTCCAAAACTGGAAGTTGATTTGCTTGTTTGAATATGTTAATTTAATGCCAAATAAGCAATGTGATTTGCTTATAGGATTCCAAGCCATTAGACAGAACATTTAATATTTTAATATAACTACGTCAAAATTAACATGAAGAGCCAATTGAGAAAAGGATACCAAAATAGGAAATCAATAAAATAACATAAAACAAATTATTTCTTAATGTTTGTCTTTTCTTGAAGATACCGGTTGTTCTAACCGGAAAATGTCGTAATAGATAGCAGCGAAATCATTATGACCTTTCGTACTTTAAAAGTTGCTTGTATTGCTCGATCGTTACAATATATTCGAACATCAACTCTCCACTGTAGGACTGAACTTTTAAATAATCGCGGGCACACCGTTGTGCTCATTATGAGCTGTAACCCTACTGTTATATATAGCGTCGCCCTGCTGTTAACTAAATTTACTCATATTTGTCTATGAATACCTAGATGCATGCACAGACTGCTTAAATAAAATTATACAAAAATGATTTATCATAAAATAATTAAGAATTTAAATCGGCGCTCGAATATTTGTGATAACATAGGTAAGGTTTACTCAACTGTTAACGCAGCTTTTGTAACAGTAAACGCAAAAAAGAGCCGCTCTGTCAACTATTACTGCTGCGGTTATGTTAACGTTAAAAAGAGTATATTTTAATGTTTTCCAACACTCAAATGATACACATGCACATACACAAATACAGGCGTACAGTCGCAACATCTTAAAAAATTGAAACTTATATTTTGCAGCGTAAAAACTTATTTGGCCAATTTGCATACACCTAATTTAAAGTTTCATTGTAATGAACGATACCGCTGTGTTGAATTCAATGTCGTAGGGCCGCAGATAGCAAGTATTTAACAACAAATCACAACATGATTGCATCCGAATCGGAGGCTATAAACTCGGCCACTTATGTGGATAATTATCTTGATTCCGTGGAGAATCTACCTGATGATGTTCAACGCCAGCTGTCTCGCATACGTGATATAGACGTGCAGTACCGAGGTAAAATCAAAACGTATATACTTCCACCAAAAATCCCACTTATCCCATGCATACTATTTCCTCCTAATAGGACTAATACGAGATGTGGATCACTACTATGATCTTTATGTGCTGCATCAAAACTCGCCAGACACCAACCGCCGATGCCGTTCCATAACGCGTATGCACCAAAGCTTAATACAGGCTCAGGAACTGGGTGATGAGAAAATGCAGATTGTTAATCTCCTACAGGAGATAATAGACGGTAAAGTCAGACAATTGGACACAGATCAGCAGAATCTCGATTTAAAGGAGGAGCGGGAACGTTACGCGCAGCTTGACGATGGCCCGCCATCAAAGATTCAAAGGTTACAGAGTCCAATGTGTGATCAGGGCAACAGTGCGGGCAACAACGTGTTAAATAGTAGTGGACTGGGCAACTCAACTAACTCCGTTGCCAAGGACCATTATGGAGGACTGCCCTTTGGTGCTGTCATGGGCGTATCAGCTTCTGGCGGCGGCTTAAGTGGCAATGGCGGAGGTTCAACGCCGACGTACGATCGTTCGAGCCACTTGAACAGCAGTGGCAACGGCTTCAATGGCACCTTTTGTGGCGGTAATAGCGAGCTTCAGCGTTCGGGAAGTAAACGTTCACGACGGCGCAACGAAAGTTTACCAAACAATGGCAGCTCCACCGAAATGGGCGGCAATGAATCGAATTCGGCTAACGAAGCTGGTAGTAGTGGGAACGGAACTAGTGATCGGAAGGCTTCTTTGGGCAGTTCCGGTGGTTTGGGCCAACGTAAAAGCCAAGTGCAGTTATCAAGCGGAGGTGTTGCTAGTGGCACAGGTGGCGGTACCGGCAATGGCGGTGGCAGCAATTCTGGCAAAAAGAAGAAACGCAAAGTGCGTGGCGCGGGCGCTTCGAATACAGCGACGAATGCTCGTGAAGAAACGCCTCCGCCTGAACCCATCGATCCAGACGAGCCAACGTACTGCGTCTGTAATCAGGTATGTAACGCGAAAGTTTGTGGTAATCGCATAAAACACTTATTTTATTAATCTACTTTATATTCAGATTTCATTTGGAGAAATGATACTCTGCGACAACGATCTGTGCCCCATCGAGTGGTTCCACTTCTCGTGCGTTTCCCTTGTGCTGAAGCCAAAGGGCAAATGGTTTTGTCCAAACTGTCGCGGTGAGCGGCCAAATGTCATGAAGCCGAAGGCTCAATTTCTTAAGGAACTCGAGCGCTACAACAAGGAAAAGGAGGAGAAAACTTAAATTAACTCGTTATAAAAGTTTTGTGTTAAACACTTAGCCATTACAATTAGACCAGGGCTCAGCACTATGTACATTATTCGCTTCTTAAAATGTAGTTAATGTAAACACCCTTTCACAAACGGAACTTTAGTTTGTTTATTTGGCTTTTCGCCCCTTGTATCCACATTTTGCTTCAGTGGTTTTAAGGTTCGTCAATATCTGTATAAACGTTCAAGCTACATGATGTGTAAAATAAAATTTAACAAATGCTAAATAAACATTGATATTTATACTGAATATCGCTAAGATATACGGCAATAAGTTGAGGGCCTAATTTTGATTGACTTACATCAATATTTGTTGACCCAACTTATAAAATTCTAGACCCCATGATTTTCATAGCTATAGCATTTTCCACAGTCGGAAAAAAAACTAAATTAATATCTAGTTTGTACAGTAAAAATACAAATTTATTTGTGTTAATGTGTAATATTCTCTACGTGTTGTATGAAATACATAAGTGTAAAATATTATGTATAAGACACATTTAATATGGAATATTATGTTATTGGAGTATAAACTGTGGACGGATTGTTTGTATGGACAAAATACTTATAAGTAAATCTAATTTTAAAATGCTTTAAACTTGTTGATTATTCGATTTGCATTCGACAAGAATGTCGTCCTTAAGGCATCAATAGTTCGATATTTGGATTTTGTATCTCCAGGAAGATTTGGTACTGGGAGAATACGACCAGCCAGCAGTATAACTAAACGAGAAATGGTTAAATTGGTGACGACAACTGCATGTTCAACTTACATTATAAGCCACCCAAACGAAGTTTAGCAGCGCCGAGAATGTTTGCTCCAACTGAATGAAAGTTAATTAGTTGGTATATAAGGAATTAAAATTCATAATCTATATATGCTCACGTATATGTAGTAGCCTCCGATTAACCAAAGGCTCCACCCAAATTGAAATAGAATGGCGAGTCCAACCAAAAAGAGCCAGGGCAACAGCCAGCCACGCGTACTGTGAAATGGTTTTATTCGGAATATTAAGTATTTACAAATTCGTGGTACACACTTGTTTAACTCACCTTATCCTAATTCCAAAGTACACTAGATAGGATGACAATATAATAAGTAGGAAGTAAATTATAAAAAAGCCACCGGCTATCGGCATGGAAGTCCTTATGTCCGTTTCAAACAAGGGTGAATAAAGTTGGCCAGACTCTCCACCAGCGAGCATGTAGCAAATCAGGGTAATTAATACTACGCTTAACGATGCCGTGTATGCGGCAACAGCATAGCTGCCCGTGCGTACATTGTTGGACCAAATTATGGGTGACCAACAGGAGCTCAGGACGACCATTTTTAATAAATAAAATCGTTATTTACAAGATGCAACAAAATGTTTATGAAATAACAACAACGCCTTGTCAACGCCCTGGCAATGTGACCAAAAACTAAAATTAGAGATGCTAAATATGTTTTCGATTAATCGGTATTTGAATAAGAATGTTTAACCGATTTGAGAGAACGCGACATTTAATTTTGTGTAAAGGGGATTAATAGATTTTACCATTAGTTGTCAGTCATTTTGTTGTCTTTACTGTTGGTTAAGTACATGTTACACTTCGTTATGGTCCGAATATTATTTCCAGTGCAGCTATCGATTGCCGGCTAACTATCGGCTGTCATAGCTGTTTATATTTAAGAATCTGATAACTTGTAAGTAAATATGCCCTTAATGATCTCCTGAACTTGCTACTGTACTGTATAGCACTGATTAATTATTTAAATTAGTTCACCAACAATATTATAAGCTGAAACAAAGCGCAGCAGAGCAACATTTTTTTAATGTGAAGTGTAGTTGATTGAGTAGGCAACAGATGGCGCCAATTGCAATTTGTAAAATGTTAGCCGACGAAAACGTCTAACAGCAAGTAAGCGGCAAGCGGCGGTTATGTTAACGGAATTTAAAAAAGTTTATCAACAAATATGTATGTTTTAAGATAGTTTGCTTTTGATCAGTATCTATGATTTTCTCTTGAAAGCCTCAATAAATAAGAACAAACAAATAATATTTAGTAATAGTTAATTACATAATGTATATGGAAAATAATCGTATGCATTTGCTTCGTTGGATTATTATTATATTTATTATTATTTATTATATATTACTTTTATGAAATGACCTTTTCGATATCATTGCAAAATATGGGTATAAATTACATCCTTATATTGAGGATAGACAGAACTATATTATATATTTTTGTCATTTTTTTTACTCATTTACTCAAGTATATTAGTTAGTAAGGCTGATCTGTATTGATTGCTTTCAAAAAACGTATTTAATTTACTTTCTGAGAAAAGAACAAGCCGATTTGCACTTAAGCGCCTAGAAAAGCTTCAATCCAAATCAATTTAATTTTAGTCTGAACAATAGCGCTTTGTAAAATACAAAGTGATATACGAAGTGATTGAAAGCAATTGATTGGTCCACGAACCACTTTCATTACTTATGCAATTGCCAATCAATTTTCAATTTGATGCCAACCAAAGAGAGTCAAATTCGACACAATTCCACCGAAAATTGCCGATAAGCTTAGCTACTTATGTAGTTGCCCCCCCCCCAGCCGAGTGGAGGCGCCATGAAACTTGCGCTCGTCTAATCAGAGCGGGCCATAAATTCCAAAAGAGCGTTGAAAATTGCGATCCGCATTGCTTCGCCCGGCTGCCTGCTATTCTCGGTCGGCGTTGCCAACTTTACTAATTAATTGTGCACTTGAGAATTTTTGAGCAACAGCGCACAAAGCAAACTGCAAACTTGCCTCTCTAGGCAAAAAACTTGGCAAAGGATAGATGGCTGGAGTAAGGGGGCGAGGGTGGTAGGAATAAAGGTAAAGAAAGGGAGAGGGAGAGAGAGTTAAGTGAGTGTGTGCAATGAGAGTGTGTGCGTTAGGTATGGCAACTGGCAAAGTTGATGAGTAAATAAACTAACAATTTTTCCTACTTAATTAACAAAATTGTTTTAATGCGCTGCCAACGTCTACGCCGCCGTCGCCGCCGCCGCAGAGCAGAAATGCCAACTGAAGCGTTTAGTGATGGCGACGGCGATGTCGCTTCGTTGTCAACATTGACAGACTGACAAGCTGACTGCCTGGCTGAATGACTAAATGACTAAGCAAACAAACTGTGAAGTGTGGCGTTGAAGGCAACATCAAAATGGCGGCATTGCAACTCAATAATTAAACTTGTCGCCAGTAGATGGCGTTAAGTCATGCATGTGTTGATATAGGGGCACGGGGGCTGGATTGTATTAAAAAGTTTCATCACGCCAGAAGGAGCTGAATCACAATTATGCCATGTTGAAACATGTTCTCTTATTTACAAGTGCCTCAATTTTCTTTGGCACAGTTTGTTTAAGGATAGTGTGTTACTTTATAATACGATAACTCAAACTTAAACATTGTGAACATACATTTATTAACCGATTTGCGTAAGTCTTAAACGAAATAACTGTTAAATATAATAAATAGAAATGAACACAAGTAGGGCTGTTACAAAATGGCGTTGTTATAGGCGAAAGTTGAGCGATATGGCAGCCTTCCAAGGTTAAGTACAGCAATAAGATTTGATTGTTTCAAATAACAAACCACTCGACAATATTACTAATATAAGCATAAAAAATATTTTATTCATTATAGCCTACTTTCAGGATATTTTATTCTATTTTATTTCCATTGACAAATGCTTGCTGATTAACATATAAAGTCGTTTCCGCGGCATTCCTTTGTTGTGGGAAGGGGGCCATTTATTTGCCAGCATTGACAACTCTGCGCCACAATAAATTGCAACCCTGTAAGCAATGCATTGCTGCTGCTGCTGCTGCTGTTGCTGCTGCATTCTGGGACGTTGCGGCTTATGAATTGCATTACAAATTCGCATAAATTTTGCGCCAAAGTATGCGCAACAAATCGTTTGTGGCAAGCGCATTTATCATCAAAAAGACGCATCCATTGCAGAAATTCAATCTAAAGCCAACCGCGAGAATTATGAGCTGAATATGGCAGCACTTACCCCAACCCAACCCACACTTCCGGCGGAAAATATTTGCTGAAGCAGCTTTGACGGGCTTTGTGAATTGACTTTTAAATTGCTCAAGCTGAATTATGTATTGGCGTTTCGTTTATTGGATTTATTGGCTATTTAAAATGTTATATGCAAATTAATCGCAATGGGAAATGAAAAGTCTGACGAGAAGTAAACTTAAACTCATAAAACTATTTTCCACTTAGAAGCGTGAATTGTCCGAAAAGTGTGAGCTATGTGTCAAGTGAATTAGGAGGTTAGAACAGTCTTATAAGATCTCAGCAAACTGTCTAAATCAAAGCATTTGTAGTACTATTAAGCTGGTACTAGTAGCTTTTTACCCTCATATTTTAGCAGCTCATCAGTTTATTATCGCTTGATTTATACAAGTTAATTAACACGTTCGTTAGCGAGAAGAAAAAGTGGAATGTTCAACAACATGGAATGGAGTTGGGGATAGAGGAAGTACGACATATGGACGGATGGCCTTACCTATGTCAACACGCAGACAAAAAGCACAATTAAACCCTTTGAAAGGGCGCAGACAATGCAGCAAATACAAACAAAGCCAAATGCCGAAGGGTTGGCGTTGAAAAGGCTGTGAAGGTCAAGCCGGAGCCAACCCCCCCCACTAGCAGCGGGGGCCAGGCTTCGGGCCTTGGGCCAGCCGTAGATTTATTGGATATTGTCGCATAAAGTCACATGGATTTTTACACAACATTTTATCGCCAGACGCAAAGATAAACGCCATAAACAATTGTCTGGTAGCAGCAGAAATTGCTGGCAATAAAGTCGAGGCCTGAAGAGTGAAGAGGGGCGGAGTTGGAGCTGTTGGCAAACATATTTAGACTTTTCTTAAGTAAATTACTGCAAAAATCGACAGAGCTCACGACGGAAGCTTAAATGGGCGCAAAAATGTCATTAAACAGGCAGCCGGAACATTGCCGGGCGCAAAGCAAGCAGCCAACCATTCTTGCTCTGGAGTGCGGGCAAGTTGTTGTTTCCGTTTCCGTCAATGTTGAGGTCCTTTTGAAATGTTGACGACAGCCAACAACAACAACAACAGCAACAACAACAACAGCAGCAACAACGTCTCGAACAACAACCCCCTGCAACCGACAACGTGCCCTGCCAATGAAACCCCATCCTGAGATTTTGGCATCTCATCCGCAACGTTTGTATTGACGCTTGGCATCTGCCCTCGTCTCATTTGTGATTTGTGGAGCTGCAGCTGCAAATATTTGCTTAGTCCTTTTGCACCCGGTCAACGATTGCCAGCGAGTTGTGAGCCAAGCGGGCAATGAGTAAGCCCGGCAAATGTTTGCTTGTTTTCATTGGGATTTTGTTCGGCTACAGATATGGGCTGATTAAGCCTTTGAATGTCGGCGCCGATCACAGATCTAAGTCTGAAAGAAAACATACATTAATTGGAAAAAAATTATTAAATTGCTGTAATATGAGCAGCAATTTTTGTGGAAAACTGAGAGTACAAATAAGGCTCTGACTCAAATCGATTCCAAAGATATTTTCTGAACACAGCTGTAAGGCTAAAGCTACATTTATTAGAAATCTGTGAACCCTTTTTGAAAATTGGAAAATGTGGACTAAAGATTGTATTGGCAACAATTTACATTTCTTCCGATAGGCTTCAAACTTATTTTGAAAGCTCTATAAAAAATTAATGAATCAGTTTTAATTTTTTTGCATATCTTTATTTCTATCTGATCGGCTTTTACTGTTCTAGCAACTTTCTTCAGAGTGAGAAACGTTTTCAGCAGTTATTGAAAATTCACGCAACAGTTCGGAAAACGCGCGAATAAGTAAATTTTAGGCGCTTACCCCGGGAAAAGCCTCGCTAGTATTAAAGCTAGAAGGCAAAACTATTAGATTAACAGAACTATGTTGCGTGATCATAATGAATATATAATATATATATTTATTTATTTTTTTTCTGCCTGTCTGTTTAAAATCCTTTAGTACTTGATAATCTATATAGATAAAACTTACATGTATATATCTAAATCTTTGCTACTCTAAATCTATGCTACAGAACATGTATACTATGTTTTATTGCATATATCATTGACAGGCTCGATCGGGCTCTTACCTGAGTTTTTGTTTAACAACGTGGATTTAACTTTGTGATATTAATTAAGATTTTTACATCAAACTAGTAAGGCTCTTATTGAGTTTAAGTGTATTGCCTATGTCTGCGGCATGCTAACTTGCCGATCTGTAGGGAAATTATAAATTTAGTTAGCTAAAAGTTTGATTTTTTAAACTGACAAGATTCTCTTTAGGCAAATACATTTTAATTTTTTTAAATTAGTCTAGACAAAAATGTTGTTTTCTATTTGGCCAACTCTGTTGCTGATTGCTCCGTTGTTTCTGCCGACGCATCAGAAGAGGACGCCAGGTAGAACTGCACGGGCTCAACCAACGCCGCCACCGCCAACGATGTCTACGGCAGCTCCAGTCGAGCCGAATGTATTGCAGATCACCAGGAGGAACTTCAATAGCACTTTGCACGCATATGAGGTGGTCTTTATCAATTTCTATGCGGATTGGTGTCACTTCAGTACCCGCCTGATGCCGATCTTTGAGGATGCGGCCGTCCGGCTGGCGGAGAAGCTGCCACCGTCGGCGGGAGTGCGTTTGGCACGCGTCGACTGTATGCTGGAAGTGGAGCTCTCCAATATGTGCGACATCAGCAAGTTTCCGACGCTGCGTCTGTATTATCGCGGCCATCCGCTGCGCCAGGAGTATCGTGGACAGCGTTCCGTTGAGGCGCTTGTCGCGTATGTGAAGAAGCAATTCGAATCGTCCATCAAAACGATAATCAATATCCAGGAGCTGGATGAGATTGATGTCACAAGGCGTTCGGTGATTGGTTTCTTCGAGAGCCGTAAGGAGCTGTCTGCAGCCCTTTTTGTTCTGCTGGCGGAGCGTTATAAAAACGATTGTGATTTCTATATAAGAATCGGCGCCAAGCTGGACAATGTGGCGTTTACGGAAAAAATGCCCACAATTGTCTACCGTCCGGACGTTGCGCGCACCCATGCTGCGGATGAGATCTATTACGGCGATGCGAAATCACAAATCGAAATGGAGGAGTGGCTCTTTAAGAAGTGTGTGCCGCTGGTGCGTGAGGTCGACTTTGGCAATGTGGAGGAGATAATCGAACAGCGATTGCCGCTGCTCGTTCTCTTCCATATGCCCGACGATGTTGGCTCTGTGAAGGATTTCAAGTCCATTGTGGAAATGCAATTGGCCGGCTGTGTGGACTGTGGCCAATTCAACTTTGTCACCGTCAACGGCCTCAAGTTTCAGCATTCGGTGCTGCACATGGGCAAAACGCAACGGGATCTGCCCCTGATCGCCATCGATTCGCTAAAGTTTATGTATCCGTATCCCAAGTTTAAGGACATGTACATTCCGGGCCATTTAAAAATGTTCATTAGCGATTTTAGCAGCCAGCATTTAAAGCACAAACTCAAAATGCGGCATGCCATCGAACACGAAACCAATCCGCCGCCGCTATCCACCTTCAAGGATCTGGGTCCCTCCAAGCATCGCTACTCTCTGGTCGGACATGATGAGCTGTGAGCCATAGTTTCAACTTTTACTACTGCTGCTGCTGCTGCTGCTGCTCCCTGTCTTATTGTTGCTCTTGTTAATAAAGTATCTTTTGTTGCTAGCAACTTAATCAGTTAGTAGGTTCGCTGTGCACTTTTTTTGTAGTGCCGCAATGCAACACTGGACAACAGGAAATGCCTTTTGTAATGCTGAAAAACTGTTGCAGCCAATCGATAGAAGTGTTAGTTAATGTGCTCTTTTATTGCGCAGTTTTTGTGGTTTGAAAGTGAATTCAATTTATTTATATTGCTGTCTACATATGTATTGAATTATGGCTTAAGAACTTTTCTAATACCCTTCAATAATTTATATTAAATTATACTTAAGATGTTAAGTATTTCCAACAAATTGTAAGATCACATTTTCTTCGATCATTTCTATATATATATATTTTTTTGTTGACCTTATCATATTTTTTCCATGTTTTATCCTGTTAATTTTCTTTATACATTATCTATCCAAATTATTCTTAAATTGCTTTCATACATATATAGAATTATTTTTACATTTCTCTCTTTTTGTCCTACTAAATATCTCACTTTGCTTACCTTAACACTTTTTTGCTCTCTATGCCCTTTTCCAGTTTTGAAAATTATCTGTTGAAAATTTGGTAGCAGAGTGTAATCAGGCCGGAGTCGACCGGTGTGTCGGGTCGTACATTTTGCAGCGCCCTAAAAAATGCTCGTCTCTCGTTGCACGTTTTTAGTTCCTCGTTCTGTGGGTACATGGTAAAAACAAATTGCCTGCAACTAAACATAATGGTTAAACAGACACCTGCTCAAGGCACACTCAAGGAAAATCACTTGAGCTGTCTGGGTGCCAGGGCCTTATCGTGCACGGCTCAGCCAAGCCAAGCCGAGCCGAGCCGAGCCAAGCCATTTACTTCATACTCCATTCGTGGCCTCCGCATCCAGCTCTCAACATAATTTGCTGTGGTTTTGCATTTACTTTGCATCTCAAGCATGCTTGAGGCTTTGCCTGCTGCAGCCAGCAGCCAGCAGCATTAGCCCGGTTTTGCTTCTGGGCGCAGCCACTTTCCAGCTAACCAAGCTAACCCGGCTTCCTACTTGACTGAGCTCGAGGCTTGTCTTGTGCCTTGCTCTGCCTGGCACTTCCGTTTCCGCCTAGAACTGCAGCCCCGGTGCTGTTCCGTCCGTTTGTTAGTTTTAGTTTTATGCGCTGCATTTGCGCCCTGTTTGCAATCACTCCAGCGCCGTGGTCGTCCTTGCGGTGACTCAGACCCAAAGCTGCAGCTGAGCAGATGGGAAGCAGCAGATGGATGCAGTTGAAGATGCAGTCGTGTTCCCGTGTAGAATTTTTCGTTTGTTTTTGTGGCTTTGCTGCATTGAGTGTTGCCTGTTATTTAAGCTGTTTGGCATTTGCACTAACATATGCGCATATCTAATATGCAATTGTTTTTCGTGGTTACAGATTTGCATGCTTTAAGTACACTGCGAGAAAAAAACGGCTTAGGTAAATAGCTTAAACTTTATTATTTTAGCGGCATATTTTATAAAAGTATGCTGCACTCATGTGATCAGAGAGCGAGCAATTACAAGGTTACATTAAATAATTAAGCATAAGTAAGTAAATTTCTTGCAGTGTACTATACTATACATGCAAAAATGCCAGCCACATGTACTTAAAGGCTGTGTTTGCCGCTCGTCGTTGCCAAGCTTAAAGCATGCGCTATTTGCACAACAAATTTGAGCTCATTTACACGCAAAGAAAACAAACAGAAACCGAAGAAACGACCCGGCAAAAGTTGGTGGATGCAGCTCCTCAGCTGCCGGGGCTGACTTTTGAGCCAAGTGAAAAACTATTTTGCTTGCTTCTTAATTTAATTAGCACTCAATTTGTATGTGTGTTGCATTTACTTTCTGCGTGTATGTGTGTCTGTCAGATGTAAAAACAATTTTCAACTTTTGCGCTACTCATTTGTTGCTGCAACTTGTCTGCTGCTTTTTAATTAAACGCATTAAATTATTTCCATTGCCGGCAACTTGAATGAGGCCTGAGCCTATTAGATGTATATTAAAGGCAATAATGCTGTGGTATGAGATCTTTGACTCTATAAAGCTATCAGATTAAAACGGGCATGAGTACTCTAGTCGAGAGTGCGTGACTAGCAGATTCCCATATTCGAGGTTTTCCTAGCTAAAACATATTGACATAAAAAGTTAGATCGGAATAAACTAAAGCTTTTCTTTTACTCTAATTTTTCACTTAGAAGTGCAGACGGTTCACATCTTGAGGAATATCTTTTGGAATACTTTGGATCTCGCTGCGGCTAATACCTTTATCTTGTTGTTTTATTAAAATGTCGTAGCAAAATTGTCTCTTTCATTAATTAGGCGCACTTCATTAATTGTTGTGTCGTGTATGTGTGCTTGTGTGCGTGTGAAGTCAACGCCCTCGGCAGCCTAGAAATCGCTCCACTCATGTAGATTTATTAAGGCTTCCCGCATGCATTTAGCATTTAGATTGGAATCGGGAGTCACGCTGCATGATTGATTGTCCTGTTCCCGTCCTGCGGCCCGGCTCCCTTCAATTGCACGCCAAGCAATTTCCTTGGGGAACTGTGGGGCAGCTCTGGCTGTGACAGGGGGGCACGTGAGGCTGTTGACACAGGTGTTGCTTGCTTTTAATTCTAATTGGTCAACGTTGGCAATTTCTCTAAATGAATTTTGCATTACGTTGACAAAACCAAAAAAGAAAATAAAGTAAAGAAAAACTGCGCACCCCAAAGGAAATTAAGACAAAGCCATCGAGACATTTTCATTTGTTTGCAGTCATGACTTTCAATTTGTAAAACAGAAGCGGCATACTTATTTTTGTTGCCTTCACAAGGAAATTTTTTCACAGGAAAATTCATTAGACGCAGCATCTTTTTGGTATACCAAAAAAGACATGATCGAGCAATATCTAAGAAGACATCATGATTTTTATAAAAGTCTGCTTGTTTTATGGCTTAAGCAGATATTTAGTCAATTAAAATAATGTTAAAGATATTTGTCTTTACCATGATTTTTAATATCTGATAAAGAGTGGAAGGAATCTCTTCTCACCTAACCAATTTTGTATCATATTTGACTAGTGTATTCCTATGAGTTCTGCCTGGACCTTTGCCTTTACAAAGCCGCGTAGCTACGTCTTTTTTCCAGCTGAACAGCGAGTTTTTAATTTTTATGTGGACCCTGGCAACTTTGGTTGCCTGTTTGAAACTTCGATAAATGCCATAAATTGCCCAGAATGACTTATGGAATCTATGAGCTCTCTCCCCCTCATCGCAATGTCAACACATTTTTTATGCCGCAATCTGGAAACGTTCGAGGCGTTACTCGTGCTGCAGACACAGAGTTCAAAGCGCACTCAACAGATGAGATTAGTAGACAGGGGCATATAAAAAACAAATAGTAGGGGTTAGGGCATTTAGCATGAACGACTGTAATATATCCTGCACATATGGAAATCGAATATACATATAGAATTGAAGTGTTCAAAAGTTAAAGTTATCTAAGCCGTGATCAACAGAAAACCCTAACAAAAACATACTGGGTAATCAAGTTTGTAACCGAAGCGTTAAAAAAAGCGATGTTATAATTTCAATTTCCAAATAATTGTAGCAACGATTGATTTGGATATTAACTAGACAAAAATCCAATTGAGAGTTAAAGGCGATATTTTAAGAAAAATACCTTCAAATTAGGCAAAGTCTGAGTGAGCCAAAATACATGTTTATAGGTTACGGAATGCCTTAGTATTTATTAGTACATTCTTGTAATTTATATTATTCATAGTATTGTTGTATATATATGTATGGCCAAGCTTTGCAGAAGGTCACATTTATATAGTATTGAGTTACAAAAATTGTCGTCATGAGGTCAAACAATATTGTCATATTGCGCTATTTTCACACACAAACGGAAACAGACCCAAACACTCAAAATCGTGATATCCGAAATTGTAACCTAAGAAATCGGCATATGCCACACATTCCCGATGATTGAAGTCCGGTTGATTGAAGCACCACCTGGCATAGCTTAAAGGAGCCCCATTTTTGGAGAGAACAAACCTTCGATTGGTACCCTGGGCACTAGCACCGATCCAGATAGAATCAAACCAACTATTCACAAATGGCACACCCAAATCTTGCAGATATTTTGTTGCAACAACTCTTTCCACATTACTATCGAATACCAATAGATTAGCATTCAGATCGCGGCATTTCTGAAATGCATTTCGTTAGGACAAAAGTGAGCTGGGTGTAGTAGAACTAGATTGATTATTAAAAAATGTTTGACCAATCGCAAGTCGATTGTGGAGAACTATGGAACTATAAATATTCAGCCAGATAGAATCGTTCTCTCGCGAACACGCAAGATACCTCGTCATGAGGGTGCATTCATTTCATCATCAAATACTATGAAATACATTTTATGTTATCCTAAGGTATGCTACCTGTTAATTGTTTTTGTTTATAAACCATTAAATATTTAAAGAATTTGTTAATCATTATTCTTGTTTCATTATTATATAGTATTGCCGGCCGTTTCAGTATGCTCTTCTTCAAAAGATTAATTTCTGTCCCTTTCGTAGTTAATTAAAAACCTGTCTTTAGCGGATTATTTTTAAAATTTATCACCTGCAACTAAGTTGTTTATGCTGTTTTCGGTTCCAGTGTTTGCTTTGCAGGGCGTCTGCCCGCAATTCGAATAAGAATAAAACGATGCCAGGGATACTCTATAGAGTTACAGCTTACGGATTTTGGCAAAAAATGTAATGTAACCCCTTGCCATTTGGTCAATTTTGGTCAAAATTTAGATATTCATTTTTTTGATGCCAATCGTTACTACTGATCCTTACGACTATAAAATGGTATGCAATTCCAAAATCGGACATTTTCTGGCCGAGATATTCCAAAAAATCAATAAAACAGGCTGACTTTACAAACTAATCGATTTTTGGTCAACAACTTTTTTTTGGCCGATCGATATTTAAAATGTTTGAATGACAATTTATAGTAAAGATCCGTACAAACTCAAAAAGGTGTAAAACTACAAAATCGGACATTTCTTGGCCGAGATATTCAAAAAAAAATCATCAAAAAAGTTTTGATTTTCAAACCAACCCCGGTTTT
Source organism: Drosophila virilis (assembly GCF_030788295.1). Taxonomy (NCBI): domain Eukaryota; kingdom Metazoa; phylum Arthropoda; class Insecta; order Diptera; family Drosophilidae; genus Drosophila; species Drosophila virilis. The sequence continues at coordinate 12,918,198 of NC_091546.1, read as the reverse complement.
GGCAAAAAACGTGATGTAACCCCTTGCCATTTGGTCAATTTTGGTCAAAATTTAGATATTCATATTTTTGATGCCAATCGTTAGAACTGATCCTTACGAGCATAAAATGGTATACAATTCCAAAATCGGCAATTTTTTGGCTGAGATATTACAAAAAATCATCAAAACAGGTTGACTTTACAATCGAATGGGTCAACAACTTTTTTAAGCCCATCGATATTTAAAATGTTTGAATGACAATTTATAATAGGGATCCGTACAAATTCAAAAAGGTGTAATATTTTGAAATCAGACATTATTTACCCGAGATAATAAAAAAAAGTCATCGAAAAAGTTTCGATTTTCGCACCGACCTCGATTTTGAAAAAATCGTGATGGAAGGTCATATCTCCGCGCGGAGTTATGTCGTTTTGGAACGTCATATCTCCACGCGGAGTTATGTCGTTTTGGAACGTCATATCTCCACGCGGAGTTATATCGTTTTGCAACGTCATATCTCCGCGCGGAGTTATGTCGTTTTGGAACGTCATATCTCCGCGCGGAGTTATGTCGTTTTGGAACGTCATATCTCCACGCGGAGTTATGTCGTTTTGCAACGTCATATCTCCGCGCGGAGCTATTACCCGAGATATTAAAAAATATCATCGAAATAGTTTTAATTTTCGAGCCAACCTCGGTTTTGGCAAAAAACGGGGTCAATTTTGGTCAAGATTTAGATATTCATATTTTTGATGCCAATCGTTAGAACTGATCCTTACGAGCATAAAATGGTATACAATTCCAAAATCGGCAATTTTTTGGCTGAGGTTGACTTTACAATCGAATGGGTTTTTGGTCAACAACTTTTTTTAGCCCATCGATGCTTAAAATGTTTGAATGACAATTTATAGTAGGGATCCGTACAAATTCAAAAAAATGTAATATTTTGAAAACAGACATTATTTACCCGACACTTCTTAAAAAAAAATCATCGAAAAAGTTTCGATTTTCGCACCGACCTCGATTTTAAAAAAATCGTGATGGAAGGTCATATCTCCGCGCGGAGTTTTGTCGTTTTGGAACGTTATATCTCCGCGCGGAGTTATGTCGTTTTGGAACGTCATATCTCCGCGCGGAGTTATGTCGTTTTGGAACGTCATATCTCCGCGCGGAGTTATGTCGTTTTGGAACGTCATATCTCCGCGGGGAGCTATTACCAGAGGTTTTTAAAAAATATCATCGAAATAGTTTTAATTTTCGAGCCGACCCCGGTTTTGGCAAAAAACGTGATGTAACGTAACCCCTTGCCATTTGGTCAATTTTGGTCAAAATTTAGATATTCATATTTTTGATGCCAATCGTTAGAACTGATCCTTACGAGCATAAAATGGTATACAATTCCAAAATCGGCAATTTTTTGGCTGAGATATTACAAAAAATCATCAAAACAGGTTGACTTTACAATCGAATGGGTTTTTGGTCAACAACTTTTTTTAGCCCATCGATATTTAAAATGTTTGAATGACAATTTATAATAGGGATCCGTACAAATTCAAAAAGGTGTAATATTTTGAAATCAGACATTATTTACCCGAGATATTAAAAAAAAATCATCGAAAAAGTTTCGATTTTCGCACCGACCTCGATTTTGAAAAAATCGTGATGGAAGGTCATATCTCCGCGCGGAGTTATGTCGTTTTCGAACGTCATATCTCCACGCGGAGTTATGTCGTTTTGGAACGTCATATCTCCGCGCGAAGTTATGTCGTTTTGGAACGTCATATCTCCGCGCGGAGTTATGTCGTTTTGGAACGTCATATCTCCGCGCGGAGTTATGTCGTTTTGGAACGTCATATCTCCGCGCGGAGTTATGTCGTTTTGGAACGTCATATCTCCGCGCGGAGTTATGTCGTTTTGGAACGTCATATCTCCACGCGAAGTTATGTCGTTTTGGAACGTCATATCTCCGCGCGGAGTTATGTCGTTTTGGAACGTTATATCTCCACGCGGAATTATGTCGTTTTGGAACGTCATATCTCCACGCGGAGTTATGTCGTTTTGCAACGTCATATCTCCGCGCGCAGCTATTACCCGAGATATTAAAAAATATCATTGAAATAGTTTTAATTTTCGAGCCGACCCCGGTTTTGGCAAAAAACGGGGTCAATTTTGGTCAAAATTTAGATATTCATATTTTTGATGCCAATCGTTAGAACTGATCCTTACGAGCATAAAATTGTATACAATTCCAAAATCGGCAATTTTTTGGCTGAGATTTTACAAAAAATCATCAAAACAGGTTGACTTTACAATCGAATGGGTTTTTGGTCAACAACTTTTTTTAGCCCATCGATGCTTAAAATGTTTGAATGACAATTTATAGTAGGGATCCGTACAAATTCAAAAAAGTGTAATATTTTGAAAACAGACATTATTTACCCGACATATTAAAAAAAAATCATCGAAAAAGTTTCGATTTTCGCACCGACCTCGATTTTGAAAAAATCGTGATGGAAGGTCATATCTCCGCGCGGAGTTATGTCGTTTTGGAACGTCATATCTCCACGCGGAGTTATGTCGTTTTGGAACGTCATATCTCCACGCGGAGTTATGTCGTTTTGCAACGTCATATCTCCGCGCGGAGCTATTACCCGAGATATTAAAAAATATCATCGAAATAGTTTTAATTTTCGAGCCAACCTCGGTTTTTGCAAAAAACGGGGTCAATTTTGGTCAAGATTTAGATATTCATATTTTTGATGCCAATCGTTAGAACTGATCCTTACGAGCATAAAATGGTATACAATTCCAAAATCGGCAATTTTTTGGCTGAGGTTGACTTTACAATCGAATGGGTTTTTGGTCAACAACTTTTTTTAGCCCATCGATATTTAAAATGTTTGAATGACAATTTATAATAGGGATCCGTACAAATTCAAAAAGGTGTAATATTTTGAAATCAGACATTATTTACCCGAGATATTAAAAAAAAATCATCGAAAAAGTTTCGATTTTCGCACCGACCTCGATTTTGAAAAAATCGTGATGGAAGGTCATATCTCCGCGCGGAGTTATGTCGTTTTCGAACGTCATATCTCCACGCGGAGTTATGTCGTTTTGGAACGTCATATCTCCGCGCGAAGTTATGTCGTTTTGGAACGTCATATCTCCGCGCGGAGTTATGTCGTTTTGGAACGTCATATCTCCGCGCGGAGTTATGTCGTTTTGGAACGTCATATCTCCGCGCGGAGTTATGTCGTTTTGGAACGTCATATCTCCGCGCGGAGTTATGTCGTTTTGGAACGTCATATCTCCACGCGAAGTTATGTCGTTTTGGAACGTCATATCTCCGCGCGGAGTTATGTCGTTTTGGAACGTTATATCTCCACGCGGAATTATGTCGTTTTGGAACGTCATATCTCCACGCGGAGTTATGTCGTTTTGCAACGTCATATCTCCGCGCGCAGCTATTACCCGAGATATTAAAAAATATCATTGAAATAGTTTTAATTTTCGAGCCGACCCCGGTTTTGGCAAAAAACGGGGTCAATTTTGGTCAAAATTTAGATATTCATATTTTTGATGCCAATCGTTAGAACTGATCCTTACGAGCATAAAATTGTATACAATTCCAAAATCGGCAATTTTTTGGCTGAGATTTTACAAAAAATCATCAAAACAGGTTGACTTTACAATCGAATGGGTTTTTGGTCAACAACTTTTTTTAGCCCATCGATGCTTAAAATGTTTGAATGACAATTTATAGTAGGGATCCGTACAAATTCAAAAAAGTGTAATATTTTGAAAACAGACATTATTTACCCGACATATTAAAAAAAAATCATCGAAAAAGTTTCGATTTTCGCACCGACCTCGATTTTGAAAAAATCGTGATGGAAGGTCATATCTCCGCGCGGAGTTATGTCGTTTTGGAACGTCATATCTCCACGCGGAGTTATGTCGTTTTGGAACGTCATATCTCCACGCGGAGTTATGTCGTTTTGCAACGTCATATCTCCGCGCGGAGCTATTACCCGAGATATTAAAAAATATCATCGAAATAGTTTTAATTTTCGAGCCAACCTCGGTTTTTGCAAAAAACGGGGTCAATTTTGGTCAAGATTTAGATATTCATATTTTTGATGCCAATCGTTAGAACTGATCCTTACGAGCATAAAATGGTATACAATTCCAAAATCGGCAATTTTTTGGCTGAGGTTGACTTTACAATCGAATGGGTTTTTGGTCAACAACTTTTTTTAGCCCATCGATGCTTAAAATGTTTGAATGACAATTTATAGTAGGGATCCGTACAAATTCAAAAAAATGTAATATTTTGAAAACAGACATTATTTACCCGACACTTCTTAAAAAAAAATCATCGAAAAAGTTTCGATTTTCGCACCGACCTCGATTTTAAAAAAATCGTGATGGAAGGTCATATCTCCGCGCGGAGTTTTGTCGTTTTGGAACGTTATATCTCCGCGCGGAGTTATGTCGTTTTGGAACGTCATATCTCCGCGCGGAGTTATGTCGTTTTGGAACGTCATATCTCCGCGCGGAGTTATGTCGTTTTGGAACGTCATATCTCCGCGCGGAGTTATGTCGTTTTGGAACGTCATATCTCCGCGGGGAGCTATTACCAGAGGTTTTTAAAAAATATCATCGAAATAGTTTTAATTTTCGAGCCGACCCCGGTTTTGGCAAAAAACGTGATGTAACGTAACCCCTTGCCATTTGGTCAATTTTGGTCAAAATTTAGATATTCATATTTTTGATGCCAATCGTTAGAACTGATCCTAACGAGCATAAAATGGTATACAATTCCAAAATCGGCAATTTTTTGGCTGAGATATTACAAAAAATCATCAAAACAGGTTGACTTTACAATCGAATGGGTTTTTGGTCAACAACTTTTTTTAGCCCATCGATATTTAAAATGTTTGAATGACAATTTATAATAGGGATCCCTACAAATTCAAAAAGGTGTAATATTTTGAAATCAGACATTATTTACCCGAGATATTAAAAAAAAATCATCGAAAAAGTTTCGATTTTCGCACCGACCTCGATTTAAAAAAAAATCGTGATGGAAGGTCATATCTCCGCGCGGAGTTATGTCGTTTTCGAACGTCATATCTCCACGCGGAGTTATGTCGTTTTGGAACGTCATATCTCCGCGCGAAGTTATGTCGTTTTGGAACGTCATATCTCCGCGCGGAGTTATGTCGTTTTGGAACGTCATATCTCCGCGCGGAGTTATGTCGTTTTGGAACGTCATATCTCCGCGCGGAGTTATGTCGTTTTGGAACGTCATATCTCCGCGCGGAGTTATGTCGTTTTGGAACGTCATATCTCCACGCGAAGTTATGTCGTTTTGGAACGTCATATCTCCGCGCGGAGTTATGTCGTTTTGGAACGTTATATCTCCACGCGGAATTATGTCGTTTTGGAACGTCATATCTCCACGCGGAGTTATGTCGTTTTGCAACGTCATATCTCCGCGCGCAGCTATTACCCGAGATATTAAAAAATATCATTGAAATAGTTTTAATTTTCGAGCCGACCCCGGTTTTGGCAAAAAACGGGGTCAATTTTGGTAAAAATTTAGATATTCATATTTTTGATGCCAATCGTTAGAACTGATCCTTACGAGCATAAAATTGTATACAATTCCAAAATCGGCAATTTTTTGGCTGAGATTTTACAAAAAATCATCAAAACAGGTTGACTTTACAATCGAATGGGTTTTTGGTCAACAACTTTTTTTAGCCCATCGATGCTTAAAATGTTTGAATGACAATTTATAGTAGGGATCCGTACAAATTCAAAAAAGTGTAATATTTTGAAAACAGACATTATTTACCCGACATATTAAAAAAAAATCATCGAAAAAGTTTCGATTTTCGCACCGACCTCGATTTTGAAAAAATCGTGATGGAAGGTCATATCTCCGCGCGGAGTTATGTCGTTTTGGAACGTCATATCTCCACGCGGAGTTATGTCGTTTTGGAACGTCATATCTCCACGCGGAGTTATGTCGTTTTGGAACGTCATATCTCCACGCGGAGTTATATCGTTTTGCAACGTCATATCTCCACGCGGAGTTATGTCGTTTTGCAACGTCATATTTCCGCGCGGAGCTATTACCCGAGCTATTAAAAAATATCATCGAAATAGTTTCAATTTTCGAGCCGACCCCGGTTTTGGCAAAAAACGTGATGTAACCCCTTGCCATTTGGTCAATTTTGGTCAAAATTTAGATATTCATATTTTTTATGCCAATCGTTAGAACTGATCCTTACGAGCATAAAATGGTATACAATTCCAAAATCGGCAATTTTTCGGCTGAGATATTACAAAAAATCATCAAAACACGTTGACCTTACAATCGAATGGGTTTTTGGTCAACAACTTTTTTTAGCCCATCGATATTTAAAATGTTTGAATGACAATTTATAGTAGGGATCCGTACAAATTCAAAAAGGTGTAATATTTTGAAACAAGACATTATTTACCCGAGATATTAAAAAAACATCATCGAAAAAGTTTCGATTTTCGCACCGACCTCGATTTAAAAAAAAATCGTGATGGAAGGTCATATCTCCGCGCGGAGTTATGTCGTTTTGGAACGTCATATCTCCACGCGGAGTTATGTCGTTTTGGAACGTCATATCTCCACGCGGAGTTATGTCGTTTTGGAACGTCATATCTCCACGCGGAGTTATATCGTTTTGCAACGTCATATCTTCGCGCGGAGTTATGTCGTTTTGGAACGTCATATCTCCACGCGGAGTTATGTCGTTTTGGAACGTCATATCTCCGCGCGGAGTTATGTCGTTTTGGAACGTCATATCTCCACGCGGAGTTATATCGTTTTGCAACGTCATATCTCCACGCGGAGTTATGTCGTTTTGCAACGTCATATTTCCGCGCGGAGCTATTACCCGAGCTATTAAAAAATATCATCGAAATAGTTTCAATTTTCGAGCCGACCCCGGTTTTGGCAAAAAACGTGATGTAACCCCTTGCCATTTGGTCAATTTTGGTCAAAATATAGATATTCATATTTTTGATGCCAATCGTTAGAACTGATCCTTACGAGCATAAAATGGTATACAATTCTAAAATCGGCAATTTTTTGGCAGAGATATTACAAAAAATCATCAAAACACGTTGACTTTACAATCGAATGGGTTTTTGGTCAACAACTTTTTTTAGCCCATCAATATTCAAAATGTTTGAATGACAATTTATGGTTGGGATCCGTACACATTCAAAAAGGTGTAATATTTTGAAACCAGACATTATTTACTCAAGATATTAAAAAAAAATCATCGAAAAAGTTTCGATTTTCGCACCGACCTCGATTTTGAAAAAATCGTGATGGAAGGTCATATCTCCGCGCGGAGTTATGTCGTTTTGGAACGTCATATCTCCACGCGGAGTTATGTCGTTTTGGAACGTCATATCTCCGCGCGGAGTTATGTCGTTTTGGAACGTCGTATCTCCGCGCGGAGTTATGTCGTTTTGGAACGTCATATCTCCACGCGAGTTATGTCGTTTTGCAACGTCATATCTCCGCGCGGAGCTATTACCCGAGCTATTAAAAAATATCATCGAAATAGTTTCAATTTTCGAGCCGACCCCGGTTTTGGCAAAAAACGTGATGTAACCCCTTGCCATTTGGTCAATTTTGGTCAAAATATAGATATTCATATTTTTGATGCCAATCGTTAGAACTGATCCTTACGAGCATAAAATGGTATACAATTCTAAAATCGGACATTTTTTGGCTGAGATATTCCAAAAAATCAATAAAGCAGGCTGACTTTACAAACTAATCGATTTTTGGTCAACAACTTTTGTTTGGCCCATCGATATTTAAAATGTTTCAATGACAATTTATAGTAGGGATCCGTACAAATTCAAAAAGGTGTAATATTTTGATATCAGACATTATATACCCGAGATATTAAAAAAAATCATCGAAAAAGTTTTGATTTTCGCACCGACCTCGATTTTGAAAAAATCAGGATGGAAGGTCATATATCCGCGCGGAGATATGTCGTTTTGGAAGGTCATATATCCGCGCGGAGTTATGTCGTTTTGGAACGTCATATCTCCGCACGGAGTTATGTCGTTTTGGAACGTCATATCTCCGCACGGAGTTATGTCGTTTTGGAACGTCATATCTCCGCACGGAGTTATGTCGTTTTGGAACGTCATATCTCCGCGCAGAGTTATGTCGTTTTGGATGTAACTAACCCCATGCCATTTGATCAATTTTGGTCAAAATTTAGATGTTCATATTTCTGATGCCAATCGTTAGAACTGATCCTTACGACTATAAAATGGTATACAATTCTAAAATAGGACATTTTTTGGCTGAGATATTCCAAAAAATCAATAAAACAGGCTGACTTTACAAACTAATCGATTTTTGGTCAACAACTTTTGTTTGGCCCATCGATATTTAAAATGTTTCAATAACAATTTATAGTAGGGATCCGTACAAATTCAAAAAAGTGTAAAATTACGAAATCAGACCATTTTTGGCCGAGATGTTAGAAAAAAATCATCAAAAAAGTTATGATTTTCAAACCAACCCCGGTTTTGGCAAAAAACGTAATGTAACCCCTTGCCATTTGGTCAATTTTGGTCAAAATATAGATATTCATATTTTTGATGCCAATCGTTAGAACTGATCCTTACGAGCATAAAATGGTATACAATTCCAAAATCGGAAATTTTTTGGCTGAGATTTTACAAAAAATCATCAAATTAGGTTGACCTTACAAACGAATCGGTTTTTGGTCAACAACTTTTTTTTAGCCCATCGATATTTAAAATGTTTGAATGACAATTTATAGTAGGGATCCGTACAAATTCAAAAAGGTGTAATATTTTGAAACAAGACATTATTTACCCGAGATATTAAAAAAACATCATCGAAAAAGTTTCGATTTTCGCACCGACCCCGGTTTTGGCAAAAAACGTGATGTAACCCCTTGCCATTTGGTCAATTTTGGTCAAAATATAGATATTCATATTTTTGATGCCAATCGTTAGAACTGATCCTTACGAGCATAAAATGGTATACAATTCTAAAATCGGACATTTTTTGGCTGAGATATTCCAAAAAATCAATAAAGCAGGCTGACTTTACAAACTAATCGATTTTTGGTCAACAACTTTTGTTTGGCCCATCGATATTTAAAATGTTTCAATGACAATTTGTAGTAGGGATCCGTACAAATTCAAAAAGGTGTAATATTTTGATATCAGACATTATATACCCGAGATATTAAAAAAAATCATCGAGAAAGTTTCGATTTTCGCACCGACCTCGATTTTAAAAAAAATCGTGATGGAAGGTCATGTCGTTTTGGAACGTCATATCTCCACGCGGAGTTATGTCGTTTTGGAACGTCATATCTCCACGCGGAGTTATGTCGTTTTGGAACGTCATATCTCCACGCGGAGTTATGACGTTCCAAAACGACATAACTCCGCGCGGAGTTATGTCGTTTTGCAACGTCATATCTCCGCGCGGAGTTATGTCGTTTTGCAACGTCATATCTCCGCGCGGAGTTATGTCGTTTTGCAACGTCATATCTCCGCGCGGAGTTATGTCGTTTTGCAACGTCATATCTCCGCGCGGAGTTATGTCGTTTTGGAACGTCATATCTCCGTGCGGAGCTATTACCCGAGATATTAAAAAATATCATCGAATAGTTTTAATTTTCGAGCCGACCCCGGTTTTGGCAAAAAACGTAATGTAACCCCTTGCCATTTGGTCAATTTTGGCCAAAATTTAGATATTCATATTTTTGATGCCAATCGTTAGAACTGATCCTTACGAGCATAAAATGGTATACAATTCCAAAATCGGCAATTTTTCGGCTGAGATATTACAAAAAATCATCAAAACAGGTTGACTTTACAATCGAATGGGTTTTTGGTCAACAACTTTTTCTATCCCATCGATATTTAAAATGATTGAATGACAATTTGTAGTAGGGATCCGTACAAATTCAAATAGGTGTAATATTTTGAAATCAGACATTATTTACCCGAGATATTTAATAAAACATCATCGAAAAAGTTTCGATTTTCGCACCGACCTCGATTTAAGAAAAAATCGTGATGGAAGGTCATATCTCCGCGTGGAGTTTTGTCGTTTTGGAACGTCATATCTCCACGCGGAGTTATGTCGTTTTGGAACGTCATATCTCCACGCGGAGTTTTGTCGTTTTGGAACGTCATATCTCCACGCGGAGTTATATCGTTTTGCAATGTCATATCTCCGCGCGGAGTTATGTCGTTTTGGAACGTCATATCTCCGCGCGGAGTTATGTCGTTTTGGAACGTCATATCTCCGCGCGGAGTTATGTCGTTTTGGAACGTCATATCTCCGCGCGGAGTTATGTCGTTTTGGAACGTCATATCTCCAAGCGGAGTTATGTCGTTTTGGAACGTCATATCTCCAAGCGGAGTTATGTCGTTTTGGAACGTCATACCTCCGCACGGAGTTATGTCGTTTTGGAACCTCATATCTCCACGCGGAGTTATGTCGTTTTGGAACGTCATATCTCCGCGCGGAGCTTTTACCCGAGATATTAAAAAATATCATCGAAAAAGTTTTAATTTTCGAGCCGACCCCGGTTTTGGCAAAAAACGTGATGTAACCCCTTGCCATTTGGTCAATTTTGGTCAAAATTTAGATATTCATATTTTTGATGCCAATCGTTAGAACTGATCCTTACGAGCATAAAATGGTATACAATTCCAAAATCGGCAATTTTTCGGCTGAGATATTACAAAAAATCATCAAAACAGGTTGACTTTACAATCGAATGGGTTTTTGGTCAACAACTTTTTCTATCCCATCGATATTTAAAATGTTTGAATGACAATTTGTAGTAGGGATCCGTACAAATTCAAAAAGGTGTTATATTTTGAAATCAGACATTATTTACCCGAGATATTAAAATAAAATCATCGAAAAAGTTTCAATTTTCGCACCGACTTTGATTTTGAAAAAATCGTGATGGAAGGTCATATCTCCGCGCGGAGTTATGTCGTTTTGGAACGTCATATCTCCAAGCGGAGTTATGTCGTTTTGGAACGTCATATCTCCGCACGGAGTTATGTCGTTTTGGAACGTCATATCTCCGCGCGGAGTTATGTCGTTTTGGAACGTCATATCTCCACGCGGAGTTATGTCGTTTTGGAACGTCATATCTCCAAGCGGAGTTATGTCATTGTGGAACGTCATATCTCCACGCGGAGTTATGTCGTTTTGGAACGCCATATCTCCACGCGGAGTTATGTCGTTTTGCAACGTCATATCTCCGCGCGGAGCTATGTCGTTTTGCAACGTCATATCTCCGCGCGGAGTTATGTCGTTTTGGAACGTCATATCTCCGTGCGGAGCTATTACCCGAGATATTAAAAAATATCATCGAAATAGTTTTAATTTTCGAGCCGACCCCGGGTTTGGCAAAAAACGTAATGTAACCCCTTGCCATTTGGTCAATTTTGGTCAAAATTTAGATATTCATATTTTTGATGCCAATCGTTAGAACTGATCCTTACGAGCATAAAATGGTATACAATTCCATAATCGGCAATTTTTCGGCTGAGATATTACAAAAAATCATCAAAACAGGTTGACTTTACAATCGAATGGGTTTTTGGTCAACAACTTTTTCTATCCCATCGATATTTAAAATGTTTGAATGACAATTTGTAGTAGGGATCCGTACAAATTCAAAAAGGTGTAATATTTTGAAATCAGACATTATATACCCGAGATATTAAAAAATATCATCGAAAAAGTTTTAATTTTCGAGCCGACCCCGGTTTTGGCAAAAAACGTGATGTAACCCCTTGCCATTTGGTCAATTTTGGTCAAAATTTAGATATTCATATTTTTGATGCCAATCGTTAGAACTGAACCTCACGAACATAAAATGGTATACAATTCCAAAATCGGCAATTTTTCGGCTGAGATATTACAAAAAATCATCAAAACAGGTTGACCTTACAATCGAATGGGTTTTTGGTCAACAACTTTTTTTAGCCCATCGATATTTAAAATGTTTGAATGACCATTTATAGTAGGGATCCGTACAAATTCAAAAAGGTGTAATATTTTGAAATCAGACATTATTTACCCGAGATATTTAAAAAAACATCATCGAAAAAGTTTCGATTTTCGCACCGACCTCGATTTAAAAAAAAATCGTGATAGAAGTTATGACGTTTTGGAACGTCATATCTCCACGCGGAGTTATATCGTTTTGCAACGTCATATCTCCAAGCGGAGTTATGTCGTTTTGGAACGTCATATCTCCAAGCGGAGTTATGTCGTTTTGGAACGTCATATCTCCGCGCGGAGCTATGTCGTTTTGGAACGTCATATCTCCGCACGGAGTTATGTCGTTTTGGAACGTCATATCTCCGCGCGGAGTTATGTCGTTTTGGAACGTCATATCTCCGCGCGGAGCTTTTACCCGGCTGAGATATTACAAAAAATCATCAAAACAGGTTGACTTTACAATCGAATGGGTTTTTGGTCAACAATTTTTTTTAGCCCATCGATATTTAAAATGTTTGAATTACAATGTATAGTAGGGATCCGTACAAATTCAAAAAGGTGTAATATTTTGAAATCAGACATTATTTACCCGAGATATTAAAAAAACATCATCGAAAAAGTTTCGATTTTCGCACCGACCTCGATTTAAAAAAAATCGTGATGGAAGGTCATATCTCCGCGCGGAGTTATGTCGTTTTGGAACGTCATATCTCCACGCGGAGTTATGTCGTTTTGGAACGTCATATCTCCACGCGGAGTTATATCGTTTTGCAACGTCATATCTCCGCGCGGAGTTATGTCGTTTTGGAACGTCATATCTCCGCGCGGAGTTATGTCGTTGTGGAACGTCATATCTCCAAGCGGAGTAATGTCGTTTTGGAACGTCATATCTCCAAGCGGAGTAATGTCGTTTTGGAACGGCATATCTCCGCACGGAGTTATGTCGTTTTGGAACGGCATATCTCCGCACGGAGTTATGTCGTTTTGGAACGTCATATCTCCGCGCGGAGTTATGTCGTTTTGGAACGTCATATCTCCGCGCGGAGCTTTTACCCGAGATATTAAAAAATATCATCGAAAAAGTTTTAATTTTCAAGCCGACCCCGGTTTTGGCAAAAAACGTGATGTAACCCCTTGCCATTTGGTCAATTTTGGTCAAAATTTAGATATTCATATTTTTGATGCCAATCGTTAGAACTGATCCTTACGAGCATAAAATGGTATACAATTCCAAAATCGGCAATTTTTCGGCTGAGATATTACAAAAAATCATCAAAACAGGTTGACCTTACAATCGAATGGGTTTTTGGTCAACAACTTTTTTTAGCCCATCGATATTTAAAATGTTTGAATGACAATTTATAGTAGGGATCCGTACAAATTCAAAAAGGTCTAATATTTTGAAACAAGACATTATTTACCCGAGATATTAAAAAAACATCATCGAAAAAGTTTCGATTTTCGCACCGACCTCGATTTAAAAAAAAATCGTGATGGAAGGTCATATCTCCGCGCGGAGTTATGTCGTTTTGGAACGTCATATCTCCACGCGGAGTTATGTCGTTTTGGAACGTCATATCTCCACGCGGAGTTATGTCGTTTTGGAACGTCATATCTCCACGCGGAGTTATGTCGTTTTGGAACGTCATATCTCCGCGCGGAGCTATGTCGTTTTGGAACGTCATATCTCCGCGCGGAGTTATGTCGTTTTGGAACGTCATATCTCCACGCGGAGTTATGTCGTTTTGGAACGTCATATCTCCACGCGGAGTTATATCGTTTTGCAACGTCATATCTCCGCGCGGAGTTATGTCGTTTTGGAACGTCATATCTCCGCGCGGAGTTATGTCGTTTTGGAACGTCATATCTCCGCGCGGAGCTATGTCGTTTTGGAACGTCATATCTCCGCGCGGAGTTATGTCGTTTTGGAACGTCATATCTCCACGCGGAGTTATGTCGTTTTGGAACGTCATATCTCCGCGCGGAGTTATGTCGTTTTGGAACGTCATATCTCCAAGCGGAGTTATGTCGTTTTGGAACGTCATATCTCCGCACGGAGTTATGTCGTTTTGGAACGTCATATCTCCACGCGGAGTTATGTCGTTTTGGAACGTCATATCTCCGCGCGGAGCTTTTACCCGAGATATTAAAAAATATCATCGAAATAGTTTCAATTTTCGAGCCGACCCCAGTTTTGGCAAAAAACGTGATGTAACCCCTTGCCATTTGGTCAATTTTGGTCAAAATTTAGATATTCATATTTTTGATGCCAATCGTTAGAACTGATCCTTACGAGCATAAAATGGTATACAATTCCAAAATCGGCAATTTTTTGGCTGAGATATTACAAAAAATCTTCAAAACAGGTTGACTTTACAATCGAATGGGTTTTTGGTCAACAACTTTTTCTATCCCATCGATATTTAAAATCTTTGAATGACAATTTGTAGTAGGGATCCGTACAAATTCAAAAAGGTGTAATATTTTGAAATCGGACATTATTTACCCGAGATATTAAAAAATATCATCGAAAAAGTTTTAATTTTCGAGCCGACCCCGGTTTTGGCAAAAAACGTGATGTAACCCCTTGCCATTTGGTCAAAATTTAGATATTCATATTTTTGATGCCAATCGTTAGAACTGATCCTCACGAACATAAAATGGTATACAATTTCAAAATCGGCAATTTTTCGGCTGAGATATTACAAAAAATCATCAAAACAGGTTGACCTTACAATCGAATGGGTTTTTGGTCAACAACTTTTTTTAGCCCATCGATATTTAAAATGTTTGAATGACAATTTATAGTAGGGATCCGTACAAATTCAAAAAAATGTAATATTTTGAAACAAGACATTATTTACCCGAGATATTAAAAAAACATCATCGAAAAAGTTTCGATTTTCGCACCGACCTCGATTTAAAAAAAAATCGTGATGGAAGGTCATATCTCCAAGCGGAGTTATGTCGTTTTGGAACGTCATATCTCCACGCGGAGTTATGTCGTTTTGGAACGTCATATCTCCGCGCGGAGTTATGTCGTTTTGGAACGTCATATCTCCGCGCGGAGTTATGTCGTCTTGGAACGTCATATCTCCGCGCGGAGTTATGTCGTTTTGGAACGTCATATCTCCGCGCGGAGTTATGTCGTTTTGGAACGTCATATCTCCGCGCGGAGTTATGTCGTTTTGGAACGTCATATCTCCGCGCGGAGTTATGTCGTTTTGGAACGTCATATCTCCGCACGGAGTTATGTCGTTTTGGAACGTCATATCTCCGCACTGAGTTATGTCGTTTTGGAACGTCATATCTCCGCGCGGAGTTATGTAGTTTTGGAACGTCATATCTCCGCGCGGAGCTTTTACCCGAGATATTAAAAAATATCATCGAAAAAGTTTTAATTTTCGAGCCGACCCCGGTTTTGGCAAAAAACGTGATGTTACCCCTTGCCATTTGGTCAATTTTGGTCAAAATTTAGATATTCATATTTTTGATGCCAATCGATAGAACTGATCCTTACGAGCATAAAATGGTATACAATTCCAAAATCGGTAATTTTTCGGCTGAGATATTACAAAAAATCATCAAAACAGGTTGACCTTACAATCGAATGGGTTTTTGGTCAACAACTTTTTTTAGCCCATCGATATTTAAAATGTTTGAGTGACAATTTATAGTAGGGATCCGTACAAATTCAAAAAGGTGTAATATTTTGAAACAAGACATTATTTACCCGAGATATTAAAAAAACATCATCGAAAAAGTTTCGATTTTCGCACCGACCTCGATTTTTAAAAAAATCGTGATGGAAGGTCATATCTCCGCGCGGAGTTATGTCGTTTTGGAACGTCATATCTCCACGCGGAGTTATGTCGTTTTGGAACGTCATATCTCCGCGCGGAGCTATTACCCGAGATATTAAAAAATATCATCGAAATAGTTTTAATTTTCGAGCCGACCCCGGTTTTGGCAAAACACGGGGTCAATTTTGGTCAATATTTAGATATTCATATTTTTGATGCCAATCGTTAGAACTGATCCTTACGAGCATAAAATGGTGTACAATTCCAAAATCGGCAATTTTTTGGCTGAGATATTACAAAAAATCATCAAAACAGGTTGACTTTACAATCGAATGGGTTTTTGGTCAACAACTTTTTTTAGCCCATCGATATTTAAAATGTTTGAATGACAATTTATAGTAAGGATCCGTACAAATTCAAAAAGGTGTAATATTTTGAAAGCAGACATTATTTACCCGAGATATTAAAAAAAAATCATCGAAAAAGTTTCGATTTTCGCACCGACCTTGATTTTGAAAAAATCGTGATGGAAGGTCATAATTCCGCGCGGAGCTATGCCGTTTTGGAACGTCATATCTCCACGCGGAGTTATGTCGTTTTGGAACGTCATATCTCCACGCGGAGTTATGTCGTTTTGGAACGTCATATCTCCGCGCGGAGCTATTACCCGTGATATTAAAAAATATCATTGAAATAGTTTCAGTTTTCGAGCCGACCCCGGTTTTGGCAAAAAACGTGATGTAACCCCTTGCCATTTGGTCAATTTTGGTCAAAATTTAGATATTCATATTTTTGATGCCAATCGTTAGAACTGATCCTCACGAACATAAAATGGTATACAATTCCAAAATCGGCAATTTTTCGGCTGAGATATCACAAAAAATCATCAAAACAGGTTGACCTTACAATCGAATGGGTTTTTGGTCAACAACTTTTTTTAGCCCATCGATATTTAAAATGTTTGAATGACAATTTATAGTAGGGATCCGTACAAATTCAAAAAGGTGTAATATTTTGAAACAAGACATTATTTACCCGAGATATTAAAAAAACATCATCGAAAAAGTTTCGATTTTCGCACCGACCTCGATTTAAAAAAAAATCGTGATGGAAGGTCATATCTCCAAGCGGAGTTATGTCGTTTTGGAACGTCATATCTCCAAGCGGAGTTATGTCGTTTTAGAACGTCATATCTCCGCACGGAGCTATGCCGTTTTGGAACGTCATATCTCCACGCGGAGTTATGTCGTTTTGGAACGTCATATCTCCACGCGGAGTTATGTCGTTTTGGAACGTCATATCTCCGCGCGGAGCTATTACCCGTGATATTAAAAAATATCATTGAAATAGTTTCAGTTTTCGAGCCGACCCCGGTTTTGGCAAAAAACGTGATGTAACCCCTTGCCATTTGGTCAATTTTGGTCAAAATTTAGATATTCATATTTTTGATGCCAATCGTTAGAACTGATCCTCACGAACATAAAATGGTATACAATTCCAAAATCGGCAATTTTTCGGCTGAGATATCACAAAAAATCATCAAAACAGGTTGACCTTACAATCGAATGGGTTTTTGGTCAACAACTTTTTTTAGCCCATCGATATTTAAAATGTTTGAATGACAATTTATAGTAGGGATCCGTACAAATTCAGAAAGGTGTAATATTTTGAAATCAGACATTATTTACCCGAGATATTAAAAAAACATCATCGAAAAAGTTTCGATTTTCGCACCGACCTCGATTTAAAAAAAAATCGTGATGGAAGGTCATATCTCCGCGCGGAGATATGACGTTCCAAAACGACATAACTCCGCGCGGAGTTATGTCGTTTTGGAACGTCATATCTCCAAGCGGAGTTATGTCGTTTTGGAACTTCATATCTCCGCACGGAGTTATGTCGTTTTAGAACGTCATATCTCCGCACGGAGTTATGTCGTTTTGGAACGTTATATCTCCGCGCGGAGTTATGTCGTTTTGGAACGTCATATCTCCGCGCGGAGTTATGTCGTTTTGGAACGTCATATCTCCGCGCGGAGCTTTTACCCGAGATATTAAAAAATATCATCGAAAAAGTTTTAATTTTCGAGCCGACCCCGGTTTTGGCAAAAAACGTGATGTAACTCCTTGCCATTTGGTCAATTTTGGTCAAAATTTAGATATTCATATTTTTGATGCCAATCGTTAGAACTGATCCTTACGAGCATAAAATGGTATACAATTCCAAAATCGGCAATTTTTCGACTGAGATATTACAAAAAATCATCAAAACACGTTGACCTTACAATCGAATGGGTTTTTGGTCAACAACTTTTTTTAGCCCATCGATATTTAAAATGTTTGAATGACAATTTATAGTAGGGATCCGTACAAATTCAAAAAGGTGTAATATTTTGAAACAAGACATTATTTACCCGAGATATTAAAAAAACATCATCGAAAAAGTTTCGATTTTCGCACCGACCTCGATTTAAAAAAAAATCGTGATGGAAGGTCATATCTCCGCGCGGAGTTATGTCGTTTTGGAACGTCATATCTCCACGCGGAGTTATGTCGTTTTGGAACGTCATATCTCCACGCGGAGCTATGTCGTTTTGGAACGTCATATCTCCACGCGGAGTTATATAGTTTTGCAACGTCATATCTCCGCGCGGAGTTATGTCGTTTTGGAACGTCATATCTCCGCGCGGAGTTATGTCGTTTTGGAACGTCATATCTCCGCGCGGAGTTATGTCGTTTTGGAACGTCATATCTCCGCGCGGAGTTATGTCGTTTTGGAACGTCATATCTCCAAGCGGAGTTATGTCGTTTTGGAACGTCATATCTCCAAGCGGAGTTATGTCGTTTTGGAACGTCATATCTCCGCACGGAGTTATGTCGTTTTGGAACGTCATATCTCCGCGCGGAGTTATGTCGTTTTGGAACGTCATATCTCCGCGCGGAGCTTTTACCCGAGATATTAAAAAATATCATCGAAAAAGTTTTAATTTTCGAGCCGACCCCGGTTTTGGCAAAAAACGTGATGTAACCCCTTGCCATTTGGTCAATTTTGGTCAAAATTTAGATATTCATATTTTTTATGCCAATCGTTAGAACTGATCCTTACGAGCATAAAATGGTATACAATTCCAAAATAGGCAATTTTTCGGCTGAGATATTACAAAAAATCATCAAAACACGTTGACCTTACAATCGAATGGGTTTTTGGTCAACAACTTTTTTTAGCCCATCGATATTTAAAATGTTTGAATGACAATTTATAGTAGGGATCCGTACAAATTCAAAAAGGTGTAATATTTTGAAATCAGACATTATTTACCCGAGATATTAAAAAAACATCATCGAAAAAGTTTCGATTTTCGCACCGACCTCGATTTAAAAAAAAATCGTGATGGAAGGTCATATCTATTCATAGCTATTACCCGTGATATTAAAAAATATCATTGAAATAGTTTCAGTTTTCGAGCCGACCCCGGTTTTGGCAAAAAACGTGATGTAACCCCTTGCCATTTGGTCAATTTTGGTCAAAATTTAGATATTCATATTTTTGATGCCAATCGTTAGAACTGATCCTCACGAACATAAAATGGTATACAATTCCAAAATCGGCAATTTTTCGGCTGAGATATCACAAAAAATCATCAAAACAGGTTGACCTTACAATCGAATGGGTTTTTGGTCAACAACTTTTTTTAGCCCATCGATATTTAAAATGTTTGAATGACAATTTATAGTAGGGATCCGTACAAATTCAGAAAGGTGTAATATTTTGAAATCAGACATTATTTACCCGAGATATTAAAAAAACATCATCGAAAAAGTTTCGATTTTCGCACCGACCTCGATTTAAAAAAAAATCGTGATGGAAGGTCATATCTCCGCGCGGAGATATGACGTTCCAAAACGACATAACTCCGCGCGGAGTTATGTCGTTTTGGAACGTCATATCTCCAAGCGGAGTTATGTCGTTTTGGAACTTCATATCTCCGCACGGAGTTATGTCGTTTTAGAACGTCATATCTCCGCACGGAGTTATGTCGTTTTGGAACGTTATATCTCCGCGCGGAGTTATGTCGTTTTGGAACGTCATATCTCCGCGCGGAGTTATGTCGTTTTGGAACGTCATATCTCCGCGCGGAGCTTTTACCCGAGATATTAAAAAATATCATCGAAAAAGTTTTAATTTTCGAGCCGACCCCGGTTTTGGCAAAAAACGTGATGTAACTCCTTGCCATTTGGTCAATTTTGGTCAAAATTTAGATATTCATATTTTTGATGCCAATCGTTAGAACTGATCCTTACGAGCATAAAATGGTATACAATTCCAAAATCGGCAATTTTTCGGCTGAGATATTACAAAAAATCATCAAAACACGTTGACCTTACAATCGAATGGGTTTTTGGTCAACAACTTTTTTTAGCCCATCGATATTTAAAATGTTTGAATGACAATTTATAGTAGGGATCCGTACAAATTCAAAAAGGTGTAATATTTTGAAACAAGACATTATTTACCCGAGATATTAAAAAAACATCATCGAAAAAGTTTCGATTTTCGCACCGACCTCGATTTAAAAAAAAATCGTGATGGAAGGTCATATCTCCGCGCGGAGTTATGTCGTTTTGGAACGTCATATCTCCACGCGGAGTTATGTCGTTTTGGAACGTCATATCTCCACGCGGAGCTATGTCGTTTTGGAACGTCATATCTCCACGCGGAGTTATATAGTTTTGCAACGTCATATCTCCGCGCGGAGTTATGTCGTTTTGGAACGTCATATCTCCGCGCGGAGTTATGTCGTTTTGGAACGTCATATCTCCGCGCGGAGTTATGTCGTTTTGGAACGTCATATCTCCGCGCGGAGTTATGTCGTTTTGGAACGTCATATCTCCAAGCGGAGTTATGTCGTTTTGGAACGTCATATCTCCAAGCGGAGTTATGTCGTTTTGGAACGTCATATCTCCGCACGGAGTTATGTCGTTTTGGAACGTCATATCTCCGCGCGGAGTTATGTCGTTTTGGAACGTCATATCTCCGCGCGGAGCTTTTACCCGAGATATTAAAAAATATCATCGAAAAAGTTTTAATTTTCGAGCCGACCCCGGTTTTGGCAAAAAACGTGATGTAACCCCTTGCCATTTGGTCAATTTTGGTCAAAATTTAGATATTCATATTTTTTATGCCAATCGTTAGAACTGATCCTTACGAGCATAAAATGGTATACAATTCCAAAATAGGCAATTTTTCGGCTGAGATATTACAAAAAATCATCAAAACACGTTGACCTTACAATCGAATGGGTTTTTGGTCAACAACTTTTTTTAGCCCATCGATATTTAAAATGTTTGAATGACAATTTATAGTAGGGATCCGTACAAATTCAAAAAGGTGTAATATTTTGAAATCAGACATTATTTACCCGAGATATTAAAAAAACATCATCGAAAAAGTTTCGATTTTCGCACCGACCTCGATTTAAAAAAAAATCGTGATGGAAGGTCATATCTCCGCGCGGAGCTATGTCGTTTTGGAACGTCATATCTCCACGCGGAGTTATGTCGTTTTGGAACGTCATATCTCCGCGCGGAGTTATTGTCGTTTTGGAACGTCATATCTCCACGCGGAGTTATATCGTTTTGCAATGTCATATCTCCGCGCGGAGTTATGTCGTTTTGGAACGTCATATATCCGCGCGGAGTTATGTCGTTTTGGAACGTCATATCTCCGCGCGGAGTTATGTCGTTTTGGAACGTCATATCTCCAAGCGGATTTATGTCGTTTTGGAACGTCATATCTCCAAGCGGAGTTATGTCGTTTTGGAACGTCATATCTCCGCGCGGAGCTTTTACCCGAGATATTAAAAAATATCATCGAAAAAGTTTTAATTTTCGAGCCGACCCCGGTTTTGGCAAAAAACGTGATGTAACCCCTTGCCATTTGGTCAATTTTGGTCAAAATTTAGATATTCATATTTTTGATGCCAATCGTTAGAACTGATCCTTACGAGCATAAAATGGTATACAATTCCAAAATAGGCAATTTTTCGGCTGAGATATTACAAAAAATCATCAAAACACGTTGACCTTACAATCGAATGGGTTTTTGGTCAACAACTTTTTTTAGCCCATCGATATTTAAAATGTTTGAATGACAATTTATAGTAGGGATCCGTACAAATTCAAAACGGTGTAATATTTTGAAATCAGACATTATTTACCCGAGATATTAAAAAAACATCATCGAAAAAGTTTCGATTTTCGCACCGACCTCGATTTAAAAAAAATCGTGATGGAAGGTCATATCTCCGCGCGGAGTTATGTCGTTTTGGAACGTCATATCTCCACGCGGAGTTATGTCGTTTTGGAACGTCATATCTCCACGCGGAGTTATGTCGTTTTGGAACGTCATATCTCCACGCGGAGTTATGTCGTTTTGGAACGTCATATCTCCGCGCGGAGTTATGTCGTTTTGGAACGTCATATCTCCGCGCGGAGTTATGTCGTTTTGGAACGTCATATCTCCGCGCGGAGTTATGTCGTTTTGGAACGTCATATCTCCGCAAGGAGTTATGTCGTTTTGGAACGTCATATCTCCGCACGGAGTTATGTCGTTTTGGAACGTCATATCTCCGCGCGGAGTTATGTCGTTTTGGAAATTCATATCTCCGCGCGGAGCTTTTACCCGAGATATTAAAAAATATCATCGAAATAGTTTCAATTTTCGAGCCGACCCCGGTTTTGGCAAAAAACGTGATGTAACCCCTTGCCATTTGGTCAATTTTGGTCAAAATTTAGATATTCATATTTTTGATGCCAATCGTTAGAACTGATCCTTACGAGCATAAAATGGTATACAATTCCAAAATAGGCAATTTTTCGGCTGAGATATTACAAAAAATCATCAAAACACGTTGACCTTACAATCGAATGGGTTTTTGGTCAACAACTTTTTTTAGCCCATCGATATTTAAAATGTTTGAATGACAATTTATAGTAGGGATCCGTACAAATTCAAAAAGGTGTAATATTTTGAAATCAGACATTATTTACCCGAGATATTAAAAAAACATCATCGAAAAAGTTTCGATTTTCGCACCGACCTCGATTTAAAAAAAATCGTGATGGAAGGTCATATCTCCGCGCGGAGTTATGTCGTTTTGGAACGTCATATCTCCACGCGGAGTTATGTCGTTTTGGAACGTCATATCTCCACGCGGAGTTATGTCGTTTTGGAACGTCATATCTCCACGCGGAGTTATGTCGTTTTGGAACGTCATATCTCCGCGCGGAGTTATGTCGTTTTGGAACGTCATATCTCCGCGCGGAGTTATGTCGTTTTGGAACGTCATATCTCCGCGCGGAGTTATGTCGTTTTGGAACGTCATATCTCCGCACGGAGTTATGTCGTTTTGGAACGTCATATCTCCGCACGGAGCTATGTCGTTTTGGAAATTCATATCTCCGCGCGGAGCTTTTACCCGAGATATTAAAAAATATCATCGAAAAAGTTTTAATTTTCGAGCCGACCCCGGTTTTGGCAAAAAACGTGATGTAACCCCTTGCCATTTGGTCAATTTTGGTCAAAATTTAGATATTCATATTTTTGATGCCAATCGTTAGAACTGATCCTTACCAGCATAAAATGGTATACAATTCCAAAATCGGCAATTTTTCGGCTGAGATATTACAAAAAATCATCAAAACACGTTGACCTTACAATCGAATAGGTTTTTGGTCAACAACTTTTTTTAGCCCATCGATATTTAAAATGTTTGAATGACAATTTATAGTAGGGATCCGTACAAATTCAAAAAGATGTAATATTTTGAAACAAGACATTATTTACCCGAGATATTAAAAAAACATCATCGAAAAAGTTTCGATTTTCGCACCGACCTCGATTTAAAAAAAAATCGTGATGGAAGGTCATATCTCCGCGCGGAGTTATGTCGTTTTGGAACGTCATATCTCCACGCGGAGTTATGTCGTTTTGGAACGTCATATCTCCACGCGGAGTTATGTCGTTTTGGAACGTCATATCTCCGCGCGGAGTTATGTCGTTTTGGAACGTCATATCTCCGCGCGGAGTTATGTCGTTTTGGAACGTCATATCTCCAAGCGGAGTTATGTCGTTTTGGAACGTCATATCTCCAAGCGGAGTTATGTCGTTTTGGAACGTCATATCTCCAAGCGGAGTTATGTCGTTTTGGAACGTCATATCTCCGCACGGAGTTATGTCGTTTTGGAACGTCATATCTTCGCGCGGAGTTATGTCGTTTTGGAACGTCATATCTCCGCGCGGAGCTTTTACCCGAGATATTAAAAAATATCATCGAAAAAGTTTTAATTTTCGAGCCGACCCCGGTTTTGGCAAAAAACGTGATGTAACCCCTTGCCATTTGGTCAATTTTGGTCAAAATTTAGATATTCATATTTTTGATGCCAATCGTTAGAAATGATCCTTACGAGCATAAAATGGTATACAATTCCAAAATCGGCAATTTTTCGGCTGAGATATTACAAAAAATCATCAAAACACGTTGACCTTACAATCGAATGGGTTTTTGGTCAACAACTTTTTTTAGCCCATCGATATTTAAAATGTTTGAATGACAATTTATAGTAGGGATCCGTACAAATTCAAAAAGGTGTAATATTTTGAAACAAGACATTATTTACCCGAGATATTAAAAAAACATCATCGAAAAAGTTTCGATTTTCGCACCGACCTCGATTTTAAAAAAAATCGTGATGGAAGGTCATATCTCCGCGCGGAGTTATGCCGTTTTAGAACGTCATATCTCCACGCGGAGCTATGTCGTTTTGGAACGTCATATCTCCGCGCGGAGCTATGTCGATTTAGAACGTCATATCTCCACGCGGAGTTATGCCGTTTTGGAACGTCATATCTCCACGCGGAGTTATGTCGTTTTGGAACGTCATATCTCCACGCGGAGCTATGTCGTTTTGGAACGTCATATCTCCGCGCGGAGTTATGTCGTTTTGGAACGTCATATCTCCAGGCGGAGTTATGTCGTTTTGGAACGTCATATCTCCGCGCGGAGCTATGTCGTTTTGGAACGTCATATCTCCGTGCGGAGCTATTACCCGAGATATTAAAAAATATCATCGAAATAGTTTTAATTTTCGAGCCGACCCCGGTTTTGGCAAACAACGTGATGTAACCCCTTGCCATTTGGTCAATTTTGGTCAAAATATAGATATTCATATTTTTGTTGCCAATCGTTAGAACTGATCCTTACGAGCATAAAATGGTTTGCAATTCCAAAATCGGCAATTTTTTGGCTGAGATATTACAAAAAATCATCAAAACAGGTTGACTTTACAATCGAATGGGTTTTTGGTCAACAACTTTTTTTAGCCCATCGATATTTAAAATGTTTGAATGACAATTTATAGTAGGGATCCGTACAAATTCAAAAAGGTGTAATATTTTGAAACAAGACATTATTTACCCGAGATATTAAAAAAACATCATCGAAAAAGTTTCGATTTTCGCACCGACCTCGATTTTAAAAAAAATCGTGATGGAAGGTCATATATCCGCGCGGAGTTATGTCGTTTTGGAACGTCATATCTCCACGCGGAGTTATGTCGTTTTGGAACGTCATATCTCCACGCGGAGTTATGTCGTTTTGGAACGTCATATCTCCGCGCGGAGTTATGTCGTTTTGGAACGTCATATCTCCAGGCGGAGTTATGTCGTTTTGGAACGTCATATCTCCGCGCGGAGCTATGTCGTTTTGGAACGTCATATCTCCGCGCGGAGCTATGTCGTTTTGGAACGTCATATCTCCAAGCGGAGTTATGTCGTTTTGGAACGTCATATCTCCGCGCGGAGTTATGTCGTTTTGGAACGTCATATCTCCGCGCGGAGCTATTACCCGAGATATTAAAAAATATCATCGAAATAGTTTTAATTTTCGAGCCGACCCCGGTTTTGGCAAAAAACGTGATGTAACCCCTTGCCATTTGGTCAATTTTGGTCAAAATATAGATATTCATATTTTTGATGCCAATCGTTAGAACTGATCCTTACGAGCATTTTCAAACTAATCGATTTTTGGTCAACATTTTTTTTACCCGTTTGAATTTTTAATTTATTTGAATGCCAAATATGTTGTTGATTTCAGTTCTTAATAGGGCAATTAAAGTATTTATCCACTGTTTGTCCACCAAATGGGCCATAGGCCAGCTAATGCGCCGGCAAAAGTATACAATCTTCGGGAATATAGGGATGTTTTTTTTTAATGGGAAATGCAGCCCATTGAGGTAGGCGAATGCAAATAAGTCAAAACAAAGGCTACTCATAAGAAAAAAAAAAAAAAAATTGTGTTATACCAAACTACGTTCATTGACTTTTGTGAAACTGGCAAAGTTGGCACAGTTCTCGAATGCGGCAGACCGCATTTAAGCATTACGAGTAGAGTCCTTGACTGGATGCCTCATGGGCCAATTACAGTGCCTCGGGAAATGCCATTCAAATCAATAAAATGCCAATTAAAATACTGAAAAGCAGCAAACTAAAAGCTTAAGTTGTGTAATCAATGGGTTTGGTCTATGCTGCTGCGGCTCGCAGCCAACGATTGAGGCTCATTTAATTGGGCTGCAATCTGTACATAATCTGGTCATTGCACCAGGAACAGAAATAGCATCAATCATGCAGTTTTCGAGTGAATGGGCAGACTGCGGATGCGGCCAGAGACAACAGACAAATTTATGTGATAATATTTATTTTTTATCTTAAGCTGAAAATTAATTTTTATAAGCAGAAATCGTGCTTTTCTTAAAATTAATGTGTTTTCTTAAACTTTAATTATATTGATCTAATGCAAGTTATGCATTGTAAGAACAAATCTGCGAAAGACGTTTTTTAGATGAGGAAAACCAGGTTCACGACTAGAATATTGAATATTGAAGCAGCAAACATATTTGATGTGCTTGCAGCCTTGATATGTATACATTAAATCTATGCCGCAAACTGAAAAGCCGTCAAACTTTAAGCGTGTAGCGTGTTGTGGACTCATAACTTTGCCGCATGTCGATGTCATTTCATTGGCGCTGCCGCTCTCTATGCACGCTCTAGCAAAAAAGCCATCTAGCAAAGAGCCATGCACCACGAGTACTAACGAGCCCAACATGGCCTGTTGTTGAATGATAACAGCACAGGCCGCAGTGAAAAACATGGCAAAGAGCGAAGCAGATTGAGGGAGAGCAAAGGAAAAAGCTGTGGCAATTAATCTTTACAATGCCATACATGCGAAATGGAGTTCATAAATCCCAAGTCACGCCACACAAGGCACAAAAGGCTAAGAGCGGGCGGCTGCGTCCTCTCCTCTCCTCTTCCTTCCCTCCCTTCACTCCATTCACTCAACGCTTGTTGTACTTTATGGGTAGCCCAACAAACTTTAAATTAGCCCCGAGATGTGCACATCGTGTCTCGCAAATATGTATGACAAATTGTAGTCTACTTACAGGCGTCTCCGCAGGTAAACAGATGCGACAGCCACAGTTTCAGTTACAAGCGAAGATGTTTTCAGTAAGACGCTCAGGGACTTTGCAGCCACGTTCAATGGAGCACTAGTCCAATTAGTCACGCGTTGTTAGCAGTTTTGCAAAAAGCTTCTCTGCTATTGCACTGGAGTCAAATTACCAAATTTCTGAATATTATTTACGAATTATGTTGCGTAGAGTTTAATTAATACGTTTGTTTAATTCGTGATTTGTCAATCTTCTGTATTTAAATGTAATAACCATTCTTTAAGCCTACAGGCAATTCATATAGATTACAATAAAAAAGGTTGATGAAAATTGCTAAACAGTGTTTTTTTAACCGGCCTATCCATTGCTTTTTTCAAAAGATGCTGCTTTTTACAATTGTTGTTAAACTGGGCTTTGATCAAAACAATAATATATCCATTTATTAGCTATATATACATGAGTTAGTTACAATTTATATTTGAATCTATTGAATACTATTTTGAAATCGCATTTAGCCCAATATTAAAATTATATGAGTATGTAAATATCTTCAAATTTTATGCTAAAAAGTTTCTATTATTTGCTTGATATTAAGAATACATATATTAGATAAACTGATCTCACTATGCTTGTAAGTCTTCTATATATTGATAAATGTAGTTTTATAAAAGCAGCGAATACAACTAATATGGTGGCAATGATATATGCATATTTAGGAATTGGGCACTGGCGCACAGTGCGTATGAGTAATAATGCGGCAATAGATTTATGGTAAATGGCATTGAAGGCAATGTTAAGCCATGGCCATGGCCAAGTCTCGTTTGTTTGCGTTTATGTCTGCATAAAAATGGAATATAAATTTCACATTTGTGCAATTTATTATGCGCACAAAGACGACGCTGTCAAGGTCCTTATCCTTTCAGCCTGGAAATTAGCTCGTTTGTCTTGGTTTTATGCAGCCAGCAAAGAATGCGACGTTGTTGGCTTTAAAATGCTAACGTACAGTGGAGATCACAAATAACTAGCGTTATGTGGCCGCAATCCTTTTGAATAAATCAACAGGCGTTTACGTTTAAGCCCCGCTCCCGCTTCTCCCACCACAACCAAGCATCCAAAACATTTGACTGCGCCGCTTTTCAATGGCCAGTTGAATTTATTGGGGTCAGCTTGGGCGTGGGGCTGCCGTCGGTTTCGTAGGTGTTAAAGTCTTCGCTTAGCAATGGGTTTACCCGCTGCTGCTTTATAAAAATTTCAACTGATGTGCGGCTCACAAAATCACAACTAATAATTGGCTAGGTCCGAAAAGGCAGCTGAGCTCGGGGCATGAGTTGAATTTAAATGCATGATTAGTTAGACGATAGGAAGCGGTTTAAGAACTAGACAAAATATATGTATATGCGGTGTGAATTGAAAATATTAGTGAAAATATGATTCACATTTTGCAATATAGAAACTATGCGTTCGTCCATATAAAAGTAGCTGCAGTCCGCGAGCATCACTTAACTTTTAGTGAGGAATTATATTATACAATTTATTGAAGACGTGCTTTGGGCATCGAATGTTCTCTTCTATCTTTAAAATTGTCGTTGAAGTTTATTTCTTTCACAATAAAAGACAGAATATGTATATTTCAATAATACCTTAACAATAGTATTTAACTTTTCCGTTGCTGAACGAAAAGGTTTAAATAAATGACTGATAAATGAAAAAAAATATTATTTAATGTAACCTATTAAAGGGTTCAGCAAACAAATTGAATATTTACATTAATTAACTGTATTTGATTTTATGTAAGACTGATAATTAACTTAATTGAATAAACAAGCAATAAAATATGGTTGTTTGTCTTGTATGTTTAATATGTTATATGCATATATACAAATATATATATTAATTTCATAATAATTACAATGAAATTTGTAAAATGATGTTTAACATTTATTATTAAATCCATGTATTCATTCTTAATAAAAGTGTGTACATTAAAATAGAAAATATGTGTATTTTTCACGCATCATAAACTTCAGGCTCGAGAACTTAACTTTAATTGCATGCATTCTGATTAACTAGAACATTTAGGTGAATATAATTGCGGACTTGAAACTTGGTTTTTATAAAAATAAAATGGGTATTTATGTTTGGAGCAATGCCCTTTGCCTGGTCACATAGAAAAATATGCGTCTGCAGTGCAAACAACTGGAAATTCTCAGCGTAAACTTAATTTCAGGCAACTCGTCCAGTAAATGGGCCTCTGCTGGGGAACTGCAATACGAATTTGTTGTTGTTACTCTGCCGGCGTAAAAGGCATAAAAATGTCGCCGAAGTTTAGGAGTTTTTAAGTTTTGTCCGGCACGCCCACAGCCACCCGCCCTTGCCACAATTGCCGTGTTGCACGCAGATGGGGCCAAACAGCTCCCTTTTTAGCACATTTTTGTATTGCATAGTTTACGACTTCTTAGCTCGATTTCCCGCAGGATAAAGTTTCACAAATTTTTTTCAGCATTTTATATTTCTGTTTTTTTTTTTCGGTTACGGAACTTGTTAATTTTCCGCTGCAAATCTGTCAACTTTGTCAACGACACAGAAAAATTCAATAGCAAGTGGCAAAGTTTGCGGAAAAACTTTTGCATACGACATTGCATACTCTTAGGCGCAGTGCCTACACTAATTAAAAGTCTAGACTCTGGTTGAACTTTTGTGCATGTGTGAGTTGCTGTGTGAATTGGCGTGTGGCTCATATGGCAACATATTGTCGATTGTCTGTTCAGATGATCTGCCCTCCATTAACCGCAATTTCCAATTAATCAACTGGCGCGCATTACCCACCACAGCAACAACAACAACAACAACAACAAGAACTCATGCAAGGACAACAATAATGGCAGTGCATGTGGGCCTGGTAAATGTTATAAAGTTAATTGCCATCTGTTTAACTGTTCCCCCCGGCAATAGCAGGCCAGCGTTGTAAACACGTACTCGTATGCACATTTATGCAAGCAGCACGAATAGAGGGGTCAGCAATGTTTATCCTGTTCAAGATTTGTATTAAAAGTTGGTCTGGGCAGCATATCTAAATGGGACTTTCTATAGGTCTGTTGAGAAAATGACGAGCCGTAGCTGTTTCTGCAAGATTCGATACAAATATATGATTAAACTTTAAATTTGTTTCAAGTTTCGAAAGCTGAACATCTTTGCACACAATTTACTTTGAATATTGACAAAACCTAGGCCCTGTATAATTTGTATGTACAAAATACAAATTGCTTCAAAAAATATAATTGCTTATTAAGTTAGAGAACATTCCTGGTTAAAATTCAAAATAACTTTGCTTTTTTATCTGATGTAACTGATAAAAAAAAAACTTCTCAATAGCATTCAATAAAAAATTCGTTTTTGAAGTTTGTGAAAAGTTACGAATATACAACTTTACAAGTCAAAAATATGCCAACTTTAATTGTTGGTTACCTTCATGTATTTTGGTGGACAGAGCCTCTTAACACACACATTCTTTTACACACATGCATGAGTATTTACCCAAACACTCGCTGGTGGCAAGAGTCCATTGAAATGGCCCTTCACTAGCTGCAAAAATAATATTGAAACTGTTAATGAAGTTAGCCAAGCTTGGAAATGGTTGTAACCGGCGGCAATGTGCTGCATTGATCAATAGACAGCATGAAAAACGAGCAGCAGCATGCATTTAGCCATTCAGACACAGATACAGATACAGCGACAGCAGATACGCTTACGTCTACAGCCAGCAGCAGATGCACATACATTTGCATCAAAGTGCCAGCAACTTGAAAAATGCAACAACAGCAGCAGCAACGGCAGCTACAGCAGCAACGATGCCACCAAACACAAACTCGATTTGCGCACGGTAATTAAAATTTAATCATTGGACATTAGTATTCACACACACACACACACCCCAATCCCACACATAGACATGGACACACACACACAGATGCAGACAAAACACTCTTTCAGATACCCATTCAGGTTGCTATGAGTGATGCGTTTTGTGGGCTGAGCCGATGGGGCATCGATACCGTTGCAGCTTAGCCAAATGAATGGTGGTCCACCCGTAAAGGAGCTGTTGTTGCGAGGTGAGTCAAAAGGGGGGCCAAAAGAGCTCACAGGTTTTTGGCTCGTTTTGTGCACTTTTGTGCTACATACTTGGGTGGTCGATTTAGATATCTGCGTGGCATGTAAATGTGCTCATTCCCGTAGACATAAATGTTCGACATTTGTTTTGGGGCTTGGCATCGCATTCCGGTTGGTTGAACGCGCATTTGTTGGTTGCGTTTGTGGTTTTATTCTTGCGTTTCGCTTTCAACGGATTTGTGGTAATGACGTGCAATTAATTTGGGTTTTAATACATGGAGCTGCTAAAATAATAGCGCATAATCAAAGCCGATAGCAAACCCTATGCTCTAAAGGAGAGATCAAACATATAAGTATAAATATAATAATTCGCAACTGTTTATTTTTATAATTATATATCATAGTTGTACTAAGCTATCGGCCAGCTTTTATATGACTAACAATAACAATATTAATCATAACAATAATAAAAAATAATAATAATGTTTTATTTATCTTAAATTTATTATTTTTTATAAATTTTGATGTTCTTTAAGGAACAATTTATATGAATAATGAATAATGCAATATTCTTCCGTTAAGTCTAACAAAATAATATTAACAAATTAATTGTATGGTCATATAATCCGATCTGAAAGATCGATTGGATGAAACCGCATTCCGCATTCGAACACTCCCAATTACAAATCTCATTAAAATACGCCTAGCCAGTCGATTGGAATAAGTTCCAAGCCGTGTGATATAGTTTACAGCCTGAATGCCAATTACGTACACGACTTTGGCCAAGACTTGGCATGTTTTCTGAATTAAAATTGTCAGCCTTACTGGATAAGATTTACAACTTATCGTTAAGTTGTAAAAACTCCGGACTTATATTTTTATTCTACCTTTTATGTTGCAAGTAAAATATGAAAAATACACAAATTGTATACCTAATGTATTAAAACCGATAAAGTAGAAGTCATTTAGAGTCAAGTTAATTTACTACAGCATGCATTTTGGACTTATTATTGATGACATGGGTGAAAGCCTAAAATAGATACGTATTTGCCAACATGATTATATTGAACCCTACAAAGTATCTTCATGTTTGCACTTAGTATTTGCAAATGTTATGCTGTGCGTAATATATGTGTATGTTTTGACCAGCAGTTCGATTAGCTTTGCTTGCCATGTTTTACACAACATTAACTTGGCTTATTTATTAAACACGTGCGTCTCGGCTCTTCGATACAGCTGTGCAAATTACACACATACACACACATTGGCTCGCAGTGTCTGTGTGTTACATGCCACATAAAAGCTGAACCTCTACGTGTGCATACAAAATGGCAACCCGGTCCTGGAGCCGATGGCTCCTTTTGGGCATGGCCGACTGGCCAGCCTGACTCTCCGACTGACCCGTTGTTTGTGGCCTCAATAAATCAACTGGAATTAAGTCATCAATAATGAAAAGACATAAAGCAGGCAACTGAGCGCAAGTTGAAACCAAATTGAACTGAGCCAACACAAAAAAACATGAAAATATTGAAGGGTTCCATAAGAATAGATAGGTCTTCGCATAGCAAAAATGTTACGTCATAAGTGATTTCTGGGTAGATAAGTATATGACGGGTGATCTACGCGAAGTCCAATTCGAATGAGCTTAGTTGACGGCAAATGCCACCCGCTAGTGTCCAACTTGTTTGATTACCATCCACTTGAAACAAATTTTTTTTCAAAAATCTTTATTCGAATTCACTTGAGGGATGTTTTACACTTATTGGCGAACTCCCCCTTGGCATATGATTTGGTGGGTGAAGTTCGTTTTGAAGGATCTTTATGAAAATGCATTTGCAACATGTTTCACACTTTTCGCAGAATCCAAGCTTACTCGTTGTAACTAGTGCTTCAGTGACTTTGGAGTTTTTACGGTAAATGAACTGAAAACTTTGAAAACTTAGTTGATTCTTTTTTCGTGCAATCCCCCGCTCTTGAATGGAAAATGCGGATCAAAGGTTGAACGAACGAAAGTTTATTTTTCGGCTTCAAGACTGCGTAAAACAAACGCCCCTTGCCCCTGTTTATAAGAAACATTGGAAAAACTGCATATGTAGACAACTCGCAATTTAACCTGCTCACATTTATGATTTTTATTGTTATATTTTAATTGGGCAAAATATGAATTAATTTATTTTATGATGAGTAATGAGTATGAGGCAAAAATGTCGATATCTGCAACTGTAAGCTAGCTTTCATTTATAGCTTTTAAAAACTTCATTTAAGAATTATTGGCTTATGGTTAGATGGCTAATTTTGCTTTTGAAAATCATAATTAGCTGGTCCTTTGGATCGTAGCACTTTTTAAGGAATGCAAGGATGCATTAGTATAAGTGTAAAACAAAGTTTCTAAAAAGTTAACACAGAATCAGGTGTTTTATTTAATTCTCTGAATGTGTTTCATAAACACAACCAATGCCATAAACCGATGTTAGCTATAACTTATGCCTATAATAATAATTTCTCCAGAGTTAATTTAAATAAACAGTTTTTTATTGTTGCTGGTTATGAAACCCGGATTGGCAACAATAGACGGCAATCAAGTGAGGCTAGAATTAATTGTACAGCTCGATTACGAAATATGCAAATTAATGATTCAAGAAATGTGAGTACATTAATTAATAGTAAGCCTGTGCGAAATATGAGTCTCCAATTGTTTAACTCAATTGATGCAGGGGTTTTTTTTTTTCATCCAAGTTTGTTAATAAGTATTATGTATTTTATATCTGCAAGAATATATACAACGCGATATAGTGAAGGGCGAATACTGGGACAAGCCCAATGAATTGCTTATCCGTTTGCAAAGTCATCACGTTTCATACATCAATGTCTTTTTAAAACCTAAGTCACATAGCATCTGATAAAGCCAAAATTCTCACCACAAATATAATTAAAAGTGTTATTACTCTCAGTTACTTATTATTCTTGTGCCTTGCGTGTGAATGGAATATTATGGGTTTTTAATTAGAACGCCAACTGAACAACAGAATAATTCCAGCTGTGATTTCTGATTGACGCAATCTCTGCCTTCAGCAATGATGACTCATCGTTGTGGATGTCCAATTTCTTGACTTTGATCAAGATAAATTCGCAGACTTTGCGGACTGCGCATCTTCTGTTTCTTATACCCTGTATAAACAAACGTGGGCTGGACAGAATATGCCGTATATATATAAATATTGCAATGTATATATGTAATTTATCAACATCAACAGTAGTGTTAATATATTATTTAATCATCAATTTTATCATTAAATTTCGTAAAAATAGGTTTACACAATTAAAACCTTCTAAAGTCCAAGTACAGAGAATGTGGTAGTCGCGTTCCTTTAGCCAGCGCATTCTAACTTGAATTGGTTTTTTTTTAAACCCCGCTGAAAGACAAATTCATAAATATTTTAATTAAAATCGAGTGATTGTCGACAACATTGTTCTAAGTAAAAAGTTTTTTTTTCAAAGTTGCAACTTTGCTGACATTAACAGCGATGCGGAAACGGGTCTTCCAGTAAGAGTACAACCACGAGTACAACGTCATCAGAAACGCATAACATTCCAAAAAGCATCACAAGGAAAACAGCGTGGAAAGCAGTAGCAAAGTTTTTGGCGCAAGTTCAGCGAAAGTTTTGCAGCATTGTGAAAAGCTGCAAAGAGAAATTTAACTAATTCCATTATGCATACAAAAAGCAAAACAAAAAGAACCCGACGAAAGAAAAAATTGGAATTTGGAAAATGTTAAACAAAAATGTGAAAACTTTGCCCTTGTTGAGGCCAGCGAATACTGAGCATTTTGTTGTTAAGTCTTTAAGTTTGCATGAAAATTGCCCCTTGTGTTTATTTCAAATGCGCACATAATTTGACAGGACACCTCGTGACCAGCGTTGAGTCCATCGCTAATGCCCATTAAGCTCAGAGTCAATATTTGTGTCGGCTGTTTGCCATTATTAGCTCGAGTGATGAATGTCAAAAGTGTGCCTAATCGATGTTAACAGAGTTGAGTGCTTCGCTTTAACAGCCTTCTAGTTTTGGCATATATATAAGCTTAGTTCGAAAGTTTCCTTAACATATGTCTAACATAAACATCTTGACCGCCTGTTAAGTGGTTCTCAGTATAAATGCAATTAACAGTAAATGAAATTCGATAATGTTAGTTTATTTTTTTTGTAGCCTCATTAAAATGCGGTTTTAATGGTTGTTATTAAATATTGCAGCATTCCTTTGTATACTTTATAATGTGTGCATATTGTAATTAGATATTTCGAGACCTTTCAATATGACGTTCTAATACATTTGATTTGAGACAGCCAAACAAAATAACAGACCCTCAATTTCTAGCTGAGTTTGGTATTTGCTCCAAAATGAAATCATTAAGCGGCATTTACTGTCAACAAATGGCACGCAAACATTTCAAAAGCAATCACATCAAACCATAGGAAATAATAAAAAATCATATAGGCGGAAAACCAACTGCCACCCATTCCAACCAACTCCAATGCCGTAAAAAAGCAAGCACCCCAACAAGTTGTCGACTTGCCGTGCAATTGAGTTGAAAGACAAACAAAGCGTGAGCTTTGCATGCCTACCTATCGAGC
This sequence comes from Drosophila virilis, assembly GCF_030788295.1. NCBI lineage: Eukaryota > Metazoa > Arthropoda > Insecta > Diptera > Drosophilidae > Drosophila > Drosophila virilis. The sequence goes on along the minus strand of NC_091546.1, from coordinate 12,882,074 downwards.
GTAAGTGGGGACTAAAGGGGGATTGTTGTCTTTGTCTGTGTTTTGCTGTGGGGTCGCTGTGTGGCCACAATAAACGCTGCGATTCATTCATTCACTCAGTCAGTTCTTCAATTACATTGATTCCGTGCATTTGGCGCACGGTTTGTTTGCATTTTTGTCAGTCAAGTTTTCCTTTGTACACCCTGCAGCTGAATTGTGGGATCTGTGACCTTATACGATTATATTCTTGATCACGCGAGCTCCCTTGACTTTATCCGTGTATTGGGCTGTTTGTATGTTTTAGAAATGTTCAGAATTCCCGAAATGCTATTATAAATATAAGGGCTATATGTACTTGATAATTTGAAATATTCTTTATTGGAATATAATGTCTGTCGATAATAATCTAAAATACATTAAATTCAAATGCTAATTTTTTTCTTGCACTTTTCTGGAAAACAGTTTCCATTTCAGAGATTATCATTGATCAAGTCAGAATATGTCAAGTATGCGGTTATTTGAAATGTGGATTTTGATTGTCTTTCCTTTATACAGATATTGAAACAGGGTATTCCCCGTAGAAGTACAGCCATCCATTGTAATCACACTTGTTATTTTTGTCACCCGGCTGCGGAAAGGGAAACGGAAACGTCGTCATCGCCATTGTCAGCAGTGACAACTCCGAGAGACGGACGGCAGCTTGGAACATTTTGATTTCTCTCTGTCGCGCTGTCTCTTATTTAATAACACAAAGTGTCTCTGTCTCTCATTTCTTTTCTTTTCACTTGATACTTGTGAAGGTATTCGTCTACCTTTTATTATTTTTGACTGTTTTCTGCGCTTTAACAACAATGACAACAACAGCAACAACAAATGGCACTGATTGACTTTGCCTGTGCACAATTTTCGTTATTATTTTTTATTTCATGTGGTTTAAGCTCCTGTTTTGTGTCTTTTCTTTTTGCGCTGAACTTGTTTACTTATATTTTATTTACTTTGACGTAATGTTTTTCCTATCAAGCGCTTAACATCGAAATTATTGTTGTTTTGTTGTTGCTGGCACTCGTTTCACCTTTGTAGAGCTATTGACATTACGTTTTCGGCGTCAATCAAATGCCAAACAAAAAAGTTACATTTTCGCCATTTTTATTTGGCTCATGTTTTATGGGGCGTTACAAATGTCATTACCGTGTGCAGTAATCAGAAATAGATAAATAATGTTAAATTTTTCTAAATGACATTCATGCATGATGTAATGATAATTGTCCAACGCATTATTTGTTCATGCAGTGCGATTATAAAGATTGATAATCAGTTGAAGTAACTTTAAAGCATCTGCCTTCCTAATTATATATTTGTTAATTTTGTAAATTAAAAAATTCAAGAAATTAAAAAATGCTAAAAAATCTAATAATAATCTAACAAGCCGTATATTTAATTATATCAGAGACAAAAATACTTCGAACAGCTTAAACATATTTGATTTACATGTCTTGTAATATATTTTGAAGTACAGTTATTGTCTGCATTTCAAAATCATATATATATTATTTTTAAAGTAAACAATAATTTCGCTTTACAATTCCCTATAAGCTTAAGCCTCGAACGTATGGTAAACTAGAGATGATAGCAAAAGCTGTTAATGGATGGAACAGGCGCTTGGTGAAGCTTTACAGCCAGCTTAAAATACAATAAATAAGATATTTTACTTTTTTCTTTTTTTTTACAAATGTATTATATTAAACTACACAACATTTCGAGAATATTTTACCTTTTCTTTGCCGATACAACAAAATCATATCATACCTTTTTTAAGTTTATCAAATTCTTATGTTTTATTACGCTAAATCGATTTAAAAGCTTGCATATAAAAATACTTTTCCGCTCAGTCTTTAATCGATATGATGGAAGTACTCGGAAGTGCAATTAAATAAAACTTAATATATAAAGCTTAAATAAAATAGATTAAATTATACTGCAGCCCATATTATGTATACGGAAACGTTTTACAATAAAGTCCTGGTCGTTGAGCCTATCGTACACAGAGTTATACGAGTACATTCATTCATGAAAAAAGGATGGGAAAATGGCTTCTGCTGCAACGGGGGGAAAATATGAAAATCAACACAAACACGAAGCACTCAGAGGCAGTCGCCAATTGCAAATGCATATTTGCTTATCGCCAGGGAGATAACAATTGACTGCACAGAAAAAAAATCGCAGTGAACTTTATTAAAATTATGAAAAACCAAAAAATGAAAGATAACGAGAAAGAAAGGCTATCTTCGGCACGCCGAAGATCTAATACCCTTGCAGACCCAACCTTTTGCATAATGCTTATAGTGCTTTGCCCGTATCTAAGAAGCACAGGGAAAATAGTAAGCGCCGAGCTTGGGCAAGATATCTTGATAAACAAAAAGGGTTTTTAATCAAAAACCGAGTTTTCGACGACCGATCGACCGAGATTTTGCAAAAACGAAGGGAGCATAGTGAAATCCTTAAATGCCGTGATTCGCCGTTGATCTGCACGAGATAATATCGTTAGAAAACGACTCTCAGGAAAAAAAACGACTGATTTTCGTTTTAGAGCGGCGGAGATATGTCGTTTTGAAACGACATATCTCCGCCGATCTAAAAACGAAAATCAGACATAGCGAAACTATGTCGACTCTTTCGAATTGTTCACCTTAACTGCCAAAAAAATTGCTCAAAACAAAACATGAGAGTTTATTTATTTTTCAATATATTTAAAGGGTATAAAAAGTAAATGCAAAGAAATTGCTACGCGCCAAAAGCAAACGCCAAATTAAATGGGATACAAAAATACGATGAAAGCGGGGGAGCAAATATGTTGGAAGGGCAACAGACCTGGCTGTGGCAACAAAGGACACGCAATGCCCGCCGTCGCACTGGCCGCCATACAAAAGGGTCCTTGTAGCGGCATATGCTGGACAAAAGTATGAACAGGAGCAAGAGCGATAGCAGGAGATGCAGCCGGAGCCGGAGCCGGAGCCGGAGCAGGAGCAGCTGCCTCCTGTGCAGGCAACAGGATGCAAAAGTGCAGTCGATTAACGGAAGCCCCGAGTGCGAGTCCTTTCTCTGCATCTGTGACTGACTACGCTTTGTAGTGGGGCATGCGGGTGGGCGTGTTCTGTCTGCTGGCATATGCATTTTTATCAAATTTAATAAAGCTGCAATTAAACAATTTACTCTTGTTGCATTTGTCGCGCCAAACGAAATCTGAAATTAATTTCGTTGTGGTTACAGCCACACGAGATGTTAAATAAAAGAGTGAGTATGCTGTTGCCGGGCGTACCCGACTTGGAGATACCCTGAGCCCTGGCTATCCTTATACTCTAGCACACATGTTTCTTGCAGCTGTGCTCTTTCTTACCCTAGTCAAACACCTTCGGTGTTTATTGTCGCATCTTAATGAAATTTTTTGGGGCAAGGATGTTCGATCCTAATCTGTATAATAACCAAAGTCAAACCTTGAAAGTAGTATTTGTCGAATACATATTATATATGTATAGCTTTTGTTATGTGAATCGATGCGTTCACACAAACGTACTTGGCTTTGGTTGAAGATTCTACTTCTGCCTGTTCCATACATTTGCACAAAACCATAATACCCTATTTGGCCGTTTTTAGAGAGCATAGTATACAGGAACAATTAAATATTTTCTGGAAACAATTGTCTCGACTGACCAATGCTCTGTTTTTAGTATGACAGCGGTAAGCACAGGGTTATGCGTTTTAATTTTCATCAGTTAAGATTTATTTTTATATGCCGAGGCTAGACTTATCATGGCTAAAAACGGAAATACCTACTACTACTTGATATACTCTTTTTTATTCATGGAAAAAATGTATAAAAATACGAGAATTTATGAAGTGCCAGCAGCAGAGTAGCAAAGTGAGCATTCGAGGGGAATAAAATGAGTTGTCAGCAGTTTAAATGCTGCCGTTTTGTAAGACAAAATCAGAATAGCAAATTAAACAATTACACTGTAGAGTCGGTATTTAGAATTGGGAATTTAAAATAGTGTAAGGAACTCAAGGCGTACGCCTAAGTGAAGCTCAGACAACTTTTGAAAAACAAACAACAATGGACTATATATAAATTTTTATAATATTAAACTAGCATTTAAATTGTGGGATGTTATTTGCTTTTCGATCTATATATTAATCTCTACTTTGTACTATATATTTGTATATTGAGCATAATATCCATTAAAATACGCTTATTAATATGAATTACTTAAACTAGTTTGTATAATGCAAATTCATTTATTTTTAGTTTACATACATTTTCAATAAAAGTCTTAAAAAAAAAATGAATTAATTTGTACCCTTTTTTTACATTTAATCACTTTATTCAAGAAAGCGAGAAACGTGAAGTTTCTTAAACAAAAATATTTTTTTAAATGAAGGCTAAAATATAATACATCAGGAAAATATAATTGAATGTCCGCTACATGCTGAAAGAATGAGCACAAATATTGCTTGCACCTCAATATCAATTCCCTAAATGTGACAGGTCCTAAAGCCTATGTCGTTTTTGTTGGCCTGTGTCACGGGTTGGTGAAGCGCAAAGATTATCAACTGGTGGGCAATTAGGTAGCGCGTACGACAAAGGTCGAGTGCAAAAACAGAACCCAGTTGAGGTAGTAAAATGTGTGAATTTGGCAGGTTGACGCGCTGCATCGTTGGGTCCGTGGTCATTGTCATTAGCCTAACCTGGGCCCAGTCGGGAGAGCGTAAGAAATGGACAACGGTAAGCGGCGCGTTTGTGTGTGTGTGTGGAGATTAATTGAGACTGGGCTAAGAGACGTGTCCGCTAATGTTTGCAGCTGGACTGGCTGCAGCAGCTGAACTACAGCCACGAGCTGCACAATGTGACCAGCTCCGATGGCTACCAGCTGCAGCTGCAGCGATTGCCGCGCCTTGGTGCACGACCCGTGCTGCTGGTGCATGGACTGCTGGGCTCCTCCCTGGGCTGGCTGTGCCTGGGACCCGGCAAGAGTTTGGGTAAGCATCGTAGCTCATTGTATGCCTCATTTGTAGCATTGGGTGTGTTTGGAGCAGCCTTTCAGCTGCATCAGCGCAACTACGATGTGTGGCTGGCGAATCTGCGTGGCGCCTCGCCCTATGGCAGACATCACCTCGAGCTGACCGATGTCATGCCAGAGTTTTGGCGCTATAGCTTTCACGAGCACGGCGCCTACGATTTGCCCGCCATAATTGACCACATTGTGGAGCACACAAAGCGGGAAGCGGAGCAGAGCGAGACACAGGCACAGCAAGCACATCAGCTACTCCTAATTGGACACTCGCAGGTGAGCATATCCGCGTGGGCCATCGGACAGCCCAAAATGTTGTTGATTCATGTTTACTTCAGGCTTTTAATGCATTTTTGGTGCTTTGCTCGCTGCATCCGCGTTTCAATCAACACATCCTGCTCATGCAGGCAATGGCGCCTCTGGCCCGACTGCATCGCCAGGTGCGCTTCGATGCCGCACAGGTGCGAGCCATAATGAAGTTTGTCAAGGTAATTACCACATCAGATAAGTGACATATTACTTGGTATGGGAAGTCAATATTAGTAGGGTGCGATTTGAATTGAAACGATTGTATTTATCTCAGATAATCAAGACTGCAAAAACCGAAAAACGTTCAGTTCACAGCTTTAATCACGTCATGTGCCATGTTTTTGACCAAGTTCAGTACTTAAATTGGTTTCGTTAAAGGCGGTTTGACACCTTGTAGATATATTTTTTTAACTTAAATCGATTATTCCAAAAGTAGCTTCAAATTATCATTTGCTCAACTTTGTTTTCAAAATATTAAGAAAACTTCATGCCAGTTACACATTTTAGTAATCCAATCTCACAATTAATACGTTTGACAAATTGGTCAACATTGTGTTATAGCAGAATCCTATTAGCAGGCCTAATGGACTAAACTAAAAATATTTTGTACAAAATAGCAGATCAGGGCAGTCAGCAGTCTTTAGGAATGTACTCAAAAGTAGTCTTTAGGGATGTACTCAAAAGTATTCAGATGCGATTGCATAGTTAGTAGAAAGCAGAAGTTACACTTGAGCATTTAACTTTAGAAACATATTTTATTGCTTGGGCTTATTGTAGTAGTTGGCCTTAACAAAGGGCATTCGAGTTATTTCCGCCTCGTAGAATTTGTCGCGCACCTTTAGCTCCACCTGGGTGCCGGGCTTCTTAAGCTGCTCTGCCACGTAGCCCATGGCAATGTTGCGGCCAGTGCTGGGGCTGGGGCAACCGCTGGTCAATTGACCCACCTGCTTCCCACCACTGAAGATGGCGACACCTGCTCGTGCGGGCGGTGCCTTGGCGCCCAGCATTTGCAGTCCAACGCGACGCCGCTGGGCACCCTCCTTCAGCTGCTGAAGAATTGTCTGAGCGCCAGGAAAGTCAGATGTGCTGCGTCGCCGTTTGGCCACCAGCCAAGCAAGTGCTGCCTCCACAGGTGTGGTCTGTGCATCAATGTCGCTGCCATAGAGGCACAAACCCCCCTCCAGGCGCAGTGAATCGCGTGCGCCCAGGCCAGCCAGCTTCAGTTGGCCAGCAGCGAGCAGAGCCTCGGTAAGAGTTTCCACCTGAGTAGAAGGCACTGAGATCTCGACACCATCCTCGCCCGTGTAGCCGCAGCGCGTGATGCGTACATTGCTAATCCCCGCCAGCTCAAAGATGCCCGAGCGCATGAAGTAGAGCTGTTCCAGGGCTTTTGCTTTTGGCTGTGGCAGCAGCTTGGATAGCTCCTGGGCTGCTTGCGGGCCTTGCACTGCAATTAGAGACTGATGAGCCGGGCTCAAGAACTCAATGGAGACATCTTTGCCTTGGGACTTGAAGTTGGACTGCAATGTAGATGATAATTATCAGTATTGTATCACCCGGTGGGTATCCCTGGATTTATTCACCACAGCGGCGGTCATGATTTGCATGTCCTGTTGCTTCATCGCCGCATTGGAGACCACATAGAGCTCCTTGTCGCTGACCTTATTCACGATCAGATCGTCCAAAATGCCTCCCTGATCGTTGGTAAACACTGTCAGGCTGCCGCTGCCCGCGGGCATGTCCAGAATGTCAGCTGTGCAAATGGATTCCAGACAAGCGGCCGCATCCTTGCCCCGCACATAGGTCTGTAGCATATGCGACACATCGAATATGGAGCCCACACGGCGTGTGTACAGGTGGGAGGCGATGATGCTCTGGTCGGAGTACTGCACGGGCAGTGCATAACCACCAAAGTTCACAATCTTGCCGCCTTTGCGCACATGGAAATCATAAAGTGCTGTGCGCTCACCCTCTCCGCCTGTGCTGGAGGAGGCGTGGCGTAATCTTTGCCAGCCGAAAGGCAAAACCTTTTGCGCTTGCAGTCGGCTGCTTAGCTTCAACATCTTAGCAAGACTAAAGACTCGAGTATATGGACCAAACCATGCGGGCAGCTGATAAGCCTCTTGACATCATGGAGAGCGGCTGTGGGCAGACTTGGAGACAAAACTAATGTGTAAGAGCTCTAATCTCGACGGGGTTCAAAAATAACTGATAACCCCCCACAGAGCGCCGCTCGAGAGCTCAATCAGCTGTGCTCTGCCGAGAGCAATTGAGATTGAGATTGAGAGCGAGAACAGTTTTTGATTTGCATTTGCGACCATTTCAATCGATTATTCAAAATTAACAACATTTTACAATCACAGACATATACCATAGACATTTTTAGATTCCGCTCCTCTATTTCAATTTGAGTCAAAAATAAATATTTTCTTTGCAGCAAGGGAGTAAAATTAAAAATGAACGTGCAACTAAATCACATTCTTATTTAAGCAGCCCTTATATAAACATTATAAAATTTAAGGGCATATGTGGTAAATTTATGTCAATATTTTAATAATATTTATCAAAGGTTATAAACGAACGTTACAACTGGATATGGATATGGATATGTACTCAGACTGAGAATATATATATATATATATAATATTTTATAATCCCTGACTATAAATATTGGGCTTATCTTCTTTAAATAATACACAATTAAGATTATTGTCCTATTTAATTGTTTATAGAAACGCGAAAAGGCCAACAAATTTGAACTATTTCCACCTGGAGAGCTGCGTAAATTGTGTTCTAAAAAGCGGGAGCTATGTGAATACTATACCAAAAACTTAGCGGGCAGTGCATTGAGCAACAAAAAGGTAAATCATTGCTTAACTCAAAACATCGTTTTACTCAACTTTCCACAATATCTTGCAGTTGCTTGAAATCTTTAGCTATGAGCATCTGCTACAGGGTGGCTCTGCACGGGAGCTGCGACACTTGCAGCAGATTTGGAAATCGGGTGATTTCATTTCGTACGACTATGGCCCCATTGAGAATATGCAGATCTATCATAGTGTCGAGGCACTTAACTATAATATCAGCCAAATCAGTGTGCCCATCATACTGTACTTCGGGGAAACGGATGCAATTGCCACGCCCGAGGGTGTGCATGGCATCTATGCCAGAATGTTGAACTCGGTGCGCAGCGTGCGGCGCATTGCATCCGCGAAGTTCAATCATTTTGATTTCCTGGTGGCCGGCGAGGTCATAACTTTGGTAAACGACAAACTGATCGAGCTAATGGAAAAGTTTCTCGAAGGCAAATTGCCGTACATAATCGAATGAGGCGTCAGGTTCGGTGGTGCTAAGTAATTGGCTCCCCAAGCTGTCATCAAAGGCGTCCATTGAGGCTCATTAAAAGCGCGAGCCAAGCGAAATGTGTTTTATTTGCCTTGGCAACCGGCCAAATGTCCAAATGTTCAAATGGCCGAGTAGCAATTATGTAATCGGTTCGACTTTGGCCAAACCATAAAAAAAAATCAAATAAAAAACTGAATACTAACAGCAACAACAACAAAATGTGACAAATTGCCGTCTGGGCCCAACACTTTTACTTTCTTTTGATTGCCCACTCAAAAGGCAAGCGCACAAAAATGTTGTTTGTTTTTTTTTCCCCGCCGTGTTGTTGTCTTTGTTTCTGGCCACCGCCTAAGTTTTTGACCCACAATAGACGATGCCGCAGCGCCAACAACGGTGGCTCAGCCAAAAATGTTATTAAGCCAATTCGCTTGAAACTTGGCCAAAAGCATGAATAAACGCACAGGCAAAATTTAAATATAAGTATTTCTTAATCATAGGTCGGATACTCTAACTAACTCTTAAATTATGGTTTATTGCAAGTACTAAATATTGTTTGAAATTATTTTTAAATGTGTTTTTTTTGAAGTTTTATATACCTACTTTTAATATAACTCGACCGACACAATATTTGTTTTTATTATCTTTTGTAAAAACATTATAAATTTAGCAAGATTCAGACGCCATTTGCTAAAAAGGATTAGCTGATTTTTTTTAAAAATGTTTCACATTGTTTATTATAAAAAAATTTAACCAAATAACTTAAGAAGACATCTTCAATTGGAAACGTAACATTCCAACCGTTTTTGACATTTAACTCATAACATTTCGAAATGAATAAATTCGAAATAATAATTTAAGTAAGCATTTTGTATGCTCTGCAAAAAATATTTGATTATGTTTATTTATTTCTTTATTTACCAATTTTGTTTTTTGTTAAATTTCCAATCTTTAACTTATTTTCTTCAACATATTGTTATTATCGAAATATTGTGTTAAACTTGTTCAATTTTGGTAAACTGTTTAATTATTAGGTATTCGACTCGTTTCTTTATTTTTTTCGTAGATCTACAATGGAAAACTTTTCTTGCCTCAGCAAATTGACACAATTGCTCGCTCTTACCACATAACAAAGGTAATCAGTGCAATGCGACCTACATAAATGCTGGCACAGACTTAATTGATACACACCCATCGAAGCTTTACTGTAGTTGAATTTCGTGTGTAGTTCTTTATCGATAGCAACGCCCTACGCATCCCAATACGTCTTTCGCTTCCCTTTCTCTCGCTGTCTCTCTCACTTTAATTAACTGTCCCAAAACATTTCATTTTCAAGTGATCAAAGTGATTAGTATCAACTAGTAGATACTCTCTATTCAGTAAACATAATTCAATGCATTTTAAATATTTATAAGTACTTATATCTAAATTGCGTACTATTATATATTTGGAAATAACTGTGTTGTATGAAGTTCTAAAATATGTCATGCCAATTTAATGGCTAGCTCCTAAAAAATATATACTTATATACAAATTTCATGATTTTCAACAGATGTTCATATAAAATACTTAAATATGCTAAAAATGGATGTTGTTGTTGGAGCTGTAAACAGGTTTTGAGACGAACCAATAAGATTATTTTTACCATGAACTTAATACGAAAACTTGGTTTGAAAATAAATATATTTCCATCCAATCGTTGATTTATCTAACCGAACCTAATAACTAAGCACTTTATTTTGGGTTTTAGGCCTAATTGTTATTAATTTGTACGACTTTAAGCTAATCCTATTTATTTGAATACAAAAATAAATATCAAAGTTAGCCACTTTAGTGGGCTTTACCCCTTTCAATCACATGTTGGCTACAGGGTATAATTGGAGCTTAAGCGCAAAAGGTAAACCTCATAAAATAAAAACAAAAACACGTCATTACGCATATTGTTATTATGATTGTTGTTGTTGTTATTGTCAATGGCCTTGTTGTTGTTGCTGATCGAAAGTTTTCGGCATTCTTTGTAAGCGCGGAAGTTCGTAACGCGTCGCCGGGTTTTCGGTTTCGGTTTCAGTTGAGGCCGCGACGTGCAGCGCTCAAGTTGACCAACAAGTGAAGAGGCAAACAAACCCAAAAGTATCCAAAATTAAAGCCAAATTTCACTTTATGCTTTTCGGGATAAAATCAAGTAAAGGCTCCATTTGATAACAATGCAACGTCGCTTATTGTTTGCGTTGGGCTTGTGCCTGCTCATCAGTAGAACGCAGGCGCAGCTCATTGGCGGCGAGGAGGATGAGGAGGAGGAAGAAGAGGAAGAGGAGGAGGAGGAAAGCATCGAAGATGAGACGCCCGAGGAGAAGCTGCAACGTAAAAACATTAAGCAAGACTCAAACCTAAGTGTGGTACGAAGATTAATGGCCCGGAGCAATCCGGTCAATCCGGGCGACCGGTCAACACCCTGGCATCAACTGCAACAATTTACACATTTCATCAACAGGATAAATTAATTGCCAAGTACGGCTACCAGGCGGAAGTGCATCATGTGACCACAGACGATGGCTACATTCTAACAATGCATCGCATACGGAATTCGGGCGCCCAGCCCTTTTTGCTCCAGCATGGACTCGTTGATAGCTCGGCGGGATTCGTTGTCATGGGCCCCAATGTGAGTCTGGGTGAGTGTGTTGTCTGCTTCATGTCTGCGTGATTAATGCCTAGCCAAATGATTACCATCGTCTCTGCCCTCACCATTCTGTAGCCTACTTGCTGGCCGACCACAACTATGACGTTTGGCTAGGCAATGCGCGTGGCAATCGCTACTCCAGAAATCACACAACCCTCGATCCGGATGCCTCCAAGTTCTGGGACTTCAGTTGGCATGAAATTGGCATGTACGATCTGCCAGCGATGATCGATCATGTGCTCAAGGTAACCGGCTATAAGAAGCTGCAATATGCCGGCCATTCCCAGGGCTGCACGGCCTTCTTTGTGATGTGTTCCATGCGACCGGCGTACAACGAGAAGATCATCTCCATGCAAGCCATGGCTCCTGCTGTCTATGCCAAAGAAACCGAAGATCATCCTTACATACGTGCCATGAGTTTGTATTTCAATGTGAGTCTATCAATATTCAAGAAGTTTTATTTAAAGTTTGCTTAAAGTTTATTTTTTTTTTGCTGGAAGGCACATTTTTTCAAGTCAGAAGCTTTTGTTGTATTAATTATTATTTTCTTGTCCATTTTAATTGCAACCATTTTTAATATTTTTTAGATAATCAACAAATCTAGATATATCGAATATTATATTCTGTTTTTGAAAAAAAAAATTACATTTTTAAGATGTGAAAAGCTATATTCACATCTCAGTCAGACTTGCAATATTTCTAAAAGGGAAACGAACGCTTCTAATTCCAGAGTCTGGTGGGCAGCTCCATAACAGAGATGTTTAATGGTGAATTTCGATTTCTTTGTCGCATGACCGAAGAAACGGAGCGACTTTGCATTGAAGCAGTTTTTGGCATTGTGGGACGCAATTGGAACGAGTTCAACAGGGTAAGTACCCGTATTATAGCCGGAATTACGAATTGCTTAACTAGCTGTGAAATTTCAGAAAATGTTTCCCGTTGTATTGGGCCACTATCCCGCAGGCGTGGCTGCCAAGCAAGTCAAGCACTTTATACAAATTATCAAAACTGGCCGATTCGCACCCTATAGCTACAGTTCGAACAAGAATATGGTCTTGTACAGGGAGCATGTGCCGCCGCGTTACAATCTGAGCCTGGTGACGGTGCCGACATTTGTGTATTATTCGAGCAACGATCTGCTGTGTCATCCGCACGATGTGGAGGCCATGTGCGAGGATTTGGGCAATGTGACAGGCAAGTATCTGGTGCCGTTGAAGGAGTTCAATCACATGGACTTTCTCTGGGCGGTCGATGTGCGAAAGCTGCTCTACAACCGAATGCTGCAAGTGCTGGGCAAGCAGCCACAGGCCAAGGATATTGAGGGCGAGGCCAAGGGTCTAAGGATACGAGGTCGAGCAATTGGCCAAAATGCGGCCAGATAGCATTTCGTAATATATAATACTTATTTATTTATTTGCCTTTTCTTGTGTAGCTTTAAATATGGAATAGATATTTGCATAAAACTGTACGCTTTTTAAATATGCAGCGGGTGGCAAGCACTGGCTCGACCGGAAACGGAAGTCAAGTGTTGTTTCTTTTGGCTGACAATGACGTGGCCCAGAAACTGTAGCAGATTTTCCAAGCAGCAGCAGCAGCAGCATTGGCAACAACGAGTACATGCATTTCTAAGCAGATTTCCTTGAGGGAAATTTCTATTTTCTTATGCACATGCCATTTTCTCAACAGCTGCTGCTGCTGTTGTTGTTCTTGTTGTGGTTGTTGTTTTGTGACTGACTTCCCAGAGCTGCTTATGCTTTCAGGCCACCAGCTCTTGACATTTGCATTTCAGTTTACCCGGCCATCCAAATAAGTGAAAAGCTGTGTTCAAGGCGTGAAAACTGAGTTTTCTTGAGCACTAAAAAGAGAAACGAAAACCACGCACGAAATATGCCAAGCATTTAGCTCTCAATGGAAAAGAGCTCATCTTTTAAATTCCAAATATATACAATGTATAAAACCAGTAGAGTACAGATTAAATTAACTTGAGTGTTTTTTTTTTTTTCTTTAAATATGACAGCTTTTAACCACATTTTATAGTATTATGTTAATCATTATATATCATCGTATTTGAATATTAAACTGTTTTGATTTCAATTTAGTAACGCGAAATATATGAAATACCTATTTATTTACTGGCTGCAGTATTAATCTTAATCGGTTTTTAATCTTTTCTAATAGACTGGTATTAAGGGTCACTTACTATCATAATTCCCAAGTACTGCTAAATTGAAATTCCAATCTCGTACAGCCGAGACAAGAATCAGCACAGCTATTTCCGATCTTAATGACGTCGAAACGTTGATTTATATAAACAATTTATACTATGAGAAAAAGAAACAAAAGAAAACTGATAATGGACGAATAATGAATGCTCTGAGCGTAACAGACATTCAATAGAATACATATCTTATGGCGTTTTTATTTTTGGGAATTTCCAATTTACTTTATATATTTTCTTCTCAGCTGCGTTCAGAGCTACCTATATATTTCACAGTCACAGTCACAGTCACAGATTATGAAGATTAAGAGCTCTGGCATTACACAAAGCTCTTTATATATATGTATATTGACTTCAGTAGTTTTCTTTATGAAAACTGATAAACATTTTGACTTGGAATTAAGTTGTTTTTGTGTAATCAAGAAAATTGTTTAGAGGATTTAGAGGATAATGGTAACGGAATCTCTTAAATTTTCAATGATTTTCTATATTTGCTATATGTGATTATTTTGAAAATTCTATATTCAAAGTTTTCTAATTATTTTCAAAATAAAATAAAATAGCTGCTTTAGTGCCAAATTCTGTATTCTATTTTTATAGGATATACCTTATTCCATTGTATAGAATTATTAATCATTTTAAAGGTTTCTCTTTCACCATCTATTATTCTTACTACATATATGTTTGTGTTTATATTAATCAAGAACTTTTTTTTGGGCTTGGATAGCTCCATTATTTGTGTTCTAATCATTTGGTTAGAGTATAATTCGAGAGAATCGCAGACAGTGTCGAATATATAAATGATGATAAATATCTTATTATTGTTTATGGCTCCCGATCTTTTGTTGTCGTTGTTTTTGCCTCTCTCCGTGGATTAATTATCAGAGTTTTGCACCGTCTGACCCGGCATCGATCCCGGTTTTCAGAACGTGACTAGAGTTTTGTATTTGCTTGTTAAACGTAGCCCGGTTCCCAGTTTGTTTTGATTGTATTTTATTTTATTTTATATATTTTTTTGTGTTTGTTTTGTTTGATTTTGTTTTTTAGTTTGGGTTTTTTTGCATTTGTTGTAAATTATTTTTTCGCAATGCCTCGGCATCTTATAAAAGCTGAGCGTTCTCTAGGAGCCGAAGTCAGTTGGCGGTAATCAAAAGTTCCGATGAGACTGTTTATTGTGCTAAGTATTTGCGTTGCGTTGGCCTCCGCTGGATATGGAGGCGGTGATGGTGGTGCCGCTTCCTCAGCGTCGGCATCTGCGTCAGCGTCGTCCAGCGCCGATGGAGGCGGTAAATTTGGAGGCGGCGGCGGCGGCGGCGGAGGCTTAGGCCTCGGTGGCGGACTTGGACTAGGTCTAGGCGGAGGCCTGGGTCTGGGCGGTGGAAAGCACGGTGGTGGCGGTGGAGGCCTTGGACTAGGACTAGGTGGAGCTGGAGGCGGCGGACACGGCGGCCTCTTTAGTGGCGGTAGTTCTGGTGGTGGAGCATCGTCCTCAGCTGGTTCAAGTGCAGGCGGCGGCGGTATCGGCGGCGGAGGTCCTGGATATGGCGGCGGAGGTGGATTGGGAGGTGGTCATGGTGGAGGCGGCTTCGGTGGCGGATCCGCTGGTGGTGGTCATGGTGGCGGCGGCTTCGGTGGTGGATCAACAGGAGGTGGTGGTTTCGCCGGTGGATCCGCCGGTGGTGGTCATGGCGGCGGCGGCTACGGTGGAGGATCATCAGGAGGTGGTGGTTTCGCCGGTGGATCCGTAGGTGGTGGTCATGGAGGCGGCGGCTTTGGTGGAGGATCTCTTGGCGGTGGTCATGGAGGCGGCGGTCAAGGCGGTGGCGGCTTCGGTGGAGGATCAGCAGGTGGTGGTGGCTTTGCCGGTGGATCTGCAGGTGGTAGTCTTGGCGGCGGCGGCTTCGGTGGAGGATCTCTTGGCGGTGGCCATGGAGGCGGCGGTTTTGGTGGAGGATCAGCAGGCGGTGGTCATGGAGGCGGCGGCTTCGGTGGCGGATCACTAGGCGGTGGTCATGGAGGCGGCGGCTTCGGTGGTGGATCAGCTGGCGGTGGCCATGGCGGCGGTGGACCCGGATTTGGTGGCGGACCTGGCTTTGGTGGTATCGGAGGCGGCAGTGCAGGTGCCTCAGCTGGTTCCAGTGCAGGTGCAGGCGCTGGTGGACCATTCTTGGGCGGCGGCCTCGGTCTCGGTATTGGAGGCGGCAAACACGGAGGAGGCGGCTACGGTGGTGGTGGCAAACATGGAGGCGGCGGCGGCGGCTTTGGAGGAGGTGGCCATGGCGGTGGCGGCCATGGTGGTGGCGGCCATGGTGGTGGTGGCTACGGTGGTGGCGGTTACGGTGGTGGCGGCAAAGGTGGCGCCAGCTCCTCAGCATCTGCGTCAGCCTCAGCCTCAGCAGGCAGCTATGGCCGTTAGTTTAATTATCTTAGTTTCTCACTTTGCCCCAACTACAAAACGAAAGAGTATTTCAAAGTCAATAAGACACCTCAAATAAATGTTTCTAATAAAACTAAGTTTTTATAACCGTTGTATGATTTGGTTGCGCAATTTCTATAGGCCAACAATTAGTTAGGTAGAGTCTATTAGATGTCCAAGGTCATAAGGGTAATTAAATCCCGCATATATTCATAAAAATGGATATGGTATAATAAAAATGTGTAATTGTGTGGAACAGAAGTTATTCCCGGTTGTATAGATATAAAGACGGTTAACCCTAATTTGTCTGGGCTCAAACATTTTATGTGCGAATAGTTTAAAAAATAATTAAATAAATCAGACAGCGTTAGCATGTTTTTAAATATTAGATAAATGACAAATCAATAAAAAACTATATTCATTTTTTACTGAGTATCTCAAAGTCTACTACTTAGATCTAGAACATTCTATTGCTGCTTATCTAAACAAAAATTAATTGGCTTGCAGAGGGAGGGCGGGCCTAGCAGTTAAGCCAGTTAAACCGGCTTTATGCAATTTGGTAAAAGCTTGCTAGGCAGAGAGCTTCACAGTTTCATGATAGCATATCGTATAGTTTGTCAGAATACACTTGCTCTTTAATTTCATTAGGCAACTTGTCGTAAACTTGTGCCAGGTGGCAGTACGCAGAACTTATCCGTATGCTCAAACGCATTTCGGCGCTAATATTTCATAACTTTGCCCGAACTGAAAAGTTTTCATTACAGTTGGAAAGTCACGTGTTGTCCTTGAGGAAAACCGAGTACTTAAGCAGAAGGCTTTGCATATGTTAGTGGCTGGATGCAGATATGTTCGTACACTAAAATTGTTTTGTAAGCTTTAGGATATCGTGGGTTGTCTGGGGCTCTAAGTGTGTACTCAAGTCAAGATTTATTTAGAGTCGATGCTAAGTAGACCAAAATCTTGTACTTGATTTCGTAAAGGGAGCTTTGAATATTTCCTTTACCTATTAATTATAATAATTATAACATTAGCAATGATAAAAATAACGATATTCGATTTAGTTCCCAATTAATAAAAGTCTTTCAACTTAGATGGAGAATCTATTGAAAACATCAAGAATTTTAAATTCTAACGGCATTCTGGTTATATTAACTTATCTAAAGATATTCTGTTATCGATTCTTTTGCCACTTTCTCTACAATTTTTTCTAGTGCATGCCTTAAGTTGGTAATTGCAGCTGGAAAACTTTAGCTCTAATAAATGGGCCTATAATAGAGAGCTGCGAGCGCGTATTTTAAGGAGCTGTAGACATTGATAACATAGTTTGGTCATATAAATCCTGAAAATGGCGCTGCACGCAAGCCACGACTCAATTGCCGTCTGTGGCATTTAGCAAGCATTTATCATTAGGAGCCAAAGTTGCTACGTTGGGGGCAATTTTACTATTGCAAATTGTTGCACACAATGCGGCGGCAGCTACTAGCAACAAATTGAAATCTTAAGCAAACTTTGTGCAGCCTCAAAGTGCAGTTTTATTGCCACAGACAAACGGCGACTGCAACTGCCCGCCAGCCGAGACAGGAGCGCATCCCATTCAGCAGGGATGCAAGAGTGAGAGAGATTGCTTGGAGCAGCTGTTGGGTCGGACAACGTCTGCTGCAAACAGCCATTGGCAATAAACTCAGACCAATTTGCACAAGGACAATGAACCCCTGTGGTGCACTTTACAGCATAAAGAGGAAGTGTACGCGCAGGAGGGCAACAACAGGAGCCATGAGCTTACCCTGGGATAGGCCAACAACGGCTGCTCTTCCTGTTCCTGTTGCTGTTTCTGGCGGTTTGCCACACTGTTGACTGCTGCTGCCTCTGACGCTTTGTGTTGCATGTTGCTGTTGCTGTTGCCATTTGTATGATGGCAGCAATTGCTGTTGCCACCGTTGGACTTTGCATCGTTGTCGAATTGACAATATTGTGTTCCTTTGTTTGCCGCAATTTATGTTAGCCAATAAAATAAATGTAAATACATATGCGAAACATTTTTTTCTTAACTTTTTTATATTCTACAAGCTTAAGCAACTTAAACTTTACCGATAGTTTCCTGCCTAAAGAATTGCAATAATTTTATGTACTTTAAATATTTTCTTATTATGCAAACAACTGCGATGCATGCAACCAATCCAAGATTGGTTTCCAGATTGGGAATAGCAATTGCATAGAGATATTTATTTAAGATCAATAGATAAAATTAATAACCGTTTATATAGAAGTCTTTTTAGAGCACACGAAAAGTATTATAATTCTATTTAAATATAATAATATTACCGACCAGTGATAGAAAGTATGCAACATGTTTTATATGTATGTATATATGGAATTAACAATGGTATTTTTATCATTTTTGTAAAAACTGTGTGCAGTAATAATATAAATAAATGTTTTAAAAATATGAAGAAAAGTATATATTTCTTTACTTATCGAATAAAATATTTTCAAGTGTTTTCGCTTAAATAAAAACTTATATTAAACTTGAATGTTAATTAAAAGAAGCCTAATATTGCACCTATAAAAAGAAGAAAACATGAGCATTACAAGGTATACATGTGAAATACAAAAGTCTTTCCTTCCATTTATTTGACTAAATAATATACTGCAGAGCTTAAAAGAATTTTGTTGTTTTTCTTTTTTGCAAAAGCGAAATCAAAGCTGAACGAACTCAGTAAATTCTGGCGCCGCCTAAAAGCAGACCCGAATGCAATGCATGTATGAGGAATTTTAATTAAAATTAAATAATTTAAATTGTATTGCATAACGCGTTTGTCGCTTGATGTCGCTTTGGTCATTAACCGAGCGCCGCATAATTGAAAAGTTTGCGCCGCTGCCAACTAGGCGGGTAATTCGATTTGGCTGCCGGAGAGACTCGCAAATCGCCAATAACAATAAACGGACAAATGCAAAAATGTATTGCCTTTTGGCCCAAATCAAATTCATATTTTTGCCATGGCAATGCATAGATTTTTAGCCCCTGTTGTTCAGTATAAATTATTAACATGACGTTAGCTAGTTGAAAATTTGGGTATATGAAAGCATTTTATAGTATTGCAGTGTCGCGGTTGCCATGACGGGTAATACGAATAAATTACTACTATAAATTATTTGAATTTGATTGCATTTAATAAGCAAATATTTTCAATTAAATGGAGTTCATTATTACTGCATATATAAACTGTAAATTAACTCTGACCACGCTTTAAATATAATTTTACATATATTTGCAGTGTATATAATATGAAACATATACGAACCTTGAAGTTTGAGAATAAATTATATTCAATATATGAAATATGAATTTTAATGAGGGTTTTCCGAATGAGGTTCTGCTCAGGTACATTCAAAATCCGATTTGGACAGGCCCAAGCTCGGTTACATATTACTCTGCGATTTATTTTACGAGGCTTGGAAATCATACCAATCGACTGACGTCTTCTAAAGCAAAATTACAAATGAAATATCTTAAAGAATAAACAAAAATTTAATCAATATCTAAGTTTTATATACTATTGAATATTTTACATTGATAATAAACCTTCAAATCAAGCTTTAAGTAAAAACAATTTTACATTTTTAATAATCACATATTAGTAAGAGTTGTTGTTTATTTACGCATTTCCTATTGATGTATACATTGATTAATTATATCTTATTCTAACTGCGACATTTTAGCCGCGTACGAATGTGTGTTTATGAGCTTTAAGTCAAAAATTCCGAACTAAGAGGTGGAGATGAAAGCGTGTCAACAATTTTTTTTAGCCGCCACGCGAAATGAGCACAAATTAAAAATACAAAACAACAAAAATAATTGCCACGATTTTAGAAAACACAAATCTTAATGTCTATTAGTGCCATTAAGAAACATACATATATACACGCCTAACCAAAATTATTAGTTAATTAAATATAAAAAAATTATATTTTTGCAAGCATTTCGTTAAATTGTATGTACAAAAATGTCAAACATATTTAGTAGTTTTTTTTATTAGCTAATAATATAATAAACCATATTTGAAGCTAAAAAGTCAACTACGTCAAAAAGTAAAAAAAAAAGAATGCCGCACGCTTATATAAATTAACAAAGCCAAACATTACACAAAAAAAAAAACAAAGTTAATTTGGCAAAATAAATGATGAAAAAAAGGGGAAGAGAGAAAGAAAAAATGATTGGTAAACCGGTTGGTTGTATGATGAGACACTTATGCGAAGTCCCAAAATGTGAATATTTGTTTGGGCGCCAGTTTGCATAAATAAACAAAAACAGACTTGAGACAAATTTGAAAGCAGAGAAATTAGCCAAAGCTTTGATTGAATTTAAGATTTAAGCTGTTTGAATAAACATTTAAATTAAGTGCATTTATTATACAGCTTGTTTATGGCAGCAGTTATAAGCGCAAACAGCTGAGATTTTGAAAGGCTGGCATTGGATCTTTCCCCGTTGGACTTCCCCGCCACTCTCGTGCTAATTGCGTATACGTCTTTTATTTATATTAATTTTGTCTAATATTTGACCAAAAAATCACCAATTTCACACGATTTTCATCTGTCGGGAAATCCCTACGAGCCCATGAGTCGTATAGTCGCACATTGTTCTTCGCAAATGTTAAGAACATAAACCCGACTATTCACGTGTGATATCTCGAATACACTCTCTGTGGAATAGCGACTTTGTAACTGGTTTTGGGATCTAAAATTATACTGGAATGATTTGTGTATTTTGTGTTAAATATTAAATCAATAGAAATAAACTACGAGCTCAGCTGCAAATAATAATATAAATAACATTTGACTAGAGGTTATTTAATAGTCAACTATTTATTAGATGTTACTAAAATATACTATACTTCCCTGTTTTCTTATTACAATGTACTTTATTCTACCAGCTTCTACCAGCTATCCAAATGAGCTCGCAGCAATACACACCCTATAAGCAGAGATTTAGAATTTGCAATTCAATATATAATTATTATATTCTCGCTATTCATTAGCATCGCTTATTGGTTGTTTAATTGTCGACAAATCATCCGCTTAGGAAGCAAAACTTTGATTTCGATTTGCATACTACGAAAACTTGAGTAATAGTATATTATACTTGTCTATGAATGGATCTCTATAGTTCACTCACAGCAATTTGTAAACTAGCTCTGCGATGTACACCGAGAGATATGAGAAGAAAAGTCTACAGGTAAAATGTTAATTTTACAATTAATTTATGTATTTATATTTATTAGAGAAAAAAGGTAATAGTTAAAATAGTGTATTCCTTGCTTTGGTACACAACATTTATTATTGTAAACATAGTGTGTCTACGGGTATGTGCATTTCGGCAAGGTGGACGAGGCGATTTGTGAAAAAGAATACAAATATGCGTGCGGTATGTAAATTACGCCTGGGTTAAGGCCTCCGGTGCTTTGTCGGTATATCATTTGTCATTTGTTTTACGCCATATTGGCAGGGCTAGTTTTTTTATTTGCGTGTATCCAACAGATGACAATTTATAAAAAAATATATACTGAGAGAAATATTTTAGTTTTTGTTGAGGTACATTTGAACAAAAATGATAACTATAATTATATATGAAACTATAGTATGAAATGTATGTCACACAAAATAATAAATGAAGAAATAAAATATAATTTGTGAATATTTCTTAATATTAGAAACTATTATTTAATCACATATATATCTTATCTTAAGCAGACGTTGGTAAATTTATTTTGATATGAAGATGTTTTAGATACTCACAAGTCTGATACTCGAGCAATTAATTCTTTATATATTCAAATTATAGTTCAAAACGTTTTGTTATTGGATATTTCTTGATATTACTAATCGATAGATATCAAAATTTGCAAAGTTTACTGTTTCCTGGATAAACTTTTAAGTGTATATGGATATTCGAAATTCCACTATCGTGACATGTGCACATCTCTGATGAGTAATAGCTCATGGTTAAAGTGTGTGGCAAACATGTTTTAAGATCTTTTTGGACATTTTTAGCATGCGCACACAAAATGAACCGAGCTTGAGATTAGTTTTGCTCAAAATAAAATTTGTTTTCTATTTGATGTTTGCTTTGTAACGACGCCATAGAAACCGCTTTGGCAATAAAGGCGAATAAACTCTTCAAGATTAACTTGTCTATTTACTAGAATTTGCCATATATAAATATGCGTGAGAGTGTGTTCGTGTATGTGGTGGGGAATTCCTCAAAGCAGGAAGATCATCTCATATCTTTGTTGACTGCAAAAAGTCAATAAGCCACTTGTAGGCAAACACAACATATTTATCAATGCTAAGGTCTATAAGTACATACTTCATCCACATAATTTGATCGTATGTATTATAATTTTGTAGCTTTCAGAGTTGTTGCTTTGGGATTCACCCGGTCAAGTGACAGACCAAAGCCGGCTTACAAAATGAAACAGATAATGATGACGACGATGCGCTCATAATGAAGTCGAAGCTGATAATTAGAAATAAAAGCAAAGAAAACCGGTAAATGGTCCGAGATGTCCGAACTCCGCTCCGCTCGGGATTCCATTTATCACACGCGGCCTACAGACCAGTCCGAGCGTTTCACGCTTACGTATGCCGTATAAATATTTGGGTGGTTCGACATAGGTCCATCAGTTGGACTGTCATCTGCTAAGAGGAAACTACAATTCTGCCCAACGATACGAGCAATATGAAGACTCTCATTGTGCTGGCCCTGTTGATAGCTGCCGCGTCGGCACTGCCTCAATTTGGCTTCGGTGGCCCTGGATTCGGTGGCCCTGGCTTCGGCCCTGGTTTCGGTGGTGGTTACGGACGTCCAGGTTTCGGCGGCCCTGGATTCGGTGGTGGTTACGGACGCCCCGGCTTCGGTGGCGGATTCGGCGGCCCTGGATTCGGTGGCCCTGGATTTGGCGGCGGTGGTTATTACCCAGGTGGCGGATTCGGCGGTGGACCCGGCGGCTTTGGTGGTCGCGGTGGTGGTCGTGGCGGCGGCGGCGGCGCATCCTCTGCTTCTGCTTCGTCCAGTGCATCGGCAGCTGGCAATGGTGCTGCCTCAGCCTCCTCCTCTGCGTCAGCCTCCGCGTCAGGTGGCGGCTTTGGTCGCTAAAATGCTTAAGTCTGTGCGCAGTGCACCGATACGAGATTTTACAAAATGTTAACTTAGTTAGTTATAAGCTATGTTTAAAAGTCTGAAAATTAAAACAAAATTCAATACCATCTATTTGTCGTTTCTATAAAAAGTTAATAGATGAACATGACGCAGCTCAATATAAGTAATCACTTTAACTTTAACTTAAACTTTATGGGTTCACAATATATGACAAGATAATAACAGGGCTCGCTCATTGTTACGAATTTATCAACATTTATTTTCGTGACAAGCTAAAAGCTCGACACAAGCACACCTCAAAGCCCGTTGCACCTGTTCCCGAAAACCTCTTAAAACTGTTTTCAGCAACAATGTTTGTCTAAACATCCAATTAATTGATCTCTCTGTGATTTATCTATATAATTTATTTGGTTACATTTTTTTTTGCGTTGATGTCGTCAGAGGCGAATCACCTCTTGAAGTTGAATTCGTTGGTGCCTCAGAATAAAAATTCGCAGCTAATGATAAAAAGCAAACAAGAAAGTCCGCGGCCATCATACAACGAATATTAAATGCACTTGTAAGCATATGGCATAGAAATGCTTTCATTAAAAGTTTTATTCTTCCGCTTACTTTTATAGGAATCTAGAATATAGAAGACTGATCCGATACGTATTGCGGAGTTTTTAGTTTAGCTTCATCAAGATATCGTAAAAAATTAAAAGTTTTTACACTTTATTTAATGGATGCTTCGTATAGAGCTATAGGATATAGTATTTCGATGTTGCTATGATTTTGCTGATATATAGAATTCGAAGAAGAATCTGAAAAGTCTTTCAAAAGGCTTTGAAATTTACAGATCGTCCCAATGACAGTTATACAATATAGAAGTCAGATTCGGCCGGGTACGATATATTTTGTAATACTTTGATAAGCACACATATGTAGTGAAGTCTCAAAAAAAAACAAAGACCTATACTTATGAGAATTTGGCAATGTTGCCTGCCTACGAGCTGGTCACACTGTTCCATTAAAGAGCAACCGCGGTACTCAGCTCGTCACTTTGCATCAATGCGTTAGGAGAGTCGTCTCAGAGAGTTTGTGGGATGAGGTTGTTGTTAGAGTGAAAAATCATTTTTCAATAAAATATATTTCGCTGATGTTGATATTTGATTAAATACCATTTAATTGCAATTTGGTATTCCTGCTAAGAGTTACATAGTTACAATTCATGATAACTCACTTGATTAATGCCATTTGATAGTACATGCGAGTAAAACTCGTGAGTGGGGACTCACCCGTTCAAGCCGGCGCACCAAATGCAGTACATAATACCCTGTATCCATTTAAATAGCAAAAATGGGTATATTCCAGATCAGAAGAGTGGTTTTGAGGTCATATCCATGTAACCGTCCGTGTGAGCATTGGACAAATTTAATATGCCCTATTTTATTTGAAAGGGAAATAGAAAACTAAGAGAAGGAATGTGATCTGGAAGTATACTTATTGCGAATATTCATGGACACCTGTATATCACGTTTATCCCTCTTTTTTAACATATTTCTTATTGCTGTTCTGTTAATTTTCAAATATTGCTTCACAAATTTTTCGATCGGAAAGTTAAAAATTTTATGCAAATGCATAAAATTCTCTGGTAAGTACCAGTTCATGTTGACTTAGGGTATCATCAAGTTCAGCAGTCTTTTAAAGTTGTCTTAAGCATTTCAACTTGATGACGCTTATAATAATAATTATATTGTTGCAAGCGTAGCTAATAACTTGAATTAAGGCATAGAAAGCAGGTGAATAGCTTAAGGTGTTCGAACTTAGAACCCGGGGGTTCATTAATCACAACGCCGACTGAACAGTTTGATCGTTTTACGTTGTTGTTAACCATATAAATAGCTTGGAAGGATTGGCCTAGGTCAATCAGTTTGCCTATGATCAGCTTTGTGTAAACAACAGTTGCATTTATCGATCCGAGCAACATGAGAATCCTGTTTGTGCTTGTCCTATTGATCGCTGCCGTCGCCGCAGTGCCTCAGTTCGGTTTCGGAGGTGGCTTCGGACGACGATTCCGTGGTGGCGGATTTCGCAAAGGTGGCGGCGGGGGTGGTCGCGGTGGCTCTTCCTCTGCTGCAGCCGCGTCCAGTGCAGCGGCCGCCGGCAATGGAGCTGCCTCAGCTTCGGCCTCCGCGTCTGCTTCTGCTTCAGGTGGAGGTCGCTTCCGTGGCTGAATTGTTGGAGTCTGAGCCTTGCGCACCGACATGAGATTACAAAGTTCAATTATTCTTTAGTTATATGTAAAAAGTTTGGAATTAAATGAATATAATAATGTATTACCGTGTTAAATATTTAAGTTGAAGAAGAAAGTTATTGCAAATGTAAATAAGGGGCCACAATTTTCGGCGCACCGAACAGCTTGAGCTGCTCTCTGGGCTCTTCTTTTAACCAAATTTGATTCAATATCAAGACGCGAGTTTTGATTTATAAAAACCCATCGTTCAGAATATATTCTAGTTTTAGCAAGAGTCCATAACATTTTTTAATAATACTTACTTAAATATGCCCTAAAATTATAATCTGTTTGTTGTTATTGGGTTGTAAAACTGAACAACCGTTTCTATAGTTGTTTGTTTATGTTTCTGGTTTATTTATTTTATTTTCTGTGAATTACCAATCGTTTTCTATGAAAGCTGCATAAAATGCCCGTTAATTTCGGCATATATGTGAGAACAACAATAAAAATGTTTTGCACACACGAGTTTCTGGCTACACTTCAACTAATGATCAGGAAACCTGAAATGCCCTCCACATAGACGACAGCTCAATTACGTACAGTCATATAAAAATAAAGGTAGAATACAATGCCGAGAAATAGCTGTAGCCTCATTAGGTATGACATAAACGAAGAATTAAAGATTAAGTTCAAAGCGCCGAACTTTGAATGTGTTTTTAATAATAATATATACTATGTATATTAGGTTGGAATTGGCCATTAATTTCCTGAGCAGCAACATTTCAAAGTTTGGCTAAAATATTTGCAAAAATTATTATTTTGCCTAATAGTTTTTGTAACAAATAAGAGATGATAATGTGAAAGAGCTTTTGATAATGTTCCATAGTTCCAATAGATCATCTATGTGTCTCTAGAAGCGTACTCCTAACATAGATCATTACTGAATAATGGTTATTATTGCGTTGTCAACTTAAAGGCAGGGGTATTCTGCATTTCACATTCAAAACACTTTCGCAAAATTCTATGTTGCACACTTTTCGGAGCTCAGTACAAGTTTAAATCGTTTTTAGCTTTTTAGAAATCCCAAAAGTATACTATCTGATTTGGTGATCGGCTGATATGTAAATTTTAGTACTGAGGATCCAAATCTGAGATATAAAATAAACTATTTCAATTTACCCGATGGATAAAGAAATTATTCACTACGCCAGACTCATATCAACAATTGTGACAGGACACGAACATTTCTAATACAAAACAAAATATATATAAATAAATCATTTTAGCTTAGCTTAGCAGCTTGCTAGAATAAATTAAATCAAATGTATACTTTAATTAGCAGAAATAAACGTATGCCATAGGAAATATAAATAAAAGTAATCAAATTTCGAATCAATGAATATACAAAAAGTACGAATCAATAATTATTAATACCTGTTTTATCTATTAGCTTTCGATTTGGCAAGAAAAACAATATTTTATGCTTGGCAGAGCTGCGCATATTCAGTTCAGTGAACTAGTTACCTCAACTAAGTAGTACATATGAACCATATTGCGAACATAATACAAGCTTTTTTCTGTTTCAAACTAGTTAGAATGAAATATTAAATTTTTCTTTTGTACATCGTTATGATATACTTATTATCTTTTCATTTAAATATATATATATAGAACTATTTGGCATTTGCAGCCAGGTTATGTTTTTGTTTATGTATTTGTTTTAATGTTTATTCATTTTATTTTGAATATTCTATAATTTAAAACTTGATATCCTATAAATTAACTGGCTTAAAAAATAAAACAAAAAATAAAAAAATATAATGAAAATCAAGTATAGCATGGAACAAGGGGCACGTTTAAGTTCTGGTATTGCTGCTGATGGAAGAGTTTCTAACACAAATAGATGAGAACGAACCGGTTGCTCTACCTGACCAGCGGCATGTAGGGTATTGTCATAGTCATTTATGGGCCAGCTAATTGACAATACTAATTCGCATTGATGATCGTTTGGTGGTTTTTGTTTTTGTTCGGCTTGTTATTGTTGCTGGCGAATTTGAAACCAAATCTCTGACGTTGTAGAAAACTAATGAAGTCTCAGAAATGTTTGTGTGTTTGGCTACATGACCATTTTGCACTCATGATCTCTCATATTATGGCTCTCTCTCTTTCTCTCTCTCTCTCTTTCCCTCTCTGTCTCTTTCGCTGGCCAGCTGATTATTGGGGAAGGTGGGTATTTGGATATCCCGGGTCCGATTTGTATAAAAGCCGCCGCTTGTCAGGCGCTTTGTTAAGTTTTCGAAGCCAACTCGAGGCCTCATCATGAAACTGTTTATCGCTCTCTCCGTGCTGATAGCCTTGGCATCAGCCTCGCCTCAATTTGGCAACGCCAACGCCAATGCCAATGCCAATGCCAATGCACAGAGTGGAGGTTTTGGAGGCGGCGGCTTCGGCGGTAGACCCGGCGGCGGTTTCGGTGGACCCGGATTCGGAGGCGGCGGCTTCGGCGGTAGACCCGGCGGTGGTTTCGGTAGACCTGGAGGCGGTTTTGGTGGTGGACCCGCATTCGGAGGCGGCTTCGGTGGACCCGGAGGCGGTTTCGGAGGTGGACCCGGAGGCGGTTTTGGTGGTGGCGGCGGCGGCTCATCCTCTGCGAGTGCCTCGGCCAGCGCCAATGCCAACGGTGGTGGTGGTTTCCGCGGCTAAGCCATATAAGATCTGACTTGTATATCTTAAATAACTAAGAGTTAATTAATGTGAATAAAAAATGATGAAGCTTAATCTTATTTAAGAAAAGTATTCATTGCAATTATTTGTATCTATTGATGGTGTGCCCAAGCGATTATTATTCTACGCGAGAAATAGCAAGATCCGAAATCAATGGTTAAAGAAGGGAAGTTTTTATGTTGTATCCAAAGAACATAGATTGATAGCATATAAAGCCCAATATATTATAGTACAGTATGATAATGGATTGACTAATATCAATTTATAACCAGTATTCGAACCTCCTTTACACACACATACATACAAAACACTAACACACAAACCAATTCCCACACTAAAGAGTATCCAAAGACCCCTAAAAGTGAAAGCTTTTAGATCTGATAAACCAATTGAAGAAACTAGATTAAAAAACATTAGTATCTGATCTTCAATAAACAAGGCGAGTATTTACTGAGTTGATGAAAGGAAAAGGTTAAGGATAAGGAAAATCTTTGAATTCCGAATTGTATCGAAATTTATCAAGAGAATTTAAATAATTCTCTAAAGCTGTTCTTGAAACGAAGCATAAACAATCCTGGTGAAAATGCAGTTAAAGTATTATTAACTAAAATCTGTATTATATATCTTAGAGCTACACATTTATAACCACAAACCACACCAATAGGGTTGTGATCAATTTCTACAGTCGACTCGGCTCTGCACAGTGCACATTGCGTAGTCATGAATTTGTGGCTGTAACATTGTAACTAGTTAATTTATTTTGTCGCTTAGCATCTTAATTAGTAAACCTATAATCAGCAGCCACTTTGTTCTTACTAATTATATACCCGGTCAAGTTTAGTTAATTATACATCAAGCCATATTGACAAATTGTAAACAATACATTTATATAATAGATATAGATTTATCCGAGCAACCCGATGACCAAAGTGACAAAATTCTCGTCACGTAGTTTTAACGTTTTAAATGAAAACAGGCTCAACAATGTTGAGCATAACTTAATAATGTAGCAAGTTTACAATTTAGATATATTTTAGTGCAACATTGCGGAAGAGCTAAGGGGAAATAAATAAAGTTTTATACATTTTTGAAGGCTTTGTTGGGGCTCCTGTAGTCATAAGATTACAGGAAAAACCGGTGAAACAGCTTAGCTGTAAACAAAATTTGCTAATCATTTTATAACATTAATTTGAGTACAGTATTAATACGAGTTTTGCTAAAGCAAAGTCATATCACACCTAGACAAAAATTCTATTTTCTTTTTTCTCTTTTATTAATACATTTAACATTAAAACCTAAACCTGTAGCTTAGTATTCAGAAAGACGTCAATTGAAACCAAACAAAGCAAACTCAACTGCCAAAAAAAAAAGAAGAAAAATAGCAGAGAGCAGTAAAATTTAAATATATAACAGTCCATAACTGGTTTAAGAGAAATCCAGCATAGATTCAGATCGTACATATATGTGCCTCCGAAGGTTTGCACACTTTCCTTCGTCCCACAATCCAATTTGATTAGCTTGGGCTCGAAATCGGGCGCCTAATGTGATCATAATTTAGCGGCTCAACTGTTTTGTCAACTCATCTGATTTTCGTCTATATGTGTGTATGCTAATTGACAGACTCTGGTAGTTCACCGTTTAGTGTTATAAAAGCCGAGATCTTTGGCGCTGATCATCAAGTTTGTTAGGTGACTTCATACAGTTCGGACAAGCAGCAGCATGAAGGTCTTCGTTGTACTGAGCATTATCCTGGCCGTGGCCGTGGCAGCACCACAGTTTGGCGGCGGCAATGCTAATGCCAATGCTGGAGCCAATGCTCAGTCTCAGGGCGGATTTGGTGGAGAAGGTGGCTTAGGCGGACCAGGCGGCTTCGGAGGCAAGCCTGGTCATCATGGTCATCATGGTCATCATGGTAACCGCGGTGAAGGTGGCTTCGGTGGTCCCGGTGGTCCCGGCGGTTTCGGTGGTCAAGGCGGTTTTGGCGGACCCGGCGGCTTCGGAGGCGGTAACGCCAACGCCAATGCGGAATCCACTGCCAATGCCAATGGCGGCGGTTTCGGTGGACCCGGTGGCTTCGGTGGTGCTAATGCCAACGCTGATTCCAGTGCCACTGCCAATGGCGGTGGTTTCGGCGGCGCCAACGCGAAAGCATCTTCCAGCGCCAGTGCCTCATCCAATGGCGGTGGTCTCGCCAGTGCCACATCCAGCGCATCTGCCAATGCTGGAATATAGGAGAATCGATATCCGAAAAACTATACCGAACTGAAAAGAATTGTTAAAGTGAATTAGTTTATTTTTTATTTATAAATTAAATATGAAGAAAAAATGATTTTTGTGTTAACCTTTCTTAAAGCCCATTTACAGGGTATCTTCAAGCGATTCACAATTATACAGAACAAACATTGATTAGCAACAGGGTGTGAGTTTTTTCATCAGTGTACTTCAGCTGTACAGTCTGTGAAAATAAGCCAGAAGTAGGGCTTCACGTTTAAAGTTCGATGATTTCATTCGGCTTCCAAATTGTGTAGAAAATAATATATGTATATGCAGATTTTTGTTTGTGTTTTTTCTGTTTACAAACAAATCAAAATTCTGGTTACGCTTTTAGAATATTGCCAACACACTTGGCATCAATAAAAAAAATTATTCTAGTTAGTCTACCTTTGTCAGATAGGAATATACAAATTAAAACAGCTGTTAAACGTTATGTTGAGTATCTTATATAAATATCGGCTTCGTTTAGAAGCATATTAATTAAGAATAAATCGCGGGAATCAGAGATCAGACTAATAAATATATTCATAGTTTACTGGTACATTAGAAATACAAATTACAATAGTAAAATATTAATTTTACTGAGCTTTTAAGAAACTGATATCTAATTAAACATTGTTGATGCTCTTTTCAAAACAAGTTATATTAATATTATTATAATTTCCTCTAATGCCCATAGACGCAAATGCTCTTAACACATAGACGTAAATGAGATGATTAAATATGCACGAAACACAAAATACACTTGCCAAAATATGCAGCTACATGCATTTTTTTTTGTTCTTAAATTATTTTGTCAACTTTTCTGACTTTGCTAATTGATGTTGTTGTCTGACTTTTCCTGACTCTGATAGTTTGCCGTTTAGTGCTATAAAAGCCGAAATCTTTGGCGCTGATTACCTAGTTTAGTAGGTGACTTTATACAGCTAGGAGGCGGCGATGCCAATGCCAGTGCTGGAGCCGATGCCGAGTCTCTAAAAGACAAAACTGTTGATGGTGATCACTATGGTGAAGTTGGTTTCAGTGAGTTTAACGGGCTTTTCCGGCGATAGTTTCCGTGGTAGGTGTGGCTTATCCCTACAGCTTCTTGTTGGAAAATAGGCGATCGATATGTGACAAGTCCTACCGATCCTACAAAGAATTTCTAATGTGGTTTTACTTATTATTAATTTTTATAAATCCAATACATAAAAACAATTTTGTTTGTGTTAAACTTACTTAAAGCGCATTTGAGGGTATTTCACAAGCATTCTTTATTATTTATGAGTGCAGAACAAATATCAGCGTACTTCTGTCAAAATTAGGCAGAGTTAGAGTTAGATGATTTTTATATGCTATATTTTACTTTACTAACACACAAATGGAATTCCAAATTTTCAATGTAGGGGCTTTAGAGATATCGCCAACACACTTAGCATCAATAAAAAAGTGTTCAGTAAGTCTTCCTCACTCAAACAAGTTAATACAAATTAAAAACCATTTTAATTTTCAATATCTTATATCAAAATCGCTTGCGTTTAAATGCATTTTAATTAAAAATAAATCCCCGTAAAAAGATAGCTCGGTAGCAAATCGATTTATATTCTGCTCGCACATTAGGTATATAAATAATACCAATACTAAAATACTCATTTTATTGCGCTTTCATAGAAACAGATATGAAGTATAAAGTCCGCTAATACACATAGACGTAAATGACTTCATAAGATGGACTACACTTGGCAAAATTTGTAGTCAAATCCATTTGGTTGTCCTTAGCTGGTAGAATACAATAACATATTTTATGCATGATATTTGAGTTAGATGTCTTTAAGATATAGCGAAATGCCACATTAGACGCAAAATATATAAGGAAGAAAGTTGCCAAACAATTTTCCGAAAATCTATGGTGTTTAGTTTTTCGTCTGACCCAGCCTTGTGTTAAGCTTGAAACCATTGGAGCTGGCAATCGTGTATGGCAAATCCGGCTAACATATTGACAATAACATTCGATTTGGTTCCGACCTTATTCAAAAACTATAGTTTAATAAGAAATCAACTTTTAAATCGTCATTGAAAACAATTTCTTGATTTTATTTTCCAGATTTTATTCTATTCCATCCCGAATGCTGCGCATGGTTGTTATTAAAATGTTTGTTAATCGCAATATTTATTTAGATGTTGAACGGGCCTATTGTTTATTAATATTATGTTCGCTCTAATGATGCAAATTGCTTAAACAAATCTAAGCAATAAATTTACGGCCGAACGGGTTCTGGAAAAGGCAGCAGCTGTGCAGAAATGCAAATTTGCGTTTGGCTACCGTACAAAATATTTTAAACAGTTGTTGATGTCAGAAATTATCAAGTGACTGGTCACACTTGAATGGTAAGCCAAAAATATTAAATTAACGCTCTTGTTTGACAAGATTTGCTTGACAAATAACTTCAAATATCGGAAGAGGTAGATGTTTCCAACAAAAAATAAACAAATACGCAAAAAAAAACAAACAATTGCGATGGGTATTCTCCCAAAAGTATGCAATATGCACGTTTGCGAATTCGATGAGACTTCCGAAATCGGAACGTGGCTCTGGGCTGAAAAACATATGCCTCTAGGATATCAAAATGTGCTCAGTCATATATTTTTAGGCCAGTCCCTTAAAATATATTTGGGCCAATGACGTCAATCGAAATAA
This sequence comes from Drosophila virilis, assembly GCF_030788295.1. NCBI lineage: Eukaryota > Metazoa > Arthropoda > Insecta > Diptera > Drosophilidae > Drosophila > Drosophila virilis. The sequence goes on along the minus strand of NC_091546.1, from coordinate 12,849,021 downwards.
ACGGAATTTTATTTTGCTTTTTATATGTAAATTATATGTAAATTTTGATATTTAGGAGGCGGGCGCCTCGACAAGCCCACTTATGACTTTGCGGTCTCTAGATATCAAACGTTTTCTAAGCACAATTTATTTAAGTTCGTTGCCGATTTTTGATTTTGTTTTCATAGACCTGAGGTATATGTATATAAATCATACTTGTTGTTTTTTCAGCAACTTAACATCTTAAGAGCCGTTTTATTGGCTTGTTGGATAAATGAAAGAGGTGGACAGCAAGTACAAGCAACTAGTTTCACATTGTTAATCAGTCCAGAAGGAAGACCAGTTGTTAAATAAAAAATATTGCCAGGCATGTTTGAATTGAGTTTGTTAATGGAGAAGGATACGAATATAGCATAAGTCCTACATCCAAGAAGTAAGAGGTTCTAGTCGGGAGCTCCCGACTAGGGGATACTCTGAACCCTCTTCTTCCAACATCAAATGCATATATATATTCTATTTTAGAAGCTATATGTCAAGTTTGGGGACTCTAGCATTTATTATTTACCAAAATTGCCCAAAAAACAGGATATCGATATCGATTTTTATCGATTGCTTGGAAACGGAGTAAGCTATCAATTATCGGAAACAAACTCGATCTGCGCAGGGACTATATATAGCTCTATAGCTCTTATATGCTCTGAGGTCCTTGCGTTAATACATACGGACAGACAGACGGAATGACAGACAGACGGACATGGCTAGTTGAAGAATATATATACTTTATGGGGTCGGAGATGCTTCCTTCTGCCTCTTACATACATTTGGATTTTGCACAAATACAATATACCCTTATACCCATTTTTAATGGGTTCTGGATATAATCATCGAAAAAGATTCGATTTTCGCACCGACCTCTATTTTGAAAAAAAAACGTCAAAATTTTGGATTTCCTTTTTTTGATGCCAATCGTTAGAACTGATCCTTACGAGTCAGAAATGGTATGAAATTGCAAAATCGGATATTATTTGACGGAAATATTCCATTTTTTTAAATTAAATTAAATTAAAATTTATTTTATTCAATATTTTTTAGACAGTACTGCTTTTGAGGCGTGGTTCGTTTCAAGTGTAGCTGCTGTGTTATTTATCCTGAGTAGCGGTGATTGACACCGCTGTTGTTGGCACTGGCACTCGCTTGGGCATTGGCCGATGCACTTCCATTGCCCTGGGTAGAAGCATCAGCACTAGCATTGGCAACGGCGCTCGATTGGCCACCGCCGCCACCGCCTCCACGGCCGCTATGGCGTTGTGGAGCTGCCTGAACGGCCGCCAGAGCAAACAGCAGAATTGCGAACAGCACAAAGAACTTCATCGTTGATCCAATCAATGATTACTGAAAGATAATTTCTTGCCTTTTATAGCAAAGCACAAGTGGAGAAATCAAATGACTGGTTTCTTGACATATTTATGAGGTACTAATACAAAAAATACAAAATAAAATAAGTAAATAACATTATTGTAGTACATATACCGCTCATGACGTTTAGCACTACGACTATAATTATGAACTGGTCTTCGAGCTGCTCAAACTCTTACTTGAAAAAGCTCAAGCTTTGTGATTGCCATACGCAAAATTTGGGATTAATCAAGCAGACTTTTGGGTGCAAATAAAATTGTTGAAAGCTCACAAAAGCTTAGAAAAAGCACTTCAAATGTTGTGATCGACTTGACGATAAATTATTTTAAAACAAGAGAGGCTCTATTTGGAAGTTCCAGACTAGGGGTGCCTGAACCCTCTACTACCAACACAAAAATTCAGCTCAAGCGGCTCGATTGCTTTAGCAGTTATTAGAATACATAAATTTAAAACTATTAAAAAAAAATCCTGCGATATAACTAAAAAAAACCAAAATGCACATGCACTCAGCACAGAAAATAATACAGTCGCAATTGCACTGCTGTTAATAGAATTAAGACGCAGGCGTGAGGAGGTAGGGATAGCTATAAAATGAAAGAAACTTGATATATATATATTCAACTCGCTACATGTTAAGTTTGGTGACTCTAGCTGTTATAGCTATCATCCGTTTGCCTTTTAAATAAATTTGCAAAAATACATTATACCCCTTTAACTATTTTTAATGGGTTCGGCGGATAAGAGGAGAAGGAGAGAAACAATATTGGTACAAAGATTGCAATCAGAGATAAAGGTAAAGTTATTATTTGATACTTTGATTTCGTCTTTCTACCATCTTTATCTCTCATTGATTCTCTATCATATCTGGGTTTCTCACTCGTTCTTTGCAGATTATAAAAAATGTGAGAGTGAGAGAGAAAGTGAGAGAGAAAGAGAGAGAGAGAGAGAGAGAGAGAGAGAGAAAGACAACAACAGAGACTATTAATATAAATATCTCAACAGTAAACTTCAGTACATTCTAACATGATTAATCACCAAGCAATGTGTATCAGTTAATAAATTGTTTACTTAGTCAGCGGATAGAAAAAAACCCGCTTTGCTTCAACCTTCAATCACTTCTTCTTCTTCTTCTGCAATATAGCCCGCACTCAACATGCATTTTAGCGCCTGTCTCAAGTTCGAATGGAAATGAACGCGTCGTGTTTATTTTATTGCCCACTCTTTCGAATGGGAACGTGATAATCATTGCTAAACCCAAAACCCTATGTCACCTAATCAGATACATACGCATTGCATATGCTTATATACCTATATAGTTATCGGCGAACATCGATGAATGAATAAGCCGCACAGTGTGATTGCCAAACCAGATCGGTAGCTTCGATTTCATGGACCAGTCACCCTCCACGTGTCTGCGACCGAGTCTCAATTGGAATCTGCGTCTGCGTCTGCGTCTGCGTCTGCTTATGCCGGAACATTAAAGCCCAAAAATGTATGACGATTACTTTGGCTAATGCCGGTTTTCAACACAGGTGGGCAGCGCACATTTTTGCTGGTGGGTCGGCTGAGAGAAGTTTCCAAAGTTGTCCAGCAGTTGCAGTTGTTAAGTGCGCTACTTTTAGATACCCTGCACTCACTAGAATTTTAAATTAGACATTTATAACATATATGAATACAAAATTAAATAATTTTCAGTTTGACTGTATTTATATCTCTCTCCCTCTGTCTATATATATATTTATTTATAAGCACTTATAAAGTATATATAGTTGTGTACAAAATAATGTTTTTTTTTCAAAATGCGTACTTTATTGACCAAAAAGTTTCTAAGCACCCTCGTAATTTACCCTCGTAAATTAAGCTGCTCATCTTGATATGAATTAAAATTGAACGCATACTTGATTCATGTCAACTATATTAATTCGAGGGCTTCTTTTAGAAGAGTTATATTAAATTATATGGAACTATAGATAAACGTTAACTATTTCTTAAGTCGGAGAGCTAAACAAGTTAGTTGGCGGCGATTGGCTTCACAGCTGTAGAGCTAGTTCGAATAGTACTCATAAGTGGTTCAGACTGGTTGCCACTCCTCTTAGACACGAATATTTACATTTTCTGTTGACTTCTCTCAGCTGTTGGGCCATGCAGCGTATTTGAGCAGCCACTTTGGCCGATTCTCTCGGTAATATTATGCCATTTATATTTATTTACAAACACCAATGCAAATGCAACACCGAACCCATTTGTGGATAAACCACAAATGCTATACGAATTCATATAAACATTTTTTGTATTATTTATGCAAACTGTAAAACAAACACAAAACGAAATTGATTATTGTAATTCATGTTTTATTTATAATTTATAAAATCGTTTCTTTAGCCACACATTAATTTGCACAACATTTTTTGTATTGTTTTCATCCTCTATCTTTTCGTTTATCACAATATAATTTATGATTTAGCTCGTTTAGAATTTGGAAAATCCACCGCGATACCTTTGTTGTGCTCGAAAATGTATTTAAATATTTTTGTGATTTAGTATGGCAAGTTGACCTTCACAAGGTAATTTTTGGTAATTTGCGTGTGGTGCACCTTTAGGAGCGGTTCGTGCGCACCACCGATGAGTAACCATAAAGCACCTCGACGCCATCCGAGTTGAAGATGCGTTCAATGCGTGGCGCACGTGTTGCCTGAGCTTTCGGCTCGATGGTTGCAATCGGAATTTCTTCTGTGGTGGTGCTGCTGGTAGTGAGGCTGCTCAGGGTGGTGTCGCTGGTGGTTGGGGTGCTGGTGATCGGGATACTGGTAGTGCTGCTTGTTGAGGTGCTGCTTAAGGTCGTGCTGGTGGTGGTCGGGATACTCGTGGTGCTGCTTATGGTCGTGCTGGTGGTGGTCGGGGTGCTGGTGGTGCTGCTAGTTGTGCTGCTAGTCGTGCTGCTTGTGGTCGTGCTGCTGGTGGTGCTGCTGGTGATCGGGATAGTGGTAGTCGGGATGCTGGTGGTACTGCTAGTTGTGCTGCTTCTAGTTGAGGTGCTGGGGCCGCTGGTGGTTGAACTGGTGGTGGTGCTGGGGCTACTGGTGGTTGTGCTTGTGGTGGTGCTGGTTGTGGAAGGGCTGCTGGTGCTGCTGCTGATAGTTGGTAAAGCTGTTGTGGTTTCCGGTGCTTCCGTCGTTGTGCTCCTGATAATGACTGTCAGCATGGACTGCTCTTTGGGCGGTGCAATTGTAGTTTCAGCCACTGAATCAGTGCCGGCGATGGTGTTGCTCTCCGTCGCTACAGTGGCTGTAGTGAGCTCTACCTGTGGCTCTGCGGTAGCGCTTAGTTCTAATTCTGGCTGCATTTTAACATTTTGAGTAACAATATCCGAATTCATGCCACTGAGTAGATTCTCGTTGCTGTGGTACTTAACCTCCTTAGTGACTGTCTCTAGCTGTGGGTCATCGTCTGGTCCTTGCTGGGTCGTTGTCATAAAAGTCAGCGTATCTGCCTCTGTGGTGGATCCCATTAGCTCTGCTGGGTTTTCCATCCATGTAGTTTGTTCCAGACGCATCGAGTCAGTGCCCGATGAAATGGCCTCAAATGGAAGGGGTCCACTGGTATTGAGATCCATTTGCATTAGTGGTAGACTAGTGATCTCCTCGACATCGTCTGATGCGGCTAGCATGGCAGTCTTTTCAGTTGTTAATAAGAGGGTTAGATCCGGCGATAAAGCCCTCTCTATATAGGCCTGTTGCCTCACTTCTTCCATGAGCAAATCATCTGTACTCTGTGCAGTGTCCATGTGTTGGACTATGGCACTATGGCTTAAACCGCTGCGGCCAACAAGCTGCTCAGTGTTTTCTGTCGCTGTTGTGTCTTCCGTTGAAATTTCTGTTGTTGTTGGTATTCCTGTTGGGCTTACCTTTGTCTTTTGGGTTGTTATTGCCGTTTTAGTTAATGTCTTGTTGTGGGATATTAATTTCTCCGACAAATTGGGTTCTTCGGCTGTTGTCGTTGCATTAGTCGTAGAATTTTGCTCCCTCTCGGCACGCTCCCGCGCCAGCTGCTGCAGCACAGAATCCGGCAATGGCTCCTCCGTAGTGGTATGCCCGTAGTCCGACAGTTGTGTAAACGCCTGCATGCCGTCCTCAGTTGTCAGTATGATATCCGAATCTACGGCAATGGTTACCGTGTTAGCCTCAAAGGCGCCCGCATATGTTGTCTCTTCTTCTGAAATCGCATCCGGGGCCACAGTTGTCCTGGCAGATCGAGCGAATGATTGCGTCGCCGACATCGCCAACAGCATTAGCAGCAGCAGCAGCTGCGGCGTCGCTGCCACTGCGTTCATTGGCATGCGCGGCATTTTGGCTTGGAATGCGAGGGCAGTGTTGACAATGAATTTCTGGTCTTGCCAGCAACAACAGCAACAAAGGCAGCAAGAAAAACGCGAGAAATAAAAATAAAAGACCGCCAAACAAGTCGCACGTTCACTTTGCCCCCGTTGGCCTTTTGCTCGTCTAGAGAAACTTGCTCCTGTTCCCAGCTACGGTTCGCTCTCAACTGGTTGAATCTGATTAACTGGTTAACTGATTGTCGGCGGTCGGTTCCGCTCTATGCCGCGATGTTGTGACTAGTTATGTTTACGGCGAGGAACTAAACCGTTTGCAGCTTCAGCTCGCGCTTATAAATCGCCAAAACAGCGCACACTTTAAAGCAGCTAGTGTACCGAGCACGGCCACCAGCTTCGGGTCGGGCCCGGCTCTGTTTTCTGGCAACTCAGCTGTGTCTGCACTGCCAACTGTTTTCTTTGCACTGGGCCTGCAAATGAACTTGAAGAATTTACAGTCTTATTTTTGTTAATAGTTATTATACGTTGTTGTAGCTTGGTCATTTTTTGGCACACTTGGCCCAGTTTTTGGACGGAAAAAATCATCTTTTAATTACGCTTCCTGGTCAGTCAATTTCACTTTTAACGCACTCACTCACCTCTCATTGATCACAAGCCGCTTGAAAACCGGCTTTTAATGCCAATATTTCTCTCATTACGTATTATTGGTCCATTATTTAATGTTTTGTTTTCTTTCAAGTCAATCTTATTGATTGCCGTTCGATTTGTTTGCGGCACTTTGAGCACGTTTTTATCAGATTTCGCCAATCTTGACAACATTTAACAAAGTACCTAAGAGTGATTAGCTTGCATTTAATTAAATATGTAACTTTAGAATAATATATATATATATATATATATATATATATATATATATATATATTTATATATTATTTTTTTGAATAAAATAAAATACTTTCCACTACTTAGCTCATGCAATATTTTGTTGTTTTATCTTATATCTATATTGAGTTTTAGAAACAGGGTATCTCTAAGTCGAGCACTGTCTAGTTATTTCCTGGCTTGAAAATAATTAAGTTTCTTCCTAAACATATACTCAAAAATACCTTACATTGCAATCGAAGGTTTCATATAGCTGTGAAATTATAGAAAATATATTTTCTGGGAAATAATTTCACATGTATAATCTTACGATTTTTTGTAGATCGGAATGCGTTCTGCTAAAAAATGTGACAAAGCTGAAATTGAAATTGATACATAAAAATAATAATGAAAAAGTTAATAAAGCTTATATGAATTAAGCATACAGCGATTAGGCCTGTTGTCATTTGGCTTTGGGTTGGAGATTCTTAATACTTAGTTTTATTAGATTTTTTTTTAGCTTAGCAATTAGAACTCCCGGAACTTTATGTTTTCGCATTAACATTTTTCCTTGATAGCGTTATTTAAATTAATAATTCATTTCTTTTGCTTTTTCCTTGTTTTCTGAGTCACAATTGCTCTATTTAATTGTTTTTGCCGCATGCACATACTTTTCAATTTAGCAATAGAATTTAACAATTGTTTCCACTTGATATACATTCGAAATATGCTGCTTTTCTCCTATGTCTGTTTATTTGTATTCGATTTCATTTCGTCAAACGACGCCTATTGAAACTTGCATTTCCATTTTCAATACGGATTCCATTTCCATTTCCATTAAAAGTAATTTGTAGCAATTGCCAATGAAGCGACGATAATCGTTAAGCAATAATGCCCAAGGCGTCTAAGTTCAAAGCATGTGATTTGCGCCTGGACTGGGTCTTGTGGCTGGGGCTCGCATATTGAAAATTACATTTTGGGCTAAAACAAATTTGCATACGAAGTGCTGTAGCTCAATATTGGCCTACTGAATTTCCAAGCCATATAGCTGAAGCCAAAAGTGAGTGAATGCCTTAGTCCCTCGAAATCGCTTACTTCTTCCAAATGCCAATTGATGATGCGCAAGTGGCGCCTAAGGGCACTTGGTCGCAAAATTTGTATTTAAATTACATTTCGCTCGGGTAAATTGAAAATGTTTTCACTGATTCGACTGCCACTTAAATGCTCTTCCACTTTTCACTTAGCTCACAGTTTTGTTCTAATGAGTTTGTGCGTGGAGCACACTGCGTATGATTAATATTTTGTTTTTTGCTTGATGGCGTCCATCGAGAGTCCTTGCTATCAACAATTCATCATTGGCCCAAACAATGGCTGCCAACTTTTGCATAAATAGCGCAAATAACGCGCAAAATTTACAAAGGTATCCTTCCGACATCCTGCGCGCGCCTGGCTCCTGCTTGGCGACGCTGCTTCAGTTTTGACAAACTAATTTGCTTGGCAAAGTCCTTTTGGACATTTTATGTCATATTTATGTTGGCTGCCAGCCAAGTGGTAAGTGTCCTGCCAGTTTTTGGCTGCTCAATTTAAGTGAGTGCTCGTTCCACTCCCCCACTAGCCCATCGCCACGACCATAAACAACCGCCCCCTTTGACAGCGCATTTTAATGATGCTTTTGAAGTTTTTGGCGTCGACTGAAAGGTGTTGACTGTATTTACACTGGCTGCCACCTGAGTGATGACAAATTTTGTTAGCCATTGTTGGAGCGCTTACAGGACTCTTCATTAGAGGCGATTACGCGCCCAGTTCACTTGCAACTTTGCTCGTTAGTTCTTATCGCACGACTCGTAAAAATCAACGAGTGCTGCCCGAAAGTTCAAATGCTCTTTCTCTATAAATTACATTCCATAAAGTACATTGGCCATGCCCACACACACGCCCACTGGTCAAAAACGTTTCCTGGTTTGTATTATTTTTGAATTTTCCGCTGAGCTCAACAGAAACACAAAAAAAAAATGTCTCTCAATAGTTCGTTTGTATTATTATTATTATTATTATTGTAATGGCAGTATACTTTTGTTGTGGTCGCTCTTTTGAGTATTATTATCTATGGCAATGGTCAATAATTTTCTGTCGAGTTGACACAAAAAATGTTGTGTACTTTTGCTGTTCAATAATATTTATATTGTTGTTCAAGTTTTAATGGCAACTGCTGTGCTCAGTTTTTTGGTCAGATATCAGCTAATTACTGCACTCAGAAAAAAATATATCATGTTGATGGCAAAAATAGAAAGATGCCCACAAAGTGCGTAACAAATTCTACGAACTATAGAAAAGTTCAACTAAATAAGTACCTTTGGAAAAGCTTGGATATTTGAACAATCAACACCTATTATATGATAAATAGCGTTCATATAATATGTCTATATGGTGTATACTATTGGACGACTTTTCCTTGAATTCATGAGAACCGCATTGTTAGGCGCATAGTGGGGCGATATTTAACACACAGTTATCAAAATGAAAAAAAGGTTTCTCAAGCTTACAGATATTACCTTCAATGATGCTTACTCAATAGTCTTTTTTTGCATGGACTAATGACAATTTTCTACAAGGTAATATATGTATAAGTATTTTCGTTCTTCAAACACGTTTACTTAAAGTCAGTCTGGCTTGTGCTTTTCGTCTTTGCTATTATAAGCGTCGCCTAATCTCAGATTGCTGATAATATATTTTGGCTTAGATTTTGCAATTTAACTTTTACGGCTTATCTGCAGTTTTTTTTTTGACTAAAATTCATAATTAATTCAGTTCATTATGCATCTAACTTCATAAGCTTGGGATTAAAAACACACGAGTGGGTAAGGTAAAATAAATGTTTTTACAGTTTCATATTCCCCTTAAAGCAAAACAATGTGTGGCTGTCAAAGCTTTGTTGTGCGTGTGTGCTGTACGTGAGCTTAAAGTAATATAACCAATTGAGAGGTTAGTGAATATTCTATTAATATATTTGTATTTATAATTAATTTTTAAAGGTGCAATTGAAAAATAAATCTATATATTTAATTTAATTGTTATAAAAAACTTTATATATATATATATATTTTTATGAAATATACAAAATATTAGAAGTTTCAGAAATAACGAAAAGTTATGTAAAACATATTTTTATAATAACAAATAAAGCCTATTATATATTTTAATAAAAATAATATTTGGAATATCTTTTGTTGTTTTTTATTGGAGGGATATAATGGGATTAGCTGACTTTCAAAATGTAAGCTTAGATTATGCAATAGTTTGAGAAACTTTTTACTTTGATTTGAATTCGCAGGAATAAACTACCAGCCCAAAATTAAAATACTACTGAAAAATTACCATTTCACCATTTTTATCTTAAGTGTTGTGGAGAAAATGAGGAGTAAAGGCAGCCAATATATCTTATGAAAGGTACAAATACCTGCACTGTTCATTCCTCGTTTTATCCTTATATCCCTTGGTACTCAGAATTATTTTCTTCATCGAAAACCTTACAAAATGCGCTGCCCAGCATCAGTTGGACTTATTGGCAAACAATTGGCCGCCCCTGAAAACATTGTCCTCTTTTATATCGGCATTGAAAGGCACTTGTGATACTCGTGCAACAAATTTGCCAAACAACTTCAAACTCGCAACAGTTTCTAAAAATGCAATTCAATTGCCACTTGTAAAAGTTTCCATGTTAAAGAGTAAAAAATGGAACATAAAAGAGCATTATAATTGTATAAAAAGTACTTTTTTTTAACGAGTTCGGGTATTGTTAAAATTGCATTGTTTGTGCTGGTAATTGAATTACCAGGCAATAAGGCATAAAGAAAAGAGTTGACTGGTTGACAGGGATGCCCAGGCCAGAATTTATGCGCACAATATATTAATACCTGATTAAAATGCCGCAGTTAATGTGAATCCCTTGTAATACAAATGGAACCGCTGCCGTTCGGGGAATTAACCATAAATGAGCTTAAATTGATGGGGTTTGTAATAAATCCTTAAAGTTTATCAGCGAAATGTCGCGAGTAAGGAAAAATAATTCTATGAAATGTGAGTAAATTCTGATACACACACAGCTCTGTTGCCATATGTGCAACATTCATATATTCTTGTAAATGCAATGCAATGTGCGGCTGTAGCTATGACACCAATGAAAGTCTAGAGGTAGGGGCTGGCGCAAGAGCGGGGGCAACACAATATCATTATATGCCAAACTAAGTCAACAAGAGCTGAAAGCCAACCGAAGGACTCGCAATATGCCACGGCAAGGACCACTAATTGACTTTAATTATTTTGTTGTACTTAATGCCATGTTTACACAGAGAAAGAGACAGAGACAGAGTTAGTAAGAGGAAGATAGAAAGTGAGCTAGAAAGAGCAGCAAATCGGAGTGGCCTGTGGCACTTCTGCAAAGCTCACAAACAGCACACAAGATGTGGGCAAAAATCTGCTAAACAAAGGCCATAGAGAGAGGGAGAGGGCGCGAAGAGAGAGCGAGAGTGAGAAAGGGGGAGAGGGTATGTGCGCGTGACAGAGAAAACACAAAAACATGTTGACTGCAAAAGTTAGTTAAAGGCAATGTGCAAACATGTGGGCTGCAGCTCTGGCAGCTAAAACACTAATTAAACTTGTATTTGTGTCAGCTGTGCATTCTGCCATTGCGGCTGCACGTTTGTTATCCTTGTATCCTTGCATTAGTGGAAAACGAAACAAAAAAAAACTGAGCTGCTCAAAAGGCAAAATATAACAAATATAATGCAAGCCGGCCTTAAATTTTTCAACTCTTATATGATAAAATTTAATTCTATATGACATTTTACTAATTTGTAATTCGAGGTATATTATTAAAAGGCAGAAGACGAGACTCGACTTTCTGGTAAGTGGGCGACGACGCCACATTTTGGGGGCTAGTCGAGGCTATCGCTTACAGGCCTTGCTCAAAAACTAGAGTTGCAATTTTTAACAGCGCTAAGACTTTTACGCGGCGCTAGATAATAATTGGAGACCCTAACCTTTAGAATATTCGCATCTGTCCATCTATCAGTTCATCTGACGGTATGAACGTAGTTTTTTATAGTTATTGAAGCCAGAAACTTTCAGATAAAGGGTTATGATTTAAAAATCGCTTCACTTTTTACCCATGTAAATCCCGAGTCTATCTCTCCAGTTGATTTCGAGCAAGAGTCATTAAGTTATATAAAAATTTAGAAAGAACCCTTGCTTTCACAATTCGTTAGGTTGAGAGGCGATCGCTAGAAGCATTCTACCGATAGATGGCACTGTCCACTGTGCCTAAAAAAGAATCCTTTTTATTTCAACATAGTTTTTTGCGTCTTATTTTGTGATTTATGGGAAAGCCTGCATTAGTTTGTATTTTTATATTCTTGCGTTAATCTAAAAGAAAAATTGTATATCAATAAATAATCTTGCATGGCCGGGAAACTTAATCTTTTTGCTATACAAAAATAATATTCTTTTTTTTATAATTTAAAGCTATGCCTCATCATTTATAGTTAGAATATTTTTGCATTTTAATAGATTTTTCACCAGTGTTTGTTGAAAAATATAACATTTGCAATATCATCTGACGGTTAAACTTTTTCAATTTTGGTGAGAAGCGGAAGCAATTTGTGGCGAGCAGACGCCGGATGCTGTTGTCGTCAACTGACACACAAACAGATCCTGTACCGAGCCGTAGAGTCAATATTTTTTATTTCGCTGCGACGGACTGAGTGCAGAGTTGTCAGCCCGCAGATGAAATGAACAGACTTTCGGCTCTTTTTCTTGCCGCCGGTGAGCAAGGCGGCTGTTTGCATGTTTATTTAACAACAGTGCGCCAGGTAAGTTTGCTTACTGGTTGTACGACTTCAATATTAAAAACAGCAAAGTCCTGGCGACTCGCAAATGGCGCCCAGAGGACGACGACAAATGACGCCAATTCATTTTCCATGCAGCTTAAGCTTGTCGCTAAAATGCGCAACTGTGGCAGACAGGACACCAAAGAGCAGGAAGGAATGAAGATGGAGTCCTGCAACGACTGCCTGTGGCGCCTGCCGCTGCGACGGATAAACTTTTCGCGCTGCCTGTCGAAATGAGTTGCGTTTTAAGTTACAATTAAGCGTCGAGCTGTTTGCCCCAATGCAATATTGCCATGCGCTGGCTGAGCCAATGAGTATCCTGCGGTTTTCATCTAACAGCGACAGCGCTCACGAGCCACAGCATCACGCGGTGTTGCGTGCGTTTTAAATCTCGCGAGAATCGAGCATAATTTTTGTTGCCTACTTAAAGGCTGCAATTGCGGTCGCCAGCTGCATACTTTTGAGTAAATTGCTATTATTATTGGTGAATGCGCAAACTGTTGCTCTTAATTATTTAAAAATCTGCTACTCTTTTTGTTTTTACTCGCCGTAACGTGAGGAATATACAGCAAAATGAAGCATTTCAAAAAGCAAACTAAATTAGGTTTGTTTAACTAGTTTGAAAATAGGATTTTGGATTTGGATTTTTTTAAAGAAATTTCCGTTGTGTAAAAATCGACTTTGCAGATTACTTATGAAAATATTAAAGTACGTAATAGCTACGAAAGAACCAAATATTGCCCGATTATTCGCTAACATGTTATCTAACATACCTTAACCAAAGACTCAACATTTATAGTGAGAGCTTACAGCTTAGATACAGATACATACGGTCTGTCATAGATATATAGATATACTCTTACTAGATAAGTACATATTTTTATAAGAATAGAAAATAGATCTGGGAAAGGATAAGGAAGGAAATTAAAAAGCAAGGAAATCAGTTTGATACCTGCAGAATGAGCTTTTTCGCTTATCATTCTATCGATAACTTTTAAAAGAGCTTTCAAAAAACAATTGAAGTTGTTTCCGAATTGCCTTAAAGCTGGAAGTCGAAGTGTAATACATATTTATAATACAGTATTATATTATTTACATGTATAGTATCGTACGATTATAAATGATTGAGATAGAATTCTCACGTGTTTGAAATTTATAATTTCTTATCAACCTATTAGGTCCAAGAAGAAGCATGTATGATGATTTTGGCTGTTATCAATTGAATAGATTAATTATATATTTTGAAAGAGATGCATTGAACTTTATACACGGATAGTGTAACAGTCTAACGGAATAGAAAATCTTTGAATAACTTTATAAATCGCCAAATAACTGTACATGCCTACAATGAGAACTTGTGCACATCACTTTAACTTTTGGTCAAATACTACGAAAATTAATTTGCATTAAATTTAATTTTAAATAAGACTTTCGCATTTAGTTCTCTTAAGTCATAGCTTACTTAATTCAATACAAAGTTAAGCGCATTTTCTTATAATATATTTTATTATTAAAAATACATAAATTTGTACACATACATAAATAGAATATTTGCAGAGAGTGCAACACAGAAAGTACTTATTGATATCTGGTAAATGGAGTTTTTCGATTAGGTTCAAGAGTTCATGTTGGATAATCGGATGAGTGGTGAGCGGGTGAATATGATATTGTTCTGGTTGGATGCTGGGCGTGCCTGAGTTGATGTAGTGGCATCTGCAGCTCCGCGGGGATAGGTCGGAGGCAGACGCTGGGATTAAAGTTTTAATTGTTAAAATGTCATCACAGTCAAATGAAATTACACAAGATAGAACCTTGCCCGCTGCTCAGACAAATCACGCGTCCAATGCGGGTGTGGTTGTTGTGGCTTCCACTACATCCTCGGTTGTGGTTGCCGTTTCCTCTGTTGCTGTCGTCGTCGTTGTTATTGTTGCAGCTGTTGTTGCTGTTGTTGTTGTAGTTGTTGCACTTGCAGCTGGCATCCTTAACTCCTGTTCCAATCTATGGGGCAAGTGGACATTAGGCGGCAAAGCTGATTGAAGCGTTGTCTGCATTTGTATTTGATTCTGGAGCTGCTGACGCTGCAGCTGCATGGCCAGGAAGCTGGCCAAATTGGCCGTCAGCTTGGCCCTGTGATTCTCTACGCGTCGTATGTTTCGCACCAGACGATTGTAGACCAGCGGCTTCACATCGATGGCCCACAAAAAATCCAAGTGGTTAAAGCGCTCCATCGGCACCAGATACTTGTCGATCACATTTGGCAGCTCTCTGGCCAGTCGATCCACGCCTGTCGTCGACACGAGCAGATCATTTACTGAGTAATACAGGGCAACTGGCACTTTTACACGTGAAAGATCGTAGTCTGGCGGCGTCATGCGATTGTATTCCAATTGATTCCTCAAATAGCCCCGATCGAACTTGCGAAAGTGCCCCGATTTCATCAGCTGGCCAAAGTGCTCCAGCTGCTTGATCGAGGCACCTGAGGGCGTATGACTCAGCATGACAGGCAGCATAGTCTGCAATTAGATCAAAAATAGTATTTTTGTTAATTTGGGATAGCTTAAAAATGGTTGTATGTAACTTGCTTAACCCGAGCCCAAGACACAAATCTTTGTAAAGTTCAAATTAATATGAATTGCAAGACTTGCATGCAGACAAATAATACTATTAATTACTGTCAAAGCAATACAATACTATAACTTGTTGATGTGGATCATAAAGTTTCTGCAATTTTTAATTTTTACTATCAAAAATATATCATATTATATCGTTGCATCCTTTTGTAATATATCATAAATATAAATTTCAAACTTTTTTTAATAACAAACAATGCCTTTAAGTTCATTACGAGTTGTTTTACCAGAAAGTGTACATTTCCTCAATATCATATGTATCTGTGGCTAACCCCTCAACGCTGACCTACTTTAAACCAACCTTGCCGAGGGGTCATATTCGAGTGCGTATACGCACTGTGAGCACTTGACAATTTTACCACCTCCTTGTATATGGCCCAACACTACGCCTGCTCATACAAAGCTGGCTTGGGGAAAGGGTCATGGGTCAGAAGGACGCCTAATTTGCATGCATTGTCGCTTATTTGGGCTGTTCACCGTGCTCAGCCTGTGTCAGTTAATTTCGCTCATTTTCCCCCAGGCACAACAACTACTATAATAATAGCAATGACAGGGAGAAGTGTCGGCTCCCAATGGCATTATGAATAATAACACCACACAGCAAACACTATACACCTGCTGCTGTTCATGTTTTGCATGTAATTTAAGCCTCGCGCTCTCCATTTTGTGGGTCATAACTTCAAATTTGAGGATGTTCAATTCGTGGTCGGTTATAGTCAATGAGCACAGTTTTGCATTAAGCTAAGTTAATCAAGTGGCAGATAAAGAGAGTTTAATATCTTTTATAGGCTCTGTGTAGGGAATTTAAAATCATTTAAGGCTGGCATATAAGGAGTAACAAAGACATAAGACATAACAAAGTATATAAGTTTGATTCGGCAATATGAGAATCCTTCAATTTAGGCACGTAATAGGCTGGGATCTCATCAGTGAGTAAAGCAGAAATCTGAAGATTCAAAGAATTAAATCATTCCCTTTATTTGTATATATCAAAGAATGATGAGATCATAGTGTAGAGGATCCTATGTCAATTGAGCTTCCCATCATTAAAAAGCAAAGCTTAAGGCTTTTATTGAAAATACTGGGCAGACAAGATCCTTGCCGCTTCTTTGGTTAACTTTATGAAAAAGATAAGCTAAACATCAATTTAAAAATACTTCGTTACACAATAACAACCCACTCACCTATGTTACCCTTACAACAAATTTTAAAGCCGCTTCAGTAATAGCTCCAAATTAATATTATCATTTAAATAAGTTGAGATATTAACCAACATTCTTCAGACTTTACACGCTTTAATTGCTAGCTTAGGAGCCCTGTAGTTGCCCAACTGTAATTGAGCTCCAAATGAATCCTACCGTGCTCTCCCTATCGCACTTAATCACATCGATAGAAAACCCATTCAAAGGACCGCAATGGGCAGGCAAATGAAGTGCGAACTTAATGAAGACAATCGCATCGGTCCCAAAAAGAACAACAACATCAGCAACAGAGTATCGAATGTGAAAATGGAAAATTCAAATCAATGTCCGCAAACATTTTGGGGAAAAACATGGAAAAATGTGAGGGAATGAGTGCTGGGGCCCCAGCCGGGAGCCACATTACCTTGTTGAGCTGTTCGGAATTGTAGCCAGCGACCAAAAACAGGATATTCGAGCAGACATCCTGCGTCATGGCATTGTCGTGGCACACAACCTGACTGTGGTCCACGAGGAATTTCGTGTTGGGCATGAATTCGGTGATGCGCAGCATTCGCGTTGCCGCCTGTAAAATAAGACCGCAAAAACAAAAAAAAAAAGAGAGAAAATCGGAAAACAGGTTAAATCGAATTAAGGGAATGCACAATATTCGCAATTTACCGTTAGGAAATCCAGAAACAATACAAGAGTGCGAAACAGGGGACTCTTCATATCGTGTATGTAGGCAATGGGCGCCAGTGCGTGCATTGAGGTGATTTTCTGCGAGTAGGCGGGCTGCTCGGAGCAGAGCACCCAAAATATGGCCGTGCCCTGAGAGTGACCAATATAATGGAGCTGGTCGTAGCCCGTTTTGCTCAGTATATAATCAATATTTGCGGGCAGATCATATTTGCCCATCTCATGGAACGTAAAATCCCAGAATTCCTGATAGTCGCTGTTCAAGCTGGTGTGATTCTTCGAGTAGCGATTGCCACGCGAGTTGCCCATCCACACATCGTAGCCCAGGTCGGAGAGCATGTAGCCTGCAAAATAAGCCCAATTATATAGTCAGCAGCAAATATATTATATACAATCTATTCATGTACTTACCTAGGCCCGACTTGGGCCCCATCAGCACCCAGGTCGCTGAGGTATCCAGTATGCCGTGCATCAGGAGAACCGGCTGCGCTCCCTTCTTTGGTATGCGATGCATTTCCAGTATATATCCATCCTTGGTAACCACTGTATGCGTCTCCGATGGATAACCGTATTTGCGTATTAATTTCGGCTGTTGAAAGAGACCGCCAGCAAAAAAAAAAGGAATAAAAAACAAGCAAGAGAAATTCCATTAGAATCGCAAGTGCAAATCATGGCAGTGTGAAATTGAGTTGCTGCCGCCCTGACCCGCCCCGACCCGCTTGGAAATGTCCGATTCTCTTTCCCCTTTAACACTGCCTGCTTTTCCAATTTGCATAACTCTGCGGCCCAGGTGGAGCTGCTTCGGTTGCCAGCAGCGACATCGTCTGGGCCCTAACCACAGCAATTTGGGCTAATGAATTTTAATTTATAGCATCAACAAGTTAAACAAGCTGTAGACTATTGCAACACTTCTGCCGCCTCCTGTGCTCCTGCCTCACTGAGTAATTTGTTATGCTCAGGCATTTTATGAGCAGTAAAGGATAAAGTAGAGTATTTTGGACAAAGATTTGGAAGCAAATGAAAACCAAATAAAAATATTAAAAAATGTACCGCTTAAATCAAGGAAATTAAATGCCGGAGGACTAAAGATTGTTTTGATTGAAATCTATCATGAAGGATAATGCGAAAATCTTGATTATAGAGGAATTCGGAATGCAATTAAGGTGAGCATGGAGGCCAGGATTATTTTCGTTACGAAAGAGAAACCATTGAGAATGCAAAGATCATGGGATAACAATGACGATTTAGTATTAGAGGACTGAGCTTTAAAGAGTAGGCACCTATTTAAAGCACATAAGTGAACGCAAACTGACCATGAGGTAGATTTGTAGACAAATATAATTAAAGAAAAAAACTGAATTATACTGACAATAATCATTGATAAGCCTTGATCATAGAGAACATGAAGGTTATGGGCACACAATGGGACAATAATTGTGATGATAATGGAGTATGAGTAAAAAATTGTCTAAGCTTTAAGGGAAAATTATTTTTAACTTCACCTTGGCATATAAGCGACATGTACTAAGTATTAAAATCACCTTGAAGGAGACGTGGCTAATGGATAAAAGAAAAGTATGACCCGTTAATTTACTGACTGGCTGATAAAGTCTTAGAATTAGCCCAGATACAAATCTATTTTGCAGCTAGACATGCAGTTGATTGGTGCTGGTTGTATGTTTATTGGGCAGCACATTTGAAATTAATTCAAATACATTCTGGAAATGTTTCCTGTTAGAGTTAATTAGTTTTCTTTACTATTTTGATGGGCAAGTGTTGTATCGAATCAAAACCGTGCCGCCGCGGCGTCGCGCGTGCCAATAAAAAATTTCTTTATTAACACCCGAATGCAAATGAAGAGCTTGAATGACTAATCATAATTTATTTGATCAATCTGAAGCTATAAGACATAATAAATATTGGTATTCCGAAATAGAATTTCAGTTGATGCGACACAGCTCACAGGGGAGTCACGTATTACGCATACGCCGCGTATGACAGCATACCCCTCTTTTTCCGGCTGTGCATAATGTTTATAGATTTTTAATGTTTCGTGATAATTTTGATAAGTCTTTCAAGAGTTATACAATCGTTGGTGTCGGTGCCAAAATAATTGTTGGCTTATAAAACAATAGCTGAAAATTGTATATGCACGCGATTACAAAAAACCCAGATACAGAGAGGGAGAAAGAGAGAGAGAGAGACGGAGAGAGAGGGAGAATTATAGGGAGATGCCTTAAAAAACACAGTTGATGTGTTTGGCATTTTAATTAACCTTGGCAGCGAATCGAAATAACCACAGCTGAGCAACAGCTGAGCGGCAACAACAACAAAACGCTCATTTAATGGGTATTAACAATTGCATTGGCCAACTGACTTTGCCGGCTGGTTGGCCAACACGAGGAAGTGGTACCGCGAACTGAGCCACTAAAATATTTCTTTCCTTTTTCACGCTTTTGCCAATGTTTGGGCATAAATTTGAGGTGTGTTGTTTTATTTTGTATTTTTTCTCTTTTTTTTGGCGATTTCCTAGCGCATTTGTTATGTAATTTCTTTTGTCTTCTCTTTGAAATGCAAAGAATAAAAGGCCAGAGCTATGCCATTTCAACAGCTGTCCACACTGTCAGCTTTTGTTTTTCTTGGCAAATAATCGCTTGACACACTTTTCACGCCGGCCAAAATGGCACAGCCAATATTTATTTAAGCCACAAGGCGCTGGTAAAGTTGTTAAAATTCGAAAAAAGAAGAGACGCTGCCAAGTTGCAGTCGCATCTCACGAGCAGCAGCTGTTGGTATTCCCCGCCCCTTAAGTTGTGGCACATACTAGTGTTGTAAAAAGCTGTTGAAATCTACGCAAAATGTGTGGCAATCGAAAACGCAACAAGTTGCATTTACACATATATTTTAATTTCTGCCTACAGATAAACATTTGCAAATTGCACCGCATAAATTTCATTGTATAAGCATCTGTACTTGGGCTCTATGGTAAAAAGAGTTGGCCAATTTTGTAAAAAATTTTAAAGCACTTAAGCACTTTTATCATGGCAAAGACATAAAGCTTCGTTTGTTGTTGTCACAATTAATTGGGCAATAAATAAATGAGTTGGTTCAACATTAAGCTTTTTCATTGGTATTTTAAAGGATTTAAATTTCTTTAATTTAAGAAATGTAATGAAGCTTTTAGCTATATAGGCATGCAGCTCACACTTATTTGATTATTAGTTAACGCTCTAGTATTATGAAGACTTTACAACATCACATTAGCTTTAACTTTGACTAAAAACTGTTTTGCATAACTACATCAGATGTTAATTAAAATATTTTATTAGCATTTAACTCCAACTTACTGACATTACTACATCCTACCTCCAAGCTGCCCGCTTGCACCGGCAAATTAAAACTTTTTATCACGCATCAACAAATAGCCAGCAAATAATTTAAACTAACTTCGAATAGCGAGTGCTGTACAAATATTGCACAAAGCAACAAAAATCATATTTAAATATTTATTTTTTTACTCAAATTAAAAGCTACAAACTATAACGAAATACAGGAAAAAAGAAGAGAAGGCTAAGTAAATAAATAAATCAGCAGATCCATAAATGTGGCAAAACTGTAATTAAATGAATGCGAGTAGGTTGTAAACTGGAAGATAAATAAACCGGGACCTATGTCAATCCGAAAATATTTTGTCTACTTTTTGGGTTGTTTGTTTGGCATTTACCGTTCCGCTAACTGAGCATATATTTTAGGCAAAAATCCATCTTCATTAGCACCTAAAACATAATTTTCGTTTCGCATCTTTTGGATCGCATCATGACCCACTAAACGTTGCGTTTGTTGGTTTGTGTCCATGCTAATTATGCTAAACTTGTATGTGAGCTGGACTTTTAGGCGTGGCTTTGTTTATACACGCGTTCGTATTATTGTTGTTGTTATTTTTATTGTTGACATCTGTTTTTTTGTAATGTCAATGCAAATTTTTGTACGTATTTTATATTTGTTGATGGTTTTTATGGACTGCGCTCATTTACATAAAGCACTTTTGATTTCTCGTGCTGCGCCACAAGGAAACCGCACCACTTTTGGTTTCGATCAATATCGATCTTCACTTCGCCCATTTTGTAACCGACCTTGATATTGACATCTCTTATCGTGTCGTCGCGCACTTCGGCACGATCATAACAATCATAATGATCACCATTATAGTTGACCGGCAGCTATTCGAAACGTCTCGACGATATCTCAACCAGTTTTTCTATATGCATGTGTATTTCTTTATATGCTATTTGTATTTCTGGTCTTGGCTTTGCCATGGTTTTGCATTTGTTATGCGTTTGTTGGCCTGACATCAATTTAATGACATCAAAACACAAAGGTTAATCACATTTGAACTTTTGCTTTATGCCGATCAATCGGGCTAAATATTATTAATGTAGAGCATACGACTGTTAATTCAATGCATCGCTTATCAAATGCAAAACAACAGTTAAATATCTTCGATCATCTTTTGATTACATTATAAATTATATTTTTAAATCTACCTGGCTAGTTTCCTGAAATGACCTCAAGGACTTTTGTAGATAACTTTATTTTATTTTTTCTCTAGATTTATATACTAGTTATTTAGGTTGTACGCTTTCTTAATAGCATAATGATAGAGATGGAATGTTGTTTTTAATGTTGTATTTAATTTTTTTTAATACAGAACTTTTGAATAAAACTTTAGAGTGAGCTTTCTTACAAAACACACACTTAAGCTTAAAACTTATTACACCTAGAGTAAAAGGTACCTTTATCTGTTCGTATGCTCCTATATTCCGGTCGCCATTCCAGACACATTTCACCTGTCCATTTGTCAAACAACGTAATCAACTTGATGACAACAATTTACAAATCTGTTCGCCTTTGGCATGCAAAAACTATGCGGAAACTCTTCAAATTCAAATTAAGGCACTGCCAAAACCTAAAAACAAGAAAGAAAAAAAAAACAAACAAAAACTAAAGCTACAAGCTAAACAAAGGCAGCAAAGGCAAAGTAAACCAAACCTTACAAGGAAAAAAATTATATATATAATAGAAACGATTGAGGGAAAAAAAGTATTGCAATAGCATTTCCTTATTGTTGTAATGTGTATAGCTGGCTTTCTTTAAGCGACAAAAGACAGTCCAGATGCATGGGCCTGGCATTGTCCCAGAGCTCCAGAGATCTCAAATCGTTGGCTGGGCATGCCAAGTGTTGGGCACGTGAGACGAAGGCTCCTAACCCATATTTCAAAGTCAGTCAGCCAGTCGACGGGTTAGCCTAATTGCATGTTGATTATTGTGTACGTGTGCGTGTGAGTGAATGTATGTGTATGTGTGTGTGTGTGTGTGTGTGTGTTGACAATTGACAATTTGTTATTGCTGCTATTAAAGGTGTCTCTCCCTCAATACGCTCCCGCCTCTTCAGTCTCCTCCCCAGTCGACGATTATGCAATTGGCAACGTGCAGAAATTGTTGAAGAGTTTGTTGGGCTTTGCTTTTTGGTTCGCTTAGTTTGTTGGCCACATTTGTAAGCCCAGCCATGACTTTGCATAAGATTCAGTTTCGGTTTCAGTTTCAGCCTGTCAGACTTTATAATATCGTTACCCGGTTGACAATGCTCGTATATCTCTCTGTCAGGTTTAAGACGCACGTAAATCGCATAATGCACGTTACGTTATCACGTAACTGCCAGCACCCGCACCCCCGTCCACCAGCCACCCATGTACAATCGTCTTCTTCTATTTGGTAAGTTGTTTTTGTTGTTGTTTGGCGTCTCGTTAATAATCATTTTTTGTAGTCGAGTTTATTGGCTTTGTCAATTTTCGCTTGCTTGTCATTATTGTGCATTATTGATTTTAATGGCAAGACTAACCCCACCTTTGAAGCGTATGTGGTAATCCTCTCTAATGTTTGCTCTTCAAAATTTGTCTTTTACCCTTGATGGTTAGCTGCTAAAAAAAAAAAACTATTGTGTGCATATTTTAAGCCAGGTCTCTTTTAGTTTTCAAGGGTTTTTCAATTTTCATGAAATGCAAATTTTGGTTTTATTTCGATGTGACCTTAGAAAAACCAACGTCAACTGCATTTATAATAATAATGATGTGAACGTAAATCGAATTTAATTGATCTAATTGTAGCCACGTGAACTGGGCCAACTAACGGACCAGCTAGGGCTCCAAGGTCGTCGTCAGCCGCGCATATTTTTTTTTACCTTTTATAATCATGTGATAACAAACATAACAACTTTTAAAATTGTATTTTATGTAAATTTAATTTGATTTGACATAATATTTACTTACTCAAGTGTATTTGAACTTGAACATTTTTTCTTATTTAATTTCAATTAAATAATTTGCAGTTTTTTCACTCAAGAAAATATTATATTAGTTATACATTTTACGATTTTTGATATTATTTGTGTAATATGTTAATATTTTTTTATTGTCTAATAGAATGAAAAAGCTACGACAACTTTTAAAAAAAGGTTGCAACTTTTCAGATATTAAACAGAAATGCAGCAAATTCATCGGTGTGTAACAAATTACTAGAATTTAAATAATAAAGTCTTATCTGAATTATACACACTTTTATTGCCATAGCTCTTACCCCAGCTTCTGTTTATTTTCGAATTCAAGGAAATGCATTTGCTTACCCTTCTCATCGGTCACTGATTTGTGTGCTGATTAGAGCCTTAGTAAAAATTAGCGGCAACGCCATAAAAAGCGAACAATAAATCGCACTATTCGAAATATAAAAAAGTCGCAAAGTCTGCGGCTGATGTTTTTCGCACACGTCAGTTGACCATAAAAAGAGTCCACACTAAAATCACACTCGAAATAAACTAAGCAAGACCCGAGGAACTTGCAACGGGTATTGCATGTGGCAAACAAATAGAGTGCGACTTCTTCACGTGCTTGGAAATGATTAGAGCGACCTCCGGCTGCGCCGCCAATAATAAAGTTCTGATACTAAAAACTTGGGGAACAACTGGGCGCAACTAAAGTCAACGAACTGCAGAAACTGAGGAAACTTTCTTTTGAACGGAAAGTGTGAAGACAAAAAATAAGTGTAAATTTATTTAACATAGAAAATTTGTTGAACCGAAATCATAAATAAAAATATGAAGCTGGTGGCGGGTAAAAACTGGGGCCACAAAGCGCACTGAGAAAAGCTGAACCGGTAACAGCAAAGGTAACAAAGGTACCAACAACAGCAACAACAACTGTAACAACAATAACAAATGTCAATGCCAACAACTTTGGTTTTCGGTTTGCTTGAAGTTAGCCCTGTTTGCCACACCGTGTCTTTTTTCATTCACCCGGGTTGCTTGGCGGTGGGTTACTTACCGTTATCAGCGAGGCATCTTCCAGCACATCGGACTTGAGATTGCGTCCGCCACCAGCCAAATTGGCATTGCTGGAGAGTAGGACGCTGTTCAGCAGATTCTTGAAGCTCAGCGAAGTGTAGCTAAAGGGCGAGAGTATTGTGAAGGCGCCGGCGCTGCCGCAGACCAGCAGTGCCACCAGGCTGTGCAACAGCAGCGCCGTTGGCCATGAGCCAAAACCGCAGACGCGACACTTTGCCCACATCTGGCAGAGTCACAAGGAGAGAGGAAGAGAGACAGAAAGAGGGAGAAAGAATGCGAGAGAGAGAGGGAGAGACTCTCACACACACACACACACTCACAACACTCACTCGACAAATTGGCAATGCAACAGTTGCTTGCACCTAAGCGTAACGATTACGTCGCTTTATAGCTTATATACCCCCTTAACCGCGACCGAAAATCGAAATTTCACTTGCAACACTTATTTTTAATTTTTAATTTTATATTTAGGTACGCTTGTGCCAGCTGCCACTTGTTGCATGGGGCATCCTTAGCGCAGGCAAGGATTATTTCGTGATTATTTTCGTATTATATAGTCTAGTATTTAAAATACGATCGCTCTATAAGTTGGCTAGAAGCGCACGCGCTTTGGACGCTACGGACAGGTTTCACTTGCCAACCGATTCGCTGGAGCTTCGTTACTCAACTGACTTAAAGCGTTGCCCACGACTCGACAGACAGCCCAAGCTTGAGCCGGGCCAGCACTGCGGCAAGTTCGATGCAAACTTGTTGCAGCTTGATGCCTACTGATCAACCATGTTGATCAATGCTGTTGTACGCTGACTGATGACTGCTAATTAAATGTGGGTACTTAAGTACGCAAGTAATTAAAGCTACTTATATCTGACGAAAAATTAATAATGCTAACCTATCTAATATACTTTTTGCTATTGTTTTTGTTTTTAAAATTATTTAGGCTCCTAAATGAAAAGAGTGTTTTATGTCTGTTTAGCAAAATAATTATAAATAATATGAAATAAGATGTTTAAAAAGCCACTGTAGTAATTGAATAATAATTCAAAATTATTACCCTTATTGTGAAACAAATTAAAAATCTAGAGTACGAAAAGCTATGCTTGTCTCATTTTTATTTCATTTATATTAAAAAAGTTACCTTTCAGTAAACTGTTTTTTTTTTTTTTCGAATAAAATTTCATTAACTTCATAGTTAATGATCTAGAGCTGCCGAATACCTCGCAGCTGACCTAGCTCAATGAATTAGTCCCATTGAATCATATTAATTTTGGTTCCAACACGTTCGACGCCCCCATGGGACGTACACGAGCAGTCCGCTGGTTGGTTTATCTTTCCAGCTGCCAAACACTGATCTATTATATTATCAAGTTGTACGTTTGTTTTGTCTGCTGGCGACGTGACGTTTGTAGTTGTTACTTTTTTCTTTTTGCAGTGCAGCGCGTGCCAAGCAAGTTTTTTGCCTAAGTCTTTCGTTTTTCGCACTCAGCTCGCTTCGTGTGGGCCTTTTCGGTTCGTGCCGTTAGTCGTTAATACGTTGACTGTGGTTGTTATTGTTTTTGTTGTTGTTGCATTTGTTGTTGCTGGTGTGCTCGTCGTTGTCTTTGTTGTTGTTGTCTTACTGACTCGGTTTCAGCTTTTGGTGTTCCGTCTGCTGGCCCCACCACCGCTGCCAAGGTAATTGCATTTGCACAAACCTCAAGCTCCTCATCCACGGTCCGCCCCACTGCTCTCCAAATCTAGCGGCATTAACTATCAGCTGGCAGCGCCTGCTTTCTGCATTGGGATTCCGCTGGAGTTTACTTTTGGGGTAGGCAGCTGGTTACGTTTACATTTTCAAAATGCGAGCGCAATGTCGATTTCAGACGCTTTCGTTGTGATATTTTGTGTCTCTCGCATCGCTTCATGCCTCAAGATTGGGCTGGGTATTTCTGCTGCGGTATCCAAGTGTTTTGATTACGAGCTATTATGCATGTGGATTTATCGGAGCATCTGGGCGACGCACTGCCTATATAACTGTTGTCATTGCACGCAAAAATTGCCACAGATTTTGCAACAATCGTCATCATCATCATCATCATTATTATCATCATGATTTCCCGGTTATAATCTGTTGTTGCTATTGTTGTTGCCCTTGGCCTGGGCCAATTTGTCAGGGCTGCACTCAGCCGAGTCTCAGTCTGAGTCTGAGTCGCAGTCTGAGTCGGAGTCGGAGTCTGAGTGCCGTTCAATGACAGGTAACATAAACATTAATCATAAAATTCAATCACCATTTTTACATGAATTCTTACAACATCCACAGGCAGCAAATTGCGTATACGCCCCAAGGCAATTGCATATTGACTGCTGACATATCCACTTACCCGTACTGACAGAATGGACATTGCCTTCTTGCACTTGCACTCGATCCACGCTAAGAATGTCATGAACACGTGCCTCCTCCTCCGATTTGGGGCCAGGAGCAGGGTCGGCCACTGAGACGGAATTGCAACTGAGGCGGCAAATGTTGAAACGCTTCTCTGCCCAATGTGTAGTTGGCTTAATTGTTGTGGCTACAATTGCATTTACTGTAATTAAGTCGAGTGTTTACCTGCCGCAACCGCTCTGATACCCTGTAATTAAAAACTTTGTATTGAGCTTATAATGGAATAAATTTATTTAAAATGCAATTGCAAGCGTTTTCAGTACAATTAGCCAAATTAAATGGTTACAGAAAGAAACAAAGTGGCATGCGGCTTGGCATATGCCACACTTCAGCTTTTCTCGCCGCCTTATGTTTGGACTATGTAAAATTTTATTTTTTGATATGGAATAAACAATTTATGACATTTGTCTTTTTAATTTTATTATTCTTAAGAGATCACTTTCGAGCTCCTTAAACAACACTTTACAGGGTATGTGCAGGTCGCGCAGATCATTTGGTAAGCTTTGCTGGGATTCTTGCAACATTTTACGCAGCAAGTTTTGGCGTCAAAATTGCCAATAACTAAAACAAGAAAACTGCCGGCAATTGTACGTTTTTTTTTTTTGGGCACAACCAAAACTGTTGCAATTTAATGCCACGGCTCAAGGTCAGAAGGCGCAAGTGTTTGCTGTTGTTGTTGAAACTGATTTATTGCCTGTTGCTGTGGCAACTTTTGGCTGTGTTGCTTTTGTTAACTGTCTGTTTATTTTTTATTTTCAGCCTTAAATCCAGCGTGACACTGAAATTATTTGTAAGAGTGAGTGTGTGAAAGAGATTGAGAGAGAGAGAGAGAGAGGGCTTGCCTTGCGGGGGCAAGTTGTTGAAGTTGTTGTTTTGCTTGCGACTTTTGACACGCAGATGCTGCCAACGATTCGTCTCTTGGCCTTGTCAGGATGTGCTTAACTCTGCGCTTTTTTGCTTGCCTCTTTCTCGCTGACATATTTTTTGGTTGACTGCCTCATTTCCATATCCAATGTTTGTTTTTGTGTGGTTTCAGTGTCAAAATTGACAAGCTGGACAGCCCTTTGACGCCGCTGACTTTTTTATACCACCAAAAAAAAGAGGCAAAAAGCGTGAATGTAAATACATATGTATGCATGACAGTATAAATAACTTCAATTTCAAAACTTTTGCTTAAATATACTTATAATATTTACATTATACCGTAAATATTTTAATGCTTAAAAGTTTTTCAAGCATAGATTTTTTAATATAACTAAAATGCTGTATTTATTAACATCTCGTATTCTAATAAGATTTGTATTCGCCAACTAGATTCCACTAATTCGAACATTGAAGCCCTTTCGCTTAATTGCTGAAGCAGAAAGCTGCCAATTATTACTTGCGGTATGCCAAATGCTACACCTCAAATTCCGCACACTTCCACTCCACCCCTCCAAAATGGCAAAGTGGGAATATCATCAGCATCTTACTCTGCTCCATAAGAGGCGTCATTTATTGCTTTGGCGGGCTCTTAAACGTCATTTAATTGCCACACTTGCCACATGCTGCGCCTACGCCAACCAACCAAAGACTATAATCAAGCAGCAAGACTAACAACAACAACAATTGTCGGGGGTTTGTGTGTGTGGCTTGCGGCTGCGTAATGCGGTAGTTGTTGTGTTTACAATTTCTGTGGCTTTATTGTTTATTAAAAGTGAAATGATATGATGATTGTTGTTCGGCGCGAGCTGTGACATGTGAGCCAACGACAGCCTCCACTGCGTATACTTAATAATGATTATATAAAGAAAACGTTTCTAAGACTGCGCTAAGAAACTTTGCGAACACTTGACTTATTGCTTTTGCATTAACTGCCATCAATATTTGGTAAGAAATTCCAAG
Organism: Drosophila virilis; assembly: GCF_030788295.1. Classification (NCBI taxonomy): domain Eukaryota; kingdom Metazoa; phylum Arthropoda; class Insecta; order Diptera; family Drosophilidae; genus Drosophila; species Drosophila virilis. The sequence goes on along the minus strand of NC_091546.1, from coordinate 12,820,347 downwards.
CGCAATCTAGTGCCAGTTGCAGCCACAGAAATTCCAATAAGCGTGCCTCTTCCATCTCCCAACTCCCATCTTCCATCTGCAAATTTCGCTCACCCGCTCTCCGTCTGTCTCTTACAATTTGCAATACTCTCTGGCAAGTGTTATATAATAATCCAGCCTAGCCGGCGCCGCATTTTTCTTTTCGTGATTCAACCGCAAGCCAAAAAAATCTGCTAATGGTGCAGTAGGCGACATCGAAAGCGGTTTTCGATACCATTTTATAAGGGGTATTACAGCTTGGTCTTCCGATTTGTGCACAGTCTCTCAACACATTACTCAAGTAACATATAAAGACTGATAATTATATAGACGATATTAAGTTATGGAATTATATGCGCTGAATTAGGTGCCATAACTATCCAAAGACATTTTAAGACGATCAGGTATTACCCGGCTTTGCCAGGTTCAAGTAATGTTCTTGAAATCAAAATGATCTCAAGTACAATTCAGCTTTGTAACTAATAATATAAACATAAGCCGTGCAATCACTATTAGTAAAAGCGATTTGAAATATTCCATTTGGAGATGGAGGAGAATTGATTTGGTCTAGCTCGTAACTTTTAGATTAACATAAGAAGCTGTCAAAGTTAATAAAGCTTAATTGAATGATTAATTTTATTTTTTTATTAAAATCCTATTGTACGTTATATTTTTATTCTTCATTATATTTTTAAAATATCATGTGTTATTTATATGTAACATAATTTTTTTGATATGCAAGAGTATTCATATTTTGATTTTTATAATTTTTTTATGAATCGACTTTCGTGGGTTTAATGAAAAAAACTACAGGCGGAGAAAAAGCACGAGACAAGAAACGGCAGCTGAGCCGGTGGCGTTGTTTATGTATTTGGTTTTCCATGCAACAGCAACAATGACAACAACATCACGAACGTGGCTTGCCACAACAGTACAGAAACAAAAACAGAAAAAGGCAGCAACTAAAACAACAACAACAACAAATGCTATACAAGATTTGTCATTCAAAGCGTTGGCCAAAAGCAATAACAAAATGTTGGTAAATGTGTCATGGAGGCGATTCATGTTGTTATTGTTGTTATTGTTGTTGTTGCTGCTGCTGCTGCTGCTTGTGGCGCGCTCTGTTCCTGTTTACATTTGTTGCAATATAGGCAAAACATTAAACACATTTTTTGAGCCAGTTTTAGTCGTGTTTGCTCTTGTTGTTGTTGCTTCGATACATTCAATTGACATATATCCCAAAAGGCTGTTTATTTGCGATAGTTGTTGTTGCTGTCGTATGTTGCTTCCATTGGATTTGTTGTGTTTATGTTTATGTTTGTATTTGTATTGATATTTGTTTTTGGTTTAACTCTTAGGGCTGCTACAACTGGCGAGTTCTAATCAGCGTCTTTAGCTAAGTTTTTCTCTCTGTTTTCATTTGGCTTTTTTATTTTTTCCCTTTTAACTTCTCTGTTTTGATGAGGCTGCAGAAATGTGTGGGAGACACCCAGATTTCACTTAGCAGTAGTTGAATGAAATGATGAATGTGATTTTGTTCATGGCGATTGGCGCTGGACAAAGTGAATAGACGGAAATTGGGCTTTAACCTACTTCGATTCGGTAAATATTAAGTTTTGGGCTTAAGTTTAAGATTTGCATAAAACTTTATTGAATAACTTATCGATATATATTTCCTTACTTTAAAGTAAGCTGGTCCTTGAAAGCTTTTGGAAGTAAGAACTTAACTGCTTTAAAGCAGCCAGTGGGAAATCACTGTGCTTGATTTGAAATGTTAGGATTTCAGGTGGCTGCTTTTTGGTCTTTCTCCAGATATAAACTTGTTACGCTGGGCTCATAAGCCGAACACACAATAACGAGCTCAAGATACAACTCTCAACAATCTCTGTACCCGCATTACGAATCCCAAAATATGCCGTAATGCATAATGTTTATATATAAGTTATACCTGATTATATAATTTACTTGATTACCTTAAGCGTGCCTTATACCAAGCCCCTAAAACTTTAAAATGTATGCCCCAGTCAAATTCTAATGGCCCACAAACCGTTTTCAACGACCTGCACGAGCTGCTGCCGAAATTGTGAATACTATAATGTTAAACTCTTTAACGCAATTGGGCAGTCCAAACACGTTTATGTGACATAGAAAACACTAGCAGCAACAACAGCAACAATAACAAACAATAATAAACATTGCCAAGACGTAACAATTAAAAACGCTAAAAGCATTTTATATAATATTTCGCATAATGCGGCATAAATGCAAAGCAATTCACACGCCTCAAACTTTTTAGGAGCCCGGCCACACACCCTAGCTGGCTGAGAGTTGTATATAAATATAATTTATTTATGTGTATATGCATATATATTATACGCTCATAATTGTCACAAGTGCTATAAACACGGCGTGTATGCAGTGAGAGCTGAAAAGAAATGTTTATTAGACAGGTTCGGACAGTCGCCGGCTTGCCCGGTTCCACATAATACGTCATATACTGAATAATAATAAAAAATATAAAATAAAATAATGATAAAAAAAAAAGCTCAGAAGCGTTTCCCATTTGCAGCAAGCTCACATTAGCAGCGCCATTAACATTAGCTGAAAATTATGCCCGAGTGAATGTTGTGCCAAAATTATGTTAATTATTTACACAAATGCAAGCTGCACTTGTATCTGCGTATATGTATCTAGGCGCGAGTATCTGTGTATCAGTGGGGGCCATGCAAATGAGCATTTTGCGGCATGCGGCGCCTGAAGGATGTGTTTTGGTTTGCCACGCATAAATTTTCTTCGGCCTGAGCGCGTCAAGCGACCATTTTGCCAAAATGCTAAAAACAATTTTATTGAGCGAAATGTGCGCACAACCGGGGGTAGCCCGGGAGCACAACCACAGAGTTGCATAATTAATTTGTTTACACAGTTGTAAACAAACTCAGCGCTCAACGTTTGTGTTTGGGACGACGCAAGGACGAGTTGCTAATAGGAATACATTTAAATGCAAATGCAAAATTCCATACACGCACATAAGTACCTGAGCGTTTGTTTAAGAGCGCGAAATACACTGCATTTCAAAATAATCTTTATACTAATTTTAATGGGGCTCGGCAAATACTCCTTTGATTCTAAATACTAAGCAATCCAAATTCAAAATTGAAGAAAGCACTCAAGCCTAATTACCTTCACATTAGACAAAACTAATACAATCCCTTATTCAATAGCTTACATTATAGATAGTAAATCTTAAGCCTAGCCTAGCCCTTTAGCAGATCCATAAGCATGAATCGAATGGAAACGCATTAGCATTCGTCGAGTGCTATTCACAATGCCCGACAATGGCTATATCATTAACTATATCATCGGTAAAATGTCATTTCCCGTCCATTTATTTATTTTGCGACACTTTTCCTTTTTTTGCCACATGCATTTTTCCAATTTTTGTCCGCTCTGTTGTTGGGAATGGCGTTGCATTTGGTGTTGCTGCTGACTGTTTATACATTTCCTGGCTGCACAACAACAACGCCAGCTACAACAATGGCGTCAAATGTTTTACAGCAGATAAGAAGTTTAATTTATGCGAAAACATGTTTTGAGCTCCCCCCAGAAGCGACAGCCAGACGACCAGATAAACAAACATCTCTATATATATATATATATATATACATGCAGCTGGCTGCAGCTGACTAGGCTTCATGTGCCACGCCCACAATTTCACACGCTTGCCACTTGCTATTGACCTTCATTGAACATGTGCAACATTATTTTTTCTTCACTCGCCCGAAACGTGGCTATAAATTTTTCGAGTCGCTTCCGTTTTTGCGGTTTGTCGAAGCGCTGAAAATGTTCTTGTTGTTGTTGTTGTTGCGATTTATTTATTTATTTAATGCCATGTTTTGTCTAGACGCCAACTGCCTGACTGACATCGGGCTGAGGGCCTCTTTTGATATTTACCCAGCGATAACTCCGTTTTTATGGTCCTCGCATTGTCTCTGTCCTCGCGACGAGTCCTGCGCAGATTTTATGCGATTTTCGTCTGGGCAACCAGGAAAATGGCAAACGGCAACTGGAAAATGGCAAATTGCAAATGGCAGACGCAGTTACTCCGCATTGGGGCAACGTGCCGCTGCATAAGCAGGCGGGCAATTAAAAGCAAAGAACACAAATGTACACATTTGTGGCCGGCACCGTTTACGGCGAGTGCCGCATCATTAATTAACCCAACGTTCTAGTAGCTGCCAGGACAAATGAGCGTAGTTTTTTCATTAATGAAACTCCAATATACAAAATGTTTACAATTGAAAATGATTCACAAGAAGTTCAAATGAGGATTGGTAATAAATGGAAAGCTACTTTTAAATCCCATTGAGATTTTCGTCCTTACAATGAATTTGTTATTTCAACATACTGTTGGAATCTTACAGAAAATTTTATATGGTTGAACAACTTTTTGTTACTTTTTTAAAATGTAGCTTAGATACCGATAATAGCTTAATGGAACTCATATTAAAATAAATTCAATATACAATTCGAGCTTGATTCAATTCTCTTGTTCCATTGTTTTTATAAGTTTATTTTAAAGTCCCTATAGCATAAGTTAAAGACTGCCGAGCAGTTTGGCTGCAGCAGCATCTTTGGCAGCGTAAAACATGTTGATGGCAGCAAACATAAAGGAGCTTAGCAACAAGTAGCTGATGCTTAGCAACATTTAGTTGCCCAACATTTCTTGCTCAGCTGAAAAGCATGCAATACATTTTTTAAAGTTTAACACTCTTATACCATTAATTTTAAGAGACAAGGTAAAAATGTACTTAAAATAAGTCAATTTCCACATTTGCAAATATTATGAATTAAATCCATTTAACATTTGCAGCAGAAGACAAGAAAAACTTGTTATTATAGAGAGATATACAATAGGTATATTATATATATATTATTATACTAAAGTCTATTAGAAAACATATGAAAAAGTTAGATAGTTCAAAAATAAATTGTTAATAATACGGCACAGCACACGGCCCGATGTCTGGTTGGGGCGGGGGGCTCTGCTTACTCTCTTCATAAATACTCTGAATACAATATGAGACGGAAACCCACTCATATAAACTCCTCCTCTTCCGCCTTATTGCGTGACCCTCTCCAGCCTCTTTCTATGTACACGCCCCTCCTCGTGTTGTTTCACCGACTTCAGATGATTGAGCGTTATGTTGCACACCTCACAGTAGTAGGCGGCATTTAGATCGTTTAGCTTTCGGAAATCCGGCTTGCTATAGCCGGCGTACATGTAATAGCCGAGCGGATTCAGCGGCACCAGCGACCCGTTCGCATTGATGCGGTACACGTGGCTGCCATCGAAGGGCTCTGAAATGGATGCCGGACAAGTGGAGCGCTCGCGCTTGCGATGGCGCACGCCGGCCATGTGTATGGCCAGCTGGGACTCCGAGGTGACAATCACATCGCAAAGCTTGCACATCAGCCACTTGTCGTTGGTGCGCACCCAGCGGCCGGTCCTGTCGTAGTAGCCCTCGCCATTTGGCTTGCTGATGTGCCGCTCCACGAGCCGATGGCGTCGCCCATAGAAGTGTTGGCGGGCATGGATAACCGAGGTCAGCTTCAGATCGCACAGATCACAGTGCAGAACGGCGGGTCCCGAGCTGCGCAGATGACGCAGCATATCTTCTGACAAGTTACCCTTAACAAAACTGTATCGGATCAGCCAGGAATCCACCCGGCGCAGATGCGTCCGCGACAGGTAGTGATCTAATGCATTGCGCATCGTTCTCATCGCAGTGTGGCACAGATGGCAGCAGTCCCAATGGAATAGCGACTGCAGCTCTTGCGGTACTTGCGATGTCATCAGCGACTCTATGCAACAAAGAGGAGTTTAGCTTTATGGTTAGATGGCATTGGATTAAACGGAAGATGTCAATTATATAACAGATGTTTGTTTAAATAACGTTCAAAAGATTCGCCAAAAAGTATGAACAGAAACCAAATAAAACTAGTTTCGAGCAAAATCGTTTCAAGCGTTATTTTAAGAAATAAGAATAAAATAGTTATATATCTGTTAGAAATAAGAAATGACTAAAAGGTAATTTTTTTAGTTTACGTTGATATAAAAGATTATTAAGAAACCTATGGTAAAAATGAGCTCTATAATAAACTGCGTAAAATTGGACATAATGATTAAGAAGTGCTTCACAAAGTATTCTTTTCGGATCCGAAAATTAAATAAAAAATGTCTCAAAAATTCCTATGTGTGTTTTTTTTTATAGACAATACGGCAATAAAGTTATGCTTGAACGCGATTTGAAAGGTGTCGTTAGCCATTATTTTGGACAGCATTTTGCGACTCACCCGTAAATATGCGCTGGTATTTTTGCTGTTCAATCAGCCTCTGATGATCGAGCTCCTGTTCCAATTTCTGTCTCAATAGCAGCTCCCGCTGCAGGTCAAAGTGATGCCCATAATTATCAACGCGCGGCAGATGTGCGTAAAGTGGATGCACCCCATCCATCCGGTATTGCTGGGGATTGGCATTGGGCAAGCATTCGCGCTCCCGCGGCTCCTGCTGTTTGGCATTGTAATCCTTAAAGTCACAGTAAAATGGCGGCTCGTGGTGCTGCGGCTTGTAGCCATTGGGGCCAATCGGTGGAAAACTTGTTAGCTGTGGCGGCTCCACTCGGTAGCTATTTCCAAATCTCTTCTGCTGATATATCATTTTGTCATTGTTATTGGTCGCCCAGTAGTTGGGAAATTTGTTGGCCCTGCGTTGCTGCCGGTAACCATTGAGGACCCTCAAGGGCAGCTGCTCAGCTTTCAAGCTCGAAGGCAGCTGGTGCGTGACTTGCTGTGGTCTATTGGTATGGTGTCTGTTGATGTAATGCCGGCTGGGCAGCGCCTTTGGTGGTGGAACAAACCTGTAGCTATTAGCTGGCTCCAGCGGCGACGGAGTTCCGTCTTCCTCCCCATTGCCCGGAAAGTGTTGGGCTATGGTATGTAGATCAATGGACGGCGGCTCGTAAGCATTGATCAGCTGCGGCTGCAAATGTTCCTCTTCGTCAAGATCCTCGTGCTGGTCCGCCCAGAGCAGCTCGAACTGCAACGGACTGGACTGCTCCTCGTGCAGCGTGGCCATAAAATGGTCGCGCGTTAGCTTCGATGCACCACTGGCATAGGCCGGATAATGGAATGTGGAGATGGCTTCCTTCGTGGCTGGTTCGCCAATGGCTTCGTGCTTGTGACGACTGTGCACCACGTGCACTGCATCCTGCATCATCATTAGTTGGGGCGCCTCACCGCCCAGTGAGTCCAGCGGCAACAGAGCCTGTGGCACAGAGCTGGCGTCCTGCGCGCGGCCGTGCACGAGACAGGGCAGCTTCAACTGTTGGCTGAGGGCCTTGGCCTCGGCCGCATTCATCTGCTGGTGGTCGCGATCCAGGCAGCTTGGCGGCAGATTCACCTGGTAGCGATAGACTACATCCTCATCGGGACGGCGCAGCTCCACCAGCACTGGCAGATGGCCCGATCGAGTGCGCGGTTTCGGCAGGGAAGCAGCCAATTTGCTTATGTTCTTCGCACACTGCAGGGCGATTCGCTCATGGACAGGCGGCGTCCGTGGACTCAATTGTGATTTGCGTGCTAACATTTTTGGTTCCGTAGTGGTTATTTTTTGCTGTTATTGCCGGCGGAGTGTTGGGCAGCTTTTCGACGCTTTACATAGAAAATAGAGAACTCGGTTTATCGTCGAATCGGAATGGTTTCTATACACTTTGGGCCGCGCGAAATTTTTCGACCGCTTAACATTTAACAATACATTTGAATTTGTTGGAATTGGTGTTTAAAATGTGTGAAAAGTTTCTCCACCAATCGAAAAATACATAATAAAACACGTCCTGAGATGGATCTGTCAAAGCTAACTACGATTCCCTCTTTGAACCTACAATCAACCCTGCCGTCCACACCTTTCATTCCCCAATTGTCACACTTCCATACAACCCTAAAATACCTATCGTTAGCTTCTGTAGTCGAGACTTGACAGTTGCTTTTTATACCCTTGAAATGTGTACGAAAAGTTATCGGCTAAAAGAAATTCGATTCCATAAGATTTGATATTATTTTCTATACCAGAAGAAAAACGGCAGCAAACGATGGGCTTAAGCCGTGAGATTATGTGCAAAGATGAAAACCAGTTCGTTATTGAGCTTCCATATCAATTTTTAACATGAAAAGAACCTTTAACCAAACAAATTGGACCAGGACCTACCAAATTGAACCGAATTTATTTTAAAAATAAAAGACTTTTGACGGAGACTTAACTTTAAAGGATATCTTGGGTCCCAACCATTGAATTCATTGAACCATATTTGGTAGATGTCAATATTGGGTAAAGATTCAATTTAGCCCGCAATTTCTATATGAAACTATGCACGACAAGCAATATTTTCAGTAGAACGGGCAACCAGAAGTATTAATTTTAATTGTTTTATTTACATTTTAAATGTACATGACAAGCCCAAGCCTGGGTTAAAGGCGAACATCAAGGTAGAAAGTTGGTTTGAACTGCAAACTGAATCTGAAAAAGTCTTGCTTTTTGTATTATACAGTTGATGATATACATAATAACCTCTTATCAATATACAAACTTTTTAAAAAAGATTTTGGGCTTAACTACTTTATATCATCAGTTTTAGTTCTCAGCTAATACTAATTTGGTTTTATATTCGCTCTGTCTTCATTGTGCAGTTGCCTAAATGATTTGGTCTTTGCTTAATATAAAATGCCAAATATATTTATTGACTTCCGGATCTTAGTATCACAATCTTATCATTTTATTAGTCCTTGATCGTGCATGAAAGCCTATGTGGATCTAATACGACCTTAAATGTGAAAATATCCGTTCTCTATACTGGGCTTATTATCAGCTGTGGAAAAAATATTCATACCCCAGATAAGCGATTGCTTTTTATATATTTTCACCTTTGTGAACCGAAATTTATTTCTTAAATTTATTGCGTTTGTTTTTATAAGGCTTTAACTCGAACCATTTGGTGCCATAATTTAGCCTCGTCTCAATTCGAATGGCTTCCTTTAAGGCCGCCACCCGTTGCTAGAGCCAAGTTTAGCATTTGTAAATGTCAGTTGTGGCATCGAGAGGTCCCAAGAGGGCTCTTTGGAGCTAAGCACATGAAGGCAACGCGGTAGAACAGCAGCAAGATAGAGAGACAGAGAGAGAGAGAGAGAGAGAGACGAAGAGCTTTAAATATTTGCGACAAACTGCTTTATAGAGTGAAGCAGACATACATAAACGAATGCGAATGAGTACATATGGGAGTGCCTGGAGCATTGAAATAATGTTTAGCGCGTGATTTTGTGCCAGGTTTTCATCCACTGGCAGCTTCTGGCATCAATTGTCAGCGTTTAGCTGGCGGCCAGGTTTATCGAGGCGCAAGGCACAGGTGCCACACGGGCTAAAGGAGAGCCCGTGAGGCGACGACTGCCAACATCAATAACACTAATGGGAAAAGGATAAAGATAAGCATTATATAACACACGTACGCATGGCATTTGAGGCTTATGGCGGGGCCCATGACGTTGATAGCCTCAAGATGGGCTGGGAAAGCGGACACGGAGACCGGAACTGAAGCCTACATGTGCACAGTGTCTGTACGAGGTGTTTCTCTATATGTGTGCCTGCTTTCCAAATTGTTTGCCCCGCGGCCCTGGCGTGGGCGTGAGCGTGGGCGTGTCAGCATGTACGTGCCAGCTGTTTAGCGGCACATTGCCTGCCGCACCCTTCCACCTGCCACACGGCTCATTCAACTGTTTTTGTTCAGCGTGCGCATTTTTCACATTTCTCGCTTCCGCTTCCGTCATTGTCGCTGCCCGTGCTCCCAAATTGTGTCACACACGTGAGCAATTTAAAGTAAGGCCAGGCTGGCGCTGAGTCCTTGCCTTGTTCCCCATTTCGACTGTAAACTTAATTTTCGACTGAGCCCGGCGGCGTGTAAATATGCGTGCAGCATCTGAAATTTATGAATCGTTTTACATCCGAATATGCAAATTACTCGCATATGCATTGATTTTACCCAGCCAGTAGCTGTCAAGTTGCCTTCTATACGAGCAACGTCGCTTAAAGCAATAAGTTGGAAATCTTTTCTATACTATATAAGAATTTCACAGAAGCGAGCTTTTGCCTTTGCCAAGCTCCAATGTTCCAGCTTGACACTAAAGCCAAGCTCCAATGTTCCAATGTTGACGATATCCTGCCTTCCTGCAATCGTATACTAGAAACGTAACATACAGCTTTTTAGCTAAGGATATCTTGAAAGCTCAACGAATCACATATCTGGCTAGACTTAAGGCTAGCAAATACATCCTCCGAGGTTTTTCTAATAAACTCCGATTAAAACTTTGAAGATTTTCCACAGAGACACATACTTTTTCCTGCGCCGAGCATTCGTCATCTTTAAACTTTAAACTTAAAACTTTATCAAAGAGCTTAGTCTAGAAGAGTTAGTGTCAAAATCTCGATTCGAGTTTTAGTACTTGTTCTTTTCAGATGTTTATCCAAAACACTTTAAGTGTATGCTAAAATTAACAAATAGGTTCAGGATTGGTTTGTGCGACACAGTTGTTAATAACACGATTGTTAATCAGTTGATTAACCTGCTTCGACAACAAGTAATCGTAGTGACTGAAACCCTTTTGTTTGATATTCCATTCATCGATTACGTTAGGCAGGCGAGTTGAGAGGCTTTGGACATCATTTTTGGAGGAAAGCCAATCGTCAGGAGCATGTTGAATCGCCACCTTGCAGTTAACCCGAGTCAAGTTGTACGCCGGCGGCTCGGGATTCTGATATTGTTGTTGATTAATCACTTCACCATGATCGAAGGCCTGAAATTTGACGCTGCTGATCAGCTGGGCATAGTGATACACCTGGTAGCTGGATGCACCCTGCGATGCGTGGCCAACGATAAGCGGTGTGAGAGTCTGCAATATTAGATTAAAAATTATAAGTATATAAAACATATACATTTTGTGTTGATGGATGTTTCAGCAGGGAAAGGCTAAATGCTAGAAATTTTTTCTATAAAAATCTTGTTTTTTAATCCGCTCTTACTATTTGCGGCTTGAGAACAATCGTTTCCCTTAATGGAGATCAGCTGACTGGCAGCTTAAATCTAATATTCCATATATTGAATAGTAGCCGTCCAAATTTTGTGGAAATTATGCCAACTTAATCGGCTGATAATCGGAAATATTATAACTTTTAGCTGGTTTAAAGAAAACATTGGGCCAAAGCCTGATAATATCACATATAGAGATCGTATACTCACGGAATTGAACTGGTTCCAGCCAAATCCACACATAACGTACTCAAAGACGGCGCAAATTGGACTTGCTTGAAGACTGCCCCTGCAGATATGATTCCGGAACTGTGCGATTACAAGGTTATTCTTTGAGATTTCATAACCACCAAGTAAGTTGAGCAAAACCTGAAAGCGCACAAGAACGGAAGATCAATATATTGGTTGACAGAGAGAGACAGAGAAAAAGAGAGAGGTATAGAGCTACTCTCTCAAAAACAAGAAACTTACACTAAATTTGCTCTTGAACAGAGCGAAGAACCGAAGCACTGGACTCTGAGTGTTCTCCATATAGACAGTTGGCGAGAGTGCCTGCATGAGGATCACCTTCTCACAGTAATGGGGTAGTTCGCTGCACATCACAAAGAAGGCGGTAGAGCCCTGCGAGTGTCCGATATATTGAATCTGAGTAAGCTTCGTAATGTCCTGGATCTTATCAATCGAGGCTGGCAGATCGTATATGCCGATTTGGTGGAAGGTGAAGCTCCAGTAATCAGCTGGCTTAATATCGGGATTGATGTGTTTCTGCGAATAGATATTGCCGCGCGTGTTTAACAGCCAGACATCGTAGCCCTGCCGGTATAGTAGATAAGCCAGTCCATTAGACGGACCCATTTGTACCCAAGCTGCTGAGCTGGACATGAGTCCGTGCACCAGCAATACCACCGGTGCCCCTGGCCGTGGTATGCGATGTAGGCAAAGCACATAGCCATCCGACGTCTTCACGAAATGTGTCTCCACTGGGTAACCGTATTTTTTGATTAGCTCCACCTAGTAGCAGGTAAAAATATTGGGTTAACTTAGAAAATCTTCCAAGTTCCATGCATAGCTCGCACTTACTGTCCTCAGTTTAGAATCATCTTGAACATCCTTTGCAGTTCTAAAACTAACTTGACGACTTGGTTGACGGTCAAGTCTCTGCTGACTTAATTGGTACAGGGGATCAGTTTCTTTCTGTTTACGTGTTGAGTATGAATAAGGACAATCAACGATTACAATAATTGCGCCATTCGGCGCACTGATTGGTAATGTTTGGTTTGTTAGGCTTGGCGTGCCGGGAGTCGAATAGATTGGCCATTCCGTAGCAGGTTGGATAGTAGGATTTGTCGGGCATTGGGTCTGCGCGGGCGGATATGTTGGATATGCGTTGGGCGGATTTGTTTTAGATTCCTTAGCAGAAGGTTCAGAAGGATAAGTCGGTTCCTCAGTCTCACCGGGTAGGCTTGTTGGAGCTGGCCGAACGGTCGGATATGTTGGATATGCAGGCCATCCCTGAGCAGAATCGCCAGGCGGGTATGTCGGATATTCGGTCTCGCCGGGTGGATATGTCGGATACTCGATCGCTGTTGTTGGAACTGGCCGAATGGTCGGATATGTTGGATATGCAGGCCATCCCTGAACAGAATCACCAGGCGGGTATGTCGGATATTCGGTCTCGCCGGGTGGATATGTCGGATACTCAGTCTCTTTTGTTGGAGCTGGCCGAATGGTTGGATATGTTGAATATGCAGGCCATCCTTGAGCAGAAGCATCAGGCGGGTACGTCGGATCTTCGGTCTCGCCAGGTGGATATGTTGGATACTCGGTCCCCTCGGGTGAATACGTCGGATACTCTGTCTCTGATGGATTTGTCTGACCGGAAGCAGATGTCGAATCATTTGGTTTTGGGTTACATGGGCTTCCTGGTGGATAAGCCACGATTATTGTTAGATTTGATGAAGCTCCATCTGAACTTGTTGGCGGCTTCCGCGTTGCCAATGGTGGCTTTTGGTCAAGAGTTGGAGCGTCCGGAATCGGTAGCAAGTCCAACATACAGAACTGATTTAGCAACTTCTCTTTCATCTGCTGCTTTATTTCTAGCTTTTGAATATGCACTTGCTGCCTAATTAAATAATTCTTCCTTAATGCGCATTTCAGCGATGATGCGTGGACCACTATTCCAATGCAGCAGAGCATCAACAGCCCTAAACACAATAACGGACTCATCTTCCGGTCCTTTCAACACTGTGTGAAAAAGTCGTTAGATCCGACTTATATAGTGAATAGGCGCAGCTGTAACAATTGAATTATGAAATCGATTGAAAATGGATCTTAACAAACCGGAAATCAATTCACCTTATTGTATAACCAAATTTCCATACAGAATGCATTAAGTGGGCTCAAGTTGTTAATCCTAATTTATTTATAATACATTTTTGTTTTCGTTTCCCTTGCAAAACGTGGACGACTTGGCATCGTAATAACTTTATAAAGGACATAGGATTAATAATTATTATGTATGCTTAATTCGTAAATCAATAAAAAATATTTCTGAAAAACTATTAAAAATCTATACAGCAGAACGTATGCATGCCTCAATTTACCTACCACATTTATAAACCGAGAAAAATCAAATGCGACGTCCGAAAACGATTAAAATCGTAATAAATCGAATTTTCACACCCTTATTGTTTTAGACGGGACACCGTTTCCTTTAGTTTTTCTCAGTTAAAATAAATGATTAATTTTTTTTTTGACAATATATAACAGATCGTATTTTGTTCCATAAATACGAAGGCCTATAAAATGTGTACATTATTCCATACTTGCTTTACGTATTACATTTATATTATATTAACATCATTAAATTACAAGAAAATATATAACAAACTTTATAATTTGATTTGTACGTAAAATTGTCAAACATTCTTTATTGCTAATAATATTTTTCTCTCGCACTTATTGCATGTCGACCTGAGATATTTAAAATGCATTTTTTCTATTCGAGTTATTTTTTTGGCTTATTTTATAATCAAAATTTTGATTTATTCCTGCTGAAACTGTTGCTACTCCATTTCTTAGCTAATTAGAATGGCAGGAACTTTGATAGTCGAAAGCATGGAAGAAGTGATTCGTCTTCTTTCCGACCACCGCAAGTTGGATTTTCTGGTTGCACGACTGGAATTGGCGGCACGGTATCATCACAGAACTGTTCCAACCACTTCAGCTGATGCTCATGCTTTAACTTAAGTTGCTGAATATTAATTTGCTCCCTAGTTAGATCAATCTGACGTTTTCTGCAAATCGATTCAAACTGACCATGGACCAATAGTCCGATGCCACAGAGCGCCAATAGAGCAGAAACTATAAGGGAATTCATCTCTAGGTTCTTTCCGTACTAAGTGGACTGATCATAACATGCTATTTATATAGTACCAATCCAGTAGCTGGGCGCATCTAAGGAAATTTTCATATGAAATCAATTGAAAACGGTGCATAAGTTGTGGAAAATTACGAGGTCTCATTGCATAACCAGAATGCATGCGGAATGAATTCGAAGATTTAAATATTCCAATACTTTACATAACGAGGTATACCAAGAACAAAAAATAAGGAGCAGTATAAGAGTTTTGTCCAATAATATGTGCAACAGTATATACATATTTTTGAACTTAAGATCTAAGATTAAAACCAATATCGGTATAATCTTTTTTTATCCATATCTCGAATTAAGATTTAATTTAGGTATGCTATGTTTTATATTATAAATATAAAAATGTATAGCTTATACCAAAGGGTTATAAACTAAAGTAAAGTAATTAACCTCCGATAAAAAATTTAATTTAGAGAGTATCACAGAGTATGCACATACACGGCTTGCCACTTAACTCTTTTCATTCATTATAGATTTTTTTAAGCACTAGAAGGCTGTGAGTTGAATGGGGGAAAATGCTTGAGCTGTTATGTTGGGAATGATAATTTATTTTAGTTATATCTGTTGATTTTTGATTTAAACATATGTTTACTTATACTTAACTTCTTTTTTTTTTGTGTTTTCAATTTGCGAATTGTTCCTTAATTGCTTGACCTAAAAGACTTACAAAATGTCGTCTACTTACGAGACCTTTGGTAATGCCCAGGGAAGGGAAGAGTTACTGCTGCTGCAACGTATAAACGAGATGGAACGACGCTACGAGCTTTTAATGCCTATGGCTCAGGAACACAATCCGGCCTGGTGCCGCGACACGTTCTTGCGTCAGCTGTTTGCCGAGCTGGACCTGGAGCAGGCCGAGCCTGAGCCAAGCAAAGATTCTAGTTCCAGTACAATATCCGAAAAAAGTTATAGTACGATGCCGCAATTCGCGGCGACCGTGTCTATAACCGAGTTCCTACAATTTGCACCACAGATGATAAAGACCGCCCGAAGGCTGGATCGGGTTAGCACGAGGGCCATCGCTGCCGACGCCTACAAGCTGAGCGTGCTGACAGGTCGCACAGACTTGCGTTATGGCGAGCTGCTGGAATCGGTGCAGCGCTCCTCGCTGTTCTTCATGTTTTCGCGCGTCATGAGCCGTCTACGGATCATGCAAAGCATCTCGCTGGACTGTGGTGACATGAGTCTGAATGACTTGCCGCACAAGTTATTTAAATGGTCCATGGAGGGACTCTTCAAGCGCTGCCAGCTGCCCGATGATGTCTATCTGGACGTGCTGATGCTTAACTATAGTGAAGATGCCTTGAATTGGGCCAAGTTTAGCACCGATCTGGTCGAGATATTACGCTACTACAAGTTCTTCTACACGGAGACGTACCAAAATAAGGGCTATCCGACGATGATGGCCATATTGTGGGACCAGCAGCACTTGCTGAATATTGGCGAGCAGCTAGACAAGGATCTGCAAATCTCAATGAAAACGTTCAAGAAAATCGAAGAGCAGTCGCGCATTATCTCCACTCGTTGGACGGTCCAATTCCAGGATAATTTGGTCAAAAGCTGCCAACGACGCTCCATGGAGGCTACTGTGCGCTTGCCCATCGAATGGCGCTATGTACGCGATTACTATGCCACCCTGGTGAAGATGCAGGCCATGAGGGACAACATGCCCGTGGTACAGCTGGAGGAGCAGATCCAGAAGCTCAAGGACTCCACAGAGAAAGACAATAACGCCACGAATGCCGTCCTGTACGTCTACAGCATTATCGTAGAAGTAATCAAATTATTTCCTCGCAACATTTTCGTCGTTTAACGCACAATTAACCATTACAGAACTATTATGGCCGCATAGTTCATTTTACGCAAAAGCTCTCTGAGGACTTGGAATACTGGGAAGATCAGATAATTAGGGTGAAACTTCAGTTGGCTAAGGTCCATGAAGACTACAGGGAGGCACAGGAAAAAATTGCTTTTATGCGTAAGCGTGTCACTGAGGTCCAGGAACTAATCGCAGCTGAAAAACAATCCAAAATAGATGCCGCTGTAAGATTAATCGGCTAACTTAATTTGGATTTTCATAAGGTATTCGTTTTCTTACAGATTATGGAGGAAGCTCAACGGCAGGCGGCGTTGTCAGGGCGATCCCAGCGAAGAGGTATGCTTTCGAAGAAGAAAAAGGATAAAAGTATATTAAAGCCGCCTAGCCTAACGCCAGTCAAAGGGAGAAAGAAGCAACCAAGTGACAGCTAAATATAAAAACGCTTTTCTGGAATACTTTCAAGCCTATCTAGTCGCCAACTAAGGCAAAAGGACTCTCCGAAGCAAGATTTTTCAGGAGCTGAAGCGATGGTCTTTAAATGAGATTGTCTGATAAAAGCTTTTTGGAAAACTGCTCATAATCAAGAAGTATGCTACTTGATTGTCAACAGTTTTCTTTGCAGCTTTAAAGCTTCTGTTAAACATAATCTTAGCTTAAGTTAACACTTGGACGGCTGATAAATGTTGAGGTGCCTAAACTCGATTTATATAAGTTTTAATATGCATAAAGAGCAGCATATCCTGTCGTAATACCGTCTTACTTATTGTTTTCATTCTGGAACGTCAGTGGATCTTCAGAGTAGATTTTTCTTGCAACTTTATTTGACCTTAGAACCGTATGCATGTACAGCTTTAATGAGCTTTGAGCGTAAGTTGTAGCTTGCATATCTACAGGCCATTCACGTTAATTGTTGAAGTGCAGTCCTCTGTCTCGTCCTGTTGTCCTTTGAAAGCTTGTCGTGCTCCTCTGGTGCTTCTGCTGCTGCTGTGTGTTGGCAAACTTGTGTCGCTCGCTTGTTTGCGCAAATTCGATTATCAAAATACACGCTGAATAGCGGAGTGGCAACAAGGAGCACAAAAGCGAGAAAAGGATAATACCATGTCGCCGCATTAACGCGTTTTACGCTGTAAACGGAGGCATCGGTAGAGGCAGAGGCCGGAAGTAGGAGTTGACTCGAGTAGGAGACAGTCGACCTGCCAGACCCGGCTGCAGCAGGTCTGCCCTGGCGTGAAACAAGCTGGGAAATTGAGTTTGAGTTTGGCTCCTTGCCTGGATCCTTGCTGATTAAAGCTCACTACCTTCTTTGTTTGCCAAGTTCTGTGGTGATTCGCAACTTTTTTCAAGCATATCATTAGGATGCAGTGCAGCCGACATGGCAGCCATGCACAAATGGCATATTAAGCTCCACTGACAGCCGCGTTTATTGCGCAACCCGAAGCCCAGGATGAAACGGAGGCTGCGGCGGGACCTTGCCCATGCCCAAGTCATGACACATATTAAATTTCATTTCCCTGGCAGTCGGCATTGGGCGCCTAATGAAGGTTAAGCAACTTTTAATGTCCTCTCGTGCTCGTCCCTTTGCCTGCCATTGGCCATTTTGCAGACCATTAAATGTTTTGCCTGGCAATATGCCATATGTTTTGACATGGACATCTCCTGCTCTCGGCGGTTATGCTCGGTTTATGTTGGAAAAACTTTTCTTATCATTTGCGAGAAAGTCATAAAGACATGTGTGTGCATTTGTGTATGTGCATGGGTTCGTGTGTGTGATGACAGAAAACGGTAATGATGAAGCCGGATCACATACAGCACATAAGCATATGCTCGGCTTAACATTACAGCGTCTGAAATGGCCAGTAAGAGGCAATTTATACGCACAAACACGGCTTCACAATCCCTTGCCTAAATCCTTGCTTGACTTTGGACTGAAATTAAATTTATTTGACAAATCGATATGTATTCGAACTGTTGCGTAATTCGAAGTAATTGCCTTTTATGTTTTGCTTGGTTTAATTTCAGTATAAAAATATTTAAAGTGGATTAGAATGCAGCCACATGGTCTAGCTTATGTGTAGGTTATGAAATTGACATCTGCATTAAATTGGCACATAATAAATTATTGAGTTTGATACAGAAATCTCTTAAAGGCAAATTTCAACCCAATTTCAATTTTTAGGAATTTATCGGTTGGTTTTAAGTCCCTGTCGAGTTTGTCATCAGATTTAGTGCAAAATTGGCTAAGGCTAATAAATGACATGAATATAATTATGATTTTATATTTATTCTGCATATAGTGCAAATAGTATTTCAAACTTTTCAGTTGGTTTTTTTTTTTTTAAGGATACAATGATTTATTGTTTAATGTCAATGTTGATATTGATATTCCTATTGAGCATTCTAGATGATGAGTAAACAAAAAGGTGACGCATTTCTTGTTTCGAAAAGACAATTCCGAAGAAGAGAGATTTCTCTTAACTACAATTTATTTTATGAAAAAGTCAACTATGATCTCCATATAACTGTGCGTTTCAGGCACCAATCTTTCAGGCACCATTGCTCCAATTAAATGTCCAAGTTAAAATGTCTTTTTTGAATTTTTGTTCATATGTTAATTTGCCAACAAGCCAAGCAACATGCTTTTTCTATATTTTTAAATATCTACACAGAATGATTGTTATCATAGACTTTGTTACACACCCTTCGCCACGCCGTCTCACACTTCTGAGTAAACTCTATTAGATTTATTTTCGTCATGCTTGGGGCAAGTTCCCCCCTCAGACGTGAGAAGTGCATTAAAGAAAGCAACGCTTTGAAGCGTTTCTTACAACTCTATCCACACCCAGCGCGATAGTCCCCGATCCGACCAAGCAGAACGGAGCGATGAAATCAAAAACTTAAACTTGAACTTTTGCCTTAGACATTTATAGTTATCAACACTTACATGTCCACTGCTGCCCCGAACCCTCGTCTCTGCTGTTACTGCTGTAATTTAACGGTCCATTGAGTGTGGAAATCAAATTGTCCAGTTGCCAGTTCTAGCTACAGTTCGGAGCGGGCGCACCCAAAACTGGGTCGCCTTTGGTATTGTTTTAAGTTTTCCAATTAAAACAAATGCAATAAATCCGATAAAACAAAGAAATTTGGTCAACAATTTTGTTGTGTTATTTGTGGAATTCTGGCATTTTTTAACACGCTAAATTTATGCGTGGAACTTTTCGTAGGAGTCGTAAATTTCGGCATTGCGACTCGTCTTTCGATTGGACCCGGTGCCGAGGCTTTTGTTTTTCCCGGTTATTTATGCAGTTGCCTTTTGCAACACTATCTGGCACTTGCTGTTGCTATTGCTGTTGCAGCTGCAGTTGTGGTTGTTGTAGCTGGTTACTGCCGTCATGGCCACTTGTTTCCGCACACCATTCCTTACCGAGCTAGCCGGGATAGCAGCATTTTCTCTCTTTTTACTGTCGCGACTCCAAACACGAGAAGTCCATTTCGAAATTTATGTACACACAAATTGAAAGCGCGCTGCGAATGGAAGAAAACTGCAAAAGAAACAACAAAAAACAAAAAAGAGAAAGAAAAGCGAGAAGAAAATATAAAAAACGACTCGACATTCGCTGCAAACTTGGCTGCATTGCTCGAATTGCAGTCTCGATGCCAGCAAAAAAAAACATATATATATATATATGAAAAGAAAAAAAAAAAACAGAAAACACAAAAATGTAAAAGAAAATCAACTAACGAAAATACACTTGACTCCCCGCTTTGTATAGCTGTCCCATGGAAGTGCTGCCCCAACAAACGCCTTGTCAAAGCCAGGCAACCTTCTGATGCCACCAAGTGTTGACATTGAGGAGCTAGGCGGGGGCAGCGCAGGGGCTAAGTGCTGCAATCGAAGTCAAACGCGAGCCAAGTTCGGGGAATGAGTGGAAAACTGACAGCGATCTATGAGATATGATAGATTGGTTCTGAAAAGAATTTATTCGTATATTGAAGTTGAAGATTAAAGCTTAAAAAGACTCCGAAAAGCGCACCAGACCAAATCTTCCCATCAATAATATCCATTTAGCTTCACTAATAAAAATAATGAAGAGTCTTGATGCTCCGACTACAATTTAAGAATTTTTAGCATCTGTAGTCTATGGAATTAGATTTAGGTAAAAGTAACCCAATACAACTTAATAAAATATCTTAAATACAAAGTTATAAAAATCATTTCTTTCGGAATTATATTTTTATATAAATTATTTACAAAACAATGTGCAAAGTTTATTGCACTTTGAACTCGCAGCGCGAGCTTACAACTCATTTATAAGGATTAAAAAGGTTGTGCGGAGGCAAACTCAACGTCAACATTGGCATTGGCATTGCCATTGGCACTTGGCATAAATTAAATGAAAGAGTCTCTGTTGAAAATGGGTTGCCCGGCCGAGCCAAGGGTGCATTGCACCCATCCATTGACACAATGGAAACAGTCAGCCAGGTATTCACTAACTATTCGCAGGATTCACCTACATCAGCCCGAGGAGCTGTTGCCAATGCTCATTGGCATTGTTGCAGTTG
This sequence comes from Drosophila virilis, assembly GCF_030788295.1. Lineage (NCBI taxonomy): Eukaryota > Metazoa > Arthropoda > Insecta > Diptera > Drosophilidae > Drosophila > Drosophila virilis. The sequence goes on along the minus strand of NC_091546.1, from coordinate 12,799,388 downwards.
GCAGCTGGTAGTTTAAATGAGCTTTGCCTCCCCCCTTGAAATAGCTGCCAGCTGACAAAGCGGTCCTGCTTCCTGAGTTGACTCAGGGCAACTTCTCCACTGCAGATCCAGTTGCAGCTTTAAAGCTGATGCCTCCTTAAAGTCAGTTGTGCCCAAGTTGTGTGTCTTCTCTGTCTGGCCGGGCGTGTATGCTAATTTGATTACAATGTACCGAACGGGCTGGTTACTGGTAAGCGGTTCCAGTTCCAGTTGCCTACGCTAAGTCCCCTCTATGAATTATGATGGACGTTGTCATGAAAGCGCGAACAGAGGCGGGCAGACAGCGGGCGCTGTGGTCGGGCTGGTTGTGCGTGTTGGCCATGTTTATCTCTGGTCAACGTATACTTAGCACATGGTATCAATGGGCACTGCATGTGGCGGGCGGCAGGGGGCTGGTCGGCGGGCTTATTGCTGGTTTGGCGTTTTTGCATGCCACGCCCACAGCTGTAACACACGATACGATAAATGGCTGGAAAATGGGAAATGAAGTGCTTAGCGCTGGGCATAGTGCCAGGACTACGGTCGCGCCACTTCATTATAAACATTTCTCAATTGATTATCGTTAGTGTGTGCCAAAGTGTGTGTAAGTGTGCGTTTGTGTGCATGTGTGTGCGTGTGTGATAATGCTATAATTATGCCTTGCTTTTCTTGGCGTGCAGAAGCTATCGGTGCTGCGCGGCATTGGGCGTTGCGGCTTTGCCGGGGCGCTTATATTTGCACGCATGTCCTTTATGTTCTCATGTGTGTGTGCGTGTGTGTTTGTCAGTTAGTGTGTGTGTGTCTGTGTGTGTTCCTGTCATGGGGTTTTACACCATGTTTATGGCTTCATGTTGTGTGGGGCTAGAGTAAGTAGCAGCCACTTTTGCATGCTCCTCTCACATTTAAGCAAGTAATCCACATAAACTGCTCTTGAAATATTTCATTATCGTAATGAAAAGGACTTAAATACATTTATTTTTTGCCAGCTGGAAGCCCATTCCATGCATGTTTGTGTGAGTTTGAGTTCTCTTATTGATAATAAAAGTAGATTCGGGTTCGCTATTTGGTCATGCGATGCGAACATGTGAAAGCTTTGTGCGCCTCAAGCACAAACACTTATGAGCAGGATTAATATGGTGCTCCTAAGTGGGGGCCACTGAAATTCATAATGGATCTCTGTGAGGTAACAGGCAAATTAAGACTTACGCTTTGAACAAAGGGATTAAGTTGGGGTTAATGAGAGCCACAATAAAACTAGGGATTGCGCTGAAGGACAAGAGGAGGTGAGCAACAGAGTAGGAAGCTGCAGAGAAAGAAGTCTAAAATGAAGAATTCGCCAGAATAGACAAACTGTCAATATTTAAAACCCTTAAAAATCAATTTAATAATTCCTAACTTATGCGGTTTATTTGTGTAAGTAAGAAAGGTAAGTCGCAAAGCTCTTGAGTTGTGTTTTAAAAACCTCGAATCTTACTCTAAAAACTGGTCACAAGTATTAGCTATAATATTCATTATGGTATTGTAATCTGATATATAAGGATATTTCAAGATTAAATGAATATTTAATAAATATTAGAAGATTAAGTTAATTAATATACATTAAAAATTTAAAGCACAGGCTAACAGTGAAAGCACTCACAATATAATTGTTGACTACACACGTAAATAATTAGGTACACCTAATGCTTACCTTGGCAGTAATTAATCATCATATCTATTTTAATGTGAACATGGCATAACAAATCACAAAGTCATAATTAGCAAAAATTTAAAGCTAATTGATTGCAATTTAATAAAATTATTTTGTTTTTCTTTTTGTTCATTAGCTGCTTGAACGAAGTTCTCAAAAACGTGCGACTTAATTTAATTCATTTATTGGCCGCGCAAATGATATCAAATTAAATATCGATGCATCTTTCACAAATGACCCAAGTGCGGAAACATAATACTAAACAACAAAGCCAAGAAAATATATATATAAATAGAAGATGTAAGTCGCATTTATATAGTTTAAATCAAAATATAAAAATAATTCAATTCATAAAAATAAATATAATATTGAAAAAAATCTTCACTTTTTTCATATAGCATTCGGTTTTTAGTATATTTTTGTAGCGCAATTGTGTTGCATAGTGTCGGATTGAGTTTGCCACCGCGCGCAGTTGGTTGTCTTCTCATGTACCATAAATTAATCAATTCCCGCTGCCGTTGTCCGTAATCCTTTATCACTTGTTTATTTTATTGATGGGCAGCAATCAGCAGCCGCAAGGATGCGCCGCCCAGGATCAAGAACTCGTCGCTGCAGCGCACACAAAAGGCATCCGCCTGTCATTAAAATCACAGATAATGTCTGACCAGCTACGCATTGCTTCACATCGATACGTTCTCTCACCCCGTCGGCGCTTTCTGGCCCCGCGGGCTGGCGACAATAAGCAAATAACGACGTATTTAATAAAAGCACATAATAATTTTCGCGTTTTGTATACCCTTGCATAAGACATTATACACTATAAACGCAATGTGTAACGCTGCCTGGGGGATATCATTGAGGTCATACCCTCCAAATTAGTCTCTATATCTATAGCGTATAATCCTTTATTCTCATTATCGCACTACCATAACATACAGCTTAGATAGCAATTATCAATCGATGGGTGAGTTATATAAAAAAAATATTTACTATTGGCAAAAAATTAAATATATATTTATATTTTTTTTATCTTTGGGATATTAAGGATATTTGAACTTCGGCAACACAAAGATAATTTTTCTGTATTTTTATTTAATTTTGTGTCTTTTGTCGATATTATTAACAGGCAGTCAGCACGTCACGCAGTGAAGCACAGCGCGTAGCTGCGGAGCATTTAAAATTTCCAGAAATTGATGGCCAGTAATTTTATTTTTAATTTAAAAATAAAATTTTTCATTTTTCTGTTCATTTGTTGAATTAGTTGAATCAACTTTGGTGCTGTGCGTGAGATTGAATTAAATATGAAATTAATTAACTTAAATATTATTGTTATTGTCGTATTATTTTAAATTGCTGTTTGTTTTGCTGCAATCGACCGAACTGGATATTGGCCATTCGCCAGTCGCCATTGGCAATTGGGATATGGAAAATGAAAAGCAATTCTCAAAGCTACGCAAATGTGCAACCCCTGGCCCTGAACTTGTGCCCCCACACACGAAATGTGCCACGCGCAGACAAAGCGAGCCAAAAGTAATTACAACAAAATGCAAAAGGCTACTGGGCGTGGCAGTAGAAAGTGGCAATGCGGCAAACTGGCATAGGTGGGTAATGGAAGCTGAAGCTGGTTTCATTGAATGGGCCCGAAGCGCATTGTAATTGGCATTGGGCGCGTCCGTAAGCATAATAACACGACTCCAACTCCTTGTAGTTGTGTGTCTGGCATGGAGTCAAGTCCTTGCCTTGGCTGTCGTCTCTCTATCTGAATCAAATGCAATATGGCTCCCCCAACTTGGTGTCCAGGCCAAGCAGTCTGCTGGACAGAGAAGAGGAGCACAGTAGAAACTTGAAAAGGTTAAAGTCAAATGCCGCGCCGGGCAGACAAAACGGCTTCATCTGTGCCGGACAAGAAAAGGCAGCCCCCAAACTTCGGCCAAGTCGTAAACTTCGACTACGCCTAGCAGTTTAAGCAGCGCTAACTTTTGGGCCCCATCCAAGTCCTCAACTTCCACTTGGACTATTCAGTTTGGCGTTACGCACAAAAATAGCAAAGAAAACGGAACTCTGTTTTCCACTTGCTACTAAGACATGTGACAATAATAAGGACGAACATGAAATGCTCTGCTAAAATACGTCTTTTCTAGCAACCTTTCACAATAAGCTAAAGATATTTAATTGGCAATTAAATTGAAATTAGGCCCTAGAATAAGTCTCATACAATGAGAACTATAATAAAGTATAAGAAAAATTAATTTAAAAAAAAAATACTTGGGAAAATATAATATATATCTATATAGTGGTAATCAGATTAATAAACTGAATAAATTCTTAGTTTATGCAAGATAATAAACAGAATAGAAAAAATTTTAACAAGTTTTAACTCAATTTAATTTAATTGATTTATCAAAAACAATTAGTAAAGAGTGTAATATCAAACACTGTTTAAAGTACCTTAATTAAATTTAATCAATTTGCTTCGAAATATAATAAAATATTAAGCTTTAGAATTAATAGAAAAAAGGTTAATTAAGATAATTAGAATTTATTTCTACAATTAATTTTTGTATTATGAGTTTATTAATTGAATAAACGACGAAAACTGAAATTAAATTCATTTGAAAGCATCTCTCTTTCCGAAATATATTTGCAAATAATTATGCCCTTTGTTAGAGCATCACAGAGACTTGTACCTATAATGAGCTAGACAAAGGCAAAGTTGCCAAAGCTATAAACCAGGCCAGCGCCTCTATAAATTGCCCAGGCTGTGTTTCCTTCAGCGTTTTTTTCTGGCTTTTGTGGACTGTCTGTGATTCCGCATGAAATTTTATGCGCGCGTGATTAAAAGTCACGTGCGTGGCTAATGGTGGGACAGTGGGGCAAGGAAGTGGGCAGCTGCTGCAACTAATGGCCAAGTGGCAGCCTAAATGCTGCGACTAAACAATGCTGATCATAATCTGGCAGCTACAGATGCTCACAGCTGCACTCGAAGGCTCTTTAACGAGCTGAACTCTGCACCAAATCGAGGAAACTGGGTCTCTGGGAGGCTGCGGCAAGACATTTAAAGAGCAACAGCTGCTCCCATTGAACAATGGCAAAAGGGCTGGCCAATTGATTGGTCTCCCGCTTCAATAGCCGCCCACTTTTGCGCTTAAGAGTTCAGCTGGCTTTTGGCCAGCTTGCTGCAACACTGTGTGGCAACATTGTGTGGCAATTCGTGTAGTCAGGCGCTGATTGTCGTCTGATTGGCACTCGCTCTCAAAATAGAGACTAGCTAATTGTCGCGGCACGCGCCACGCTTCAAAGTGTTCAACGGTCTGACGTTGATTACCTTCCAGGGCAGAGGGAATTACCTAATTTTCCGCGACTTGCAATCTGTATACCTGTCCCCAAAGTAGGTCAAAAGTGCAACGAATAAATTGCACAAAAGCTGTGAAAAGTTTAATTCTTAAATTGCAATGAAGAAATTCGCAATCGGACTTCAAAGTCTACATAGAAATACACTACAAATTTATCTGCGAAATAAGGTATGCATTTCTAAATTAAACACTCAGCATTCTCTGCACATTACAAAAGAAGTGATTGGAATCTTTTTAATTGGAAGCTTTTATCACCTAGCTAACTAACTAACTTTCATTTTTATTAAGAAATGGTAAATTCGAAACAATTCCTTAAAATATTCTAACATTTAAAAATAAATTTTTTGTTTGTTGCAATCGGAGGTTTTATAAAATGTTAAAGCTTAGCAAATTCTCAACTGATTTCCAGCCGCATATATATGTACAGCCTAGCTGGTTGCAGCCCACAACGGCCACGCCCACAACCTTGGGGAAAGGGGCAAGAGCTTGTCAGGCGTGTCGTCGGCTGACTGCCAGTGAATGCCACTGCCGACATGTGGTGACAACGGCGAATTAAGTTATTTGTCAAATGTCGAACTGTTGGGCAGCCGACTCAGCTGAAGTTGTAGGCCGCTGCATGCCTACGGTCCTAGCGGGGATTCAGTTCCAGAATCGCAGCCAGAATTTGAATGGACCGGTTCTTTGTCAGGCTGTCATGCAGTGACTGTGCGACAGCAGTTGGCGCAAATAAAGGGATCCAAATATTTTATGCAAAAGCTGAAATCAATTTTTGCCAATCAATTGTAAAAAACGATGACATAGGCAATGACAAGAGCTCCCTCATGTGCCCGCACCCAGCCAAACGAAAGCGTTTCAAATATTGGCTCAATGGACAGCAGCCAAAAACAACTAAGAATGTGGCCAAGCGAGAGGCTGCTACACCAGGATAATACCCTGTACACACTCCAATGAAGATTGATTTGCACTCAATTTTGTAACTTTAAACGTTATGAATGAAAAAAAAAAACAAAGTAGTTTTTTTCAGAATTAAATGATCTCACAAAAAACGCATTTTGCGTGAAGATGAAATGTAGCCCGCATCATGTGTGTGAAAATAGGCACGACTTGCAATATTTTCAGTACAACGGGCAATTGTTAATAAATCATTTAATTTTTCACAACGTTTTGAGCCAAAACCCCTAAACAATCTTAAATCAGGCAGTATGCTTTAAACCCACATATATTTACCACAGTGGCAGTCGGGAATCAGCTTTAAGACGCACAAAATGAAAATTTATATATATAAAGGGTATTCAAAGATGGACTATTCAAAGTTCAACCAGGCTGGCAGGCTGCTTTGAAGGCTATGCACAGGCCGCAACTGAATTAAAAATTTAATTTTTCAATCAAACCGGCAAACAGTTTGAAAAGCCGCTATGAAATTTGATTAGCCGAATCTCAGCTTGAATTTCCATTTTCATTTTCATTTCTATTCCCATTTCCATATCAATAGGCAGTCGGGCTGCAGCCGTTCTGATTGACTGACTGATTGGCAGATTGACCGCGGCTATAAATCGGCCCGTCATCAGCATCTGATTTGATCGATTTGCTCATTAAAAGCCCACAAGCGTCCACATATCGAACTTTGCACCTCTCGTGCTAACATGTCTTCTCTAAGCCTTTGAGGGTACTATGATTTTGGCATGAATTTAGCGACGAATTTATAGAAAAATTTCGTGTTGACATCAGACAGAATATACTTATAGGAACATACCCCATTAAAAAATCTGATATAAAAATTCAGCTAACTTAAATATATATATATATATTATATTCATGTCTCTCTATTTTAATTTTAAAATTGATTGAATAATAAATAATTTTGAGATCAGATTATTTGATTAAATGTTCTTTCTTATACGGCACAGTAACAATCAAATCATTCAATTTATTTTAAGCACCAATAGAAACTTATTCACTTTATCATATAATCCCACAGAGTATATATTGTTCGACATTCGTAACTTCCACCTTTTGGACATTGTTCAGCTTGATTTTGTCAGAAATATGGACATAGCGATTGCCTGTCCGATAAGCTGGGTAAGCCGCAAAGCTGAATGCTGGCGCATCTAATTACTGCTTTTTGCGGGTGATAACCAGTGAATTTATTCGTAAAAATCAGTTCAGTGTCGTTGATCTTAAAGGCCATGCCGCACGCGAGCTGCCACTGGAGCTATTTACTGGGCCTGCTCTGGCTAAGTCAGCTGTGGGCAGCAGGTGGAGCTGGCTATCTGGAGGACAACTATCCGGCCACCGTGATCGAGGATGCGCATCTGAACACGGTGCGTAGAGTTCGGACAATGCTCGGAATCAAACTATTCCAAAATCTACAATTTACAGCTCCAGCTACTGGCCAAGTACAAGTATCCGGGGGAGGCGCATTCAGTGACCACCGAGGACAAGTATATTCTGCAAATGCATCGCATTCCCAGGCCTGGAGCCAAGCCTGTGCTGCTGGTGCATGGACTGCAGGACAGCTCAGCAACATGGATTATGATGGGTCCGTACAGCGGTCTGGGCTACTTCCTCTACGAGAAGGGCTACGATGTCTGGATGGGCAATGTGCGCGGCAATCGCTACTCGCGAGGCCATGTCAAGTTAAATTACAACACGGACAAATCTTATTGGTCCTTCTCGTGGCACGAGATTGGCATGTACGATCTGCCCGCCATGATCGATACGGTGCTGGCCAAGACTGGCTACCAGAAGCTGAGCTACTTTGGCCACTCCCAGGGCACCACGACCTTTTTTGTGATGACCTCTAGTCGGCCCGAGTACAATGCTAAGGTGCATATCATGCAAGCTCTGGCGCCAGTGGCTTATATGACACATGTTAAGGGACCACTGGTGGGATTGGGCCGCAACCTGTTAAAAGTCTTGGGAGAACGGGCTGAGGTTACGCCCCACTCGAATCTGGCGCTGGACAACTGCATGCTGTCGGCAGCTACGGTGCAAACCTGCATGTACTACGTGTGGAAAATAATTGGCAAGGATACTGCGGAGCTTAACAAGGTAGGTAACGGAAATGGAACCTCGAATCTCCAAAGTATTTGCTTATCTTCTGCCCCCCTCAGACCATGTTACCTGTGATGTTTGGTCATGTGCCCGCCGGTGCCAATTCCAAACAATTTCTCCATTATCTGCAGCTGCAATTGTCAGATCGCTTCTGCTCCTACGACTATAATGCGAAGGAGAACCAGCGCATCTACGGTCGTGCCACGCCTGTAGACTATGCTTTGGAACGGATTACAGCTCCAGTTGCTTTGTACTATACCCAGAATGATTACCTGTCGGCTGTCGAGGACGTTAAGCGATTGATCAAGCGGCTGCCCAATGTCGTGGAGGATCATATGTATCCCAACAAGAAATGGAATCACATGGACATGGTCTGGGGCATCAGCGCCAGGCGCCTAGCACATCCCCGGATGCTTGAAGTGATGCGACTCTGGGAAGCGGGCGGTCCACAAAATGGCACGCAGTCAACCAGGGAATATATCGAAGAGACCACCAGCACGGCAGAAACAGTGCAGGAGGTGGAAGATGCGGTGGACGATGCGGAAGATGAGATGCAGGATGCTACGAAACACGAGACACGATAAATCGGTTATGGGTGTGGGGCTCTGTAAGTTATTGGGAACATAAATATATTTCGTCGGCAAATTGTACACACTTTCAACTTGTTCTCTTAATACTCTACTTATTACTTGGCAGTTAGAGCTATTTGTTTCAAGTTTTATAAGTATACACGCATGTATATATATTTTGCCCTGATATTTGATATTATTTATATATATGTATATTTATAGCCAAGTATTGCCTCTTTCTCAGGTTATATTTCTACAGGTAAGGGTCCGAGCGCTGCCGCTCTCTGACAGTTGTTTGTTAGTTTTACATTTAGAATTTTCATAGTCAACAGCACCTAGTTGACTCTTATATATGCCACAATTTCTAGCCACTTCTGATACCCCTCTGGTCTCTATCCATGGCTTTTGCATGCAACCATTTGTGGATTCGCAATACAACTTTCACCGTCTTCGGGATTTTTGCCCATTAGCTTAAAACTTCACGCAGGTGAAAGTTCATTGTGCCAATTGCTGAATGTGTCGACGGTTTATTGTTCTAATTCCTGTTGTTATCGTTGTTGTAGTTGTTGTTGCTGTGTGCCGACAATAGTCGGCTCAAGCGAGAAATGTGTCGCCAACAATACGCAGTTTCTGCTGTTGTTTTGGTATTCCATTTATGCTGAGCACGCCCGCTGCCACGCCCACACTTTTATAAATTACACACTTAACTCTAGCCCGCGAATAAGAACGACAACAACTGCAACAACAACAACAACAAAAACTGCGAAATACAAAACGCTTCGAAAGTTGCATGTGTCAAATGCAAAGGCCGACATTTTCTTTGCCTGCCACAAGTGTGTGTGTGGGCCTGGGTGTTTTTGTTGTTGTTGTGTGTGTGTGTGTTGTGTTGTGCATACAAAAACTTTCGCTCTAAGCGAAATTTTAATGAGCGCAGCGCTAAAAACCGCGAGACAACTTTTATTATTTTGGCTTTGCATTGTTTGCTATTTTAGTTGTTGTGCGCTATCTATGCATGTGTGTGAGCGTGTGTATGTGTATATGTGTGTGTGTGTTGTTGGTCTGGGGGAAACGCATCAAAGTGCAATTTTTATATCCGGGTTGGCAGCCATATCAACTTGCAGCAGGCGCTGAGCTGCCATCGCGCACCGGCCCCAGAGCAACTCTGGGGTGTCGGCCACATCCGCTTCCGTCGCGTCGTCGTCAGCCATGTTGCGTCCGAGACGCATGCGGCAACTAAGGGCCAGGCAACTGGTACGGGGCAGCTGCTTTTTACCATTGCTGGTTCGCTTCATAAATCATAAAACTTTCGCCGCACGTCGCCCGCAAGGATACCTACATAGCAGCCCGCAGCTGCCCCTTGCGCCATGACACTAAGAAACTTGCAACATCCCAAGCTGCCAACTGACGCTAAGTGTTGAGTAAATGTTTTCGCGCCTCGTTGCGTTCACAAATTCCCCAAACATTCTCAGTTGCGCTGTTATTGTTGTTGTTGTTGCGCTTGTTGCGGATGTGGCACGTGTTTGTCGGAGTTGCTACTTTACTTCCACATAAAATATCCATATTAATAACAGTACGAAATCCATCTCAAAATACAAACAACGCTTTAGTTTATCTTTGACCGAGTTATTTATAAACTAGCAGCTCAATTAAACAGATTGCTCCTATGGGATGTAAAGGAAAATTTATGTATATGGCTGTTCGAAAATTCATGAGTATATAAATATTAAATATGGATATGCAATTGTAAATCTTTTAAATTGGCTATTTTTAACAAACAGCTCATTTTCGAGCTTCCTCCTAATCGCTACTGATTTATTTCTTACTAGCATCTAAATTTTGTTATGATATTTCCACGTTATTTATCTAGCTCCGTATTTAGCTTCTCTAGTAATGAGATTCAAACTCTAGAAAAGGCCTTTAAAAACAGAGCATAACAAAATTAAAGAGCGATTCAACATGGAATAAGGTCTTACCGAAGTGTGCATGTATTCTCAATAATAAATTGCTTTATTTCTTTTTTTTTTTTTTTAGTAATTACGTTCTCTACCGAAATTAGAAAATTTTAAATGCTCCTCGCAAAGTTGATGAGGCATCAATACACAAACTGACTGAATCAAAAACATTATTATATAAATTTGCATATGCAATTTTAATATTTATTATTTGTTTTCCATATGGCTTTATAAATAAACTCATTTACTTGTCTGCGTGCCTGTGGTTGATAATGCCATTAAAATGTTCCGTATTTTTTTCGTTTGTTTGCTTGTTTTATAATGTTTTGTATTATTTTTATTATTGTGTAAGTTGTTGTTATCATTACAATTATAAATATTAAACATGCATAGTGATTTTAATTTTACGTTAATTGTTGCTGATTTCTAGTTTTGTTTGTGGACTTAAATCTAAAAGTATAAATAATGCCGTACATAGGGTTTAAATTTAAATATTACACATGTAAAACTAGCAAATATTAATGTATATGTAGATTGTGAATTCTCATAAAAAAAAAGAACATTTATAGCCCATGTTTGTTAAGTAATTACATTAAATGAAAAATACATATATATATATAAGTATATATATATATATATATAAAATACAGTATGCTGATATTTACACAAAACTTAATAATAAGTACGTTAATTAATAGTTATAGATAAATGCAAATTTAATTTCGTTTTTAGGCAAACAAAATTGGCTTTGAAATGTGTTTGTCTCCCTTTTTTTTGTTTCTTTTTCCTTTTTTGTTTGTTGTTGTGATTGGATTCCAGCAAATGTTACGCGTATTTATAAGTATTTTGAAAAATTGCACACTTAACATTGAGAACATTGTGTGAAAGGTTTAAAATATTTGTAAATTTTTTTTACTTTCATTTTTAGGCAGCATTCAAATAGCTTGTAAAACTTGCATTCAGTCTTAACACTAAATACTTATGGGCGTGGAAATTTCATTCGTTTCGCCAGACCCCTGACAATTTGTGGTATTTTATTTTGATTTTAGTTTATTTGCGCCACGCAAAATTTGTTTATTTTTGTTTGTTTTGTTGCATTTTTTTGTTTTTTGATATTTTTCATAATTTTTGGCTTGCAGTTTAGCACGCAAAAACTTGGTAAACACTCACACATAGAAACACACATATGTGTTTTCAGAGCTACCCTAATGGCTAATGGATTTTTAGTGTGTTTATTTGGGTTTATATGATTTTTAAATTGAAGCATTTAAATTTAATTTATTTTTTCTCTCATGTTCGTTTTGGTTTACTTTGCATGGTGCTTGATTTTTGGCTTTGTGTGTTGCAAAAATAAAATAAACAATTATAACTTGTATTTTTGTTATTTTCATCTTATTTTACACGTAATTTCGTTTTCAATTATTTATAATAATTATTTGATTCAAGCAACGCCGTTTAATTAGTAAATTTTCGTTTTTTTGTTTTTTTTTTTTTTGTTTATTTTTTTATGTTCAGCGTTTTAGAAACGTTGCCTAGAGTTTTGAATAGATACGAGTAGTTTGTAGATATGTCGCTAAACCTTGCCCGAGACTACAGTTATAAGCATAAGTATATAAGTAAGTGTTTTATGTTTTAATAGATTATACTATTGGCTATGGGTAGTATATATAAGTATATATGTATATAGACACCGATAACTACTAAATGCCAAGCTATATTTACACAATTCGCTACTCCCTCCCAAAAAACACTTCAAAAATAATCCATTTTTGGCGCATCCAATGCCGTGTGCATGGTTAAGGTGACGCCACGATTGATGCTCACCGCCGGATAGAAAACACCATATAGATCCCGAAAGGCCACCGAACCCTGTGGCATCTCGTTCACCAGAAAACTGAGCGTGTGCCGCTCCAGATCCAGAAGAACGCCAATTGTGCTGCCCGTGGTGATGCCGCCCTCGACGCGGCGCTCGTGTATGGAATTGTGCTGGAACCAGGAGCGCTGCCGATCGATGTACATGGCAAAGGATTTCTCATCTTTGCCTGAAATTAATTGGTAGATAATATGGGGTCAATTTATAGAATATGCCAAGCTATGCCCAGAACGAACAAATCGAATTCATTTAAGATCGCGAAATCGATAAGTATCGATATATTTTTGCAGACTAAATTGATTAGTTACGCATTCAATCATAGTTTTCAACTATGCTTTTTCTTTTCTTTATTCCTGTTATTTATTCCAAACTTAGAAATGGGATTTTAAATGCATTCTTCAATACCAGAACTTTAAGTTTATTTTCCGTTTTATGGCTTCATGTGCAATTCCCCTGCCAAATCGCATTTTCCATTTCATTGTCAGGTTTTCTCTCACTTTTCTAATATTTTAAATGACAGCTGCAACAACAACACCAACAACAGCCCCGACAATAACAACAACAACAACTCGTAAAATAACTTGGCAAAACTGCATTGTTAGTGTCAATGTCAGCCGCTTGGGGGCGCCACCTGCGCAAAAGTTGCGCATTTCATTTTCCAGCTTCGGAGCTGAGGCGTTTTTGCACATGAAAATTTAATTTAAAAACTTGCGCGTTGCAGTACCCATGGAGTGAGAGAGAAGGGGCGCAGGTTTTGGGGGACGGTGCATATGCTTAATGGCGCGTGCGAAGCTTTAAATATAAATGAAGAGTTTGCTGGCATTCCCTGGAATAATTTAAACAGAAATGCGAATCCACAAATAAACTTTTGTCACGCGCAAACTTGAAGTGTCGCACTTTTAATTACTTTTGTCTGTCTAACAATCCCATAACCCATTCCCATTCCCATTCCCATTCCCGGCCACGGCACCGATCCTTTTACCAAGCAGACATGCCCTCAACCAAAACGCATTTTCAATCAATTTGCTTTCAGGCGCCTCCGCACGCCTTTTGTTTGTGTTTGTTGGCACCTACCTACGGACGGCTTTAGATCCTTGGCAACTGAAACTTCTTGGCAAAAAGTTTCACGCACACGCAACAAGAAATGGCAAAAGTTTCTTGGTCACGCCCACCAATCGAAATGACGCCTTCCATTTGCCATTATATTGGCCGGGTCGAGCGATGGGAAAGTTTTGTTGCCGCAGCACTCGCAACCGATACCACCCGCCCCTTCTGGCTCACACGCCGCGCCCCAGTCACTTATTAGCTAAAAAGTTCTGTGCATACGATTGGCCTTTTGTCAACGCTAGGTGGCGCTGCAAATCTATTTGTTGTACCGATTTCAGTTGCATTTGAACAGTTTCTTTTGTTTTGGGCGCGCAAAGTTCTTGAAAGCTTTTCAAGTGGTTTCTTTCGCCTCGAGTGGGGAGTCCCATTTTAATTGAATTTCAAATGCCTTACAGTAACCCACAGCGAGCACGTTTGGCCACCGCACCCCGTTTCGGTACTTACCCAACATTTTGTTCCTGGCCACATCGATGCGGGCCACACCGAAAGCCGGATCCGTGTCCGCCGTATAGTTGTCAATGGTGAATTCCCAGTAGTGAACACCGCGCGAGAAGCCCACAGATCCGAGGGCCACTCGATGCTCCCAGCCCTCCACAGAGACAGTGGCATTATTTTTGCTAAAGATTAGTCCAGAGCCGGCACCGCCGCTCAGCACGGGATCAAACGTGAACCAGGCCACTGCAAGAGAGAAGCGACAACCACAATAATATAATGGAAAATAAGCGAATATTGAAGTAGCAGACAGAAAAAAACTCAGTCTCCAAGGTGGGCAGCTGCAATAGAAAATGGACCAGCGGTGGTGCAGCGACAGACTGGCATACTGCACAGTGGTTCGAGCTGGCAGGGAAATTAAAACAGGCTAATTAACACCGACTGAAGTGAATTTTTCTATAATCAGACTTAGGTTCAGGCTCAAGTTAATAATATTTAATGGAAAATGAAAGAGAATTCAGTAAGAGATGGTAATGAACTCATTGAATTCAATTTAAAATTTAAAATGTTATATAATCCAATAAAACTTGTAATAAGCTTATAAAAATGTAACTTTCAACTGAATTTGAAGCAAGTCTACCCATGTTCGCACCACTGTGCAGCCTGAGCCGGCAATTTTCTCTATTGTCAAAGCTCAAGTGGCCTCGGCGAGTGGCAAGTGGCCACTAGCTGATGGCTGATGGCTAGGGGCTGGGGGCTAGGGGCTTGGGACTGGGGGCTGGTGCTGACCAACAGAGTGGCTTCAGTTGCAGCACTTGGCTCCATTGCAATGGTCGATGGCCGATAGTTTATGCTGTTATGCGCCGCAAAGTATGCCACGAGCAGCGCCAGTGTCCAAGTACTTTATTAAATTTACTTTTATTGTTGTGGCGCATTAAGTGGCCAAAGCCAAGTCGCTTAGGGAATGCCACTAAAGCCAACTAAGGCAGCTGAGCCAACTGAAGTTGCAGTGAAAGGGCAGTGAGGGGAGAGAATGTTGTTGTTTGTGATGTTGACGATGATGACTATGCGGCTTGCAGCGCTGCCTGCCTTTGCCAATGACTGGTTGGCTGGCTGCGCTTTTTATTATCCACCGAAGGCAATTGTGTGGCCAAAAGCAGCCACAAAGCTTCTAGCCACAACAGACTAGAAGTTTATTGTTTGGCTTTGTTTTTGCTGGAATATGATTTTGCGTTAATAACAAGCCATTTATCGAAAACAAATAAGTCTAGTCTAGATAGGATTAGTATTAAATTGAGACTGAAGATAGGTTAATGAAATTTACTTTGCCAAAGCTCAATTAGCTTTATTTATTGCAAGCTACTGCCTAATAAATATATATATATATATATATTTATTTAAATTCCCGTAATATAAATAATAACCAACAGAGCATGAAATATAACAGCTAAACCTTAAAGCTATATAAAGTACATCCCGGTTCTATCAACAGTAGAGTTTGCTGTCGACTCAGGCTTTTAGTCCTTTGCAAGCTTGAACTTGTTGAGAACGTTTGTATTTGAAACATGTTCTAACCCTTCAAATTTGATCAACCTACAAATTACAAATATTTCCTATAGCTGCAACAATTTTAATTAAAAAATCCATTAAACAACTCGAGGTTTTTCGAGAGTTGAAGAGCCGCATAAGTATTATATAGTACATTTTATCATATACCATGACGAGATCATATTAATAAGGGAATTATAAATTCTAATCTATACTTGGGTCGTATTTGCCCCAGCCTTTTACGTGAATTAGATTATGTTCAAGGTGCTGGCAGTGCTCTGACCCGGCTCAATTACCAGACCCAACCCATTACCAATTTAGATATGGCCCCGCAAAAAGTGTTACGCGTCATTAACCGTCAACGGTTAACCGTTAATTACTTAGGCGTAAGCGCCCAATGTAAACACTTTATAAAATAACAATTTGCATGACCCGCCCAACGTCTTAGTTTGAGCCCCTCGTTGGCAAGCCCCCCTCAAGCAATAATCAATTAAAAGTTGCAAATTAACGCTGGGCAACTAATAAAACGACAGGATAGAACAGAAGCCAGGACATGGCCAGGAATGCGCTAGCAATTTTATAAATTAAATAACTTGAAGCGTCAGAGTTTCATTTGCAGTGCGGTTGCGAGGGGAACTGGGCGGGGCAGCGGGTGTGTGTCAGGTGGCGCATGCATCAATCAAGTGAGAATTGGATTGCGAATGGAGCCGCCTCTGGCCGGCAGGCGCAAAAGGGGTCAATGGCTGTTTGACATGCAAAGCACGACAGACGGGCAGCAAAAAACTAGATGGTGCCACGATTGGGAGAGGGAGAGAATGGGGCGGGCATGTGGAAGGCACGTGACGGGGTTCGGCGCATGACCGAAAAGGATTAAATTATAAAAGAGTTGGCAAAGTAGCTGAAAACAGAAACGAGGAACCAGGATCCGAGGAACTAGCTGGCGATAGCTTGAAGCTGAGGGTTTAATTGAAAAAGCTAGTACGGATAGTGCGAATAAGTGGGAAGATTGGAGGGAATCGGTTGGGCACTCGGCACTCGCCACTCACCTTCCGCTGTTTGAAGTCCAATCAGCTCCGAGTATTCACCCTCGCCGGCACTGTTGAAGGCCTTCACGCGGGCATTGTACATGGAATTGAAGTGGAGACCGTCAACGGTACAAATTGTTTCCTTGCCGCAGTAGACTTCCTGCAAATGTCGATTGTTGAATACACATTAAAGTTTCACTTGCATTCAATTCGATTCAAAAATGACTCAAGCACTCACCCGAAACTCGCCGCCGCTGCCATCGTCCAGCTCCAGGACATAGCCCTCGACAAAGCAATGATTCGGTGGCTGCCACGCAACTGTAACCGAATTGTTCTCCGCCGAACAATCCGATGGTAATATGGTGGGTGTCGAGGGTGCTGTATGTGTAAGGGGTCACAGAGGGGTCAGTAAGACATAAACTATATTGACAAACAACATATGTGTGCTTCGTGTGTGTGTAAGTGTGTCGGTTAGTAGACAAATTATATTTCAAATTAATGCCACAAGTAAATGTTAAGAAAATAAATTTCCAACGAAAACAAGCAAATAGTTAGTATTTGGCATTAGTTTAGTACGCACTCGAATAAGAATAAATAAACAGGAAAGAATCCTAAAGATAAACTTACGACTAAAGTCTGTGCTCCAGAAAACTATTGAGCGCTAACATAAATTAATCAAATTCAGTTTGAACAAAACGGGACAACCACAAATATGTTTTATGAAATGATTTATTAACGAAAGCTTTCAAGATTAATGTTTACATTAGCAAAATCATTTGCAAACATAATTATTTTATGTGAGCAACTAAATTTTCATTGTATTCCTTTTCAAGTTACCCAGTCAAATAAAGCTGTTCAAATTTAAAAATAGATGCTATGAAATAAAAGATATGGTTACATAAGAACCAGACACTTAAGCACCCCGCCAAGTACCCATAACAGAAATCTGTCCAATTTGAGCACTTAAATTGTCAAAGCTTTATACGTGCATTATTCATGTACACATATACTAATTGTGCCACGCCTCGTCCCAAGAGAAAACAACGATAAAATGAACGCCTGACAATAAAAATTGATGGCACGAATAACACAAATGAGCGAAAGGGCAGAGCCCCATGCGGTGGCGCCCCAAAGTATGTCACAAAAATCGTATTAAAATGGCGGCCGAGGCGGACATCAAATTAAGAAGGCGCCAAGCTGTCAAATGTCAAAAAGGCAGGTAAAAAGTTTTGCATTTGAAATTTATTAGAGGGCGCAGAAGGCAATCAGAAAAAAGTGAAAAGGATATGGCCAAGGATAAGGATAAGGCAGGCGCTAAGAGTCGCCCGAAGCGAATCACTCGGACGCAAAAATGTCACAAAATACCAAAAATAAAAAACCAACATAAAAATAAAAGCCAAAGCGTAAAATAATAAAGCTGCAAGGGGCAGCAACAAGAGGGACAGCAGTCAGCAGACACAAGGCGAAAATAATAAAAATATAAAATAAATGTGCGTAAAAAGAAAATTATGTCACTTGAAGCTCGGCTCGTTGACAGTTTGCGGTGGAACGCAACGGAAGTGAAAATATTTTGACAGCATTTTCTTTTTTTTTTTATATATAATTTTATATTTTTGATATTTTTTGTGTTCCCTATTTTTCAGACATTTTCTGGTTGTTGTTAAATTGAAAATGTGAAAATTATTATGCGTAGGCGCGTACACAGAGAAACAAAAGCAAAAGCTATGAAAAACAAAATGGCCGACAATGAATATTGCAATGTATGTGTATGTGTGTGAGTATGTGTGTGTGTGTGTGTGTGTGTGTGTGGGTGATAGCTTGGCACCAAAGAAGAAGTTGTTGGACATTTATTTTTATTAAATATTTTTTAAACGCAAATAAAAAATTTATGAAAAATTTTAATGAATTTCATGTAAAACCAAAACAGTTAAAAATTTGGGGTTTAAGATTGTTTGTTGTTGTTTTTGTTGTTGGTTGCATCAGTTGCTCACCTGCCGGACATCTTTCATCCTCATCTTTGACTGCTAATGTTTTTTTTTTGTATTTATATATGTAAAGATATATTTATGAGAGCAAGCGGCACATACAAATGTTGTGTAATGTGTTCAGCAGGCGCGAGATAAAAGAGAAGCACAAAAAGTTAAGACATTTCAAACATATACATATACATAAATATATACTATATAAGCTGTATCATATATCATATATTTTATATTTATAGTATTATTATAGCGATTTTATTATATGCTCATAAATAAGAGACAATCAACAGGAACAAAAGTCTCAAGTTTCAACACTTTCGTTTTAATAGCATTTTGTTATTTTCGGTGTGCGTGTGTGTGTGTGTGTGTGTGTGGGTGGCCCTTTTATTGGAAATTTGTCAGACAGCACTGCGATTCGTTTCACTTCACACTTTGCACTTTCTACCCACCTATAGCACGTTTTCTATATTTAAAACACAATACGCAAGGAGTGCGGTTGGCATTTTCTCGAGGGAATACCCTTAACTATCTCAACTATTTTTACACGAGTCTCTGGTGCGCACTTCTCAATGGCACTTAATGAGTGCTCTCTATTGTTTTAACACTTTCCAGTATGGCAAGAGAGTGCGAGTAAGAGTATATGTGCATATTGTGTGTGTTTGTGTGTTTTAAGGTGTGAGTCTGTTGATATTTACATGTGCTTGTGCGCAGCAAACTAACCTTACAATGTGACAATTAGTGACAATATTTATGATACGGTCTGGCTGAGCAATACTATTTGTGGCCTTTAATTTATACTAAAAGGGGTTGGAGATATTTTGCTTTTGGAATTCAATGAGCTCTTAGGTAAAACTGCGGGCATGAGTTTCTTAAGTGCAGTCAGAGCAACCATTTTACATTAATTAAGGGACTTGCATATTGTTCAACTTTAAAACGTAAAATGGTTACTCAATAACTTTCGTTGAAGATTGTTTTTAAAAAGTTCTGAGTTTGACAATTACGACAATTACAAGTTTTAAAACATATTTTTACCTAATAATCAATTAATATTAGAAATTAAATTAATTTGTGATATTTTTATATATTTGATATCTGTGAAAAGCCTTACTTGATTTAAAACTTTTCAACAAATTTTTTAATATTTTAAATATACAGTTGTTAATTTATATGTTTATTTCATTCATTTTAAGCATTTATTTATTAACTATAAACACTCAGAAGGGACTGCATAAAGTAGACTGAAAACTTGTTATTATATTTCTCAAATAGTTTAGGGTAGTAACTGATTCATTTGATCTTCTACTTAATTCGGCTCACAAGTGTAAGCCTTAAGCTAAGCTTAATTTTCTAGCCAAGATTAAAGGAATCTACCATGAATACTTGTAATCTATAATTAGTAATACGTTGCACGATTGTCTCTCAATTCTAAACTTATTAGTATAAACTCTTGGATTATTTACTTGCAACATTTAAGGCAAATTTTAAAAAGTAATTTAAACTTTTCTAAAATACAAATAATTTATATCATATTGATTTACGCACCTTTCATTTGTATGAAATTCAAATTGTCTATGGCCCGTGCGAGGGCAGCATCGTCCAGGGTCAAGTCGACAATGGGCGAGACACGGGGCGCGGCATTGGTGACCTCCTGGTGCCAAGTCATATCCGTGTTGGCCACGCGATTGATTAACATGGAGCCAACCTGCAGGGCAAATGAAAATATAATATAGGCACATGAAAATATTCTGATTAATTCCAATTGGGCTACACACCTGGAGAAAGGCTGCGCTGTCGGTCTCTTTCAATGCCTCGATGCAAAACTGAATGAGTCCCGTGGTCTGTTGTAATTTGCCCGTGCAATTTGATTGCTGATCCTGCAAAGGAACACGGATACTTGTAAGAAAAAACGGCAAAGATTGCGCACTGTGGCAATACACGAACCTTAAGTATTCTGATTTTGGTATCCTTGTCCATGCGTATGGCCTCCAGCAGATATTCGCGTCGGTCGTGTATGGCCTGGATGAGCGCCTCGCACTGGGCGTGCACCAGACGCTCGAACTCAATGCAGGATTCCTGCGCGCAAATGATTAAAATAAAAACATTTTTATTTTTTTAAATATTTCCACTTATCCGCAGTTTCTTTCAACTTACCGTTACTTTGTCGCTCATGCCTTTGAGCCGCTGTATGAATTCGGTTGTGGAACGTGCCTTCTCCGACAATTGTTGCAGATTGTGCGAAAGTTCGGTCTGAAAATTGTGGAAAATATATAAAGGAATGACATCAGAGACGAGCGAAAAAATAAATGAAAAGAAATGCAATGGAGTATAGTAAGAGTCGTAAAATTTTACGGCTTTTTTATGAAGTGCCATGCGGCGGACTTTAGTCACGCCTGCGGCGTCGCTTTTTTATATAGTATACACACATACATATATACTTATATAGTACACATATTTTTTATAGTTTTCAACTCGTGTCAAAGTCAAGGACTAGCACACAGAAAATGAATTACATGCCCAGCGGGCAACAAACACAATTCCCATTCCCATGCCCTCTAGAATGGGCCCCGAATGATAAAATTCCGCAATAGTACAAAACCTCATTCGCTGTTTTATTCCATGGCGAAGAGACATTGTTGCTGTTGCGGTGCGGCGGCTGCAACAGTTGCACTTGACATTGACATGCGACAACAACATTTTGGTCTCAATTTTAATTTTCAACAATTAAATTGCTCATACGCCGCGTTGGCCAGTCGTTGCTTAACAATTTCAATTCATTAGCATTAAAATTGCTTTGACTGCAGCACCCGTTTCCTGTTCCTGTTTCTGTTCCTGCTCTTGGTAATGAGGCATGTCGCATGTTTTGTTCTTGTCCGCTGCTGCTTCGTGTTGCCCCGCGGCCTATTTGGCATAGAAACGTGTGCCCTGCCCTGCGTGACGCCAGCTCAACAGAATTAATTCAGCATCCTGCAACACGACGAGCCCAAATACATTGTCCAGCTGCTCAAGTGTTTGCCAGGCGACCCTCTTCGTTTCAGCTTGGCAGCGTCACACCCGCTACGCCCCCGCCCTGAATTCTCGCCTGGAGCATTTACATGCTTTTCACTTTTCTATACAAACAAAAACAGAAGAGAACAGCACACTCCTTGCACTCCTCGGACGTCGTATGACAGAAGCCCCCTTTTACTCACCCTTCTTGTGACAGCTCTATCTTGTTTTGTCAGACGCGGCGTATACTCATTACCTTATTTGTTGCATTTTGTTTGTTGATTATTTTATTCTATTTACCAGTCGTCGCTTTTCTATTTGCTTTTCCCCATCGCCTGCTCTTTTGCTGCGAACGACGTTTGCAAATGGCAGTAGGGAGAGTTGGCAAAATGTTGTTAAAATGTTTTTTTTGGTTGAAGCTCATTTAAATAAGGCACATCTTAAGCTGAGGCGATTTACATTTTCATAACATATTTGTTTTTCTTACATTTATTTTAATTTACTTTCATTTTCTCAGTTTCTTACTCAAGCTCATCAAATATACGTTTTTATTTCTCAGAAAACTGAATGCCGTTGAGTCAAAGTTAAATATTTTTATTTCTTTTCTTTAAACACATGTAAATGCAAAGTCAGCTTAGCTGGTATATCTATAATTCAATGCTTGGTATTCTAACGAGAGTTTTAAATTGAAGAAAAACAAACATAAGGGCAGGGAAAGCTGTCCTAAAAGACAGCCTTCTGGTTTGGAATCCTACTAAAAGTCTAACATGCATATGCATATGCAAAACAATATAAATTTATGATGAATGTGTGTAATGCTCCGCTTTTGTGATTCAACCTATCCGAATAAAGTACATCTCGCATGGCAGGACAGTTTAAGGCAAAGGATATGTGCAAATAACTTGTTTGCTTGTTTATACCTTTTGGTTGGTATTCTATTCATTACAAGGAATCGCCATAGTGCCCAAGCAATTGTATGCTATATTTATTTATATTTTAATATAGATGGCACATGATAGATATTTTAACCAAATCGAAATGCCGAATAACATTTACTTACTTCTAAATAAATTAAGAAGTAAGTAAACGGAAATTTCTTTCATTATGTACTATTTATTTACCTGCCTTTAACCTTAGCCCTTTGCCAATTAAATTTCTTTAAGCGTAATCCCCACATTTAATGCTCACAAAACAGCTTCATTTCATTAGCTCTAGCATAAAAGTGTTTTAAATAATAAATGAATATTCCATGCTTTTATAATTTCAAGTAAGAAAAAAAATATTGAGAAGAGAAAAACAAATTTTCAGGAACCCAATTACAAGAAAATATTTTGTAGACAGTCAGCTCTCATTAGAGCTCGGAAAATGCTCGTCTATTCTCCCCTGCCCACATCTCTGAGGAACAAGGCAGCTTATGGCGATTACATTCATTAACTGAATGCCAGCCCGCCAGACCCATTTTCAATCCCAAACGGAAGGGACAGCCAGTTGAATGAGCGCTGAAAAGTCGGCAGTGGAAAAGCTGCAGCAGCTTTTAAAGTGCTAGGATGGGTTGGGTTTTTGGTGGGCTGGCATATGGGTGGGTGATGCAGTATTGAATCTGGCTAAGTGCTGGCCAAGAATGCGCAACGCGCGGCAAAACTGTTGAAATTTAATCCCTCAAGGGTTGCTTCAACGCGCCGTGGACAATGCAGCAGTGCCACAAATAGGAGAGATGCCGGGGGCGTGATTTTGAATATGAAGTGGAAGCTGAAAGCCGGTCGCTGGCTAATGCCCAGCGTCTGTTTTGCATTGATAAGCTGACGCCATGCCCAACCCCCCCTCCCCTCTGCTGATGAAATCTTTTCAAATATTTGTGTGCCTCTCACTTTGCATTTGTATTTTTTTTGCTTTGCTCCTGTTGCTCATTCATGACGCATCATCATAAAAATACGAGTATCAAGTGCGCAGTCCGAATGCCAGCGCTGGCCATGGCTGGCTGGCTCTTGGCCCTGGCTTTTAGCAGACAGTAAAAATAATATGACATGTTTATGCGCCGCAGACGCTGAAGTAGACGCGACGCCACGCGGCGACACCGAAGACATTCTGAGTTGCCACGCATGCAAATCATGTGGATGATGTATGCAAATAATAAAAGAGCCTCCAGTTCCGAATTCGCCAAGAACGGGCGGTTCTTTTCCCAGCTGACATGCGCCCGACACACGTGACAAAGCCAGCAAGAGGCAAATAAATTATTAACTTGTTAACCTGGCCAAAAACCAACAAACAATTGCCGTCATCTTAACTCACTTAACGCTGCCTTGCATAGCCAGGGCAAAGAGATTAATATTTATGGAATCACAAAGGGAGGGAACATTTTGTAGTTTGAGCAATATGAAATTAAACTTAAATGTATTATATCAAACATTTCCTTGTGGAGATCTGTTTAAAATTCCACAACGAAGTGGATGATAACAAATATACAAAATTTCCATTTAAGACCTGGAAATCTGAAGGAAACTTTTCTTGCGACTGGAATGGGACTCTGGCTTAAATCGTAAAACCCAAATTTATCAGTTTAGACATTAATAAATGAAAATATTTTTGATAAACAGCTATTTGTGTTTAAAGTTGGACTTTCAGTAGACTGCGGCCTCTCCATTTGTCAATGTTTCAGCCATTTATGATAACAGCATCCTATCGGTACCATAGATGAGTAATAAAAAGTAAAATGGTATTAATTGCCTTCATAAACACAATTGTCAAGCTTATAGTGGACTGAAAATTAAAAATAAAAACAATGCATCTTGTAATCATATTAGATAAGTTGCCAAATGGCAGCTGCAAGCAGCACATGATGTTGCAGCTAAAATGCAAATGCGGGCAGTCGCACATGACAGGCCACAATT
Organism: Drosophila virilis; assembly: GCF_030788295.1. NCBI lineage: Eukaryota > Metazoa > Arthropoda > Insecta > Diptera > Drosophilidae > Drosophila > Drosophila virilis. The sequence continues at coordinate 12,774,912 of NC_091546.1, read as the reverse complement.
TGTAGGCAAAAACATGGCCCAAGATGAACGGCAACAACAACGGACAGTTTGTGGCAAGAGCAGGCACACACGCGCGATAAGTTGCTTGGTCACAGATAAAAATCGCAGACTTTGCGGCGTCTGCAACGGCGTCGTGCAACAGCAACAGCCAAAGGCGCAGAAAGTTGCCCGTCGCCAGAGCAACAGTTGCCGTCGTGTGTTGCTGTCGTTGTTGCTGTTGCTACTGTTCTAAGCTGCGATTATCAACATAATATGGCCCATAATTTAGTTCTCTGTCTATAAATAAGGCACGCGAAAATGTCGTGCTCATTAAGTGCGTGTTCTGACCAGAGAGCTGGCAATTTATTGGGCAACAATTTTAATAGCAAAGAGGAAAATAAACGAGTTAACGATTTAAATGATGGCCATCTGCAAGCCAGCCAGAAATGGCTGCAAAGACATTAACCAAAATAAAAAAAAAAAAAACCCCCAGTCAAAGTTCAGACCATGTTTTATACGACTTATGGCTGTTTCATCAAAATGCAACTTGCCCCATGCCGCGTGATCTATGTGGCAAGTATTGTCCGAGAAGACGTGACAACGATTTCAACGCCTGGTGAACAGGTGGCCCATAGCCCACATTCCGCTTGAATTATAACGCATTGCAGCCATAAAGCCGCTGATATATGAGCCGACTTTAAGTAGCTCGCATTTGCGGCCAGTTTCTGGCCATAAAGCGCTATTGGACACAACTCACAAGCTGTTACTGGAGGTGTTGAATCGTTCAAGTCGCGAACAACATAAATATTATTAACAACAATTTCGTGCCACATGCAACACGTGGCTGGCAATTGAGTTGTTGTTTTCATTTTTTTTGTAACTTCCACTGATGCTTTTTGTCGTTAGCAATCATTGTGCGAAGCCGTCTAAATGGCTAAAGATTTGGCAGGCAATGAAAATGATGGCGTGCAGCTGAATGCGCTAGGGTGACTCACTATATGAATGTCATAAATCTATATATGAGTGTGTGAAGCAACAGCTGGAAGCAATAAATGCGTTTATTTATCATCCCATTAACTTGCATCTGGACAAAAATTAGCGGAAGTAAATGAATTTGAGCTGTGAGCAAATTATGAAGGAATTTGAGTTACGCAAATTATGAAGAATGCCAAAAAGTTGACTTATATGTGACATTTTTTAGATCTATGTGTATTTGATGTACACGTATCGTTAGTTCGCCAACCTTTGCCGCTCGATGCTTGCCTTTGCACGTCGTTTTAATAAAATTTGGCCTATATGTGTAATATGCAATCACCGAGATACCGATATATTTACACAATTTTAATGAATGATAAATTGTTAAAATTTAATGCAAAGCATGCAACAGATTAAGCTCGAAAGAGCTCATTAATAGGCTACATTTTTTTTTTATTATTAATAGCTGGAATCAACTAGTAGAAATAAAAGCATTATGCTCCCCTGATATTGGGATTAATAAATTCAAAAAAGCCTTTTGCACACTTGCAGCTATTTTCCCTTACAGTGAGTCACCCTAATGCAACAAATTGCACAAAATCAACTATCACACAACCAAAAACGCATCACTAGAAGCGCCAGCCACAGTCAAAACTTGCTGCCCTGCTCCCCGCTCCCCGCAAGATGGGACTTGTGCTTGGCTGCCCGTTGGAAACATCTACCCGTTCCCCACGGCACACGTCCCGCTGCCATCAGATGTCAGGTACTTCCATGTCTGGCTCATTGGGGGCTTCATTCACATCTTTTTCGCTTGGGCTCACACTTGGGACATGAGTAATGTGAGGCGCGTCGCTCGACAACTGCAGCCGCTTCTCTTTTTTAAAGACGATAAAAAGCTTAAAATATAACTTACATTCTGACAAGATATGAATTTTAAATGAATTTCGCAGCGTGCGTTGATTTATGCTATGGAAGGAAGCAACGTCGATGGTTTTTTAAATTGGATTATGCCAGCGACTGTCTGTCGATCTTTCGGGTCTGATTTGCATGCCGAGTGTCGCTTAGAGTTGCTGTTCTTGTTGTCTACGCGATTAAAAATATGCCGGAGGCAACTCTGGACAGTTGGATGTCTAATTAATTAGCGACTTGGCAAATATTATTACCAGGCGCTGGCAAAGCTTTACGGGTTTTACATGCTAGCTGCTGCAGCTTAAATAAACAAGGGGTCAGGTCGAGAATGAGTAACCGCAGACGAACAAACAAACGCAGTCGATTGATTGGGGTTCCCTTGCTCCCCTCCGTGTGCCATAGACATGTCAGCAGACAGTGGAAAAACCGCAGAATCTAATTTAGAAAACTCATGTGGAGCATGTGGCAACTGTAAAGTCAAAGGCAAACCGAACAACTGTTATAAAATAATAATAATAATAGTATATGAGTGGAAGAGGATGAAGTAGAAGTCGAAGTGGAAACAAACAACGCAACAATCCAAATATTTTCATGACAAATTTAAAATAACAGAACCATGAAGTGGAACACGTTGCAGTCGTGTCCAACAAATGGTCAAAAAAAATAAGGGGAAAATAAAAGAAAAGAAGAAATAAACTTTACACTCAATACGGAAGGTTAAATACTCTTGCAGAACTGTGAGAGATTAACTTGATAAAACAAGCTTTTGAAAAATTTGCCTTGAGATAAGCTAAAGATTTTTGGAAAATTTTACCAAATTATAAATTTATACTTATTATCGGTCAATAAAACAATTCATATAGGAAAGCTGCATAATTAGTCAGATTAGTTAAGTTCTTCAATGATTGGGCTAAGATATAAAGAAAAATAAATTAAAACCTTACAAAAAAAAAACTTCTTACTAGGACATTTCTGTTACCAAGATATAGTAATTCGATTGGGCCGACTTTTGAAAGTGCACTTCCTACCTTGAATATATGTATTGATCAAGGGAAAGTTTATAAATAGGTTGTACTCAAACTAATAGATTAAATATGAGCAGAATTGGAATTCTTAAATTGGCCCAACTACTTAGTGGGTAGAATATTTATTTAAATATTTATTACAATATTTATTTCAATATTTTACTTCAATATTTACGTAAATATCTTACGCATTTTGCGATAAATTTATAACACCCTCTGCAAGGGTATAAAAAATGAGAGCAGTTGCAAGAAATTGGTTAGGGGCGAAAACCTTGTAACGAGTTTGTGGCGTGCAATGAAGCGCATTGAGCCATCCCAGTGAATATGGGAAACAAAAGTGGGGGAAAAACATTCGAAACGCTGAAACTGAAAAGTGTGAAGCGCAAGACATGAGCGAGTTAGTTGTCGACGTCTCAGAGGGGTGAAGTCAAGTGCTTAGGAAATTACTGGTGGGGGCAAATCTACTTAACTAATTCTTGACTCACAGAGATGCCAAACTGCGTGTGTGGCTGCAGCCACGTGGCTGCGTTTACAATTCATTAGGATAGCCTCAGAGTGATGCCAAACATAAATACATCAAAATGCCTGGGTAAACCCCTTCAAAGACGACTTTCGCTGACCAAAGCCAATTTAAGTTAAGTTCGGGTTCGGTTGCTCGTTGCCAACCCCATGTTGCCATTGTCTGGCATGCTCAGAATGCATAACGGCAACTTGGTGGCTGCAACACGCGTCGCAAAATGTAAGCCACTTAATCTTAACGTTGAGCCACGGCGGGCCAGAAGAAAGGCCAAAGGCAAAGTCTGAAATGCATTAAGCCAAGGGACATCGACTGTGGCAAGACGTTGCCAGGGGCAGGAGCACTCTGCATCATGAGCTGCTTCATCATTATTTGCGCATAAATTAGGATTAAGGCAACAAAAGAGGGGGGGCCAAACGCAAACGCAGGCGCAGACACTTCCCAAGAAATCATAACCACAGTTCGTTTCTTCGTTGCCTTCTCGCAATTTTGACCTTATTTGGCCGATTGAATGGAATGTGCTGGCCATATAAGGCGGCTCTGCAATTGCTAAGAAATTGGCATGTGGAAACTTGCTAACTAAAAACACATTAAGTTGAGGGTTTTTCAATCTACTTGCTTCAAATAACTGCATGACATTAGCTGAAAGTAGATTTTCAATCCAGCGAGAGGTGAATACTAGATAATAAATTAGTTGAATTAAAGCATAAGGTTCGATTGATTTGTGTATTAATTGACTGAGCTTTGCCCCCTTAGGAAAGTTTTTTAAAAACATAAATATTACACTTTTTACTTATTAAGATATTAACCAAAATTTAAATGAAGAATAAGAGGAAAGTTAAATATTTTAATCTTTTACACTTCAGATTTTTACCAATTTACAACCCCCTATACATTTTTAAAACCTACTAGTTTATGCATTTGTGTCACATTTGTGACATTTAATGCGACAAATTGCTGTTAAAGTCCTCAAAAATGATACAAGCACGAAAAGTTATGCATTTTGCGAGACATTCGCATTTGTTTCGCTGACATTTCCTGTCAAATTAGTGACATTTAGTGTCATAAAAGTGCGCAATTTGTCGGACAGATGTGTCGCCAGAGCTTGCTATGCTAGGGGAATTTGGCAAGCAACTGTTTTAAGGGAGTCTCTCCAAATGACAGATGTTAAAAGAGAAACATGTTCGATAATAGAGTAATCAAATAATCTCAACCTTATAAGGGGCTGTGCAAATGAAAAGACGCAGCATTCACCGTAGTTAATGTAAGGGCTAAGGTTCATTTTAGGCGATGTTTGGAGTATAAATGAGATAAAATCTACATACAAAACAGTTTTTCCTGACTGACTGAGCTAGGAAGCTGAAATTTTCACTTTAGTTACCTTTTGTGATGAAGGTGCATGTTAAAACGGGGTCTCGCGAAGTTCCACCGGCAAGTCCGCAATAGTCGAAAATGTTTGTATAAAACTATGTTTATTACCAAACGAAGTTTTAAGTTTGCATATAAATGTATGTCTGTTTGTACATGTATGTTTCGCATATATGCAAGCATGCATGCATGCATGCATGCATGTATACACACACACACACACACACACACAGACACACACACACACACAAACACACACACACACACACACACACACACACACACACACACACACACACACACACACACACACACACACACACACACACACACACACACACACACACACACACACACACACACACACACACACACACACACACACACACACACACACCACACACACACACACACACACACACACACACACACACACACATACATACATACATACATACATACATACATACATACATACATACATACATACATACATACATACATACATACATACATACACACACACACACACATACATACATATATACATATATATACACAAACAACAAAAAAAAAAAAAAAAAAAAAAATCACTACACTACTAGCTATGCACGAAAAACTGCTGAGCCTACTTGAGTTCTTGAGAATCGAGGAGTAGAGCACTTGTTGAAAATTCGTTTTATTTAAATTTGCCGCACATCAACAAATAAGCTTGGTCTGCGCTTGGTATAAGAAATCATAAATGCATGCATGCATACACTAACACACACACGCCCACACACATATACATACACACACATACATACCCACACATATATACACACACACGCATATAAATACTTATGTGCTTTCGCGCAAAATATTTGTATTATTATATACTTTGATCCATTGTATAGAATCTATACCTATTCTAATCTATATCTATTACTTATTGATAGTAATACGTATTTCCTTAATCAGATGACTTGAAATAAAGTTTTACATAGAAATAATGTCCATCGTAGTTTCTACATTTAAACTATACACTAATCTTATGCTCTTCAAAGTGATTATTCAATTATTTATTGCTTAAGGCCTTGAAAAAATGTACTGTAAGCTAGTAAATTTATGTTGTGTAATATTCTTGTATAGTTAAAAATGTTTTCTATTATGTTTTAGAAACTTTGTGGTTATCTTTTATATTGAAATTGACTAAATGGCCATGACAACTCATCCATCTAAATCTGTTTGTGACATGCCTTTGACAGACTCCGCCGCGGTCGACTTCAATATGTGGCCAGCATTTTTTTGGCTCGAATTTTTCTAATCTTTAAAATATGCAAAAACCAAGAGCCGAAAAACAAATTTTTGTTATCAACAGCAGCCCAAACGAAATAAAAACAAAAACTTTTTTCGCTGCCTCACTCTGTCTCAGTGACAGTTGCAAACATTTGGGTTTTTGTTTCGGTTCGGTTTTTGGGTTACTTGAATTATTTTTGTTTTGATTGTCACAGCCACAGCAGCAACAACAATAACAATAATAACAACAACAACAATGAGAACAATAACAGTAGCCGCTGCATTGCCCAACCAGTTCCCATTTTGCTGCCGCGGCTGTTGCTGTTGTTGTCATGCGGATTGTTGTTGTGGTAGTCCTCCTGTTAAACATGTTTGACACGGACTCTCATGGGGTTCCCCCAGGCCCAAACCCAAGCCCATGCCCAAGCCGAGGCCCAGGCCCGTAGTACTACTCGCATCTATCCCTCTGCAGTCGCATGTTTATAAATAAGTTTGGCTCGACGCGACCCGCAGCAAACTCATCCGTCTGACAAGCTGGCAAAGACAACAACAAGAGGGACAACACTCTGCCACACACTTCTCTACCCGGCTGATTCCCCTTTTGCGGGCTGCCTGCTTGACGAGACGAGCCACTGGCTGGCAGTGACAAGCCGCATACCAGGCACAGCTTTGGCTCAGTACACAGCCAAAGCAAACAAACAAAACGTTGACAGCCTGACAAGCCGAAACGTAGGGCAGGGCAGACAAGTTCGGTGTGGCGCGGTGGGAAACAATTCTGCAGCAGCACTTGATGCCTTTTAATAATTTAATTTGTATAAATTCACCAAATATGTCAGCGGCTCGATCGAAATTTGAAGCCAATTTGCCGTTTTGTTCAATACTAATTAGCGAACATTTCTTCATTCCATGCACTTTCTCGTCTTGATGCTGCCACCCAGTTGCAGCCACAATCCAGTTCCATTTCGCTGGCTCGTTTAAAAATTAATATTTATTCCGATTTGCGAGCTCATTTTTATGGCTCCATAATTTGCCTGCTCGCATTTAGCGCTAAATGGTCTCCAAAGTGGCTGCTGGACAAGTCATACTGCGTATGGGGCCTTAAGTGTTATGGGTAGGCGCCCATTTCGAGTGGTCGGTTTAAGTGCTGCTGCACCTCCCAACCAACCCCTTCCCCACCGCCACCTGCACCCGATTCCCCTTGCAGGCCTGCTGACTAACTGCATCACTCAGAGGCTCGGGTTTGAATTGCTTGTTTTACTCGTAAACTGAGTAAACATGTTAATTGAACTTTGATTTTATGGGGCGTGGTCTAAAGGGGAGGTGTTCGGGGTTGGAGAGGAAGGTAGCTGCGGCGCAGTAAAGTAAAGTAGGAAGCATGCCAACGACATGAATTACACACTGGTAACACACAGGGAAAACAGGATGTCAGATTTGGTAGTAAGAGAGTCTGCTAAAAACTAAGTAAGAATACAGCAAGCAACTTAACAGAGCAATATGGTTTTAATTCTTCCCAATATTTTAATATTTTTTGCAATTATAACGAACAAAGAAGAGTAAAATCGGAACTTTAAATGATTCGAAAAACAATTTTTACTCAATTAGGATATATACAGGATATGAGAACACCTTATGATAGAGTTGACAGTTCTAAATTATTACGAATAATCCATCTTCTTTCCTTGATATTGGAAATTATTTATTGATAAATTATTCCCATCAAACATAATTTGCAAACTCTTAAATTATTGATTAGATGAATAAAATAAACAAATTTAGTTTGCTTGCACAGGTTGAATTGTATACCCTTGTGTATAATCTCATTTCCGCGGCTTAGCTAGAATTTCATTTCAACTGTTAGCTCAACTTTCACCATGAGTCATGACCATACAATCTGATGCTCTCTCCATAAAAACCAGCTGTTTGCATGTGATTCAGCGTCTCAGATCGCTCAGAACGGAATCAGCTCTCGGGCAGTTGCAAGTCGATGACAAACTCGCAGTTCCAGTGAAATCGAAGCAACAAAATATTTGCGTAGCAAATTATTTTACAGGTCGCAGTCAAACGATGGTATTAATGCTTGAAAAGGATTTGTGTTGTTGCAACAACAACAACAACAACAACGAGAACAACTTGTTTGTTATCTCGACGCTTTGTTATTGTTGGCTGTTTGATTCTGTGCGGCACTTGAACAAATTCGTCGACGTTGGCACGAAATACATGCAATTTTTCACTGCCACTTGAACATTTTGTTGGCATTTTGTTGTCAAGTGTACACTGAGCTGCAAACTTGCTGCCGCTGCCGGTGGCAACGCCAACACCAGCGGCAGCTCTTTGCAATTGGAGCCAACCTAAACGGCCACTTGACATTTTGCCAAATTAGTTGCGCCTCGAATTTTCAATGTTTGTTAAGTGTCTCCTCTGTGTGTGTGTGCAATGTGGGTGTTTGTGTAGAAAGTGTGTATGTGTGTGTGTGTGCGCGTTAACTGCTATGAACGCAATTGTGTTGCGTGGGTAGCGTGGGTACTGAGTGCAATTCGACAGGTAGTGTGGGTGACGTATCAATTTTCCCGTTTCGTAAGGACAATGTCAAGGACAGGATTAAGGTGAAGTGTAACGGATATACATATCAGAAAAGAGTAAAATATCAGAGAGTTGGCATGGGTTTAAATAAGTATGTAGAAAAAATATAATAAAGTTATGAAGCTGACAAAAGAGATAAAGGTGATATGTTATAAGGCAGAGCAAGAAGGAATAAGAGAGAGAGAGGGAGACAGAGGTGGAAACAGAGTCAGAGAGGCAGTTACTCTAAGTTAAACGATATTTCATATATTAAACATTTGAAGAGAGTTATTAGTAGTTGACAAACCAGTAAATGCTTTTTTTTTAGAATAAATCTACCAAAAATATTGAACTAAGTTTCAAATTGGAAACACGAAACACGTCATAAAACGGGACTTGAAAATGGTTCAAGAACAATTACCAGTTAAATTATTCATTGAACAACATATAAAAGTCTGTAAAGTATTTATTAAACTATAAAAATAACCATAGCTTAAGTCTTTTTCAGCCAAACACAATACAGCTTTTGTTAAACTAGGTAAAGGGACATAAACTCGAGATGCTTTAAATTTTATTTACACAGCTTGAAGCAAACGCAAACCTAATTTAAATGTTTGATAAAGACAGACATCTATAGGGAAGAGGTTAAAGAATACCAAAGAAACTAATTAGCAAGACATGGAATAAAACTGACAATGCTTTAAAGTTTATTCTTAACTGAAAAGAATGCCGTTCTGTTTGTAAATGCAGTGTCTTATTATATAGCTTTGCATTCCGCAGCACATGTATGTGACATATGTAAAACTAGTTTACTTAACAACTTAGCTCTCAGGAAATCACAAAGGAGCAACAAAAGAAATGCAACCTTAGTAGTTCTACTAAAGGTCTTTGACTCTGGAACCAGGACTGACTTGAGCCTTGTGCTGCATGCAAATGCAACATGCAGCTGCTGCTTGCAATAAGAACAACAAAAACAACAATAAACAAACACAACAAGCCGCAGCTCCGAGCATATGACAATGATAATGATGAGTTTGTGCTGAAGACGTGCCGACGCGTTGCGTTTGCCACAGCTGATTTTCCATTGTGCCACATCATAAATTAAAAAGTAGCGCAAATTAAAAGTAACTTTGGGCCCGCCCCGCTGCGCCACCGTGTGTCACACAGCAACAAGCTCCCACAGCGCCCCGAGCAGTTCAGACAACGTTTCGTCTGTGGGTCGTTTAACTTGCACGCGTGCTTCCCACTTGAGGTGGGTGCTGGGGTGGGGCGGAGAATACCTATGGGAAGAAGCTATGTGAAGGCATGCCAAAGTCGAGCCAAGATTTTGGTTCGATGCTGGGGCAGCAATGCAGCCAAGTAAACATTTTTAATTGCATTTAAATACGACATTTATTTGCATGTAAAATTAACGCGCATGCAAATTACTTTGTGCCGCGACGGTGGCAGGCAGCATAAATATCGCCAGGGAGCACAGTTCGAGCGTTGGGCAAGGAGGCCGTATCACAGACAGAGACCAGCTGCTGCATGGCTGCATGGGACTGCACATGGAGCTGTCGGTCTGATGCTCTGTGCCTGGAACACTGCCACGACTTAATGTTTTCATTGCGGTTGCGTGGGCAATGCCAAGCAATGTCAGCTAGGAACATTCGCCAAAAATGATGAACCATGAGATACCCTCAAACCCTACCAAAACTGAGATAAAGTTCTAAGCACATCAAAGAACTGATGATAAATACTTGTATGAGCCATCATAAAATTCTAGATTTTGTCTCTGCTTAGAAAAACTATCTACACATGAGTATATATACAGCATATAGAAAGATCTTTGGAATAGAAAAAATATGTATGCTTCCAATAATGTTTTTGCCAATTACAATTTGCAAGTACGATTTGTGGTTTCAAATTACCCAACTTATACAAACATAACTTCAACATTCCTACCATGCGCTTAGCCTAACCCACCCACGATTGATTGGCCAGGGTATACAGAAAAGTAAAGAAAAACCAACAATTTACGCGGCACTGTGGTTTTTGCTCTGCTGTTTTTAGCGCCCGCAGGAAATGTTGGCAAGTTTGTTTGCTTCGCTATTTTGGATATTTTTTTTGTTCATAAATATAAATCTTTCGATTTTTTAAGGTCTGTTGCGACGACGTGACATTGAATTCGTTTTGGGCAGCCAGCGTGGGAAAGCTGAGCCAACTAATTGAGCGGCGTCTTGGCCAAGTACGAGTGGGAGATGGAGATGAGACGAGCTGCCAAAGCAGGTCAAAAGTGTTGGATGACAAATGTGCAGTGCTGTAAATGGTAACAAGGCCTCGGGGCTCTCTCTCTATCTCTCTCGCTTACATAAGCGAGTGTCAGGCAAATGCAATTTAATAGCCATGAATTAGCAGCCAAGCGTTGCAATGAACACAAGAAACCAGCAGCCCACAGGCCTTGACTCGACTCATTTGGCCGTTTGACTGACTTTGTGGCAGAATTGGGCCAAGAAAGTGTATTCTGGCCATGTGGAATGCGCGCGTGTGTGTGTGCGCAATTAATTGAAATTTGCAATGTGTCAAAATGGCATCAGACAGTTGCCTGGCAATTATATAATAATTATAACTTGATCTGGCAATGACTGACAGCTGTCTGACAGCAGACGCCGAGTTGCCTGCAACCAAATGTTGCACTCGCTCATTATGGTATCTGTTGTTGTTGTTGCTGCTGCTGGATTTTAATTAAAACTTTTGCACGCATCGTAAGGCAGCAACAAGAATCAGCTGTCAAACAGAAAACCAGCAAGAAATTTGGCTTAAAACAAGGAAGCAGCCGCAGCTGATGAAACTGTCAAGATGTTTATAGCCAAACGCGACCCCCTATGGCTGGTGTTAGTTTTCCAGCTGAACATGTTTATGTTTATATAGGCGCCTTCATCTGACATTTGTTCGGCCTGTCGCAATTTTGCATGCCTCGTTCCGTTGCATGTTGCACTTTTGCTGCCCGCTGCGCAAAAGGTGAACTCGTCGTTCGACAGCGCCGCGCCGCAGCCAGGTGACCCATTCGAACCTTATTTGACTGCATTGGGATCTGTGGAGCGCGTGTGTTGCAGTCAATGCGCAGATTTATGGTCAGCAATTTTGGGAATGGCTCTAATCGAATGCAGTTTGCATATGAATAGAGTTTTACAGCGACTATTCGATAGGAAGCAGCTGCCCTTTATGCCTAATTTAAAGTATAAAAGCTGGGAATACATATTAAACCTGATTGATTTGGCTTATAAAATAGCACACTCTTATGACGTATTATTGCCGATTATATTTTAAGAAACTTGCCTTAAATGTATATTACTTACGATGTTTCAAGAACATATAAATAGCGAATAAATTTAGATTTCTTTTAAAATTTTAAGACATTTGCTGCACGTTGTAAAATATTATTAATTTAACCGTGCATTTCTTTATATTTACCATATTTCAAAACATTATAATTATAATACTCGACCCACAGACCAAGACTTCCGCTCAGCTCAGCAACTTTGACAACTTAACTAATTGATCCTACATACCTCGAACATACCTTAAAACCTTGTATCGCACACAGCAATTTTTCACAATTAACTAAAACATAAAAAACAAAGCAAAAAGGCAAAATAATAATTAAAATGGAAATGGAAATGGACAGAATTGTCGTTATGTCTGCGCATAGCTAACAAAAATATTTTCATTCTACTTTTCTTGAGCGGCGTCACATAAATTCAACTAATTGAAAATTTTCACTAGCATAAAATTATATGCCCGGGCAGCATGTCAGGCCTCATTAAGTATTTCATAACAAGGAGCCAGTAAAATAATATAGACCTAGACCGTAAGTTAGAATATTGTCTAGGTACGCACTGAAGTAGAATATATGGATCATTATTTTTGAAACAACCCTCGGTTGGTAAAAGTGCGGCGTAATCGAAGTGTTAATGAGACACGCAGAGCGGGCGCACTCACTGGAGAATTATGAGGAAACTAAAATCTTGAACTATGCCACAGACAAGGGAAACGTGCAACACACACACTTTCACAGGGGGCGGGGTTAGAGCGACAAGCGTTGAAAAATGTGCGTCAGACGTTTTGTCAGCAGCAACCCTCAGACAGAACAACTCCAGGAGGGAGCGCTACACATCTGGGAATCGTCGACGTGTGCATTACAAAACGGGATAATGTGCAGCAGCCGTCGCTAACGTCGCTGACGAGGCTACCGTCGCTGCCGACGCTGGCAGCGACGCGTGCGAGCTGCAGTAGCTGCTTATCCTGATCCTGGCCGCGACAGATGTTTACCAAATTGATTAGAATGGAGCGCGTCGAGCGGGAAGCTGAGCAATTCTATTGAATCGAACGAGGCATTGAGTGTCCATTCAGCGAAAACTGGAGTGGGCCTTGCCAATGACCAGGGGGGATTTGGGGTGGCGGCCAGGAAGTGCACTTTTGCCAGTCTTAGTGTGCAGTTAAAGATATATGAAAAGATTAAGGCGATTAGCAAAGTTGGAAAGTAATTTATATTTATTAAGCAGCATTTTAACGTTCAGCCCCAGATTAGGTGGCAACGCAATTGCGGTTAGTGCTGCCATAAAAATAAGCGAAATGGGCAACACTCAACAAGAACTTGGCGACGTTCAGGTGGGGCAGCGCTTGCGACAGGCCAAATAACATGACAAATGTGTCTAGCCAGAGCTGCCTGGCTGGCAAAAGAAACGAATCAGAGAACGCGCACTCGCACATAAGTAGCTACTAAACATATGGCAACGCCTTTAGATAACGGCATAAACTTGCAGCCTTGTGGAAATGGAGATTTGAGCGGAATGTTTTCCACAAGTTTTTATACGAAAACCAAATGCATATGAGACAATGCCCCTTCCATATGCCTGCTTATGAGTTTGAGGAGTTCTTTCCTTGGCTTTCATTTCCTGTCGGGTTTTCTCTGTGTGATAAAACGCACGTGTGCTTAAGTACATTTCCCCCCACACTTTTCCACTCTAGCTCTGTATATGATATTCCATTCTGTGCGTTGGATTTTCCATTCAGTCTGTTGTCGTTGTTGTTATTAAAAACGAATTATGAATTATGTGTTTTTCATTATTTTTATATTTTTGTCTATTGTCGTGGCTTGGAGTGTGGCAAAGAGATTATTTTCATTTAACTTGTTTGTTCCGAACACTCGAAGTTGCTCGAAAATCCAAAACACAAAGATAAGGCACATTTGTTGGGGATTATATGGGAACAAAGCCGTTTAAAAGGTAGCAATGCTTTTTTACATTAAAGGAATGAGAAGTAATACGGAAAGGGACTCAAAGATTTGCCAATCTGTGATAAGGGTAAACTATAAACGGATGAACAGAGCCAGCTTACAGGAAGATCAAGCATTCCATTCCTCTACCTTTCGAAAAAATATAAATATTTATGATGCTTTAATTTGAAGGACAGCCTAGGTTTACGTTGATTTTTAAGGTAATGGAAAGAAAATATCAAATTAGAGGCTATAGAATAAATATATAAATATATTAAATCTTCTGATTACCAAATATTGCATCTCTTCTTAAGTAATGTACTCAAGTTATTGTATAATTACTGCTGTTAATATGTGTTATAAGCAGCTGAGTGCAATTAAATTTGCCTAGCGGCAGGTGAAGTGACTGCCCAGCCACTTAAAACATACATTCAATAGTACAAACATAAGTATACATATGCTCAAATAAAAATTTCTAAATGTATTTTAGCATAGCGCAAAATTATTGTAATTTTCTATGGCAGTGAGAGGCATTGAAATGAAAAATCAGATTAAATATTTAAATCGGACAGAGAAGCCTGAGGCTTGCCAAAAGAACGAGTGGCTCCTCTCACATGTGTGTGTGTGTGTGTGTGTGTGTGTGTGTGTACAGGACGAAAAGCTCTCTATAACTGTGGAAAATTTATTGCAAGTATATTTTATTTAAATGCTTTCCATACTGACAATGGCAGTCGCCGGTCTGCAAGGGGTGCGGACAATGCAAGAAATGTCCAGTGACAAATGCAAAAGCTGCCAAAAAATAACCCAACACAAAAATTGCATTGGCATGTGCGCGAGTGAGTGTACAAGTGTGTGTGTGTGTGTGTGTGTGTGTGAGCTTGTCTGTGCGTGTTCTCGGCAACCACAAGAAAATAAAAGTGTCATTTTATAAATGCAACTTAATCATTTGCAGTCTGCATTTCGACCATAAAGCCAAACAAAGCCAATGCCATGCGCCCCAAACTCTTAATTGTTTTTCAAATAAAAAAGTAACAAATGTGCAGGAACATTTATAAAAATCATTAAAAAACTGAAATCTTTTGGCCGAAAATTGTTTACACTAGCGGCTACTTGAAAATATGGTAATAGTATAGAAACGGGAATGCGCATGCACAAGGAGGACACATGTCTAGATGAATTTGGAAAGCGATGCTGATAAAGAATATATATACTTTATAGGGTCGGAGATTATTGCCACTTGCCTGTTGCATACATTTGCACAAATACATTATACCCTTTTTCCATTTTTTAATGGGTTCAGGGTATAAATACGTAATATTGTCAGTTGAAGGGTGTGAGAAAATTCAAGGAAATTAGTGATTTTGTCCTGCTTAAAGTAAGTATATTAGTATTATATAGTATTAATTTGTCATTTTTTTGCTAGAGTCTACACCCAGTCTAAATATTCATTTAAAAATATGTTTGGTATCATTCCTTAATTTTTATCGAAGCTTTTGCAGACATTTTAACTATAAATTGAGGTGTTATTGTGTTTATCGACTCTTTATCACAAATTGATCCCCAACAAACTCACTTTTTCCAAGACAAACGGCTAAACTCGTTTCGCGTTGGCACAACAAAAGCTATTAAAATGATTTAAAAGATGATAAACTTAACACTCACCGAGAACAATATGCTGACCTCAAAAACTACGCACAACAATAGAGAACACACTAAAGCACACACACACACCTATACACGCACAAAGAGAGGGGAAACCAAATACAATTAGGAATGCATTGTTCGCCTTTGTCCCTTCGCACTCATTACGCGAGCAAGAAAAGGAGCGCAAAAAAAAAAACAGAAAGAACGCTTTTACCGGCACGTCGAATATGAAATACCCTTCCAGACATGCGGCTTATATGAAAGCTTTATATGCGAACTATTGATTCTTTACGGGTACATAGAAATCACAACCCAACATATATTCATTTATCGACCGATTTATACCCCAGCGCAACGCGTATGTCTCTTTCTATGCGTAACACATTTCACTACAAAACTAAAATACCCTCTGCAAGGGAACGTAAAACACCAACTGACACTCGAGTGCTTTTCAACACTTTTATTTCGCAGTTACCTCAGAGGGGTTGTCAGTGTTGGGGCGGGGTGTGGACTGCGGTTAGTGCAATTAGGCGGCGTTGACAATGACACAAAAGCGCGACCAAATTGTAGGGTAGCGCATTCAGCAGTCTGCCAAACGGCGCACAGGAAGTGGGGCAGCGTTTAACAAGCGTCCTTTGTTAGGCTCAATGCTCTACATAGAGTTCTATGGTTTAGTTCTGTGTTGCCAAATAACTATTGCAAACGCATACAGAACTCGCTGCAAATGTTTACAAATTTTACAAATTTGCATATTTGGCCAGCCATTGCGGCAACGAGTCAAAAGAAAAACAAGGGGAAAAAAACCTGCCAATAAAAGCAGCAACAAACGTGGCGGCTACAACTTTGATTGATGAACATGTGCCGCAAATTTCGTTTGCCTCTTTGTTTGAACCACATGAATTTTTAGTTGGGTCACAAAAAAAAAGAGAAGAAAATTCGCATCAGTTGACAGTTTTTGGAATGGCCCCGTAAAAAAGTGGCGAGTGAAAAGGGTTAAAACAAGCGACGGACCAGAATTTTGATTACTTTCAACTTTGACCAATACACAGTGTGTGTCCGTGTGTGTGTGTGTGTGTGCCTGTGTTGGCCATTTCAAATAGTTGCAACGTTTAGTTGATTAATAGCCAAATGCCCAAACGAGCTGGCAAAATCAAGCGCCGGTCATGAACCGGAGACCGGGAGCTTTTAGTTTAAGCCAACTGCGGGGGCTTTTAGCAATTTAACGCACAGCTTAACAGCTTGGTGGCCCCAAATCGGGACTAGGGGGGATTGTCAGAGGAGGGCTACGGTTTTGTCATATGGCTCGTCTGTTTGTTTACTAGTGTGTGCATGTGTGCGTGTGTGTGTATATAAATATTGGCATTGCAGGTGATTCGGTTCGTGTGGGCAGGTCAAAGTGTCTGGCACTTATGTTACGCAACGGATGCGGGTCCAGACGGACGACAGCCATGATCTGCCTGCCAAAAAGGTTAAAGGAACCTTTTCAAATTTGAATAACATACCTGGAAAGAAACAAACAAGAAATTTAGAATATAAATGCTGTGTTTAAAGTTTGGTTGAATAGAGATAATTAAGGCAAAGGGATATGAGATTAGCAGCAAACTTGATGAAAGAAAAACACTCTAAATTAAAGAGATATCATGATATCAATTCTGATGGACAGCATAAAGTTAGTTAAAACTAAATAGGTAACTAAAATCAACTAATAAAAATATTATCCATTAGAGAACGCTGAAAGACTTCTGCCAATTCCATTTTATAATCTGAATGTTAGAGAAGAGATTAGTTTCATAAATCTTTTTCCTATTTTACAATTTCTACAAAATTGTTTGTTTTACTATGAAATATTCTTATATTTTTTTATTAGCATCGGATTTTTTTTTTATTATTGTTAATTAATACCTTTTTGAAATAATCATCATTGTTGTGCAAAATATATTTGATTAATTAAAAAAAAAAGAATTTCAGGTTTCATAACATTTATTTTTACGAAATTTCGTAATCTAAATCGAAGAAAATCAATCAAAGAATAATACTTTACTCGCCATCTTTGGAAACTTTTGTATATGTTATTAATTGTAATTATGTTAAAGTTGTCTTGGATAAATTAAAAGAAGATCCCATACTACTTCCCTATAGACAAGCTTCCCACAGCTTCCACGAATCTAATCAAAATGCCTGCAATTTTCTGCACTGCTCTTCGAGACACTCTCAGCTTTTCATTAGAGTGTAAATTGTTGGGGTGGCGGCTCTTCCAATTACATCATTTGCCAAGCCAAGCAGAGGGCCATCATTTCAATTAAGTTCGTCTTCGACTGTGCGACAGGCATCTGCATATCTGAGAGTTTTTAGAATATTATTAAAAGCGCCGCCCACCCACATGGCAGGCAGCTGCTGGCGACTAGCAGCCGATGACAGCAGCCAAAAAGTTCATTAAACCGAGAGAAGCTACTGGGTGCCAGTATTCCCATTGCCATTCCCATTCCTATTCTCTTCATTCCAGTGTGCCCGCATCGGTTACTGCAGCCACTCCCAGGGCGCAAATCCCGGCGCAGTTACCATGTTAATCGCTAAACTATGCCAGAAATCACGTAACCCTCCATTAATCAACGCGATTCATAAAAAAAAAAAAAGAAATAGTCATTGTAGTCTCTGGTGTTTTATTAACTGGCATTTCCGCACTTGGCTGCCCTGCCGCTCCCCCATTGCCCCGTTCACGCCTTGTAAAATTGTAAATGCAACATTAGTCAAGTCGTTTGAGGCGTCTCTGATAAGCGGCGGCCGCGCTGCACTTTGTCTTGAGGCCATTTCGTTTAATTATTTTGACAGACACTTGAAGATAGCAGCGGGAAAACTTGAATGATTTTTCATATTTTGCGCGCAGGCTAAGCAGATTTAAAGTGGATGTGTGACAAGGCGTGGCGCGTGTCTGACGCCACAGATGTGGCAGCAACAGCAGCAGCAGCAGCCGCAGCAGCCACAAAGTGACATTATAAGCACACGGAACCACCAAATGCTGACGAGTGATCTGTGGGGGGGCTGGGCGAAGATGGAGGACTGACTGGCGGCGTCTGCAGTCGAAAATTGAAGTGCTAGTCAAGCAGCGCCAAAGCCAATTTGGTCCCGCATGTTGTCTGGCTGCCACATAAAGTCCCCTCTCCCCCTTCCGATCCGACGAACAGACCGCGCAACGCGTAATCAAGAGAAATTAGTTTTGGACGTGCTCGATTGGCTGCCTTCGGCGCATCTTCGTCTTTGGGTCTAAGCTCATCGTGTTGGCTAATTTTTGAAAAATTGTTCAACAAAGTGGCAGCCACGTTTAAAGTTCTGCCATTTGAAGAGCTTGGCCAAGTGCTGCTGCCAGCTTTTCTTAGATTTTCTCTGCGTTTTGGGCAGACCGGAGTCTGCCGTTTGATTAATGCCTCCCAAATTTTTGGCTCTTGATTTTCCGAGTGCATTTTGACATTTGATGAATTGCATTGCCACAACCGCCTTTTCGCTTCCGCTCCCCTCTCTCTATGTCTCTCTCTCTCACTCTCTCTCTCTCTCTGGCGTCATTTCCATCTGTTTCACATTGCTTTTCACATTTTCCTCTGCGCCATTATAATGAGGTTTCAATAACTTCATTTGTCTCTGTCGCTGCCACATTTGCCTTGTGCCCCACAAAATGTTTGACGTGCTTTCGCAAGCCATGGCACGGACCAAAACTTTTCTAGTTCTGCGTAGAGTAAAACAAATGGCAACAGCTGGTAAGTGCAAGCAAAAGAATTGCATTGATATCAATTGAATGGGACGGAAGTATTTTATGAAATACTTCTCCATTTCGCAATTGCAATTGGCATATTCTTAATTTTGCTGCATTTTCATAATTATAAAAATATAATATTTTTTGCACATTCTTTTATTTCAAAAAGTGTTCACTACAGTTTCAATTTGAAATTATTGTAGCCCCTAACATTTGATTTCCCTAAATTAATTAAAATAAACTAAAATTTGGAAAGTCTCTTAATACTTCTGTCTCACTTCGCTCATTGCAATTTTCTCGAAATTGGTTAAATCCATTTCCACATATCTACAAATTAATATTAATTTGTTTGCTATTTTACTAGATTATTAAGTTTTATTTGATACATAAGACAAGCTTATCCATGCTTCGTAAAGCTTGTAATATATTGATTACTAAAAATATGTCCACAAAAATAATATTTTCTTAATTGTCTAAGGTTATCGTTTGCATATATGTATATCGAAATTAATTCAAATATTTAAAAAAGTAACTACAATTTAAACATATTTTCCACAGCAATTGAACAATTCATACGTAAATTCAAATACATTAAGTAAAATTTCATATTTCTCAGCGCTTCAATTGGCATCGACTGTCGGATTGTGTACAGTGTTACATGACAACAACGGACAAAACAAATTGTTATGCTTGTTATGCAACCACATCCTTCAAAATACACAAATACAGCGCAGACACACACGCACGCACAACTTGGTCCTTGTGCTGTGGTGTTGCGTCGAGCACTTGACATTATAAATGGCAACACATTTTGTCTACAACGGAAACGGATATTAGTTGCAGCCAGCAGCAGCAACAACAACAACAACAACTAAGCGCGACATTTCGATATATATGCAACGGGCAGCATGAAGTTGTTGCTGTTGTTGTTATTGCTACTGGCAGGACAACAAACGTTTGTCATTCGACGGCAACGCCAACGCCATATTGCAATTTGGCAACGCCACGTCCGACAAAGGGCGCCACATGGCGTCGCACTTTAATGGAGCATTGATAAACGAGCCCCCAAAACGAATTTTCCAATAATAAAAGACGGCGAAAAAAATGAAAAAGAAAACAAACAAACTATAAGACGGCGAGGCAGACTGATAAATGAAGCTCAGCCTTGTTGCAATAGCTGCATATATAGTGTGTAAATCGGCTGGAACTGCCGACAAGTGGCCGGCAGTGTACTTAATTTATATGGCTGGCAAATGACCAACAGAGCGCGCCACTCACACACAAATTTGGACAACTGCCCAAAATGGCAACAACATTAAGGAAATTATTTTATAGGGCATAATGTTTTTATGGCCCGCCCCAAAATGGACAAAAATGAGACACAAAATGGCCACCTACCTCCCCCTTCCCATCCTCGCCACACCACACCACAAAAGTCCACCATTAAAGCGAGTGAAGCGCAAAATATTTACGCACATTTTTGTGAATATTTAAATAAAAATGGTTGTTACAATAAAAACATTAGCATAAAATTCATCCGCAAGTGTCAATAAAAAAAGAGGCTAAAAATGCAAATGATGATCATTTTGTTCCCTCTCTCTTACGCTATATATAGCTCTCACTCTTTCTTCCTTTCTCCCTAGTCCTAATTGACATTTTGACTGCTAGCAACAACATAGAGCCTAAAATCAATTGATTGCCACGGGCTGCTGCACGCAGCATTCTCTAATTTGTGTTTAGTAGCATGTGGCATGTTTGTCAATTACTTGCCACAAATGTTGTCCCTCCACCCGACTGTGCTGCCTTTTGCTCGAGCATTTGGCCAAAATGTTTGCCTATAATTTTCGTTGCGGCTCACAGTGCGTATGTGTATTATTTCCGGGCTACTCTGTAACTGCTACGTGCCTCAACTTGGCCAATTTTTGGTGCTGCTCTTCCAGCTAGCTTTACGTGTGCGACATTTTCGAATAGCCATTGTAATTATATTGATTACAACTGAGCGAACTCTCTAGCTAAAAGAGAAATTAATTTTTATTTCTTCTTCTTTTTTTTTTGCACAGCAACGACTTAGCGACTGAATGCAATAGCGTCCAGTATTGTGTGCCAGGCATTTTAAGTGACCCAATTGGGGGTGGAGGGAGCGAAATTGCCGAGCAAGGGAATAAGAATTAACTGTGCGGTAGATTGGGTGCATATTAAGGAATCATCTAAAGAGAATGCTGAGGCTGTGAAATACTGTATATTAAATGCCATGACATTCGAGGCTAGAACGCTTTTTGCCTTAAATAAATTGAATTGGTGCATGCATTCGTTTCGCGTTGTTCTTGAAGAGCTGCTATGGCATTTGCTTAAGAGCAAAAGAATGATTAAACCGTCAAGCGACATTAAATTTATTAGGTTAACATAATAACTTAATCAGATCGACTGCTCAACTTGTAAGCAAAGTGTTTCTTTCTTTCTTTTTATTAAGACGACTAACTGATGAAGGGCTTTTCTTCAATATACACCAATATACTCTCGTATGAGAGTATAAACTTGCTTATTATTTCGAAAGCAAAAAATTCACAGACAATAGCTTTAAGCAATTTAAATCCAATAGAATCGATAAGAAACCGAAAAGTTTCAATTGAATTTCTTTCAAATTGCTGAGGACTGCAGTTGTTACTTTCTTTTCATTTCACTCTCACCTGTCATGTCCTAGGACCTGCCAGACAGCATCCAACCCATTCCCAAACAAACACCCATAAATTCGTAACAAAATCACATTTATCCACTTGCCAAAGACGTCAAGACGACAAAGGCATTCGGCGTCGCTCGTCAATAGGCAGCATTTGTGTGCTGGCTAATAAATTTTCCACAACATTATTTACAAACTTAAGCGACGTGATGCGATTTTTTAATATCAATATTTGATAAGGGGCGACCGCCTGCTAACAGAAGTCCGCCCACCCGCACCATGTCGGAGTACGAAAAGTAGCAAAAGTATCAAATAAGCAGAAAATAAATGTCGAACAATTTTCAGTTAAGAACTCAAGATCGCTAAGCCAATTTGGTCCTGCTGTGTTTGTGTGTATTTGCGTCTGTGTAAGTTTGTGTGTATTTATCTAAGGCCTGTTAGTAGGCCTTCGCAGGAGGCGTGGCATGGCGCTGCGACAACGACGCTGCCGGCATTACAAATGAAGAATGACTTGGCTCGACTCGACTCCACTCGGGCTGACTTTGACTTTGACGTTGCCGCCGAATCAAAGTCGAGGGCGCCTAAATGTATCCACAGCAACAACAAAAACAACAACTGCAACAACAACAAGGAGGAGGATTCAACGCACATGTGGCGCTTGTTTTTCCCGTGCCGCAGTTTTCCATCCGCCGCCGCCGTCTGTTTGTTGTCAAAAGTGTCGCGGGTTCGTTTTGTGTATTGCGTTTGCTTTGCACGTTTCCATTTTCATTTCCATTGATTCATTCATTCATTCATTCAGTTTCTATTTTCTCCGTGCGGCATTCAGTTCCGCTTTGGCTTTTGGGCCATTGCTCGATTTTTATTTCATTTTCAGACATCCAGCGACGGTCGTCGTAGACGTCGTCGTCGGCATCTGAACTTTGGGTCATTTATCAAATTTTCAAAGTCACATTTGGCGTTGTCACGCTTCTGCATTGTTCCTGTTTCGGTTCTAGCCCCAAATAAAATGGGCAGCGAAATCGAAAAAGGCTTTTGAAGGCACCAGTTTCAGTAGCTGGGGGCGTTGCGTGTGGATTTCAATAAAAACAAAAAAACGAGAGGCAAAAAATTGAGACGTAATGCATAGAAAAAAATTGTTAAGTGGGCGCCGGGTGGATCACATAATGAGTCGTAATTTCTGGCAAAAGGTTAGGAAAAAAAGGCAGCCAATGGAAGAAAGCCCTTTATGGAAAGCCTAAGAGTGTGCAAAAAGAATAAATAATGGATAAGAAATCAATTTCTGCTGCGTCTTTGGGTTTCTTAAAAGCTGCTTAAATCATCAAAGTTTAAGGTGGAATAAAGGTAAATGGAACATTTGAAAATTTCAGAGCGTTAATTAAAATAATAAGACATGGATCAGCAATTAGCTAAATATTAAATATGAAATGTGGAATAGCAGCAAGCGGAACAGTGGAAGTCGCATTTTAAATTGAACGCAATTAGCGGTTTTTTTTAAGCGGAAGATTTTTATTATGGATATATATCATGGTCTGGAGAACTAAAAATTAAGATATAATGGACTATGGAACAGTGAAAGAAGCTACAAGGAAATAAAGCATGCAAAGTAAGCTATTTCTACTTTTGCTATTTTCAATCTCAATCCGGAACTCAACTATATATTGTAGCCCCAAATTAACCTTAACTTTAAAGTATATACCCGTAGCCATAACCACACCTAGATTCAACTGTCATTCGCCAGTAAATGTAAGTATGTTTACATATTGTCCCCAATTGCTTTGTCTTCTAACTGCACATGCCACTGCATAAATTTTAATAACCCAAAAAGCTGCCTTGATGGTGCTACAATGAATAATGGAGCCCAACATCGGGCAACTTTATCACCTGTGCATAACATTTACATAAAATACCCAGCAACAAAAAATGAGCAGCAGAATATATATAAAATTAAGCTACACTGTACAAAAGCGGTGGTAACATTAAATAATAAAAAAAAAAAAAAACAAAGTATCGCAATAATTTTTAATTTATTGCAGAATTTTCATAAAAATGACAACAACAAGCCGCGGAGCAAAAGGAGCCTTCTACAAATTATGTTCGCGTGTCGCCTGGCGTGGCATTTTTATGAGCTGCTCTTCCTCGCTGTCACGCATAAATGACACGCGTTAATTACCTGGAAGGCAGCAGTATGGCGGGCTGGATGGTGAGTTCCAGGGGCAACTGGCGACAGGAGACAAAGCGTAGCGACGGGATGTCCGCGCTGATGAGCGCGTATGGACATAATATTGTAATTAGTTGAAAAGTCACGTAATTGTTTTGCGCTAATTTTTATACCGGTTTTCTTGTACTTTTTTTAATTTAATTTTGTAGGCTGAGTTATGATTTTAATGAGTTATAAACGCGCCGGGTGGCAGTACAGGTGCCTATGCGAAAGGTTTTTGTGACGCTAGGAGGCAAGAGCTGTAGCAAAAATTTAAATAAAAAAGTATTCACATAAAGATACCTCAAATGAAACTATCTTTTAGCCTTTTTCTAGTCTGAAATAACATTTCTGAGTCTGTTCCTTGGCTAACATATCTGTTAAGCTGCTCTCATGTTAATATTATTAACAGAACCGCTCAGTCATGTTAATAGCAATACAATTTTGATTAAAAACGAATCTTTAAGATCATGTCTCCCATCCGGCTGGAAATGAGTTTTAACTGTTAACGCCGAGTGCAACAATGCATACATATATATAATAATAACTACATTGAATAGCAAAAACAACACAAATCTTTTTTTTTTGTTCTTTTCTACATTAATTTTGGTCAAAATTCGTGTGAAAATGGTACCCTCTAATATCCTACATATACATATATTCTATATAGACATATAGGTCAAAATTTCCCACTTCCATAACTCGGTCAAAACTCAACCGATTTTCAAAATGTTTGGCTTTTAACTCATGGTTTAACCTCTTAATCAATTTGGAATTCAAATCTGACAACATAAATTTTGGTCAAAATTCATGTGAAAATGGTACCCTCAAATATCCTACATAGACATACATTCTATATGGAGATATAGGTCAAAATTTCCCACACTCATAACTCGGTCAAAACTCAACCGATTTTCAAAAGGTTTGGCTTTTTACTCATGGTTTAACCTCTTAATCAATTTTGCATTCAAATCTGAGAACATTAATTTTGGTCAAAATACATGTGAAAATGGTACCCTCAAATATCCTACATATACATATGTATATCCTATAACCTATCAAAATTTCGCACCCAGAACTCGGTCAAAACTCAACCGATTTTCAAAAGGTTTGGCTTTTTACTCATGGTTTGACCTCTTAGTCAATTTGGCATTCAAATCTCACAACATTAATTTTGGTCAAAATTCATGTGAAAATGGTACCCTCAAATATCCTACATATACATATATTCTATATGGAGACATAGGTCAAAATTTCCTCCACTCATAGCTCGGTCAAAACTCAACCGATTTTCAAAAGGTTTGGCTTTTTACTCATGGTTTGACCTCTTAATCAATTTGGCATTCAAATCTGACAACATGAATTCTGGTCAAAATTCATGTGAAAATGGTACCCTAAAATAACCTACATATACATTACCCTATATGGAGATAAAAATCAAAATTTTCCACACTCATAACTCGGTCAAAACTCAACCGATTTTCAAAAGGTTTGGCTTTTTACCCATGGTTTGACCTCTTAATCAATTTGGCATTCAAATCTGACAACATGAATTCTGGTCAAAATTCATGTGAAAATGGTACCCTAAAATAACCTACATATACATATACCCTATATGGAGATAAAAATCAAAATTTTCCACACTCATAACTCGGTCAAAACTCAACCGATTTTCAAAAGGTTTGGCTTTTTACTCATGGTTTAACCTCTTAATCAATTTGGCATTCAAATCTGACAACATTAATTTTGGTCAAATATTTATGTGAAAATGGTACCCTCAAATATCCCACATATACATATATTCTATATGGAGATATAGGTCAAAATTTCCTCCACTCATAGCTCGATCAAAACTCAACCGATTTTCAAAAGGTTTGGCTTTTTACTCATGGTTTGACCTCTTAATCAATTTGGCATTCAAATCTGACAACATGAATTCTGGTCAAAATTCATGTGAAAATGGTACCCTCAAATATCCTACATATACATATATGGAGATATAGGTCAAAATTCCCCACACTCATAACTCGGTCAAAACTCAACCGATTTTCAAAAGGTTTGACTTTTTACTCATGGTTTAACCTCTTAATCAATTTGGCATTCAAATCTGACAACATTAATTTTGGTCAAAATACATGTGAAAATGGTACCCTCAAATATCCTACATATACATATATTCTATATGGAGATATAGGTCAAAATTCCCCACACTCATAACTCGGTCAAAACTCAACCGATTTTCAAAAGGTTTGGCTTTTTACTCATGGTTTGACCTCTTAATCAATTTGGCATTCAAATCTGACAACATGAATTCTGGTCAAAATTCATGTGAAAATGGTACCCTAAAATAACCTACATATACATATACCCTATATGGAGATAAAAATCAAAATTTTCCACACTCATAACTCGGTCAAAACTCAACCGATTTTCAAAAGGTTTGGCTTTTCACTCATGGTTTAACCTTTTAATCAATTTGGCATTCAAATCTGACAACATTCATTTTGGTTAAAATACATGTGAAAATGGTACCCTCAAATAACCTACATATACATATACCCTATATGGAGATATAGATCAAAATTTCCCACACTCATAACTCGGTCAAAACTCAACCGATTTTCAAAAAGTTTGGCTTTTTACTCATGGTTTAACCTCTTAATCAATTTGGCATTCAAATCTGACAACATTAATTTTGGTCAAAATTCATGTGAAAATGGTACCCTCAAATATCCTACATATACATATATTCTATATGGAGATATAGGTCAAAATTTCCCACACTCATAACTCGGTCAAAACTCAACCGATTTTTAAAAGGTTTGGCTTTTTACTCATGGTTTAACCTCTTAATCAATTTGGCATTCAAATCTGACAACATTAATTTTGGTCAAAATTCATGTGAAAATGGTACCCTCAAATATCCTACAATACATATATTCTATATGGAGATATAGGTCAAAATTTCCTCCACTCATAACTCGGTCAAAACTCAACCGATTTTCAAAAGGTTTGGCTTTTTACTCATGGTTTGATCTCTTAATCAATTTGGCATTCAAATCTGACAACATTAATTTTGGTCAAAACTCATGTGAAATATGATATCCTACATATACATATATTCTATATGGAGATATAGGTCAAAATTTCCTCTATTCATAACTCGGTCAAAACTCAACCGATTTTCAAAAGGTTTGGCTTTTTACTCATGGTTTGACCTCTTAATCAATTTGGCATTCAAATCTGACAACATGAATTCTGGTCAAAATTCATGTGAAAATGGTACCCTAAAATAACCTACATATACATATACCCTATATGGAGATAAAAATCAAAATTTTCCACACTCATAACTCGGTCAAAACTCAACCGATTTTCAAAAGGTTTGGCTTTTTACTCATGGTTTAACCTCTTAATCAATTTGGCATTCAAATCTGACAACATTAATTTTGGTCAAATATTTATGTGAAAATGGTACCCTCAAATATCCTACATATACATATATTCTATATGGAGATATAGGTCAAAATTTCCTCCACTCATAGCTCGGTCAAAACTCAACCGATTTTCAAAAGGTTTGGCTTTTTACTCATGGTTTGACCTCTTAATCAATTTGGCATTCAAATCTGACAACATGAATTCTGGTCAAAATTCATGTGAAAATGGTACCCTAAAATAACCTACATATACATTACCCTATATGGAGATAAAAATCAAAATTTTCCACACTCATAACTCGGTCAAAACTCAACCGATTTTCAAAAGGTTTGGCTTTTTACTCATGGTTTGACCTCTTAATCAATTTGGCATTCAAATCTGACAACATGAATTCTGGTCAAAATTCATGTGAAAATGGTACCCTAAAATAACCTACATATACATATACCCTATATGGAGATAAAAATCAAAATTTTCCACACTCATAACTCGGTCAAAACTCAACCGATTTTCAAAAGGTTTGGCTTTTTACTCATGGTTTAACCTCTTAATCAATTTGGCATTCAAATCTGACAACATTAATTTTGGTCAAATATTTATGTGAAAATGGTACCCTCAAATATCCCACATATACATATATTCTATATGGAGATATAGGTCAAAATTTCCTCCACTCATAGCTCGGTCAAAACTCAACCGATTTTCAAAAGGTTTGGCTTTTTACTCATGGTTTGACCTCTTAATCAATTTGGCATTCAAATCTGACAACATGAATTCTGGTCAAAGTTCATGTGAAAATGGTACCCTCAAATATCCTACATATACATATATGGAGATATAGGTCAAAATTCCCCACACTCATAACTCGGTCAAAACTCAACCGATTTTCAAAAGGTTTGACTTTTTACTCATGGTTTAACCTCTTAATCAATTTGGCATTCAAATCTGACAACATTAATTTTGGTCAAAATACATGTGAAAATGGTACCCTCAAATATCCTACATATACATATATTCTATATGGAGATATAGGTCAAAATTCCCCACACTCATAACTCGGTCAAAACTCAACCGATTTTCAAAAGGTTTGGCTTTTTACTCATGGTTTGACCTCTTAATCAATTTGGCATTCAAATCTGACAACATGAATTCTGGTCAAAATTCATGTGAAAATGGTACCCTAAAATAACCTACATATACATATACCCTATATGGAGATAAAAATCAAAATTTTCCACACTCATAACTCGGTCAAAACTCAACCGATTTTCAAAAGGTTTGGCTTTTCACTCATGGTTTAACCTTTTAATCAATTTGGCATTCAAATCTGACAACATTCATTTTGGTTAAAATACATGTGAAAATGGTACCCTCAAATAACCTACATATACATATACCCTATATGGAGATATAGATCAAAATTTCCCACACTCATAACTCGGTCAAAACTCAACCGATTTTCAAAAAGTTTGGCTTTTTACTCATGGTTTAACCTCTTAATCAATTTGGCATTCAAATCTGACAACATTAATTTTGGTCAAAATTCATGTGAAAATGGTACCCTCAAATATCCTACATATACATATATTCTATATGGAGATATAGGTCAAAATTTCCCACACTCATAACTCGGTCAAAACTCAACCGATTTTTAAAAGGTTTGGCTTTTTACTCATGGTTTAACCTCTTAATCAATTTGGCATTCAAATCTGACAACATTAATTTTGGTCAAAATTCATGTGAAAATGGTACCCTCAAATAACCTACATATACATATACTCTATATGGAGATATAGATCAAAATTTTCCACACTCATAACTCGGTCAAAACTCAACCGATTTTCAAAAGGTTTGGGTTTTTACTCGTGGTTTAACCTCTTAATCAATTTGGCATTCAAATCTGACAACATTAATTTTGGTGAAAACTCATGTGAAAATGGTACCCTCAAATATCCTACATATACATATATTCTATATGGAGATATAGGTCAAAATTTCCTCCACTCATAACTCGGTCAAAACTCAACCGATTTTCAAAAGGTTTGGCTTTTTACTCATGGTTTGACCGCTTAATCAATTTGGCATTCAAATCTGACAACATGAATTCTGGTCAAAATTCATGTGAAAATGGTACCCTAAAATAACCTACATATACATATACCCTATATGGAGATAAAAATCAAAATTTTCCACACTCATAACTCGGTCAAAACTCAACCGATTTTCAAAAGGTTTGGCTTTTTACTCATGGTTTAACCTCTTAATCAATTTGACCCTCAAATATCCTACATATGCATATATTCTATATGGAGATATAGGTCAAAATTTCCTCCACTCATAACTCGGTCAAAACTCAACCGATTTTCAAAAGGTTAGGCTTTTTACTCATGGTTTGACCTCTTAATCAATTTGGAATTCAAATCTGACAACATTAATTTTGGTCAAAATTCATGTGAAAATGGTACCCTCAAATATCCTACATATACATATATGGAGATATAGGTCAAAATTTCCCACACTCATAACTCGGTCAAAACTCAACCGATTTTCAAAAGGTTTGGCTTTTTACTCATGGTTTAACCTCTTAATCAATTTGGCATTCAAATCTGACAACATTAATTTTGGTCAAAATACATGTGAAAATGGTACCCTCAAATATCCTACATATACATATATGGAGAAATAGGTCAAAATTTCCCACACTCATAACTCGGTCAAAACTCATCCGATTTTCAAAAGGTTTGGCTTTTTACTCATGGTTTGACCGCTTAATCAATTTGGCATTCAAATCTGACAACATGAATTCTGGTCAAAATTCATGTGAAAATGGTACCCTAAAATTACCTACATATACATATACCCTATATGAAGATAAAAATCAAAATTTTCCACACTCATAACTCGGTCAAAACTCAACCGATTTTCAAAAGGTTTGGCTTTTTACTCATGGTTTAACCTCTTAATCAATTTGACCCTCAAATATCCTACATATGCATATATTCTATATGGAGATATAGGTCAAAATTTCCTCCACTCATAACTCGGTCAAAACTCAACCGATTTTCAAAAGGTTAGGCTTTTTACTCATGGTTTGACCTCTTAATCAATTTGGAATTCAAATCTGACAACATTAATTTTGGTCAAAATTCATGTGAAAATGGTACCCTCAAATATCCTACATATACATATATGGAGATATAGGTCAAAATTTCCCACACTCATAACTCGGTCAAAACTCAACCGATTTTCAAAAGGTTTGGCTTTTTACTCATGGTTTAACCTCTTAATCAATTTGGCATTCAAATCTGACAACATTAATTTTGGTCAAAATACATGTGAAAATGGTACCCTCAAATATCCTACATATACATATATGGAGAAATAGGTCAAAATTTCCCACACTCATAACTCGGTCAAAACTCATCCGATTTTCAAAAGGTTTGGCTTTTTACTCATGGTTTGACAGCTTAATCAATTTGGCATTCAAATCTGACAACATGAATTCTGGTCAAAATTCATGTGAAAATGGTACCCTAAAATTACCTACATATACATATACCCTATATGAAGATAAAAATCAAAATTTTCCACACTCATAACTCGGTCAAAACTCAACCGATTTTCAAAAGGTTTGGCTTTTTACTCATGGTTTAACCTCTTAATCAATTTGACCCTCAAATATCCTACATATGCATATATTCTATATGGAGATATAGGTCAAAATTTCCTCCACTCATAACTCGGTCAAAACTCAACCGATTTTCAAAAGGTTAGGCTTTTTACTCATGGTTTGACCTCTTAATCAATTTGGAATTCAAATCTGACAACATTTATTTTGGTCAAAATTCATGTGAAAATGGTACCCTCAAATATCCTACATATACATATATGGAGATATAGGTCAAAATTTCCCACACTCATAACTCGGTCAAAACTCAACCGATTTTCAAAAGGTTTGGCTTTTTACTCATGGTTTAACCTCTTAATCAATTTGGCATTCAAATCTGACAACATTAATTTTGGTCAAAATACATGTGAAAATGGTACCCTCAAATATCCTACATATACATATATGGAGAAATAGGTCAAAATTTCCCACACTCATAACTCGGTCAAAACTCATCCGATTTTCAAAAGGTTTGGCTTTTTACTCATGGTTTGACAGCTTAATCAATTTGGCATTCAAATCTGACAACATGAATTCTGGTCAAAATTCATGTGAAAATGGTACCCTAAAATTACCTACATATACATATACCCTATATGAAGATAAAAATCAAAATTTTCCACACTCATAACTCGGTCAAAACTCAACCGATTTTCAAAAGGTTTGGCTTTTTACTCATGGTTTAACCTCTTAATCAATTTGGCATTCAAATCTGACAACATTAATTTTGGTCAAAATTCATGTGAAAATGGTACCCTCAAATAACCTACATATACATATACCCTATATGGAGATATAGGTCAAAATTTCCCACACTCATAACTCGGTCAAAACTCAACCGATTTTCAAAAGGTTTGGCTTTTTACTCATGGTTTAACCTCTTAATCAATTTGGCATTCAAATCTGACAACATTAATTTTGGTCAAAATACATGTGAAAATGGTACCCTCAAATATCCTACATATACATATATGGAGAAATAGGTCAAAATTTCCCACACTCATAACTCGGTCAAAACTCATCCGATTTTCAAAAGGTTTGGCTTTTTACTCATGGTTTGACAGCTTAATCAATTTGGCATTCAAATCTGACAACATTAATTTTGGTCAAAATTCATGTGAAAATGGTACCCTCAAATATCCTACATTTACATATATCCTATATGGAGATATAGATCAAAATTTTCCACACTCATAACTCGGTCAAAACTCAACCGATTTTCAAAAGGTTTGGCTTTTTACTCATGGTTTGACCTCTTAATCAATTTGGCATTCAAATCTGACAACATTAATTTTGGTCAAAATTCATGTGAAAATAGTATTCTCAAATATCCTACATATCTTTCTTTTCTAAACTTATTAACTCTAAATCTAACTTCTATCAAACTTTACACACACAATCATCAATCAAGTGCAGCTGCTCAAAGATAATCATGTTTCAGGTTGGCTGCATTCAGAGCTCATCAAATAACCCATTAAAAGTTGGAAGCACTGTCCGCTCAACAAAAATGTAAACATTTGTTGGCGCTCTGTATAAAACATATATCATATCATAACCATGAAATGATGAAAAAAGAGCTGCTGCACTCAGGCACTCGAAAATACTGAACGCGAGTATTTGCCTTTCGTTTGGCTTGGCCGCAGCAACTACTACTACGACAATCCCTCATTCAGTCAATCAGTCAGTCATCCAGTCAATGCAAACGCTGCCCGCTGGAGTCTTGTGTCAATATTGACGCACAAAATCCTTTTAATTTTTGGAAAATATTCAGACTTGTACTAAAGCGCGCCACGCGTTTTCATCTAATGAAAAGCTCGCAAACAGCTGAGTCAGATGGAGTCCTGGCTTGGGGTTGGGTCCACGCTTGGGATTGGGAGTCGAAAAGGGGGCGTAAATGTATGGCTCGAGCAAAGTCTAAGCCTCTAAACTGATTAAGTTTTGATTGCAATTTGCAATTCGATTTTCGTAACTGAAAACTTTGCCGCCCGCTCTCCCGTCCTTACTGGCCGCGTCCTTATTGGAGCCGGTCTGCTTTCTGGGTGGAAGTTTTTAATAATAATGTCGGATCATTAATATTTCAATAATACCGTCTGGCTCTGGCAGTCTATTTAAAGCGGGCGGCAGTCCCTCCCTGCATCTGCGTCTCTGTCTACGTTTGGTTGTTGCATAATTGACTTTGTCGCTTGCTTTTTCACTCCGACTCTGGGTTTGGCTTTGGCTTTGGCTATTTCCTATTATTTCTTTATATATTTTACTAGCTTTTTATGAAGATGGGAATGTCCTTTATGTGCTGCCACTGCAGACAGGCTAGCTATGATTTATTATGCGCTTTTGCGCTGCCTTTTTCTTTTCTATTAGCCACGTTTTATGCGGCTGCTGCAGAGCCTTTTTTTACGTGTTTCTCTTTTTCCTACGCCGTTTTTTTACTTTTGCGTTATTTTTTGTACTTGTGGTCCTAAACGCTTAACTTGTCCTTTTCAATTTCGCTGGCAACGGCTGCTGCCGCTACGTTTTTCCTCAGTTTTTCTCGCTTTTCCTTTGGCTATTACGTGCTTAACCCAACAACTTTGTTTGTTGTGCTTTTCCGCCCCTTTTCTTATTCACTTTGTCGCGTCATAAATATTTGTTGTTATTCTCGTTGTGATTTGATGTTTTGCGCGCTCTTATTTATTGTAAATAAGGTTCGTAACGAAATTATACGAAACTATCAAAATATTACTTCAAACACTCGACAAATCGAAAATGTTGTTAAATCAACTCGCACGATGGAATAAAATGAGAATTCAAAGCATAATGTGCAATAGAGAACCGTTACATTCTATATTTAGCCTATGCTGGAAATGTCCCGTTAGGTTTGCTTCTAAAAGCCGTTGTTTTGCTGAAATTTTATTGTAACGAAATTATACGAAACAATCGAAAAACTGATCTTTAGGCGTGCGTATCAACTTTGTTTGATTTGTAGTTTTGAATTTTATCAATTTTATTTAAAAAATCAATGAAATGCCACGAGGAACGCGTTTGACTGAAGAGGAAAAAGGGAAAATTCTCGCTTTTAAAGCCTCTGGCTTATTAATTAACCAAATTGGGAAATTAATTGGTCGAACATGCTGCGTAATCAATAATTTTTTACAAAATGAGGAAGGATACGGCAGAAATAATAATGCTGGAAGAAAATCCAAACTGTCTGGCCGTAACAAGCGTCAAATTTTGAAAAAAGCAAGTAATTCGACCTTGTCGTGTCGTCAACTTGCTGCATACAGCAGCATTCCAGTGTCACCAATGTGCGTTTGGCGTACTTTAAAAACATCCAAACATATAGTGCGAGGAGTAATGAAGAAGCAGCCAACTCTCAAAAATCACCACAAGGCAGCACGACTTGAATTCGCTTTTAAAAACCTTGATACGTGCTGGGACTTGGTAAGGAATCGTTGTCTTGTATTGTTGCATGCAACATGCAGATGCAACACATGCAACATAAGATTTTTAAATATTTTTTTCTTAAAAAGGTTATTTTTTCGGATGAGAAAAAGTTTAATTTAGATGGTCCAGATGGATTTCGCGGCTATTGGCACGATTTGCGTAAGGAACCCCTCGTATTTTCAAAACGGAATTTTGGAGGTGGTTCTGTTATGGTATGGGGTGCATTTACCAAGTGTAGCACCCTTGAACTCCGCTTTGTTACTTCAAGAATGACAAGCGTAGATTATGTGGAAGTGTTGGACAACACTCTCCTACCCTTCCTACAGGATAACAGGGAAAGTCCTTACATTTTCATGCAAGATAACGCAAGAATTCACACCAGTCGTCACACGATGGCCTACCTATTGTCATCCTCAGTCAATACTTTGGACTGGCCTGCGTGTTCACCTGATCTGAACCCTATTGAAAACCTCTGGGGAATTCTTGTACGTCGTGTTTACGCCGAAAATAAGAAATTTGATAGTGTTACTGAACTAAGAAGGAGGATTTTAAGAGAATGGGCAAAATTGGATCAAACCCTTTTAGCAAATTTAATTAACTCAATGAAAAGAAGGTTATTCAATGTAGGAAAAGAACAAGGAGGCCCTATTTAATGTTCAAATTTTTTTTTAAGCCATTATCTCAAAGATTTATGGTTTTATAAGCTAAAAAAACAAGTTTTCGTATAATATCGTTACACTCGAAAAGTGTAATTTTTCTTATTTTTTCAAATATTTTAAAACCTATGAACATTTAAATGCCTATGTTATTATATAATGTTGCTTTCATATACATTTTCGAAAATAAAGCATTACTATACTTCTAAGATTACTCAAACAAAAAAAAGTTAAGAAATAAAAAGTTTCGTATAATTTCGTTACGCACCTTATTATTATATCTTGTTATTAAAAAAAGAAGAGAGACGAACAAAGGCAAGAAAGGCAACAAGAAGCTGCTGGATTTCCTGCTTTGTTCGTGTCGCCTGCTTTTTATGCAGCTTATTGGCAAATATTGACAATCATAAATAATTCAATATATCTTGCTACTAATACAAAGCCTTTATACGCATAACAGCACTTATGAATAAATCTAATTGTTTGTGCAATTACAACAACTCGGGATGTTTAAAATATTTATTAACATATTCAAGGAATAAATAAAATGCATTTCATGTATTTTAGTATTTCCTTTAAATGGTTTTGATTAGTTCTCGTAAGACAATTCATAGAAATGATTTTTTTTATTTTAGTGGAATTTCAAAAAAAAATCTTTCTGCAATATTTTTTCCGGCTATTATTAGCTTTTTTGCATATTCAAAAGCTCAAGTTCTTTTATGTTTTATTATATTTATTAGTACCGGATTACGTTATTTGGGATGTTTGCTCAATTTAAACTTAAATTTATTATTTGCAGCCTTAATTTTAAAACAGCATTTTATAATATGCATTTAACTCCCAACTCGATCAACCGCAAAAACCTCAGTAACTAGCCAAAACACTTCCTAAAAAAACTAAAAGACACAACAAAGACAACTGCTACTTATAAAAATTTGTAACAATAGCAAAAACAATTACAACAACACAAGCAATTATTAAATGCAAATTCTTGCACCTTAATGCAAAAACAATTTAATTGCAATTGAATATGCCCCATGCTGAAGCCGGACAAGGCAGTGCTACACAGTGGCCAATAAATCAGGCGTGCGAGAGAGCACATAATGAATAAATGATAAGCATGAATAACGGCAAAGAAAACTGTGGTGGAGAAAAACACACAAAGGAAAAAGTTTATCAAAAAATGAAAATAAAGTAAACAAAAACAAAAACATGCATACAGAAACTGCAACCGAAACTGAAAGATAAAAGTGCTTGAAAAAATTCTCAACAAATAACCACTGAGAGAGAGAGAGAGGCAGAGAGACTGTGCGAGAGGGAGTTGGAGAGAAAGTACGAGTGGAAAAGCGGCTGAAATTGAAAATGCAATTGTACAAGATTTGTTTTTATAACTGGCCTTCGGTTTTTCCAGCATTCGACTGCAAACACATTTGGCCCCATTAATTAAATGGCCAACTGGGCGTATGAGTAACTGCAAACGGGCTTGACACAACGCCCAAAACGAAAGTGCGAGTGTGCGAGGCAAATAGCGAGAGAGAGTGAGGGAGACAGAGAGAGAGAGAGTGAGAGAGAGAGAGAGAGAGCTAGAGATGGGAAACGGGTGTGAAAAAGACGAACAGTCGCGTGCATTTTTTCGCGCTTCAATTAAATTTAATTGCATTTTGAAGGGTCATAAATCTCAAACAGCAGATCCCCCCCCCCAAAAAAAAAAATAAAATGAAAATTGTTACGCATCGCAGCAAGTGTAAAAGTGATTGTTGTTATTGTTGTTGCTGTTGCTGCTCTGAAGCGCAGCGAATTGCAATATGCAAAGCGAGACAAAATGGGCAGCCATTGATTAATGGGGTTAAACACACCACAAGTCAAATGAAGCCCATACGAAAAAAAATCAACTAACAAAAACCAATGAAAAGAAAAATCAATCAAGCAAGAAATTACAATGGTTCCCTTTATTGAGTACCAGACGAATATTTAGAGGAACAAATTGTAGATCATAAAGCTTATTAATGCCGCCTTATGGCAGCCATTTGGAAAAGCCAAACACAAAACCGATTAGCTGTCAAAAATTTTCATTCATCTTTGCTTTTTCTTTATCCGCAGCATCAGCACCAACGTCATCATCGTCATCATAATTACAATGCCCGGGTGTTAATTTATTTATTGCTTTGACTGTGCGGCTATCAAAATATTGGGGCGTATACACTTCCAGAGATGTTCGGAACTCATCCATTTCGCTAACACACACACTCGCACACACACTCACACACACACACGCACACACTCTCGCGGCTAGACGACTTTAAAAAGCAATAATGTGAAATGCTTTCGAGCGGGGAGTATGAGAAGAAAAACTTTACGCAATTCATTTTAATTATTCACGCGACGCCGTTGTTAGATTTAACACACACTCCACACCCATATCAACAGCAGCAGCAACAACAAAAACAAAAACAACAACAAGTACTAACTGCAAAGGGGATCTTTGGCCAAATGTGGAATGGGGGAGTGAAAGGCGCTTTCCACTTGATTTATGGCCTCGTCTTTGCCATGGGCTATGTATTATGTGATAAGAACATCGAATTGTTATTTATTGCTCTTGGTTTAATTTCGAAATTTTTAGATTGAAATTAATTTAAAGTGCACAAAGCCGGCAAAGTCGGCCAGAACTTCAAGAAACTTGTAGGTAAAACTTCGTTTAGGATTTTAGAGATGAATTTATCAAATGTGAAAATGAAACTCGGTAAAGCTGTTATAATGCACAGCATTAAAGCGAGGTATTTTTCTATATTATGCAATATATTTACACTTTTTATTCACTTATATGTGATATATATAATATTAAAAGAAGAAAGATCGGGCAATATAACCTTCTGTCCTTAGCTAAGAAGGTAACACAACAAATTGACTAAGACCCAGGAGTATAAATCTTTAGCTAAATCTAAGACTAGGGTATTTTAGGGAAATAATAAACAGATGCGTCAGCTTGTTTTAAATATTATGTGGACCTTTTTCTATTTCAGTAGTTAGGATTTTGGATAAAATCGTGCAGTACTTATGCGTGTCTTCCTTTATCGTTTTTCTAATATATTATTATGATAATAAATAGTCGAAGTAACTGACTATCGATAAGAATTTCGTGTATTTACATTTTCTTTGTCTAGCTTAACTTTGTCATCGAATGCAAAATCGTCATTCAGTTTACAATATTTTTTATTTTTTTTTCTTTCCACAAGAACTGAACTTCGCTTTATATATTCATTTTCCTGCGCAATTCTTAGTTGAGTCCTCTTTGTGTAGCTGAATAACTAAACAATAAATGAACATATTGCAATTGCTACTGTCAATAATATGTGCATATCGATATATCAATAGAGTTCTCATTTCCACACATTAAAATTGCTGCAGCATTTGCTCATAAATCTCGCACAGTTGGCGGCGGGGAGGTGTGTGGGGGCTTGTGCCAGGGTTGGTGTCATGGCAAACAAATGGCAAAATGTTTTTGGCAAACTGCAATTTACTGCCGCACATCGATGCAATTCTCATGCTCGTCTCTGTGCTCGTTGAAATTTGCATATTATTCCACTCACAAGGCAATTGAAATGGAAATGGGAATGGAAATCGCTGGAGAAGGGAAGCAAATAAAAAAAACTGTTGCCAAACTACATATTCGTTTATTTATTTACTGACTTTTTAAATAAACCAAAGCTGTGAAACAATGGAATAAGGTTTTGCACTATGAATGTGTTGGCTATGATTGTGCAGTTTCTCTTAGATTGCGCAATCATGCAACTGATTCATGCTGACCCACAAAAATCACCAACTGGAACTGCAATTCGCCTATCTTTTGAAAAAAAAAAAAAAAAAAACAAGTAGGAGTAATCAAATAGACGGTAATCAATTTGAGGATACCCTGTAACCAGCTGAGAGTGGCTGGTAATAAAGATAATAAAGTATATTTATAAATATATTTAGCTTGAAATATCTTTCTCACAGCTATTCATTTGAACAACTTTAATATGAATGAACATCATACACCTCTTGAAATGGTACAGGGTATAACAAATAAACCTACTAGGAACTTGCCACAATACGTGAAATCGAATTTATGAGCAACGATTATTTGGGCAAAGTGTTGCACGAACTGGACATGGGGCATGGGGCAACAACAGTTCAGCTTAGCTGCCTGATAGGTGTGTCCAGCTCTTCAGTAATGTCAGCTACAACGCCAGCTGCAGACTGTGTGGCTGCCACTTAGGAGACGCACGCATGACTGGCAAGTTGCCTGGCTGGCTGCAGCATGCTGCAACTGCTGCAATCGATGGGTGCACCCACACCCAAAAGCTATTGTGTCGATACTCTTGTCGGGAAATGTCATTAAAATTGCTCTTCATAAATCACTGGGAAGTCGAAAAGAAACATGTTACCCTAAGAGGCACAGCCACAGGCAGAGGCAGCAGCCCGAGCATAACCTCATTTTATGGTCCATGAACTGCGAAGCAGCAGCAGCAGCAGCA
Source organism: Drosophila virilis (assembly GCF_030788295.1). Lineage (NCBI taxonomy): Eukaryota > Metazoa > Arthropoda > Insecta > Diptera > Drosophilidae > Drosophila > Drosophila virilis. Next base: position 12,735,090 of record NC_091546.1, on the reverse strand, counting down.
GCAGCAGCTAAAACAACAAAAACAACAACAACAAAAGCAATAACCGAGCCATGGGCAACTATTACGTCTACTGCGTTTGCATTCAGTATGCGTCGATTTTAAGGTTTTGTTCCACCTTCACACAGCTCTCCAGCGCCCTGCTGCTCCATTGAAGTGAAGTTTGATTGGGATCTGAACTCTGAGTGCATTATGATTTCTGAACAGTCTGCAGATTATGTGCACTGCAGCCAAACAGACAAATGTGAATGGAACTGACGCAAACTTGAGCCGAACTCAAGCATAAATTGTTCGAGATTGGAATACTCTATGCCTAATGTGCAAACAGCAAAAGATATTGAAAATGTTTCAGCACTTAAATGAGTTGATGGAGAGGCAATCAACTGCACCTTCAAGACAAAGTATGAAAATAACAATAACGAGAGCTACTGAGTTCATCTTAATCGGCAAGGCAATCATTTTAATTTCAGCTGGCAAATTCACTTCAGCATTGCTGAAACAAGTTGGGAATTGTAAGCGCATATAACGTGTAACGTAACGTATAATGATTAAAACGTTTTAAAGCGTGCTTTATTTGTATTATTATCAGACATAAACATAAACAACAACCGATATAGAAAGCAGATAAAATGTACCCAAATGTCCGACATAGGCGAAAAATTGTTGTAAATCATTTTGCTGCTTTTCTTCCGAACTTCTTCAAATTTCGTTTATTGTTCCCCCTCTGTCAGCCTGAATTCGTGCACAAATCTTGCAAACTTTTAAGTTTTGCTAAACATTTTCAAGTTTGCTTTTTTAAGCTTTCAAGTTACCTATAACATGTGTGCTTTAAGCAAGCAACCTACATAAAAATGATTTTAGGGCACGTAACTCAACTTCACAGCCAAAATAAAAACTAAAAAAAAAAAAACAGTTTAACCAACTTTAGAACTGCACGTTTTCCAGGAGCTCATCAAAAATGCATCACTCGGAGCACATTTGCAACACCTCATCCCACGCTGCTTAGACACATATGCTACATATCTGACTCCTACCCGTCCGACCTCAACGGTTTTATTGCTGCGAATTTTTAGCCGAAAATTTGGCATAAATGTGAGCATCTCTCGGCAAGCAAGTGCTGCCCTACCTCCAGTATTAAATTGCTGGAAAGATGTTGCAAGCCCACTTGAAAGAAACTTTAAACGGTCAGTGCAAGCGGATGTTTAGAGGGAAATGCCGTGTCGGAGCGGGGAAAATGCCGGAAAAATGCATCAATCTGTGCACTGAGCAAATTAGCGTGATAAAAGGAAAGGTAAAGAAAATTGAAAAAGAAGAGCAAGGCAAGAAGAACAACAACAAACATTGTTGGGACACATGCTGAGGCGTTGAGGTGCCTCCGATTTGGCCAAATGGCATGTGTGCAAATTGTCTAATGGGGCAGCAGTTCGATCCCCCCACTTCGCCCGACCCGACCACGTTACTATGTTATTCATGAAGTGCAAATTGGCAAAAACGTAAGCAAAGAAAATGCTGTTGCAGAAGAAATGGCTGTGAGTCGCGTGGCGTCGTATCGAAGATTTGTGTGGCAAGTCTGGCAGTAAGTACAGATACACAGATACATATTGTATCTGCAGCACATGTACAGCAGAGGTGCTTGGTGTGAAACATGCGGAAATAACAGGAATTTAAGTGAATTTAGTGAAAGAACACATCAGCAACAAATCACCAGGCAAACAGAACGAGAGAAATGAGCACTGAGAACAGCTCGAGCTGAGAGACCAAAAATAAAACAGCGCTGGGAAATAGTGTCGGGCGAGACCTTCATTTAGTTCGGGGTTAATGTTTGCACATCGATGTTGATGTTGTTCCTTTTGTTGCTGCTGTTGCTTTACACAACACTTCTCAGTGGATGGCTTACATGTGCCGGGCGACGACTTGTGGCAGGAAATGGCAAATATAAATCGTTGCGAGCTGCGGCAGATTTGTGGCACCCAATACACAGGCACGCCAGCTGCGACCATATAAACTCTTTGACATTGGACATTGCATTCGGGGGATTGGTTTTCCACACTGAACTCTAAAGTGGAAAGCTTAGCTGATGACAAATCGCCAGCTGAATAAAGCCAGCCAGTTGGAAGGAAACCAAATTGAAATTATGACAAGCAATTAGCAAAGATTTGCAAAGCTCCTGAATACATTATCCACGGAAGACTCTTGAATTTGATAAGCGTAACGAATTGGCAAGATAGAAATTGCATGCATATGTGATGGATTTAATATTAAATTAAAAATTATGTGCATATATCTTCAAAGTTGATACACCTAACAAAAGATTTAAGATGATTCAATTATAAACAAAATATATATTAAATAATTATATAATAATTTAATTAAAAAAGTGTGAATTTTGTTCTATTTTTATTGTTATTTTTGCATATAATTGAATAATACTTTTACTCATCTCTTCTCCCTCTCTCCCTTCTCTCTCACTCTTTTCTTTTCTCATATTCAAACACATTAAATACTCTTTAACAGACTTTTACTCTTTGTTAAGCCCAAGCCGCTTTGCAAACATGTTCATTTTGTTAATTTGCAGCATGTTGCATGCCACGGAATGAATGCTGCTGCACTTGGCCGCGACTTCATTAAGTGCTCGCAATGCGAATGGTCAAAAGCATTGCGATTAAAATGCAATCGGGCATCAGACGATGCACGGAAACGCAACTGGCAGCAAATCTGCAGCTGCCCAAAATATGCGACCAGTAATGCAGTTTTGGCTTTTGGGAGTCCAAAACAGACTCGCCACATGCCACAGCGGGGTGCGGCATTCAGACATGGCATGCAGCACGGGGTAATGGGCAGCCAAACGTTGGCAATCAAATCCGCCTGCCGGCAAAACGAGGACTCCATGGATGAGCAACTGATTTGCCATACCGAATGTTAGGCCAGGCTACCGGTCTATCTATTGTATGACAAGCTCGCCTAACCTGTCTGCCCCCTGCCAGCAATATTTGATTTCATTTGTGTAATAAACGCATAATTATGCACAATAATTGCATTTGCAAATATGTTGCAGCAGCCAAAGACCCTGGCCCCGTAATTATGTACATAATTTTCCGTAATTGCTGCTGCTGCTGAGGTTGCAAGTATGCGAGAGATCACATACTTAGCGAGCCTGAGAAATGTGGAATCCTTGCCTTGAGCTCAATTAATTAAAGGCGTTACACTGGCTAATGAATGAGCTGTATCAAATGTTGTCTAACAACACTCGTATTCGGCCAACAAAAGCCAATGAGTGCGTGTATGTGTGCTTGTGTATATTATCGTGGCACGTTTCAGCCTCAGCTGCTGCTCGATTGTAGCTGCATTTGCAGGATAAGTGAATAACATTAAATAAACAAACAGGCGAACAAGCAACAACAGCTACCAACTGATGCAGTGCGCAGAAATGAACACAATAAAATGATAAAAATAAAATAAAAACTAAATGCAACAAAGTGTAAATACTCTGTACTAATATAATAATAATAATCTATAATAAATAGAAATATTATATATTATTATAGTAGTAAATAAAAATGTTAAAAATACTATTGTCTATATATATAGGCATTTATGTTAGTTCTAGCGGCCTTTAGATTTTTAAACAATACTCGAGTTCTGGGGCACACAAAAAGGACTTTGTAATTGTAGTACCCAACTGTAGTAAGAGTATGTGAAAGAAATGGAATCAAAAGCGAAGGGAATGCAGTACGGCTCATTGTTGTTGTTGTGTGGATTGTTTTTTATTTGTGTACTTTTTTTGTTGTATTTTATTGTTGTTATGTTATGTTTGCCGTGCTGTGCATGAAGTCTGATGCATTTGATAAGCGGCACGTACCGCACGCCAAAAAGTATGCTACACAATTTTCGTTCGCCTTGTTAAGCCAAGCTCCTCGCAACTGATTCCGACTACTTTATTATCTTATACATACATGAGAGGTATACGTAAATGTAGTATATAATGCATTTGTTTGCCACTTACACATTCACACAAACTCACAGGGAGACAAGCATCAAAACAAAATGGCGGCTGCTACATACCTGCAATAGAAAAGCGAGAAAAATAGTAGAACATTAGTATAGAAATCTTTACACACAAGCAAACATGCCTTTGCTTGCAATTGCATCAGAATTTAAGATAAGTTTGGGATCGAGCAATGCGGCTGGGAGCTGGGTATTGGTATTTCGTTTCCATTTTGTACACGCTGCTTATTGTGTGTGGGCCCCCAAAACTTGTTTACCAGAACTTTATTACAACCTGGCAAACAGTCGTCGCCTTTGTAGTTGCCAGAGTGCCGACAAAGGAAGAGAGAAAGAGTGGCAGCGCTGTTTCGGTTACAATCAGTTTACTGTTTATTTGTGTGTGTGTGTGTGTGTGTGTTGGCTGTGTGTGTGTGTGCCAGGTGTGCTATCTGTACCTCTAGTTGCAGACACACATGTTACAATGCGCATTGTACATTGTATTGTGCAACTGAAACATGGCAAAGGCAAATGCAGACTTTGTATTTTCTACGAAAAGTAATGTAATTGGGTGGGAACGGGGCAGATACAACTCAACTGAAAGTTTCAATACTAAGAGTCATACTAAGTAGGCATTGATAGTAGTTGCAAACTTGTAACGGAAGCACCATTAAAATCAAATTGGACATAAATGTATCTACTCTGGCTCAGAGTGGGATTAAAACGGGTTAGAAGTTTTCAGCTTAATATCTCGGCATATTTTTCTGTTATAATAATGCAATTTTAAATAAGAACAGCTGAGGTGAAAATCAGAAAAAAATCGCATATTCTTAAAATTACAAACAGAAAGAAGCTGCATTAGAAATAGTTGAAGAGAACCGCAAAAAATATAGGAACAAATTGTTAAGACATCCCTAACTCTAAGTTAAAATCCTTTTAAATTAAGCTCAAAATAATATATATAAAATTCAAGTAATTATTTAAAATTAAAAATATTTTCTGACACAAATATGTGCTTGTTCAGCCAGTCCGTAAATTTCATTTATACTTTTTTACAATCTTTAAACTCTGCGACTGCGTTTTGTCAACTCATTATCTAACCCTAAAAATTGGTGAACCATAAAAAATCAATAGATCGAAAATGTCATAAGTGATTTCCGACTACCGGTTGTCAATGCGATTCATTCCATTCAAGCGTAAAATAATTTCGAAAAATATTTACACAGTTCGTGACGAAAAAAAAAATAAAGGAACAATTTCAACAGCTAATGGGCTAGCCATGTATTTTGGTCTGCTTGAATGCTTCACACCATTTGTGTGTGTTGCATACTCGTAGACCACATCAAAGATGATGCGAGGTGTGAGTAGGAGCAAGGGAAAGGTGTAGGGTGGGCTTAAGCACACTTGAAGTATGTGCATGCTTGGCAAAAGGTTAAGAAAAAGGATTTGCCAGCTAGTAGTGCGCTCTGCCCCACTGTCAGCGACAGAGCTCAAGTTGCGGACGCTTCACGCCTCGAAGAGATGAGACGAGACGAGCCGAGACGAGGCGACTCTCAAGGAGCTGAGCAGAAGTTGGTGAAAATATGAAAAGTCGCCTGCCAAGTCATTTTCACATTTGAGTCGGGTTAGCTAAAGAGCTGAGCGTGTGGTTGGCTGGGTTGTTTGTGGGTTGTGTGGTTTTTGTGGGTTGTGGACGGTGGGTGTTGGCGCATATGACAGCTGCTGCTTCTTGCTTTTTATATATTTTTTGTACTGCGTAAGGTTTTTCACTTGTGACAGCCACGTGTAATGCAATTATATTGAGGCAGGTTTTATGTCGCAACTTTTTCACTTCACCCCAATCCGCCCCACACGCTTTTTGCACTTTATGAAATTGATGGCGGATGTGACTCAATATGATGGCCATGTGGTGCCTGCAGCTGCAAAGTTGTAGACAGCTTTTCAGCTCTACTATTGATTACCAAAAAACTTTTGCAAAGTGTAACACAGCGGTAATCGGCAGATGATATATGTATATATTTAGATATTTATACAACTTTAAGCATAAAGTTACGTTTATGTGGAACATAAAGTCAAGGAAGTTGAGCAAAATCCCATTTGCGCAATGTGTTTGCAAATAGAAAAGCTGAGACTCAGGGAATTATATACTACAATTTGAGTAAAGGTTGACATCAGCTATAAATTTCAAGGCAGCGTTCAAAGCGCAGAAAAATTTATATTTGCATATAATTACATATAATATTAAACTAAAGTTTTTGATTAAAAACTCCTTAGGGATTGTCCCATAAAGAACCCGTTTCTTTATAGTTTCTTAATTACATTTTCATTGCCTTAGAATTATGTGAAATCTACCCTATCACAAGCAAAGAGCTTTTTAATAATTCAGTTTAAAATTGCATTTTCTGGAATAAGCATCAGTCTTAAACCGCAATTACGGAAAACAAAGATGCCTTGTCTAAAACACACTTTTCGGCATTGCAGACCCAAAAGCACACACATGCCCAAATAGACACACACACACACAGCGAGCAGAAATTATAGCAACAGGCAGCAAAGATAATTGCCAAACTTTATTAACGGATAGAAAGCGAGGCAGGGTAAGCGGGAGTTGGACACTGGCTGCAGCAGGCGAAAGGAGCAAAAAAGGAGTTTCGAATTGCGCGCCCATGAATATGAAATGAAGTCGACTTCTGGGCAGAAAAAGCAGTGGGGCTGCCCTGTCTGAGCCCTCGGTGCAGCGTCTGGGTTTTTGCCCAGGTCCGAGGGTCCCAAGCTACCCCTGTGGGGTTGGGGTGCCATAAACAACAATTTATGTGCTTTAATGAAAATTGGTTGAGAGGCGGCTCGTTTGGCGTTTTTAGACAGGGCGCAAATAAATTAACTTGCCTTATTTCTGCCTGCTTTGGGGGCTGGTCCAGGCCAAATGCAAATGGAGGTTTTGAACATGTTAACACCTCACAGGCAAACTGGACAAATCCCACTCCAATAGGCTGGATTAGCACAGAAAAAAAAAGGGAAACTTCAAATAGCAATTTTATGCGACTCGCGGGACTTAAAAAAGCGCAAATATTTTCAAGAGTTCATAAATTAACCGCGCGACACGTGAAATTTGTCAGTCAGGCGGCATTTTTATGCAAAAGCGAAAGCGAAATGAGCGGACGGCGCGAAGCGGGAGCAGGGACGGGGGCTAACAGGCAGGATAACAAAAACGCATATGGAAATTTTATGCAAATTTTCACTGTAGCCGCAATTTGTAACAAATTTCCACGTGAAATTGTTTGAAAACGTCCTACACGCACAGACACACACACACACACACACACACAAGTTAAGAGACATCTTTCGCACTGTTTGGCTGCGGGCAGAAAAACAGAGCATACTTTTTGGGGAGCAGCAAGCTGAGCAAATTTAATTTGCTGTGCGGCACAAAATCAAATTGCATAAATGTCAATTTCGGTTAGGCCAAAGGACGGTGGAAGTAATTTGCATTTCTATATAGAAATAATAAAGTTTTTAACAGTGCTTAAAACAAAGTATTGTGTCATAAATTCTACAGTGTATTTAACATTTTTAGCATATGTACAAATTAAGCTGTTAAAATAAAGAATGAGGAAAATGTGAACTTTTTGGACAGCTTCTTGCAAATACCTCTGTTAGCATAGGAATAAGAAAAATTTGAGTTTTCTCAGGATTATTTTAACTGCTTGTGCTACACAAATATAAATATAAATATTTCTGTTAGCATAAGAATTTGGAAAATGTGAACTTCCAGAGAACTAAACAACTGATATTCAGAATCTAGAAAATATTTCCCTTCGAATTGCTGAACTAAACAATAAAATAATAATATTAAATAATAAAATAATAATGACAATAAGAGATAATTAATTAAGCATATGAATATTAATTTGGAGTTTCCTCTTCGTATTTAAGTTAAAACACTCAAGTCCGACCTTCTTAAGCTAGTTTCCATGTTTTGAGTGATTTATTTTATGACCTTAAATCATTAAGTTTATCCATAGTGCGCAATAAAGAGAAAGAAAGATATAAGTAGAATGAGAGGAAAGGAGGAACTGAAGCGCGGCGCTGTAAAGTGCAAAGTGTCGTCTAATATTTTAAATGCCTGCGGGTGCTTGGGTATTTAAAGTGTTGCCACATTTAAGTGCCATTCGCTGAGCTGTGCAACTTTCAACTCAATTTCCTTTGCCAATTTCTGGAAAAGCACTTTAAAAGCGACCACAGAAAAATAAAGGAAGCTGAGCACGCGAAGCGTTTCAGTTACCAATTCTAAGCTGCAGCTGAAGCTGACAAAATATTTTGATTACTTTTGCACATTGGCAACACTTCAAAGTGTGCGTCCCGCAGCCACCTCTACACAGACGTAAAGATAGGGAGCGAGACGCGCTCGAGCATATTTTGAAAATAAATATTATTGTAGTAAAGTTGTCGGCGAATTTGTCGCAAATGATAAGGACACACTGAGACCCAGAGAGACAAGCAAGGACGAGGAGTACCGGGCAACGGACAGCCACAATGTCAGTGCTTGTCGTTGTCCTGGCCATCGTTGTCCTGGCGGCTCCTTGTGCCTTGTCAAAAGCGGAAGTGCAGTTCCGGCGAGTGCTGCCTGTTGATGACACTTTGATGTTTTGGCCAAAAAACTTGGCCAAAAACAGCGCAGCAGCAGCAACAGCAGCTGCAACTTTGACTCCGGCTTCAGCTTTAATTAATGTGCGTGCTGTTTGCGCCTAAAAGCTGGCTATAAACAGCAGCTACCAGCAGTAGCAAAAGAGACACATTGAAATAAGAGCATTAGAAAGGCACCTCACACACAGCGCCCAAGAGCTGTGCACGCACAGCATCATCAACAGTCCAAGTCGAACATCATTTTCTACCATAAAACTTGGCCAGAAACGTTGGCCTTCCAGCCCGAAAAAACTGCGAGCTGTCTGCACTTAATGGAAAATGTCAGTTCGCCTGCAGCGTCAAACGTTTTATTGAAGTTTCCACTGAAGCGTCCAAGTAGCAAGTAGCTCCCCATACCCATCGACTACCTTTTGCCACTCGCATATCCTGTTTTTCAGTTTATTTTTTCATTCTCTCCTGTGGCCAGCAGTGCGCAGCAGCTTCGACCGTTAAACTTAACGAACCGGAAGCGCTAAAAGTGAAGCAGCCAGAAATAGCTGTCAGCACAGAGACCCAGAGAGACCGAGAGAGAGAGAGAGAGAGAGAGAGAGAGAGGGAGATAAAGAGGGAGGGAGGCATCAGCATAGCTCCTTGCTGAGCTCTTACAAGTGCGGAAATCTGATGATCTTTTGAGCAAATTGCAATCACCAAACAGTCAGATGAAACATTATGTATTTTTAATGTGGCATTATTTTCAATTGCACTTATGCTGGAAAAACATCAAGTTTAACCAGACAATTTATCCACGCACATTAACTACAAGTGCTATTCCGTAAATTGAGATCACATTTGCACGTTTTATGCCACAACAAAGCCTGTCAAAGGTTAACTATAAGAGCTGCAATACACTGCGAGAAAACCAAACGCATTTCACATTAATTTATAATGACATACCGAAGAGAAAATACCCTGACACACAAGCTCTATTTTCGAGCGATTTTTCTCCTTTCACAACGATTGAACTAAGTCCAAGTTCTTGCAAAGTTGAACTTGCAAAGTTATCTACATAAAATACTTAAAGCCAGTATAGAGCCAGTTGAATCATATTCAATAAATCAAAGAGCATGTTGAGAAAACGTTGTCAAATTTTGAAAATCAACATTAGCTACGAGCTTCTCCTTATACACCTAATCATTCCAGTAAAACAAATAACAAGCGTAGTAGTTAACAATTTTTGAAAAATATATATAGCATCTAGAAATTTTTTCTTTTTGGTTTTCAATGTTCAAGAACTGTTAATAATGGATACCAAAATTAAGCAATCGAAGAAAGTCGAATCGAAATTGCCCACTGAAATATTAGCTAAAAATATGGGCAGCGAGAAGAAGATCTATAGCACAATGTTCGAGATCTTTGGCCGTGTGCAAGGTAAGTGTTGAATAATACACTTAAATGCAACAATTTCTAACACTCAAAACGTAGGCGTATATTTTCGTAAGGTAAGTTTAAATTTATCCATTGGAGCCGATTTTAAACAGCATCTTTGGGCTCTAAGCACACACAAATCAAGGCCAAGCAGTTGGGTCTCAATGGCTGGTGCATGAATACCAAAGAAGGCACTGTCAAAGGCATCATGGAGGGACCTCAGGATATGATATCTGAAATGTGAGTACTACCGCTGCTCAATATTTATATAAATTAATTTAAATTAATCTTTGCAGGCGCTTGTGGCTACAGCACAAGGGCAGTCCACGTTCCATAATCGAAAAAGCCGTTTTTACGCCCAACGAGCCAATTCCCACATACAATTTCAACGCATTCACCATAAGGCGCTAGGGCAAGGATTCTAAAGCGACAACTGTGCACGTCTCTGTTCGTTTTAAATATATATACATATATATATATATATGTTAGTTCTAAAACTCCACTACTGCTTAATTATGTCATAACAATAAATACATCTAAATCATATATATTTTTCTCGACTTGCGAGTAACACATGTCGTATGCGCAACGTACGTGTCAGCACGTTCCCCGCACACGGACTTGGATTTTGGGCGTGGCAAACAACTTTTGTTGCCGTACACAATTGCCATAATACGGCCATAGCCAAGCCACAAATGGCCAAAGTTGTCTAACAAAAATAAAAGTATAAAAGTTTTTGACCAGCAGCAGCTCGGGGAATTCGCTCGACAATATTGGCACGTGTCGCAGCTCGTAGAACGCGCCATTTGTCGTCCAATTAGCTGGCTGCAAATATTTGAAATAATAGAACGTATTTTCGTTTTCAACATTCGCAACAAATACGCAACGAAAATTGTGACAATATCGTTTTATTTCTGCGCGGCCATCAAAATATTTTTGCCACGACTCAAAAACTGGTCAAAAGTTTGCGCCACTTTTGCCAATTTAGCAGCAAATATTGCCGAGCCCCAACCGCTCGGCCTTTGGCAAATAAAAGGAAAAACAAAATTTGCATAAATAAATAAAAGTTGCCGACTTCGAAATGTAACAGTTGGCGCTTGACTGCAATTAAAAACGGCTGCGCAACATTTGAAGTGGGCGGAATTCGGGTTTGTTTTTATAAAAGCGCATTTGGCCCCGACTTTTTTTGCCGGCTAACTGGCTGACTAACTGGCACTTTATTATAAACTGTTAAAACCGCAACAATTGCAACAAAAGCCATCGGTCTGGCATCAGACCGCTGCAGCGGTTTTACGGGTTTTGCTTGCGCATTCCAGAAAACAAATTCAACTCAATTGAGTAGAAACGATTTTTTTTTTAATTTTTTCTTAACTTTTTTTTATTTGAATTTCTATGCAAGGCTGATATTGCAATTCGCAAAGAATTCAATTAAAAAGTATTTATGACTAAAAAATTATTGATTAAAACTGGGAATGCAATTTGAACGACAAAAAGCACAAAATTTAAATACATACATATTTAACGACATTTTTATTTTGGCCGAGAAAAGATAATTGAAAAACGGAATGAAATATGTTTTGGTTTTTCGCAGCGTAAAAACCCCCCAAGAATGTGTTTAAATATCAGAAACAAAAATGCACGCAAGCATAATTAAAAATTTGATTCGGCTTGTGGTTCTTGTTCTTGCTGCTGCTGTCGCCTCCGATGCCGAACATTAACAACTTTTCGAGGCCTCATATTATCCCTAACCAGCTCCTTTTGCAGCAGCTGCTTGAATAGCAACATTTTGCGCCTGGTCTCGGGGCTGCCAATGGCCGAGCTGAACTGTAGACTGGGATTGGGACTAGATCTTTGAACAGATAATAAACACACTTCTGTAATTTATATCTATTTAGTTTACTTTAAGAGACTCACTTATTTTTGTCTGACATTTGAGGGCCTCGAATATTTTTTACAAATTCTTTTCTGAATTTTTCTTGGGTAGAATTTACTTGACTAAAATTTTGATCTAACTGAATAACTGGCTTAGCCAAAGCAAACCAGTACAGATGGCTGAAAAAAGTTTTTACATTTTTCTCCCAGGCTACTTTAGAATTATCTCTGCTGAGAAATGGATTAATATGGATCCGCATTTATCTGGAATATGCACCGTGTACTTCGACCTTATTAAGTGTTTCGCAAATCACTTGCAATTTAAAAAGAAAAAGTTAATTCGCAATTGGTCGAGTCGGGTGAGACTAGTAAGCAAATACTAGGCATAGACCTGGGCCTTACCAGAAAAACACAAATGCTAAAATCAATGTTAATCGACTCGACAAGTATCGATAAGAATCGGTAGAAATAAAATGTATTATAACTCTTAAGGTATCAATAAAAAATGACAGAAATAAAACATTCTTTACATTATGTACATTATATTATATATATATACATATATCAATAGATTTTTATTAATATTAATCGATTATGTTTCTTTTTAACTGGCCCCTCTGCCCCACAAATCTGCCAAAAATTTACTCTGCCCATTAATGATTTTTTTATAAATTTTAAATGGAATCAGGCTATCAAAACACAAAAATGAAGACATTATATTTCGTAATTTGTATTTCAAATTCAAAACAGGCAAACGGCAACGCGGCACGCAAATAGATAAAACGCAGCCGACAAACCTTTGGTTTGGTATGAGGGGCACGGGTTGATATAGCGGGGGAAGGGGGAATATATTGTGTCGATAATCAATTCCGTTTTCCGGTTGATGCTTGAATTTTTCCTGTTTATTTCTGTTGTGGTTGTTGTTGCTGTTGTTAACGTTTTCGCGTGCGTGACCCAAAATATGCATCGACATTTTCCAAATATACATAAAATTATTGTAATCATATTGTGGCGCTAGGCAAACAAACTAAAAGGCGAGGATTAGCTGCCACACGAGAGGCGATAGGGTGGGCGTGGCATAGCATACATGTGCTTTTAACTGAAATGTGGAATGTTTTCCTTGTCTTTTTTGTTTTTGTTATTTTTTTTTTTTGGCTGCTCGCGTGCGCATTGCTTGCATGTGGCACGGAAAAGGTTCCATTAGCGTTGATAACGAGTTCATTGACGAGTTCATTGGCACATTGATGCCTATTGATTATCGACTCGCAAATAGCGAATAGCGGTTAATGTGACGCCCTCAAATACGCGTTGAAACTTGGCTAATCATGACGTCTATGCCATGGGCGGGGATAGATGTCAAAATAAATTGAATGCAACTTTGTGCTATAGATGGGCAAATTATTTGAATATTTACCAAACTTGGCGATAATTTTAATAACATGGCATATATCACATCTATTTACAAATATTTAGAGAATGTTTATAATACAAGTATGAAATCGCTTGCATTCAATTAAATATACATTCTGGTCACAATGTCTTGATTTCAACGATCAGACTAGCAGCTGCTAAACATTTGTGTTAAGAAAAGTTAGTCTGTGAAAAGCTCTCGCTGAAACTAAAAGAAGACGTACATATACCTAATGTAATAAGTATACATAATCATCCTCTCTTTGCTTTGCCTTAGAGTATAGCTTATGTAGCATATTATTTTTATAGGCTCGCTATGGGCCCTAGTCAAATGGTAAGTTGAAAAAAATAAATCTATAAAAAATACATTTAAAACAAAGTTGTTTTAGTAACTCTCATAAATGCGCCATATACAATATTATAAAATTGAATGATTTAACATTTTTTCTTTAGCATACATAAAAAACCCATTCAAGTCAGATAATTCAATGAAATATAAGCTCGGTTAAAAAAAATGTTTATTGTTATGCAGAATGCACTCAGCGGAACCAAATGTATTTTTATTGTTTTTTTTTTTTTTTGTCGATTTAATAGAATTTAAAAGAAACAATTAAAGCCAATCAAAACCATAATTTTTTTCTGTTGGTTTGTTTTAGGCTTTCTGAGACTCTTTGATCTCCTTTAAATACAAAGAGTTACATTATTATGCATGTGAAATGTTAGTAATTACGATGACCATAATAATAGTATTTAACGTACGATATTATTTAAAGTAATTAATATTTATATGCAGCTGTTAACAGAATGAAAAAATAATCAATATAAGAGAGGACTGACTGAAGCTAATCGTAAATCGTGCGTAAAAAAGTTGCTGCAAATAATATTTATGTTACAAATGAAAGTCTATGAAATTAGGTAAGTACAAATACGCTTTGTATAAAATATATAAATGATAACAATTTAACTCTAAAACTGTCGACTTTATAGATTCATAACATTTAAAGTGGTAGATAATTTTGAGGCTCAATAAAGGAAAAATAGCGCAGAGCCAGACCGCATCTGGCGGCTTATTACAAATGCAGACCATGTTCGTCGCGCAATGCCGAGCAAGACAAAGCCGTGCAGACTGCAGCCAAATCTCAGTCTAAGGCACTGGCAAAGCCCCGACTTTGCCAGCATTGTCCACATGCTCAGCCACTAGACTGGGCTCCATGGGAAGAGAGAAAGAGAGGGAACATAAGAAAGCAACAGAGAAAGAGAGGGAGATGCTGCCTAGAGTCTAGACGCAAATCCATTTGCCACAACTGTCAAAATTGGCTTGCGCAAATGTTGCATGATGAACTCTGCCAAAAAATATACATATATATTTTCTCCCAATATCTATACACTTACTATTTTCAGCGTTAATTTGGCACGCATGCAACAAGCGGCACGTTTGCCTGAATGCCACGCCCACAGGGCATGCAGTTTGCATGTTTGGACGCCATGTTGCGTGCCAATTTGATAAATGTCGCATTTGATTAGCAGTCTAAGCTCCACCCTCCACTCTCCCCTCTTCCCATTTCCCCCTTCCAACCCAGCCACCTGGCAGGTCGATCCAGGCGAGGGCTTTGCATGCGGCAATTGAGAAATTTTCACAATGCAAACTTTGGCCAAGTTTGCATAATAAATGAGCGCGCGATAAGAATACATTGAAACGCTGAAAATCTTGTTTTGTTTAACATTTTATAGCATACCTAAAGGCGCTTGAACGGAATGCGCTCCATACAAAACTTTCCGTTCTGTTGCGGCCCCAAAACTTGTTACAGGCAAATACTTTTCGAATTTTATTTGTGGGCTTTGATTTGTTGCACAGCCGGGCCGGGCGTAGGCAGTTAACCCTAAATGCCAAAGGGCAAGTGCCAAAAGTTTTGTGGCTTTGAAGATTTCCAGTTCGCTCGCCCCGATGGGGCCTTTGGATTAGGATACGTCAAATGCCACTTGCATGCCACGCGGCCTAATTTTTCTCAAAATATTTATGCATATATGATGCGAGCTTTTGATAGTTTAGAAACTCTTGATTAGTCCAAGGATAGGCTTTGATATGCGACACGTTAATTACATGACTAACATGGTTTGATATGTCTAATCAAAGAACCGATAGACCACGAAAATTAGGATCAGTAGAAATGTAATAAAATTGTTACTAGGGGCTTAAAAGTATGACAATAAGACAGTATAAAATATAAAAATTTATTTTTTTTGATATATCAAAACAGAGAACACTTCCGCCAACCAAATCCAACAAAAAATGTTCACAGCAATAAACACAAAATTATAAAAAGAAAAGAGAGAAAAGAGTGTAGTCATGTGGAAATACACTTTGCTTTTACAACATTTCATCAGGTAGTTTGTTAAATTAAAGCTAAACAGTTCAATGTTTTCAACAGGCATAAACTTATTTGTTTCTTGTACATTTTAAGGGATGTTCAATTTCGGAAATCTGAATAATACTTTCTGCTCAGTTGCACTAAGGGCCGAGTTTATACAAACACAATGCGAAAGAGAATAATGGAAATAGAAATTTCAAATAATTGTATAAATTGTATTCTTTATGCTACACATACTATATTTCGTAATTAAAATTTGATATATTTACAAAGTTGCACATGAACAATAAAACAAATAAAAATGTCAATGTTTTCAGCGATTTTCCATTACGCAATACTGATTAATATTTTCTTACACCTTCACAAACAAGAATAGAATAGAATATGTGAAATGGAAATTTTTAATGAATGTGTAAATTGCAATGAAAAAATGTCTTAAATTAAAGAAGATAAATTCATGAAAATTGACCGAGAGCAAAAGACTTCGATAACCGAATATTTTATCTATTTTTTAATAAATCTATTTTTAACTCGTCTTCTAATGGGACCCATAAATATAAATAGGGTGATGAAAGGCATTTACAAAACTGAAGAAAATGTTCTTTGTGCTCAGATAGTTGCAGGCCAGAGTCCACATCAACCGGCAGCCAGATAAATTTAAAATAAACCAGGCCAAGTTGAGGTATTACCAACGAAACAATGGAACAAACACCGGACCCGTCAGAGGCTAAAAGACAATACAAAACTTGGTCAGGCAAATTAGCCAGCGAAAACAAACTCAATTAGTTATGCGCATTTTTTTGTGGCAAGTCTTAAAACTCGCCGCAATGGCCGCTGCTGCTGCTGCTGCAGCTCTTATTGTAGACTCATTAATATTAAAACAGGATGCACGATGCCCAAGTGCAAACCACTTTTATTTTAATTTTAATGAAGGGACAAAGAAACACGCCCAATTGTATGCAACATTGTGTTGGTTGTTTTTTTCTTTCTTTCTGGATTTTTGTATTTTTAACTTAAATTTGTGCCACTTCTGTTTTGCATGTTGCTGGGGCACACAACAACAAAAAACACCGAATCGCGCCCAAAACTGACCCAAATACCTGCTCGACTGTCCTGTATATATTATATATATACAGATTTCATTGTTTTCGCGTTTACAATTTATGGGCGAATGCCAAATAGAGGAAGGCCGAGAGCACAACGCAGAGGCAGTCAAGTGCACAAAGCTCCACTTTATCAATATACACATAGCTTTTGTTGTCCTGCTTAAAGTAAAGTTTAAAGTTGCATAAATTACGATTGCTAAATGCCTGAAAAAAATGTATAATAAATGAATGAAAAATCAATCAACAATGTAACTACAGCAAAATGAATTAACAATGCTTTACAATTATTTAATGTCCTTTAAAAAATAAAAGAAAACAATACACGACTGTTTTCTACTTTTCCATAATTCACCAATGTATTGCCATGGTCATTTCAATTTAATCCAAAATAAAAACAAAAGAAATTGCAGAAATTTCGGCACAAAACCATTTAGCTTTTCGATTGACCTGCAATAGTTCCTCTGAAAACAAATCCCTTTTAAGCAAAAAAAAAAAAATTGATTTAAATCATAAGCTTGTGTTGGTTCAGCTAAACGGTTGGAATTGATTTAATCTTCTGAGAGCTTCACTAAAACATCGCGAATTAAATTGGTTTCGCCAATTCTGAATTAAATTCTTATTGTTTAAGCTTCACGAAAAGCTTCTTGAAAACTCTCGCTCTCGCTCTCTCTCCCTCTGTTAATGCGCTTAAATGCTATGCCATTTTACTATAACAACGCCCCATTGGCCACAAAAAGTATTTTGTTCTTAGATCCTTACAAACAGAACGAACCCCTTCGTTCACTTTTGTTTTCACCTTTAAAGCGATTTCCCTTGTTGTCGTTTGATTTTCTATATACTTATCGCCCTTGATACAATTTTAAAGTAAACCTGAACTTAATCATGCCATGCCGTTGATCATCCGCATCTTCATCATGAGCGCTGCTGTTCGGGAGCCATCTAATCCCGTTAAAGCTGCCAAAAATCCACGACATGGCTCAACGCGTCGATATGATACAACCCGAAAAAGTGCGATTATTTTCGTTACACCAACGATTAAATACTCTTATGATAAGGAATTTTCGCACATATAGGGAGAAGAGAGAATCTGTTTATTGCTGAAATAAGTTTAGAAACAGAATGTTTGCCAATAAAAAAACTCATTTCTGGAACATTTCCTTCTTTATCAATACTATAGACTCATTGAAATCGGAGTTGTTTGCTTATATGCGTCCCACGTTTCATGAGGCAAATTTAATACCCTTCACAAGAGTACAAATAGAGAGAAAAGTATGCAACAACCAAAGGGGCGAAGCTGTGCAGGGCACGGCTGCTGGGCACTCGTGAAAGGCGCTTAGCCCAGCCGGCCGAGCTGACAGACAAAGCTACAGGCCTAAGCTCACTCTGCCGCTCTCCCCCGCCCTATGCCCGGCCCTTCTGACAGACCCTGGGGCGCTTTACAACAAAGCAAAACGGTAAATAAAGGCGAACACACGATGACAGCGACCTATGAATGAGAATCAAAGCAAATCAATGCGTAGCTTTTGTCCACTTTCTCGCTGCCTGGGCGTACGCCCCGCAGCGGCCCTCACTTAAATGTGATGAAAATTGAAAAATTTACTTTGGCAATTTTCGTTGCCTTTTGCCGACAATGAAATATGTCAATTTCAATTATGCCCAGCGACAGAGCGACAGGCCACGCCCTCCGCCTACCGCCCAAACATACAACGCCGCAGGCAATTGAAATGTCACGAGCGCAAATTGTGAAAGGGCCCAACACTTTAGGGCGCCCTTCCCACCCCCCCACTACCCACACTCCATCCGGCAGGCAGGAATTTATTGGGACAAATCGACAGTTCGACAAATGTGTCAATTTTATGTAAAAATTGTGAATCTGCATCGATTACAGCTCTGATAACAGTTAACGGTTCTCGCCTGGAATTAAGGCCTTGCAGAGCGTTTTTCAGATTTTAGCAGGGGGCGGAAACTGTCAAGCTGGGTAATTAGAATTGTTTTGGGCGTGTCTGATGTAAATTGTTGACAGTTGTGATGCCTGAGGCAACGATTTTCAAAATAGATGTTGAATTGAGTAATACCGGGGGATAGGAAGGATTTTCTTGATTGGAAGGCAATCGGCAATCGAAGAAATTATTGATTGAAATGTTAGTTAAGTAAAAAAAGCAAATGAAAATATGTATATATAAGTATATACCCAGCCTGAAACTGGTTTTAACTTACATTACGTTTAACTTCCATCCCTTACATCTTAAAAAAGATGTCCTAACTGTGAGAATTACGATTACGTAATATTCCAAAGTCGGTTAAAGCCAACAGGTATGCAAAACACTTAAGAACCTAGTCTAAGGTGGTTTGAAATCAGTTTGCAATGTAATCACACAAAGCACATGATTCTACGTAACTTTTTTCCTTTAGAAAATAAAAATGCAATAAAATTAAAGGGCCAGACACAGACACTTACGATTATGAAGTTAGAAAAGATCAATAAATGTGCTAAAATAAGCTGATGGGGTAGATTCAGGCGTGATTTCCTGGCCATGTATTCGCCTATCAAGAAACCAATTGCAGGGCCATAAAACTGGCGTTCGGCTACAGGAAACACAACGTCTGGTTCTGTGGCTTAAAGTAAACCCAATGGCAAGCGGGTCATTAAACAATGCGAATATGTTGTATCGCCTATCGTCAGACTGAATGACAGACGAACTGACTGACGGACTGACGGACTGACTGACTGACTGACTGACTGATTGATTTGCAACGAGCGACTGGCAACTGGCGAATGGCAACTTGAGATTGAACTTGAAAAGTGCATGCCAGACACAACACTCTCACGATAACATACACACAACGACACACACAACACAGCAACAACAAAGGCGTCTAGCAAAAATGTCATGTCGAAGACTCTCGGCACCGCCTGTCATCGATATGATCTCGTCATTGCCACAATGCCAGGCAGAGACGCTTGTGGCGAGCGGGCGGGCTGGCGGGGAGGGGTGCAAGTGCCGTCTGCAGTTCCGGCTGTGGGCGACACTTTGATGTGAAATTGATGATGATTGAAAGTTGCATTTGTAGTGGGGTTGATATGAGGGGGGAGTGGGGTTGTCTCGGGGATATGCGTACTCTATGCTCCCAGGAACATTACCAATTCCCATCCAGCAGCAGCTCATGACATTATGTAATGTTGTGTGTTCTTTTGCTGTTGCTGTTGCATACAAATTAAGCAATTAAATGGAGAACCAGGCAACAGCGCAGCAATATAGGTTGATCAACTAACTAATGCCCTGTAGATAGTTAATAAATAACCTAATACACATATGCCTATGTTTTACTGAAATATTGATTAGCAAAATGAAAGAATTGTGCTATTATAAGATTAGCTGTCTTGAAACCCAATATCATAAACTGTAAATCTATTTCCAACAATATAAAAATATTTAAATATTTAATTGATTTAAGGAAGATAACAATACCCTCTTCAAGGGAATCAGAAATGCTACGATTTGAAACACTTCAGCCGCAAGCACACAGCACACATTGCCTGGCGAGATTTTGATATACTCTCTTTACTACACAACTTCTACAGGGTATAGCGAGGCAAGTCGCCTGCAAGCCCACCCATTCGTTGTCTCTGTTGCGAGTTTTATTTGCCGCCCAGCTATGTGCTCTAGATATATGTGTCAAAATTACTTTGGTGCCATCGTAAATTTAATTCTTAAGCGTCTGCGTCAGCAGCTGATGATTGTCATCAACATGGTCATCATCAGCATCATGATGATTGTCAAGACGAACACGTATATGCTCATTGCATTTTTATCACTTACGCGAAATTGGTTTTTATGTGCCGGAGCCTCATGTGCGCCTATTAAATTAAAACGTTGCGCCTTCCTTAGGCACTCGACATCAATTCGCAGATAGCACAAACTATACGGGAACTAAAAAAAAAAAAACCGCACGGATCCGACCCCAGCCACGGCCAGACCGTACAACCAGGCAGTTAAATAAATGCCCAGACGCCATTTAAGCAATGACAATCAGCCAAATAGCCCAGTGATATATCTTGGTCATACTTATGCGCATATAATGAAAGAGCAGCCACTTAAATGTCTGCGAGTATATATTGCTATGAGTAGCTTTTGTCGCCTGCATTGTTTATTGATTTATAGGCACAGTTCCATGCCCAGAAACTTGGCTTCTTCTCTGACCGCGGCCTGATTGCAATGTATGTGCAAAATGGGCTTATTTGGTGGGCGTCACTCAGCGGGACACTTAATAACATGTACACAAAATGCTGACTTACTCAATTATGTGGGTGTTGGAAATACATGCATGATATTTACCTGAAAGAATAGAGGAAATTTCATTAATTATAAAGCAAGACATTTAAAAACTTTTTGGATATATAATATAGAGTTAGGCAGGATAAAATATCAAATTATTCTAAGGGATGATTTATCATAGTTGGAAGCTATTTCCGATTTGACGGATGTAAATTATTTTTAATTTAATGAGTTTTCTTTTTAAAGAAATGTCTTTCGCAACTTGCTATCGAAATGTAACCATTGTGGCTACTTAAAATCGTTTTAACTAGAAGCTAACAAATGATATCGAATAGGAACGAAAACGAACGAAAACATTTAATAGATGTTTTTTGTATAATTGAATTTTTCCCTGTAATTAATGGGTTTGGAAATATAATTGAATTGTTGATAATACTTTTCTTTTAAATGGAAAATGTACTTAGGTGAAGCACACAGAAAACAGTTTGTGTTATTTCTCTAAATCTAAGCTCAAATACTTTGTTTTATTTAATGCATTTTGATAATGAAATTTCCAATATTTGCATTTGCTGTTGGACCAGAAAAGCAACAAAGTGCTGTTGCCTTGCATCTTAGATGCAAACGCAGCCTTGCCAATTTCAGGAATTTAGTTTAAAACCAATATCCGCAAAAGCAGCCACAGTGACACCTGTACCAAGCTGTTCTGTATGCATTTCAGACTATATCAAATGATATACTATTAATTCCAACAGCCTATCTATGGCCAGAGGCTAGCACAACAAACAAACAGGCGAAGCAAACCGCCAACCCACCAAACCAAACCAAACCACCGACCACTGGGGCTCTGCCAATGAAAAATCTGTCAAGCTCAGTAAACTGACAAGTTAATGCCACAGCAGCCAGGCAACGAGCCACATCCAGAGGCAGCAGGCACTGCACACTGTGGAGCCAATGACTTTGGAAAAAAGTCCCCCCAAGGCGTCGTTGTGGGGCGGCATGACTGGTCAGAAGAAGAGAGAGTGTGGCTGGTCTCTGTGGTAAAATTTAATTTAACATACAATTCAAATGCTGAGCGACAAATTCTTCAGACACACACACACACACACACACACAGACACACAGAGGCTGTATCTAAGCAAAAACCAGACCTCAGACCACAAAATACACAAAAACGTTGCCTGGACACAAAGGGCCCGTAAGGGGCAGGACGAGAGCGTTTTGTGTGGCGCATAACTTGGGCTCAAGGCTCAAGCCCTTAATTATATTGAGTGTACGAAATCCTTTAGCCACACAATGCAGCCCAGACACACACACACACACACACACACACGCACGCACACACAGTCAGGGCAACAGGAAGTGAAAGTGGTCAGGACAACAGGCAGCAATGTCCATGTCCTTGAACAGGGCATAATCCAAGCAATTTGCAATTTTTGGTAATTTAACTTGACAAAACTTTTTAATGGCCAATGCCAGCCGGCAGCTTGTTCCCCTCTGTGGATACACCAACTCCCCCTCGACAACTCTTCGAAATAGACGCCATTTGTGGCGATTGGTTGTGCAACTGTTGCAGCTTGGGTTTCGAGTCGAGTAGAGAGAGCGGAAGAGTGGACGTGCGGACGAGCGGCAAGCCTAAGCCCAAATAAAATAAAAAAAAAAAAAACCCAATTCCCAATCAAGTCGAAACCCTTTGTGCCGTTATAAGGCCATAATTTTTGATTGTTATGTACTTTAAGCGGATTTTGGCAGATCGCAAGGGGGGAATTATTATAATTTTGTTTTTTTTTTTTTTTATAGATGTTGCATGCAAATGCTTGCTGCCTCACTCGAATTTAAATTTCATTTCGTTTGTTTTCATTTTTGTGTTGTTGTCTTTTGGTCTATTATGTTTGATGATTTATGGTCGTATGCGCAGCTTCGCCATTAACTGGGCTTAAGGCGTTAATGTCCTTAGCGCAGGATTCGCCAAAGAGTTGGCAATTTATGCGTTGATTTGATTTTAATCTCTTTCTACGAACCGTTTGGGAATTTCAACAGCTTTTTCCCATTGTTTCGCGCAAATCTGTTAATGTGTGCAGATTTGTGGACCAAATATTTTGGTTACGATAAGCTTTGCCCGTTTTCAAGCAGACGAAGGTAGTTGGCGACAACTAGAAGCATAACAAAAAATATGATATGGAATACAATTCCCAGATGAATATATTCGAAATAATTGCAAAACTTTCTTCTACGGACACAACGATCGCAATTTTGAATTTGCTTTATAATTAGTTGATTAATACAAACGAATAGGAGGATCTTAAAGTATTCTGTATTCAGTATTAAGTATTTACAATATACTTTATTTTTAACTCTTCACATTTTTTTACCTAGATAATAACTAACTTAGTTCGGAACTCATTTTCCATTAAATAATTTATTCTATACCCTCTTTCAAGTCTTATGTTCCTTAGCCAGGAGCTGGCCTGTATACAGCTTATATCAAGGTGTTGTATATCGAGGAGTTGCCAGTTTATCTTTCTAACCCAAGCTCAAGTGTTAGTAGAAACTCATTTGATAATAATCTAAGTTGTTTTGCTTTAATCAAAAACATTTGAAAACCGATCTCACACTTAACTTTCTGGAGTTGTATATCAAATTGTCTCGCTCTCCTTAATCAAAAATTTCCAACTTTTCTCATACCAACAACAAGCACAATATTTATAGCTCTAATTACAAACAACAGCAGCTCACACTGACAGCAACAACGGCAAATAGAACAGGAGTCACGCCGCACTGGGAGTATCAGGAAGCGAAATATCAACTGCGCAGCAAAAAAAAAAAGGAGAGAGTGAAAATGAAAATGGGAGGAAAAGCAGGACGTAATACTGCGACCATAAGCCACAATTTCAGCGACGCCGAAAAACAGTTTAACTGTCAAAAATGACAAATAGCTCGCTGAGGATTTAATTTGAAATGCAGTTGCCTCAGTTTTGCATTGCAGTGGAAATTAACTAAAAGAGTGCGCAAAACCGTTTGCCGGGAAAACTTCGTTAGATGGAAAAACCCACCCCAACCAAAGCTATGTGCGCCATGGCAACAGCAGCAGCAGCAGCAGCAGCGGCAGCAACCACCGAAAATCTTTGCAAAAGTAGCGAAACGGAAGTGGAATTAAAAACGCGACGCATTTGAGAAGGGACACCTTGCTGCAGCGGGGCATGCGAGAGGGAGTTGGCTCAGAGGGGTGCGTCTGCGCCACCGGCAAGCCAAGGGGGTGCAGCAGATACGCTTTGCGGCCTCTGGTCACATAGCAATGTGGCCTTTCATGTTCGTACGCAAAATTAGGATTGCACAAAAAGGAGAGAACAAAAAAAAAAAAAGCAAGCTAAAAGGATTTTCAGTCCACAGGCAGGCCGATTTAAACATCGAGCAGGGCAGTACGAGTTAGGAGCATATATATAAATTAATCGTATACTCAATGCTCAGTCAGACATTTTATTGCAATTTCAAATATTTCCATCAATGTTGCCGGGAACAACGCACGTGCCCGGCACGGCCAAGGGTGGGGGTTGCATCTATCCGCTTATTAAAAATATTTGTTTGGGTTTTGTATCTGTCGGATGGCATTGTCTTGCCTAATGATGTTTACGACTTGCTCGGGCATATAATTACATTTTCAAACTGAACATTTTTCAACCTCGACGCACATTAAACACACATGTCCAAAGCTTATTTTGGGGAGCGCCCCCAAGACTCACGTCAGAAAATGGCAGTTCCATGCGAAACATGAGGTTGGTCATGGTCTACTGTTACTTTCTGTGAGATATGATTTGTGTTAACTGAGTGTTCTTTATAAGAATTAATACTGTTTATTTCTGTGCATAAACAAAACGGCTTCTGTTTTCTTTTTTTTTTAGTTTTCTTTAAAAAATATTTTCCTATTTACTGCCTCATTATTCTTGAATTTCGTTATATATTTATCTTTCGTTATCTTTGAATACGATTCTAGATCGAAGATATCTTTTATTATATAAAATATCTCTAAATTAATTTAATTACATTCCATGCTGTATTATATTATATCATATTATAAACAAAAAATACTTTGCAGTTCCAAGTATTCAAAGTTTCGCAGTTTTAGTATAAACTTTAGCTTAACAGTCATGAAATGCATTTCTCAACTATTGATTAGACGACTTTACGACTAATTTGCAATGCTATGCGGTTCTAATAGCAGCAGCTTAGTGGCGCCTCTCTATGCGCTTCTCACACGCAGCTGTCGTTTCTTGTCTGCGTTGTCTGGTATATAATTGCAAATCCAATTAATTTACGAACTAGTCGAAGCAAATGTGCTACTAACTGAGACATAAATAGCACAAGACTAGACACGTGTATCCACCAGATACTCAGATACGCGCGTCTCCAGCTACGCCTCGCCAATGGCTTTTATAGCTTATTGTGTCTGCGTGTGTATCTGAATTTAAAGTGCTGTCTCTAAGTGTTGACAACGTCTTTGGGATCGCTTCGAGTTTACGTCTAAGTGTGTGTGTCTGTGTGCGTATCTCAGGTTGACAAATGTACAACAATTAAGTGAGAAGTTTTGAGGATGCGGCTGATGCTGCTCCTAATGCTGATGATGCTGCCTCGAGGTTGTCAGGGAAATTGAAAAGTGAAACCTGCCGCGCATCAAAACTTTGTTCGGATTTATGTCACAAGTTTTACCGGGAAACTAACGAAAAGACCCCACAAAAACGAAACCCACATCAACATCAATTTCACTTTAATGTTTCCCGTGCTTAAAAAAGCACACACACATAAAAACTTGAAGAAGAGAAATTATGCTAATAAATCGCAGCGACACGTGTCGTTGTACTCTCCACCTAATGGACATGCGCCACGAAATATGCATTGAATATTTTTTAACATTGTACCCCCCGAGCTGCCACTGAGCTGCATTCCAGGCGAGGATTATGAACTGTGCCCGCCTGGGCGCTGCACGTGGTGTTTACACATCATTTACATAAAACGAGCAACAACTTTTGCAATTTCTTGACAAAAATTAAAAAAAAAAAACTTTAACAACGCAAGAACGGAAGAGTGCGAGTCGGAAAACCCTGCACAACAAAGTTGTTAATTATACTTGACTGGACGACAAGCCCAACCTCCCAACCCCCGTGGCAGGGCCGCAACGCTTTGCCCAGTCAAGCGCTGATAATACACCAACGGCCGAAGGGTTGGAGTGGGCGCAGTGGGGGACAGTTGAGTAAGGAACTGCTAGGAACCTGCCCGTTTATGACGTGCCCGCAAGAAGAGACCATTAATCAGCGCCTCGGTTAGACCGGTCTGCTCTTACCTCAACGCGATTTGACGCTGTTTGGAGTGGGTCGTTTTTTCTTCTTCTACTTCTTTCTCTAGCTCCCTTTCTCTCCGATTCTCATTATTCGTTGCCGGTCGCGTGCGTAACATTTAGCAACACAATACGAGACCAGCCAACGATTTTCAGATAAAGACCATTTAAGTGCAGGGAAAAAAATTGTATTTTACCTAATTGCAGTAATTAATGAGTTTAGTTTACATTTTTGATGATAATTGAAGGACGGCATGAAGCGAACTGAGCGGTGCTGCAATAATGCACTGATTGATAGTTTGGAATGTGATACAAGTTGGTAAGCACAGTAATGTGCGTAACTATTCATGGCAGTTATCAGTTATCAGAGATAAGCTGATATAGGGAGAAGTACTATTAGCAGCTAGAGTAAATATATATATATATATAATCATTTATACATATATGTATTTTCATATGTTATGTATTGAAAGGTGGTGTGTTTATTTGAATGTGGCCGTACTCATCGAAGTAAAGGAGTTAAGGAACATGTAAATGAGCTAAAAATACTTAAGTTGTAGAAAAAGTATAAATTAAAAAACTAAGCAAACTACGAAATCTTAATCAATTACCATCATCAATTTATAATCAAAGTATAAACAAAATTTCTAATGAAAATAAAATATATATAGTTACAGCTTATCAACCCAAGTTTTTAGTGTGGCCGAATTATCAATTAATTTGGATAAATATTTGAAATTATCCTTTTAGTTAGGCAAAGCCTGAAGATATTTTTAGTTTTTATTCAATTACACACACGATTAATGCAGTAAATATTTATATAATTTAGACTAGAGTAAACTAGAAATAATTGTGGATAAAAAATACTTGATATTATGAACATGATTACTCTGTAAACAATTCCGGCATGAACATATAAATTCAGCGCTCTGTAAATAACAAATCGATTCCAATTCAACTCAAGTAATTGCAGAAGAGCACAAAAGCGGCCATTAAACTAATTGCATACAATTCAAATTTTATAGCAGACATTGCCAAAATGCCAATGTTTAATATGCATATAAGAATAAATGGTCATCGTAGCTCCACAATTGCCCTCCGACCATTCAAATGAACTTGACAAAAGAGCAGCAGCAACAGCAGCCGCATCAGCTGGGACTGAAGCCATCCACACTCCGCATGGCATTCGACCTGGGCCCCAACATATGGAAAATCAAAAGCGGCAAAAAGCGAAAGCAAATTGCTTGGAGGGTCGCTGCCAAACCACCTGTGTGCAGCAGCAGCACCACCAACGCGCCCACCACCAACTTTGCGGGCCACACGAAGAGCAATCAACCCCCCGCAATGGCAAAAGCAAAGCACATTTCATACAAAATTAAATTAGAATTTTCGGTAGTTGTTTGTCTATTTGGCTCTCTGTCTCTTTGTCTGTCTCTCCTTCTAAATTTGAATAGATGGTAAAGGAAATTGCAGCACGCACGCACATAAAATGTTCCCAACAAAAAAATTAAAAAGATGAATATGCGAGTGGTCGACTAGTAGATAGCTTGTAAAGAGGCTGAAGGCAACAACATTTTAAATATTTGATTCTTATATTACTTTGTTTATTTTTAGCACCCATAATATTTCACTCCAATAATACCAGATATATGGAGAATCAGAAGAAATGGAGTGCATATCTCCTATCTGGAGATACAATTTAACAAAAAAAGAAAATCTAGATATATTAAATAAAAAAAAAAAATACAATCTGCTTAGCAGATCTTTAACTCTAGGATGAAAATATGACGTAATAAAGATATTGAATAACTTTTGCTGATGTGAAGTTTTTTGGATATCAAGAATTCATAGTCCAGGCTTCAATCCCTATCAGGAACATTTATATCCAAAACAAGTATGATTCAAAAACAAAACAAACAAAACATTTAAGATGCAGACACAAGCTACAAGTATTAAAGACACGAAATGATAGGCTCAAAGAGCTGATACCCTTACTGACACATTTAGCCAGCACAGGGTATGAGAATATTGAAATTACACGCCGAAACATTGAAGTCAAAAATATGTGTATTTGCTCGCAAATAATAGTAGGATAGTAGGAGAGTTTTGCTGTCTGGCGCAGACAGGAGCACAGAGAAATGAACAAATGACCGCAGGCAAAATACACATTTCCACTCAACCGAGTGCGTGAATGAGTGTTGGTGAGTGTTTGTGAATAATTGTGTGTGTGTGTATTTCCGAGTGTTTGTAGAGAGGGCCCAAGGGCGGGCAAAAGCTCAAATGCCTACGCAATTGTGCGAATTTTCAATTAAAATTTCTGTTTTTAATCACTTTTACTGAGCCGAGAATGAGTCCTTTGCGGAATATATAAATATACATATATATCATAAAAGTAAGGTGTATCAAGCGATGCAATTTAATTTAATGATGATCCTGATCTTTTCAAGCGGTTTACTTGTTAGCTGCTCAAAATATAATTATAGCCATCCGCAATGATGGTCATATCGCTGTCGGTGCTGTCCGCCTTGTAGTCCACGTTATGCCACACATATTCCATTTGCATGGGTATACTGATGGACACCTCACCGACGGATGAGCTGCCCGTAGATCTGGCGCCGGAGCCAGATACAGAGTCACAGCTGGAACTGCCTCGTAGCGTATCAGAGTCAGAATCATACTCATCGTAGGGCGGTTCGTAGCGCACCAGCTCTTGGCTGGGCTCCTGCTGATAGGGCACCAGTGCCAGAAAGTTATCCGTCGTGCTCCTCTCGTCATCACCCTGCGTGGCCAGCTCTTGTTTGTCATTGCTTTGTGTTTCTTGGCTGCCGCCCAGATAACTGCTGCTAATCAGCGAGGGCGAATCGCTGAAGCTCTCCATTGATGTCGACTCCGACACTAGGACTGTTAATGATTCCTTCGCATCGCTGGGCATGTTCATATGTGGCACTGTGAGCGGCATATCTTTGGCCATGGGCCTAAAGTCTGTATTCCCGCCGGCCTTGAAGCGGACTGGATGACATGGCGCACGCTCCACATACAAGGGATTGTGACGCAGTAGATCCTGCAGCTTGACAAAGGATTCACGCATTTCCCTTATCTGAGCCGGACTATAGGTCACCCATAGTGGGGAATTGGGCTGCGACAATGCGTTGATCAAAAAGTCCAGATCTTTCTCCATGAATTTCGTTAAGTCGCCGGGCCAAAATTATTTTCAAATTGTGCTTACTACAAAAACTGTAATTTTATGAACTTGACAAATTGACACACAGAGAAAGGGAAAGATTGGAGCGAATGTATGTAAAAACTCTCCGATCTGTTTTCACAATATGTCTAAATCTATGAACACAATGTGACAATTTAGAAAAGATTTTAAAAGCGATTAGTTTGCAAACGAGTACTTCATAAGCCTACGCATGCTTATAGAAATAGAGAGATATATGGTAAGATTCAAAATTAAGAAACAGAGCTTCCATAGGTATTCGAATTTGTAGCAACTGCATAAGAGAAGACTTTCTATAGAATACAAATCTCAAGTTTAAGGCACATGCAAGCACATAATGTTATATTCATATACGTAATTATTCCATTGGATTATCCTGCCACATACAAATGCAATAATAACATTTAAGTTTGTTAATATTTTAAACCCATTCTGCAAAACTTATTAAGTAACCAATTTAAAGAACAAATTGTACAAATTGTTACGCACAACTCAAAGGCAAATGTTTTACATAAGGCACTTGCATCCTGCCCTCGCTCAGGTCTCAAGTGGTTTGTCATGTGGACAGCAAAATGCACAACAAAACTAACAGCAGCAACAGCAGCAGCAACAAGAACAACAGCATCAATAAGAGGAAGACAACTAACTTGGAGCAGTTTACATTCAACCAGTCTCTAAAATAATACAATTTTCCTCTACATTTAGTCAAAGATGCCACAAAAATAAGACCTGGTCTCAATGTCTTATACAAATGCAAATGTCCTGTCGCATGGACACATGACGAACATTGTCCTTCGACCCGAACTGCGTGTCGTTTCTTACATGAAGCGAGCCCAAGCTATGCCTCAAGTGTGTCTGGAGGGGTGTGTGTTTGAGTGTGTAACGAAAGTTGCCTCAATGGTGAGCCCTTGTGCTCAGTTAACAAGCTGGCAACCAGGCCAATCGTGCTAGAGGTAGCTGCCAGTCGTGTCTTTTCAGAGCACGCACGAATCCACACAGAAGAATAGAAATAACAAATCGCAAGGTTTCTCGATATTCGGTAAAAATAATGAAATGCTATGTATGATCAGTATTTATATGGTCACACTTTTTGAACTAGAATGAATATAGTCCCTATGAATTTATTTATCAAGTTTTTTTTTTTTAAATATGTATTTATTGTATAAGGACTTATACGCGTAAATACTTCAATATAAATGTGCTGATGAAAAATACCTAATTTTTGCTTGAAATAAACGTTTGGTCACACTAATTTTGAGTCAGTGCTTATAATACGCACATTTATGGCACTCAATCGAAATGGACAATTCTTATTTTAGACTAGAACAAAGTTGTGATTGCTGTAGCGAGTTCGTGTCACTTCTTGTCGTATGACATAAGAGTGCAACACGTACCCATCGCTAATGCATCGCCTGCTCACAGTATATATGTGGCCAGATCTTTCATGGTCCTGACTCCGTGTGCTTGTTTATTTGTTTACTTTTTGCCATTTGGCTGTGTGCAAGTTTTCTTCTTGGTTTCTTTCATGTCTGTCTATGTTGTTTTTTTATATCAAGCGTGCGTCTTTATTTATTTTTTTTCTCTTTTTTTTCTCACACTGTCATGAATATTTTCATATATTTTCATATTTCATATGGCTGCATGTGACTGGCTCGTCTGCCGCTGCTCTTACGAATTTTCTGCCTTATCCTGGCAATTGTGCGCAAAACTTTTGCCTGCTCTTTGGCTGCTGCTGTTAAGGACGCATGTGTAAGACCCATGTTATTTAATAGGCTTTTGTGACTCTGCTTCAAGTGGCTGCCCCGCCAGGCCCCAGCCCATGTTTACCCAATGTTTGTCTTGTCTGTCTCAAAAGCTGCCTTTGAGTCGCATTTCTCTACTCCCCTCAGTCCCACCCCTGTGTGTATACACAGTGAATGCCGTTTTCTTGGTAATGTGTTTAGATTATTATACATATTTGGACTGTTAACTTGATGGAAGACTTTAAAGTGCTCGCACGGGAAGTACAATCTTCCAGAAACTTAAAACGTTTCATTAAAATATTCTTTTAAAAATATTCTTATATTTTTCTCGTTTAAGAGTGTACAATTTGTTGATTATTTTACAAGAAAGGATAGAAAATAATGTCAATATTATATAAGTCGCAGTCGTTCTATTCGAGCGTTTACTGTATTTCCGATCTATAAAGAACTTCGTCTTTAAGCAATTAAACGATTTGCGAAGTGCTTATAAAAGTAACTTCTGCTCTTTAAGTGTTTCATAGAAACACAACTGCTTGTAAGTAGGTCAAGCCATTAAAATTGCTACTAAACACACACTAACACACACACACACACCCACACACATTCACCCCCTGAGTGCAGATTTATGTATGGTGGGAGTTTTCGCTCTTACATGGTTTTTCCTGTCGTTGTTTAATCGTTAAAGGACCTGTTTTGTTGCCATTGCTTTTGGTTAAAGTTCTAGGCAATGCGTTGACATTACAAGCAAAGGGGGAGCGCACGCCCCTTTCCCCCAACACACGCACCCACCCACACACACACTCTCAGCCACATATGAAGCCATAACAACAGAGGGCGCCACCTGCTACTTGCCAGTTGCTTTAGTTTGACTTGTTTCCTTCCCCCCCACAGTTTGAGCTACGCAAAAGTTGCTTGCTAAATGCTTTCTGATTGTTATTTCTCGTGTTTTCGCTGCGCTCCAGTGTTGCCACATCCAAATTACAATTATTACATGCCACTGCTTCTACAGCAACTCCCACACCAACGGTTGCCCCCAGCTACTTCTGGAGTTTCCTTCAGCTTCAGCTGCTTTCTACCGAAAAACTTTCAACTTGAAGTTTGGTTGAGTTTTGCTTTTCGATTCTGGAAATGCAAAATCTGGTAATGTAGGCGTGTTTAACATAAACTTAAGCTGTTTGTAATGACTTCGTAGCGTTTTTTGGGCAACTCCTTGGCTGTCCTTTAAGCCCGCTGCGCTAAAAAGCAAATTTAATGAAAAAACTTTATGACTCAGAGATTGCCTGGGATTACAATTAAATGCTGTGGTCAAGGCAAAAGAGTTGGAATATTTTTATAATCACTGTGCAAAAGTGTTGAACAAAGTAAGTGCAAAGATAATGCGCGCTGGCAAAGTGGGATGAAGCACGAAACGTTTTTTTAAGGGTAATTTTTAAAGATTTTATCCAAAACTATGCTGTTGGATATTCTACGTGAATAATTAGCAGGCGAACTAATGAAACGCCCTTTAGAGCATACTTAAGCATGGTGCAATTTTAATAAGGGGCTTAAGTATTAATATTAAAATTTAATATTAACTATTAAGGGTTGAAGGCAAAACGAATTTTAAAATAATTGAAATACCAGCTTTTCACTCAAGCTGAACTTTTAAATATGAATGAAGTCCAGCAATTTTCATTGCCAGTGTTTTGTTGTTCACTTGCTGTGTAATATTAAATTCCAATATATTATAATTCAACAAACTTTTTTGCTGATATCTGTAAAGTGCACTCTAAGCCTTGCACAAACTATATATGAACAACATTTTTTTGTGTTATATATCCAAATTTTCTTGAGCTTTGAGAAACCTAAGCACGTCCGCTTTTGCTGTTCATTAATGATAACAGCGCGAAAAATAAAGCCAAATCGTATCATTAACTGTCGAAAAGAATAAAGAGCACCTTTTGCCGGATAAGCAGCTCATTACTCAAATGCAGGCCTATCAAAATAAAGGCAAGAAAGAAACTAGCAAAGGCAAAAGAGGAAAGTTAAGGTCAAAAATGGACGCCAGCCTGTGTGTGTATGTGTGTGTATGCTTTGGTTGTGATTTACAGCGCCTGAGGCGAGTGAGTAACTGCGTAGAAGAAATTGCTGGGCTCAGCAAACGGCAGGCTCACAATAAAACATAATAATAATTTGTTATAAAAAGCGAAGCGCACATAGAGATAAACAAAATAAATGACAAAAGCATGTCAGCACAAAAAATAAAATAGAAGTATATTTCTAAGGAACAATGAAAGAGAAATGCGAAGAAAAGAAAACTCGAATTCGCTGCAAAAAACAACAAACTAAAAGACAATTTTTTGGGTTACCCTCTGCGTTTGCCCTGCGACTTGTGCAACCCTCAGCAGTTTCTGTTATTTCTCGATTTTTTTTACGCAGCTCCTACTAGAGACATTTGCATAAATTATCATTTGTTTAACATGGCCAAGCATCCCCTCCGTAAAAAAAAGATATATATAAGGAGTCGCATTGGAGATACCTTGAAATGGTAATGGAATCAACGCGGCTGCTGCTAGCTGAGTCTCTGGCTAAATGGCAAATTGGTAATAAAAGCCGAATGCATAAAATAACATAAAACAAGAATTTATGTGTGCACAGCACAACAACAACTAACAGCAAATATCAAGCAAATTGCAATAAAATGCAAATTTAAAAGCTAAAAACGAATTGAAATGCGCCTTAAAGTCGACTACAACCAACATTTTTGTTGAAGTTTTAATATTTTATGCTTAATTTCGTTGAAATTTACCATCAAATAAAACAACATGAAGCGATGGTAACCGCAGGAAGGGTTACCAGCGGCTTGCCGAATACCAAATACCCTTCCACGGCAACTGGCAAATTTGACAGATATATCTTTTAGTTATATTTAAAGCTTAACAACTTTGAGAAATATATAACTGGTTGGTTTGGTCAACATATGAATGATTATGGATTAAAGAAATTTCGAGCGATAGTTCCTATCACAGGCTTATATATACGATATACATACTGATATATGGATGCAACCCAAACATGAACGGCATCTGTTTGAAATATAGAAATTGCGAGTTTTCTATTCACCGACTAAAGAAAACTCAAAAGGCAGTTCTACAGCCGGCAAAAATCGGACGTAACTCAAAATTAAGATTTTAGTTTAGATTGGAGTGGATAGCCTCTGAGATCGGTTTCTCTTACAAATTATTTGTTTATTAAAAATATTGTATTCATGAGATTTTACCTACGCTGTGTTCCACATTCTGTGACAAAACTAACACACTCTCTGGCAGCGTATCAAAATAAGAAGGGGCTCGCGCGCCACAGGCTGGCTGTTTATTTTGACAAGGGGCGGGAGTTGCGGGCGTTCGTCGTTGGGCCTACCCCTACCCTTACCCGTAATAAAATGTCTCGTCTCTTTATGTTGCGGTTGCTGTTCTTCTTGCTCGTGTACGCTGCCGTTTCCAAGCAGCTGAGCACAGCTGTGAAACGCAAACGTTTCCGTACATTTTAATACACTTTTTGCCAGCCACGCCCCGCCCTTATGGTGCCACCCAGTTATAAGCAAGAGCAAAAAGCAACAGCCGCCGGGCAGGTGAAGTTTTTCTTTTACTTTTCTTTTGCTCGTTTTAACTCCTCGCCCCCCTTCCCAGAAACCGCCAACAGCAACTTTTTCTGCACAATGAATTTTTGCGCATTTTCCACCTGTATGAGCTGCTGCTACCCCTCCCGCCGCCCTGTCTTCACCCCTAGCCAGTTGCAGCAGTGCACGGAAATCGATTCGTTGTGGTTGTCGCTCTGTGTAATGATAGAACGGCAAGCGCAAAAATTTCCATTTTCCATTTTATTTTCAACTTTTTTGTTGTAGTTGCGCCAAAAGTCACTGAAAGCTCTTTGCTGGTAACTATGCAAATACAAAGTAAATACCAGGGCTTAGTCATTGGCAAATTACTATTGGCCATAGCTTGGGAGAAGGGGGGCGGCAAAAGGTAGTGGCAAAGTTCAGAAATAGGTAGCCGTACCTTTCCTTGAGTCTGGCTTTAGAGCCAACTGCTAATAGAGCAGCCATGGCTAAAAAAAAATGGGCACAAATCTCAGTTAATTAAAGTCAACAGGAAAATCATTTGAAATGTAAATGTCAAAGTGCATAATAAAAATTCTAGGGTATAAGCCTTCTTTTAACGCAATAGAACAAATTGTGAGAATATATTTAAAATTATTTAGTTTTATTTTTTATTTGAATCAAAATGCAAACCAGGCCATTTTTCTTTCAACCCCTGAAGTTGAGTTAAGAAATAGTTAGAAAATCGTATTAGATATGGGTAAATAATTTGCAGAAAATATAAAATAAGTTAAACATTCACCAACATTCATTTAATATTGAAACAGATCTACGATATGCATTTTTTTTTGAGTATTATTGCAAATTCCAAAGCTTGCGAATTGCGAAACATATATATTTAATTCTTATAATCTAATTCTTTCTCAAATATTTACTACCAGTATATATTATATTCTGCATTCAAAATTTTAACAGCAACTCGGAAGGCCCGCACTTTATGCAAATCAAATGTTGGCTAATGAAAGTTTTCCATGTTTCAAGTGAAAACTGAAAATCTAATGTGGGCAATTATTGGCAGACTCCTATGTAAAAGGGTTGTCACAGATTTATGCACGATATGGGTTGTGTTGTCCCATAGAGGGAAAGTCAATGGGGAGGGAAAGCAGGCCCCAGTCTTGAAGCCACAGAGCATAGAATTTCAATTAAAAATTAGCACTTGGTCGTTAATATAAAATATTGCTAATTAGATTGCTAGACGAGAGGAACAGTAGCGTTAACTGCCGTCTGCCGCCGACTCTATAGCATTGATTTTAACACGGTCATGAATATTAAATTACCATTACACACACACACACACACACAGATACACACTTACACAAACGTAAAAGAGATATAGAGCGAGTGTGGCGTCTTCTGCACTCTCTGTGTAGTATTTACTCTGGTCGAGGCAAAAGTTTGTCTGCCATAAATTAAAATCCAAGCGCCCAGGCAACACGCCCACAGACCATGCCACACCGACGAATGCCCCTCCCAAAAAAAGGGCCCCCAGCCTATCTCTTTCTCACCATTCCCACTTCAAGCCGCCTGCCACTCAGAATGTTGACGGTAATTAACTTTTAGGCATTTCCTATGCATATTTATAGGGAGTAAAATTGGGGCGGGCGGGCGTTTGCCGTTTGTTGCTTGCATAATATTAACATATATAGCAAAGGGGGGGGGGGGGTAATGGGTAGAGGGGGGGGGGGGTCTGTTGGTGGCACAGACCAATGCTGCAACGCGTTCTCGCACTCTCAACAGATGATGCTTACAAGGCCGAGGATGAACAACAAAAATTTGTTTTCGGATTTTTTTTAAATATTTTGTTCACGCGTTATGCTATTTGTGGGCGTGGCACATCGCACATCCTTAACAATTCTGCTGCCTATTTAAAATTTCATTCTGCTTGCCTGCTGCCTTTGTCATATATAAATAATGAATTAATCATCAGTTTAGCTACGCAATTTTTATTATTTTTTT
The DNA here is from genome assembly GCF_030788295.1 of Drosophila virilis. Taxonomy (NCBI): domain Eukaryota; kingdom Metazoa; phylum Arthropoda; class Insecta; order Diptera; family Drosophilidae; genus Drosophila; species Drosophila virilis. The sequence continues at coordinate 12,698,149 of NC_091546.1, read as the reverse complement.
GAAGCGTTTTTCACAAGAGATTTTCAATTGTGCATTCAACCGAAAAATGCTGTGCCGTTCTTTTTTTATATAATACAAATTCATTCACCTATAAATTATTAATGATATATTAAAAGGACGTTTTTGTCAGTTGTATGCATTTTTTTTTTCTTTAAAGGAATTTTCTATTCATTTGTTGGGGGCCTGTCAAAACCAGTTGAAGCTGTAATCAATAAGTTTTGACAGTTGATGGCAAGGCAATTAGATGGAGCTCTTTCAAGGAACAGGGACTAGTCTATAAGCCAATAGCATTTTAAAGATAAGCGGCAAGGTTATTTGTTCCATGTTTAGGTAAAGATATATAATATACTAGCGTGTCAAATTTTTTGCAGAGCTTTCTTAGATATTAATTTTTAACACTTGAAATCCACTTCTATTTAAAATTATGTTTAAAGTAGTTTAATGTTGAAATCTTTACATTTTTAATCAATATTTTAGTATTATCTAATTGATTCTATAACATTACTCAACATTATATAGCAATATTTTGTCCATTTTGTCAGTGCAAAGTGATCGCAATCTTAATTGAATTATTTTTGCGTATCGTTTGTTCTATGCTAGAACACAAATCGAATTTGCCCAGTAGGAAAATATGCATATGCCACCCCATCAATTACCTTAGGTACAACTAACCCGGGCCCTAACGAACGCTTCACTTTAACTTTCAGTTTTAATTGGAAAACTGGCAGCAACTAGAATAACAAGAAGCAGAAGAAAACAACAACAGGAGCAACAATATTGGCATTAAACTACACTTAAAACTCAATCAACTGCATCTAACAACATTAAAAGAGGCTCCATGGAGAGAAAAGCGCATAGATGATAGAAGTGAGCGAGTGAGAGAGAGAGAGAGAGAGAGGAGGGCGGAGGCATGGCAAAAATAACGCATACGCCATGTGTTGCAGCGACTGCGTTGAAATAAAGAATGCAATCAATTTGTCAACGTCTCTTTGACTGCATACCCTATAATCAATCGACAAAACGGGTATATCGGTTAATTAGGAGTTAGCTATAACTAAATTAAAAATATAAGAATATGATTTTCAAATATTATCAAAATAATATAAATGTACACAAACAGTTCGACAAGTTGAATGCATATTGCTGCTGGCGACGCTTTGCTACGTTTGTTTGTTACATTAATTGAAATCAAAGAACAGGGCATTTTTCTGTCGTGTGGAGCACTATTAATTTTCGTAGTTACAAGAGTTACTTGCCTGCCTGTCGGTCTGTCTGTCTGTTTGTCTGTCTGTCTGACAGTCTAGCCCCATGTCCGCCGCGTTGTCATCACACACGTATGCCGGCAATTTATGTTGTCGTCTGCGTCTCGGCTTGTTTTTTGTGCCGCACGCCGAGGACAACAACGACTTGCAGCAGTGTAGTAAATAAATTTAAAAGCGCTACAAATGGGCGACATGGGCGTGGCTGGCTGGCTGCCTGCTGCTCGCCTGCCTCAAGCAATTTGCCGTGTCGAGGTGACTGGGCAACATTTTGCATGCGTTGTGTTCCCCCGTTGATGATGACATTCAAATTTACTGTGACACTAGTAAATTCAATTAAAATGCTGTGCACTGCTTGAAATGCAAACACACACACACAATAACAGAGACCCATACACACATAGAGAGACACACGCACAGGCGCTTTGCCCACTGGGCGTATGCGTAACCACATTACTTTTTGGCCTAGAATTTTGAGCTGCACTCGCCCAGGCACTTGCAGCTGCTGGCACTTAAGTGCAGTGTAGTCTAATGACTGTGCGGCCACACACTCACCATACACCACACACCATCACACACACACACACACACACTCCCACACAAACCCACACCCAACAAGAAGCCGCATGTGAACTGGTTTTACTTGAGCCGCAAAAATTAAATCCTTAATCACATAACACAGACGCTCAAGTGAGACAAAACAGGCAAAAGGATATGCGACGGCTACCACTGCTGCTGCTTCCGTGTGGTCCCAAAGGCAGAAAAAAAAAAGGAAAACAACAGACGTGTTGTTGTTGAGCTTATGATATTATTGCACTTGTCACACGCACGTAGATACAGGCCGAGAGAAAGGGAGATGCAATGCCATAAAGTATGCAAAGTTTTATGGCAGCGCAAATGAATACAGCAAACAGCAAGAATTGCCAGAAGGGGTTGTGTTTGTAGAAGGGGCCGCTTAGAGCAGAAGGGTAAAGGTATGTGCATATGCAGGTCCTTACAAAGGCATGCCAATGCAGCTCAACTCTACTTAATGTGCTCTCTTCTTCTGGCTGGCTCTGTGGCTCGAAAATATGTCAGCTGCGGCTCACGTGACGTATGCGTAATATTTGTGTGTGACCTGCCTTCAGCTCAAATCAAATTTGCACATGCATTGAAATGTTAGAGCCCAAGTGCTATGGCATGTGGAAGACACAACACAAGCAACCCTTAACGAATGCATGCAAGTCCTGGCTGGCTGGCTGGCTGGCTGCCTGGCTGGTTGTCCTGTCATCGTTATTGCTTTTGGGAATATGGATGGCATGCGCCGCACCTCCGTGCCCATTTTCCATTTGCATTTGCAAGCCTCAAACTCAGCACTCGCTCTCTGTTCTATACATTTTAATTTGAAAGAGCGACTACTCGACTCCTTGACTAGGGGTTGCTCAACAGCCTCCAAGCACGACCGCAGCTTGACTGACTGCCTGCCTGCCGAGCCTGACGAGCCTGACGTTTGTTTTCATGTGGCGCACATCTATTTTTTATAAGCAGACGCAATTGTTTCGAAAATGAAAGGTTAAATGTTAAATGTGACTTTGAAAACAATGCCAGCGTACAGCCCTCAGCCCCCCGCCCACTTTGGACACACTGTCTACCCATTCTGTTGTTGGAATGAAAGGGGTTGTCGCTTGCATCAACAACCAGGAAATGTTGTCATTGAGCGCCTGGTCCTGGCCCTGGCCCTGGCCCTGGCCCTTGGAGAGATCAACCATTGGAAACATTGTCAATGAACTTTCGGTGTGTGTGCGTGTGTGTGTATGCATGCAAAAGAGTTTTGGGAATAGATGCCAACTTTTTGGCAACGTTTTGAAATTGAGAGAGTGTGTGGCAAGCAAAGTTGACTAAATGAGAATTGAAACTGAGTGCTAAGGATAAGAATGTGGCTGGCATCTGTAATATGTAAGTGCTATGTACGTGCGGAGAAATTCAGATCGAATGGGAATAACTTATGTGCAGACAATAAAACTAAATAAAAGCTTAAGAAAAGTAGGAAAAAGATACACTTTTTATCCTTAATATAGAAATATCCTTACATCTATTTTTTGGGATGTGCGCTGACAACTTCTTTTTGAACTTTTCTCGATTTCCGTCTAAACCAAAGACGAGTCTTTTTTGTGAATTCTTCTATTGAAAATCTTTACTAAAATTTGTTATACACTTTTTATAAGCCAAAACACAAAACTTATTTAGCGCCTAAAATAGTATAGATAATCAGCAATTGCTGAACACTCGGCAAATATTTATTTTTGTGGTCTTTTTGAAAACTCTCGCCAAGGAACTTCCTGGACTATTTTCCAGCATTTTGCTGACTCGCTGTGCGCGCAACTTTTGCTTGGCCAAACAAATTGCAGTTGAACAATTGTGGCTACAACTTTTGAGAGAAAATGCAAATGAATGCGAATAACTAACATGATCATGATTTAAGTAGCTCTTAGATTATATAGGGGATAGGGTATATCTAACACCAGCCGCGTGGCATTCAATTCAATTAAAAACTGCTGACGCAGCGTTCGACAGGATGCGCATAACAAAAGATAAAGTCCTCCAAAGTGTGTGTGGGGGGTGTGAGGGGTATGGTGGAAGCGAATTGGAGTGTTGCTGATGAGGCAGCCATTAGAAGCAGAAGTGGAAACTTGGCCTGAAGGATCTGTGGGCTCTGCGTAATTACAATAAAACTAGACAAGAGCTACTAGAGACTGGAAGAGAGGTAGGGTGCGACAGAGCGAAAGAGAGAGGGAGAGAGGGGCCATAACAACAAATTACACAAATGACATGCTGATTAGGCGAGCAAATATCCTGTTACTATCTATCGTCCTTGCCTTGATTATGCAATTTTAATTAAAGACACAAAAACAAAGGCATTTCTCAGAGCCACAAAAAAAGGGGGAGATAAGAAAAGAATTGTCAACACACACTGAGCAGCAATGTTGATGTTTATGATTTCTTTTTTCGTCCTTTGAAGTCCTGGGCACTTTTAATTCAATTACGCTTTGCTCTGCTATCAGGCTGGCTGCTAGACATGGCCAGCAAAAAGGACGGCGCTAGAAATTAATGAGCGCTAAATTAGTGAAGATTATGCCATTAGGGGTTGCTACCCCTACCTCTACCCCAAGCCTTCTCTCTACCATCCCTCTCTCTACCCGCTCTCTATCGCTGTCTCTGGCTCACTTGTCTTGCCTTGTTCACAGCCTAGTCGCCAGCTCATCAACTCTCGGCATTGTCTTGCTGATTTTTATTGTTTACTTGACCTAGTTTCATCTCCGACTGCCTATTTGGCTGGCACCCCTAATGTCCTACCCCTAGCAAACATTCGACTTGCCTCAGCCTGTCTGTCCGTCTGTTTTTCGCTCCCATTCTTCTTGCCACACACACAAGAATGCGCTCATAAGTTTGGCAAAGCACTTTGTGGCTTGCTTTGTGGCTTGCCCTCGCAATGGCCAGCAATCGAAATTTATATGAAAAATAGCCTCAGCTATGGGTATGCTGAAAAAGCAATGCAGGTAAATGACAGCAGCACAGGATGAAAGATCCTTTGGCCCTCCATGCTGCGCAACTATTTTAATATGCATTTCTGAGCACTGCCAACGGCCAATTGAAATTTATGACTCTCATGCGCTCAAATAAATTTTGCCATTTTTCGTCTGGGAATTTGTTTACGGGCAAAGGTCAAATATGTTCCACATGCATAAAATGTTTATTAAAGATATTTACAAGCTAACTTGTTTACAGCATAAAGCAGCGGATGCACTATCCACAGTACATACATATATTTTTTATTGCCTATATAAACTTGAAAATCCTTTATCACACTTTTATTCATTTCACTTGAAAGCAAATTAAGTGGGCAGTTGGCTAAGCTAATAAATATTAAATATTGCAGATAGATATTAAAAGTTTTAAGAGCAAAGTCAATTTCTATAAGGAATAAAACTGAAATTGCTAATAATTATATTATATATATTTAAAGGCATACATAACATAAGCCAAAACTAACAAGTTTCACACAAGTAACAACATTTCACATTTATCAATCAGCTTTAATTTTACATAAATCGATGCATCTTGGAGTTCTTCCATAGCTGAAATGGCCAGACTCTCGCACTTGCTCCTGGGTCGGTTTATGGCCCAAAGATAAGCAATAAGTAGCCGGGCAATAACAAAGAGAAAAAATACGAAATAATTTAATAAAGAAAATGTCCCCCAGAAGTCAGCGACCCAGTGACCTTTTTTTTTTCATTGTGTGGCTGTTGGAAAATGGGCAGCATAAATAAAAAATGTTACTACATTTTGGCACATTACACAAAAATAAACGACGAAAGCGAAGAGGAAAGAAAAAACAAAGTCAACGGCAGAAGGAGCAGTTGGCTGTCAGCATAGTCCAATGTCCTGGACTAGTCCTAAGCGCCTGACCAGACCCTGATAAAAGCTGTGAAAAACTGTGAAAAACTGTCAAAATGCTCGGACTATTTTCGAGGGGAGGGCGCGATATGGCAAGGGTGAAAAGTGTTCAACTGCCGCTGGTAATCAATTCTGGCCGAGAACGTACAAAGCCAACCATTTTTCAAGCCAAAAAATGGCTGGAAAGCAGCAGCAGCAGCTTAATTAGTTGCCACGTACGGAGCATAACTCAAAAAGGGCGGACTATTAATCTAAATTATTTCGTTAGCCAAGCAAACAAATTAAAAATAAATGTTGACCCAAAGCAGGCTAAAAAGTCAACAAATTAACAAAAAAAAAAAAAGCAAATTATTTGACTTTCAAAGGTCGAGGATTCGACAGGTGTCGCAAAAGGCTCAACAGCGCCGGATAAAAGTCAACCTGAATCAATGGCTTCATTAAGTACAGACCCTGACATGGCCTTAAATGGATTCCGGCCTGCCTGCACACATAAAAAAAAAATAAACCGAGATGCCGCACAGATGAAATGATATAAATTCATATCTCTAGAGCGAAGGGCACGTCACAATATTTATCAACAATGCCTTGCGGACGTTTATTGATTAAAAAATTTTCACAAGTCGCCGTCTGGGGAAGCTTCAGACTAGATGGGCGAGTGAGGGAGTCAGAGAGAGCGTGAAAAACTGGTCTCATACACTTGTTGACAACATCATGTCCGGGGGCTACAATTTCAGTTAAGAGGTCGCCATTTTGTGGCCGAGGAACTTTTTATGTGAAAATGTGATTTTAAGCTGCTTTCGTTGCGTTCAGAATTTAATTAATAAACATTACAAATTTTTTCATTGTTTGGCGGCTTAAGCATTTTCTTTTTGGCTCGTGCTGAAAATCTGATTATGATACATTTTCAGCGCTTTGATTTTCATTTACGCAAACAAATAAACCGAAATGCCGCAGGCGTTAAGGACTTACGTGCCAACAATCAAAGTGAAGGAAGTGCAGGACGATTTACATACCTGAAACAAGAAGAGAGAAAGCGAGGAAATAAGTTGATGAAATTAATTAATTTTATTAATAACTAGATATCAAATGATATGCTAAGAGACGAAAAAAACGTTTCTTCATTGAAAAAATCTACAGTATCAATCTACAGTATGTATAAAAAAATCCACTGCATATGAAGAAATAAACCAAAGTATTCCATTATTTTGCTAGATGCTAGAAAAAACATTTTGAGCGAACTACCTTCTGCTACTTTAACGTAGTATCTCAAGCGGAAAAATATTATGTATTTGCTCGCAAATGTAAACATATCTCTACATTCTTTTAGAGTGTAACCAATAGCACCTAATCCCGCTTCCAGCCCTGCCATGGAAGTCAGCCAATAGCTATTATCGTAACGCTCGCAATCAGAAGACCTTTTCAGCTACTTCAAAATGCGCAGCCATATCAGAGGGCGCAATTACATGCAGCACGTAGCACATAAAATATAAAAATGCAGCTCAACGATGTGTTGTTTTCTTCTCAGTCCTTAGCACTGATTGACGAACTGACTGACTGACTGACTGACGGACTGGGTGACTGACTGACAGATGTTTATCAGCAACGTGCATTTTATTGCATTTCAACAGAAATCACACTATTAAATTGATAAAGCGTCAACGAACATGCCACACTTGCAGCGCGTTTCTGTTGGGTTCAATTCGATTGGGTGAGTTAAGGGATCGACCCTGTCAATATGTGAGAATCATGTAATGTGACATGCACAGCCGATCACAAGAAGTTACTTATAACAAACGACTGCGAGCCCGATAAGAATCACGTAGAAATCCACTAAAATTTAAGCTAACTTCAATTGCTGAGGCACGTTCAATGATGCGCGCTCTCAAATTAATTGATATCCGTAATTATTTCAATCAATAACAACGATAATTAATTCAAAACACGTCACAGCCAAAGGGTTCGTTTTTTCGATCAAGGTCTGAGATTTAAAGCAGCTCTCGGGGCTGTCCATCAAGGTGTCAATCGATATGTGTCGCAGACAAGAGACAGGTGATAGGACACAACACCCACTCGCACAGGCACGCCCACAATTGGCCCGGCTAAGGGCTGACTCAAACAACAGCAACTTGTAGTGTTATTTGTCGCTCAGCCACAACAACAAGAACCACTACAACTAAGTGACAACTTCATGAACTATTCAAAGTGCCAGCTGCCCCATGCCGGTTGGCACAGGTGCACAGCGAGCAGGTCCTGGCATTGCCACGACCCCTTCTTCTTTCACATCCTGTTCATGCTCCTGGCATGTGCTGTGGTCAGCGCTTGAAGTGCTACGGCTTTGGCTTTGGCTTTGGCTTTGGTTAGCTGCACTCCTGTTTTAGCCTCGGGCGTTGCTTTTGCGGCTTGTCAGTTGTCAGCGTTTTGTTGACAGTTCCCGGACATCGGGTTGACCAGCAGACCCAGCCGAGCTGGGTTCGGTTTTGGGGCTCTCTAGCTAACGTTGAAAGCAATGCGTTAATAATTGAATAGCCTCCAATAGAGTATGCAATAACAATTTGATTTATTTAGAGATAATTTAAGACAGTAACAACAATTTGATGGCCTGATTAGACGCTTGTTTCGCTGTGTGCAACAGCTTAGGCGCACTTATAATACACCTAATTGCCGGTAATAGTATATTTTGGAGTATACAACTTTAAAAGGGCATTCAATCAAGATACGAAATTTCCATTTAATATACATAGTTAAGAAACACGAATAGTGAGCATAAATTACACAGTCTATTGTGAGATCTTTAAAGCAAATGAAAGGTACGAAAGCTACTGCGAAATAAATTAGATATTAAAAGCTTCCAAGTAATTTTTATCAATTTGCTAGGCACCCTTTAGCCCATTTAAGTCCATAAACTAACGAAAATGTTGTGTAAGGATTTTTGTGAGCCCATTGCAAACAGATAGAACATTGCAACAATTGTATATAACAGGAAGAAGAAAGCATCTCCTACCCCATAAAGTATACAGATTCTTAATAGTAGATCAATAGTCAAGCAATCGATAAAAAACGATATTGAATCATGTTTCATGCAGCTACTAAAATAGTATATATAGATTGAGTATTCATTTGGTTAATATTTAGACACATTTGCTGTCAAACTCTGGCAAATTTTGAATTTTGTAACAACCAAAAATAGTCAGATTTGCAATTTTTAAATTCCTTTTCAAACTTAACAGAGCAAAAAGTAGACACATTTTTGCTGCAACAACTGTATTCAAAACTGTGAAATAAATCAGCAGGCAGTGCATTTGCGTATTTTAAATTCAATTAGAGAACTGAACGCGATTGCCGCATTATAAACGCATTCAGACATAAAGTCTGGCTGTCCAGCACAAAAATCAAAAAACATTAACAAATTTACAACTGATTTAACAATAAAATTGCACAGCTCTGGTATTGCAAATTAATGGAAATAATTTTCGAAATAATTTACACGAACGAGAATCAAATTGTTTTTAATTATGCGTATAAATAAAGTGCTGAAAATCAAGAATATACAGATATATACCTATATAGCTATAAATATATATATTTAAATCTATACAAATTTAATTTTTTTTTTTTTTTTTGTTCGTGCTGGGGCGTCAAAAACATTTATCGGAAGTTTTTAATTTACATGAATATGCAAATTTTTGGACTAAATGAACTGAACGGAACAGAGCACATGAAAAAGCCGCGCATGGTAAATAATCGAGTGAAACTTTAATGAAAACTCAATGGAAATTTGTGCAATGAAAAATTGTTAATGAAATTTACGTGCACTTATCGGCGACTTCTTTAAATGCGTTTAATGACTTTTAGCATTTAATTTAAGGGCAAGCCCGAGCGCGCGTTAATCATGAGGGCGGCCAGGGGGTGGCAGATTTTTATGACTGTTAAACGTTTGACGCGCGCGGCGCTCTCAATGACTTTCATGTGCGTGCCGGACAATAAAAGCCCTTCGCTTTTTTTATTTTTTTTTTTTTTTTTGGTTCATTTTTTAATTAGCCACCACATAAAAAGTCACCCCACACTGCGGTTGCAATGAGCCGGGTGCAGGCCAGCGCCAGCAGCCAGCATGTCACATGTGGCGTTAACAACGTGGCACGAGGCAACAACAGCAACAGCTGCCAACGTTGTCGCAGTTGTAAGGTGTCTTTCAACTACAACATGCCCACAGTTTTAAATATATCTGCTCTCGTTTTTGTTTGTTTTGTTGCATGTCTGTAGCCCATATGAGCACAGAGGAGCGGCGGGTTTTTTAATGTCCTGCACAGCGGCAACTGTCAACGGGCTTGTTGACGTTTTAAATTTCTTTGCTGGCCACGCGAGACACTGTGCCAGAGATGTCTATCGGTGCACGATAGTCATTGGTCAGGTGTGAATGGCTTATAACAGCGCAGAGATTTACAACGATTGAGGTCTTGTTTGTGATTCAAGGCTGCACGTGGCCCGTAATCTGTGTGTTTCAAAAATCTATATGCTCTCTCTTTGAACTATTTTAATTGGAATAGTGTATTGAAATTAGTCAAGTCAAGAAGGTCGCTTACTTTTGATATACACCGCCGCGTTTTTTTGCAAGTCACATGTTATCAGGCAGCAATTACACAAACACACACCATATTTTCTTATCACTCGGTTTGGTTGTGTCTGTTGCTTGTCTGCTCTTTCTGTTGATTGTCAGTTTTTTCTGTTAGCTCGCGGCTTTTCTGATTTCTTATGCTGGCTGCCATTTGCTGATTGATTCGCTATAGATTGAACAAAATGCTCATTTGCCAGCTTAAATGTCTTTAAATGCAATTACAATGCTTCTTGTGCATTGTTATTTGACGGTAATTACAAAATAAGTGTGCTTTTTCAAAAAGGAGGCTAGCCAAACATGATTTTGCAAACCTTGATGAAATGTCTCTGTATAGCCCATGAGTATATATATTCAAGATCGGTATTATCAGACAGTTTCTATGCGGATTAGCCTCTCAGTCTTGAAGCTATCGTATTGAAACTTTCTCTATGTCGGAACCGGCCGGGTTGAACCACTATTTAAAAAGTTGTCATAGGCACGATCGGTCTTTTATGGGAAACATTTTGTTTATCAAGATATCCTACCCAAACTCGGCAATTACCAGTTTCACAATGATCCCTACTCAGAACTTTTGAGCTTTTGAACTATTCTCCCATAAATGCAAAAGCGAAATGTCTACAAAAGAGTAAGTCTTCTCTTTCAATCTTTCTCGCTAGGCATTATATCGACTTCAATTAAAATTTAATAGTAATTATTAGATTCATGGTTACTTTTCTATAATCCAACTTTATGTATAGCTTTGAAATATATATAACAATAAATAGTTTATGTATCCCAATTTCCAACTTCCGATCTGCTCTAACAACCACGCACTATCGTGTGCATAGATTAAGTTCTTTATGGGCTTTTATTTTAAGTTATATTTGCAAAAATCCGACACATGTTTAGGCAATAAGCCGGCTTCTGTGGTATCTGCCTAGTCGAGCACTCTGGTACACGGCACATGTTTCGAGGTACTTAGCTCAATTTTATTTATTATCTGGCATGTGTTTATGACATTCTCATTAATTGTGCAAACAGTTTGAAACTAACAATAATTTTTTATATCGCGCCAATAAACAACAAAGTGGCAACATATTGCAAGCTCGAGCTGCTCTATAAATAAAATCGAAAAAAAATTAAAAAAAAAAGCAACAAACGCTTAAACCAAATGCGGCTGCATTTAATTTATGCAAATGCCGCGTGAGCTGCACTAAACGCTTTCAAATGCATGCAAATAAAACGAAAGCAAAAAATACACGTAAATAAATAAATGCAAGCAAATTGCAAAGCGTTTAGCACACATGCCTGAGCTTATTTTATAGTTTTTTTTTTGTTTGGCATTTATTTATTGCATTTTGAAATGACAAATAAATAAATAATGCCGCCATCGCGCAAAGTGTTGGCATTGCGCTCTTTGTGCCATGCATTCTATTTTGACACGATATTTTATGCAAAATATATATTTTATTTTACGGTATTTTGTTGTAAATCCCTCATTAGAAAAAACAAAATCTAAAGCAAACAACCAGCATTTGCATAAAATGTTAGAATTAAAATTTAATTCTGTGATTTGTCAAAAAATTAGAAAAAAAAAAACGGAAATTAAGTGAGCGAAAAAAATAAATGTATTAAAAATTAAATATGTAAATTGCCTAAATAATTATTATATACTGAAAAAAAATGCAGTTTTTTAAGCATTAAATAAATAAATTATAATTATTTAAAATGTGTCCAATCAATTAATTCAAATGAATTAATTTATGAGCATAAACTAATTAGTGAATATATTTATTCAAAACATAACAAAATGAAACGTTATTTAATTGTAATATTTCAACAAACATTAGGCAGTACTTAAAATATTTAATATTCCGAAATCTGAACTAAACCATAGAAACATAAAAAAACAATGTCCTAAAAAACTGTTCAATAAAAAATCTTGAAGCGTACTTATTGAAAGCAGAATTATATATATAATAAATTGTCATTAAGTACAAGAGCTAAGTTAAACAATTTGAAAGCCCGTAAATTTCAATTGATGACAATAAAATAACGCACTAAAAAAAACGGACAGAAACTGAGCGCATTATTTCACATAGATTTATTCGTGGCTGGCTTACAGAAAGTACACAAGAATTGCATTTTCTATTTGACAAGCGATCCCTCTCTCTATCTCGCTCTGGCACACAAGAGCAGACACAATGCAATTGAGAAAGAAAAACAATAAAAACTGTTTTAAAAATTTCACACAAACAATACACAAACACAAACTACAAGTAGCAATAAAATTTTAATAACTTTCGTTGGGTTCATTGGGCTGGGTCAAATGCAGAGCCCTCATCGCATGAGCTGGAAGGGAAATGGTCATAAAATTTTCAACAGAAATCAAAACAAAACCAAAAAATTATAAACTAAAACGCCAGACAGCAAACAAAACTGGGCAATCAATGAATATGGTCAGCAGCGGGCAGTTGGGCAACGAAAACTAATTAAATTAAATCAATAATAGGGGCTGCAGGGTCGTCCGGCTGCTCGGCCCAGACAATTAAAACTTGCAGTGCATTTAAAACCCCAGAAAAACAATTGACAAACAAAAACGCAACTTTGCCAACTTTTCAAATGAACAGCAAACGCAATTTTCCTTGCCTATTTTTTTGGGAAGCTGCTGCTGGTCGCGGGGCATGCGGGGCGCTTCAACAAAAGTAATTATGGCACAAAACATTTATAATTTTACCTACTTATGGGTGCAAAAAACCTTGACAATTGCCTTGAAACATGCAAAACGCGCATAAATTATCGCAACAACAACTGCGAAAAGGCAAAGCGAGAAAAGCGCAAAAAGCATTTTCCAGTTCTTAGCCAACAAAATATAATTCTGCACTTAGGCGCACAAAAAAAAAATAGAAGTAATTCCTAGATAAGCAAGCGAAAAATAACGAAAAAATACAAAATCATAAAAGAACACTTGGGCACGCCCACAGCGCCCACCCGCAGCTGATTTGACATTTATGGCGGAAATAATTAGAAACCTTTCCCAACAGGCGTGAAAGTGAAGTTTGAAACGATAATGGAAATTACAGAGCGCCAAACGAAACGAGTGAAAACAAATTAAAATTACAGATACGAAAACAAATTCCATCATCGTTCGTTCAAATGAATTCCAATTGTGAAAAGCTGCGGAATGTGCTTATTGTAGGAGAAAGATAATGGTATCTCCTAGAAGTAAAGCAACAGCAAAGGTTAAAGGGTTTAAATTTACAAAATAAAGAAAGAAACTCTTTACAAATAGAATATTGAGCTAGTTCTTTCAAAAAACTTAGCTATTTTCATACATATGTATAGATGCAATATTTAATTGATTAATGCTTTTTTGGCTTTATTCAAGCTTTAAAAGTATGCAAATTATGCTAATGATATTACAGAGTAAAACCATTAGAAATCAATTTTATAAAGTAGTATAAGCTAGTTTTGCAATGATTCTAAGAGTTAGATTATCAGCTAAAAATTCTATAGGGTATATAGTATATAGTTATATATATCTAGGCAAAACGATTTGAAAACATTTCGTGCTATGCCTAAAATACTTGGTTAATTTCTTTAATAATAAATTGAATCAAGTGAGAGATATGTATAGTTTTAGATTCCAATTCATTTTCTTTCAGATTTTTTAAGAAGTCTGCGCCAATTAAGCTTTAACTCGCCCCATCTTAAAGCCTTCAAAGATGCGCCCGCTCGTTTACAGCTCAGATGGGATTTCTTTTATACATATTTCTTTTTTATGTTACAATAACTTTCCATTTAAGTTTTCGCCGCATTCAAGTCTAATTCTAATGTATTTGCGTATTTATTACTTGATAGCTCGGCACCTGGCCTAAAGGACTTCCGCCTTTGGAGTTAGACTTCCTGCATTTTAGGCCAACACTTGGCTAATTACGGCCCAATTACAGTATGTATTCACTTTTATGTGTGGCGGCAGGTCCCAATATAATTACGCAGAAAAATGAATTACATAATTAATAAACAAATTCAGCGCAGCGCTAATTAACTGCCTAGAAACAGCCCGAGGCGCAGGGTGGGGGACCGGACCAACCGGAGTGGGAATTAAAGTACCAAAAGCCCAAAGTCAATGCCCAAAATGAAAGGCGCTTCAAAACACACCCACAAAGACAGGCACACACCCACGTATATACACACTTAAATACACACAAACGCACACACGCACGCACACACACACACACCACGAGAGGATAACACATGTAAGCAAATGGCAAATGGAAGAAGGCAAAAAGCATATCGACTTAATTGCTGACAGCAGAGCATTAGGCCGGCCTCTACGGGGAGTGGGAAATAAGGGAATGGTGGAAAGAGAGAGAGCGAAAGATAAAGGGAAAGAGAAAGAACTAGAATTAGAGTTAGAGTTATGAGCGTGTACGTATGTGTGTGTGTGTGTGTGTGGGTATCTATGGAGGTGTGTTTACCGCCCTTTGCATAAGCGTTACTGCTCTACTAGCGAATACCCTGTACATCAATTAAGAATAATTTATTTCCGCTATACGTTCTATAAGCCAAAAGGAGAAATTTACTTAAAAAATAAAGACATTTTTAAATAATTCTACTAAAGAACTGCTCAAAAAATAAAAGAAGATCAGAATTGCCAACCAGATAGTAGATAATAAAATATTACCTTTTAGCAAGGCAGGACACACTCACTTAACATATATACTAGTGCTTCTTTTAGTTTATCAGATTAATTCAATATTATTTACAAATGTCATATAGATAACATCTATAATTTTAATATAATATACATATGTGGGCTTCACCTAATGTTTTCTACTTTGCACTTTAATTTTTTGAATAAATAGAGACAATGAAAAAGATGATATATTAAAAAATGTAATTTTACGCAAACTTATTTCATAATTTAAGAAAAGTTCAATACACTTTCTCTTAGTCACCCCTGCATAGGATAAAAAAAAATAAAACAATTTATTTAAAAAAAAACCCTGCAATAAAATGAAAATTAAACAAAAAGCAGCCAACGAAAATTGCGTCACAATGAAAATCCCTTTCAAATAGCGACACAAAGAGCAAAAACAACACACGCTGCCCTGGACTATATACAAGCAAATACTCAAGGCCCTGAAGGTACGGAGTGTGTGTGTGGGTGTGTTGTGAGTGTGTGAGGGTGTGTATGTGTGTGTGTGTGTTCTTAAGCTGTGCTTAATTCAAATAAAATTGCTCGCTTTTTGCCATTTGTTTGCCGACTTGCGCTATGTGAAAATTATTTTGTCACGAGAAATTTCAACATTTGCTTGTTCACAAATAATAAACTAAGGACCCAAACCCAAACAACCTGGCAAAGTGCTCACGAAAATGCCGCGCTATAATTTACCTGCCTTTGGCATTGTTTGCTGCCATTTGAAGCGCTTTTCCCAGGTGCATAATTTTCAGGCAATTTTTTTCTCAACGCAGAACTTTCATTTGGCCCGCTTTGAATGGGCGTCAACTGGGCCCTGGAACTGTTCCACGTATAATTCTCTTATTTTGTGTCAAAGTGCAAACGGAAAACTTGTACAAAAGCAGCTAAGTGCCAGTTTATGCTGCCAAAAATATATATCCAGACATATGCATTATCTACTTGGCGTCACGTGTGCATGTGTGTGTTTGTGTGTGTGTGTGTGTGTGTGTGTGTGTGTGTGTGTGTGCTTAGCGACAGTCTCTAGTGTACTGCCAGCAGGAGCTGACCAGTGAGCAGACCCTTTGGAGCATTCCACTGTAGCATTCCCCAGGGCCTCGTGTTTGTCCAGTGGCCGGCACAGTGTGCCGTGGCCTGACAGTGATGCATACTCGTAAACATTTTAATTGGCACGCATTCGTCGTATTGTCCGAGATGTGACCAGATAAGGTAATGGTAATTGATTAGACTATAGCATAAGGTCCGAGCGAGCGGACAGTAATGTCAACTATTAGGAGAGCACACTTTTAACAGCCACTGTAATCGTTAAGTTGGCAATAACAGTCACAGTAATAGTGAAAATAAGCAGTTACTGTAAAAACGACAAAGGCACAACAAGCTTAAAAGCGAACAGTTACTTTAGAAGTAACATTTCAGCAGTTACATTAATAGCAATAACTGTAACAGTAACAGTAGCAGTTGCTGTAACAGTAAAAGTAACAGTAACAGTTCGGTTGGACTTTCACTGACAAGAAGAAAAGTTCTGGTTCTAACCGCACTTTGTCATATATTTTAAGAATTCAGACTTTTTTTGATATGGTTTGGTTTCGTTTACTAAGATTAGAATTCCAGGTTAATACCGATAGAAGTATGTTTCTTGTCTGTTTGTCCAAAGATATCTTTTTTATATAAAAAACGATATTTATGGAATAAGAAAATATTAAAACGATAGAGTCCTAGTTGTATCTACAAGAGCTTCCAATAGCATGACTAAATATTTATGTTAGATAATGCCAACGTAAAGCAATGCCAGCGGGCTGGTGGGGGTTAAAACAAATGCGACCATGTTAACTGGAACAAATGCAACCATGGTAAATGGCACAAATCGAGGAACAGACGAGGCATGCAAGGGGGTTGGGACACTGAAGGGAGAGACTGTTATGGGACAGCTGCGCGGAGCTGGTGCTGGTGGTGGTTAATAACACAAAACATGTTGCGAAATGTTTGAGAAATGTTCGAGAACTAAAAATTGCACTCCTGATGGCGTCATAAATTCAGCACAGAAATGGGAACAGTCGGCAACAGGAGCTGCGAGGTAGATAACAAGGATGCCAAGGATAACAAGTACACGAACAGCGCATAATAAACTCAAAATTAATGATTTGTTCGCTAGAAATGGGTAACAAGTGGGAAAGTACGCGATGACGGGCGAAAGAGCACACACTATATGTGGAGAATATGAAACTGAGAACTACCATCAAATGCTTACCTGTAGCAGGTAGCTATCAGCGGGCTAAGGTGTGAAAAATGGCACAGCGACAACGGAGAGAAAAAAAAACTGCGCAAAAACGATGTGAAGAAAGGCAAAATGTTAGACGGCAGAGAGAGAGATAGAGAGAGAGAGAAAGAGAGAGCTGGCTAATGAGTCTTGGCCTGGCTCTGATTCAGCTCGTGCCCGCGCACCCGCGCGCAACGCTTATCTTATCAGCACACATTGTGTGCGGGCCGGGCCTAAAAGTTGATTGAGGCATGCGTTGTTCGATCGCCTGTGTGTCATCAGTGCACTAGGGGCAGCGGCAGGCATAGGGGGTAGGTGCTGGGGCAACAGCAGCAACACCTTGACAAAAGCATGGCCCATGTGCAGCTGCCTTTTTTCGTTCCTTCTTTTTGATGAGGCAGCTGTGGCTGCCTCTGCCACAGATTTGATGTTGATATTTTGGCCATTGTTTTGCACGAAATTCGACTTCAGCTGAGGGAGAAAAGATAATAAACATCTCTGGCGGACATCAGCTGCTCGGGATGCAATTGACTCAGCCAGAAATACGAGCGGAAATGCCTTGATTATTCATTTTTTCATCGAGATATCTGAGCTATCCATGTAAGTACTATCAATGCAGCATCGATGAATGAATTACTGTTTAAGTTTTCTATATCAGAATCTTATCATAACAGTTTACTGGCATTTTATGACGTTTTCTTAAGTTGAATAGGATAGTCAACTATTTGTTTTACAATTCGCACAGAATCAGTCATTCAGTTATTCTCTCAATCAGTCAGTCATTCAGTACAAATAGTTTCATAGAGATATTAAAATTATTTGCATTTCTCTCGCAGTAACCTTTGATATTTCATTCTTGGCGCAGCTGGGCTTTAAAAATTTGTTCAAGCTAATTAATGTTCAATATTCTTTAAAGCGTCAAGGTCTCCAAAATTTTCACAAAATACATACAGTACATGGGAAAACACCTTTGAAATGGAATTGCAACCGGTGGACATTATTCTGGATACTCTGCAGGGTTTCGGGCGTCCAGTAAACGAGCGGGAACTGGTCTGTGCGATATCGCATTTCAGGGGCTTGCAGTTCGATGCGATGATGAATCAGGAGACAAAGCTGAGGGAGAGTTTCCGGGAGCTGTGCAAGTTTGGCTACATTCAGCAGACCAAGCCGGGCTGGTACACGCTGTTGCCGCTGCCCAAGCACTATGATCTGCTGGAGCCGTACAACTGGAACAATATGGCATATTCCAATCTGGACTTCTTGGACAGCTCGGAGCCTGGGAAGGAGCTGCACAAGAGCACATCCGAGAGGGAAATATGTGATGCCCCCTATGAGACATTATGGGATTATATATCTTTTTTAAAAATTCACGACTCTTGCAATGAACGCAAATCAGGGCCACGCAAGGCGAGAAGTATAAAAAACTTAAAGAAAAAGAAGCCAGGACCAATATCAAAAATGGCCAGACCCTCGGCAGGCAAGATCAAGGCCAGGGCGCGAATGAATCTCAAGCTCAAAATCAAAAACATGTCCAAATCAAGGTTAAGTTTTCTGCGCAAAAAACTTACAGCCAAAAAGCGTGCCAAGTACACAAAATAGTATATGAACATAAATACAAATATATATTTATAATGGATTGCTTATGTTCGAATAATTGTTCGTTTACACGTGTTGGCAAAAGGCAAAAGCAATTCGATAAAGCAAATAAACGCAAACGAGCACATCCTGGCCAACAGCAAACCGAGCTTTTTCCTTTACTACTTCCTCATGATACCCTAGTTGAAAGAATGCTACGAATATGGCATGAAAGATGAACAGGGTAAAGTTCTTTCGAGGCCATGAGGAATATAGATATAGGGACATATTCTATGTCAGAGGATATAAGATAAGATATAAAATTGACTTTTTGATTAAAAATTTTGAAGCTTTAAAAAGCAGAGCTTAGCATTAGGATATATTAGATAGCAGGATAGATAGGATATAATGTTCGATATAAGATAAGATAAAATCTAAAATCAAGTTTTTAATTAAAAATGTTTTTGCTTTAAAAAATGAGACTTGGCATTTTATTTCTTTAACTCCATTTACGCATACTTATACACATTTTTTGCAAATATTTTGAAAATTTGCATTATATAAATAAATATTTATACATATAAATAAAATGTATAGCCCTTGCAATTTTATACTTTAATTGAAAAGAAAATCAAACCCTTTTTTAATTTACAATAATTTCTTTATCCTAAATTGGAGTTCAATAAATCTGCTCTCTTCAATATATCTTTTAACATATCTGAACCCATTTTCGCAAGTGTATCAAATATTCGACTCTCATAATTTGCTCATAATTTTTCTTCTTTGTCTGGCGCCGAAAATTTATGGTCCTTTGTCTGTCCGTCTATGCGCCTCGCGCATTTTTCATGCTAAATTTGTTTTTGCCCTTCCCCACCAAAAGCATTTCTCAACCTTCGCACACCTCATAACCAGCTTCAGCTGTCCCTTGCCACGCCCCCCGCAGCCCAGCCCATTTGGTGTGTTCCAGGACTTATTTGTTGTGGGGTTTACCGGGTGTCGCAATCTAAGAACTTTGGCACGCTAATTTAGCGATAAGTTTCTTGAGTTGGGTTGCAAACAAAACGCCCGCTTTAAGATTCAGCTCGAGCGCAAGTGGAATTTAATTTTGATTATATTTTTTGCTGTTGTTTCGGTGCTCGCGACTGCAGTAGATGCACAATTACTGAAATTCCTCAGGTGCCTCAGACGTATCAGTGAAATGTCAACGGCAAACAATTTTAATATGTCGCCAGTTTCAGGTGTTGCGTTCTATTGCGACAGACGAGCAGCCAAACCGGGACGACAGGACGACAGGTCGACTATGAAAAGGACAAGCCAAGTGCGAGAAGTGACAAATTGCCGCAGCCGAGCACAAAAGCGATAGAAACGACGCGTCAGGTCAAGGGGCAAGTGAAAAGCGACTAGAGAACAGGTAGCACGGACTATGAATAGCAAAATGCAGCTATAGAAATGAAAGCGAAAAATGGTTAAATAATTCACAGCTACTTGGCCACAGTGGAGGCTGCCTATAAAAAACAACGCGTTGACAATGCGAAATGGAGCACGAGAAGCAGCAGTTCAAAGAATTTCAATACAAAAAAGGCAACTGCGAAAAACCACTTTTGAAAGCGAAAGCTGAAAACTCGTGAGTTCTTAAAAATATTTCTTTTAAAAATTCTTCTTGACCTCTTTCGTGATAACTATTTTTGCCTACTATTTTTCTCGACTCAAAACCTATTCATATAGATAAAAACATTCTTGACTAGTAAAACATTAATAAAGAAAATATTGATTTAATACATTATTGAATAATTAAGTCCCTGAATCGAAAATAGTAACTGAATAGTTATTTAATTAATTGTTGGAAATGTTAAAAAAAATTCCTTTTAAGTCAATTTTTTGTTTGTCGATTTAAGACAATTATTTTTTTTTTTAATTCCGTCGCTTTGATACTGTGTTATAAGGTTTTTTACTTGAAAAGCTTGAAACTATATTTTTGTTAAAATAAATTCTAGAATTAAATGTTTATAACAAAACCCTTTGCAAGGCACTCAAAAAGTAATACAGTAGTCCCTCGCAAAGCGTACGCTTAGTTTTCTAAGAATATTTCAGACTCAAATAAAAAGATTATCGATTTAATAAAATAAACTGAGGTCAATTTAAATTCTAGTACATTCAAAATTCCTTAAAAAAAAATATATCCAAAAGTGAAATTTGCACTCATAACATTCAAATTCCAATTCTCATTATTGGACAACTCTCCTTTCGGGAACTTCAAATTTCCGACTGACCGACTAATTGTCTATAATTGTCAGATTATTTTATTTCATTTTCTTATAGTCAATATTTAACTGTCTATTTATGCAAGAGTTCAGTTTACTTATGCAGTTCAGATGATTGCAATAATATTTATTGCTTGGCATGAAAATTATTTAGACCTCAAATGACGGAAAACAAAACGAGTTGCAAAGATATGTGAATCGACTGAGGCTAGGGTTTTATATATGAACCTATGGATCTATGATAGAATATGAGAAATTCTAGAGACGGGTTTGTCTATAGCTCTATGATGGGATATCAGAAGTTCTAGAGATGGGCTTGTCTATAGATCTAAAATAGAATATACGCAATTTTAGATACTGTAGATGTTTATAGATTCAATGATGAAATTCTAGATACAGTGAAAAGATCTAATAACGGACAATACCTATTATGCGGACATCCCTCTTGAGCGGACACTTTTTTAAACTGTTCTGAATCAAGGCATACCAATCGCGCCTCTTTTAGGCGGACACTATCACTGCAACGGACAACAACTATCCGTGCAAGAGAGTTTTCACTGTATCCAATTAATTAATAAATCGTTTCACTTGAAGACAAAAATTCTGATATGATAAACCTGCCGTGGCTGGTCTGCAGACGAGTCACCTACCTTTTGTGCCTTGCATGTGACATTGATGGACTGCACCTCGTGCGTCTGATGTCGCTGCTCCCCGATGCACTGGCCGCAGGCGGGCATCTTGCAGTTGAGACAGTACTGGGAGAGGGTCTCCTCGTGCTCGCCGCAGACGGACTCGCGCTGCTGGGCGGCGCCGCGTGGCTTCACCAGCGTGTGCTTGGCAAGGGGGCCACGTGCCGGATGGCAGAGCTCCCGGCACTGATCGCAATAGCGAATCTCGCACTGTTCACAGATCAGCGAGGCGACCTTCGGGTCTGTTTCGCACATTTGGCAGCGCAGCGCCTCGCGGGCACAGAAGCGATCGACAATGGCCTCCATGGCGCGATAGGTGGGCAAATTGCGCACGCCGCCCTCGTCGAAGAACACCAGCTTTCTGCACAGCGGACAGGTGAGGCAGTAGGCGGCGCCGGGTGGCGCCACAACGCTGCCCTGGAGCAGGCCCTGCAGCTGCCCGGTGCCGGCATAGGACACCGGCCGGGATGTGTTCGAGCAGCAGACAACGCCCGAATCGGCCTCACTGAAGATGCTCACCTTGTCGGACTGATCCTGGTCCGAGGTGACGCTCTCGCTGCCCGTCGCCGAGCTGGCGGTGCTTGCCGCCGAGCTGTGCGAGCTGTGCCGTGTGCCCGGCCCCGGTCCGGCTGCTCCGTTCCCGCCAACCGGGCCAACCGCTTGCCCATTGCCAGGCGCATGTAGTCCAGCTGTGGCAACGCCTGCACCATTGGCCACGCCTGCTCCATTGGCCACCGCAGCAGCGGCAGCGGCAGCGGCAGCGGCAGTGAGCGGCGCGCCCGGCGTGTAGGGCGTCTGTATGTCCAGGGCGCAGCCCAGGCACAGGGCGTGGAAGCAGGGCAGCAGCACGGGATTCGCATACAGCTGCTTGCAGGTGGGACAACGCAGTTCGTCCTCCATGTTGTTGTGTTTATTTGTGTTTCTTTTCTGTGGGCTTTTGCTTGTGTGTTTTTGCTTTTCGCGTTGGCTGCGATTGGAATTGGCCAAGGTTAACGGTAAACTGCTGTTTGATGGGATTTCGTTTATAAATTGAATTGTTGCTGTTCACTCATTTTGTCGCATTTTATTAACTTTTGTTTTTATTAACCGTTAGTATTCATTACACTTTACACTGGTTTGCTGTTATTGTTGCTGCTGTTTCAACAATTTACGCCTTTTTTTCTGCACTTTTATTTCGCACACAATTCGCAACGGTAAATTGCACAAAACTCGCGCGTTTTTTTCCTACTACACGTTTGTTCAACCGCTCTGCACGTCCGCTTGCCGTTAAACTTCGTCAAAGACTAAACTGTTAGCCGGCTGTTAAATGTTAAAGCATGCAATTCCGTCGCTTGCCGTACAGCTGCTGTTAGTTAGCATGCGTTGGAGCGAAACGTTTGACGAAACTTAACGAAACGACTGCAGCGCAACAACAGCGTCAGCATTTAACAGCAGCAAATCGGTTTAATTCAAAATCTCTTATCAGTGCATGTAACAGTGTATTGATAAGGATAAAACACAATTTATTTGATTTTATATTGTTGACAACAGCTGTTATTTGTTAATTTATGACATATAAAAAGCATATTTAACATTGGAAAAATAATAAAATCTAAATAAAAAATTAAAATATATATATGGATATATAAAATCAGTTATTTGGGTTAACCTTTAAAGCAAGAAGAAACATTAAATTAGTTTTGAATTCAAAAACTTTATAAAAAACATAATTTCTTTGGTTATTTATTTGTTTGCTTAAAATAAGCTAAAATAATATATATAATAATATAATAATATTTCCATGTTCACACTCAAATTCCTGCAATTCTTGTTCTTATCTTAATTTCCTGCTTTATACTCTAAACCTAAGGCATTTCACGCCTTTAATATAATAAAATATTTAACAAAAAGGTTGGACGATTCGTATTGCTCTATTTTTAGAGAGCTGAAGTGCAAATAGCTATCAACAATAACAATAACAATACAGAGCTTTATTGAAAACAGTATAAAAACTCACATACAAAACATGCTGTTAAGTTAACATGCGCAGTTGTTCGATCTTACTGCCTAACATGTGCGCGTTCGAACATGTTGTGTGCAGCAAACGAATTGTTGTTGCACACGCCACTGTGTTTACATTTTTGTTGCTGTTGCCGTCATTGCTGTTGTTGTAAACGTATCAGAAATTTCGTTGAAATTTGAAATGCGATCGCACAACAGCGAAATGTTAACGCTGCATTTGTAGGCCACAGTCGACACTTGTTTTGTGGGCTAAACTGCCCAATTACCAATGATAGATAACGTCCAGCGTATTTATCACACTCAAAATGCGCAACGCGGCCTGATAACAAACAACAACACAAAAAACCAAAGTCAATCTACAGTCGATATCGATAGAAATACAAATAAACATATGTACACTGCAGGTATGCAGCACAGGTAAGCTACAGGTTAACTGATAAGCGGCCGCTCACAAAGACCCTTTCCATATGGCAACACGCCGCCCGGTCGAGGTGTCGGAACACAACCACACACACGATTGGACCAAGCGCTCGCTGCATTTGTTTGCCATCATCGCCAGCAAGTTTATTTAGACATCAAATCAGGCATTGAACGCCGGCG
Organism: Drosophila virilis; assembly: GCF_030788295.1. Classification (NCBI taxonomy): domain Eukaryota; kingdom Metazoa; phylum Arthropoda; class Insecta; order Diptera; family Drosophilidae; genus Drosophila; species Drosophila virilis. The sequence goes on along the minus strand of NC_091546.1, from coordinate 12,673,780 downwards.
AGTGGCCAATGGCCCCCTCGAACTTGGTAGAGGTAACCGAATGCCGAATAGCCAGAGACAGAGCCAGAGCGGGAGTCGGAGTCGGAGTCGGAGCCAAATCCACAGACAAACAAAACGCAATCCAAGGTGACCTGCTCCAAATGAGAATCGACTGAAATAACAAGAGCAAGAATAACAGCAGCAACATGAGTGACCGACCAGCAAATACCCTGTACTAAACAAAAAATATCGCGAGCTGCACACTCTTCCATCTTCTTTCTGCTGTGCTTCTTTCTTCCTATTCCTCTTTAAAAACTTCGATGTTTACAGTCCGAAGCTTGTTTAGATAGACCCTAGGTCCAGGTAGAATTATGTTATCAATTCTTATCGATTTTATGAAAAAAGAGCCAAATCTCTAGCTCTAGTAGTTGCCAAGCGTGAAGCTTGGCTCAACTGGGCAGCGTTAAATCAACAATAATAATATCGAGGGGGCCATGTTACATACACAATCAGAGCACCATGACACCCTATGATGCCCATTTTGAATGGGTACAGGGTATAGAAACGTGCGTAATCCGTTTGACTTAATAAGCCACGTTCTCAAATTGGGTTTCCTATACAGCTAGGTGTATCGTAGGGGGCGGGGGGGAGGTAACCATGTGTTTTCACAGCTCACGCGGGCAACGGCATCTGGTTCCACTTACAGGTATTTTTTTTTTTCTCTCTCACTCTCTCTTTACAGCGCTTCCCCCCCTCCGCTCCCGCCTAGTTGTCTATGCAAATATTGACATGCAACGCATTCGTTTGCGTAATTTGCCTCAATTTATTGTTGAGCAAATGTTTGCTTTGGTTTTTCCACCCCGCTTTCCCCACTTTCCACTCACTTTTCCCGATGCGTGTAATAAATCACCGAATCGTAATATCAGCCGAGGCGCCTAATTGCTTGTATTTGTCTCTCTATTGATTTTAACGGATTTTCATGAGCTTAGAAGAGTAGAACCAAAAAAAAAAATAGAAAAGGGTTTTCTTTCTGCTGAGATTTTTGTATATGATTAAAATGGAATGGAAATTTTGGAGAATTACAAATTAAAATTTAGCAAATATAATATAAAAATTATTAAACGTAAATAGATAAAAAATAATAGTAAAAGTAGCTAAAAATTAATCTCATAGCTGCATCTAGTCCTGCCTCTTCTGAGCTCTATCCTCTCCAACTACATACTTCACATTTGCAACATTTCTGATTCCACATTTGTCGCATCAAGAGATTATCTTTAATGCATTTACCTTAAGATATTTACCTTTTCTTTTATTGCCCGTCATATTGAGATCCTTTCGCTAACTTATTTACAAGATAAACCAAAAAAAAAAAGTTGAAAATATTCTTGTTGCCGTCATTTCTCATTTGCTTAAATGGACTTGCCTTAAATAGTTGCTGTAAACTAAAGCATAAGCCGCTGGCCATAATTCACTTTTATATAGTTTGCAAAATATTTAAAAACTTTTCGCACATTTACAGGCGGTAAGACCACCAAAATCCGTGCCCCATCTCTGCAGCCCCGCCCCCCGCCCACCATCTCTAGGCAATGGATTTTTGGCCTGCTTTAAGACCATATATCATGTCGTGTAACCAGTTGCCATGGCCAAGGACATTCACAATATGCGCGCATGCATAAAAACGCAATAATAACAGCCAAAATTCAAACTCACACACGCACACACACACACTCACCCAGCCACACCCTTTGCGCCTTGTTGAGCCACCCAAAAAGGCAAAAATACTTTGGTCACCGCGGGTGTGAAATATTTTTTTTTTTTTGCCATTGCCTTCACTTTTTCACGAGCAATAAAAAAAGAGTAGCAACATTTTTTTAGGGCTGTGTGTGTGTGTGTGTGACATGGAGCCATGCCCCACGCGCCACGCCCCCCCGTCCAGCACTTTCATGCGTTTTGTCGTGTTCCATGTGGCAACTGCGGCTGCATCAGACGCGAGGTCCGCAAAATCCACCAACAACAAAAGCATAAAAGCTCAACTATAATAACTAGATGGAGCATTATTATGTGCCATGCCAGACTAGCAATACACCCTGTAAAAAGTTAGCCAAATTAGAGCAGTATTTATACACAATCGTATGCGACATTTCATCGTCAATATAGGATTTCTTAAAAATTTTATTTTACGCACAGTTTTCCCATTCATAAACTTTGCTTCCTCAATTAATCCAAAGCTAATTTTGTCAAATTTTACGAAATACTCACTAGAAACTGTTTAAAACTAATTTCAGGCTCAGACTGAACTTTATTCCGCCAAAGCGATTAAATGTTCGTTTAATTCGTTAATTCCTTTCGTTCAATACCGTATATACCCTGTAAATGCAACAATTACAGGGTACAATAAACAGGGTAGCACTGAGAAGCGACTGCACTGTGGATCAGTAGCTAACAATATGGAAAAAGTTTAACCAAAAACTGTAAAATAGAGTTGCCTTGTTTTTGTATATACGTTACAATGTGAAGCGCCAAGAGGCGTGGCACACACACACACACACACACACACATAATAAAAACTCCTTTTTGGCCCCAGGCGCACAGTTGTTGCTGCGCGCTGTTGTTGTCTGCTGGGCGGGCAGGATAACATCGCCAAATGAGATTAGGAAGGACATTCGCGTATTTAACACACACACACACACACACACACACATATACGCACAGCTGCTGTGGCAGCAGCAACCAGTAGGATATCCTGGCTGCCTGTTATGTCGAGCACAACCACAGGCGGTCCAATTGGGAGCTGGGCAACTGGTCACTAGTCTGCGCTTCACTGGGCTCCACTGTGGCTTTGGCCCAGCGCAGCTGGGGCAGGGGCAGGGGCGGAGGGTTTGCTAGGCGGACGTCTGCTAATATTGGGCCGCAAGTTTAGCGCCTCTGTTGTCATTGCAGGAAGTTGCAACAGTTTGAGGCACTGTAATTGCTTTTTTGTTTGTCGCTGCGAGCGCTTCTCGACTGTGGAGGGGGCTGTGGGTTCGGGGGATTTGCCATGCAGCGTCGCTGCAAATTTTTAATTAGATTTTTTTTTATTTTTATTATTTGTAATTTTCGTAAGGTCTTTTTTTTTTTTTTTCTTTTGTTGCCAGCGCCTGAGGTTTATTTTGTATTTGAGCAAATGACACTCGCGTTAAATTGGGATTTTGTTTTTCTGTGGCTTGGGTATTTGATGGGTTTTCCAACCAGTTAAAATGGCTCCAAAGTGGAACTTATGAGGCATGACAAATTGCTGGATGTTTATTTGGGCCGCAGTGTACCTTGGCTAGCCATAGGTCAAACGTGTGCATAAATTAAGAAAGCTTGTCGAAGTCGAAAAAGTTTCTTTTCACTTTAATCCATATTTAACAATAAAAGATCTACGGACTGAATCCATATGAACAGCTCTGGATGGATTTTAGTCACAACTTTATCTTGTAAAAAAATTAGTTTTAGCATTTGTTCGAGCTGGGAAATATGTAATTTGTTAAACATTTCATTTAATTTATACCAGCTAGATAATTTTGTCAATTATGATTGAAACAAGTCTAAGGTAATTAAAGCGAAATATTTATATATATATATGTGTGTGCAATAAATTCCCAGATGTGCAATTGTAATTGAAAATATGCTGCATTTTCTTCTGCTATGCCATGTTTAATAAGAACAAAAGCACAAGAAGCGATGAACAACAATAAGAAGAAGAGGAAGAGCGACAACAGCATCAATTATAAATGCACTCGATAAATTATTTTCAAGTATTAACTCGGGCTTTCAGGCACATCAGCAGCAGCAGCCACAAGCACAACCACATTGCACAGGTATAAAGCACACGCACACACACACACACACACACACATACCGAGAGAGAAAACTTCGATACTTGTTGTGTATTTATATAAAATTATTTTCGTTTACTTAGCCAAGCGAGTTTGCCGTAGAAACTTAGCTTAAGAATTTCTGTATAACTTTGCCGAGGGTATTGCAAGTGTGTTCTGAAATGTGTAACGCATAGAAGAAGACGGTAACGATCCTATATAGTATATATATATTCTTTAGGAATATCAAGGATATAGTCGATATAGCCATGTCCTGCTACTGCCTATTTCAGTCCCTCTGCTTGAAGACGTTCGAATCGAAATCGGTCCAAAATTAGTTTCTTTCTTGTTTAACAAGATAGATTTATATCTCATTTGAAAATTATGTCTCGTATGATATACTTTTCTTTATATCAATGCATGTTTATCTAACTCGGTATTTGTGCTGCTTCCAATCTTTATATAGCTGCTTTATAGGAACGATTGGTAGCATATTCCGTTACGATGGAAGACTTAAATGTTTTACAAAAAATCTTTAGTCAAGCTTCTTACATATATGAGAAACATATCCAGCACTGACTGGACGACAAAATTATATAGTTTTACAATACGAATCAATAAAAAAAAAAGACTTCGTATGAAAAATATTCCCTTTTGCCAAGATATTCTATATCTAACTATATCATATGGCTGCTTATAGGAAAAATCGATGAGATATTATCAAAAGGATATTCCATTTTCGTCATGCTGAAGCTAGACATTTCTTGGGGTTTCTTTTATTTTTATTTTTTTGCCACGCTTTTGTTTCCATTTTACCGTTATTAAACCAGGAAATATGTGCAGGTGTGCGTGTGGGCGTGTGTTGGTGTTAAGCACTTCCGCTTGGCTGCTTGGCTGACATGCGTTGCACGTTGGCAGCTGCCTTGCCCCGCACCGAGGCAACACTTGGCTCAACTGCAGCTTCGTTGCACCTTTTGGCTTCTGACAGCATTCACACACACACACGCACGCACACACACACGCACACACATACACACACACACTGCATAAGTGAAACTGGGTTTGATTCTTCATTAAGTTTTTCAGTTGAAGCGCTCGCCATTTTTTTTTGTATCGTTAACTAAAATTATTTTCAATTAGCAGCTAACATGACGTCCACGTTCAGAAGCTGCAGCATTCCATATGCTGCAATGTTGTGGCAATCGATGGAATCCACATGCACCACATGCCCCGCTGCAGCTTGGGGGCGAGCAGGCGAGCTAATTCGATTGAACTGAGCAGCGCTCACTGTTGCTCTTTGCACAATGGGGTATACCCTGTGGGCTGTTTGGCCAACAGGGTGTGCCCTATGCAAATTTGTGTCGAAGTGGCCGATATTTTGGCATATATATTACTAAGCGTGCACGATCTTAACCAACTGGATTCTGGCTACAAGTGATGCGTCTATACTATAAAATAAAATTAAGGATTTCTTCATTTAAGTGTGAACATATCAAGGAAACGCCAACAATATATTAAAGAAATGCAGTTAATTTTCATGAAGTATAAATATACTGTGTAGATTTATTTTACATATATAATAATGTATTCCTTAACACCAGCTTAAATATGTGGAAGAACGCTTTCAAATTTTCGGAAAACAATGTTACAAATGCTTGCCATAGCCACAATGCAACAAATATTTATTTGAGATGCAAAAACGAAAAGAATAATAAAATAATAATAACAATGAAAAAAGGAACGCAATTAAATGTTTTGCGGCCTGGACATATGAGATGGCCAGCATTTGGTTGCATCCACAGCCGAAGGAACAAGCAACAACACACTTTGGGGCACGGCCACAAAGTATAACCAGTTGCAATTATGAAATTTTAGACATTTTGATGTACTCAAGCCGCATGTAAAACTCTGTGAAGCCTGCAGATGTTCCAGCCCACAAACACACACCCTTGGCTACGTTCCCTCCCCCCCCCCCAGTCCAACAAGAGCCTTCCTTAGCTGTCTGACATAACCAGATACTAGAGTGCATGATATGGGAATTGAAATGAAAGGACTAGGCATGTAAAAATTAAGTGCAGAGGCTGGGAGTAGTGGAGCTTTTGTTTAGCATTTTTAGGGTGTTTTGCAGTCGAGCTTTAATTAAATTGTGGCCAAATCAAATTGCGCTTTTGATTATGAAATCAAATACTTTATGCGCAGCAGTCAGACAACTACTCGGCCATATGGGGGTTGGCAGAAGCCCCATCGTATATTCTTGGCGTTATGGAGGATGTGCCAGCTTGTGGTAGAGTTCTTTGTCAGGCAGCACAATTAATATTGATGCACGGATGCGTTAGGTGTAATAACAGCTGAAAACAGTTGGAAAATAATTTTCTTCTGATTTCAACAAGAACATTATTTGCTTGATTTTTTTTTTAAGAAGGGGAAGAGGGCGAAGCATATATATTTTCCTTCCCTTGATTCAATTAATTTTTCTGTTAAATAAGTGAATTTATATAAAAAGTCTTCAGTTGAATTTAAATTTTTAATTAATAATTCAAATATAATATAATATTTGTAAAATATAGCATACTTTTTGGCATACGCTCAATTTTTTCTCTTATTCTACAGTTAAATCTAAGTTAAACTTGTTGCAAACTTTTTAAGCACAAAACCTACTGCATATCTTTTAAAGAAACCCAAATTCCAAGCAATTTTTATTATTTTAGGTAGAGCATACAGTTAATATCATCCATGCGCTAGCTAGGAGAAAGAAGCCGAATCTTGCAAACTAAGTTAAATACTTATATGCTCGCTCTTTTAACTGAAATGCTTAACCAATTAACATTTTCAATATAAATATGTTCAGACCCTAATCCGTGCATAAGACTCTCGTTGCTATAAGCCAGTTTCTAAACTCTTAAGCCCTAAATCGATGCTCAAAAATATGGTATATGAACGCAAAGATATTAAACAAAGAAAATTTCAAACTTTCAATTGTTGCCTGCTGATATGCCAAAACTTTAGTAGTTTTTGTTTATGTTATTGTTGTTGTTGTTGTTGTTGTTGTGCTCGCAAGCAAAGAATCGGGAAAACAAAGGATCCACAAAACCCTAACCCTATGCGTACAAGCACTTGAGCTAAGCCACAACAACAAAGAAAACAAACTAGATTGGTTCAGTTTGAGAGTACCCGACACACAGATACCCTGTACACTAAATGCCACCATAAAAGTTCGATATCTACAGCTCTTAGATAAGAAGTAGAGGGCAGAGAGTGTATATAACTATGGATATATCAACAAATGTTTATATACACTTTCACAACTTTAATATTTGTATAGGGTATACAAAAAAAAAAAAAAAAAAAAAAAGCGATTTGCAAACTTGCCCACTTCCCATTTCTCATTCAAATGCAAATCCGAACGTAAGTCTTGAACTGACTTCGATTGGTTTTGCTGCTGTTGGTTTCTGGTTGGAAAGCGGCTTTTGTTTGAGCATCAAATCCTAGTTAGTTGCCAGAGTGTCGCTTTTATCACTTGCTGTGCAGCAGGACATGGCATAATGGTACCTTACGTAGCCCGACACACACACACAGCACCACACTCTTCATCCCGGCCCGAGCACTCAAAAATCGAGCGCAGGCACAACTCTGTTGGGGCCAACATGTAAATGCCTCAAACAATAGGTGACCAAAGGAGCTCAACGAATTTATTTCACAACAATATTCGGGCATGTTTAAGTTGTTGTTGATAGGGTTTCGTAGCGCAAACTTGCGAGAAAGTTCCTAACAGGCGACAGCACGAAACACAACTCGATTTCCGCTTGGTCAAGTGACATGATTGATATGTCAGTGCCGAGTGCCGAGTGCCGAGTGCCGAGTACCTCACGCTCTTTGCCTGATTTCGTTTCTGGTTCTAAGACTCAAAACTTAACCGCAAAAACAACACGCAACAGCAACAACAATCCCAGCACCAAACCAAATAAACAGCAGCATGAAGAGTTGAGCCGATGACAACGAACATCTTAAAGCTCTGCTGAAAATTGGTTCAAATGTGCTTTTGTTGAAGACGTGATTTTGCCATGACCACAATTTAAGTATACTCTGCAAAAAAGCGGAACTTCTGCAAGAAAACAACGTCTTGATGAAGAGGACATAGATAACTCGATTCCACCCATATTCCACGTCCTGTCTATGCATACCTTTTCCTAATAGGCATAATATATTTCGATATCTGTCTGATCAAACGATTAGCCAGAACCGAAATAGGTCTGAATAAACATTTCATAGACTCCAGATTAATCAGCTGCTAGTGTATACAATTTTCGACCAAATGATTTCAGTTTTGTAATGCTTTAAATAAATTTACGTGCAAATTTGTAACGTTTTTATTTGAAAAACAATTAAGAGTTTGGGGCGCATGGCATTGGCTTTGTTTGGTTTTATGGTCGAAATGCAGACTGCAAATGATTAAGTTTGCATTTATAAAATGACACTTTTATTTTCTTGTGGTTGCCGAGAACACAAGCTCACACACACACACACACACACACGCACACACTTGTACACACACTCGCGCACATGCCAATGCAATTTTTGTGTTGGGTTATTTTTTGGCAGCTTTTGCATTTGTCACTGGACATTTCTTGCATTGCCCGCACCCCTTGCAGACCGGCGACTGCCATTGTCAGTATGGAAAGCATTTAAATAAAATATACTTGCAATAAATTTTCCACAGTTATAGAGAGCTTTTCGTCCTGTACACACACACACACACACACACGTGTGAGAGGAGCCACTCGTACTTTTGGCAAGCCTCAGGCTTCTCTGGCCGATTTAAATATTTAATCTGATTTTCCATTTCAATGCCTCTCACTGCCATAGAAAATTACAATAATTTTGCGCTATGCTAAAACACATTTAGAAGTATTTCTATGACTATATATATATATGCTAATATATATTTATGTATATAGTTATATTTGTACAATTGAGTGTCTGTTTTAAGTGGCTGGGCAAGCACTTCACCTGCCACTGGGCAAATACTCGCATTTAATTGCACTCAGCTGCTTGCAACACATGGCCACAAAATGAGAATTGTTAACATATTGCCAAATTATGGCAAAACCGTATTTTGAATAGGTTCATCCATGCTTAAAACATATTAAATAGCCATAGTAATACAATGGCTTCAATACTCAAGTTGATTCTCCGTTGTTCGCACAGAAATTCGCACTTTTATATAACACCGACTATTCAATCGGCTACACAGTAAATGGAACACATGCAATTGCATGCTTGAATAAAAAACAACTGTACAAAATCTTTATGATTAATATTCAATAAATTAAAATACTATTTAGGCTATTTACAATTGGCCAAGTCTACTTTATACAGTTTTGCAGGCAAGATATTCCCTGCAGTTATATATAGTTCTAAAAGTTTGTAAAATTCAAGAATTTAAAGAACTGCCTGATCTTTTATACAAGTTCAACAACTCTATAGGGTATTCCAGAAGCATCTAATCTTAATTTATACAATATATATGTTTTATATGGCTTATTTATATCCCTTTTAAGTTTCTTTCCTTCTTTTTAACTTTCAAATAAAAATAGAATATGTAAACATACTTTAACATATTTGTAACATATATGAAACAGGTGTAAGGAAAGGAATTAACAAACTAAATATGATTAGATGGATTTATGAACAATGAGCTAAAAGTTGTTAATCTCATACAAGAATACAAAATATAACTTATGCTTATTTACATAGAGTTTTCATTAAAAAGCTCTCACGGCTTACAAATTACAAATGACTAGCGATACTAAGGTGCTCACATATTCAAATTAGTTTATATGGCAAGTAATTATTATTATTATATATTCAATTATTGAACTAAAGCTCACCCTTGTCGACCCTTGACATTACCTGGAACATGCTCTCGTAGAGCAACTCTTTCACATCATTCGCAAATATAAAGTCGAGATGATTAAATTTCTTGTAGGCCACTTTCTCATCATGAACGACATTTGGCAGCTCATCGCGCAAACGCTGCACATCCTTGACAGCTGTCAGAAAATCGTTTTGGCCATAATACAAGGCCACTTTGCAGTTAATGTTGGCCAACTTGTACGCTGGCGGCTTGACGCTGCCGTAGCGTCTCTTGTTTATATAGGGATTCTCATAGTCATACTTGATGAAGCCGCCGCTGCTAACCTGCTGAGAATAATGGCCGAATGACTTGACGGACGAGCCTGCCGGATATTGGCCCAGCAGTATTGGCACGAGTGTGCTATTTAATTGTTCAAAATCCACGCCCATTAATTGCATTATAAGATAGGTGCATGTGTTTCGAAACGCAAAACTGCAGAGTTTATAGTTCAATTCGCGCCACACTTCCCTCTCCGGTGGAAATTCATAGATTCCAAAGAGTTGAGACAAGCGCTGCAGAAAATTTTAGAATAATTTAAGCTCTCAATAGGCTTTATAGATCAAATATAAAGGCCATCATTTAAAATTATAGCAACAAAGTAGACTATCTTCCAGACAACCAGTTAGTCAGCACATATAGTTTAATTTATTCAAAAATGTATATATATATAAAGTGAGACTTACCAAAATGTCGGGTACATAGGGAGCCATAGATCTGAGCAGTGGCAGCGGCACATTATTGAAATAGGCCACGGGCGCAAGGGCCTGCATTAGTTTGATCTTTTTCATATAGGTGGGTCGCTCGGCGCCCAGCACAAAGAAGGAGGTGGTGCCCTGCGAGTGGCCCACATAGTGCAGCTGCTCGTAGCCCTTACTGTTGGCTAGCACATAGTCAATGCTCGCGGGCAGGTCGTAAATGCCGAGCTCATGGAACGAAAAGTCCCAGAACTGGCGATGCAGCGGATGGTATTTGCGATGCTTGCGGGAATAGCGATTGCCCCTGGTGTTCAGCATCCAGACATCGTAGCCGCGATCACTGAGCAGATAGCCCAAGCCCCGACCTGGCCCCGCCAAGATCCAGGCCGACGAGCTATCCTCCAGTCCATGCACCAACAGCACAGGCTGTGCACCTGGCTTGGGTATGCGATGTGCCGTCAAACGAAACCCGTCCTTGGTATCAATCTTATGCTCTTCAAACTGATAGCCATACTTTCTGATAAGTCCAGGCTGCAACAATATACAATTATTCTCAATAATTAAATAATACTTGATGTACAACAACTCCTACCGTTCGCAGATGCGCATCTTCTATAATAACAGGGTCGTACTTGAGAATATCGGCGAGCATCAGATTTGCATGCAAGCCTAGCCAGATCAGGCAGTAATATAACCGAGACATGTTATTATTATATTAAATGTACAATGATCTATCGTTCCCGGCTGAGTGCATCAATTGCAAATGAAATATCCGCTTGACCCACTAGCCCAGAGAATATAAACAACCTAGCAAAAATATAACAAATATAATAGAATTGTGAATGAATTAATTAGCTTGTTGCATGCCAGGTTCAAGTTCAATATCAAAAGCTGAAAGTGAATTTGATATGATGAAAACTAGTTTGCGAATTGTCATAAAACCTGTAATGTTTCACCTTCGCACAGAAAAAATAGTACAAATAAGACTAGTCAAGATTTAGTCTGGGTTAGACTAGATAGCCACTAAATATACGCATTAATATATATATAGACAATACTTAGCTGTAAATTTATATATATAACATAATTTCTGTACTATATAGGTACTATAATACCTCTATTTATATAAACGGAAAGGTTGGGATATCTGAGGTTGGGAAAGTTTGGGAAAGCTGAGTCTGATAAAAATATCACTGGCAAAGGAATATTTTGCCATCTAGAAACCTAATTTACAACCGATCGTTCATATGGCAGCTATATGATGTAGTGGTACGATGTTGCTAAGATTTGATATATACAGGTATTTTTTTGTATAATATCTCTAATTAATGGTATATAGGTTCTATTTATATGATTTATACTGACGCTAATTTCTCATAAGAACCTCTAATAATGTATTATTTATTTACACAGGGACTACATTTCATTCTGGCGTTTAAAACGACTCGTATGCTAATCTCATAATTATTGCTAAGCTTTTAATATAATTGAGTATAGTCACATTTATATCACGTATACGCCACATTAGCGCAAATGTTTGTGTGTAAATAATGCTGCGATTCACTTAAAATCATCTTTAAACAACTTAATCAAGAACTAAGTATTAATTAGTCGTTCACTTTTAGAGCCAGCGTTTAATACGATTCGTTCCATTTCAAATCGATTTTCGTCGCATTGCCACCTTAGGAAAGCGACTTACAGTTAAGTTTTCATTTAATTCATAATGTTGCTTTAAGTATTTGATTTTAGTACACTTTAATTTCCTGAGAACAGTTACTTTGCGTGTTTTCCAATTTGAACTGTGCTCGGAGCGCGATCCGTTGTCACTGATCGGTTAGCTAACTGTGATGCCTGACATAAGTAGCCGATAGTTGACTCGGACAATGCTTATTAACTGATCAGGCCCAATGCCAGTTGAGGAAATCACGCGAACGTAATTTGTATGTAAAATAATGCAAAATATTTATCGGAAAAATGTTAGTTTTTATCTCCTGGTGCAATGTCAAACAAGTTTCGTAGTTCAGAATAAAAGTTAGAACCTCATTACAAATACAACAAATCCATTCAATCAAATAATTACTGCCAATTCGCTGCTTTGTTTTATTCAATTAATATAGTTATTCGTTTTATTTGTTTATATATGGGATTAGTTTAGTTACAATTATGGCTAAGCTAAGAAAATAGTGGAAAGTGGAAAAGAAAAGGTGCAAAAGTTTTGTTTATGGTGGACATATTTCAAAGAGTGGGTAGACATTACTTTGTTTAAAAAATATATAACTCAGTATATATATTTTGTGGAATAGGATTTCGTTGTTGGCCTTGAAAAATTGCAAGTTATGTGTTTAAGATGTGAAGTTATAGATGTGTGTTATAATCGAGTCCATATTAAAAATTTGTTGTTTGTGCATCTAGATCTAGAGTCTAGCTGCTTAATTAGCTATCTTCAGATCAAGGATCTTCTGCTGAAATTTCATCCATAGAGCTGCTTTTTGGTCTGGTAGTTCAGGGTATACCCTAGTCGGGCCCTCCCAACTAAAGAAATTTTACTTACTAATACTAGTATTATCAGTTCTGATAGCGTATGTGATCGCATCATTCTTTTGTTGTCCGTCTGTATATATATACGTCTGTTATTATTTTAATTTCCATAAATGTAAAAAAGTTATATCTACTGCATATATTCGACTTAGGACCGCATATTGTCAACATTGTTGTTAGCAATATAACGACAGACTATGAAATACCCTTGAGAGCTTTATTTATAATTTATTCAAATACGCATATATGTCCTAAAAGTCCTTGATTTAGTGTACAAATCAATAGAGCTTGATAAATTAGAGATCTAAATGTTATTTAAGGCTACAAATTTGATTATTTTGTATTACAAATATTTGTATCATGTAGCATATATTTGTGTAATAAAGCGAAGATCAGATTTCTATTTCACAAGCCTCTAGTAAGCATTATAATTGCAAGATTCGTTGGGGGAATCAGTCAGGTGAGAATTAGTTAAATTTCTGCTACTGCTACTAAAGCATATAATTGCATGCCAATTGCATTGCTACCATTAAAAAAAAGTGTTGTTTTGCATATATTAACCATTTGCATAATAAGTGACACACTAAAACTCTAATACTTAACATAATGCTAGCTTTAAGCTGGACTTAACCGTAGAAATAAACAAAATAACTAATTATATTCTAATGCCTTTCCACATATTTATATTTGCATGAGTGGGTCTTGAAAAAATTAACATACCTTTTTACAGGCAACTATTAAAGTCTCTGGAGTCTGTAGAGTTCGTCTTGCAAGCACATATCTGATGTTTAAATTTTTTATTTTCAATTATATTTATAACTGACTTTATTCTCAAGGCTTTTATAATTTGTATTCCTTATCCTACTCATGCGAAGAGCTCCCCACGTCTAGCAATGCCCCAATCGAGACGTAGATAACTATCTTTTATAAATAAATTATTAATTTTAATTAAATCAGCAGTCTCCTCTTCCAAATTATTAGCTGAAAGCAGTGATAATGTTTAAAAGCTTAAGGGCGCAGCTGAATTGGCCTCTTGAAATAGTGAGAATCGCATAGAAGAGCAATATTTACAACTATGGTTTTATGTTCATTTTCAGCACAGCTCAACATTCACACACATTTAATTACATACTAGCATATATGTATTCAAATATGTGTAAACAAACATGCATGATTATTATAGTTGATAATTTGTTTAGATACAAAAAGATATAGTTTTCTTTATAATATGCACCAGATTATTCAATTTAAAATTAACGCCGCTTCCTCCACCAAAGCCACGTTTCATCCAATATTGAAAACATCAACTATTTCATAGTTAAGTCCGCCTTCCCCAATTTAAAAGCCGTTCACCATCTGAAGCCTATGAGAATAACTTGAATTTATGAGAATCGTGTTAAAGGTAATTTGTTAAGAATACTTTTTTTGTATTATTTATGTACACAGCTTTAGATATTTTTCCATTTCTTTTACGGATATGCCGTCTTTTGGTTTTATTTATGCGATCAAAAATCTCGATGACTTTATTTCTTAGATATCAACCGTGTTAGCTATTTAGATACCACGGATATTGTTTCGTTGTACGGTTGCCTAACTTCTTGCAGAATATTCACAAAAGTACCATATTTTTATTGAGAAACCATTTTACACACAGCTAATCCTAAATATAATACTAACTGCTACAGCTTTCATTCTATACATTAACAAATATATTTACACAATGTTCAAAAAGAGAAGAAACTTGTTTTATACCTTGCTTTTTTATAACTGAAAGGTTTTTGCGGCCAGTTTTTGGGATCGTTAGACTATACCCAGTTTCGCCAAATTAATTACAAGTTAATCTCTTGCTCGTTCTCATAATAACGCATACTCTCAAGCATGCGATTGTAGAGCAGCTCTCGTGCATCAATGCCCCACATGAAATCCAGATGATTGAACTTCGGATAGTCCACCAGATATTTAAATTGCACATTTGGCAATTTAAAGTAAAGCGTCGTCACATCGCCGGGCTGCGCCAGCCAATCATTAAGGCCATAATATAAGGCCACCTTGGCATTCACATTTTCCAGCTTATATTTGGGTGGAAGAAAGTTTTTGTATCGCAATTGATTCTCAAATGGGCCATAGTCGTATTTGCGAAAATCGTTCAGTGATTTCATTTGGCCAAAGTGCAGTATTTGCTTGGTCGAGGCTCCAGCGGGAGCATGTCCCAGGATCGTCGGCAACATGGTCTCATTCAGTTGCTCCTTGTCAAAGCCCGTGAAGAGGAAGAGAGTATTCGAACAGAGCCTAGCGCCAAATTCCGTACCATCGCAAACCGCAGCACTGACCGTTTCTGTAAATTCGGTCTGCGGCAGGAATTCATTTGCGCCCAGCATCTGCAGTAAAAGCTGGAAGACGAATCATTGATCTTAACTCGAGACAAGACACAGAAGAGAACTTACAGTTGAGGATAATGGGGTTGCACCCAAGAAATTCAAGGGAGGACTCTTGCAATCCTTAAAAAATGCAACCGGAGCCAGGGCCTGCATGAACTGGATTTTTTCCATGTACTCGGGACGCTCACTACCCATTATCCAGAAGGAAGTGGTGCCCTGTGAGTGTCCAATGTAGTGAAGTTGCGTAGAGTCCGTTTGTTCGAGTACATGATCAATGATTTTAGGTAAATCAAAGATGCCTATTTCGTGAAACGAGAAATCCCAAAACTCGCTGTCGTCGGGCGTGTAACTGGCGTGTTTCCTACAATAGGTGTTGCCACGCACATTGCCCATCCACACATCGTAGCCCTGGTCGTAGAGCCAGTAACCTTGAACAGAGAATTGGAGATTATAGTGGATAAGTTAACAGTATTATAGATTCATTTTGCGTACCTAGTCCCTTTTCGGGTCCCATAATCACCCACGTCGCAGAGCTATCCAATAGACCATGCATTAGCAAAACGGGCTTTGCATTGGGTCTGGGGATTCGATGTATATTCAAAAAATAATCATCTTCAGTCTGGACCGTATGATTTTCGGCTGGATACCCGTACTTTTCAAGTAGCTCCAGCTGCAAGTAGCACATTTTGGTTAATAGTTTGGTTCATAGATTTTTTTTTTCTATTTATGTCTTTGTTTTTTCTCGATATTTCTTCATAATAGTATTAGATTTGAGAAGTCGATTTAAAATCGTTTCTGACTGTATATATAACTCACCGTATTAAGGTCAGAATCTTCTATAATGGGATCATCAAGTGCAAGCGTTGCATGCACGCATATCCATAAAAGTAAGGCAACTCGTCGAGACATCTTATTATTCCAATGATACCTAAAATTCAATGGTGCCGAGCTGCGTCTAATTTATATATAAATGTCTGTTTGCTTAAGTATTTAAAAAGAAAAATCCTTTAAATTGAGTCGTTGTTAGCGAAATTAACCTCCAGTTAAATTGTAGTCCAGCCAACTCCAAAAACTTTATCTAACTGAAACACATTTGTGCTATTTCGTCTAATTTATAGCAACTATTATTCCCGATTCGATTCACCTAAAATAAGTATTTATCGCTTTAACTTTATATGCTTATCTTAATTTAGCTTCTCATACGCTGAACCCATTGAAAATGGGTCAAAGGGTATATTGATTTTGTGCAAATGTATGTATACATATATTCTTGATCTGGATTGGATAGAGAAAGTTTCTGATTTAAAATTTATATTCTCCTATATCACAATTTTGTTGTAATATCGATTAATATTGCTTTTGAGCCATAGATTTATCTATATATTTTAGTTCTAATGGTTGAGTCTTGCGATTCGGTATATACACACGTCAATAAACTCTATTTCAGCCTTGTGTGTGTAAACGATAATTTATCGGCATGCTTAGAAAGAAGCTAGAATGTGTGCAGAAGCAGATGGCGCGGTATCTTATAGTCGGGCAACAACAGCTCGAGCCCTCTTACCTCATAAAGTTAATCTTCTGGTCAAGAAACCATTTTAATACCCTTGCCAAATGTTCAACATATTAACCATAAAAAAGGGTATTTGGCTGTAAGTCAGTCACATGGCTAGATCTGTAATCTAACCTAGTATGCGAATTACTTTTTAACTAACTATTTTGAATAGTTGTGAAGAATTATTGAGGTATCTATAATAACATCAATATCCGCGATAAGTTGCTTAGATAAATTTTAAATAAATACTGTTTACGATTTGTGTTAATAATTTAAAAAATGCCCTAGCTTATGCTATATTTACCTTAAGAATATGAACCATGTGGCAACACTCGCGCTCTTCACTTGTAAACAAACATACACAAGCCGAACAGAGAAATTTTATTAGAAAATAATTTAAATCTACAAAAGATTTTACGCTGAAGCTAACATATTTATCAATTCTTAGTTATTTAATCTCAAGTAAACTCCAGAGGCATGCCCAAAAATATAGGACCCAATTACAGGCCCCATAAAACTTGATCTACTTATAAAATACTAGCGGGAATAGCCCGGATAAAATTGAGAATAATGTGAGATTTACCTATCAAATTGATCAAGAGGTCATGAACAAAAAGCCAAGCCTTATGAAAATCGGATGAGATTTGAGCGATTTATGGAAGTAGAAATTATGACTTATTTTTATATGGCATATTTGAGGGGCTTAATGCAATTCGTGTTGATAGTAAAAATGGAAAAGATAATAAAAAGTCCCCTTAAAAGATATATGAAATATCACATGCAACTGTTTTTATTGCTCTAACCTCAGTTAATAAATATTTGATATATATACATAAATGGCCAATAGTGTGCATTGAGCTCATACTGTTAGTATAGCGCTTAGACTAAACAGTTATTTAAAACTCTAAATTAGTTAGAAGTATCTATGGTATTGTCGGTGTCATGAGAACGCATATTCTGCAGCATGCGATCCCAGAGCAGCTCACGTGCATCGACGCCCCAAATGAAATCCAGATGATTGAACTCCGGATAGTCGACCAAATAGTGCGATACCACATTGGGCAACCTTCGGCGCAGTGCCTCGACATCTGTGGGCTGCGCTAGCCAATCGTTTTGACTATAATACAAGGCGACCTTGGCCTTGACACTCTCCAGCTTATATGCGGGTGGGTTGATGCTATTGTAATGCCAGTGATTCCTCAGCCAGCCGTAGTCAAACTGACGAAAGTCGCCCGACCTACGCACCTGGGCAAAGTGTTGCATTTGCTTGGTAGAGGCGCCAGCAGGTGCATGCCCCACCACAACGGGCAGCATGGTCTCGTTCAGTTGCGACTTATCAAAGCCCGTGGTTAGAAAGATCACGTTGGAGCAGATCTCTTTAGTGATTGTGGTCTCATCGCAAATCAGTTGATTGAACATCACAATAAACTCGTTTTTGGGCAAAAACTCATGAACACCAATCAGCTTGAGCACAATCTGTAAAAGAAGGGGAGAACCACTAAATTAATAAGCGCAATGAGAATCGCATAGAAGGACTTACGCTCACCGACGCGTGAAATTCAGCTAGGAAATTCACGACAGGGCTCTTGCAGTGCTTTAAATAGGCAACTGGAGCTAGAGCCTGCATGAATATGATTTTATCCATATACTCGGGTCGCTCACTGCCCATAATCCAGAAGACAACGGTGCCCTGCGAGTGTCCAATATAATGAAGTTGGGGAAAACCCGTCCTATTGAGTACATAATCAATTGTTTTGGGTATATCGTACACGCCCATTTCATGGAATGTGAAGTCCCAGTACTTGGCATGCAGATGCGTGTACTTTATATGTTTTCTGGAATACGTATTGCCCCGCACATTAGCCATCCACACATCGTAGCCCTGCTCATAAAGCAAGTAGCCTGCAAAATGCACAATTTAAGTACTGGGTCTTAAGATAGAATTCCCCTTTACATACCTAGACCCTTGTTAGGACCCATCATCACCCATGTGGCAGAGCTGTCCAATAGACCGTGTACCAGAAGAACAGGCGTTGATCCAGGCCTTGGAATGCGATGCAGGGTTAATACATAACCATCGTCAGTTGTTACAGTATGGTTCTCGGCCGGATAACCATATTTCTTGATTAGACTATACTGTAGGCGGAAAAAATAAAAATAATAATGAGCATAACATTTTATATATTGTATATATACGATATTACAGCCCTTTTCCGACTTTGAGCAGGTTAGTTTTTTTTTTTTTTGAGAAGAAAATAAAATGATTATATAATTGTTTCTAAAATCAAATGCGCAAAATACTGTCAAAAGTTAGACGTTATTATAAGCGGTCATTACGGATAATTAATGACAATTGAATGATTTGTCAATCTTCATCTGTCATCAATCATCATTTGGATTAACCAATTCGAGAAATAAGTAAATGAAGTAAACGATTTTGCGTAAAATTTCAATTATTGCTTCATTTTCTGGTAACACCTTTATATTTGTGGATAATTTTTGGAAAAAGACATGAGCCTAACTCTAGAGCATATGTCAGGCATGTGCACTCACCGTATTCAAATGTGAATCCTCCTGTATATTGGGATCCACACTATTATCAATATTCACATTGCTCTTCACCGATATCGAACGGCCCAGCAAAGCTGGGGTCTTAAAGTTCACATTGAAAAGCGTAATATTGCCGAACAGAAATGATAAATCCGCATTGCTCGAGCGTGGAACCAGACAAAGGCACAGTGCAAAAAGCAGCAGCTGCTTCAGACCCAACGCTAATGACATTTTTCCTATATGTATATAAATATTTATATATATATATATATATATATATATATAGTCTAAAGCAATATGTTCTGTATGATTTCTATTGTTGTGATCGCTGTGAGGCCCAAATGCTGACTGCCGATGCGTTGATTGGGCTGCGAGAATGAAACTTTGTCGCGTTATATGAAACTGTAAAACATATGCGATTATGCTGATTAGGGCATTTGTATTTGTGTATCTGTGTGTAATACTTTCAATTGAATCACCGAAACGCACAAAAACAAATACAAAACAAAATATTGGTCAAGTGCGATGATAACCCCCGGCAATGCCTTCGTCACCAACTGATAACCAATGAGTCCGGCTTCAGATAATGTTTTCTTGATGTTCTTGAGCTCCGTGTGGAACTGCTGTATGTTATATACTCTTGACTTTGACTCGGTTTACGCACGCGACTGCCCAGAGACAGTTTATCTGCAAACGGAACTCCGGGTTGTGAACTCCGAGCTCTTCGGTCGTCAATGAAACGTAAATGGCAACTGCGTCAACCGTATGGATCGGGGGCTCCAATTCCCTGACAACTTGTCAACTGTGTCGGGTTGCCAGGCCAATTGTCGTGCGAGCAGCAGAAATAAATAAAAATATTTATGTCTAGCTACCTCTTTGTCAAGCACACTAAATAATTTGCTGCACTTCCAATTGTTAATGCGATTCGTTCCGTCGTCAATATCTCACTGAATCGTGTTTGGTAGCTTTTTTTTTTTTTGCCTTGACTTGAACTTTGTCCGTGCACCATTATATTAATTATTAGTCTCCGGCCCACACACTTTGCATCTGCCCAACCAGTCCCAAAAAAAACCTCATCTCTGAACATCAAAGCAAACTCGTATATCTCGTAGCCTCTCTCTCTCTCTCTCTCTTAATGATGGTCGTTTTTAGCTACTTTTTTTTCGTATACCTATTGCATATCTAGTTATCATATTGAACCCTTCGTCATGGCTATGACGTTTCGCGTGCTCATCTGAAGACTGGTTTTTGGACAGGCCTGACCCAATAATCGAATTATGCATTTTTGAATGTTTATTTGTGGGCTTGTTTGCTCGCAGATAAGACACTATTTGATATTCATTTCTATTTAAGTCTGGCATGAAGACAAAGTCCAAATTTAATACAATAAATTATACGCTCGAATAATTTGCAAAAAAAAAAAACAAAAGACATTTCAATTATTGAAGGCTGGCATTGTTGATTGCTAAATGCGCTACATACAAAAAGCTAAAATTTGAGTACAGCATATGTTCATATTTTAAATAAATCAAAGGTAAGTTTAATTTAATCCAAGAAGAAAATATGAAAATAAAATAAGTACCCTGTTAATTATATATCATATAAAGAATTTAAATTGAACTTTAATCTTACAAAATATTCATTTAATATATAATATTGAATACCAAAGAATACCAAAGAAGTGTTTGGATTGATACAAAAACATGCTTAGGCATTTTATTATAATTTTTTTTTTTAATATAAAATATTATATATAATAATAATAATAATAATTTTTTGTTGTCTTCTTTATGAATAATAAAATATTAATTAGGCAAATCGACAATAGCTGGCAGAGTTGAACCGTCAACCTCTTGCGTGTTGGTTCGATGCTCGTATTTTTTATGATTTCATAAGATATTAGAACGAAAGCTAGCTGCAGTAAAAAATTAAAGCTGTATGGTTGGTCGCCATAGGTCAGTCAGTCATTCAGTCAGTCATTCAATCAGTCATTTAGCTAATCGTCAGTCAGTCAGAAAGTCAGTCAATCAGTCAGTCAGCTAGTGTGTCATTCAGTCAGTCAGTCAGTCTTTCACTTAATCAGACAGTCAGTCAGTCTATCAATCAGTCAGTCAATCGTTTACCCAGTCAGTCAATCAGGTTAAACTTAGTCGTATACACAAATGTGTGTACTTGCTTATTCTTAGATTTAAGACAATTGAACCGAAAACAAAGAAATTATGATTAAATATGAATCATTGTACCAAACATTCAATTTGTCAATGCTTGATTTCACACGATTCTACAACTCACAAAAACAATAAAAACGCGCACTCATTCAATATGAGTTATGCACGAGTGTGTAAAAAGCGTTTAACTTTTATTATCGGGCCGGTCAAAGTGCCAATTAAATGTGACCACAATGTTTATGTGATTATTGTTTTTCAATTGGTCACAATTTGCTGATAAGTTTGTATTAAATTATCAGATGACCCGCTTTGAGGGCTATTCAAATGCCACACTGTATTTAAATTAGAAATTGTCTATTTACAGCACTCAACACACACACACACACACACGCACACACATAGCCTGACAATAAACAAAATGAAATAATATACGGCCCAAATATTTGACGAGTTCAACTTTGTGCATGCGAAGCGACTGCATTATACGAACTTCAAAAACATAGCTGAATGCGTGCTTATCAGAGTGTGCACACACACGCACCCACACACACACACACGCACGAATGTTATTCAATTATAAAATGTAGCTTATTTTGCATTTATGCAGCACACAGATACTAAACGCACCACACATACACACGACTGCATAATGCAAATACACACGCATACTTACATATTTATATATATATATATATATATGACTTGACAATGTGCAGTTCATTAATTTATGCATGTTTTTTGTGTTGTTGTTATGATTATCGCTGGCTAAGCTCGGCTTCTGATATCCGTGCTCCATGCAATATATTTGCTTTACCTTTTAAAAGCTGTCAACATTTGTTGCCAATTAAGCGCAAATGTTGACAGCTCAAATGTTGCCAGGCCATGTTGCGAGTCCATTCAGAACGCAACATTCGCTGTTAACTAAGCTCGGATTTCCAGATACTATGATTAGCTTTTCAATATGTTGCTAAGTAACATGTTGCCACATCTCACACAGCGTCTGCTTTGGCAACATGCTGCTAAGCCATATGTTGCTGCAACTCTTTAAATTTGGAAAGGCAATTGAATAGTTGGATTTCTTCTATTTGACACTTTTCCACATGCTGCGCTTCTCATGTTATTTACAATGTGGTTGGGTATTTGAAATTTCAAATATCCAAATATCGCCCGAACCAAATCAAAGCGCAGCAAAAGCCACTCGATGTCAGGACATTTTGCATTTTTAATTTGACTCATGGGATTGACAGCAACCACCGCAGACCACAAACAATTGTTGGCAAATGGAGCCCATGCCAGTGACTAAATGTCGATCCAAAAAACAAGTGCGAACTTCAAATGCTTACTAGAAATTGACTTAGTTACAAAGTTTTTGTTTTTGTTGACACACAGTGCAAAGAGTTGAGAGCCAACGACAGAGCGAAAGGAAGAGTTGATGAAATGCGCCGATATAGTCTTATATAGAGTCTGCTCTTTGCCAATTTATTTGTCAACGAAAGTTTCAGAAACATTTTATCAGCAAGCACAAAAAAAAAAAAAAACAGATTGACCTACATGAACTGAACTCTAACAAACTTAGCTTAAGTTGCCAAACTTTTGTTTTCTGACAGCAGCAGATTCTAAGACTAAGCTTTTTTTAAAGCTGCAAGCAACTTAAAAATGTATCAAGAGACAACAGTAATTATTTTTTGAAGATCTTAAAGAAACAAAGTTCTGCAAAGTCAGCAATAGAAAAAAAATGCCTTGTTGTTAGCTTTAAGATACTTTTTGGAGGAACTGCTTGGAGATCATCTCCAGTTTTTCTTTCTAATTGCCTTAATCCAATTTTAGACTAATTTACTCTCAAACCAAATGAGGAATTTTAGTTTTTATTTTCATAAGAACGTTCATCTAAATTTGTTAAAAAAAAAAACATTTATAGGTTGAGTTAAAATAGGCATGAATGTTCCACAAATTATAGGGTGCAAATTGATTAGGGAACTGAGGGGAAATGACAAGAAGAACACTTTCCGCTTGTAGCACTATCTGATTACCTGGTTACCATCATTTTTTCTATGACCTCTCGGAATACCATTCAAATATGGATTTGCATTAAAATTCAAATTCAACAAAAGCCGACATGCCGCAAATGTCAGATAATCGATTGAACCCTTCAACAATGGCAACATCTGCACCTATTTAAACAAATAATTAACTGTCAACTGCAGAAGCTGAAAAAAAAATAACATGAAATTCGCATCCCTACCATGCGACGCACCTTAAGTCCTCAAAACGATCACAACAACAACAACAACAACAAGAACTACACACAATCCCTACACAAACACACAGGCACACCCCAATTATAGGCAATTTTTGCAGGCGCTGCGAGAAATGTGAAAAATGAGAAATGAGTAAAATATAAATAAAATGTTGCTGCAGAGGGCTGTGAAAAATGTGCGAGAAAAATGATTTTTGCACGCCTCGGCGACGTCGACGTTGACAGGGTGCTAGGGCGGGTAGAGGGCGACGGTGTGACGACTCCAGCTGCCAGTGTCATTAACTCGACAAACCGCTCGACGGCATCGCAATGCGAGTTATGCGTATAAGTGGAGCGGAAGTGCACGCGCAGGGGGGTAACAGGAGCAACAAATCAACAAAAAAAAAAAAAAACAAGTACTTTAGTTGTGATGCCGCGACTAGAAGATGCCCTGTACACAGATGTCGTGACAAGCATATGAGGTTCGCTTGAGCGATGACCGAAAACAAAATAAATCCGTGCTTAACATACACTATAAATATTTATATATAAAATCTCGGGCGGGCAGGCAAGCGAACAGATAGAGGGGCATGGCTAATGATCCGGTGTAGCCGTGTCCTGCCTCTTTCACACATTTGGCACAGGGTATTAAAAGCGATGTTAAGGCATTCGTTATGTCAACAAGCAACAATGAGAGAAGAGAGAGAGAGAGGACGCGCAGGGAATCCCGTTACATCACTCATTTTGAGTTGTTATTTTTTTTTGTTGTTGCTTGCGCGTTTGCATTTGTAATTGCTGGAGTCATAAGTCGACTAACGGCAAAGTTACCGCTATGCTCAACGCCAGACGCTTATTGCTCTCTCCCTGCAGCCCCCGCCACCCCCCCCCCCTTTTTTTTTAATGAAGTGCAGCTCCAACAAAGCTCTCTTCGGGCTCAAAAGCTGCAGTCAAACGACAAATGTTTCGTTTTCTTGTGGGCAAAGTCACGAAGTGTTTTGAGTTCTGTGCTGCGCGGTTGGCGAAAAGGGAGGGGAAGTCTGCTCCTGTAACCTTTTGTGCTTTTGCGGCACGTTCTGCCTTTGGCGTTCGCCCCACCATCTCGCTCTCGTTTTCTTTAGAGCATACAGATTTTGTGCTTGGCTGAACTTTAAGTGGCAAATGCGTTAATTGGGCATTAAATGTAACAACGGAATTTCTTATTATTTATTTCATCAAGCACCAAGCAACTTCGTGCCACGTTGTGTTTGTTTGTTGTTGTTGCGAATTTCAGGTAAAATTTGATTTAAGTGCGTAAAACAATCTAATTTAAAGTCCAAGACAGTCGATTGACTTAAGACTAAAAAAATACCGAATTTCCCTAATGACAGCGGGCTCTTTGAACTATTCTTTGACATATATGTACATGCATTTAACAACACTGGCTTTATAAATAGATGCCCATTGCCAAGAGTTAACCTTTTTTTTATATATATATGAACTTATTTTGAGCGTTATCGTTGTTATTATTATCATAGAAGTTTAATTTTTCTCCTACGTCAATTAACAAAACTATCTACGGTCACACTGTTTTTTTTTTTTTTTTGATAATTTTTAAACCGAAGCAAATCCTAGTATTTTCTGGTCTAGGCATTAGCAGGCCATGGACCGGTTCCACCATTTTGTAAATTTCCCTCGTAGTAGGCCTTGCATAGGGAATGCGAACTTACTTTTTAACTAAACGAATTCTGATTATTCACTTGCTTCTCCGCTCTCAGCGGAAGCAGGTCTCCTTTTTTTTGTGTGCTTGAATTATATTTTTTTTTGTGTGCTTTGTTTTTTATTTTTGTGTGCCTGAATAATATTTCGTTTATTTGTGTGAATGCTTACATTTTTTTTTTGTATTTTCAAACATAAAAAGTACCTTTGACAAGGTTGTTTATTTTTTTTCTGTATTTCTTGTATTACTGTTTTTTTTCTTGATGTGCAATTCGAGCAGCGAAAGGCAAGAACGCCCTGCTTATTTTTGTTGAGCACCTTTTTATATATCTCATTTTTGTTTTAATTTTTGTTTTTTATGAAGTTATAACTCTCTGTGGCTTGATCCTCACAAGTTAGTTGGATCATTATAGAAATTTAACTACTGTAATTTGTAAATCTCTCTGCCCGGACCTCAAGGCTTTGGGTGTCCTGGCTTACCGACTGTTGCGCATTTATTTGACACGCGAATTCTTTTAAATTCCATGACATCCCGTCCTGGGAGGCTTAAAGACATCCTTACAAACAAATCTACCCATTAGTTGCACTCCGAAGTGCCGTGAATCCGCCACACCTTCTAAACGCGCGCGCTGTGTGTGCAAATCCTGGAGGGGTGAAATCGGGCTGAAAGGTAAATGCGTGGATTCCCACGAGCCAGGTAAGCAAGATAAAATAAAAACATTTCTGGCAAATATTTATATGCGAGCTGCTCCACGCAGTGTGTCAATGTGGCAATGTGCCGCCTGATTCTTGCTGCCTTGAAGCAGCACCTCTGTGCTCACGTTTGAGTATCAATTTCAAGAGATTTATGCGCTTGGCAAAAAGGCCATAAAATATTTATTGTCTTATGTTGCATGTTGCCAATGATAAGTGGCAGATAAGGCAGGGCTGAGGGGCAACATCGTTAGCAACAGCTGAATATTGACGTGACAGGAGAACTGTTTTCTAGGCTAGTTTGAGATTTTCAGCCTATCAGCCAGGACATTCGCTGTGTCTTTAACTTAAGTTGCTGTCGTTTTGCCTTAATATCCTTTGAGGTTGAAAAGGGCCGTTTTTTTTATAACGATTTCAGAATGATGTTCGTGTATAGTCCTGTAGACATGTCGAATGACGATTTTGAAAATCTCTTTTTCCATTCACTTTTTGAATACAGAACTTTTGAATATATGTATGTTTGTATGTTTCTCCAATGTTTATTTTTCTTTTCTTTTTAAAATACTTTTTTTGTAGCTCGTGTATTGTCTTGTAGACATGTCGAATGACGATTTTGAAAATCTCTTTTTCCATTCACTTTTGAATACAGAACTTTTGAATATATGTATGTTTGTATGTTTCTCCAATGTTTATTTTTCTTTTCTTTTTAAAATACTTTTTTTGTAGCTCGTGTATTGTCCTGTAGACATGTCGAATGACGATTTTGAAAATCTCTTTTTCCATTCACTTTTGAATACAGAACTTTTGAATATATGTATGTTTGTATGTTTCTCCAATGTTTATTTTTCTTTTCTTTTTAAAATACTTTTTTTGTAGCTCGTGTATTGTCTTGTAGACATGTCGAATGACGATTTTGAAAATCTCTTTTTCCATTCACTTTTTGAATACAGAACTTTTGAATATATGTATGTTTGTATGTTTCTCCAATGTTTATTTTTCTTTTCTTTTTAAAATACTTTTTGAGCTCGTGTATAGTCCTGTAGACATGTCGAATGACGATTTTGAAAATCTCTTTTTCCATTCACTTTTGAATACAGAACTTTTGAATATATGTATGTTTGTATGTTTCTCCAATGTTTATTTTTCTTTTCTTTTTAAAATACTTTTTTTGTAGCTCGTGTATTGTCTTGTAGACATGTCGAATGACGATTTTGAAAATCTCTTTTTCCATTCACTTTTGAATACAGAACTTTTGAATATATGTATGTTTGTATGTTTCTCCAATGTTTATTTTTCTTTTCTTTTTAAAATACTTTTTTTGTAGCTCGTGTATTGTCTTGTAGACGTGTCGTATGACGATTTTGAAAATCTCATTTTCCATTATTCACTGTTTGTTTTTTTTTTTTTTTTAATACAGAAAGAAATATAGGTTATTTTTTCTTTTCTTTTCTTTTTATATAATTTGAATGCTATTTTTTTTTTAAATAGAAATTATATTTATTAAATAGCTTTAAGGTCTCGGTTACCTTATGCGCTATTTGTGTCTGTGAGTCGCCGGGTTTTTGAGAATGTAAAAATTTCAAAATTTCAATTTTAACAATTTTTATCACTTACATTTTTTGAACTGCATCTTGATAAAAAAGAAGAGGTGATAGTTGTATTTTTCTTTGGCTTCGGTTTGGGTTTGGGTTTGGTATTCCATTTGAACAGGGTTATAATGCATTTTCTTTATAGCCTGATCAATTATTTACTTGCACAATAAAATACTCGTCGAAAATTCATCGGATAACCAACTTGACCATCATTGTGCTTATAGTAAGACATTTCGTTGTGTTATCTGCCAAGCTTAAGAAATTTTATTTGTTTAATGTTTGGCGCACTGAATAGTGATCTTTTCCGCTTCCTTCGTTGACAAGATAAAATATTTGTAACTTTCTGGTTGTTTTTCATTTGTTTCTCTTCTGTAAAAAATCTTATTTTGGCTATTTTTTTTATTTTTTGCAATTTGCGATTTTAATTTTTTCTTTCCTTAATATATATCTTTGTCTAATTTCGCCTTACTGCTGGCATTTGTTTTAATTTCCATGAATTTCTCATCTAACACTGAGCAGATATCTGGAGTCGAGCCCGACAACTATTCTTTATGTACATATTTTTAATCTAAAATTTTAGTACAGAATTTGATTAGTTTTAATTTTCATGCGCTTTAGCTAGTGTTTCGAATTCCATTTAACTACTGGTCCATACATTTTGTTTTATTATTTTTAATAAATATATAATTTTGATTGAAAAGAATTGCTTTTAGCAATATTATAGAACGCTTCGGTCATTAAAATGCACTCGGGTACTATTTTCGTGGCGCAAATATTCATTCAATTCGATTTGGAATTTTTTTAAATGTATAATCTGCCCACTTTTTGGCATGACACGTATCCAAAGCTGCGTGAGTGTAAAATATTCTGATTTTTGTTTGGTAAATTAAACATGCCGAGGCTATGGTTCGAACCATTGTTCGTGTTCAGTGTGCCCACACCTTGTCTACTTTTAAGACTTACAACTTGCTACTCAATTTGAACCAGCCACCTACCGCTGTTGTACCCTTCTCTGCTTTTTAATACAAATTTTAAGTGCTCACTTTCCATCAAATAACTTTTGGGTTGTGCGTGGAAAATTCTTGAACATATGTAGACAGTTATCGCAACGTATGTGTACAACATTTTAATTAAACTCCTTTGGGTTGTTCTCTCTGGTGAAGTTCTTAACAAGCAGTCTCAAGTTCAAAAGGACATGCCAATAGCCAATTTATGTCTGCTGTGTTATGTCAACAATTCAGTTGACATTCAGGTAGGCATACATACTTATTTCAGACCTTGCCCCCAATCCCGTCCCATCCGAAATGCTGGCTATTACTCGGGCATTGTCTCAGCTGGCAGCTGGCGTCACCTGTGGATGCTGGCGTATTCAATCAGCTAATAAACTTGGATGCAGACGCTCGAAAGTGATTATTGATTTAATTACACATCAAAGTGATGCCAAACGAAAACAAAGACAAAGATGTTGCTGGAGATGTTGTTGGGCGCAGCGGGAAGGAGTCTCTGCCAGTGGCTGCTGCGTCAAGGCAATAAAATGCTAATGAATTAATTTTCGCAAGAACTCTACAATGAAGTGAATATTTCGAGCTCCAGGAACAAAAACCCCCAGCCCCAACAAGCACCACCGAATGCGCGCCCCCCCAAGTGAAAGGCTTCCTTCCGTTATTAGACTGACGCGTCCTGAGGTATTCGAGAAAGTAGGCTGCAATAAAATAAATGAAGTTTTATTAAATTTAAGCATGTAAATGAATTGGTCATAATATTATTAAATATGCCTGTCGTTGCATCAAAGTGAGTTACGAGTATCAGCAAATTTATTAAAGGCCAAACTATTTTTTAAAATTATGGTTCGATTCTTTGGCTTGGAGTTGCTCCCGGCTTGAGTCTGGCACCTAGAATATGATATCAAAAAAGTAAAGGTCTTTCACCCTTTCTACGCAGGGCTTTGCTGTTCAATCAGTTTGGCTTGCTGAAATTGAAACATTTTTCAGCATTAGCTAAGCGTGCACAAAGCAAATACAAAACAGGCGAATAATGAGTGTGAGACATCGAGGGGGAAGCTGCGGGAAAGCAATTTCCTGGGCAGTTTTTGATTTGTTTGCGCAAGCACAAGGCATAAAACCAAACGAATTCTGAGTTGGCTGGTGGCGTGTATCTCAAAGATACATCGAACTTGGCTAATGCTAATGAAACGCACGCACCCACTCGAGGGCTGGGCAAATAGGCAGCGCGAGTGCTCGAGCAGACTGTCCCAACAATGGCACGGAGCTCGTAAAAAAATATATATATATCGGTGATAAAAATCAAAGAGCTCGATGGAAAAATGAGCCAACAATTCAATACGCAATGCGCATTGCCAGTGACCGCAAAGCAAACTTTTTCCCGCCAGATTTATGCGGCAATTTTTTTGGGCTCTGAAATTGTTCCCGCTGGCCGCAGCCCAACCCCGGCCCAACCCCGGCCCAACCCCTCCATGAGACAAGTACAACCTGTAGCATTTGGGGTAAACTTTCGCTTCTATTTACATTTTATCGCTTGAACGCACTTTTTATCTTTGGCTTGACTGGGCATTGATGGTTGCGGGTGGGGGGAGCTAGGTTCGTGGCATCTAAATTTTAAATTGAAAATTGATTTTTGCGAATATATCCGCCTGTGCTTTCGCTTTTTTTTCTTTTCTGAGTGATTTGCCGTAACTTTGCTTTTGGTCAAATATTTTGCGATTGAGTTCACTTTTGCTCGCAGGTCAGATTGAAGAACCATTTGGCAAAGTGCTGGGAACGACGACTGAGTGCAGGGGGCAGGGGGCAGGGGACAGGGTTGGGTGCACCAAAATTGGCATTTGAACATCATAAGTGCGCCTCACTGAATACCCATTTTGCTGTTTAAACGCGCAATACAAGCAAAGCAGCGCTCCGTTGAACATTTTTGTGGCATACTTTTGGGCGTTCGGGAATGACGCAATCGAAATTTTTGAATATTTTATATGACGCGGGGAAATGAATATAAAAATAATATTTTCCTAAAATGGGGTTTGAATAAATTAATCAAATATTGCGCAGCAGTTTCTGTATTTGTTCTTTAACAAACGACTCCCTAGGCGATGTATCCTTTGTTTCTGGTTTTCGTTTTGATGTTCTTGATTCCGAGAGTGCTCGAATTGTTTTTATTCCTTATGTCAATAGCGATATACGCTACTAGACCAGTTGAAAAGATCAATATGTCATGGACCAAAGTATTTGCGATTGTCTCGTTCTCTTTCACCTTTACAAGCATTTGATGGTACTCATTCGTACACGGACTATATTCAAATCTGAGTTGGGCTGCCCAATCCGCATTGGTAGCTCTGGTCAACAGGGTCAACGATGCATCCAGTGGCTGTATATTCAGCTGAAGAGATTGCTAAGCTTGCCACAAGAGCGCAGCTAGGGTGGACTGACAATCAACCCGACGGGCAGGCTTGACACCACGCGCTGGAAGCTGATGGGACACATCAGAGGATCATTGTGAGAGCACACAAAAATTTCATCAGCAGCAAACTCATCTTTCTGAACTGTGTTCTTCCACCATCAAAGTTGAAGAATCACTTCTGGCGACGTGTTTCCGAATGGGTACTTGCCTGTGAAGGTCTGTTCGCGTAGATGTCCAGAGAGGCACAGGCTAGTCTGATAACTTAATGAAGAATTTTCACATAAAGCTGATCAAGAAATGTAATACCTAACATTTATATCTTCTTATAATAAAGAAAAAACTGGCAAGGAAAATATTGGGACGTCACAAAACCGAAGCCAAATTTAAATTAAAATTATTTATTTATTTCTGAATCTTACGCCAAAGCTAATATTTTAAAAATCACATTAAATATTTCAAAAATAAATTAAGTCGACACAAGGGTCATGTTAACTAACAATTAAAATAGAAACTAAATAATTAAGAATTATTTTTAAAATATTTATTTAGATATTGTCTTTGGTATTAATCGGGTTTGCCTAGACCAATTTTTTTTTTTCTGCAAATTAAACTAATATTTTTGACTCTTGGTATAAAGAGGATTACAATGTTTAAAAAGGTTTTAAATTAGTTCTTCATTTTCAAACCTTGATAATGGATTTTCAGAAAGCCAAAAAACACTGCTCAAGTGAATTTTCATGCAAATGAGTTCAGTTCGAAAAGGCTTACACATATAAATATAGGTAAAATTTTCTTTAAGCTGTGAAACGCCTTAAAGCCAAATATTCCTGAAGTCACTTAACGTCTATTGATTTTCTGATGCGCGTGTAAGGCGGGAATCCTTATCACAATTTGCTGTAACAGTTAGCAAGTAAATTTGAAATAATATCAGGACAGTCTCCTGGCGATTGTAACTGGTGTGGCAACATGAAAAAACCCGGTCATAAGCCTATCAAAACGTTTTTATTGGGTTCGTGCACGCGGCAAGCGAAGCCAAGCCAAGCCAAGCCCTCGCACATGGGGCTGGTGCTTCCTCCAATAGACCCGAAAGCTCGGAAGGCAAAGTCGACGACAGTTTCGCGTGTGTTTGCACTTTTCCGGTCGTTTTTCTAGCTTTTCTAGCCGGCGTCTTGGCCAGACTAAACCAACAAAAAAAAGGGGGTTGGTTTTTCGGCTCAAATGTTTAGAAATTGATAGCGACGACAAATCATACGCGTACCTTGGCTAAGCTGCGAAGTCAACTGCATTTTTGGGGTTGGCTCATAACTTAGTGGCAAACAGGCGACACCGCACCACCGAGACCGAAGCTATTTGTCGTCTTGCAACAATTTGCTGGCCTGCTAATAAAATTTGATAAGCCAAAGTGGAGCGCCAGACGCCAGACAGCCAGACATAAAATGTTGCCCCACTGCACGCAAATTGGGGATAAATTTAATGCGGCTGCGTCGGGGCGTGACAATGCCACCAGCCCAACAAAAGTGCTCCCCCAATCAATTGGAAAGTTAATTTGTGCCCGGGGCATGCATAAAAATGTGACCAAATGCTGCCAGGTCACGAGGGATACACCGAATGCGTCTTCGTCCAGGCGGCTGCTGCGTTCATTAGCCATAAAAATGTGTCGTTACCCATCAGAGTTGGCACTTTCTCTCTCTCTCTGTCTCTCTGTCTCTCTGTTCTCCTGCTGCTCTTTGATTTATTCGATATATTTTGATTTGAGCCATTTCATTCTATTCTATTTGATGGTCACCCCCTCGTTTCTCTTTTGGCCATTTGCTGCATGCGAAATGCATTTTTGATGACAGTTAATGGAGTTTTTACTGCCTTTGAAGCGCGCTTTATGGGAGACACAACAGAACAGAACACCCCCGGCTCCTCCAAAGGGGAACCATTCCCCTGACTAAGCTGACTTGGCATCTTTTTGTTTTACGTTTTTTTTTTTGGGGGGGGGGTCTTCGAAGTTGGTTGCGCTGTGCAAATGATTGAGGGTTGGCTTATTTTATTAAAGGCCAGCCAGACACAGAGTTTTATAAAAACTTTTTTTTTTTGTTTACAAAAAATCCACAGTCTATAAAACGATTTTTGATGCTGTGTTGTTCATTTTGCTTTTTATAGCTGCTCATAAATAAAATTTGTATACCTTTCGCAAATTTATAATGCTCATAACAAAGAAGAAAACAAGAAATTTAAATTATTCTTCCGTACAATAATAAAAATTAGTGAAAAGTATAAAAACAACATACTTTTACTAACTAAAATAAATAACAAATAAAAAGGAAAACAAACTCAAGATTTCACTATAATTATTATTTATTCAACTATTTTTTTATCCACAAAACATCAGTTGTGCTATATACATATCAAATTTGTAAATATTTGTTTATTTAAATCAAATTGTTCCCTTTAAATTCTATTCAAAATTTTTGCTGCAGCCTTTTAGGCGCACATTGAAAAAATGAGCTGTAAATCGGCAAAGCGAATGTGAAATCAAGTCAAATATTTGTAGAACAAACACACACACACACACACACACACACACACATAACTAGAAATGACAATGTCACGGCCAGGGAAAGGCTTTGACAAACACACTCGAGTCAATACACACATTTGCACATACACACGCACACACACACACACACACACACATGTTAGTATGTATGTATCTGCAAAAACGGAAAACAAACTTTTTCCTTTGGCTGGGTTGAGGCTGTGATGCCCAGGAAGCGGCACAGACGCAGCCAGGACACTTAAATGCTGCTCAAAATTGGATTTGTGCTGCTTAGGCGACTGCCCCAACCAACTGCCCCCCACCCCCCTTCCACCATTGCCCCTTCGCTCACATACCGATAAAGATTTTTATAGTTAGGCCTGCTGCCAGCTTGCCACAAGTCACGGCTCATCCTCAGCCTTTTTTCCTTTCTTTTCTATTCCCCAGCTGCACATTAAGTTTTTTCGCCAAGCGTGTGTGTGTGTGTGTGGATGGGTGTGGGTGGGTGTGGGTGGGTGCATGGGGGCTGGTAGCCAGACTGTCTCTGTGTTTATGCTTATTTAAAAAAGTGGCAACGCTTCAGAGTTTTGATTTGATAAGGCTGAAAAGAAAATGCCAAGAAAATGATAGCAGCAAGCATGTGTATGTGTGTGTGTGTGTGTGTGTGTGTGTTGTGTATTTTGCTGTGCTTAGGTGCCAGTTTAAGGCTGATAAAAACTCATGCTCATGCCAGCATTTATGCAAGTCACATACGCACGAAGCTTTTAATAATAAAAACAACGAGCGCCTGTTGTATGAAAACAAAGTAAGCGATGCGCCAAGGGACGTGGGTGGGGCAGGGCTGTGCGTGTAAATGTCTTTATGCGGCCGTGAGCAGCAGTGAAAGTGAGGCCCGACTGAGAGTCCTTTACGCAGCTGCTTGCATTGCATTGCCACAAAATGTGCCACACACACACACACACACACACGACTTGATTACACTTTAGCCAAAAGTTTCTCTTATCAACAAAAATCAAAATCATCATAAGCATGAGAGACTGGCTAGAGAGAGAGAGAGAGAGAGACACCAAAAATAATGACTCAATTTCCGACCGATCATTCTTATAGCAGCTATATAATATGGCGCCAGTTCAAAGAATATCTACATGGAGATGTCCTCCTTGAAGGGTATACAAAAGCGTATAGAAAATGAAGGATGATCATTACATGCATACATTAGGGTTGTGATTATTAACAAAAAAGGAAATATAAATTAAATAAAATAATAAAACTCTCTCAACTTCAACAAGATAAAGCACTTAGCTAAAAATACATCTGCGGTATTTAATGGATTTTAAATACAATACTTAATTTTATTATTACGAGTTGTCCATGTTTGAGCTACGCAACGCCCTTATAAAAAATAAATATGATATATTTTGTATTTTGTATTATTATTAAATTCGTTTTAATTGGCATTTTAATTTAACACGCGTTAAAAATGAAACTTTTGTATGCTTTAAGTTCTTCAGTCGTGCGCTGATTTTGGCTTTTGAAATAAATTTGTAAATTTTTATATAAAAAATGAATGGAATGATCATATTACCAAAAAATAATATCGTATAGGACATGATTTCCTCGAAATAAATAAATATTAAACCTGCAATAACTAAACAAACTAAATCCAAACCTGTTGAACAAAGTCACAGTGCTTAAATCAGCCTAATAAATCGTTTTCTTCTAAAGGTTTTAGATCATTTTGTAAAAGCAATTGATTCGAAATCTTGTTTCAAAACAGGCAGGCAACACATGAAACGTAGATCGAGAATATCTCAAGAGATTAATATATTGAATAGAGCCTTCAGCTGCGGATAGGCACAACAATTGGGACCACAGATGATCACATCCGAATAGATCTGATGCTCTCGACTGTAGGTCAAATTCTTGATATTGGTAAACTTGGGCTGGGTAACGCGCTTCAGCAGATCGCGAGACTCCAGCGCATAGCACAGTTTGCCGCACAGGCACTTGGGCGCTTCCGAGATGAGTTCGATGAGTATGGCAGGCAGTGTACTTGTCGAATAGGGCAGTTTATGTGCAGAGACCACGCGTGCCGCCTGCAACCAGAGCGGCGTGGGCGTGTGTGTGGCAGCTGTGCGTTGCACCTGTGTTTGAGCGGCTTCCACATTAAAACCTTTGAAACAGTTGCCCCACACGTCCAGCAAATCTATATGCAGATCCTCAATGGCAGCGGGCAGTGACTCTAATTTATTGCTGGACACATGCAGCGATCGCAGCTTTTGAAGGCGACGTATGGCGAACGGCAGGTGACGCAGCTTATTATGGTTCAGATTGAGCGTGACCAGGCTCTCGAATCTGACCAATGGCGGTGGAAAATAGCTGAGTCCGTTAGCCGACAAGTCCAGCTCGCAAAGGGACTGACTCAGTTTGCTGCCACGCAGCCAGCACCAGTCGTTGAGCTCGCCTAGGGCATTGCCGCTCAAATGCAGCGAGGTCAGCGGCAGGCGACCCAATTCTGTGGGTATCTATGCGGGTAAATCAAATGAAATGAATATGCGTTATAAATCAACAACGTGTTTATTACCTTTACTAGCTTGTTGCCACTGACATCCAGCGTGGTTAGATTGCGCAGCGTACAAATCTCAAAGCTGAGCTTCATCAATTGGATATTGTTGATGGTCAGCGATTTGAGAGTGCGCGGAAAACCTTTAACTGGATATTCGCTGCGTTTATTGATGGTCATGCGCAGCTGCGGTTGTGCCTTCTGTGGTATGGCGGTTGTGTTGGCTATGTTCAGTCTCAGATTGATGGCATCCTTGCCCTCCATGCCCAGCTTGAGCGTTTGCAGAAAACCCTTCAGCTGTATGGGATCACATTTGATGAGCAGATTCTCGGCCGGCTGCTTAAAGCCAATGGTGGCCTTCCCGTCCAGCACGAACTTGGTGTGCACGCAGTGTATATTATCGCGCACCTTGTACCGTGTGCCAGCCTTCACCTGTGGCGTAAACAGCACCATTTCCAGCTCCTTTTTGGTGTTGCCATTGGAGTCGCGCGCGCTTTGCTTGTAGCCAATGGCCAGCGTTGATTTTACGGCCCGTGGCGTGCGATTTGCTTGCGTTGTGCGATTTAAGACCTGCACCTCGCATAATATTTTCATTGCGTGGCTGCTTTGGCTTTAAATAAACAGAAATAGCGCCAAAATAAAACTAATTGTTATTTCTTAAGTTGTTAAAACGGCTTTGACTCGCTCGCGGAGTTGCCATCTGGTTGGTAGTCAAACAGCTGACGCCAGCCGATAGCTGCATTAATCGAAAACACAATTTGGCGCGCATTTAAATAAGAACAAAATATGAAGTAATGAAATAGATATACATTGAGCAATGTAAATTGCAACACTAATACAACTTAATGATATAAATTAACAATGGTTAATAAGTTCTTAATGTTCTTTTGCCACCAATTCGACATCAGCTGATTATTCAAGGAACTAGTTCAAAATATCCAAACAGCTGCAGCTTTAAAGCTTATTACTAGCCATAACATCAAAAGTAGTTATAAAACAAAACAAAACATTGAAACTTACTGCTCAATTTGTTGTACATCTATTTACCAAAATCACGGGTTTGCCCACACAGCACGCTAAAGGCAGGAAAATGATATTTCGGAAAGTTGTCCGCTTTCGTCGACAGTATCTGCCATTTTATGTGTTCAATGGATTCTTGTGACAACGCAACGATACGCGTTATCAACGCTTGCGTTATAACAATTGCGACAACATTCAACAAAGGCGGGAACTAACCGTAAGTAAATTTTAATTGTTTATCAACGATGCTGTAAGGGTGCAATCAATAACTGCATAACAGAAAACAATTGAAGCTTTTGAAAGCTTGCATGCGCGAAAGCTTTGCTGAAATGGCGGGCAATATGTTTGAACAACCCTTAACGCATAAATAAATATAAGTTATACAATGGTTTTAACAGCACAACAGCTTACTAGCCAACGATGTAAGCCGCAACGTGGTTATCAATATTGATAACTGTGCGCTTTATAGCACCAATGTAAGTTATATTTTGCCTAATATTTAAAATAATATTAATGTTGAGCATTTTGCATGATCTGGCAACCTTAACAACGCTCAACAGTTGCACAGCGCGAAGAACAGAGCTGATCATCAGCATCGGCAATCGTCATCGGTCAGCTATCGATCACTCCAGCAACGCAAGCGCCAAAGACGCGAGCGCTTTTTAGTCATATTTCGTTATTTTTGCGCGACAGTCGCATTCGCACTGACTGTCGCCTGCGTAAACTACACGTTCCACACAATGGGTTGGTTTTTTGCGGTACTCGTTGCGCTCATCGCTTTGCTGCTAACAAGGTCTTGGCGCTGGTTCTACATCGCGGGAGCAACAGCCAAACGAGATTTAACGTGAGTTTCGTGTGTGTCTGAGTGTGTGTGTGTGCTTCTATGATGCGTATGTTTTGTTGTGTGCCCTAACGTTGATTCGTTTACAATACCGCAAGTGGTGTGCATTTCAATACAATTTACATTTTCTTTTATAAGTTCATTTGAGCGTTCCCAACTCAACCGCAAACAGATCGTCGTCGTCTGGACGTATACTTTGCCCCTTTGTACCCAAGCGCAAAGCAAGTAAAAAAAAATAGTCATAGAAAAACTCGTTTCTTGCCATCTATTTGGGTCGAGTGTCTGCAGCAGCCATTATGTACAGATTTGAGAAAAGCCACAGCTGAAGTTTTCTCTTTTCACAATTTTCATACACATCTGTTAACTGGCCTTTCGCCTTGTTTGCCATGTAAACAAAACATATGCTTGAATGTGTCATACATTTGGGCTATCAGTTGTGCATAGTTTTTTATCGTAGCCTCTTTTTTTTTTATTGCCAGTCATTGACTTCTTCAGGTTCAAGGTCGCTGCAAACGATGCCAGTAGGTGGCAAAAAAAAAAAAAAAAAACAAAAACCAAAACAAACTGAAAAATCAAATTCACTTTTAATACACCATTGAGCGCTTGGCCCAATCCATGCGATAATGCGTGAAGAGTGTCTGCAACGCATACTAATTTTTTTTTTCTTTTTCTTTATCTTGTCTCTCTTTGAGTGGGGCGGAAGAAGCAGAGTTGTAGCTGCTGGCACAGTTACTGACGCGAACGTCGACGGCGACGCCGACGTTTGATCAGCGCACGAACTGTTCTTGAAAACGTCGTCGTGCCACTTGTTTTTGGGGGTTTTATAATTGTTTTTTTTTTTTTTTTGTCGTATTTGAATTCAATTTAAATTTGCGGAAGTATCAAGTATTGTTGCTACGCTTAGCCAGGGTTGCCAACGCTCAGCACTAATTTCATGTAAATGCCAATTATAAATGCCCAAAGTGGGCAGAGAGGCCGCTGATCTATGGAAATTTCCGTGACACAATTTCGAGGTGTTTGAAAAAATCAAAAAGAAAATAACTCATTGGGTATTATACTATCCTACACACGATATAGACTTGGTAAAAATTAATAGGATTACCTGGAACTAAGCAACTTTTTCCAGATTGAAATTGAAATTATCTCTCTTAATTTGTAAAATCTAACTTTATCTGAGCATCTAAGGCTTGGAAGAAACAAATTAAAATTTCCCTTAAATAAATATTCACACATATCTTAGAAAAGGATTTTATAACATAGATCTTTAAGAAGTAAGGAATATGAATCAACTTTGAAAGCCTTAGTTTAGCTGCTTTTCACGTATTTTCGAAATATTCCGAATGCACATTTTAGCGCTCACTTAAGATCCTAGAAAACTTAGATCTTTAACGTAGGGAAACTATAAAGTATAAGATTAAATCGAAGGTTTTTTTTAACGAAAAAAAAGGTTCCGGCTTATAATTTTAATAATTACAAAAAAAAAAAAAACTGTTGAATGATATTGCAAGATGCATATACAACAA
This sequence comes from Drosophila virilis, assembly GCF_030788295.1. Taxonomy (NCBI): domain Eukaryota; kingdom Metazoa; phylum Arthropoda; class Insecta; order Diptera; family Drosophilidae; genus Drosophila; species Drosophila virilis. Next base: position 12,634,069 of record NC_091546.1, on the reverse strand, counting down.
TTAGAAGCTGCTAATTATAATCTCTTCTGCAAATTTTGAAATACCCTTCAGTAGTTTTATAGATCAATGGTATATTATATATAAATAAATTGGCATTGAGATGGAGTCGAAATTTAGCGCACTGACGAATTACTAAAAATCAGCTAAATTCGTTTTTATGGCACAGAAACACAGCAACAACAGCTCAGATCGAGTTCCGAGCAACAAGGCCAGTTGTATTTCAAGTTAATGAACAAGATTCTTAAGATCGACCTTGCGTAACTCGGCGCTGTATCGCACACATGGCATAAAGTGCACGAGCTTGGATTTGAGTATATGTAGATGCATATATAAGATGTTTTGTGTGTGTTTGTGTGTGTCACTTTATTGCTTGCGCAGCTCACATAATTGGAAGCCATCGATAGCACTTTAACAAATTCCAATTACATATAGCTGAATTAATTTTTAGCACGTCGCCATGGGCAATAATCCCCAACTACTTAGGCGCACAATCTTATCAGCTATGCTACACTTTCTATCAAGTGCAAAGCACTCTCGAGTGTTGGGCAAATCGAGTGCAGCTTAAAAATTCCATAGATTCGATAGATTGGGTTGCTTTATTAGCCAGCCGTAAATTACGATTATTAACTGAATTAACTTGCCGTTATGCTCCATATAGAAGTGTATACAAACTTTCCTTAAGCCATTTGGCTTTTTTTTATACCCTCATAGCATGTATTATAAGTTCGTTATGCACTGTGTAACACATAGAGGGAGCTGACTCCGACCCTTTAAAGTATATATACATATATATTCTCGAGCAGCTTTGAGTCGATAGAGCCAGGTCCACCTGGCCTTTCCGTCTGTTCTGTTTCTATGCGAACAAACTTGAAACTTTGTACAGTTCTCTCCATCATAAAGCTATGCCAATGCTTATCAGCATCGATATACTATATCATATAGCTGAAAAGGAGCGGTCGGTCGTAAAGTAGCTATATTCTAACGAGCTGCACAATTCTCACATATCTGGCCGAGGGTAATGTCCACAAGGGCATCTAGTCGTCGGCGTGCCGAATATATACCCAACTTTCTCGTTTATTTTTATTTACTCACATCGATTTAACCTTTGGCCTGAGCTCATTTGATTTACATTTATATGTTAAAATTACTAAGCACTCTAGCCTCAGCTGTAATTGGCGAAGCTTTTATACCTTATGTTTAATGCATTCCATATAGTTGTTTAGCCTAACAGTTTATTCTTAACTGGTTTACGTTGTGTTTTCCAAAGTATGGAAGGCAAAGTCTTGTTTTCAAGTATAAATCCATTTTCTAAAATGCTTTTTACTTCAATTAACTTTGGGTATTTCTCTGCATAAGTGGAATATTCAGAGTGAAGCATACATTGATGGGATATATTCCATTTGAAATGAATATGTTTTAAGTATAAATATTAAATATATTATATATATCACTTACATATATTAGACTTGTACTCAGTTTTCAATTTGAGAAATCCAACCGAATGAAACATTTCATTTACTTTCGCTCTTAAGTTCACATAATTTTCGTTTTATTGCCATTTCGAATCACTTCAAGCTGTTTTCCCAGGCACATTTAATTGCAGTTGGCCCCCTCGTTGCCCCTCCGACAGTTTGCCATGATTATACATATGTACTTTAGGCTTTATCTGGGTTATGGTTTGCGCTTGTCCAACGCTTGAGCTATTTTGGTTTGTTTTCACAATCGGCCCATAAAACACGCAACTCCGGCAGATCGATTGATAATGCAGACACACCTGTATACTGTGCAATTGTGCGGCATATCGCTAATCGTGCTTGTTACTTTATAACAATATTCTCCTGCCTCTACGGCTTGCAGTGCTCTGTGGGCCTATGGAAAGCTGCTGCGATACACGAAACGTCACGAACGCCTCAACCATACCGTGGCCGATGTGTTCGAGGAAAATGTGACTGCTCATCCGGAGAAGATAGCTGTGATTAGCGAGACACAGAAATGGACATTCCGTCAGGTGAACGAGCATGCGAATCGCGTGGCCAATGTGCTGCAGGCGCAGGGCTATCGAAAGGGCGACGTTGTCGGTCTGCTGATGGAGAACCGTGCCGAGTATGTGGCCACCTGGCTGGGTCTATCCAAAATTGGCATCATCACGCCGCTGATCAACACGAATCTGCGCGGACCCTCGCTGCTGCACAGCATCACAGTGGCGCATTGCCATGCGCTCATCTACGGCGAGGATTTCGTTGAGGCCATGTCCGACATAACCAAAGAGCTGCCCAACGATCTGACACTGTTTCAATTCAATAACGAGAATAACAACACACAATCGGAGGCGGTCAAACAGGCCAAGAATCTGAATACGCTGCTCTCCGCGGCCAGCACTCAGAAACCCGGCAAGGCTCAGGTGGATCATCATGACAAACTGGTCTACATCTATACATCGGGCACCACGGGTCTGCCCAAGGCGGCTGTCATCTCCCACTCACGGTAAGTCACACAATAATGTTTCTTTTCACACTTTATACAGATAGAAACTAGACTAAAAACCCATTTTCTGCTGCCAGTTATTTGTTCATTGCCGCCGGCATCCACTACACAATGGGCTTCAAGAACGACGACGTGTTTTATACGCCTTTGCCGCTCTATCACACCGCTGGTGGCATCATGTGCATGGGTCAGTCGGTGATCTTTGGCTCCACGGTGTCCATACGCAAGAAGTTCTCGGCTTCCAACTATTTTGCCGATTGCGCCAAGTTCAATGCTACTGTAAGTGATTCTTAGTTCCTTTTCTATCCATCAATCTAAGCATCTCTGCCCGCACAGGTTGGTCAATATATTGGCGAAATGGCGCGGTATATCCTGGCCACAAAGCCATCGGATTACGATCGTGCGCATCGCGTGCGTTTGGTCTTTGGCAACGGTTTGCGTCCACAGATTTGGCCGCAGTTTGTGGAGCGTTTCAATATAGCCAAAGTGGGTGAATTTTATGGGGCTACCGAAGGCAATGCGAACATTATGAATCACGACAATACTGTGGGTGCCATTGGCTTTGTCTCGCGCATATTGCCCCAGGTATATCCTATATCGATAATACGCGCCGATCCGGATACTGGCGAGCCCATACGTAACAAGGATGGCCTTTGCGAGCTCTGTGAGCCCAACGAACCGGGCGTCTTCATAGGTAAGATTGTCAAGGGCAATCCGTCGCGAGAATTTCTGGGCTATGTGGACGCCAAGGCATCGGCCAAGAAGATTGTCAAGGATGTGTTCAAGCATGGCGATATGGCATTTCTCTCCGGCGATCTGCTGGTCGCTGATGAGAAGGGCTATTTGTACTTTAAGGATCGCACGGGTGACACATTCCGTTGGAAGGGCGAAAACGTATCTACCAGCGAGGTCGAGGCTCAGGTCAGCAATGTAGCTGGCTACAAGGACACCGTGGTGTATGGCGTAACCATACCGCATACCGAAGGACGCGCCGGCATGGCTGCCATATACGATCCGCAGGGTGAACTCGATTTGGATGTATTTGCCGCGAATCTAGCCAAGGTGCTGCCCGCCTATGCGCGCCCACAAATACTGCGACTGCTCACCAAAGTGGATTTGACGGGCACCTTCAAGCTGCGCAAGGTGGATCTGCAGAAGGAGGGCTATGATCCAAATGTGGTCAAGGATGCGCTCTACTATCAAACATCCAAGGGACGCTACGAGCCGCTCACGCCCAGCGCCTACGAAAAAGTGCAGCGCAACGAGATACGATTTTAATGGACTGTAATTACCGCTCTCTTTAGGGTTCTTTTTCTTTGGTGACTTTACACCCTAATGCTGTTAATTAATTTGTAAGCGTCTTCACCAACCATTCCCCATTTTCGGGCTTGTGCACACATCCAAAGCTTAGCACTTTTGTATACATATATGTATCTAGTATATAGTTGATTTGTGCATTTTTTTTTTTTAGAAACGCATTTTATATTGTTTTGTATACGTAGCAAAGCTTTGTCTAAGTGCAATTCGTATGTGCGAGTGAGTGTGCGTGTATGTTTGTATATCTTATTGTTAGTCGTTTAGTAGCATTTTTTTTTACCACATACCATTTTATGTAGCCTGTACATATGAGCAGCCAATTGGTTTCTGTCCTTTATTCCATTAAACTCTATGACCCAGCGTATCTATCAAATAAAGTTCTACATCAATTAGTTTTATTGAAAATATTGCGTTGAATGCGTTTCTCTCAATATGTCATCATAATATACTCCACCTGCATACAAATTATAAATGTTACCGGTCTGGGCGAAACACGTAGCCGTCTATAGCTTGGCCGCGTACTTGCGCTTTTGTTTTGCTATCAGCTGCAGTGAACTTGAACCTCAGCAACATGCATTATGATTCGCATTTTGCATGCAACATTTGTAGAGTATCGAGAAAACAAGCAGGTTGCTAAATATTTGACATGCAGATTAAACATGGAAGAAAATACCTAATCTAAGCTTAGCCGCAACATTTACGATTTGTTTACATTTACTTTTCAGCTTGTACTTTGGCCCCACACGATCTTTAACCCTAACTTGCGTAATTTTTGTATACAGTAGATACGAGGTTCCCATGTATTTAGCTTTCTATTTTTAGTTTCAATTATCGGCTAAGAAAATCAATTCATTTGCGGCATTAAATGAACATAATTGAACTAAATGGAACACACAATTGAACTTTTGAGCTCGTAACACTTTTGTAGAGAGAAATACTGCTAATTATTGGAATCTATCAAATAATAACAATAAATATAGAAAGTAAATATATAATCATGGAAATATAATAGATTTCTCAAAGGGAGAGTGTGGGACAGGTAAGATATTACCTCTATCAAAAAGGAATTCGATTTTAAGATAAGATCTATGTTATTCGATCAAGTTTAGGATATGCTGCCGAGGCTTCAAAAGTTTAATAAACTAACGTGGAAAAGGCTTGCATTGAATATGTTGTCATCTTATAAGTATCCTTTCTCCGTTGGGCCTTAAACACAATTCTAAATATTTGACCTTAATGAATAAATAAACTAATTACTTAAATGAAATTATTCTGTATAATCTTCACAGTTATTCGATACAGTTCATAGAATCCATTATATATATTATAAAACGATTTGTTAATAACAAACAAGGTTTATTTTCATTGAATTCGTTTGGAGCAAATGCCCTAAAAAATAGATTACATATTTTCATTTAAAGCAAAACTATAAAAAAAAAGAAACAAGAGTTTTTTCAGTGCGTTGTCAGCTTAAGTAAACGAGGCAGGGCGGGCGGGCAGGGCGGTCGGCTATCCATAAAAAGGAACACATTAGACTATATGCCAAATATATATATATATATATATATATATATATATATATACGTATATATATAATAGTAGAGAGATTTGTGCGTTTTTGTGTGTGGGCAAAAACAAAAGGTCAAAAGAAAAAAGAAATAAACGTTTACAGTTTGTCGCTACAGCTAAACGATAATTATATAATTAAGTCTTTTATAAAAATCACAAAAATCAACACGAACGCTCCCACGGGGGCAGCCCAATAGATCCCATGGGGATCACAGCTTGCACAGGCAAAATAGCAGCGGTATGAACGCCCCAATGGCTATGAAAACTGGCATTAAAATGGAGGAGTCATCCATCGAATAGGGATTTGGCTGACGTGGTCCACTGCGCGTTCGCTTGGAGCTCTGCGTCGACTGTTGTTGTTGTTGTTGCTGCTGCTGCTGCTGCTGTTGCGGCTGCTGCTGTTGTTGTTGTTGTTGTTGTTGGTGCTGGTGACGTTGCGGCATTTCGGGCTGCGGCTCACCCTCCTCTAAATCGTATTCATCTTCATCCTCATCATCCTCGTAGCCTCTTTGCACCTGTCGCTCATTGTAGCGCACAATGCGCTCCTGATGCTGTTCATTATCACGTGGACGCGGCACACGCGGCTTGTCCTCCTCTTCGGGCTCGGCACGCCGCTCGCTGGCCACGGTATTGTGCAGGCGCGGCAGCTGGGAGACATCGCCCTTGAGCAGGGCGAATGCATTGATCTTCGGATTGTCCAGTGCGCCCTTGATAAAGTCCAGACGCAAACGACCATTGCGCACATCCGATGTCTCAATTTCACCCTCGTACTCGTAGTGCAGTCGTCCGTTGATGATCTTGAAGTAGATAATCTCATCGTGGGCCGAGCCGCGTCCCACTTGATTATAGATGTCCAGCTGCTTGACCACCGTGTGCTTGCGATTAAGCAGCACATCGAATACCTTGCGATTGGGCGCATCGAAGTAGACCTCGCAGAACTTCATGATAAGCGCATAGTCGCCGTCGCCATCGGCGGGAAAATCGTAGCCAAAGGTGGTTGTGTGATAGCGTTCGGTGCGGTAGAGCACCTCGTCCTGCTCCGGCACGCGGCCAATCATCAGCAAATGCTTGCCATAGTCCGAGGAAATGCCCACGTTCAACGGATCCGCCTCATAGTGTATGCCGTTCTGGTCTGTATGGTCATCGCCGCCCGCATTTACAGCGTAGATCACTTTCAGCGGCTCCGACAGAGCCACATGCAGCAGGCAGGACAACACCAGGAGCGGCAGCATTAACCGAATTGTACAACTTGCCCGCAAGTTGTTTACATTGCGTTTGCCTGCAACGTTGCACATGTTGTTTCCAGTTGTTGTTGTTGTCGCGACTTCGAGTTTACACTTCATTGCGTTTTTAGTTTGCCAGCTCGAATTTTAGCCGGACACGTGGCAGCGGTTTGATATGTGCCGCCTACTTTCTGCTGACCATTAGTTTATCCATTTATTGAACAATATTTTATTCTAATGTGGGCTGCAATGCGTTAGCGGCAAAATACCAAAACTTATCACTTATCGAGAGCTTACACAGCACTACAGGGCATTTTGTATCACTAGCTGTTGCGCGGCATATTTGAATTATGTTAGGATGGTACAGCAATTATATTAATACAAAATAAAGAAAAACTAATATATATTAAATTGTTTACCTTTTGGCCTTAAACTGCGTGAACAGTTCTATTTTGCTAAGAATTGGCCTAAGACATAAGAAAGTTGGTTATTCCTTATATATATCAGCTTAGTTGAATACTATTAAGCGGCTAATAATAAATGTAAATTTGCTGTAGCTTACCCCAACTTATATTTAAGGGTTTCATTTCAAAATTTTTATGCCTGTATTACCCAATCAATTTAAACAAATTCGATTACATTTAAATCACTCCGCCTTCCCGCTTAATTGCTATTATCAAGCTAAGTTGGCCGCAGCACATTCCGATGCAAGCTGCTGTTTATGAACACTGCTGCCATCGCGTTTAGCAACACTGTAAAAATCAGCTACACGTGCGGTTTGTGATTTTGTATGAAAGTACTTGCAGAAAATAAGTTGTTATTGCTAAACATTTGTAGATTTAAAGTGTACAAGCAGTTAAAGCTGCTCCACAAGGCTGCAGAATTGGTACAGCCATGAATTTCGACGATGAAGACGGACTCGAGCTGCAGCATTTGGCGGGCGGCAACATTGTAAAACATGCGCCCGTTTTCTCTGCACAGGGAAGGTTAGTTTTAAACTGAAATAAAGTCATATTAAGGCATAAAATAAACTTCCCATAAATCTGCATAGATTCGTCTTTGTGCGCTGCGGCCTCAAGGTGCAGGTGTTTGTCACCAGCACAGGAGAATTGACACGTGAGCTAAACGATGCGACGGCGCCATTAATCAGCTTGGAGCTGGACGTGCAGCAGCCGGAGCTGCTGTTGGGCTGCACCAGCACAGGCCAGCTGCTGCGCTGGCATTGGCGCACGGGCGTGCTGCAAAAGAACATTCAATTGCAGCTGGGCACCGAAGGCCTGCAAATCCTCACGTGCAATCTGCTAAACTTGTACAAGGAGGGCGACACCGCGTGCGCCTTCTTCACGGTCAAGCGGAAGAGCGGGGAACAGATCAGCTGGTTCGTGGTCAACACAAGCACAGGCACTGTCATCGACATCAATTGTGGACTCCGACTAAAGTAAGTAGTCCTTTGTTTCAAGATTTTTATAAGAGTTTGAGTTGTGTGTTAGGTTTTTAAACTGTTTTGAGGCTCTTTGGAGTCATTGTAGCCCAGAATTGCGCTCATATAGCTTATTTCTTAAACTATCTTAAACACTTAGTATGTCATTCAAATTAAATATCATGGCCATATATTTTGACCATGTTCAGCTTGTTTCTTAGCTCTCATCGAATGATATTTTAACCAAGATCAGTTTTTAGAGATTTCATTAATATCATAAGCAAACTCTTATTTTATCCTTAACCAAGCATCAAATGGTTCCCTTAGACACATTCAGTTAGAAATAAGAACGTAGATTTTTTTAATTTCCGGGGTGCCGCATTCTGGTTTCTCACTTGTTTTAATATTTGTCAACCTGTTGCAGAGTTCGCGCACCTTTGGTGGATGTGAGCAAGGGCGCCTTCAAGTACATAATACTGTCACAGGGCGTCTATGTTTACTTTCTCAATTATGTGAACTGGAAGTTTATGCGGTTCAAGAACACACACACTTCGCCCATAACGTGTGTGCGTTTGAGTCCCTGCGAAGAAATGGGCGCCACTGGCGACGAGTCGGGCCGGGTCATCATCTGGCGTCAGTTTGGCCATCAGGAGCGTGTGCTCTGCACGGAACACCATTGGCATAGTACGGCCGTGACCAGCATTGCGTTTACGCCCACGGGCGTCAGTTTTTACAGCGCCGGCCATGAGGCGGTGCTGGTCAAATGGACGCTGGCCAATCAGGACGAACGGCACTTTCTGCCGCGCATGCCCAGCATTATAAGGCACATTGTGATCAGCGATGGGAACGAGCATGTGCTCGCCTGCACCGATGACAATGCCCTGCAATTTGTGAGCCCCAGCGATGTGAGGCTCAAGTCAACGCTACAACATTTCACCTATGCGCTGCCCGACAAGACGGGCAAGAGCCTATTTCCGATCGGCCTGTGCCTCAATCCGCGCACAAACACGCTGGTGCTCAATGGACGCATTGGAAACTTGCAGTTCTATTCGGCCTATACGAAGAGTTTGCTTTATAATGTATGTTCGCTTCTCTTGTAATTTGTTTTTGGCTAATTTTTCTTTTGCCCTTGTCGCAGCTGCGTGTGGTGGAGAACAATGTGAACTCCCAGGAGCCGCAGCGTATCATTTACAATACGTGTGTCACATGCGCCGCGTTCAACATTGATTGGATGGTCACGGGCGAGGTGTACAACGATCAGCGCAACTTTGCTGAGCTGCGTCTCAAATTTTGGCAATATCAGGAGCGATTACAAAGGTAGGCAAACTAATCGTAATTTAAGCAGAAAAGCTACGACCATAAAATCTAGTTATAATTTATGCCATTTTTTATTTAAAACTCACTTTTTGTTTTCTCTCGTTGCAGCTACAAACTAAACACAAACATTGAGCTGCCACATGAGCACGGTTTCCAGGCGATCATCTTCTCCAATCAGTTTCAGGTGGACAATTTGCGTTGTGCGAGCGCTGGCAAGGATAATGTGCTTAAGCTGTGGACGCTGGGTGATTCGGAGAACATATACAAGCGTGGCAGCATGTGGAGCTGTGCGGCGCAGGCGAGCTATAAGCGACAGCCACTTGGCTCCATATGCTTCTCTCAGGATGGCTCCCTGCTGGCTGCGGGCTACGGCAGCACGATGGTGTTGTACGACGCACGTACGCTGCGACTGCTGCATGCGCTGAGCACATCCGCTGGCTACGATGGCGTCGTGGCCAAGGCACAGCTGCGTCTGGCCCAGATGCCAGTGAATGGCACACGCACGGAGGTGACGCAACAGCGCCAAAAGCTTTGGAGTCTGCTGCAAACGCTGCTCGACAGCGACGACCAGACGCTGGTGCAGCAGGCGCGCCAACTGATGGCCAGTGCGCCGAGCAGTCAGGGTAAGTCCAGCGACGAACTGAAGCCCCAGGAAATTGCAAAGGAGTCCGTGTACAAGCACATCATGCAAATGTCAGAGCTGGGACTGCATCAGAAGCTGCAGCTGCTGCGTCGCTTTGGCATTGAGTGCACCGTGCACGAGGCCTGCCAGAAGCGACTCAAGGCTTATCTGCAGAACTGCCTGGTCGATCCCATCGCAGTGCAGCTGCGTTTGCGCACGCTTGAGACGCGCTTGCACCGACTGCATCCTCGTCAACGCTTCAAGGCGAAACAGCGCTTGACACGGTTAAGTGGCCGGCGGAAAAACTACGAACAGTTGGTCCGGCAGGAGCTGTTGCCGCTATTCAGCGTGCTGCATCTGGACGAAACCACGAAAGCGGCAGCACCGACGTCAGCCAAGCGCAAACGCTGGTCAACACAGCCTGTTAAGAAACTGGCCAAGGTGGCGCCGCTCCAGAGTGTCGCCCAAATATCGCATGTGCAATTCGGCGCTGGCGCACAGGCCCACCTGGTGGCTGTCTGTACCGAGACGCGCGTGCTCATCTGGAACCTAATGACGCTGCGGCTCCAGGCGGGCCTCAAGCTGTCCGTGCAGCAACTGGCCTTTGATCCGCTCACCAATCTAATAGCTGCCATCACACGCAATGATGAACGTGAGTAACTGCTGCCGGTTGGGGAATTCCTTACTAATGCCACGGCCTTTTTCCCTGTATCTAGTGCACGTCTTCCAGCCAAATGTGCCGCTGCCCGTCTATCAGCGCAGCAATTTGCCCAAGATGCACGGCCTGGTCTGGCTGCCGCGTCGCCAGCCCAAGCAGAGCTCCATCAATGTGGACTGGCAGGCGCAGTCGACGTTGCACATGCTCACCCACGACAAGGAGATTGTCTATCTGGCCACGCCGGGACACAGCACAATGGATGATGCGCCTGCGCCGATTTCCTTTGCCCAGCCACCAGTGACGGATCAGCTGATGCAATTCGCCACCTTCGGCAGCTTTGTGGCCAAACAAAAGTCCAGTGAAATCGCAGAAATTGCCCAGAACAATGGTCCGCTGATTGTGGGGCGCAGCGCACATAGTTCAGTGAATGCGGTAAGTTTTCAAAGACAACGCAAATCATCGAGCGCATAAAAAGTTGACTAGCCTTTGCCTTTAGCTTATTGTACTAGCATATTTGAAATATCTGCGACAGGGCTTACAATTGACATTGCGTTTCGCTAAAACAAAACTATCCGTTATAAAAGTATGTTATTATTTTCCACTGTATCAAATTGAAATTTCGTTTAAAATTTTTTGAAATTGAATAATAGGTTAGCTTTTGTATTCTCAATTGTTTACAAATTGTCATAAAAGATAGTTTTATAACACAAAATGTTAAATTAAGTCAATTGCGACAATGTCTCATTCCATCGTTCGCTTTTACTTTTCGTACGGCCTTTGTATAGCTGGATTTAGGATTACTTGAGACAATATGTGCCATTTCCACTTGTTTCTAGTTAGAAACAAGTTAGCATTTTTTTTTACTATTGTTAAGTTCTAAAGTTGCAGGCAACTTAAAACTAATTTGTTCCATTTCCTCTTGTTCCGTTCTTATCAATCTTGTTTTAAAAAAGTATTGGCTGTATTTAAAACAAGGTCGATTCTATCTATTGATGTATCCCATCCAAAATCTGATTGTGTTTCATTTCCGTTAATTACTTTCAATGGAACAGCCCAGCTCAGATTCCAGATCGTCAGTCTCATATTGTTTTATTTTGGTTTTACTTCCGCATATTTCAATTAATCGATCTATTTTAATTTTGTTTGATATGTTTCTCTTGGCATATTTATTTTTATTATATTTTGTTGTCTTTTTATTGAAACCTTACGTGCTATGAAGTACAAGTGGTTAGACTGTCTTAAGTTTAGATTAAATATACAAATTTATATATTTGTGTTTTTGATTTTTTGATCTGGCTTTGGTCTCGTTATAAATCCTCTTGAAATTCTATATGTAATTGTAATTCGTCTTGTTGCTCAGTCGTGTGCAGTTGTTGTTGTTGCTGTTGCTGTTGTTCTTTTTGGCTTAATTCATTGCCGGATCGCCACAATTTCTATTTCTTTCTCTTGCGTATGGGTCCATCCCCAAGACGTGGCGCCGTTGGAACACGCAAATGCCGACAGCGCCTCATCATCAGCACATCGTGCTTAAAGTAGCGCAAACAATGCCATTGGGGCACCTTGGGCATTAGCTGTTGATGCTAGATGATGCAGGAGAATATATACAGAGATTTTCATGTGAGAAAGTTAGAAAAAAGCTTTAAATAAATAAAAATATGATCTATAGACAATTTGTGTGCCGATCAACATGCTTCCGAAAGTCTTTCTATTAAGTTCCAATAATAATTGAATATTTCCTAAATGATTTTCTTGGAATAATATTGAGATTCTAAGATTCTAAGGATCTAGCTTTTCTGGGATCAGCTTTTTATCATATTTGCTGATTGTTCAGTTTTGTTGTGCAAGCCAAGTGGCTTTTCTTGTTGCTATTTTCAACTCAATTTGAATAATTTCAATTCATAATAATAACGCCATTCTCTTAAAGTCGTAAGGCACAACAGTTTATTTCTGGATGCCTTTCAATTGGATCTTATTCAAAGTTTGGCTGGAAAATTCTGCCCAACCAGCATGGCAACAATATAATCATAGAATTGAACGGGTTGGTATAGGTCTAGTTTGGATAGTTGGGGATTGGATTCGCAAGGTTTTTTGACTTTTCAGCTAACTTGGGCTGTGCTCAAAGATCATTAAGGGCTGTGAATTAATCACTTTGTTATTTTGAGCATTTTTGAAAACACCTCGAGTTCTTCGCACAGACATATTGATAAGGAAAGTCACTCCGCATATTATATAAATAAGTGGAATATTCTGATCATATATAAACAGTTAAGCTCTATAAATAGTCGTGCTGATTAACAGCCGCCCAAGTCGTGTTCACGGCTTTATTGTTTGTTAATTAGAAAGTAATCTTTTAATTAACAATTGCACTGGCAATCAACATTGTCGTAATTTTTACAAATTGCCTACCCCTTGTGGGTTAATACCCCCCGTGGAATACAGTAAAATGTTTTTGTATAATAAAGCGAATGCCTTAGCTCGCGTAACTTCTTGCACTTCCTTGTCCCCACACTCCATATTTCGCCGCACGCCCCGAAACTCACCTCATTCACAATTGGCACGGGTCCAGATTGCGCCCAGGCACATAACAATGCAAGGCAGAGCAGCGAAATGACGGCAACAAAGTTGGGCCACATTTCGGTATTTTTGGACTTCACTTAAGTGCACTTTTTATTCGGCTTTTATTTTTTTTTTTGTTGCTTTGCCTCAATTGTTTAATAATAATTGAACGGTTTATTGTCAGCGACGGGTCAAGTGTCGTTTATGTGCCGTGAACTTTTTTCTTGTGTTATTATATTTCCGTAAACTTTGCGGCACGCGCTTCCGTTTGCCTGGCTGCTTCAGTCACGCTCTCTCCGGCTTTTGCGCTGCTGCTGCTGCTGCTGCTGTTGTTGTTTGTGCAAAATACAACGGCACAATGTTGAACGGCTGTTGGCGCTCAATGCAATTTATACGCCGCGCTGTTGCTACAGCGGCGCCAGCAGCAGAAGCAGTAGCTTCGTGCGTGTCGCGCTCTCATAATTCTAATACACGAAGCTTTGCTCATAAAGTTCGGTTTGTTATTGTTGTGTGCGCGTGCTCCTCCTCTCTCTCTCTCTCTCTCTGCGACGCTCCATTTATCGCACTCCCACACATACATGAGCGCTGCATTTACTGCAATTGCCAGTGCAAGCACACCCACTCCAGTGAAGCTTGCGCTCACAGTTTCGCTCTCACATCACTCAATACTTGGCTCTTTTGTTGTTCAATTTGTTTTGTTTATGCGTGCTTCGCTCTTTCGAAGCTCATTATGCTGTTTAATAAATATATAGTTACGAGCATTTGTTGTGGCTACTTTATGGTTGAGCTCTCGGCGAGTGCTATTTCCCCCGGGGGTCCCGCGTGGGTTGACCCATTGTAATAATTATAATGCGAGCACTTGTCGCTTATTGCCTTAATTACATTATATAGTTACATACATGCATTACATACATAGGCTATGTACATATTTTTGGCTATTTTATTTGAGTCAGTCTTCAACCAGTTTAAGTTGGTTTCGTCAAGTTGCAATTTACGAGTGTAAATTGAGTATTTGTCAGTTCGGATTCATTTTGACGCTGCTTCCTGCTTACGTATTTAAGCCTTAAGTATTTGTTAATTAATAAAGCCTTAAGTATTTGTTAATTAATAATTCAGTAGAAAATGCAACTGAGTAATGCGTCTGCAAAAGAGCACATGCAACAATTTATAATTAACCCAATAATTGGACAAGACGCATGCGCCAAGGTTACCAGATCGCAGACACTTTGACAGACAAGCGGACGGCAATGACAAACTCATAAGCCAATGCCAAAAACAACAACAGCCCGGAATAAAGTCGTATTAGAGCATGAGATTATGAATTTTGAGCGCTGAACTTGAACCATAATCTGTACTGGCACCAATAATAAACAAATTCTTTTTTTTTTTTTATAAATTGACAAGTAATCGTAGCAACAACAATAATAATGGATTTAAATCCAACTAACATGGTTTTTATTTTCTATTTTGAACTTTGACAAGGTCAACGCCAATTAATGTACTCACGAATTCATTTCAGTTGGTCAACTTGTCCGCCCATACGATGCCTGCCATGAGCCTGATTTGCGGCGAATTCATCAAATCGCTGCTAACGCCTGCCGAGAGCACAGTTAGACATAACGCAGCCGCGAAAGAGACGCTCAGCAATGGCAAATTGAATGGCAATGGGCTTTTGCACGCTGACAGCGATGTTGAGGCAGAAGAGGACGCGGAGGAGCACGAGCAGACGCAGCAGGGGGAACAGCAGAAAGAAGAGATGCGCAAAAAGTTGCTGGCGCACAACACAGCACTGGAGGAAGTGAGCACCCAGCAGGAAGATAGCCAGTTGCTGTTGGATGCGCGACTGCAACGCATTGCACAGCTCGAAGTACAGTTGGAATTTTAAATGTAGAATTATTGCATACTGCGCACAGAGAGAGAGAGACCAACCGATCCCTAACATGATACAGCTATTGTAGGTGCTTACGTATATACTAGTTGTTGTAACTAATTTTGTGACATTTTTTTTGTATACAAACGAGACCTATTTTTATGCGTAACAGTTCTATAAAATATAAACTAAATGCAGTTATTTTTACAAGCAAATCTCTTTTAAATGTGGAAGCTATGATATATTTGATTTGATGGATTATGTTAGAGTTTTCAGAAAGTCTTCTCTGCAATGTGAAGAATGCGTGTTCATGTTTCCTTCTGTATTATTCAGTTATCCTCTATATCCGCATATCAAATATAGATTTACAATATGTATAGCCGAATATACGGCATTTATTTTTCAGTTATTTGTAATTTATAATGTTCTATGGAATCCATTAATGTTAAAATTGATCAAACTAGTTTTGGTTTGATGCCGGCAAACGTTCCAGGAGTTAAGCAATAAATCGCTTAAAATTAGATCGTTAGTTATTTTTGCAAGAAATGAAAACATTGTCTTTTTTTTCTTAAATTAATGACTATAGCTTTAATATTTTCTGATATTTTATGTAAAATGTAACAAATCGTAAATCGAAAGTTGTTTAGAAATATTTGCGACGTGGTATGAGACCTGCGTGTGAGAGCACATTGTAGATTTCCATGCGCGGTATTTTTTCCGCCTGGCGTTCAAGAACCTGAAAGAGCATATAATGGAGAGATACGATATGCGCTATGGTAAGTATAAGAGTCAGACTTACCACCTGCTCGCCGGGACCAAACCAGCTGGATCGGGCTAGGGCCTCCCGGACGCGTGGCGTCTTGTAGAAGGGATTCTGCAGTTGTTGCGGCAACGTTTGCTCCCAGGCGGCATTCTCCAGTACGGCAATGTGCTGCAAATTGTGCTGCGGACGTGCCGCAGCCAGTGCAATTAGCAGGATCGTTAGGCAGATCAAGCGATACGGCGGGCACCTGAATTGGAGCAGAGCAAAGTTGGGCACTCGATTAAGTTGGATGCGTAACGAGATCGCGAGGCGAATGTATTTCACTTGCTCGTGAATCATTACATAATTGTGGCGTGCATATGATATTACAAGTTTCCGCCTGTCACGCATATGTACCCCTCCCCCAGCTGCACCCTCGGGCCAATAGCCAGGCCGGAGCACGCCTAAAAACCCAAATGACCGCTTTTCACTGGACAACTAGTCAGCTGAGTTGGTCCAGCAACAGTTGTCACTCGGGTACATACATATACACATATGCATCTATATACATATATATATATATATATATATATATATCGGTCTGGCTGGTTAAAAGTTGTCGTCATGTGACCAACAGACGGCTCTCATTTCCTAGATGTCGCGTGCTGTGCCGCTTTGGTGCGTACAACAAAAAGCCACACCACTTGGATTTGTAGACGGCCCGGCCGGCCCACTTTTGTTGCAGCCAAACTATCCCTGATCTTTGGTTTTAATTGGATAACCGGCAGTGCAGCAGTGCAGCGGCTGGCTGCTTGATGCGCCACAATGATGATGTAAGTTTTGGACTTGATATTGCCACTTGCGGCAACTGACTGCATACTGCATTTTTCCACATGTGCCTTCTGTGCCCTTTATTCGCCAATTCATCAATTACGTGCGCATCATCAGGCCTGGGGAATCTGCATTCCAACCGGGCCTTTTTTAAAAATTCAATAAGCTAAGTTTATGTAATGTACCATCCAAAATTATAATATTCCCTTAAAATTGATGTTATTTTGATCACCAACCAAATTTGACTAGAAGTTCGAAGTTTGTTTCCTCCTTGAAGAAAATAGAATATTTTATATTCAATTTAATATTTTGTTAAATTAAAATTTTGTGCATACATCTATATTTCAAAGTAGATGTTAATTTAGGCAGCTACATTTGTGATTGAATAAACTTAGCAGGCGGATACAAGCTTTAAAAAAAAATAAAAGAAATATAAAATTAAGCTTGTGAATACCCTAATTATTATAGAATGGTCGTAGAGTCTTTTGACATGTCAACTTCGAAAAGAAGATGAAAAGAAAAGAAAAGAAAGGAAATTTGAAAAGAATTGAAGCTTAACCAGACTTTAAAGTAGCTGACAACATTAGCAGGATCATTGAAGCTTTAAAATAAAATTCGACATATTTTTTTTTTAATTTTAAGGAAATATAAAAAAATATTTGTTAACTATTACGAGTTTAGCAGAAACACAGAGCTGTCCATTAGTTTATAAACAATTCAATCAGTAAACGAAAACGAGGGAATACCCTAAATATTTTACACCGTTGAGTAATTTGAAAAGTCTTCTGAATAAGCATTTGTGTCTCCCTTTTGAGTGTTTTAATAATTGCGGTTACTTCTTCCGCTTTGTGTAAGCAATTGTTAACTTTAACTGCAATGTAACCTTGTAAATGCTAAAAAGTTAAGAGTACAAAATTTCACACTCTTTTTAAAACTTTATGAGCTCATTAATTGCCAACACAAAAAAATAATGTATATAATGAGCCAAAATGCGGCGTCTTTAAGCCACGGCTGAAATTTCAAGGCCTTGAGGCCTTTCACTCTCGTCAGATCGCCAAAGTGGGTTCAGTGGCTGCAGTTGCATTTTGAGTTTCAGTTATTTTCCAGTTGTATTTCCTCATTGTGTGTAGTGTAAACAAATTTGTGGGCACGTAGAATAACAATACGTCAATCTTTGTCAATTAACCAAGTGACCCAAATTTTCGGGAATGAACGAGAAGCGAAACTGCAACGCGGACAACGCCAATTCGTTTCCATTTGACCTAATCAAATATCAACAACAACTTTTCAGCATGTAAGTAGAGTCCGAATCCAAGTCTGAGTGCGATTCCAAGTCACACTCACAGCGACAGTCTGAGGCATTTTACATGAATACGCTTGAAAACCTGAAAAAAAAAAAAACGTATATTTTGTCGGGGGCGCTCAGAGTTTGCCAAGTTGAGTTGCATAATGCAACGCCGGAGGGGTCCACTCTCATGTCTGCCACGTTAATAATGATGCTCATCATCATCATCATCATGTTGATATTATGGGCAAATAGTTTTGTGAATGAAGCACTTAAGAACTTGGTAATTTGAAACAAAAACTAATCAATACGTTAGGAAATCAAGTTGTATGCAGCTTAATTCCAGCATTCATTCAGAAAGTAAAATGGAAAAACTCGGGAAAACTCACTTCCGCATGTGAAGTTATAATTTTTCTCATTTCTTATCAGATTTTTTACAGAAATGTATGCCCATTCAAAACTTAGGCTGATTATATTTTATAATGCTTTTGATTTTTTTTCCAATTGATATGTATAAAATAAATTAATTTATTTTATTTGCATGCCTTCATGAATGAGTTGTATAAGGGATATTCAAAATATCCATTCCATACAATAAACTCTTAATAATATGTCATTTATGTCAATTTTCACTTTTAAACAGTTTCACATATTAAATAGAATCACGAGTTGTTGCCCAAAATTACGATTATCAATTACCTCATCGACAAAATGTCGTCAATTTATAGTCCAAATTAATATTCACTTCTTGTAATGCCCTTAAAACCTGTCGATAGCCTCACTGCAATCGGCAGCTTATTAAATGCTTTCTTTGTATACCCTGCATACGTAAAACTCGAGCTAGGCATGTATGTATTACAGACAGTGTTTGTAATGTATACATACATATGTACATATGTCTGGTTATATACCCTTATAATTATGTCTTGGATGTCTTATGACATCCGATTACTATATCTCATAGGTGCAATAAGATCAATCCGCAGAAAATAAAGTTATTTGTTCTAATCAAGATATTTCGACTAAGCCTCCCATTTGATAGTTTAACTCTGCTGCTTTTATATGAGCCAAATCTTAGCAAGATCGCAAAAATCGCTCAAAAAATTAGTTTTTGCTGTCAAAATATTGTGTTTTCCAATATATATTGCTAAAGGAAAATGTCTATAAGGGTATTAAGTCTTCGGCGTGTAGCATATATTCTTACTTTCATGTTTTAAGTTTGACTTAAGATGTCATAGAATTTTCTACAATTTTGTATCTACGCAATACACAATTTTATTATCTAAGTGCTAGCTTTTAGGTTCTTGATGCCTGTTTACAGAGTATCTGTTAGTCAAGCTGCATTCTACACACGAAAAATTGCAGTATTATTTTGATATATTTATAAGTTTTTCGTTGTTGAGCATTTTGTGCGTTTGTTAATGAAACGTGACCGTTAAACTGAATTATGCGCCATGAACTACTGTCAACTTTTATTGTTTTGGCTTTTTGTTTAGCGCTTGTCAAAGTTTTTTGCGGTTGAAATTGTTGTGATAGGTCAGATTGTTTATGGCCATTTGCATTGCGCCTTTGTTGTTGTTGGTGTAGTTGCCTGCAACTATTTCGCTTTGGCGAACAAACGCAAATAATTTAAATTTTTATCAAGTATTGGCAAACTTTTTCGGTGCTTCAATTGGTGAATGGCAGTTGAAAATGTGCGGCTGGGAATTTTGCAAGGTTTGCGTTTGAAAGATGTCTCATGACTGAGTAATTTTGTATAAAACTGAAATAGCTTTTAGATAAGTTGTTTAATTGCTTGCAAGCTTTTCTCACTATATTTATTGAAATAATCAATGCTTAGCAAATTGTTAAATTCAGCAATTTTAATTTTAGCTTTCACATTAAATCTCAATTTCACCTGCGAAACTCACATTTTTATATTATTTTTACTAATTATTTTGCAGTTAAATAATTGCGCGCTTCTGCTTGTTGCTGCTTCTTGCGATTTTTGCTGCGTAATCCTGTCAAGCACAAAATCGTTATGCTTTGAGTTCTCTTCACGTGTAATTCAAGCCGCAACAAGTTGTTGATATAAACGCGGCCGGTTGCCAACTGAATTGTGCGCTTCGAGCCAGCTACGACCATAGCCACAAAGTCCATGATATGTTGGAAGGCAGCTTTAAAGTTTTCAAGCTTTAAAGTCAATAGCCGACTAGGCGATACGCTATCGACAATTGACAACTAAACTGATCCGTGATCCCTTCCTACCTATAAACATCTATGCACTTCGATGCAAATCGATATGTATCGAGTCAGAGAAGCAATATCTATCAATCCATTAATTCGATTTTTATCGATCTTGAATTCTTAATAATTTTGAGATGTCAAAATAGATATTTTTATGCTTGCAAAATTATGTTTTCGAGTTGAATCTAGAAAATCGATATTTATCAATTTAGACATTCGACATTCGACTTGATATTCAATGGGATAATATTTATTGTATTTTAAAAAGTAAAAAAATGTTATATTGAAATTTAGCTTCATCAACAAAATTTGTATAGCAATCAGAGCACCTAACCTGGTATTGATTATGAAAAGTACAAATGAAAGGAGGCTATCCTAATTATCCTTCAATATCAACAGAAGGATAAAAGCTTCATACTCATGCTGTGTTTATTTCGATTTTACATCAAAAAGAATACATACAGAATGCATATACAATATTAGTGTGTATTGGAATATATTTTGTTGTATTTTATTTAAACTATTTACTATCGATAATTTACTATGATTGTAAGACATAATGATCGACAAAGTCCTGTAGCATGTCCAGCATGCGATCTCTGTATAGTTGATCAGAATTGAAGGCTTTCATGCAGATCTCGATGCGTTTGCGACTGAAGAAATCGCTGAACCCATCAGCGGAGCCGGTCAGCTCTTGGGTGCTGGCGGGCGGCAGTATAACCAGATGACAGAACAGACAGCTCTCGATGAGGCCGACAATGCGATACTCTTCCACAGAATCGTAATACTCTGGCTCAGTCATAAAGTTGGCTATATTCAAGCCGGCGCGCTTCAGAAACTCTGTCATAAAGCGATAATATTCGGCCAGCAGCTCGTCAAGATGGGCAGCTCGAAATTGGCTCGTTGTGGGTATGGTGAGCACGGTGAGCAGATCCATGGCTGGAGGAGCGTATCTAGCCAGCTGAAAGTCGACAAAGCGGCACTGAAGCGGCGTCTCGCCATATTTGCCATACTGGAAGAGCACATTGTTCGCCCAGAGATCACCATGCAAAAGGGTGTTGAGACGCGTCTTCGACGTCTTGACCAGTTCAAAGATGCGCGACATGCGCTTGGTAAAGTTGGCCAATATGTAGTCCAGCTGGCTGTGATACTTGGGCAGCGTTTTGATGAACTCTTTTAAGACCTCACAAGCCTGATTGAAGTTAACTATTCGCAAGTGCTCCGGCGGCACATTTGAGGGATATGCATTCTCCTCCAAGTGAAGTCTTTGACTATTACCTTGATCCCTTATAATGGAGCCCGCGTGCAATGCGGCCAATGTTTTGAGGCAGCAGTGCAGCTGCTCAAAGTTGAGCAGACCATCACGAGCTGCGCCCATGCGATAGCCCTGATCGATGAGATTCTCGAAGACCAACAGATTCTTGTCCGCATAGTAGCATTTGGGCGCTATCTGAGCGCAGGCTGCCTGCACCTCGGGCAGCACATGCTGATAGACGGCAATCTCCTTTTGAAAGACACCAAAATTCTCGAGATATTCCATGCGCGAGGCATTGCCCTCCGGCGCAGATTTGCAGAACAGGCGCAGTTGCTTCACCTCGCCTGTCTCCTGCAGTTTCAGGGTCACCTGCAGATAGAAGTGACTGCCCAAGAAGCCGGCGGGCGTCTCTGAAGTGGGCTGCAGCTGATAGCTGACAACCTCGAATTTGGCATTCATCTCATTCTGGTGTAGATAGCTCTGGCACACGCCCTGTAGATCAGTGCTGCTCAGCTCCAATGCCGTTGCCATCTTGATACCGACTGTTTCTCACACTTTCAGTGGGCCCAACGCTTTATACCTTCGACCCGTGGCGAAATATACAAATGTCAAGCTGTCGCAAAGCTGTTATAAACTTCTGCCCCGATAAGCGCATCAGCGTGATTTGAGGGAACAGATTACTAACTCATATGCTACCAGCTTCTAGACTAGCCTAGTATCAGAAGAGGCAGCTGTTTCTGTGCCGCCGAAGTTTAAATACCCTTGCAGGAATTCTTTATTTATGTTCTTCTATTCCCCATTCTCTACTGCACTTCCACGTGCACTTGCAACTCCAGGTTTTGAAAATACACTCCACAAATATATAAATTAAGTTTTCCACCGCCTCTGCTATTTCCCTATATTACATTAATCATAATTGACTATACTAAAGTTAAAGTCAATTAGTTAGTACAGCTTAATAAAGGGTATGAAGATGAGTTCACGAGCCAGCAGCTGGTGTTTCATTCATAATAAAAACGTATTTTAATCCATTGAGGAAAAAAATTGTTCTAGTTCAAACAAAATGCACAGACGCAAATGGTTCATCATTAAGATGGTAATATACATTAGCTTAACAGCCGGTGACATAAATAAACATTTTCTTTATATATATTTTAAATGTACATTAAGGATGTCAACAAAAGTAAGTAGTAGTATATTTTAATAAAACAATGAAGCGCCAAAGACCTAATGAGATTAAACAAATATCTAGTAACATCGCTGACGGGGTTGGTTTTTATGATCTATGCGAATTACAAATACCCTAAAAGGAAAATCTAAACGCTTGGTTGTCTAATTACAATATTTGGATAAATTGAATAGCAATTCAAAGTTTTACCAAATTTAAGATACTTCAAGTCTAAGCGCATTTTAAACAATATTCAGCACCAGCTGTTGTCATGTGAAGATTAACTTTAGGGTCTGGTTAAACATTGTCTTAAGGATTAACGAGGCGCTTGCACCTCAGACGCGTGCTTATCATGTGGCAGGAATACTATCTAAAACCCGGACCAGGCCCATTGTTGACTTATGGTAAACAAAACTAATGCAAGAGATAATAATGCCTGTACGCTGCGTAATTAAGTTGATCTTTAGATAAATGTTGTCTATTGGCTGGGAAATGCGTGTCTGGGTTGCTGGGAAAGTCAACAGCTGTAGTGGAACTTTATCGAGATGGAAATAGTTACTAATGATATATTGATTTGGTCATGAGGAAGTAACATTTAGTAGCTCACCAGAGCTCAGGGGAAGTGCCACAGAATGCGCTTGCGAAAAAGTGTCGAGGAATATTTGAAGAATTCAACGTTGCATGGAGCACGTTTTATAGTGGATGAAGATGCCAGCTGGCTGGAGCGCATATTTTGGGTCGTTTGCCTCGGGGCCTCTTGGTATGCTTCCTGGCTTCTCATCAAAGCATCGCTGGGTAAGATAATAAATACTTGGCAATAGTTTAGGGTATATTTACATAATTCATTTAGCGGCCTTTGAGAACAATGCCATTAGCTTTGTGGTGGAGAGCTCCTATCGCGATTGGAATACCAATTTTCCGGCCATTATAGTTTGCGAATCGAAGAATATGGATCGCATACAGGAAGTAGCCGAACAGTAGGTAGCTTCTATACCCTTTATCCTATATTTACAATTCCTAGTGCCAACTAGACTCTGGGGCGCCGATCATGACTTCACACTGGAGGAGGTGCTCAGCGAGATTGCCTTCTTTCGCGGCGAGTCATATCACACGGTGCACGAATGCAGCGGCGAGGAGTCCACAGCTGCCTGCTTCTACTCCAATTTCTCATACTATGCCCAGCTGGTAAGGAGCAGCTGTGCGGACTCCATACATAGCTGTGAGTGGAATAACACGCCCTTCGATTGTTGTACTTATTTCCAACGTTTGGAAACGGAACTGGGCATTTGCTATGCCATCAATTCAATGCAGGCGGGGTTTGTAGGGTTGACTGTATGAAATCTATAATAATTGCAATATTTCTTATTCTTAGCAAATTCAAGGGCCCAAAGCTCAATATGTACTCCAACCGTTATACGGGTCCAGGGTCCTTGAAAATGGAACTACATACAGAGGCAACGGTAAGAGAGTTTTTTATATTTTGATAAGGGTAGTTAGCCGAACGATTAAATGTTACTTTGATTAGTGAGAATTGCATGGAAGGGCGATATTTCATAATATTTTTTTTAAGTTTGAGATATCTGCAGTTCACACTTAGGGATTTTAGCTTCCCTAATAACTGATTGAACTAAGTGGATTTGTCTACAGGTCTTTATATTAGGAACTGAGGAGGTGCCCACTTTGGTGACACCCAAAACAGACTTTTTTGTCGTGGGTCCCTACATATCCTTTGTGTAAGTATCGCTGCTTGCTATTTTTTGTAACATTTTCTAGTTAACATCCATCAGACGCTATGTGTCCAAGCGTGATATTGAGAACGATGAGCAGATCCGCCAGACGAGCGTCGAACAGCGCAATTGTCGCTTTCCGGATGAGAATATACTCGATGTGCATCGGTATTACAGCTATAGCGCCTGCACGGTGCAGTGCCGCAAGGATAGGCAAATGGAGTTATGCAATTGCTCCAGCCATTTGACACCCAACTCGCCGGATTGGCAGCTGTGCAACATGGATGGCCTGGAGTGTCTGAATCGCAACTACGAGGATCTGTCGGTGATCATTGCCAAATGGTCACGTCGTCGTGGCCGTAAGGGACTAGTCTGCGATTGCCTGCCCTCCTGCACTGAGGTGGACATTACCACCGTGTACGACAGCAAGGATAACATATATGGCAACCAGAATCCCGTATCCAAAATTGAAGTAGCGCTCATTGAGCTGCCCACAGAGCGCTACAAGCGCAACCTGGTGCGAGGCAAATTGGATCTGGTTGGTGAGTTGTACACGGAACTGCCCGAAACTCTGCCAATTGTGGTTGCATGTGTATCCTTTGCAGTGTCTATCGGTGGCACCACAGGCCTATTTGTGGGCGCCAGCTTGTTGAGTTTTGTGGAGATTATATACTATATGACCATACGACCCTATACCAGTTACATGCACGAGAAGCGACGTCAGAAGCGACTCAGCCAGCTGAAAAGTGAACACTGAAATCGATTGCTAATTGGCTAACGCTAGTTAGCACGTTTTTAGTTTTCTGCAGAAAAATATTCAACGGATACTTTTTACTCAAGCCGAATTAACTTCTTTAATGTAAGTAAACGAGAAGGGTGCTGGTTCAAATCCCAAGCTAGGCTGTTTATTGGCGTAGTGACCTCTGCTTTTGAGTTCAGAGCTAACGATTAAAGATTGTGAAAATGTATCCAAATAAATAAATAAATAATGTAAAATAAAGATATGAATACTTAATCATATCCTCAGATTTTCTTTTTATTGCTTTAAGTTGTCTTTGTTTCTTTTGATAAGGCGCGTATATTTAAACATGAGAAAAAGTATAAAATGCTCGTAATTTGAGGTGCATCCAACAAGTGTGCATGTAGTAAACGTATCTAAAGGTGCCACACGTATATATATCTTATCGCGAGAAAGCAACGAATCCCATACAAACCGAACAGTTCTCAGAGATTCGGCAACTGAGTGAATTGTGAAAATAAATGTGTATTTTCGCTCAGTTTAATCGCGTTGCGCAGCGCTAACACACGGGAAAATTGTCGCGCGAAAATCTATTTTGTTGCTTTAAAAAAGAGAAAGAGACCGTGCGTATACGTAACGGCGCGTATACGCAATATGCTCTTAACGCAAGAGGAATGTGTACAAATCTTAAAGAACCTATTAAACATTGCCATTGAGCAACTGCATCTGCTTGACTTTCAAGTGGAAAGGGATATCAGTGCCGTCGGTTATCTGGGCGATTATTATACGCTAAGTTTAAGCTACTGCACTGTAAGTTAATACTAAGTATTACAATTTTTAGATTATTGTCGCAGTGACTTTTTGTTGAACCTTGGTGCATTAAACTATTAATGATTATTAAATGATAATTTAGGTGCCTTTTGACTAAGCTCTTTGCGCATGCAAAAATAAGCAAATACTCTTTTTGTATGTAATCACGCTTTTCAATATTCTACTTCTTAGCAGAAAATATTTATAGCTACAGATTAGACTGCTATAATATAATCTTTATAGATAATATCCTGGATGTTATTCAAAATTCTTGTTAAATGCAATTCCATTTACCCAAGTATATATATATATGTTATGTGTCCCTGAATATAAAATATATATAATATATTTTAAGAATTTAAACACTATTTGTGTACATACTTTCTATTGAACTAATCCAATAGTATAATTAGTCATAGCCGCTTATCAGTATATTTATATTTAAAGGGTTATTTATCACGACCAACCAAAATGTAACAAAATGCGCATTACTATTACCTGTTATTAACAGGTGAAAGCGTGGCGTATCGTAAAAACTTAAATTGTAAATGGTTCAATATATTTTCTTAAATCATCAGGTGTGCATGACGTGAATGTTTCTTAATCTGTTTTAAAATTGAGAGACTAGTTCTCATGGAAATACACATGGACCGACGGACTCGGCTCCTGATGTTGATCTAGAATATATATTTATCTCCTCGTATGCGTTGCGAATTTCATAACAAATTAAAAGTACCCTAACAAGTGTATAAAAATGGGGAAAATATCTGTCTACTGGTGAAATGAATAATAAATACTTAAATAAAGTAACGAAAACATTTACAAACAAATGAAACATATACAATCCTTTTTTAGCATTTTTTGTGAAATAAAAATACACATCTATTGCATACTTTCAGGAGGACAACAAAACTCCCCAACAGCAACAGCTTTTTGTGAAAGCGCTGCCAGAGAAAAGCGATGAGCCCGAAAAAGAGACAATCTTTCGCAAAGAGGCGTGGCTGTATGATAATTTGCTGACTGACATGCAAAAGTATTGTGCGTAATTAACAAAATATTAACGTAAAACAAAAACTACAAATTGAGCTGTTAACATATTTATTTCCATCTACAGCCAAAAGCAAATGGAGTGCCAAATGTTATTTCACACGGTCTGATCTCTTGGTGCTTGAGAATATTAAGCACATTGGCTATTCTGCGGCTCCGAAGAGACTGCTCGACGCGGATCAACTGCATCAATTGCTGCGCTCCCTGGCTGCCTTTCATGCGTCCAGTTTGGTCTACGAGCAGCGCAATAATATAAATATTGGGCACAAGTTTGGGGATCGTCTGCTTGAGATAACAATTGCACCTCATATAGCCTGGTATACCACGGGTCTGTCGGCCATTCTGGCCGTGATTAAAAGCCTGCCACAATACCAGACTAGCCAATATGTTGATGGTCTGGACGACCAGTTGGCTGCGATTGCCCGACGCACCTATGAACAGGTGGCACCCTCCACCAAATATAGAAACGTGATCTGTCATCGTGATCTATGGGCGGGCAACATTTTCTTTTCTGCTGATCCCACGAATGCAGGTTTACTGATTGATTTTCAAACCAGCCGCTATACACCACCAGCTGTCGATTTGAGTTTCAGTATCTATTTGAATCTAGCAACCATGGAGCGACGGCGTCTGGAGGCCAATTGCATTGATTTCTATTACAATTGTCTGCAGCAGAACTTACAGGACTTTGGCTTGCAGTCGTCTGAATTAATATCCAAAGCGGAACTGCTGCAGTCCTACGAGGAGTTCCGCCTCCTTGCGGCTGTCTACAGCGCAGCTGTTGCCACAGTTGTGAAGGTGCCGCCCGCATTCGTTACCAACGAGTTCAAATATGTGGATCGCAGTGACATTATATTGGATTATATGCGGGAGAACGAAGAGTTCAGAGCCTGCATGGTAGAGTATTGCGTGGAAATCATGGAAATCGCCTCGGCTAATTTATAGAACACTTTTTAACACTCTTACCGGCACTGATAAGATTGAGTGTCCCGCTCAATTAAAATGAGAGCTGTGAGAGCGATAAGCTGCGAACATAAACTGCAAAAATAACATAACAAAAAACATCTCACCGAGGCGTAAATACGCTGAATAAACAAAGAATTATTATAACTATTTTAAATATAATATCTTATTGGCTTGGAATGGAATTTACCTAAGTATTCAAAAGAAGTTCATCTTTAATTTGTGTCTCAACGCCAATTTTAATTTGATTCTAAAATTCATTAATTCGTATTTTACGATTTTTGAATAGATAAATACATATATTATCAGATAAATGCTTGAAAAATGTTTGAATTTTAAATCTTCCCAATATAAATACCATCTTTTAGACCTAAAACCAACCTTGTTTGTTATCGCGACTGTCACGAACATACCCTTCGGGTTAGGGTATAACAACAGTTTTTTCTCTGCCAATGCCTCGAAATTGCGATTAGTTTGACACGGTCTCCCGCAGAGCACGTTCGGATTTTTAGCTGTGCACGTAAATTTAATAAATACAAGACCGAGATCATGAGCGAAGACATCTACAATCCCGTGCTGACGCGTGCCAATCGCCTTGAGCTCTTTACGCTGGACGAATGCGAGAATATACTGAAGGCTGTGCTGGAAGATCAGAATGAAAAGGGGAGCCTAAAGGAATTTGAAATTGTGCCAGCCATAGAGAATATGGGCTTCCTAGGGGAATATTATCATCTAATACTCAGCTATCAATTGGAAAAAGAGACAGCGCAACGCACAATGCGTCTCTTTGTCAAATCTGTGGCATACGAGAATGCAAATATGTCCTACTATGAGGAAAAGTCTAGTATTATTAAAAAGGAGGCTAAGCTCTATGGATTGCTGCTAAATGAACTGAAAAATTTGTGTAAGTCTGAATTTAGAAAGTACTCTTGGTCAGTTGATATACTCAAAATCTAGTCTAATCGCTATCTTTGCAATCTTTAATCCCAATTAGCTGCTCATGTGTGGTGTGCCAAGTGCTATTTCACTCGGGATGATCTGTTTGTAATGCAAAATATCGAGGATCTGGGCTACAGATCGCTGCCCTCGAAGACGCGCTTCCTAAGCGAACAGGAGCTGCGTCCCATGATCAAGGCATTGGCTACCCTGCATGCCAGCAGCGTGGCCTATGAGCGACGTCATCGGCTGACCATTGGGGTGGTATTCAGGGAGTGGCTGCTGGAGAAGTCCATCGATCCCGATATTGTGTGGTGGACGACCGGCTTAAAGGTGACAGTTGGGCGCATACTCAAAAGACTTTACGCTCAATTTCAGTATTTGCAGGCTGTGCTGGCTGTTGCCGCTGCACATCCCCGGGTGCTTAAGGATGCAGCTGCTCAGGATTATGTTGCCAACGAGCTGCCACGTTGCCTGGATCGAGTCTATTTCATGGCAAATCCATCGCCCGTGCATCGTAATGTTTTTCTGCATCGCGACGCCTGGGGCGGCAATGTGTTCTATCACAAGGAACATCCCCAGGATGTGGGCTGTGTGCTGGTGGACTTTCAGCTGTGCCGCTATGCACCGCCAGCTGTGGACCTGCTCATGGCCAGCTACCTAAATGTGGAGCCGGCACAGCGCAAGCAGATGATGGAACGCATAACGGGCTACTATTACGAGCACTTGGTAGCGGAGCTGACAGACATGGATATCGATGCGCAGCGGGAGCAGCTCAGTCGAGCTGACTTCGACCAATCTCTGCAGGACTTTGCTCTCTTTGGTGCCACCTACAACTGCATAGCCGCGACCATACTGCGACTGCCCGAAAATTATCTGAAGCAGCTTAAGGATGAGCAGCCCATGGAATTTCATCGTTTCTGTAATGTGGATCGCACCGAAGCGGTGCTCAGATTAATGGACGAGCATGAGGATTTCAAATGTTATATATATGACTGCATCGAGGATTTATTGGAGCTGACATACTATAAACAAGCCAAGTGAAATGGCCCTGTCTTATCTGCACTCTTTACACAATGCTCACCTGATAGCACACATCTTATCAGCTCTGAAAGTTATTGCTTTTAGATTATCTTAGCACTGATATGAAACAAAAACTGTTAGGATTGTTAGAAAAATAAAAGTATATTATGATAACAAAGATAACTTCTGATATATTCTTTACAAGGTTGAACGGTTTTTGGATGTTTGAAAAGTTTGTTAAATCTCAGTTCTCTTTAGTATGGATCTAACTGCCAGCATTCATGGAACTGCTCAGCTTGGAGGAATGTCGCCTGATAGCATTACGTACGCTTCACCTTAAAACAGACGATGATAGTTTGGTTTTATTGGAGCGACAACTTGATGCGGGCTCGAATGATCTAATGGGCTACATGGGCGAGTACTATAAGCTACGCTTGGAATTGGAAGACACAAGAACTAACTCCAAACATCACTTGCAATACTTTGTAAAGAGTATACCCTATAAAAATCCACCACAAAGAGCCGAATGTGAACGAAAAGGAGTCTTTCGTAAAGAAACGAATATCTACCGGCAACTGTTGCCCAACATACAGAGATACGGTGGGCTTAGATTTAGTTTGTAAACTAAATTGTGGTGTAACATTTTTTTTTAATCTTAGCGAACCGCAAGCTCTTTCCGCAGTGCTATTACAGTCGAGACGACATCATGGTGCTGGAGGATCTCACCTTGCATTATCGGCATCTCAAACTCACAGAGTGTTACTCCTTTGAACATTATAAGTTGGTGCTGGAACATCTGGCAGCTCTGCATGCGGCAAGCATGGCCTGGGAGGAGGCTGAGCAATTTTATATTGGCGATCGCTACAAAAATGTGCTCAACGAACTGCTTATGAACATGCAAAACGAGTGGTTTGTCACAGGCTTAAAGGTGCGCAATCCATATAACTAAACCTTAAAAATGAACCGTGTATGAAAGATATTTCAAAACAGGGCATCGTTTTCTTGGCTGCACGACATGAGAAATATCAAACGGACAAAGCCCAAAGATTCATCAAGGAAGAACTTTACCAGCTGCTGACCAAATCGGAACATCTAGTAGAACCTTCCAAGACCATTCGAAATGTGCTCTGCCATCGAGATACTTGGGATCGTAATATATTGTTTGGTTTTGCCAACGAACATGACTGCTTGCCCAGCTCCTGTTGCATTGTCGACTTCCAGTTGACCGAGTATTGCTCCCCCACATTGGATGTGCTCTTCGTGCTCTATATACTTGTTCCCTCGGCCAGGGAGAGACGTGAGATCTATGAACCGGCACTGGAGCATTATTATGAGTGTCTTCATTCCGAATTTGTGCGACTTGGCCTACCTACTGGTCTGATTACCAGGAAGAACTTTATGAAGGATTGCCAACGCTCTCGTCTGTTTGGTCTGATAGTTAAAGCCTTAACCGAGCCACAGACAAAGATGTCAGCGAGCATATCCAACAAATTGCGGGCGGAAGAGCCAGAGAAATTTGACTCTTACCTCAACTGTGATCGCAGCGAAATGTATCTGAGAGTGATGCAGATGCAGCCGGACTACGAACAAACGATAATGCAGCCCATAGAGGAGCTAGTTGATTATCTGATGGAGCTCGAGCATCTAGATGTTTAAATGAATACGTTTAATCGTGTACTCTTAATAACTGTGAGCACTATCATCAAATCTCTTGTTAGAATTCAAACATTCGTATATCTGTAAACTATGCAAGATGTTCTGAGATTCTGGTTTCAAAATATAAAACATTGATGCGAAATAATTGGAAGATTTTTTGTGCGAGAAATTACAGCAGAGTAATGTTGTTTATACTTTTATAACATACAATTTAGATGGCAAATTGATCTAGAACAAAAAGCAAAACAACGTGAATATGGATGAGGGAGATTTTGAGCTATGTGTACATAGGATATGAGTGTCCCGTTTGTATATGAATTTTGACCAAAAATAATGTTGCCAGTTGTTGAATCAACTATAATATGGCAGAATAAAGCCACATAGAGTATCTATATATTAATCGCTCGTTTCCAAATTCGAGTACATTTCCGTACAACTATTTGGACATGCATTATTTATTAGAAACTAGAAACATATAGATTTGTTTGTATATATATAGACTCTAGCTAGAATGATGGCATACATAAATATATAAGTGTATAGTTTGTATAATACTAGCTTCAAGCAAGATTCGTCATTGATAATCCGCATTCTAATAGTTAAAAGCCTAGCTACATTAAAAAGGCGTCACACAAAGGCTGCCAGCTAGTCAGTCCAGCAATCGTCATTGGCATCATCCTCATCGTAGTCGCGTACATTGAAGTCCTCGTGAAACAGATCTTCGCCCTCCTCTTCGGAGGACTCCGACTGTCATCTGATGCCGCTGACGCGTTGCGGCAAGCTAATCACACCCTTGGGCGGACGAGGCATCCTAATGCTGGTGGCTGCAACCGCTGCCGCCGATGTCGATGCCTTGCCGGAAACACTGGGAATCAGCTGGGCATTCAATATGGTTGTCTGATCGAAGCAGTTGCAGCAATATTTATCACAGCGCATCAACAGAATGAGTCCGCCGAGCAGCCAGACGAGCACGCCCGGCCAGGAGTGGACGGCACAGGCCGAGAAGAAGACAACGCTCAGCAGCAGGCACATGGCGCACAGCACGGGACTCACATTGATCACACTGCCCGTGTACTGCGGTATAATGCCCATCATAATGGCCACAATAAAGACGCCAATGGAGCCGGTGAATGCGGCAGGTGCCCAGCGCAGCACCAGACCAGCCACACACAGGGCGATACCCAATCCGATGACGACAATCGCAAATATGGTCACCCTCCACGAGCTGACGGTGGGCACCCGAACGCTTCGCTCCAGCGGACCAGCTGTGGTCACCTGAAAGCATGGCAGAGTTCCAGTTTGGTTTGAGCGAAGGTAGAGCATATAGTCAACTTACCTTTACCTTCTGACGATACTCATCAACTATAGCATCGATGTCCGTTGAGGTATCCGAATCGCTTTTGTCGAACTGATCAGGATACTCAAAGTCAGATGGCTGTCGGAATAGATGAAAGGTAATTAAAATTGCGGCTGCAGGGCTTCTTCATATTAACTTTTGAATAAGATCTAAGCAGAACCATCATCAATATTTTTTATACCCTGTACCCATTAAAAATGGGTATAAGGGTATATTGTATGCAAAATCTAAATATATATATATGCATTTGATGTTGGGTTCAGGGTGTCCCCTAGTCGGGAGCTCACGACTAGAACCTCTCACTTGTTTTATATAATAACATTTGGGACATAAGAATAACGACAATATTTGATATTGTTGCTTTAGGGAGCGAATCTTCAGCTACACTCACCGGTGGCTCGCTATCTGACAATATGGTAGACTCCACATCTCTGCCCTCGCGCTGGGGGCAGGGCGATGTTGGCTCGCCCAACAGTAGCCATTCCTTTTCGACCTCTGGCTTATTGCGCTGCTTGTTCTTCGGCTTCTTTAGGCCCCTCTGTTTGGGCAAGCCAATGTTCCAGAGACTGCGCTTTACGCGACTGGAGCTGGCCGTGGCGGGGCTGCTGCTGCTGCTGCTCTTGGCTATGGGCGCCGTGGAGAGGCGACTGTAGGAGAGGGAGGACTCGCTGCTGCTGGGCTGCATGAACTTGGGGCGATACGGTATGTATAGCAAGTAGAAGGCACGCAGAAAGACGGCCGTTAGATGACTGGCCGCCAGGCAGTAGCTGAGATGCTGCAAGGGACAGGCGAAGGCCAACATGGCGCACAGGCTGCCCGCTATGAAGACGGCCAGAACAGGATTACCGCTGTCCGAGCTCTCGTAACTGATTTGCTTGCTGAGAATGCGCCACTCGGAGGTGGCCAGACGCACCACAATGCCATATAGCTCGGGAAAGATTTCTAGAAACGCCGCCGAGCTGGTCAACAGCAACATGCAGGCAGAGGCAGGCACCAGCTTATGGAAGCCACTGTCATCCAGTATGTTAAAGAGCGGCACGGCCACATAATCTTCCCGGGCTCTGTTTGTAAGGTAAACAAGCGGTTATATTTCTTTAATTTGCTTGACGTATTACTCACTTGAAATGCAGCACTGTGGACAGACAAATGGCGGTCAGAAGCAGCGAAATGCACACCAGAGCTACGACCATTAAAGCCGTGATGCGACCACCGCGATGCTGCTGAGGGAAAACGCTGGGAAACGCATAGGTTAGCAATGCGGTGGTCAAGAGCAACTGAAAAGAGCGGGAGAGAGAAGGGAAGAGACACAAATAAGAAGTTAAGTTGTGGTAATAAGGAAGAGAGGTGCAGAGAGGCAGGGTGGGAGAGAGAGAGAGAGAGGGAGTCTACTGTTTACGAATTTATATGCAAAAAATAATAATTCTAACTCACAAAAACGAAACAAAACTCGAATCCTTCTAAACACCACAAACAACTCTGCAGAGTAGAGGATCCGCTGCACAAAAAACGTAGGATGCCGTGTCATAATCAAAAGCTTACATCCTGCGGCTTCAATTGCCGCCAGTCACGAAAGCCGCCGGCGGCAATGCGGCTAAAAATCGATAAAAAAAAAAAAATACAGCAAAAAGACTACAGAAACGGGCGCAAAGTGCACTGACCTAAAAACACGCCCATTTGCGAACTATCAGAGACTGACTATGAATGGAGGGTCGGGTTTGAATGTAGGGATTGATCCACTTACGCTGCTAATGCCGTTTGGCTGAAAGTAGTTCTCCGACCAGGCCAGAAAATCGCCACGCCACCAGCCGACAGCGCTGAGAATTGCATTCAGACCGAACATGCCGAGTGTCATGATGAAGCTGAAGGCCTTCGAGTGCTGCGGCAAGAGAGGCAAAAATTAGTTATGCTAAGTAAAGGCTTGTTGCAAGATGCAGTTGCAAGTGGAACACACCTCAAGACCCAGCATAAACATGCCAGTGACCAGAAAGACAACGGCCACACCAAGCACATCCGGCCAAGGTTCATTGGCGGGTGAATTGCGGCCTAAAATTAGGCAATAAAATTGCTTAAGCTCGCTACAGTGCAGGCAGAAATATTGTGCACACATACCCAGTATAAGTATTCTGGCCAAGCCGCCGGTCATGGCATCCAGACAGGCGCTCAGTGTGCGAGCGAGCGCCGCACAGGCGCACATGGCCGTCAGTGCATCCATCCAGGTGGCCAGAAATAGGCAGCCAAAGTCAAATTTGTTTGTGGCCCGCACATAGGGCATTTGCAGGCTGCGCAGACTCGACTTGCAGCGCGCTGTTTGGCACAAGAGATTGTTATAAAATGTGTAGAAAAGCAACGCCTGGCTGCTACTCACCTGCCATAGCGCCATAGATGGTGGCCAGCACTGTGCCAAAGACCAGACCTGGCGCAGCGGCCTCATTATAGGCTATCAGGTAGGTAATTACCGAGGTGCCCAGCGCCAGGCGAGCGCCGCTGCCGCAGCAGAGCGCATCAAGCAGGCTGCGAGCATAAAAAAACTCACATATCAATTAAATCCCAATGGCAAATATAATTAAAACTTAATGTAATGCTGGTCTGTCAAGCGTCGACACACAACAAATAAAGGATCAAGCAGGACACTTATTGGCGCCAAGCCGACGAGCTGGCCGCAATGTGGGCGTGGGTTCGGTTTGCTCTCCAGCTGTCGGATGACTCATTTAAAATTCAACCGTTTGGCCCTTGCCCTGCACAGTGTCCTGTTTCGTAATTGAAGCCCTGTGCTCCTTCCTTTTGGCCAATTTGCTGTTTACTGTAAGTGTATGCATAATTTTGTGCATATTTTAGACGCGCGATTATCCCTAATTACATGGCAATTGTCTGGCTAGCTGTTGGCCATTTCAAAGGCGCCAGCTAAGTGCGCCAAATGTACTAAATTGGCTAACAAACTGCAGTAATAATAGTTGGAACCCTTTTTACCTAATTTAAGTGACTTTTCCCATTTCATTCGAGAATTTAGCGCATTTTTTTTTCATGACTCTGCAGTTGCTTTTCGCATTTTCATTTCAATTTGTGACACTCGCTCGTCCTATTTTTAGCTGGCAGCTAGCTCGAGCACAGCACGAGTAAATAATAATTTGCAAATAAAAAACATCCATTCTCAATGGTTCTCATAAATGTCAGAGTCATGTTGTCTGTCTGTCCGCTTGTTGGTTTAGCTGTTTAGTTTGGCAAAAGTGCGTGACCAGCCAGCGACATGAACAAGTCGTTGGGGAAACTGTGGACCTAACGAATTTCTATTACATTTGTTATATATTAGAAATTATTTTAAACTTTTTAATGTGTTTTTGTTTTAACTGAATTCGGTTTAGCTAAAGCTTCGACTGTTCTTAATGCCGCCAAATCGATTTATGGTTTGGCTCATGATAAATAGACAAATGGGCTTCCATGCTTGAACCGGTTCGAAATTGGTTTTTGGCCTTGATTACACATACGCACTGTTGTAGCGCACGCAAAAGCCAAATGAATGAGAAAAGGGCACAAACAGTGCCAGTCAATGCGACGCCGACACAAACAAGGAAAATGTCAATAAAAAAATAAATAAAATAGAGGAAAACAAATGCTAAACAGACAATAGGCGTGTGGGTGGACAGATAGGAAACAAAAAACCCAACCAAAGCAATCAAAAATCAATTTATTGATTGCACACAACAAATATATGAAAAGAGAAAAAAAAACATAATATTAACGTCATATGCATGTTGGCCCAAACGGCTTGACCATGAATGCAAGATATGACCAATCTCTGGGGTGCTGCATGGTTGTTGGGTGTTGGCCTACCTGGCGCTCGACATGGTTGGACGCTTCTCTCTCTATGTGTGTGTGTGTGCGTGTGTGTGTGTGTGTTGTCTGCCTTCTGTTAGCTGTTTTGTTGACTGCGGGTTACGTTTGCTGGCTTACTGCCAACCAGAAGCTCAGTGGTTGGAATTTATTTGTATTTGACATTTATTTGCGAATTGCGTATTTATTTCGCGCAGTGCATTGCAAACTTCTCGATCGTTCAACAATTAATTGAATGTTTATTAAGAACTGTTTACGATTGAATCTCCGCGAGTTTATGTCACTTGTGGCTTGGCATTGCCTTTAATTAGCCACGTCGACGTGGCTAGCGACGCCTTGACGCGTAACAGCTCGCACAATGGGCCAAAAACGTTGCCAACTATTGCGTTATGGCCCGCACTCAGTACGTTTAAATGCCTGACAAAATATTTAACGTAGCGCTCACTCAAATTGGCCGCAATTGACTGAGTGCTCACTTAAAGCTTTTCCTTTTGCGTGAAAAGCGAAAGCTTTTCTACACCATTTTCTGAGCACAACGTGCGGCTCCTGCGCACTGACGTTTGTTTACGTTTGCAATTGGTTGCACCGCTGTTTGCTCTCTGCCTCTTGCTCTTTGCCAGCGGCTAACGGCAAGCGGCAGCGTCGCATGTGGCACGTAATATGATTCGTGACTTTTGATGTGGCTCAAGTGCGGGGCAAGTGTCATTTATTTGTGCACATAACTACGCGCCTTTTCATAGTTAAACTGAATCAAGAGCATTTAATTTTATTCTTGAAAGCCCGAAATAATTAGGTGGAAGGTCTGTGATACAGAAATAATTATATATATATATCTTACGCTGCTCTTAAAGATATTTCTGTCTGAGAATCTTTTGTTAATCTGAACGCATTTTTTTGTGATGCATTGCGCGTTCATTCATTTACAACCGGTTTAATCAACAGTAAAAAATGTTTTTAATACAAAAAAAAAAAAAAAAAACTGCACCTCGTTTTATTAGCATAACTTCAGAATCTAAAGACTTGTTTATATTATATCAAAAGAAGCAGACAGCTCATTGTACTGATAAAAAGTAGATATTCATATACATTATGTGAATTATAAACAAAATATTAACATTCTTTAAAAGCAGTTTTATTAAAAATAACATTTAAAAAATTGTTTAATAAATGCGAACAAATTATACAAAATATATTTGCAATATTCGCTTAAAGCTCTTTCGCTAAAAACACACACGACTCAATTTAGAAAGACTTTGCAGAAAATTTCATTGGTAAAGGTGGAAAATGGGTGAAAATCGTTTACAAATAGTTAAAGTAAGCATAGATAAAGAAGTAGACGGCTTAATACACTTGCAGAAATTAGATTCTGATTTTGTTATAAATATCTTTGAAAAAATAATATTTTAATGTTTACATTAAAGTATCTTTTAAAAATTAAATATTTCTTTACTAATAACTAATAAGAGTTATTTAAATTAAAGTTTGATTTGACGAATTTACACTAAGTCTATAGTTCATGCTCTTAACGGCTTGCATATCATCTGGTAAAATTGCGCCTTTGGGTAATATGGTGACATCAGTTTTTAGAGGAATGAGCAAATATGATGAGAATACCCATGAGTTCGACCTACACCCACGCACTGTGCTAAGATTATATCTAAACAAAGGAAAGAATGCAAGAATGTGCTAATCGAAGGCATGTCAAGTGTATATTATTAGAATTATTCGGAGTTCTAGTTGAAGTGTTTTACGATTTCAGACTGCGAACACAAAACTGGATGGGTCCAGATGAAAACAAGTTTCAGGCGACTGCCAGACGGTTGCACCAAATTATGTATTTAACATTCGTATATACTTAACTATATTAAACAAATTCCCCGCGCCGGGCTAAAAACTTTGGACTTGAGCATTTGTATCTTTCAGCTTTGAGTTTGAACTGAGCTTTGAGTTTTAGAGGCTGCGGTCACTTAGCACTCATCAAAGCAACGACTCCAGCAATCGACCTTCCATCCAACTTTAGAGTCATTTTTATTTTTGGTACATTCGGTTGCCTGTGCGATATGTGGGCATTATATTGTTTATAGCTCAGCTGTTGTATATATATATATATATATATTTTTTATTATTTGATAACTCAGCCTCAGTTGTCGGTTTGGCCTTTTTACTTATGATTTGCCTACTAATTTAATTAAAAGCACATTTAATGTGCCGCAGTCTCGACCGGCGTTAAGGTTGTTCAAGTGGACTTTAAATAGAGCTAAGCCCCATTCGCAGTGACCCATAAATAACTCGACGCTCTTTAATATTTGCCAAAGTCATAGGCATTTATATGCCCAATCATTATTATAAAATTTACATCAGTTTTTGCATAATCATTAACAAAGTCGTAAGCATTTACTTGTCTTTCAAAGGTTTTTTTTATATTTTATTTCAATATTTTTACATTAAGTATTCATAGTAAATATATATTATATACTGTGGGTTTTTCTTTATAATGTATACAAAATTGTCAATATCTTTAATTTGGATTATATATTATATTATTGTTCTTATTTACTCATCCAATTCCAAATAATATATATAAATATATATCTTGCACCTGTCATAAGTCAAAACTCATATATTGTATATAATTTACATATTTATGGATGAAAATCTTTAAAGTTTCTGATTAGCAATTCGACAGCCCCAACTTTTGTTGTTTGTATTGGTTGAGTTTTCAACTTGATGTTACAAACCAACTTTGTGTGTAAAAGCTAAACGATAGGGCCTTAAAGAAAAGCCATAATTAAGACTCAATGCCGCTTGCAACACACTCTTTCAGTTGGCTCAATTAAACTAGGTCAATTTCGGCAGTCGGAAGTCGATGACAATTTGGAACCGGAAAGTATTAGTATACTACCACTACAAGGGTATCTAAGCTAAAATATACAAACTTTTTGAATGATTTGATCTTTGTGTTGTCAGCTGATAGATAAATCTTATGTGAAATAATAATTTAAAGCCAACGAATATAATTCCAAACATTAAAGCTGCAACTATTATTAGATTAATGATATATGGGCTTACAAAAGGTACTCCTGGCAACATATTCATAAGATAATATCAAATGTTGTATTTTTTTTTTTTTCTGAAAAAAATAGTTAACAGATACAAAAGCAAACTCATTCGAGTAGAATTTGTTGAGTGCAAGGAATTAAGCTTTGTTCCATAGTTTATTTTTAAGTATGCTTCATTGATCCGTATAAATAATCTTTAAAATATTAAAATAAGTTGTTAAAATAAAATAAAAATAAAAACAGCACATAAATTTGAGCTACCTAAAACGCAGTTTTTAGAACTGGTTTCGTTTTGAAAAATTCACCCAAATTAATTGTTTTATTGCATACAAAAATAATGAATTTCAATTAACATGTTGAAAACTATGATCATGAATACGATAAATGGAGGTGGATGCTCAAGTTTGGCAACGCTTTGACCTTGACAGTTTCAAGAATGAGTGCTAAGAAATGGTTAATAAGTTTGTCAGCCAACAATTAGCAAGCTTTTAGTTATTGACGTATCATATAGGAATTACTTTATTTTTTTTTTTATATTTTTACAAACGCGCGATATAAATCATTATAAAAGACAACGTGCTACGTGGTTCTATTCAAACTATCCAATTAAATATAAATAACATGAAGAATTTCAAAAGTATAGTTCAATGTCTAAGCCAAGTTCCAAGTCATCAGCCAATTGCCATCGACGCACATGGCATAAAACACGTTCTATGGAGCCTTAGCCGGAAGTTTTCATAACTCCACGCTTTGCGAACGAGAATTCTTAAAGCTAAAGCTGCGTATGTATATAAATTTATATTTGATCGCTCTATGTGTGTGTGTGTGTGTGTGTGTGTGTGTGTGTGTGTGTGTGCGAGTGAGGAAGTAAATAGGTTAAAGTTCGGCGATTGGCGCCACCGCGCGAATCTTTGACAAATGGCTGCGTTCAACAAATTACGTTAATTTCGATATGAGGTTCTAACGGGTTTTGCACACCCGTCAAGGTTAACCAAATGAATCTTTTACTATTTTCAAAATGAGTTGGTTTTTGTTTTTATATGCTGTGGATTAACATATTTTTAGCGCGCGGTCAACAGGGCACGAGGTCAAATTGTTTATGCAATATTTAGAAAAAGGAAATACATTTGTTAGGGAATGTTGTTTTGTTTCTATAGCTAATAAAGCGGAAATTATTAAATAACATAATTAAAATTAGTTAAATTTCATAACAGGTGATTTAGCGATAACTGTTTGATGCGCAATTATTTGAATAAACAAAATACCATATAATATTTGCTTTTGCTCATATGGCAACACTGGTAACAACTGTTTGCCGCTCTGCATATGCTTGCGCTCTCCATTAATCCTGCTCTCTCTCTCTCTTCTTTTTACGGCCGCCGCCAAAATTAAAAGAAATGTAATCACAGCTGAGCCTTTCATGTTGCCTGCTCTCACGTCTGACAATGCCGCTCTTGCTCTTTCACTCGCTCTTTCTGTCTTTCTTTTGGTTTTCTTTTTGCGCATGCGTCGCAAATGTCAGTTGAACAGCGAAGTGTCGACAAGAGGACGCTGAAAAAAAATGAATATAATCAAATGCAAAAGTAAACCGCATTAATTTGTGTACAAAAGTGAACAATGCATATTTAAATATTTGATTTATTAATCGCGGCATATTATCGAAAAGCCGGCTATCAACATTTATTGCGTGCTTTCAACTGAAGAACGTCTGTGTGTGTGTAAATATTGCGAAATCGAAACCGAGAGGACTGTAAAATACCGATACGTAAATTAAGTTCATAATATTGCACAATACATTTGAAGTTTAGAAGTGCGCTCAACAGTCTTCAAATATCGAGTGGCTCTTATGCATCAAAACGCGACTCTCGAGATTTATGCAACTCACCATGCGGCTCGCAGTTCCCATGCTACCCCCCACACGCACACCCGCACACCCACACACTTGTAATTTTGCATGTTCATGCATGCAACTGACCAAAGACTAGACGGCCTTAAAATGTTTTTGGGGTTTCTTGACCCCAGGCAGTCGTTGCAAATTCTTGTTAAAAATGCAAATTAAAAGAGAAAAACGCACGTAAACAAACC
Organism: Drosophila virilis; assembly: GCF_030788295.1. NCBI lineage: Eukaryota > Metazoa > Arthropoda > Insecta > Diptera > Drosophilidae > Drosophila > Drosophila virilis. The sequence continues at coordinate 12,592,296 of NC_091546.1, read as the reverse complement.
AAATCTTAAAAAAAAAAATATTAAATGCAAAATATGTGACGAAATTGACAAGAATTGGTTAAATATCTTATAAACATACGCAGATTTGCATAACTTGTTTGCATTTGCAAAAAGTTTAGGTTGAAAACAAGAACATTGCATTCAGGCCTTGCTAGGCTAAAAGATATCCTACACTCAGTTGGTGCATTCACATATTCATATGCATATAGATTAGAATTCAGAATATTTTGGGGTCACACTACGTTTTTTAATGTAATTTATCATTTATTCACTTAAGACCCCAAAAACACCCCGCTTGCAACTGTACAGGGTATAAGCATGCAAACATTCTAAATGCAGACGAGAACTTGACGCCAGCAGACGGAGAAGAAGCAGCACAAAAGAGAAGACAAAAAATACCAACAACAAAGAAAATTAACGTAAGTGCGTCATTTTACTTTCATTTGGCATCTGGTTTGGTCTGCGAAATGCGACTTAAAGCATAAATCAGAATTAGGCCGAAGGAAAGTGAAAAATATTACCGTATGCCAACATGGGTATATTGATAGGAGAGCTGGGAAAGTGACATGCAGATAAGCTAATGAAATATGCGACTGAAGTGTTGCCCCTTTCAAGCTACAGTTAATTAATTAATTACACAGCAGCAAAAAACATTTGAGAGTAATTTTCTTGGAAAATGCTTAATTTAAGCAATAACAAAGAGGCGAACTGAAAGTTCAAAAGTTAGCTTAAGCTCTTAACAAAGCTAATTAAAGGAATGAAAATATTAGATTTCTTAAGGTGTATGTTTTGAAATGGTCTAATTAGCGCGTCAGTAATGTTTTTTTTTTATGACTTTCAAACTTTAGTTCAAGATTATTATTCATAAAGATATCTAATGGCAGCAAGGCCCGAAGTTGCAATGCAGCTTGCTAATAAACCACATTTTATTATGATTAATATGTCAATTAATCAGACCCAGCTAATGAGCTTGCATAAAAAATATGCCTTTGGGCGTCCTTCTAATGCAGCTGGTATTAAAATGATTAAAGCTTTCAACTGGCATAACTTGCAATTTATTTGTGTGAACAGTGGGCAACAGTTAGGAAAATGACAACATAAAAGTTAGAGCTTTTATTAAATTACACAAACTAAAACGAAATATGCAATTAGTGTAAAGCGTTAAGCGACAGAACGCAGTCGCTGCTGGAAGCTCTGCGTAAAACTGTAGCTTTTTGTTGCTTTTGCTCGAGTCGTGCAAAACAAAAACAAAACGACAACAAAAACAAACAGTTAAAAGCCGCGACTCAAGCTTCGTGACGTCACAGACAGCTAAGTTTCGTTCAGCGTCAAGCGAACGTCGACGGCGGCGTCGACAGCGACAGCGACGTCAACAGCGATATCCAATAGCGCCCCAAAATAAGAAGTCGAAATTCATTCCTTTCGTTCAAATTCGTTTGCTACGCTCACGAGAGCGGACGTGCAGCGCGGAAAATCAGAAACAAAAGCCAAAAACACAACAAAAAAAAAAAAACGTAATAAAGACAAAAAGTAAAACAAACAACTACAACAACAACAAATATATTTCGTAGTCTCGCTTGTTGTTATTATTATTGCGATTGTTATTGTTTTGCTTGCTTGTGGTTTGTTTGCAGCAAGGAATTACCGCTAAGAAATTACGAAAAATACTCAATGTGATCAGATTTTTGCCGAAAACATAAACAAAATAACGAAATTAAGTGTTTCAAAATGGTGAAGAACAATAACAATCTGCAGGCGCTCGGCAACGGGCATGCCCTGCAAAATGGCAATGTTGCACCAGTGGGCGTGGCAGCACCCGCACCCGCACCCGCAACCGGCGCCCCAATCAGCTGGGGCCAAACACTTTGGAATACCTGGGATGCCTTCGCGGATGTCATGTGGTTCATCATCTGCAGCATAGGCTACATACTTCAGGTAAGATTTAACACCACCACACCAGCCCATTGTCGACATTGTGCATAAATTGTTGTCTTACACACCACAGAGCCTTTGTTTACAACTGTCTAACAAATTTGAATTGTTTATGATTTTTTGCTATTGACTATTTGCATTTTTGATGCTTCCGTATGCTTGAGAGCGACTCAACAACTTAATCGACAGCATTGTGTGATTGAAAGCTCAAATAGATTCAAGTTTAATATAATTTAATAGATACGTATATTCTGAAGTATCGAAAAAAAAAAAAAATTAAAAACCAATAAGAAACAAAAAATTCATAATAAAAACCCTCAATAAGGAAGTTAAGAGACCCAAGAATTATTTGAAACATGAAATAAACATTCTTTAAAATATAACTAAATGTATGAAGGGTTTTTGCATTTTATAATAATTGCTTACATTTTCTTAACTAAAGAATATTATTGTCCGATGATTTACTTAAGTAACTAAATTTAATATTCCATTCAATTTATAGTTTTAATAGTTGATATTTTTTAATTGTTACAAATTTATTTAAAACACAACTCACTTTTATATGGAAGGGTTCAAATACATTATCATAAAAACATTTTGCCGCCAAAATTTTATGAAAGTGCGAAGCCAATCTTTATATAAACCTAATAAATTAACATCTTTTATTGATTATAAATGATAAATTATTTAAACAAGAAGACACAGTAATATTGAAATGAACTGAAAAATATGCCAACAATTTTTTAGTTGCATATAAATATCTTTAAAAAATGGTTCGTGTCAACGTTTTTTCTGGCAAACGACATTTACTGTCGACTGTTATTCAAGAGCTTCACTTGATAAATGAAATAAAAGCATTGGCAAAACTCGTTTTCGGGCCACTCATTTTCACTCCCTGAATTGGTAGGTAGTGCCCTTGCTCTTGGCTGCTTGTTGTTACATCTCTTCATGGTTAATTAATAAGTTTGCAATTGCATTTGCCCATTTATGGCTGAAAACGTTGTGCATATAAATTAAACGACACGCGCACGATCAATTTACTTTTGATCTTTAATCTGTAATTTTGTTTGCCCTTAACTTGCATAACTCAGCACCTTTGTCTAGTTAGTTAATTTAACTTGCCTGCTTGCTGCTTAGTAATTGCACGCTTCGAATTCTGATAGCATATATTAGAGAACTTACAAATCTATCTTAAAGACAGTACAAGTTTTCAAGCGAAAATTGTTTGAAATTTTCCGTTGATATTAGATCTTTTCTATAAACATGTTATATTGTATAATTGTAGCAATTTCCTATTCCTAAAATCTTTTGACTTTGCTTGATTTAATGGGATTACACAGTATTGTATACGAACAGATAGGCTGACAGAGATTCGAGCATTCATACACATAAATAATTATTCTTTACAAACAGATTACATAAAATAGTTAAATTTTGTGCAGAATTAGAAGCAAGTTTTTTTTTTCGTTGTACGAAGCTTTAAATCAAAAGCAATCAATTTTATTATATTGTTTTATATATTATACTTTATATCTGCTTTGTAACCATATTTATTTGCTGAAACTTTTTGCATAGTTTTTGTTTTATAATTCCCACTGTAAGCATAGCTAAAGAGAATAATTCCTATCAGCTGTAAAATCACATCTCGTTGCTTTAAGCAATTCATTGCAAAGCTAATTAAATTAAACAAACAAACAAGAAAATCCCCCCATTGAATAAAACATAATTAATTATAGCTTAGACAACGAGCACTTTAAGAGATTGCACATTTAAAATTTACGTAGATTAAACGTTTTAAAGATTTAACATGATTTGCACTTACGAGACGCCAAAAGGGCCGCATTAAAGCCAAATAGAAAAAAGGCTAAGTGCCGTAAAGCGCGCGAATTTATTTTTAACAAAGAATTTGGTTATTGGGCTGCGGGGGGAAACCTTTTTATTATAAATATTTAATGTGTGGATTTTGAGCTTTTTTTTTGTTGTATGGTTGAATTGACACGCTCGGCTTTATAAACAAATTTCGGAGCGTTACATAAGCCAATAATTTTTTAGGTTTTTTGTTGTGCTACATAATTATATTAATTTCACTTTGGCAAGAAAGATAAAAAACAAAAACCTTTTAGTTTGCGGCGTTGTTGTGCGGCATGTGTGTGTGTGAGTTTGTGTGTGTGTGTGTATGTGTATGCAGATATGATCATTAAATATAGCATGTATATCATGTATTTGCCTCGGTCTTATTATGCATGAGTGCCATTAAATTGCCGAGGTAACTCTCTTTGCCTGAATGCTTAACTAGCGTCGACGATGCCAACTGCATAGAGACAGAGTAAGGGCGGGAGGGAGCGGTCGGGGCCTGGCGGGCGTATTGGAGGCGTTGCCCATTAAAAATGTTGACATTTGCATGCTGAATGCAATATCAACGAGTCATGAACGAGCCAAAACGAATTTGCATGTAAATCTTTTTACAGATTCGCTCGAGACGACACTTCAACGATGACTTGTCAATTGTTGCAGTTGTTGCTGTTGCATTTGCCTATTGATTGATTGTGCTAATAATGGGCTTTGGCTAGCCGGCCAACAATCAACGCAATTCAGGTCGATATTAGCCTGGCTCATGCTTTGCGTAGCTGCATTTTGATTTGTGGCCCACATGCAAAACAAAAGACTTAGGCAACAAACTTGCACGCTTGTTGGCGTGCACATGCCTCACAGCCTCTAGAAATGTCGCGCAGCCGCATGTAATGAGCTTTGGGGAGCACTTTCAAACAAAAAAAAACAAAAAACACAAAACAAAAAATGATTCCCAACCGCAAAATGTTGGCAGCAACGGTGGCAGCGCTGTCAGCGTCGACGTCGCTGCTGCGTTTTGGCTTGTTGACCCAGTTCAACTTTTGCATTTTGCCGGCTTTGCAACGCTTTGAAGCCTGTTTTTATTAGCTTGGCTAGTTGTGGGTTCGGCTGTTGCTGTTGCTGCTGTTGCTGTGGCAACAACAAGCAACACATTTTTTCGCGGGCAACCTGCCTGCCCGCCTGGCTGCGAGTATTATTTTGAGGCGTGTGCCTGTCTGTGTGTACGTTTGTGTGTTTGCAACGGCGCAAACACACAGAAAAAGAAGAAATATAAAAGAAGTAAACGCAATTGAAATCGAAAGTGTTGGTCAAACAACAACAAAAGTCGTATTACTGCTGCTTGGTATTGCATATGTGAGCATAGAGTTTGCTTTTGTTTGAAGCCGTCTCGATGTGGAGGTTATTTGAAGCGCAGGCTCATACTCCATAACGGCCTTGGCTCACTTGCTTGCTTTATCTTTCATGTGAAGTGGGTTAGGATAGTGTGTCACTTTAGGGCAATAAATGGGTATGTTAGATAAAGTGATTTATAGGTGTTTTTGCTGCTTGGATGAACAAAGCTTTATATATCATATTTTTTTTTTTACTTGGTTACCAAGTCATTATAATTTAACCGAATATAGTTACATTTGGATTTGGATTTATATTTTCTTTTGTTTTAACATAAATTTTTTTAATTTAATTTCTCAGCCAATTATATGTAACCTTGATTTGCGCCAGTTAAAAGCGATATTCATTATAAAATAGGTCAAATGTGATATTCTTCTTCTGGGCAAATCTTAAAAATTCACATTTTAGTAAAAGAATATAGACATAAAAAATAATAAATAATATAGTCTGAGATCGTCTAATCATATTTTTATATATCTTCGATCTAATCTTTTTACAAATATTGCTGCCATGTTTACAAAAGGATCGATCTGGTAATATTTATTTATAATTTTTGTATATAGCCAAAGTTTCTTGAATTGAGTTGTTTGCCTAAAACTCTTTTGTTCATATTGCCAATACGAAATCTGACAAATTATATGTATACAATAATACATAATGATTTGCTGACTATCATTAGTCTTTATATCAGTTTCACACAAATCCCACATCCGCTGAGTACGCAGCTCAATTTGCAACAATCTTCAGCAAATTCCACTTTTGGCCAAGTTTGGCGCAATGCTGACGGAGCATAGAACTTGATTGCCAGCACGTCTGGCCGCACATCAATTGCGAGCCGTTGTTGTAGGTGCTAATTTCTGCTAGGCAATAAATAAAAATGGCTTTTGAAGGCCGGTCGGTCGAGTGACCAGCCGCTGCAAGCGGCGGCAGCCGAACAATGAAAACAATAAAAACAAACAGCCAGACAAATACAAAGGCAAATTCATTGACCAGCTGCAAGGCAGGCAAAACTTTGGATATGTACAAGGCAACCGTCTCGATGACGCCTCAAAATGCATTCAAATGGAGTTCGCGTCATGCCTAAATCGCTGCATGGGTTGTTCAATGCGTAAACCTGTTTCAAATAAAACACAATATATTCAAATTTTAGGTCGTTAAAATTTAAACAATTACTTGTTGATTTTTATCAATGAATTAACTGCCAGTTTCAGCTGACTGCAAGAAATGACATTGAAAAATATTTCATTTTTTAATTAAAATAATTAAATAAATTATTAAAGCCAAACCTTTGTATTATAAATAAATGTATATTTAATAAACAAATATTCCCTGCTCAAACAGCTGCATATCAAGGCCCATCCCCTTCAGTTAGGCCTCTTCACATAACCACAAATTAAAGCAACATTCAATATGTGTCACTCGTGTATGCCACTAGGCGTGCTGTGGTATCTCTACAGCTAAACAATTTTGGCCCATCTCGCAGCTCACTTGTTCCATTAGACGTATTTTATTAGGAGCCACAATTTCAGGTTTATGCGTTTTTTTTGCAAGAGTCGCTGTCTGTTGCGCTCTATGAAACGCACTCAGCTTCTCATTTTCCTCATAGTTTTCATTTATTTATTTTATACATATTAAAGCTTTTGTTTAGGAAGGTCACAATTTCGTTGCAAGTGTGTGAGTGCGTGTGCGTGTCGCAGCAAATGAAAATTGCAACAGTGGTGCACAATGCAAGTTCGTGTCTTAAGTCTTTTGTATTTAAGCTCATTGAAAAGCGCTCAGCATTTAGCGCTCAAAATATGCTTTTGGCCAGCAAGTTAAAGCCGGGCCAATTAAGGCAGCTGTCGAGTCGAGTGGTGCCGCATTGAATCGACTAGACTCGAGTCGAGTCGAGTCGAGTCGAGTAGAGCGTCGAGCGTGGATATCGCTGCAACTGTGTGTTTTGTTGTTGGGCAAGACACCTGACTTGACGGTGCGGCTTGCAGCTTGGCACGCCGGCTGGCAGTTTCGCTTTCAGTTGGCTTAGAATTCACCTGGTCGCCGCAGTCGTTTAGATTTTCAATTTTTCGCAATTCTCCCGGACGACGCAAACAAGTTTTGCCGCACCGTCTGCCATTTGTTTTGCCCAAGCGCAGCAACAACATCAACAGCAACAACATAAACAAACATTTGATTACCACTCGCCCCTCCGTTGTGGCAAATGGCGTCTCTAGAAGTTGCCATTTCGATAAAAACGTGAGCGTATGCCAACTTCCATAATTCGATTTTGTCTGCGGTTTTGTCGCATATTTTGCTTCTTTGTTTGAATTTGCATAATTGTGCAAGATGTGCCCCTGCCCCCTCATATGCTGATTGTCAGCTTTCGGCCGATTCATAAATTCATATTGTACAGTTAGAAACATTGGCTAATTTTTAAAGTTTTGCTTAAATGTTTATTCAAGACTGAAAAGCGCTAACGAACAGCTAATGATAATGAGCTGCAAGCTCTAGCATCTGCGTTGACTCTCTTGTAATTGCTGGAGTGGCTTTTTTTTTTTGCATTTGCAATTGTTGAAGCAGGCAGAGTTTTAAGCATCACAATAACAATTTATAAGCTAAAAGAATGGGCTACATTCAGAAAAAGAGACGGCTATTCGAATATTCGAAACTAACAAATCGTATTTGCTTGATGTCGGGTAGACGTACCTGGCTAAATCAACTGGGCTGTTTATAAAGTCTCCTTCTATGCAATACACATTTCATGGCAAAACTTTAGTACAAATTATAAAATATACATAAAAATAAAATTTGTAAAAAAGAAACTATAATTTCGTATTTAAGAAACAGCACTGATGTGTTACATCATTAAGGAAATTATCATTGCTAGTTGACATTCAAAAACATAATAAATATCATTGAATGATTTTCTAAACAAACAAATTATAAAAACGATTTCTATGCTGTAACTAAATGCTGCTGTCAAATTGCCTGCATTTTTTAGGCTTGATTTCTGAAAGCAATAAAATTGGCAAAAAATCATTATTAAATTCATTTGACAATATTTGTAGGTCGTAATAAATTACTAATATAATCAAAATTGTAAAAGTATTTATTTAAGCTTAAGAGCTTTATCATAGAGCTTTGCTAGAACATTTGCTAGAACCATTGTTTTCGGTGCTTTTTACTTTTACTTTTACTTTTACTTGTTTAAATTTTACTTAAATCCAGTCACATTAACTTTGAATATTGATAATATATAACAGTTCCGCTTAACGTAAACCTTAAACACCAAAAGCTTATTTCTTTAAAACAACCTGCCTAGCAGCTCCACTTACTGCCCAGATTACAACGCTCTCGCCGTCAGCTGTAAGCTTTGGTATTTTTCCATTTTACAAAGGTCAATGCGTTCACCTTGACAATCAAATAGACAATCTAACAAACCATAAACAGCCCAAAAGGCACAAGCCCTGCAAGTTTGTTGCTGACGAAGCAGGTTTTTCGATTTTACAAAAGATACATTGTGAAAAATGAATTTTTTCCTGTTTTTTTTCTTCGTCTTCTTCTTCAAATGACATGGCATATATGCGAGCACGACTATATTAAAATTTGTATTTGTTTACATATGGCAAGTCATGATTGGAGTATATTAGCCAGAGAACTGACAGAACAAGCAAACGATTTGCCTTTAGACTAGACTTCCGTGATGTTTCGTTTTAAAGAGTTGCAAAAACTTGAAATTATGAACAAAAAAGTTCTGAAGAAAAGCAAAATGCTTGGTCAATTAGTATATGTTCCATATGCTGTCCCATTAAAAATGGTCTTGTAAATTATAATAAAAAAAATATATATATATAAAAAAAAATGATCTCATGGCATAAATCGCAGCATAAACATATTTAAGTTATTATCATGTTATGCATAAATTATAATGGCCCATTTCCTGCCCTTGTTAAAGTAAAAAGAGAAGAGAAAAAAACACGCACGAATTGCATGTTCAATTATGTGACAAAATGTCTGTCAACAAGGCAACAAGTGAAAGATGCAACAGATCATTATTATCATATCATCATTTTGATAATAATCATCGTCAGACACCAGCAGGCATGTTACCTTTAATGAATTTTCGTATTATTTATGAGTATTTTTCGGGGCAAATTGCATTCAACTAACTGTTCAAATGCTGGCAGCAAGTTACTTCGACTAAGTTGATACCCTTTACTAAATTGAAAACAAACATCTGTTGGCCATACAAAAAGAGAAACACGAAATCTGTAGCCTTATGCATCCGCATCTGTTTCCTCACAAAATGTAGCTATAGAACAATAAATCAATATCTTCATCAAAATTGATTTAAATTTTGAAAAGTTATACATTTGTCTAGCATTATTTTGTAATATATTGTCCACTATCGACTATCGGCAGCTAACCTGCGTGTGTTTATAAAAATAAAAAATAATAATAAGTTTAGAAATAGAAAGTCACTTAAGCTCGAAACACTTGGCTGTAGGTGCCTTACATATCATATTAGCTTCATAGTATGGAAGATAAATCTTTTGGTTGCATGTTACATAGACCAGCACAACTATATGATACCCTTTTCGTCCGGGCAGGCTACAGAGCATAACAACGCCGGCCACGTTGCGCCACATTCATTGTTAATGTCAAAATAATTGGACACGCTTGCCAGTGCTGGCCCCTGAGCAGAAGCCGATGTTGCACCCCAAGCCGGAGATCTGTTCGAGCGCCCAACGGCTGCGGGCAGCGACGACGTCGCGTGTGGCACGAAAATTTATGAGCTGCCTCTGGTGGCAAGCGAGATGGAAAGTGCTACTGTGTTGTCTTTTTGTTGCCGCCGCTGTTGTTGTTCTTGTTTTTGTTGTTGTTGCATTATTGTTGCCTCCCAAAAAATATGTAAAATGTTATGTTAATGGTCATGTTGTTGTTGTTGTCCGCGCCCCTTTTGTTATCTTTATGCGACAATGCAGACGTGCCAGACATAAATTTTGACAGCTTATTGACACTAAAACAACAAGAGCCGAAAAAGAGACTCGAAAGATTTGAAGAAGTGGAAAATATCTCAACTATTTACCCAAGCAGAGGCGTCAAATGCGAAGTCTATTAACACGCTACCGTCAACTGGCAGACAATTCGCATTGTCTGCGGCTTGTTTGCTCATTTATGCGTTTTTTGTTGCCGTTGGTAATTTTTTTGTAAGAGTCAAGATTTGCATATGGAACAACAAGTATGTGCACTAATATTTGGCATATTGCCTGTATGTTGGCAGCGTTTGCAAGAAAAGCCCAAAGAATGGCGCTGGCCAAAACAAAAGACTTAGGCAACAAACTTGTTGATGTATTTGACATTTGACAAACACGGGCTCAGCGGAAAGCTAATGGATATACGCTGTTAAAAAGTTGCGATGAGGGCTTTTTTCTGGCATAAAACGATGTGGGACAGCTAAAAGTTTTTGAATGAAATAATGTTGTAAAACATTTTTTTGTTGAATGTTAATTTTACTTAAAAAATTATGTGTCGAATAGCCTATTTTTAAGAACTTAAAAACTATGCGAGTCCTTTGCAGTGAAATCAAGAAAATTGATAAGCTTTTCTTCTTTTTAATAAACGAAAATTTCGTTAAATTCATTTATTTTTATTTTAAATGTAAAGTTCTGCTATATATTCTAGAAATTTGGTACATGGACATATTTCAGTTTCTTCTTAAATAAGGAAAGAATGATTTAATATCTGCAATTGAATAATTAACACATGACACCAATAGGAACATTAAAACCCTTTATAAACCTGTTTTGAGTAGACTATAAAATAAATTATTTAAAAGGGACTGACTTTTCTCTTGAGCTCTGCATTTTTATTTATTGTTGAAGTCTGTTTATGTATTCAACACACGATGCTTTCAGGTATCAATTATGGAAAATTGTTGATTAATAACACATTATTAAGATTATGTATATTTAAAATTCAATAATTCGGACTCGCGAAAAATAATTAAATTATGATAATTATATGTCATAATAGGTGCATATTTAGCTTTAAGTAAATGCGAAGACGCGTTGCCAGAGATAAAGAGTGTCTACAGTCAAGCAGTTGCTAATAACTAATATGCCAATCCAAAAGGTATTTTTTCTGCCTTGCAACATAAATGCAAGGCTAATACAAGCTAAGCAAGGATTTAATTGCAGGCAGCTGAAGACAGTTTAATGTTTATAAAGTCGATTTGTTAAATTGGATTAAAAACTTGTTACAAGCATTTTATTACTTAATATAAGCTATATACAAAATATATATATTAAAAAAAATATTGTTTTTAGGTATATCAAGAAAGCCAAGCACATCAACTTACCTTTTCGGGCACCCTTTATTACCTAGCCATAAACCTTAATTAATTTGCGCTGCTTCCTATATAATTATCAACACCTCTCTTATCTTATGCTTCCTGCAGGACCTTTATTATATCGCCTTTGGCTATCCCGAAAAGGAACTCAACACGGACATTGCATTAATAACTGGTGGCGGCAATGGACTGGGTCGTCTGCTGGCCGAGAGACTAGGCAAAATGGGCACCAAAGTCATCATCTGGGACATTAACAAAAAGGGTAAAGCAAAATTGAGAAAGAGTGACCGAGAGAGTGAGTTATGTAATTTTCTCAATCTTTCAGGCATTGCGGAGACCGTTGAGATCGTACAAGAGGCGGGCGGCTACTGCAAGGGCTACGTCGTAGATATATCAAAAAAGGAGGAGGTCTACAAAGCGGCCGATGTCATCAGAGAAGAAGTCGGTGATGTAAGTATCAAAACCTGAAAGGGGGGAATCATGGGATGCATTTGTGGAATGCGTGCGTCAATTGAAGCATAAAACTCTAGTAATTGACGTTCACAGTTGAGCGCTCAAAATAGTCGCCTCTATGCGCTACGTAATTGTTTGTTGAGGGGCGTTTAATGGCCAGAACCCTTTGTGGAACACATGTAGGACCAACACTCTTCATATTGCCACGCCCCCGAGCAACACATTTATGTATATACTTATGTCATAAATTTTGTTCACCGGCCCCCAAGATAAAAATTCGTATGCATGAGCGCATCTTCAGCGTTCACCTTGAGAAAGCAGGCATAGCGATTAAAAGAGGAAGAGAGAGAGAGAGGGAAAGATTGCTGAACGCGTCTTCAAACTGGTTGCCACTTGCGTTACATCTGGCAATTAATCACAATGTAGAGCACCGACTGCCTTATACTTTTACCTGTTTACCCCCGCATCTGCGCAGGGCAACCGCAACTTGCATTCTAATTAATCGCAACTGGCACGAGCTGCCGCACTGCCACGCCCATTTGGGAGACACATTAAAAATGCATAAAAATCGCAGCCACTAATTGTGTGACTGCCCCGAATGCATCTTCTGTGTGCCATGCATAAATCTTCTGCATGCATATCTCGGCTCCGGCCAAGGCGAGATAGCATTGCAACAGCATTCGACCACAAATCGTGTCACGGCATTCATTATCACTGTGAATGCAACTGTGAATGCTGACTGCCAACTGCCTCACGAGTGCTGCCTTCTGATTGCCGACTGCCGACTGCTGACTGCTGACTGTTTGGCCAGTGCCCAGCGCAGTTGCTAATGTGATTAGCGCAGTTTTGCCAAAGTGTCGAAAGTCTGGCAAGCGCATCAAAATTCATCATTTACATCATTTATGATGCCCTCCGTCGGTGGTTTTGTAATCATCTAATGATATATTCAAGCCAGATTGCCTACACAAATAAAATAGGTCCTTGTATACTTTACCAAGATCTAGAACTTAGCTTAAACTACCTGAGTTCTCTGTTGAACCCATTGACAAAGTCAAAAGCGTATATTACATGTCGGCTTGTTAACCTGCTGCTTACAATTAAAAGAAAATACACGTTTATAACCATGTCGGATGGTGTTAAGATAAGTTGACTACGCCCACTCGGGGCGTGATAAGTCGAACAAATCTACATTACTTACATTTTATAATGTAATTTTATTTTCGGCGCTATTTGACTCCGTGACATGAAACTTGGGCTACTTGTTTAGTTGCTTATATTTACTTTACATAAAGTCTGCGGACTATGTGTTTGTGCCCCTTGGGGGAGTGGCATGTCAGAAAATCGATAACTCTTTTAGTTCGTAGCTAGTGAGATCAACTTTTGGAGACTACCTATGAGATCTATCAAAATATTCAGCATACGCCCACTTAGAGGGCGTGTCAAATCAAAATTATATTCATATCTTTATATATATTTGGCTTATAACTTGATTTAAGCTGTTATCAGGCTGTGAATGATTATGATTAATTTTTATGTGTTCATATTACTCGACCAAGCTCTCTAGTAAAAAAAACCTTTGTGTACATAAGATATTTTGGCAAATTAGATTAATTTGTATTCGAATCAGATTCATAGTCAATCAATTTCTGTTAAATAAGACAAAAAGTCGCATTGAAATTAAAGTCAAAAAATATTTAAACAAATTTAATCTAAAAAAGTACTTATTAAATTGTAGCTTATATTATATGACGGCATTCGCCCGCCTTCCAGGGAAGGGCATTAAATCTTTGCCACAAAATACATTGTTATTCGTTTCGGCCTTTTCTTAAATGCATATAAAGCATGAAAAGATGACTTCATTTAGCAATTTTTGAGTAACAGTTGCCTGACTGCCGCTTTACCTGCTAATTAGTTTAGCTCACTTCTATTTGTTGCTTTAATTAGAGCTCTCGAGTTCCTACTGCTATCATTATTACTACTCTTACTATTATATTCATTGATCGCTTTCAGTTGAATAAAATAAGAGATTTCTTTTGGAATACAAACTAAGTAAAAGGTTATAAAATCAAACCAATATTTGACTACAGTGTATTAAGCACATTTGGATACAAAAATATACAGTCGGACAATAATTAAAATTTAAATATAAGTTTCCATTTGTTATTATACGAATTTAACATATAGTTTTGACTGACATGAAATGTTGTTATATAATTATTTTAAAGAGCTCTATAATTATTAAAAGCGAAATCTTTTGTTCTAGTCAACTACAAGCCGAACAATATCAACAATTTTGGTCAGTTAATTGTTGCAAAGCTTTTATCAACTGACTTTTAAAATGCCATCATTAGGAGGGTTCAAACCGTTTTACGCTTGGGCAGCGGCTGTTACCAAATAAAATATTAACGCACTGACAAGTTCAACAACAACAGCAGCAATGAAGCCAAAATCATTAGCGTAAAAATGGTTGAACCCAACTTAAGACAGACACTTGGACATCAAATTAAAAAGCTAAAAAAAAGTAAATAAATATTATAAATTGTTAGAAGTCAGCAGCTTGCCCAGAACCCAAACAAGAAGAAAAAGAAGCACTTGAGGAGATTGCTCTTTAGAGTTTCTGAGAAACGAACTGACCAAAAATTCCATCATACACTTCTATTTCACATACTGGGTATCTCCAGCTGTAATGATATACATTTAGACAGACCGTTGGTCAGATGGACTTGGCTAGATCAACTCGGGTGTAACATTTGACAAGGCTGTGAACCGGTTTCAAACTGGTTCAAACATTACAAACTATATTTAATGCTAAGAACCAAACATATTGGCCTAAAAACAGCTAAGACAAATTCCGAACGGGACGGACAGTAAAGAACCAAGTTAAGGAACCGATTTTCAGGGCACGAAATTATTTCGAGCCGTAAGCTGAGCCTAACTAATCGATGGATGGCTATCTTGGGGTCTTACGCCCAATTGAATTGCTTTATGGACCAAATTTGATTTGAATCAAAACCGGGGCTGAAGACTGAAAAATCAGGTGCATGTACCCAGCATAAGCTTGGTTCGAACCGTAAGTTTACGGCCATCAACCAGGCTTACTCGGTTTAAATTGTAAATGAAAATATCTAATAATCATCGCAACGAGAATTTAAAAAATTTCAATTGACCTGTTTCATTAGCAGACTTCTGTCTGAACCCATTAAACAAAAATAAAAGATCCAGAAAGTCACAGTCGTTAGCAGACTTTTACAGCCTTGCATTTGGTATGCCTTTCAAGAGCATAATTACAGGGTATAGCAAAAGCAGCAATAAGCAAAAAAGCATTTAACTGCTTAGTAAGTCATGCGTTATGCAGATGACGCGTTGCTTTAGTTTTTGTTGCTGTTTTTGCTGCTGTCGTCTGGTCTCTGAAATATTACATTTAATATTTTTAATAGCTGCTGTGCCTTTTGCTGTGTTATTGTTGTTTTAATGCACGCCTCGTTAAATGTTTTTTGTGTTGTTTATTTTGTGGGTTTTTTTTTTCTTTCTGTTTTTTTTTTTTTGTACCCAGTGCTCGCAATTTGAAATCGCGCATACGCAACGTGGGACCCGCAGCCGCCCGCCGGCGCCCATCTTCGGTGCACTTGAACTCGCTGTGGCCTGAATTTGTTGTACATACTTGTTGTGGCTGTTGTTGCTATGATAGCTTCTTGTTGTTTCTTTTTGTAGTTGTTGTTAGTGTTTATGTAAATGAAATGTTGCACTTGTTGTTAACTTGGTTAACTGGCAACAGCAACAGCTGAATCGCTACTGAAATCATATTTAAATTTCGAGCATTTTACATTATTTGCAATTAGACCTTGACACGTTACACTTTTTGTTTGGCTTCCATTTGTTTTGAGTGCATCTTAATTAATATTACGCATACAGATTTCACTTGCAAATCGTTTTGTAAGCATAATTACACTTTTTCGCTTTCCGGTAAATGATTTGGAACCGTAACGAACAATTTAACAAGCGAGTGGTAATATTTATAATAGGAAACGGAACTGGAATTCGCTGAGTTTGTTTTTTTTTTGTACCAAAAGAAAGATAGGCAACAAAGCACAGCAGATATTTAAGTTAATTAAGACAAGTTTTTAAAATCTTAAATTATATGAAAACTTGTCTGAATTAACTTAAATTTCTTCTGTGCGCCAATTGGTAGCGATTTGTAACAAGAAGTTTAATCTCTTTCTTAGGAAAATTGACTTCTTCGGCTTCTATTTCTGAAAAGTGTTTTACCTTAAATCGAATAGGTTCAACATTGAAAGTATTTCAAGAATACACATGCAGATACTCATTGGTCTCAGACTTTTTTAATGCTTTAAACATTATACGAGAAATATAATAATACGGCCTGCAGAGGTCAAGACACAAAGCTTTAAAGAGGTTGCTATTACTACAAAATGCCTAAAATTTGTCTAGACATAAAGTCATAAATAACATATTTTATAGAGCTGAAGGCGCTTTTCAACCCAGTCTCAGCCGTGTCAATTGATAAGCCAAAACAAGTTGAGAATTTTTGTTGCGCATTTTCCGCAACATGTAAATTATTGAATGAAAAAAAAACGCGTATATTTAAGATTTCATATGGAAAAAAATAATAAATAATTAAACAGAAGTCAAGAAAATGTTTACAGCAGCTCATAAAAAAAAACTTGTATTTTTATGCCTTTCGCAGGTTACTTTGCTGATCAACAACGCCGGAGTTGTCTCTGGGCTACATCTGTTGGATACGCCCGACCATCTGATCGAGCGCTCGTTCAATGTGAATGTTATGGCACACTTTTGGGTTAGTTGAATACACACACGCACACATGCTTGCTCTAACTACCAGTTTTCATTGCACAGACCACAAAAGCATTCCTGCCCAAAATGATCGAGAACGAACGAGGACACATCGCGACGATAGCCTCACTTGCCGGCCATGTTGGCATTAGCAAATTGGTCGATTACTGTGCCAGTAAATTTGCAGCGGTTAGTACGATGCCCTCTCTCTTTCTGCTACACTGTATGCAAATAACAGTGTCAGCTAAATGTATTTTACTACATGCTTGTGCACAATAATTACAGGTTGGCTTTGACGAGGCACTGCGTCTGGAGCTAGAAGTCCTTGGACATACGAACATACAAACCACCTGCATTTGCCCGTTCTTTATACAGGCAACGGGCATGTTTGACGATGTGAATGCCAGGTGAGTCGCAGTGCTGAGAACGCTTTAGGGCGTGGCACTTGTGGTAATATACTGACAGTTAAACTGTTCTTGCAGATGGGTGCCCACATTGAAT
Source organism: Drosophila virilis (assembly GCF_030788295.1). Taxonomy (NCBI): domain Eukaryota; kingdom Metazoa; phylum Arthropoda; class Insecta; order Diptera; family Drosophilidae; genus Drosophila; species Drosophila virilis. The sequence continues at coordinate 12,575,030 of NC_091546.1, read as the reverse complement.
CCCAACGATGTGGCCGATCGTGTCATCTCGGCCATTAAGAAGAACGAGAAACTTGCGGTCATTCCTGGTTTCCTCAAATTCCTGCTGTCCTTCAAATGGTGAGTAAACACAAACACAAAAGAAATGTCTTAATGGGGCTCCCAAACTGGTCAAAGCGGCCATCTGGGCCAGATATGTGTTCAAGTATTTTAACAGCAACTTAAGAGTCGTTTTTAAGGAATGCAAATTAGTGATATTATGAGATTAAAGTAAGATTTGATAATACGAGCGAAGTCTAAGGCTTGAAGTTTACGATGATAAATAAGTTGTCGGGAGTGCCCGACTCTAGATCATATTGAGCAATAGATATAGATGGATTTATGTTTTCTCAACGAACATGGCTAGATCGACTCAACTATCGACGCTGATTAAGAATATATATGCTTTATGGTGCTTCCTTCTGCCTGTTCAGATTAGAATTTATAGTTTGATTTACAGTTTGGGTGTTCTTTTAGAAACCTAACTTAAAAGATTATATTTTGATTTTGAGAAACATTAATCACATCACCAAAGTTGTTTCAAAAGTATTCTTGCTTGTTTAAATATTAACAAGTGGCAGAGTACATATTACAGTTTTAGTTAGTCGGATTCATTAGGCTTAATGAGAGCTCTACACCCAAAAATAATAAAAGGTAGAACATAATCACCCAATTATCAGATTTAAAAGTTATCTAACATTTTTTTCAGAATGCTCGAAAAAGATTTCATGCGTATTATTGAATTAGCAACCCCTGAAATTGATATTAAAATATATTGTCTCATAAATTGACAATCGCCAATGTAATATGCATTTCCATGCCATTCATTTACCGCATGACTATTCAGACCGTGAATTATTACCTATTTGGAAATCAGTGAAACTAAAAGGCTGAAGCGCAGCCGTTCCCTCTCAGCCCTGGCATGGGCCATGGCTAATAGTCTTGCTTTAATGTGTTTCACTTTAATAATGCATAACATTTACCTTTGCCTTATTCTATATTTTGTCTCTTCTCGTTTTTGTTTTGCCTATTTGCAGGACCTTCCCTTGGGGTTGTGTGGGCGGCTTGTTGCGTCGCCTGGTGCCGGATGCCTCGCCCCACGGCCTGCCCAGCTCCGTGGGCAGCTGCAACAACAGCAATGGCAAACCAAATGGCAGCATCATTTCCTCCACCACCGCCGCAGACATGGCCGCCCTCGATGCTCAGTTGAGCAGCGCCAGCGTCACGTTGCCGGCCAAATCACCCTCGATGCTCATCCAGCGGACTCCTTCGCTGGGGGAGCGGGTGCTCTGAGGAGTGCCGCTTCACGTATTTGTTGGTTTATTTTTATTTGTATTTTTTTTTTTGCATTTTACGAGTTATGTGTGTAATTGAATTTGTGCTTTTGGCATTATTTTTATTTTTTTTTTCTTTTCGTTCTTCTCCATTTTTTCGGGCAAGCGGACCATCCGCGTTGAGAGATTTGTGGTCAGCAGCCCATTTAGTAATTTTAAGCTACGAGTCTAGTGATATTACATTTAGTTATGATGGGCCTCGACGGGCCCTCAAATACGATTAGTTCTTTAAAATGCTGATTCGTATTTTTGTACAGAAGCGAGAGAAAGAGATATAGAGTCGAGCGCAGTCAGGTTTAAAAGCATTTCCCCTTCGGTTGTAGACTTTTTAAGAAATCCACTTAGTTATTCAAATCTAGTTAATTCGTTTCTCTATATTTTGGGCATAATTCTCTTTTTATTTTGTTTAGCATAGGCCGCGTGATTTCTTCAATCGACTTTTGCCGTAGGTAAACTTTATATAAGAAACATATTTTTCTTTAATTACTAATTAGCATTATTTTACTAATAATAACTCAATTAAAACTTAGTTAGCAGGCAAAACCATTTGTCAAATATACAAATACAAGTTGAAAAAGTTTTCATATTTCTTAGCTAATACCATTTTGTGTGCATCGAATGTTTAGTTAATGCTACTATACAAATAATTTATCGAAAAAAACGAATCTATTTGAAAAATATAAAATAATATACAAAAAATATGATGTATGAAAATAATTAAATATTGTTCTGAGTTTTATTTTACAGAAATATTGTTAATGCTGTTAACGTACAGGCAGCATTCGAAATTATTAACATAAAAATGTTAAAGTATTAAATGTTAATAAAAAAAAAATTATAATAGTATTTATGAAAATATTTGATATACAAGAGAGAGCAACGCAAAGGCCAAGTTGACTTTCTACAATTGAAAAATATATCATATAATACTTTAATATAAGATACTGATTTATTAAGAGTTATGTTAAGTTATTCATAAGCTTAAACTTAAGTTTAATGCAATAAGTATCTAAAGTTTGATGCCAGGCTACTCGTTTGGAGTTCTCAATTGTCTCTCTCGTTGTCCCCATTGTGCATTGTAAACATATGTAGACATTTGAGCTGTATTATCTAAAGCTTTGGTACATGCTGACCCAATAATCTAGCCAATATATATACTCTAAGGTAATACCAGATAATACATGTAATTTGGCGAGACTTGCAATCAGCTGGCAAACGGATTCTCATCGTAGTTGGCGCTCAACGCTCTGGGCACTTCGTAATGACCTATGGGATCTCTGTATATGGGATTCTCCTGGCGTGTACTTTTCGCCTGCTCCTCGTTGAAGCGGGCATACTCTCGTGCATCCTTCATGCGCAGACACCACCAGATTAGTCCAATGATGATCAGACCCAGCAGCACGGTTATCAGCGAAATGTAGCCAAACATGGCATATAAATTGACTGGCTCGCAGTCGACAGCCTGTATGGCCAGATAGTTGGTATGATCGACGACCTGATAGCTAAAGTAGCTATCACACTGGATGCCATGCTTGTTGACAATGCGCACCAGACAGATGGCCTCCGCCTCCAGTTCGTCGACAAAGAAGTACTGGGCGCCGGAGCAGATCTCGTTGAGGTTTTCGCAGTGGCCCATATGCTGTTTCTGTACAATTAGGCAGTGCACGCACGGCTCATAGAACTGACACACCTTGTTGTCCCTCTCCGGATCGATCTCGCAGAACTCGCCCAGATACGGCTCACGGCAGCTGCACACGCCGCAGTCACAGCTGCCGCGCTCCGAGCATATCTCGCCGGTGGGTCCAATGCAGCCATCCGTGGACTCCTTGCAGTTGCACTGTGTGCCCGACCAGCCATATTTGCACACGCACTGGCCACAATAGCACTCGGCCCGCTCCACGTCGCAGTCGACACACTCCAGGCACTCGCAGTACGCGCCCGTATAGCCCGCATCGCAGCTGCAGCTGCCGCAATCGCATTCGCCGTGATTGGAGCAGACCTCGCCGGAAATGCCATTGCCCTCATTATCGACTGGTGGGCGGCAGGTTTTAAGCAGTGCCTCGTTGGTCGTGGCATTTGTGAGATCGGTGGGGCAATTGCAGAAAGTGCCCGTCCAGCCCTGGTCGCAGACGCACATGCCGCAGTTCAGGTAGCCCTGGTTGTCACATTGAAAGCGTGCGTACTCATCGTCCGGCTCCGCCACCTCCACACAGGGGCAGGGTCGCTGCAGCTCCACATCGATGTCCATGTACGCACTCAGTGAAGCCTCCTCCACGCGTATTTTGTGATTCTGCAAGGCAACGCACTCAGTTGAGGTCTATCGAATCCGGTATCGACACTTACCAGTACCCCATTATCCGGATAATGCGTGAGTGTTACATCCACATAAAATTCAATTTCCTTGCTCACATTCGCATTGCTGCAATAGTTGCGTTGACGCAGACTGGGAAATTGTCCGGCACAGTCCGTGTAGTATTCCATTTTTATGAACTCCGGACTATTGTCGCCAAATTGAGTGCGCTTTATGAAGCTCTCATAGCTGGTATAAAGAGTCAAACAAGGGAAGAGACAAAGTGAAAAGTGTAAAACATATTCTATATGTTTTTTTTATAAACATCTTTAGAAATTTAATATATGTCCCACATTTCTCCTGAGTAGGAGAATATTGTCCGAATGGTGTTAAACACCCCTCAAGGGAATCAATCAGTTGGTCATTCAGTCAGTCAGACAATCTGTCAGTCAGGGCAATAAGTTTTATATATAGACATTTCTCAGTATATATATTTTCCTAAATACTTTTATATCCCACTTACCTCTTCTTAATCAACTCCAAAATGTTGGATGAATCGGCGCTCAAAATTTCCACATTGCTGATCTCCTGCATGAGTCCGCTGAGCTCCTGGTAGGTGCCGAACACCTGCTCTGTGACGGCGAATATGACATTGATCTTGCGTCGCAACAGCTCCCGATAGATCTCCTCCAGCGATGGATAGTCATAGACCAAGGAGCCCGTGTATTCGCCGGCCTTGTTCAGGTGGCACTTTCGATCGTTGCGCTGCACGATGCCGGCCAGAAGACCGTCGCCAGCGAAGTGCATGAAGCCATCGGTGACCAGTATGACCACCTTGCGCGCCTGTTGTTTCCAGCCAATCTGTTTGGGGCACACAATCACCTGCATAAGTGCATCCAGGCCGCCCTCCAAATTGTCCAGATTGCCTGTGATGCGGCTGGCCGCAACGGCAGCTGTGAAAGCCTTAATATCATCCGTCAGCTGCAGATGATGCCGATAGCCGTAGGTGGGCTCACAGCGTTCGCGTTCGGCGGCACAGGGATTATCCCGCAGCTGTGGCATTATCATCGGCATTGCCGGCTTGTCTGCAAAGGAGCCAAAGCCCAGGCGATAGTTATCCGTTAGATTGTGCAGCGTCTGGGTCAGCTCCGTGCCCAGTTGCTCCAGCGTGTCCTTGTCATCGCGCATGGTCCATGTGAGGTCCATCAGCACGTACAGGTCGAGCGGATTGTTGCGTGCCGCCCGATAACTCAGCTTGATGCGTTGCGTGTTGCCTGTAAAAGATATTCCAATTGGATAGAGGGCGGACAGCAACAAGAAAAAAAAAAAAAAAACAATAATATAAAAGAAAAACGGGGTTTACTACTGGCTGTAAAGTCAAGGGGTTAAGTGCGTCATTTACGAGCTGTTTTATAGACTGCGATGCCATTGAAAGACAGCCAGCAGTAGTTAAGCATTGTCTGCTCTACATTCCACCATTACACACTCCCCTCCGCTCACTACCCTTCAACATACCAACAACCATTCCACAACCCTTCATTAGCACTTGAAGTTGTTCGCACCCATGTTAAATGTTTTGTCTTCCTTTAATCCTTAAGTCTGCAATTTTCCCAACGCAGCATAATTGCAATTCGCGTTTTTTTGTTTTACCACTCACCTTTTAATGGCAGCCCATTGCATGATCTTTTCCATTCGATGAGTGCTCATCTTGGCACTCAATTGGACCATAAACAGCTTGATTGAACCTGCCCCAACTAATGATAAGGTTTCTTATCTGTGGCTAAATTTAGCGCAACTTTCCCCAAGATATTTGCATGTTGAAATTTCTGGTTTTTAGTTGTTTTGTTGCCAATAATTCCTCTTCAATGTATCGCTTATCTATCTTCCAGAAGATAGGAAAAATTTACTGAAGTGAATCACTTTTTTAATGGATCAAACCAAGCTTAAACGAATAGATAGAAAAGAGCTTTGCGCAATGGAAAAGCCTTTTCATTGGTAGGGAAAGCGTTACGATGGGCAGTTAATAATAAATATCGCCTGGGCGATACATTTGCGACATTAAAATCATTCTTTCTAAATTTAGTTTTACTTAAGAATTTTCCTATGAGACTATAAACAATAATAATACACATAATCATAATTATGATAATATTAATAATAACAAAAATTATTAAAATTATAATAATCAACGAGTTATAAAAGGAAACCTTTTATCGAACTTTAGCATAGAGTGAACCAACTCTGTTTCTTTCCTCCCCCTTTTTTGTCGCAGGTTGGGTCCCCGAGCTTAGTTGGAACGTTCGAACTAATACTTTGGTAAGCTCGGGGGAGGTCAATGAATTCTCACGCTACCAGGTTATATCAATATTCGAGATATGAATTGTTTGAGGAATCGTGACACACTAATTGTTGATAAGCCACACACAGACACACACACACACACACACACAGACACGCGCACATTAAACACACTCACACCCCGGCCCGAGTGTAGTAAATGATGTGTGACAAATCAGCAGGGCAAACAAAAGACCAGATCGGGGGGCTAAAACTAGGTAAAATTGTCGTAATGTGTAATGCATGTAGGGCAGATACATAACCTAGGCTGTGAGAGCCAGAGAGAGAGAGAGAGAGAGGGAATGCTAGGGTAATTGATAAGCTGCGGATAAGATAACGCACCTTTGACCAGTTTGAGAAAGACGCGCTGTGGCTTCACCTGCACCGCCTGCTCGTCCCGCGTCTCATAGTCCTTGAGGGGCCGCTGCTGCAGCAGTTCCAGCTGCGGCTGATTCTCATAGATGTTCGACTCGCTGCAGTTCAAGCTGAGCAGCGTGGCGCGTGTGAAGCAGCGTGAGCGCACCTGATACGTCTGCAGAGAGGGAGAGTGAGAGAGAGATGGCGAGGATTAGTTAAGAAGAGAGAATGCGAGAGAGGCAGAGCCGGAGCGAGAAGAACCTTGTCCGTGCACCAGGCGCAGCTGAGGTGCGTATTTAGGCAGCGTTCGCAGCTATCGATTGAATGCATGCATTGCTCATCTGGGTGCGAACGGGAAGAAAAGAGACAGCGAATCGGTATTTGTTACATAACAATTGCAAACGGTAAACACTAACCCATTGTTATGGACGCCACCTTGCCTAGGCACAGCAAGAAGAAGAGCCACAACAACCGGCTAAACAACGGCATCTTTTCGCGTTTTTTCTACGTTTCGCACTCTCTTCACTCTCTTTCTTCAAATTGTACAAATTGTTTTTTGTTTTACTTCTGGCTCCACGCGGTTTGGGCCGTAGAACTTGCCCGAGTCAAAACCAAACGGCAACTAATCATATTTTTCACATACACAAAAATAAAACAACTCGCGCATTTGTTAATAATGTTATGCATGTGTGTGTGTGTGTGTGTGTGAAATCTTATCAATGCGTTAAAAAATAATATGTAGTGTAGAAAACGCTTGTTAGAGAATTATTGTGAGAGTGAAACAGAGCAGGGGGAAGATGTGACGTCAACATTTCAATAATTTCAATTGCTGTTATAAAAATCACTCTCACTTTTTGCTATATGAGTGAGTAGCTAGGTATGTACATATATGCCCTGTATTGGAATCATTTTGAACATATCAAGAAATTTAAATTAAATATTTAATTTTCTTTATATATTTATTATACTTAGAACTTTATAATTTTTAGTGTTTTCGATAAACATTTGAATTTTAAAAACTTTTTCATTTGATTTTTATGATTTTTTAAAATTCTTTCTCCTGAAATGTTTGTGTTATTTATTTTGTTCTTATTTAAAATTTGAATTTCCAAAATTGATCCGTTAGCCGTTGGCCAAAGTCTTGCATGTCAAACAGCTTTTTGTCAGCCATCACCTAGACCAAATATAAAAAAAAAAACACTGAAAACAAATTGAAAACACCGTATACAGTGCAGACTATGCGGTATAATTTATCACATTTTGAAATAATAGAATTAATTTCAAATAAACTGCAATTTTTATTAGTTAATAAATATATAAAATAATAACTAATGGGAAAATTGGCAGCCCTTAGCTACTTTGTGCAACCATGCGAAAATGGTATTATACAAAAATTAAAATACTGGCGCTGGCAGTATATGGTCACACGTGTTGAGAGCGCGAAGCTGTTAAGTTAACAGACTCTCAGAGAGTTTAACAGCGGTGTTACCAATGGCCAATAAACGGCTAGATTGAAATTAGCTGAATTTATATACAATGTGGAATAATATATAAACTGAATATTTACATTAAAATGGCATATAGCGTACATATTAACTACACTGTTATTGAAATTCTGTGAGTTGTGTAGTTATGTATTAATTTAGTAGCTAAATTTAACAGCCAACATTTAACAGCTAAACTGTGCTGGAGATAACAGCTCAATGCTCTTGTCCATTTTGAGTATAACAGTCGCCTTAACATTTAGTTAATAGTCTGGAATTGACGGCGATTTCGAATGGTTGTGTGCGCGCGTGTACCGGCCGCATCATAGAAATTTTGTTGTGTTTTTGCGGAAAATCGAATAACAAAAATAAAAAAAATTTCAAATGTTTATCAAATGAGCGTCGGTTCGTTTGCAACAATTACTCCTTAAGAGTGTGTGCAAAAGTGATAGTGTCTATTCAATCGTCAGCTGTAAATTACGGTGAGTGTCGCAAAAAAAAAAAATAAAATAAAAAATTTACGCGGCGACTGGCGACGTTGGTATTTGTGTGGAGAAAAAGGTGAAAAAGTCATTAATAAAAGAAAGAAATAGCAGTAGAAGTGGAATACATAACAACAACTAAATACAAAATACATATACAAAATAAAGGAGCTAAGCACAGCACGGCTATGCGACGGCGACGGCGACAGCGACTGAGACGCGTAGCGCACAGTGAAAAAGGAATTTTTTTTTTGTGTACTACAGCAAAGTTGTTGCCGCCGACGCCAACGCCAACGCCGACGCCACCGCCGCCGCTGACGACGCTACTTACTGTTGTTGTTGTTTTGCTAGACTAAGACTTGCTGCTTGCAGCGACGTCAGCGTCGGCATCACTTTGTTTATTGTTGAGAGTGTGTGTGTGTGTGTGTGCGCATTGTTGCTGTTGTGTATTTGTGAATTGGGTAAAAACCAAAACGAAAGCAAGTAAATTGCCCATTTTCCATTTTCTATTTTGTGTGGCCAGATTGCAAAAAGTGAAAAGTTTAATTTACTAAATAAGCGGCTGCGTCGCAGTCGTCACCCACACACACACACACACACACACACACGCACACGCACACAGAGAGACGCACAGGGAACGAAGAAGTTGAGCAAGAAGCGGCAAAGTGTTGTCCTGTTGTTGTTGCTGTTGTTGTCTGTGTCTATTTTTTGCAATTTCTGCCTGCACACGCTCATTCGTGTTGGATTATTGGATTATACTCCGCTAGCAGCGTCGACGCGCCGCCAATAACGGCACAGCGGACACACACACACACACACACACACACACACACACACACGCGCGAACGCATACGCACACAGACAGAGGCGGTAACGGCGACGCGTCGGATTATTGTCCTTCTAAAGGAACGTGCTTTTAACGGCACAACAGAAACCCCCGCACCCAATCGCTTTGCGACAAAAGTCGTGACAGGAGACGGAGAGGAGAAGGAGAAGGAGACGAGCGAGCGACGGAGCGAGCGAGCGAGATAGAACTATAGAAAGGTAAGTACAAAAGTTAGCAACAAAAAATATGTAATTACTGCCATTGTGCTCATGATTTCATGGGGTTTTCCCAAAGCGTTTTTCCCCATTTTTCCCAACGTGTATCGGAATTATGTGGCCGATTATTCTTGAAGACTCGAATACTCGACTTTTTCGTTTGTGGTTTTAATTTATGCACTTAACAAATTAAGGAGAAATAGAGGGAGAGAGAGAGCACGAAGAACTTATAATAAGCTCGAAAATTTGAATGTGGCGAGTTTTGCGACATATTTTTACAAATTTCGGAAACTCTGAAGCTCTATTTTGTCATATGAAGAGTTAAAGATTCTCTGCAGAAGCTAGCCCAAGCTAGTTTACCTTACATGTTAACTAAATAAAGTACGAATGTTTAACAAAATAGTAAACCCTCAAGTTTGTGAAGTAGAAAAAAACGTAGAACCGATTAGCTTTTGGCTGAACCTCTGCATTGTTCAATACGACAAATTTTTTAGTTCTCCTTTTTTAAGTTTTTTACTTACTTAATACATTTTTGAGTCAAAATTTGTTTCTTACATTTTAAATCAAAGCTGCCTTCGTTATCCAGTTGGTCTGTTGTATTAAATATTAAATTAAATTAAATAAATTAAATACTGATCACACGCAAAAGGTTTCTAATAGAAACAAATTTAATTAAATTTAAACTTAAAGTAAGACGGTTGCAAAAAATCGTTTCTGAATTGAGAATATTTTTCAAAAACCGGAATATAAAAGTTATTAAATATCCAATTGTTTTCATTCCTTATGAGCATGAACATTACTTTTACATATTTTTTAAAATCTATTAAATATTAAAGAAATATTATAATGACATAAAAGTTCCTAGACTTTATTATTTTTCTAACACATGTATGTCTCGGGCAAACATTTGTCTGCAATCGGGTTGTATTTATTTCATTAATCAAAATTCGGATTGCTAATAAAAGTATCGCCAACTTTTTGTTTGCAAGTTCATTTTAATGAGTCGTTACCAAGTTGCAATGATGTGCGTTTTCTGTGCGCTGCCCCCACCCGAGGGTAGGAACGGCGTAGCGGGGCGTGGCGGGACGGCTGACTGACAATTTATTCTAATGTTCGATTCCGATTTTTATCGGTTGCACATAAATTTGTTGGTGTGCTCGGCTTGCGTAAAATGTTCTGTGGCAACTTTGGTGATTTATTGCCTGTCGATTGTCGTCGTCGGGACCCGGAGCAGATCCAGCTCCAGCTCCAGCAATAGGCCGCCGTCGCCGTCGCCGCACAGATGCCGCGGATTAGATAAAACCGACGGCGCTCTCAATTTATGCGTGTTGCCAGAGTTGCCAATTGGCAATTGCAGCAATGCGCCTCCCCTCGGATAACACCCCCAACCACAGCCCCAGCCCCAGCTCAGTTCCCGACTCAAACTTGTCGCGCCCACTAAATCTTGGCCATGTACATGCATCCGTCGGCCTATGCATACCTCTGTTCCGCTTGTCCCGCTGCTGCTGCTGCTGCTGCTGCTGCTGCAGTTGCAGTCTATCATTTGAAATCATGTTCGGGCGATAAGAAATTATACGGCCGTGGCCATAATTTACGTGATTTGCATGGCCAAAAGCTGGCGAAGCGCTGCGATGTCCACTTTATTTTCTATTTTCTTTCACCTCGATTAGAGCAACACTTCGCAGCAGCAGCATTTTTGACATTTATTGTTTTCAATAGCGAGGCCGAAACAATTTTATGGCCAAAACTTCCAACCCCAACTCCACAAGCCAACCCCCCAAAGCCAGCCGTGACAATAAAAATCTTTATGCAGCAACGAGATCGAAGAGTTGCTTTAAAAGGTAAAAACTCGTAAATAATAAAAGAGCAAAGAAATGGAAAAGAAGCTACTTTTCAAATTACCTAGGCCAGTGCGGCACAGTGGTTAAAAATACATTTTTTTTAAAGCAAAATTTTAATTAATATATATTACAGCGAAGCTAAGAAAGTTTTTAAAAGAGTTTTACACTATTCAAATACTGAAAAGGATTTCTAAATCTTAAAAATGAAAATTCAGAGTTAATATTGAACGATCTCTAGATAAAAAGTCATCTTATTAATACATATTTAAATTAGTTTCATACAAAGCTATTTCATTTTACGAAAACGTATTTATTTAGTTAGACCATTTCAAGATCTCTTTATGTTATCATTATATACTTTTTCGGCACGTTTTGTGCTACAAGTCTTAGATATTACCTTGTTACATCTTGATCTCCACTTTTATTTAAAAATATTCTTTTAAACTTTTGTTAATTAAACTTTTCAACTGTCGCATTTGACAACCAAGAACGTATCAAAAATCTTAGAAAATCATTTTGCATCCGATCGGAAGTTAAAGAAAAAAACGCATATAAAAGTTTTTCGCGATTTTTCCACACATCCCGGTGGAATCTGCCGAAGCACAGTCTTAACGTGCACCTTCTTCACATAAGGTCAGAAATTTGTGCCGCTTTTCAATACATCTGCTCCACTGTGCGGCGTCATAAAGTGAAAAGTGTCATAAAAATTAGTCAAGAAATCACGCGCTGCCTTTTTCCATACTATAGTTTTTTTTCTTGACTTTGTTTTTGTTTTTTTGTCGCTCGTTTATTTGGTTGTTTGTTCTGACACATTTGTATGCTAATGTTGCGGCCGTTGAAGGTGCAGGCGCTTCCGGCGGCAAAGCGCTTAGAACTCAACTCAACTCGTCTCCAACTCGATGGGGATCTATCACTTTGATGAGGGTCGCTGCCACGAGGAGCAGCAGCAAAGGTCGACGGCTTTCAGAAGGATTAAATGAATGAATATCGCATATTTAAGTGTTTACTTGGATTATGTTTTTTTTTCTGCTGCCTTGATTTGTTGATAAAGGACTTTCGTTGAACGCATTAGCTGGGCGAGAGTATCATAAATCCTAATTGGAAATAGACATATAAATATAAATATATAGATATCAAAAAGAAAAAAATATGCGCCTTCTCTTTAGGAAATTAAGCTTTTCATTTATCTCTGGAGATCTCTACCCATTTTCACAATTCACGCTTAAAATCGATTCAGCTATGGTTTCTAACAATTATAGCTCCAAACATTTGAGTCTTAATATATCAAAGTTTGAATCCTTGTTTTCAGATCGTATGCAGGAAAATAGAATATTTCACATTTTGACAACTCGATATAGAGTTAAAGGTATCTTCTAGTCGAACACGCCCGACTTCAGCAGCTTTACTCTATTTGGTCTCTTAAAAAATACAAGAAAAATCATCCAGAAAGTGAGTCGAAACATTTTCGTTTATGCAATAGTTTTTTAAAATAGATCAGAAAGGAATTCAGCTGAAATACAAAAACTAGAAACTATTAAAATAAGGAATAGTTTATTTGCCATTAAAATTAGAAAAGTTTAAGGTTACGCATAGCAACAGTTTTTCAGTGCAATAAACATCGTTTTTGTTTTTTTTAATAGATAGCTTCATTCAATCTGAATACCATACAAAATGCAGCAAAGTGCTTGGCTATAAATAGTTTAGTCCGGCTTATCGATGACTTCCTGTTAGCCGAACTTATCTAATTCTCAACTCTCAACCTAAACAAATAGCGACCCCCGTTGTGCTGCCTGCGACTTTCTCCCGCCGCAATCGCCTTGGGCTAATAACAGAGTTATCAACGACAGCTGAGGGGGGCGGGGGGCACAGCCTTGAACCCGACGCCCGCCGGGGGCAAGGCTCGTTTCCGGCTGAATGTGACTCAATAGAGAGAAATAAAGAAATAGATATAGAGTCCACAATGCCACAAAGTCAATAAATACGCCAAAAAATTATCACTTGCTCGTTAGCACAGACACAAACACGCACACACACACAAACAGGCACAACAGATGTGTGGAAAAAACTAAATGCAAACAAAGGCAACAACTATTTGAAAAAGAAAGTCCAACAAATTCATTCAACGCTGCGCTGGACACTTAACATCCCTATCAATGCCGACCTACCTGACCTATTCTCGCTCAATCTCTCGCCAGCTCTTCTCTGCTCTGCTCTCCTCTCTTCTTCAGTTCAGTCCCCTGCTCTTTCTCTGCATCTGTCCCTCGCACATTTCCCAGCAATTATGCGCTGGCCAAACAAAAGTCATTAAATTGCGGAAATCGGGTCACCAAACGACAAACCCATGCGACAAACTCAAAGAGCTGACCAGCAAAAAAAAAAAAACAACTAAAAAATTACAGAAAAATACTAAAAAGAAAACAGAGAGAAAATGAGGCGACATAAACTAAACGGTAACTGAAAATTAAGCAGCCAAAAATTACAACTAAATTGTGAATTTATTTACATTTAATTGCGTCTAAATTACAAAAACAGAAACGCGTCGACGCGAAATTGGACTTTAATGTTTGTCCTCCTCTGTACGAATCGCTGGCGCGGCTTTCGTTTTGATGACCCTGCTCTGCCTCTCCACCATCCTCTCCCTACCTAAGCTACACACAATGATTATGATAATGATAATGCTGATGATGATATGACTCATTAACCTCAACGCATGACCCAGGCAAATTAGAACTCTCTGTGTACACAAGTATATGAAGAAGAAGATGAAGAAAAACTCGTCTCAACTTCAAGTCTGTGCCTAACACTCTGCTACAGGGGTTATATTTTTTCAGCAGCTCTACAAATTTGTAATAGTGACAATATTAAGTATTTTCTTAAGTAAATGAATGGGACACTCTATAATGAATTTCTAAAAATTACTTTTATTTCTATTCGTAAAAGAAATGATGTTAGTGACATTTTTCTTAGTTTCTTAAATATTTTTTTAGTAGCTGACTTTTTGTGCAACTTCAAATTTGTAATAATGAAAAATGATTTAACATTGGATTAGATTCTGCATAATAAAAGGAAAACCAAGAATTTCTTTCTAATCTTTTCTTTTAGTTCTATTCGCAAATGAAATGGGGGTTACCACAGTAACTTAAATTTCTGATGTTTTTTAACATGCTCTGAATAACATTTTTTTCTGCTTCTTTCGATTTCTTTAACATTGGCTCCAATAAAAACTAACAGCTCTTAAGATAAAAGTTATGTAGCTTAACATGAAATGCATATGTTTAAATCATAAATGCATGAAAAGTATATATATAGTTATATATATAGTATATAGTTTCGAATACTCTTGTTTACTTTTTTTTTTTAAAATGAACAATTTATTAACAATAAGTTTAACTTTCTCATTGATTCACATTGATTTCCTTGCTAAAACTCGATGTACAGCCTCAAATTCAGCGCTTGTTGTCTAGTGTAATTTTCTGAAGCGCATATGAAAGATACATATATTACCATACCATGTGTGTCTGTGTGTGAGTGTGCGGCTTTGTGCGGAGTATCTTTGAGGCCGTGTTTTATTGCTGTTTTGTTTGCTTGTTGACTTTTTTCCTATTTTCTTCATTTTTTTTTTTCGCTGAGTCAGCTTCGTTGCGGTTCGGCATTAGAAGATATGATACGGATCCAAAGCACTTAGCTGACATATTTGCCGCACATAAAAATTTCTTTGTAAAACTTAATGGTCTAGATAAAGTTGTAAGTTTCTAAAACTGAGCCACAAAGTGTCGGCGAGCGCTTAGAATTTAAATAAGTGGAAAAACTTTGACGAGGTGGAAAAAAAAGAGACATAAAAATGAAAATATGATGCGACCCAATGATGATTCAATTGCATGGCCAATGTTTTCGCAATTCGTCTTTCGTTTCAGTTTGAAGTTGCGGCAATGCCTTTTATACCCTGTACGAAAATGTTGGCAACAATGGGGTCACGCTTAAAGCTTTATTCATATACGTTTTCATTTAAACGTTCTCGTCTAGATGTTTTTATCAGATCAAACAAGGTTGTTTAAGGTATATTTTTTACTGCGTGTACAAATAATTAATATCTGTAAAGCAAGAGTATAGTATATTTTATTTAAATTCCATGACTATTTGACAAATAACACAGACAATATTGAGGAATCAACTTACCTTAGAGTGGAGGGTTTGATGTATGCCTCGATAATTTGATACAGGGTATTAGTTAGTCGAGCACTCACAATTGGAGCACTCTTGTTTTGCATTTCGCAGTTTGCAATTTGAACTGTGAGCCACACACACACACCTTAAAAAATTTGTCGTGCTTGGTGCTTTTGGCATGTTGCTTACAGCGGAGCTGCACTGTAATCCGAGGCGTCTCCGTTTCCCACGTTAAGTTAGCTCGAGTACGTGGCTACGTTTTATCAGCTGCATTGAGAAATCTGATGAAATCAAGCCCAATTAACAACGGCTTCGTTTGTGTGCGAACCGGAACCCGAGTGCATCTGTTTAACTCGCGACTCTGCTCCTTGCCTTGAGGTGGGGCCGAATTTCATGAAATTTCAACTGTTTATTACAAGTATCTTAAACGTTTCCAGCATTATTTCGCTCTCTTGTCGAGCTGCAGCTGCCACAACTGCAACTGCCACAGCCGCAGCCGCAGCTCATGTTGCTGTATTTATGTTTCGCTTTGTTATTCTTGATTTGTTTACACTGCGAACATAAACTAAACAAGCGCCGCTGCTGGTGGCAAAAAACAAAAACACTAGAAAATATCAATCTATTGAAACTTTTATAGCCTGGTGTAAACAGATGAATATGCTTTAGAACTTTACACTTTACAAAGAATTTATGTCAGAGCTTAGCAATATTACAGATTTCTATATTTGATTTGATTTCTTTTACAAACTTATCTATGAAGATTATAAAACAGAGCCTGTCGATTGTGTTTCAGTATATTATTGTATGTTTCGTAAGACACACAGAGAAGTATGTCTCCTAAGCTTAGGTATTTATATATCAACTGTATATCAACAGGCCTGATAGAAGCCTGAAAAGACTTTACTGGCTGGATCGGCAGAAAATCGAAACAAGTCGGGATCTAGAAACACAGGCCCCTCCTTCCCCTACACATACTCAACCTGCCTACTCATCCCATCCAACCCTATTAATTTCTGCAATTAATGTCGTAACTATCTCTCTAGAAAATCGTTTGTTTTAACATGTTTAAACACGTATCGGTAGCTCGATCCCAAAACTTTGACACACTTCTTTAAGTAAAGACAACTATTTGGTATTATTACAATCATTAAATAAATAATCAAAAGCTACCAATTGATCTTTATTTAATTTAACTTCAAAATCGTGCACGTAATTGTCAGGCCAACAACATTGATTAAATTGCTTGTGACTTTGTCGCTTTTCTTCATAATTAAATTGAAAGCCATTTCCAAGCTGCAAATCACAAGCAAACATTTTTAGCTTCAGCAGCTAAAAAAACCCGCAATCAATTTGGGCCTATTTTAGCTGCAGCGGCCTCACCTGGAAAATGTCAGACTTCACTTGGTTGGACACAGCCCAATGTTGTTGTTGTTGTTGCTCTTCGTGCTGTTCTTGTTGTTGTTGACATTTGTGAATGCATTTAATATATATTGCGAGATTCTTTCATAGTGTGAGCTAAAGCTCCTGCAGAATTTCCATTTTCCCCATTTTGGCACCACATAAATAATGTGCCTTAATTACTGCGGCTTTACAGGAGAGACGTTAATAAAATCGAGGCAGGGGCCGGGCAAATAATAAGTGTTTGGGCTCTAGACCAAAGTATACCCTGTACTTTAGAGGAACAAAGACAGCAAGAGCTAACAAACAAAATAAAGAAATACATGAAATTGACAATTGCACCTATATTTGAACCAGTTACTTGCTATTTGCTAGTTCGACGTTCTCAATCAGCAGACAAAAGAATAAGCATGCATGGAATTAACCAAGTCATATAAATACAGAGATGCTTCCTCTTAGAGATACCCGTTTCTGTTAAGCATTAAATGCAGGGTATTAAAAAATATATAACCAAAAAAAAAAAAAAAAAAAAACACACGACCAACTTTTGGTTGGGAAAAAATGAGCGCATTAACTGTAAATGTGCAAGTAAATCGTGTTAAAAAGAACTTATCATTTGCATTATGGCCCGTTTCGCATACCAGCTGCCCCTCCTCGCCTGTTGGCTATTAATATTTAATTGCTGCAGCCTTAATTATTGATCAATTGGCAGAGCCAACGGACACGCAAGGAGCACCTCCCAATAAAATATATGAAGAAAAAAGGAGCAAGAGAGAGTGACTAAGAGAGAGAGAGAGAGAGATGGAGAGATAGAGAGAGAGAGCGGATGCAAAATGCTAGAAATAAAAGCAATTTCCGAGTGAAGCCAGCAAATTACATGCCAAAAACACTAGACAAAAAGTCTTAGGGTAAGAGGAAAAGATAGAGAGAGAAAGAGATAGAGAGGGGGGGGGGGCGTGGGAGACGGGGGAGCGTGTGTGAGAGCGGGCGGAGGAAAAACTGAAACTAAATTAAGCGCCTTTGACACTGGAAAATGCAGTTTGCAAAAACACAAAAATTCTTCACCCTTTTGTTTTTTTTATTTTATTTGAAATAAAACGAAAATTTAAATGAAAATTGAGAGAAAAATGCGAATAGAAAGAAAGTGAAAATGCAGTTTGTGCTGGCAAAAACCAAGCAAAGGGTGAATCTGCCCCAAAAATTACGAGCATAGTTTTATTTTAGTTTATCACACGAATTGAGTTTGCGAAATGCGTAGTTTTTGGCTCACAACCAGAACGTGAAGAGGGGAACGAAGGGCACGAGGAACTGGCTTTGCAGATGGAGATGCATCAATTGAAAAGTATCCAGAAAAGAAAATGGCCCAGAGAAATCGGCAACGTTGAAGGAGATGGCAAACGTTGACAAGCGTTAAAGGCGCCCGAGCAGGGACATGTCACATGTAGAGAGAAGCAGTACACACATGTGTGTATGAGTGCTTGCGGGTATGCACGTGTATCTCTCTGTGTGTGTGTGTGTGTGTGTGTGTGCGTGAAATCCTTTAAAAAGGCAATTTCGGGTAGCACTTAAATGCAGACACTGACACAGTCACACGCACACACATGAGGCAAAAGGACGAGCGCCTGCGCAGGGAGGAGAACCAAATGTGATTGACAGTGGCAGGGGGTGGGGTGGTGTATTCCTGTGCACGCATAACTAGTTGCCATGCCGAAGGGTGACGGTAACGGCGACGGGGGCGGGCATGGGACATGGAACCTTTTATGCCTGTGCCTTGGCATGTGGCATGTGGCATAACTTGCCAATATAAACCGAAGCTGGCGTTGACAGGATGAGGAAGCCAATGCTGCTGCTGCTACTGCTGCCGCCGCAACGCGCTACTATTGCCGCCAGGATGCTCGCGTTCACATATCCTGCAACATATAAAATTGTGTCACAATAATTTTGCACGCCTCGCCTGCAGAGAAACTTGCCGGCATCAATGCAACTGACAGGATGCAATGCGGCTTGAATGCGGCATGCATTGCATAATTGCAATTAACACGCAGCGATAGCGGCGAGAGGATGCTAAGAACACAGTTACTTAGTGTAAGCACAACATCCTTTATAAGGATGCGAGCACATCCCTGCCCCTGCCTGGGCGTGTGAACGGGACGCTGCCCAGCCTCGTCTCGCCACGTCTTGTTGTGTGCACTCAAGTGTGCGGCGCAACACTCAAATAGAAGAGAGTGTACAAAATACTACAAAAGGCGCATTCAAAAATTCACATGAATTCCGAAGCGAAGCAAGGGGCCAGGCGACAAGAACAGCAACAAAAGAGGCCATAATCGAAGTAGTTCAGCAAAGAAAAAAAAAGAAAAGGATATATGTACATGTATATCTATATATACGAAGCATAACTGAAACTGAACAACAAAATCAACGCCATCTGACAATACAAAGAACACTTTGCTGCAATGTGCAAGAGTGTGTGTGTGTGTGTGTGTGTGTGTGAGTGTTTGTAGGGGAAAATGGAAAATGTTTGTCCCTCTTTTTAATTTTGCACAATTTGTTGAGTGTTGCCACAGTAGAGATTGGCTAAATGCAACAAAGTTGCAAGGCAAAAAACAGGAACAGAAACTCGATTAAATGGTGATATTAAGTTCTTATCATCAAGATGTTATGGAATTTTATTGGCTGTGATTCGTCGGCCTTTTAAAGGGGTTTTAGTTTTGGTTTGGTTAACAAACTTGTATTCGTTTTCGCCAGTTTCTTTTGACGCGCTCTGTGCTTTACTTTTGCAAAAGGCTTCTAAATAAATATGGGCTTAAAAAGCTTGTTCATTTAATAAAGGTCCTTATAATAAATAAATATTTATATAATATGCCTCATATGCTTTTTAGTAAATGACGTAAGGTAAATCTGAATGTACCTCTCTGTTAAGAAGAACAATATAAAAGGAGCATCTCTTTGCTAAGAAAGAGAAAGAATTGGCTCATCACAATCATTTACCCAATCGAACTAAGAATTCTGGTCATTTCTCTTTATCTCTTGCAAAGAATTAAAGTCTTGAATACATATCACAACAATTTAACAACGGAATCAAACGGAATATGTATAAAAGTAGCATATTTTGTAAAGAAGTCTATGGTCCGTAATATATGAAAAGATTTCTAATAGTTTAATTATAAATAAGTCAAACTTGGTCAAACTATCAATTCGACAAACAAAAACCTTTGGCAAATACCTAACCGATACTTGGCATTAAATTCCTAAACCTAAATAAACATATTTTTGTAAATACTCTAAAAGTTAGTTGCCCAATCTTTGAATTCCTTTACAATTATCTTGGCATTTTTCTGGCTATTTAAGTATGCTAAATGTGAGATACTCCGTAATGCCCGCAACAAATGTCAATAGTTTTGATAGGAAATTTCACTGTAAACCGAATTGCTGCCTTTTACATTGTACCATTCGCCTCAATAACACGCCAGGCAAATCGAGCAGGCAACTAACCGAGCAACCAGCCAGGCCAACTAGGGTGCCGTTTCCATCCAGCTACATCTTTTGCCCCCGCCCTCCGTCCCTAAGCCAACCCCTGCGCGTGCGTGTGAAACGTGTCCGGGACTCTTGCCTCTGTGTGGCAGCAGTTACTTTACTTTGGTGGCAAAAACACAAAAGCGGCAAAAACTGCACACCAAAAAAAAAAAAAAAAAAAGGAAGGAAAAAAAAATAAGAATATTATATTTGTATAATGGCACATGAGCACGAAATGAGCAACTCAAGAGTGCAAGAGAGATAGAGAAAGAGAGAGTCTCGGAGAGAAAGAGTGGGAGACGAGTCGAGCTAGAGCTGGGGGTAACATGTCCGGGGAGCGGGAGGGCAGGTTGCAGGCATTTGCTTTCAACGGTGTGATATATTTTATTTTTATTGATTATTCGCTATTCGTTGCCGCCGCCTCCTTCAACATGTACAAATTTCCCATAATATTTTTGTTTTAGCTGCAAAAAGTGCAGCTTGTTCTTGTTCTTGTTATTGTTGTTGCTGTTGCTGTTGGCGCTTGGCAAGGATCTAACATGCCATGGACACTTTAATCATGCTCATATTTTATGCATATGTGGGTGGAGTTCTACCACGTACTTATAGAGTGAGACCATCTTTTGAAAGGGGGGCATATTTGCTATCGCTGAATGAAATGAAATATTGAACTTGTGAAGTCCTTCGGGATCCGCTCGTTATAACTAAAGCTGACCCAATATTTAGCGAAAAGTTAGCTAATCATTTCATATAATTTTTTATAGTTTTGAAAGTCCATTTTCTCTATTATATATCATGGACATTCTCTCAGCTTTCTTGTGTAATGACATAACTTTCTGCAACGTTGTACACTTCATGTGCCTAGTTGAATGTTAATTCTAAATAAATTAAGATCTCAGAATTATTTCTCATGAGAATATTCAAACCATATCTTGATCAACTTATCTGCGTATGAAACATTAAGTTAGCTGGTTTGAGGTCCGCAGGAAAGGACGCCAAAATCAACATTATATACATCAGAAAAACAAGTCCATAAGTAGGGTGTCTACCAGTCAGTCATGCTCAACTAAACCGCATCCATTTGTTTCAAGTTGTTCCCGATACACTGCAACGCTTCGTTTCGCATAATGACAGCTACAGAAGCAACAACAAATGCAATTTTCATAATAAACCAAAGCCAGGCGACATGAATAACAACAAACAACGACTAACAACGGCAACAACAAATACCTTGACCCAAATGCGCGTTGCCAACGCAGCAAATTTAGCACCACTCCACACGCTCCACCCCCACTTGGCAGCAATGTCGCCTCTCCGCCCCCCTTAAGCCCACGTTAGGCCCCCATTTATCTTTTGGGTAACTCCTATTTTTAATTTGTCTAAACATTTTTTAGATGCCTTTGCAACAAACGCAACAACAACAACAACAACAAAGACAAGTAGAGCATGTTGCCTGGACAAAAAAGGCTTTGTTTGCGTTTTGCAGCTCTCTCGTTTCTTTGGGCGCCTTCTGCATAAACAACAGACTAGTCCCTAGTCAAAAAAAAAGAAGAAAAAAAAAAGGAAATCCTAAAAAATCTGAAAAATATAAAAAATGCATACGCAAATTTATACACAAAACACCCCAAAACAACTCAGATACACATGCACATAGACACGAAAATACACAGATACATTCCCCATATGTGTGTGAGTGTGTGCGTGTGTGTGTGTATGCATATATGGAAATTTGTTGTATAAAACATATATTTATGCACTGTCGTTTGGTTTGCCATATGCAAAAACTTTGCTCAACCAAATGCATGTGGTGAAATTTGAAGCTTGCTGTGAGCACTTTTTTGGGGTCTCGTTATATGCTCTTGTTAAGTAGGTATAACTCTTTCGATAACTGGCTTGAACAGGCAAATAATTTGCTTATTTATAAGATCGAATATCTGTAAAGTTTCTGACTGTACAACTTAACTGGGAAGCGAACATAAGACATGCTGCTTATACCGAAAATTGTTATAAACAAGAACTGCATCTAAAATTATTAAAAATAATATATTTATTAAATTTTTCATTTAAAACTGCAAACAAAATATTAGATCATATATTTTTAAGTAATTTAATTAAATAGAGGTTTGTTAAGAACTCTGCAAGAATTTGGTAACTCTGAAACTTTTTAAATCTAGATTTGAGCTCAAAATATTTGTAGACTTATGTGAGAGCCTGCGGCTAGAGTTTGCCAGAGTTATAAACAAATCCCGAGAGAGTTACTGAAAAACTTTTGGCCAAAGCGTATTTCAAACCAAAATCTACTTTGGAGAGCAAATAAGGAAATATTTTATGCGATTGTTTCATCTTTATTTCTATTAATATTTGTCTTAGATTTCCATCTTAAAACTTATTTCTTCTTCCCGTCGTTTTAACTAATTACATGTTTTTAGGGCATATAAGTTTTAACCTTGTTCAATTTTGTATAACTTTCAGGCTCTTTATTATATGCATATATTTTTGGGTCTGTTTTCATCCGGTTATTGCTTTGTATGTGTGAGTGTGCGTGTGTGTGTGTGTGTGTGTGTGGTTTGGGGTTCTCCCAACAAGATTTGCTTAGCTGCAGTTTTATGGGAATTCTATTTTTGCGGCGCCTCGCCTCTGCTTGTCTGCTTGGCATATTTTACGCATATTTCGCCTGGTTCCCTTCCCTTCCCACGTGTGGGTCTCAGACGGGAGGGAAAACTCTTTTGTAAGTTTTTAATTAAAGCGAAAGTGTCGAAAAGGCATGCTGAGAGACAAGACACGACGACAGACAGGACATGCTCTGCTCTGGGCAAGGATAGCTATCCTACATGCAGTTTTTTTTTTTTCGTTTGCAAATTCCTGCAGTTTAGGTTTTTTGCTAGCATTTTTTGCCTTCTTTTTCTGCTGATCGATAAACTTGGCAATTTTTGGCTGAATCGCCTGCCAACTAGAAAACTTTGATAAAGCCTTTATGGAAAACTGCTGGGAAAAGATTGAAAAGCAATAGGAAGAATTTAGAGCAGTGGCAACAATTTTGGCATTAATCAAGTTATCAATATGTTCAATTTGTGCAGTCATCAAATCTCTGAGAAAAAGGGTCAAACTGCCAAAGTGAATTACAAGAATTTGTGATTGAGCTAAGCCAAACGAAAGTGCGGCGAGTCAAGAAGAGAACTGTAAAACAGCAGGTGGATGCTATTAAGAGCTTCGATACAGAGCTATACGTAAATATTAAAAAAATACTATTTAAAAAAGTGAGCGCTAGGAGGCTTGAAAGATATGAAATCTGTTTATAGTACTTTAAAGGCTACATTTCAAATTCTTCGACTCTAGCTGTTGGAACAAAACAGATTTTAATATCGGATTTGATGAATGGCAACGGGCCAAGTTATCGATTATCGAAAAGAAACTCGTACTGCGTGTAATCTGGGAGGATAGTATGTAGTTCTTAAAGGTACAGAGATCGACGCGTTCATATAATACAGTGCAAGACATTTAAAACTCTTTTGAGTATCCAAATATCTTCTTTCATGTGTATTTTATTTGACTATGAACATTCGCCTATGTCCGTGTTCAGCTTCGCCAAAGCTACTTGTTGTCTTTTCTTTAAAAATACATAGGTAATTTAATGTCTTTGAACCCATGACATTTGCACATTAATCTCTTGTATTATGAAAAATGTGAAGCTAATGTGAATATTAAAATATTTTATAAGCCATTATCGTTTGCATTTGTTTGTACCCTTTGTTTGTTCGAAAATGTCAATCCGTTAAGAGTCGCCCATCTAGACGTTAATCTTTGACCAAAATGGAACCCAGCAATTTGTACAACATGCTGCCCACGCGACAAATCTGCGTCTAAACCAGATTCCAAGCCCGCAACATTTCACAACATTTTGTGGCGAAAATTCAAAACTTGTCATTTCGTAGCTTCTTGAAAATAAGACAAAAAAGAAATAAAAGAAACCAACTTTGGGAACTGGTTTTAATATACATTAGTGAGAATTCGGGGCGGTACCGAAACTTGCCGCCAGGTTTTAAATCACACGCCACAAAAAGGAAACAGATGAAGCGAAGAGCCTTTAAAGCAAAAGGGTCGCGACGACAGTTGCCAAAGGACCTGAAGTGGAGCTCGCAAGGTGCCTTGCCGCGGACAGAGCGTACGATTAAAACAAAAGGCGACGGCAAAGAGAAGAAAAACACAGAAAAAAAGGGCAATTAATAATAATTAATGTTTTTATCTTTTTGTTCAACGCGCGCTCGTGTCTGTTGTATATTTCTTCTTTTATATATTTTTTATGCTGCTCTCTGCCTTCACGCTGAGCAGGAGCAGCAGCAGCAGTGGCAGCCGGCAACAGGAAACTGACCCGAAACTAAAAAAAAATACCAAACAAGACTCTCATCTGCAGTTGCAGGTTTTACCCATTTGTAATACCCTGTGAAAAAAAAAAGAATGTGAAATCGGATAGATTAAAGTTATATTAAGTTTCATACAAGTAAAAACAACTGTTGCCAAACTGTTTGTTGCAGATACACAAAAGAAACACAAATCTAAAAATACTAAAAAATGACAGTATCTTTTGATCTTTTAAAATATATCACATATTGCAAACGTATCTTTTTTCATAAAAACTACTACTAATTCAGTCAATTAGCTAGACTTACGTGCTGCATAAATATACGAAACAAGTACACATTTAAAAATACTAAAAAAAATAAATGATGTGCTCGCTGAATTAATATTTGATTTTCAGTAAATAGCGCATTTTGGGAATGTATTTTTCATATAAAAATACTAAAATTGCAACCAGCTAAGCTAGTTATAGGATAACTGCTAGTCGGGCACTCCCCACGGCTTACTCTGTATTGTCATTTTGTGGCATTGTCGTCGCCGTGTATTTTATTACATTTTGGAGTCTGCGTTTGGCTGACTTAATTGATAATTGGTATTTTTTTTTTCGTATTTTCGCTGCAATGTATTTAAATATTTCAACATAATTTCATTCCAATTGTTGTAGTTGTTGTTGTTTTTTGCTGCAATGACTTTAAGCAAAAGCAATAAAAGACTACAAAGGCCGCACACACAAAAGTCAGACCGAAAAATAATTGTTGAAAAGAATCTGCAAACGCACAAAAAAAAAAAAATACAGACAAACCGAAAACCAACAACAGGCAATAAAAAACCGCAGCAACAGCAAAAAAAAAAATTAAAAAAATAAATTTGCTTCTTTTTTTTTTTTTTTTGTGGAAAGTGTTGTGAAGAGGCGTTCTAGCGTTTAAAAAAAATGTTTTTGTGGTCGTCTCCAATCGACAGCCGCCAGTCCGAAAACGTATCTTAAAGTTGTGTAGCTCTTGCTGCGGTCATTCCACATACACTTGCCAACAGGTATAACAACTGTGCCACGAAATCTTTCATAACTGAATGAATATATCGATGATTCGATTACATACAACAATACAATACAACTCAGATATATATCCATGACCTACGATAACTGAGCTGTGAGTGAACTTATCTTGATGCAACTTGATGCAGCTGCTTCTGTTATCCGTACCTTGTGTTATTGTTTGGACACTATGTGAACTGAATGAATTAGATGCTATTAAGATCGAATCACTATATCATATAGTTGGCACATAAATGTTCAGTCTAACAAACAAAATCCTCTGAGGCTCAGAGATACACATTATATAAAAACTTCTACTGCTACATTAGAATATTATATCATGATTATGCCACGCAGTCGCAAGTGTATTCAAAGTTCGACAGCTAAAAGCATATTATTTCAAGTTTTATTTTTTTTTACATTTTGTTGTTTTTTTTTTTTTAAGCTGCGCCTTCAACAACACGCGCAGCTAACGAAGACCCAGCGAATGTATCTGCAGACTGGCCGTCCGCTTGGTTCTGTATCTTTGTATCTCACGTATGTGTAGCTTCGCTTTTCAACTTGTTGTTGTTGCTGCTGCTGCTGGTGTCTCTGTTCGTTGTTATTGTTATTGCCTTTGTACAACATTTAAATGTTTAGCTGCCGTTTTGGTTTCATTTCCAGTTCGCTTTGCGTTTTTTTTTTCTTTTCTGTTTTTTTTTGTGGTATTTGTTTTCTTTTCACTCATTCGTAGGCGTCAGTTTTATTTCAGCGAATTAAGCTAATTTAAAAGCGATTCGAAATTAACTTGAAAATGCATGTGTGAGTGAGTGTGTGTGTGTGTGCGAGGGTGTGTGTGTGTGTCGCCTTGTGCAGAGTTCTATAAAAATTAAATTCTGCCAAACACTTTTGCCCCATAAAAAAGTCGTGGGTGTAGCTTGGCGTATTTTTTAAGTGGCTTCCGTTAGTTAGTGTCCAGAGAACGGGGCTCTAACAAACACACACACACACACACCAACGCACACACATACATCTGGTACTTGTATCTATTGAAATTGTTGTGGGTTAACTCTTCAGCTGGTTGTTGCTGTTGTTGGGTGTTGACCCAATTGAAGTCGTCGTCGTACAAATAGAAAAAAATGTAGAGAAAAGAAGAAGTGCAGCAGCAGTAAACTGCACAGGGTTCGATTCAACACACACACACACTCGCACACACATGTATTTGAGTTATATGTGTGTGCTTCTAAATTGTAGGTAGTACAGGCATGTATCTTAATGAAGGCAATTTGCTTGTCGAGTTTAGGCAAGTTAGTTTACCGAAAATTGGCATATGGCCAGTAGCAACAAAAGCGCCACAAACACACTCCCAAACACACACACACACATACACACTCACACACACGCATGCACATGCAGCTACACACTCATCGATTGCCTGGTTTAGGAGCTGTAACAGGACATAGGGCCATCGAGCGTGCTGCACTCTGGGGGGCAATGTTAAATGTGAATTTCGTCGACGTCTTCGTCGAACCCAACGAACCAGAGCTCCTTGCTGCTGTTGTCCTGCTGTTGCCTCCCTTTTCTCCGCCTCAGCACGTGCACGTACAGAAAGAAGAGTTATGCAAGAGTTTGTGCAACAGAGCTGTACATACCCATATAGATTTTTGGGATTATGATATATACGTGTGTGTGTGTGTGTGCTAGTGTGTATCTATTAGTTAGCAGTTGGCTAGATAGTGCAATAGAGAAGCAACCCATGGATTATGAATGATTTACAGGGCTTGACCATTGAAAGCTAGCTGCAAAAGTCCAGTGCAAGACAACAGAGAATTGCTTATTATGTTCCTAAATATGAGAACAACAAAATTTGCCTCTATCCAATTGTTTGTTGAAGGTAAAATATTTAAAGTTATAGCTGTTCGAGCTAAATATATCATTTGACATTAGACATTCTTGAAAGAGAGAGAGACGGATACTAAAGGTTCAATAAAATACCTAAGGAGTTAAATTGTAGTTGCCTTCAAAATATTCTTATACCAACAAAAATTTTAAAATTGACATCAATATCGCAATCAGTATATTTCTATTTTCTTTTAATACAACATCAATAATATCAACAATATTTTATGGAATATATATATTAGATACTTAGAATATCGATAGTAACAATGTTGTTTAGAAAAGTGTTATCATTATGATGAATGATGAAGGACTGCTTAGTAAGTAGATCTGAGATGATCCTCATATTATCTTGATAATGGCACAGGGCAACAGAAATGTGCACAGATATCTCAGCTCAAGATTTACATATGGCAATCATTCTTAAGGTCTATTATTTTCTAATCGCGTACAAACTTATTGCGCGCACTGTACACAGTCGGAGCACTCTGCACTCAGTGTGTGCAAGTCTTTGGACTTGTCGTCTGCTGCTGCTGCTGCCGCCCAAACCGCCTGAAAATGCCAAAACGAATTTTGCCTAAATTGCAAAATTTAATAATCTAATAAGGCAAATTTTAACAAACTATTTAATGGCAAAAATGTTTAGTTACCAACACCAAGTCAACTCGAAGCGCAACTAGGCAAAAGGCAGCGCCAAAGCCAAAGCCGCAGCCGTGTCGAAAAATAGCCACCGGCAAAAACGTTTAGCTCAAAACTGAGTCTTGGAAGGCGTGGAAGGGTGAGGGGTGGCCGCCTCAGATTGTTGGCAAGTGGAGGGCAAGTGGCAGCAAGTGAAGTGTAGCCAAGCCGAGCAGCAGCAGCAGCCGCGTTTAATGTCTGTGAAATTGAAAAATTTACTCTTTAATATGCGAACCGGGAACGGGTTGCTGCGGTTCAGCTCTTAAGTCTACTAGTCATCCAGTCAAAGCATCGGCTGCCGGAAAGACTTTGACGTTGGACATGCTGACAGAGTCCAAGAGCTGTACAGTTGAATAGTGTCGAGTCTACTGGCAAATGATGTGGAAGCTGCCGCTGCCACTACTGCTGTGCTGCTGCTGCTGCTGCTGTTGATGCCCCAAGTGCAGTTAGAGCAATTTCACAACTCACTAACAATCATTAATGCGTCGACGTCAAACGGCATTCGCCTCAGAAGTTTGGCGCGTTCAAGGAAGTCCAGAGGCCAAGCGGCCAACTAATAAGCAGCTCCAGCTCCAGCTTCAGCTCTGGCTCTGGCTCCCAACTACCCAAGTGGGTAGGGTAGGGGCTAGGCCAGTGAATGCTGCAAGCCTAAATCATAAACTGCCGGCTCGATGGCTGCTTTATGAAATGGAAAATGCGCCTCAAATGAAAAACAACACAATATAAAATATGCCAAAAGGGGTGAAGGCGGTGTGAAAAAAGCGCAATATATTTAAGGGGAGCGGGTTGAGAGTGGGAAACGCTGCACTGCCTATGGCATAATGTTCAAAATCTCTGTTAAATCGACATTTAAATAGAGGAAAACGGGTAGAACACATTTTGATCAGCTCAAAGAAAAGGAAATTAAAAACGCAAACTTTAGTTATCCATTAACATATTGTATTAAATGTTATGAGGCATATAAAGAAAATCCATCATATTAAGTTACACATGAAGTAACTATGGTTAGTTTTTCCTCAAAGATTTAGTTGAGCTTCATCTTAATAATGTTTTATTAAATATTGATAATAATAATTTTAAGGACAATTGGAAATGGCAAAGAAGCATATATTTAATATAAGCACGGTTTGACAAGATTGAAAGCATTAAAACTATAATTATTATGGAATGATAAATACAATAATATTTATACTAATTAAGAGAAATTAATACTTTTAAAATATTTAAATAATATTTACTTATTGAGAGCACAATACAAAGCTTTAAGGAAATGAAACGAAGTTCCATGAAAACTTAGAGCTTGACCAACGGCTAACTCGTTATTTATGCAAGCCAATTGTACATTAAGTTTTTGTAATTGGTTTTTTATTAATTTTAGTTCAATTGACTATTTTTTGTAGGAGTGGGTAAGTTTCCAGATATGACATTTACGACCGTTGATTATTTTGGGAATTTCTCAGTAACATCCCCTCGCTAGACATTTATTTTAACTACAACTAATACTTGGATTTCTCAAACATTTTCTAAAATAACTTGGCTAATTACAAACCTGAATAGAATTGATCACAATCGCAGTAGCTAAACTCCCAGCATAGCCCGGGCACAATCAGCATACGTACTCGTCCATCCCATAGATGGGCTAAGTTGAGCTCTGTTTAATGATGTTTAAAAGCCTCGAATGGGTTTTTCCTTTGCACAGTTGGGAAAACAGACTTTATGTATATGTAAGTATGCATATATGACTGCGTTGTTAACTTTTATTGGCGAGCTTTAAAGCAAATTTGTCTTGGCCGTTGCCATAGCCGACGTTGTTGTTGTTGCCTTGGCCTCATCATCTTCCATTGTTGCCGCAGCTTTTGTTGCTGCTGATGCTGCAGTGAGGCAAAGATTTATGACGCCGCGTACACGGCGCATTCAAAAATTGTTAAAAACAATTAGAATATTTTAGCAACGAACGACGGCGACTATAAAAGTTGTGCGATGCGGGTTACAGGCAAAGTGGCCAGAGGAGGCAGGGCCGGGGCCAATGGGCCTCAGACAGCTGTAAAAATTATGCGCCAAATGACTTTGACAGCAGTCGCGTTGGTCGGCAAAAATTTGCTGTCTTCACTCGGTTCCCGGGAGCGTTGTTGTGCGAGTGTGTGTGTGTGTGCGTGTGCTTGCCTTTTGGGTTGCCTTTTTTATGGTCATAACTGAGTACTTATACGACTTATAATTTGGAATGTTTACGATCGTTGAGCTTGTGTATATGGCCAAAAGCTGAGCACCAGTCGACAGGCTTAGGTCTGGTAAATATCTAAGCTCTAGCATCTATGCAGGTAATTATTAAGAAAATACATATGTTTAATAAACTTAAAAGTCTCTAAAAACATATTGAGTTCTGAATAATTATTCACAATTGTCGCTTGCACACTTTGATCTAAGATATTGACATTTTGTTTTAAATTAGTTTGTCGACTTCCCCGATTCACTGTAGTTCTGGGAAGTATTCTCATTGTATTAGTATTAATATAATTTTAGCTATCCAATTAATCTATTTTTATGTCATAATGGCATATAATCCTTGAAGATTTTTGCTAGCAGACGATAAGAACTCTTCTTTTTTTCGATCGTTGCCCTGGCCATGTTGCTTTTTTTTATCGCTTTCTTAACTTCCTTCGAGGAAACGCCATTGGCAATGATCTACGAAAAATAGCGGTACAGACTAATTTATGGACAATTTTCATTAGCTTTTGGGCACTTCGAGCACAGATTTGGCTTAGTCGATAGGTCTTAAAACATGACCAGAAACTTTCGCTAGCTCGTAAATAGCTTCCCAGCACTTGACTACCTTCAATCATTCATCTCCTCCTCCCTCTCTCTTGCTCTCTATCTCTCTCTTTCTCTCTCTCTCTCTCTCTCTCTGGCTCACTGGCTCTCTGTCAGACTCGCAGATCTATCTGCATGTTCACAATTGTGCGAAGCATCGTTTAAGTCCATAACTTAGCACTTATCAACGATTCAGATACTAGCCAAACAACTTGTAGATACTTATCCGCAGCTTAAGCACATCTGCTACCTTAGCAACCACACGGCGGGTCTTTGCTGAATGTTTCCCATTCGGTTCATTGGCCAACAAGGTGCATGCAACAAATGCTTTGCCAGCAGCGGCAGCGGCAGCGGCATCGACAGCGACGGCAGTCGACATCGATTTTAGTTCATGGCTCGGCTACTTTATATCATTTTAATAATGTTGCTACGAGGTATGTGTATGTACAGGTCTGCAGCTATCCCCAGTCGAGGCTTGGCAGCAGTAACAACAACAACAACAACAACATCAGCAAAAGTTGAAATAGTTTGCACTCAATTTCAATATTTTACACACCAAGAGCCAAAAAAATAGAATAAAATATGCAAAATAATAAAAGAAATATCAGAAATTCGTGCAGCTGGCTGGTGGCAGCAGAGTTGGCAAGACTTCGTCTCTAGGTTGGCTGGCAAAAGCACAATATATCTCATAGATACATATGTTTTATATATTGCTTATTATGTATTACCACGTGTTTGTGTCTGGTCCCCTCCGGGACTCGAAAGTTGGAGTTGCCGCAGCCTTCGAGATTTGCTCGCTCGCATGGTAACTAATATGAATAACTAATAAATCACATTCGGACGGTGATTTATGTGACAGGTGCGTATTGCGATTTCAAATTGGCAATAGTTTCAGTCTCGACTTCCATTTAGAGACCGCAAATTGGACATCTACTTCTGACGCTGACCCAGCACTTACAATCCATTTGATTTGCCATGCTAATCTTTGTTTTTTGTTTTGTTACTTATGTAAATTAGCTTTAAAACTTGTCAAATTAGTGTGGCGGACAAAAAGGTGTCGTTTTTGTTGGGTTTTTTGGAGTGGCTAAGCTTTTGAACCTTTTAGAAACAATTTAATCATAAAATACCGGGCTGAAATATGCATTTTTGATGGCACGTACAAATTAACAAAGGCTTTAACTGACTGTTAAAATTTTAATTATAACTAAAATAGGCTTTCTAGAATATCTTAGATTGGGAGTATTATTGAGAGGCATACAACTTTTCATTTTGGTTACAATGTAAACTTTTTTCAGTTTATTTCTCTCAAAATTAAAGCGTATGACTTAGAAAATATTTACAACAATACTAACATTATATTTTAGCAATGAAATGATTCCAGATAAGCAACTTGAACATATAATTTTTAATTTGAATATTCTTATTTGCATATAAAATTAAAAAGTTAAATTTTATTTTGATAATTAATTTGAAATACGAAACTAAAGAAACAAAGTAACTGAACAAAGCGACTCGAATATATATTCATAAATATATGTTATATTTAAATATAGATTTATAAATATGTAGTTAATGCTGCGGTAGCTTCAAGTGTACTCGACTCGACTGTGAAATGTGTGTTTAACACTCGGCATCTAAATGTAAGCGCATCTTCGGCTAAGTATCTAAGTATCTCTTGAAGATAAATGTACTCAGACATATTAATAGAAGTCAGTTGCTAACTGAAAACCTGCGTTTCGTGTTAATTTGGGCTAAGAGTTTGTCAAATTAGTATTGAAGGAGGACGTGATGGACGCGTCTCGCTTGCCCTTGGCATAACCCCAATCCCAACTAATGCGCTCAATTACGGATTTCTTTGGAAACTTTGTTAATTTGTTGACTACAACAATGGACACAGTTCTCGAGCTCCGTTTTGTTCTGTCTCTGACTGTCCCCCCACTGACCACACCGCACGGCAACGCCCCCGCAGCGTTATTAGCCTGCATCAGACAAACACACGCTCGCACACATGCACATACAAAGGTATTAT
This sequence comes from Drosophila virilis, assembly GCF_030788295.1. Lineage (NCBI taxonomy): Eukaryota > Metazoa > Arthropoda > Insecta > Diptera > Drosophilidae > Drosophila > Drosophila virilis. The sequence continues at coordinate 12,541,990 of NC_091546.1, read as the reverse complement.
CTGGCATCTCTCGGTGCTCAGAGCACACATAAGAGAGAGCGAGTCCAGACGCTGCTCATTATGTAACCTCTCATAATTCTTTCATTAATGAAATTCCCACACGACGACATTTGTTGGACGTTTCCACACATTATGTAAATCTTTACACAGCACGCAGTCCACCCATTTTCCATTTTTATCTGCGGTTCTTCTTCTTGTTGTTGTTGCTGCTGCTGCCGTAGTTGTTGTTTTTGTTGTTGTTGTTGTAATTCCTTTCCTGTGCCTTCATTTCCATCCTTGTCAACTAATTTCAGGGTTGCGCTCGTTGTGCTGTCATGTTTTTAAAGCCTGTTTTAATTTTTTTTCTGCTCTCAACGGGAGAGGGAGAAAGAAAAATACAAAATTCTGGCTTTTACTTTTCGCTTGCTCCTTGCACAGCGTGCTTCTTAAATGTTGCCCAAAAACAAAGAAAAAGCAAGAGAGAGACGGAGAGAGAGAGAGGAAAAAAATCTACAACAACAACAAAAACTACCTGTTTCAAAACCCACACACACTGCTGCTCAACACTGGCCGAGCCAGCAGGGACTGTCGAGCGACAACAACAACAACAACAACACTGTTGCTCGTCTGTTTGACTCGCCTGGCCTGCCTTTTGAGCCTTTCTGGCTGCTTTTAAATACCCTTTACCTTGGCCATATTAATGCGGCTCCCACTGTTACTTATGCATTGTTGTTGCTGTTGTTGTAGCTGCTGTTGCTGTTGTACTTCACATGTAGTTTGGTTGTCATTTGGCAGCGCCCGCTGTTTAGTGTCCAACATGAGGGCCGTTGGTGTCAGGCGCTGCTGTTGCTGTTTCTGCTGCTGCTGCTGCATTGGGGCACCTCACCGAGCGGAGTTGGAATGAAGAGTGGAGAGAGAGAGAGAGAGAGAGGGGGGGGGGGGGCAGGTGTAGGTATCAGAGCAGCATGTTGTAGCTGGAGCTGATGCTGTTATATCTGCCTGTGTGTGTGTGTGTGTGTGTGTGCTGGTATTGGTATTGGTATTTCACTGTGATGTTGTTGGTAGCCCCAGCGACAGTTGTTGAAATTAAATGCTCACATGTGGGTTTTGTTTTCTTGCCTGCAACAACAAAAAGAAAAAGGAGCAACAACAACAACAGCAGCAGCAGCAGCAGCATAAACGATGGCTGTATGAAGGGAACGTACACGAAGGGAAGTACATGAACAAAATAAGGCTTCCAAAAAAGCACAGTAGCAACAGCAACAACAAAAACAGCAGCAACAGCAACAACAACAGCAGCAGCAACAATTACAACAACAACAACATCGTCTAGGATGGGCAAACATATAAAAATATGCTTTTGTGTTCTGCATTGCAATAAAGTTGTGTATACCAAATTTATTGATTGAGAGGGTCGTCTTAAAAATAACAATTTTTATGCATTTAAATTACAATTTATTAAAATCAACAAGAATTATATAAATATTTACTTCAAGCTGGGTAAATATTAAAAGAAATGAATTAAATGAATATTTAAATAACAATCAACATGTATTATATATATTATAAAAAAAGTGAAAAGTGCTTTGAAATAATTCTTTTTACTTATGCTATACTCAGTTAACAATCCAACAAGTTTTTGTTTTAAGAAGAATCAATTTCTTATAGTATACAAAAATGAAAAAGAACATAAAATATATCATTTGAATGTCTTGTGGCTATTTTTAAACAACTTTGAAAGTGTTTAGATGCATGCAGAGTTAAAAAATGTTTTATCACAGACATTTGGGCTTTAACTGGCCATTAGTGACGAATTTTATATGCTTTAATACATTTTTTTTATTTTGGGTCCAATAAATTTCGATTCTTACCGAGAATCGTCATCAAGGCTATCAAAAACAGAACATTGTAAGGAAACGATATGGCAAGAATTTATAAACTATTTGAGTTTCCACAAACATAATATATAATTAAGGTATAATTTTCAGATATAGCTTTCGTTTAGTTGTATCTCACTGTTTCAAGTGAAATGTCCGCTAGGAATGTGTTCATTGTGTATTATAAATATAATTGTATTTTGTATAAGCTGCATTAACGAGTTGAGAATTACAAAAATATTTCGCATTTGTTTGCTTATATTTCGAAGTAGTTGCTCTCCAAAATGTATTTAGTTCTTTTCCCATAGAATTAATATATATATATGGAATTGTTCACTGAATTTGAACTATATCCCGAAATGCTGTCGGGGAGAGAAGTGTGTAATTGGATACAATTTTGGACAACCCTCGCATTTATTAATGCCTTTTGCTTTCGCCTCCTTTGCGACTGCAAATCAAAATCAACTTTTTATGCTGAATATGGTATGCTGCTCTCCACTCAACAACAACAACAATAACAACAAGAAGAAGAAGATCAACAACATGGACAAGAACAGCAGTCAGCAGCAGTTGGAGGCACTTCATTTGCCCGCTGGATACACTCGACTCGACTCGACTTGACTCTACTCTACTCGATTCAATTCGATTCAACTGAACAGAACAGAACAGAACACAACTTAACTGAACGGTTGGAGTTTGGGGGCTTTGGCTGCATTTATGGTTGCATTTACTTTTTAATTTCGCTGAAGCTGTTGTTGTTGCACTCCTTTTTCGATTTTCAAGTGGAGTCAATTTCTTATGTCATGACAAGACATACAACGAATACAAATGCGAAAACGAATACAAATACAAATGCTTGTGTACAATGTAGCTCCAAAGCCCAAAGTCAAACAGCTCAAAGTATCCCAGGCTATCAAAGAAAAAGAAAAAGAATGCCAGACTGTCAGCAGTATTGGTACGATTTTGGTTTTTGGGATCTTTATACCATATTATACATCGATTTCGGCTTTTGTTTGCAGCATCTGTCGCCTGTAGAATTTCGGTCTGTATGGCTGTGTTCGTGTGCCTGTGTGCTTAAATATCTCTTTACTTATTTTTGGACATACTTGATTGAAGTATTTATGAGATTTCAGGCATTTGTGTAATTTCGCTTTGAGCTTTAAGTTTTCAAACCAGAAAAATGTAAAAAGAGTTAAATTTAAATGTAGACAACAGCACACAGCTGCCAAATATATATATATATATATATACTCATATATATATATATATATATATATACGTTAATATATGTTTAGTATGTATATTTACATATGCCTGGGTCCCAGCCATGTTTGTCAGATGAAAAGATATGTCTTTACATGTTTTAATTTTCTTGGAAATTGTTGTTCAACTTGAGCCGTCGCCAGCAACCACCAAAGCCCAAATCTGTGAATGTCATTGTTGTTGTTGTTGTTGTTGTTGTTGTTGTTGTCTGGGAGCCTTGTCTACTACAAGACTTCTCCTCAGACATACAAGCAAACACTTACATATTTTTCATTGCTTCGTGTGCTGTTTTTAAGTGAAATGTTAAACCTTTTGACAGCGGTAGTTTCTTATTTAATTTATTTTATTTGCGGTATTTACTCGTCGCTTCGCTTCTTGCGGCTTCTCTTGACGCTCTTGGAATTCAATTTTTGGCCTTTTTGTTTTAGTTGTCTGCGTATCTTAATGTCATACAATTGACATGGTTAGGAAGCATCTCTTCCACAACTTCTACTACCAACATCAACTTGGTCTTCTCACTACCTACCAAAGACTGCGACAGTTCGTCTCTGGTTTTTGTGGTCCATAATTAAAGTTGACAAAGTAAGTCCAGAGCTGGCGAGCATTTAAAATGGAACTGTTTGGCATTTTAAGTGCCTCGAAAAAAAAGGTTAAAGTAAAAAACCTAAGTTGGGGAAAAATCATTTGTGTGTGTTTTTTTTTAAGTTTGCATTGAATTCAAAACTGAAATGAAATAAAAGATAAAAAAAAAAATAATAATTAAAAGATATTACAAAATACACAAATCATTAAAATTAAAATTATTATTAAAATTATGAAAAAATATTAAAACGAGGTCGAAACCTTGATTTAAATGTTACATTTTCATTTATTTTTTTCTTTCTATCTTTATTTTTTTATTATTTGAGTTATATTTGTTATTTGTGAGGTTATTTCCCCAAATTCCTGCTGCCTCTTCTCAGAGTTTCTGTTGTCAATATTATTGCTTATTTTTGCGCAGATTTTATATGATGAATGTGCGCTAATTTATTAGAGTCTGTCTCTCGGTGTGCCTTACCAATTAAGTATATTGGTTGTGATACTTATGGGAAACTTTAACCTCGCAAAATCATTCAACAAAGCCAAACCATTCCTGCCCCAACCGCTGTTCCCCTTGCCTAGTCATACATTCACATCTTTCGCTTGTGTCGCGCTCTAACCATTTATCTTGTCTCAAGTTTTTCAACTATTTAAACTTTAGATTACGACAATTTCTCCATTTCTCGTAACTCAAAACGCTGGGGATTCACCATTTTCAACGAGGGCAACAACAACAAGAGCACTAAACAGACAGTCATCTAGAAAATTACAAATACTTTTGCCATTGCACATGGCACCAGTTCTTGTTCTTCTTGTTGTTGCTTTATTTTTTGGGTATGCCATAGAATTCCAATCAATGCCGCCTGCTTCTGCAGTAGTTTCTACTGCTTTAACTGCTGCTTCTTCTTCTTTTATTTGTGTACACTGTCGAGCGTCATTTCTCAAGCTCAAAACGACGAAACGGGCGCAACTTTGGATTATTAATTACATCAGCAGCAGCGGCAATAGCAGGCGAAAAGATTGTTGAGATTTATATGTGGCCCAAGTGAATCGAAATCGAATACCGTGAATATACCCCAAACACACCCACAAAAAGAAATAAAGAAATGAAATTTGACGAAATAACAGTTAGCCTTGCGCTGCCGACACATAAATACCCTTATTTGGTAAATAGATCTGTCAGCTATATGTTGCAGTTATGCCAATTTTTCTGGATTCACATTTTGGTTTCAGCTGCGGTACATAGTTTCGAACCAGTTTTCAGCCTTATCTGGAAGCTCTGTATATGGCTTGCTGATGCTGGCTAAGAATATATTTAATTTATGGTAGCTGGTGGCATGCGTTACACATTTTGTTACATAATTGAAATACCCTTTGAAAGGGCATGAAAAGAAAAAGGTAGCACGAATATCCTGGTGCCCCATGCTCCATCTCTGTTCCCAGTCTGGGTGTGTTTGTGTGTGTGTGTGTGTGACAATTTTGACTTTTATAAATATTTTGACTTGGTTTCATTTCTTCTTTTTTTGTTTTGGTTTTTTTTTTGTGTGTGGTGTTGCTGGATGCTGTTGGCTGCCAGCCTGCCCGTCGGCGTATCTGTGACAAAACATCATTCAACGTGTGCAATGATTGATGATGCAACTCAATGGCAACTTGTACTCAATTTTCAGTGTACCCGCTGCGCCGACTCCACACACACACATACACACACGCATAAGTCTGTCCAAGCCCCATGACAAAATGTCACAAATATTCTACAAGCAATTTGTTTAAATATCGCATAAAAAGCGAGTGGCCTCTGCCAAACGGCCCATGGGGCGCACCGTCAGTGGATTGCGTGCCAGCTAAAGATGAGGGCCAAGAAGTGGAGTGTAGATTGAGAGCAGCAGCAGCGATAGACGGAAAGGGAGAGGGGAACTCGGATGTTGGCCACAAAAGGCGCGCGCAGCCGTGCGGCAATTAATATGTGAGCAGGCTGCAACATTGGCCATTACCATGTGCCTTCAACTTGAACACAAAATAGTTAACTAAAAGGCGGCCCAGTCGTTGAGTAGATCCGCACTCGCAGTCGCCAGTCGCAGTCGCAGTCGCAGGCTGTTACCAACGGCAACGGCAACGGCAACAGCTACATGATGTGCAATTACAAGGCGCACTCGCAACAACAGCAACATAAGTGCAACATCGCTGCCTGCCCCGCCTGCATAACTTGCAACAGAACAGAGCAGCAGCAACAAAAAAAAAAAAAAATAAATAAATAAAGCAAGGCAGAAAGAAAAAGAAGCAAAATATTGCATCTTCTCAAGCATTTAATCTTCTTTGCGCCTTTTTTAACCTTTTATTATTATGCCTTCAACGTGCAAACGTTTTGCTACGCTTTTGCTAGATCCCTTGCACCCTAACCCCTCTTCCCCAAGTCCAAGCCCAGGCCTGTCCATTCATGCGTCTCGCTCTGTGCCTTCCGTTTGGGCGCACTTACTCACACGCCACATCCACATCCACATCCACATGCAGCACAGGCGACCCGGCAGCTGGCAAGTGGAGCCAAGACGAATTGAAGCTCCTGGCTTTTTGTTTGCGACCAAAGCTTTTGTTGCTAATAATTTCTTTTCTCTTTGGCTTGGCTCTTGCAATTAGAATGCGTGTTAAGTGCAGATACACAAGCCAGATACAAAATTTATATATATACATATATATCTATGCAGGTTTGGGCTAGGCTGAAATGCGCTGCACCCTGCACCCTTTACGAAAATATTGCATGATATATACGCCTTGTCTACTTATATAACCAAATTCGAGTCCATAAATTTCAACACAATCAAATTTAATTAATTTTTTTCTCCCCCTTTTCTAACCCTTCGCATGCAACCCCCACGTTTAAAATATTCACATTGTCTCGCTTTTCAACAGGGTTCCGGTTGGTTTTCTTTTTTTTTTTTTTTGTTTGGGTTCTTAAGCCGCTGATTGGAATGTTTTTCTCTGTTATCTCTCTCATTCTCTCGCTTTTATTCTCTATAAAGCCGATTTCACGCTCTTATGTAGGTGGTTGAAACTGCGAGAGAATGAGAAAGAGGAGGGTTCTTCTATTAACAAAAGAACTCAACTGGTTTAACAAATCGCTTGTACGTGAGGATTTTCAATTAGATAGGTCGCTTGTTATTTCAAACTCTGACCGACTGACAGACTGTGCTGTTTTTGAATGCATTTGAAAAGCTTGCGGTTTATAGCGGCAATTTGTCTAAGTGAAATTTGCATTAATCCCCGACAGTTCCATATAGCCATTATTGTGCAGCTATGCAGAAGTAATTGGCATCTGTGATAACAAACAAACTGCTTGATTGGTGGAAGGACTCTAATAACTAGAAATTAGCTGTGCCAATGGGGCTTATAACCTTCGGCTTAATGGATTACTGTCTTATTTCTCAGACTATCAACAGTTGTTCACTTGGCAAGAATATACGAAAGATTTTTTATATTGAAGCTAATTTATTGCGGATTTAAGAACTTGGAAATCTGAAAACTGCTAGGAAAAAGAACTATCGTTAATTTATTATGATTAGGGTTTGTTTAAGCAATCAATATTGATTTTCAATTCAAGCTTGAAGCTGTTTTAGTGACGCTTTTACACACACACAAGACTCATGCATTAACTGCTGCAGCTTTTTGTCTTACTGCGCCAGCAAGCTTTCAAAAGCTCACTAATACAATCACCACAGCAATTACATTTTATTGCTGCAAATACACACACACAGCTGCACACATGGTCTAGCTCTGAAATGGCCAAGCAAAGTATCTGACATTCGCAACTGTATCTTATAAATACGATTACCTGGCTAACACTTGCAAGTTGGGGGCCCCCAAGTGCAGCGCACATGGCCAAGTCGTTGCGAACAGAATGCATTGCACGTTATAATTTCACGAAATATTTTCATGAAAAAAAGCATCTACTGAAAAATGCATTAAGTGCAACAGTAACAGCAGCAACAACAAGGAAGCCGTGGCAGCAGCAGCTCCAGCAGCAGCAGCAGCAGCAGCAGGAGCCTGGCGACGTATGCTTTAAAACAAAACTGGCTTCAGCTTTATGGCAGTGGCAAACAAACAAACGCACACACATTCACAGTACAAACATACACACTCACACAAAAGAGCGCCAAGCGCAGACAAACAAACTTTTTTGTATCTGTTTTTTTTTTTTGTTTTTGTTTTTGGTGGCAGATTCTTTTGCAGCAACTTTTCTTTTTTATGTGTCCGAAGACGAGGACTGCAACTGCAACTGCGACTGCGCCTTAATTCTGTCCAGTGCTAGTCGCATATAACATATACATAACATATAGAAAAATGCACTAAATCTCTGATATCCGAAAATGTTCACTCTGTGCATCTGTGAGATACATAGTACATGAGCATGCCATGGCAAATATTAGAGCTATGTTCCTTGTTGTTGCTGCTGTTGCCGTTGTTCTTGTTGTTGTTGTTGTTGTTGCTCGCGACTCCTTGCGGCTAAAGATTTCATGATTTGCACTTTTATGGAAATAATTTTTCGCATTCATTTTGCTGCCGACATTTTGTGCAAGACAGCAATTAAAAATATTTAATTATCATGGAAAAAAGTTGTTGGCTAACATGCACAACATTTCTCACATGACTAGAGATACTATAGCTCATAGATGGAGTGAGAGAGGGACAGAGAAATAGAGAGTGAGAGAGTGAAGGGGGTTTATACACATATATAAATAGTAAAGTGTGGGTATTAGAATCTACCAAAAAAAAAAAATAAATAAATAGAAGGAAAACGTTTGGAAGCTGCCAAACATTTCCTGTTGTAGCTAAAGATATGTTGTTGAGAAGTTTCTGCTCTCAGATCGTTTTCTTGGGAAACGATTTGGCAGCGTGTGGAACTTAACACGTTTCAGTTTTGCTTTGATATGAACCGACGAATGGCACCCAAAAAAGGCTAAGGGATTTTTAGTATTCAGTATTTTCGTTTTTTATTAACTGTGCATATTAAGCTTCAATAATAAAGTAAATAATTTATTGGGCGTTTATAGTTTAAGCGCACGAATGGGTATGAGCGTGTGTGTGTGTGTGTGTGTGTGTGTGTGTGTGTGTTTGGTGTAGATAAGAGTGAATAAAATGAACGCGATTATGTTTATGGAATTACTTAAATATGAAGCTAAAAGCTGGTTGCGAATGGGCCTATTAATAGGTCGTTATAACAGAAAAAAGTCACTTAAGCTATAGAATTTGAACCGGTTATTGGGCTTAGTTTAGATAAGATGCTGAGGTGAGGTCTACACTTATATAAATATGCATAGCAAAAGTCATTCTTAACATCCAAAGTGCATTTATTGGCGTAAGATTGAATTTCATTATTTTAAAGAGAATAAACACAGAGATATATTAAAGTACGCAAATGTAGACTCCTAAGAGGATGATTCGAATATTGATAATATTCAATAGGTGCGTCAAATGATTTTCTTTTATCATCTGGAGTAGATGGAATGGGCTGCCTAGGAAACGGGTTCGCCAACTCGGAAGCAAGAGAAGCAGCATCACAAAATATGTTAAATGTTTTTCATATCCACCTTTGGCATAATATAATGTACTAAGAAATATTTTTGGGGCTACAGAAATGGGGATAATAATTTATTTGAGGCCTTTTTAAAAAGTTTTCAAAATATATAGGTAAACCGAAAATCTTAAATTGGAAAGTTGTATAAAACATTTCATATGTGCACAAATATTTATAACAATTAAAAATATGACCCTATATAGGCCTTAGTTTTCACTCAGACTGATTCACAAATCGAAACACAAACTATTTGAGTTGGCAAGTGCAACGATTCGTGTCGCCGGGCAGGTGTCGATGCCACTCAGCTGGCTCTTCGTGTTATTATAAAATTACTCATATGGTGCTATAATAACTGCAATTAGTCTAGGGTATGTGCGCTTAAAATTTCTTTGCACTATACTTAAACTGTGAGCGAGAAGGAGTCCATAAACTAATTAAGCTGAATGAATGAATGTGAATTACGTAACGCTTGCAACTGAAATGTCAAATGCATTCATTGTTTAATTATTTGAGAGATACCTCAACGCTGGCTCCGGTATTTTATGCTATGCCAAGATCTTAGCGCCCTATCGATGGGGGCTATCCTGCTACCTCTGCCAACCTGTACGGTGTCCATTCAGCTATGCAGTAGTTAAGTGCAATTTGTAATTGTGTCAGTGCTGGACGCTCTTCCAATTTAATTAGCCATTAAAACGTGTGTGTGTGTGTGTGTGTGTGTAGTGTGTGTGTGTGTGACGTCACATGCCAAGGTGACGCCAACTACGTGACGGCAGCAGGCGCTCAGCTACAGTACTTCGTGGCGTCTCCAGGTTTCTGCCACCCTCTCTCTTCCTCTCTCTGCAGCTCTCCTGCTATCTAGCGCTGTTTGCCCCGGGCATCTCAGGCATTCCAGTCGCAAGCGCTGGCTTTGAGTGCATTATACTAACTGCGTGTTGTTGTTGTTGTTGTTGCTACCAAGTGCTACCTTATCAGCCATACATATCTTCGGGCTATTGCACTTCAGCTCTCCTCAGCTCATTTGAGCTGAATTCGCTTTTATTTGCTGCTTGTTTGCCTCATTTTGCCCCACCTGCCCTCGCACACCATTATCAGTTTGTTGATTGGCCTTAACTAATTAAGTTTTCTTCTCTTTCTATTTGCAGATGTAAGTGTGCTTCATTGATAACCAAAGTCGAATGCATCTCTAAGTACCGCGTATGTATGTATGAATAAAATAAATATGCAATTACATGACTATAAGATTTATCAACTCTTTAAAGTAGAGAGGTACTCGTTTCTCATGCTGAAAAGTCCGCTAATCCTGATCCGATTGTGGCCAAGATATAATTTTCGATTCTAATACTCACCAAGAGACAATAAGCAAAATCTTTTTCGTCTTAGGCTGACTCGAAGGATGCTTTTAAATAATTTTAACCAACTCTTGCCATAAAAGTTTGTACTAAAAAGCTGCCTCCTGCCTTTAGTGAATAGTGAATATAATTGAAACCAAATTTTATTAATTTTAAATTATATATATATTATTATATATTACCATCGTTTTCGCTAGCTGTCTCCTATATATCTCTGCATGATTTGTTCCACTATCCTGGGCATATATGCATGTATATATATATATGTATATCCTTGAGAGCCCGCTCATGCACATGCTCATGCCCAGAGAAACTTATGTGCATTATATCCATAACGCATGCGATGCACTCATCTTTTCCCCATTTGCCATTAATGGCAATAATTGCTGCTCGCATTTAATTGACTGATTGCCAGTCGGTTGGCACACAGGTGAGAAACGCAAGTGTCAAACGTGCGGGACTCCCCCTAGCCCCAGCCAGCTGTCGTATCATCAACTTATATGCGAAGCACTCTGCACACATTTGCTGCGCTCTAAATCACACAAATTTAATTAAAATCGCATCGAGGGACATAAGCTGACTGAATAACTGACATGTGAGAGAGGCCCGACAGTGTCTACTACTGTATTTGTATTGATTTCCTTTGATATTGCTTTTCTATTTTCATTTTGTAAACTAAGTGCTGACAGCTCCATTATAAAGGTTTAAAAAACAACGAATCTACTCATTTTATTCACTCGTTCATATAATGCCACTGATTTATTGATGGCCAAAGTGCAGATTTACACCAACAGCGTGTTTAATAGTCGAAAATAAAAAAATGTAGCAAGAGCCTTTAAATTGAGGGTGCACAATTAGCAATTACCCTTTAATTTGGTTTGAAATGTTCTTTAAAATGTTCAAAAAATTCTAATTTTTTCTTGACTCCTTCAGCCCTCATAATCTGCAATTTACGTACGTAAACAAACGTAGAGACAATATTTACACATTGATATATATCGATAATGTACAACATTCCAATGTCTTGTAGCTGACTCTAATAAAGCACAAAATTAACTTATTTATGTTATATTGATTTTTATCGGTTTGATATGCCGAAGGTCTCAGAAAAAAGTGATGTCTCATTCCATTCCTATTGCTTGTTCTATAGCTCTATTAATCAGATTCCTGTTTATACCCGAATAAAAACAATCTTAAGTAAATTTGATCTGTTTGTGATAAGCGATATGCTACATATTAGAGCTGTTGTCTCTCTCACTTATGTTCTTTAAGATAGATTACACACGAGTCTGTTCATATAGACTCAGCTAACGACTCGTTATCGGAAATAAATATGATTTATGTGAACGGATATGTCTCCTTCTGCCACATTTATTTGCACAACACTTCTTTATCAATATTTAATAAGTGCAGGGTATACAACAAATATAATGAAAAAGAGTAAAAAACATACACGAGCACGTAAAGATTTATTTTCATAAACCCAATCCGTTTGCCTGGCACAGTTTGTGTGTGGCTCTAGTTTGATATATTAGCAACAAGAGGCAACAGCAAGCACACATACATATTGTATATTTATTATTAGCGCCCAGAGTTGGAGTAGAACTGCACTTGAGTCCTCGCATAGCGACTGCAATCATAATAAATGTTCATTGAAACCTTTTAAAATCGCGCAAAATGCGGCGCACCTCAATGAAGGCACTAACCCAACAATAAATTTCAACGCCGCCACGACGAAACACCGCCGTGGAGCCGCAGTCCAGGCCACATAAACATTAATAAACTTGTTGCAATCCAAAAGATAATTAGCCGTAGCCTAGGCTGCAACAACTTGTGCCACACACAAACAGACGCACACACGCACACGGGGGCATCAATAAAAGAGCCGAGCCAAAAGACATTGGACAACAATTTGCTATTTAGTATAAAGTTTCATTAAAAAACCACTAGCCCCGGTAACTGCCACGGTCTTTTGTGTATCTTACAGATACATAGATACACAATGTACAGATGTACATACCCACACACACATACACACTCGCATGCACTCGTCCCTGTCTCGGTTAGCCGCCTGCCTGCTGTCGATCATAATTTAACATAAAAATGATTTGATTACTATAATTTCTTTTGTGTTTTGGTATCACCTGGTAAGCTCATTTACTACAACGGCAACGCCGCCTATTACTCACACTGGCCCCAGGTCCGCCCGCTCCCTCGCCCGCTCATTGCCTCGGCTTGCTTGTCTGTGGACCCGGCTCCCAAGACCGCACCGCATGCAGCGTGTGTCGTTTTGTACGAAAAATACAAAGAGAAAAAAAAGCGGACTACAGAAAAGATGTACAATAACTGCGGGAAGGCTGCAAGAGTCCCATCCCATCACGAAAACTTGCAGCGCCCCAGAGTCAAAGTCGGAGCTGACAAAACCCGTCTTGCTGGGGCACGCCGGCAGGCAATGCGGTGTGGTGCGTTGCGGGGCGGGGCAGGGCGGACGGTCAATAATAACGTTGAGACCATGGCCAAAGTGTATATTCTTTGGATACTGTAAAAATATCTTGTTTCATGTGTGCGCTGGACGTTAATAGCTGGCCGATGCCGCCGTCGTTCACAAACCAAAAACCGTCCCATCGTGCTGCATCTTCCTTCCACTGAGCGCCGGCAAGCGAGTCTTTCAGCTTAGTTCAGGCCTGGCAAGGCTGGCTCGCTGGCTGGCTGGCTGGCAGGCAGTCCAGTCCAGTCAAGCAATCCAGGCAGCAGTCAGTTCTGGCAGTCAGCCTTAGCTGCATTTCATCATTCATGCACATTATTTTAGATCAGTTCGCCTTTCTATAGCTATATGTATCGAAATACTCTATGCAGAGGGTAAGCCTACTTGTTACCTGTGCTTGAACATCAGCTTAAGCAATTGATGTGTAGTTCATGTTTCAGTATTCTCGTTTTGTTATAGACATGCAACAACCTTCAATATGCAATAACTGTATTCAGCATGTCTCAAAGTAGCTCGAGCTGTGTAACTTTGATTTTCATTTTATATATTTTTTATTTGTTTTTCTTTCTATGAACTATTATTTTATTATCTTTAAAGTTTATGGAGGCATATTTGTGGCAGTTTTATAAACTATTGCATTGGTAGGGTATTATTTACACCACATTATTTTACTCAGAACCATATTGTTTATATTGCTTAATGAAGCAACTAAAAACACATTTTTCATATAATAGACAATACTCATTTCCTTGAAACATTTGATGAAGATATTAATGAACCATAACTTCTAGATTATTCTATATGGTTAAAACATTTGCTGTTTTTTTTACTTAAGAACCATTTGGGAATTATTACATTACTTAAACACAATTTTAATTATAATAATATCCGAATTTTGTCTTAAGACGATTTTATATACTTATTAAAAAATACTTCCATTACCCAGATCTTCTTCTTTTGTCTAGATCTTCTACTCTTTCTCGGTCTCCCCTTCAATCTTGTTTCTCTCGCTCCCACAAAAAAGAAGAGTATGCGCTCAGCTGCACTCAAATATCTGTACACTTTGTTGTACTTGCTTCATTGCGAGCTCTCAGTGCTGTCCATCGTGTCCTGGTTGCGTATCGCATTGGCCAGGCTTAGAAGCAGATTGAGTTACATTGCTGTGTGGATTATTATCAACTGCATTATCTTTTTTTTTTTTTTTTCATACAACGACTTCGAGTCTTGGCGTTGATGGCGGCAAAGGCTTTGCGAAAAAAGCCAAATAAAATTTCGTTACGCTGCTGTTGCGTTTATTTCTCGCGCTCCCCAAGTGCCGAATCCAAGTTGAGGAGCCGCTGCTTCGTCGTGGGTTGGGTTCAGGTTACTTTGAGGTTTTCTGCTTCTTCTTCTTCTTTTTTTTTTGGTTTTTAATGATACCCAAGCAAGGTTTTGTATCTGGTTGTTTCACTCGCTTTTTGGCTTGGCATAATTTCATTGCCGGACATGTATCATCATCAGTTCGGGCCAACAACTGTGTAAATTATGAGCTGCGCATATTTACCAATTGGCATCGCTCCAAAACGAAAAAAGTCCAAGGCTCGCCTTTGTTTTTGAGCCATAAACCAAAGCGAAGTAGGTGTCGTCGTTAAGTTTGATGTGGCACATTAAACTAGACGCGACTTTTGGCTGCCCCTTTCACTACCCCGTTGGGCATTTTATGGCCAAATAGCAAAATGTGGAAGCCCACATGAATGGGCGCTTGCCAAGTATAAACTTCGGCATAGGTTTAAAGTTTTTTTTTATTGATTTTTTGTTTGATTTTGGCCACACTTTCCATATATCTCGCAATGAACGACTCGCAGCTACAATGGCTCTATTATTGCAAAGAACATAAAAGTATTTCTATTTATATTCAATTTTTTATGTACTAAATGCTGAATAAGTTGTTTCTGCAATTGATTTATGGGCACACACTTGGGATTGGTTTGTAAAAGTTTTTGAAAGGTGTTGTTCAAATATTTAAATATGCAAGATATGAATTTATGACTTTCTGTTTAATAAAGTAATAATAATATGATGTTTGATTTGATTTATTTTCCTTATTATTGGCTTCTTAGCAGATTGTCTTTAAAAATTTATTAATTTATTTTCGTGTAGTTATTGCAGATATAAAAATGTTTAGATATATTACCAATAAAGAAATACTCATTTTTGATGGATTATTTAATACTAGAAGAAATGGTTTGGTGATTCAAGCCAACTTTATACACATAAAAATACCTTCAATTGTTTTTTGGGAACTTCGATTGTCGTCTGCATACGAATAGGCACGATTTGGAATTTATTTTCCTGTTAATCATGGTATAAAATATAAAGAATATTTCATATTCTATAGCATATAATAAAAGCCAGTCTCAGGCAAACCAATTATTAAATATTTATTTTTTTTTGGCTTATTAACTCCCGAATCGACACTGCTATATCATGAGCCAAATGAATTCCCATAAAAATCTCTTAAATCCAAAGCTATTTTCATTTTCTTGCAAGTATTTTAAGCTGCAGCTCACTCCACAGCTGGCAGCAACAAAATTTAAGAGCTTCCTGACGCCAAATGGCATTACATTTAATATATTGTCTGCAGTGAATCTATTGAGCAGGCGACAGCCCAGTGCCGACCCAAAAGCCCTGGCCATCCAAATGTGGGTCACATGCCAGACGAAAGTTTTAAATCATATTTAAAGCGGACTTCACTGAAACCAATAAGCGACCATCGAGACCAGAGATCCCAGCCAATGTGGCGCAGAAGTGGGTGTTTTTGGAAATGTAAGAAAAACCACACAGTAAAAAGCGAAGAAGAAGAAAAAAACACTTGAGTATTGCACCGCAAGAAATGGTGGCAATAGCGGCAAACGTTCCAGGAAACTATAAAAGACAATAGCCGGCAATATGCCAGCTCAGGTTTTGTGGTTTTCATTTGAGCTTCGAGCCAAGGCGGACCGAAGCCAATGCCAATACCCAAGACCCAGAAGCCCTATGCGCTGCCACTGGCGTGGGCCTAAGTCAACAAACAAAAGCGTCGGTCTATTGTTATATATATATATATATATGTATATATATACATATATAGCTGTGTGTGTGTGTGTGCGCGCGAAGAAAAGCCTTTCCAGTGCTTTCTTTATAAATAAAGAGGCAGTGAAGTTGGAGGAGCTGGCCGCTTAAAGACTGTAGCTTACGGTGTGTATGCTTACGCATTAATATACTCGTGGGTTACGGCAGCAGAGAATAAATGCATATATATATTATATATATAGATATATGTCGTAAATTCGTAACTATATGCTGGATATAGATGTGTGTGAAACTAGTTTATGACAGGCCAGAAGCAGCTGAATGCGGTTGCAAGGGAATAGAAGGGGGACAGGTCAAATAATGTTGTTTATGTGTCGAGGCAAAACCGTAAATATGACGCACTGTTCCTGGCCAGGCATATTCTGTTCATGGGGACAAGTGCAAAGTACGTGAACGGGTAGCCCATGCCACACTGGCCACTTGCCACTTGCCACTTGCCGCTTGCCACTTGCGCCACAATTGCAATGCAATGCTCCCATTGTGGTGTCTGCATTGGTCAAGTACGAGCTGCTTCCTGCCTGCGGCTGCTGATGCTGCCTGTCCAGGCATTTGCCATGACACTCACCTGGCATTGACTGGGCCCTGCCTCTGCCTCTGCATCTGCCTTTGGCTCTGGCACGGCAATGGCCAATTCTCCACGCAGGCGTCGCTGCTTCCCATGACACTGGCCACAGCTTTCTGCTTATTTGGTTACTTTATGCCTTTTCGCCTGCTGCAACAACGTCGACTATTCGACTATTCTTTTTGCGCCTGCTGCGGCTGCTGCTCTGTCTGATAATAAAGATGACAAAATATCTAGAAAAAATCATAAACTTTGTGTGTATGTTTGGAAAAATAATATCTTGCAGATATAAAGTACCATTTATGTCGTGCTTATATCTTCTTTCGCCAAGTCGTGAGCATTGCCTGGTTTGTGTTGCCAGTTGGATCGCTATGCGCCATTCGCTGTGCTTGCCGCAGCGTTTCAGTTTAGTTGAGCTGAGTCGAATTGAATTGGTGGCTACGTGGTGTGCACACTGGTGCAAACGTTATTTGTTTCGGGTCAAAAGTTTTGGCATTGCCTGAATTGGAACTTAGAGTATTCTAAAGACCGCTGGCAAAACATCATTTATTGTACAATTCCGTTAATAACAATCAATACTTCAATTGTTCCTTGACTTGCGCTGTGTCTACCTATTTTACGGCTCCAATTTTTAGCGACGGGGTTTTTTCATTCATTCTTAACTGTTCCAGCTTGCATATATACAGTTTCCATTTAAAGCCTCTCTTTCAATGTTTTGTTTTTTGATACTTCACAATGTTTCACTCATTCCAAGCCTCCAAAACTTTTCCATTTGCTGTCTAACTTTGTTTCATCCTTCATTCATCCGTCTCATGTAAACCAGCTCCTTGGAATTGTTTGTACTGTCGCATAGTCTGGCTCCACTGTGCACACTGCAGCACATGACGGCGACGGCGGCCAATTGTCCAATGCAGCGCCAACGATGCCGCCGAAGTCACCACGGCCACGTTGTCGTTCTCGTCTAGGGGCAATGCGAGCAGGGCTATCAGACAGAGTGGGAGAGGGAGGGGGGGGGGGGGGGGCAATGGACCCGCGCGCTGCAGACATTGCGTTGAATCGTCTATTGAAGTCTTTGTACTTGGCCTGTCTTTGGCCATGGACGTTGGTTGGGCTAACTTGGCTAGCTGGCTGGGATCTGGTCTCCTGGTATATGTATATGCTTTCATTACGGGCTTAGTTCCCGTCACAATCAGTTGTTGGCATCGTTTATGCCGCATTGCCTCACACACTGGCTAAGGCAGAATAGAGCCAAGATTGTGGCAAACCAGCCTGCTGCTGGCTGCTGCTGCTGCTGCTGCTTTTGCTGTGGCAGCTTCTTCAGCAACGTCTTGCAACTTATCTCACACACACAGCGCAGCGATACAGCTGCAAAGCCGCACACAATTTGCATGTGGTACCCTGTACAACACCCTGTTGCCGCATAGTCCCTGCTCGGGCGCCGCGACCGTTGTCACCCACTTCCTTCGCTGGTGCCATTGTACGTGCATGTAATTTATGCGTTTAGATAACACTTTGCTAATTTTGAATGGCATAAATTTTTTCTCTCTGTAGTTTTTTGCCTCTCCTTTCATTTTTGCTTTTTTGTTGCTTTTGTTGCATTAGAAGCTCGCCTTGGCGTGCCTGTAATTGTGTGTGCGTGTGTATGTTTAGTTATTTTGTTGTTTATTTTTTTTTTTTTACTGGTCTCTCCTTCATCTTGCATGCCGTGCTTATGATGATGTATTGATTGTTCGAGGTGTCAGATTTGTTTTCTCAACCTACGATCCTCGTTTGGAGCTGCTCCTGCGGAGCTACTCATCGTCGTCCATCCAATATCCCACATGCACATGCTCTTTGGCTGTCGTCTTGCACTTTTTCTTTTCCATACTGCTTCTTTTTTTTTTTTTTTGCGTAATTAAAGAAAATATTTGAGATATGCCGAGATAATAGTGCTGGAATGTTGTTGGATTAATTAATTGAAAATGAGTAGTGGACCAGACGTCGGACGACAGCGACGACGCTGTCCATTGGCTTATTTGGCATGACTCGGCTTCTACGTCTCGTATGGGGCAAGTTTGGACCATGTCGCCCGTTTGCTTATCAGTGGCAGCATTGGCTTTTTATGGCCAACACAGCAGCCACATGAGAGCAAAGAGTGCCCGAGTGCGACAGACAGACTGACTGCGAACTGGGGAACAGCACCGGACACTGCCTGGCCATTGTGATTAATAAGGATTTTCAAGTCGTTAGCCGCGAACGCTCGTCGAGCGTTTTTTTTTTTTTTTAACTTTATGGACACGTCTGCGGGCAAGGCGAACGAAGGCAAATTACCGATTTCAACAATGTCGCTCAAGTAGCTTAACTTTAACTTTGACAAAGGCAAAAAAAGAACAAGTAGCAGAGTTCTAGGCAAGAATGCACGACTAAAAGTTACCAAGTATTCAGCTTCGCGTTGCACTTAACTGTGATTGTAATGTCTAGAAATACATTTTCGGCTTTTCTTTTATTCCCAGAATATGATGGATTTTATATAACTATTGTGTTTATTGTATGCACGTTATAAAATTTTCAGAGCATACAAATTAGGCCTGAAAACCATAGAAAGAATATTCGATGGTTCGGTTCACACTTCACCTTGTCGTTCCACTAGAGAACCTTGCTTTCGACTTTGATGAACTTAGTTTCAAATCTGGCTCACTCGATTGTTTTTACTTTTCGAAATATTTTTATTTAATAATGTACATCAAAATACAAAATTAGACCAACCTATTCTCTTCGTAATTCTAAGTCTCGATTTTTTCAAGCCCAATTCAGTTGAAGTTCGTGCTTCCAATTGATTCTGTTAAGAACCGGAGATAATTTCTCAGAAATACTCCAACGAATTGGGAACTGAATTTCGTTACAAGTCCAAACTGAAGTATTTCAGATAAGAAAGACTCTAAATCATATGATCTTTATCTATTTAAAGAATAAGAATAACTGCCTGTTACATACCTTTGCATAGCTGCATTATACCCATTTTAACTCGATTTTAATTGGTACAGGGTATGAAAAGAAGCCAGCAGCAGCAGCAGCCTAGTTGCGCAAAATGTTGATGCTTGAATAATGATGTGATAACCGTAGGCATAAACTGGCCACTGAAACGGAGGCCAAGTGACTGCTAGGGGATTGGAGAGTCTCTTTTCCTGGGCAGCTCAACTTTTAGCTGGATACAATTTAGCAGTGTCCAGTTGTGACCGAGCGCGGGGCGCTGGGTCCATCTCCAACTTGGCGTCGCAGCTGCATTTTCTTCTCCATACAACAACAACAGAAAAAAGTTGGCTGCTTAAAGTTTTCAAATTATTCTAAGTAGGGCAGCGGCGGCATAAGATTAGTCTTGGGGGAAATGCTTCCCTGGGCTGTGCCCAGGATTAGACGCGAATTAAATTCAAATTAAATTTTGCTCAAAGCGCATCAGAGTGAACTGATACGTAAGATAAGTCAATTGAAATTACAGTTGAAATCGTGAAATGGGCCTCCTTTGGTTGGCAAAATGAATTGCTTAGCTGAGTATGAAAATTGAAAAATTATTTCGTAAATGGCTTGCAAAATTCAATTATTTGGAAAACAAATTGCAAAATTGAGAGCACATGAAGAACAAATATTAAGTTACGCCCTTAAGAAGCTGAATAATTAACAACTACCGACAAGGTAATATTTTGGTTAAAGTAAATTGAAATAGTTTCAAAAAGTGCTTTAAAATATATTCTTAACATTTCATTTCTGCCCAGCTAAGGGGATCGGCCATGTTTAAATTTTATTGTTCACATGTGTTTTCAAATGCTCGTTAATAGTTATTTTTATCTGCATCTTAATAATATCGAAAAAATTCATTAAGAATTCTTAAATTATGCTAATAAACAGAAATGCACCCGCCATGCGTAAGTCACCCGCCTCAAATGCTGTAAATTTCGTTTGACTTATAGCATGTGTGGACTTTCAGCTGTCACTGTCGCAGCGGGACAACTGGCCATAACCTAAAAACTGTAACGCTAATTAGAAGAACCAACATACCAACATAAAAAGCGAGCGAGAAACAAACAACTAACAAAAATGCATACAACATAAATTCAAGAGAAAGAAGGAAGAAGAAAAAACTGCACGGCAATTCGAGAGGCAGGCTTTCTTTTCTCACCGGCTGCCCACAGAGTGGCAGCTCGGTTGCATATTGAAGCCCACATTTTGTTAATCATATGCGGCACTAAAACTCAATCAAATTTCATTGCCGCGGCGTGCACAACTTACAACGGCATCAACTTTAAAAGCGAGCGGCAATGCACACCGGGTGAAATGTTCATTTTTGGATATAAAAATAAAAATCTCTGCGAGGGAAGGAAAAATCACGAAATAACAGTTAACATTGATGTGGCGAATATGAAATACACTAACAGCTAAAAATGAACATGAAATATAGTTAAGGACAATATTTGGTTTCACTTGATTGAAGGATATAACATATTACTTAATTCATAGCAAAGGAAGTTGGAAGTTTCTAATAAGATCTGTTTAAAATCAAGTCTGAAAAACCAAAAACTGCCTGTGGCACATGTTTTTCATATCTTCATTCCACGGGTTGGGTTTCAAGTTTGGCCTGTCTTATATTTTCAAAATTTATTTTAATGACGAATTCAGGGTTCGAAGCTGGGTTTAAAAATTGATAAATTGTTTTAAAAAAAAAAAACAACTTCATTTTCGTCAGATGTTCGAATAACACACGTATCAAGCCAGAAAGGTTTAATCGTACCCAACTGGGCGAAATAAACAATAATAAAATGAAAATAATCAATATTAAGTCTTTGGCCAGTTACACAGCTCAATGCAAACGAGTAATATCCATTGGAAGAGTATCAGAGAAACCAAAAAAAAGCAGTTATACATGTGTGGGGAGTAGCGAAGGCCAAGCTCACGTTTGTCTTAATTACATATCAAATATATCGCCAGGCTGATTGATCCCGGCAGCAACTAACTTGGGCCATAAAACCAACATAAATTTTGAGTTATAAAAACGCTTGTTATATGCTGCACTTAATTAGCGGGCGACCTCTGTGAAAAGAAATGTGGAGATCCCGATGGGTGTCATGCCCATATGGGCACACACGCACACACACACACGCAGACTTCTGTCTGTCATTTGCCATAAATACCAGAGTCATGCCACAGATACAGATACGTTTACAGAGTCGAAGGGAGCCTCTATAATTCACACAATTTGCCGCTGCGTGTGCCACCGAATCGTGCGACGATGTTGAGCTGAAAATGTCAACAATATAACGCTCTCCCGTACCAAAATGAAATGGTGTGAATGAAATTTTATGCCGAATCATGCGTGGAAAATGATGAAGATGCCGACAAGGAGCCCAAACCAGACATCGGTCTATACATATACCAAGTGCGTAGCACGCTTAGTTAAAATTATATTGCGAGCCTCATTTCATTTGTTTATGTTGCAAGCGACAGCCCAGACCCGTCACCCAGATCCGCGGCTAGTTGTCATCGGGAGGAGTTCGCTCTGCCAAAGTGTTTCCACATAAATGCGAGTGCTTATAATGAAGATGCGTACGCAAATCGTGCACAAAATTGAGTTGAAAACAATTTGAAATTTGTGTTGCCAAAGTGCTGCCAAAAATGAGGGAAAAAAAAACACTGAAGAGAAAAAGAAAAACAATTATAAGATGAGTGGAACAGAGACCCAAACGCTTTCAGTTAACCAACCAACCAACAAGCGCTCCTAAATGGAGTGCAGGCCCCATTCTTGACGCCCAATGATGATGACAACTTCTACAACGATTTCGGTGACGACGACGACGACGGCGACAATACTTGAAGTTCTATTTGAGTAATTTCATCTTGTGCGAGTAGTTTGGATGTTGCTGCGACGCGTCTGGGAAAATAGGTTTTCGGTCGGTGAGGTCTTTTTTTTTTTTTCTTTCTGAAGAGCATTTAGACAAGTTTTCGTTGTTGTATTTTTTTTTGGAATTGGTGAAGTGTAGCAAAAGTTTTTGAGTACTAGAGTTGTACATAAAATTTAGTTTGAATCTGTTTAATATATTGGTATACTTGTCGAATATTGACTTGAGCATAAAATGAGACATACTTAAATACCATGAAAATAAAAATGTTATTTGATTGTTTTTTAACTGGTTATTCATTTTAGCTTGGTTAGAAATAAGACTTAATATTTCCTTGCATTAAAAACTAAGCACAAAATGCTTTTAAAATAATTTTTCTAAACAAATCAAATTTTATTCATCAATTCCTACAAAACAAAAAAAAACAATACAATTTACCACAAGGAGGACATGCCGAAAAACACTGTCTCTTACTTTTATTCAGAAACTTAATAAAAAGCAAAATATTATTCAGGAATTAAAATCGCGTTCGTGCCAAACAAAAGGTCAAACAAACATCGACATTATTATTAAGATATTATTACACAACCCGTCTGTCGTAGCATCATGTTATTTTTCAAAGAAAAGCAAAGGTCATGTAAATATGATATTATAAGAGCTCAATTCGTTTAAACAATGAATTTCTATTTCATATTCCTAAAAACAATGCCCCATTGCATTGCCATTGGACATTAGAAACGAAAAGCCGACTCCTCGTATTACTTGACTCTATCTCCGGTCATTTGAAGCGGCCTCTTAGAACTATTCGGAGCTGTGCTCCATTCAACGACGACAATTAAGTGATTCATTAAAAATGACAGAGCATGAATTGAATTGAGAGTTTCGGGTTAGAGCTGAGGCTGAAGTTGGAGCTGGAGTTGAAGTTGATGCGAAGTGCGGAGCTCGTGGATGTTTCAATAGAACCAAAATAGTGGTTGCAATAAAAGAGGAAGCCATCGTCGTCATCTAACTGACAGCTCCGGCAAATGCGTGCCAGCAGCGCTTCATTTCGAGAATGAGATAGAAATGAAAGTAGTTGTCGTTATCCATGTCCGTGCCCAGTTCCGTTTGCGCTGTACGTGCACAAGTATTTTGAAAAACTCATTTAAATCGGACGCTGGCGTCGACCCGTTGCCACTTGAGGCAAAGAGAAGTCTCTAAAAAAACACCAGCTAAGGCATTGCAAACGTTAACTCCCGACTACACAATACTCTGTTGCCAGGAATCAATATAAATATTCATTAGTTGAGAATCACAAGCGTCATATAATGCATAAAAGTAAAGTTTGCATATCAAGTAGATTCAACTCAACAGAAATTTAAGTCGAGCCAAACAAATACATGGACAGGAACATATTCGCTGTCTTATATGTCCAGAACTAATGCACATTGGATAAACATAATATACTCGTTATGCACTTGCGAGCAGGGTATTAGAAACATAGTGAGAATCGAGCGCAAATGGCATGCAAACGACAAACGCTTCTGACGCTGACATTTGATGCCAAATTTTCAAGTGGAGCGGACGACCAGCAGCCCAAACACTTGAGGAATTGCCGCCGCCATCGTTTAAGAGATGATGGCATGAGATATACTCGACTCGACTCGACTCGGCTCGGTCGTACTGCAGACATTTAGAGTCGTAAATATGAGGCACAAACAAAAGGCAGCAGGCAGGCCGTGGCGCAGACCCCAGTCTGCCAGACTGTGCGGCAGGAGCACTGAGTCAAGAAGTGAAGCTGGACGAGGACGAGTACGTAGACATGGACGTGGTCGTCACATTAGTATACGGAAGCCCAAAAGAAAAAAAACACAACGCAAACCAATCTCAACAGACGATGACAGCGAACAGAATGTAGACAGCAGGGCGAGCGGCAGATCGGGCAGCAGATAGCTGCAGCAGGCTGTAAACTGGCGACTATGAAGATATATTAGGCAAATAGATGGATGGATAGCTGCATGGATATAGATGGTCCTCTCTATCGCATGGCAGGGAAAAACAATTTTAAGGAAAACTTTTTGCGCTGCAAATGCAAATGGAGTTTGACAGTCTGAGACAGACTGAGGTAGATAATCATAAAAAGAAAATGTTATCAGCCCTGCGAACATGACGACTATTAAAGACGCGACTGTAAAGAGTCCGGTCATAGTTTTTCAAGTTTTCTACCTGTGTGCTCAAAAATCTCAAATTACACGAAAAATATAAAAAAGATAAAACAACAACAATTTATTACAATAGAAACAGAACAAAAGATGCGAATAAAATGTATTTGCTCTCTATGTGGGAAACATAGCAAATGTTCCATATCTATATATACAGTTTGGTAAAAAAGTTAACGTACCCTCAACTAGAAATGTTTGCCAGCGCTCAGCCGCATAAATACTCACTGGGGAGTTGTTATGTGTGAATGCCGAAGAACGCAATGTTGGGGGGCCCCCTCTTCCCCCCACCCACAAAATATGCGCGTATTCGCGTTGCGTTTCGTTGGGTTCTCGATATGCGACGACGACGATGGCGACTCCTGAGGGGCATAAGCCTTCGTGTTGGTTACATTTTGCACCTAGGGCGAATCTTTATTTGTGCGAGGCAGGGGTGTGGCCAGTAGAAAGGGGGGCGCCACCCAGGCAGCTGTTTATGAAATACTCCTCGTACTTTCGCGTGTACAGCAACATGTATTTATGTATGAAGCGAATGAAAACATAAACAACAACAACAACAGCAGCAGCAACAACAAAAACAACAAATGCTAGAACAGTGGCTGCAACAAGAAAAGCGTGGCACTTGTTGTTGTTGTTGCTGCAGCTGTAACAAAGGCATGCACTGAAAATATGCTGGAAAACCGGGCGAAACGCACTGCGCGCAACAATTTATGGGCAACATTTAAAAAATACATGCTGAATTGTTTGCGGCAGCATAAAAAGTAGCCAAACGCAAACGCAAACGCAAAAGGTTTTCTGGCCGAGGGGGCAGCGCACAGCCCGCAGCGCTACAGTGAAACGGGGTGGGGCCGGCGGGGGCTACCAATTGCAATGGTCGCTGCGGTCGCTGCTTGCATTTCTTTGCATAAATTGCAACATTTCAATGTGGTTGTTGTACTCCGCATCCTCGTCGTTGTTGTTGTTGTTGTTGCTGTTGTTGCCGCGCAAGGCGCTGTGCGAGTGGCAAGTTGAAGCTGCGTTTAGGCAATTTGTCATAGGTGGAGCTGCTGCTGGCAGTTTCAACAATTGCTATGGATATTGGGATACAGATGCATCTGCAGATTGCGTAAAAAAAAAAAATCTGATTTAAGACTCCTTTAAATAAGGAGAAAGGTGGAAACAAAATTGTTTAAACATTTGGAAAACGTTTTTAAAAATGGGCATATCAAATTTTCATTGCACAGTTTCACATTTTCTAAAAGAAGTTAATCAAGGAAAATTGAATACTAAGTAAAATGTTCTTGGAATATTTTAAAACAAGAATAAGATATGAGTCACCCATTAAAATATTTCAATCAAAACTTAGTAAATTATTATCTGTATACAAAAAAATCAACACAAAATGCAGCTCGATAGCTGAAAACCGACTGATACTTGCTCTGTATATACTATTACGAAGCTACAAGTAACTCTAGCTCTTAAAACTATTAAAATTTGCGCAGCATTTTCATAACAATTTTTACCGATTGCTTGAGGTTGGGGCAAGTCGTCGACTATCGCTGGAACGACTACCATGAACTTTAAGGCTCTTCCTCCAATAGGTTCTGAGATCGACGCGTTCATGCATACGCAGGGATCGGCTCGGCTATTGATGCTGATCAACAATGTATATACTTTGTGGCGTTGGAGATGCTTCCCTCTGCCTGTTACATACATTTACACAAAAGCTTGATATCCTTTTTTTTTACCCATTTTCAATAGGTTCAGGCCATAATGAGTCCGTTTTAGTCTTTAAAGTGTGAGCCCTGTCGAACACGGCTGACGTTGCTTGCTGTTACGATATTTGTCGCTTGCATCAACAAGTTAAGGCCTCGAAAATGCCATAAGGCATTTGTAACCTAGAGTCTAGAGAAAGGACTGCTGATGATTGTTCCGTAAGGTTCTTTAAAAAAAGGATCCTAGAAGGCAATAAATAGCTACATTCACCTCGAGCTGAACCAGCTTAATATTATAATATCGTTATACAATACATAAATTCCACAAACAAAATAAAGGAGCATTGTTATATAATTTCTATTGAAACTAAACACACACATCGCATTAGTATTTAACAAATGTTTGCAATATTGAGTTACTTTGCAATTTAGCTATTTATTTTATGTTATTTTTGGGATTTATTTATTGTGTTTTTAACACACAAACAAATCATAATTGATTGAAGCTTTGAAAGGATTATCGCTTGTATTATTTGTCTATCAATAAATATATCAAATTTTAAAAAGCATGCTCCACATTTTTGTCACATGTCCTTTGTATACTATGAAAGCTGAATGATGAAAATATATGATTAAATTATTATTATAAACAAAAACGAACTTACAATAAAAAGCAAACGAGGACGCCAGCTACGAAAGTAAATATAAAAGCATCGTAGCCTATATAGATGCAAAGATAAATGCAGTCCTAGTGGGCACATAAATAAACTTTTGATTAAACAGTGCTGGCGGAAAAAAAGAGGAGATTAAATACTTTTGAAAACATTTACTACGTGCTAGTAGTAAATGTTGATCTGTAAAATCTTTCTCCATGAGCACTGTCGAGTTTGAAGTGCACACGCCCAAACAATTTTCAGCACAAACAGCACACAACTGCTCCGAACTCTGTCTGGCCCTGGTGCATCGCATCGGGCGCACGGGGTACACAAATCTGCCAGTCTGAGATTACCCCGTAGCCCCAAAATGCATTTACGCCAACTCAAGTGATGCAAATCTAATACGAGTAGTCGGTGCTGGGTTGCAATGGCAAAATATAAACCTCTCAAGTGCAAAAACCATTCAAAAACTAAGCTAAATTTATTTAAGGAACACACACATACAACTACCTCGCCCCGTCGTCGTTGTCCCTCCCATTGCTATGCACATTTCACTTAACTGAAATAAAAACTGAAAAGAAAAGCCAACGCAAATGCGAGCAAAGCCCAACCAAAATACCTACCTCACAGCCATTGCCACTGCGAAGAAACCAAAAAATACTGCACAGAAAAAAACTAAAGAAACCAAAGGCAACACCAACAAATGTCGTCAGCAAAGTTGGAGAGTCGACTGTCGGCAGTCGAGAGTCGCGTTGCTGTGGCAGGAATAAAATTCACGTGGCAGCGGCTGTACAAAAGGCAAAACAAGTGAAAAGCACATGCTCCGAAGTCTAAATACTCTTGTGAAACTTTAGATGGAGGACTTTGATCTTCGGCAGCTTCATTTGTCAAGACTTGTAATATTAGGAAACTGTCTAAATAGTATTAAAATATGAATTCATATTCATATTGAATGACAAAAACTCCAGCTTCAAAAAAAAAAAAAAAAACAATTCTATAAACAAAATAATGAAGCATTGCTGTCCTGTATTTGCGGAAACAAGAAGATATTCCTTTCTTTTTATTATATCCTAAATTATGTTTAAAAAAAAAGTTAAGATAATAACTGAGAGGTTCTTTATTTTTACAAGATTTTGTAATATGGAGTTATTGTAGTCAATATGTTAATCCTGCCCATTCCAACATATTTTAACTGAGACTCTCGTTGTCAAAGAAGCCGATCGATAGAGACCAGTCCTATATGCTGATCAAGCAGATTTATATATTATGTTTACGATATAAAACCATCTCATTCGAAGTTGACTGCATGGCAAATGTGTAATACCCCTTGGTTAGGGCATAAAAAGCACACACGGGGAAAATACGCTGGAATCTAGGCGTAGTGTGCCAGGGCAGGTTCTCTCTGTGGGGCTGTGCTAGCTGTGACGTGTGCATGCAAGGTGCTCGTATAATGCGTTGTGCGTGTTAAAAGATAGTTTCACCCGGCTCAAAGCGAATGCCAGGCGGGGCCAGTCAGCCAGGCAATCCGCCAGCCAGCCAGCCAGCCAGCCAGCCAGCCAGGCAGTCGGAGTTTCAGTAGCAACAACAGCGACAGGTAGTTTTACACATTGAAAAATCCCAAACACCGTGACACGATGTTGTTGTTGTTATTTTTATTGCTGCTGTTGTTACTGCTGCTGCTACTGCTGCTGCTGTTGCTGTTGTAGAGGGTTGCGAGTGGAATTCGGCGCTGGGGCAGCTACCGTGTGCAAGGTACACTAATGGGTCTAGGGATCAAGGCAAACGCAAGACAAATGCAAACAGAGTTGGGCCCAAACGTTTTTTTGGTTTACACTGAGCAAAATTTTGATATCAAATACTTTTTTATAATGTAAATAAACTGGAGATTAAACATTAGAATTATGATTTACATTTGTGGTTCAAATGAGAAGTATTTTATTTAAATCATTAATGTTTTTAAGTCGTTTTGTTATTATTCTTCGTCTTTTTGTAAAATTCTTTTATGCGCTTTGTGATCGTCTATTCTGGGCGTAATTCCATATCGCAAAATTGTTAGCATGGTGAATTCTTATATGAGCCCTTTAATTTCATATTGTGATGTAGAATTCTCTCAGTGTATTGGGTAGGATTGCACTTATGCGACGTGGCTGCTGTTGTACGTATATTTCAATTGTTAAACAAACGTTTCGGGGCGACCCTGCATCAAGGGCCTAGGCCGGCCCTATCGAACAGCGGCAGCAGCAGCAGCAGCAGCAACAACAACAACAACGTATTTAAGAACGTTCCGTTTTTATGCGCGTGCTTCTCACAACTCAGCTCGCACCTCACTAGCAGCCCATCCCCCTCGCAATGCGCCCTTTCGGGTCATATTTTTGGTGTTGTTGTTTTTTTCGTTCCGCTAGACAAATATTATTGTTCCCAACATGCCGTTATTGCATATTTGCCTTAAATATTTTTTGAAATGCTGCTCCGAAGTGTGAATGAAATTAATGCGTTGCCAGCGTTTGGGAAATGGGAAGAAACAAAAAAGAAAATGGGTAAATTTTCATATGTGCGTGTGTTTTCCCATATCATTTTGAATGCTCGAATGTTTTTCTATGTTGTTGTTTTGCTAGTGCCATGTTTTTCCACTTTTTCACACAGATGCAGATACTCAGATACATTTACAGAGCCACAAACTAAACGTTATTAAATGCAGGCAAATGCCTCGCTGCTTGTCCCATGCCATTTGTTGTTGTTGTTGTGTGTGTGCAGTGGCATAAAAGGGCGCAAAAGAGCTGTTGGAATTTTCTTTTTTACTTTGAGTGCTTATTTTTTTTGGTTTTGCCTACATTTAGGACAGGGGTCTGGTGCCTTTTATAGCCAGCAAGGACATGGGCACAGTGGTGGAAAGGATTTCAGCAAATTAGCTTTAATTAAATTGACTGGAAAGTAGGACAATACACGGAATTTATTAAAAAAAGACTCAGAATTAAGTTGATTTTATTTTGACATCCAAGCATAATTACTTGCTAACTATTGCTATCAAAAATCATGTATCTATTAATAATATTTAATGTATATATTATTTAATTTTCAATTGCCTAATCAAACTGCTTAGAATAATATGAATCATCTTACAAAGTCTTACCAATCAGATTGAACACATTTTTAATATATAAATTTTGGTCATATTAAAAGTAATTATTAATAATCTAAAATAGTATAAAGAATCCTCAAACCGATAGGAAAATTTCAATTCGCGAGTCAGCTGGGACAAATTTAAATGCTCATAATATAATGAAATAATAAAAATACATGATTTCAAATTCTTATAAGTTACAATTTTGATTCTATACCAAAGAAACTACATACATATATAAAGTATTTTTTAATTCTTATGTTATTCTGCTTGGCTAAAAATGTTTCGATCGTTCTTTGAATTGCTGTAAAACCAACATCTGAAAATAGTTTCAGTTCAATAAACAACCTTTTTTTATTGTGTTAATTTCTAGCCTAATTTATATATTTCTGTCCCTCTATAAATCTGTAATCACTTCCAGGTCCGATAATTGCCGCATGGTAAAGTCCAAACACCTGCTCATTTCATGCATCACTTGGCCAGGCTAATTCAGCAAAGCTACGGCCACTTATTGACTAATTTAATGGGGCCTAGTTTTCAACACCTGTTTGCAGCTGCTCGCACCACTGTGCATGCAGCTCTCTGTGCGCTGGCCTTATGCTAAGTAGCTTTAACGCTGCGGCGTTGGTTTTGGGGTTGCACTGAGGGGAAAATGGGGGCGTGGTGTATTTTTTTCTAGAGCGCTTGGCACAA
The DNA here is from genome assembly GCF_030788295.1 of Drosophila virilis. NCBI lineage: Eukaryota > Metazoa > Arthropoda > Insecta > Diptera > Drosophilidae > Drosophila > Drosophila virilis. The sequence continues at coordinate 12,510,990 of NC_091546.1, read as the reverse complement.
CACAAAATGCCGCCTTAAATGCTACTAATTAATGAGGATTTAGTGAAAACTAAACAGTTGTACGAACAGAATGTGAAATGCACATTGCACAACCGCCGCCCCCGCGACATATTTTAATGTTGTTTTTTTTTTTCGAGAGAGTATGTTTTTTTTGTGCCTAAAGTATTTGCATATAAATAGCATTTTAAATAGTTCTGGGTGCACACAAAGAGCACATAATTCTAGGTATTTGGTTATATGCATATGGTCCCTAAATAACCCCAACCACAGATATTTCGACCATTTCTCGTGTTTGTTGTGCGGCAATGAATTTCATTACGTCGCGTGCGACTTCAGGTTAAAGAGCCTGCCACACACACAGGACGCGACGCCTGTGTAAACAGGAAACGAGCCTAGGCACACACGCACACAGACAGAGACTCGCACACACAGGCCAGGACCTGTGAGCAGGGCATTTAACGCACAAACAAATGTAATCAATGAAATTTTATGTGCAACAGCAACGCACTTCTGTGGTTCTCAAACGGACGCGGAGCACTACGTTCTCCCTCCAGTCCTGGCTCAGTTTTTCGGCTCTACTCATGTTTATACTTAGAAATGATTTTGGTTTTTGTTGCCTGTTGGCGTGCCGCTTTTATTTACACTCGCGTTTTTATGCCTTTATAACTTTATTTGGCTGCCGCAAACAGCAGTCGCAGTTCTCAGATACAAATTACAATTGCCGCGCGCTAAAGAAATTAAAAAGGATTTCTCCTCTCTCTCCTCATCTCTCTCTCTCTCTCTCTCTCTCTCTCTCTCCTCTCTCTCTTTTTGTACGCTTGCTTGTGTGACGCATCGTAGCAGGCAATTCTCGGACCTTATAGGGTTTACGCATAGACGTGTTTTACCAATTATTATCAACAAAGGCCGAGCCTATGTTTTATGTCCGTCTGCGTGCCAGTCTATTTCTAAGACCCTCAGTTTTGAGCCCAAGTTAATTATACAGGTTATACAAGTATTGGTGGAAGCATTTTCTATATATGTCATCTGATAGTTCAGCTTTGTATACCCTTGTGGAGGGTTCTGTAAATTTTTCTTGAAGTGCATCAAACTCAGCATTCTGAAGCATCATTACTCTGACATATCTGCCAAACCGTAAAGCAATTGTGTACAAGGGTATTCAGCCTTCGATGTCTAGCATTTTAAATTACAATCTATCTTGTACTATGAGCAAGATATTATACTATTTACAAGATATCCGTGAACTGAACAACCGACAAATTTAAATTAGTCTTCTAGTCCTGATTTTACAGATATTATAACGTATATACAAATTTTGAATTGTGTAACAAATAAAACTAAAGATTCCTTCCATAGGAAGGAGTAACTATTTTTTTCCTTCTTATTTTCTTAGACGAAAGTCACCAATCGCTTATGAAGTGTTGCAAGAAAACCACAATTCTGTGGCAGGGATTTTATTGCTAAAACATGAACCTGTCTCGGCAAGTGTATTAAATCGTCGGCACCCTCGTTTTGCCGTCTCTTCTTAATTTTTTTTTTTGTTTTTTGTCTCAAAGGTGCCTTAGCCTTGGCGCCCTGGCATTGTATTTTCCGTGTATTATATTTGTATTGTGTCTTTATGTACATATTTGCTACACCTTTTGCGCCCAGCTCAACTAATGCAAATATTTTACCTTTTGCTGTCTTTTTTTCTTACCTTTTTTCCAGATATTTGCTCGTGCGTCCATTTCGGCTAATTGCTTTGTGTTTTTTGTTGTTTTGCTGTTGCCGTCGTCGTGTTTTTTGTTGTGCTTCTCCGGAATTTAAGTTAAGCATAGCCAAGGATCTCTGCTGCTGAACAAGGTTGGTATTCATTATAATATATATCCTACTTATTTGTGTTTGATATTAGCAACAACAACAATTCGGGATTTCTTTCTCTTATTGTTGTGTGTGTGTTTTTTTTGTCGGGTTTAATTGCAATCTAAATGGGCTCTTTAATTATTTAGGATTTAGTTTGGGTGGCACTTGGACAGATACAGCATAAGCTACGAAATTGAGTAAACAAATTACTTATTGTTAATCAAAACCCAGCTTCAGTTTCACTTGAATGATATTCAAAAAAACAACGCAATTTAAATGGCAAATACAATTTGTTTCAGTCTTTACAACGCAATTTATTTGTGTTCAAACTACGAAGTTTATTTCTAGCATAGAAATTGAAGCATTGAGCGGGTCCTTACCAAAATAAAAGCTGCGTGAAATTTGTGTTTCTTCCTGATAATACGCGTTTTATTTGCACAACTTAAAACCTCCGAACCGAGGATTACCTGGCTTTCAGAAGTTATATTATTTTTCCACATTTTTCATAGACACAAAAAAATAAGCATAAAGTCAAACGGAACAAAAACAAAATGTTGCAAATATCTACCTCAGATTTCCTTTCGTGGGGTGGAGTTAAAAAATCGCTAAGTCACCCATTCATTATTTTGAATTGTAGAGTTTTGAGAATGATTTTAAGCCTTATCAACCACTATATTATGCTACATTGGAATTCCACGAATAGGAGCATATTTTTATAATCTCGAAAGAATTTTCGGAATACGATAGCACAGATATTTACAATTTTCTCACAACGAACAAAAAGCTTACGTATATAATACCTTGGAAAAACAGATAATATAATGCGTAATAAAAGCTACATACTCCGCGGAGTTTTCAACACTTAAAGTTGATTCATTTGTCGAATTTGGCGATTGAATAAGGGCAAAACTTGTTGGAGAAAAAAAGGCGAGTGCGACGCAACAATCAGAACCGAAGCACTCACATTACAATTGCAACAATACGCATCTTCAATCTCGAACTTTTACTGGCCTTATCTCGCACAGAGAGCTAAACTGCCAACTAAACAACCATAAAAACCACTGCCAAGTTACCCAAAAAGAAAACAACTTTCAAGCACTCGAAAGCATCACAAATCACTTTAAACAGCAAGGACAAACTTGAGACTCACACTGAAAGATAGAGAGAGAAAGGGAAGTACTGAGAGGAAACTTCTCTCAATTGTCTCTACTCCGACGCCAACTGATGCTCACCTGGCACACCCACTTAGGAGCTTAGCCGTAGCTGTTAAATCTCGGCACTTGCTTGGCTTTCTTCTTTTTTTCTTGTGGGTAAAGCGTTCGTCTAAATCGTATATCTGTAAGATATACAATCACTTAAATCGCTGAGCGGCTAATCCGCTGCTTGGGTTTATCCAACATCAAAGGAGCGACGTAGCAAACCAGACACGTTGGCTCAACATTTGTTTTTTTTTTTTTTTTTTGGGACAACCCCGGAAAATTTTGGTCTGCTCGCATTTCAAATGCCAAATATCAGACAGACCGACAGGCAGACAGACAAACGGAGGAAACAAATCAATAAACCTCAACTCATACAAAACAAAATAGGAAAGGCATACAACAACCTAGAAGGCATATCAAATTTTTTCCATTTTTTTTTTCTCGTCGATTCTTGTGATTGACGTCTTTTTGCAGTGCTATGGAACCGCCCGCGGGGCGGAGTTCAACTTCCAATTGGAAGTTCTTTAGAGACATTCTTTCTTTTTTTTTCTGTTCGTTTTTATTTTCCGCTCTGATTTGCTTTTACTTTCGATTTGGCTTTTGTATTTTGGCATTTGTGCTGATTAGCCCAGTCGTCTCTGTCTGTCTGTGGGTGGTTCGGGGGTTTGTTTGGACTGTTTTGTGTGTGTGTGGGTGTGGGGGATTGGGTGGGTGGTTCGGCTAGCTTGTGTAAACGAAAAAGAAATCAAATGTTGTCCTTGCCGGCAACGTCTAATCTCTGGAGCATGCTAATAAACCAAGGACCTGAACGGGCGGCAGTTACACCCTTACACACACACCCATCCACCCACCCCCCACACTGCCCCCTTGCACAAGTAATTTCATGCAAATAACGTATTATACGACTACAACGACAACGTAGACTCTGTACGTGTTGTGGGTATAGAAAACGGCCTCTGACAATGCCTCAGACAATAATCATAACAACGACACTGCCCGGGGGGGCGCCATGGTTGGCAGAGGGGTGGAGACTTCAGCGTAATATTTGTCAATAGCCCAGCAACAATTGACAACAAAAGGCACAGACCGAAAAAAAAAAATTCTAATAAAAAAGCCTAGTAGAAATACTTCGAATTGGAATACGCGTGCTAGAGGAATATAAATAAATAAGCAAATGAATGTAATAACTAAATGAAAATGTGGAAAATGCTCGGACCCTGTCCAATGGCTACGCACACATTGAGTGTAAAAAGGGGGTTGACGGGTGTAAAAGCAATCGGAAGTGCAGCTGTGAGATTGTTAGGGTCTTGATAAAGGCACCAATACGTACTGGCAATCCGAGATTGAAAGATTGAAAGATTGAGAGTTGGGTAATTAAGATCTGATTAAGATAGGCAGGCGTACTTGGGTCAGTAAAGCATATTAAATCTGTGTATTACCTAAATGATTACTACTGACAGCTGCTTTTAAATCCAAGCCCATGACAAGCCTGTAATACAGTAATTTGGCATCTAGTTAAGATTGACATTTACGGTTGTTTAGTGTGCGAGCTAAATAATTGATTGATAAAGATAACGTGGATTAGAAAAGGTTTCGATGCTGAATCAAATCTTTTTACGAAAACTATAATTCCAAAGCATCATATGTGCTAAGTTGTTTAAGTATATTATTTTCATTTTATTATTGAATTGTTTGATTTCAGAACTTAGAGAGATTTTTAGTCTTGCAAACTCTGAACTGTGTATCACTAAACCCTAGCCTACTACAAATACAAATTGATTGCTGATATAGATCTGTGGGTATTATATAACTTATAATTAAAGCAACATTAAAAGCATGTGTGATGGCTGTAACATTAAAGTAGTTTTCTTTTATTGCCCTGATGGGAATCTTTTTAATCTCTTTGCCTAGAAAGCCCTCTATTTGCTGCATGTTCTTAATTTTTCTGATATGGGTTTTTTAGTAGCTGCTTTAGCATAATGTATGAGCTCGACTTTAAATCAGCTAGTTAGCTATGCTGTGCTATTCAAAACTTGCCACGCCCACTTAGGCTAGAGTACACTCCCACTACTTAGTCCGACAGCTGCAGCTGCGACTGCAGCGCCACCTATCAGTCCCATTCGCACACATCACAACGCCCCCAACCCTGCCCCAATGTCTCGCTGCATTTCTTAATCTTTGCGTGCGTGTGTGTGTGTGTGTGCGTGTGTGCGTGCTGTATGTTATCTGCAGAGCGCCACGCTTGCAGCTAAACAATGAAGAACTAATCCACAGAGCATACAAAAGAATAGCTATAAAACTCTTGTGGGCAGGCGGCTCCTAGGCGGCCGGGGTGGGTAGCATAAGACCACTTTATGGCTGGCCTTTGCAACAATTGTGCAGCGTTGCATTCAATCAACAAACTTTTTAAAGCGCAGTAACAAAACTCGCTGCAGCAGCTGTGCACAGCAGCAACAACAACAATAGGAGACAGCAAAGTACGTGCAACATCAAGGAAGACAGCAGCAACAGCAGCAGGAAGAACAGCAATAGCAGCGTTTAATTATGACAATCAATACTCAAATACACACACACACACACACTCACATCAACGAAACTTTATTGCCCTATATGGCACACACCCAGGGTGTGTGCGTGTGTGTGTGTGTGTGCCCTGCTCATTGCTCATCCTTTGCCAACTAGTGCAAATAAAACTTGATTAAATTCCATTGGCGGACGCCAATTTCGCCATTGCGCTCGGCCATTGACCAGAAAGGGAAAGAGGGCAAGACAGGGAGAGCGAGAGAGAGAGGTATATGTGGATATGTAGAGAGACGACACCGAGCGCCTAGATTCCGGTTGCATATTACAACAATCAAACATAACCTAATTAGAAGATGCTCTAAGGTTCATACACTGTGAGAAAATAGCTATGGCTTTAAAATGTGAAAACCAATGATAACATGCTTTATTTTATAGAAATCAAAATCGTCGATCGTTGCTGAGCATAATGTGTTGTCAGGGTATGTGTAGAAGAAGTCTCCGTACCCATAAAGTATATTTATATATAGTTAAATTATTGAACAGTATTAAGAGTCAAACGGATATAGCTAATCTATCATCCGCATTGGAATACTATATAATATACTACTATAACATTTATTTTTGAATTAAAGACTTATTGATTTCAAAATGTCTACCAATTATTATATCAGCAATTGTTATATTATTCACACAAATATAGCTTGACACATTATATGTTATTAGATAGATAAGCTAAATTTCAGGCTTACGCTTAATTCTGATTTATCCTCAGAATTTTTTTTACCTTCAAGAATGTTTCGTTCAGAAAAAACCATAATTTGCGTATGTACACATTGCTTTAGGGCATTTGTAAAGTCGTTTAAGTACAAAATATGTGTTTCAAAAGAACTCGCATTGAATATAATCATCTTTGCGCTTACATAGCATGCGACTGTTTTTCTTTTCCAAGTATTTACAAAAATAAATATCTCTGATAAATAACACATATTTTTGCACGACGTTTTTCATTTTGCGAAATAAAATCGCCTTTCAAGCTTACGTTTATTTAATTCAGATTTGTTTTTCATATTCGCGGAATTTCGCATTTAATAACAGCTTTAGGCAGCTGTAAAACGTGAAACCGGAAAACAAGTAATTCGTTTTCTACTGTGTAAATTTGTTGTTGCATTGTTGGCTGGTGTATGTAATTGCAAGGATTCCCAGCAACACACGCCCCGACGCTGGCTCCTGTTCTATTTGCGCAGGCCTTCAATTAACATGTGCGTCGCGCACTTTCTTTGACTAGGCCCCCAAACACGGCCTCATAATATGGGCGCACCAAAGTGTATATTTGCACAGCATTATTATTGTTGTGCGTGTGTGTGTGTTGTGTATGTGTGTGTTAATATCCCCCTCTCGCTTATGCTGTTGCCGTCCCTTTCCAAAGTGCCGACAATCAAACACACTCAAAGATTAATCCTGACACTCACTTGCAAACTAATTACATGGCTCTTGGGTCAGCAATAGGCGAGACGCCAAGAACTGAACAGCGTACCGCCCTACTGTGCAAATTTTGCCCTGCAGGCAGCAAAATCAAATAAGCTGCAGTCAAACGAACGTTGGCCATAATCAGGTTGACCACCGCCTACCCACCCACCACCCCACCCTCCTTTGCACCCACTGACTCGCTGCATGTAAACATCAATTGAATGCAACATTTGATTGGCAATAATTGAAAATAGTTGTTGTACATTAAGAGTTGTCGTGGCTGAGGAGTGGACGGGGTGCCGGTTGAAGCTGTTCCTTTGTATTGACTGTTGTCATGGCTGCCTTGAGTGGGTGTGTGTGTGCGTGTGTATTTTATTAAATTCACACCCACCCAGGCAACGACATCGTCGTCATCATCATCATCATCGTCGTTGCGATGATCATCTTGTGCGCGCTTGACCAACGCGCCGGGCAACAATGGGGCAGCCACAACAACTACAGTAAATGTGTAATGATAGCCACTACAAATGCGAGCTACCTCGACAGCCTGCCGCAACACCCGCCAGCTCCACAACCCCCCATCGTCGCCATGTTACATGCAATTCCATTTAACTGCTGCGAAAACAAATGAAACGCAAGCAACGCTCAGCTTCTGTTCTCGCCAGGCACAGGAGCTGCTGCAAATTGCTTATGCGTATTGCCTCGCACGCAGCTTTCCCAATGGACGCACACCCAAGTGCCTCACAACCCCCCAATCCCCCAGCCCCCAATCCGCTTTTATTTGCATTGCTGGGTGGGTGTATGTGTGTGTGTGTGTGTGAGTGTGTGTGAGTGTGTGTGAGTGTGTGTTTCCCCACTCCCTCTGGTCATTTGTTTATTTCATTCCATCTTTTGTAAACTGTCATTACTTTGTCATGGTCAATCCGCTCTGCTGTGGTGTGTGGGCGGTGGGCTTTGTGTGTAGCTTGGGGTTATGCCCATCTGGAGCAGCGACAGCAGCTTGGGCCAATTGTCAGTCACCCGTAATTGGACTGGTAAAATGCTTAACGCCGCTTTACAACTGCAGCTCAGTTAGCAACTGGCCCACTAGATTTTTCTCCCTCTTTTGCCATTGTTTTTTATTTCCTCTCGGTTTAAAAATGATAAATTGACAGCTCTTATCGGGCATTATGTTTTGCTGCAGTTCAGCGAAATACTTGCGATAACGCTTACACTTTTTTCCTGAGCATTAAGCACTGTTTGTATTCAATTAGCTGTTGAGCTGTTGAAAGATCTTTGGCAAATGCTCAGCCTTAATGATCATCTATTATTTGCTAGACAGCAAAACAAAAAGTCTTCAATATTCTGGAGAACCATTTTGACTAACATTTAAAATCCTGTTAAAAACAAACAAACTAAATGAATATAAAGAAATCTATTGATATTTCTGAAGTATCATCAAACAATTTTTCTAAATAAGTTTTACGAATAATAAGTATCTGTCTTACGTTCAATTAGTTTCACAATTGTATCGATCAAATTGATGTATCGATATGTATTCTATTTATACTCAATTTTCCTACGTATTATTATCGACTTGATATCGATCGAGCAATTGAAAGTCTTCAGAACACCAAATATCATTGTTAAGCTGACTAATGGTAATCGATGGATGCCGTTTATTTCCTAATATTTGTTTTCATATAATTTTTAAATTAAAAATATGCAAATGATTATGATAATGTGCATAAGAGCTAGCGTTACATGCAGCTTATAATTTTAACTTACAGCAAATAAATAATCGATTTTCAATTCAAGGAATTAAACATAATTTAAATCTGTATAATAACAACAACAACTCAATTCACGGGCATGACAGTTGAATAATTTTAATCTCTACCTGTTTTCAATTGAACCCACACTTGAATTGTGCAATTTTTGAGTGGCATACGGAAGCAGAGAGGTAGGTCTCTATGACAACACGGCTTCAGCTTCATCAATATTAATCCGCAATCATTCAAACATTTCATTATATCAATTGCCCGCATACACAGATAAATTCGCAGAACACATCACATCATAAATTCAAAAGTTAAACACATAATTAAAAGCACTTCAAATGCGACGTCAAAGCAACGCCAGCAACAACAACAATAACAACATCAGCAGCAGGAGCAGCAAAAATGTGCAAGCTGGCAGCAAATGGATCTGTATCTGCATGTAAATGTATCTATATCTGCGCCGTGGCATATCGCAGTTGTTGCCGGTTGCCGTTGCTGCATATTGTGGCTATTAATCGCATTACTTATTAAATCAATTAAAAACTTTTTCAAGCGCATAAATAACAACATTTGTTGCCAGCCAGCGCCAGCACAATCTCACAGATTCGGACCCAGATTCAGATACAGATTCAGATTCAGCGGCAGCTCGCAGATAACCAGATTCATAGAGCGCATAATCTTTTATTATGTTTTGTAATGCATTTTGTCTGGCAGCACTTTAAACATTTCCATTGTTGTTGTTCCGTTTGTTTTTGTTGTTGTTGCTGTTGATTTTGATGTAATTATTCACGCTGCAATTATACGAATCATGGCAAACTTTTGCGCTGCTGCTTTTTGCTTTATGTTTGCTGTCATTTATTATGGTGCTTCATATCCTTGGGTTCTGTTGCAGCTACTGTTTATAATCTGCAATGAAAACATGAGCACACACACACGCTCGCACAAGCACATTATTATGTGAAATCATATCAAAGGATTGCCATGAACAACATCAACAAACTCGTATTGCATAATGTCATGGAAATGGACGAGCTGAGGCGCGTTGCTTTTCTGTCTGCCCTCTGTATATCTACATTTTGTACTAGTATGAGCTGCTAGATGCATCTGTGCCGTAATTTTATACTTTTCCACACACACTGACACACCACTCCGTTTCAAAGTTCTTCATCAAATGTATCTATGAGCTGGCAAATGTATCTGCATTGCCCTTTGGTTCATCATCTTTAGTGCTAGTGGAATTAAAATTTCAAATGAAGTTTGTTGTTGTGTGACAATATGAAAATTTTGAGTACACTTTAGTATATGTAGAGTAGTATGCTAGTTAACAAGCTATACTATTTTTAATCTAATTTCATTTTCGACCAGCTTTAATTTGATTATAAAGCAATTATATATCATTATTGATAGACAATATTCGCTTTATGAATGTCATTAAATAATATCTGATTTTGCCTTGTAGAAATTAATAATTTAATTGGGCAGACTCTATAAAAAAGAAACATGCACTTATCATTATATTGTTATATTATTAACTTATTGCTTGTTCTTTAATAATACAATTCGCAATTCTGTAAACATTTATATGAATAAAACTTGTATTGTGTTATGTAATTCCTTTAACTAAAATGTTGTCATATGTAAAGTAGATAAATATTTAAATTGATGATTTTTAATAATTAAAAAATATTTAATTTTCTGCATTTAAACGGTAAATTTTTGTATTTTCGATTCTTCAAGATAATTAAGCTTTTCACATACTCAAAGATACTCAGCACTGACAGGCCACAAAGAAAGTAAGCACGACTAAAGTTCAAATACTACTTAGCAAAAACATATTACTTTATTATGTTAAGTACTTGCCAGATGCGTTACAAAGTTGGTAACAAAATTAAGTATACACAATAATGCTTGACAAGTGTATAATGAAATGGCATCAAAGGCAGGCGACAGACAGACAAACTCTAGATGCCCCACAATCTCAACTTCTTCTCAACAGAGGAGCCTCTGTGTGCATCTCACTCGCACAGAGCTCCCTTTCACTGTCTCTAGTTCGGTCGCTGTCCCTGTCTCTGACTCTAACATTGTCGCCGCTGATGATGATGCAATGAGGGGAAGCGTTTAATTAAAAACATTTTGTATACACATTTGCTTCCTTTTTGGCCTGTTGTTCTTGTTTGTTGCTGCTGCTGCTGTTGCTGTTGTTGCTGCTGTGTTATTGCGATTCCGTTTGCAATTGCTTTGCCTTTGGTTCACTTGTTAATGATATCAGCAAATTGTTGTTGCTGTTGTTGCTGCTACTGCTGCGCCTGCTTGTTGTTGTTGTTATTTCTGTTTTTGGCTGTTTGGTTGTCAGCTCTCTGCTTGTTCTTTGCTGTGTTAATGATATTTAATGATGATGCTGTTGCTGCTGCTGCTGCTGCTGTTGCTGTTGCTGTTGCTGTTGCTACGCCTGCCACGCCCCATAACCCAGTGTGCCCCCAAGCCTATCCCACATTTCTCTCTTTCTCCTGCTCTGCCACTCAACAACTGCCATTTGCTGCATATGCACATGGAAATTTGTTTGTCTATGACGGGCAACAGCGTTTGATTTTGGCCTGGTCTGGCTTTTAATATGCACATGAAATCTAAAATCTCTACCGCACACACCAGTTTCCCCTGTCCCACTCTCTCTCTCTCTCTCTCTCTCCCTCTATCTATTGCTGGCGCCCGTTGTGCACGGCATCCCCCACCAAAAACTCATATATTGGTTAGCAGACGCCAGTTATTGCCATGGCTTTGGTCCGGCAGCCCCGCAGGCCACAATCATTATCAGTTTTTGGTTGTCGGTTGTTGGTGGTCATTGCAATGGGTTCTTTACATTGATACATACAGCCGCACACACACACATACACACACACCCACATACATAGCTCGATTTTACACTGTGCATTATGAGCGTGCATTTGAGGCTCTCGATTGGTTCACTTGTTGCTTGGTATTCTGTGTAAGGCTCTAATTGGTGTTGGTTGACCGAAGAGTAGGCTTATCAAGCATTCGATTTATGCATGTGTGGGCTTTGAATCGATGAACTACATCATGCATCATGAAAACTATATTTCCATATAATTTATGAGTATTCAAAGTACTTTGGGCTTTTAGATATTCATTTAAAAAAAACAAAAAACAAATACATTTAATTTATTACGTTAATGTATCATTGCGACAACTTAATCACTTATAATTATATTTTTTGCATGTGAGGGGGTTGCAACCATTAACTACATCGGGTATGTCAGATTAAAAAATCAGAAAACCAGTTTTTGCGCAGTGATTGTCTTCCAGGGATAAAGTCCGAGATCAGAAATGTTTGTGAATCAGCAGCTTCTAAGATATCCATTTTCTTACGACAGAGCTTTGTACAGTGAAGAGAACATTCAACAACCAAAAGGAAGCATTTCTCGTAGAATATGACATTATGGCTCTTTCGTCTCTATATCACCAAGCTTTTGTTTTCTGTGCATACAGACCGTAACGTATCAATTTGTGTAGCAATAAGAGCCAGAAATTTCTGAATTTTTTCGGAACAAAAATGTTAGCAAGCCTCGCAAGACAACTTTCACATATTCTACACTCTACAATTTTTAGATAAAGAGAAACAAAAACCTGAATTTATAAAGAACTTGAAATTGAAACATATTTGTTGCTTCTTTAAAGAAAAATAATTCAATTAAGTGAGTGCTACAAATTTGAGCTGAAATTATCTCTATTTTCAGGTATATTGCATTTGATGTTATTTAGCTTTCAACGTGTTAGCTGTCAATTAAAGGCATCAATGCCAATGGCATATAATTCTGTTGACATGTATGTGAATTTCAAACGTTTTCTAAATTTGGTTCAGCTCTTATGCTATTTAACAATGTAATTTATTCCCCAATCTATCAGGCTGCCAAATAATGACAATACCAGTCGCTGTCTCACCTGCAGCTAGTGACAATGACTAGCTATCTGCACTTAATGCCTGTCAACTAGCTTCTACGCCCCCACACACAAAGCCTGGCGAACTACCGCAGAACTTTGCTGTTAATTACAAATCCATTCCTATATAAAATAATCCCCACACATCTAACCAAAATCATGCCCCGCAAACTTCCAAACTCTCCGTTGCTTTTGCATTTTCAATCTTCGGCAAAAATTTTGACAGCGCCAACGTTCAGCTTATTTATGCATTTACCCGCAGCTCGGCGTGGGGCAGCAAGTCAAGTATCTGTGAGTGCGCGTATCTATCAGATACTTCATGAGCCACTCGTTGTTTTTGGCCTGTCTATTGTGTACTGTATCGAATGCTCGAATCTGTCGCTGTATCTATCCATTGCCCTGGCCAAAGTTTATTTAATATGCGTGCGGCGTCAAAGATGCTGATGATTATTACGGCAGGGGAGGGCAGGGGGACTCATTCGGCTGCCTGGCTGCCTGCCTGACAACCACGCCCACAAGCCATGCATACAAAAATAACCAATATTGATTTGTCGATGCCTGGCACAGCGGAGGGGTGGGGGGGTTGGCATTGCGGGTGTGGAGTACGTCAACGCTGCTGCCGCTGCTGGCTTCATTTTGGCGAATGCTTTTAATCATTTTGGTTGCAGCTTCACGGGATACATGTATGCAAAAAGGCTGTCATATAGCTATCCCCCTTCCACGCCCACTTACCCCCATCGCCAGGCAGTGAATCTGAGGCATGGCCATTACACTGAGAAATACAATCAAAAAGTTTTTGATTTCATGCCATAAAATTTGAATTTCTAAATAGATCTAAAGAATTTTAGCATTTGGGTCAGAAACTGAAAGCTTTGCATATGTTAATTTAATTGTTTTTCTGCTAAGAAGATATTGTTTTGCGTATAACAGAGTTTCATCTAAATTATGCAGTAATACGCGGTCTTAATCATTAATGAATGTATCAATATCAAAGGTTATAGTTTGCTTTGTTTAAAAAACATTTCCTCAGTGTAAAATGCGGCTTATTAATTTTGTTTTGTCAACTCTCTCGCACATCGCTGGACACTTCAGTGTGTGCAACTTTTTTGTTTGTTGCCAAAAGCCGCCGCCAGACAACCGACAACAAATGCTCTGACACTCCACTCCCTCCCTCTCTCTCTCTCTCTCTCTCTCTCTCTCGCACTCTCTCTTCGGTTAAGTGCATTATTATGCTGATTATCATTATCAACGGTGTGCCAGACATTGCGGCCCAGGCAGCGGCCTCTGGCATATCTCATCTATTCTATTATATGATTCATAGTTCTCTGGTATACTTCAATAGCCTGAGCGGTGGCTTTAGCACGCTTGATAGGCTCCATTAAGCCTCATCGCACCACCGCCAACCCACACACCGTTAACCAACACTGTCTTTTATACGAACTCTTATCGCTCTCTTGCTCACTCTGTGCGTTTTTGGATTTTGTGTGTAATAAAGCGCAGTCTGTGCACAATTGAAATTTATAATTAGTAGCCAGAAACACACACACACACACACACGCTTCTACACACTGGCACACGTATGGAAATTTGATTAATACTTCCGAAGTTATTTGTTATTAGATTACACATAGCCTGGCCTTTTGGATATGGAGAGTACCACAACATTCTCGCATGTCTATGGGGCACTCTTCTCTTCCGTTCTGCTCTCTCTTTTTGTCTCCATTTTGCTGCTCTTCTGTTCTATTCCATTTTGTGCGTCTCTATTGTCTGGCAGCTTGTGCATTGTTTCCTCTGCTTTGTTTGCGACTGAGGCTGCGTTCACTGATAACAGTTTTTGGGCGGGCGAAGCCAAACTTCAAATTGAAAACTTTAATTAGAATTATTGTTGTTGTTTTTGTTGTTTTTGCTGCTGCTGCTACTGCTGCTGTTGCTGCCGCCTGTCTGGCGTGCATTGTCAATGACGGCCGGAAAACGCGCCGCTAAAGTGCTCCATAGACTGCGTCCAAACACTCCCAATGAACTCTGAGGCTCACCTTTGCCTTGCCGTCTCTGCGAATGGTTGATGATGGTGGTGGGAGTATACCAAAAGTTGACGCAAAACTTTGCCTCAGGAACTTGACGCGTGTTCAACATACTTGAGCGCCTCCGTTGAAGAGTTGCTCGACGGTCGCAGCGGGGCAAGGGGCAGCGTGCTCGGCCATGGCTGGTGGCAAGTGCAGTTTTAATAAGTTAAAAGTTTTGCCTTGGAAAATCAGTTAGCCGCTTAGTTTTCTTCGGGTTGCTTTTTTTTCCTTGTATGTGTTGCGCATAGCACAAGTTCTGGAATGTCTGGGCACCGCCCCCGCCAACGCCCCCTCCCCTATACTCTGTTAGTATGCCCAACAAATGGCTTTTATCAATCAATTCAATTTGGCTTGTTGTTGTCGCCCAACTATTTCCTGCTTAATTGTCAATTAGTGGGCACAATTTGTGCACCCTGTTTTCAGGCCCAATCAGCCGAAACGAATTCGATATCGTCTACTCGTAATTCTATACCACATTCTACACCAATCAATAAATACAACAAATTAGAGAAAAGGCGAAAAAAAAATATAAAAATAATAATTAGAGTCCAATCAATTTATTTATTAAAAATATGGTTGTAAACTATGTGGAAGAGAACGCCACAAAATTGTCGGTTTGCATTGTTTACACGACGGACCGACAAACCGACCAACAAAACCCATTAATTAGTTATCCCGCAAATTAGTGGAACATTTTCTGCACTATTTAATATGCGAAACGAGCCGAAAGTTGTTAATACTCTTGCTACGGGCTTTATGACTTGCAAATGATTTTCATAAATAATAAAATTAAACATAGACTTCTCTTATAAACAATTTAAGATTTCTAAAAAAAAAAAACTATCAAACCAAAATCTTTAAATTTCTTACTTCAAGCTGTTTATCAATTGACATGGATTTTTTTTTTAAGCTCACTCTTGATTATGTTTTCCGCTAGAGTATTTAATCTTCGTTGCCCGGTTATGTCTTTTCCCTAATGTATTTTTTCGTTTTATTCTCTAGAGTTCAGCGTATTTACCAGCTTTTGGCTATGAAATATTTAAATCTAATTTATAATATGGTTAGCATTTGATTTGAATTGTTTTTTTATTATTATTATTTTTTTCTGAGGTCGCTTCATTATTCCGTTTTGTAAGCTGAGCAAATTATGGTTATAATATTTTTTTATAGTAAGCGTGTGATTTTAGTTGCCAAAAATAAGAATCAAAGATAATTAATAAACAAAAAAAAAAGATTATTGTGAGTTGAGGTCTTAAAGTGCTCTCGCTTGGGAAAGTTTGAATTGGTGTTATTCAATTTGATGCTTTCAAAATGATTTAATTAGTTATTTTTTTGTTCATTTTAAGGAAAATTTGAATTTGTTTTATTTTGTTACCATTAAGAAATCACTTTGTTTTGTTAGCCGTGGGAATCGAGCAATATCTTCTGATCTCTGCCAGCCAAAAGGTTGTGTTCTAAAGGAATATTGTAACAATGTTTGTTAGCTTAAATGGTACTTACAGTTGTGGTTAAAGACGTGGCCCAATACTGTAGGGCTTTTAGATGATTGTGGTGTGTTTCTTTAATTCAATATATCGTAAATATGTCGCAGATCAATTGTCGGGCAATTGCAACACACAAATTTAATGATCTATATAGAATGAGTTGTAGCCGTGGGTCTCGAGCTCTTTAGCAATGCGATCATTTATCAATATCAACGAATCGTTTCCCATTCGATTTGGCCTCGTGCCACACATCCGTTGAGTGTTGCAAGCTCTCAAAGCATATTTCAATTTGACCGCATATAAATTGGAGAGCGTTGAAATTGGAGTATTGCCGCGTTTGCCATATTGTTCTAATTGCTGCCATTTGTTATGAATAAAATCGACTGAAATGCGTGTCGTTATTTTGAAATCAGCTGGCACATTCGAGAGGGGGCCCCTCTAATTGATATTAAATAATAACACAACAAGAGCACGACAACCTGTTACGCAAATTGGTTTTAGCCCTGCGCTCGTATGAATATATATATATAGATATTTTTTTAATAAATGCAAAGCCATAAATAAACTGACGCCCAGGTACAAGAATGGGGCGAGACAAAAAAAAATATGAAGAAACACGCAAATTAATAAAGAACACAAAGACGTGAAAACCGAAAAAAAAAAAAAATTAACAAAAAAAATCTTTTGTAATATCTCAAATTTCTCAAACGTTTATCATACGATTTGTTTTGTATTTATTTCTTTTTTGTTTTTTTGCCACATATTTTATATATTATTTACGCATATTACAGCCGGCCCGATGGGCAGCGTGACTAATTAAGCAATTTCTGAGCCAATCTGAACTTGGTTCGGTCTCCCCCAGTTTCCAGTTCCCCCCCACCTGCCGCACGCCAGCCCTCTTGCGTTTCGCGGCTACAATTTTATTTTAACGTTCAGCTCCACTAACTATTTATGGCTTTCCTGATTAAATATATTTTTTCTTATGGCTCGGCCTTTGTTGCTGCGCTGTTGGTTAATTTATTTTTTATTTTTATCGCCATACGAACTTTAATTTTATTGTGCGCTCCATTTGGGAATCCGTGCAGCAGCTACTCGTATCATATGCGAAGAGTTGCCCCTTGAAGTATCTCAACTATTTGCTGCAGTCTGTTTTAGCTATGTTCGATTAAAAGTTCTTAAGTTCTTCAAACACATCATTGTTGGATCGTTTATAGTTGCTGCAAAGTTGTTGGAATCAATGCTCATTGGAGTGTTACATATTTCTAGGAATTCAATACGTTACATGCTTCATAGTAGTTGCCTGTCGTGCCTAAGCACTTCTGAGAATTACCATAAATGTATAAATTCTCTTTTTGAATTATTTCCCATTTTTTCAAACGATTTGACACATAAAAGTTTGATTATAGAAAGTAAATCTTATACTAAATAAATAGCTCTCATGAAGGTAAACATTTTACCCGCCAGCTTAAAGTTCAGATAAAGGTCCTTGAAAAATATAAAATGCAAGCCTATAATTTTCACATATATGGTTTATAGAGTGTTATATACTTCAAACTGCAGAAAGCTACATATATACATTTTATCAATTTTAGTTGTTTTTTTAAGTTTAATTGTAACAATCGATATTTGTACAAGTCTATCGATATATTTCCTATCGATTAGGGTCGAGCTTGAAAGTGCGATCTCATAGATCTCAAATAGTTAATGTATTGTAAAATAAAATATCCAACTCAGATATAATATTACATTATTTATACAATAATTATAAATGGACCTCTTGCTACGTTATGCCACACATCTTTCGTTTTTGTTTAGCCCAAATGTTGATTTACTATTGCATAACTCGGATTTTTCACCTTTCAGAGTATTTTGAGTTCAGTCATTCATCGCGTAGTTTTTCGCTTGTTACTTTTTTATTTTCCCTATCTGCTTTTTATGAAGTTTAGTGCTTCATTAAGCATCAGTTCGAACCGTCTTCGACTTTTGTTTTAGCATCGTTCTTGGGTTACGTTTTTTTTTTTATTTCTTTGTTGTCTTCGTTTTTTCCATTTTCATAAGCGCGTAATTTACTTAAGCTGCTTTTGGCTTAATATGCGCATTTTAATAGATTTGTTCCACTATCGTCAAGGCAATAAATTATAAAATTCTACTCTTGAACGTTGCGAGTTCCCAACTCTAAACCCTGCCCCTTCAGCTCCGCGCCAGACCTTGCCCTGTGCGCATGCACTTGCGCTGTATTTTGCTGCCTGCCAGTTTCTGAAAGCTATTGAAAGCGGCTGAGTGCCTCTAAGATGCAACTAATGATAACGACAGAGCCGCAGTAGTTGTGCAGCAGGTTGGGGCAGGTAGCAAGGGGCAGCACGATTAAGCTGCTTACCTGTGGGGCGTAGCTTTTTGGGTGTAGCTGCCGCATCAGCGACCTCCACACTCACACACACACACACATCTGACAGCTCAATGGCCGTTGCCCCTTCTCTGTGGGTGTGTGTATGTGTGTGTTGGTTGTGTGTGGGTTGAGTTTGTTTTGTGTTGATTTACAGTTGGCTCCATTCATAATTATCAGCGTTGGGCGACGGCAGCGTTGCGCTTTTTCACGCTTTGGCGGCTCATTAAAAGCGACGCATCGCTGCCCGCCTCCACCCAACCCCCCTCTTTGCGGGCGCATTCGCCACTTGCCACGCCCCAGCATTACGCTGGTGTGCGTATGTGTTTGAGTTTGACATTAGAGTTTGGCACCACAGTTATAAATTATGTTTGGCTATGCAACAAGATTGATAGCTCTCCACAGGCAGGCCTTCGCGCCAACAGAGAATGCCGTTAGTTGTTGTGCCTTGCCTCCTCTGCCGCATGTGTCATCATCTGCGCCTACATATTTGGCGGGCCCGTGTGTCTTGTGACCCAGTTAGGACCTTTAATTAGCATATGCAACGCCGCTCCAAGCATTTGCTGTTTGCATAGGCGAACGCGTTCCGCTAATTTTCGTGCGCCACAAATGCACAAATGCACGTGCCCCAGCATCTATGTACCTCATATGTGTATATAGTCGCCATATCCGCGCAGCGTATTTCTTAACACTGCGACAGGGAATTTCAAATTTGCGGTCGTTATTTCAAATGCATGCGTAACCCCCAAAATCGTGCTAGCCAGAGAGATTGAGGCAGTACGCCGGAGCTGGGGCTTTCGGTTAGCGGGTTCTCTCTGATGGGCCAAACGGAATGGCTAATGCACTGAAGTTCGCTTTATCGTAATAATGTTGAAGTGAACTGTTTTCCAAGCTTCTGCAAGGCTAATGTTCGGGAATTTCCTTTAAATAATTTGTAAATATTTATGATAGTGTTACAAAATGCAGAAGGTGCATTCTCTTTGCCCAATCCATTTTACAATAACTTGGACATGCATTCTACATTGTCCCATTTTTGTGAAATTTTTAAGGCATAATTATGACATTCAAATGTGTGTTAATACCAAAGGCCAAGGCCCTGTATCTAAAAATTCTTCTTTTTCATTTTAATCAAACAATTTTAAATGGGTTCAAAATGTATATATGTATGTGTATAGGAAATCATGAATACATTTTGTCATTCAAGCCTCACATATTTAATAAGTTCTCGAAATTTAAATTGACTAATTAAATTAAATTAAATTCGTGTTTCGATCTAGTTAAGGAAATGAATCTTTGGAATTTATGAAATGATTCCTTTATAAATTTTATATCGGCAAATTTAATTAAATTACAAAAGTTAATTAACATAAGTGATACGGTAAATACATTAAAAACTCTTCTAATGCTACTCATTTCAGTTCACAATCCCCAATCCCCTTCTTCTCGATAGTTCCTGAACACCGTACACAGTTTTCACTGTACAAAGTAGTGTCCTCGCAGGACTAGACCTGATACACTTTTTGCGCTCGTATCTGAAGAAACTCTTAATCGTCTATAAATCGTCTGCCAAGAGTAGAGGGCAAGCAATCAGGATTCGTGTTCTCTTGGACTTTTTTTCTACAGCAAAAAAATTTACGCCATTAACAAACAGCTGTTTCATAGATTCCGCAAAGCAACACCTTTCATTGCTGAGTAATTTTCACGCTGTTTTTCTCGCGTTTCCCGCTCTCTCTCTTTCTCTCTCTCTCTCTCTCTCTCTCTCTTTGGCGGCCCATAAGCATTCCTTGTACGCGTTGAGCCCTAATCCCAGGCCCATCCATCAACTCTGCGGCTACAAAGCAAATCCGATTCGCTTCAGTTTTGTTTTTTTTTCTCTTGGTGGCAATACCACACAATGGCCGCTGGTCATGCAACACAGAGAGCCAAAGCAAACCAGAGCAGGCAGCTGAGTAAAGCGCTACAGAAACCACTTCAATTTCATGAAATCTCTTTAAATGTAAAACAACACACAAAACAAACACAAAAGCAACAATAACAACGACAACAACAAGAAGAAACGACAGCAACAGCTGACCGCATACAACTTACATGACAAGCTGCACTTGAATCGAATTTGATTAAAAGTTGATACAAACAAATTCTTTGCTAGTGAAAATAAGAAACTTAAATGAGTTTCAATTTCGTGAGTGCCTGCTGTATCCAGTGCTCGAAAACGTCATTGCATGTACAGTTAAAAATTATATAAATCTATTAGAAGCAGTTGTTGCTGTTGCTGTTGCTGTTGCAGTTGCAATGTCACAGTCGACTACACTTTATTTGATTTCATTACGAACATTTTTCAGCTTTTGTTGACATAGCGCTTCAGAGAGGGAGGGCGAGAGAGAGAGAGCAAACTAGTTGGAGCGAGATAGCGCCATGCTCCTTTTATTGCTTTTCGTATACATATGCATGCATGTATATATGCATGTGTGAGTGTGTGCACAATCAAACATTGATGTCAGAATTTAATATGCTGTATAAATCGTTTTGAGCCATTGACACATTCATGCATTCGTTTCATATTCGTAGAAAACAGCCACAGATACACAGTTACAGTTACAAACAAGTGTGTGATTGCTCCTGGCTGAGAATGCTCGACTTAGAAATATGCTGTAAAGCGATTTTCTTAGAATAGCTCACGTATTAAAGCATTAAGGAGGAAATTACAGATGAGCGTTAAATAAATGATTGAAGCTTAGGAGAAAGTATTCTTTTTACATAATATAATGGACCATAGTCAAAGCAAAAGACATGCTGAGTGAAAACTGTAGACCTATCGTAATTATCGATTGGTCCAACTATCGATTAATTTGATTCATCGAAAGCGAGAGCCTGCTCTGACCTATAAGACCCCACAAACATTGTTACCCTGCGCAATTACGAGGTTAAAAAAACAACCAAAGATTCGTGACATGGTCGTAACTCTCAGCTCCTATATGAAAAAATATTTATATTTACACGCAGCTCACACACACACACACACATATACATACAGCATACAGAGCAACAAATTCTTGTTTTTTATACATTTTTCATATTTCTTTGTTTTGTATATGAAAAAAAACTACAACAAGAAAAACAACAATTTGTTCACTCTTATTGTTTTTCGAAGCTTTTCCATTGGTTCACATTTCATTTATTTTCACTTGCAGTCGACTCAACAGGGCGTGTATTTGTTTGTGTGTGCGTGCGTGTGTGTTGGTGTATCTGTGTGCACTTCACAACTTAATACACTTTATTATTGAAAATATTTTTTTATTACCAAGTGGGCTGTGTGAAGCGCTTTTCCCAGAATTTGGCCCTGACACGCTGCGCATAGTTAACCCCCCACACACCCCCCTGCTCCCACCATACACTCCCCTCGCCCCGCGCAGCTTGTTGTTGCTGTTGCCTGGCGCATTGATTTGCTGCACTCGTTCCATGAAATATAAATACCGAGTACAAAGCACTTCTCTCAACATCATCGAACTTTGCCCCATTATACGCGTACAATTTATTTCTTTTTAATACCCTAGCCAAATGTATTATGATAAAATTTAGAATAGATACGTCTTATTGCTGCAGGCAGCGCATATCTGAAAATAAGCTGGATAGAAAAAATATCCTATATGCAAACATTTACAGGGTGTTCGAAGTTAAGGGGAAGAGTTTTCATAAAACAAGCTTGCCCATAACCTAACAATCTTTTCAGTTTTATTTTACCATACAATAGAAAGAATCTGCGACTAAATTCCATAATATTACTTAGTTAAGAGTATTATATATTGTGGGTAAGAGTATTGAGTTTTCGACTCTCGGCGTGGAAGTTTATTTTTCTTCCGTTTTTATTGCTCGGATTTTGATATTCATGTTGCATGTTGCTGACTTTTGAAGTTTTCGCAAGTGGAAACTTATTTTGATTATTATTATTTTTTTTTTCTTTTTTTTTTGGGTTTTTATTCAAATTTTTGTTGCTTCCTTTATTTTGGCTGTTGGGTGTTCAATTTGTTTATTTTAATTTAAATATTTTTTGTTATGTTCTGAGGATATGCGAACATTTTATCTGTGCTGATTATTGCTCAAAGTTTTTGTAGGCAATGTTTTTGTTTTTTATTCTCTGGATTTTTATGCAAATGCCACTTGGAGCCTCTTTAATGAACTACTTTTTGTGGCCGGTCCCGTTTGACTGCTCACATTCAATTGAATTGTGCGTGTGCCACGCCTGCTGCCACCTCCGCCCCTCAATCTCCTGATCCCATGCGCATAATTTATGTGCCCGCTTCTCGCTGGCTCATTTGCCAAAGTTTCTCTCTATATATATATATGTATATATTTATATATACATTACACACAATCGCACAAGATTCGCTCGATTCGTTTCTGTGTGCGTCACTTTGATAAATGATATCAATTTCTTATGAACTCTCCGGTACATAAGTAGCATAGTATAGGCGTCAAAGTTTGTTTTCCGAATGTTGTTTTTTTTTTTATTTCTATTTTGCCTCGTTTTGTTTTATTTTGTCTGCGTGTGTGTGTGTGGTGTGTTGTGTTGTGTTTGTTGTGCAACTGTCGTCATTTTGCCAATTTGACACTTTTAACGGCTGCGCACTTGAAATTCAAATGCTCCCCGGCGCTTGACGGTTGAGCATATGAATTTTTAATGTGGCATGTGGCAGGCTTTTAGAGGCACGCGAAATCTACATATGGTTAAGCTTATCAATATGCTAATCGTTCAACCGTGTGTGTGTGTGTGTGTTTCTGCATAATGGGGATGTTAACTAAGGTACTCAGGTGGATTCGGGCTGTTAGCAGGTACACGTTGTTGTCTTTTACTTTTCCATCAGACAGCAGAAAGGGGTTGTCGTACCTGCAAAATTTGCTATAAATA
Organism: Drosophila virilis; assembly: GCF_030788295.1. Classification (NCBI taxonomy): domain Eukaryota; kingdom Metazoa; phylum Arthropoda; class Insecta; order Diptera; family Drosophilidae; genus Drosophila; species Drosophila virilis. The sequence goes on along the minus strand of NC_091546.1, from coordinate 12,487,409 downwards.
GTATGCATACATTTTTAATGCGTACAATTCGGTTGAAATTTAAAATTAGAGTAAATGTATTTTTAAACGAATTAAGATTTTACTCGTTTTGTACTGAGTATCATCGCGAAAGAAAGTTGACATTTCCAGAGTAGGTCTATAAGCTATGTACTGAACCATTTAAATTATACTGACTCTCTATTAATACAACACATTATCAATACACTTCTAGATTCCTTATATTTGTTTGATAACTTATCTAAAATCGAATCGAGATGAATATTGAACTCTTTCATAATTTCTAATGTGGAAACTCGTGGATAACTCTTACTTTTTTGTTTTGTTAGTTTATGTTGTTTTCTCGATTATTTGCAGATAAAATAGAGTAATGCCATTAAAAGCTAGGGTTACCGGGTTTATAAACCGCTTAGCTTGGCTTAGAGTAGAATTTATCAGGCAATTTTGTAATTTGTAGCAATTTATCCATGTCTGCTTTAGAGGCATGTATTAATTTTATGTAAATTAGATATGTGCTCTTGTAATTTTCATTTGTTAAAAGCTCAATTTCACTCGTTGCGACTGTCAGTTAAAAATGCTTGCGGCTCTGGGCCTAATCAAATCAGCCATTTTAGCTGCCAACTTTTACCAATTTCTCGTAAACTAACATTTCTAACGAGCCAAAAATGAAGAAAACACAACAAAAAACAGAACATTTTGATGTGTGGCCAGTTGGCTAGCAGGCCATCGGCTATTAGCCCAGAAAAAACACACACATTAGCCAGAAATGAAACGAGGTGCAGACCCACCAAGTAGCCAGACGACAGACGACAAAAGCAACCGAAAAAAAAATAGCCGCCAGCCAAAACAGTTCCCAGACAGGGCCCGGGCAGGGCCGGGGCGAACTAGAAAAACTTTTGGACGCTAATCTATAATGCTGTCAGCCATTAAACATTAAACAACTGAAAAAACCAAATTTGTAACTCATTAAAAAACAAAAGGAAAAAAAAAAACGAAACGAAACGAAACGAAATGGAACTAGCTGAAAGTGAGTCGAAATGACTGATAAATGCCACTCGGCTGCTCTCGCGGCTGTCTCATTTGGGCTGCCAAATAATATTTAATTATAAACAAATAAACGCAAGTCGAACAACTTTTCTGAGAGCCCGGGGGCAACTCGATGGGGTCGTATCTATGTTGTTTCTATCTGCGTTTCTTTTTGGAGACTGCTGTAAAAGGTGCAGAGTGATTAATTATATGTCAGAGGAATTAAATCAAATATTTGAGTTGACACACACACACGCACACACAAACACATACAGAGAGAGAGAAACGTACACTTACAAAGCGAACCGAATGGTCTTAGCGGCTCTGCGGCTTATCTGTCTATACGAAATCACGAAATGCAAATAAAAATGACTTAAAAATGCCATAATAATTTTCCGAAGCGTGCATGAAAAATTGAAAAATTGAAAAACCAACGAACAGAGAGCTGCGCAGCGGCAGGGTAAGTCCGAAAGATAACAAAATTCTCAACCTTTTCCGCTGTTAGATCAGGCAAGAAAGCAGACAGACTGAGTTTGGGCGAGCGAAAGGTAGGCAGGCAGACCGACAGTCATGACAAAGAGAAAAAATAAAGAGGAAGATGAAGAAGAAGAAAAACATTAGCATATATCAATGCCAAATGCAAATAAATCATCAATAACATTTCTTTTCCACTTATGCACCACTTACAGATACTTAACCGCGAGCAAGACAAAGACGCTGAGCAGCGACTGCAGCTGCATTTATTTCCAACTTCTTCTTCGTCTTGGAGACGGAGCGCAGGAGCGAGAGAGTTTTGTCATATGCCTGGCAGCATTTGGAAACGGCGCCTTTTGCATAAATTGACGCCAGGCGGGCGGATAAGCCGAAAATGGGAGCAACAGCAGCAGCAGGCGCTGCGAGTGTGAGGCAGAAACAAGCCCGAAATGGAAAGGCAAACATAAAGCAATTTTATGCGTTTTTAAAATCCGTCAATTGACTGAAACAACAAAAGCTGCTGTTGAAATTCAAGAGAACCGCATGTGAGCACGTTTTCCAGCAAAACGAGGAATGGAATAAGGGAGACGCACAAATCAAATACAGCCATATAAGCATATCGAATAGGAACCGCAGGACGAAGACGTCGCTGATAAGAAGGCAACTGCGAGGAGCCAAGCAGAACGCTTGATGGTTTGTTGACGACCAACAAAAAGTTGTTGAGCGTGTAAACATTTTCAGCATACAAAGGGAAAAAGGGAAAATGTAAAAAGGAAAAGGGAAAAGCCAAGGCAGCAGCCAGCCGGCGGCACGAAAGGAGCTGCGAGCCACATTTATAAATGCGCTACAGTTACAAATTGTAGCCACAGCTGTGCGTGTGTGTGCTCGTGTCTGTGTGTGTACAGCACATGTGCTCTAAACCATTTATAAATGTAACAAAAAGCAGACAGAGCCAGTTGGGAGCAAGTGCAATGCATAAATATAAACAAAGATACAAGTTGAAGAAGGAGCTAAACAAGATACAACAACAACGGCAGCAACAACAACAACAACAACAACAATAACAACACGAACGGGGGAGCTGTGTGCCATAAACAAAACGAAAAAAAAATCAATATTTTTTAAAGCGCCAACGAATTACATTTGTGTATCTGTGAGATAGCATTTAAAAGAGACGTGCAATCCAGTTCGACAAAAGGAAACCCACAAGCAAGGTTCAATTGCAGCAACAATTGCAATTTTGCAGTTGTATCTGCAAGATACATTAACGTCGAGGGTGTGTCGCGAGTGTTAAAACAAAAAGCAAAAAAAACAAAAAACAATACGCGGCGTGCAGTGCATAAAATAAGCGAATTTATGTGCCAAAAGTGCAATTTGAAGCCGTAGATACATTTGTATCCGCAAGATACAATTGTGACAAGTGCAGCCTGAGGCAGTCGAGAGCCCAAAACGCCCAAGGCAGCTGTATTCGTGCAGCCAAATACAATTCTATCTGTGAAAAAAAATGCATCGAAAATTGCAGTTCAGATACATAAATAAGTAAAAAACTCAAATACTTAAATATACAATGATACAAGTGCTAAATAGCAGTCCAGTAATCAATCTACAGTGCAAAGGGGCCTTTCACGCGACTTTTGCATAGAAAGATACATATGTTTTTTTGAGATACATTTTCAACAAAGTGTTTTTGCAGCAACAGTAAAAAACCCAATCAAAATAAAGTGCTTAAACAAATTTGCACAAATAGATACTTTTGTATCTGTGAGATACATAGTAGAAAAGGTGCAACTACTGCGTCAATAAGTACACAACAGTATGAGATACAGTGAGATACTTTTGTATCTGTAAAATATGTTTGTATTCTAAAGATACATTTGCAACAAAAATCCGTTTAAAAAGCAACCAAAATTAAGTGAAGCACCAACGCCAATCGCCAGCCAACAATCAGCTAAAATCAAATCAAATAGCAAACACAGCGAAAATCTCTAACGCATTTGCACCTGATAATTCAATTTTTTTCTTCTTTTCTGTCCAATTGATTTGTAGAGAATTCACAATTGGCGCCAACGGAGCCGCACAGTCAAGCAACAACAAATGGAACATGTTGATGCCGGTGCTGGAATACAACAAACACATTGCCAAAATACCAAATTGCAAAATGAGGTCGCTTAGGGCGTGTATGCAGCAACTGCTGCTATTGCTGCTGCTGTTCGGCCACAGCGACGTTTGCCGGGCGCTGGACATTGCGGCCAGCAATGGCGGAGGAGGCGGTGGCAGCAGCACCGGCTCCGGCTCTGGCTCTGGCCCTGGCATGGGTGCGAGTGGCGGCACTGCGTTGAGTGGGCCGCCGGGCGCACTGAATGCCAATCTCACGGATCTGGGCAGTCCCGGTGTGTATAATTCGACAAATGGTTTAATGCTAATTACATGTAGAGCTGAGCTGTTTAACTGTTAACTCCCCAACCAAAATTGAGGCGACGCCGCCATTTTGGCAATTTCATGATGTTTGCGTGCGTGTGTGTGTATTCTTGTGCGCACTTCCGGTTTCCTTTTCCGCTGCCCACTGACCGGTTGCCTTGGCAAAAAACTATTAGCCACTTTTAGCTAAATAACCACGCCCAGCCACCCCAACTCTTATGTGTATATATATATAACAGCACACCTACACACACACACACACACTAGCAAAACACTAAGCATCAATTAACCCAATTTTTAGAATCCATTTTCACCTGACTCCGGGCACTGCTCTCTGAGCTTTAGCTTTTCTCTATATACTTTGCAAGCTACACTTCTTTCATGTTTTCTTTTATTTTATTTTATTCGTTTTCTTTTTCTGTTCTAACCTCCCAATGCAGTAGTGTGTTTGGCCATGCTGTTCTTTTAGATGTATTTTTTTTAGAATATTTTTTGTGCCCAGCTCGACAAATGCTACTCTCAGGGTCCCACGCTGAAAAGAGTCTAATAGATGAAATTTCTTTGAATATCATAGCATAGCATCGAATTATATAGTCAAAAGCTATAAGATTCCGATAGGATATTTCTTCACCTAAGACATTCCATTAAGAGGCCAGGATATATTATTAGAAAATTATGAGTCTATGTTAGGCTAACAACCCTATTTTTCGTACTACTGGGTAGCTGCTGGTCGGGCTGCAATGACTTCAGCACACTGCTCACTATGCTGCACCATCACGAATCCCAAGTGGCGACGTCGCCGTACGCCAAAGTTTAATCCCAGAAATTCCATACACACATACTAGTACATAATGTGGCTCGCCTCTACCCGGCAGCTTCTCTTGGCATTTTTTCTTTCTTTCTCCCTCTTTCGCAGGCGCTGACGTGTTCTGTTGTAGTTTGGTTTTGGTTTGGTCTGGAGGATTGGATGGGAACGCCTTCATGGAAGCTTCCAGCAACGATTATAATTAATCTATTGATTTTAATTTGCAGCTTACTGAATAATTCACACAAATATTACAATTAATTTTTTCCAGCATTTAACATGGCATATTTAAATAACTATGAACGAAATTTTTTGATGAAAATTCCGTTTATTTAATTTCTTTTTTGTTTTTGTTATTCCCCAGCTCAGCAAATGGAGCTCATTACGAATTGATGAGCTCGTAATCAGCAGCTACAGCTACTTTTAATAAAATTTAATTTCAACAGGCATTTTTATTACAGTTTTCACATTTTCTGATTTGCATTTAATCATAAATAATAAATATTTACACATTTCACAGGATTTCTTTTTCTATTAATCTAATTATACAATTTCATAGACTAGTTTTTACTCCCCATCTTAACCATGCGGGTGACATTGGCCCTGGACAGCTGGTACAAGCGCTGCCGAACAGACATTTGATTGATTTGCTGCCCAGCATTTATCAGCCCGTCCAGCTAGAAGCAGCTGCTGCTGAGACCCAACGCTGCTGGGAGCACTGGGAATGCCAACTGGTAAGTTTTATTGGGTGCGCCCTTCGGCCAGTTTTAAATAGCAGAATTTGACATACATTTATGTAGGTGGTGGCAACTTCCTCAACTTATACGGGCCAGGCCTACTCTGAAGTCGTGACACTTTGTGAAAGCAAAAGTAACGCAACTCTTGAAATAATTTAAATAGAGGTTTCATATGCTATATAATTTTTATATGCACCAATTCGTCTAATTTACATAATTAAAGTAATTGCTAACTTTTATTGCATTTTAAATTAGCTCAAAAACACAGAAATATTATTATAAATATATTGAAAATCGCTTCGATGATTTTTGTTAAATAAATTTAATATTTAAATCGACTCTTAAAATTTTGATATATTTTATAAACGCTTCATTTTGATTTGAGCAAAGAGAACCTAAACCATTCGTGTTCATTTAAAAAACAAAAATATTTTAAAGTCTTAGTCTTTAAAAAAAATAATAAATAAATCATAAAGAAACAAGTTGTAAATCATTATCCTATCATTTCATTTAAAAATTGCAAGCTCATAAAATATTAAATCATTCATCAAATTTATTTGAATATTTCACTATATTGTAAATTTTGTAAGTATACTTTTAAATAGTGAAAGAAAATGAATAAATTTATTGTTATTGAATATAAACGATATATTGAGTGTGATTTTTTATTAAATGGGAAAATATTCACATTGAACTCCCAAATGCCTCCATAAATGTATGCCATCAATTTCCACAGCAAAGTATATCAGGTCAAAGACAAGTGTCCTATTTTATTATAAAATACGAGTATTATTATAGTTTCTTAAATATATAAATCATATTGTCCATTTTGATCGTTTAACTCTTTAGACAAGTTCTAGATTTATCAGACCGATAAATATGCAGTAAATATAATCCTTATGTCCAAATCTATTATGCGATCGAAGATAGCTCTCTTGTTATTACCCTCTCTCTGGTATGGTACGCTTCACTCAGCGAACGGGGTGGGCAGGAAGTGGACTGCAGGCAAATGCCTTTATAAAGATAACGCTCGGCCTACGCGACTGCAGCTAAGAGAAACGTGTTTCAGGCGAACTCTTGGCCAGCCTTTCAGCTTGTTGTGTAGCCTGAGATACGGATATTTTTAATGCGTTCGCTGCAACTTGAAAGCCAAACATGGCACATAGATCGATTGGAACGAAAGTGTTGATAAGGTAAGACCAAGAGATAAAGTCAATCAATCAGCGGAGACAGCGTCTTTTTTTAAATTGACTTAATTATCTAGACTAGAGACTAAAAATAGTTGCTTCACATCGAAATTGGTAACTTAATATGCCAATTGGCTGCGAACAAGCCAATGACTTGAGCTTATGAACATATTTAGAGCGCTTGAACACGACTTTGAATGGGTTTTATTAATAAATTATACAAAATATTTGGACAGCAAAACAATTTGATGTGAATGACAACAAAAGATAGTATTGAGTTTCAATAGAAACTGGTTTGTGGTCTTATCGCAGTTGTTATTTTTCTTTTGTTATGTTTTGTTTTCCGAGCTAAGAGCATTTCAGAAATTATTGTTAAATTAGTTTGAAAATTGTCTGATCAATTTTCTAAGCCAAAAACTTGGCAAATTCCCGAAGCTGCTGAAATACACGAAAACTTTCACATTGCGTCCTTTCAACTGCCATACACACACAGAAAACTTGCAACCAAACAAATAGCTGGCCATAAGAAGTTGTTCAAATATTTATTTACTTTTTCAAGTTGTTTCTTTATATCATTTTTTTTTTTTTTCTTCTCTCTTCTATTCTTTATGTATAAGTCCTTGGGGCAAAAGTTGGCCGCTACTTTTTGCACCTGGCTTAAGTTGTTCTGCTGCAAAACTAATAACAAATCTTTTCATTAGTTGCGTTAGACAAGTTAGTTAAAAAAGTGCACTTTAGGCAAACAAATGCGAGTCTGTATACAGAAAACAATAGAGCAGAACAGCATAAGGAGAAAAAAATTGTCTAAGCCAATAACCAGCAGGCAGCTGCCGAAAAGCCACAGTTGGAGTTAGAAAACTGACTGCAAGTTGTTGAAAAGTTGCCACTACCCTAACCATAATGAAAACACAACATTTAGTTAGCACTTGTATTTATCTAAGGCAGACACACACACACAGTGAGTGCAGCAGGCACTGAGTAGGATGGCCAACAGTTTTCCATTAATAACTCAAAAATGTTTTCACTTATATAAGTTCAGTACACCTTTTAACGGGCTCTCTGGGGATGGCTGCTCGCAAGTGTCCTTTAAAAAGTTGTGTGTTTCTTGTTTTTCATATTTTTCTTTTGTCCCATGTTTGTTGGGCAACAAACAAATCAAAGGAGTTGGCAACTTGCTTTGCCACTCTATCGACTTGTTGGTAGGGGGTAGAGGAGGCGTGGCAGTACAATGACTCTAACAACAGCAGGGACAAGTCATGACAATGGCAATTAAAGCAACAACGTTGGCAACAGACAAACTTTGGCCATAAAAAAACATTAAAAGCAAAAACGAACCAACAGCCAACAACTATGGCAAAATGGGTAAAAACTCTCGTAATAAACGAAAATTATGATGATTTTCTATTTGGCATCGCGTTTTACAAAATCATTTTCAAAGTCCAAGCGCAAAAACAAAGCAACATAAAAGCCATTCGACAAAGGAGCTGAAAGACAAACACACAGCCTGAAAGAGAGCGAGAGAGAAAGAACGAGGGGCAGATGGAGATTAAGACGGAAAAACCGAATGGAAAAAGAAATTAAATGACAGGAAAATATATATTAAATGATAGCAACAATGTTTATTGTCGCGAGTGCGTTAAGTGAAATCATTTACAACTGGTTTAGCTGCCCATGAGTAAATAAGAAGGAGAAGCTTTCTTCGACACGCCGCAAATTAAATATCCTAGTGATAATACGGCTTAAGGAATTTCAGTCAGTGGTTAGTAAGAAACAGATGGAATTTAGTTAAAAAGAACAAAAATATTTAGTCACACAAGAGCTCGTTCCTATGGCAGCTATATAATATAGTGGTCCGATCCTGCGGGTTCTAACATTTGTTCACAAGCATGTGACCTTGTCGACGAAGCAGTAGTTGCCGATCAAGAATGTGTTTGCTAACCAAATCATGAAAAATGTATAAGACCCTCTCTCAAAGAGTGTAATGGCTTAGAGTTTGGTAAAGCAAGTTGATAAAGAATTAAGTAAATAGTGTTATTTTTATATAGTTGTTGCATTAGATAAGTTCACTAACTATAGTGAACTATCGTCGTCACGAAAACAGAGTGCAACGCATGTATTAAAAAGGGGCAGCAACAAACAGATTAAGTTCCTGGTGGTGAGGTTCTTTGAATCAACTTTTGCATCAAGCTTTCTTAACCAAGATTTCCGCTCACATAAGGTGTTTTTTTCCATTTTGACATATATTTTCAAACATTTAATAAAACAATTCGGTTATCAATTTACAATTGCCCGTTGTACTGAGAAAATTGCAAGCTGTAAATTTTTTCATATACAAGATGCGGGCTACATTTGAACTCTACCCTAAATAGGTGACTATCGTTTCAATTCAAGCCCGATTAGCAGCTATTTTCATTCATCTCTGTATGTAAAGTTCCTGACTGACTGACTAATTGATGATCAACCCACAGCCCATACCGTAAGAGCTACAAAGCTAATGTTTTCACTGTAGTTACCTTTTGTGATAAATGGGGTTTTGCGAAATTCCACGTGCAATCATGGAAAAATCGCGAAAAACGATCAGCCCCAATCGCATTGTCAAATTTCTTTGTTCAACTTAATTTGTGTGGAGTTTCACACTTTTCGAAAAGTACATTCCTTCTTGCTGGGCCAAAGATTTGGTCAATCGTCTTCAAACCGACCCCGATTAAGAAAAAAAAACGTGATTTTTAGTCGATTTGGGTCAAAATTTAGATTTTCATTATTTTAATGTCAATCGATAGTACTGATCTTTACGAGTACAAATTGGTATAAAATTCCAAAATCGGACATTATTTGGCCGATATATGCCAAAAAATCATCAAGAAAGGCTGACTTCAAACAAATCGTTTTTAGGTCTCCAACTTTTTTTAAGCCATCGATTTTTAAATTTTTTGAATACAAATTGAGAGTAGGGATCCATAATCAGACAAAATTTACCTGACTGATATCAGTAATTCCATCCCAACTCATGGAAAAATGTGAAACAATAGTTTTTAATAGTTTTTGGGAAAAGTCGCTTTTGATATTCTAATCAGTTGGTGTGTGTCTGCCCAGAGCTTTCAATTGTATTTTTCAGAACGCAGTTCGTAATCGAGAACCTTCTAATACTTACATTTCAATTTGTATTAAAATTCATATGAAATGGAAAGCCTAAACGAGTATGAGCCTCCGAAACCAAGGGGCAGGTGGGCCCGGCTGATGCAAATGGTTGACAGCTCGAAGAGAATACGATACAGTTCGATTAGAGAGGCACGCCGAGCTGTGCTGAATTTCTTTATCTATATAATATTTCTGGCACTGGCATCAGTTGGTAAGCGATTAATTGGCATCTTTAGCGTAGGAATAATCCAGCCTCGTCCTGCAGTGACACAGACAACCAACAATATTCCCATGTACTATTTAAACGATGCTATACACAGGCAGGTAATAGGTCGTCGGGTGCCAATGGAGCCTGGATTGATAAGCAAATTTACGGATATTGACTCTTTGGATAGGTATTGGGACTTTGTTCTGTACACGTTTCTACCATTGCTCGATTCAGGCGACTTTAAGTCGATTGATAAAGAGTCCATCTGGGAGTTCACCAATGAGACAAATCAGTTCGATGGGATCTATGGTGACGTCTACAATCGAGTCATACTGCATGGAAATGTGCTGCTCGGACCCCCACGTTTTAGACAGATTATGGTAGAGAGTGGTCACTGTAGAAAGTGTGCCCCCTTCACCAAACACATGGGCACCTGCTATGCTTCCTACACGTGGTCCAATGAGCGCCGCACGGACTACCGCGGCACCAAGTGGGCCAGCATGTGGAAGGACGGTGCATTGCCGATCGTTGGCGAGATTGAAGTCTATTTGGGTGCCGGCTATATAAAGAGCCTCAGCTATGACAATGAATTGAACTTTCGTCTGGTTGAACACTTACGCGACACCAAATGGATCGGTCGCTCCACACGGATTGTCCTAATCGAGCTCAGTTTGTTTCACGTTAACACTCGCCTCCTCGAGAGCGTCAAGTAAGCAAAAGCAAAGTAGCTTGTCTTTGTTCGATATAATTTTATTTGAATACTCTAGTTATGAAAATTCATCTTTTTTATAACAGTGACAGACGATTAAGTATAACAGCTAGCTGGATTTAGTTAACTCCTCTGTTTGTCTGCTTCCCTTCAATCTAGACCTAAAATGTGTAACTATACGAAACGAAAATGGTTTGCCTTATTGATTTAAGAAGCTGTATATCGTAGTTAGTCGGAAATGGGTAAAATTTGAACTAGATCAGCATCTGCAGCCGAGTTAATATAACCATTTCCGTTTGTCCGCCTGTCTCCATGCAAACTAGTCTCTCATATTGAAAGAAATCGTCCTGAATCTTTTCACAGGTTCATCCGTCTGTATCATGCAATATAAATGTTAGTACCGGGTCGGACCACAATAACGAATGGCTGTCACACGGTTGATCGGTTAAAAACCATTTACTTGAATGGAAAACATCTTTATTAACATCTTAACCAAACCCTACATTTACTATTCTAACTATGCTTCTAATATCTATGATCGCACTTCAATATTTAAGAGTTTTTTAGGAAGAAAAGATATTTTCATTTTTTTTCTTTACTACCCTCACATATCTGCAAAGTCGTAAGTCGAATGTCTACAAAAGTATTTTAAAGGGTATTTAAGCTGCGGCAGGTTGCAGAAGACTTTTATCACCTGCTTTTATTATCCTTGGTAATTAAATTTAATGCCCGGCACACAGGTTAACGGTAGAGCGTCCAGCCACCGGTGGACTTGTACCCAGCTACTCTTTGCGATCACTGCGACAGGAAACTTTCTTTACCGATTCCAACTGGGCTATACAAATTGTAGTCTGTAGCTACTATCTGATGGTCGTGCTGTTTACCTTTAGAGAGATTCGACTTATAAAGAAAACTGGATTTTGTAAATATATCCGCAATACGATCAATTTAGCGGACTTTACATGCTATTTGGTAAGTGATTCAAAGAGTACATATACATTTTATTAAGTTGTATAACTTAAATTCCTGGTCACGAGGATATCAATTTATCCTGCTCACTTACCAGATATAAATATATATATATATATATTTAATATTCCTATTAAGACATTGGCAGCCCGAGGATAGCTGCTAATTGATCCTCTTTTTGATGACTTCTTTTATCCCTCAGTGTTCATACATAATGCTGTTGATCCAAGTGATGCGTTTCTTCTATTTTAACAAAATCATGAATATTGTAAAGACATCCGATAAATATATTAATCTTGACTGGGCTTCTGTACTTGCCGTCATATACAACAATATAGCTGCACTCACTATTTTTTTGGCCTGGATTCGTATATTGAGCTTTTTGGTCTTTAATCGGACATTGGTTATATTTGTGAATGTCGTCCGTGAGGTGCGTGAGTCTGAAAATAAACGCAATTTATCTACACCTTTCATGCATATAAATAGAGGCACAAAGATAAGAGAATATAATTGCATAGCCTTTACAAAGTTAAATTTTACTAAGGCATATATACACCATGCCGATAAAATAACTTGTGAAGGGTTTTAATCAGATATCAAAATTGTATAATATCGATTTTAATTTAAACGAGCAATACTCTGTATTTGACGCGTAGCTTGTAGTTAAATCAGGTGTTTATCTATAAACCGGATTTATTTTGGACTTTTTCTGAATTAAAACAGTTAAAGGAAAATATTATTTCTATACTCTTCTACATAACAAATATATATTTCTATATATTCTTATTTTTTTCCAGAGCACCAGCGAAATGGTTGGCTTTCTTTTAATGTTCATTGCCGTGTGCATGGCGTACGCCGAGTGTGGCATGACATTTTTTGGGCACATCGATAAACAGTTTTACAATCTATCATCTGCATTGCTGACCATGGTGAGATGGGTGGTGGGCGAGTTCAGGTTCAATAGCTTCAAGGTTAAAGAGATGAAAACCGGGATTTATTTCATTTCATTCGTAATAATTGTGTATGCCTTGCTGCTGTTTGCCTTCCTGGCCATCATCAACTGCACATACGACGAGATTCAAGCCTCTATGAAGACACGCGCCTCCAAATTGGGTCTCATCATTCGTTTGTTCTTCCGGAGTCTGTACGATATGATCTACTACATCTTCTGTGGCAAGCGCAAGAAACGCGCAAAGCACGACAAGGACATGCGAAGTGAACTGGCCACCGATCAGCGCATCGATCCCCAAGAGGCAGCCGAGCGGGCTGCCATGCGCCGGCAGTTGCTCCAGTGAGTCGTTCAAGGTGCTTCCCTAAGACCAAACTTCAATATTAGTTTATTGCAGAAATCCGGTCACCCTGACACAGACCGAATACCTGCCCAGACGCATGGAATGGTGGGTGTTTGTCGTTAATCGCCAACTAGGATATCAACAATGTATACAATTTACCACACTCTTTCGCAGTGCTGCAAAGCGCGTTAAAGCTTTGGAAGAGGTAACTGGCTCAGTGCTGAAGCGCCTCATTGGCTATTATAACACATTGCTCCGCGAACAAGGCGAAGAGCAAACATAGATATTTCTGACCTAAGAGGAGCTTAGCTAATCAACAATGAGAGCTCCCAATCTCTTTTTAGGAAGCCCAAATTTTATATGAGGTAATTCCGAATTCTTTAAATATTATTTACCTAACTAAGAAATACTAACCAATTTATTGTTTTTATTTATCATTTGGGAATATTGAATGAACGTAACTGAAACATTTATAACAAATAAATTGACTTCAAGTACTTGTTCAAAGGCGCTGCATAAGAAATCTATCGATAAGCCCTTAGACCGATTAGGAAAAGTTCAGATTCACTGGAGGAATTTCATTTAAGAATAGCGACACCCTATCACAAGCGTCTAACAACGAAATTAACTTTTTATATAAGCGGAAGTTTTTATAATTTCAATTTGGTAACCTGCAATCCCTCCACTCTGTCCCGCCTTTGTGCGCTGCACTAGAGAGCTCATTATGCGCTTTGTAATCCCTGTTTATGTGCCATAATGCTTATAAGTAGAAATAAAATAATAAAAGGGCATGGTAAAAGGGCGAAACGGGAAAAGGAAATGCCGCACAAACTGAAATATGAAAGCGCAAATAATGTTTAAACAATTTGTTGTCCTTTCGTCTGATTTAATGACCAGTCGTCAAGTGGAGCGAACTTCATCCCCCTACCCCTCCTTCAACCCACTGCCTATGTTTCGCCCAGTGCCGATTGGACGCTCGTTTCCATCTGGACAGTTCTGACTTTGCTTGTCGTTATAATTTGCAAAACTGTGCACAAAAGAGGAACAAAAGCTAGCAAAAGTGTACGAGTGAAGATTGGCCAACTAGAATATACCCTGAATCCAGCTGCCGTTACATATATTCGAACTTTATGCTCAAAAAATAAACACATACGAACTGTCTGCTTTTCTGCCCCTACTCCCATAGTAAATGCATTCTTGGTTATCTTCGGTTTTCATTGTCCGATCTTTTTTAAATGTGTATACGAAAACTATTTGATGTCTCAAAAACAATGTTTTTCAATATACCGGAAACAGCATCATCCTGATCCGGAACAAACGTTCCTAATACATTCTGAAACATATCCTTTCGTCTGTTGCCTACATTTCCACAAAACCAACATACCCATGCACAGCTGAAGCAGGGTATAACAGGGAGGCAGAAACAAAAAAACAGCAAAAAAAAAGGAAAGAAATTAGTAATAAAATGGAGAGCAAAGTAAAATGGCCGGAGGAGTCTGAGCGGGCGGCGAGCAACTTGTTGCTCCATGCGCCGCTCGGTAACAGGATGCCACTTCTCGTTGCCCGTTGCCAGGCATGCTGGTGATTTCCTGTGAGGCGTCTGCCTCGGCGATGGCGGCGGTGGCATCGGCTTTGGCTTTGGCTTCGGCGTTGCCAACTTGCAACTGGCGACTGACGCTTCCTGCAGCATCCACATCCACGGCGCGATATTATTATTGCTTTTGCCATCCTTTTCATACACTAACAGCGTGCATTAACATTTTGTCGCACATAATGTGTAACTGCATATTCCCAAAGTTAAGCATACATATATGCATATTCATGTTTTTCCTCCTTTGTGTTGCTAGTAAGCAGATTTAATGCCGATATCCAATTGTGGCATATGAACTACTCTTTAGAATACACTATTACTTATTATTTAACAAAACAAGTTGAAGTTGTATCGAATTCCAACTAAATTTGTATTCAAATTGTCATTCTTTTAGTGGTTGTTTCCACTTTCGAGAAAGGAATTTGTTTTACGGTGAAGTTTTACGTTTAAATCGCACAATAATTCTCATTTTGTGGCTCAGTAAATATTGATAAGGGTATTTATTAGTCGGTTCTGTTAACTTTTTTTTTCTTTGCGCTGCTTTTAAGTTATTTGCTGCTCTGTAAAAATGATTATTTTCATTCTAGGAGTTGTGTGGCAAGTGGCAAGTTCTGTTGGCCGTCCGACAGCCGCTCCCCCTGCTCCACGTACCCTGCTCCCAGCTGGCTGCCCGGCTTCTTCTTGCCACTTGAATGACTCATTAAAAGTGATTTCATTTTTAAAAACATTTTTCTCGCTGCGGTTGCTGACGGCATCGTCGGGCTTAGCGCGTTATCAGCAGTCAGAGCCGAGTTCTCTTGGCCTCGTTCCTCTATCTCAATCTCTCTCTACCTCTCTCTCTCTCTCTCGCTGTGCTTCTCTGTCTTCGTGCTGTTGTCTTTTATTTAATTTACTTGGAGTTTACTTTTTTAATTCGCTTAGCTACTTTTGGCTGAACCGTCTTCTGTCTTGCCTCGCCGTTGCGCTTCCTTTGTGCGTAAATCCTTCACAGAGAAAAAGGGACATTTGCCTGCCAGATAAGCGCTCTGAGTCACTCCGAGCTGCTGTTCTTGTTGTTGTTGTTGTTTTTTGTTGTTTTTTGTTGTTGCTGTGCTCGTCCAGCTGCCTAAACGACTTGACAGTTACTTTACGTAATAGGATACAAAATTGCATTGCTGCTGCTGCTGCAACTGGAACATCAGGAACAGCCACTTGAATGTCGCTTGTTTGCCTTTTGTCAGCTTTTTTACCTAATTCCCCAGATTAGCTGCATTATGCGCCACGCTGGGCGCATAATAACAACCAGCCCAGACGCAGGCCTAACGCCAACGTCCCTCCTCTTGCCCATGTTGTCATCGTACCCGTTGTCGTTGTCGTAGTTGCTGTTGCTGTTGCACATGTGAGTGGCCACTTGAGCAACAACTGCAACTGCAACTTCAACTGCAACTGCGATAAGTGATGACTACTAAATGGACCCACGCACAGCACGACGCGATATGCCCTTTGCCGTTTAAGCCCACACGCATTAGGCAAACAAACATGTGAGAAAACTTAAAAGTGCAGATTTAACAAGTTTGTTTTAATAATTAATTATTAGGTCAAGCATTTAACTGAATAAAATAGACATAAATAATATAAGTTCGCTTATTAGCGAAGCAACAAATTCTTAGTAATTAAATGAAGTAAAAGCTTAGCCTGTTTTTCAGCCTCAGTTTTGTGGAATCATTGACAACAGTCTAGAGCATTAAACCATATCCCAAAATAGATTTTCGACTTTGTAAAAACTGCAATAAGAAAACTTCAGTTCCAAACTAAAAGAATAAGATTAACGTGTTTATACAGATAGACATAGTTAATTCTGGCAAAAAATAAATGGTCTGATATACCTTTACTGTCGGGTACCTTTCAGTATGTCCAATACGTCCTTAGTTCTTAATCTTAAACAAACAATCTGTAAGGGTTGAAGGTGTAAAACGTAAACTGTAATTTTAAAACATAGCTAAATGTTGGTTATTGAGTTTATATAGATACATAATCATCATTAGACCTGGTCTCAAAGCCATTTTCAAGTTGGACTTCATTTGCGATAAGAGAATTCACATTGACACACGCATATATTCAAAATGGTGCAGACTTCATTAAGTTCAGATCCGTAAGTTAATTTTTCTCAGTGCATACACTTACACACTTTCACACACACACACACTCGATTAGCTTTCATTTCAGCGGGCGTTTGCCAGTGGCCAATAAATTTCTATTTAACCGTGGACAGCGACTGAAATAGGGGCAGAACTAGTGATGGAGCGGGGAGATGGGGGGTGGTGATGAGGGTGTGGTGGAGTCGGAGTCGGGGTCTTGGAACTAACTAACGGCTACTGTCGGGCCGCGAGCGGAGCTCCAATGAAGCGGCACGTGGAAATGCTTATAATTGCATCCGCGGCTCCCGCCTGTGCTGGGACTGAAGCTGGCACGGGGCACATGCAGCAATAATTTTGACGGTTGATTGATCAAAGCAGCAGCCGGCGATGTGGTTGTTGTTATTGTTGTTGCCGCTGTTATTTACTGTGTGTGTGTGTGTGTTTTTTTTATCGGTGCTCAACAGCAGAGCAACAGCAGATAGCCGCTTATTTACTTAACTTGGTAACAGCTATTTTACATGCCTTTTATTCATCAAGCGCACATCAACTGCGCTGCAACATTGAGGGTTGTTGCAAGATACAATTTACAAGATACAGATACACTGCTGCTGATACATAGATGTATCTGCAAGTAGCTGCTACAACAGCTGACTCGATTAACTGGCCCTCTGTCGCTGTCTGTGTGTGGACTGCGCTCCGCTGCAATAAATCAAATTTTGAATCGCCTTCGAGCCAAGTTAAATTGCCAGCCGGAAGCCCGAGATGCGGGAGTAACAATCCATTATTGATTGCACACTACAAAACAGTTTATCAATAGTTTGAAGTAGGTTTTTCTTAGCGGAAAATCAAATACAATGTATTCACGGTCTTACAGCCAAGTCAATTGCTGAAAGGAAACGCCATTCGGAATATTTAAAAGGATTAAATTATCTCGCTTAGCTTGGAGCTACAGATTACTGGGCAGCATTAGCAAGTGTTGTGCTTGAATGCAAAGGGTATTACGATTTTGGAGCAACATTTTGAAGATTTCTGCTCTCAACAGTTGATTTGATAACTGACTGTAGTAGTCTCTCAGTTTAGCGCTGTAGCAATAATTCAAAATATATATTATGAAAAACATTTTAGTTTTTCAGTATTTATTAACTAACCTCAGGAGTTCTGCAGACACCTAATTAATCGGACTACTATATAAGATGATTCCCATACTTATCCGGAATCTGCAATAAAGTATATGCACACTAAATTTGGTATTTCTGAGACAATGGTATTTTATATTCGCCTGTCTGAAAATTGCCCTTGTTTACTTGTGTTTGAGTAACAATTTATTGAAAGTACAACTGAAAAGCATTATATTTCAGCTTGCCATAACATTTTTGTAATGCTAACAAGTTACAGATTACAAAGCTGTCTTTTATATATTTCTCTAAAGATTTCTTAATAAAACTCAGGAATTGGTAAATTCTGAATTCAACTGAGATGATTTAAAGTATTAGGCATGTCATATGTTCATTTATTTTATTTATTTTTGTTAAAATCTGAAAAAGCTCAAATGAAATAATTCGTTAGAGGCATTCTATGCCAAACATACGTACTTATTTCGGCTACCAATTATGTGTGCATTTTCCTGTCAGTCCTTAAACAATCTGTAGTGCAAAATACCAAACCAGAAATGCACTCGATATTGGCAAATATGTACAATTGAAGACAAAAAGCAACATTTCTGTTTTAGATGAAGAAATTCTTCGTTAAATTCGCAACATTGTCGCAGAGCAATCAATGCGAATATTGTTTTGCTTGTTTCCATGTGAGAGCTCTATAAAAATGCTGCTGTGCTCAATGTTTTGTTACCTATGACCTGATCTACTCTTTATGCAAGTCACACACACACACACACACACACACGCACACAGACTAGGAGAGGGGGGAAGCGTACTGTGTGCAACTGTTGCAAGCAGTTGGGGCCAAAACAAAGCCACAAGGCTGTGGGTGTGCACGTACGAGTATCTGAAAGATACACAAAATACACACAAAACACCGAGTGCGAGTTGTGGGCACGGATTTTGGCTTAGGCAAATGCAGCAAATGTAGCTAATAAAACAATTATGCAATGCAGCAGCAGCAGCAGCAGCAACAACAACAATCAGTTCGATGCATTGTGATGGCCTTCCACTGGCAACATCATCATCTTCATCATCCTCGTCAGCGGCAACAGCATTGTTGCAGTTGTTGCCTTTGTATGCCATTGTCTGCCTGGCGGCCAGTAACTGTAACTATGCGAAAACTAGGCGCAACTACATGTGTGTATCTGTGTGTGTGTGTGTGTGTGTGTGTGAGTGTGAGTGTGTGTTGGTTGCATGAAAAGTATGCCAAACAATGGCGCCTCCAATGCTAGGCCACAAAAGCCGATTCGCGCCAGTCCCAAGCCCAGGCTCCGGCTCTGGCCCATGCCGAGCCATGCTCAGGCCCCACCTCTCCGACTAATGCATGTGAAATGAAATGCAGGCGGCTCATAGCCATCAGCTTTTGACTGCAGCATAAGTTACATTTCGGACACCAGCCGAGTTAGCAAGATGCCCAGACAAAGGCGTCCAAACAAAACAAGAGAAAAACTCAAATAACAGTCAACTACTTACAATTGCTCAACTGGGATATATCCTGCATTCCAAATGCATTCTCATTCTATTTAACCAGCTTGTTGCAACTTGCGACACACTTTGCTGCATCAAATATTTATTAATCGTTTGACTAATGCCTTTTTATTGATTTGCCATGGACTGTTGGCTGGCGCTCAATTTCTAACTAATTTTGATATTCGAATGCAGTTATAAAAGTCACCCATCACCCTAGTTTTTAAGGCGCCTAAGTTTGTTAGTTTAATGCTATTGGGCACAGCCTAATTAGATCGATATATTCCGAGCTGTCTTGTGTACATTTAAACAGCATAAAATCTGATCAAATGAGAACAAGTTTTTAAACCTTTTCGTACTAATGTCCTCTAAGTTGTTTGCTGAATTAAGCTCTCAGTCTTTAAGGTATATGTGATTGTATCATGAAGCGGCTGAATTTGTTTATAAAAGAAAATAAGCACCGATTTCTAAATCAATTAGGTAGCTGAGAGCCCACCGAATATTCTAGTTCGAGCTCTATTAAATGCTGAGATAATTGGACTACAACCCAAGACAAGCCTGGACATATTAGATTCAAATGAGATTCTGATTGGTGAATCCACATACATATGTCCACATATATTACTTATACATTCATATCATTAACGTAAGTTTGCATGCATTTGATATGTGCAATCCCCAAGGCTAAATATTCAGATCCTAGCTTAATACACTTCTTGATATAGACAGCGATATGTTTTTTAATATGTTAGATATATAAAAAAGTAACCCGAAGCGCTTTCGGTTCTTTCTTTTATGGCCTTGCCGTAGTACGTAGCTATTAGACAAGCTATTTCTATTTGGCATAGTTGTACAGTGTAAACCCCCGATGAGAATTTAGGTAGCATATAGGGTATACAAATTTTCGTTGTAATGAAACTGGCTCGCTGCGCTCATCGTCCATCGTCCAGCGTACGTCGTCGCATGTATCTTTTAGATAATCTTCATTTCTCGTTTGCGGCTAATGGCCTGGCACTGGCACTGGCTATGGCCAGGGCACTGGAACTGGCCAGGGCACTCAAGGATATCGCCTGGCATTGCTGTTGCTGTTGTTGTTGCTGTTGCTGTTGCTTTATGACCATTGGGGTACGCAGCACTTCACTATCTTTTTACTCTTGGCTCTCTTAAATGGGACACGTTGCGGTTTCCCTCTGCGTTGATGACTAAGTGAGCCGTGAGGCCAGAGTCGAGTTTTGAAGCCAGTTTCAATGCATTCGCTACTTGCCTTTTTTGCGGTTTCACATGCTCAAACACATGCGCACACACTCATGCATCTCTCACTCGTCCAAACACACACGTGCATATTTAGAGATACTCAAAATGAGATACAAAGATACATTTGGACTTCCTACCATTTTAGCTGTTTGGGTTTGATGGGCGGCACACACGACGAGCCAACGTTGCGCTCAACAGGACGGACACAACCCTTCAGACTGAGAACCTTCTCATACTCTCAGTCCCAAAACGCAGTCACGGCTCCAATTCCAGACGGGGCCGCTTCCTGGGGCTGGGCTCAGCTCGTCGACTATGCCGAAATGTGTGCCAGCAGGCCGGCCGAGATTTATTTTTTTTTTCGCTGCTTTTTTCTTTGCCTCGTTTTCATCTTCGCAAAATGTGCATTGAAATTTGAGATATTTGCCTTGGATATTACTACAAAAGGCCGGGCCTAAGGAGCGGCGGCATAACCCGACCCAACCATCATCTTACAGTTAAACGCATCTTTTCTCAACTCTTGTCGTCTTCGTCTGGGCCTTTCGTTTCGGGCCTTTGTCGCGTGGGCGTCAGTTAAGATTGGCTTTTATTTTGGCTTGCCTGCAGATCTTTGGCGACGACAACGACAACGATAGCCACATTGGAATGTGACTGAGAAGCGGCTTTCATAATTCTCATACATTGGCTTTTGTCTTTCAAGTGTGTGGCGACATCTCCCCACCAGGCCGCCTGTAACACTGGAAGCTCCAACTTTTGTGTGGGCTCAATGTGATATTATTGTATTAATAAACCACGATTATTTTCTTACAAAGAAAAAAACTGACTACTCGATGCTGCAGTTGCCAGTTAGTGGGAAATCGGGCTATTTTCAAAACGCCTTGCACCGAAAACAGACTTGTTTTTCTTGCAAAAAATTGATATTTTCACAAAAAGCTTTCAACATGACCGTACAATAAATTTAAATAATTTTATATCAACTCATTGCAACATGTAGTAATATAAATTAATTATTTTTTAATATATTTTAAAAACATAAAATCTTAGTATATTTATTATATTTAATGCTATTATTGTATGTTTACATAAAAAGGATATTATGTTTTTGTGCAAATGCATGCAACAAGCAGAGGGAAGCATCTCCGACGCCAATTATGTATATTTATATATTCTTGATCTGCATCATCAGTCCGTCTGTACATCTGTCTGTCCGTCTATTTAATTCTCTTATTAGGGTGTAGCATACTGTGCTGCTGTGTTCCTTCCATGTGAGCCTGCGATTAAAATGAACTCCAAGGTATGCGAAGTCCGTCTTGATGCTTGAGGAGTTCAACTGCTTGGCTTCTGCGGATGGCAAATGTGGAGCATGTCGACTTTCGCCTGTCGATGGCAATTAGTCGCTTGGATGTCCACTTCTGAAAATATTAGGGAAACGTGAGAGGCATATTATTTTAACGATCGAACATTTAATTTAATGCAGCATTGCATTATTCACAGATAAATTTTACCGACATTTTTGTTTTTGCTGCAGATGCAGATAAAATGAAATTTGATTTTCAGCTTTTAAATTAAAATTGTTCAATTAATTGCGAATATGAAATTCTTAAAATATTTTACTAAGGTAACAAAATAGGCTGAGAATTTGCTTTTAATATTTGTTGGTTGGTTTATTGACAATTCTTAGTTTCATAAAAATTATTTAAAAATATTGCAAAAGCAGCTTAGCCAAATATCTTTTGCAAAACATTTCTTTAAATATAAATACAATTTGCACATTTGCATTCATATTTAGAAAATGTAAGCGAGCAAAACGACTTTTTCAAACATCAATGAACAGCAAAATTCAAATAGAATTATTATTATTGAGTTCGTGCTGAGATTTTGATTTGAAAGCTGGATTTTGCTTTTGTATATGTTTTATTTATAAATCGAACATGATTTCTTCTTGAAGCCCCATCATTTGGTTTACTGCACTAATATGAACTCTCTGGTACTAAGTTGGCATTTTAAAAAATGCATATATAACCATAAAGCAAACACAGCTATACAATATAAAATTCCCTCTGCGATTGAGACATGTATTATTCAGGAAATCCCCTTTGAAAATTCAATTGTATTCCATTTCATTGTCCGTTGCTCGGGCAGCGCATAAAAAAATATATATATTTAATTAAAATTAAAACGCACAGCAGCCACGAATTAAATAAACAACTTTTAATTGAGCTCGACAAAAAGTTTAAGCAAACATTGCAAAAATGCAAACGTCATGTGCGATATATACAGCATAAATGCTGTACATGGATGCAAATATATATATATATCGATATATAAAGAGGCTGACTCGATTTCAGATATTGTGTGCCCATAAACCAATTACAACAACAGCAAAAACACAGAAGTACACAAAAGTACACAAACACAAACAAAAGTAAAAATTAAAAATAAAAAAGGAAACAATAATAATAACTGAGTGTGACACATGGCAAGGAAATGCAATTAAAAAATATGCCTTTTAATTGGCCAACGCCGTGTGGCCCCGGCTACACCTTTTGCCCACCTGCCGTGACATTAATTTGAGTTAGCTTCACACAGACAATTGCAATGCCCACATGCTGTAATCCGAGAAGTGCTACGGTATTTCGTATACTCTTACAAGATTTCATGAATTGGTGATCAAATGTTGTTTAATAAACGCTACAGAAATACTTTAATTTATTTCACAAACATCTTAATTTAATTGGAACGCAAAATTTTTTGTAATATATTTATATATATATACATATATATATGTCTTATTTTGACAAATTATTTTTAAAAAAATTTTAAATTTATATAAAAATATGAATGCCCATTTTCATAGTTGTATCTTTGATATATTAGTGTATTCAGACTTCGAAACAAAACATTTATTATATTTAATTAAATTGTATGTCCATTTGCTAAGTTTCGACTAAATTATGAAGGGTATTCAGCCTTCGAAAGACACAATGTTTTGTTCAGTCATGAGCAAACATTTTTTTTGTGGAGCGAAAGTTTTGCCAATCGTAATTTGAGACACTTATTAATCATAAAATAATGTTAAGAGGGGCAGGAGGCTCAGCATCGAGAGATCTGTGTTATTGTCACATGGAGCGTGTGTGTGGGGCGCCACTTAAATCAAAAATCCGAAAGCTGCATGCGGCTCAGTAAATAAAATTGATGGTCTCTGCATTTGGCCGATTGGCTGAGTATTGTTTTACCAAAGGGTTCGCCAATAATTTGTAACCATATGCAGCAGGAAATTACAAGTCGTTGAACTAGAGTTTCATCGGGCCGGCATTTTACCAGAAGGGGATAAACGCCTGAAATAATGGGGGTGTAAAGGAAATGAGTTTGTAATATTAAAATAGGAATTGTAGATTTTAATCTATATTTTTTTCTGCGTGTAGGCAACAGAAGAACGCCTCGACAAAAACTAATTTTGGTTCGGATATGATCAGCAATCAAAATTAAAATGTGTATATACAAATTATTTAATTATTATAACATTAACATTTCAGATATTCTGACCAAACTCGACATTTATAAGTTTAACTGCGATGCTTTCATTTATGAAAGAACCTTACCAACAAAAGCACGATCAGTCAAAAAATAGGCTTTTTCAAATTCGGGACTTATTAGTTCCCCTTTGATCCTGAATACCCTTATCAATACCCTTTATCATAGCTGCTACAGGAAAGATCGGTCGCATAGTAGGATGACAAAAGGGTTTGTTCTCAAGTATATTTTCATCAAACTTAGAATTTTCGCTTATTTTTTTTCTTCACTGTTCTACAGTGTATTAAGTCTTCGGCGTGCCGCAGATATCCTTACTTTCTCGTAATATTTTTATAAGTATATCAAAGAAATTAGTGTTATTTTTAAGTAAAGTATTTGGTATATTCCATCTTTTAGAAAACTTTGGTGTTTATATAAATGATTATTAAAAACAAGAGTATTTTTATCTTTATCATAAACTCTATCAAAAGCTAATTGTACAATTTTGAAATTTTGTAACTGAAGCTCACAGAGCAGAGTATTTAAGAGCGCATAGCTTAGCCAGAGCAGAGTTCTGCTCTGCGTGCCACATATGAGGAGAAATAAGAACCCAACCCAAGCCCATGAAAATTGCCTTTGCTTCACTATCCATTCACGCCGCAAGCCCTGCTCCCCAGTTGGCCATCACATTTTTAGCATTTGACCCTTTTGGCCTCTTTCCCACATCCTCTGACCATATGCACAGCCACTTTGTGCTGTGGCAAGGCTCCCATCATGGCCAGCAAAAAAAAACAAAAAGAAGAAAAAAAGGAAAAAGCATTACCCAAACATTACATAGCCTACCCCTGATGCTGCGTACCCCCCCGCTTAGGCTGTCCTTCATTTGGCATGCAAATGCGCAGATCGAACTGATAACATCAGGCCAAATTGTAAGAGGAGCGGGTGCGGGCGACGGCGGGCGGGCTGCATAGTTTTTGTTTTTGGTGTGCAAATAACAATGCCGCCAACAAGCGGGAAAGCCTAGCCAGAGTATCAGACAACGGCGACGGCAACGGCAACGGCAACGGCAATTGCAAGAGCAACAAAGTGGCAGACAAACTTTGCAGAACGCAGATAGTTTCGCAAATTAAATTGCGCAGATGGGGCGGACGAGGCAGACGGAATTGGGTCATCATCATCATGAGGATCATGAGGAGGAGGACAGCAGCGGCAAAAACCATACATATGATATATGTATCAAAGCCAATAGGCCAAAAAAGTGCCAACGCGAAGCCGTCAAAAACGGCAGCAGCAACAACAACTGACATCAAGCCATGATGTGGCAACTGCAACACTTTCGCTAACAAGCCGCCACAAACAGCCAAGTTGTTGCCACGTGGCGCTGTCTGTCCTGACAGCCGCTAAATGTGGCCCGAGGTCACCAACAGCGTTGCGGCTCTAACTGCAACTTTGACTTTAGCCCATGTGCAACTTGCAACTTACCACGTGCAACGTGCGCGACCAGCAATGTGCAATGTTGTGCGTGCATAAAACATCAGCGGCGCGACCCACAACCCCAGCCCAAAAAAACCAAATCCTCGCACCCACATGGCGCAACGCATAAAGTTTGGTTATAAAAATGTTAACAACGCTGTCAACGACATGTCGACGAGAGCGACGTGCAACACCAACAACTGCTGCAACAACAACAACAACAACAGCAACAACAACGACGACACTGATCACTGGGCTAAGTAATAAAGTCTCAAGTTAGTTGCTGCTGATGGCAACTCTGGCAGCGCTGCGCGAGAGTTGCCTGCATCAGCTATGCAGAGAAAAATGCACAGATGTGTGTGCACACACACACATACACACACACACACTCACATTCATTGGCACACACACATAAAACTGGCATTTTTATGGCAAGTTTTCGAAAATGAATTTTTGATCAACTGCAGCAAAGTTCAAACGCACACACACATCCACCCAGCTGCTCACAGTCATGTGTGTGTGTGGGTGTGTTCGAGCATTTCTTTGAAACGTGCAGCTCAAAACGCGCCACATGCCACTTAAACTTGGACGCCGCCTCCTCCTTAAATAGCCAAAGAGAAAAGTTCGCAATGAAAACTTAAGAGACTCCATTAAATTTCATGTGTTTGGGTTTCCATATAAAACAAAAGTTGCTTTGGCAACCATCAACCAACTATATACTAATCGAAACTAATAGAATGTTTATTTAAAATGCAAGGTTTGAAGGCAAGAATATGTATATGTACAAATATATAGATCGAAGCTGCAAGCCAAAAAGAACTATCGGTTCAAACCCAGTCCCTGGATTTCTACTTAAATTTTTCTTTGAGTCTAGGTTTTGGTCCTTGCTTGTTAACATAATTGATCAGTTTTTCAATTAACAATTCTATTAACATTTAACATTAACATTTAAAGAAATCGTACATATATATATATATATATAGAAGATTGGCATCAGTTAGGTAAATACCACAATGTCTTTTATACTTTTGAAAAATGTCTCTCTCAAAAGGTTTCGTCTTAAATCAACAGGAGACAATCTGTACATAAAAGTTTAAAAAATATGAATTGCTTATCATTGAATCTATTTTTTTTTTTTTGTATAATTATTATATTAGAATATAAAACATATAATTTCTTCTTTTTTCATTTTCCTTATTTGCCTTCACATTGTTCTATTTCTTGTTTTTTCTTACCTCTCAAATAATTAATTTGTTGCATGCTGCTCGATTTTCATGAAATGTATAATACAGCTTCTCATTGCCACACAATACCAGAATCAGCTCCATTGTCACTTTAATTTGCACATTTGGTTGTCAATAGAAAGAAAGAAAGAAAAAGTGACTGACTAGCTCATATTTTAGATTTCATATCAATCAATTTGCAAATATTCGATATGATTGCCACGAATATTTTGCGCATTGGCTTGCTAGCTCAATTTTGAGCACACACCCAAGCACTTATACACACACTGGCTCATACACAAACACACACGCACATGCACACACACACACATTTACTGAAAAGCCACTGACAGCTAGACCCCAAACCAATGGCCCATTATCAAAGCAAAAGGCGTTTGCCCAAGCTACTCTCACACCTCGAAACTCATTTGGTTGGTCGGTGGTTACTTTTACCATTTGCCTTACGGCTGCTGCTGCTGCCTGCCTGCTGTGGTTTTGTAGCAGCTTCCTTTGTGCCCCACCAGACGAGAGTGAAGGCTGCAGTCGGGCAGAGTGAGTGGCAAACCATCAGCTTTGCTTTCTATTACACTTACATGACACATACGCACACATACACACGCACACACACAGGCAGACAATTGTCGCCCCACATTGACCCCGAAATGAAAAAAAAAAAAAATTACATAGCTAGGAAGGAGGGTTGGGGAGTTTTGGGGTGGCAAAAACCGAAACGTTGTAAATTCATAAAATTTGCTGTTTGATGCGTTTTCAAGTAAATTGAGTTCCAACCCTCAACGAAGTGAAATGAAATAAAAACCACACCATACAGCGACCCCAAAGGCGCAGCCCCTTAAGCGAAAGCAGCAAAACCGGGCACAGCAGTGAGAAGCGTGCAGAGAGAAGCGAGACATTTGAAGAGATGAGTCGAGACGCGTTGGCGACGCACGCCGCATGTTAAATGTCATTTTTATAGCGCTTTGATTATATTTTCTATTATCGAAGACATTTCGGCAACACACTCACACACACACACACACAACCCTCAAAATGTTTGGTGTGGCAAAAAACACCCCCCAACCCACTTGGCGCAGCCACTTCGCAGAGCTTAGCACGTAAGCCACTGCGACATATATATAGTATATACAAAAAAAAAAGAGACAAGAGTGAGTGAGAGAGAGAGGGTGCGGGAATTGAAATGTGAAATCAAATTAAATTAAATAACATAAGCATAATAATGTGTAATAATAAATGATAAATTATGTGAGTCTGTCCAACACGGCGTATGCATAATTTTCCCAATATATAAACCAAATGTAATCGCATTGAGTGAGACGCCGCACACACACACACACACACACACACACACACACATCACATTTTTGCATAACAAATCAATGCTGAAATATTAAAATGCATTTGCCGCAAACGAGACAAGCAACAACAACAACAACAACAACAGCAACAACCAAACAATAAATAACTAAAATTCATGTTTAAATTTCATAGAACTGGCAGAGAACGGAAAATATTTGCATTTCCTAACAGATATTGAGACATTGAGCACTTGCAGCAAATGCAAATTGTTGCTGAACATAATCAAGCCAGCCATGCCACATGCATGCTATATAGTATCCATATCAATATATACACACACACACACACACACACACGCAGACACACATGTGCACTATCTATAGGCTGAGCGCTGTTTTAATTATGAGTGAAAGAGATAGCGAGTGTGTGTGATAGGAACAAAAGGCTTATCAATTTTGCAGCTTCATTTGGTAAATTCTTAAAACCGAGCTCTCTGTCTGTGATTTTTGTGTCACCTCCCCCGGGGGCATCTTTGTCGGACAGTGGCCCTGGCTCGGGCTCGGACTCAACCTAATCTAGATGCATACCACAATGTCCAAGTGCTTGGCATAGTTCGCGGACAAAGTTCGTGTTCTATATAAGGGAGAGAAGAAGAAAGTGCGGAATTAATCTAAAATTGTTTGAAATTAAAACCTATAATTATGGATACATACTCCTTTTCCATACGATAATTTATGCCGTAGTTGTTTTAAGTTCTGCGTAAATATATTTGTTTATTACACATTTGGTTTGTTATTGTTCATATTATTATATTCATACTTGGTAGTATCCATATTTCTGATATATTCCGAGCCTCTGTGTTCTCTATTTAAAGTTATGCAGTTTCCACTAGGCCTGTTCTATATGTCAACTTCTTTCAATATTCTCGGAATCGGATTGGATTGGTGTTCTTTATTTCAATTTTGATCAAATCTTATATTTTCTTTTAAGTTGGCAATATAATTGAATTTTTCATTATCTTGAAAAGTTACGGCATTTTCCACTGATATAATGCCTACATAATTTGAATGAGTAATCATTTTTAGAAAACTATCGAACCTGTTCCACATTTCGATTTCGATCAAACGGCTCCAATTTTGGTGTTCCTTATTTCGACGGTCGTTCTCAAAAGTTATGTCTTTGACTTCTGTTTTACTTAATAAATAAAAAAAAATATATATTTATTATATATAATTTTTGGTAATATTCGCCAACCCTCCGCGACACACTTCGCATGATGACAAAACCCATTTCTACTCAAACAAAAGTGTATTTATAAGTAAAAAATCATGAGGCCCGCATGCGAATTCCATAGTGTTTTTCTTCGGAACACTTGAAGCAAAAATATTAAATAAACACAAAAACTAAGAGTTTGATATTCTCTTGTATTTTATTTTTGCATTTTATGCCTGACTGCAAGGCCGGCCACAATGCGTCCTAATGCAGATTTAAGGGGTGACTGGCTTTCAATATTTGCCATACTTTTAATTTATACATCAATTACTCTAGTCTATTTTCCGTTTGCTGAACAACAACAATTTTTTTGCAGCCGCAGAGAAATGTGTTTTGCTTATGTCTCCGTGTTTGTGTGTGTGCGTGTATTTTTCTGGGGTTTTTTGGATTCCATATTGGGCAGAGCTCAACATAATCCGCTTGGCGCTTGCCGCTTAAATGCAAACAAGTGTACTTTTATGTAAATACTAATAGATGATTATGTAGTTGAGCAAACACCAACAACAACAACAGCAACAACAATAACAATCGGTCACACATAGTTACATGTAGACAAAGTGCACTCAACCAAGAGGCAAAGCTCGTTTGTAGTCGAGCATTTGCATTGTATTTGTTGTTGCCTCGAGGTCATTATATATCGAGAACAGCAGTTGCCAAAATGTTCCCAAAAGCTTTTGTGTGACAAGTTCAGAGGGAACGCCGTGAAGGGGGGCGGGGTCGTATACAAGCTAGTAGGGACTAGGTGCAGGTCAAGGGGACGGGCCCGCTTGCATTACATGCTTCAATTACAACAGCTACAACAATAACAACAACAACACAGAAACAAAAGTAACGACAATGGACAGCAGCATTGGGTATTGTCGCATTGTGGAAACAAAACATGGAAATACGAAAAAACAAAGAACCAACATATATCATGCATAGTTAAGCATGCTAATGACAGACTATGGATACCCCGTAAACAGTAGAGAAGTATGCCAAATAGAATGTGCAAATTCTAAATAATTTTAAAAATAGCAAAAGAAGAAATGCGAATTTTAAATATTAGAAAATACACCCAACAAAATAAAATAACATAGAAAATGAATGAAGCAATGGGTTAATATCAATTACCTTCTATATTATCAATATATAACCAACTTCTCGTAAATAGAAATCAAACAAACAGATATAAATTTCTCTTTTAGACACATATATTAGGAAACCCCCTTATACATTCCACAAACAGGGTATTTAAAAAAAGAAGTAATAAAAATCCTAGCAAGAGGGACATGAAAATAAATGTCATTGACTAAATGACAAATATCTTGACTATTTTTTTTTTTTGCTATCGTTGTTGGCTGCATAAAGTACAAACACATATAAATACAATTTATAGATATGCATATCTATAACTGTGTGCAAGTGTGTGTAAATAAGCGGGTGCATGTGTGTGGGAGAGAGAACAAACAAGCATGTAAAACAATCCATAAAGCCAAATAAAAAAGCGTCAAAGACAAAGGCAAAAATGTTTCAATATTTTGCAAATGTTTGCAAGCGTGTTTGCTCATCAGTGTGTGTGTGTGTGTGTGTGTGTGCTTAGATGGCGTGTGTGTGTGGGTGAGTGTGTGTAAGCTCTAGTGTAGTTGTCAAATTAGTGAGAAACACAGAAAGTTGGGTGCTTGTGCGCGGGGTCAGGGTTCGAGTTGAATGCAGTACCAAAATATACACACAAAAGCTTTTTCAGCTGTCAAAGACAAAATTACAAATGCGGCCAAAAACCAAAGGCGAAACACACTGAAACTCAAACGAAAGGCTGTTGACTAAATAGCAACAGCAATGACAACAACAACAACAACAAACGAGAACAATGGCCAAAAAGGGTTCCTGACTGGTGATTGACCTGTTCACAGAGAAACGACTAAACAAAAAAAACGAGAAGCTTTGTGCGACGCTCAAAAGTAGGCAACGTTTTTTTGCATGCGAGCGCACAAATTCTATTTTATAAGGATAATTGAAATTGATACTGAAATCCTAAAGGAATATTGTGGCTTTAATATGCAAATCACATGGTTTCTTAAGTAGACCATAATTGGGTCGGATCTGTTAAGCAGCATTTGCTGTGCGAGCACACTTTGTCGATTTAGTTCAATTTGAG
The DNA here is from genome assembly GCF_030788295.1 of Drosophila virilis. Lineage (NCBI taxonomy): Eukaryota > Metazoa > Arthropoda > Insecta > Diptera > Drosophilidae > Drosophila > Drosophila virilis. Next base: position 12,455,931 of record NC_091546.1, on the reverse strand, counting down.
ACTTATTTGGTGAGAAGGCTCTTCAATATTTAACTGCTAAGCCCAACAGAGTTCCAGTTGCACAGCTGACATCTTGCTTTGTACATTTGGAGTTTTATACAATACAATATATTAATGTCAAACATTTAATAAGCTACAAAAGAAAGGCAGGTTTTTATGCTTTAAATATATAATTTTATAAGCTAGTGAGTAACTTAATTGAAACTAATTCCCGTCTTTAGTTAAATCACACAGTTTACTGTAAATCAAATTCTAAACAAATTGATTGTAAACATTTATTACAAATGTTATCGAGTTGTATTGGTAGTCGAATACAGCTTATATTTGGTATTGGTACATTTGTATATGTGAGTGACAATATGTGTATATGTATATGTATGTGTATAAAAAAAAAGTTTTTCTTAATACAGCCCTTCTATGAGCTTCTCATGAAATCAAGTAAGGCCTGCAGTTCAAGTTTAACACCCACAGTGCTGCAAATTTAAGAGCTTAAGTAGACCTAAATGTTGCCCTTCTATGCGATTCTCATGAATTTAAGCAGACTTACAGAGTTTCATGCTTTGCTTGCAGTGATGTACTGGCAACCTATTTTTATAATTTCTTTTTGTCTCCCACTGTCACTCACCTTTTTCTCTTTCTTTTCCCTGTTTTCTAATGCATCTCCTACTTCTTATTTCTTTCAGCTAAAACATAGCCATAAATTAATAGTTCGTGCGTCTATGAATACTTGGGTAAGTACATGTTTATACAAATACATCTTTATACATAAATAGTGGAAATAACAATTATGACTAGACATGGATTATAAGTATAATATCTTTGACCTCATGTGCTTGATCAGCACGAATGCCCAAAGGCATTTATTAAGTGAGAAGTTATTTAAATACAACTATTTATTTAGAATCAAAATAAAATTAGAGAGTGCTCTCCCTCTATTTATTATACAATTCTATTTGTAGACACAGTGCGGTTTTTATAAGTTATGCAAATAATTAATGCATACTTACGAGCACGCAGCCAGACCAATAGCATTAACCAAAGCTACACGAAATGGCTCTGGCCTTCAAGCCGATTATACAGACCAGGCTCGCTTAACTATATGGTGGATTAGCATGTAAAACATCGTTTACTCAACCAAAGGGGCGTTATAAGTTATTGTTAGAGTGTGGCGGGCGGTCTGTGGGGCTGAGGGGTTGGTTGCTGGTGTTGGCGTTGGCGTTGGGTTCAGAGTTCAGCAGCAGCAGTAAAATGCTTCACGCCCCTCAGTCAAATCAGTGATAAACACAAAGGCAAACAAATGCGACAACTAAGTGCGATAAGGATGAGTACAAATATATTTATTTATATTTTTTTTTACCCAGACGCAACGAACAGCAGCTAAAGGTCAAAGTGCAGCTACGTTTACGATTACCAGGCGCATTTATTATTCATTAGATGTATACGAAAACATGCAAACTACACTTCACACTCATCACACACACACACACACACACACACACACACACACAACACACACACACACACACACACACTCATAGACTGAACAATAATAAATATTGTAATGGCTCGTCGAACAAATATAAATTGACACATAGATAAAGTTTCTGGGCGTCGGCTGTTGCCGCCCAGGCAGACATTGTTCATCATGATGATGATGATGTGGCCGATGATGATGATGTGGCCGATGATGTTGATGCTATTGTTATCAGGCAAAGTAATGATATTTCAATATCATATGTGTATTCGTGTGCTCGTCTGTGCCGTGGCTATTCCCGTGCATTCGAGCTGAGGTCAGTTGCCTGCCCTTGTTGCGGCTCAATTTAATTTCTTCATTTTGACCTTTTTATGGCCTTTAAATGTCTATTTCGAAAATTTTGTTGTCATCTTTGTCATACTGCTCATTATTTTTGACAGTTTTACAGCCCGTTTTCTAAGCACTCTTGTTTCTCTTTAAGCTCTTGTATTAATTAAGACTTGAAAATAATTAAGCTGTGCAAGCATAACATTTATTCAACTTTTCTTTTCTACATTTCTTGTAGTCAACTTTCTAATTATTTAATATTCATCTATAGAAAACGTTGTTGATAAAACCTACTAGGTATAAACTTAATATAAAGTAGTAAAAGGGATATCCTGAACCTTCTTTCTCTTAGACCTAAAGCATTTTCTATTTTTATTATAAATTGTTTCTTGTAATTGATGTCTTCAATAATTGTGAAAAATATCGTTGCAATCAAATTTCAAAAAATGCATTATCTTAAGCCCAGTTGAATATTTATTCAACCTCGATTACTCATTATTCTCGCCCCGATTGAGTGCTCCAAGTTTGTCATCTTAACTTAACTGAGTTAACTTTAAGCACTTTTATGCCCTGCAACCATTAAATGGCTCAAAGGGGTATAATGCTTTTGAGGAAAAGAATGTAACTAACAGAAAGAGACTAACTTGAGCAGGGTGACGAGCTGATAAAAACTGGGGACTTTACATTTTTATGATGATTCTTCTATTTCATAGACAGAACGAGCTTAAAACTTGCGAATCGATATCTGCCGCCATTTTCAAAATGTCGATAAATATCGATTTGCCAGATACACGAAGCTAGGTATTTAAAATCTCATATGATATACACAGAATGAAACTGTTTCCCTTTTTGAATAGCTTCCCCCAAAATTGAGAAAACTGTCATTTTTGCGCCCTGATATATACAGACTTTTTTGTTATATTTAAGCCCTACAAATTGCTTTAAGTTTGGATTGGATACACAACGAAGCTATTCAAGACTACAATTTTAATTTATAGTGTGGAATGAAGCTATTTGTTTGTTACTTCAGCTTGACTTTAACTTAAGGGTATCTCTGAGTCGAGCACTTCTCTTCTCTTAGTGCTGCCATTTGAAGGCATAGAAAATGACCCAAAATGGTCTTCAATTGCCGGCTAGATTTCACTCCATCAGCTTTTAGCGTGCAACCTCGAATTCATTCCATACCTGACCACGACCTCAAGCACAAACAATGCCACGTTTCTGACACCCGTCTCTTAGTCCAAGTCCAAGTCCAATTCCGATTACCAACTTTGCCATTGCAGTTGGCCAATGCCAGCGGCAAGAGGAACAGCAGCAGCAGCAGCAGCAGCAGCTCCATAGACAATATTAATGATGCACAATTGTCAAGAACTTTCACTTGGGCCTAGGCCACTTGAAATGTGGCCGGGGCAGGTCTGTTGCTGCGGCCCCCTTCCGGCAGCTGCATTGACCCACTGTGCACCGTAACCGCAATGACACGCGTCGTTTGTGTTTTTGTTGCTGTGGAAAACTCTCTTTCAGCTCAATTGAGACGCACTCTAATGGCAATAATTATGCGGCTGTATGGCTGAAAGAACGAGAGAGCAAATCCCCATTAAAAAGACAAAAACGATGATTGAGTGTGCGTATTTTGGGTCTCAATGCGGCCACTAAGAGGGGTCGGGCACAATGCCACTGCTGACTACGTGGAGGGTGGTAGGGGGGTGGGGGCAGGTAGCTGTGGGGGCGAGTGCATAGTCGGCTTTCACCACAAAAGATGCTGCCCGAGAACGTCAAGAACGACGATAATGCACTTCAAGTGGCTGCGGCAACGGCTCATTGTGTCTGCCACAAAACTCCCCCCCCCTCCCCCCTACTACTTTGCTGCAGCTGTCCTGATTGTTTGCCCCCTTTAACTAGACTAAGTTCCAATTATTTGTGCGGTCGATGCTCAGTGGGCGGACAGGAAGTGGGCGGCGGGTAGGTGAGCGGGCGTTAGCTTTAAAGCGCTGTTAAAAAAGCTGCTGGTTCGGGTTGGGCGGCAGCGTTGATGGGCGTGGCTGTCGACGGCAGTTGTTTGCAGGAAATGGCTTTTTTGCTACTATGTGCGACTTGCATTTGCCACTGCCCCATTCCCACATTATACCCTGTACTCATTAAATGACCAACAAGTCTCGGGCAACTGGCAGCGATTTTTTTATGTATTGCATTATTAGAAAAAGGCAGAAAAGCTCGGAATTAACGGGAATCGAACCTTGACTAAAAAGATTTTTTCACAGATTCCAAAATATGAATATATAGAGAATATATGTAAATGAAATTATACAAAAATGTAAATGCTCTATTCAAAAGTTGCAAAAATTGTAGAAAACAAGGTTCGAACCCCAATTGGCTATGAACTTTAATTTATTTGTCAAGCGACGCTCTTTTCTAGACGAAGCGCTCTTCTATCTCTTGCGCTCTGATGGAAAAAAAAGCAAAGAGAGAGACAAAGAGAATAAGAGTAGAAGAAGAGTTCTCACACTGAGAACTATATTGATGCTTTATGTATTAAAAATGTTCACATTAAAGGTGCGTGCTTTTTATAGAGTATCTCGAGGTCAAGCTGGTCTAACAGTCTTTTTTTTTTTCTTAATTTTTTTCCACTTTGTGTGTGCTCCATTTTGTTGTGCGCATTGTTGTAATTGTTGTTGTTGCGGTTTTGACTTATGTGCGCGCTTAATTGTTGCTAAGAAGTGAAAATCAACGGCAGCAGCAGCAGCAACAACAACAACAACAACAACAGCAGCAGCAGCAGCAGCGGCAACAAAAGGGAAAATAAATCCAGCAGAGAAGCCGCTGCTCTCAAGTGGTGGGCGGCAGTCAGAGGAAATGGGTGTGCATGGATGGGGCAAGGGAGAGCAAGGCAGAGGGCAGGGCACTGGCACGGCTGTGCGGTCGATTAATGTGACTACCGTCTTGACTTAATTTCATTTTCGTTGCATGCATGCCCGGATTCAGGACTGTGGAGCCAGAGCCGAACCGACGACCTACACATAAAGAGAGAGAAAAGCAAGGGGGGGAGGTGTGGAGTGGGCGCGGGGAAGTTTGCTTTGGGATTGGTTTATGCAGCGCGCGCAACTGAGCCGCAATCATTTGGCCGTTTTTGCATATTTTCGTGCAGTTTTGCAGTTTGATGGTTTCTGGCTGGCAGCGACAACGTCTGCAGTGCGCACACTGGGCCAAACTTGATTTGTATTGGTGACAATTTAATAAGCTTCAATATTAATACATTTCTCTTTAATAATGATCTAATCAACAATTAACTAACGTAAATATTATGAGAGCTTAGTAGTTAAAAACTTAATAAGGTCGAAGAAAGTAATTAAGTTAATATTGGAAATCACAGGAAAAGTAAAAGCCTAAATTTGATAAATTAATTTTAAAAAATTTGCGGTAGCTTGTGTATTTTTGCAGCTTAAATGCCATTAAAATATGCCTAAGTTGATAATTACTTCTACATTTTAATTCAGCACATGTTTCTGCTCTGTTGTCCCACTGTGCATACTTTGCCTGCGCCTTTCTGCATGTTGTTGTTGTTGGTATCATCAACGCCTACGAACATGCCAAAAAAAAAAAAAGAAAAGAGTGAAAAATGCATAGGCGAAAAAGAAAAGAAAATAAGAAAAAAATGCAAACACCGCGTGGCGAAAGCGAAAAGAAGGCAATGCGCGTAGACATGGTGCTAGAATGAAAGAAAGAGAAAGAGAGAGGGAGAGAGGGAGAAAACGGTTGGAAGAAGCAGCAGCTTACCCGTAGTTCACAGTTGGTAGTTATGCGCCGCTTAGTCACAGCTGTGGCGCTGACAAGCAAAGCGCCCGCAGTTTCTCTGCTCTGCTCTCTGCTCTCTGCTCCTTCCGCTCTTCGCACTTTGCATATGCATGCTCATGCACATGGATCCAGGCAACGGCAGCTACAACAACAATGCGGCGCCCCATAGAAAACTGACGCGCATATTTCTTAATCTTTTTTGTTGCGCCGTCTTGCTTGCTTCTCCGCATTCGCTTGTGTGCATATCCATCATGCCTGGCAAGCGACCTATGCTCTCACCCCCGCACTCTGCTCTCTGCACTCGGCCTCTGCTACTGCATTCATGTGCATGCCACGCGCCGCTGCGTCGTCGTCGTCGTCGTCGTCGTCGCAGCACAACTCTATTTGGAATCTTTGTTTTTTCTGCTGCTGCTGCTGCCGTCGACGCTGAGCTCCACTTGATCTTTGACCCAATTTGTATTGCATTGTTTGAATGGGAATGCAAAATCTCCTACTCCGCGCTGCTTGCAGTTTAATTTTCTGCTTTGTCGTCGCCATTCGCCCGTTCGCCGCTTCAATTTGATTTGATTTAATCCCGCGCACAACAAAAAAAAAAAAAAAAAACACATGCGAGCATAAAAAAATCAACGCTTGCAATTTTTTGTCGCCTGCCATTTTGTTTATGTGACGGCCGCAAGGGAGCCGAGCGGAGTGTCACCTCTTCACTGTGGGGCCATGCAAATTGCGTGTGTGTGCCTCGCGCTCTCTTTTGCTGTTATTGTTGCATTCGCTGTTGTTTTTGTTGCTGTTGACATTCGCGCGCTGCTTTAATTAAGCGCATTAATGTCACAAACTTATGAGAAAAAGAAGCTCTGCCAGTCGACTAGAGGGGGGCGAGCCAAGGGAATATCATAAAGCGCAGACGAAGCAAACAGTGGGAACAGCGGAACATAACCATAACTTTAAACGCTTTGTTGATCTTTAGTTTTAAGCGCATGCTGCTGATTTTTATCTGTACACTCTTCATGCGGATCACATGAGTTTTTAAAATCATTTTGTTACTTTTCGATAAATTTATTTGCCAGACATTTTTAACATAAATTTACATGGAGAAGTGCTCCAGACCATTGCAATACAGTTATTTTTTTTTATTTATTTTATTTACAGTTGTTTAGTTCATACGCACACACATTTACATTTCAGTGCATTCGCTCTTCGGTGCGCTTTAACTCTCACACTGCTCTCTTGATTGCCAATGCAAATTTACGCCAATTGGACGCTGCCGTTGACAACTCTCTGCAGATCAGCCGCTCTCGCGCTGCCATTGCCCCTTTTGTATTTGTATTGACAGTGTTGTCAGCTCTCGTAAGCTGCCTTTATTATTATTGTTGGGCCTGGCTGGAAAGCACACACACACAGACACACACACACACACAAAAACAAGCTGTTGTAAGAAGATGAAATCAAAAGCGGTTGCTTATATGAAGTTATTCCCGCTTTAAATACACAAAACAGCACACTGACGCACGCACACACACGAATGCAGATTAATGCAGAAGCACGCATGCATATTTCTCAATACATGTGTGTGTGCGTGCGTGCGTGTGCATGTACGTTTGTATGTGTGCACAAATGCAGCCGTTAACATTTCTATGCGACGCTGGTTTCAAACACCTTCATTGTCGTCGCTTTGGCGTCGGCTTCACGTTCTACCTCTTCACTCTGCCCCCCCCCCACTCTTGCTCGCTCGTCAGGTGCGTTGCGGGCCGCCGAGCTTGTGAAATTTATGTTATTTGCGGTGGCCGTTTGCATAATTTGCGTGTTTGTATAAATGCATGTTATAGTATATACATATATATATACACATATACCTGTGTGCAGGTGTGTGCGTGTGTGTGTGGGAGCCCACCTCTCTGGCTGCGAGCTGTTGGTATTTCATTTTCATTTGCACCAAAAATTTAAAACTTTGTTTGCACTACATGAGAAAAACGATACGAAACAACCCCGAAACACAAAACAAATTCGTTGCGGACGTGTAGGGGGTCAAGAGGTCATTTGATAGAAACATTTTCAGCAGGCTATTGTCGAAGCAGGCACTGAGCTGCAATTAAGCTGCCCAACTTATAGCGAGAATTGCTTTTTAAGGGGATAAAGCAGCGCAGAAAAGGGAGAAACTATCGCGATACTATCGCCTCATCGGCTAGAGAGTATTTAGATTTAGAAGATACTTTCCCGATTTAGGCGAAAAATAAATTAAACATTATTAAAAAAAAATTACACTCTCGCTATATGAGACAATATCATATTAGATACACAGATACTTTTGCGTGCACCGTTTAATAAATCATCTTGACTTCAAATAACGTCAAATAAATTTTTTTGCATATTATTTTGAATATTTTTCACAAGTTTAAGGTATAAATATGCCATATCAGCTTGTCTAAAACTTAATGCAGACTAAATAAAATACAGTTGAAAAACGCTTGGCGCATAATTTAAGCACCGCCGGGATTAAAGTTGCCGAAATGTTGAACAGAAACCAAAAATTGTTTTCATTCCGGGAACTCGAGCAAACTTTTGTTGACCTGTAAACGTTTTATCTATGCATAATTTGACCTGTGCCCGAATTTAAACCAAATGCTGCAAAAGGGGCAAAAAACTGAAATGTGTTTTGCGTGCGAGCTATAAAATATATTTTTCTAAAATGGGTCAACAGTTGCATTGTTAGCCCGTATATGTTGCACGATGGTTACGCTCAATTGGTCCATTTTGTTGCTCGTGTTGTTGGTATTGGCGCTTTGTCATGTTGGTTAATTAAATTATTTACGTTGATATTTTTCGTTTTGGCCTTTTGGTTATTCGAGCTGGGCGGCGAAAAAAGCGTCTAATAGTATGTTGCATATATTTTAATTAGCTTTTTCTGCGGCTGCCATTTGCATAATGCAACAATTCCAATTAGTGTTTGTGCGCCTAAAATTTCAATTACATTTTCCACAGCAAATCGAGCTAGTCGGCATTAAAAAAAAATATATATATATATATAACACACACGCGCGTTATACAACACTGGCTGATGGAAAATTCCCTGAAATTATTAAAATATATAAAATGTAGCATACTTTTCAGCGCCGCGCTTGACTGTGTGCGGCTGTGTGCGTGTGTGTGTGTGCAAAGCTTCGAATTTCTATCATATCATTTGTTGCTCATTTAAATACCGTAATTAAGTGATAGCATGGTATCTATTTATATGCTGGCTGTTGTTGCTGCTGTTGTTGGGCCTAAAAGCCCTCGCGTGCACACACGCCTCGCTTGGTGTGGCCCGGGCTGCCGGATTTAAGCGCAAACAGTTGCTTATTTTGAAATTTTATTTAGAGCTAATTGTTTCCTGCTGCGCCAGCTACCCGGCTACACCGCTTCCTCCCCTCCCGCACTATACCTCCTGCTGCCAGAGAGGTCAGCAACAGCAACAAACCACAGTTCGCACACACACGCGCACAACAAGCAAACCTCGCACACTTTCGTTCTCTTTCTATCTTTAGCACACACACACACTCATACACACGCATATGGCAACCTTTTGAAAAGCTTGACCGAAAGCTGCACACACACACACACACACACACACACACACTGGCAACGCTACGCCCGACGCGTCGTCCGCACTTCGATTGTTTGTTTATTTGCTTGTTTGCCTTTGCCTGTTCACACTTCGCGTCGCAGCGACGTCGACGCTCGCTGCTGGGAGGCTGAGCGGGCCGAAGGGGTTAGGGAGGTAAGGGCCGATAGCAGCTTGCTGTGAAGGTATTGCAAATCGATGGCCAAATATAAAACTGTATTTTTTAAATGCAGCATATTTCAGTTATGTATCTGACACAGTTATTCGGCAATATATATATTCGGACTGGCACATTAGGACAATTTCCGCAGTACGACTGCCAATTAAAGAAAAACGAAAAGGTTTTTCATTTCTGGTTTCTTAGTTTCATTTCCGATAGCCCAATTTTACCTATTTCGAATAACTCGCTTCGATGCGCTGCAAACTACGAAAAGTGAAGAATATTCAAATAGCTCCCTACTATGCGATTCTCATGAACTTAAATAAGGCATATAGATCTTCTTGTTTTGGATTTTGTATGTGTGTGCTTATCAATGTGTATATATTTATTGATGTTTGGATGTTTTCCGATCGGGCATTTCTCATTATTTTAAGCTACGATAAAATTGACAGTGGGACAACTTTTGTTACAAGAATGTTAAGAGAATATGATGAATCCAAGCGATATTGCAGCCACGAAACGATAAACGACGGAGCATGTTTACTTTCAACTAGTGCCCTTCTATCCGCTTCTCATCAAATCGAGAAAGATTTACAATTGTTCATGCTTTGATTGAAAGTGATGTATCCACAGGCTGTGTCATTGTGTCATATTCTCATTCTAGATGAATTTGTCTCTCTCTCACTCTCTTTTATTCTTGCTCTCATTTAAGACCCCTTTTCCCGCTCTTACCCTTATTAGCTCTCTTTTTCCTTAGTTCTCTCAGTGCCGCATTTGCCTCCCTTCTACTAATAGATGATTTTTTTGGGAAAGCCACCGTGGTTCTTATTAGCTAGTATAACCTAGTATATATATATATTATATACTTATATTTATATAGCGTTAACATATTTCAACATATTGATATTTTTGTATTGCTTTAAGCGCGTAACGCACATTTTCAAGTACTCTCGTTCCACTGTGCATGCTGTGCATTCTTTAAGTGTAGAAATAATCCGCAGTGCACAGGTCAGCGTTTGCTTTGGTCCGAGCTGCCCATCATCTGGTCACATTCCATTGTCCCCCCCTCCTCTACTAGTGCACCCTATGCCAATTGCAGTTTGTGTTACCCCTCCACAGCATACGCACCGTTAACCTTGCCAAACGACCCCAGTCAGCAGCTCTGCAGCTGCAGCTAATGAAACGCGCGCTCTTCCATTCTCTCTCTCTCTCTCTCTCTCGCTCGCGCTCTCTCTGTCTCTCTTGCCGGCACTCTGCTTAACGCTATCTCGTTCGCAACCGCAGCAAGACGTGTTTAAATTTAGTTTTATGTTAATTTTCGTTTGTTGTCCGTTTGCCTGCCTGCAAGTTTGCATTGTTGTAGGTGTTCCTGTTGTTGTTGTTGTTGTTGTTGTTGTTGTTGTTATCTTCTGCAGCCACTGATAAGCAAAATTTAAAGTTGTTGCGGTCGCTCGTTCAATTTGAGACGAAACATATGTTTGCCCTAAGTGGCAGAGCCACTCACGCTGCGTTGTCGCCGTTGTCGTTATTTCCTTCTGCTGATAAACGCTGCCGTTCGGCATTGACTCAGCCGCTGCTCAGCCGCTGCTCGGCCGCTGCTCGGCCGCTGCTCAGCCGCGACATTCGCAACGGGCCATATCCGTTCGCCTTGCAGCTAGCTATACACTCAGCAACAAGAAAGTAGGGATATTTTTGGCACGCCGAAGATCAAATACCCTATAGAGCTATTTAATATCAAGATATCGTAAAAAGAACCTAATCAGGTTATCCGTCCCTTTTTAAAGCTTAAACTGCCTGTTAAAAAGACCTTCAAATGTTCTCAACGAAAGTGTGGGGAATATTTCTTAGACTGGGTACAGTATTTGAGTTAAGCTCTTGTCATTGCTTTGGCCGTAAAATACTTGATGATTTTCTCTTAGTGTACGCATGCATTTCTATATATATATGTATATATGTATGTGTGCGTTTGCACATATTTCGCTCAGGATAAATGTTTAATTTTTTTTTATGATATTTACCATGTGCATTAACCTATTTTCACATTGTTTAACGCAACAGTTTTTGCGGTTAATTAAACATTGCGGTCGCTTATTTTTGTGTAAACAAAAGATAAAAACAAAACAAACAAGTTCCGTTAATCAATAAATTTATGTTTCGTGCATTTATTTGGATATTGATAAGAAAAAACGAACTCAAGACGCGTTTTCTTAGCGCAGAAGTGTGTAAATAGTGTGTTAAAGTGTATTTTTATTCGTTTTACTTATGATATTTTTCATTTGTACAGGATGCAATTGAAACAGTTTTATTTCAAATTTAACAACTTTTTTTTTGGATGTGGCAACACTCTCACTCTTAGTTTGGGCTTTAACATGCGCTTTGCTGTTAAGGTACAGCAAGCTGTTAGCTAACATGCGCCACTGTTAGTTCACAGACAGCCATCAAACGCGTCGCAAGTCTAATGCGAGATTAAAGTACAATTTGAGCTCAGACGAGCAACAAGTGCAGCCAAATCGATCAATCAATGCATCAATATTATCAGCAAACTAAATACTTTAACATTTGTGTGAAAAAGCCGCAGAACTAAAGCAAAAATGCAGCAACGCCGGCAAACGAACAGCCGCAAAATGATTTCTCGGCTGTTGTCGCTGTTGTTGCCGCTGCTGCTGTTAGTCAACTGCTGTGGTGAGTAATTTGCCAAGAATTTTATTATTTAATATCTGTTCAGGCGAAGCACGTAGCAAGCTGGAGTTGAATGAACTTGTTGCCATAATGCACGCACACGCACGCACGCACGCACGCATGGAATAACAGCACACACACACACACACATACACACGTTATTTGTAACAGCTGATTTGGCAGCCGGAGCGACTTGTTGATAACCTCTTGAGCTCAGCTCACACACATTGACAGCTTATGCCGCTATGCGAAAGTTCTTCCAAGTTGCTAATGACGTGTTCTATCTTTCCCTCTCTCTCTCTCCCTCTCTTTCTCGTTCTGTTAAGCAGCCGCTGCGGGCGCCTCTTTAATACCCGCGGGCTCGCAGCAGCTCTTTGCGCTGCGGAGCAAGGTGAGCCTGGAGCCGCTCGCGGGCAGCAAACCAGAGGATGTCAGCTACAGCTTTGAGACGCAGCTGAAGATAAACTCCGTGTGGAGCAAAGATGAGGAGCAGCTGCTGGAAATCGAGCTGAGCAAAAGCCGCGTCAGCGCAACAGCCCAGCAGAAGGAGCGCGAGATTGACAGCCTGCCGGACAGACCCTTCTACGTGGCCCTGGTGCAGGGTCAGCCGCAACAGGTGATTGCGCACACGTCCCGTGATCAGTCGCTGCTGAATCTGGAGCGCGGCATCGCCTCGCTGCTGCAGCTGCGCCTCGCCAGCAGCGACGGCGCCGAGAACGAGCTGGACGTGTCCGGGCATTGCCGGGTGCGCTACCATGTGAAGAGTTCGACGCGCGTGGAGAAGACCAAAACGGACTGTGCGCTGTGGGATTTGCGTGTCAGCTATCATCCGGAGCAGGCGCTGGGCGTGTCGAAGCAGTCGCAGGAGCAGGTGGACTACGAGCTGAGCGCAGACGGCGCACTGCTGCGCGCCGAGTCCACGGAGACGCACCGCCTGACGCTGACGGCAAAGCCGGATGTGGGCAGTGTGGTGCGCGGCCGCCTGCGACTGCAGCATGTGGCGCAGGGCGGGCAGGAGCAGGTGCCTCAGCTGCAGCAGCCCACGCTGGCTGCGGCCATTGAAAGCTTGTTGGAATGGTATCGTGTGTTCGAGCTGGAGGCGGATGTGGACGGCGTCATTAGCGAGCTGCAGGAGCAAACGGTAGGCATATTCTTTGCTGGCTTTCAATCCATTTAATCCATTCTCTCGCCCACGAACAGCTGCAGGCGCAATTCGAGCGCAGCGTCAAGGATTTGCAAGCGGAGCACGTGGGCAAATCCTCGCTAGCGCTGACCTTTGCCCAGCTGCTGCCCTTGGCGCGCATCGCCAAGCAGCCGCAGTTCGAGGCGCTGCTGCAGTCGCATCCCAGGCTGGCCGGCCAGCTGGTGGATCTGCTGGGCGCCGTGCAGACCTATGATGCGCACAATGCCAGCTTTGCGCATTTCTATAAAGGATCAGACACCACGGCGCAGTCGCTGGAGCTGCTGGAGAAGTATCTGCAAGCGCTGGCCGTCGGCACGCACCCGGAACGCCGCATTCTGGAGCAGCTGTTCGACTTTCTGCAGCAGCCGCCGGCGCACAAGTCGCACGCCAAGCTGCGAGACAGCGTGCTCCAAACGCTCGCCACGCTCACGCGCCAGAGCGGCCTCGATGCCAACGATCAGCTGTTGCAGCAGATACGCGTCCATTTGCTGGAGGGCCTCGCCTCCGCGCCGGAGCCCGTCATGTACGCACGCGCCCTGCAGAATCTGCGCGATCCGCAGACCATTGACGCACTGCTTCAGCAGGCGACGCAGTCGCCCCAGCCCCAGCTTGCGGTGGCCGCCTTGCAGGCACTCAAAGCCTATCCGGCTCTCAGCTATGCGGAGCCGCATCGCCGCCAGTTCGAGAGCATTTTCTATCAGCGCCAGCGGCGCTTTGACAGCTCCGCGCGCACCCTGGCCCTGGACCTGCTGCTGGCCATGCGTCCCAGCGCCGAGCAGCTGGGCCAACTGCTCGACTATTTGGCCTCCAACGATCGCCAGTTTGAGATTAAAACTTATGTGCTGCAAAAGCTGCGCATGCTCGCCGAGATTTGTCCACGCTTCCGCGCCATGTTCCAGGCGGCACTCGGCCAGCGAGCCCACGTCAACAACTACCACGTGCTGGGACAGCGGGGTAATTATCGATGTTAATTTTATGAAACCACTTTTAATACATATATACCTGATAATAACCTAGCTAGACATAGATCGCACTTTCCCAGCCCCTTAACTCGACGTACCACGGGAAGGGCCGGCATATACTCGTTATTGATTTGCTTCTCATTGAAGCAGTGAGTCGATCAATCACTCAGTCATTTAGTCATTTAGTGAATTAAACAACAAGTTGAATCAATCAGTCTGTAAATTATGCAGTACATCAACTGAGGCTCTCAGTCAATCAAGCAGTTAATCAGCCGTCAATCAGTTTCAGTCTGTCAGTCTGTCAATCAGTTCGTCAGCCAAGCAAACTTTATTTAATTATAATTTTAATTCCCTCCTTCAATCAGCTAAGTACTCAATCGAGTCAATCAATCAATCAGTTTATCAATCAAACAGTCATCACAAAGAATTTTATACAACTAATACAACTATCACTTGATCTGTAAATTATTTAGTCAAGTCAAGTCAATCAATCAATCAATCTGCTGAAAGAGTTACTTAACCCAACTCCCTTTGCTTTTTCAGGTCTCACCACCGTGCTGACCCGTCAGCTCTCCCAGTCGCCCGCTTTCAACGAGAGCCTGCTGAGCACCCAGGAGGTGTACCAGGGCATATTGAAGCGTGGCTCCGTGGAGTTCCTGCTGCACGCGGGTCGCGCAGAGGCGAGCAGCTTTAAGCTGGGCATCTACACCGCAGGCCTGAGCTCGCTTGTCGGCGATGGCGATGCGGATGAGCGTAATGGCCAAATACCCGCGGACGATGAGCTGGAGCAGGAGGAGACGGTCACTGCGGGCATGGAGATAAGTGTGCAGGGCGCACAGCTGCGTCCGCTGATCTTTTTCAACGGGCAAACGGAACTCATGGGTCATGTGTGGGGCGGCAGCGCCTCGGAGACAACGCCGGCCTATCAGGCGACCACGCTGGCGCAGGATCATGAGCAGTATATTATCCTGGCATCGGGTGCGACGCTGCACTGGCGTGTGCTGGGCGCCCGAAGCGTGGATCTGAATGGCAAGGTTACCTTCAGCCTGTGGAATCGCAATGCCCAAACGGAAATACAGCAAAAGTGAGTTTTGAGGAATTGTGAATTTCGATTTGAAATATATTTGTTGATCCATGCTTTGCAGCACGGGCAGCGCTGTGGTCTCCCACCTAGCTGTGGGCTTCACCTACGCCAAGCTGGTGCAGGATGTGACGCTGCGGCACGAGCCCAAGCTCAGCCTGCAGGCGGATCTGGACTTTTATGACAACATGAAGCTCTGCATGCAGCTGCAGAGTCCCGAACAGTTGCTCACGTTAGTCTACACACATTTAAATTATACAATTTCTCTTTTTACATATATATCTCTTATATATCTAGACAATCCAATGAGCGCTCCGTGTATCTGCAGTCGGTGGAGAAACCGTATGCCAAACATTTGCGTTCGACGCGGACGCACAAATCGGCGGGCCGCACTTTTGCTTTGAATCAGAAGAATAACGAGATGTGCAACATTATACATGCGTATTCCTAAGATCAAAATTTGCATTTATCTATACTTTAAATAATTAATTTGGCTATGTAAACCGCACAGAGAATAAGACTCAAAGTAATTGTAAATTGGCAAAGAATTTGTTAAATTTGGTAGTGCAATTGTTCAAAGCTGAATTCAAATGCGCGCCTAGTCAGTGTTGTAAAAGCACGAACTGAACCTAACTGCAGATAGACGATTTTTCAGTAGTCTGTAAATTGTTTTGAAATGCGCGCTTCTTTTGTGCAGTGTTGAACAGTCTTGCGCTGACTCAAATTGTCATTCCGATAGTCCGAAAAATTGAGTTATCGGCTTAGCAACATTTTAACAGCAGATGTCAGCAAGTAATAATGTCACTATAACAAAATTTTCTATTTAACTCTATCAAAATTTTGTATTTAAATTTAAATTTTCCATTGACTTTAATTGTGTTTAATTCACCAAACTTCGACTCCTAAATCGTTACTTGAGCTATGCAATTAACAGCAGCTGTTAACATATTTGTTATCATTCTGTAAAACTGTAAGCAAACAGCTGCGCTCTCGGAGAGTCTGTTAACTTAACAGTTGGCTTACATTTGCGTGTGTCGCGGGAAATATTTATTTGTTAGAAATAATTAAATATTAATTAACGAAAATAGCAACAAACGTTGAGTTGCATGTGTCAAAAAAGTGCTAAGAGGTAAAAACAATTCGCCCGAATATCATTTCGGAGATGGCTGTAAAAATTAGGCCAAATTGTAATTGTGTTACTTTTGCAATGTGCGTACTTACATGTGTGTGTGTTTGTGGAGGCCTGGCCGCACGCATACTTGTAAACGCTGGACCGTCCCTAGGGACCTAGTTGTTGTTGTTGTAGAAAAAAGAAGAGCAAAAATTTTGCTAAATATAAAACCCGCTTGTTTGTGATTATTGTTTATTTTAACTATTGTCAGCTATAAAAAGCGTTAAAAATATTAATTCATGTCTTGTGTGGCAGTTGCTTTGGCGATGATTTATAAAGCGAGGTGCTAACGAAATGCTAACAATAATAAAAATATACCAATCTTTATTCTACAAAAAAAAAAATTATTTCGCCAGGCCAGCAACAACGCACATGAATTGAGCGCGCGAGAGAGAGAGAGGGAGAGCGAGCGAGAGCTGTGTTATGCTGAGAGAGCGAGTCGTAGCTGTTGTTGTTTTTGTCATTTTCGACGTGTTACGTTTTGGTGTGCGTTTGGGTATTTTTGTGCTTGTGTGTGGGAATTTACGTTGCGTGAAGTTGCAATAAAAAAAACCACGTGTAAAGAGCATGCGTTGCATTTGTGCAGCGCGCAAAGCACCGCGAATATTTGGCATTTGTTTGGTATCTAATACGGTAACAAGCACTGCTCAAAAGGAATGTTCAGTGTGGCTGGCCACAATAACCTAATCAGCCGGTAAAAAGTGACATATACATACGTATTAACGAAAAATTAAATCACCCACACACATGTGTGTATAGAGTGCTTCAGGCTGGTAGTGTTTGTGTGTGAGAGATTGAGAGAGGGCTGGCTTTGGAACGGCTGCTCCCCGCAAGCATGCACGCACACTTTGGCAACTTTGGCGCTCTTGCCTCTACTCTCTTGCTATTGCCCGTAACGGTATTAAAAGCGCGCTCACGCCTCAGTGGCCGACTGGCCATAACGTCACATTCAGTTGATTTTTAACGCTCGCAGCGCAAGGTAGTCGCCGCAGTTGCGGTAATTGTTCGATTTGTGTCAAAAAGTTACCAATGTGCATTCTATAGAGCGCCACGAAAAGAATTTAACAAAAAGTAAATAAAGAATCGCAAGCAGCCAAACAAAAGCAAATAAGTTTGTGCGGGCAGCCAATAAAATTCTCTCTTTTAACCCTTTTCCCCTGACGCAGAATTTACCTGTGAAAGTGAAAACGCAAACGAACGAGGCAAGCAAAACAAAACGCGTGTGTGCAAGCAGCAGCAAAAAAAAAAGAATTAACAATCAGTGTGCAAGAGAGAGAGAGAGAGAGAGGGCACAACATAAGAACCCAAAACATAACGAAAACAAATATCGACAACTGCAGCATCGCAGCAGACAAAAAAAAAGAACAAAAAGAACAAAAATAGAAGGAAGAACAAGAACAACAACAAGAGTAACTAAACACAGCCGAACGTGTGGTAAGTGCATCATCTGCTCTCTCGCTTACTCTTACAGCTACTCCTTATGCCAATTTACTTGCTGGCCTTTTCTATGACTCAATTTGCAAGTTGTTCTATTCACCTTTTCTTCTTCTTCTTCTTCTTGTTGTTGTAATTTGATAATCTGCAACGCGAATAAGGTTCCCGATGAATCAGTCGAGCGAATTGTAACCATATATTTTTATGTTTACAGTTGGAAACTTTTCTTCCCCTCAACTTGCACTTATTTTCATCTTGATAGAGGTCCCGCAGTTTTTGACTGTCGAAATTATTCTGATTAGATAGACATTTCCAACCTTGCACAATTTACGAGCTTTTCTTTTTTTTGCTTGTGATCTTTGACGTGGTATTTGGTTTATGATAATATAGGGGCTTTTATTTGTGAAATAAAATAGTCTTAAAAAATGAAAATAAACGGGTTACATAATACGGCGTGAGGACTGAACTTTTTTAGTTTTCATTGAATTTAACGCCTTGTATTCATATTCTTCTTCTTGAAGTATTTATTTCTGCTTCATTTTCATATTCATTGAACAACTAGAACTTTCTGTTCTGATTGGAACGTGGGATATTAGAATCTTATATATTGTATCTTTGTTAGGAAATAGCAGAATTATGTGCCAGAGCAAGCTTTTGCAATTGAGCTCAATTTAATTCAATATCTGAATATATATATTTTAACATATTTTTCTTTTTCCCTATTTTAATTTATGTAGCTACACACCTGTTATCTTTGCCTGCGAAACTACCTGTCTCTAATTAGAGAAAAAAAAAAACATATGATACATGCTTGGTTTTTTTCTTTTATATTTTTATTGCTTTCGTGAGTCAGAATTCAGCGTTATTTATCTATGTGACTTTTATATAGTGCACAATTCACGCTATGATTAATTAACCTCATTTGAGCAGAAGATTGTAAAAACTTGAACTCCACCCAAAGGCTCGACTTCAGCCGAAGCACTTATGAATACGTCTGCTACACCTTTGAAATACAAAAAATTCCATTAATTCTCGTATATTCACCTGCTTCGCATGCCGTTTAATAAACAATGAAAATTGCTCAGTTTAAGCTTACGTGAACTTTGCCTAAAAAATGTAAAGCAAAAGTTAACAAAAAATTGCTGAAAATCAATTTCTATGGCAAACATTTGTTATCTTATCTGCGACGGCGACCCAATTAGGCGTTTCAGCCGGGGGTAGGGGAACATCAAGTATCTTAGCCAAATAAATAGAACAAGCAACTGTTTCTCACATTCTCACAGGCTGCCGAATGGTATGTTGATCTCTCTCTCTTTAGACATTTGACTGGCGAATAGACAAATTGTGTTTTGCGTAGCTGTCACAAATGACCATCGAATCATTCGCTCAACTGCCAAAAAAAATATAAAAATGAAGCACAAAAACAAAAACACAACTCAAATCTTAACTCAAAGCCTGGCCCGTCGCTCACGTGAGTCGTAAAACGACTTTTCAAATTTGTTGTGCCTGCGTCTCGTTAGCAAAAATGCTGCAAAAATATAGCAATTATCGATCCGATCCGATCCGATCCAATCTGCATTCATTCAAGCGCATAAACAACGCTTAAGACTGAGCCAGAGCGTGTGTGTCTGACTATGCGATACTATAACTGAAGCAAATACAGTATGCCCTCGCTGGAAGCAACCCATTTGCCAATTGCGAGGCGACATTGTTAACACGTTGAAATTAGACTTAATCGAATGAATATATATTTATATAGAAATTTGTCAATTGTTTATATTTATTAAGCCCTTAGCCTTTTTATGTATGCTAATTTATATATGGGTAATTCCACCCGCAAACGTGAAAGAATCGTGGAAATCCATTGCATGACATATTGTTGTTGCTCACCAACCGATCGGCTTATGTCGAACATCTTTGCCAAAGTGCAGTTGAGTCGTTTCATACTTTCGCCAAATCCACCAGCCGAGGTGGAAAATGTATGAGCGAAAGTTTCTTATGTGGTTTCTTCAATTTCACACCACAGTACTAAACTGTACGAAAAACGTTGATTCTGACTTTTGGTTCAAGCCATTTTCAAATATCTAGGTAAAATGTAACTTGAGACGTGCTGCTTCCATTCATGCCTCTCACCAAATCGAGGCTACCCTCTTCTTGAAAGGGTATTGCGAAGTGTCGGGCGAGTGGAAACGCCTCCGTGTGGCAGAATCGAATCAATCGATTTCAATAGCTTGTGAATCGCCTATCGCGAATAGCGCTGGCGATTTTTGTTGTACGTGCTCAGGCGACGACAAACTTGCGTCCGATCGATTTGATTTATGCTATGGGAAAGATGATTCACGGCAATTGATGGAAATCCAGCTCTAAAATCACGCAAACGCGACTGCGTCAAGAGTTGATGTGTCTGACTCGTAGTGCTGCCGTCTTATTCGAGTATCTCGTTGATTTTGATTTTGTATTTATTTTGTTTTTTCGACAAAGCTCAGGCGGTTCATTCAACTTTAGTTGTTTGGCTTCAACTATTTGTAGATTTGTGTCGCAACGACCGACTAACCCAATGAAAAACTTACCCCGTCAAGGTGTTCGATGCGTGCGTGAGTGTGTGACAGGTAAATGGCTTTTCCTTCACAAAATCGATTACTTTGATGTTGTTTCTGTTTCTTTTCGTTTCTGTTTCGGCCTGTCCAAAATTGCTGAGCTGTGCGCGTTATTTATAGGTGACAGCCCCGTGCAGCATGCCGCTTGACCTGTCACGGCATTTGCTTGTTGTGCTTGCACCTCGCCGCGAATGCCACCAATTCGATTTACAAGTATATATTTATATACACATTCTCTTCCCATGCTTTGGGTTGCCCATCAACCTAGTTCATTTGGCTATAGCGATTTTGGTATCAGTTTTGGTTTTTATACCCTTCCATGGGGAAACTTAATCACAAAGTGCGTAACCTCTCTCTAAATTATCTTTAAGTAATCTCGAAAACCATTCTAATTAAGTGTGAAACAACTCTTCTATGAATGTTGACAAAGAGTTTTAAGCATGAGCTGTATATTCGCAAGGGTATTTGGACTGCGACCCGCCCGAAATTGAGAGTTCTTTCCTGTTTGGGTTTTTTGTGGGGGGTTACCAAGTGCAAAACATGAAAGTCGTCGGTGCTTTACACCTGCCCATAAACTGGATAATAATTCATTTGCCGTTGTGCAACGATATAAATCTGCGTGTAGATTACATTTAATTGGCAAACATAATTTATTAAATATTTTCATTATTCAACGAATGCGATTCTAGATTGCGTCTCATTCATGTGGTTATCCGTTTTAATCTCTTTTAATTGAAATGTACAGATTTTATATTTTCCCACATTGATTGAGTTTAATTATGTGTATTTAAGCGTATTAAATTGAATTCCCACAATGCTCACACACCGCCAATTTGATTCAATCAGATGGCCTAGAATAATCGCTCACTTGATTAAAGCACGCTTTAAATGATATCAGTTACAAAATGGCGTCAAATTTAATATGCGCTTATCCGTTCGGGTACTTAAATGTAAATGTAAATGTTGTTCGCTTAAATTGCCGCTGATTAAACTCACCTGGAAATACGATTCTAATAATGTGACTTGTGAATATATGTGAATCTAACTCTTCAGACTTATCCGATTTTATCCGTTATAACTTATCCGAAGTGTAAAGATCCACCGTAATTTAGTTACAAAAGTTTTTATATCTCATCCACTTTAATGTACTCATTTTTAGGGTGAATGAATATTGTCAATTCAAGTACATGGTCTTAAAAATATGATTTGCCAAGTTTGTTTAGTTATCTGCATTTATCTGGATAAAGACTAGTCTGATATAATATTCTCTTAATTCTCAGACGTCTTATGGATCATGTGATCGAACTACTTGGCTTTGCAATCGAGCTAAAAACATTATAAAAATCGTGAATATGCAGGCTTTGGGTCTAAAATTAAAAACCCACACGCTCATAAATCCTAATCAAATTTATTAAATCAAGTACAACTCATGATTGTGTGCGCGTGTGTGTTTGTGTGTGGCTTAAATGTGTTAATAACAACGCGACAAAACAACAAAAAATACGCCCACAAATTCCTACAGCGCGAAAGCCGAAAGTAAATATAACAACGACATAAATATATAAATATAGATATATTTATGGAGCACAACATCGTCGACATATGCGCGAGAGATATCAGACAATCAATTGTCTGGCTCTGTCCGGCTCTGATGTGGGTAATTGTGCGGCATTAATTTGTGCAAGTAATTTCATTGAGGGGTCTCCGACAAACCGGCGGCAACTGCAAATAAGCTTTATGCGTCTATATATATAAATATAGATAAATAGATATATATTTAGATATATGTTTATATTAATAGGCACTCGTATCATATTTTGTCTGCCCAGTTAATGAATAAAAGTTAATAACTGCGCGACATATGTACGTTTTGTTGTAAATATTTTTACATTTTCCTTGATTCAATAACCTTGATTTCGGCGTGTTTATATGTGGCTATAAAGGTTATCGGGACGTGTATTCAATAGTCGCGGATAAATTGTTAAGTTTATGATGTTTATTATGATTAGACCAATGCAAAGGCGACCTTGTCAATGCAATATAATATATATTATCTGGATTTAATTAGTTCCCTGCATGTTATTAAGCTCTGGGTTCCAGAAGCGGATAACATGATATTTGATAAGCTCAAATATATCAAAGTAACTATTAAGTTCGGTTAAGTCCATTATCTGTGTTGATATGTGGTTATTTGCCTTTATCCGCATCAACAAGAAAGTGCTATGCTAATTCGGATAACCTGGCAGTATAACTCACTCTCCTCGATTGATGATTTTTCAACCCTCTACCTATCTGTTCTCTAAACTACAATTTAACTATAACAAGCAGAGGATGTGTTGTATTATATTATACCTTTTCTATAGACATATCTGATATTTTTCCTTATTGTTGCCTAAACTATATTTAATAGCCTTATCCGGGCACAGTTAAGCAGAGGATAAATAACTTATCAGCCTATATTATAATTACTTTCTTTATCCGCAGTGAAATGCAGTTTGGTAAGATTGTTTATCCATATGCCTTATTATTCCCTAAACCATAGTAACTTACCTCGCTGATATCATCCAAATTTTCTCGACTTAAACATCTAAAATTCGTTATCTGTTGCTATGCAATGTTGGATAAGTGCTTCAAATCTCAAATGTTAGCCTGTGAACCGCCATTATCAGTTAAGCTGTTTTAATATATATTATATTTTCGGATAAGCTCAAAACTGCCCTATTGTAGTCTGAACTATAATATACAACTTTATCCAGCTAGCCTTAATATAGCCGGATAAACAGTAGCCTACCATTTCTTATCTCTCACTATGCAGTGTTGGACACTTCGTTATTTATTTGAATGATTGCGACCAAAGTGTCATGGACTTTTGTTTGTCAGCCGCCTGTGTCTGTGATGACATGCTATGTCGGATAAGCTGACATCTACACGACAATATCTTTCTTTCTGTAAGTCGCCGCATAAACCAACAAAATGTTTCATTTTATTATAATTTTCTATATATGTATAACGTTAGCCTAGATAATCGGTAAAGTTTGTGGATAAATGCTTTGTTGTTATTAGCACAAATTTTCTACGTTTCATATTGCGATTTTATATTCTTTTCATTGTATTTTGTTGATATAAACTGATTTTTTGCTCTGCTTACATAACTATCCTTACTTCTCTCTCTCTCTCCCTCTCTCTCATAAGCTCTAAAATATTTGCACGTGCAGCAAAAAATGCCGCACAATATTTTTTGCTCAATTGCTGTCAGTTATTTTTGTGTTTGCGATCAGCTAATTAAAGAAATCAGAACTAATTAATTAGCTATAGCGCTGTGATAGCGCCGGGTGGAGGGGGGGGGGGTGAGGAGGGGCATGTGTGCGATCAGTGGCCGCGCAGCTGTGGACGTGACATTTACAACGGCCGCCAGTCGAAGGCAGAAAGCGGCACGACAAACAAATTTAAAATCTGAAAGAGGCGTGCGAAACACAGAAGAAGGGGAAGACAAAAACAGAGACACCCACGCAGACCTGCAAATGGATATGGAAAGTGCGGGGAGAAGGAAGGCGAGCGGTGGAGTACAAATTGAATTACGCGCAGCGCAGAACTTCTTGGAGGGGGGGCATATTGAAATGGCTTCAAATTTACAAAGATAATAAACAGGCAGACGCTGTGCTCGGGCAAGGGTTGATGCAAAGGGTCAGCACGGAAGGGGGGGGGGAGGGGGGGGGGGTTAGTTGGGGGTAAGGCATAAAATATGCCTGTGAGAAAACCAAGCAAAGCACAAGAATTTTGTGCGAAAACGTACAAAATTGTTGTACTTTTTGTTCTGGCTCTCAGTTTGTCTTCGCTTTATGCTTTGCTTCGTTGCCGAACTCAATTAAGCATTTGGCGTTGGGAGTTGAGTTCAGTGCTAACAGCTGAACCTGGCGTTCTTCTTTTGTACGTAATTCACTTTATTCAAATAATGTACATATAATATAATAAATGCCTATATGCAAAATACAATGGGCAAAAAACAACTGAACTACGCTCCATTGCCGAACGGCTCAAGTTGTAAAGCCGTTTGCCTCGACAAAGAGCGAAAGACGGACAGAGTGAGAGAGAGAGAGAGAGAGAGAGAGAGAGAGAGAAAGAGTGAGCGAGATAGACCTCGGGGCCTGCAGCTGTGTTTTTGTTGGGCCGGATGTTTTTCTGACACTGAATTGAGCAGCTCCTCCGCCGCCCTGCGAATTGAACTTATCTCAATGAAGAGTGACAATGGCAAATGAGCGAATGTCGCGTTGATTTCATCATATTGCGGAAAATGTCGCAACGGGCACTGGATAAATGGGCAATGGACAATGGCCAATGGTCCGCACTGTGCTTTAGAGCCCAACCACTTGTCAACAGCAATAAAAAACTGTTATCCAGGCACATTAAGCAGTGCGGATAATGCCGGATAACTGAGCAGAGGTCATGACATTTGTGTAACAGTCATTTAAGTCAATTACAACATGACAAAGCAACTGTTGAATAAATGTAGATTTGGCTGATGATGCGGATAACAGCTTATCCGGCTACAATAGGGCCGCCTCTGGGGTTAATAGCTTACACAACAAATGTAAGTAAGTAGAACTTAGACTACTGGTAAAGTGGGTCAGTCTTTAGTTAGGCGAATGTTTATCTGTTGCCGTTTGATTATACTGATAAGCATTATCCGTTGTCATCGGATTATACGGATAAACATTATATTTGTGCTGTATACGTCAGCAATTATCCGTGCATTGACATTTGATTAAAACTAGACGGATAAGGTTTTACCTATGCTTATCCATTATTATCCAGTAGTGTTTAGCTGTTTCGTATATACATTCAACGCTATCGGGATGGGTATTATATTTAATTGTTATATTTATATGTTTTTAGACTAGTTTATTTGCATTTTGTATTATACTCTGCATTTTTGCGTTCAACCTGCAGCATTCAATGCGCTAATTGGGCAAATCGAGCAACAATTTGTTCTACGGTTTTTGCATGTCTCAGAAATTAACAGCTTTAACATACGCATCTGGAGAACGTGATCGTACAATATAGAGGCGATATTAGGCAGTTGGCTTTACAATAGACATAAAAACAGAGCCCACCCCGCACACACACACACACATACACACACACACAGATTCAAAAGTTAATTTCTTTTTCTCAGACATATTGACTCTTTTTATTTAAACTAATGAACTCATTTTCTGGCTGAAGCAAACTCGTGCCTAACCTCAAATGGTATTGTATAATAGGCGACACCATAAATATTTAGAAACAAACCAGCCCATTGTTTACAAAAAAAAATAAAATAAAATAAAAATAAAATAAAAAGAAGGCGACTCGCAGTCAAACTGGGCGATAAGTCCGACTATATTCGTATACTTGAAAGCACGTGATGTGGCAGCCAGTTTCAGTTTGCGGCAAGTCTCGCGCTCAGCTGCAGCTCTCGAATATCATTGAAGTTCGCTGGAATGCCAAACAACAAGTGTAGAACAATTGTCGAAACGCTCGGGCAAATAGCTGACTCACGCCGTCACAGTGCTGCCAATTTCGCATTAAAGTTGGCTTGAAAAAGGTCAAAAAGAGCTGACAAAACCTATTCTCTGATAGATAGATCTATTATCTATCATAAATCATACATTGTCAATGATCATTAGAAGAGTAATATTTACATATTAAAATGCTCAAGAATATACAATTCTTACGTTTACCTGACATTCGCATGGCTAAGAGCATGGTAAATGTTCTGATATTAGCATATTTTTATGACGAATTTAATACTAATACCATAAAGTACGGAAAATTGGTGAAAGGTAGAATTTTTATAAGGATAGGTGGCTAATTGCTAGGTATAATAATTTCGACTAAATCTAATAAATACATAAAGCCCCTTTTCTATATTGAAATTGAATCGATAAGATTTAAAAAAAACCCTCATCGACTCCCATTTCATCTAATCCAGCCTTTTTTTTTTGCTACCCAAAACTAGCTGTTTGTTTTTTCTTCTCAAAAGTTGGCAACACTGCGCCTCTGTCTGTTGTTGTCGTTTGAAACATTTTGGCAACACAGACAGCAACAATATAAATATGGCATAAGTACGAATAAAATATAATCATGATGACATCGAACCGGTTTCCCTTCGTGAAATTTCACAGTCAATCGGCTGCAGATAAAAAATTCCAATTGAATGCGATTGAATCCGTAAACTCTGATGATAAAGTTATGGGCTGCTGTCATCCAAATGCCAGTGAAATAGCTCACACAGTTTGATTGTCTCACTCCCTCCCCCTCTCCTTACCTCTCCCTCTCACTCTCTGCAGCGTTGCCAGCCCCTTTTCAGTGTGCCCGCCTCCTTTACATTGAGCGCTGCCATTGCCAAGATTTACAGCCAATGTCAGCAACTGTGTCGGCTACTAAAAATACTAAAAATAGTCACCCGCTCAGCTGGCTTATGCGGCAGATAGCGACAACGACACCGACAACGACAACGACTCGTGACAAAGCCGTTTCCAATGCTTCTCGCAACATGTTATTTAATATGGCTTATCAATGCGGGCCAAAAAGAAAGAACACAGCCAACTTTGGTTTGCTGCAGCTTAAATACCCTCGCAAATGAATTAAATGCTTATCTGATTATGTCAAACGGGCAAAAGAGCATGCGATAACTGTTAAGGCTTTATCCGTACAAAGGCATATAAGATTGAATGTCACATTTGTGGCAGATAATTACGTCACACTTGTCAGTTGCTTGCCTTAAACGGTCACTATACATCTGTTTTTTTTTTTAACAATATATTTTGTTCATTTCGAAATCTGGTATCCCGGTACTCTATGTTAGCAACTTTTATCAGAGTGACTTTACTTAGTTTAGCGAATTATATATACATATATACACAGAAACATCTTCGGAGGTATTTAATGCAGTGTGTGACTTATAAGAATAAAAGTTACATTTGCTGTACATAATTACGTCACTGTTGCCATAAGCTTACATATGCAGAAGCTTACATTATCACTGTAACAGAGCATCCATATTAAGCATTATGTAAAGTAGTATGTTGTAGTCTGTTACATGTGTAGCACATAATGACGCCTCTAACAGAGCATCCATGTTAAACATTATGTTAAGCAGTCGGTCTGTTACAAGCAATGCGTATGTGCGGCGCAGTTAGAGACTGTGAAATGGAGACATTCTGTAATACATATATTTCGTTAAAGGCAACAAGTAATAAACTTATTCTTTAAGGATCAGAAACAATTATAATTCGTATATGCGTTACATATTGCCTCTAAGAATTATAACACTCTCTGATAGAATTGAATAAAAAAGAGGTTTACTATACGAGAGTTACCAAAAGTCTCGCCCAGAGTCTAGAATGCAGCTTATCAGCAAAATATATGTATTTTTTCTGTTTCGTATTTTTGGGTGCAAACCAACGCCGTCGACTTTACCCACTGGCCCAACTCTTACGCACGGTGCGAGTTCTTGCTCCAAGGCACTAGGCGTCTATCTTATCAATCTAAATTCTTGTATATTCTGCATAATACTCGATGCCCTCGACGCGCGTCTTAGTTCCCTGGCTTATGACGCATGCCACTAAAGTATTTGACTTTTGATTTGTTTGAGTGTCTGCCAATAGTTGCTTGTTCAATATCTGTCAGCAATTTGTCACGCTCTGTTTCCGAGTTAAATATGTGTTATATATTTCGTTGACTGGGAAAACACAAACAAGTTGTCGCGGCTTAACAGTTATATTGCCTGTTAAACTTTAAAACTTTGTTATCTAAAAGCATTTGAACAGCCGGATAATAATAAAATAGACTTTACTGTATTTGCCATGCGGAAGGAACTTTTATTTTGCTAAATGTTTGACTGGCCATAGTGTGTTTAGCTTTTTCATATTGACTGAACTAGCTGGATAAAGTTGTAAGATTGAAAACTGATTATCCGCTTTAATCCGCTTGGTTTTTGAGTTTCGGATAAGCTGTTAAAGTTAACTAAGATACCCGGTTGGTTGGAACATCGAAAATTTTTTATCCGAAACTAGTAAATGCCTTTAAATATTTGATTTCTATCTATGTTGCCATTAGAATAATAATATTCGTTTTCTTTCTTGTAAATTGATACGCAATAACTTGATGATTATCCGTTCTTATCCGTGAAATATGTTTTGAGTTAGTAAAATATTCAAGAGAATTGATTTAAGTACTCAAGTTTTATGATCCATCAGCTTAGTTCTTATCCACATGAATGACAGCACGTTATGCTGTTAAATCTTCTAAACTCGGACAATTATTTGAAATTATGATTGCAGATGGGGCTGCTGTACATATATGTTTATTGTTTATGCTAACACAGATTATCTTTGAATTATTACATCATCTTTATACAATCGGATGTAGCTCATGTTAATTTTAGCTATTGCCATAATTTCGATTGCCCAACACCAAATAATATAGATATATATTACGGATAGACATTTTAGGCTTTTGCGTTTTTCTGCAATTGCAAAATATGCGAATGTGCATTTTTATAGAACTTGCGAGTAAATTATATGTCGGGTGCAACACAAAAATGGATATATATCTAGACGATTTTTCGTCTACATTTGCTGTCTGCTGTTGCACTGCCAGAGTGTAAACAGTTTGCAACAGGCTGCCCTGCTGTTTGTCTGGCCTTGAGATGCCCTCCCCAACCATTCTCCATGCCTGCTTCGCGGATCGCTTAACTTTACAACACATTTTGTTGCTATGCTGTACTAAGTACTCTCCCGTGGTCGTCTGGTCTGCAACAATAGCGCCCAATAAAGGCATCTTTAGTTTGCCATCATTTTTGGGGCCATTAGCTTTTCTATGGCGTGGCGACATATGGGGCCAGTCCGATGGGGCGTCCATTTAAGTGGCATAAGAGTGTGTAATTAGCTGCAATTTGAGTGCGGCATAAGATGTCTCGTCTCCATCAGCATTTCATTGACCATAGCCGAATGGCCTCAAATTGTGCACTTAACATATTTTTATTTGATTACCAAGTGCTCAGCATTCCAGTAGCATGCAATTATGGCCAATTACTTTGGCTGCTTTGCTATTAATAATTGTGTTATCAACATATGGAGACAATTGCTGCAAGCCATTCGAGCGCCATTTGCAAGGCGTGTAATAGATATATTATCGATTTCAGCTTATATATGGTAAACCTAAACTATTGACAAACAATAAAAAACATATAATTTTGGCTTGTACGAAGTAGCAGAATTTCTAAAGGATAGCCAAACCTTACTTTGTAGAACAAAGAAGTAGGAGGAATAGCCTAGCTTAAAACTAATATTAATTAAATTTGGCACTCTAATAACATATTATTGGAATTTGTTGTTATTGACAAAAACTGTTGTCAACAAATTATATTTTTTGTGAAAAATTGTTGACAAAAAGTGAAATTTCAAGGAAATCTAAATGTTTGTTGCGTCCTTGTCAAAATATTATTATTAAATTTGAGCTATAATTGAAAGCGGTTTATTTTGTATTTATTGCATAAGGTAAATTGATTCAAATCAAATTTTTTTTCATCAACATGTTAAAGTAGATGTTAAAGAAAAGGGGGCAACAGACCGCCTGTGCTTGTGGCTATAACTGTAAAGAGTTGAACACAAGTTAATGTGCTTGTTAACATTAGCAAGAAAATGAAAAGCATGCCTGAGCACTCAAGTATAACTTTTTATATAATGCGCCATGGATATGCTCCAGCTAATCTGCGGGCAGACTGAAAAGAAACCCAACTAAAGTATTGGCCAACTCTTGCTGTTGCAAGCCTTGCAGCGATTAAGCATCTGAAGGTTCAACCTGCATTACGACTTCTATGAAAGAATGCTGTGTCAACATGACGTATGCGTAACGATAATTGACACTCAGCTCGCATACGCCGCGTTGGCCGCGCCGCAACTAACAAAAAAAATAAGAAGAGAGCGCATCCTACTCAGAGTCGTCAGCGTGCACATTTTTCTCGGCGATGATTCATGCTTCTATATAGAATCGAGATACTATATATATAAATATATATACGCATACGTGGCGCTGCATTTTGCCCACTTTGCCAAGCCTGGCAAAAGAAAAGTGGGCACAAAAAAGAAAACCGAAAAAAAAAACAAGAAAAATTCGAGAAAATTGTGCACTTACATAACATTCGTGTGCAGCCAGCGCCAAAAACTGAAGCGAGTCGACTTCAATGCTGCAACGGCAACGGCAAAAGCAACTGCTACTGCAACTGCTGCTGCTGCTGCCTGCTTTGTTTGGCTAACATGTCGCTTAATTTCTTACATGCCACAGCATGTGTGCGTGTGTGTGTGTGTGTGTATACCCTGTGCCCATAAACTGTTTGAAACTGAGTCTAATAAAAAATACTCGTGTAAATGACCTTAAAAGGAATATTTACGTTCCTTGAAAATTCATTAAAAACCTAAGTATAAAGATGGAAGAAAATAATATACCCCTCTTCAAACACTTGCATTAGACACAGGGTATAATTGTACCTCTAATAGCTATATATATCTTTTTGTAATGAGCATAACAAAGTCTTTGACCATGTAAAGGAATTGTATTAAGGACTTTGCGTTGCAACTGAAATTGCCACTCATACCACTTCTGATGTAGTTACAGGGTATCTCTAGTCATAACTCACTCCACTAAAGCATTCTAATAAGCTTTTTGTTTCCCTCTCAATTTTTTGTGTTTTTTCTTCTCTTTTTTTTTCTTCTTTTTCTAGCAATTGCTTTTTACACACGCCATGTTAGTTTTCTCGTTTTTTGCCGCTCGTAACGCGCAGCGGGAGGGTGGAGTGTGTGTGTGTGTGTGTGTGTGTGAAAAGAAAGAAGGAAAAAAGTCAGAGTAGAAGAAGAGATGAGGCCCGCAAATAACTGTGTCTGTGTCTGAATGCACGTGATTTTCTAGCCACAATGCGCTTACAATGCGCTTATGCGCCGCGTATGTAATTATTATGAAATACACAAAAAAAAAAGCTGAAGAAAAATAAATTGTTGCTGCAGTTGCAGTTTTTTATTTGGTGCCACGGTTCAATGAACCGCAATGTTATTGTTGCAGCTCTTGTTGTTGTGGCAAGTGCATTATACAGGTTTTCCTTTGTGTTGCCAAAAAAAAAAAAACAAAAAATAAGAAAATGAAGCAAACTATTGAAAGAAAATGCAACAAACCAAAAAAAAAAAAAAAAAAAAAAAAACCTTGCGTGTTGGCATTTTCAGCGTCGCTGCGTCTGCCACAAAACTTGGCCAACTTGGCAGCTGGGCCAGTGGCTGGCTGGCAAGGTGGGGAAGGAGTGCCGGGTGGTTCGAGACAGGTAGCTCTGCAAATCAGGTCAAGCCTGATGGCGCGTTTTAGCCTTTGGCCTGTTTTTTTAATCGTCCTCACTTGGCTGCCACACAACATTTTTGGCGTCTGTCCTTGCCACAAGCAGTTGACAAGTTGATTTCCTTGGCGCCGTCTCTTGTCTGTGTCCTCTGATTGCCCTTTGCCTCTCACCAGGCGACGGCGCATAAATTGATTCAGTTACTTTGTCGCCCCTTGCAGCGCCATTTCGCTCGCACATGCGTGCGTTTGTGCGTGCGTGCGTTTTTGCGCGTTTCATTCATTGATTTACCCAACCTCAGCCTTTGCTCCTCTCTTCACACTCTACACAACTCGCTCTCACGCACACACATACAGCTACTCTTTGGCTCGCCTCTGGCTCAGTCTCCAACTCTGTCGCTACCGCCCACCCTCTCTTCCGCTCTCTCTACCTTACTATTCATGTCTCCACGCAGTTCTAGTTACTGTGTATTTTGTATTTGCTCTGCTGCTGACGTAAAGCGTCCTTTCCAGCTGTTGCCACCCGCACAGCCCCTCTCCGCTCACTCTTCTCCCTACCTTATGGAGCGACACTCTCAATGTGCTCGCTGTTGGCCCACATCGTGATATTCGTTGTTTTCACGTACTTTAAGGGCTTACTGCGGCATATGACGGCATAATTTCTATTTCTTGTTATACCCTTTCAAGGGTTAGTTTAATTTTGTTATCAGACATGCAACTTTTTTTTTCTTTAAAAACTTTAAGTATGTGCATAGAGTCTTGCGAACAATAGTACTTTCTGATATTTAAGTGAAAACTTGTATAAAATATACCTCTAACAGATATGTTCCAGTTTTTTCTTTTTTACGTGTACATATAAAATTGCTAGGATACTGAATCTTCTGTGCTTTTTCCTAACTTGATTTAATTTTCAATTTTTATTTATTTATATAATGTTTTACTTTTTTTTTTGCAAAAAAAGTAAAATTGACACAGTTTTATTATTATGTTGGCCCTGGGGGGTACGTGGGCCGGCTGGTAAGTCATTGCACTCTCGGGACAAGGGTTGTGATAATTGACAGCTGGCAGCTGCTTAGCCCAGTTAAGTCGTCGAAGCGCCATTCTAGAACGCTTTTCATTTTTCTTTTTTTGCCTAGGCACACACCCTCTACACACACAAACATACCTCATATCGTATGCAAATTTGGCTCAAGTGTGTCTAAAACTCATAAAAGCGTTGACGGTTTAGTTCAGTTTAGTGACCTAGTTGCCAACTTGTAGTTGTACTCAACTGTAATTAAATTTGGTATTTGAAAACGGAAAATGGAAAACTGAATTGTGTTCATGTGGGTGAAACAATTTCACTTCAAACTAACTGAGGCAAAAGGAATTCGATTAGAGGTAAAAACAACATTTATAGAAATGTTCCACAGCTTGCTTCACTTTTTGGGTTTCAGTTGAATAGATAATCTTAAGTTGTATGCAACTCTTTTCATTTCAAAATAGCTGAGGTGAAATTGATTCGTTTCGAACCAAGGATAACAGTCATTGAAATGACTCACAACTTAGTTACTTTTAAGTTTTCGGTTCCAGTAGGTCCAAGGTTCAACTTACTTTTTAGGTTTCGGTTCCAAAAGGGTTTATTAAGTAATAATTAATTAAATTATAAAATTTAAGATGTTATTTAATGTATATCAGAATAAGGTTGCCTTTTTTAAAATAAAGTAGGTCAGTTCACCAATTAGAACTAGTTCCAATAGCTCAAGTGAAAGTCTTTTGTATGAGCACATATCATAAAATAGTTAAGCACATTCATACTATATAGTTGCAAGAGGAATATTTTTCAAGGTCAGTAAATGCTTTACTTGCCGCGCTTCTCAGATTTAGTTGGGGTGTGTCCAGTCGCAACACTAACTTTGCACTTTGACATTAAGCAACACCGTCATCAGGCATCATCAGACCAATGACATTCATAAATTTGTAATGCAATGGGGTAAACAATGGAAAGTTTTGCTCTTGTAGCGCTATTCACAAACTGACATTAAAATTGTCTAAACAATTGCAAGACGAGCGTTAAGTTTCCCCGTCCTAAGTGCAGTGCGGCACGTTGCAGGTTGCACGTTGCGTCATTCGCGTGGGTGCGAGCCTCGTAACAGTCAGCTTCTGGCTGCGAGCGCCTAATGTGTGTTAAGTGCTGCCCATTTGCTTGCTGAATTACTCGGAATGAGCTCTTGATTAACAGAAACGCTTTGCCATTTTTTTTATTTATTTTTTTTTTTTTTGTGGCTCAGACAACGATCTATTTGTGTGTCTAGCAACTTGCTCCCGCGCAATGCAAATGAAAACTAATTGACTTGTTTATGCTGCGGCTACTGAAAAACTCAATAGGTGCTGACACTTTGCCGGTGGCAGCCGCCATGTTTAATCGCAGCAACTGTCTTTAGACGGAGATACTTATATTTAAATGTGGAAACGTGTCGCATTTGCGCGCGGATCAATATACAAAATGTACGTTATAAGACTCTACAAGATTGAAAGAATATATATTTATATACATTTAATTATCTTCAAAGTATTTAGTTTCATTTTTTCTGTTGTTACTTCGATATAACTAATTATTTTGTATTTTCTAACATTTTGTTTCCTTTCTGTAATAATTTGAAGCTGTTTCTTGGCGACGCGACCGTTTAGGCAAATTTTGTTGTGTGACCACAAACACTTTTATGACGTCATAAATGTTGCGTCATATTTCTAAAAAAAAGCTCTGTTCTGTTTGCCTGTTTGAGTAATATTACAAAATGTTTCTTAATGCTGACAGTAAGTGTGGCAAACATTTTAAAATTTATTTTTATGACAAATATGCTTTTTTTGGTGAATTGCAATGCTGAGTTTTTACAATTTTAGTTGAACACGAACATTATTGCTTTTTAATTTCGTTTTGCAACACTGTGAAGTAACTCAATAATTCACAATTTCGAGATGCAACTTAGTTTAACTCACTTTTTGAGTATGATAGCTTTATGAATGTCTTTGCAATATCTGCAAGTTTCAGATCAAGTGAGCCTGTCTTCTGTAGATAGTGCATGGGATAAATCCATAAACTTTTAAGCTAATTTTTAAATGAGTATGCTAATGCCTTGAGCATTATTTCCATCACACATGTTCGTGCATGTCGAGTCGTGTTGTTTAAATTTTCGTTGTCCATATCTATTTGGAGTGGGCCAGAGGCAGGCGTGGCAGAGGCAGGCTGACCTCCGATGCGACTAAACGTTTTAATTAGCTGCGCTTTGCTGTGCTTCGTATTGTTGGTTCTCTTGAGGGCGGACTAATCAAATAATGTAAAAGCAATTATTATCTCGTTAGGTTTTTCTTGTCTTTTTTGTCATTTGCGTTTGTCCAATTGAATTCAATTGACTTGCGGCATTCGTTTAAAGTTTTTAAACCTGCCTGAGCGCTGATTCGATTTGATTTGATTGCATTTGCTTAAATTAACTGCAACATTTGCGACTTGATAACGAACATTTGTCAATTGCAAGCGTCGAGTCAACAAATGTCTCGCGAAACACAGTCAACATAGCTTAAATGTAAACATTTGCTAATAACTCTATATACAAGTCTTTTTATATATGCACTTATGTACCTCGCCCCTCTCTCTCTCTCTCCATCTCTCTGTCCCTCGTAATTGTTGCTTGCAACAGTTATAAATTGAGAGTCGAGGCACCTTGAAATGCGAAACTAGCATAATATTGACATACATATGAAGTTTGCACATGGATTCAAATTAAATTATATACTTAAGCACAAATTGCAACTATTGCCAACTAATGAGGCCTTACTGTACGCCAATTAAGCTTGTATGCCCGCGATCTTTAGTTTGTTTTATCAGTTTGATATTGAGGCTCTGTGCGACCCCTTTGATAAGCTACCCGAGGTAAGAAACCAATTTCTAACTAGAATAATTACGTGATTCTGTCATTAGCGAATTTATTATTTGTATTAGAAATTCTTTAATTAATCTGTGTCTATATAATTAACTTATCTTCAAACCTGTGCAGCAAAATTGTATCGCTGATAAGCTGCAATAAATTCGAATAATCAGTTTGTTTGAGTTAATAAACTTCATCAACTTTGTCCAAAGTAAGTGGACATGCTTATGCTTGTTTCATTTAACATATAAGGAAATAATAAGTAATATCTTTTCAATAGGTAAAAATCAAAAATGTATTTATTAAATTTATTTATGCTTCGCTCTTAGACAAATCAAAAGTTGCAAAATACGAGATTTAATTTATAATCTAATGCGATTATCATGTAGCTTTAACTAGTACATAAATCATTTAATCAGCGCTACCTTTCCCACTACTGCCAGTTACTAAATTAAGTGCTGACCAAATTTAACAAATATCTATTGTTTGTTTTACTCTACCCACCCCCCCACCCCCCTGTCTCCCTCACCTTATCAGCCTTATCAATCCGATAAGTGTTTGCTCGATTGGCAGGCAGCTGTCTCTCACATTGTGTGTGTTTAACACCTCTTGTCAAGTCAGTCGGAACGCAACGATCTATCAGGCCCGTCTGTCTAGTTCGTCAATGTGCACCCCTCGCTTGCCCTCCCACACTTCGCAAAAAGCCGCCACCCCAAACTCTGCGAACTAACTGAATGTTGTTGACAAGCGAAATCATTAAAAGTGTCAAATGAAACTGAAAGAAGTATTTGTTGTTGAACTCGCATTGTTCTTGTTATTGTTATTGTTGTTATTTCAGTGTTTGTTGCTGGTCGCTTCGGTTTTTTGAAACGTGCGCAGAATTTCAATTGAAATTTGCAATTCAATTTTCGCATTTAGCTTTTGTTTTTACTCACAGTAGCCGTGAGAGTGGGGCGTGGGGCATCAGACTGGCGGGGAGAGGGCAGTTCGTGCACCCTCCACGCAGTTATTTAGCATGCGAATTGCGGCACAGGCGATGAAATGAAAGCATTCGACAAAATTTTAACGCGACGCGCAGAAGCAAACTAACAAAACAAAAATACAAATATTTGAAAAACTATATCGTTTTAATACCCTGAAAATGGGCAAAAAGGGTATGATGCTTGTGTATTAACACGTCGATCTCTGCATCTAGAGGAGCTACAGATATGAAGCGTGATCCTCCCGCGCAGCGCGAGTTTCTTTTCGATAGTCGATAACTTACAATGTTTCCAAGCAATCGATAAAAATCTATATCGAAATGCTGCTTTGGTTTTAAGCTAGAACACCAAATCTGACACATTCTTCCATTTGGTGTTGTTAGAAAAAGGTACAGGGTATCCCTTAGGCGAACTTTCCCGTCGCGGGCACATTTACATGTTTTTGTTTCGGTTTTTAGTCAGGCGGCAAACTTTTAGTTGTTATTTCGTTTAGTATTATTCGCTTGGATTGAGCTTAAATGCAGCGTGTGTTGTAGAATATATATTTATTAAGTATACGCAGCGTATATGAAAATAGTGTTTAGCATTTTGTAATTGACTTTTGGAATTTGTATTGGAACTTAATGGAATTACTTTCATTTATATTCAAATTAAAATATATCTTAATGAATCTAGCACATAAATATTGCATTCGTGTAGCATAATTAAAGCAAATGAGTATACGCAGCGTGTGCAAATGAATATTTTATTATAATTACTTATGCAGTGCGCATAGTCGCAATATTTGTTTTTATATATCCGAAATATTTTGTCATTGTCTGATCGCAAATTAAAGAGTTCTGCAGCCTTATATTACACAAAAGCTTCTGTTTTTAGCAAATCAAAAGAGGCTTAAAAAAATATTAATAATATTAATAAAAAGAAAAAAGTTGTTTTTAGTTTATAATTATTTATACTTTTTGCAGCACAATAATTTCCCAAATTGACTTTCTAATGCAAAATTGATTTTTACAACTTTTTGTTTTGCTTTCGGCAAGTTCATTTAAACAAATATTGGCTGACATTTATTTTAAACGTACTTCCAAGTGATTTGTATTTGCGGCAACGTATATTATATATATTTAAGGTATTTTTTATGAGCAATCGAGATATATCTGTGCCGGTTTGCGGGCTTGCCAAATACTAATTAGATATCGAAACTGAAATCGAAATCAGAACCGGCTGCTGGCCGTGTCCACCCTCAGCGTCAGTTGACTAAGACGCGACATTTGGGAGCCTCATAAGTACTTTCAGGCTGTATTTATATGCCGCACATTTAACTCTCCGGCCAGTTGAGATTTTTATTGCTGCTGGCATTTAATGCCGTTTCATGTATTTTATGGCCCAGAGGCGCCCGACGCCCGACGCCTTGTCTACAATTGGAATTTGGGTTGTGTTGGCCCAAATGAATTGAAATGTTCCCAGTTGTTTTTCATGCGTGTCATTGAACCAATCGTCCAATTCAGATCTCCTCCGTGCGGGTGTGAGTGACAAGGACTATATATATATACAAATATTTATATATATATATATATACGGACGCACATAAAAAGTATATGGATTCATTGCCACCCGCTCGTTTGTCTGACTGATGAATGATGATTGGATTACACGGATTTTTGTTTACTTGGCGTAACTTGGAATGCCAAACATTTAAATGATAATAAACAATAAATAAGCTGATAAGATTTTTAACCCACTAGCCGGCATGCCGTTTGTCTTGACTGAAAACCCGCTGAGACAGCAAAATCCATGCCCCAAAAGTCTTGGCAAGAAATCAGCTTAAATTGTAACTTAGCTTAGCTTAGCTTGTTTGCCCACTATTACTTTGCAACTGTTTTATTTTTATTATTATTGTATAATAACAAATAAAAGGCATGCATTGACAACTGCTGCTGAATTTGAACCGGCGGCTATTTGCTCGTTGGCCCGACGCTCTGACGCCAAAGCCACACAGGCCACAGCCCACATTATAGCTGTATTGTTTTAGATGTTTTTATACCCTATTGGAGGTTTTATACCCTTTTTTTTATACCTTTTGATGCTCCAAATCAATAAGAATGTTTCGATCGGATCCATCTGCAAAGTAAGGCTTATCTCAACATAAACCTCACTTATAATCTATAACCTTTTTTTACATCAAAAGCTGAGCGAATTTTCAAACCTTTTTGTTTTTTGTTCAACACTTTGTCAGAAACTGTGACAACTTTATTATGAACCAATATTCTTTTTTGCGTATTTTAAAGTCAGTTAGAACCATGCACTGGTTCTAAAAATGCACCTCGCAATGATTAAATACAGTTAGTGAAATGTTTAAACCTATTTTACTTATAATCCGTTCTCTTCTTATCTTTTGCAGACCCTGAAGCGCCACTCATTGATTATGTACAACAATATGCTCGCGCAGTATTTGTTTTAAATCGTTCATTATAATGAATTCCGCGCGGCATCATCGTATTGGAGTGTTTCTGTCTCCATAACTGCCACATAAACAACAACAACAACAACAGCAAAACCAACAAAAAATCACAACCAACTGCAAATAAAGTTGATCTAGTCACAAAATTAACAAATACTGAAAATAACGACAGAAATTGCGCCGAAACGAAACGCAAGCTCTTAAGAAATAAGAAAATCAACTGCTAACACACCTATTTACTAAGGAGCCACAGGCATACACTGCTCAAAAACGGAGACAGTTAAGAAGAAAACACTGGCTAAGAAGATGCCCTACCATCGCGCCGATACATCGGCGCAGGCCGACAAGCTGAGCGGCATTGTGGAGGAAAGCGATTTATACGAGGGATTCGCGCCGCATGTGGAAACATCGGAAATCAAAACACTCGATTTTTACTCTCTACCAAAGCAAACTGGTGAGTCGAATGAATATTTTAAATAGTTGTTAAGGTTATCAAGACTAATATAATTTACAATAAGATCTGTTGGAAAAAGTTAAGTACACGTTTCGAATGAACAAAATTTATAGCGTAACCGTAGTAACATAAAAGCTTTAAGCTACTTTTACACTTAAAGCTAGAAAAAGGAAACAGACGTACAATATCCATATATTTTTGGAGAAGCATTTCCATTTTAGACTGGATTTAAAGAAAACTATTAGTTAAGAAGGAAAGTTACATACAAATTGAATTTTATTGCTTGCAGTAATTAGTAAAAGGCTTTAAGCTACTTTTACATTTTACACTGGATTAGAGAAAGCTTTTGGTGAAAAGTTCGAGTACAATATTCATATATATTAAAGGCAAGAAGGGAAAATTAAAGCTTTTATTTACAAAATTTGTTACTTGATGCTTAAAGCCTGTCTGAAAAGCTTCTTGCCTTCTTTAAACTGTGTAATCGGTTGTATAGAGCGTATTAATATATTTTTGTTTTTGAAACTCCAACTTACATACAAAGTTATCTAGAGACATGCAAATTAGAAGCTTTTCAAATGGGCAACATTTTCCACTCATCAATTTGAGAGCTGCTCAGAAAAACAATAAACAAACAACAACAAAAATGATATATGCATATATACATTAAAAAACTGAACAGCAGGCGCATAAATTCTGGGCTAAAACAATATGCGAGCTCGCGTTTTAATGAGCTCTTTTTGCAACAAATATAAAATTTAAAACAATGAAAGGTCGAAACTTAAACGACTACCACGCACCCACGCAAAATGTGAATTGATCTTCTATAGATATGGCCATAATCTGGGCATATATATGTATGATATATATATATGTTTGCATGTGTGCAGGTATTGTGGTGCCTGTGTTTATATAGCATTGAGCACACACGTGTTTTCAGAACGCTGCAGAAAATGTATTTTGAGTGAAATATTAGTTTATGCATTGCATGAAAGATTATTTGTTTGTGTGCTTTGCCGCCGACTAAAATTCATTAATCAATAAACGGCAACAGAAACAGAAATGGAAAAATACAAACAAAAAACGCACAAATGAAATTTTGTACAAGCAAAACAAATTAAATATAGGCATTTGTAATAATTACGGGCTAATATGGTTTCTACCGCCTGGCCAGGCCGACTTGCCAAAAAAAAATTAAATAAATAAATAAAAAACTAGAAAAAACTTGCGGCATATCGAAGATTAAATACTCTTTTCAAATATGAGAGAAGATATTTGATTTTTCTGTGTTCCAATCTTTCAAGAGATTTTAACGAGAAAGCAAACGGATATTGATGGAATTTCTTTTTTATATAAGAAGTCAAGTGAAACAAGTTAGTGTGGAGTTTCGACAAG
Organism: Drosophila virilis; assembly: GCF_030788295.1. Lineage (NCBI taxonomy): Eukaryota > Metazoa > Arthropoda > Insecta > Diptera > Drosophilidae > Drosophila > Drosophila virilis. The sequence goes on along the minus strand of NC_091546.1, from coordinate 12,414,929 downwards.
GTAGCTTAAAAACAAATAAGTTTAGTATACAAGAGCTTAACTCTTAACAGATCTTTCCTATGACAACTATTTTGCCTCGATCCCCTAACTACGAAAAATGCTTTAAAACTGAGAAACTTTTCTGCACTTGAAAAGACAAACAGACAAGGCTTAATAAATACCTTGTATATATAGTCAGTCGCAACCTTCTGCTGTTCACTTTTCTTGACAAAATCATAGTACTCTACTGTGCAAGGGTATGTAATACAACTGGCCGAACCGGCCAAATGTTTCAACTCGATTCCTTGTGCGCAATATTGGACTGCACACTGGTTTTTGCTTATTTTTAATGTTTTACAATTTTTTTTCCCCCAATCGAGCCGTTAAAATTATTTGTTTTTGTGAACTATTAAAGCACGCAAGTGGAAAAGAAAATTAGAAAAAAGTAGCCCGAATGCAGCATGTCAAATTATGCTAACAGCTTTGCGTAAACATAAACATTGAAACATTATTTAATCGAAACTCAACAGCGAGAACCTTAAATGAGTCGAAAATGAGCTGAACTAGAACACACCCTGTAAATATGGCAGAATCAATGGGATGATATGCAATTAGAATCAAAGTAAGTCCAGAAATGATGATAATTGTAGTCGCAATCTACTGACTTCCCGATACTCTGTTCTGAGTCTACAGGCTGAGCAATGAATTAAACAAATTGGATGGCTTTAGCGGAAAAGCTGTGGAAGTCCTATTTAATAATAATTTTTGTTTTTTTCTTAGAGATTTTCTTCAGTTTTAAAATCAGTTCAATTTACTTTTCCCAAGCCTGAAGTAGAGTATTGTCCAGTCGCTTGAGTTAGCTTAAATTTTAAAATTTCCCAAAGAATTTATAATTGTTTTTTTACTGCAACATATTTCAAGTGGAATACACAAATCTTTAAATTCTGGCTCTTACATAATTTGAGCCTTTTGTTTTAGTTACAAAATATGAAAAACAATTTTAAAATATTGTTTGCGCTACGCTCAGTTAATTTTTTGTTTACTCAATAGGATTTTATTTTCGGCGCTCCGTGAAATCCGTTTGTTTAGATTGCAAAATGCAAATTGCAATTAACATAAACTTTTAACAGAAATTAATTTTGCACTTTGCACGCATTTTACAGCTGTTTTGCCCTTTCGTGTTGGCCTTATTTGAAAGGGCCAAGAAAATTGTACAAACATTTGAAAGTTGGCCAACTAATCAACAATCAGAGCTTATCAATGGAAATACGAAATGTGCTGATAATGAAGGTCATACAACCCATTGACCTACATTGTTAATAACCACAGCAGTTGGTTATAATTCGTATATGGATAAATATTTGCTTAAAAGAAAATTAATTTCTGTGACAAAAGTTGACTAAATGGCAAAAGCAAAAATCAATTCAATTTCTATGACACAGCAAATACAATTAGATTTTACATTTTACTTTGTAATACAATACGTGAGTTGTTTAGGAATGTTTTGAGGATGTAATTATACGCCATCTACACCCTGTATTTGTAAAATATGCAATGGGTTGATAGCTCACACCTTCCAGTAGGGGCTAATAGAAGCTATTGCCAACATGTTCAATGCCGAGTCCATATTTTCTGTGCCCTTTTGTGAGCCATCACAGTGGTTACTATAAACAGGCCTAGTAAGAAGCAAATATGCTCTATTCGGGAGAGCCCGACTTGGGGATACCCTGATACCCAAATGCAGTTCACGCTAAGCGCTTAAGTCGGTTATAAAATGAAAGATGCTTGATTTGTTTGTACTATTCTAGTAGCGTAATGTAAGGTTTGCAGAATCTGGACATTCAATCCTAAGAGATTTGCTAAATTAAAATAGAATTTCGAAACAGGAGGAAGATATCTTTTATCGCGATTTGCCTAGCTCTAGCTCCTATAGGCTCTGCGATCATAAGGACCTACAGACGGACAAGGCTAGATCGATGCGGCTATTGCTGCTGATAAAGAATATATATATCAGATATTTTGAAAATTTTATTGAAACAATTCAATTCCAGAGAATTTGGCCAGCATGGCCCAGTTTTGCAGCTACCCGTGCACAGGGTATTTCGCAAGTGGTGAATGCTTGTTTATGATATTCCTCTTTTATTTATTGTTTTATCGAATCTTGCACTTGGTTATATTTTGTCAAATTGCCAACATGCATTAATGCCATTTGCGATTGGAATTGCAATCGGGCCAATCGAGCCAATCGGCCGATCCAATGCATTAGTGGAAGCTACTTAGAGCCGTTGAGACGACATTGGCCTTGATTTTGATTTTGAATTTGGTTATTTATTTTCATTCTGAACGTAAACAGGTCTTGCACATTCGCTTATAATCTGTGTATGGCACACAATATATATATATATATATATCTATATATATTTGATTCCTTTTAAGAATTATAATTGGCATTGTAATTATTTCGGCATTTCAACGTGGGAAATTCCAATTTGCAATATCTCTGCTCTCCGACATATGTATGTGTATGTGAAGTATCTACACATATTTTTGTTTGACATAATGCTAAAGAATTTGTTCGTTGTATTTGTTGTTATTGTCGCTCGCATAGTTAGCAAAACACAAACGTTTTTATGGCAGTTGGCGAGCGGCCAATTAATTTGTTTAAAAATAAATGCAATTTTCTTTTCATTTCCCCCGCACCCCGCTGCCATTTTTTTTTTTTGCTGCCTCGTTTTTCAGTTTTGCTTAATGATTTTTCTTCATTTTTCTGCGTCGTGATAAAATTTCATATTGAACTCAGCAGCTAAACATGTGATGTGAAATTATCAACTAAAGCTATTAGGCAAAATGTTGTATTACGATTTTTAGAATCAATAAAAAATTAAATTAATTACTAGTCAGAAAATTTGTAAAATGCTTTTATAATTTTTGAGCTGTTTTCCATATAAATGTTAAATACATTCGAGTTATTTTTGCTTGCGTGAGTAATATCATTCATAAGAGCTGTTAACAATTTATCTTGGCCACATTTTCAGCACACGTCACAGCCAGACGTAACTTTCAAATGATCTTTGCTCAAATATGCGACAACAGTCGGTATTCCCCGGCCTTGCCCGTGGCATGTTTGGTGCTCCCACTGTGAAAGATTCAAATCCACCCATACCACCTTGAACTCCACAAGTCCCGAGTCTAGTCAAGGCTTCTTACTTTTTCCCAATTTCATTAAATTGTATAATTGTAGCTAGATCCATATAATCCTTGAAGCGTTTAAAAATGTATATATATATTGGTTTTCTATACATTCCTGACGAATTTTCTAATAACATTTTCCGGCAAAACCTTTTTCCGAAATCTCTTTATTTTATTAAATTATATTCAATCTTTTAGCAAGAAAAACTGTGCAACAACCCATTGAGATTCTCGTATAAGCTATAATCTTCTTACTATAGCCCAAAAACAAACTATATACATATATTTATTTTAAAGAGTCTCCTGTCACAGGCCGCGTGCCATCTCTATGGCATCGATTATATAGTATATGTACGAATATGGTATTCGACATTAAGTTTATGGGCTTAAGATTTAATATTTATTTGCTTTTGCCAAGCAGAATTTTTGCTTACGAAAAACGGAGAGCAATGTTTTCGTTCACTCGTGACGCGAAACGACGAGAGATTTGTTGAAATTATGTTCGTTAAAATATACACTATATACTCTATATGATGCATATATATATTTATACTTATTTGTTTTCAATTCAAAAAGCAAAAGGAAAACATCGTAAAATGCAGGCATTTTCTCCGAGCCTCTTGATAAAAAGTGTTCCATGATATTTTATTTATTTTTCAATTTTTGCCAAATGAAAACTTTCCGCAGATCGGGCCATGGCATATATATATTTATATATGTATATATTTGCGATATATATAGAAATATGTCCGGATATATCATAAGTGCCACACGCGTTCGCTTCTCTCGATAAATCTGGTCGAGCAGCGCGAACGGAGCGTAGCATAAAATGTAATCAATTTGCCTCTTTCGCCGCCCCGCCCCCTTCTACGCCTTTGCCCTCACGTCAATGGGAGCACGTGCCCCCATCTATAAATATGCGAGAAGTGTGCGAATCCGTCGAGGAATCCGTTTCTGTAACTGCCCCAAACCAGTTTTAAAGAATTTTTGTGAATCGTCTTTTCGCCTTATGATTCCTTGTTGTGGTTCTTATACCCTTGCAGAGGGTATTATTATTTCGTTATAAAGTGTGCAACGCACACAAGGAGACAATTACGATCCCATAAACTATATATATATATATTCCTGATTAGCATCAATAGCCGATCTTATATAGTCAGGTCCATCTGTCAGCTTTATTTATAAGATTCACTGTGCATGTATGGAAAATCCTATAAACATCGAGCCACTATATGCTATAGCTGTCATTGAAGAGATAGGTAAAATATTTGGTTCTCCACAATATTTTCATCATAGTCAACATTTACGAGCTTCCCTTTTATCGCATAGCTGTCCACAAGGGTATTAAAACTTCGGCGTGCTAAAAATATGCCCACTTTCTTGTTATATTTCGTTTTGATTTATTTTTCTGCCTTTTTGGGTGGGCGATGGCAGTTTTTTTTTTTTTTAAATTATATAATATATATCTTAAAATATTTATAAATGTCTCAAACATACATATATTCTACGCCAGAATAATTTTTTTTCTTTAGTATTATTCTCAATAAATGTATTTCTTAAAATCAAAATTTGACCGTTTTGACCGCTGCTAAAAGAACAGTGTCAGAGGGTGGGGGGAGAGCGTAAGGGATTGGGGGAGGAAGGGTGTAAGTGAGAGGGGGGGGCAGAAACTGAAATCCAAATTGAAAGAATCATCCACTTGAACAGCATTTTTGTTTTTTTTTTTTTTGATAACTTTAAACGGATTAAAGATTAAAAACAGAATATGCCTCATTGTATAAATTGTTTTTCTTATGTTTATTTTTGGTTTCCTTTTGCTGTTCCTCATGATTAGATTAGTCCAATTAAAATGATTAAGGCAATTTTGATATGCAAACATGTGATATATGCGCTTTGTTATTTTCGTTTGTCATTTCTTTCTTTTTATTTCATTTTTGGCAAGTTCAGAGTTCAAATCCGTTAAAGTGACACGGCACGCCCACTTGCTGGCCACTCTCCAGCCTCTTCTCCAATGCTGAAATCGCTTTTTGTTGCTTTGATCCGTACTCACATAAAACAATCAACGCCTACGTTTGATAGGGGTTTCGGGTGGTCGGGTGGAAAGGGGTTAGTGTAGCCGGCGGGGCAGTAGATTTATTAATAATGCCAGCCAAAAGGCAGCTGATCTATCCAAGTGTGTGTGTGTGTGTGAGTGTGTGTGTTCGTGCGCCAAGTCACGACAGTTTGCGTGTGAAAAGATCTCGCGAATTCTCGCCCGGGCTCTCGGCGTTCGTCCAAAAAAAAAAGTGACTTGGTTGTTAATCATTTTATGGCCGATCTAGAGCATATTTAACTGTCAAAAACTTTAGGTAATATTCGCAATAATAGTTAAATTTCTTACAAATCAAAACATGTTTCGAACCCATTTCTAGTTGCATTGAATATAGATCGATTTTTGGAAATTCTTTCTAAAACCAAAATTGAAAAACAAAAATGTTCAACATTTTTTTTAGTTAAACTGCATTTAGATTGATACTTTAAAATTGTTTCTGCTGTAATTCCCAAACAGTTCTAACACTGCTTGCATTGCAGAGCTTTCAGTATATTGGCTTTAAAATGTTTGCTTAAATCTAGATTAATTGTTAGCTTTGTTCACTGTTGGCAGTTAAATTAAATAATAATTTAATATGCAATTAATAAATTAAATTATTAACGAAAGTGTAAATAAAATCAAAAAATTAATGAAAATTAATAATAATCAAAAATACTAAAGAACTAAAGTTTAGTTCAATTGACTAATTATCATCCCCCTGCCCGCCTTATTTATATAGCCTTTCACTAGATATGGGAATCAAAGTCAAATGCACGTCTAATTGAAAGCCATAAATATTTGTAGTGCTTGTCTGTGTGGACGAACAGCTGTTGAAATCCGCCAGCTGCCGGCACTGATTGATGGCAACGTGGAGGCGATTCCCAATTCCCAATTCAATTTTCCATTTTCATTGGCGCAACGCAAGAGCTGGCTCCCATTAAAGCGGACTAATCCATCACAGGCAATCGATAAATGTTGGCCATTAACATTTGGCCGTTAGGCAGCAGCGGGCAAAATGTTAAACAATTTCATTTGTTCAGTTTTTTTGTTTTTGGCCCCACTGTCAACAGCGGCGCTGCTAATTACACATTTGTTTCTATACAAAGACACACAGACATGTGTCTGTGTGTGTGTTTCTACGCTGAGGTCAAGCACTAAGTGTCGTCACACGTACTCAGCCAAAGCGCTCTCTCATCTGCTTTTTGTTTACGTGCTCTTTTCATTTTCAAATGCCTCACAAAAAGAAAAAAACAAAAGCAATTGCAGCAACAACAAAAACAACAACAACAACCGCAACTTGGTTTTATTTTAGTTACAAAAGCTGCCAGCCGGCAAATTGTATGCAGCCCCTCGCTCTTGCTCTCTCTTTATATTTGTAGCTTTTATGTGCGCTCTCTTCTGCACCAGATAACATTGTTTGCGCTCTGCCAAGATAAATAGAAGCCACGATGCAAATGCGGCGTGTGGGGGAAGGCGCGTAGAAGTGGATTGCAAACAGCAGCCGCCGCATTTATTGCAGCTGTCCCCTTTTTGGCATTTTAAGAGCAATTTACATACAGATTGTATACTTTTCGCACTTAGCCTTAAGTTGAATGCCCATTTTAATAATACATTTGCAGTTGTTGGCAATTAAAATACTAGTATCTAGCATATAATTCATTATTTTAACAGCACGCCAATATATCTGAATAGATGTTTGTTGCTCCTAAAAGTATGCAGCGTTTTAAGGCGTGCGCGAGTAGGATTGTTGCTGGCAGTTCGTTTTTGTGCAGCTGCCCGAAAGTATGCTTTAAAATTTCGCTGGATCAATTTGGTTAAAATGCAAATATGGACGCGACTGTTGGATCAACGAAATATAAAAATGATTGTCTTCTAGCCTGAAAAACTTCCCTTTTGTTTCCTTTGACGTTACCATATTCACATAAATTTTGACCAAGAATATGGATTTAGATGCCAAATTGATTGAGAGTGACTTGAAAAATAATGTTGACAGATTAATATAGAGGTCAAATCATGAACAACAAGCTAAGCCCTATGAAAATCGGTTGAGTTTTGACCGAGTTATGCAAGTGGGAAATTTTGATCTATTTAGGATATTTGAGGGTACCATTTCCCTATGCATTTTGACCAAGCAATAGATGCCAAATTGATCGAGAGGCCAAGCCATGAACAAAGACCCAAGCCAAAAGATAAGAAACTCTTTACACATCTGTTTTTTAAATATTTTCTTTATTTCTTAAGTCCCCCATTAATATTTACTTGGTCGGCGCTTTGTTTTTGTTTATTTCATTTCCCAAGCGTTTTCGCATTATTCCATTATCTGCCCCGTCGAATGTTTGTTAACTGTCACCTGAATATCATTTTTATAGTCGCATGCGACGGCTTTGATTCACACCTTGTTGCGCCTTGCATAACAGCGCCAACGAACGGGGGTAAAAGTATCCAAATAGCGGATATCCTGTAATTTTCTTGCACACTTTAACGTTAGCTCCACACTTTGTTTTACAGTCCAATCCTTATACATGCTAAATTGTAAGTCTCTAGGGTATATTGACTCCGAAATAAGGTCAGACAAGCTAAGCTGAAAATCGATACTTATCGATCTAGTGAAAACAAAGTGTGCTATCGATAACTTGGACTTGACGTGATCGGAACGTGATTTAATAGCAGGAAGGAATTACGTTTCAAACACAAATAAAGAGGCTGGTTCGACTATATAATTGATGCCGATCAATGATTGCTTCGAAAAATGATCAGAAAAACCAAGCTGAGAATCGATACTTATCGATTTAGAGAAAGCGAATTTTGCTATCGATGATAGATAGATGACAGATAGTATATGATAGAATATCTGCACTTAAACATAATATCCAATTTTAGCCCCTATCAATGGGTACAGGGTATAAAACGAGTCACATTCAAAACCGCCAATTAGAGTTAAGATCACCTGATGCGGCATTAGGCTGACTTAACCATGGCTAAAGCACACTTCACTCATTTCCATATCAATTAAACGGCAATTGTGACTGCGTTATAAATTGAAATAGCAATATTTTGCGCAGCGATTGCATTTATGGCCCATTGAGCTGTTGTCAGCCGCTAAGAAGCGAAGAGGAAGAAGTGGCTAATTGCTCAAGAATCAACAATAAACAGTTCCGGCAGGAATGTAAGAGAAATTTGCACATTATTGACACACTCTTAACAGACAGCACCTGAAGTTGAACGAACTGCACCGAGAGAAAGAGAGAGAGAGAGCGAGAGGGACAGCGAGAGAGCGGCAATTAAAACTAAAACTTCAATTGAAATTAGCAAAGCTTTTGGCTAATTTAGTGTTTTTGCCTGTTTGACTTTATCTAATTAAAAGCTTTGGCCGTAAGCTTTTTGCGACCGCCCCAATGTTTGGCTAAACAATTAGCTGTGCGCTCTGTGCGGCCACACTGCACCTGTCCGCATGCCCGTGAGCGCAACTTGTGCTGCGCTCTCTTCAACTCTTGCTTTGCTGATGCTGCTGCTGAGCGGCGTGCGGCGATCGAACGTTGCGCTCAGTTTCAGTTCAACCCTCGGGCGTTGCGGTTTACTTACGAACGTTACGCGCGCGCCTTTGCCCAAAAGTTGTCAAACTCTACGACCACAACAACAACAAGAACAACAAAAACAACGAAACGAGTCGCGTGCTCTGTTGACTGCTGTACAAAATTGCTTTATGTTTGTATTGCATACGCACTGAGCGCATATATGTGTGTGTGTGTGTGCGTGCGTGCGTGCGTGCGTCTGTTATGTATGTGCGTGTGTGCGTGCAGCAGCCTTCAAACTGCAATCGCAATGCACATTAAACCAAAATTGGCTTTAAAATGACAACTCGTTAATTATCGCACCTCGCGACATAAGTCGCATGCGTTCAATATCTTAGTCAGTTGGTCAAGCAGTCAATCAGTCAATCAGTCAATCAGTCAGTCAGTCCGTCAGTCAGACGCATCATTAAGGCACATTATATTGCGCATACGCCGCGTATGCTGCCAGCTGTTGTTGGGTCTATTGAAAAACTTGAATACTTTTTGAAAAGTAGAACGAAGCAGATATTAACAAAAACACAAGCCAGCGTTATCTATGCATTGATGACAGACTAAACAATACGCTGTAAATTCAAAACAAAATATTAAAATTGAATATTCATGCATGCGTTTTATTTATTATTATCTGCGCGCTTTAACTATGCAAGTTTAATGGACTTAACAAAACGCTGTAAACTAAAATGTTTCAAAAATATTTGTTTAATATTTTAACATGCATTTTTTATAGAAACCTTTATAAATTTTATAGAAAACCAACAGCAAATGTTGTATTTTGATTTTATTAAATTTAATTTGCGAATTTTCAATGCAAAATAAATAGCAAAAACCTGTTGCGAACTGCTAAAAAACAAAAACAAGCCCCTATTCTCACAATTCTCACATGCTGCTGATCTTTGATCCACATTTTCATGTGTATATATATATCTATATATCAACATTTTACTGCCCAGTACCAGGCTCAAAGAGGTGCCAATAGGGGGTTAGCTAATAGATATACGCATTTCTCGGCGCTATAAACTAATCAATTGCTTAATTAGTTCATTTCGCACGACTAAATAAATTAGATTTGATTTTTTTTTTGTTTGTTTTTTATTCGATTTTTTGTTATTTTTATAAAGCACTAAACAATTTGGTCACGGCACCCGCTCGGATCCAACAGCTGCCGCCCACTTAGATCGCAAATTTAATTAATATGCAACTGCAAATCGAACAAAGAATCTGCCATTTTTGTTTTTTTTTTTTTGTTTTCTCAAATATTTTCACGCGGAAAACTACCAGCATTTGAGCCAGGCTACGCCCCAAAAATATTTCGTAAACCCACTTTGAAGATGGTTTTATTCTGGACTCTTGTCATGTGCTCTTTGTTTTGGTTTATGGCCCAAAAACGTGCTAATTTCTGCGGCTTAACATGTGCCGGAACGGGTGGCGGATGGGGTGGGGTGAGGAGGAGGAGCCTACTCTCTGCTCCGTGCGTATTTTATTTATAGCAAACGCTGAAAGAAGAAGCAGCAGCAGCCTTGTTGAAGAAGCCCGTAAATAATTTAATTGATTAACAATTCAAAATCGTGCTTTTGTCAAAGCGTGTGGCTGACATTCAAAAGTTGCCCAAAAGCAGGCATCATTTGTTTCTCTCTCTCTCTCTCCCGCTCTCTGACTCTCGTCAGATAATGTCAGAATTTGAATTATTTTGAAATTTTATTAGTCAAATTAATAAAGATAATCTCTGTTATAAACTGTTATATCTAACATCTCATATGAAAATTATTAAATATAGTTTTCCAACAAACTTGAATGCGATTTCAGTTCTTCCTTTTGATCATTTTATTAATTAAATATATCTTTGCATATAAAGAAACATAGTTATATACAATTCATACAAAAAACTTCACATACATTTTCCCATTCGACTTAAGCTTTAAATCATATTTAGTTTAAGATAATATTTATGACTACGATAGTAAACTTTGCTCTGATCTTACCAGAAAATAGTTAAAATCTTAGGAGAATGCCGAACGCCCTGCAATTAAAATACCTTCCAATGTGTGTATTATAAATATTACAAGATTATCTAGATCTAACGCTGATCCAGTCAAAAGTTTATTTGTCAAGTAATAGCTGTAAATATTTAATAACAAATTATAGGCCCTTCTTTAAGGCTATTTTCTTCCTTTCTTTGTAAAGTCCACAGTAGGTTCTTATTTCTATAGGAACATTATATATATTCTTGATCAGCCAGGTCCGTCCGTTCGTCTGAATGTTTCTATGCGAACTGGTCTTATGATTCTCACATATCTGAAAGAGGGATATCTCTATCAGGGTATTAAATTTTCGGTGTGTCCTTACCTGCTGGCTTTGTTTTTCTTTTTGACTGCCTTGAAATTGGATGTGTAACAAAGTCCAAAGATCATCTCTAGGCGGAGAACTGCAACTAAATTTAGACTTTGTTAATTTTAAGCTGAATTCAAATTTAAAATACGCGTTGTTCCAATTAGCAAACTTTGTCAATTGGAAATCAACACAACAAAATCAGCAACAACAAAACGAATTTTCTGCCAAAAAAAAAAATAAATAAATAAAAATAAAAATAAAAATCAGAAAAAAATGGTTGAACGTGTTTTGGGTTGCGGTTTCTTCAATTTGTTAAAATTTAAATTTAGATGCAGCGGTCAGTTGTAGCTGTATTATTGTTGTAATTGTAATTGTTGTTGTTCTTTTTGTTGTTGTTGTTGCTTTTGTTGTTGTTGTTGTTGTTGGCAACACATGCGGGACCCCGACAATGTCGTCAACCGACAAACGTCAACAGTCAACGGGGCAGCCCAAAGAAAGGGTCTAATAAATTGCATTTGCAATTTGCATGCTCGCTACACCAACAGTCCCCCCTCCCCCCTCCTCCCTTTATATGCCCCCCCCCCCCACCGCATTGTTGTTCTTAAGCTTTTCGCTTGGCGTCTGGCTTTGCTAGCTTTTCACTTGTCAATTTTCTTTTCGCATTGTTTCCGCTTTTCTTCTAAAAATTGCACATTAGATCATGTCACAATAATTTTATTTGTTTGTTGTAATTTATTGTTGTTGAATTTCAATTGAAAACTTGTCTGCATTTTGCTTTCGACTCGTTTCTTTAGACATATATACATGCATATGTTTATATATTGGCTGGGCAGATACCGGGAAATGCAATTCGCTGAACAAGTTTAAAGGTTTTTAGCGTTTGCTCTTCGGGGGAAAACGCTTGATAGACTTTTTGTGGAAAATATGAAAATATGACGAAAACGCAGTTTTAGCATAAATTGAAATCGGCTAAGGAATAATTTATAGTTACTAAATCAAAAGACGTTCTGTTTTTCTAAAAACAGCATCTTCTTAAATTCTTTATATAAATATTTTTCTGATAACAAGACTTTCAAAATATATGCACATCGATTAAAGAAGTCTTTATAAAAAACAAATCTATAGAGATTTTTTTCTAGGAACATAACTGTAAACTTAAACCCTCAACAAAAACAAAAAATATAACATTCAGTTGTTTTACTTTCAAGCAGATGCTTAGGACTTTATTTATATTTAAAAAGGGACTTCGAGCTAAAAATGAGTCACGGTTCCTTTGAGTAAGATTTTCGGATGTTATTTTTGCATTTAACACTGAGAAATTGTGGAGCTCGTCGAATCATGTGCGTCAATTATGCGGTCAATTAACAAAGCCTGCATTTAATAGTGAATAAATCGTGAGTGGTTATTTAGAATCTGCTCTTGAATTGCTCAATAAACTACGTCAATTGGAATTAGTGCTCATAATTTTGGACAGCCAGCCCCATGTGCCACGCCCCAAACTTTGTATTATTGTGCATATTTATGCCACAGTCCAAAGAGGTTTGTTGTTCCATAAAGATAACCGGCATTATAAAGAGCAATCATTTATGGTTACTTAATTAAATGCTCGTTAGGTTTATGACTGCAACGATTACTCTCAAAACTGACTGCAATTTGTTAAATGGGCTTTTTTTTTTCACTGATAAAATGCTCCACAACGGAGTCTATGAAAAGGAAGTCTAACGAAAGGGAAGAACTCGTATCTTAGCTTAAATATTTTTTTAAAAGTTAACCACATAAGAAATACATATATTTTTCTATCAACATTTTAAGCATTTTTAAAGGTCACAACTCGTAAAAAAAATCATAGTTTATTAATTCTTTTAATATTAAGCATGTTTCCCTTTCTTTTGGCTTAAAATTCATCTTAAGCATTTCGTAATAGTTTGAGAAAGTCAAAGCCAATAGAGTCAACAATTTTGAATAAAAAAAACAACATTTTTCAATATTTCAAATATTTCAACAACCAAAACTATTTGTAATACGTTTTCCAGTATCTACAGCAGAGGCAAGCTGACTGTGCTCTCGCAACCATTTGCCACGCCCACTTTTCCCCAATCCTAACGTAACTGTGCCACAAAAATGCACCTATCCGTTAGCTATAAAATGTTCCATAAATATTTCCACAATTTTTTCACTTGCCAGCTCTGCTGCCGCTCAGCTGGACTCATAAATCTAATTTGCCTTTCGTTGCCTTTGGAAAATTATATTAATATTTCGGCTTTTGCAACATCAAATCTCATGAAAAGAAGCTCTTTTTTTTTTTAATGCGATTCAAATAGAAATATGTGTGTATTTAATTTGTGTGCATAGTTTAATTAAGTCATATATGTTTATAAAATTAGAATGTACTTTGTTTATGACTAAATTTTGTTGTATTTTGAGCAATAATAGATCCATTTCGAAGATTGTTTCTATAAATCTTAAATTTGAGTTAAGAATTTACAAATCGATGAAAATACATCGATAGTTTTAGCATGCTCGCTTGATAATATCGCTTGGAAGTAGCTTGTATTAAAGACTTTAAATATTCATTGGTTTTTCCAACTTTTCCGCTTTTCCATTAGCATATATATTATTCTATTTGTTCTAAAAACAATCTCAGAGGCATCTTAAAATAGACTCAGCTGATAAAAACACTTGGAACTGTATTACATTATCTGTAAAACAACAAATTATCTTTTTTCAAGCACACTTATCTATCCGTGTTTTTTATCTAAACGTCAATCTAAACTTGGCACACGTCATTTGATATGCATTATGAGCGGCTGGCCCCAACCAAATGTCGGCGAAACGTGACGAAAGTTTGTTGTTTACGAGACATTTAAATACGGAGGGCTTATCCACAGTTCGACTCATCATATACTAGATGGACAATATCTAATGCATAAAGCATATAAATTTCTAGGTGTTGGGCAAGAATTAATTTTGGTTTTTTTTTTTTTTTTGACAGTCGGGCGCCAAAATTCGTTTGACTCAGCGCAACAAAAATTTGAAAGGTAACCGAGAGAGCTTGTTCTAGAAAATTGCCAACGAATTTTCATGGTTTTCCCATATATTTCCCTCGCACATATACATACATATGTATATGTACAAGTATTTGAGCAGCTCGTCTAATTAATCATTTGACTTTTGGTGGCTATGAAAACCCCAACGTCAAATTTTTCACACTGGCCACGCGTTGTTTTTCTTTAATTTTCACATATATACATAGCTACATTTCTTTATATTCTTATGTGTATACCATATATATATACATATATCCCTATACATCTCGAGCATGTAAACAAGAGATTTCACGTTCTTTGACTGACGAAACATCTGAAAAAAAAAAGAAAACTAAATTTGAATTCGAGTTTAATGCAAAATAGGTGTCAAAAGAAAAACAGGCAAACGGCGAACGGAAAACGGCGAATAAAATCGTTTTAATTGTTGTTTTTCCTATTGAAATGCGTTTTGTAGCACAGGAAATAGAGAAATATCACGTGAGGTTAAACAAAACATTGCAAATATTTTGGGTTTTACGTATTCGTGAATTGTGAATGAAACAAAGAACAACAGAAATATAGATGAAGCATGGAAATATGGAAAATTTATGAATGAAATTAAATAATAAAGCGCAAGAGCTTTCGTTTATGTGAGATGATAAATGCAGTGGACAATTTCTTAAAAAAATACGATAAATTAAACTTCCTAGGGATTAAATTACCTCTTTCTACATGTTTATTCAAATTTAAGCAAATATTTTAAAAACGGAAACTATTTTTAATAAATTTTCTAGTCGCTACCATTTTCCATTTCAAATTTCCCCCCTACTCCTAACCTAACTGTGCCACAAAAATGCACCTATACGTTAGTATTAAAACGTTCTACAATTTTCCCACTTGCCTCTGCTGCCACACAGTTGGGCTCATAAATCTAATTTGTTTTCCCGCATAAAATGTGGCCGTAAACAAATTTCAAGAGGCATTTCTCAACCTGAGCTCGTTACGGTTACGTTCAAGTTTGCAGGAAAATGTTGGTACCAAAATTCTTGTGGTACATTTCGTTGCATTGCCAAATCGCAAGCTTACGAAATTTCCCACACTTTGCATGGGGCGGGCTATTTATAAAGGCATTTTACACTGGGATTTGGGTCGCACGCTCTCCCGTTCTCTCACTATCGCTGTTTCGCCTGCTCGCACACACACACACAGATATTAAGAGTATTAGCTGTCAAGAGGCAAGCAACAGGCAGCCAGAACGAAAACAGAAAACAGCTGTTGACGCTGTCGACGTCGCTGTCAGCGTTGTCGGCGCCAAAATAAAATAAAGCAACAAATAATGAAATAATCAAGAAAACCCGAAAAGCGAGCGCATCGCAAAGAAGAAAATAAAAACACACTCACACACACACACATACAATATCTAGAAAGCTTTAACGAAGCTTGCACGCGCCAGATTGTGATCGCCCACCGCTCTGCCGCTCGCCCACACACAAGCAAACACACCACACACACAAACACACATAATACGACTGCACGCTCTCACGCTGCTTGGCTGGCGGGCTGTGCTCTCCCTCTCTCTGGCCACCCCATTTGGGTGAGCTTTCGGTTTCATTCACACAAGAAACCGGCCCGCCGATGAGAACATTGAACGCATTCGAACGCGTCGCACGTAGGCCTACGGAATTTCAGAGTTTCTCGATTTAAATTCGAATTTGATTTCGATTCACGATCAACCCCGCCGCCGCAGACCCTTTTTAATGTTGTTTTTCAACCCGTGCACAGGCCAAGGAATATTAAAACAACAATAAACCACCAACAATAAAAACAACATTTAATGCAATATTATTGAAATTAACAAAGACAACACCGCACATAAAAAATAATATAAAATGTGAATTGAAAAATTTGAATGTGCTGCTAATTAAATTCAAGTGCTGCGCCGCTCGCTCGCTCGCACAACGAATAAACGAAGCAGGCAAATTGCAGAGCGCAATAAATTAAAAAGAAATACAAAAAAAAAAAAAAAAAAAAACAATAAAAACAAGCGGCGATATACAATATATTTAAATAACAGAAGAAACAACAAAATAATCTACATAAATGTGTTTGTTGTGGCTGTGAAAAAAAAACACACAAACACATACACTTATAAAAATAATACTCGGTGCCAAAAAAAAAAGCAAATTAAACCAAAAAAAAAAAAGAAAAGAAAAGAAAACAGAGCAAAAACAACAACAAGATGGTTGGCAAAGTTTTGGGCATACGGGACTTGGACCAGTTCAGCAGTCGCCGGAGCAGCGTCTACGTTGATCCCGAGTGCGAAAAGTTCTTCGAGCTGCCCCTCTTTATAGCGGCCAGCTCGAATGATATAACAACGAAATGCCAGTGCTGGCAGTTCAGTCCAGGTAATAAACTCTCCTAACAGAACCCCAAAACATTAGCAGCATTAGCAAGACAAACAATGCCAAACACGACAACGACAACGACAACAACAAGAACGAGAAAAAAATGCTAATAAACCTAACTAATTTCGAGTGTAAACATCATAAATTGTTAAAACTTTAAATGCCGTTTTAGTATTTTTATTTTAAGCTTTATTTTTAGCTTTCACTCAAGTCGGGGGCAAAACTTGTCAGTTTTTATTGATTTTTCAACAGCTTTGTCAAATCTCATTCAATAACCTAATGAGCCGAGTCTCAACAAATGTTAACAACTAACATTAGACTTATTTAAATGACAGTTACTTGTTTTTGCGCCTAAAGTTAAGTTCAAAAGCGTTAAAGCCTATTCGAGAGTGTTTAGTTGAAGAGGAATATAGGGAATATATAGATTGTAAACTTTTAAAGAGGGTTAAGTGCAAGAGGAATACACGGAATATAGATTCAATTTATTTTCATATTCAGTCAAATAGGTAATTTTAAGAATTAATTAGTACAATTTATTTTTGGTTAATTTAATGCTATGATATATGATAAATATATCATTTGTATACATATGATAAAATATATCATATAAATACATATATACAAATTGACATGTATATATTTTAATTTTAATTAATTTATTAGCCAATTAGAGAGCTCTTTTGACTTTCTTTAACAAATTTCGACCTACTTCCCAATTAATTTCTGTATTTATTCGTGATGTTTTAATAATTTAATTCAAAAAGTTGAATTAGTTGTTAAATTACCTCCTTATAAGAATTAGGATATTTTTTTTTATTGTTATTTGAACCTTTTATAATTATTACAAGTCCAGCGACTCTTCGGTTGAGTTTATAATTTTAGCATATAAATCATCCATCCTCGTGCTTAATCCCAATTCGGCACTTCACATTTAATTGCTTTAAACCTTAATTCACGTTTAATTTCTTTTTATTGTTCAACTGTTTATTGTCAATAAAACTGATTGCGTTTTGTATTATAATTTAACATGGCAATTTGAGAATTTATGCAACATTTTAAAAGCGTTTCATAAATTAGTTATTGCCAGCCAGCTGATTATGAAGTGCTTTGTGTATATATCACTGATTTTCAATGGATTTAATTGAAAACAGCAAAAACAAAAAATGATTTAATTTCCAGTTGAATGAAGTTGATGTCGTCGATTGGAAAATAACCACAGCAAAAGTCGTTTTGAATCAAAAGATACATATATGCATATTTAGTTTGATAGAAATGTGTCTGTCTATGTGTGTGTGTGTGTCTATGTGTGTGTGTGTGTGTGTGTGTGTAGTCTATGCATTAATATGCTTGTGGTTGAGTTCACTTTTTTTTTCTAAACATTGTCATATCGCGAATCGTCCAAATGCAAATGAACGGAGATTAATTACACACGCTTAACACACACACACACACACACACACCCACACAGACAATACATACACACACATACATGCGCCGCAAATGCAAACGAGTCTCATTCGTTTATACCAGTTTTTATTGTTATTGCATTTACAACACTCGGCACCCCCCAAAACGGCCCCCGACCCCGTCCGCGACCATCCCATGCGCTTTCTCAAAGCCAGAACTATATCATTCTCGCGTCACTTGATATTTGCAGCGGAGACTCACAACACAATTTTGGTTAAATTATAATCTAATGAAAAATATTGTTTTCAAGGCGCAGTATAGAAAACAACAAAGTTCTTCTTGTGTAGAGTAGCCGGCCAGCAGATACCCTGTAACAGCAGTTGTGCTTCTCATGCCCTGAGCCCAACTTTCTCAAATAACTTGCTTGTTAACTGTTCGATTCTTATAAAATTTTCAGGGAATGTATGTGCAAACCAAGGCCCAGGACTTAAGAAAAAGTGTTATATTCTCAATAGGTGTGTACAAGAGGGCGTGTACTAAATTAGAAGACTCTAGTTGCCAGTTGATAATCGATACTTATCGATAGCTTTCAAACAAAGTGAACTTTCGATAATTAGGAATGCAGTTGCTCGCCTCACAGCTCCCTGCTGCCCTAAACGAGAATACCCTTTCTTGAGCAATTACAGGTTTTGATATCTATAGGCAACAGAGCTGATTGTAATTTGTTGTATCTGTTGTGATTCGTTAAAATGAACAAGTTAGCCCAATGACTGGCGCTGAGTTGGTCGCTTATCTGTGCGCCAATAATAACAACGAATAGCAAATAAATCGAACGCCTGCGATAAGCAGACGAGCGACTGGCATGCAAAAATCGATCAGCTGTCGGCTAGCCAGGTAATGGGCCATGTACCCGATGCACAATCAATTACCCGCCGCCCCGATACCTAATCAATATGGCAGCTCCATTTCGAATAACTCCAACGCCTCACCCCCTTTCACCGTATATTCAAGTGTCTTGTACTTCAGCAATGTCGTCAATGAGCTGACTATGAGGGGGATCACAAGGGGCTTCTCCTTGAAGAAGCAGCTGACCAGCGATAAGTTTGTTTCTATTACGTAGCCAAGCACAAAATGCTCCAAAATGCCGACCAACATTCGATCTACAGCTGTCAGTTTGTCATATTTGTATCCGCCTGTGGGGCGCTTAATTCCAATTTTATATAATATTGAAATAGTGAACCGTTAATATTTGGCCATTCTCTTAACAGCTGCATATCAATATGTCATCGATATCAGTGTTCTGTAACGTGATTATGTAAATCGCTTAAACTTTTTTAAATACTATTCTCATGCGAGTCTCAATTTCTAGCATTGAATATGCTTAATACATAAAACCCTTGTATTAAATCAGTAGTTTATTTTATATTTCTACTAGCATTTTGTTGGAAAGCACATAAACACATTTATGTGTGTGGGTGTTCGTGTTTTGTGTTTTTCTACCAAGTGCTCTACTCCTCGATTCTCAAGAATTTAAGTAGGCTCTGCAGGTTTCCATGCTAAGCTACTAGTGAAGTGTTTTTTTTATTTTGCTGTTTTTTTGAATGAATGTATGTATGCATGTGTGTATGTATGTATGCATGTGTAAATGTATGTATGGATGTGTGTATGTATGTATGTATGCATGTATGTATGTATGTATGCATGTGTGTATGTATGTATGCATGCGTGTATGTATGTATGCATGTGTGTATGTATATTTGTGTGCATGTATTTATACATGTACGCATGCATGCATGCTTGCATATATGTAAAACAAACATGCATACATGTATGCATGTATGCAGAAAGAGGCACCTTAAAACTTCGGCCGAAAAATCTTTGAAGTGCCTTGGTGCAATTGATGGCTAGCAAAAATGTTTCAAACAAAACCATTTTGCGATTTTTCCACACATTCGAGTAATATTTCCAGAAACCCCGACTTAACGCGGGCCTTCATCACATAAGGTAATTACAGTCAACATTTTAGCTTCCTGTGCGTTGATAAGTTGACCAGAAAACTCGACCAAAGCTGTGTATATCGAATACGAATTATATTTGAATAGAACATGATAAGGGCATGTTGAAACAGACAGATAAAGTAATTCAACTTCCACAATAAAAAATACACAGAAAAAGCACTTCCAGTTTCATATCAATTTAAATTAATATTTACCCTCAAATTTATTTGCTTTTCAATTTTTATTACTTGCTATCTGCAAGAGCCATAAAACATATATATATATAATATATAAAATAATGCACCTACGTACACATTTACCTTATATATTTAACTTTCAAGCGATATCTGTCAATGTTGCATTTCTCTTATCGATGCAATTCAATTTTAATTACATGCCCCAGCCCCAACGGACATTTAAAATCAACTATCTATGTATATGTAGAACAAGCATCTATCAATAAAGCTTATCACGTACTGCAATAAACACACACACGCACATGCACACTCGCACACACTCACATTAATTGCAAAACTCAAGTATTTTATTTGCCACTCTGACGTATGAGTAATATTTGCGTTCTTGCTGACAAAATTTACGTACTTATCTGAAGCTCAAGTCGACTTATTTCTATAACAAAATTCACTCGGCTTCAATTTTTTGCGGCCTCCAGCTGCAAGTTCAATTGGTTTGCGGCGACTTCAGGGCAACTGTTTGGGGCAAGCATTTGAGCATTTATTTCTTATCAATCATAATGTCATGCAGGGTCTTAAGTGGGCCTGCCAAACGGCGGCTGCAACTGGCCAACTTATCAGACGCCCACTTCAACTGACCAACAAGCGTTTACTGTATCATAAACTTTATTATATACTATAAATAGATGCTTATACTTGTACAACTGTGCTGTTGCATGATTTACAATGTGCACGTTCGTTCAGCACGTTAGTCTTCTATTCGCATACACTATATGCTTAAAACTGGGCAAGCGGGCACAGTCAAATCGTGGATATGCATGTAACAGAAGGGAGAGGTGCATATAACTTCTTTTCTAAATTCGTTTAACAATTCTTTATTGTTTGCAGAACTGTTGTGCCCCTTATAACTAGGGATATATGCAGATTTATCTATACCAAATTATATATATATTTATATTGATTATACATATATCATTGATTATACATATCACGTTTATAGCATATATAATTTGCATTACCATATCTCGATAAATCAGTATAGTTCTAGACTCTTAAGTAATATTTGAATTAATTAATATTATTATTATGCTTACATATTTCAAGCTAGAAAGGTTGTCAGAATTATGTATAAGTATATATACGCTACAGGGTATTAATTAGTCGAATAGATATCGAAAATATATAGGCTTATGTACGCTAAAGGGCATCGACTAGTCGAACAGTTGCCATTTAAAATATTGTTTTTAGCTTAATTTATTGTTAAACAAATGGGCCGCATGACCTATCCTAAGCCACATTCACTTGACTTGAGACTAAATAATTATTTTGTTTGCCTTCGCATGTTGTTTGCTCTTCCAGGCAAAGAGCCGGCGCTGCGCTCGTTCACCGAAATCCAACAGCTGCTGCAGCAGGGCAAGAAGCGCGATGTCAAGAGTATACTCAGGGAGAACTCGTGGCCAATTAACTCGCCGATACGCTCCCAATTGTGGCCAGCACTGTGCGCCCAGCATTTGACTAAGCAGAACATGCTCGATGGCTTCTACTGGGAGATGGTGCATCAGGTGAGTGTCTAAAGTCAACCAGATAATAAACCCAAGTACTTATATGGTATATATAATTATTTTACAGGTCTTTGGCACCACGGAACTGTCGGATAAGCCCATCATGCTGCCCGCCTTTGTGGATGCCACACATTGCTTGCCGTATCATTTGACCAGCACGGGACGCGCTGTTGCCGATCGCATCGTGAATGTTTTGGGCTATGATTGTCCCGACATTACCTACAGTCCAGTATTGTATCCGATTACATCGTTACTTTTGCATTTCATGTCGGGTAAGTGCTACATTTTTTCCATGAAATCAAATACAAGACTGAGTAGTTATATTGAATGCCAAGGCTTTCCAAATATGTGAGATTGTATCGGTCGAGCTCGGGCTAAATATATTAAAGCTTAGAAAAACACTCATATGTGCAGATATTAATAAAATACCTAAGATGTTCATAAGTAAGGAGCATGTTAATACTTGCCCAAGCTCCCTTTTGAGCACAAAAAACTTATGTGATATAGTGATCCATCCGGAAACGCCTTTGCTTCTGGTCAAGCCAAGTTACACATTTCGTGACAACTTCGTAATACCCTCTATAAATGTATAAAAAGAAACTCACGTGACACACACCCTAAACGATTTATGACTTGGAGGTTCCGTTCCTCGATTGTGTTCCGTTTTCTACATATGTATATATTATCATAAATTACGTGCTTTACGCACTTCGAGTCGCAGCCACTCACTCAGTTTCAGTTTGTTCGATATTTGTTTTTTTCATTATTTCTGAATATATTTATATTTATATTTTGTCGCCCAAACAAACAAAATATATATTTGAGTAATTGGCACAATTGTAAATCGCTGTCCGAAGTAAATCACAACTGGGCGCAAATTGATGTATCGTGATTTTTCAAGCTAATTGCTTTGGCCAACAGGCAATGAGCCAACAATTTTAACCATTTCAAATACACTCAATTCAATAAGACACTCGGCTCGGCCCTTGCAAGCATGTGAAATGTGTGTACATATATTTATATTTACTTGTGTATTGTAAAGGTAAGCATGCGTGACCTTTTGGGCCCATTTTCTACTGGGCCGTGAGCTCTTCTTTTAGCTCTATTTCCTGAGTTGAGGTGGGCTTGAGAATTTCAATATTTAGCGTTGATTTTTCAGAAGCCTATTTTTCTAAGCAGTGTTGAGTTTGCTTCCGTAATCTATTTGCTCAAGGGAACTGTTGTCTATTTCTAGTCCCATCCACATTTCGCCACTCATAAAATTGCCAACATATTAAGCCCTTGCTTTACATTTACCTCCTACACCAAAAATAGGGTATAAACACCAAGGGAAAATTGCATTTATAACCAATTCAATAATCTTCCGGTTCTATCATTAGCGCACTTTGGTATTGGGTCTAGACTTGCAGGGCCTTGTCCTCAGTTTAAAACTTATAACCACTTGAGAATTATAAGATCAAATTTTAAGGTAATTTCGCGTAATGTTCTTAAAAACTTTCTTCCACAAGTTTTGAAAAAGAAGAACAGTTTTTAATTACTGGAGATTTTCTTTAATTGCAATACATATAACGAGCCCTAATTGCACTTGCATTTAAGTGTTGCCTTTTAAAGCTAACCCAGCTTTCATTCCGGCCAGCTCATGAGTGTTATTCCCCAACTCTTTGCTCGTTACGAAAACATTATAAAACAATAATTTACTTAAGTGTTCTAGTTTCTCTGTTGTCACTTCTCTTTCGTTAATAGCAAGAATTATATACACACACACACACATATCTAAATACTAACATATTTAGTTGTAAACTAGTTTCCGCCCTTGTTATCAGAAATGTGTGTCTGGCATCGGGTCTCTTAACTCAATTGTTGTTCTTGCTTCTGTTGTGAATCAACCGCCAATTAATTAGCTTCATTCCAATCAATTTATATTTTTAAGCGGTTTAAAATTGGATTTATCCGGCGACATTTGGGCAGAGACTGTTAGAGCTGCCTTTTAACAGACTAATCAATCGGCTTGAAGAGAAACATTTAAATCTGTAATCGCTTGTCATAAATAAATAAACATTTTTTAGTGATATATTTTAATGGGAATTTGTTTATTAATATTACTCCATAGATGTTTAACCTATATAAATGTGGGAATTCGTTTTAACTTAGCTTTATATACATTTCAAAATGTAAAAGCTTAACAAATTAACATTCTATACTAATGAGGGAATCGAAGCTGCATGTCCCAAGCAAATATAATATAAGTGTCAATTAGAGTTGGGAGTTGCAGTTAACTGATTAACTAGCAGGAACCGTAATCCGATTCCTTCCAACTATAAGTAGTTTTTGTATTATTGTTAGTTTTACCCGGCTCCGTTTCGGTCTCGTCTCTAGATAAACTTGCCAATAATGATTATAGATGAGAGATTGTTTCAACACTCAATCCATTAATCTCTGTTAAAAGGTTCACACAACATGAAAATATGTGAATTGTGGAGAGGAAAAAAGAAACACATTTGAAAGCGGAAAAGTTCTCGCATTTAATTTAATTGTCAGCTTTATTCAGATTTCCGCAGCTCTCTCATGTGACAATCACCTGCCTTAGATTAGAGATGACAGCTGCATGGCCTCCATTCTGTAACCCCAAAATGTGGTTCATGTGTGGCTCAGCATTAGCCGCATTATCAAGCAGGACACATGGAGGGGCATATAGGGGCTCGTAATCAGTTAATCTCAAAGGCTGAACTCTGAACACCCCCATTTGTGAAATTACTATATGGGTTTTTATGATTAAGAAGCTGTGAAACAACAAGACAATTAATCGATTTCCATCTGGGTTCAAGTGTGTGGCGCACACAATTTAGAATATGTATTATCTGGGAAAATATACCTATAGCTGTTCGTAGAATGTCCGCAAAGTGCAACCAATAGATGGTTGACGCTTGCGATCAATATGCGACGCTGCTTGAGAGGCACATGACAGCTCTGCCCTGCCTCCCACACACCTCCTAGGCAGACCTACCGCCTGCCCATAGCCGGCCTGCAGCTGATAAAGCTGCGCCTGATAAGCCACAGTCCGAGCGGAACGGAAAGAGGTCGACTTTTAAAGTCGACAACATTTTATTCTCCATTTGTTTTCTGTCTGCTTGTCTCGGTCTTCCAGTTTTGGAGGTTTGTTTACACGGCGCAAAAATTACTGTAGCGTCTGGAGATTGCGATTCCGGGCCAGTTTCAGATTCAAGGTAGTCGCCACAGTGGCTATAAATAGTTCTCGCCCTCCCCCCATGACATAGGGTACAAAGGTCCATTGTTTACGCGAAACAAATGAAATTGAGAAATGAAATTACGATTGTATAAACTTTGTGCACACAAACGTCGAAGGTCGCAGAGAGCATCCTATAAAAAAAAAAAAATAAAATAAAACATTACACATCAACATTTCAGTTAGGAAAAATATGAATTTTAAAAATATTAAATAAAGAAGGAACAAATTAAAAAATGGCTATAAAATTTGAGCTGCATTTTCAATCAGCATTTCGTGCATTTCAAGTTCAAAAGTCGCACATAAACAATGTATAAAAAATGTACGCGATGCTTACATACATTCGTGTACACACATGTATGTACAATCAAATACATACTATACATACCAAGTCCATATTGACACTTTGTATTGCTTGTCGACATCTTGTTGACGTCATTGACTGGTCGTTGGCTGTTGTCTGCGTTAAATTTTATGCAAATTCTTTTTATTTATTTCTTCTTTTTGTTTTTGCCACTTGAATAAAAGTAACAGATCCACGGCACAAGACTACAAATTTTGAAGTACAGTGGTTACTCAATTAGTGTAAATTTAAGCCACAATTTTAATGCTATTAATTTATTGAGAATATACGAATATTTTATATATTATTATCTAGGATTCAAAATCTCCAAAAATCTCTAATTTCGACCATTTATGGCCATTTATTTTCATTTATTTTTTCTCTGCTTATTAACATTTAGTTAACAGAATTAATGATCTTCACAAAACGAATCCCTATTCGTTTGTTTTACAACACTTAAATATATAAATATTTTTATTTATTTTATTTGAATCAATAATCAAAACGTAAATTGATATTTAGACTTAGCCCACGAGCTGTTAAGTTGATGTTAGCGTATGAGCACTGTAGTTGCGGCATGTGACATACATTTATAGATCTACATCCACATTGCCTTAGATCTAGAATTATAATAGTAGTTTATTTTTAGTAAACGTCGTATTTCAGCAATTGTCGCTTATGACGCCGACACGTGAGCATAAAATTGACATAAAATACAATTGGGCAAAGCCATTCGCATTCGCATTCGCATTCGCATGTAGATGCCCGCACTCCCCAGCCCGTATCCGAATCCCGAACGCAGCGAAGCCAAACAAATGCGCACTTTTTATATATCATCTTTGGGTTTGCTTTTATTTTATGGCTGTTTGTTATTCTGTTTTTCTGTCTATGAACTACCCAAACATTGTCGAGCTTTGCCTATTTGTTTTTGCACGGCTTTTATATGGACGCGCTCAAATCCACCCCCTACTTACCTAACCGCCGCTCTATAAATAAGCACTTAAGAATTACGTGCTCCGCGATATAAAATACAGAAAGAGAATCATTCGACTTGACGCACCAAAAACTTGCCCAGTGCTCGGCTTCAATGGTGATACTTTTTTCAGCATTTGCATATTCATGAATGTCGAGCATAGAAACCAAAGCTCACTAATACAAGCACGTGCTCGTCTTCACGCTTGTGTGCGTGCGCAAAAGCTCTTTCTAATGCAGCTAAGGGGCGAATGCGTCTTGTGCTTTCTTCTATTTATATCCATGTTTACTGTGCGTGACTGAATTTGCAATGTCAACTAGACATCAAGTAGTTACATTTCTAAGCTGGAACTGCTGTTACCAGACAGACAGACATATACATATGTTTGGTACACATTCAGTAATTCAGTAAAATCTTATTTTTAGGCTCTATTGAATGCCTGTTAATGACTTGCATGCGATGGTAAATAATTATTTAGTCAAAACTCGTTCGCACTTCCCATCTAAATAATAATTATTTATATAAATATATTTTGCTTGTAATTTTCTCAAACTTTTAACTGTTTCGCATTGAAATTGTGAAAATTGTAAAAATTAGTATAAAACGCGACTTTGAGCTATTTCACGCGTTTCAAGTTCAGCGGCTGCCGTTTCGTTTACTTTTTAAAGGGCATTGCAATTTCCACATGGCGCTGCCGCAGCTCAATTAGCGTTTGCGAGAGAAAAAATTTGTTAAAAAAAAAATATTTCTGTAGCTTTCATTTAAATGTTGTTTACACGCGTCGCGTCTATTTTGGTATTTAAAACATTGTTTATGTTTTTAGTTATTTTTTGTTGCTTGCGGCCTGCTGTTTTGTGTCCAAAGCCAAAGCATGATGAATTTAGACCAGAAATGTTGAAAGGCAGCTCGGCTGCAGTACATCAAAGTTATCTGTACAAATGATTGAATGAGTGAAAACCTCTGCAACAACAAATTCATAGGCGACGACATGGACACGTGAATATTGACGTCAAATCGAAACGTGAACCGGGCTGCGATTTCTTAAGCCAGTTTTATTAAATCTTTTATTATTATTGCTCCTGCTGTTGGTTATCGGTTTAATTGGTGTCATAAAATGAAAGTTTCCCTTACCCCACACACTTAAGCAGCAGGCCAGGCAATTGTCTTATTGCAGCTGTTAACTATTTACAGACAAGCAGAGCAATTAGTGTTCGATTAATTATTATTAACTAATTACTTAGTTTTGGTTATTTATGAAGCAAACGCAGCGATATTCTCAGAAGACCAGCAGAAACAAATGCCGTGCTTTAAATAGAACTCAAATCAAATATTTAATGATAAAAATACGCTATGCAAATAGTGCAGCGAGATTTCGCTTATCAGAAATTGTAGGTTTCCGCAAGCGATAAGCCGCAGCATGTAGATACACCCACACATGCAAAGATACAGATACATTTCAGAGATACGAGCTGCGTCCTACGCCTGTGTGTTGCGTATCTTTGAACTTTTGCAGTCTGTCAAAACAATTGATAACATTTGAAACAATTAAATAACTATTAAGGGCAATCATAAACTAAGTCAAACCGCCTTAGGCCGCGATGAACCGCCACGAACCGTACTTAAAAGCTGATAAGCCCGCTGCTGATAACAGCTAAAAGCGAGCTGCTGCACACATGTGCGACACGCTCTTTGTTTATGTGCAAATCAATGCAACTGGCACTTACTTATGTAAGCCACTGTAAACGATAAAACCGTATCTAAATGGCATTTAAAGTCCTCGATCGCTAATTGGGCGAGCCAACAAAAAAATACATAGCATAGAAGCATTCAGAAGTATATTAAAAAAGCCGCCCCCGCCCAATGGCAATTGCATTTTAAATGCTACACAAAATGTTTATTAAGTATTTTGTTGTTATTATTTGTAATCAGTTTTGTAAACAGTTAACGCTGCTAATGAGCCACACACGAAACCTAACTGCGACACGCAAAAATAAAAATTCCGAACAGAACCAAGTAAATAAAATACATATCTGTGGTATTATTTTTAGCAGCAGACTCTGCCCTCGTCTCCAGCAACTTTTGCATAATTTGAGCTAATTTATAAATCAAATACTCGATATATGTGCACAGCAATGACTAATTTAATAAACAAATTGTGCGCCAGTTAATTGTGGCGAAAAGCTGCTATAAAAACTCAATTGCCGGTTGGAGCCCAATAGAACCCGACCCGGAGCTTAGCTCTGCAAACTTAAGGCGGTCAAAGTGCAGGCACATGCCAACTGGCTGTTTATATAAGTGTACCCTGTAGTCTTTAAAGTAATTAAGGGTGTACTGGAATGCGTTTTACAAGTTAGAGTAAAAATTCTAAAAGTGGCTTTTATCAGGTACAGTTGAAATTCGCAACAACAATTGATAGAAATTGTCGCTCTTCCTACAAATTAACATAGTTCTTTAGTTCAAGCGACCCTCAGCATTGACTCCATAAATTCTCCAAATATATGTGTTAATATTTCTTATTAATACTTCATGTTTTTCCTCTTTGCTTTAAAGCTTACAAAGCTTACACAAGTGTAATTTAAATTATGCATGTATTGGTAAGCTTTGTCCCATTAAGCTTTTCGTCCTTTATAGAGTGTGCACAGAGCTTAAAGCTCACCAAAACGTCAGCATATGTGAGCTGTGTACGTGAGTTGTGTGTTCCGCGTGATTTATTATGGATACAATATGTACTACATATAGGGTATTTTCAAGGTCAAGCACATTCCTTCCACTCTGTGCATTTCTAGCGTTCGCTCTATTGAATGCGGTGCTTTGTGCTGCGTCATTGCGGTAACGCCCTCGAGGCTCTGCACCACTCCGAAACCGCAAACCACACAAAGCTCATCAGCCGCAAGCGACGATGCGCTGAACGCGGATTGTGGAACGAGCTCAGGAAACTGCAGTGCAAATTGCAATTTGAAATTGTGCAATTAAATTAGAGACAAGCCGCACATATGAGGCAGAAAGCAGGGCTGAGTGGTGGGGGAGTGAGTTGCGGCTGTGTCGCTAAGGTTAGGCCTCGCATTAAGCCCGAGATAGTTTTGCAAGCAAAATGCAATTCAATACCGTGTAGATTAGAAAAAAAAAACTACTGCCAATGCAACAAGATCTAGTTATATAATAAAATCTGTGCTAACAATAATTTCTACTAATTTGCTTTGCAGAGGAGGAAGCCTATTTGTGCCTGGCCGGGCTTGTGGGCAGCAAGGAGAAGACATTCATAAATCAAACCAAACTGCAGCATGAGGTCACCTGGAAGACGGTCATGCAGATAGCCAAAAAGCACACAGTATGTTTGCAAACAAATGGATCCAGTTAAATCAAATAAATAAATAAATGCATTTGCTAATTTTAGAAAAGTGCCATTGCGTATTTCCAACGCATCTGTCCGAGCCAGAAGCTGGAGCGCGTCTTCATGGACTGGTGCTGGTGGATACTAGCTGGTCTACCCTTTCAGCATTTGGTGCGAATTATGGATTGCTATTTCCATGAGGGCATCAAGGTGCTATATCGCGTCGCCCTGGTCATACTCAATCTCTTCCACAAGGAATGCCAGTCGAACAACGAATGGAGTCCGGATAATATTAAAAACGACATTGGCAATGCGCTCATCAAGTTCTGCAAAAAGATACCAGTATCTCCGGCTAAGCTGCTCCATGCCGCTTTTAGTATTAGGGGACTCAGGTAAGGCCACTTCCATCACTCTTCATGTGATGATTATAATATAAACTAATTATTAAGTGCAACATGATTCATCAAATATTGAATCAATGCACATATAATTTATGCTCAGAGTGTATCATAATAAAGATTCATTGTAACTTTCATATCAATATGCAGGTACCCTATGTAAGTCACATTTTAGCTTTTCCATATTAGATTTTAAATATATCAAAGGTTAATAATGCGATATTGTTATATTAGCAGATCTTGTGACTATTGTCAATAATGGAAAATATTAGCTATAGGCCTGCAAATACCCTGCATATTGATTAAGATACAAGTAATATATGCTTTGGTGTAGAAAGTTTTTGGCGACATGTCCTAATTTAATTTTAAACCTTTTGGAATATGAATATAATTATGAAGTTGAAAATTCCAAGTACTAATCATACTATATATCATTGTCATCATTCAGCTATTTAGATTCTGCTGTTCAGCTATTTAGATTGTTATACATTTTTGCTATTCTCGAATAATATATCGTGTTTATTAATCATGTCTAATTAAATGTATATATATCTTTAACAAATGAGAAAATATTGAATTGGCATGCACTTTGTGTGCACATCTGAAATATTACTAATGACATGTTTTTCTTCTTTCTATTTTGCAGTACCCAGTATATTTCTAGAATATTTATCAAGACTGAAATGCTACTAAAAAGCCGATCCGCATTCAATAGCGGTTCGAAGCAATTAATTAAATCGCGTTCAAGTGATAATCTGCCCACTAGTCAGTCGCAGGTCAACATCCAAATGATGTCACATACATTGACCATACGTGAGGTAAGTAAACGACAGACTGGCCCCGGTTAGAAGCCCATAAAACCCCTTAACTACCCACAACCACTCAGAACCACACAAACAGCCAGGCAATATCTATCTATCTATACTAGCCATGCATAACTCAATTTAACAGTTTTCAAGGGTCTTTGGAACTGCACCCAAACCGAATTTGTTTTCTTTTCTAGACTTCAGTTCAACTTAGGTTTAGGTTCTGCTCCAAAAATAATGGTTATTCTTTATCCACACAGCACCGCACACACTTATATAACTTAACTAATTATGGTAAACAGTTGTAAAACTCTATTGATTTATTGTTTTTGTGTTCTTTCAAAACTCACACAACAACAAAAACATCAACAACAACAACAATTCAACTCAACTCAACTCACTTGAAAAAAATATCCAATTGAAAAACAAAACCAGAAGCTGCACTCCGAGAGCTGTCGCAATTTGGTATGGGGCTATAAATTACGTATATACATATATATATATATAGTTCATATATTACTATATACCATAGGATGATAATGTTGACTGATGTTCAAACTCTGCTTGTTTTGTTTTTCATAAATAATTAACTAAAAACACTTTTGAGTTCTGAGTTAAAATGCGCGTCCTTCGCATGTTTTCAGCTCTTTCTAGCTAGCAAAAATCATGCGCAGGATATGGCAATATGTTCCTTACGTTTTATTCCACGATTGGCTACGCTATGGATTAAATTGTTATCCAGTCTGATAATTCAAAATTCTAGCGGATTTACGGCTTATGATATAGCGGTTTTACAGCCAACAGTTCTTTTTGTTGTGTTTTTTGAATGTTTTACTTTTTGTTGCAAAAAAAAACTACTTAACAAAACTCAATTTTAAAAACTTATCTTGAGTTTCCTAGCCCTAACTTTTAATCAATGCATAACAACAACACATACAACAACAACACAAACAACAACAACAATATATATAAAAGCTACTTATCCATTTCCGTTGCTAAACACAAAGTTGCATTTGAGTTCAGTTTTTATTAAACATTTTAAGTTATCGCACTTGTTTTGCACTCCAAGGCCAAAAAAAAAAGAAATGTATAAAAAACAGAACACAATCAAAACGAAAAACATCCACAGCCACAATTTAAACCCAATTTAATGCCAAAAATTGTTCTATATATCAATATTAACTTTTTCAATATATCATATATAAAATGTTATTTCTATTTTTCTTGTATTTTGCGCTGCCTTGGCAAACTTTGAATGACAAAAATAAAAAAAAACACAAAAAATAATAAAAAACCAAAATTCTTATAAATATAAAAAAAAAAAACGTATTAATATAACAAATATAACATGCGTGCGCTTTATCAACATGAAATTTCATATCTCTCGAAACTGACATTATACTATATCATGTGCATAAAACTAAATAATTATATGTGTATGTGTATGTGCATGGCATTGTGTATACAGGGCGAAAAGTCGCCCGGTCATAGAGCCATCGCCATGGGTGTCTATCCCATACACAATCTGAAAAGTCAAGTCTGTAAGAACGAAGATGTAAGTCCAGAAGAGAGCAGTCGAATCGCCGCCACTTTGCTAACTTTTTGCTAGTTATCCCCATTTGATATATATATATATATATATATAGATATACATATGTTTTCTTTTAAAGTATTATTGTAAAGCAAGTATACTACATACAGCACACACCCAAGAAAACGGAATGTAAAGCTTATCAAAATTGCACCTCAAATCAAAGTCTTTCTCTTTTTCTCACCCACAAACACTGCTCTTTGCGAGGTGCTTCACCCTCCCTCCACAGACCACATTGCATGCTCTGATGTGTGCGAGAATCGAGTTTGCAGTTTTTTTGGCATTATACTTATTATAGCATATTTAAGCGTTTTCTATTATTTTACAACTTGTTTTTATAGTTAGTTTATCTGTTTCTGTTAAATTTATTTTAGTCTTTGAAAGTTTTAAGCAGCAGAAGGGCCCCCCTACCCTCGCCCAGTTTTATTCCCCTTCCCAACCCAAACCCGAAATCTGTATCCCATGTCAAACTTTCAATCGATCATTCAAATCGAGGAGCATCTAATCTTGACATTGCTATATATCATCTTTTTTCATAGCATTTTGGTTTACCGGGCACAACGAATTTCATTAAAACCTGGACGGATAGACAATTTGTAAGCACATATCTCTATTACGAGCCAACATTTTACAACAAATCGTGAATGATCCATCCAATGAAATTCCCATTCCAATAATAAAACAGTTACATCTTGTGCCGTTTTATTAGAAAATTTAACAAAATCAAATAAACAAAAGTTTCCCAATTAGCGCTAAATCTTTATCCCAATATTTCTCTCTCTCTCTCTCTCTCTCTCTCCCCTCTTTCTCTTTCTCACCCACTTTCTCACTCTCTCTCTTTCTAATTGTGTGTTTGTGTGTGTGTGTGTGAGCGTCCCTTGTATTGGTAAACTAAACCTTCATATATAGAGCCTACACAAATCGCAATCACCATTCATTAATCGAGCCATTGCAATTTACAGTTGGGCAGGCCAACAGTTTGGCAGTCATAGCACACAGTTTAGCATGCACTGCGCCGCTGCAATAAATGCGCTGCTGCCGCTGCTGCTGCTGCTGTGCATCGATGCAAAAAGATGCTAAAAAAAATCGAATTGTATTTTTTTTTGTCGTTTATATATTTTTGTAGATTTCGATTTGTCAGTTTTAAATAAAAATATAATTACATTTTTTTATGTATTATTCATGTATTAACTTGGCTTTTAGTTTGTTTTGGCCTTTTAGTTCATGTTCTTGTTAATATGTCTTTACCATTTGTCTCTCTCTTACTGTCTCCCTGTTTATCGCTCTGTATCTACCACCCCGCCCAAAATGCCTAATATTGTTTTTTGTGTGTGTTTATTTAGAGTAAATATATATATATATATAAATATATATAATTATTTTAACTGTTTTAAACATTGGCTAATGCTACCCTTTTTCTAGTTCTAGTTAATTGTAGTTAATTTTGCCTAATAATATATCTGAGCTAGTCTTACAGAGCTTTATTAACTTGTTTTCTCATAATCCCTGCTCCCTCTCACAGCTGTTCACGCTGTGGTCCTGGTTGCCCGTGCGAATCACCATGTACCAACCGGTGCTGCTCTACACCACCGAAGAGCACGGCTGCTCCCTGACGACCTTCTATGTGCGCGTGGAGCAGCACGAGCCCACGCTGCTCATGATCAAAACGTGCAATAATGAGGTAGGTGGGGAGGGGGAATTGACTTTATAATTGGAATGCCCTGCTAATTGCATTCTATTTTCACTCAGGTATTTGGCGCCTATTGCTCGTCGCGCTGGTTTGAGCGCAATGTCAAGGATGACAAGGGCCAGAGGCAGGCCTACTTTGGCACCGGCGAAACCTTCTTGTTCTCCCTGTATCCCGAGAGAGCCAAGTATCCCTGGGTGGGCATCGAAGGTGATCGCGATCTGGGTCACAGCTCCGAACTCTTTATGGCAGCTGATTCCAAAATGATAACAATTGGCGGCGGGTAAGTCGAAAACAACCAAACGAATCTGTAAATAAAACTGAAACAGGGTTAAGCTTCTGTAAACACTATGTTAAGTTGTGGCAATAACATTGCGTTGTTAACCCTATGAAGTGCCTGATCTCAGTTATACTTAAGTATATATTCTCACTATTAATTGGTTTAAGTGAAGCAATCACTTCTATTAAGACCATATTGTGTAAATGTAAAATTTTCAATAGATGCCTCACTCTGTTAATTTGATGTAAACATACTTTATGATTTATTAGCAGTTGACTGTGCTAAACAGCGCTCTGTTAGCGCACTGTTAAGTTTGTACACATATATGTTAGTGAAAGTATCTTGTTATGTGAACTGAATAGAATTTAAGAATTTCGATCTTACACTATATTCTATTTTTATACTCAGTACCAGCTTTTATTGTTTTTATCAAATATATAGTTTATTTATGTTTTAACTTTACATTTCAAACCCGATTAACTTCCTTATTGTACTTTACAGTGAGGGCCAAGCTATTTGGATGGATGAGAACATACGATTTGGCAAGACGGACAGCTGTAAGACCTTCAACAATCCGCCGCTATGTCCGTCGGGTGACTTTGAGATACGCGTACTGGAGGTCTACGGCTTTGTGGGCATCTAAAGCCATATAGGCCCGATTGGCCCATAGACACTCAAAACGAAACCAAATTGCCCGCCGATGTTCAAGTGCTCAGCTGAAACCCGCACCTATGCTCCTCTCAGACCTACTCATAAACACCTACACACAGTCTATGCCCACACACACATATATACAGACACACACAATGTGAACGCTTGCGTTTCCGGCTCTAGCGGAAACACTAGGCAGAAGCGAAAGCTGATGATGATAAAGAAGAAGAAGATTAAAATTTGTGTAAACATTTATAAAAACTTATTTATAAATATGTATCTAAAAAGTAAAAACAAAAAAGGCAGCAGTCGTTGTCATCATAGCCGTTGTAATGTTAAATGTTTAAACCCCAAGCA
This sequence comes from Drosophila virilis, assembly GCF_030788295.1. NCBI lineage: Eukaryota > Metazoa > Arthropoda > Insecta > Diptera > Drosophilidae > Drosophila > Drosophila virilis. Next base: position 12,379,538 of record NC_091546.1, on the reverse strand, counting down.
AAAACAAATTATATATTGTATAATGGAAATACTCTGTGAGTTAATGTTTCAAAATGCAAAAGCTTTGAAATTATATACATACAATAGTTGTTATTCATAAAAAAAAAAAAACAAAACAAAACTATTTATATATAAATATATATAAAATATGTGTACATCTAAATGTAAATCGTAAAACGTAAACCTATTTCTATATAACGACTTTAAACGGCAGACAACAAACAAAATATATTCCTTAAATGAAAAGAAATGCAAGCAAAAATATCAAAAAATCAATTGTCATGTTAAATTTGTCTGCACATTTTGATAATAACTATTATTATTATTATTATTATTATTATTATTATGATTATGCCTAAAGTAATTTGTATGTTTACTTTTATTATTATTTTTCTGCTTTCTGTAAACCAAATTTACTGACTTGACTGAATTCGTTATAAATGTTATTAATATTATTATTACATATGTGTATAAATTATATACTTTGTAAATTGCATTGGAAACTTCTTATTTTCTTACTATTTCTAGTTTCTTTATATATATATAAACTACCTATATTTACATATATATATATATATATATATATATAATCCATATAAAATTGAAATTTGCAGCATGAATTCAAAGCTAAAACACAACACAAAACTTGCAGTGCAGTGTAATAGTTATATAAACGTATGCTATAGCTACGATTAGAAGCCACACTAAAGCTATTTGGGCGTGCAGGGCGGAATAAACGATAAAGTGGTGATTTAAGGGTCGGGGGGGTGTGCACACATGTCACATATTGATCTCATTTATGATCCGTATCCAAAGTTTACAACAAATTCAATGTTCAGTTAAGACTCATTCCATTTGTGCATTGCTCAAGCTACACTCTTTTTTATTTTTATAAACTTACTCACAGACAACAATTTTGAAATATTTTGTTTCTATACAAAAACTTATTTGTCTTTTAAATTTTCTAGTCAAGAGAAAACAAGAAAATTTTCAAACATGTTGTGCACAACATTCATTTTTTTTCTTTGGTAGGCGCTTGCGCACGCCCACTTTAGCGACTGCTCTTTGCACTACTCAAGCGAATTGTTACAATCACAACGAATACAAAACTTATATAGAAAATATTACAACAATTAACAATACATTAATGAAAATTATGCCAAAAAAGAATGCGATTTGCTGTTGCTGCTACGCCGACTCAATGTTCTGTGCGCCACTCAATTTTAGTTTAGATCAAGCGCATAGATCAATACTCTATGAACAAATGAATCAACACATTTCGGAGCTGGACTCCAAAATAAAAAAAAATCACACACACACACCTCACTCATTTGCAACACTCGCACACCCACATGTGGCAAGGCATGACAGCAAATTTGTAAAATGTTTGTGGCTGGTTAAAAGAAAATATATATATATAATGAATTATGTGTAAATTATATTTTTAGTTATTAATTAATTAAACTCTCTGTGTTGTTGAAAGAATTGTGTATGTAAACAGCATTAAATATGGCATATGCTATAGTTCATACCCATAATAGCCTAGCTGAAAAGTTTGATTAACTCAAAGAAAAAAAATATGAAGTTAAAAAAATATGTATAAATATATTTGTTACTTGTTTCTGCGCTGTTGATAAAAGTTTTTAATTTACTTGGTTGACTATTGATACAAATTCTCAGATAATTATTGGTCTGAGGCTGAGGGGAGCGGTTGCGGGTGCGCTCATATTAATCTGAACAGTATTTGGCAAAGGGCAACAAAGAGTCAACTAATTCATTATCTTCTGTATATATACAATTGTTTACACTGTTTTTCTATATAATTATATGAATTGTTCTCTATGTGTAGTCGTTGTTAGGTTTCGATCATTTAATTTGTACAATAACCGACCATTATAGAGAGACATCTAAGTGTGTTATACATATATATACATACATATATATATATATATATATATAAACAATGATAAGCTGCAACTGAAGTTATATATTATACAAACTGAAATATTACAATGAATAATATAGATATATACGTACATATTTAAACTATGCGTTGTTCGCTATTTGAATTATAGAGCGTGTTGTTTATTTATTTTCTATTATTATTTTATTTTATGAATTACAAATACACACACATACAGTAATAAACGAATACAAGTGAAAGATATACCCGATTATATATTATATATTTCAAACGAAATAATGCATTATTATTATAAATATATATATGTATGTTAAATCATTTTAGTGGATGTATAAAAACAAAACGAAGCTAAATCAAATAAAATGTAAAATGTTGCAAAAATATCAAATATGTTACTTTCAGTTAAGACCTTTCTATTCGATTCTCAATGCATTTAATTGTTGAATAAGTAGACTAAAATTAGCATCACGCTCAAAACCGTGCTGTGGACCTGTACCAGATGCGTACTCCGATTACAGAAATCCTTGTGGCAGAAAACACAACCCAAGAAACCGAGCTGCGGCATTACCGGATCCGGCTGCTCATCGCACACAGACAAATCGCCGAAAGCGCAGGAACGTCGCACAAATAACGCTTCATCAAGAGCTACAAAAAAAAAAGAGAATATACACATATAAGTACATTAGCTGATACTACCCGGCGTTGTTTGGGCCTTACGTATTACTCATACAATTCACAATATTTGTTTTTAGTTACTATTTAAAGAAATTTTAAGAATGAAATTTAAAGCAATCAAGCAAATCGAAATATCTGTTAAAAACATTTTCCCATACATTAAAAATTAGTTTTAAACAGATTTAGATAAGCATTAATGAGATAAATTTCCTCTTTTTCAGGTGGAAACTTCTCTGGAAAATGAGCTAGTATCAGTAATCAATTTGTTGGTTAAGCAGTCGGCTTGGAATCATATTTAGAGGAACCAACTAAAGCTTGGCATACTTACAGCCCCTGTAGTACTTGGTCAGGCACGCAGTGTCGGGTCGCTGCAAATAGAAAGCACGCAAATGCTCTGGCAGCTCCATGGAATCGCAGTCGGTTTTGGCAATGTCATCGGGCTGAAAATCATCGCCGCAATTCGAATCGTTGACGGAATCGCATTCATAGCAGCTAACGGCCAGAGCTGTGTGTCGATGACAAGATGTGAGTACGTGTGTGTGTGTGTGTGATAAATGTGTGCTTAATATGTGTGTCAACAATGTATGACACGTTCGATGCGCTCACCTGTAGCGGCCAGTGAAACGAGCAGCAGCCCCAACGTCAACACCCGGCGCCCCAACATGCCCAACTGTTGTCTATCCGTGTGTGTATGTTTGCGAGTGTGTATGTAGTGCGCAGGTAGGAATATAAATGACGGATAGCTTGTATATTATGAGTGCACAGATTGGCCAGTTGATCGCGCCCAGAGCGTCACATGGCCGAACCAGCCGGACGAGCTGCACACGCGAGACTGAGCCAACGCCAATCGCATTCTGAATGATGAGTTTTGTATTCCGTTTTTTTTTTTGCGCTATTTTCTTCTTTTTGTTATTTTCCATATAACACATTTGGTTTTCATTTGGCTGACCGCGTCTAGTACAGGCCACACATATACGATATGGAAATGAAAATGGAAATGGTATGAGCGGCATTTTGATAGCCGAAAATAAATGTTCGTTGACATGAAACATGGAATGGTGCAAAATACACGTCGCTATTGTGTGTGCCTGCATGAGTGTGTGTATGCTATGTGTGTGTGTGTGTGTGTGTGTGTGTGTGTGTGTGGGCGGCGCGCCCTTGTTCATGCCCCAGACGCCTCTGCCCCGAGAGTTCATTGCGCGCACAAATAAACAATTTTCGCTTTATTCTATAATAATTTCGATTTTATTAGCTGGCCTTTGGCGCTTACTCGGCTTTCTTGGCCATGGCCATATATAACAACAAACTAAGAACAACAACAACTTATGTCTAATGCCTTAAACATGCCTCATACGTCCCGTTGGCCACCCTGCAGCCATCGCGCTAACAGCAGATACAACATCAATGCGGGCAGCTGCCACAGATCCACCTGAGGATGCTCCGCTCCATTGCAGTAGTTCTCGTTGTCGCACACGTAGCAGCTGGCATTCTGCACGGCGATCAGCGTGGGGTCCAGCTTGCAGCCAATCTCCGTCTCGTTCACCTCGCCAAAGTAGCAGCCGCGCACGAATTTGTTGACGCCATTTTCTGTGTTCGGTTCAAAAAATCAATTCAAACATTAAATTTTAACAAACTTGGGCATACTTTTAGGCGGTGGCACATAAAAACCCATAGTTTTGGTGGCCGAAAAGCATAAGTCATTTCTATCTATTATGATATAATAATATAACAATCTTCTCAGATTCAAGTAAGAACTTAGTTCAAAACATTTTGTTTTATATATGAATGTATTGGTTAATGAAATTAAAACTTATTTCAGTGTGCGTATTTCTAAGTTCGTACTTTGATAATAACTGCAGACCATGCTGCCTACCAAACTGCCAGATACATTATGCATTAACAAAGATGCACTCGTGTAGCACGGAGTTTTTCCTAACTTAAAAATACTTTTGACTTTCGTACTTATACAGAAAAGACACTAACAATACAAACAAATTTTCAAGCGGGAAACATTTGTATCTTATGTGCATGATTTATTTATATAAAGCTTGTATCTTAACCCGTAATCTGTGACCCAAAGATACACATGTTGATCTCAAAGATACATTCTTTATTCCACTGAGGCGCCCTCTTTCTCTCTTCAACTCCCCCGCCGTGGTATATCCTAATTTGCCGTTAAGGGTCGCGTCAGAAATTTATTTGATTTTCATGTATTGAGGTCATCTTATAAAAGACCGCATACTTTTCCGTCTGAATCATTTTCATTCATGAATATATTTGCGAGTTGGTTGGCTGGCAAGTACTTACCGCGAAAAACTCGCTTCAGGCACGCTGTCGCATTCTTGTTGGACAGCTCGTTTTCCAAAAAACGGGCCGGGGCAATAAAGGCGCAATCGTACTTGAAATGATTCTCGATTTCGAAATTTTCGCCGCAGCTCGTCTCGTATACGGACTCACATGAGTAGCATCTGATGGCGTAAGCTGTTGGCATTGAATATACATATAGATATATATATATATATTTATGTTGTTGAGTTTAATGGCTAAAGACAAAATGGTCAGAAGCGAACCTGTGGCCAGCAGCGTGAGGAGGGCGCCAAAGCAAAGTAAATACTGCATTTAACTGATGTTTTCGTCTTGAAGAAAAACAAAGGAAAATCCAAGCACTTTCCACAACCGGCTGTATATAATTTAGAGCATTTATAGAAATTGTTTGGATTTATTTGGATTTTTATGTTATATATGGAAAATCTTTATAACTTATTTTAATTGCCGCATTGGCGTTTGGTGCTTTATGGAAATTTCTTATGATGCTTTCATGATTTGTATTTTCTTTTTTTTATTTTTAACTTTTTCACTCGGCTCTCGGGAAGCAATTGAAACGAAACAATTTGGTTTGAAAGTGTTTGCTTGCGTCTAAGTTGGGGCATTTACAAATATATATTTCTATAAATTACTCGTATCTTTGCATATTTCTTATATTTTTATTATTTTTTTGTTTTCGGCACTGTAAACTCGCGTCTTTCTTGCGTTCTATGGCTATATTTTGCTTAGATTTCCGCACCGATGTCTAACAACAGTCGCCCGCTCTGTCGTCGCTTTAGAGATTTGTATCTGTCGTTGTTGTTGTTATTTTCCGGTGTGTTCTGTTTATAAAGCAGAAAACGCCTCAGCCGTCAGTCAGTCGACGGCCGCGTTCGAAATTATACTGAAAAATGCCAAAGCGTTTCCAAATTCCACTTCTGGGCTCTCACTCTCCCTAGCTCTCTTTCTATATACCTCTGTCTCACTCCTTTCCGCCTCACTCTTTCGCTCGCTTGCTCCTGTCTTCGGGTCTGGGCAACTTGCTGGCCAGCGCTCGCGGGACACCTATCGAAAATGTCTAATTTTAATGAATTCCCCTCAGACACACACCGTCAAATAAATAATATATATGTATATTCTAGGTAGAATTAATAGCACACATATGGAGGAAGACGCCACGCGATTTCAGTTGCCTCTTAGCCCCTTTTTAATAACAGCAAAGAGAGCTAACAAAGTTGCCAAAGAGCACAAACAACTTGACAGTGTGGGTTTGTGTGCTTCGGTGTGCGTGTGTGTGTATGTGTAGCTACGTGTGTTAGTGTTATGTGAGTAGGGGGAGTGTGGGCAGGAGCTTTAATTACGGCCTTGCATGCAAGGACAGCTTTTACTGTGGACACATTTTCAATGCATTTCCCTTACTGATTACATCGTCGCTGTTAAAGGAGGAAGAGGTTTAATAGATAAACGATTTTTTAGTGAAGCGACAGTAATTTGTGGAAAAACTTTTGGGTTTTTGAAAAAAATGCGGAGAATTCATGAATGCAGTTCCCCTTTTTTTAAATAAATACATATTACGCCCTAAATATTATATAATAATCGAACAAAAACATGTTCCATAGTATGGGGCAAAGGCAAAAGCAGCGCAGCCGCAGCTGCAATTGTATATGTTAAGAACATATAACCTTTCAAAGTAAATATACGTACAGATTAAAATATATACGGTTTTTTCCGTCTTTTGAAATATTGGAAGATTTAGAAAAATATTTGATCGGAATTTCGCGGATGAAGTGACGGCCTGATTTATAAGTAGTATACAGTTTTCCTTATAATGGAAAATTAAATAACACATGTGTGCGGCATGTGGCATGGAAGTGTATCAATAGAAAAACTTGATGTCCGATCGATTGCTGCTATAAAAGCTACTCAAAAATTATGGGTCGAAAAGATATCACAGATATAGATATATTGACACCGTAGTTCTATACGGTTGGATTTTACTCCTATGCTTGGATTGTATGTAAGCTTGTAAAGATAATTAGATTGATTCAATTTTTGTAGATTGCAAATTTATTGGATACACAAAGAGAATTGGCTTAATAAATAATTGGCTGTTCTGTAAATACAGGCTGTTTAATTGTCATGTTAATCATCTCAACATGCTTATTTTCATATGTACAATTTTATCGAATAGGAACACTCAAATAATACTTACCAAAGTAATCAATGAAGAGGATTTCTAAACAGTTTTAAACAATATGGGTAAATCATTTATAATTCGGCCTGGGAACTCGGTTTCCCGCTAGAAAAATATATATAAATAACTGTAAATTCATACTTTTGTTTAATTCATAAAAAAAAACTGAAATTTAATTTGGTATAAAAGCTGTTTTAATTCACTTTAAAATACGTTTCCTTTTGTGATTTAACTTAAAATTTCAATAATGATATACAAAATTTCATGATACATAAGAGACATGTTGAATGTTAAGTTTCCGATTCGGGATTGGAAGCTGAATGCTCCAGTTATATTTAGGCCAACAAGCGGGCGACGCCAAAGAACAGCAGGATAGCTCCAGCAATGGGGGCCAGGGAGGCGGAGCCGTTGCACTCATCCTTGGTGCACACTTCGCAGCTGAGCTGCTTGACGAAGGGCATGGAGGGATCCGACTGACAGCCAGTCTGGGTATTGGATACGTCGCCAAAGTAGCAGCTGCGCACGACCTGCGGATGGCCGGGCACTGAAACGGCGGCGAAATTCGTATTGTTAATTAGTTGAATGCAATATTTGAAGAAATTCTCATTGTCAGGTAATTGCTAATTTTGGATGCACTGCGTCGTCATTTGTTGCATATTTTTCATATGGAAGCTAACAACTGCTAATCAGAGGCGTTGACATTGCCAGGTTGAGGGGCCCTGTGAGTTTTGCGGCTTTGTTGCTGATTGTTTTCAAGGTCTGTCATTGTTTTAACGTCGATTAACTGTTATTCGAATTCTATTCACATTTTGTTCTGGTAGCTTTCCACAGGCAGAACTAATTTTCTTAATTGGCAAATCTGCCTACATAATGCGCAGTTTCCATAAAACTCTAATGACTGTAAACCTAATCATATACTATACTATAAAAAAAAGGTACATTCAAAATAGCTGTGACTAATTCGTGGATGACAACCTGACAGCCAGCTTGATTGCCGCTGAAGCACGCTCAGCTCAAATTTTGATTGATGCTTTGCAGTTTTCTATACTCTTCTTAAATGTTTAGCTTATCAACAGCTACAGTTCAATACGAAAGTAAATTTCATATAAATTATTTACTTAAAGTTAGTATTCGATACGACATCAAGGCTGGCTAAAAACCGAAATATTTAAAAGTTTTACATTTGTGTACACTCTAGCTGTTGAAATCTACATTGGGCTTTGTTCTTTTGGGTACGAGTGAGTCGTCCAGAGAAAATGTTCTAAATATACAAAAGTTGTAGAGTTTCTAAGCTATGACACTGATATATATTGTGAATAAACTATTTACAGTATGGATCTTTGTTTATTGACTTCAGGTATTCAGCTTTGTTCTAACAAAACAAGCAGAAAAAATCGCAAAAATAAAAAAAATTGCCCATTTATAAAAATAATGCTGATGTCATTTTAAGCAATACTTCCTTGCCTTGAACAAAATGAATATATATGCACGCTCGAAGAACATTTGGGCTAATGATTCAACTTATACATCTACGATGACTCCAATTACACAATTGTATATAAGAAAATTAAATTTCTAATTAAAATCCATTTAATTTGGATCACCACTTAAAAGCTTCTGTTAACTACATCCATTCGATTTGTAATGAATAACAAAACTCAATATATGTTCTTTTCGCTGGAGATTGCAAAGAGCCCAGAGCTCGTCAAATAAAACCTAACAGCTTTGCATGCCAAGCACGAATGCGGTAATTGCTTTAAAGTGCAAAACAATAAGCTGAGCTCAACAGTTTAAATAGCACGATCCGTATATCTGTTCCCACATTTCAAAATAAAAATTGTTTTGACATACTAAATATATATATAAATATACAAATATGCATACTAATTAAGAGAAACTCAATGGGATGTTGTCTTATAAAACATTAGATCACTTTTATATAAATATGAAAAGAATAATTTTTTTAATGGTAAATTATGAGAAACTTGTGAAGCTCGTTTCTAAAAATACGAAAAATACGTTGTCTGAAATGCAATTAAAGTATTTTCTCATTGCGCATACGCCTAGTTGGTTAATTGTACGCACAAATGACGGACGCCGACGCCGATGCTGACGCCTACGCCCAGCTTGAGCAGCACGATTAAAACTAATCAAGCTAATTGAATGTACAACTTGACGCTTATGACATCATGTTATCAGCTACGGCGGAGTAACTAGTTAGGCAATTAGCAGAAAACTTACCGCCATCGATGGTCTTCTTCATGCAGCCGGTGGCATTGCGTACGGGTAAGAAGGTCTGCAGGAAACGCGGCGGGGCAATGCGGGCACAGTCCAAAAGTAGGCTGTCATCAGCCTCAAACTTCTCGCCACACTTGGGACTACTGACAGATTCGCACTGATAGCACTTGATGGCATAGCCTGAAAAGGGAATTGACTGTGTCGGGTGCTGCTTTACTTATCACGCAGACTGTGCATACCCGTGCAGGCCAGGGCGGCCAGAATGGCCACAGCCAGAACACGCCCCATTTTGGAAACCATTTTGTAGCAATCGAAATGAAATAAATTGGCTTTAAGGAAACGAACTGAGTTATATATGTTAGATCTGAACGGCGCGGCGACTGTTTTGCGTCTGATTTGAAACAATTTCAAAACTTAGCCAAACAGGCGCGCACTCATACGCAAACCGGCACTCATACTGCCACTCATTGTGTTACTCACGCTCATTCACATTTTCGAGTGAGTCTCGTTTCATTTGCGTGTTTTTCTCTGCGCTTCGGCTATTTTGTATTCAATTTTGAGTTTAGAATTTTTGGCTTGACACACAAACATCTAAGCATATGACCGCAATTTTGTTTATGTATGTATGTATGTATGCACGATATATAAGTATATTACGATTTAGAGAACTTGTTTTGGGTGATGTCAGACGTATTCGGTCTTATTTATTTACTTTTTCTCTTGGACACGATAAAAAGGCAAACGCACACGCAATGTCATTGCTTTTTTATTTTCTATTTTGTGAGCATAAGTATTATATAAGTCTGATTTATGTCATGTTGCCTATGCTTCATTATGCGGCATCTCATTTGTATGCGACCCATTCAGCATTTCACGCCCATAGTACAAACGGGTTTTGTTTTCATTTTCTAAACTTTTATTGAGGGCATTATCACTATGCTATGAAATGTGTAACTCAATGGAGCGAGAGCATCACCTAACCCAATCTATCGATACAAATATATAAATTCTTAACATAATTACAAGCTAACTTGATTAAACTGAAGGCAATTGAATAAAGTCCTCAACTGAAAATTAAGTTTTCTATTTAAGTTGTAATTGATTAAGTTTTTATTTATTTTTTTTTTTTTTAATTTATATAATAATAATGATGCAGTCCTTGGCTTGAATATAGCTGGTAGCTTGGTAGAGTTTTATCCGGCTGGGAATGTGATATATATGTTATATATTGTATAGAGAATCTCATTTTTTCCTATAAGGGTATTTTAACTTCGGCGCTCAGTATTTAGTATTTGTTGCGGATGTATTACTGGTGCTTTTATTTCATACTGCGTAGTTAACTGGAGAAAACTGACTACAAACAACTAGTTGGATTCAGGAGGATTCGCATCGCATCAGCATTAATCTTGGCAAACATTCAAATTCAAACACTTGGAGGGCGTAAACATAGTTTATCGAAACATCTGTTTGTTGTAAACTAGGTTGGCAAGCCTCACGTGAAATTGTCGCAGCTGATAAAAAATGTCTGTTGTTGATCTAGGCGAGGCAAAGAAAATGTTCCAAGCCTCAGCTAAATAACCTGTATAAATAAAAAACAGGCGATTATTCATAGCTCTTGGCAACTCAACATAACTTAAGAAAGAAAAACAAATTAATTGTCATCTTTCTTTCTGTATAGCTGAACATAAATGAAGTTCTCAATGAAATGCTTTAAAAAATTTACTTTGAATTCCAGATATAATATATTGTTGATCAGGCCCAATCGGCGACAGCCTATAGTTTACTTATTATAAGAAAGCTTCGTTAGATGGTTAAGACACAAATCTGTTTATGCGAGATATAGCGTGACTGCAAATATATCTAGTAAACTATCAGCTCATATTGAGCATATATATAGTATATATAGTATGTTTATTATATTATATTAGATATACTTATTAAAGTTTATGCAGATGCTCAAATGTCAATCTTTAAAACGTGAATAACATATTTTAGGTAAGACAATTTTTTTATTTTTTTAAGACAATGTAATGAAACTTTCTCGTTTTGTTTAAAAGAAAAACACATGACATGATGATTTTAGCAATCAATTCTAAAATAATTATGAATCTTAAAGAAAAACGAAACGTTTGACATACAAATTTAAGTGATACTTTGTTTTATTTATATTAAATTTTATACAAGTGGTGATAAGTTTGTTTATATTTTTGCATCTCATTATGTTGCTTTATTTAGTGAAAGCGACAGAAAAATATTAATGCAGCTTTATATTAAATATTTTGAATTCTCTCACTCAATTAATCTCCTATGCCGTTTAAAATTAAATCTCAATTTAATTGATTGGTATATATTTTAATATATGTGCCTATTTCAGAACTTACCGCTCTTGACTTCAGTCGTCATGCAGCCGGTTGGTTGGCACATATAAAAAGACATATATATATATATATTTGCACTCAGTTAACGAAGACTCACCCTCCTCAATCTTCAGGGCGCATTTGGGTGTAGTAACCGAATCGCATTCGTAGCACTTGATGCCATAGCTTTAAATTATCACAAAAGTTTACTAGTTACAACAGGATTTTCTCAATATCGTTTCGGGCAACATAAAGTCTTAAAATACACACCCGAACAGGCCAGATTTATCATAACCGTCACGGCCAAACTGCATTTCACGGCAGAAACTATTTTCTTGATATAATTTGATTTGATATTTATACCGGAGCTACTCTGCAACTATCAATCTCTTCTGAAAAGTTCTGCTGTACATTGAACAAGCTTCTCATTCTGTTCAGCATTATCAGTAAGTTATGTAGTGTGTGTAGGGATCATCATTGATTCGGAATTATAAATACGTATCATAATCTCAAGCTAACTTCATTAAATTAAATATTATAGAATATAGCTGTTGTCTATTAATGATTATAAAGAAAATTGTTATTTATTGAGGAAGCAAATGATTAAGTTTTATTGAACTGCTGGCAGTTATTTTCCGGCCTTGCCCGTTGCAAGTTTAATGCTGAACATTTAAGATATACCTTTTTTAGACAGTTCCCATAGGGACTGATATAATTTAGGATTTATTAGTTTCACTTTGATCCACATGTATATGCAAAAGCTTAGATTCATTCTATCGGACTAAATCGGTCATAAAGAAGATATTTTCATCAAGCTCAGCATTCATGAGATGTCGATTCTCACATATCTGAAGAGGGGGTACAAGGGTATTAAATCTTTGGCGTGCCAAATATATTGTTATTTTCTCGTTTCCTGCTAAAAGAAAAGTCTTGCAATAATTATTCTCTATTTGTCTATTGTAATCACTTTATTAGTTTGTTTGTGTATTAACGAAATTTGTATTTTCACTTAGGATCCTCAGAATTTCTTTAAGTGCTTTTTCCCAAGCAGCTGCTGCATTTGGTCTTGATTACTTACATGATTTTCTACGCTTCCTCAATTGGTTAATTTTTTCAAATTATTCCAAATGAGCTTGGGTCAATTGAGAGGCAGCAGCTGCGGGGAGGAAGTTGTCTCAACTCGCACGAGTTTCGGTTGCAGTTTATTGACATTTTCGATGCGCTGCGCATTGTAAATCGCGCTTAATACTTTTTCAAACTTGACTACGACTCGGCCTGCACATTGAAATTTAACTCAATTAAACATAATTAATAATGCAGACTCACACACGCACGTACACACATTTACATACCCAGACCCGCAGCCGCACCCCCACGCATATGAGGGCGTTCGGGTTGGGGAGTTCAACGAATCGCATGACCTTTTCTCAGTTTAATTGTTTCATTTTCGGGCCACTTACGAACACTTGTTTTATTGTTGCTCAGACTCATTTGAATTTCCAGGTGTTGAGCTTGGGCGTTATTTTTTATGGAACATGCAATTGTAAGTGAATCATCGATCTTATGAACTCAGTTATTACACATGCCCACATATCGTTACATTCATTAACCAAACAAAAATTGCAAAAGCCCAGCTTGTTTTCCTTGGCGTCCAGTAGGTTATACAAATATCTTCGAAATATTCATATGATAAGTTTAGTTCTGACGCATCTTGCGAATATGAAAAATTATTAAAATTATAACTTATAATAATACGAAAGATAAAGAAGGGAAGAACGGACAGACAGAATAAATATCTTATATTTTAATATATACACAATTTTAAAAAGCAGTTCTCTCCTACTAAATATGAAGATGTAGATGCTCAAATGCCACTCCACATTTAAGATGAAACAAAGTAATTTATGAAAGTTTCATTAACAAGCCTTTAGGCCATCAAAAGTACTTTTCTAAACTCTTAAATATTGAGAAGGTTTCTGTTTTCGTTTTAATACATGCATACATGCTTCTTTCATTTGGAGATTGCTCTTAATGTTATAAATTAATATTTTTATATTTTATTTTGCTACTAAAAAGTTCAAGAAAACGTTCAACATAATTGATTAAGTGATACATAAATATTTTATTGCTTGCAATTGCAAATGGGATAGGCACAAATTTAAACGAGATTATTTTACAACTATGGGGCAAACTCAAAATTGCAGTTGATACAGAAAAATACTTAAATACAACCAAAAATTAAGAACTAAAGCCAAATACTAGAGATCTAGGCCAACAAGCGAGCCACGCCGAAGAACAGCAGAATACCTCCAGCAATGGGGGCCAGGGAGGCGGAGCCGTTGCACTCATCCTTGGTGCACACATCACAGCCCAACTGCTTGACGAAGGGCAACGAGGGATCCGACTGACAGCCAGTCTGGATGTTGGATACGTCGCCAAAGTAACAGCTACGCACGATCTGCGGGTGGCCGACAACTAAAAGTGACAATGAATATAAGAAGTGTGAGAAATAACTTTTACGTTTTTTTTTAAACATAAAAAATAATAATAATAAAAAGTTGTGAGTTTACAATGAATGCATTGTTTTCCGGCTGCTCGTAACAAAGCAAGCTGTTTGTAAAATTTTCTTCTATATGAACATATACTACTCTCTGCCGCGTTTTTCAGTCAACAATGACTTGAGTCAACAGATTTGTTGTTTGCGTTTGGGCCCTTTGTGCTGGTCTGTACATTTTTGCGGTTGAGTTGGTTAACGATAAGCTTTGACGATCTCAGCAATGCCGCTTGTTATGGAAATCAATTCTAAAACATATATGAATCTTAAAGAAAAACAAACCGTTCGTCATAAAATGTAAGAAAATCGTTTGTTATTTATATTAACTTTTATCCCAGTTAGAAGAACATATTCATTTTTTTAATAAAAAGGGAGCAAACGATATATTAAAACCTATGTCAATATGTTCTTATATTACAAAAAAGCAACAGAAAAATAATTGCTTATATTTGTCTCTATATCTAATACTGACTTTTATTTACAATATCAAATATGAGATATAGAATTTCTCTTTCGATAAAAAAAAACCGGAAACTAAGTTTGACATGTCTGAAATTCAACTCTTTTCTTAAAGAATTCTTAAGGTCTTATTCAAAAGAGGGATAACGAATAAATATGTTAATTTGCTTCGTTCAGAAAAATAAACAAAGGTTTATGTTAATTTCATTGATATGTAAATTTTATAAGTTTTCTCTTTTAAAGTAAATAAGAAACACGAAAAATTACTCCAAGAAAATATGGAAAATAGAAAAATCTTGTCGAGCTCAATTCAGCTGAAATGAAATATTACAATATTGTTTTTTAATATCCAAATTTCACGCTCATTTCCAACAACAATCACGTCATAATTATTTCTACACGCTCTCTGACACTAATCTCAAAATTATACGAAATTACACGAAACCAGAAAACGCGACAATGGCCAGAAATACGCACCCAAATCCAACAACAGCGCAAAACACAGCCCGAACAAAACACGACAACCAAAAAAAAAAAAAAACTATTCATGTACATAAAATGACATCATAATCGTCGTAGCATAATACGAGTCGCATTGCTCGCATGGGAGCTGCCTCATCCATTAGAGGCAGATTGGCGAATCTGTGAATATGTCAAAACTTACCACTCTCGAGCGTCTTCTTCATGCAGCCGGTTGCGTTGCGCAGTGGGAAGAAGTTCTGCAGATAGCGCGGTGGACCGATTCGGGCACAATCCATTAACAGAGTTTCATCCTCCTCGAACTTGAGGCCGCATTTGGGTGTTGTCAGCGACTCGCATTGGTAGCACTTGATGGCATAGGCTGGAAGTTAGCATCAGAGTTTATTAGTTCAAACAGGTTTTTCCTTCTCGAATGCGTTTCCGAAATCTTAAAATCATAAAATACACACCCGAACAGGCCAGACTAATCATAACGGCCACGGTCAAACTGCATTTCACGTTGGACACCATTTTACTCGATATAACTTGATTTGATATTTTTACCGGAGCTTCTCTACAGTTCTCAACCTATGCTGACAATGTCTGTTGCACGTCTGACTAGCTCACGATTCTGTTGCCCCGTTCAGACGTCTGGCCAAGCCATCAGCCTCACTCGCAATCACCATCCCTCATATTCATATCACTCAGTTCTCTAAGCGCAACAGCGACTGCGCTGCTCACTCTGAGAGTTGAGACTTGAGTGGAAAATAGTGTGAGGGCACAATAATATGTCGAGCCGGTTTTCACACATTTGTTTTGCTTTTCTTCTATGTTTTGAATCAGTTTTATAAAAACAACTATTAGCATTATAATTTTATTTTATATGTTGATTATCTTATGCATAGTTTTTTGAGCGTAACGGCGACTGCGCTTTGCACTTTAAGCTGTGTTTTGAGTGAAAAATATCTAATGTGTCATTTTTATAAACAAGCCGAAAATAAGTGTTACAAAATATTATTTTGAGTAATTCTGGAACCGGTTCTGCAGCACTTGTTTAACTGTTGGTATGTGTTTTAAAATTACAAATTCATAGTCAAGTTTTTCAATAGATTGCTTGTGCACTGAGAGAAAAACTTAAACAAAAAATAATTAATAAATACATTTCATATCTTTTAATTTATGCAAACTTATTAAATGGATTAAAAAAAAAAGAAAAAAAAAACAAGTATACATATATTAGTGAACTTCTCAGCCACACTAAATCCACTTGAGTACCATGGAAATACTCACAGTATTCCAACCATTTTTCTTAACTTTTTATATCATTAGCTTTGCAGCTGTGCACTCAGAGATGTGAAACTGTTGTTAAGAAAAATGACTGATCATTTAAATCGCATGTTCGACTATCAAAGTAGCTATTGTACTTATGTTAAGCAGCTGCTATTATGATTGTCTGTAAAATGAATCATTTTAATTCTTGACTCGTTAGCATACAGTTGTCAATTTATTTGTTTTCCATTTTCTGAAAGAGGCATTAACAGACAAATGATCTTTTTATACCCTGAAACTATTTAAAATGGTTAAAAAGGGTATAATACTTAGTATTGTGCTTACGATAAGTATATCTTCTTGGTCAGAATCAATTTTCGAGTCGATCTGGAAATGTCGGTCCTTTCTTAGAATCTACAATTGCTAGAGATAACTTACCAAATTGCCAAGCAATTGACGAAATTTATATTGAAATTAAGCTATTTGTGAAATTCACTTATTTGATTGGAACTTCTGGAATTGTATACACAAATCAAGGATGTATTATATGTTATTTAATGCGTTTGAAGTTATAGAGTATCCCCTAGTCATTCAATCCCCTAGAGAGACTATTTGTTTATTTGCAACAGTTGAAATAGTCGGTAAAACACTCAACAATTTTTTAATGCGTCCCAAAAGTATGCAGCATTATTTTTTCAACAACATTTTTCATTAATGTTCCCTTATTACGCACGGTCCGGAGCTAATAGGGCACAATCTGTTTTGGAAATGTTTCGCCAGTATAAATTTACACAGATTTAATTAGATTTAAGCAGCGGGACAGAGCCATAGGCGCAGTGGGTAGCAATGGCCTCATAGCTTCAGAGCCGGAGGACACAAAATGTGGCAAAGCCGCAGGATAAAACTGAAATGATGTCAGCAAAGAACTCATAGAATATTCACTTATCGTCTAATTGGATTAGCCTTGCTCTTAGTGGATTTACCAATCAGTGCATTGATATCGGATATGCGTCTTGGATTAAAGCCGATTCCCGTTCTCTTTCCGATATGTATTGTATGTTTACATTTTGAGTTTGATTGGTCGGTTCGGGTCTTCTTATAGTGGGCGGAATGCGAATAAACAATATAAATATATAAATTTTTTTATGGGTTGCAAGTTGCTCAGGATGTAATAGTCGATAATATACAAATGCTCTTCTTGTATAAAAACGCAAAAGAGGGAATTAGTTTAAATATCAACTTACAAAATCGAAAAAATAATAAATATTTTGCTTTTGATTAAAAAATATGTCTGATCTTCGATATCTGACAATATTTTGTTGATAAGTCGAAGCTCTTAACACATGAGCGCATTTTTTTAATGAATCAGCAGTTCAAACCGCGGGGCACTATTTGCCATTTGCATAGATTTAATAAGATAATGTCAACGCAGATTTATAGACACCGATGGCAGGTGTCAAACAAGCTGCGATTCAGAACAGCGATTAAAAGGGCACAGAAACGACAGGCAGGACGACGGATATGCGTGAAATAAGGTCGAAGTGAGTCACTTGTAAGTTATGTAGGTTGCCTAATTGGATTAGCAGTGGTTTCGATTAAGTGAGGTAAGCTGCATTACATTTTTGAGCAACAGTAGGTCCCAAGATAGTCAATGGGATGGCAAGCTTAGGCAGATTAGTGGACGAGTAAAACAGGAATATGCGATGCATTAACAGATAGTGTTTGCTCCCGTAACAAAGCAGTCTTTGTAATCAAAAGAGCCAAGGATCAACTTTAAATACGTGACCAGCTCTTAACTGGATTTTTATATGGATAGGAATTACTCTGACATAAAAAGAGGCATGATTAGCAAAAAATTAGGTCAACTTTAATGTAAATGTAGTTCTAACAATGACAGGAGCCTATTATCCTGTCTGCGGTTGTGATTCAATGGATATCTGAAAGGAGCCAAAAGGGGATGAATAGGTAAGGGAAGTTAAACTCCTGCCTGTTATGCCTGTTCCATATACCTACGATAACGGCTGACTGATTTATTTAAAAGGCATCCATATCATATATTTATGAACGATATTATTTTAAAAATCTGGCGGATAAAATTGCAACTTTGCACAGCACAGCATTTCGAGCCTGGCCATCTATAAGGACTCTGCCAATAGTAAGATTTCCCATAATAAATAAAACATCTAATTACTTTCACATAGATCATAAACTTTATTTGGGTTGTGTTTTTTTCGGCTTATATAACTGTGATAAATACATTTGAGAATGCATGCGGTGTTTGACTTGTACATTTAAAATATTGTTTCATAGTTTTATTATTATTATTTATGGGTATATCTATTATAGAGCGTGGCTTGTTGTGGTTGTAGTTAATACTCCTATTAAGCTAAGCTAGTACTAATTTGTTTATCCATTTATTGTTTTATTTAAAATTATTAAGGCAAATTATGAATTAGAAAATATCTCTATAAATAATAAATTAGAATACAGGCTTAACATAAAAGGACTTCAAAGGAATAATACATCTAAAACTAAACTAAGAAAATTATTAAAGTTAATCAGCAAATGCCTTAGCATTTGGGGCTAAACAAAATATCACGTTCCAACTAAAATAGAGATACGATTGAAGCGACTGCCGCTCAGTTGGCCAACTGATTTCCCAAGGCCAGAGCGGGCAGCAAAATGGTGGCCAAGAGGGCGGCGAGGCGCGTGGAGCCATTGCAGCGATCTGTGAGGCAATCCTCACAGAATATTCGACGCACATTCTTCTCCGGAGTGGTCACGTTGCACAGCTCCACGGGATCCGACTTGTTGGTGTAGTAGCAGAAGCGTTTGGTTATAATCTTGCCGTTATCTAAAGTAAAACAATTTGTAAGTAGGGGCTCTGGTAGTCGGCTTGATCTACTTACACTCCTCCACAGTCTTGCGGCAAACGGGACGCTCGTGATCCGAGTTGATGCTGCTGTTGCAGCTGCGCAGCAGATTTATGTTGCGCTCCTTGATAAGATCCGTGGGTATGTTATCCTCCTGAAAGGTCACATCGCAAAAGTCTTCCGCTCCAATGGTGTCCGAGCTGCAGTGCCAGCATTGCAAATGTTGATGTTCATGTGCTGTAAAGATAGCCAAATAAAAGATTCGATTAGTTTGTTTACTACACGACCTTTACGCCCTGGCCTCAATTTGGCTTGGACTCTTATGGCTGGCGTAAAACTATTCTTACATTTTGCCCAATGGGCAAAATGTTCTTGAATAAGAACAAACCCGTATTGTGTATTCGGGGCTTGTAGCTGTTGACATCATCAGTCTTTGTGCCAAAAACAAACCAGACTAACTTTATGTGTCGCCACCCCCAAATTCTGGTCCAACCCTCGTTGAATATCCGTTTGGCAGCCGCAGCAGCAGACTGTGAATTGTGCGTAGCGAGTCAAAGCGGCGCCTTCATTGAATTTTTATTACGTATACGCAACTAAATGCCATTTGAGAGCAACTGAAATTTATTATTGCACCCGCAATATAAACGACTCTTTTTGTGGCTGAGAGAGAGCCAAGATTTTTATGAGATTTTTGTTGGTCCGTTAAGCATTAAAAACTGTTCACTCGCAAAATTTGTTATCAAGCTTGTAATTGTAGAGCTTGACCAAAGACGTGCTTAGAGTATACTATAGCATGATGAGTCAGAGGTGTGAAAGTATAGAGTATATTGTCCTCCATTATATATAATATATTACCATAATAATATTTCAAACATGCTCTGAAGTAATTAAAAAAACATTCAGTTCTATGTTTTGTACAAAATATTGATTAAAAAAAAGTGTGTTTGATATTTAAAAAAAACAAATATCTACCTATCTATACGAATTTAGTTTATAGAATAACAAAAAAGTAAATTAAATAATTTTGTGATTTTTTTTAAAAAGCAAAGTCATTTTATTTACTTAATAAATAGATAAAACTATTACAAATATATTATTGTTAAGAACTCATTCAACTTTTTCTTTGAGTGTAAGTTTTCATGAGAAGTACTCAATAGCTTTGCGTCTTTCTCTCATAACTCTCTCATCACTTTTTTTGCACTCGTTGATTGATTTTCCTATCGCACTGTGATTATTTTTTGTTGTTTTATCAAGCGCTTTGTTTATTTATGTTTTCTATATCATTTGTTTTTAAATTAAATTCAAATTTTGGTAAACACCGACAGAGGAAGCATTGGCACAGCACAAGAAGAGTGAGCGTATTTTTGGAAGTGATTCGCATAAAATTAATATTTAATTAGATTGTTTGCCGTCGGGGGAAGGGCATGGAAAATGACTTGCCCTGGAACCACCTGCTGGTCAAAACAAACATGCAAATCCATTTTTCTCCACTTAGATATGCGTGATAAGCTGTTGGCTCTGACAGACCCGAAGATCAAAATGGTTCGTTTGGCTTTGAGTGCCTTCAAGGTTTTTGCATGTCCACAACGCAGCTGACCTGAAGGTGGCCTGTTTGTTGGTGCAAAACTTTCCTTACTTGTTAGATTATTTTCTTTTTTAAAAGTCAACTTGCCGTAAATCTAAATCAAGCATGCAATGTTGTCGTTGCTGTTGTTGTCAGTTGTCCGCCAATGTTCGGACCTTGACACGCGTCATGGTAGCTACCGGACCCAGTTCTTGAGCTGGGTGTCAAATATTGACGCCGACAAAATTTGCATTTAATTTTGAAAATGTGAGTGTATTAAATTACATTATTATGAATTTGCTGGCACCTTAAACGTCAGTCGACCGAGTCCTTCAGCTGTCAGCGCCCAAGACAACATTGCCGCGTGCTGTATTGTAATTATTAGTTGTTGTTCTTATTGTTATTTTTGCTGTTTTTGTTGTTATTATTGTTCATTTATGCAGCCCCTAACGCCCACGTTCAAGTCAACGTCTGCATTTTAAAACCTTGTCGGTTCTAGTTCTCAGGGTTCCTGTAAGCTGACGTGCGATTGCGGGTAATTTGCCATCGCCCTAGCCGAAGAAGTCTCTAGATGGACTAACTAGCGCCGTTTTTATACTCAACGTAATTGATTGTTTGTACGGTATATATCGGGGCCAACTCAAGGTCGCGTGTTAGCTACTTTCTTATCGAGCTCACGCACAGGCTGTTATTTAAGCAGTGCCTATACCCTGTCTCCAGCGAAATGATTAGTAAAAGCGTATCAAGAAGTTATTTTTGAAGAATGAAACAGGGTGGCAAAAAGAACAAATTTGGAATCGTACATGTATTTTGATTTAAAATTGATATACCTCCTAAACGCGTGCAACTTTAAGTCCAGCTAGTTTTACCCATTTTATCCCTAAAATATTAGTCAACAGTTATCGCAGTCTTTGCAAAATCGCTAAACTACGTATCTATTAATTTTTTATGCGAGTACAAATTATAACTTACGAATATTTACCTTTTAGATATACAACCCATTTATCACCAGCTAGGAATGATTGGAACCTTTGCAACCTTTTTTTTTATCAAAGTAATAGGAAAATATAAGCGCATTTAGAAACATTTTTAGTTCTATATATACCCAAATATATGATTAATTCTATATATACTTAATATACATATTTTTTTCTATAGATATTCTTTAAATTCTAATTCAATATAGACTTATCAATAACTCGTTTAAACTACAGTGAAATCGTTTGAAGGATCTACATCGTGAACGTGTTATAGGGTATTTTCGTCTTGGCAAATCTATTTGTTTGATCAGAACCATTGAAAGTGGAAGCCTTGCAATTGAAGTCAACCGGAAGTTGCTTTCTCTCTATATGCAAATGTTGTATCTCGTTTGTGGGCTTTTGCAACCCCTAACTTAAAAATTGCAACAATATACAGCAAAAGGCTTTCGCACATCGGCACTTAGCTCGCACCACCGAAAAATAAGTAAATAGACTGTCAAGCATAATGAAAAACAACAAGAAAAGTGTATTCATGGCAAAATTTGATACGCATCGGAAGTTTGTTGTCGCTTGCAATTAAGTGAACCCCCCGAGGACATGTTCGCTGATGAGGGGGGTTAGTTGATGGCGGGAGGCGGTCTTGTGTCCTGTGAAGCGTGCTCAATCTGCGCATCCTGTTTGTCAGCTCATTTTGAACGAAAACAAGCCGAGCAACGCCTGTCTCATTATCAGTTATCTACAAATTACGCAATTCATGCCAAGCAATTCGAACCAAACTTGAACCCCCACCACACACAGATACATACAGATACAGACACACGCACACACACACAGTCGAGGTCTGTGACATAGTTTCCACGCATCCAGCTAGGTGGGGGTAGAAATCTGTGCTGGATACGCGAGTACAGTTGAGATGAGTTTTGTCTAGGCCGGCGCTGCTGGAAACTGGAGCAGACGCCGTTCTGGCGCCAGTTTGACATGCGCAGTGCTCCGAGCAGATGCGTAGTGGGGTCCTGATTGAATGTAAGCCAATTAGATAATTGCAGGAACCCCATAGACACAGCAGCCCATGTCATACGATTGGGCAAGCAACAAGGACTAATTCCATATTCAATCTGACGCAATTAAGAGTAATTATATTCAGAAGTTCACTTCAGCAGTCAATTAATGCATATTAAGAGCAAATTGAATTAAGTTGCATTACTGCATTAATCAATGATTTTTATGGCCAAATGCAAATGCATTCTACGCTGTGTATGTGTTCGTGTGTGTATGTGTGTCTGTAAAACAAAGCAAATAGCTTGCAAATATTTAAGATAAATAAACAACAAGCAATTCCAAAATACACAAATGCATTCAGATTTCCTTCCCATGCCAATCATTGAACAGTGTGAAAATCACAAAAATGCCGCCAAATTACGACACATACAAATATATTTACATATATTTCTTATGAAAATATATATGTGTGTATGTATATCTGTAGGAAAAGTGCGCTAATTTTCTGTACATTGACCCACAAACTGTTTGCGTGTTGGCAAAAGAATGTAAAAAATCAGCTGTAAATTAGCCAAGCCCTTCAAAAAGCAAGACTTGAACTGCGATTTTGGGCAGTCATAAAAGGATAATAAATTATAATGGTTTTTTAAATTCCACAAAAATAATATATGTTTTTCAAAAGCAAGTTACGGAATGCAAAGTAGGTTATCAATTATGTATAGAAGTTTTCTCTGTTATCTTTGCAGGGGTTAGATCCCTAAGCTTCCTCTTATATAAATAAGTTATCTTTTCCCTCTCGATTTCTAAACTTCGTGCCCAGTTCGCATGCGTAATATGTCGGCTTGTGTCTAGGCATATCGCCATAAAAAAAATTCCAAAAAGCAATCGATCACTTTCTATTTGCTTAAGCCATTAAACAATCGTGAAAAATAAATTCTTTTAATTTCAATTCACTCACGAAGGCCATATCTGACAGTATATACCTCTCTACACCATATATTTATTCAATCAAATTTGGAATAATTCGATTTTCATTCCTTTTCGTCATATAATGCCAGAGATTTATTCTCCAGATTTTCTGTAATTAATAAACCTTAAAATTTGTGCACATGCGAGCAACTTGTACCACAAACAGCTCTTCAATCTATTTATGTATATATAAATATTCCAAAAAGCAATTTGTTTATGACATATAAAAGCCATAAAACAGAAATACATTTTGCGGTTATCATCAAGATATTCCCCTAAATGTTGTATACGCAGGTGTGAAAACATTTTTAACAGTTTTCCGCTGAGTTATGAACAACAATTGTTGAATTTTTAACTATATTACTGTATTGTAATAAAATTTCAATTTTCACATGTGTAAAATTTTTGAATTGAAATATTTACTAAATTCATGGACATGAAATATTGAATATAAGTAACGAAAGGGCTATCAAATCAAGTTTGTTTATGTCATATGGTAGACATGAGGAAAGAACAAATTCTTAAATATCGACAATAAATTAAACAAAATGTTCCATACTGAGTGAGGTGTTAAAAATTGTATTAAAACTTTTAGTTGATTTATGAAAATAAATTGTTTAGTCTCTTACAATATTCAGCTATGATTTTTATGGCTATTTTTAAGCATGGTATAACTTTTATAAACACCGCAAAAACAAGAGAAAATCGTAAAAATTTGCCGCAAAATAAAAAGAAACCAACGAATAAAAAATGTACGTAAACAAACTCAAAATCCAAGTGAAACGTTTCATTCATCCGAAATGATCGAAAAGCCAAACCTGAGACCATTCTCTAGAAGGCACATAATTTAGCAGCAACCTTGTTGCCCCAGATGTTATTACAAGTAAGCACAGGCCCAATTGGACTTCGCACAATATTAACATGAAATTTTTGTTTTAATGTGTTTATGAATGCACCCAAACGCGAACCACTTGCAACGCGTGACGATCGGAACGAGCGGAACTCACCTTTAATATTGTAGGCGCTGGCCAACAGGCAAAAGCCAGCAATTATGAATTTCATGGGTGCTGACATAGTTAGGAATAGTATTGGATTACTTGGCGCTGGAATGCTAAGGCTACAAATCTCTACAAGGCACGTAGACGGCTGGGCGACACAATGGCGCCGGCTTTCCGGTGAACAAGACGCAGGCGGGATATCAGATTCCTTGTGTGTGTGTATCCTTTGTGGGGCTTCTCAATGCCAGGAGCTCCCTTTGTTTGATTCGTAAGTACTTTAAACTGCGCGCGATGCAAACGGCTGCTCGTCCGAGTAACGACTGTGCGGCCCAGCGAGCCGCAGGCTATGCTGCCACATTGCCACACACTAGACGTCAACGTCGGCGGCAACGCTGACTGCGGCCGCGACGTTGCTCTGGCTGTGTCTCATGATGACGTTGCTTGGGGATGCCCCATGCTGCTGCCAATCGGCCAGCCTAACAAATAAGTTAGTTTTCCGCTTGCCGCAAAGAAAAGATTATTAAACGTCTTCAGTCAATAATTTAATGTTGTTAATGTTGTCTTAAAACAGCAATCAGATATAAGCAAATTTATAAATTGAAAATATAAATTAAAAATTAGTTAAGATTATGCGAAATGATATTAACTTGCTAAACATTTTTGCGTACAAAAATTAATTGGCAACTTTTAAACTTTGCGTATTAAATTAGCTGTTACATTTCCCGTTTTATGGTCATCCCATTGGTGGTGTGAAACTTGGCTAAGCCTGACACAAAAGCTCTTGGCTCTGCTTTCCGTTCACATTTCAAAATGTATACATAAACCAGTTTTTTGACTGCTTTGAAACTCATATTTTTATACCCTGAACCCATTATAAATGGGTATAAGGGTATATTGTATTTGTGCAAAATCCAAATGTATGTAACAGGCAGAAGGAAGCATCTCCGACCTCATAAATTATATATATTCTTGATCAGCATCAATAGCCGAGTCGATCTAGCCATGTCCGTCTGTCTGTCCACATTCATGCTCGTCTGCTTTTCATTTTAACATCATGGTTATTGCGACTTTTTTCTGTAATGCTATTTAAGTTCCCTTTTTTATCATAAGTGCTTAATTAAAAATTTGCCAAAATCGGGGTCGGCTCGAAAATCAAAACTTTTTCGATGATTTATTGCTTATTATCTCGGGTAATAGCTCCGCGCGGAGATATGACGTTCCAAAACGACATAACTCCGCGCGAAGATATGACCTTCCAAATCATCACGATTTTTTTCAAAATCGAGGTCGGTGCGAAAATCAAAACTTTTTCGATGATTTTTTTTTTTGATATCTCGGGTAAATAATGTCTGATTTCAAAAAATTACACCTTTTTGAATTTGTACGGATCCCTACTATAAATTGTCATTCATACATTTTAAATATCGATGGGCTAAAAAAAGTTGTTGACCAAAAACCCATTCGTTTGTAAAGTCAACTTATTTTGATGATTTTTTGTAATATCTCAGCCAAAAAATTGCCGATTTTGGAATTGTATACCATTTTATACTCGTAAGGATCAGTTCTAACGATTGGCATCAGAAATATGAATATCTAAATTTGGACCAAAATTGACGAAATGGCAAGGGGTTACATCACGTTTTTTGCCGAAACCGGGGTCGGCTCGAAAATCAAAACTTTTTCGATAATTTTTTTGGAATATCTCGGGTAATAGCTCCGCGCGGAGATATGACGTTCCAAAACGACATAACTCCGCGCGGAGATATGACGTTCCAAAACGACATAACTCCGCGCGGAGATATGACGTTCCAAAACGACATAACTCCGCGCAGAGATATGACGTTCCAAAACGACATAGCTCCGCGCAGAGATATGACGTTCCAAAACGACATAGCTCCGCGCGGACATATGACGTTCCAAAACGACATAACTCCGCGCGGAGATATGACGTTCCAAAACGACATAACTCCGCGCGGAGATATGACGTTCCAAAACGACATAGCTCCGCGCGGACATATGACGTTCCTAAACGACTTAACTCCGCGCGGAGATATGACGTTCCAAAACGACATAACTACCCGAGGAGATATGACGTTCCAAAACGACATAACTCCGCGCGGAGATATGACGTTCCAAAACGACATAACTACGCGAGGAGATATGACGTTCCAAAACGACATAACTCCACGAGGAGATATGACGTTCCAAAACGACATAACTCCACGCGGAGATATGACGTTCCAAAACGACATAACTACGCGAGGAGATATGACGTTCCAAAACGACATACTCCGCGCGGAGATATGACGTTCCAAAACGACATAACTCCGCGCGGAGATATGACGTTCCAAAACGACATAACTCCGCTTGGAGATATGACGTTCCAAAACGACATAACTTCGCGCGGAGATACGACGTTCGAAAACGACATAACTCCGCGCGGAGATATGACCTTCCATCACGATTTTTTCAAAATCGAGGTCGGTGCGAAAATCAAAACTTTTTCGATGATTTTTTTTTTTAATATCTCGGGTAAATAATGTCTGATTTCAAATTATTACACCTTTTTGAATTTGTACGGATCCCTACTATAAATCGTCATTCAAACATTTTAAATATCGATGGGCTAAAAAAAGTTGTTGACCAAAAACCCATTCGTTTGTAAAGTCAACTTATTTTGATGATTTTTTGTAATATCTCAGCCAAAAAACTGTCGATTTTGGAATTGTATACCATTTTATACTCGTAAGGATAAGTTCTAATGATTGGCATCAGAAATATGAACATCTAAATTTTGACCAAAATTGACCAAATGGCAAGGGGTTACATCACGTTTTTTGCCAAAACCAGGGTCGGCTCGAAAATCAAAACTTTTTCGATAATTTTTTTTTAATATCTCGGGTAATAGCTCCGCGCGGAGATATGACGTTCCGAAACGACATAACTCCCCGCGGAGATATGACGTTCCAAAACGACATAGCTCCACGAGGAGATATGACGTTCCAAAACGACATAACTCCACGCGGAGATATGACGTTCCAAAACGACATAACTACGCGAGGAGATATGACGTTCCAAAACGACATACTCCGCGCGGAGATATGACGTTCCAAAACGACATAACTCCGCGCGGAGATATGACGTTCCAAAACGACATAACTCCGCGCGGAGATATGACGTTCCAAAACGACATAACTCCGCGCGGAGATATGACCTTCCATCACGATTTTTTCAAAATCGAGGTCGGTGCGAAAATCAAAACTGTTTCGATTTTTTTTTTTTTTTTTAATATCTCGGGTAAATAATGTCTGATTTCAAAATATTACACCTTTTTGAATTTGTACGGATCCCTACTATAAATTGTCATTCAAACATTTTAAATATCGATGGCTAAAAAAAGTTGTTGACCAAAAACCCATTCGTTTGTAAAGTCAACTTATTTTGATGATTTTTTGTAATATCTCAGCCAAAAAGTTGCCGATTTTGGAATTGTATACCATTTTATGCTCGTAAGGATCAGTTCTAACGATTGGCATCAGAAATATGAATATCTAAATTTTGACCAAAATTGACCAAATGGCAAGGGGTTGTTACATCACGTTTTTTGCCAAAACCAGGGTCGGCTCGAAAATCAAAACTTTTTCGATAATTTTTTTTAATATCTCGGGTAATAGCTCCGCGCGGAGATATGACGTTCCGAAACGACATAACTCCGCGCGGAGATATGACGTTCCAAAACGACATAGCTCCGCGCGGACATATGACGTTCCAAACCGACATAACTCCACGCGGAGATATGACGTTCCAAAACGACATAACTACGCAAGGAGATATGACGTTCCAAAACGACATACTCCGCGCGGAGATATGACGTTCCAAAACGACATAACTACGCGAGGAGATATGACGTTCCAAAACGACATAGCTCCACGAGGAGATATGACGTTCCAAAACGACATAGCTCCACGAGGAGATATGACGTTCCAAAACGACATAACTCCACGAGGAGATATGACGTTCCAAAACGACATAGTTCCACGAGAAGATATGACGTTCCAAAACGACATAACTCCGCGCGGAGATATGACCTTCCATCACGATTTTTTCAAAATCGAGGTCGGCTCGAAAATCAAAACTTTTTCGATAATTTTTTTTTAATATCTCGGGTAATAGCTCCGCGCGGAGATATGACGTTCCGAAACGACATAACTCCGCGCGGAGATATGACGTTCCAAAACGACATAGCTCCGCGCGGACATATGACGTTCCAAAACGACATAACTCCGCGCGGAGATATGACGTTCCAAAACGACATAACTACGCGAGGAGATATGACGTTCCAAAACGACATAACTACGCGAGGAGATATGACGTTCCAAAACGACATAACTCCACGAGGAGATATGACGTTCCAAAACGACATAACTCCACGAGGAGATATGACGTTCCAAAACGACATAACTCC
The DNA here is from genome assembly GCF_030788295.1 of Drosophila virilis. Taxonomy (NCBI): domain Eukaryota; kingdom Metazoa; phylum Arthropoda; class Insecta; order Diptera; family Drosophilidae; genus Drosophila; species Drosophila virilis. The sequence goes on along the minus strand of NC_091546.1, from coordinate 12,350,257 downwards.
GCGCGGAGATATGACGTTCGAAAACGACATACTCCGCGCGGAGATATGACGTTCCAAAACGACATAACTACGCGAGGAGATATGACGTTCCAAAACGACATAGCTCCACGAGGAGATATGACGTTCCAAAACGACATAGCTCCACGAGGAGATATGACGTTCCAAAACGATATAGCTCCACGAGGAGATATGACGTTCCAAAACGACGTAGCTCCACGAGGAGATATGACGTTCCAAAACGACATAACTCCGCGCGGAGATATGACGTTCCAAAAAGACATAACTCTGCGCGGAGATATGACGTTCCAAAACGACATAACTCCTCGCGGAGATATGACGTTCCAAAACGACATAACTCCGCGCGGAGATATGACGTTCCAAAAAGACATAACTCTGCGCGGAGATATGACGTTCCAAAACGACATAACTCCGACGGAGATATGACGTTCCAAAACGACATAACTCCACGAGGAGATATGACGTTCCAAAACGACATAACTTCGCGCGGAGATACGACGTTCCAAAACGACATAACTCCGCGCGGAGATATGACCTTCCATCACGATTTTTTCAAAATCGAGGTCGGTGCGAAAATCAAAACTGTTTCGATGTTTTTTTTTTTTTTAATATCTCGGGTAAGTAATGTCTGATTTCAAAATATTACACCTTTTTGAATTTGTACGGATCCCTACTATAAATTGTCATTCAAACATTTTAAATATCGATGGCTAAAAAAAGTTGTTGACCAAAAACCCATTCGTTTGTAAAGTCAACTTATTTTGATGATTTTTTGTAATATCTCAGCCAAAAAATTGCCGATTTTGGAATTGTATACCATTTTATGCTCGTAAGGATCAGTTCTAACGATTGGCATCAGAAATATGAATATCTAAATTTTGACCAAAATTGACCAAATGGCAAGGGGTTGTTACATCACGTTTTTTGCCAAAACCGGGGTCGGCTCGAAAATCAAAACTTTTTCGATAATTTTTTTTTAATATCTCGGGTAATAGCTCCGCGCGGAGATATGACGTTCCGAAACGACATAACTCCGCGCGGAGATATGACGTTCCAAAACGACATAGCTCCGCGCGGACATATGACGTTCCAAAACGACATAGCTCCACGAGGAGATATGACGTTCCAAAACGACAAAACTCCGCGCGGAGATATGACGTTCCAAAACGACATACTCCGCGCGGAGATATGACGTTCCAAAACGACATAACTACGCGAGGAGATATGACGTTCCAAAACGACATAGCTCCACGAGGAGATATGACGTTCCAAAACAACATAGCTCCACGAGGAGATATGACGTTCCAAAACGATATAGCTCCACGAGGAGATATGACGTTCCAAAACGACATAACTCCACGAGGAGATATGACGTTCCAAAACGACATAACTCCGCGCGGAGATATGACGTTCCAAAAAGACATAACTCTGCGCGGAGATATGACGTTCCAAAACGACATAACTCCGACGGAGATATGACGTTCCAAAACGACATAACTCCACGAGGAGATATGACGTTCCAAAACGACATAACTTCGCGCGGAGATACGACGTTCCAAAACGACATAACTCCGCGCGGAGATATGACCTTCCATCACGATTTTTTCAAAATCGAGGTCGGTGCGAAAATCAAAACTGTTTCGATGTTTTTTTTTTTTTTAATATCTCGGGTAAGTAATGTCTGATTTCAAAATATTACACCTTTTTGAATTTGTACGGATCCCTACTATAAATTGTCATTCAAACATTTTAAATATCGATGGCTAAAAAAAGTTGTTGACCAAAAACCCGTTCGTTTGTAAAGTCAACCTGTTTTGATGATTTTTTGTAATATCTCAGCCAAAAAATTGCCGATTTTGGAATTGTATACCATTTTATGCTCGTAAGGATCAGTTCTAACGATTGGTATCAGAAATATGAATATCTAAATTTTGACCAAAATTGACCAAATGGCAAGGGGTTGTTACATCACGTTTTTTGCCAAAACCGGGGTCGGCTCGAAAATCAAAACTTTTTCGATAATTTTTTTTTAATATCTCGGGTAATAGCTCCGCGCGGAGATATGACGTTTCGAAACGACATAACTCCGCGCGGAGATATGACCTTCCATCACGATTTTTTCAAAATCGAGGTCGGTGCGAAAATCAAAACTGTTTCGATGTTTTTTTTTTTTTTAATATCTCGGGTAAGTAATGTCTGATTTTAAAATATTACACCTTTTTGAATTTGTACGGATCCCTACTATAAATTGTCATTCAAACATTTTAAATATCGATGGCTAAAAAAAGTTGTTGACCAAAAACCCATTCGTTTGTAAAGTCAACTTATTTTGATGATTTTTTGTAATATCTCAGCCAAAAAATTGCCGATTTTGGAATTGTATACCATTTTATGCTCGTAAGGATCAGTTCTAACGATTGGCATCAGAAATATAAATATCTAAATTTTGACCAAAATTGACCAAATGGCAAGGGGTTGTTACATCACGTTTTTTGCCAAAACCGGGGTCGGCTCGAAAATCAAAACTTTTTCGATAATTTTTTTTTAATATCTCGGGTAATAGCTCCGCGCGGAGATATGACGTTCCGAAACGACATAACTCCGCGCGGAGATATGACGTTCCAAAACGACATAGCTCCGCGCGGACATATGACGTTCCAAAACGACATAGCTCCACGAGGAGATATGACGTTCCAAAACGACATAGCTCCACGAGGAGATATGACGTTCCAAAACGACATAACTCCGCGCGGAGATATGACGTTCCAAAACGACATACTCCGCGCGGAGATATGACGTTCCAAAACGACATAACTACGCGAGGAGATATGACGTTCCAAAACGACATAGCTCCACGAGGAGATATGACGTTCCAAAACAACATAGCTCCACGAGGAGATATGACGTTCCAAAACGATATAGCTCCACGAGGAGATATGACGTTCCAAAACGACATAGCTCCACGAGGAGATATGACGTTCCAAAACGACATAACTCCACGCGGAGATATGACGTTCCAAAAAGACATAACTCTGCGCGGAGATATGACGTTCCAAAACGACATAACTCCGCGCGGAGATATGACGTTCCAAAACGACATAACTCCACGAGGAGATATGACGTTCCAAAACGACATAACTTCGCGCGGAGATACGACGTTCCAAAACGACATAACTCCGCGCGGAGATATGACCTTCCATCACGATTTTTTCAAAATCGAGGTCGGTGCGAAAATCAAAACTGTTTCGATGTTTTTTTTTTTTTTAATATCTCGGGTAAGTAATGTCTGATTTCAAAATATTACACCTTTTTGAATTTGTACGGATCCCTACTATAAATTGTCATTCAAACATTTTAAATATCGATGGCTAAAAAAAGTTGTTGACCAAAAACCCATTCGTTTGTAAAGTCATCTTATTTTGATGATTTTTTGTAATATCTCAGCCAAAAAATTGCCGATTTTGGAATTGTATACCATTTTATGCTCGTAAGGATCAGTTCTAACGATTGGTATCAGAAATATGAATATCTAAATTTTGACCAAAATTGACCAAATGGCAAGGGGTTGTTACATCACGTTTTTTGCCAAAACCGGGGTCGGCTCGAAAATCAAAACTTTTTCGATAATTTTTTTTTAATATCTCGGGTAATAGCTCCGCGCGGAGATATGACGTTTCGAAACGACATAACTCCGCGCGGAGATATGACGTTCCAAAACGACATAGCTCCACGAGGAGATATGACGTTCCAAAACGACATAACTCCACGCGGAGATATGACGTTCCAAAACGACATAGCTCCACGAGGAGATATGACGTTCCAAAACGACATAACTCCGCGCGGAGATATGACGTTCCAAAAAGACATAACTCTGCGCGGAGATATGACGTTCCAAAACGACATAACTCCGCGCGGAGATATGACGTTCCAAAACGACATAACTCCGCGCGGAGATATGACGTTCCAAAACGACATAACTTCGCGCGGAGATACGACGTTCCAAAACGACATAACTCCGCGCGGAGATATGACCTTCCTTCACGATTTTTTCAAAAGCGAGGTCGGTGCGAAAATCAAAACTTTTTCGATGATTTTTTTTTTTTAATATCTCGGGTAAATAATGTCTGATATCAAAATATTACACCTTTTTGAATTTGTACGGATCCCTACTATAAATTGTCATTCAAACATTTTAAATATCGATGGGCTCAAAAAAGTTGTTGACCAAAAACCCATTTTGTAAAGTCAACTTATTTTGATGATTTTTTGTAATATCTCAGCCAAAAAATTGCCGATTTTGGAATTGTATACCATTTTATGCTCGTAAGGATAAGTTCTAACGATTGGCATCAGAAATATGAACATCTACATTTTGACCAAAATTGACCAAATGGCAAGGGGTTACATCACGTTTTTTGCCAAAACCGGGGTCGGCTCGAAAATCAAAACTTTTTCGATAATTTTTTTTGAATATCTCGGGTAATAGCTCCGCGCGGAGATATGACGTTCTGAAACGACATAACTCCGCGCTGAGATATGACGTTCCAAAACGACATAGCTCCGTGCGGACATATGACGTTCCAAAACGACATAGCTCCGCGCGGAGATATGACGTTCCAAAACGACAAAACTACGCGAGGAGATATGACGTTCCAAAACGACATAACTCCGCGCGGAGATATGACGTTCCAAAACGACATAACTACGCGAGGAGATATGACGTTCCAAAACGACATTACTTCACGAGGAGATATGACGTTCCAAAACGACATAACTCCGCGCGGAGATCTAACGATTGGAATCAGAAATATGAACATCTAAATTTTGACCAAAATTGACCAAATGGCAAGGGGTTACATCACGTTTTTTTCCAAAACCGGGGTCGGCTCGAAAATTAAAACTATTTCGATGATATTTTTTAATATCTCGGGTAATAGCTCCGCTCGGAGATATAACGTTCCAAAACGACATAACTCCGCGCAGAGATATGACGTTCCAAAACGACATAACTCCGCGCGGAGATATGACGTTCCAAAACGACATAACTCCGCGCGGAGATATGACCTTCCATCACGATTTTTTCAAAAGCGAGGTCGGTGCGAAAATCAAAACTTTTTCGATGATATTTTTTTTTAATATCTCGGGTAAATAATGTCTGATTTCAAATTATTACACCTTTTTGAATTTGTACGGATCCCTACTATAAATTGTCATTCAAACATTTTAAATATCGATGGGCTAAAAAAAGTTGTTGACCAAAAACCCATTCGTTTGTAAAGTCAACTTATTTTGATGATTTTTTGTAATATCTCAGCCAAAAAATTGCCGATTTTGGAATTGTATACCATTTTATACTCGTAAGGATAAGTTCTAATGATTGGCATCAGAAATATGAACATCTAAATTTTGACCAAAATTGACCAAATGGCAAGGGGTTACATCACGTTTTTTGCCAAAACCAGGGTCGGCTCGAAAATCAAAACTTTTTCGATAATTTTATTTGAATATCTCGGGTAATAGCTCCGCGCGGAGATATGACGTTCCGAAACGACATAACTCTGCGCAGAGATATGACGTTCCAAAACGACATAGCTCCGCGCGGACATATGACGTTCCAAAACGACATAACTCCGCGCGGAGATATGACCTTCCATCACGATTTTTTCAAAAGCGAGGTCGGTGCGAAAATCAAAACTTTTTCGATGATATTTTTTTTTAATATCTCGGGTAAATAATGTCTGATTTCAAATTATTACACCTTTTTGAATTTGTACGGATCCCTACTATAAATTGTCATTCAAACATTTTAAATATCGATGGGCTAAAAAAAGTTGTTGACCAAAAACCCATTCGTTTGTAAAGTCAACTTATTTTGATGATTTTTTGTAATATCTCAGCCAAAAAATTGCCGATTTTGGAATTGTATACCATTTTATACTCGTAAGGATAAGTTCTAATGATTGGCATCAGAAATATGAACATCTAAATTTTGACCAGAATTGACCAAATGGCAAGGGGTTGTTACATCACGTTTTTTGCCAAAACCGGGGTCGGCTCGAAAATCAACCTTTTTCGATAATTTTTTTTGAATATCTCGGGTTTTAGCTCCGCGCGGAGATATGACGTTCTGAAACGACATAACTCCGCGCGGAGATATGACGTTCCGAAACGACATAACTCTGCGCGGCGATATGACGTTCCAAAACGACATAACTCCGCGCGGAGATATGACGTTCCAAAACGACATAACTCCGCGCGGAGATATGACGTTCCAAAAAGACATAACTCTGCGCGGAGATATGACGTTCCAAAACGACATTACTCCGCGCGGAGATATGACGTTCCAAAACGACATAACTACGCGAGGAGATATGACGTTGACATAACTACGCGAGGAGATATGACGTTCCAAAACGACATAATTACGCGAGGAAATATGACGTTCCAAAAGACATAACTCCGCGAGGAGATATGACGTTCCAAAACGACATAAGTCCGCGAGGAGATATGACGTTCCAAAACGACATTACTCCGGGCGGAGATATGACGTTCCAAAACGACATAACTCCGCGCGGAGATATGACCTTCCATCACGATTTTTTCAAAATCGAGGTCGGTGCGAAAATCGAAACTTTTTCGATGATTTTTTTTTAATATCTCGGGTAAATAATGTCTGATTTCAAAATATTACACCTTTTTGAATTTGTACGGATCCCTACTATAAATTGTCATTCAAACATTTTAAATATCGATGGGGTAAAAAAAGTTGTTGACCAAAAACCCGTTCGTTTGTAAAGTCAACCTGTTTTGATGATTTTTTGTAATATATCAGCTAAAAAATTGCCGATTTTGGAATTGTATACCATTTTATGCTCGTAAGGATCAGTTCTAACGATTGACATCAAAAATATGAATATCTAAATTTTGACCAAAATTGACCAAATAGCAAGGGGTTACATCACGTTTTTTTCCAAAACCGGGGTCGGCTCGAAAATTAAAACTATTTCGATGATATTTTTTAATATATCGGGTAATAGCTCCGCGCGGAGATATGACGTTCCAAATCGACATAACTCCGCGCAGAGATATGACGTTCCAAAACGACATAAATCCGCGCGGAGATATGACGTTCCAAAACGACATAACTCCGCGCGGAGATATGACGTTCCAAATCGACGTAACTACGCGAGGAGATATGACGTTGACATAACTACGCGAGGAGATATAACGTTCCAAAACGACATAATTACGCGAGGAGATATGACGTTCCAAAAGACATAACTCCGCGAGGAGATATGACGTTCCAAAACGACATAACTCCGCGAGGAGATATGACGTTCCAAAACGACATAACTCCGGGCGGAGATATGACGTTCCAAAACGACATAACTCCGCGCGGAGATATGACCTTCCATCACGATTTTTTCAAACTCGAGGTCGGTGCGAAAATCGAAACTTTTTCGATGATTTTTTTTTAATATCTCGGGAAAATAATGTCTGATTTCAAAATATTACACCTTTTTGAATTTGTACGGATCCCTACTATAAATTGTCATTCAAACATTTTAAATATCGATGGGGTAAAAAAAGTTGTTGACCAAAAACCCGTTCGTTTGTAAAGTCAACCTGTTTTGATGATTTTTTGTAATATATCAGCCAAAAAATTGCCGATTTTGGAATTGTATACCATTTTATGCTCGTAAGGATCAGTTCTAACGACTGGCATCAGAAATATGAATATTTAAATTTTGACCAAAATTGACCAAATGGGAAGCGGTTACATCACGTTTTTTTCCAAAACCGGGGTCGGCTCGAAAATCAAAACTTTTTCGATAATTTTTTTTGAATATCTCGGCCAAGAAATGTCCGATTTTGTAGTTTCACACCTTTTTGAATTTGTACGGATCCCTACTATAAATTGTCACTCAAACATTTTAAATATCGATGGGCTAAAAAAAGTTGTTGACCAAAACCCCATTCGTTAGTAAAGTCAACCTGTTTTGATGATTTTTTGTAATATCTCAGCCAAAAAATTATCGATTTTGGAATTGTATACCATTTTATGCTCGTAAGGATCAGTTCTCACGATTGGCATCAAAAATATGAATATCTAAATTTTGACCAAAATTGACCAAATGACAAGGGGTTACATCACGTTTTTTGCCAAAACCGGGGTCGGCTCGAAAATCAAAACTTTTTCGATGATATTTTTTAATATCTCGGGTAATAGCTCCGCGCGGGGATATGACGTTCCAAAACGACATAACTCCGCGCGGAGATATGACGTTCCAAAACGACATAACTCCGCGCGGAGATATGACGTTCCAAAACGACATAACTCCGCGCAGAGATATGACGTTCCAAAACGACATAACTCCGCGAGGAGATATGACGTTCCAAAACGACATAACTCCGCGAGGAGATATGACGTTCCAAAACGACATAACTCCGCGCGGAGATATGACGTTCCAAAACGACATAACTCCGCGCGGAGATATGACTTCCATCACGATTTTTTCAAAATCGAGGTCGGTGCGAAAATCGAAACTTTTTCGATGATTTTTTTTTAATATCTCGGGTTAATAATGTCTAATTTCAAAATATTACACCTTTTTGAATTTGAACGGATCCCTACTATAAATTGTCATTCAAACATTTTAAATATCGGTGGTCTAAAAAAAAGTTGTTGACCAAAAACCCATTCGTTTGTAAAGTAAACCTGTTTTGATGATTTTTTGTAATATGTCAGCCAACAAATTGCCGATTTTGGAATTGTATACCAATTTATGCTCGTAAGGATCAGTTCTCACGATTGGCATCAGAAATATGAATATCTAATTTTTGACCAAAATTGACCAAAGGGGTTACATCACGTTTTTTGCCATAACCGGGGTCGGCTCGAAAATCAAAACTATTTCGATGATATTTTTTAATATCTCGGGTAATAGGTTCGCGCGGAGATATGACGTTCCAAAACGACATAACTCCTCGCGGAGATATGACGTTCCAAAACGACATAGCTCGGCGCGGAGAAATGACGTTCCAAAACGATATAACTCCGCGCGGAGATATGACATTCCAAAACGACATAACTCCGCGCGGAGATATGACCTTCCATCACGATTTTTTCAAAATCGAGGTCGGTGCGAAAATCGAAACTTTTTCGATGATTTATTTTTAATATCTCGGGTAAATAATGTCTGATTTCAAAATATTACACCTTTTTGAATTTGTACGGATCCCTACTATAAATTGTCATTCAAACATTTTAAATATCGATGGGCTAAAAAAAGTTGTTGACCAAAAACCCATTCGTTTGTAAAGTCAACGTGTTTTGATGATTTTTTGTAATATCTCAGCCAAAAATTGCCGATTTTGGAATTGTATACCATTTTATGCTCGTAAGGATCAGTTCTCACGATTGGCATCAGAAATATGAATATCTAATTTTTGACCAAAATTGACCAAATGGCAAAGGGTTAAAAAACGTGATTTTGCCATAACCGGGGTCGGCTCGAAAATCAAAACTATTTCGATGATATTTTTTAATATCTCGGGTAATAGCTCCGCGCGGGGATATGACGTTCCAAGACGACATAACTCCGCGCGGAGATATGACGTTCCAAAACGACATAACTCCGCGCGGAGATATGGCGTTCCAAAACGACATAACTACGCGCGGAGATATGACGTTCCAAAACGACATAGCTCCGCGCGGAGATATGACGTTCCTAAACGACTAAAAAAAAGTGGTTGACCAAAAACCGATTCGGTTGTAAAGTCAACCTGTTTTGATGATTTTTTATAATATCTCAGCCAACAAATTGCCGAATTTGGAATTGTATACCATTTTATGCTCGTAAGGATCAGTTCTAACGATTGGCATCAAAAATATGAATATCTAAATTTTGACCAAAATTGACCAAATGACAAGGGGTTACATCACGTTTTTTTTCAAAACCGGGGTCGGCTCGAAAATTAAAACTATTTCGATGATATTTTTTAATATCTCGGGTAATAGCTCCGCGCGGAGATATGACGTTCCAAATCGACATAACTCCGCGCGGAGATATAACATACCAAAACGACATACCTCCGTGCGGAGATATGACCTTCCAAATCATCACGATTTTTTTCAAAATCGAGGTCGGTGCGAAAATCGGAACTCCGCAATTTATTTATCCATGTACACCTGGCTATCCTAAGCTACTTTGCCCTTTGTGGAAGAGAACTGAAGTCTATATTGATATAGTCTATATATATATATATGGCTTTACTACTGCAATGATTCAACTTATAAGTATGTGATTCATTGGCTGCCACGCACATCATTTGGCCAGTGTGGCAGCAATTGCGAACAGTATATTGCCAAATTTGGCCTCACTTATGCCAAAGTGTTGGATGAGGCGCTGAAACAGCCAACAGATATATGTTTTCATATGCAAATCTTGACATTAATCTGCAGCATAAGGCGACAGTAGCCGACGACTCCTCCTGCACACCCAAAAACACTTGACAAAGCGTGAAAAATGCGACTCGCTGCGTTTGGCAGCACGCACACCAAATGATCCGGCGATCGAGAGCGACGCCATCGCCACACTTGGAGTTGATTGGCGGGCTTGAGCCGAGCAACAACAAAGATTGCAACGGATTAGGAGGTTAAGTTGAAGCCTAAGCCGTGGCAATAAAAAGTCAAATCACATCATAAACTTAAGCACGGCAGCGGCCTAAACTTCTAGCCGGCCAGTCGGCCGATCGTGGTACCTATTGACACCCAGCCTGGGGCCATTGGGGCGTATGCGCAACATTTGCAGCCAGCTGAAACGCTGAACAATGTCGATTTACAATATTTACTCATGCCCCCTCGATGATAAATGGCCAGTTTTATTGCATAAACTGTACGACATTTTCGCCAGACACGTCATAAAAAAATGAAAAAAAAACAGACATACATTACATGCATGTATTCAAAAATATGATAATAAAAAAAAAGCGACACGAATCGTGGAAAAGCCGTGCGACAACTTTAAATGGCCAAAACGTTTTTCTGGCATAGTTACCACCCATTATTTTTTATATTTATTTATATATAATATACCCTACAATCTTAAATATAATTGATATGCGATAAAGTATTGCAAATGTGTGCGGCAATGCCTTCTCATAAAATATGTTACTCTGCAAGTTCATTTTTTGCAATTATATTCGCAATTCTAAAGTTTACCAAATTGCTGAAAGGTAAACTTGTGATGCAACATATTTATAAATAATATATTTAAGATTTATAAGTATATAATTATAAATAATTCTAGATAGCAATATATTTAGCTTATCTGGGAAAATTGGAAATGAGATAAGAGACTCTTGAATTACCTATGCAAATACCTCTGAATCTATTTATATATATTTTTTTAGTTGTTCTTTTGTTCTAGAAAATTTAAAGATAACAGAGACATTTTTATAATCTTATAAATTCAAAACTAAGTTGTAGTTCTGATATTCCTTTCACAATTACGGGATAATAAATACAGCAATTAGTTAAGAAATAAACACGATGGAAGTATCTGAATCTAAGTAGACAAAACAGACAGATGGACATGGCTAGATCGACTCGGCTATTGATGCTGATCAAGAATATATATACTTATGGGGTCGGAGATGCTTCCTTTTGCCTGTTACATACATTTGGATTTTGCACAAATACAATATACCCTTATACCCATTTTTAATGGGTTCGGGGTATAAAAACGAGAAAGTAACATAATATTTTCTGCACGCCGAAGTCACAATACCCTTATTGCCTTAAAGCCTAGCGCATATGTAAGAATAGTGAAGGGTATGAAAACTCCCACTTTATAGCCAAACCTGAAGATCTTTCGCTCAAATCAAAGACTCAATTGACTTGGGTCAAATGTCAGCGCAGGCACTGACATTTTTGCGTGGTCGGCAATTACTCAGAGACAATTCTTAAATGTGGGCAGTCTCAGAACTGAACTCATTTCCGTTCTGCTGCGACTGCCGAACCACAATTTGAATGACGCATCGGGAACTCAACGGCTCATCCAATTGTGTAGATTTTATCTTTGTAGCTTGCACAATGTCAAGCGCAATGATGTGAGACAATTATTTTTGATTTGCTTTTGAAATTAAAAAATTTAAGGTTACGTGGGCTAGGCAAAAACTTGGACTGGGACGGGGAGCTTTAACAAATAAAGTGAATTAGTTGGAAATGCACGACTAGGAGATACCCCAAACCTTTCTCTACTAAAAACACAAGCACGCACATTGATAAATGAAAACTTAGACAATTACCTATTTACCTATGTAATGGGAAAAGGGATAAAAAAAAACTAATCTTAATTTTGTGTATCTTATTGTTTCATTAAATGAATATATTCGAATAAAACCAACAGCATTAAAATTGTCTCCGTTGTTCAAATTATAATATTTAACCTTATTCATTTTTTATCGATTGCTTCGATAAAAAGCAAGAATAGAATATGCATACTGCATTTTGTCGGAGAAGCCACCTTTAGCTTGTTACATTTGCACAATTAAATGGATCATTATTCCCTTTTTACCCATATAATTTATAAGATTGAGTACATACGTCATTGTATTTATAATCTATGCGTTTTAAGTGTAACAAATAAAAAAGTTTTAAAAAAGTTTATCTTTTAAAATAAAAGAAACTGTCCGGGATGAAATAATTCAAATATACATCATTCTATGAAATAACGATGTATTTATTTAGCAGCCTATGCTGTACTCCAAAGAATTATGATCGGATGATTATGATAAAACAATAGTTAAAACACTTTCATTTATTATTATTATGTAGCATATGTAAGTAGCTTAAATTATAAACCATAAGGACATAAATTGTCCTTGACAGAGAGCTAAGAACCCGTGTACAGATTCCAGCGCATAGCCGCCTTATCTAATAATATCATTAAAAAAAATTATAAATTCTATTTAATAAATATGCAAAAAATCGAAAATTGTTAAAAAAATACTTAAACTGAAAAAACAATGCATTTTTTATTACCATCTTATCAATTTATTTGCAAGACACCATAAAAAAGTGCTTCGATTACATTTACAATAATTAATACAATATTACAAAGGTCTATATATGTAAAGATGTGTGTGTGTGTGTGTGTATGCATGTGTGAGTGTGTGCGTTGGTATGTGTGTGTAATCAATCAAATGTGTGTTAACCAATTGGCGTGCAAGTAGAATATGCGAACGTTTAACTATAATTTATTGATTGCTTAAGACTGACCAAGTGGAAACCTTTGAATGTTCTACAGCTACATAACATTTACATTTAAGATTTTGTATAGTCTGTATAACATATATACGGTAATTTTATGGTATATTTATAGCGAAGTGTGACTGCCAGCAATTGGGTGCTGAAATTGAATGCATTACGTGAATCTTTATAAGAGAATTTCGTAGTGTGAGTAAAAGTCTGAAATATATGTCGAAAAAAACGCGACTTAACTAGGCGAAAAAAGAAATTGTTGATTTGTTTTGTATTCTGCTCAAAGGAATTTCAACGCTTTAAATTCATTTTTGCATTTGCTTCATGCTATTAAGTGTGCAGTCTCCACCCACGGCCGAATTTTCCCAGTCATTAACTCATTTGCATAGCTGCTGCCTCAGTGCGGCAAGCAGGGGCAGCACCAGCAGCCCCACCAAACCGGAGAGTCCTCCAGCCGAGTTGCAGCCATCGGTGGTGCAAGTGCGGCAATAAACGGTCTTGATGTAGGATGAGGTCGTGTCCATGGCGCACTTGTCCGGCGCATCGTCCACATCCTCGTAGAAGCAGGAGCGCGATATGACCCGCTTGCCATAGACTGCAATGAAACGAACGCCATAATAAACTTTAAATATTTGCTAGCAGACAATTTTTTAATTAATATATCCACAGTGAGAAAAATGTTGTACATTGAATTTAATTTATGTGCCGCGCTGTTTTTGCGTGGGCTTTGCGTTTCCATATACTGCGTCCGTTCGGTTTGACTTATCTCAAAAATGTCATTTCAAATGTCGTCCAAATCGTCGATCAGGTGCTGGCTAATGGCTGCCTGCCAAATAGTCAAGCTGTGAGGTAAGTGCAGCTGATGCAATTGCCCAAGTTTTCAAATAGATAAATAGTAAACAAAAATCCCTCAGTTTTATATAAAATGTAGACACCTTAGTGCACACGTGTCTACTGATAACTTTAAGATTTTGCTTGACCTTAGACAATATGAACAGTGTTTATATTTTCATTGGCTAAACTAACTTACAAACTAAGCCGCATTTGTTTAATTTCCTTCTACTCATGTGCAAATGTTCATATTTAATAAAAGGAAAATATACCAAAATTTTACAATTGTATTAAGGTATTATTCATTTTATAATATTACCTTCATGTTTCCTTATGCAGATGGAACATTCGACCACGATTTTAGCTTAACTGAAATTGTCCTAAATTTGTTATGGTTGAAAAGATAATCTGTCTGTTAAGAAGAAAAGCCTCTGAGAAAGCTTTGACCGTTGCGTGAGTATTGGTGAGCTTGTTAAAGCTGAGCTGCTGCCTTACTACCAAAAAAGAAAGGTGTTTTGTAGATGAGCTATCTGTATGTGGAAGCTCTGTGAATTTAGAAAAACCTTAGACAACAATATACTGTTATAGAATTGTAGCTTAAACTGGCTGAACGGCAAACAGACCAATGGCAAAATGGGTTCAAGGCTTGCTTGCGACCAGCGTTTGCCAGGCCCGGTCCGGCTCGGCTCGGCTTGGCCAGGCTAGGCCCGACCGAGCCAGCAAAAACGCCAACTGAAAATGAGGCTTGCAACTATGTCTAGAGCTGGCCGCAACATACACTGCCAAAATGAACGCGAGTCTCAGAAAAACGAGACAATTTGCAATCAGCGAAACGGCAAATGAAAACCAGAAAAAATGCACAACAAATTGCGTTTTCTCATTGCGTGTGTATATGTGTGTGTGTTTCGCAAACAGAACAAAACAAGAAAAACACAAAAATCAAGAAACGATATAAAACAAAATCAACCAAAATAAATCGCAATAAAATGAAGTAAAACTTTATAAGCGGCTCAAAAAGGTGCGCGTTGACCATTTTTGTGATTGGCTCCAAGAAGCAGTTGCAAGCGAGATAGCACACAGAGTGCGTAAGTCACTGAGAGCGAGAGAGAGAGAAAGAGAGAGAGAGAAAGAGAGAGATAGAGAGAGAGAGAGATAGGCAGAGAGGAGGAAGGGGGCTCGACATCTGAGTACAAGTCTCTAATAAAATTGTTGACAATTGTCGCCTTATCACGGCCGCGCAATCAAACAAGGCACACAGAATGCAGTTGTCAGCTGCAGAGCCCAAAGAAAATTGTCGGAGCGGAAAAATAACAACAACAACGAAAACGACAACAAAAGGAGAAACTTAAAAAATTGCGTATACGCCGCGTGCGCAACTTGAAACCAAGTTGGAAATGTTGCATTGTGTCATAAATTTAAATTTTAATTAATTTAATTATTTATTGGTCGAAATGTGTGTTGGCAACATTTTTCACAGTGACAAAATCGAGAGAGCAGCAAAAAAAAAAAAAAAGGAACAAAAAATACGCAACGCAATTGGCCAAAAATAGGCAAAAAGTCGGCGACAACTTTTCGGTTAGCCAAAATGCAACAAGTTGCAAAATATTTGCACAGTGACGCACAGTGACAACTAAAATGCAACGCACACTCACACACACGCACACGCACACACAACGCAAATAGCTAATTGCTTGGCTTGGCTGTTAGTTTTATGGAATTATGGAATACATTTTTAATTTGACATTTGCCAAAAACTCAGCCACTCGTCGGCCCAAACTTCATAAGCAATTAATTTAACGGCATATAAATTGAGCAGTAGACGCAGCAGCAGCAGCAACAGTAAAAATAATAACAACAACTGCAGCATCGCCTAGTTGCATTTTTCTCAGACATTTGGCTAGCATTCTGGCTCTGGCTCTGGCTCTGCCTCTGCCTCAACAACTGGCTCTGCCTCTCCACTCCCTGGTCATTGCCGTAATTGAGCGCTTCACGCTGTGCAACAACTTAATTAATTTATATATAATTTTTTGTTTGTTTGTTTTATTTTTCCAAGCATAGTTTATTCGTATATTATGTACTCGCATCTGGCTACTCATTTGGGGACCGAGTCGCAGTTGAGATTTGCCGCTTGCAATTTTAATTGCCAGCCGCAAATCTTTGCAAATATTCGCAGCGCCAATTTGTAGACGCTTGATTGCAAAAATTTAATGGTGTTCATTAATTGGCCATAAGAAATTGGCCAGCTCCAAGCCGGGCACTTGATCATATGCCAATCGTTGGAGATTAGTTATGTGCAACAGTTTGTTGCGATTTTTAATTAGCGAATTTTAATTTGACATTTGTGCTTGAAAAAACCCGGGAAAATCAAGATGAAGGTCACGCAATATGCAATAGAGGAAATTGAAAGACGCAACTGATTCTAATTAAACTAGCGCTAATAAAGGCAAACAATGATTAAATATCCAACAAATAAAATATGCCAGCTTAGTAAGATGAGTCTAAATACATAATATTATTGGTCTATTGGTCAAAAAACCCTTGTTTTTAAATTGTTTTTAAATCGCAATATTTTGGAATAAATTGCCAAATATGTAATTCCTGCATTAAAAATAAAATTCTAAACTTAAATAATCTATTAATTGTTGCCATTATATTATGCTATAATAAAAGCTAAAATGTAAGTAATTTATTTATTTATTTTTGTATTTATCACATAATAAAAACAAGCACAAGCAATAATAGTCCGTTGTGTATTATTTATGTGAGTAATAGCAGGTAAACAATTTAAACGGAAATGGTAATAGACAAATGGGTGGATTCTTTGGCCGCCGTTATCAAAATTAAAATCGAAAAACTGTCCACAGATATTTAAATGAGATAGAAATGCAGCGATACGCAACGTTTGGCAAATTGAGCAGCGTACGAAAATTGAATTTCATTTTGCTCGCCTTTTTTATGTGCACTTTTGTGTTTGTTGTTGGTTTGTTGCTGTTGTTGCTTGTCAAATGCAAATGCCAACAAGCGGCACAATTTGCACTCGCCGCAGGCTGAACAATAAAAAACTAACAAAAATGCCAAAGCTGCAGCCAGAGCCGCGGGCGCAGCCAAAGATCGACGACTGCAACACGAATATCACTCATACGCCGCGTGTGTTGGCGTTGGTTTTTCTCCCTATCTTTTTTATTTTATTTTGTGTGCTCGCCACATCGCCACATAAATTTGCCGTAAATTAGCGGCGCATGCAACTGGCCTGCCATGGCTTGGCCTGGCCTGGCCCGGCTTGGGCCAAGTGTCGCCAGCACTTGTGCAGCCACGCCCCACCCCGTCAACGCCCAGCAGTAGCAGCAGCAGCAACAGCAGCTGCAGCTGCAGCAGGGAACGCGATCGCAAACGCTGAGCAATTGTTTCGTTGCGGCTGCCTCTGTGGATTTGTATGCCGCACTTGCTGCTGGCGACTCTGTCAGGCCAATAAATCTCAATCTTGTTTGACGCTTTGTGGCAGCCAACAACAGGCGGCAGCCTCGCGGGTGTGAGCCACCGGTGGGTCCCCACACTCACCACAACAATGCCGCAATTGACAGTCCAACGGGCATTGCTGAATAATTGCTTATCTCAGATCTGTGCTGGGTGTCTGCTGGCTGGTTGCTTACCTTCCTGCACGAGCTTCTTGCAGACGGGCCGCGCATTCACCGATTTAACGCCCACCGAATAGGTGCAATTGACATAGCTCCAGTAACGCTGCTGCTCCGAGATGCTGTCCGACTGGAAGGGATCATTGCAGAATTCGCCATTCGAGACATCTGTGGAACAGCGCCAGCAACGTAGAACTCCTGAGGCTGTAATATTTGAAAATGTTGTTATTATGGGTGTTTTTTATATTAATTAAAAGTTTATTTTATTTTAAAGGCTATGTCGTACTAGCTAGGTTCTTGATTACTCGAATAATAACTGCAATAAATGACAATAGCTTTTTGGTGGCCGTTTAAGTTTCTATCATCAGCAAACTTAGACATCAACTCTAGAGTTATAAAGAATTGCAAACTAACTAAACAACTAAACAACGAACTAATGAACTAGACAGACAGACTAACAATATAATAATAACATAGTGTACATTGTTATTCGTAGATATTCAATTCATAAATGTACAGCAGTCCATTAATATAAAAAGAATGAACTAATACAAATTTTGAATTCAATTCAAAACATTGAGCCCTTTATTATATGTGTCATAATCCGACTAGGTACAATGCGATTCATTAGAGACATATTCCAGTCAAGTCAGGTGCCACAGCTGGAACGCAATTATATGTTATCAGAGTACACATTACGAAGCGATGTAGAATTTTGTTAATTGAAATGCTGAGATGTGTGTGTGTGTGTGCGTGTGTATATCCCCGATTAGATAATCCATAAACTAAGTGAGTAGTTTTCGCTCTAAATTGCAATCAAGCGATGATTTTGATAGCAAGCGCATAAATAATGGGCCACGAGGCGAGATGCCTGCTGCGATTTGTAGTTGGCCGTTAGCCGTTGGCGGCGGCTTTTGAAAAATGTTGCAGCTAAAATTAATTAGACACGGGAGCCTTTTGGCTGAGTTATTTATGGGACAGTCGATTGGAGAACTGCCTTATAAAAGTGTCAAAACTTTCGGCTCTTGGCGTTGTTTATGCCCACGATTTGGCCAAAGAGCGTGTTGAATAAATATTAAACATTTTATTTTGGAACCGCAAAAGTCGCGAGACTTAGCTCAACTCTGCTCTGTTCTAAAATGGCATTGAGACAGTTTTTCATCGGAGTCTGTCCGGGTTTACTCTGGACAGCAGCGGATGTTAATGCTGATGTTGATATTGATGTTGACGACGACGACAATAAAAACCCGTTTGTGGGGCCAATTTAAACGTCAAACGTTAACGTTCAGGTTAAATGCACTTAACCAACACTTTGAGGTGCGTTTAAATGAAAGCTTAGATAAACAGCAAATAGCCTGGCCCGGCTCGGCTCGGCCCGGCCTGGCCTATACCAACAACCCAACTGAGCCAACTGAACGCACTCGAAACGTGTTTTTGGCCACAGTCTTCTATTGGTTTTAACCGCATTTGGCCATAAACAACAGACATAAACATTACAATTTTGCGTATTTGAATAAAAAATACAATAAAATCAAGAAACGTATTCGGACTTCATTTTGCATTGCTTAGAAATTATTATCATTTACAATATATTGAAATTAATTGACAGCTGAATTGTCAGATCGTTGGCCAAATTGTTTATATGCGTGTAACAGTGCGCGCGCAGTTGCGGTGGCAGTTTACTAATGGTAATGACTGTAATTGTATGCAACATGAAAATTGATATTGTGCGCGCGTTTATGCCAAATGTTTTGGCAGTTCCAAACAGCGACCCAAAAATGGTTACACACATCACTTTACCAGTATGTGTGTGCGTGTGTGTGTGTGTGTGTGTGTGTGTACGTAAGTAGTTTCTTACAATTATATAAGTATGTTGCAGTTCGATTACCCAAAGATATGCGTTTGAAAAGTAAAAGGTTACATGGGCATACATTACGAAACGCAAGAAAAAAAAAAAAAAATTATGATCTACTTGTTGCGACACAAAAATAAATAGTAGATGGTCTGATAAAACTCATAGCCCCTTTTTTTATAAAATCGCAGACTACCTACTGATCAAATATTATAGGAGTAGAATTTTTATATATTCATTGAAAAACTGAAAATGAAATACAACAAAATTCATTTTGTTATTCGTTTTCCCCATACAAATCCCAAGATTTAAGAAGCATATCAAAATAATTCTTATCTAAGTCTGAAAAGTTAGTACATATTTCTATCGGAGCTTATTCCAAACATTTCTTTTACACATACATTAAAACAAGACCTGCTATTAGGTTTGTAAAAAAAAGTCATTTTTTCTTCTTTAAAAAACTAGTCATATCCCATTTTCGCTTGGTAAGGCAATTGAAGTCCGCACTTTACAAGCACATTTCATTTAAATAGCAGCAAAAACTCACAATTTTCTAGCAATTTTCTTGGTTTTTCACTGCTTGTGCCTTAGTAAAAATGGGGCGCGCCTATGTTATAAGCCGGGTTGAATGCACTTTGAGGCACTGTAACTTTATATCAACGACTTATGCAAAAGTCAGCAATAATAAACTAAAACTTGGGCCTGTGACTTTCCCACACACACACACTCACACACACACACACACACCCTACACACATAGTAGAGTTCACATGCAATTTTCGCATTAGCTCGACTCAGTTGAGCGGGGATTTACTTCGAGTTAGAGCTGGGGTTGCAGTTGTAACTGAAGTTTAAGAGTTTATGGATCTGAAAAGCTTTAAAAAACGTGTTGATTATCAGCAATCTGGCTGCCGCCCAAAAAAACGGCAGAGCCCGGCAAAGTTGCTGACAAACGGCACCATATCTAAGCCATAAAATCGACAACTTACGAGTGTGGACCTAAACCCTAGAAATAGGTGCCAGTTAGGTGCCGACTCACAGGGTAAAGGTAGGGGGTAGAAAGTTTGTATTTACAGACATGCAATCAAAGTTCGTTCAACTGAAAACTGCCAACGACAATTGCGTTGACTTCTCCAACATTTTCCAAATAGTTTCGCATTTGGCCCAAATGCTTGTATAATTAGACGTGCATTATATGGAAATGTGCTGGAATGCGAGGGGTTTAGCTATTTACAGAGGGTTTAGCTCGAATGGAAGGCGAATATTAACATTTGTTTACATATATCTTGTAGATTGATCAGAAAGCTAAATATCCACACCTATAAAAACGCGCCCAACTCATTGAAAATCTAAATACATGCGCACAAATAGGAGCATAACATTTGGGAATAATGTGCTCGACTAGAAGTTACCCAGCAAAATTACATTCTCTATGGGCACTCTAAGAAAATTTGTAAGCTCAAGGGGCCTTTGACTTGCTGCGGAGCTTTGTTGCCTATTGCCAGTTACATAAGTAGGCATAGATTTAGTATACCCTTTATAGCCATTTAGGGAGTAGAGGGTGTGCCTGAAAGATTCCATTGCAATGTTGTAAAATTATTTAATGACTTACACGTAGCACATTAAAATGATGACATTTTGTCATGCTCTCGGTCTTTTGGGTGTGTGTTGGTTTTGAGGGATTTCAGGGTTGGATTGCCATATAATGATTGCCCCGATTGTATCTCAGGCAAATTACAATAAGCCACAGTGACATGCATGTCAAATGATAAATAGTTGCGCTTAGTCAGTTAAGCAATTTGCATGTGAATTGCTTTAATTATGGAATTTCTGTTTAGCACATCTAATGTATAATTAATTTTTAAAATTTTTGTAAATTATTTACCCTGACTAACATTTGAGATCACCAGCGAACAAAATGAAATGCCTATCATAAAAGTAAACAACTGAATAAAAGCAATTCGACTTGTTTCAGTCCAAAATTGAATTATTTGGCGCAGTTTTCTATTTTTCTTTGCAGCTAAAATTCGGAAATGGGTGCGACGAAATATAAACAATTAGTTAAGGCCCCCAGAAAAAAACAAAATGAAAATAAAAAACAATACGAAAACAAGGTTGCAAAAGGCCAGACAGAAACTGTCAGTTTCCACAATTTAATGAAGGTGCGTGCTCCAAAGTTGCGAGTGGACACAATAAAAACAAAATTGGCTGACAATGTGTCCAGAACAGAAGCACACGCCCATAAAACTTACAAAACAACAAAATAACGTAGACACACATCAACTTCAAATTGAAGATATGACGACATCGCGAAGTTACAAGCTAAAACAAGGCCTATCTACAAGGCGGCAAAAAGTTTCCATCGCGTATGTTATATATTTGCGATATTTTACCCAGACTTTTTCTAACCCAGTGAAGTGTTGTTTGAGCTGGTAATAAAATTTATACTGCATAGAATGTGTTTAATCTTGATCAATATCAACAGCCCATTCGATATACTTATGTCTTTCGAGTCGATATACTCATGTCCGTCCGTCTGTCTCTTTGTTTCTGTTTCTAGTCTCTCAGCTTAGGGTTTACGGTCCTTCTATCTGTATAGTCAGCATATCTGGTGAATTATAAAGCAATCAAGAGAACATACATAACATATATGATATGAACAACATAAGACTACTCTATCACATGGCACTATAGTACCATTTTCTATTGAAAATATCTGTCCAAAAATTAGTTGCTGTATCGAAAAATGTTCTCAAAATATCATTACCAAGCTCAATATCACATTTGTTCCCACTTAACTTTCAGACTTTTAGCTGCTTGGTACAATTGATAATTAAGAAGTGCTATGATTAAGGAAATTTTTTGAGAGGTAAATCCTTCGGATAACTATTTAACTAAATATTTACTGTAATAACACATAAAGTCGTCAGATGTCGATTAAACGGCATTCGTTCGCTATTCGCTGACCAGGAAAACTTATTTTGAGTTTATTTTATTTCACTCACTGCTCTCTTTTAAGCAGTTAAAAACTAGACTCCTGCAGTTTTGC
Source organism: Drosophila virilis (assembly GCF_030788295.1). Classification (NCBI taxonomy): domain Eukaryota; kingdom Metazoa; phylum Arthropoda; class Insecta; order Diptera; family Drosophilidae; genus Drosophila; species Drosophila virilis. Next base: position 12,327,608 of record NC_091546.1, on the reverse strand, counting down.
TGGACAGCCCATTTATTTTGTTTTTTTATTTCTAACCGTTTCAATTCAATTAAATGCCACCATTTATTATGCACTTTAATCAATTGAAGCTCCCCAGTTTTCTAGTTTGTAGCCCGGAAAATATGGTGCTGTTCATTTAATGTGGCTCGTGTTAAGATTCAAAAAAATGGCACAGCGCTTATCCATAAGTGTTTGTGTGTGTGTGTGTGTGTGTTTGTGTATATATCTAAAAGTTAGCCTCATTCTATGTGCTATATTTATGTCTTATGAGAAAATTAATCAATTTTAAAGGTTGTGAAAATATTTTTAAAGCGGCGCGCTGGCTGTGTGCAATCTGTCGGTGTTTTATGTATAAATAAATAGAATAGCCGACAAGTGCATAAATATAAATAAATCATGAAGTAATCCATTGCAGGCGCTTCACACAAAACGTTAAGTATACGCCCCAGTGACGGCAGGCAATCAAGAGCGCATTGAAAGTCATTATTGGAGGCTGAAAGCTGTCCGAGATGAGTGCATCTTAACAATAGCATTGATAATGCCAGACAATGCCAGCTGCGGCTTATCAATTGGGGTCAACAAGGAAATTGATTGATTATCACAATATAATGGAGCTTCATTTATGTGGGTTGCTGAGGGGGCACATTAAGTATACGTCAAGTATTTATGAAAAAATAGCAAATAGGAGCCAAAAAGAATTTAAGAACCTGACAATTAATATGGAGTTAGCCCTAATATTATTTGCATTAATTTCTTAAATAAATGTGTGTCTGTTGTTTGCCCCATTTTGGTTCGGTGAACCCGAGCCCATAAGAACGCACCACTCAACGCGTGCACACACTTAATTAGCAGGAAAACTCATGCGAGTGCACGCACAGAAGCTGAACACCCACCTGCATCCAGGCTCAGCGCTAGGGAGAGCAATCCCAGCAGCAGCACGGAGCAGGAAGTGTAGGGCGACATGGCCGATAGAGTGAACAACTTGTTGTTAGTGCGGGCAGCAACTTGTTGTCAACTGTTGTGTAAGAATTTCTTTAAATTTATATTTCCACACAGCTATTCACTTTGCACTGCGATTTCGTTGTATTTCAAAAAATTCGAATATTTCGTAAGGTCGCGGCACACGCATGCGACGAGTTGACAAACTGAATGCGAACTGAATCGAAACTGAATACGAAAAAGCGCCACAAGTCGCAGCCAGCAGCAGCGGCAGCAGCAGCAGCAGAAATCAACGACAAAACGAACCAATAACAAAACGAACGAACGCAAAGCACAAACGAAAATGAACTAGCAAGAACGAGAGCGAGAGAGCAGATCGTTCAATCAGCTACGTTTCAATCGCACTGCACGCATAACTGCAGCCAGATTGAACACAACAAATTGAAACAGAAAACTAAGTGAGAAAATCAGCCAGAGAGAGGGGGAGAGGAGAAGAGAATAGAATGCAGGCAGGCGAAGATACGCATGGAGCGCAGTTGAAGTGTCGCTGGATTTTATATTGAAGTTTTTTATTTATATGGGTTTGGGCTGGGAGCTGGTTAAGCACTTGTCTTTGGCCCGCTCTTCTAATGGTTGCCACAAAAACACTTGCAGTTTCAAATGCCGCACAGTGGACACAAATGCACTGCTAATGGATAAACCAAAAATGCATTAAATGATAAAATAATAATAATACATTTTTGTGATACTTCTATTCACGCTTAAGCCAGAAAATGACTCTTATGGTGAGATTTTTCTGAAAATATACACTCTGGCAGAACTCTCTATCGAGAGTTTTCAAAAATTTGTGTTACAAGCCTTTTCACTTGTCCTTTTAACTACAATATATTACATTTTATTCCTTATTAGTTGCACATGACAGCCGTCATGATTGTAAGTCCCGCTTTTGAAATTAAAGTACATTTAACATCAAATAATTTCCCAAACTATAATGATATTTATAACGTAATCGCCTACAATAACCATAAAATATATAAGAAGACTTAACATGTAGAAAATATGAGATTTTAGACGTATTTTAATAGTTTCATAAATAAATAATACTACTATTTAAGAGCAATAATATAAATTGTATTGTGTATCATAATTAAAAACAAATAAAAAAATATTTCGATTAGAGAGATTAACATTTTCTAAATTTGACAAAAGTTTTGCTAGCCCTCGTCCCACTGTGCGCGAAGCCATTGCGTTTTCCTGCACCATTGACGCTTGATGACAGTCGCCGTTTGTCGGTTTGTCGGTTGCAATTGAATGCTAACTGCGAGTCTGTCGCCATCTAATCAAGCGGGGACTTTTGATAAGGAAATGCAATGTTGGCACTTTGCGGCATGGACGCAGCCACTCGCTGGAGAGGACACCCGACCAGAAAAGTGGTTCAATCTCTGCTTAAATTTGTTGCAAATATTTTATGCGTTTTCTATGGCATGGTGATTTGTCTTTTATTGTTTTGCTTTTATGTTCTCGCAGCGAAAACTTTACGAGTAGGGACTACATTGACTATTTCTGACACGGAGTACATTGACTTATAAGTTATATGACTGTGGTTAATATCTCTGGCTTGATATTAAACCCATTAAGCTGAACCAATTGAAGAAGACAGCAAATGCGGCTAAGCACGTGGCATTAGGATTATGAGTATCATTAAAAGGGGCAGAGAAAAAATAGTAAAAAAAATTAATATGAAAGCAGTTTGAGGGGAACGATTATTTAGAGCTCATAGAAAGTCTTGAACATAAACAACATTCCGAAATACTTGGCATATTTCTTTAAAAACATTCTAAATGTTCAAAATATCATAAATTTGAAAACATTTAAGCATTTAGAAATACATAAACAGTTTATATATTTATGACTAGACCAAAACATTTCTTTTTATATACTTAGATATTTTATTTATAATCTGGCTAGAACAATGTTGTTTTGAAATATTAATATGAATTTTTGTTTTGGAAATTGACGATTGTTATTCTTGTTCGTCTAGGCCAGTTCAATGCCCAACAAAATAATTGTTGAGCAGCCAATAACCTGGGTAAATACAGTCAAATGGGCGTATGCATAAAAGTACTTACTTCTAAGAAAAACCCCAGACTTAGCTCAAGCCACAACAAAAATGTTGGTGAACCTACCCCCACATTTATATGGAATCAATCAAATTAGCTAGAAGGTTCATCGAACACTCCTCAAATCCAAGTAAGTCCACAGCAATGACAACGCACAAATTCCAAACACAAGGAAAGGCTGTTCCTAGATGGCCACAGACTGATATCTATCCAGTTTTCGCGGGGCTTGGGACTATGCGTAATGTGCTTAGCAGGACAACGAGGCGTCGTTAGTTGTCCTTCGGTGGATTCGGTATTCCAGCAATGCCCCGATTTGACAGCTGCATACAAATACAAATTAGAAAATAATTATGGCTCAGCTATTATTTATGTTTTAGGGCCATATTCTTGGATCCAGTTGTGGTTTATGTTGAATGATTGGTCGTTTGCTAAAGCCAATTAAATGGAATCTAGTTAATTACTAGCTAAAACTAGGCTAGAGACTTATACTGCCCGTATCTGTTCGGTTTCGACAAGAATTTCAGGAACTGTTCCAATGACAACAAGAAGTATCATTTAGTCGCAATTAACTTTGAAGTCGGTTACGCTAGCTTATGTAAATAATGAACCCTACTTAATTATGGGGTAAACACTTTAAAGCTCTGCTCAAATCTCAGCTAAGCCATTTTGACCACATTGTAAACTTATATCAAATAATGTGACTTACACAACGGAAATGGAGCTAGTTAAAGTTGCACAATTAGAATAATTAAGAAATTACAAGCTTTGATCAAGATCAGCCTATGATGTCATGAGGTAGCAATATCTCAAGCTGAGCTTCCTAATAAAGTTGTTTATTATTTTTCAAGAAAAATGGGTACAACCCCTAAGCCTGTAATTTTAATATTTGTCTGTATGTAATTTACCTCATTACATTAAAAAAAAAGTCGCAATAACCATGCTGTTAAAATGTGTAGCAGGCGCGCATGAATGTGTGTTTGTACATGTATACAGAATTTCTTAAAGATGCTGCTCTATTCAATTGCGCAGTTGCATATAACTTTGGTTTTTTTTTAACCGATCCTTATGAAATTTTCTACAGTATATCTTATTGTATCATAGAATATTTGTGTATACTGAAAAAGTCAAATGCATTTAAATTTTGGCTCAAATTGTTGGTTGCCAATAAAAGTTGGGTTATTAACTTGATTTATAGGTCTGGGGTGGTAGCGGACTGCAGTTCTTAATAGCGTCGGATATCCTTCTAATCTCAAATAATACAACTCTCTGCCAGGGTATTACAGAGTTAGTCAATGTCAGCACCACGGGTTTAGCCAATACACGCACCACCTCCGCCACTTGACTATACTTTGCAACCCTGCAAAGCCCTTTCTCCGAGAACCGTTAACACAACCGGCATTAACTATTTCTATGGCAACGCACACGCCAACAAAACAATTTTTATTTGCCATGAAAGAAACCCAGAAAAGTAACTTAAGAAACTAAAATGAAGCTTAAAACGCGCATTTGCAAAAGAAGTTCATTGAAAACGTCGGAAAGCACACAGGAGCGTGGCATAATCCAATCCCCCAGCTATCCGCTAAGCTGCGTGGACTGGAGCAGCAATGAGGAGATCTATTTCGTCAGGTGCGTAGCCAGAACTTAATTCAGCCCAACTTAAAGGTGATACTCCCTCTGAGCAGCGACGACCATCAAATCTATAAGTGGAGCGATGTGAGTCGCGATTCCGTGGAGGTGGCCAAGCTGCCGGATGACTTCATACCCACGGATATGCACTGGCTGCTGCTCGGTGGGCGGAGCAGTGGCGGAGGCAAGGGCAGCGATACTCTGCTCATTTGCAGCAACGACGGACGATTCATTATACTGAACAAGAGCGCGCGGGTGGAGCGCAGCATATCCGCCCACACGGCGGCAATTAGCTCCGGTCGCTGGAGTCCCGACGGCGCTGGCCTCTTGACGGCAGCCGAGGACGGGGTCATCAAGATCTGGTCACGTTCGGGCATGCTGCGGTCGACAGTCATCCAAAGCGATGAGGCGATACGCTGCGCGCGCTGGGCGCCCAGCTCAACGGCAATTGCCTTCTGCCAGGGTGGTCACATTTCCATCAAGCCTCTGGCAGCCAATAGCAAGTTGATAAGGGTGAGTTCTCCGGTAGGGTAGTTACGCTCTAGTACATTAAATTATCCAGAACAGTTAAAAATAGGTAACAGCTTTAAGAAAAAGTCAGATAATTTGGATCATAGGACACAAAATGCAATTACATTATTGAACGAGAGATATCGGTAGTATATCGCTTATAGAGTTTATCCAAAGGCAACATCCGAAATAATGCTTATGAAAACTAATTTAAAGATTACAAGGGGAAACAATGATTTATTGGGCACACCAATTTGTTTCCTAGATCTCAGCTTATTGCCATATATTATTTCGGCTAATTTGAAATGGCATTCCATTGAGGTCTTCAGTTTACCAATTTAATAATAAGATGTTGTCTTTGATGGCCTTTCTATTGCAGTGGCGGGCTCATGATGGTCTAGTTCTTTCGCTTAGCTGGTCTGGCCAGTCGAATATTATAGCCTCCGGTGGGGAAGACTTTCGCTTTAAGATCTGGGATGCGCAGGGCGCCAATTTGTACACGAGTGCGGCCGAGGAGTATGCCATTACGAGCGTGGCCTTCAATCCGGAGAAAGACTATCTGCTGGTGGGCACCTTCAACATGCTCAAGCTGTGCCACAGCACGGGCGTGAGTCCACAACCGACTAATCCTTCCCAGCAAATCTCAAGTTCCAATCAATTTTAGTGGTCCTACAGCAGCGCACGCTTTACAGCGCCCAGCGTGGGCTCGTTTTACACGTTGTCCTGGTCAACGGATGGCACTCAGGTCGCCTGTGGCACCTCCACGGGTCAGCTGATTGTGGGCTACGCCGTGGAGCAGCAGCTCATCTCCCGCAACCTAAAGGCAACGAGCACTGGCCGTAAGTGCATCGCCTTGCAGGATATTGCCAACGGCAGCAAAGACGTCCTCGAGTTTCCGCAGCGCGTCATCAATTTCGCCCTCGGCTATGGACATCTGGTGGTGGCCACCACCCACCAGCTGCACATCTACAACGAGAAGTACATCAACACGCCGATAATAATTGATGGCCGCAACGATGCGCGCGTCATTGAAGTGGGCAAGAAGTGTGTGTGGCCAAGGGCAGCTCGTATTGTTTAGACCTTCCCGTTAACTGTCCCACTTGCAGGTACTTCATGGTGCTGGATGCCGCCTCCATTTGGGTATACACCTATACGGGTCGGCTGCATCTCAATCCTCGCTACCCAGGCTCACAGGCCCAGCTGCCGCTGCTGAATTGGCGCTCCATATCGCTGGGCCTGGATGTGCTCGCCATACGGGACAACTCGGAGACATCGCTGGTGCATCTGTTCGATCTCATTCCCGGCGCCTCGCGTCAGTACGAGCCACAGTCGCTGCGCGCCAAACAGCAGCTCGCCGAGATCGCCGCCTGCCTGGCCGGCAGTCCGGATGACCAGTTCATCGCCTTCATCGACACCAATCGCGAGCTGTACATCAGCGAGACACGTAATCTCAACGGCGGGGGCACAGCTGAGCGCCTGGCCAATGCCGCCGATGAGATCCACAAGATTGGCACCCAGCTGACGGCTATCAAGTGGGCCAGCGAGACAAACATCTTAGTCGGCGTGCACGACTCCTGCTACAGCGTCTGGTATTGTCCGGGCGAGGGTGCAGCCGATCCCACAATCATTGCACTCACGACAATAACACTGGACACAGCGTACGTTAAATATCACAAGGCTTTCGTCGAAATTAGATTCCGCAATTCTTATTATCTACTTGATATACTAATTCAATATTTAAATTCGAGTTATGACTTGACTCGTTTCAGTGAGTTTGGCAAGCACGTGGCCATCGATAGCTTTGAGGATGCTGTGATCACGTTTCGCTGCGCCGGCGCCCTGTTGCCAGTGAATGTGAACATCTATTGCGAGGTGCTGCATCGCAGCCTGCAGGAGGGGCAGTGGCAGCAGGCGTTGAAGATCTGCCGGCTGGCGCAGCACACGAGCCTGTGGGCGACACTGGCTGCGGTGGCCACCAGGAAGCATCAGCTGCAGCTCAGCGAGGAGGCCTACTCGGCAGCCCTGCAGATCGACAAGGTTAGCTACCTACAGCACCTGAAGACCCTGGCGCCCTCGAGTGCCGAGCAGATGGCCGAGAACTCGCTAATGCTGGGCCGGCTGCTCGAGGCGGAGACTATACTGCTGCACAATCGCAAATATGGCCAGGCGGTGGCCCTGGCTCTGCGCATGCACAGCTGGAAACGTGCACTGGAGATTGCTCTCAAGCATCAGACGGATCAGCCTGATCTGAGACTGGTACAACGCGTGCTGGAGGAGCGACAACGCTATCTGAAGGCCCTGCAGCGCGATGAATGGGATGCACTGTACCTCAGTCACGTGGTCAAGGATGACAATGTTAGTGAATAAAGATAAGGACTTAGGAGAGCTCGAGGGAGTATAATGACAAATATCACTAGCATTTGTTCTTAAAGTCCTTTGTACTTAAGCCTACATTCAGTTTATATACTATTATTTACAACTAATATATATATTGTTTTAATATTTGCCTGGGTTCCTCAGTTCAGTACGCTGACCTGACCATGGGTCTGCCCTCAATGGCATTGATGATGTTGTTGGCTGCCAGGAGACTCATTTCGATGGTCGTCTTCATGGTCTGCGTGCCCAAATGGGGCAGAACGACTGCAAAAGAAGCAAAGCTTAGACAATTCTCTTGCAGACATAGATTGGCTAATACGCACCACAATTGGGCAGCTTGAGGATGGGGCTGTCGGCTGGCAGAGGCTCCGGCGTGGTTACGTCCAGGCCAGCGGCAAGGAATTGGCCAGTGCTCAGTGCCTCATGCAGATCAGCCTGATTGACCAGACCTGCAATAGATGATGTAGTAAAAATTGTATTAGCTGACCCGACCCCATGCCCACTCACGCCCACTCACCGCCTCTGGCCACATTGACAAAGACCGCGCTGCGTTTCATTTGCCCGAAGGCCTGCGCATTGAATTTTCCGCGGGTTTCGTCGGTGAGGGGCGCAGCCACCACCAGGAAGTCGCTCTCCCGCAGCAGACGCTCGAAGGGCACATGCTCCGCCTGGAACTGCACATCGTTCTCCTTGCGGGTTCGCGTCGTGTAGAGTATCTTGGCCACATCCCAGCTCTGCAGACGCTTTGCTATGGCCTGGCCAATGCCGCCGAAACCAAAAAAACCAATCACAGAGTCACGAATCTCCACACCCATTCGCCAGTCGATCTGCTCCGTGACCCACTGTGAGCTGCAAGGGAAATTTCGAAAATTAAATAACTTGCCAGAAAATACTTTTATTAATAATTTCTTATAGAAAACTACTGTTTTTTTTTTTTTTCAAATAATAATCTTACCCTGAATTCAAGCAAGAATTCCTCAAATTTGACTTGTTTTTACTCTTAGCTATCATTTTTTTAATGCACAGCTCTGAAAACTAATTATTTAAATACCTCTAACAATTTTGAATATTTTTTTAGTACAAGAAAATACGTTAGTTTGCGATCTCAATTTGAAAGTTCAAGAAAAGTTGGCAGCCCGAGCAGAGCTTAAGCTTTTGGTTGGAAAAGCTCTTGTCTAAGCTTTTGCGCACAGCTGATACTAACGTCTCGATGTCGGAGCGTCCCGCATGAAAGTGTCGACCGGCTGCAATCATCAGGCCAATGGCCAGATCCGCCACCGCGTTCTTGACCACGCCCGGCGTATGGCCCAGAGGAATCCCGCGGCGCTTGAACTCCGGCACATCCGCAAAATCAATGCCCGACGACATGGTGCTCACGGCGCGCAGCTGCGGCCCGGCTGCATCGAGTATGGCGGCGTTCAGCGGCTGATAGTGCGCCCAGTAAATGGCATCCATGCCGGGCACCTTCTCCAGAATCTCTGCCCGCGACGGCGGCACACTCTGGCAGACCACAGTCTCGGCGCCGTGTGAGCGCAGCAGCGCCAGCGCCGGCGCCGGCACCTGCGGATGCGAAATGAGAACCTTGAACGCTCTCGCAACACTCATCACGAAGAGACGCGACCTGACTTGCCCGGCGGTCAGCTTTAAACTAAAACAGAGCATGGAATATGATGTAAACTAATCAATACTTGAGCTTTTTGCACAAGCTCTCTCTCTCTCTTTCTTACTCTTACTATTTCTCTTTCTCTTTCCTTATCTGTCAGTTGTTTACCAAGATCTGATTGCAGCTACTATAGGCATTACTTAGAAAATGACACATCCTGATAGACTGGGACTATATAACTCTATTCCTACGAAGCACACATATACATATATATAGATAAATTTGTTATATATTTTGCGATAAAAGTTTCCGAAATGAAGTTGAAATGAATTCCACTTTTCTTGAACATGAACCCAAGAGTTTCGCGAGGCGCCGTTTAAAATGTGTTGCCTTAAAGAGTTCCCAAGTCGTTTTTCCACCGATTCTGAGCTGTTGCTACAATCTGAATAGGCATACATATGCAACATTCGCATTTGATATTATATTATTTAATTTACAATCATTCACACAATCAATTGTTAATAATGTTCACAGCAATAATCCTCGCACGCTTCAGTGGGTCTCCCGTGCATTTCCATGCTTTTCCTAATAGGCCGGCGACAGCATCCGCTCCCCGGCCAAGCCGCGCAGCACGTTGTGAGCGGCAATCGTGGCCATGTCGGAGCGGGTGCGCGTGGTGGCGGAGCCAATGTGGGGTAGAATAACTGAAATGAGCAGCAAAAAAAAAAACAAAAACAAAAGTGAAGTGTGTTTACCTTGAGCTGCAAATACATACAGATACTGTACTTAACGATCTGTGAACAGACAAGTCTATCAAGTCAAGGCTTAGCCAGTGCTGGGCGTTGAGGTCAAAAGGGTTCAAGGTCAGTCGGATTATGTTTATGCTAATGTGTTAAATGTGCTAGAGTCGAGCCTGCTTATTCTTTTTTTCCTATAGCACTTTTCGCTAATGCCAGTCAGAATTATAACTATAACGAAATTCTTTCAAACTATTTGCACGTTTGCCAAATATTTAGTTGTTATTTCCAATTTAATTTGATTTAGTTGAAATGTTTAACAGCGCATTTAACTGTGCCATGCTAAAAGGGGCTTGGCGGAAACGAGATTCCCGTTAAGATATGTATACGCTAGGTATACGCTTCCAAAAATAATACTTTTCCGTTACAATTTCAATTCAAAAATCAAGAAATTATAGTAATAAAAAATTCTAATGCTAATGCTACGAATAATGCACCTACTTATTATATTGCTAATGCTAATGCTAATGACAATGATAATGATAACGCTGCTGCTTATGGTGGTTATGATAATGCTAATAATAATGATAATGATAATAATGAAAAGTAATAATAATAATATTTATATTTAACTATATATGAATAATATTAGCAAGAATTCTTAAGAGCCCTCATATCAATTTTAAGTTTCTACCAATTAAATTAATTTTCGCGCTATAATTATAAAATATATATACATAAATATTCTTTATGGAGATAACCTAGAAAGAACCTTGGTCATCAATTGAAAAACTAGCCCAAAAAAAAAAAAACAAAACTCTCTAATTTGTTGGAAAACAAACGCTAACGCAACTGAAGATAAGACTAAGTCACCACAGCGATAAGGCGACGACTAATTATCACTAAAAAATGTATGTATGTACCCAAATTTATTTATAAATAAATATAATACTCACCGACATTGTCCAGGGCGAGCAATTTGTTATTGGGCGGCAGGGGCTCGGGATCGACAACATCCAGGCCGGCGGCAAAGATGCGGTTCGATTTGAGCGCCTCGTAGAGATCGTCCTGGTTGACGATTTCTGGAAGCAGATGAACGGATGAGCAGGGCAGGCATGGGTGGCATGTAGCTGTACTTACTGCCCCGGGCAATGTTGACCAGGACGGCGGTCTTCTTCATCTTGTTGAAGGCGGTGGCATTGAAGATGCCCTGCGTGGCCGGGGTCAGGGGTGAGGCGATGACAACAAAGTCGCTCTTGGCCAGCAGCTCATCGAACTCCACCTTTTTGGCGTTGAGCTCCTTTTCGGTTTCCCTGTCGATGCGACGCCGTGTCGTGTAGAGCACCTGGTCAATGTCGAAGCCGGAGAGGCGCTTGGCAATCGCCTGGCCAATGCCGCCGAAGCCGAAGAAGCCAATGACAGAGTCGCGCACGTCCTGGCCGAGCAGCCAGTTCAGATGATAGTTCTCCCAGTTGTCGCTAAACAAACGCTTATGAATAAGGGCTCCGGATAATTTCTGCTTTGGCTTACGTGTCGATCTTTCGGCGTGCCTCGTGAAAGCGACGACCCGCTGCGATGAGCAGACCCACCGCCAGATCGGCCACAGCTGTGTTCAGCACGGTGGGCGTGTGACCCAGTGGAATCTTGCGACGCTTCACCTCCTCCAAGTCGACGTAGTCAATGCCCGCCGACATGGTGGAAATTGATTTCAGCTGTGGCCCGGCGGCATCCAGAACTTCGGCATTGAGTGCATCGTGTCCGCCCCAGAAGACGCCATCGACGCCCTTGATTTTCTGCAGCAACTCCGCACGGCTGGGCGGCAGGCTCTGCACCTGGACGAGCTCACAGTTCTCCTTGAGCAGATCAATGCCCGACTGCGGCACTTCCGGATGGGTGATCAGCACCTTGAATGGCTTCGCGGACATCGTGCGATTCCTGGAACTGCGCAACAAAGAACCATCATTGGGTGTTACCAACAGGGCCACACAGCAAAACAGCGGCAGCAACAAATTCAATTTCACAGCCATTCTGCTCGAAGATAGGCTTGGCCAGCAACTGAGCCGCATACCCACCCCGGCTGTGTATATAGCGACGGCCGCCCAACCTGGCCCCAGTTGCCGATGATCAGCGACGACACGCTTCTGAACCGGTTAAGCATTCCTAGTTCGGTTTTAATTGGTTTGTGCTCTTTCGATTTCGTGCCGCTCACTAGAAAGAGAGTCTGCCGTGCAATGAGTATTTTAAGAGAGCAACAAGTGCTGACATTCTTATTGGACGTGTTGACAAGCGGGAATATGTCACGGCTCCAGTTATTTCTAACTGGAATCAAGCACTACGCTTAAGGTTGAAAGTACTTTAGAAGTGTCTGAAGCTTAGCAGAAATGTAGGGTGTTTAAATAACATAAAGCTTAGCAGAAATGTAGGAAGTGTTTAAATAACATAAAGATGTGGGAAAAAATTAAAAAAGTTTTATTAAGTTTTATTCGTAGAGAAGAAAGAATATTTGAATATTCAAATATATTCTACACGATTGAGGATCTAGTTGTATTACTTATTATCTATATATATAATTGCTGGCAATTTGCAATTATATTTCACAATAACAACATAACATTTTATATTGCAAACGACTTTATGTTATATTGAAAAGGTTTGCTTCTGAAGAATTTTAGTTTCTATGGCAACAATCAGCTTTCAATTGCAATGTGCTAGAATAGACACACTTCAGCCAGGGTATTTAATCTTCGGCAACCTATCTCTAAAAGTTCTATTTTCTAGCTGCTACACTTAGATTATAAACATGAGATAAGATTTGATTTTGTTTTTGCTAATAAAAAAAACAGTTCTTCAATCAATTTTATGACGTAAATTTCGCTGCTATTATTCTTTTTAAGTATTTAGCAACATTTCGATTCTTGTATGATGGAAAAATACCCCATTAACATTCAGAATGTCAAAGAACAAATCATAAACACTTTTTCCTCTCTTCCTGTGGTTGCTGAGCGGATCACTAAGAGCGCAATTGTTCCCATGTAAACCGCAACTAATAAATTTTGTTTTTAATTACAAAAAAAAGTCTGTCAGACTAAAGCTCTGTTCGCTCTGTTGGGAACTGAATGTCAACTGAAAGCTGTTATGTGCTCTTAACAGCCGCTGCTCTCACTTGCGCTGCCGCTCTTCAAACTCACCAACTATTACTCTCTGGCACTTGGGAAACTTAACGGCTGGGCGTTTGCCGAGCGACTGAATGGAAAGTCAATCAGTGGCTAGCTTTTTATACAGTTACTAACTTGACAATTGCCAGAAAAGTTGATGACTATGGTGGATAAAAGCTTTATTATTTTCGGTGAGCAATCGCCCACTAAAAATGGTTTATGATTAAGTTGTATTGCATTTGATCAAGTCCAGAGCAATTGAAACTCTGCTTATCTTTTCAACGATCATCCAGCAAGCATTACCCCTCGTTTGCGTCGACGCCCCCGCGCAGCGCATGGCATTCAATTTTTCTTCAACTTTTGTTTATTTCGCTCTCGCATTGCACATTTTGCCGCTCTTTGCTTATCTCGTTTTGTTTGCACTGTTTCTTATCTGAATGGACAGCCAACTTGTCCGTCCCAGTCGCTGTTCCCGTCTCTGTCTCTGTCTCTGGCTCTGGCTCTGTGATTGTGAACTCTTTAGCTGGCCCGCTGCTGGGCTAAGCTGCGCGCCTGCTCAAAATACCAGTTGGGGATTTTTTCCATGTCATTTGTGGCGCTCGCATGCGAGTCATTTCCAATTGGAATGGGACAGGTATCCCCAGCTCTGGTGGAGTCGAGTCGCCATTGGAACGTTGTGGAACCTACTCACACGCCAAATGCTTGGCCCCCGCCAACGCCAGATTCACAGCCTGACACCGCTTTTTTTGTGAGCGGATCTGCTCAAATATTGTCCGCATAGCAGCAGGCGCGCAGAGCCGCACAGCTGCTCTCTTCCGCCCCGCGCTTTTAAATCCCATCTCTCTGTGAAAGCAGCAGCAAATAAACAAGAAACAGCAGATGGCGTTGACGTTGACTTTGGCGCTGTTGCTGTCGCTGGCGTCGGCGTCGGCGTCGGCAGTTGTGTGCGTTTGCATGGATCAGGCGGGGCAACAACTGCCTTGCAGGGCTGTCGCCGAATGCACGTAATTATACCCTGCATTGCGTGTTAGCAGCCGGGTAGTCTAAGTTACCAACTCATTTAGTTGCACTTGTGGATATTGTGTATGCGGTTGAAGAAATTAATATAGTTAGGTACAAATGTAGTATAAAGATATAGTTGAGATTGAGAATAGACTTGAGCTAAGATATAAAGACATGTATCTAGTATGTAAATATTAGTGTAAGCTTTATAAGGGATTATATATTGTGCTCCAGCTTTAAAATAAAAAGAAAACATAAAATTCAAGTCCAAAGTCTCAGCCTGCTTTAAAATCACAAATTAAATATGTTATGATAAATTGTTTATATTTTTGTATGTTTAAGGTAAACAATTAAATAACAGTTCATACTTTTAGGCTTGGCAAAATAAAACATATGTACATTCACATACATACACATACATATAAGAGCTCAGAGGGTATTTGAGAGTCGTGCATTTGATTCTTCTTGTGGTTGCAATCGTAATTGTGACGCCACGATTTCAAGCTTGGGGCTGAGAAGTTCGCTGTGCGCTTTGGAGAGTTTCTAGTCGCGGCTGCACTTTGCCTAATTGCAAAAAGGTTATTGGCCCAGAGTTGCCAGTTGCCGGTTGGCAGTGCTGCCAGAGTTGGCCCCCAAAGTGCGAGGGTGGTTAGCGGTGGGCGCCAGGCGACGTCTCGCGCGTCTCTCTTTGTGGCTGCGTCCGCTGTTTGGCGTCGCTGTCGCTGCTAGCGCTTTGTTCTTTTGCTTTGTGGTGATTTTCTTTTGTGGCGGCTCTCGCTCCAGTAGTTGGGCTCGCTGGGTGTCTGCTGGCTTTTATGCTTTCCTGTTACCAAAACACGATGCGTCATTTTGACTGACGTAACCAGGAGACAGCTGTCTATCAGTTGCGACCGTCGTGCCGTCGACGTCGTTGTCGTTTACCGTTACGCCCGCTGCCGATGGCAATGACAGCGCTCGCTGCGGTTTGGCGAACAAGTGCACAGCATTCAGCAGACAGCAAAAAGCACTCGAGCAAAATAAAAGATGAGCTACACACACAAACACAAACACAGACACACACCATACATTCGCAATGCACAGTTACACGAAAGATTGCGTGGCGCCGTCGTAAAGTTACAGTTGTAGCCAACGCGGGTAGCACAAAGCTAGCTGATAAGCGACACCACTCTGCCCCCCACACTCCCACCCCCAGGCGTTCTCCTTCCATGTGTTTGATCACGCTGCTTAAATAACGGCGTTTGTCAAGGGCAGCGCCCACGACATCAAGGGGCAGCATCCAGCAGCAGCCGCATTCTGTTTGCTTCATAATCAACTACAGCGCAGTCGAAATCAAAAATGGTTGCCCAGCTGCAAGCCACAAAGCTGCAAAGGCCGCCAGTCAAGTGCATATGCCATGCGCAGGCGCCAAAAGACGAAGCGGCGCCTACAGCCGCGAACGGGCCACTGCCGCCAGCCCAGCAGCAGCAGCAGCAGCTACCCAAAAAAAAACCGGGTAAGCACAAAAACAAAGCACCGAGCACCGTTAATTTTTTTACGTGCTGTGAAAAACGGTCGAAAAAAAGCAACGCGCAGCATTGAGGCAGGTCCCTCTACGCGATACGAGCGAACAGGCGCGCAAGCAGCAGCAGCAAGCGACAATGCGACGTCGGCCACGCCAGCTGAGCGAGCAAAAGCTATATTTTGTGTGCGTGTGAAAGCATGTACGTGTGCGCGTGTGTGTGAGCAGTGCCAACACAAGCGGGCGCCTACGTCACAGCAGCACATGAGCAGCCAGCAGCAATCGCAGCGAGAGCGCGCGCTCGCTTGTGTGCCTGCTGAGAGTGAGAGAGCGCCTCTGGCTGCGTGGGAGTACTGCCGATGTGTGCGTGTTTCGGTGTGTGTGTGTGTATTTCGGTTCACTTTGCTGTGACTGTGCTTCAATTACCGTTACATGCGCTGCGCGCAGCTATTGTATTGTTAACATTGACTGACACCAGGCACGGGTCGTAATTTACATGCCTCTGCACTTGTACTGTTAGCTTCTGTCCATACAGTGAGAGACAAAAAGAATGCTGTCTGAGTGGGACAAGACACACACACACACACACACACACACACACAGAACGTAGTTGGCTTTGTGGAATTGAGCACAGGGCTTTTTGTTTTTGGTTTTTGTTTAATAGCATTTGTGCTTTGGGAAAACGAGTGGAATTCTCATGCTGTTCTCATGTATATTTTTGTTAGATGCAGGCATGCAGCAATTATTATATTCACAAACAATTTAAGCAGCATCGTTGCAGTGTGTCTGTGTCGCTATTTCAATTTCGAATTTGATTCACATTCGCGCCAAACTCTGATGTGGGTGCAATCGATCCGTTTGATTCCGGGCCAGATGCAGAAACTGCAGCACTGGCCGCCACGGCCACAACGCGATAGGGAAACGAGCGCCCCGCCGCAGGCTGCAATTGTCGCACCGACACCTCCTCCTCCCTCTCCATGTTGCCCAGCATGGGCTCAAACAAATGATGGAACAGGCTATATGGCTGGGCGGTGACACTCCTGTTGGGCGATGCTGGCCGCTCCGACGAAAACGGCTGCGGCTACAAGTCGAAACCCAATTAATTTCTCTCTCTCTCTCTCTCTCCCCTCGTGACCTACCTGCAACAGTGTGGTATACATCTGATCGGCATAGTTGAGCAGCAGGCGCAATCCCTGGAAGCCCTCCTCGCGTTCGGGATGCTGACGCAGCTCCTGGGCCGCTGCATTGGTCATTCGGGTCAGTATTTGGACCACCGTCGAGAGGCTGCTCACCAGACGCATCACATCATTGTTCACATCCACGGCCTGAGGCAGCATGAACCACTCGGGCGTATGCCCATTGGAGCTGCTGAAGCCAATAGCTTCGCTACCACCGCTACTGCTGCTGCTGCTGCTGCTGCTGGTACTGCTGCTGCTGCTGCTGCCGCTGATGGAGGTGGGGCTGGTGGTGTTGGTGGTGTTGGTGGCAATGCGCATCTGGCGGGGCTCGACGATGACAATGGCTGTTGGGGGAGCCTGGTGGCAATTAGGCTAGGCGTTAGCTGTCATGGGGTTCGCGCTGTGGTTACCTGATCGCCATCCGTAGGCTCCTTACAGTCGTCTGGAATCGACCAATCGCCAATGGAATTGGATGCCAAGAAGCTGGCGCCGCTGCCTTCCTTGCTGCACCACATAAATGGATTTGGATTTTCAAATACTTTAGATTTTAAACACGGTCTATACATTGTACGCTTGTAAACGAACTAAATGGAAATAGCCAAACGTTTTCAAATTGTCCGCTTGCTACGATCCGACACTGAAACTTATCTCTTATCTTCAGAAAATACTCGGTCTGATAATTCACTCACCCAAGAGGCTCGACACATCCACATGCGTACTGTACACAGAATCGGAAATATATTTCAGTGTTCGTTATGAAGGCTCGTTCTAGAAGCAAGTCTTTCAATAACTATGCCAAACTTAACAATCGAATGTGGATCCAAAAAAAATCAAATACATTACATCTTAAGTAGACCAGCATACCAAACTTAACGAACCTAGCTTAAATAGTTCCCGAGATTCTACAGATTAGAGATAAACAATTGAGCTCCAAAAATGTTATTGTATCGAAGGAATTGCGACCTTCTTTTCTCTTCTATTCTCAATAGAAATAAGTACAAAGCTTAGAGAGATTTTCTTAGGGGATTTTTCATTAAGTTTTGAGAATTTCGGGAAATAATGTCTCTCCATACCATAGTAAGTATATCGAGTATATACTCGGATATCGAGCGGATTTAGGTGCAACAGTAAATAAAACTCTGATATTATTATTGAAGAACTATATCCTATAGCATCCTATTCGTTCTGTACTTATGTAAGTCCTGTGAACTCTGTATATTTACGCCGGATTATTATAATGTGTAGGAAATATCATAGCAAGCCGATTGTCAGACAGAGGGCAACATCAACATTAACATTAAAATCAATATCCACACAACAGACAAATCGATCGCATCCATTCAAAATATACAAGAACCCTTGTTTAGCGTATTAAGCACCATGGCAGATCGGCTATCCAATAAACACTTACTAAACAACCCCATGCATATGCGCGAACGGATGGACTGGCTGGATAGACTGTTTCCCTTGCCACCGGCACCACCTGATCAGTGTCGCGATGAGTACCTTAGGGAGTTGCTCCAGCCGCGGGAGTCCCATACACATGGATCGGGCCGATTTGTGGAAAGTTCGTCCGATGATAGCATATTGCCCAGAAGAATTCGATTTGGTACCGATATAAAGAGCACCGAGGCGAGGATCGTGGACGAATTTGTAAGAACTCGCTCCGTTATAATCCCGAACAGGCAAACAATGCTACCTAGAAGAACCATAATGCAAGACGACAAATTCAACCCATCGGTCCTAAACAAGATGCTGAGGGATCGTTACGGCAGCATAGCCAAGGCCATTGGCTGCGTAGCCGTGCTCTTCCAGATGACGGAGCTCAAGAACCAGATGGCCGTGGTGCGTGAGATGTGGCGGCATAAGACGAATGCCGATAACTCCCTTAAGATGTTCAGCTGGTCCATCAAGGACTATTTCATGCGCTTAAAGATGCGCGACACGGTCTACCTGGACACCATTGAGCTGGAGCTGAAGAGTCAAATGGACTGCTTCAAGTTTCGCATGGATCTCAAGGAA
Source organism: Drosophila virilis (assembly GCF_030788295.1). Taxonomy (NCBI): domain Eukaryota; kingdom Metazoa; phylum Arthropoda; class Insecta; order Diptera; family Drosophilidae; genus Drosophila; species Drosophila virilis. The sequence goes on along the minus strand of NC_091546.1, from coordinate 12,308,842 downwards.
ATCATACGGCTCGTCGATGCTGTGTATGATGACTTTAAGGCCAAGCGCGATATGTGCAACAGATCTATGTTATTGATAAAGTAAGTAAACCACTAATTAATCCTTAAGAAAATATGGGTGTATTAATTTAGAATGATAAACTATGTGTATGAAGCCGTAGGCAGAAAAACACGATGAAATTCCACGAAACTCAAATTGATCTGCTGCAATACAATAGATCCCGGATTTCTTTGCTTAACTAAAGACAACCTCAACTATTTGTTTTTTGCAGAGATGCCCAAGGGGATATTATGGAGCTGTTGTCCAATTCACTGAGGGAAGCCGAGGCGCAGCATAATCAACTGACAAAGGATATGCAGGAGAACCCACGTTTAGCCAATCCGGGCCGACAGGCCAAAATCTATTACATGGATTGTAAGCACACATTTAGATAGATAGATCGTAATACCTGCTATTTGCATTAATCCTATAAACGCCGCTAGTTATGGTACCAATTGAGACACGCTACAAGATAAACTGGGCGCAAGCAATAATGGAGCAGTCCATCTTTTATGATGATCTTTGCGAAAAGGTAAAATAATATTTTGAATATTTTTCACTTGTTATAGACCCTAACGAAACAATAATCTAGTACTGGAGGCTAAGTTATGCCTAATTACAATTTTAAATCAATTATTTCCACTCATTTTCCGTCTGTGCACGCGGAATTACGCAAAACCAGTGAAAAGGTTAGCTATCCCAGATTAAACTTAACAATAAGTTTATTTACATTTATGGTAATTACTTATTATATAATCTATGTATTTTCTGAACAGAATTGAATACTCCATAATATAAAGCAACTGACCCAATAAAATTCCATCAATGAATATCTGTAATATTTGGGGAATTCTACAAATAATGCGCTATTTAGATTACGAATTTTTTTAATTCCACAGCACTTTAGATTTATTTGAAAAACAAAATAAATATCTTTCTGTCCAAACATTTCCATACATTTATTTTCTAACAGGAAATCTTAGATCAGGTGGAATATTTTAAGGCAGACAATCTCGCGGAAGTTCTCTACCTTTACAAGAACATAAACATGGCCTATGTTTTGGAGAACAATAACTATAAGCTGCGCATCTCTGAGACCGAACAGGCATACGAGGAGAGTATGGAGCTAGTCGAAAACGAGATAACTATAACACGCAACAATTTGAACAAGGTGAAAGAGGATCTAGCCTTCTGTATGGAGCAAGTTCCCATGTTTCATAGAAAAATTGCAGAGGTAAAGGCGATTTTGGCCAGCCAAGAAGAGCACAAGCAAGACTTGGTAAGTGAGAGAGTTCCTGCATATTAGATGAAATTAAGCAGAACTTTCTTTACCAGGATCGAATATCGACTCGTGTCTCGAAAAAGAAATCACTCGATAACAAGAAAAAAGAGAAATAGTTTAGTTATTCAAATATCTCCAAAAATAAAATGAGAAAAAAAATTTTACTTAACGTTTAGCTACAATAAAATTTATTAATACCAGAAAACTAAATTGGTGTATATAGATATATATTGTATATATAGTACTTTTGTTTTTTTTTTTTTTTGTTTTTGTTTTTATCAATTTTTCTTTGCAACTGCAACAATTTCATTTGAAAACGTCGCTTGACATAAAATAGTTCATATACACATACAGACTATATAGTAAGTATTTTAACTCTCTGGCTTACATCGAAACATTCGTTCAGCTTACACGATACTAAAATCCTCCACTGCCCTGTTTATCATATCATTATATCAATATCGCATCCTATGACTAATACCTAAACGTACAACTTACAGACACTCATTCAGCCAATTCGTAAGATCTTTTTTGGAAGAAGAAATGCTTTAAACAACTAAAACTTTATACATTTTTTTATACACGCACAGCAGAAATCATAATAATAATAATAATTATCATAAACTTTCGTCATTAACATAGAACAAAAGATAAACTAGACATCAACTTAGTGCTTATGAACTATCAATTAATAATATCAATATCAAAATATTAACCTTAACGTTCTTCGAGTTAAATAAAAAGAACTATTTGATGGTTAACACACACATAAAACTTTCGAGTTAATTAAACAGAAATTTGGTTGGGTCACAACTAAAGATTAGATTTTCAAAGATTACAGATTTGTTTTTCGTTTTTCGTTTTTGTTTTTAATTGTTTTAATTGGGCGCATGCGCCGTGCGCAGCTTGGCGCGCACATTTAGATACTCGGGATTGACATATTGACGCTCCTCGGCATCCTCGGCGTTCTGTTTCTGCGCCGCCGCGCCAACCTTCTGGGCACGCTCCATAATCACGCGTCCCAGCTCGCCCTGTAGACCGGCAAGCTCCGCTTCGGGCGAATGCTGTTCGATTGCTGCTGCCGCCGCCGCCGCCGCATGCCGCTCCTTTTGCTTCTCGTAGGCGCGCTGCAGTTCCGTCTTCTGGTTGAGCACACTCTTGCCACTGCAACAATTAAATGGGAATTGGTCAAAGGATGTTTTTATTAGATCTTATTTCAGTTTGCACTCACATGCGCGCATTGAACTTGAGCTCACGATGCAGCTCCTTGCGATCGGTGTTCTCAATGCAGGGATTGATCAGCTTCTTTGGCAATATGAGACCCTCAGCATCGGTCTGGACACCCGTGGGCGTCGCTGGCGGCGAACTGGACATGGACATCATGGTGCCAGTTACGTTCTCAGCCAAGCAATGCGTTCGCGCAGATGTGTCTGTAAAAAAAACACACACATACAAAAAAACGCCGATCAATATAAATGTCGCTGACTTGTTGAACTTTCTACAAGAAATGAAAAATAATCTGGCCAGTTACTAAGTTTAATTGGCACTTGGCCTTCGTTCCATAAATCAAACAATGCACAACAGCAGCAGCAACAGCACCAGCAAGAACTACAACAAGAACAACAACAACAAGGAAAAGCTCTTATAAAATACGAGCCACACAACAAAAGAGCGGCGAGTGTCTTGCCTCGACTTGGCCGTCTTGACTGTCGCCCGTTTATTAAGGTTAAATATTTCTTTGCATTCATGTCATTGTCAATTTGTTGTTACACAAAAAAAAAACTAACTACAACAACAGAAACTGCCTATCTGTTACAAAAAACAACAGCTTTAAGCCAAAGGCAATGGCCGAGCAAAGCCAACCGACAAGTTGTCAATTTCAAGATTCTTTCTTTGGCCGCAAAACTGCTTTGTTTGCCCCCCGTCATAATAACCCACATTTGGGCGCACATTTCTGGAGCAAAAAAAAATAGTATAAACTATATGAACTAAAAAAAAAATCAACTTTGGTTTAGGCCCAGAACCAGAACTTAAACTAGATTAATAGGTGTTGATAAGGGGACAAACTGCCGTTGGGAATCGCTGATGAGACAATCGCGAGATGTGAAAGTCGTTCAAACTTATGCGTATCTGCAATTTGTTCTAAATTCTTTACAAAGAATATAAAACTCAAACTAATAAAGAGCGTGAAATCAATGCGGAAGCCATTTGTAACAATATTTTCGAATGCTCTGCAAAAATGTGCTCAAAAGTATGTGGCTAGCGGAGGGGCGGAAAAACAAACATACACGAGAGTTTTGCATATGAAATTTAATGGCCCTAGCTTTTAAAGTGTCCGAGTTCAACGGAAATGTTGGCATCGGCCCATCATTTGTAAATTACATATATGAGAAAACATTTGCAGTGCTTCAATTTAATAGTTTGTTCAGGAATTTGAAAACGGAGCGCTATATTTTTATATGAGCATCTTTCCTGTCTGACTTTATTTTAACATATTAGAACTGAACCTATATACCCAATATTTTAGCTGTGCTTCAAGGCTAAACCTAATGAAGTACGAATCGAAGAAGACATCCGCATACCAAATGTGCTTTATTTAAGTCTTAAAACTTCTTAGTTCAATGAGGTGCAAAGTAGATTAAGGCAGCTTAAAGATGCCTCTTTGAAGCTTAAGATACAGTCTAGCATGTAGAAAGCAAAGTTCCTCGGAATTTCTGAGTTCAATTCAGTTAGTTGGCTGGGCAATAGTTTATAGTTAACGGAAAATAATACAATTGAAGCATTCACATATTAAATTAGCTGTCTCTAACTTTTCCAATCTCCTAGTTCCACCATAAAGAACTCTATTCATGGGCTAAGAATTTGCCGAGTCTAGCTCTTTAGGTTGCCAAGTTCGTTGGGGCTTAGTCAAACGTTTATCATAAATTGAAAGACCTAGGGCTTAAGGCAAAACAATGCGTTTGCATTGATTGCTGCAGCTGGAAAACTGAGCATAGTTTTTCATCATTAACCCATATGCATATGACTGGAAGCGTAAAGTTTTCAATTATGCTATATGTCGCGGCGTCTGATATATGAGTTTGGGCTAACTGTACTCGAATGTCATGCCTAGTTTAACTTGAAACGCGCTTAGTTCTATTAACTTTCTTGCATTGCGGGTCATAGGAAATAAACACAAATTTTCCATGGCCATAAACTTGTTCCAAGACAAACAGCTCAAAAAACAAAATAAAAAAAAAACTTTCATTCAGACACCTAAAAACAATGCGAGTGCGCAGCTTGTTTGCTTGATAATATTACAAGTTTTCGTATGATAAATTAAATACACACAGAGTAAGAGAGAGAGAGAGAGATATGTAGAGTGAGAAAGCGAGAGGGGGGCACAACAAGAAGTCGCCGCTTGTCGTTGTCTGGGGCATTGTGGGTCGACTTGGACATGGAGCAACTCGATGAAAACAAATTGCATATAATTAGCTGTTTGGCATGGGAGGGGACGATACCCTTATAAAGACTCGACTGTTATTTCATTTGACTTAATTTCACACCAACACACACACACACGTGCACAACTCTAATGAGTACACCCATGGGTTCTTTTAATAAGGCAGCGGCCCGTCTGCAACCGGGCTTTGCCCGGGGCCTGGGGCTGGGCCTGGACTGCGCGAATTGCGCAAGTGAAAACTTGTTAGACTGCAGCGCGTAATCGTCATCAACATCGACATCGTCATCGTAATCGCATTCGCAGTCGTCCAAGTCTGCATGCCCAACTGTGGCAGAGTGAAAACCATTTATAGTGCCTGCCTGGCAGTGCATTGCATTGCCCTCCCTCAGCTTATTGAACCCACGGCCTTTTTATACGCTAGCAGAGCGTATTCAGATGTGACACGACTCGGGAAACCTGGTTTGCTATAAAGTATATATACTCCTGATCAAGAGGCTAAGCCACATGTCTCGTAAGGTATTCTCCATTCCTATTGGGCACATATATATCCCTGATCAATAATTGATCGCAAATAAAATGTTCGTATTTAAACATTTCCAATCCAAATTTTATTGATAGGGTATAAATTCTTCGCCGTCTCGAAGATAGCCTTTTCTTGTTTCTGGTCTCGAATGCAAATGGAAAACATGTCAAACGGCAAATCAATCAATCAATTAAGATTTGCATATACTTTTCGATTGGGTCACATGACAATATGTTAAAGACTTTGCAGCATATTTCATAATTGCACAGCTGCTGGTTATCAAGAGCTTAAAGGTTAAAGGTTAGCTCGCCTGATTCATGGCCATTTGTCATTTGAAAAAAGAAAAATTAATAATAATCTGCAAGACAAATGCCAACATTTTAAACAAATTTAAAACCTATTGTTAAATTAGTGATAATTTGTTGTAATTGTGTGCAGCGACTCTTAAGAAATGGTTTGATTGATGGCTGCACCAAGAAATTTATGTGTGCATGTCTATTCGAACTTTGAGCTGCTCAATTGGCTGCTTTAGACAGGCAGACCCCCTTTGTTGATGGCTTCACTGAAGTTGTCTCGTTATTAACTGACACAATTAACAGACATTTCTCAATTGAAAGCAACTGCAGCTGTCTTTTAAGCTGAACGAATTGGTGGGCAGCTTGAACTTTTCACATTTTCCAGCACTGCAAAAGACTTGAAGCGAACTCAATTTATTTTCGGACAGTTTAACACAAAAGTTTTCTAGATCACAATATCAAGCTGAAATTTCTGAACAATGGAAATGTTATAATAATTCATAATAACATAATTATGTTAATAAGCATTTCATATATGAAATAATGTTTATTAAATACCTTAATATATTTCAAATTTATGCCTAGGCTTTGCATTTTTAAAGCATTTTACAACACTTACAAATATGAGCAATTAAAAGTCTTAATCTTGCTGCCTGCTCTGTGCACGTTATTTAATTAATCACAAGCGATGACTCGAAAATGCAATCAAAAACACGTTTTCGTATTCAAATTAAACAGGAAAGTTGACCATACGTAAATTTATGAACTGGTGAAGCACAACCAACTTAACAGCTTGCCAAAGCAAAATAAAAACATCTGGCAACCCTCAAGTATATATTTAACTTTTTCCCAGGCAAAATTTGCAGTTTAAAAGACCTTATCCTAAGTTTGTTAGTTACTGAGACCCTTAAAATAGAGTCGTATATGTTGCAATTAAAGTTGTGGAAACTTCATGTTGAGACGCAGCCAACTTAACAAGTACAATAATTTCATGTTGCCAGATCGCTAAAAGAAAAATTAACAGTACAAAATACGGAATGCGTATAAAACAATCACAGACATAACATCTGTGTTAGGTTTTTACTCCAAATAATGTCAAAGTTCTGAGTGAATGTTACTTTAAATGTAAATTTCTCTTGCATTAACCATAAGGCTAAGACGTCAATTGAATATGCATATCTAATTAGACAGTAACTCGAAGAGTTGATCTTTTAAAATTAAATTTCTGCCGCGTGTATTTTGCCCTGAGCACAAGAGATCTGTGGGCAATATCTTGAAAGGCATCTGAAACACGCTCAAGCACGAGTTTACAAGACATTTCGGATTATTTACGACCAGGCTGAAACACACACACACACACACACAAGATTTCACCTGCACACACACAGATGTACACACGCAGGCACATGATTTGTTGTGCTTAAAAAAACGTATTTGTTTTGCTTTAGAATGGGGCATACAAAGAAGGCAAAGAGATATCGAATTTTTGTTGTTAGACTCACTTTCAAAGATCGACATGCGGCTCATGATGCTCGAGGAGATGTGCGGCACCGGACGTTGCATGTTTGTTGATTTATTATAAACAGATATAACTATATATATTGTCAAGGTATGTAATAAGCAAGAGGATGATAGCACTTGAATTTGGATTAAAAACAAACAAGGAAATTTGTAAGATTTCCTAGATATATAAAAAAACACACCAAGACAACTGTTACTGAGTTTTTGCTTCTTCTCTTTTAGACCGAGTTTGACTTAACTTGGCCAATTGCCAGTGGCAAATCAGCTGTTGTCTTATTATTTCTATTGCTCTTGCTGTTGTTCTATGTTGCGGCCAATTGCCTATATTGGCAGCTGCATTCACAGGTGAGACTAAGACACAGTTGCCACTTGTATTTTCACTTGCCCCACGGATTGCTGCCGCTTTCGCTTTCGGCTGGTGTTCTTATCAATGCAACTTATGGCTTCAAACTGGCCCGGCCAGCTAGACGGACTCGGTCTTCGACTCGGATTCGGATTCGGACTTGGACTCGGCGTGGCAAATGCCTGCAATCGATTAACAGCGACGAGTGCAGCGCGGCGACAGCCCACGTAATGCGGCTGCGTTTTTGCTATTTTAGGCTTCCTCATTTGTTGCAACATCAGAAAGAAAGCAAGAAAGCAAACAAAAACGAGCAAGAGCGGGAACGAGAGAGAGAGAGAGAGAGCTATCACCCCAAATGGGTGGCCGAGCGCGGGCTTATGCAATGCCGCGCCAATGGGGCGACAACTGACCCAAATTTGTGTGCCACGAATGGCAAAGCGGCAAGCAACCGGCTGGGGCAACATGCAAAAACGAATCCATTGTTTCATCCTGGCTGCCTGCAACGAAAGTGAAAGCTTTTGTTCACAACCCAACCCTTACAACAAAAGCCCAAAATCAAATTAGCAGCCTTGCAGCACACATGTGCAGCTTGCAGCATTTATACACTGAACAATTTTGCCAGCAATGTTGCTAGTTTGTTGAATATATCAACCTAACCTATGGAGGCGCTTCTTTGTGATGGGGTCAGCCAAAACCCCAGCGTCTGCTAAGCAAGTTGATCTGATCTCTGACCTTTGTTAGACCTTTGCTTGATATGTTGTTGTTAAGGATCTCATTCTATACAAATCTATACAAATTAATACATGATAATTTCATAGCAGAAACTATTTTATGCCAAATATGTCCTATAATATATTTCTACTTAAATGCAAATCTTAGAACTAGAAAATTGTTTAATCTGACTTGCATAATGCCAGCCTCTTGTTGCCTTTTGTTACAATATTTTTGCTAGTGCACAGGGAGTCTGCAAAGTTGCCTCATGTGGCATGCATCGTGTTGCCTTGACCTGCAGACATTTTGTTGTCGCAGCTGCTGTACACGTGGGCAAGGCCAAAGCTCGACGGAAGCTGCGTGTGTTGTGATTGGCTCTCTGGCTGCCAGTTGTGTGGGTGTGTATCTCTGTTTGTGTTGTGTTTGTGTTGTGTGTGTGTGTATCTGTGTTTATGCGCAGTTTCAGGGGCAAGCATAGGAGCAGCTAGTCAGCCCAGGAAAACCTCACATACACCGCCCAGCCCTCGTCCAAAATGGCAGACGCCGTCTGGGCGCTTGCTGTTCGCCTGGTGCTAATTGGCTCCATGGAGAAAATGGCCGCTTTGCGGGCCATGGAAAACACGCACACAAATGCCCGTGCGAGGCAAATGGTCGGGCGCGAAGATGCAGCGTCTAAGACATTCAACTTCTTGTCTTGACTCCAGTCGCACAGCACAGTACGGCCCCAGCAGCATCGCAGCTCCACTCCAGTCACTTCTCCAGGCGGGGCGGGAGGTCGGCAACGGTTTGAGTCTGAGTTGCAGCACTCTGGGGTTAGTTGGGGCCCGGTGGGGCAAAGCGCAGCGCGCCATTCAACAAACTCTAACTCAAATACTCCGCCTCAAAACAACAGGCGCACAGCAACCAGCCAAGGCTGACGGCGCGCAGGAGCAACAGGAGACACAAACAGGAGCAATGACGCACTCGGCACAGGAGCAGACGGCATTGTTTGCACAAAACAAAAGCTTCGTCTCGAAAGCTTGAAAGCTCTCTCCTCGATGTCGTAGGGGTCGCATCGCTTCGCCTCCTGTTGACGTCACGTCAGCCCTGTTGCCAAGGGCTGCCAGTTGATGGCAGCCCTGTCCGCCATTTGCCACTTGGCGAAAAACATCAATAAATAGATTTCCCTGATTTTTCAACAGGATAGCAGAAAACGCCAACAACGACCGACAAATATTTGTAAGCCAGGCAAATTCACACAGAAGCTTTGTTGTTGTTGTTGTTGTTCTCTCCGCGTGTGTGTTTTTGACGAAAGAAGGGGGGTTGGCGTTGGGGGAGACGGGTGTTTGCTTGCCCCATTCCAAAAGGGGGTTAGCCGGCAGCTCTTATCAGCTAACAGCTGGGGCAACGCGTTGCAGCACAGTTCGCTGTCTAGCCAAAAGCTGCGTTACACTTGAATTTACATATAGATACACATACATCCACATATATATATGTATATATATGTGTAGACACCAGAGGAGAGGTCGACTGTCTGGAATTTATGCGCGTCCAAATATTTGCGCCTCTTAAGAACCCAAAACTGATCAATAAACAGTTTCAAGGCGAAACTTTTGTTTAATTTTTGACCATAAAAATTGTTGTTTTCCTTTTTCAGCAATCGTTAATGTTGCTAATTAGAACGCTTCTGTATTAAATTTAAACAATACAGATAGACGAAATTTTGTAAATATTTTAAGAGTAAATAAGCTATTTTGCAAGAAAATTGTTTGCTTTGGCCCAATTTTTATTGTGTATAAACAAAGGCCACAATTGTTCCAATTTCCGAGCAGCCATTGTCTGAATAATGTTAAAGATATTCCAATAAACAAAATATTTATAGACAACACAAAAGTTAACTAATTCAATAAAAACAACATATGTTAATAGAGCTGTGCCATATTCCAAGAAAAACAAAAGAAACTAATAAATAAATAATAGGAAAGAGGAGAAATTTGCAAAATATTTGCGCAAGTTTCAACAAAAAAATATGCTAAATTGTTGAACAAAAGAATGAAAAGGTATAAATAATTCTCCGGCATTAACAAAAGGTTAAAAAAACAAACGTTTGAAAAATTTTATAATAATTATAAATATATTTAAAACGATAAATATTTTAAATCGATATATAAAGAACATAATTTATAAACATAAAGGTATATAGCAATATTTCTCTCAAAATTGAAAACTCACATAGAACCAAAATGTATACGTAAAATATATTTTATTAAATTCATTTATATCATTTCATCAAAAGGTAATCAAATTTATTAAGTGAATAAAAAATATAAAAATATAATATATATTTCTATTCAATTTTAGCTTCAAAACTGAGTTTTCAATTTTAGATGAAACCAAGTTAAATGCATTTAAAACGATGTCTCAAAATCGATATTTATCGACATTGTCATATCGATAAGCGAGAATATATATATTTGAAGCTTTACAGCCTCCAGCATTTGTTGCTACGGGAATACAAATATGCAGATTTCCCTTGATACGGCCGTGATATTATTCGCAATATACAATCTTAATCAATCGATATCGGGACAGCTTAACTCTTTGATAGAGTCTCAAAATAAGTTACTGGCACAGCTTGTCAAAGAGCGCAGTTAAAATTAAATAAAGCTGAACTCTATTCAATTTTGTACTAATTAAATTATTGTAGCTCATTTTTGAATAAGTTTTGAAGCAACAAATTAAGAACAGAGCGGAAGCAACTGCAAAAGGCAATCTTGAAACCGCAATTCTCATGCCTATTTTCACACTTGTGTGACTCTTCTCAGTTATTTATCGATCACTTTAAATAGAGTCAAGGTATTCCTGTGCCGCCCCAAGCGCTTATCCTACGGAGACGTCATTGTAGGCGCGTGTTAGTCATAGTCATTAAGAGGTATTTATTATTTGTATTTGTATTTTGTTATTGGTATTGTTATTGTTATTGGCTTGTTTGTCTGCTTGACATTAAACGGGCCGAGCCGACACACGCGAATTTTCAAAGACCTCGACCCCAAGAGACCCACCCACCCACACACACACACACACACACACACGAACAGGCGCACACCTTGTATGGAGTGTTTATAGCATACCCTTTGCCAAGGGCATTTTAATTTGAACAGTTAGTATGTAACGTTTCGCAATTTCTGTAACAAAGGCCGCAGCTTGACTTGACTAGTTGATAAATAAACTTAGCATCTATTTTGGATTTTTATAAGTGTATTTAATCTGTGCCCAACTCGAAGAAAAGCTCTGCCCAATTTAGTTTATTCTTATATTTTATTTTCTTTCAATTTTAGTGGCGTGTCAGAATTTATTGGCACGCTCATTTTGTGGCCCATTAGAAAGGGAGCTGGGGGAGAACACCAATTTATACGCTCAGCTGACTCACGAATGAGAAATTAGCTGTGGCCCCCTGAAAGTGTCTTCCATATCTGATGGGTGTTTGGTTGAGGTCTTATGGGAGTGCAACTGTCGCCCAGTGGGAGATGTGCAGCAGACACCACAGGAAGTCGCATTCCAAAAACGCATTCACAATACACAGTTCACAATGTAAGTCAGCCGTAGCCGTTAAAGTGGCTAACTTGGCTTTCACTCGCACTCGCACACACTCGTTCATTCATTCATTCATTCAGTCTTTCAGTCAACTTGAAATTTTCCGCGCCGAGATCGTTTGTCGTCTTGTTGCGTTTCGCGGCAATTTTCAGTATAATTTGTGGCCAGTTTTTTGCCAGCCACTTGACAAGTGCCACCAAAAGGAAAATAATCGTAAATAAAACCGGACACATTTGTGAATTGCGCAACAACCCGAGTTTTTACCAGTCCAAAAGTAACAAAATTTTTGAACCAGCTGCTGATATTACGAGCCCACTGACCTTTTCCGTGAATTGCGGTCTGCCAAAAAAAAAAAAAAAAAAAAAATAAAAAACCAGAAACAATTTGCTAAACGTTTGCCCGGATTGAGGGAGGGGGGCTTCCACACGTCGAGGCGCATTCCACGAACTGATCTGAAAATTCTATGGCTTGTTTATACAAAGCAGAGCATTACGCTACGAGGAGGCTCCCATGTGGCGTTCTCGGCATTCCCCATAAACAAGCCACCAAAAAAACACACACACAAAGCACAACTGAAAGGCGGCGCGCATAAACATTTTCGATAAACAAATTGCGGCTGGCAGCACGTTTAAATGCAACAAAAACTGCTTTTACGAAAAGTGAGAGCAATGCGTTGTACGACTAGCAGATACCCTCTAGCAGCAGCTTTCATCTGCTATAAAGGTCTATCGATTGCCAGCTGTATTATCGATAGCTTCGATAGATTCAAGTTATCGAAACTATCGATAGTTTTAAATAGCTATAAGTCAGTTAGTTTGACTAAGTGTCTTCTTTTATTCCACTTTTTGGACACATTGTCGCCAAAGCTGGAATAATTTCTTATTTTTCTACCGTCAAACACGCGGTGACAACTATCGACAACTATCGATAGTAGTCAACGCAATCGGCGTATACTTATCGTTATTATAAATTTAGATTGCACAATACTAAAAACTCTTATACAATTCCGCTGTCTATTCAGATAAGACTGTTTGTTGAAACGTTTTACAATTTTCTTATCTAAAACTATGAGAAACTTATAATCTTACGAGACGGGTCTAGAACTTATCAGTCAATAAAAAACTATGATCATTTGAAGCAGAAAACGTAAAAAGACTTCGATATCATGGGACGATCAACATAGGAAGTATTTATTTTGACAGTGTAGATGGGAATTTTTTTAAAAGTAAACTTCAATTCTATAGGATGATAGTGCAGTTGGTTTGTCTATATAACCATCAGATAGATATAAAAAATTGTACAGTAAGAATAATATGAGAGGATTCTTCTAGAGTATTTAATCTCCACTTTGAATGCAATCAGCTCTAAGCTATTTGAATTCTTATTTTTAACTCAGACAGCCCTTTAAAACAAAGCCTAAATACCCCTTACCACATGTTTGCTGTAAAGGGTATTAGGAACGCGTTTTAGTCACTTTTTGAGCAACTCAGAATAGTTAATTTAATAAAAGTTTCGTAATCCCCCCAGAGCCAGCCAATCAACCAAAAATAGCTAATCAAGCAACTTTGGTATCAGGGGAGGGAGCGGGTAGCGGAGAGGGGGAGTGGGGGGGAGAAGAACGTGCGCTCGATCGCGGGAACTCTAAGAATTCGCCAGCTTATCAACATCGGACCAGCATATTATACAAAACAAAAAGTGTTTAATAAATTCTTCATGTGTGGATATTCGAGAGCTCAAATGAAAGAATAAATATGTGTATGTATTTATGTATATATATATGAAAATGATCTCAAGTTACGATAATCCCATAAATTTAGAGCTCTAGAATGTGTAGACATAATGACAGATAAGAGGCTTTTATAGAGTTCTATCTCTAAAGAGATGCACGAGGCAATCGCCATGTGGCAGGCCGAAGCTATTCAAGAGCAGATATATACAAATATATATATATATATATCTGAATTGGGATCAAGTGTTGTGATGAAATTCTGTGAATGTAGGCACTTTTATACGACTTTGATTGGCTAGACTTACTTTAATCAGAATGCATTCAAATGCGGCAATTAGCCAAAGTTGCAAGGTTTTACGATTCTACGGACTGTTAAAATCGTCTTTATGGCCAAATTGACGCCAGTAAATTTTCACTGGCCATTAACAATGTTGGGCCAGCTACTGTTTTGGCTATGGTTAACTTCAAGTACAAATTAAGCACTTTTACTACTCTCCATAAACATGCGATGGACCTGATCTAATTGGAATCTTGCTCTAAAGCTATAGAAGTTAAGCTGAATCCCGATTTACAATTTCTATTTTACTATGAACTCAAGGAAGGAGGAAAGTTTCTTTGAACCAGCGATTTCTTTTTTTTTTTTTTTTTGGACAGCCCTGGCATTTATAGCACGTGATCATTTATGGCTCACGATCAAATATACAAGCTGATTTCCTTATGGTATGCCAAGGCAATTACATAATAGCCATTAGACACATTCGAAAGACTTCGGTAAGCCCCTGGCCCCTGCTACCGAATCCCTGCCGCTCGACAAGTTAGCGTCAAGATATTTCACACAGCGGCCTCTTTGAAAGAAATATCTTAAGCCATAATGCGTGTAAGCGAGCATTACAACAAATGGCCTTCATAAGGCGGCTCTAACCGAAACCACAACGAAACAAAACTTGAAATTAGCCAATCAAAGCTCAAAAAGCTTTTAACAAGAAATATGCGGCAGGTGTGTGCCTGTGTGTGTGTGTGTTAGAGAGGGATGCAAAATACTAGACGCATTGTGTGGCATTTTATGTAAGCCGAACGAGACGCAGTCCAAAATCGCAGCACTTAACCAATAAAACACAGATTGCAACAATTCAAGCAAAACAATTAAACAAAATGCGCATTCAAGTTACAACAACAACAATATCAAAATATTAACAAAAAGAAAAATTAAGACAAGAGACGCACTTGGCCTTTCACTTTGGCCGGGCAAAGCCGTTAATTGATGTTGGGTTTGCAAAAAATGTTGCAAGTACACAGAAAAGTATCTGCACACATATTACCTATCGCCAGGAAGATAATATGGCGATAGCTGAGCAAAAAAACCACTGGAAGATAAGAAAGCGATAGAAAAGCGATACTTGTCCTGTTTTGCAAAAATGTAAAATATCTCAAATCAGTCGAAAACTTTTGAAACTTGTATGTGTGAGATATTGGAAAACTAGGAAAGAATATTATTTGTTTTTCAACTTTCTTACATAACCCTTAAACGGACTTCTTCCACGCATTGGAATCGTACATAAATCAGAATACTATGTGGGTATATTTATCAATTGTTTATAATGTAATATATTTTCCATTTCCAGACGTAGCATATACAAAAGTGCAATAATTCCCAATGGAATCTGGAAAATATCAAAAGAATTCCAGCCTGATCCCGCGATTAATAAAACGTTGCAAAAATGTAAGCAAGGAACTCTTCCTCATACTTATGAGTAAATACTCATTAAAACAGAAAATGTAAAAGTGAAGAATGTTGCACCTAAGAAATGGAGAATAAACCAAAAGTAGTAAAGTGATTTATTCTAAAATCTCCCCAAGTGCTGCAAATAACAGAACATTAAAGCTCAAGTGCGCTAGGGCAGGAATTCCCGTTCAAAGAAATAACAACAACAAACGGTATTTCGAAATGCTCTCATTCGTTTTGATTTTGTCAAGAGAGCACATTAGAATTTGCTAAGCTCATTAAAAAAAAAAGGTCTTGAGTATTTTTATGTACATATGTATGTGTGTATGTATATGTTACTCATTAAGAAGCTCATTAACATGATAATCAGAAATTATTAACAGTGAAGCAGCGAGAACACAACAGTACGGCAACAGTGCGTTCCATACACATGTAGCATGGAAAATGTTCGCATGCAACAAGTCGCTTTACATTGAAATATCCAAATGTTCACAGGAAATCATCAAAATGTGCAAGCGCATGTTGAATACATGTATCCAATAAGACTTTTTGACACACACACACACACACACGCGCTCTCTTGGCGCTGGCTGGCATTGTGGTTCGCCTGGGTGCCAACAGGGGCACAAGTCGAAGAGACTGACAGAGCGAAAGAGAGAGAGAGAGAGAGAGGGCGCGTAAGAGCGTCAGTCGCGCATTTACAGCTGTATTGCTTATTTGTTCGCTTTGCCCCCTTCTTCAATTCGGATTTATGTTTTTTTTTTTTTCTTTTTTCTTTCCGTCTGTTTGTTGTTGCTGCTACTGCGTGCGGGGTTGCAAAGGCAAGAAAAATCGAAAGCGCCAACGCGACCGACGTCGCTGCGTTTCGGTGCTGGTGGTTGCTTTGGACTTGGTCATTGCACAGTGGTTGCCACCCAAAACAATGGATCGGGCGCACAGATAAAGTGTACAAAAACAGATCGGAAAAAGCGCGACTTCAACAAATTGTCTGTGATAAATGGATATGCCAGTGTGTGTGTGTGTGTGTGCGAGTCAATTTACAGTTGTTAACACATTTGTACCACTGTCGCTGGTGTTGCTGCTAATGATGTTCATAATGTTGATGATGATGATGATGATGATGACGGCCAGCGGTTGAAAAGTCAAAGTCAAATGCAAGACATAAAACAATAACAACAGCGGCAGCCATAAACTATGAACACCCTGTGCATACAATAACACAGCAGAAAGCAAAACAAGTTTTCACTTTTATTTAGTTTTTTCGTGTTTTGAGTAACTTAGGCATGCTGGGAGGGGTGGCAGTGGGGGCTTGCCGTGTGGCATTCATTACCAAACGACGATTCAATTGCATTTTGTTGTAGCTGCGGCAAATTGTGGCCATAATGAATTGCATAAGCCGGAATCGCAATCTCCAGCCACATTTGGTCAACTGCAGAGAGAGAGAGAGAGCACTCGAAGCTCAAAGCGCAATTGAAATAACACATCAAAATATGACCATTTAAGGCAGCAGCGGCACATTCACAAATTCCCATATGCGGCTAATCGACATCATTCGAACGACAACAACAAGATTACATACAATAAAGCGCACACACACACACACACGAACACAGAAACACCACGCACCCGAAAAGTAACTCAGGCTGCATACGGTACTCGCTTTATATACTTCATTCATTCATTGAGCTCGCGCTCATTCTCATTCTTTTGATGCCCATTGTTTTGAGTGGCCGTCGCGGCCTTGCCTTGGCGCTTTTTTTTTTTCGCAAATCCAATTCCCATTCCAATAACATTTCCAGTGGGTTGAGTGGGAGTGGGCATGGGAATGGCGTCGAATTAGCTCATTTACTTATTGTTGCTACACTTGGCTCATTTTGGCAGCGGAAAAAGCACAACGGGAGCTTAAGCTCGAGCTCATGTGCGTCATTTAAGGCAATTGCGCTTTAGAAGTGCTCGCAACAACTGTTCAAAGATTTCAAAAAAAAAAATAAAAATAAAACACACACAATGCAAGTCTGCACAATAAGCCTGTGTATTATGCTACAAAGGCTGATAAATAAATTGACGGAAGCATTCAAGGAAAGTACATACATACATACATACATATACGTACGTACAAATACAAGCACATCATTTGCGTGTGTAATGCCCAATTAAATTGATGATCGGAATGTGCGGGCGCACTCAATCAAACAGCAGATCAAACGGACATATTACACAATGTCTTGGGGTTGGGGTTGATTGCACCCGGCGCACACTCCATCAATCGTAGCTACGTTATACAGCACTAAATCAATTCAGATGCGATAAGAGAATCCAATTAGAATTTCATTGACGAAAATTCATATTGATATCGAGTGTAGTGCGAAAGGGCTCTCTCTCTCTCTCTCTCTATCACATGCACACACACGCACACATGTACACATACACGAAGAAATGAGCGCACGGCTAGCATGCTAATCACAAGCACGAAGCAAAAAGAGCCGAAACAACAACAGCAACAACAACAACAACAGCAGCAGCAAACAAACAACAGCAACAGGCAAATACGAAATAACAAAATTAACAACTCGCCTGGCAACTGGAGAACTGGGGAAACTGGCCGATTGCCACCGTCGTTGCCGTTGCCAGTTGTCGACTTGCTGCCCTTTGCTCGGCGCCTGTTCAAATAAGTTTCAAATTTTGACAAATAAAACCATGGTTTTGTAATTTACGAGCGCTATTTTCATCATGATTGAGCGCGGCGACGCCAGTTGAGTGGAGTTTCCCACGCCCATTATTCACACTCAGAACAGAACGGGTTTCAGGACTCAAACTCACTCGCAATCTCTCTCTCCCTCTCTCTCTCTCTCTCTATCCAACTTTTACTGCGTACTTGGTTTTTGGTTGTTTGTCTTTTGACTCCTCCATGGCGAGAGCGCAATAAAAAGGGATTATGTGCAAGCATGTTGCGTTATGTCTGTTTGAGTGTGACTGTGTGCATGCTTTGGGGGGAGGGGCGGACGATAAGCGGGGTTTGAGCGAACCGAAAGAAGCTGCAACAACATCTCCCCGTCTAGACGTTTGATTACCGGCACACAAACACAGGCGCATCCAACACACGTACACACACACACACTTGCACTCAGACACAGGACGCAGCAGCAGCAGAAGATGAAGAGCCAGATGCCAAGGCACAGTGTGCCGAAATGTCGTTAGATCACCACCAAATGATAATTGCTTGGCCAATTTCCTTTTCTTTTTTTTATTGGTTAAGCGGATTTTTTCTGCGTGTTTCTGTTCTCTTATCAGTTACATTATTAGGGTGGAAAGAGTTCAACGAGAGAGTGAGAGAGAGAGAGAGGGAGAGAGAGAGTCATAAATGTAAAGGTTTTTATATTGTGCCTGGCTTGTACATGATAAGGTGTACATCGAAATGGCTTGGATTTATTATAAAATTATTCGAAACACATATTTTATTATTCTTATATTTTTGAGAAATCTGTATAGGCAACGAGAGGTCACAAAGGTCATTTGTGACAAGCGAAATGTTCAAAATGTGCTTTGAATCTATCGTCCAATATAGCAAGAGTTTCTTTATCAGACTTTTCTCATAAAATCCAACATTTTTTTACTTTACATTGAAGAACTGGCTACTCTGATCTTCGGGACTGCAATCTGGGATTGAATGGATAACTCATCTGTCAATAAATCTATCAATTTACTCAATTCGAAACCCAATTTGCTGTTTTTGATTCAATTGAATAAATTAACAAATTTGAAATATTTTTGAGTAAACGAAACAATAAAGTGTTGACTATTCTATTAGTTTTTTGCCTTGTCTTATCATGAATAGAATTTTTTTCTGCTTACAATTAATTAGTTTTCACGTAATTCGTAAATGCAAAAGCTAAGCAGATTTCGTAAGAGTCTCTCCCTCTCTCAAAGGCTTAACGAGAAAAAAAAATAAATCTGTTATCTGATAAATTCTTCTACCTGAAGTAACCCGTTTGCTTGGGGTTGCGGATATATGTATCATCCATATGCATGCGATTTCGTCACAGTAGATTAATCAGCATTTGGTTTCTCATGTTCTGCTGCTTCATTTGAAAGTCACTTTAAGCAATAAAGATGAGGATCGAAAGGAGCTGCTTCATTTTTTAGCACAAACGTGACCACTGTGCGTGGTACGGCACAGAGGGGCAGGGGGTGTGGGGGGGGAGACAGAGCCAGTGACAGGCTTGTCAAGGACTGTGCACACTCGATGCTTGGCAAAGGTCACATAATCGGCACGGCGGAGCCTTGACTTTTGCACTTTCGTCAAATGTTTGCGCCGACATTCAAAAAGAAATCAAACACTGCACTTAAAAGAGAAAAAAAAACCAAGAAAATAGCAAACGAGCAAAAAACAAAAAGAAACTCACCACACAGCCAAATGCTTCAAGTGTCGTCGCCTTCTGGGCGTCCTTTTTGTGCCGTGGTGAGTTAAGCGCTCGTCAGATGAAACTGGAATTTTTGTCGACTGCGTCTTTGCCAGCTTCTGTTTTGATTTCGTTGCTCTTTGTTGTTGTTGCTGCTGTTGTTGTTGTTGTATCGAATGGTCTCAGCTGCTTGCGCCTGTATTGGTATTTTTGTGTGTGTATGTTTTATAAATCCTTTTGTTTCGCTTCTGCTTTTTTGGCGCGCAATTTTCGATTGTCTCGACGGCTGCTGCTGCTGCTGTTGTTGTTGTTGTTGTTGTTGCTGTGTCAGGCACACACGCGAAACCGTCTTGTCGTTGTTGTTGTTGTTATTTGCATATCACGTTTTGCTGCTTGCCTAATACGAAACAACAGCTACAAACACAATAACAACAAACAAAAACACACACACACACACACACAGGCCTTTTCCGAAAGGAAGCTGCGTCCGTTTTTTGTTTTGCCTGTTCACTTCTTTCTTCGTCTGGTTTTGCTTTTTCCTTAATTTCTTTTTGCTGATTGCATTTTCAATTAACTAAGCAAATAGCAAGCACTCAATTATTGTTTTTCTGTTCATTTAATTTTTAGCTCTTTTAATCTGTAGCAAATGTTTGCTGGCTGTGGGGCTCCGACTCCGAGCGACGGCGACGCGTTGGCGACAATAAATCGACACGAAAAAACAACGTCCGTCTCGTTTGCACGCTTTGAACGAACTGAGAGGCACAAGCAAAACAAAAACTCTCAGAGCCAAAGCAAAACAAGCGATTGTGTTGCGCACGACAGCAAGTCGACCCTGTAATACACTGCACGCCGTTTATCGGATGCGGCATGTCTGTATATAGAGTTATTATTGTTTAACATATATACAAAAACAATCTGTTATAAACAAAATAAATGTATATTAAACGTGCAGTAAATTCGATTTAATTCATTTTTGCAAAGCTGTAAAATTTAATATATATTAATCTGGCTTTTGCTTGATCTGTTTAATAAACAGATTGCGGCAAAAAGAAAAACTTAATTTCAAATTAAAGTAGGAATACCTCTTGCGCACATGTGCTGCATACCTAACCTAACACAGTGTGGCTGTGCGCGTCAAACGCTGAAAATACCAAAAATACCAAAAATAAAATACAACTCTAAGCAGAACCCAAAACCCAAAAACATTTCTGTTTGTGCACGAACGTTAATTATTATTGTTTATGCGTCGGACAGTGCAACAGCAACAGACGGGAGCGAAGAGGATAGCAAGAGGAAAGGCGAGACTCAGCGAAAATCATTTGGAAGCGTGAAATTTGAAACAGATGCGGCTGCTGATGAAGTAGAAAAAGATTAACAACAACAAGAAGAAGCGCAATGCAACGGGACGCAGATCAGGAACGGCTGCTGAATGAGGAGCAGCAGCAGCAGGCGGAGGAGCAGCAGGACGAACCGATGCTGGGCAGCGAGCAGCGAGGCTTTGTGCCCGCCTTCTCGCCACAGTACGACATCGACAATGACGAACGCTGCCTGCTCGTACGTGAACGGGATCGGGACGAGGTGGTGCAGCTGACGAATGCGCCCAGTGCAGGCGCCGCCCTCACCTATTGCGTCTTCTACCTGCTCGGCATTGGCACCATGACGCCCTGGAACTTTTTTGTCACCGCCGAAGATGTAAGTAGCGCATGAGAGGAAGCGCCGCTCCCCCTACACCTCCCCCTCCCACTCTACACACTTGTGCCCGCATTATGTTCGATTTACAAGCGCAACTTTTGCGTCGCTGTCTAAGACGTTTTCTTATCTCCGTTCTGGCATTGTGCTTTGCTGTTGTTGTTGTTGTTGTTGTTGTTATCGTCTTTAGTTTCTCTTTGTTTACGCTATTTTGGTTGAGTCAGCGCGCCCCCCACGCCAAGCGCCCCTCGCCCAGCAAACGATCAACCGTTGCTTGCCTACTTTGGACTTGTTGCACCCTGTACTCATTACCATTAACGGTAAGGGGGGGGGGGGGGGGGGGTTGCTTAGCAGAGAAGGCAGAGTTCGCTCGATAAGCAAAACTATTAGAATGAGCAAATTTTTAAACTTATTTGCATACTATTAGCTCGAAAGAAGAATCATTTGAATAAATATATTCGCATCATATTGAAATTTAATTCATTAATTTTAGAGGCGAATGAACCCAGTTATCGATAGATCACTGTATGCTCGAGAGTTCACGTTCTTGTATACCAAACTTTTGCCTAAATCGATAAATATCGATTTCCAATTGTTGTTTCTTGAGAATATCTCGAAGATTTCTCAGAATAATAGGTAAACAGAAGTCAGAGTTATAGGAGAAACTATTTTTATGATGGTAAACGTTTACGTACAGGGTATCAACCGGTCGGTCACTCACTAAACTGCATCAATTTTTCTTTGGCAGTATTGGAAATACAAATTCCGCAATACAACAATGAACGGCACACATCCCGAGGAGGAGCTGACGCCGCTCCAGAAGAGCTTCACCTGCGACCTGGCCCTGACCGCAACCATTTCGGGCACCACGTTCCTGCTGCTGAACGCCGTCTATGGACACTATGTGTCGCTGCGTGCCAAAATGCTGGGCACGCTGTGCACGATACTCGTGCTGTTTGGCATCACCACGGGCTTCGTGGAGGTCGACACGGATCGCTGGCAGGAGCAGTTCTTTCTCATCACGCTCATCATTGTGGTCATACTGAACAGTGGGTAGAAACTCCGTGATGCCTGCCTGTCAATCTATATATATATATATATACATGTGCCTTCTCCTTTCAGTTAGCTCGGCGACCATGTCGGGCGCCCTGTACGGCGTCGCCGGCCTCTTTCCCTCGGAGTATATGACAGCTGTGGTCAGCGGGCAGGCGCTGGGCGGCATACTCACTGCCTTGGCGTTCATTTTGGTGCTCGCCTTCGATGCGGGCCCCTCAGCCACCGCCTTTGTGTTCTTCATCATGGGCGCCCTGCTGATCTTCTTCTGCATCGTCTGCTACTCTGTGATGGCGCGCCAGGCGTACTTTAAGTATTATCTGGCGGGCGGCGATAAGTTCAAAGTGATTAGCGCCCTGCCCTCGCACAGCCGCAACGACGAGTCGGGCGTGCCCCTCGAGCCGATCCTCAAGCAAGTGTTGGGCAAAATCTACATGCAGGCCGTCTGCCTCGCCCTGCTATATGCCACAACGCTTTCCGTATATCCGTCGGTGACGGTGCTCATGCAATCGGAGAATTCCGCCAGTCACACCGAGTGGAGTGGTATGAGCCCTACTTAATATCTAAATATTTATGGGGCGACTGCATGTGCTGACTGACTGAAAACTGACTCAAGAAATCGCTAGTTTCAAAGTCCAGATTTTAAATAATATCCGATTGAATGCTCGACAAGCAAAAACAATTCACCCACGCAGTCGGAAAATGAGTGGAAGTTTATTTTCAAAGATCGCTGGGAAAAGCCATGCGAAACTTTTCTAGTCTAAAAATGGACTGTTTTAAAGGCCCAAAGCGGGCCTAAACACATTTTAAAAGTTCTTCAAATCCACTTACACAAGTGGAAATGGGCGAAAGTGTTTACAATCAGTGTGAAAATAATATATTTAAATATCTATCAATTGGATTGGTCGTAGGATTGAATTTAAATTCCGGTTGCAAGCTCTACATAGGAAATCGATCAATTCAATGCGATTAATTTTAAGAAATTCACAACTAGGCGCGGAATTTAGTTCGTAAAATGAGTGAAAACCCGCACAAAACTGTTTAGTATCAATTGTTAGGTTTATATTTTTGTACACCTTGCTAATAGTTGCCCACTTTCAGATGTTTACTACCTGCCCGTTGTGAACTATTTGTTCTTCAATTGCGGCGATTATTTTGGCCGCCTGATTGCCGGCTGGCTGGAGTGTCCCAGGAACCAGCAGACGACGCTGCTCTGGACCGTGGTGCGTGTGCTGTTCGTGCCCTGCTTCCTCTGCTCGAACAGCAGCGAGCACCACTTCCTGCCCACGCTGGTGCAGCACGACTACACCTTCATGGCCATGATCATAGCCTTTGCGCTGTCCAACGGCTACCTGACCAACATACTGCTCATAATGGCGCCAAGGTGAGGCCCCCTCCCCCTCTTGTCATACTCTAATACTGACAATATACTTGCAGAAGCGTCGATCAGCACGAGAAGGAACTGGCCGCCTCCATAATGGCCGCCTCCCTGAGCGTGGGCATGGCCGTCGGCTCGTTGCTGAGCTTGGCCTTTGTGCAAATGTTGTGACCGTCGAATCCATGGTGCCTTAGAAATCTTTGTTTACATTTTAAACTATCTATAGCTAATTATATGTATATATTTTTTTACCCGTAACAAACGTCCCATTTTGTGTCCGTGTGATTTCCTGAAACGTAATGCTCCAAAATTTGCCAATGTCTGTAAGACTTTAGACATATCTAGACGAACTTATTTGTGTTAACATTTTACAATCGGTTTTCATTGTTTCTATTGTTACCTGTAAGTTTTATGACGTGTCCTTAATTGGCCACATTTTGTATGTATATAGGTTTTAAAAATCAAGAATAAAATTCGTTTTTTATTTTAAGGTAATTCTGTTTGTTTAACGTTTATTTCGGTTTCTGCAGATCACAACAACAATGTGGATTAATTCGTTTTTAATTTAGGTTTAGTTTTTAGTTTGCAATTCTTAAATATTTTTTATGTGTTTATTTCTTTTAACTAACTCCACTGTAAATATGTGTATGTATTGTATTGATATTGACAGCTTGCACATTTATTTTTTTTTTTCGAATTTATTTTTATAAATTTAATTTCGCCCCGTGTTCATTTTGCGATATCGCATATTAAATTCAAAATTTAACTGCCGTCGCGCTGCCAACTGAACATTGATAAGCTAGTTGGCAACGCGTTGCTCTCTCTGTCTCACTGCTCTCACCAACGACTAACTGCACTTTTTGCATTAACGACCTCTCTTTGAGCTTGAATTTTGAGCTCTCAAAAACGTTGTGAGTTGTGTATGAGAGTGAGTAAAGTGAGTTGCCGCCATTTTGTTTATCATTCCTTGGCAGCATTTGACTGCCAGGCTAACCAATGCACATCAAACTGTAATGCACTCACACACAGGCACAGGGCGTTTCAATAATTTAAGTTCGCATTTAAATGCTATTTATTTTAACTTGAATGTATTTTAGTGCATAATTGTAAATTGTAATATGCATTTTAACTTTATTAAATTCTGCTCGACATTTAGAGATCGCTTTTAAAACTGTAAGTGTTTCCAGATGTTAACAATATGTGGGGTATGCGCTACGATCTGGTCTAAACATTTAATTAGCTAGGTTTTTTTTTTTTTTTTTTTTTGTGTATTTATGTGTTTAATACTCTTGGGGGAATCGTCCCACCAATAATCGTCCAATAATAACATTTAATTTTTAATATATTTTTTGCGGCCTAAATTTCATGTTATTTTCTTCTCTCTTTGCTTTGTGGTGTTTAACACCTTTTTTGCTTTCAGTTAATATTTCATTTGGTTTCTCTACTAACTTATTTTTACGAAACGCACAACAACAAATGTGGATTAAAGCCTGGCTCGAACGGAAAATGGGCGCATGCAATTGCACTCAACGTGAAAAGCAAATGAAAATCTTTCGACAAAAAGCGTTGCAACTGCAACAACAACAACAACAACAACAACAACGACAACAACAACAACAACACACAGATACAGAGTAATTTATGCTTATGGACATTTTGTACATACAACACCAAAAAAAAAAAAGAACTATTTGAATTGATTAATTTGTAGCCTATAATATCCAATCGGAGTCCAATTGGAGCTCTACTATTTGAATCTGTGGGCCAATTAGATTGCAACACACATACATATAACATACACATATAGAAAGTTCTGTAGCCAATCTTGCAGTTCCACGCAGTTTCGTGAAAGCGCACGCAGCGTGCGCGTGAACGCGTGGATTTTTATCATAGACACCAATATAGACACATAGACACATAGACATGACTAATATGCAGCAAGAATAAACAAATACACACATACTTATACATTGTATTCACCTAGTTGTTTTTTTTTTTTTTTTTTTGCGGGTTTGGGGAACTGGAGTATTGCTTGCTTTTTTTGGGGGATTGGACTTACAAGTGTTACAGGCTAGATATACATACATAGATACGTACAACAGACACGAATTACAACATCAATTTGGGCGGGGTCGTGGGGCGGTATCGTGGGGTTTCATCAAATTTGTCTACTCGAGTAGCTTTGGAAAGTATTTTAGCATAGGAAATTACAACATCTAAGGTGGTTTTGCCGTCCAGTGAAATGTACTTTCAACTTGTAGATTTTCATCTATTTGCATTGTTAATTTTTGTTTGGTTTTGATTTCTTCTCATAACATGTATGCATACATATATATTCGGTAAAGAGTTTTGTGTCGTAGTGCTGAAATTTTGGATTTCGTTAAAAGGCAGCTTGGGTTTACCTAAAAATCATATCAAGTTCGGTAATAACACAAAATCGAACGTTGTTCAACACTTAAACGTTTTGCTTATATTTGATTTTCTTGTTTTTCATTTTTTGATTGTCGCTAAGAGCGTGCACAGTTTGGCGCAGTGCTGCTCAAACTGTGCGTACGCCATTTTGGTATTTGGTGTTGTAGGCTGTGCGTCATCTGTGTGACTGTGTGCGTGTGTGTGTGTGTGCGTGTGCTTGTGCATGTGTGTCAGGTTGGAGAGTGTGCCCATAAATCTAAAGAGAACAAAACAATATAAAAGAGACTCTTAAAATAAAAAAACAGCTCGACAGCGAATATTTATTAGAGCCTTGAGTAGATACTAAACTAAAAAAAAAGTCGTAAGTTTAGTGACTAAAACAAGCATAAATAAATAGTTGTATAATGCCTAGAAAAAAATGAAGCCAACCAAAGGAAAATTGACTAAAATGTTGGCATAGCCTTGTGCTTCTTCTTCACTAAGTTCTACAATGCGCGAGATTCTTGTCACATTCTTGTGCGAGAGCATTCAACAAATTAAATATATGTGTATATATATATATATATTGTATATAAATAATTAATGTAAAAGTAAACTCTTGATATAAAAAGTAATACACACAACCACATTAAATAGTAGAAATGGAGCACATGACGTCGCGCCAGACGAAAGAGAGCGAGAGTCTTTCTCTCTCTCTCTCGCTGACTGCGTCACATAACCTCAAAGTTAAGTGAGGTTATAAATTTCTAACTGTTTATAAATTTCTTTTTCATCTACGGTTTTGTTTTTGTTAAATAAATTATATAGTTTATGCTTAAAGGTTTAGACACTCAGAGTTTCAGCGTAGTTCGAATAGGAAGAAACCGTAAGGTTCGGTCTAGAGATAGAATAATTGTAAGTATATCATCTATTGATAAACATATGAGTCATTCACATACACAATAAATACACCGCCTATTACAGTTAACACTACACACACATGGACATAGAGTTCATGTGCTATTCAAATAGATAGACATAGTACATGCCCGCGAGTACTATAGCTAGTTTGTTCAGTTAGAAAACGCGTTTCCCTTTACGCGTGGTTACAGTTACAGTTACAGTTACAGTTACAGTTACAGTTACAGTTACAGCTACAGTTACAGTTACAGTTATTTAGATCTATAAGACTAATCGCTACGAAGACTTCTTGTTGTTTTTGTTTTTTTGCTTTTTTGCTTTTCTTTCCCTAACACAACTGCCGCGAATACTGAAAACTGAAGAATAACACGAGCTATCTTTCGATTCTTTCCGTTCCGATCCTGTCACATTTTACGTCTTCATCTCCGCCGTAATGCTGTTGTGCGACTTGGCTGGCGATATGGCCAGGCCAGCCCCACCGCTGCCCACTGCACCAGCGTCCAAGTTGAGTGTGAGATTATTGCCAGAGAGTGGGCCGGAGCCGCCGGTAACAGCCGTTGCCGCCGAGCAGCCATGATGGTGCGGTCCATGGAAGAGCACCAGGAAGCCGTTGTTGGAGACACAGCTGCGAGATTCCGCATCCTTGTCGAGTATTTGACGTGCCTGCCAAAAGATGGACCAGATATTATGAATAGAACAATAAAAAATTGTTATCCTAGATCATGAATTCTCTATTCAATATTTATGGACTATTTATGGCATTCAAATGTGGTTGAATACACAAATATTCAAATATATTTACACACACATACACACATACACACACACACACACACACACACACACACACACACACACACACACACACACACACACACATACACACACACATACACACATACACACACACATACACACACACACACACACACACACACACACACACACATACACACACACATACACACACACATACACACACACATACACACACACATACACACACATACATACACATACATACATACATACATACATACATACATACATACATACATACATACATACATACATACATACATACATACATACATACATACATACATACATACATACATACATACATACATACATACATACATACATACATACATACATACATACATAAATACATACATACATACATACATACATACATACATACATACATACATACATACATACATACATACATACATACATACATACAAACATACAAACATACAAACATACAAACATACAAACATACAAACATACAAACATACAAACATACAAACATACAAACATACAAACATACAAACATACCTACATAACTATCTACATGCATACATACCTGTATGTGTACAAATGTATATACATACACACAAAAACAAACAACAAAAAACAACAAAAATAAAAAAACAACAAAAATAAATTATAAAAAAAAATAATTCACAAAAAAAAATTATTCACAAAAAAAAAAAATAATTCACAAAAAAAAATTATTCACAAAAAAAAAATAATTCACAAAAAAAAAATACCAAAAAAAAAACACTTCACTACTAGCTAAGCATGAAAAACTGCGGGGCCTACTTGAATTCTTGAGAATCGAGGAGTAGAGCACTTAATAGAAATTCGTTATATTTAAATTTGCAGCATAGCGAAAATTAGCTTGGACTGCGTTTAGTATTAGAAAAGAAGTATACAAGCGTACATATATACATAAATGCACACACACACACTCGCCCACACACACACACGCACACACACACACACACACACACACGTATATACTATTTATATCTTTTCGTATGAAATACTTGTATTATTATAAATCTTGTTTCACATAAGTTCACTTTTATAAGATTTGTATAGAATATATACTTTATTTATTGCTAATTAATAATAATTGTCAAAACCAGTCTGAAAACAGTTGAGAATTACAAGATGCAAGCATTAAGAGTTTGCAGACTAGGTCTAACGTGAGGGTGGAATTTCCCCACGAAACACGAAACCCCTTCTTAGCGTGCACCTTCGTCAGATAAGGTAACTATGGTAAAAACTTCAGCTTCCTACTTAGCTTTGGCTCGGGACAAACAGTTTTATAGAGATGAAAAAGCTAATGGCACAAACTATGCCGGAATCGAAAACCGCAAAACTAAGTTGTATGAACAAGTTTTTGGTTTTACAAAATATCTTGAATATGTGGAAAAGTTTCACGAGATTTGACCCCTATATATTATATAGCTGACATAGGCTTGAACGAGCTAAGAAGAACTCAAGTGTAACTTTGCTAAAACTAACTAAAAAAAATCAAGAATTCTTCAGCTTCGGGATGTTTCCTGAGCCTGGTTTATCTGCAAGGGTTAACACGGGATCGTCACCCACCTTGGAGCGATGGTCGGCGAGCGCATTGCGCACGGCATCGTGCTGCTTCTGCAGTTCATCCGTGCGTTTCTCGAAGGTCTGCTTGAGGCGCACGCGTTCCGCCACGCCGCGCTCCACGACGGAGCTGGCCACCTCGCGTTTCATTCTGTTCAAGAGCGGGAGGAGGAGTGTATATAACAATAAGTAGGCACTTTTTTGGAGGAGAAAGAGTCGTTTCGAGTTACCTGACCAGCTCGTCGCGATCTCTGTGCACCGTGGCGAGATTCTTGACCTCGTTGCGCCGCGCCTCCTGCAGCTGATGCATCACCTCGCCGGTGACCTTGTCCAGGGAGGCCTTCAGCTGTTTCATTTGACTGGTCTGCGAGTTCTTGAGCACCTTCTCGGCGGCCGAGTAGATGGCCTCGTGGTACTTCTCCTGCAGTTCCCGATACTGTGTGGTGTACTCGCGGCAGGCGTAGCGCAGACGCGACTCCTGTGTGCCCTCCAGGCTGCTGGAGGCGGCCTCGTCGCCCAGTTCGCCAGCGCCGGCGCTCTCCTCGCTGCTGTCGCCCAGGTCGAGGGGGCAGGCGGGCACCTCGACGCCCGGCTCGCTGTACGGAGAGAAACAATTACTAATTTCAATGGCGTCATCTGGCAGTGACCACAACCCCAAAAAGCACAGTCGCCCGCCGGACACTTACAGGCTCCTGTTGCTCAGCCGCTTCACCAGCTTGTTGGTTATGGTGAACTTCGGTTTCTTGCCGCCATCGAGGGGGCTGAGCTTCTGGCCAGCGATCTTGAGCTTCTCCTTGTCGTGCTTCTTGCGCAGCGACTCGAGCTTCTTCTCCATTTCGAGCCGCTTCTCGCGCACCGACTTGTGCTCTAGTATCTTGTCCAGCGGCTCGGCCAACACCAGGTCCACATCGAACTGCGACGACTCCACCTGCCTAATCGACGTGCTCACCGACTGTTCCAGCGAATGCTGATGCTGTATGCCCGACGCCACAATGGAGACGCTGTCATCGTTGCGTCCGCCATCGGTGCGATCCGTTGGCAGCTCCACGCTGGTGGCGGCAATTATCGAAATGCTCGCCCGATGCTTCGGCGAGGTGGCTAGCGATTCCACCGGGCGCAGCTCCTTCTTTTGGCCACCTACTTGGACGAAAACGACTGAAGGATCAGAGACAATCGAGCAGAGAGCGAGAAAGAGAGCGAGCGAGGCGAGGCGAGAGAGAGAGAGAGAGAGAGAGAGAGACAGAAAGAAGAGAGAGAGAGAGAGAGAGCAAGTTCGAACGAGTAAAGGAGCAGGAGTTGGGAACGGGTGGGTCGGTGGGCGTTTTGGGGTGCAGTTTGTGTGTCCGTTAACCGTTTTGTGTGGTGGTGTTGGTGGTGTTGATGGTGTTTGAGGAGGTGGTGTTGGTGGTGTATTTTGTTTGTTGGGGTTGTTGGTGGGTGCGTGTGCGTATAACCAAATCCAAAATCCAAAAGTTTAACCGAAAGTTTTATGACATACAAAAGAAAAGTAGAAAGAAAAGAAATTAAATTAAAACACAACTCGAATGCTACCGATATCCTTGGAGAAGGGTCCTTCAGCCAACTAGTTGGGCCCAACTACAACCACTTACATGACTTGGACAGATCCTCGTCGGCATTGGCCAGAGCGTCCGTCTCATCGGTCAGCACAGAGAGCTGTATATCGCGCTTCTCGAGCTCGCTCTGGTATTTGATGGGATTGGCCAAAGCCTCGGCGAAATTGGAGAGATCGTCGGGCACATAGTCCTTGACGACAACGCACAGAAAGAGCGAGGCCAGCGCAATGGGCTGGCCCACTTCGGAGCGCAGATTGACATGCCGATAGCCCGGACAGAGCCCGATCACGGGCAGCACCCGATGGCCAATTAGCTTGCCGCCCTCCTCGTAGGCCGCAATGCGTATGCTGGCCAGCTCCGGCAGCACCACCTTCTTGAACACGAACGGTTCTTCGTCGTAGACAGGATTCATGCCGTTGTCGCGCACCGTCTTGGTGCGGAACTTCTTGCGTACCGTGTCCGCCGGCAGGCCGTACATGTCCACCTCGACAAAGGTGTTGACCCGCTTGTCGGTCAGGAACTGGCCCGAGAGTACGGTTATGGAAACGGTGCCAGCAATGATGCCGTCCACGGTGCTTTCGGCGAACGGATCGAGTCGCCGATCCGAGCGTCGCATGAATTCCGGCTTCAGCAGATAGCCCGAGCGTGCGTTGTACTCGAAGATGCCCAGATTCAGCTGCATGGCCAGGTCCAGGGTCTGAAAGTTCAGCGCCACCAGCTGGCAGCCCGCATTCCAGAACAGTTGCGGCATAAAATTGGAGCTATCGAAGCGTGTGCCCGCCGGATAAACCCGGGACAGCTGATGCTTGTTGTAGTTGACAAACTCAATGGGTCGCTCCTTGAGCAGAGTTGTCGCCTGCTTCTCATCAAACGAGGACATCTCATAGCAGCGATTCTTCTCTGCAAAGTCGAAGCTCATTAGCATTAGGAGTTGGGCTAGGGCTTCCGTTCTACTTACTCTCCGCATTCTCAAAGGAGCTGAAGTGTATGGGCTGCACGTAGTTGACCAGCGCTGAAATCTCGGCGCCCGCCTCCGTTTCCTTTTGGGCCTTCTCCGGCGGCGGCTCATTGCCGCTGGGCAGACTGGGCGTTGTATTGGGCAGGGATTCATCGTCGCTGGAGCTGTCCGAGTCCGAGGAGCCGGTGCTATCCTTCGAGCTCTGACGTATTTGCTGTCAAATAAAAGAGTGCTCTTTAGATCAGGTCCATAAATATTAAGGACTAGATGCAACTTCATCATGTCTGCAACTGTTGCAAGCATATTCATAAAATGAATGGGAAAGGGGAGTTGATTTTCTTGATTTGGCTTAGATTTGGATTCCATACAAAAGACATGTGATCTACCTCAACATTTTTATAATTGAACCTACTATCTTTTAAACAAACATATATAGTTTATTTTTAATTGTTTATATTTATTTATATTTATGCATGTTCAAGAGATTGTTAATATTTGCATAAATTTATAGATTTGAATAAACTTATTTGAAAATAAATACAAAACTTGACTGAATATTACTTTAATTAGCATTTTGAAATTTTCTGGTTTTAAGCCTTTAATAATTTAAATTAATTGATACAAAATTAAATGAATGTAAAACAAGCAGATTTGAAGCAAACTTGCAATAGAACACAAATTATGCAAATTCCGCATGAAGCTAATTTAATTGACTTTACGAAACTTTCTGTTTTTATCAAAAAACTTTTCAATTTGAATAATTAAAATAAATTAATAAAAAAAAAGTCGACATAAGTACTACAGCAACGAAAATGACATATTTGACGGCTTAAAATTTTCATTTTCATAATAAAGATAAAAAGACTGCAATTAATTGTAAATATTTGAGTAGGAGTAATAAATATACTATATATATACTGCCATAAATTATGGTCAGACATTATGTGACGGGTTGTAAACTTTTATTATTGAATGGCCATGCTCCAAAGCGGAGGTCACGGGCGGGGTGCAAGCTGCGAGGCGCAGCTGCCAATATGAAAGCTTTTAAAATGTTGCGTTGTTATCGCTGCAACAGATCCGACAGCCAAACAGGCAAACAGCCGGACAGCCGGACTGATGGACCATTGGACCAACGAACCAATGGACCAATGGAACGATGGAACGATGGAGCGACGGAGCGACGGATAACGTAGTCAATGGGTTCGGTGTCGATAATGCGAGCAGCGCATAATGGCAAGAAAATGGCGTAGATTGTGTTTCCCGCGGAAGGAGCTGAATGAGTGGCCGTAGCAGGACTTTGTACAATGTGCATGCAAGTCGACATTGCATTGTGCCTTGCAAAAGGCTCACAACGACAACCGAGCCACAACAGTATCTATATGCGAACCAGCCATCCGCCCATCCTGCTATCCGCTCAACTGTTCAGCTTTCTGCATTGCACATTTTCCGTCTCGATTCGCATCGTTTTGAATCGATTTGGCTTTCAAGGAAAACTGTGACGAGCTGCCGCCAACACAACTCAACTGGCTCCATGCCCGCCTCCCTCTGACCACAACTCGTGCGGCTAATGAGCCCAAAATGCAACGCACACAATGCTGCCCAAACTGTGCTAGTTGTTGTTGGGCTTTTGGCCGGAAGAGCTGACATCCGCTGCCATTAGCTTAAATTTGCAAAATTGAGGTCCCCAAACTTGTTGACTGGTGGTCGGTTGCCAGGGTTGTTGCCTGGCCACAACACCCACGCCCCCTTGCTTCCATGCGAAATCATGAATAATGATGTGTGCCCCAATAGCAAACGGTGCAATTAAATTAATATGCATAATGCTCATGAGGCCTACAAAGCCATTAAACCAAGCACTCAGCCAGGATATGAAGTGCGTTACAAAGCGAATGGCATATTGTCTTGGGTTTAGAGCGAGAGCAACAAAAGGGACAAACAGTAATATTAGAATCCATTGAAAATCAAGCAAATACTCTCCGAGTTGCGAGAATCAATAGATAATTGCTCCAGGCTAGGGTTTAATTTTTTTAAAGAATATTTTGAGTCTCAGATTTAATTACGCTTCGTTCGCGCAACCTCTTGTCAAGCTAATGTTAAAGTTACTGCTTATTTTGCTGTCAACCGTCAATTGCAGATCAATATAACTCAAAGAAGCCATAATAACATTCTAATTCTCAACCAGTTAGAGGCTAGAGGTTACATTTACATTTCTTTGTAATTCTCAAACAGTTCTGGCAGCTGGTAAACATTGCTTTAAATTTAACATTTACATAATTAAACATGTTTTTCTCTGAACAATTTGCTTTTATATTGATATTTTATTAACGATTTAATAAACTGCAAGCTTTAATTTGAAAAACAGATTAGTGAAAAGTTGGAAATCTGAATCTAATTTTAAGAACATGCTAAATTGCTTGTTAGCTTTAACAGGAAAATGGGTAAACGATTGTAACCAGATCAAATAATTTATGCAGCTTGTAAAGTCGAAAGCGATTTATCTACTCGGAACGTATAGTTTTCAGAAAAACGGATAATGTGATTAGTACAGGGTCTGAGTCTGCGAGTCGTCATAAAAAGTCGATATACGTTTTACAGAGAAGTTTGAAAATTGAATTCGAGTTGAATGTAATACAATTTTGGCAGATGCTCCGATGAAATGTTGATAAAGTATCAAGCTAAAATCAAAAAAAGTTAGGAATTAAAAAATATAATTAATTCGAGTGCCGAGAGAAGTCCTTAGATAATCCGAAATCGACGCATTCTTCCTATAAGCCATTTAGTTTTTATGCATAATTAGCATTTGGGAAATTTTAAACGAATTGCTACCTAATTAACATACAGGCACATACAACTGCTGAGACCTAATAAATTGCCCTTTACATAAACAAACATATTTTTTTTATGCTAAGAGTTAAGCTCTTGCAGAAATGTTGTATCAACAATAAAAGTTTAATCCCAACAAGTTGATGCACTCGTTTGAAAAGAGTTTTTTGCTGGCAACGTGATGCTCATCTTGAACAGGGTCTGGAATTGTGGGGGCAACTCTTTTTCTGGTTTACGGTTCGTTGACTGTCACTGGCCATCAAACAGCTCTTCAATTCATGCGTTTATTCAGCTTTCGCACATGTGTATCTATGTGTGTGTGTGTGTGTGTGTGGGAGTCGGTTTGTGTCTGTGCGTGTATGTGTGGTTGTTGTCATTACGACGTATGTAAACTCACAGCGTAAACACAGCAACGATGACAATCAACATCAAGAACAACAACTGAATACCTCCGCACACAGCAAACCCTAAGCTGGCGTGGGAGTTTGCAGAGCAGGGAATGGGGGGTGGTGGGAGGCAGGGTCAAGGGTTGGGACAGACAAACAGTGGGACAAATCAAGCGGGGTCTGCGGAGTCGAGAGGCAACAAACATCGCAAATAGAGGAACGATGTGTGCGTGTGCTGCCATTAAATGCAATTACAGGCATGCTATGACCACGCCCACACAGACACACACACACGTCCGCCTACACACACACGCGCGCGCACTTGAACATATAAACTTACTTGCAATGGCGGCGCATGTCCTCCGCCAGCCCCGCTTACAATGTCGCCATTTGCGGCGCCTGTCATTGTGCGTCCTGCTGCTGCTCCTCCGCCTACTCCTCCTCCGTCTTCCTGCGCTGCGGCAGCCACTTGTTGCGCATTGGCAGCTGCTGCCGCTGCCGTTGCCGCCTTGGCCGCTGCGTCAACTGAAAACAATTTATTGAATAAATACGAGATATATTATGCAACACCAGAAAGCAATAAAAATGCATGCTTAAAGTATGCTCGTCCTGATGATACCCTGTGGTTTAGTTTAGTTCGTTTTTGATGCTGATCAAGAACAAATGTTTCTAAACTCATATTAATTTCCTATTCCCCCTCTCGCCAATTTATATGACAATAGGGTATATGGCATGCGAATTATTTTACAGCATGTTAAGCGAAATGCGTTTTAAAAATTGTTTGTCCCCTACTGCAATAAGTGTATAATAAAATAAATGCAGCGCATTAGGTACGCGTATAATGCTGAAAATTGCGGCCCGGAGACAACTGTGCGGAGGCGTTGGCTGTGCCAATTGGCCAGTTGCGCTGGGATTAAATACAAATATGAGCGCCAGACGTATTCGCTGGCAATGGTCATAAAACTGTGGAGCTGCAACTGAGGAGCACTGCTCAGACGGGAGCTGGCAGAATGGCTCCCAGTAGACGCACAGCTGGGAGTGCAGCGGCAACTGCGACTGCAGCCAGTGGCAAAAGTCATTTGCATTTATAAATTGGCTTTTTGCAATTCATGAGCAAAATGTCAACTGACTGTTGCGCGGGGCAAAGTGCTGCAAAATGGCATAGAATGTCAGCCATGGGTAAATTGTGCAGTTGTGCATGCAAATGGATCCTGCTGGACTCCGCAGCCAAGGACCTGGCTGTGGCCCATTAGCCAGGACACGAACCAGACAACTAAATACATTTTATATGCAAAATACTAATAAAACTTTAGATGAGTGCAGAGTGCATACGACACGACAGCAAGCGGCACATCGAGCTCCTCAACATATGGCTGGGAGCTAAGAATATTGATTTGAATCAAAGAATCGACTCTCGAACTGAACGACATGCATAATTCTGGCCATTATAGAATACCATTTAAAAACCAAAACTAATTTCCATGCAAAATATCCTTTTATAGTTTAACTAATGGCATTCGATTTTGATGCAAAATATGTGAAGGCAGCGAGGAATTTATGACCCCATAATGTGTATTAAATGCCTTTTTACCCTGTGCCCATTGCAAGTGGATAAAAGGGTAAATTGGAATTGTTTAAATTGATGTATCTGGCAGCAGAGTGCTTCTCTGATCTCATAAGCTTATATATTTCCGATCAGCCCTGTCTGTCTGACTGCTTTGTCTCATTTTTGTGAAATCGATGCGATTCAATGCCCATATCTCGTATAGATGAAGGTAAATTATAAAATAGTTTAAGTTAACTTGATGTAAAACGAAAAACATTTATAAATATATAACTCTAAGGGTATTACAAATATTAAATCTACTCTTTAATGTAAATCAGAAATTTAAAAATGTAATATGCCATTGTGTGTCATTTAGGAAATTAGTTAAAAACTCGATGTGCAAGTTAATCCACGCCCTGAGTTTTTATTTAAAGTTGAAGAACAACAAACAACATCTGCGTGTGTGGAGCTCATTTACATTTGCCAGGCGTCAGGCTGTGGCAGACAGAAGGGCAGCGTGAGGCAAACAACTGGCTCAATGCTGTAGCATATATAGCAGCAACAGCAGGGATAATAATAATAATAGTTACATAAACAACAACAACAATAATGCCTGACATGACAAGCGCAATATAAAAAAAACGCACATAAAATTACGCATACGCCATGTGGCACCTGGACGAGAGTTAAACTGAGGAGAAAGCTCACCTGAGTTGGCCGTTGTTAGTTTATTGCTGCCACCAGGTGTGCCCTGGCCCATTGACGAGCTCGGCTTCTTGTGATGATGGTGATGATGATGATGATGCTTCTTTTTGTTCTTGATAATGATCTTGCGACGCAGCATCGATGGCGGCGGCAAATCCATATTGGGCTCCAGCGGATGCGAATCGAGCGGCTTATCCAGCAGCATATCGCCAAAGATTTCGCGGCAATAGTTGGCAATCTTGGCCTGGAAATGAGCAAAACGGATACAGTTAGTTTTGCCAACTGGCTGCTAACTGAAATTTGATGAACAGCCCGCAGCAGACTGAGTAACTAGCTTGCCAACTTTCCCATTGGGAAGCACGTGGTTTGGCCCTCTGTTAGTTACCTGTTCCCCATGGTAAATTTAGTTTATATAACTACTTTTAATGGTAAAACTTTAACCAGATGCCTGTGCCTGTGTCTGCACCTGTGCACCTTTCTTCCCTGCCTGCCTAAAAAAAGTTTGCCTTTGTTATTATCTCGTGGAGCTGAAGCATCAGGCAATTACCCCTCGAGTAGCTTCTGAGATTTACTCAGCCACACAGCAGCTGGGCTGCTTGAGTGCGAGGCTGGCTGGGGAAGAGGGCGCTTTCGGCTGGGCTACACACGTGAACGTGTAAGTTTTTTGTTTGCCTTCTGACGGATTGCTTGCCTAATGCGTGCGAACGGCAAGAGAGAGGAGCGTGTTGTGATTTTTACTAAATACACGAAATCAGAAATAGTTTTCGTGTTAATGCGCGAACTTTCCCTGAAGTTTTCGTGTTCAATCCTGTTGAGTCGTGTTTCAACTCGTGTTGAGTCGTGCTTTAAATCGTGTTGTGCTCAAAGATGACACGTACTGTATTGTTTAAGTCGTCCTGAGTTATGCCAAGTCTTAATTAGGCGTATTTAGAGTCGTGCCTCATCGTGTTAGGTTTTGTAGACTCGTGCTTAATTGCGTTAAGCTATGTTACCTTGTGCTAAAGTCGTGCCGAGTAGATTTGGGCGCGTGTCAAGCTTTGCAAAAGCGTCTAGCCTGCGTGTTTTCGAATTTACGGCATAGCTTTAAATAAGGTCATTTTGTGGCACCTGTTGATTAGTGTCCAATCGTGTTGAGTTACGTTTAAGTCGTGTGAGGACGCATTGAGTCGAGCACTTTTCTACTTCTATCGTATTGGTTAAGCACGCGCTCAGCTCTAGGCGGGAATATGAGGCGGCTTTTGGCAACTGTTAGTTTAGGACTAGTTACTTTTTGACAGGCAGGCAGCACAGCTGTCGAAATGCGGGCGAGTAATCATTTCTCAAAATACTTTTACAGCTCCTTTCCATTACGCAGTTATCCTGTTTTATTTTCGCTCGCTCGACTTACCTGTTGCCTGGGATTGCAGTGATTCTCGAAGCTCAGTATCACAGGGAATTCGGATGTTTTAAATGCGCTTTCCGCGATGGCCTCCAGCACGTCCTTGGCAAAAATTTCGGGCACAAATGTGTAGCCGTGCACAATGACCGGCTCCTCGGTGCGTCCGTTCCAAAAGTCCAGCTCGACGCATCTACACACAAACAGGAACAATAACAAATTATTAACGGCGATAAAATTAACTGGCGAAAATCCACAAAATGATGGCGCATAAAAATTGTGTTTATCAGTGAAAGCAGCAGGCGCAGCAGCGGCAACAAAAACAAGATTTGCTTTCTGCAGCACACCGAAGCCTAAATACACTTTTATTATTCCTTTCGGTTGTAATCTGGTAGTCATGTTTAATGGGGGGTTTTCGAATACATTGAAGGAATATTGAAAATCTTGATTGCCCATTTTAGTTAAAATGGAAAAACAGAAAAGTTTGATAAAATCTCATTTTTGATAGATTTTTCAATTGAGCTTAGTGATATAATATGGGGAGCATAGTGAAAATGTTGTATGCAAAATTTTGTCAAGATATCTTACAAAACATTTTTGATCAAAAGCTTGTATAATATTTTGTAGCGGTTTTTCAAATGAACATGGCTTTATATACTTTATATATCTCCTTCTATGCGTTACACATTTTATGCCAAAATTATAATACCCTCTGAAAGGGTATAAAAATGTTTGCCATGTCCTTGCAACATCTTTTGCGTCAATAAATTTTGTGATGTGTGCATCGTCAATGGCAAGCGAGAGCATTTGCTGCGACTGCGACGGCAACGCAGACGGCGACGGCGACAGAGGCAGCGGCGTCAGCGGCCGCCATGTTGATGATGGTTGCAGTAAAAATGGCGACCATGCAATTTCCGTTGTACTTAAAAGCAACTCAGCGGCAAAAATGCCACACACACACACACACACACCTGACACATTGTATGCGTGTGTAGACGACAGAATGCAAGCGTATGTGTGTGGAGGCTAATACACACATACAGACTTATGTACGGGGGGACTGCAACAAGGTCACGGTCAGAATCGAAAATATAGGCAACTGACCACACACACACACACACACACACACACACACACACACACACTCGCACGCACGAGTGTGTCCATTTAATTGCGTAATTAAAAGCTCCCACCACGTATCCATACGCCCAAAAGGCGCCCGTCATCACTTACCTGCAGCCAGCTAGCAGACATTGCCTGTATATCTCCACGGACGATTTGCCCGTCAGCTGATGGCCCGTCAGGTAGGTGTTGTGCGAGGAGTTGATGAAATAGTGCGACATCGGCTGGTCCATATCATCGCAGAGATCAAGCTTGTTGGGCGCCATTATTGGATTATCATCGCTCATTAGATACCTAACATGAAATGAGAAACAGAACAAAAGTGAGAATG
The DNA here is from genome assembly GCF_030788295.1 of Drosophila virilis. Classification (NCBI taxonomy): domain Eukaryota; kingdom Metazoa; phylum Arthropoda; class Insecta; order Diptera; family Drosophilidae; genus Drosophila; species Drosophila virilis. Next base: position 12,268,608 of record NC_091546.1, on the reverse strand, counting down.
TGAATTTCAGTAGAGCTTAAAGCCATCTGGCTGAAAGTTTTCATGGGATTTCAAAGGGTGAAAGTTATAGTTAAGATAGTAAAGTTCAAATAAAGGGGAGACTGAACTTGGATTAAATAATTAGTTAGATTCTAGAAATTATACGGTAGTTGCCTAAAAAGCTTTCATATGCTTTCCAAGAACTTTTGTTCAAGGTAGTAAGTCAAGGTTTTTTCTCTTCTAACTTGTCAAACTGTGAACTTGATTAAACCTATACTTTTAAGCACTTGCTCACAGTTGCTTGCTTTTCTATGATTGTTATAGATAAAAGCTATTATGTGCTTTCGGGGAGTTATTTGTTTCTTTTTAAGCTGTAAAAATGTTAAGGCCTTTATTATTTAAGATTTCGAGTTGAGCTTATGTTGTGGTTATCTGCTGTCATTAGGCCTGGGTCAAGCATCATATTTTAATGCGCTTAGTTATAATATTAGTTAATATTACCGAAACCTTTCATGTACTTGTGAAGCTGGAGCAACTGATTTTTGTTGTCAATTTGCATGAGATTTATTTTCCTGTGAGATTCAATAAATTAATTTGTTGAATTTCGTACGAGTTTCTAGAGGCTATTAGTGTAGGTAATGTGCTTTTATAAACTTTCTTGCTTTATATCTTGCTTATGTTAAGTCCATTACTTTGCTTAAAGCTTTAAAAACGTGTTTATATAACTTACGCCCAAACCTATTAATCGAGTGGCTTAACACGTAAACAAACATGCATATATTTTGTTATTGTTGTTGAATTTTTTGCATAAGTTGCATGTGATATATGAAGGACACGGAACCACGCGTCCTTAGCGCCCGCTGCTGCCTGAGACCCAGCAAACAGTGAAGTGAGCGGCTGCCTGATGATGACGATGATGAAGATGACGTCTTGGCCCCGCGTCATATGCAAGCGGTGCGCTCTTGTGGGCCCTGGAGTGCCGTCAAGTGACTCTAACAGGCGTTTGCCGAGCACACGATAAGCTGTCAGGTTCAGGCGCAGGGCCTAAGGACGTGCGGTGCCTCATTTAAGGGTTTTGCGATAGGTTGGGTCTTACCTCAAAAAGCCATCCAAACTAAGCTGGCCCTTTTGTGCGTTGAACTTGTTGGGCTCGTATTGCTGTATGAGCTCCTTGGCGCGTGCATTGTTCGCATACGGATAGAGTATCTCGTTGAGGCGTGGATCGCGTTGCGTCTTGTTGAGAAACTCCACCAGCTGTGCTATGGACATGCATTTGCGCTTTGAGTTACCCACGCTGTAATAAATAGAAGCAGGGATTAGCTGCCAATCTACATTCAAGTGATTAGCTTAATGTACTCACATGCTGTCGAAGAGACGTTCCACCTCGGAACGCTGCGTCAGATATTTGTACAAATTATAAAAGTCCTCAAATTGAAATTTCGACACCGATATGCTATCGACCTTTCCCGATGGCAAGCCGGTCACGTCCAGCGCCTTCTCGACACGTTTCCGATCCTCTTTATTTTGCGCAAAAAGTTTAATGATGCTAAAGTGGTCACGACCAGGACGATAACAGACGATGGCACCGGCGTTCCAGGATAGTGAGGCGAGTTGAGGGAGTTCGTTGTCCAGCCAGACAATGCGGTTCGTGTTGTTGATGATGTTGTCGACGTCAGTGATGCATGAGCCACGTTTCGGCCACATTGAGTAGTTACGCGGGAGAGACGGAGAGTGAGCGAGCGAGGGGAGCGAGAGGAGCGAGTGCAGGAGGAAAATGCGAAAAGAAATTGGCGTAAATTTCAATTTTCTAGGCAGCACTTAACAAATATTGTCAAATACTTCAACACACAATGCACAAAAGCCAAGAACCCCAATCACAAGCCCAACCTCAACCCTGGCCCTTGTCGGGATCAGGGTCACGGTCAGGGTTTGAGGCTTAGGGTTTGGGTTTTTGAGACATGGCTATGCTACTGTGGCAATTACTTTTTCACTGGGATGCGTCCGCTTTTGTCCACCTGCAGACAGAGCTTTGTGTGCGCCTTCTGCAGGAACATAATCGCCGAGCCGTTCAGCTGCGACAGACTATAGGCCAGCTTGATGAGGCCATCCGTCCAGATCTGGAAGAAGACAATACAAGCAAGCGGGCTAAGGTCAGCATACAGAGTAGTGTAAGAAAATGTAACATGAGTCGAGCAAATAAATCAATTCAATTTAATAAAACTCAAAAGAGAGCTCAATAGTTCAAGGAGTTCAGTCAGTTAGAAGTGAAAGATTGCCAATGAAAGGTTTCTCAATGTGCTTTACGCTTAAAATTGAATTTATTTTAGGAAAGAGGTCAGCATTCGGATGTACATGGAAATGAAAAATGGCATAAATAAAAGATGGGCATTATACGAATTCACAAATTTCCGAGTTTCCATTCGAAAAGCTCGTTGCTTCAAAGCAAACACAAAGTTCACGGTTTGAACCAGCGACTCCTCTTAAAAATCAATTCAGAATAGAAAAATTCAATTTATGATATTCTTTATTATTGTTTATCGAAATTATTATATCATTCATTATCTATTATTATAAAAATAGCTTGTTTCAGCTTGATTTGATCTGTTCTTTAACCAACTAATGCAATTTGCACTTGACGCATGTCAATAAGAACCCAACATGGAAAGGGGACAGAAATCGACAATTTTGACTGTGACTATTCAAGTTAAAACAACTCGAAGCACTTAGATAATTTTGTATTTTATATCTAGGAAAATTGATTGATCTTTCGAATCGAAACGGGCCAATAATGTTCTCAATTTCCTTTTACTATTTTTATTGGTTTCTATGTTTTCAGCTTTGGCTTAACATGCTATTGGGTATGAACTGAGTTTTGTACAGTTCCACAGTTGGATAGTTTGCCTTATGTGTGGAATGAATCTAATTGCATTTCCTGGCAGACATGTCTACAAAGCGCATTTATGTACACTGCCTTTGTTAGACGCTTTTCAAATAATTAAACAAAACACCATCTCTGCCCTCCGCTTCCAGTTACCGCAACATTTATGCCAAAAGCTGCATGTTTATTTATTTTGTGCGGATTATATTTGTGTGCCCCGAAATTCCGTAAAAGTTTATGAAATTTTGGCATTCGATGTTGTTTATAGGAGCGCTTGCGACGCGTGCCAAAAATAATAACAATAACATGAATGCACGCACATGCCGCGCTGCTAGCTACGTCGTCCGAGTCCGGGTCCGTGTCCGGCTCTGACTGTGCCCCGGATAGACGAGCCCGTGATAAAATATAGAACATTGATTTTGACCGACCAGCAGAAGGCTGGCAGCTCCAGCAAGAGCAAGGTCACCTCTGTGCCAGGGGCGGGGCACTGTGGGTTAAAATGGGACTTTGATTCTGAAACGTATTTGGACTGTGTCCAGTCAGACAATGAAAAGGCGTGGCAAAACCAGCCCTTATGTTAAATCAATAAAATGTGTTCGACAGTCACTTATATTTTTACGCGCATTCGACAAACGGTTAAAAATAGCCCCAGCAACTGGCGACAGGTGTGTCCCAACGTATCCTAATGACTAGCACAATGCGCGCATGTGTGTGTGTGTGTGTGTGTGTGTGTGTCTGAGTGGATAGATTAAGTCGCTTGGACTGAGGATTATGTAAGGGTCTGTTCCAAATTTTGTACACTGAAAAATCGTTTTGATTTTAAATATACTAAATACTTTAAATGTTTAGGAATTTAAGATGATGGTGCTGCAGAATTTTTGTTTTGTTTTGAAAATAACCTAGTCTCAAACATATTTTAAGGTATTCATTAATCAGTTTAATGAATCAACCCAGTTCCCCTCTACACAAATATTTATAAAATTTAAAGTTTCAATTGACAAAATATAAAAGAAAATGGTAAATTATGTTAAACGTCATTGTTTATTGTAAGGATTAACCCGATTTTATGATATTTTACCTTTTTCTTCTAAAAATTATTAATAATAATAGAAACACGCGAAATATTTTAAGCACAAATACTTTTCACGTTGTAAACTAATATTTGAAACTTAGCAGATTTTGAAACTGTCTCGAATTGCAAACAAATTTGGAATTCGGAATATGCCTGCATATCAACAGTTTCGCGCGCGCGACCCACTTCCCAATTCCCAAATGATTTTCTAGGTGTGTGTGTGTCTGTGTGTGTGACCCACTTTTTCGGTCCCAAATAGCTTTTGATGCCCCTTCAATGCTCGCATTTCAATTGTCGTCAAGTTGTCAATTGGCCATAATGAGCAGCTGTTGGTATTGGAGCATTGCCAAGAATGAACGACCAGCAGCGGCACCTCCCCACTGGCATACCTCTTTCAGCTTACCTGGGCAATATCTCGTCGTGTGCAGCAAAAGTTGACAAATGTCATGTTGACAAAATCAGAGCCATGGCAAATGGTGACGGTCTTCTCTTCGAGCGTGTCCTGCGGTCCCATCGTCACAATCTGGCGCAGCTTGGCGTCCTGCAAGGAGACGCAAGACAAAGGCAAACGGGCAATGATTATTATTAATTACCAAGCATAAAGCACGCCCCCAAAATGAAGTTTTATGGCTCGTGGCCACTCTCGTAAATCGAAGCCATATCCTTAGCCCTAATCCAGTGAGTGTGCCGACAAAACTCATTTGGCTGCTCGTAAATCAAATAACAGGGCAATGGGATAACCAGACAGCCAGACAACTGGACTACTCCAAGGCGCCATAATTCAATTAAATATCACAAAATGGATTTACGAGAGGTGCGGAACACAACTGCCGAGAAACGCGCCATACTGGACACACCCAGCAATTCAACCCAGTAAAAAGAAGCAAGGCGTCCAGAAAAGTCTAACAACTACTATAATGAAAGAACAGCTGAGAATCGCCGAATACTGTATGCACTGATATCATTTAGCTCTATTGAATAACGAAATAAATATCAAAGTCTAACTTTGATGAGATTTAATATGTTCAAAAAGCCTTTGTAACTTCAATTTACTTGGTTTAGTTATTATATGTGTATAATTAAATCAATACGATTTTGTACACTTATTTTATTTTATTTTCCAGTTTATGTTTTGGTTAAGAGCTTTTCTGGATCTAGATTTTAACGCTATGAATTGTGCTAGTCAAATTGAATTACCAAACAAACTTTCCATGATTTTTTTTGTCTAATTTTAATTACTCTTAACAATAAAAATCTTGTTTCTATGATTCAGACTTACTCATTTATAAAAATCACTATAAAAATACTTCGAGACTTGACGTATTTCACTTGTTCTGCATAATCCATCGGAAAGTGGATACGTGTTTCACTGATTTGGGGAAGTCAACTCGAAAGACTGTTTTGTTTTTTAATGAATCGAGTACAAACTTATTTGCAAATACCTAGGTAGAATATTATTTGAAATGTGATTCACCGATTGCGATAAATCTACTGGCTGCAAATGGGGTGTGGAAAAGTTAGCTCAAACGTCACACTTTATGTGACAAGTTTAAAATACCCTCTGCAAGAGTATATTAACCCAACTAGGCTAAATGTAAATCAGCCCGATAGCCAGATAATCACGCAACATGCTCTACAAAAGTGAAATAGGGAGAAATGGAGATAGAGATTGCGAAAAGGAAGAGGCGGGGAAAAGAATGACAGGACAAGCGACTGTTTGGCGAGGCAAGCGTCGGTATTAGTTTTGGCTTTGTTGTCAGTTTAGCAGCTGTCCCCGTCCGTCGTCTGTTGCACTGGCTCTGAGTGGCAGTTGCATCGATCGAGCGGCGGTTGCTGTGGCAGTGGCAGTGTCTTATCCGTGGACTTCATTGTTGTCGCCCCGCTGGGCGTTTAATGACAAATCCAAAATCAGCTTCAGGATTATCAGCGCCCTTTAAAATGCATGACACACACACTAACACACTCACATGAAACGGGCGGAGCTAGGAGCTAGGGGCTGTGTGTTGGCAGCAGCATGAATTTGGCATTAACTTTGGGGCAAGTCATGCCTTGATATTTACAGTAAGCCAAACTGACTCTGTGTGTGGGCTTATGTGCCTGTCAGCCCTCCCGTAGAGCTGCCGACCTTAGCACATTTGACAAACTGCTGGATAACTACGGACAAATGCCACTGGAAAATATGTGGTGTGCGCTGTTTGCATATGATGAGTATTTAGATATTTGAGCTCTCCTTATTGGACCATATCAGGTAAGTATTTTCAATATAAACCCGCTGCAAATAGTAAGCATGTAAACAGCAGGCTGTGATTCAAAGGTTTATATACAAGGAATTTAAATAAATATATGTGCGCAAACACAAATTAATATTAAGCTGTGTTCAAGCAAAATTATATCAAATCTGACTGAAAGCCTTTAAATTAAAGGATTGAAAAGAGCTGAAACAGCTCCGACAATTTAATGCTAAGAATATCGGAGCATAAAAAGAAACTTGGAAATTTTAGAAAAAAAAAAAAATGAAAAGAAAATAAATCAAAGATGTTTCGAACTGTTACCTCGCACTTGCAGACAAAAGGAAATGGCTCTATCAGCTCCGCTCTTGATGCTGATCTAGAATATATATGTATATGCGTCACACATTAATACGCTTTACAAATGTATGTCCTTCAACAAAATTCTCACCATTTGACTCACAAAAACATACATGCATACTATGGTTTTCTCTTGATATAGCCGAGTTGGAAAAGAGTACCTGAATCTGAATCATCCTGTTTGTCTTATTGAATAATGCATAAAATGGGAACGGAGTAAAAGAATTGTGGTTTATAAAGACTTATGGAACAGCGGTTATTTTCTATTTTAGCAAATGATGAATCTGGACATTGCGTAAATAGGGTTTTGTGTGGCGCAATTTAATTTTATATCGTTTCAATTTGTTGACTTTATAAACAATAAGAAACTCTATATACAGACCAGCGTCTCTTTATGATTAATACATCAACTTTTTAAAATTTCAACCATTAGATAACGATATTTTTAAAAACAGACCCACACTCGGGTATAGTAGGTAAAAGTAGACTTGCAAAGTTAGGGTTAGTATCTTGGTTTGTGAATATCCTAATAACAAATTAATTACTAGTAAAAATAAACGCTTCTAGGAAATTCGTAGATCATAAAGATCCATTTTTGGTGAAATAGCTGTTAGCTGAGCAGAGACGGGTTACGGATTGAACTCAACCTTGACCTTAGGCGGCCCAGCCAGCAATTGGATTGAATTCTCTATAAGATGGCATCAATAACTCGACACTGCATAACGGGCTTTGGCTGCTGTCAAAAGCGATTACAATCGGTTCGGCTGTAGCCCAATCAAAGGCCAACAGAATAACAGAACAGGTGAAAGCAGCATGAATGCAAAATGGAGCCAATAATGAGCTTTTGCCGTCCAAGTACGTTCTTAACCCTTGATCCTACGGTCATGCGTCCATTGAGCCAAGGGCACTTTTTGACTTTTGCAGTAAGCTGATTGACACACCACAAGGGGGTGCTTGACGGGCAGCTGCTCAACGGCTATCACGTGGCAGGCTGTGGCAATTAAAGCGTCATTCACTTTAACATCAGCCTGGTGGCCGCACGCTTGGCGTTGGGCCATAAAAAGGCAATGAAAACTGCCACCTCCTGCCCGTAACCCCACGAGTGCTTTTCGCGGGTCCTGAATGCGCCGCCGTTAGAGCGTCATAATTTGCTTTTAACTAAAAACTAAATCGAGCCAATTTGTCGTCCTGAATAATGTAACAGCCAGCCAAGGAGACAGACAAAGAAAGAGAGGGAGAGAGTGCGACACAGGTACAGCTGGAGGATTTTCGTCCTTGCCAGGAGATTTCACGGGCACTGCAGGAAGCGCAAAGCGGAAATGACTATGGTGATTATCTTAATTGCTTCACACGTTCCTCTCAAAGTTTTATTTGGGTAGGTTCTACTCAGCTGACGCCTGTATCTGTACTGGTACCGGCAAATTCTATGACGCTGGCTCGGTATTTAAATGTTAAGAGCCCTCTTTAGCTAACTATGCATGGAAAGGGTTGCTCAGGCCCGACTCTTATAAATTTACGACGGTTCCAATGCCGCATTTCATTACTAATTTACTAATGGTTTTAACGAAATAGGACAAATGTATATATATATGTATATATATAAATATCCAATATTTCGATATATTTCGTCATGATTTCATTTCGTTTTGAGATTTTGCTAGTCGTGTAGAAAAATGTTACAAAATTTTTGAACAGAGAAATTAAAAAAAAAAAATTATTTTATTCAAAGTCCATCAAAGTGCATCGCAACAAAATGCGTAGGCAGCAATCAGCACCTCTTTCGCAAGAAGAGCCCACCCAGAAGATACCGAATTTGGCCCAGTTAACTCCCTACGATGTAATGCGAATGCAAAACTGCAAAGGCTATAAGTTTCGAAAGAGTGAAATGTATCCAAGCATCAGGCCGCCAGTATCCCAGTGTAATCCCAGCAAGACGATTGCTTGGTTTTCAAAAACGATGGATGCTAACGGCTGTGGATGCGTGGATACTCAATTGTTGAATAGAAAATATAAAAGTTCAACCATTGAAAACGCGGAACTCGTGTCGAAAAATGTTTTAACTGGGACAGGCAAAAATATGTTTCATCTATGCAAAATGAACAATCAGCGAAGACAGCAAACACAAAATACCCCCGAAAGGGGTATCAACAATATGCTTGACTGGAGCAAAGTGACTCCCTACGATTTCATGCGAATGCAGAACTGCAAGACGTTCAAGATTCTCAAGTGCGAGACTTATCCCAGCATCAAGCCGCCAATATCCCAGTGCAGTACTACGCAGACAGCTGAGTGGTTAGCCGATGTGGTTGAGGACGCTGGCTGCGGACGATACTTTGATATGGAGCAGGACGATGTCATGGACGTCTGGAGAGAAAGCCCAAATAAGCAGACGCTGAGCTATTACGGCGTGGCGTCGGCCCATCCCCAACCGGAGGCATTAATGTTCAATAGGGTGATCGCAAGATCTCTCGAAAAGGCAACTGCAGTGAAGCCTGCATCGCGCAAGCCCGAGGCCACAAAACCGCAGATCATGCCATATACCTCATGGCCCTGTGGGAAATTTTTGCTCAATCGTCAGTTGCTGCAGGCAAAGGTGACCAATATGCCCACAGTACAAAAAAAACTGGATCCAAGCGAGGCATTCACCTTATTGCACTGCCCCAAACCGACAGAAACTGAGCATCCGTTTCTCGAAAGCCAACCCAAAGTTGCTCTCACAAGTGCCCTCGATATGGACCGACCAGTTCCAAAGCCCAAGCACGGGCTTAGGCGCAAGCACAAATATTGCGAATTACAATGTCATATTCCGGAGAATAAATGCACGGACTATGAATGGAGAAAATACAAGCAAGATCCCAAGCCGATTGAAGCGGCCTTTGAGAAGGAGATTGAAGAGATGGAGAAAGGGGAGCCTGAGCCTAGAAACTACGATGAGCTATACTCACACCTAGTGACCTGCTTTGAAACTGAGGACAAGGACCCACTGTGTGATTATTATGAAAAGTGCTGTATGCCTCCCGCAAAACATGCTCCGGAGGTTCCTAGTCATGGAGGCTCGCGTGTTCCTGAAAAAGGTATTCACCGTCGCCCTCCCCAAGTCCCAGATGGTGCTCCTGAAAAACCAGTGGGGCATAAGCCAAAAATACCCAAACCTCCCTCGTTGGTGGGTACTGAAACTGGCGATGGAAAGCAGCCAGAGCCTCCAGAAAAACCAGTCAAAGAAAAACCGATCAAAGAAAAACCAGTCAAACCAGTGAAAGAAAAAGAGGAAAAACCCGAAAAGGAAAAACCTGAAAAGCCAGTTAAGGAAAAACCTCAAAAGCCAGTTAAGGAAAAACCTGCGCCTAGTGGCACCTCGGAAGCAGACTACCCCCCTGAAGAAAAGAAACCCGCTAAAGAAGGCAAGTTTCCACAGAAGCCAGACAAACCGGGCAAAAAAACACCTGAAGTAGAGCCTCCCCCAACAGAACAGCCTGAAATTGTACCTGAAGATCAGCAGCCACCAACTCCCGTTCCAAGCACTAGGCCTGAACTGCCTAAGCAGCCGATGAGGCCTGAAAAACCAACTGAAGGAAAGAAAAAACCACCCAAAAGACATCCAAAAAAACCTCAAAAACCCAAACGAGTTCCACCTGTAACAGACCCGTGTGATCCGGTCAATGACTGTCCCTGTGAAATTTGTGAATTCATGAAACGGCGACAGAAGGAGTCGGACACCCCACTAATTCGTCAACTGAAGCAGGAAGAGAAGCGCCGGCAGCTTCGGGATTACTACAAACGGATGTGCCATCGCGAATATCTCAAGTGGCGGAAGCCCGAGTACCACGCTCCTCAACACAAGTGCGATGGTATTGTGTGCGACAATTTCTTCTGTCGGAACCCAAAATTAGGGGAGTACTGCGAGTGCTTGGATGCCATGCAGAAGCTGCAAAAAATGCTTGGACCCAAACATTGCATTGTAAAGAATGAGCTGATATTCAATGTAGAGGATCTGAGGCGTCGTATATGTAGGCGTTTTTGTGACTGCCTTTAGAGATCATTCTCAATGGAAGAATATACAAAGTCAATTTGTGTCTGTCTAAGAAGTGGGTGTCTAGCAGAATTGCGAACTGGTGTAACTTGGATATTTTCTCGGTGTTAACTTGAAAGTGTGCCTAATATGTTTCGATCCCATTGAGTAAATCAGTATGTTGTTCTTCTTTTGCCAAAACACCCACAGATGAGTTGTCTAAGTACTCAGTATGTACTACTACTTTGTTTCAGAAGATATAGTAGTATTATAATGATAGGTAGGAATTTGGGCCTATTGCTAAGGATAATAATTTCTCATATTTAGTAGGCTAGGGGCTCAATGCTTGTAGATAATATATTTGCCTAGACTTTTACTTTTGTAACCTTTCAGTATCATGTGTAAAATGGTTTGAATCGAATCAACCCAAAATTTAAGTAATGTACTATTTGCAAAATATTGGTTTTTAAAATTTCAGATTTTATAAGGCGACCAGTTTTATGATATTATGAATACTAGAATATTGAAAAAGGAAGGGAAACAATCCCAAAGAATAGTTGACTCCTCTCACTTGACGCCATATGATTTGATTAGGATTCGGAACTGCAAGACCTTTAGCTACTGTGAGGATGAAAATTATCCTTCCATCTTGCCGCCAATATCTCTGTGTGGTTCTGAGCTTACAAGTCAATGGTTATCAGAAGCAGCTGAAAAAAACTGCTGTGAGCGGCCTGTTAATATGGAGATAGATGATATCGTAGAGGTCTGGAAACAAATCCCGTATAAGGACACACTGACCTACTACGGCATAGGTGCCGACATTCAGACGCCAGAAGCAGTTGTTTTTAACCAGGCAATTTTGAAATGTCTTGATAAGGTCAAACCGGAAGGGGCTGCAGTTAAGATACAAAAAAATACGCATATTCCGGTCAGACCACAAAAACATGAAACAAATGTTTCGGGAGCCTTGGTTTTGAATCGTCAGTTGTTGAGTTCGAAAATTACTCAAATGCCCGTTGTGCAACAAAAGCTATATCCAAGGGATGTAGGCTCTTGGCTGCACTGTCACAGGCCAACTAAGCCCGGGTACCCGTTTATTGAAAGCCAAACCAAGATACCTCCTACAAGCGCCCTTGACATGGAACAACCTGCTTCGAAGCCCAAACACGGTCTCAGGCGCAAGCATATGTACTGTGAATTTCAATGTAATATTCCAGAGAATAAGTGCACAGATTACGAATGGAAGAAATATAATGAAGATCCTAAGCCATATGAAGTGGCCCTTGAGATGGAGATGGCACAGGTGGAAGAGGAAAAAATAATCGAGCCGAGAAACTACGACGAACTATATTCGGAACTTTTGACCTGCTTTGAGCAAAACACTCAACCTGATCCTATCTCTGAGTTTTACAAGAGGTGCTGTAAGGGAATGTCGGAATATGGCCAAGATCTTGATGGTGGTTCTCGTGGTGGAGGTTCTCGAGGACGTGGACATGGAGATGGAGATGCTGGAGATGAAGGTTCCGATATTGGGAAAACAGCTGGTGAAGGCGACGTTAGAAAACCAGGTGACACGGAAGGTAAAGGAAGAAAGAAAGGTAAAGGTAAGGGTGAACGGGGTAGTAAAAGAAAAAGTAGGGGACGCAAGGGTGGACCGGGTAAGAAGGGAATAAAGGAACATTTACATAGGGGGGATTTAAGAGAACCTGACGGAGATTCAATGCGTGATGGTGAAAACAATTGGAAATTACATAATCGAACAGACTCATCAATTTTGCGCGAGCGGATTAGAAATGAAAGAGAACGTGAGAAAACAGAACTAGAAAAAACTCTTAAGCTAACCCATACCAAAACTAAAAAAAAAAAATATAAACGGAAGGGTAGTAGCAAAAAAATTAGTAAGCTTGAGGTGGTAAAAGATTGTCCCTGTGATATTTGCAAGTTTATGCAACGTCGACAAGATGAGCCGGACACCCCACTCATTCGTCAAATGAAGCAGGAAGAGAAACGACGCCAGCTGCAAGATTACTACAAACGGATGTGCCATCACAAATATCTCAACTGGCAGAAGCCCGAGTATCTCGCGCCCCAGCACAAGTGCGATGGCATTGTGTGCGACGATATCTTCTGCCGAAACCCCAAATTAGGGGAGTACTGTGAGTGCTTGGAGGCCATGCAGAAGCTGCAAAAAATGCTTGGGCCCGAACAGCGTATTGTGAAGAATGAGCTGATATTCAATTTAGAGGATCTGAGGAGTCGTATATGTAGACGTTTTTGTGACTGTCTTTAGTAATCATTGTTTAAAAAGAAAGCCAAATCAAATGAATTTGGGGCTATTCACGAAATATAATTGTATGTTTGTAGGTAGTAAACCCTTTATTGTGATTCAAAAAATAAACATGTTTCTGATGTTTGGATAGAAACTTCTGCTTTGTCTTATAATATGTAATGTAGCAGATGTGTGTAACTAAATCTTGTACAAATTTTTTTTGGTAGGTATGCTACGGCTATGCCCATGATAAATTAATGGGAGAAAGTAGATGGATAAATAAATAAATATAAATAAATAAAATAAATCAACACTATTCAAAAACCCTTTGTTGATAGTTAATGAGATTTGCTAAAAACCTGATTTAAATATCGATTTTTATTTGAAACAAGCTCGTACTACGTACGGACGGTCGCACATAACTAGATGCACTCGACTGTTGATGCTGATCAAGAATATATATACTTTAGGAGATGCTTGTTCAACCCAGTTTTAATAGTTTCATGGACTTAAAAGGAGAAAAAGCAAAAAATCAAGAATCACAACGCATCGCCATGGTACACACCTGTAGCTACAAAGGTGTGAAATATGCGCTAAATGTAGCAGCTTTAGGTTCTGTTGTGTTCTGTAAGTATCTGTACCAAAAAATATATATATATCTTATAAAATTAAACACATTCATATTTGGATGGAATAGGGTAACAGATTTTGAGGTCCACACATGAAAATAAATGATTATAGAGACACACGCATTGGCTTTTAGAAAAAAAGCATAGCCTACCTTACTGCAATATTATTTCCTGGGGTAAAATATCGAAGCTTACAGTTCATTATACAAAAAGTTTTAAGGCGAATACATCAAAATTTTTAATGGCAGTAAAGGCTTTTAGCATGTTTTAATAGATCTTACGTATTGACATTTTATTATAAAATCAAGGTTAATATAAATATGCAAAGACAAGACACACTAAATAGGAACAGGGACCAGCCAACTACCTATGGGGTCCTACGATTGCAAAACTGCAAGGACTATGCATTTCGGAAGGGTGAAATCTACCCAAGCATTAATCCTCCAGTAGCTTCATGTGGAAATAACGCTACAAATAGGTGGTTGTCTAAGTTTGTTAATGAAACTGGTTGTGGAACCCTTGATCCGAAAATTTTAACAAACCTCAACAAAAATGCATATGGCAAGCAAGATGTTACTAAGTCCACTCAAGAAAGTATTGATGGTCCCCGCACAGCACGCAGATACCTTAACCACCCAGTAGAACTCTCCCAAAGGAAGCTAGACTATAGCCAGCTCACTCCCTATGATTTAATGCGGATGCTAAACTGCAAGATGGCAAAAGTTCAGGAATGGGAGACTTATCCCAGCATCAGGCCTCCAATATCCCGCTGTAGTGCTGCACTGACTGCTCAGTGGATGGCCGATTCTATGAGAGATAGTGACTGTGGACGCCCATTTGACATGGAACACGATGATATTGTGGAGGTCTGGAAGCAAAGCCCAAATAAGGACACACTGGGTTATTACGGAGTAGGCTCAGATATTCACAAGCCGGAGGCAGTTGTGTTTAACCAGCTCATTTCGGAATGCCTTAAAAGGGTTATGCCGGAAGCTACCAAGGATAAAAAAGCAACAACCATTCCACCTGATGATGAAAATGTGAAGAAACCCTCTAAAAAAGATGTTCTTAATCGTTTATTGCTAAAGTCAAAAATTGATAGAATGCCTACTGTACAGGAAGCGCTAGATGCGAGCAAGGCACTTACCTGGCTGCATTGTCCCCACTTACTGGGAGAAAAGTACCCATTCCTTAAAGGGGAGCCACACGTCAGACCTCAAGCCGCTTTCGGAATAAAAAAGTTGGTTCCGAAACCTAAGCATGGACTCAGGCGAAAGCACCTGCTCTGCAAATTGCCATGTGTCCTTCCCGATAATGCATGCACGGAATACGAATACAGAAAAGATCCCAAGTCTTATAAAGAGTTTTGCCGGAAGGAGATGGAAAGGTTGAAGGCTGAATGCGAGGAAGAATTCGTAGAGCCGAGGAATTACTCGGAGTTGTATCCACATTTAGTAACATGCTTTGAAAAAAGTCCACATACCAAAGCGCGCAAGCCTAAAACACGAAGCTCGAAGTCGGAGGGCCAGTTCTCGTCTGAAGATATGGATGGATTAGATGGTGAAGGTGTTGATGGTGAAGGTGTTGATGGTGAAGGTGCTGGTGGCAAAGGTGCTGGTGGTAAAGGTGCTAGTGGTAAAGGTGCTGGTGGTGAAGGTGCTGGTGGTGATGCTGCCCAACGCAAAAAACGCGATGGTAGCACGGATAAGGATAAGAAATCCAAATCCGATAAGGGAAAAAAACATTTTGAGAAATCAAGAAATAAGGCAAAACCCGAAAAAAGCCTATCGAAAGATATACTCAACGTTCAAGATAAGCCCAGTAAGATATCCATAACAAACGAAAAGCCACTTAATAAAGATGATAAAAACACACGCAGAAAGCAACAAAAACCAAAAAGGAAAAGCAAAGTCCTTAAAACTGAGACGAACGAGAAGTGCCCCTGTGAGTTGTGCCATTTCATGAAACGTCTACAACGCGTGCCGGACTCTCCGCTCATTCAACAAATGAAAAAAGAACAGAAGCGGCGGGAGCTACTCGATTACTATAAGGGCATGTGCATTCGAGATCGAATGAAATTTTTTAGTCCCAAGTATCCAGCTCCGCAGCACAAGTGCGATGCCATTCAGTGCGACGACAGCTTCTGCAGCAACCAAAAATTTGGCGAATATTGCGATTGCCTGAATGCTATGCAACATCTGCAAAAATTACTTGACCCCAAGAATTGCATGGTGCGCAATCTGCTCATAAGTCTCAAGAATCGCATTTGCCAGCGCATCTGTGGGTGTCTGTAGCTGCAAATCCACCAGCGAACTGGCCAAACCGGATATGTTGAGAGCTGGCGCATTGCATATGATTTTAATGTTTTTGTTCATAATAGTAAATGTAGTTATTAATCTTTACTCAATTGGGCATGCGGGGCATAGGAAAATTTTTAAATTTTCAGATACTTACAGATTTCAGACGATTTAAATATCTCATCTCTTCCGTAAAGATATTCAACCTTACGCTCGATTCGCGGCAAGTTTATTCTGTTGACATCCGCTGTTGGGTTTGAAAACCCCTGTAAAGCGTTTCCGATCCCACTTATTGTACATATTTTATAATTAGCATTAACAACCTTGTAAATCAATCAGAGACCTGTATGTTAAGAAGTACAAGGTTGCTGTGGCTGGCTATCTTCTAGTCAAGCACTGTTACCTTTTCATCAAATCGCGGCGTTTTGACGAATTGTACCTTCAATCCATGATTTTAAAGTTTTGTACAGAACTAATGTACAATTCAACCAATAGGGTGTGGAAAGTTTCAATTGAAGGATCCTGGAAGATTAATGTCTGTGAACAGCGCCTACTTAAATGCTTCGTAAGTTCCCTGGACTATGTTAATTGCCAGTTTTATTTCAGTTTCCAAAAAATTTTCAGCTGAATACACCCCAAAATTTTAATTATGCTTTATAGAAAATTAACCGATTTTGTAGATTATACTTCTTGACTTATTTTTTTTTTTTTTAACACGTGAATCCTCAGAATGCGTAGCCGGCCTGTAGACCATCTCAATCCCTGCAAAATTGTACTAATTCAGAACGGCAACACCTTTGCGTTTTGTAAGGATAATATCTATCGTAGCATCCACCCACCTGTGTGTCAGTATAATTCTGAGCTCACAGGTAAAAGGCTTTCTAATGCGATTAGCCATACCGGCTGTAGACCCGTTAAGCTCCGAATAATACAAAAATTGCAACAATGTCAAAATGGGGAGAAAATAAAACAACTTAAAAGGACCCTCGATTGTGACAAGCCCCCAACAAAATATATGATGCGAACGCTCAAGTGCAAGGCAGCCAACTTTCAGCAATGGCAGTCCTATCCTAACATCATACTTCCAAAATCTGCGTGGGCTTCTGGGTTGACAGCAGAGAGTTTGGACAAGGAGGATGACCGTCTGATGTTGTTTGACATGGAGCAAAATGATGTCATGGAGGTTTGGAGGCAAATTCCAAATAAGGATACTTTGGGCTATTACGGCATAAGCTCAGACATTTACAAGCCGGAAGCGATCGACTTTAATCAGGTTATCGCAAAATGCTTAAAGAAGGTAACCCTCCGAATCAAAGCCTGACAGCCCAAGAGCAATATAACATCACAAATTAATGTTCCAAAACAAAGTCAAGCCATAAGAAGTGTAATTATTGAAGTTTCAAGCTCAGCTTAAGAGATAAATCCCAAAAAGGAGACGCTAAATTGAGATCCTCTTCTGATATACGTGTCGATCAAAAATGAAATACGCTGATACTACGCCGATCAAGAACTGCCCCGTGAAATATTTTATTTTTGCCTGACTACCGTGCAATATCTGTAAAAGTCGCGGGGCCCTAAGTATTACTTGTGGATAATCAGCATCTTTTTAACGACAAACAGCTTAAGGATCGCATATGCCAGCGCCTCTCTGAGTGTCTATAGATGTAAAGCGATAAGGGAACAGGTCAAACCGGACAAGTAAAGAACTGGTGTGGTCACTTGGCCCGTTCCTCATGAAGTTTAGGTCTTGTTATAAATATATGTATTTTTGAATTTTTAATCAATTGGTGAAGTGGAGGAGGCATACAAGATTCCTTACATTTTAAGGATCTTACTTTTATTTAGAGATAGTCTGCTTTTTATAACAAAACAGAGCGTTCCGGTCGTGCGTCCTTTTTGTTATGGGTACTATCCTTTTATGTTTTAATTCATTGAAAGTGGGTAAATGTCGTATTCCGCTAGATTTGGACTATCTAGTCGTCTGCCAATCTCCACCAGCCAATTGGCCGGCTCGGCTCGTTCTGTTTCAGAAGCTTACGGTTTTTATGAAATTATAAGGGGTATTTTAACTTTTGTGGAAAGTGTAGGATATGCATGTAAGCACTTGTTTCATAGCTGGGTACAGGGTATCTCCGAGCCGAAAACAATTGCCTTATATCGATTCAGTCTTCCATTCCCAGATGTTGTTATAACACAAAGATTGTCAAATTGTACCAATTTAAATGTGAAGAGTGTAAACATTGAAGGATCCGAGGGGATAAGTCGGTAAACAGCGCCTACTTAAATAATTTGTAAGGCCCCCAGACTAATTCAATTGCCAGTTCTATTTCACTTTTAAAAACATGTTTACCTGAATATATCTCAAAATTTTCGTTTTATTGTAGAAAATCTTTTAACTGATTTTATACGTTTTTATTTCTTGGACTATTTTTAATTTTTATCAAATTGAGTTACCCCAGAATGCGCAAACAACATATGGACCACATCACTCCCTACGATGTCAGGCAAATTCAAAACTGCAAGACATTTGCATTTCGTAAGGATGAATTATATCCCAGCATTATACCGCCAGTGTCAAAATGGCTTTCTAACACGATCAACGATTCCGTCTGTGAACCAGTTGAACCTCGAGTATTACAAAAAATGCAACAAAGTCGAAACGAGACCCCCGATGATGGTCAGAACTCCACCGAAGATATGATTCGAAAGCTCAAATACAAGGAAGCAAACTTTCAGCAATGGGAGAATTATCCCAGCATCAGGCGTCCAATATCACCATGTGGTCCTGAGTTGACAGAGATGTTGGATGGGGCTGTTGGGGACAATGACAGTCAGCGGCTATTTGGCATGGAACAAGATGATATCATGGAGGTTTGGAGGCGAAGCCCGAATAAGGATACGTTGGGCTACTACGGCATAGGCTTAGACGTTCACAAGCCGGAAGCTATCGACTTTAATCAGGTGATTAAAAAATGCCTAGATAAGGTTAACCCCCAGCTGGCCAAGGAACAGTCCAAGACCAAAACTACGCAACTTACACCTAAAAGTAACGAGCAAGCGAAGGAACCTGAAGGAACATTTGTACTAAATCGTCAGATGCTTAAGTCTAAAATAAATAAAATAATCCCTGAGCATGAAACGCTTAGTGATGCACTCGGCTGGGGGCATTGCACCCGGTCAATTGGTGACAACCAGCCGTTGTTTCAAAGTGAGCCGAAGATCAGTGTCAACGCCGTCCTTGACATTGAACGACCATCCGCGAAGACAAAGTGTGAGTTAAGACGCAGACGCAGGCATTGCCAAGACGATATTACCGCAAACCAATGCACAGAATTCGAACGGAAACGTGATCCAAGTCCTTATGAACTGGCGTACCAAAGGGAGATGGAGCAGTTGGAGAAGGAAATCGAAGCAGAGCCGAAGAATTACGATCAGCTGTACTCGCAACTAGTCACATGCTTTGAAAAGAATACCTACACAGATCCTATTTCTGAAGCTTACAAGTGCTGCCAGAAATCTTCAGTGGTTCAGGATGAGAACGATGGCGCTGGTGCATCCGGTGACGGTAGAGCTGGTCGAGTTGCAGGTCATCGTTCTACTAAGACAGCTGAAATCGGAGCGGGTGATGGCACTGGCGGTGCAGGTGGGGGAGCAGGAGATGGTGCAGGTGGAGGAGGAGATGGTGCAGGTGCAGGTGGAGGAGGAGATGGTGCAGGTGGAGCAGCAGGAGATGGTGCAGGTGGAGGACCAGGAGATGGTGCAAATGGTGGAGCTGGAGATGGTGCAAATAGTGGAGCAGGAGATGGTCCAGTTAAAGGGACTAAGCCATCTATAACTAAAGCTTTTAAACAGCCGAGAAAATCGTCTAAAAAATCAGGTCAAAACAAAGCTGAAAGAAAAAAAAATGGCGCTCCTATAAAAAAAAAATTCGAGCTCCCTCGTAATAATTCCCAGTCTGGCAGTGGAACTATTCCTTCTATTTCGGTTGATAAACCAAGCGGTCCAGAACTCTCCCGAGTGTCTTTGCAAACGAAAGAAGATCGTCCGGGAACGAGAATGCGCTTAAAGCGTAAAAAGGGCAGGAAAGCCAAAAGACTAATCGCCCGTTCAGAAAATGACATTAATGTACCGATTAAGGATTGCACTTGTGAAGTTTGCAAGTTTATGGATCGTCGAGAGAGTGAGCCAGATTCCCCGCTCATCCGCCAAATGAAAGATGAAGCAAAGCAACGTGAGCGCTGGGAATACTATCATAGCCTTCGCCAGCAAATGGAGTTCTGCGGGCCTGAATATCGTGCCCCTCAGCACAAGTGCGCTCCTATAGCATGTGACAATAGCTTTTGCTATAACCGCAAGTGGAGTGAGTTTCTTGATCGTTTGACAGCATTGCAAAAGCTGCAGAGGTTGATCGGTCCCAGGTACGGAAATATGGATCGTGATGTTCTCGACAAGCTGGAGATTCTCAGTAATCGTATACGCCAACAAATGTGCGACTTTATAACGATGCAAAGGACCAAGCAAAATATTTGGCATACAGGATCTTTTAGTACATTTTACAATTGTTGACAACGTTATTTTACATTAAAAATGTATTTTATAAGACTTCTTTTTGATAAAAGCAACTTGACATGCTAGGATTTGGTAATTTTGAATAAAATTCCTTATGCAATGCCTACATGACTACTATTTTTCGACATGGGTCTACAATTGTGACATCTTAAAGCTTATAATATAAAATGTTTTGAAATGACAACAAGTAAAATTTGAGTAATGCAATAGAAAAAAAAAACCTCAAACGTTTTTGGATTCAGCACTAGGTTTCATCATCTACAATAGAATCTGAGCAAAGATGTCCAACCAGCAAGAACATTCTTCCGAGGAATTGGAGCAGAATGAAGAGGGGTTAGACTACAGCCGGCTTACGCCCTACGATGTGTTGCGTATGCAGAACTGCAAATCAGCCCGATTTGTGAATAGAGAAACATATCCAAGTATCAGGCCGCCAGTGTCCAGGTGTAGCAATGAGCAGACGAAGATATGGTTAGCTGACGCTGTCCAGTATATTGGCTGCGAGCGGCCTTTTCGCTCGGAGAAGGAAGATAGTATCCTAGAGATGTGGAAGCACACCCCAAACAAGCACACGCTCAGCTGTTATGGCTTGGCCTCAGATATCTATCAGCCAGATGCAATCATTTTTAATCAGGCTCTTACCAAATGCCTTGATAAGGTCAACGGTGTAGAGCCAAAGTGCAAGAAGTCAAAGAAGACTCCTAAGAAACCCGAGAAACAACCCAAACCGAAAGGAGCCTATGTGCTCAATCGTAGCGTGCTGAAGTGTACCATCAATAGCATGCCTACTGTAATGAGAAAGACAAATGCAAGCAGTGCGAACACTGTGCTTTACTGTTCCGAGCCAGCTGACCCAGAGAATCCCTTCACCGAAGATGAGCCATTCATTCCCCTACAACGGGCACTCGACATGGAAAAGCCGGCTAAAAAACCCAAGCATGGACTTAGACGAAAGCACAAGTACTGCGAATTGCAATGTGGTATTGCAGAGAATAAATGCACGGCCTACGAATGGTTGAAGTACAAGCAAGATCCCCTGCCGTATGAAGTGGCATTTGAGATGGAGCTGGCCGAGATGGAGGATGAAAAAGACCCCGAGCCGAAAAACTTTGACGAACTTTACTCGCAGCTGGTCTCCTGCTTCGAGAAGAACCAATACGAAATTCCCGCCTGCGAAGTATATGGAAAATGCTGCAGGCGCCCCTCGGATCGCAGGGTCATTCAGGGTTGCGGCGAAGATAAATTATTTGGACCTTGTGGTAAGTTTCGTTGAACAAATTAAGGTTGCGGCAAGACATTTGTAAGAAATGTAAGGGATAGTGTAAATAAGGTTTCACATATAATGAGACAAGACTAGAGAAAAGGGGATATATGGAAAGTAAAAGAGAGAAAGGCGGAGAGAAAGCTAGTCTATGTCCAGTAATGGAATCACAGGGCAACATTGTAATCCCTATGTCTTCAGATTTTTATTTCTTATATAACATTTGTGGGAAATATAAAAATCACCGTTACTTTAGTCATAAAATATCTAGGGCATATTAAATTTGGTTTGATGCTGTATTTAGTCTGTTTACCTTGTAATCTGCGAAAAGGACACCAAAGGGAAAATGTCAATAGACGCTGGGAAGAAAACAGCATAAATTAATTAATA
Source organism: Drosophila virilis (assembly GCF_030788295.1). NCBI lineage: Eukaryota > Metazoa > Arthropoda > Insecta > Diptera > Drosophilidae > Drosophila > Drosophila virilis. The sequence continues at coordinate 12,246,667 of NC_091546.1, read as the reverse complement.
AAGATGAGAGTCCCAAGCAAGCTTTAATAGGTAAGGCTTCAGGCTAAGCACAAGCCCAAGCTACCTTTTGTCGGCTTCTCGCTCATTTTTATTACCCTTCCGATATTTCCCGAGCACATTGCATAATTCATTTAAGGGCACAATCCTCTTTAAGCGACTTCGAGGCATATCTTTTCGTCTGCCCTTGGCGTCCCCTTCATTGCCGGCGTTCCACGCTTCAGCAAATTTAAATAAAATCGCATTCCATTTCGTTTCAATGCAACAGCAGCAAAATTATAAGTTAAAAATTAATTTGGCTGAGCCGCAAACTAAATACTCTTGCGAATGTTTTCGTTTCTTAAAAAAATATAACGAGCTAATCTATATTAAAGTAAATTCAAAAAAGGGAGCCCCTATATGGCAACTAATCAATCTTTATTTATATTTATTTGAGGTATGTCCGAAAATATTTTTATGTTCCTTATAAATCAAAATGTACTTTTATATATTTGAACAAATATCAAACGATTTTATATCTTATGGAAGTTACGATCCAGTTGTAACTGGTATTATTTATCAAGAGCTAACATTATAAAATAAGACAATCAATCAGAAATTTATATACTGCGAATATCCCTTTCAGTGAGTTACAGATTTTACGAGCAAATCAAAAAACTCTTGGGCAAAGAACATTTTTAATCAACGTGAGCCAAAAAAAAAAAAATAAAAAGTAAAAAAAGACAACGCCCTACAAGCGCACACACCCACACACATACACACACTCCCACACACACACACATTTAATGAAAAACAGTTGAGTGGACATGAGGAGAGGGTTGTTGGCAAGGGGCTTAGCTTTCAGTTGGGTTCTCTACAGACTTTTAAATTGACTTTATGCACCCAAACATATGCAGCACTTTTTGCAACATTCCAAGTTAATCATCACATATTTACTACCTACTGTAAGTGGGCGTGGCATATGCCACTCTCCCCGTTCTCTCCGGCTTTCTATCTTTCGTTGCATTTAATTAATGCAACGATTTCGCTGTCCATTTCGGGGCCGAAGCGAAACTCATTTGGCGCTGCCTCTTGGCCCATTGCACGCTAAGAGTGGCCAAGTATGTGGCAGGGGATGAGGGGAATGTGGGAATGGCGGGTGTGGCATATATGAGCTATACGCGCAGCCCATCAACTGCCAGGCCCATTGACCTAGGTCAAATATGCAGTTCCAACAGTTGCCACAGGACACCGCGCTGTCCTCAGTGGAGAGGGCGAGGGAGGAGGAGGGGACGTAGGACTCTAAAAACCTAACGTCGAGAGATTTTTTTTAATGTTTTGTTTTGTTTTGGAAGGGCGCTCAGCAAGTCGTGAAAAGTCAAAGCAAAAAGTCAAATGTTTTTTTTTTTGCTTTTTGTGGGCAACGAGGCTTTGTTGGATTTTTTGTTAGATTTATTGTTGTTGTTGTCGTTTCCTATTTGCCGCTGGCAGGATACGCTTGCCGGCTGGTTGAATCGTCTGTCCCTGTTCGGGCGCTTCCTTATGCCAACGTTACGTAAAATGCTTTTTATGCTCAATTCCTTGCAAAAAGTTGTGGGGAGTGGGCATAGCAGGAGTGGGGCACAGGATCACATGCATGTTGCCGTGTCATTGCAATGATAAATGTATTTGGTCACACATACATAGATATCTGGCATACTAGCACCCACATAAATAGACACACACTCACAGCGAAGCACTAAGTACACACAATGAGCATTTGTGCCATGAAAAGAAAATTGTGTGAATCGACCAAGAAGTCGAATGGCGCCCATAGCACACATTGTTCAGAAAGCAAAATAACATAAAACAGAAGCAAGTGCAACACGAAGTAGACCAACAAATATGGCGACACAAAACAATGCCAATAAGGCAGCACACACAGCGTCGCATTTGTTATGGGGGTTTTCGCCGAAAAACTGGACACAACGCACGTGAGCTGGCTAAACAAACTCTGTGTAAGAGATTTTTCAAAGTTCTGGATTACGCGTGCCTACCTGAACAATATAACTTTTGTGGATCATCTTTGCCTAGCCTGTAATTGGATTTCAATTGTTGTTGGCGGCAAAAATCAAAAAGCAATTTTTATTAGCTCGTATTCGAAACAGCTTCGCAAATGTTTGCGTCGCAGTATCCCATACAAGTATACAAACATGCCACAATGTTCATTCAATCCGAGGCCCGAATCCAGAATAATACATATGTTGCCAAAACTATGTTTACTAACAAACAAAAATAAAGCGAAATACAGCACAAAGCAACTCTTATTGGGAAAGCCAAATATGCGATACCCTTATCGTTTTGAATACCATTTGAAATAATTTACATTAAAAAAAAATTGATTTTATTTGGTTTAAATTCTTGAGAATCGTAAAGTAGGGCGTTCTGGATCGCTAAGTCTTTGTCTTAAAATGTTGAGCTAAAATCATTCCTTCTATTATTCACACTTTCACACAATTTTAATCAATTATAATGCTGCTGTAACTATATGTTTATTTATTTTATTGCAGGATGCAATTGCGTCGGGAACTTGGTGAATTAAAAAGATGAAGAAACAAATATTTGGCATACGCACCTTTGGCTTTTTGGCATACTGTCCGGTGCGCACATCGCGTATTGTGGCAATATCCAGTATGTCGAGCTCATTGTTTTGATCGACCCAATATAGAAAAAATCCTTTGGCATCCACACGCATCGTCACCGGCGTACCACTGCCCGAATCCTGCAATGGAAAATCGATGAAAAAACAAATGTCTTAGTGCAAGATCTGTGTATGAGGTTTTTTTGTAGTAATAAAAATGAAATTCCATTTGCGCCCAAATCTCTGTTGACTGCGGTTCGTTCAACTCGTCGAGACTAATGAATTTATTACACCGAATTTCGTTTTCCAATCGCCCACAAAATGGCCAAAAAGAAAAAGTCATCTCTGCTTATTATTTAAGTCAAATTAAATGGGCCTGTAAAATGATGTGCACTGTGCCCCCGTCCAACCACCCGCAGCACTCCGACACGTCTGCTGCTTGTCATAAATATTTGAGCATTCATTCATAAAAACCAAAAGAAAAGAATGCGAAATTTTCTCATGTTGGCCGCAGCTGGCAGCCTGGCAATGGCAAACAGATGCGTTCGGATAAAACATCGCGAGCCAAAAATGAAATATTTTATTTTTTATTTAATTTATTTTCTTTTTTTTTTTTTTGCTTTGTTTTTAATATATTATATGCAAAACAGACGCTACGAGACGTTCGTGAATTTTGAAGATCTTTCAGGCAACTGAGGAACTGAGGAAGCTGTCTTAAATTTTCTCGGAATCTTCCTACTTTCAGATGCGTTAAATGGCGCGTAAGAAACGAAATACTTATTGCCGATGCAAATTATACAGATATGAATTCTTTACATATATATATAAATATACATTGCGCGAAACGTGCTTTTTCTTCAAATTTAAGACATTACTATTCCAACAGTTTTCCACCCGTGATGATGAATTTTACAAAAAGAGTACAAGGGTCTCAAATAAGTTTCCCAAATAACTTTTCAAATGAGCTTAAGACCGATCGGACGCCGAACAAAAGATTTTCATGCTGCCCAAACATAATTTGGCCCTCATTTTTCACATAGTAGGGAAGGATTTAAAGTAGCCCAAATTAAATCATAATTTAAAAAAAACATTCAAGTTAAAATTTGGCTAAAATAATCTTTATTTAATTTAACAGGAGCAAAATCTCAATTTTGCACGGACCATTTAATTTAAAACAAATCTAGGAAAAGTTGCCACTCTGTTTACGGGAGCAGCAGCAAGACATGGACAATTGCTAATGCAACTGAAATTTGGGGCAATCACGTGCAAAGACTTTAAAACTGTAGAGGGGAGTAGTGGGCGCAGCAGGCGTGTCTGGAATATTTTGGACACTTAAGGGATCAAGCAGTAAGCTTCTTGTTAAAATTGTTGACTACAAAACAAATGTTTTCTATTTCAGACTGTGAACAGAGTAAGCACTAAGAAATTAAATGGAAATTGTTGAAGCTATTTGCTTTTGGGCAAAAATAATGACTAATTTTTTATGCCATCTATAAAATTTTACGATTTAAAACATAAACTGAGAAATTTTTATTATGAAAATACATGAGCCTAAGTGATGCGTATATATTCATATGAAATACAACAGAAACTTTACAAAATAGAATTTAAGAGTAAATACCCAACGTTAAATCAATTTTAAGCCAAACTTTTTATGATGATTACTTCTTAAGGGCTAAAAGCCGAAAGAAATATTGATCCATGGTTTAAACCAATTTCTTTGCTGCGGGGTATCTCGAAAGTTTGCTATATATAGAAAAAAGAAATTTTTGAAGGAAAATTGAGTTCCACGCTTAATAAATTCCTTGATTTCTAAGCAGACTCTTAAAAGTATCCAGAAGAGGAAATAAATCTGCAAAAGTAATATTCATAAATACTATTCTCTTGTTCACAGTATTATCTCTTGTGTCTGGGCATTGTCTGAAATTGGAATCAAGCCATTTTGACCTGCCAAACGAAGCCTGAAATATGACCATTAGCATTAGAGAGTAAGTGGTATTTTGGTCGGAAATTGATGAGCATTGAAATAGTCGTAATGAGCAAGTTTAATTTGCAGCAGCTCGGAGTTCATTATCCTTTGTTGAGGTCGGTTTAATGAACTCACAAGGTGGCAAAAATGGCTACAATTTCACTTTGGGGACGGGGCGGGGACGGCGTTCCACGCTATCTTCCACGGCCCCCTGTCCATTCTAATAATTGATATTGAAAACATTTACTTGCACTAGAAATATGCGCAGCTTTTGCTTTGGGTGAGGGTGTGTTTGAGGGTCATTTGGGATTCAAGTCCGGTTTGGTTCATTTCCTTCTGAACCCCTCGCCCGCTCCTGCAACATTTTTATTCAATTAAGCGCATATTTTGTGCAGATTTTGGGGCTGCCATCAGAAAAAGGGTTGCGCATCGCTAATTGGACTACAGTTTAACCCCATGCTTCCCAAACACAAGATGTGCCCCACTTGAATAAATCTTGTTTTTTCTACTTTTCTAATTACTCCTCACTAATTGAGCTGCCAGCCAGCCAACGACCCGTTCGTTGATTTGTTTTCAATAAGCAAATTTTTGCTGCTAACCAACACTGCCAATCGTATTGACAAATATCCAAATGGCCTGCGAATCGACTGCGAAAATTTCAACTCGTGACTAAAAAACTGGCAAGCGACAGACGCTTGTCTGGCTCTAAAGCTTGTTTGTGCGCGCGTTTGGGCTAAGAGCGATTACATGCATAATTCAATTGAAGCCCTGCCAGCTCCGCGTCCCTATAGATACTGCCAAAGCAAAGGGATAAATGTGCTCGCAGCTGTGCCTCAGTTACAGATACATTTAGAGCCAGAGATACAGATATATCTAGAGATACAGTTGTATGCATATTGTATTGTCAATCATGCTTAGGGGCCTGCCAATAAAGCCAAGGCAAGTGGGTGCGTTTCTCTGAGTTACAGTTGCCTCTACGCAGAGCGTCAACTGCTTTGGGGACTATGCAAATGCTATTTGGGATTACCCAGCTGCTGCCCGGCAATCTGTGTGCGTGAGCGGGTGTGGGAATTCTACTACCCTATCCTTAACACTTTTGGCAAAGTTGAACTATTGAAAGAAATAAGTATGCTTCAATGCTTGACTTGGTAATACACGGAGTACAGATGTATCTATTACAGATTCACATTTAATTCTCTATATATCTTTTCGTAAATACATTTTTAATTCCTCAGCAATAGTTTGACAATAATACGGCGTTCATTTTTTTCTCCCAAGCGAAGCAATTTACTGTGCCATTGTTTCTTTTTTCCCATTGAAAGGTTACCCTGTGATTAATAATCTTTTTGTTTTGAAAAGCAATACGAACTGAAACAATCGTTCGCGAGTCATGTGATTCATTTCTGCTGCTCAGAAAGAAGAACTTGGAAGTTTTAACTGTACAGATGAAATGCACTCCTCGAAATGCCAAACAAACAACAAACTTGCTAAAAATATAATCTTTAAACACGTGAATGTAGAGTAGAGACAACAATTGTAAACGCACATACAAAAATTTGAGGCCTTGAGTATTTCGTATGTTATCTGATTTGAGCCTGAATAACATACATGTATACCCTTCTAATAATTGAATCACATCTTAGCTGCCTTCATCTCTGGCTAACTGTCTATAATAGCCTTTTTGGTGCATTTTATGTGTGCAGGGTATACGAAGCAGCTTCAGCAGCTGCAACTTCAAACTACATGCAAATGATGTCATAAAAATGTAGACAGCCTCCACGTTTGTCACCTGTGCAAGTTTGTCGAGCACTCGAAACTAGATGCTCGAGTTGCTCTTGTTGGTTTAAAGTTTCGCCAGGCACTTATTAAGCATACGCCGAGTGGTACACTCCAACAAAATGAAGCCAGTCCCAAGCAGCAGCAGCAACAGCAGCAACAGCTGTCAACGTCTGTCGGAGCTCTAGGCAAATTAAGATTGATGTACGCAACGTGTACAGTTGTGGAGACACTGCAATTTGACCCTGCACGCGCAGCAGGTGCCCCTTGAAGTTGACATCAGCTAGAATCTACGATTAGGCATGCTCGATCCACACAAATTGGGCTATCGAACTTATGAGGCTTATCGAGCAGTTAATTGACCATTGGTGATATTGTTAGTCTGTGCCCGATATCTAGGGCTGAATTTTAGAGATTAGATAGTTGTTGTTTGCTTTAATTGGCGACAAGTGTATTACGCAAAGATCAAAGCTGTTAGACGTTAGCTTAAAGACTTGACTGTTCGCTGCTCAGTTGAGCTGGTAGTAGGCACTAATCACTTGGTAGATCCAATCCACGTAGGCGGGCACCGAGGTGAAGACCGTCGGCCGATTGGCATAGCCGCAGGGCATATAGCTCCAGGAGCCCAGTCCCGCCAATTCAGCTGGTCCGGTGATGGGCCAGTAGACCAGGGGGCTGCCGCCATCGCCATAGCATGCCTGCACCTGGGCGCATACCTGCCTTTGCGAGAGCGGCGCATCCGTGGGCAGCAGCTCCGCGCAGCGCGTGCTGTTCAGCAGTGCGGAGAATCCATATTGCAGCTCCTTGGAGTACGCATCACCGTCGACATCCGTCAGACCCCAGCCGTAGACGGTGGTCGTCTTCCCGCTGTAGTCCTCATCCAGATCCGGCAGTGCTATCTGCTGCACACGCGCCGAGTACACAAATGACTCGGAAACGTGAAGCAGGGCGATGTTGTCGCTGCCGGCCTGGCCGTTAAAAGAGCGATGCGTCGAGGCAAAGTCCACGTAGCGCACCTGGGCGTCGCTCACGTTGGCGCGATTGGAGAGGCCTGCATAGACGGCGTTGCCAATGATCTCGCCATTGAAGCTGCGCCACTCCTCGCAGCAGTGGGCAGTCGTGAGGATCCAGCGCTTGCCAATGATGGCACCCGCGCACTGATGACTGTAGGTCAGCGGGGTAAGGCTCAGCGAGACAAGGTAGGGCGCATTGTCCACGCCCTGCACATCGAATCCATCAATAATGCGCGACGTTATTTCCATTGCCTGCTCGTTTTGCATCTTATGCATTATACTCTCCACCAAATGGGCGACTGACTCTGACGCGATATTCCCTTCAGCCAACTCCTCATAGTGACCCGACAGCAGGTGCTCCAACTGGGGTACCTGAGACCTGGCCTTGGCCAAAGCCAAAAGCGGCAGCAAGGCTAACAAAATTTTTACCGCCAACATAACGTTACGAATCGTTGCGAACTGCGATTGTTGTGAGCCATTCCCGGAAGCTCTCGACACTTATATACGCAATCATTCAGTGGAGCTTTACGATAAGCAGTGAGGGTAACAAGTGCGATTAGTATTTAAGGAGAGAGATAGTGAGAGCGTGCAGAGATTAGGGATGGCAGCGTGTTGGACTTTTATGCAGTTGCCACAAATTCCAAATTTCCACGCTTCTTAATGACTATTATTGTTTATTTTTTCCCTATCCATACATATTTCATTTAAACATTTTTAAAAGTAGAAGAGAAACCATTTTTCTTACAAAAGGTTGTTGACGTTGTGCGTGTTCGCAATCACGAAGTGGAGTCACGACCCGCTACAAATGTCGCAGAGCGAGAGAGAATTTCCCTTTTAATAAACACCTATTTCCAACTTTCATTGCCTCAATATAAATTGCTATTAATTCATGTTTTGATTTCGTTTTGATCAATCCATGGGTCTATCAAGAAAATATTGCTATATCTTCCATGATTTTTAAGCTAGAAATTTTTATATTTTAATGATGGTTCACAGAGCAAATAAATTACTCACTCACTTTTAAATATGGATTTTGATCCCGTGGAATAAGACTCCCTGTTTCTCTAAAGTTGAAAAATGTCTATTCGGGACAAATAAATAGTCATAAACATAGTTGTTTTTTATCATGTTACTAACAATCAAATTTTAAACTATCCTTTGCTCCTTTAACATGAGCTAAACATAAAACAACCTCGGATTTCTATATCTTTGAGCACCTATAGGAACAATTGGCTGAAAAACTAGATTTTTTCTAGCTCTAAATGATTTAAAGCTATATATAAATATCTCTAAGCCCCCTTTTCGAGCTCTATCTACCCTTGTGTTAGATATTTTGCCCTAAGAACCCTTAATATTACTAAAGCCTTTCCTTCCTTTGATTTCCACAAAGACAATTAATGAAAGCCTAGTTGGATTTTGATATTAAGAGGATTATGTTTTTCTAAGAAACATTTGAATAGATAAATTTAATTGTAGAGAGCTTGTAAAGAATTTTTTTTAATTCAGCATGGCCGCAGTTTAGTCAGGCGCTTATTAGAGGATTCGTTTGTGCTTAATTATCATCGTTTAGCTGGTCTTCAAAGTGGTATTCATGCCACATGTTCTGTACTTTCCCCGCCGTTGGGCTTTTCCCAGCGCTGTTTAGTTAAATGTGTACACATTTGTTTGAGTGCGCGTGTGTGTGGGTGTGTGTGTGTTTGTGTGCGTGCGGTTGCACAAAGTCCAAGGCCCGCAGCGGCGTAAAATTTGCTTTTAATTGGCTAAGCCCGTAAAATGACCACCATCTGCCGCGGGCCGAGCTCCGGACATTGTCCACTCTTTTATGTAACCGCCAAGGACGAGTATCCCTTTATAGACAAACACACACGTACGTATAAATATATATATTTAGCGCCCTTTTATGAGAGGGGAACTTAGGCTCGAGGCGACCTTGCACGCGTGGCTTGTCAACACCTTAGAGCCCACATTACACATGCTAAAAATATGGCAATTATCGAGGGCCCAACATGAACAACGCGTAGGGACTGTAGAAACTAGGGTTTCTGGCTCTACATAGTGCTATTTGGTATTTTTAATGGCACGCTTCTGTAGAATCCTTATCCTTATCAGCTGGATTTGTTGGATTAGCTTAATTTCGGTTGGTGTGGAAAAATCAAGTCATAAAATTTGATTAGTAAATACTCAAATCATTATCGTAAATCCATCTTTTAATCGGCTGATAACAGCGAACTATAAAAGGTCGCTGCACGCCAACGACTCAGTCATTCGGCGTCTATTGCTTTGAGCAGAATGAAAGTACTCGCTGTTACCCTGTTTGTCCTGCTGGCTGCCAGCGCCCAGGCTGGTAAACTGACCGATACGTTGGCCAAAGTTATTCCCAGCTTTGCCACCGGATTTGTGATCAACGGCACCGAAGCCGATCCACATGCGGCACCCTACATTGTCTCACTGGGCACCAAATTCGAAAAGCACTCGCACATCTGCGGAGGCACCATCATCAACAAGGAATGGATCGTCACTGCCGCTCACTGCATCTCCCAGCCGGTTGGCATGAGCGCCATTGCCGGTCTTCACAAGCGCGCCGAGGTAGATGAGCGCACCCAGCACCGCCAGATTGACTTTGGCCGCGTCCACGAGCAGTACACCGGTGGCGTTGGTCCCTTTGATATTGCCGTGTTGCACGTGAGCGAACCCTTCGAGTTCAACGAATTTGTCAGCCCAGCTACCCTGCCCAGCCGTGAGGAGATCCACGAGGGTGAGACCCATCTGTACGGTTGGGGCCAGCCCAAATCCTACATTTTGACTGCCGCCAAGACTCTGCAGACTGTTACCACCGAGGTTGTCAACTACGAAAAGTGCAAGGAGGTTCTACCCGATGATGCCCCTCTCGCTGAGAGCAATGTCTGCTCCGACTCCCTGCAGCAGAGCATCTCCGCTTGCAACGGCGACTCCGGCGGCCCACTGGTCGTTGAGCACGAGGATGCTGCCTCTGAGCTAATTGGCGTTGTCTCCTGGGGCTACATTCCCTGCGGCTTGGCCAACTACCCCTCGGTCTACACCCGCGTCTCTGCCTACATCGACTGGATTGCCAAGATCCAGAGTGCCTACTACATTCTGAACTAAGTTCTTGTTTAAACTTTTTAATAAACGAACTTGACTCTGGTCAAGTCCAGTTTGATTATTAAGGACAAATTGCATTTTTATAAAGCATGTGATCATCATATTTCATCATACCGCATAACAGTATACTATCTCCGATTGTTTAATCTAATCTCCAATAATTACTGGCTAATTTTGGCTGGATTAGTGTAGCTTTTTATGGACTTTGCTTAGGACACATGTACCTTGTTAAGGGGCGTATGTCAATAGATTAGCTTAAAGCAAGTTAGAACGTATGAGTTGGGGTGAAATGACTGTTGAATACACTGTTTACTGTGTGTTCCACTATCTGAACAGAGTGTAATTATAAGCTATATTATTGCAACCAATCGGAGCACACGCAAGAAACTTTTATTGACATATCTATAAGTGTCTAGGGGTTTCTTGTTCCTATTGGCCATCTTTTCTTGGTTCATGTTTTCTAGCTATATCAATAAATTAATGTGTGTGACTGGCATTTTACATAGGGTGAAGATAAGCAGCAAATTAAATAAATGGCTTGTATAAAAACATAGGTTGAATTTTTGCAAAATCATTTTATACAGCATAATTGAAAAATATGACTTTGAGTTCTGCGTATTTTGCTTAGTAACAGGATTCTTGAAATGTAAATTTCCTAGAAATTTATGACTGACAAAATAGGTTTCTAATTGGTTATAAATAATAAATATCCCGCTAATTAGCTATTTTATTCCTTTGGAAACCATTTGATATAGCATATGCGATGTTGATACCATTTTGGCTATACATAGAGAACATTGTGAAACTATTTAATGATGAGGTAGGGCAATATATCGTGAAAACAAAACAAAGTTTAATATGATCGACTTTATAGCAATCCGATCTGGCCGGTTTCGACATATGTACTGCCTGTAATATAAAGCTTAAAACTTAGGGCCCAGCTTGCATTTAAACAGACAGGCGCATAGACAAACATCGTTATATGGACTCGGCTGTTTTTACTGATCAAGGATATATATGATTTATGGGGTCGTAGATGTATGCCTCCATGCGGTATACTTGTCACGATAAACTTAAAATATCCTGCACAAGGGCGTAAAATCATTTTTCCTACATCAACGCTGCGAGAAGTCACATTTACGACACTTGAAACCGATTTGATGTGCGAAAATCGAATCTCAAATCGATATATATAAAACATGCACTTTCCGTTAAATCAAATCCAAAATAAATGATGGAAGCAAACGAGTAATTTTCTTTAAATATTCTTTTAGTTTTCGAATTATGCGTTGTGAAGGTAATCATAAGTTATCGATACTATCGGACGGAGTTTCGGACAATCGCTCTTCGTTTGCCAGGGTTGTCAAAATATTGCTGTGGGCTGCTCGCTATTTAAATCTTATCAGGCGATGAAAGATCCCAATTAGCTGATTAGTCGGAATATTGATAGATGGGAAACTTTGTGTTATAAAATATGATTATCGCCCTAAGGGATATCTGTATCATAAATCTATCTGCTAATCTGCTAATCTGCCGATAATAAAGCTTTTTCTTCCGGGCTGATGGCCCTATAAAAGGTTGTATCTTATCATTTCAATTCATAATTTCAAGGCATTCAACCGGAATGAAAGTACTCGCTGTTACCCTGTTCGCCTTGCTGGCTGCCAGCGCTCATGCTGGCAAGCTGACCGATACCTTGGCCAAGGTTATTCCCAGCTTTGCCACTGGATTCGTAATCAACGGCACCGAAGCCGATCCACATGCGGCACCCTACATTGTCTCACTGGCCTCCAACTTCAATAGTCACTCGCACAGCTGCGGAGGCACCATCATCAACAAGGAATGGATTGTCACCGCCGCTCACTGCATCTCCCAGCCGGTTGGCATGGGCGCCATTGCCGGTCTGCACCAGCGCGCCGAGGTAGATGAGCGCACCCAGCGCCGCCGGATTGACTTTGGCCGCGTCCACGAGCAGTACACCGGTGGCGTTGGTCCCTTTGACATTGCTTTGTTGCACGTCAGCGAACCTTTCGAGTTCAACGAGTGGGTCAGCCCAGCTACCCTGCCGGGTGTTGAGGAGATCCACGAGGGTGAGACCCATCTGTACGGTTGGGGCCAGCCTAAGTCCTACGTGTTTACGCCCGCCAAGACCCTGCAGACCATTACCACTGAGATTGTCAACTACGATAAGTGCAAGGAGGCTCTGCCCGCCGATGCTCCTCTCGCTGAAAGCAATGTTTGCTCCGACTCCCTGCAGCAGAGCAAATCCGCTTGCAACGGCGACTCCGGCGGCCCACTGGTCGTTGAGCACGAGGATGCTCCCTCTGAGCTAATTGGTGTTGTCTCCTGGGGCTACATTCCCTGCGGGTTGGCCAACTACCCCTCAGTTTACACTCGCGTCTCCTCCTATATTGAATGGATTGCCAAGATCCAGAGTGCCTACTACATTCTGTTCTAACTTGTGAATTTGATTAATAAATTTTGGCTTTTGGTTAACTAAATGGGTTTGATTAATATTTAATGCGCAGAGGGAATGATCTCTAAACTTAGAAGGTACCAAGTCTAAATTACCTTATGCAGATGTTTCTGTGTCTCTAAGTTCTTTCTACTCTCAAAGTTTTTAAATATTTATCTTAATTAAACAATTAATCGATTTGGCTGTCTTTATCCGACAAACAGACTACTAAATCAAAATGCTACTTTTGGTACTATCGCTTGAACACCGTGAAACGATTATAATTATATAACTACCAAATAATGAGGCTGACAAAGCTTGTAAATAATACAGTCTGGCAACGCCAAAAGGGAGTAGAGTTTGCTTGCGAAATATGCTGTTGCTTTGTGAAATAACTTAAGTTGGGTGACATGAGATATTTTTTGATTTTGGCTTGAACAAGCCTTTGAACATTTACCCAATCTGATGTCAGCGCTAGCTTATCGTATTAAAATATTAAAATAACGCAATCTGGCAGCACCAGAAACGTGTGTGCCATTGTTAAGTTGGCTGCGGCAGCGCTTACTAAATACTGTCAACGAGCTATTCAGATATCATATTTATACCCCCCGTAAACGTTTGTAGATTCCGATTGCAAGACATCCAATAAATTGTGATCAGCTGTGTCAGTTGTCTGCTACGCTCGATGACCACATCGAGAACTTTTCAAACGCTCCTATGCTTTACAACGCGCGCCCAATCAGACACATGATCTTGCAGAAATGAAAATAATTTTTCTTTGTTTATACAGATTACTTTTATATATGGTCGGCCATAAAGTAAACCGATTTCGTGATTTACGAGCCACTTGCCACAGTATTTATTTACGCACAGACGATCAACGTATCGAAGCAGGAATCATCGAACTGGGCCAGCCCACTTGAGGATGACTGAATGATTCCATCTATTGCCATTGATATCGATCTAAAGTGGGTCTGCGCCAGCGATTAGTGGACCCGATCTACGTATTGTAGCAGGAATAATCGAACTGGGCCAACACTCTTGAGGATGACTGAATGATTCCATCTACTGCCATTGATACCGATCTAAAGTGGGTCTGCGCCAGCGATTAGTGGACCCGATAGCGTTGTCTGGCGGGCAGAGTGCACTCTGGTTAATCGGGACATGGTCAGAAGCGGCACAAAAGCCGCTAAAAAAAAAGGATCGTAAATTTGCCACAAATCTGCGGCGCGTCGCTTAAATGACTTCCATAAAGACCAGTTGCCATTGATAGCTATCGATTTGATAAGGATTACTCTCTGATAAGGCACCAACACTGACTATAAAAGGGCAAGCTCCAGCTACCGATGGCACACAGTAAACGGTGAAATCAGCAGCTGTTAACATGAGACAATTTGTGGTGCTACTTGCACTGGCCGTGGCCTCGGCTAGTGCCAATATCATTGCCTGGCCGGGATTCCCGGAGGGTCGCATCATCAACGGCCATGAGGCCAACTCTGGCGAGGCGCCCTTCATTGTGTCGCTGCAGTCGACCAGCAACTCGCATTACTGTGCCGGTTCCCTGATCAGCGATCGCGTTGTGCTGACCGCCGCCCACTGCATGACCTATGCTACATTCCAGGTGGTCGCTGGCGCCCACAGTCGCACGGACAAGTCAGCGACTCAGGTGCGCAAGGGCAGCAGCGCTCGCCAGACGATACACGAAAAATACGGCGGCGGCGTTGGCCCCTACGATTTGGGTCTGATCTTCCTGGAGGAGCCCTTCGATCTGACTGTGCTGGCACGCGATGGCAGCGCACCCGTCTCGACCATCTCGGTGGCCACCAACCAGTTCACGGCCAACACCGATGGCGTGCTATTCGGCTGGGGACGCGACAACTCTGGCTCATTGCCCGACAAGCTGCAGAAACTGGACGTTGATATTATCGGCTATGCCGATTGCCTGGATGCGCTGCCACGCGGCAACAGCCTGGCCGACAGCAACATTTGCAGCTACACCGCCGGCACCACCGACGGCGCCTGCAACGGCGACAGCGGCGGTCCTTTGGTTAACAAGAAGGTCGACGGCAGCTACCAGCTGGTGGGCATTGTCTCCTGGGGCTACACGCCCTGCGCCAGCACCAAATACCCCTCTGTCTACACCTACACGGGCGCCTACTCTGACTGGATCAATGAGCACAGCAATGACCACTAAGGCTAGCAAATGAATGAATAAATGAATTGAACTTTTGCACTACTCACATCGTCCCATTTGATGAACTTCTCGCCATCCTGCAGAGCCTGTGGCACCTCCACGCTGGCCGTCGATATGTAGGTGCCGCCTGCGCTCATCATCCTGTTGCCCTTCTCTGTGCTATTTGTTGTCCTCAGTTACTTTTGCCCGATTCTTATGCGTGGATTCGCTTCAGGTTTTCTTTTCAGCTTCAGGGCTTAGCCGCTGTGCTGCATTTCCTTAGTTGAGTTTGTTTCGCTTTCAACTTCAGTGGTTCTCTCAATAGTTGTTGTTGTTGTTGTTGTTTTGGTTGAGTTTTCTTTGCATACAAATGAAGCCATTTGACCGTGTCCTGGTCCTGGCCTCAATTAACGGCAGCCGCTGTTATTGCCGCACGCTTCACCTGCGCCTGCTGCATTCTGCGGGTTTCGCTGTTGCAGCTTAATTAAAATTCCGCTGGCTGCAAAAAGTACAAAACAAACAGAACCAAACAATGCGTTTAGACTGAGTTAACAAAGCCAAGTTTTATCAACAGAGACGACTATCTACGGCTCCACTTGCCATGACCGTAGCCGCCAGCTATACGGACTAAATGCCTTAACACAATTACAAAGTCGAAACTTATTTAGTATTGATTTTATTATTATTATTATTATTATTTGCTTTAAAAACAGTTTTTGGCGCCCGAGCAGGGACTTCTTGTATTCGCTTTGAAGACTGCTGATTTAATTATTGCCTTGTCTGAAAGGCAAAATTTTGATAAAAGATTTATACTTGTTGAAAATTATTAACAAATAACAAATACTAAAAATTGATGTTCAAAGGAAAAATTAAGATTCGTATTCGTTCTGTGCAGTAAATGGTCGACTAGATGATATTGATAGATATTATTAAAATATATTGAGTAATCTTATCTCTACTCTCGTCTTAAGTTCATGTTAACTGGAATTTAAGTTGCTGGCAATTAATATTCGTTAATTTGTAAAAATTCCACACATTCGTGGTATTTTTTGCAGCGCATAGTATATTGAACCTCATAATATGAAATTTGGTTTCGTAACCTCTTATAAATTTTAACCAACATACAAGCCAGATCGTTAATTCCTTAATTATAACTATATTTTTTAACATTATCTGAAATTTAAAAGCCGCAATTTTTCGAATTTTACTTTGTTGAACCTCGTTAAATGGAAATCTAGATAAATCGAATTACTGTGAGAATCGTTAAATATGTGAACCCCTTGCCATTTCGAATTATCGCTATTCGAGTGTAATTACAATTGGCGACTGGGCAGGGACTCATTTGACACAAAATAATGAAATATGACTGAGAAGAATGCTATTCTAGATAATTTCAATAGATCAACCATTTGTGGACATTTTAGCTCGCATCACTTGTAAAAGTCAACTCGCTGTGAAAGTTAATTTGTAACTTCAATGCTATTCGTTCTGTTATTTTTTGTTGCCAGCAATAAATGTGGTTTTAATCAAATCGATTGACTGTCTTTATTTTTGTTTCTTTAGCTATGAAAATATTTGTAAGCTTTGCCATTCCCTTTACAGATGTTAAGGTCAAATCTATTGGCCGAACAAAAACCGCTTCTCAATGACGTCTGCGAAAGAGATTCAAGTGGAAAACGTGGCTGCAAATGTAATTTTGTGATTTGATTCAGTTTTTCCATCGTTGGCTTTAATTTATAAAAATATCTGCGAGTTTGCACTTTGCCTTTGCTCTTCGATATGGCTTACTCAAAGCAAGTGTTTTTTCTGGTAACTAAAAGTTGAGCTGCTGCTGTTTAATGGCGACCGAGCAGGGACGGCAAATGTGCTCTTGATATTTAAAAAAAAAATTAGTTAGTTTGCAGTCGAGCGAAAAATCAGAGTTTAACTCTTATTTTATTCAAATCGATTCATGGGGTCTCAAAATAAAGTGAGAAATATGCTTGGATTTTATTCAAATCAATTCATTCGCATACTCTACGTCTTTTCTATATATAGCCAGAATTTGGGAAGGGTCAAGTCTGGTGCCTGCTTTTCACAGATTTGGCATTCAATATGGCTATCGCTTTGTTAGCCTATTTTTGGGCTGGCCCCGCGGCGCATTGTATAGTTTTCTCTCGCCTTCTTTTTTTGTTTTTTATTTTCGCCATTCATTTATGTAAAATTGTTTCGCTAATTTGGAGCACAAACATTTTCAGTTCACAGTCTTCAGTTTGCAGTTTTCAATTAGCAGCCAAACAACTTTTGACCTCGTCAGAGGGTGGGAGGAACTGCGCAACGTTATTGTCCAGCTTCACGGACTTTAAATAGACATCCGGTTGTGGGACAGTCCCAACTCAACGGAAGTCAGCTCCGATGACAGCAGCCGATAAGTGTTCAGTAAATTCATTCAGAATATGCTTTGGCTTCTGAATCATTCACAGCCAATGCTTTAAGTTTTGCTCCCAAACACTTAATCCGCTTAAAATAAGCCAGGCAAGAGAGACGCAGATAATGTCAGATATACAATGGAGAAAGACAACCAGCTACACTTACACACACGCAAACACACACACACACACACGCACACACATTCACGTGACTTTCTAACTAATTCATTTATAATTTCTTTTGGCCAAGCCATAACCAATTTCAGCAACACACAAAATGTGAACGTAAGCAAAACTTTGGCAAGTCCACAAGCCGCACAACTTGGCTGTGTGTGTGTGTTAGTGGTAGACACACATTCACACACACACACACAAACACACACACATGCGGCAGAAAGGAAGTCATTTGTTTTTTGTTATTGTTGTTTCTGCGAACTATGGTAAATAAAATTGAATTTGTGTGCATTTATTTTGGCAGTTTTCTTTGCATTCTCTACTCTCTTCCACATTTAGCCGCATTCGTAAATTTCAAATTGAGTTTCTACGTCAGGAAAATTCAGCCGCCGGCTTTGCCGCGGAAGTAATTAAGCATTTTGTTTTGCATACGAACTGCGTGGAAATGATTGGAAAATTGTTATGGCTTATATAACAAGCGCGTCGAGAAAATCAAATGAATAATTTGCTGGCGACGCGGATTCAGACTTTCCTTTTGCACTCCTTCAGCTCTACGTTTTTTCTCACTTCTTCTTTGTACACGCTGAACCCTTTAAAAGTGGGGCATGTTGTTTTTGTGCGAATACTTGCAACAGGCACTGGGGAGCGGCTTCATATTTAGAGGGTATACCTATACCTCGATCGCGGAAACAGCAACAAGCGATAAGAATTTTGCATAATATCGATAAATATCGATTTGGTTTCTAATGCAAAAAAGAGAGTATTAAAAGAACCCGACATTGTCAAAGAAAAAAATATAAATAGATATGGATAGAGTCGTGTGCCATAGGTAGACACTGAACCTTTCATAAGGCACGGACTGGGGGGAGGGAAGAAGTATGTGTGGGAAGAAGCTAGAGTGTTTGTTCAGGGTATCTTCTAGCCGAGCTGCGGGCTAGAGCACTCTTCTTTTTTTTTTATTTCTTGTTTTTTACTCGCACAAATCGTTTTAAGTGTTTTATGGCAAACGGGCAAAAATTTATTGCAGGCAATTTGCAGATATACCAACGCCTGGTGGGGGCGTGTGGCTGGCGGGTGTGTGTGTGTGTGTGCGTGGGAAGAGAGGGGCAAGGGGCCATGGAAAATGGCAGGAAATCACAGCGGCAACAAACAGATTTCAAGTGACTTCCACTTCTAGTGAAACAACAACAACAACAGCAATAACAACAATAATAACAGGGCCGGAGCGAGATTCGCATGAATCATGCATGCGACACACAACAGAACAGAATAGAACAAAATGGCGGAACTGGGTGGAACTGTCCCCAACAAACGCCTACGGGGCAGCCCCAGGGCCAGCCATAAATCAAAGCACCAGTCAAAATATGTTTGCCGAGCAAACTGTAAAATGTAGGCTGTGGCACGGACGATATTTGGGAAGATAGTGAAGTGCGTTTGAGGTAGAACTTTATCTCGGGGACTACTTTGTCTGTTTATGTGCGCCATAACCTTACCAGCCAAACGAGCTGTCCTCCATGGTTATTTTATGTGGCAGAAATATGCGAATCTAGATGAGCTATAAACTCACATTTCAATTGTATTTGTATGCTCACAAACATATCCATAAGACATGTCCAGCAAGATTTCTCCATGCTCTCTTAAAGTTGAGAGAACGTTCGCTCCAGCCATGCGCTTGATGGAGGTTAGTTTATGGACAACGATAACTTTTAAAATTTACTATTTGTTCTCTTTTGCTTGAAACTATTTGACATTTTCCATTCTAGCTGAAGGAGTTGTCATCCATGCTCAGTTTATGTTCTGCAAAAAGTTCCTAGCTTTACACATCTCTCTCTGTAAGTTGGTTTCTCGAGATTCTTTGAAGTCTACAATAAATTTACTAGCTGTAACCCAGTATTTTAAACTTTAAAAACTTCGTAGCTAACAGGCGTGGTGGACACTGGAGTACTCCGAGATTTCTATACATAAGATTCATATTTGAAAGCAATGGATGCCTTCTTCATGGTCTTACCACGTTTCACCTAAAAAACTGTAACCAACTACAAAATATTTTTGGTGATTCCTTTATGCACCAGAAACATGAAAAATCTGAAGTATTTGTGCTCAAATGTTCACTTTGGTGCAATAAAAATGTATGAACTGCTGCAAAGTTATTCTAGATGACATTCTGTACAACAATAGGCACAACATAATAAGTAGCATAAAATAATAAATATCAATGCATGGTCACATGCGAAAATCAGTTCACCCATAACAATAACCCTCAGTTTGAAGGTTATGAAGAGTACGCTTATTGTTATGGCCCAACAAGAGCAGAAATACCCTTTCCGGTACATAATCAAACTTACTCAGCCTCCGGCAGATGCCACACAACTGACTGTGGCATCGGCAATTGTTGTTGCTGCTGCTGTTGTTGCACGAACGGCATCGAGGAAGTTGCTTGTCAAATGGCAATCTTGGCGCTTCGCACTGGCAAAAAACATGATAATCAAATCAAGGCGCCAGCTATTTGGTTAATGTGCATGACAGCGTTGCCGACGACGTTGCCAACATTGGCAGCAGCCAAGTTAAAATGCTTAAAAGTGAGGCAGGTGAGCTTCAAAAGATAAGAGGATGAGCAGCAGGGGGCGGGCGGCGGCCGGCGCTTGTTGGAGTCGGGCAAAAATCTGTGGCATGCTTTTAGGAGCAAGCGTTTTTGTCGACGCGCAAATTGCAGCGACAGCCTGTGGCCTGCCACGGTGTGAGTGTGTATATCTGTTTGTGTGTGTGTGTGTGTGTGTGTGTGTGTGTGTATGTATGACTATAATTTCATTTGTGGTACATAAAAGTTTTGCTGGCGCTTCATCTCGCACTGAAGTGTCTAAGCGAGAGAGATATACACAGTGGGAGAGAGAGAGAGGGATCGAGAGGGAAACAGGAAGCAGGAGTGAGAGCGAAAGAGCGAGAATTACATTAAACTAATTGCTTTAGCTTGTCATTGTTGTTGCTCTTATGTATTTATTGTTAGTGAGGCTTTTAGCCAAAACCAAATTATATTTACTTGTATGTCAAATACATTTTTTTCGTGAGTGTGTGTGTGTGTGTGTAGGCTATTACAAAATTTAAGGCGGCACAGTTTGACAAGCAGTGTGCACGTCCTTGCCAGAGGGTGCCAACAATAGCAGCAATCGTGAAGGTGAGTCTGCAATTACCTTTGACCTTAAGCACAACAAGTCAAACAAGCGCAACCAAATCAAATATTTAAGCCAAAAGCACACACACAGTCGCACTCACACAGGGTATGCGCCACGCCCAGCACAACAAGAAGAAGAAAAAAAGGACTCGGAAGCGGTTTTTGTGTTTATTAAAATGCGAAAGTGTTGAGTAATTTGCGGCCAGCTTTTGCTTTCGCCTTTCTTTTGGCTGTTGCGCCTTGAATATTTCAAAGCTGCGCGGCAATCATGTAAATTTGGCCCCCGATGGGCTTTTTTTTTCGTCTTGTTGTTGTTGTTTCCTGGACAATTTTTGTCCGTTTTACTCGTAAAAATTCATCAGGCAACAAACGAGGCGCCCCGCCCATCGCATTGAGTCAACAATCTGCCACCGTCCCCTTCTGGCTATGGGCATGCGATATTGGTGGCATAAAGTACACAAATAAATAAAAATATAAAGCACGATGCGTGTGCGTGTGTGTGTGTGTGTGTGTAAGTGGCAAGAGGGTGTGCCTGGACTGGCAGTGGAGGGAGCGGCTGGAGGGTCCTTGTGTCCTTCTGTCCACATTGCAAAAGAAAAACAACATTAAGTTCAATGACACCCCAAAAAACAACAGGCCCTCGGGCCCTCCACGTTCGAGTTGCTGCCCCATTTTGAGGAACCTCCGTCAACGTCAAGTCGAGCCGCACAGCTCCACCTGCCCCCATTGGTCCCCACCCCGTGCCTTCAATTGGAAAACTTTTGTTACACTTTGCTTAGGCTGTTGGGGAGGGAAGGGACGAAGGGTCTGCATTTTTAATTTCCCCACCCAACCGCATTTAATTTTGCTTTTGAGTTTACTGACCCAATCCGCACACCCCGTCCCCTGCTCCATCCGCCCTCTGCCAGATAATACCTGTCGATATATAAGTAGGCAAATTGTGAAAATATTGACAAAACAATTGATGGTTTTAGCACGCGAGTTTTCACAATCCATTATTAGCCCCCCTCCACTCCAACACCATCCCTCAGCGCCTTTCACCTTTATCTGTTTTCACTGTTGCAGAAATGTTCTATTTATAAGGTGGGAAAATTGCGCAAAGTTTAGCATAGTTTCTAGAGCAATCAGCGCGGGGAAAAATTGCGAAAGACAACGAAACAAACAAACAATTCGCACGTATCGATTGATAGCTTCAGATAGTATATTTCAATGCAATCATAATAATGGAAAATAGTTCAACTGGAATCTGGAAAACATGTGCGTCTAACTAGAATGGATGTGAAAATAAGAGGAGTAAGACGAAAATGTTTCGGTATTCATCGAAATGATTGATAGTTATTTCATTTGACTGATTGCATGATATGTCATTTTTTATATAATCTAAAAGAAATGTACTCGATTGAAACGTGAATATGCAAAAAGCATTAACATTCTGTGCAAATGAAGGGATTACATGTTCAGTATTTACTGTACGCAAATATGTAAATTGTTAAATTAATTTGATTGATGAATCGACATAGAAGTTTTTACAGATAAGTGAAGTTGTGTTATGATGGCTTCAACAAAAATATGGAAAGATTAAATCTATATTTCATATATATATATACATAATATATATACATAATACTCAATTAATTCAAGACAAGGTGTCGGTATTTATTATACGAACATAATAAAATGCGATTTGATTTGATTGATTATTAGATACTCATTCCCTAATAAAGAGATAATAAAATATACAATTAAATCAGAACAATGATGGATGAACAAAAAGTAAAATACATATGAGGAAGTATATACAATATAGGGGATTCCGTTTATATAAGATATATAAAATATTTTGTATTTGATCTAGGAGGGATTCGGTACATTTGAAGCCCGTCTCGTCAACAGACTCTTCTACTCAGAAAAATCAAGCTCAAGTACAGTGTTAACTCTTTTAACGGACACCCTTCTTGGTCTGATATTTTCTGTCAAACCATTTTAGATCAGTGCACAGCGATTCCCCTTCTATTAAGCGTACACTCCTCTTGAGCGGAGAAAAATTACGCAACAGTCGCTGAGAGATTATTTAGAGATTATTTACTGGAATATTCGAATTTGTAATGTCTTATACAAATGAGATGATATTGAATTTATCATTTTCCGACTCTGAAAAGGAGAAAACTACAGCCCCCTATCTTGACAACACATTTATAAAATACTTAAGTTGGCAATCGTTATAAATATATGGAAATAAAGAGCCCGAGTATAATTCTACTTTTATTTAAATTTCATATTTCAGCGATACACACCTGAAGCGGGATAAGGTGTTTCTGCTTTCAACCTGATTGTATCCTCCTTTATAGCCACATAACGCTCATTAAGGCGCTTCATTAAAATCGCTTTTAAGTCGAAAATATGTTGGGTTTATTATTTGGTTAATCAAGTTCAAAGCAGCATCTGAGGGAGGTTATCTGCAGCTTCATTAGATATAAGCTTCGGCCCGATTTGATGTGGCAAAGCTTAAAATGTAATTTAACCTTAGCCTCCCCCAATCTAATCCCTCCACCATCCCCTGCTGTTGGCCTGTCTAATATTCAGCTCAAATTTTGACATTTTGGCAAAGATCAAAAGTCAAATGTTTCCAATTTGACAGCCGCCCACCGCGACACGAGTTATACGAGCAGAAAAGCGCACGCGGAGGAAAACAGAGAAAATGTCCATAAACAAAACGGGGAAAACTGTGCGGCCATAAATCTCGGACAGCTTTTCATTACGGCTAATTACGCGTGTAGAGCGGCACCGAGGGGGGAAAGGGTAGTGTACTAAATGAGCGATGCATTAGCACCAAAATAAATAAATAAACAGCATTAATTACTTACACTCACACGCAGGCCTAGGTGCGTCTGTGTGCGTGTGTTTAGTTTGGTTTGGTTTGCATTTAAATGCATGTGACACGCTGCGTATGCGTTATGTGCCGCATGTTGCAAGATGCTTGGGTTTGTTGTGCTACCGCGGCTGACCACAGTGCCATTTGGACACGTTCCCATAATCACAATTTCAATCATAATTATTGTTTTAACTAATGAGGTTTACATAGAACAACCGCAGCGTTGGCTTAAAAGGCCAGCACAAAAATTCAAATGATAATAATTAATTAAAACCGACTTCTAATGTCGACGACAACACACACACATTCACACAAACACACACCAACACACACACAGCGGCATTTGGGCTAAGTTTATCGCGCGTTAAGTTAACGGCAGCTATCACAATAGCAGCAATTAAAAATGCTCCAATCGAGTGTGCTCGACTAGCAGATACCCTATACGCAGTTCTAGAGAACAAATGCATATGTAAGCTGTGAGACTGTCGATAGTTTGCGCATAGTTGCAAAAGCAGAATTCGATAACTGAAATACTATCGATAGTTTTTAGTAATTCAAATTTGAAATTTTTGGCAAAATTAAGCATTTTCATCGATACATATACTATCGATTACGTTGAAACTATCGAAAAGTTGATAATTAATCGTTTAGATAAATAATTGTTATGCTCTGAATATTTCGAGAACACTTAATTACAAATTTCATACTTATTTCTAGGATAGCAAAAACCTCTAGATACTCAGAATCAATGTTAACTAACTGCAGCTTCTTATGCTTTAAGAAACGTCTTTGCTTTTTTAAGTTATATTACAATTCTGGTAACTGTCCGGTTGTAGATACTATTGTTGAGAATAAAATACATAAATTTTAGGTTTTGAGAATCTTAATTTTGTTTGATTTTCGGCTCGTACTAAATTCTGATAAACTGTTTCCCTTTCGACTTTGTTTTGCACTATTGAGCATATCTTAAGTCTATTGTAAGACTGTAAAATCAGAAGATATAATGAAAATCAAGCATTTATGACCTGAGCCTGGGAACCTCCCCTTTTATTTACCTTAATAAAACCTTAAAACCATTAAAAAACATTACTAAATTTCATTTAATTAACTAAGGTTCGATTGCAGTTTGCAGATGCAGAAAATATGAGCCAAACCCCTTTTCTTGCTATTGCTGAGCTCTGGTATGATTTAAACAGTATGTCAAATCTTTAATCCCTAGAAAAGTCAGCTATAGCAAAAAGTACTTCGGCTTTTCCTGCTTATATAGCCCGTTATTATTTTACAAGAGCTCAAAGAAGTCTTTTAATGCTTGCTGACACCCTGCTAATACAGTTTTATGTATACAGGGTATTAAAATTGCCATTTGCTACTCAGCTCATTCATATTCATAGCAAATTCCAGCGACTCATTCACAGTGAACCGCCCATCCCCCATCCTCCATCCCCAACGGCAGAGCTTATTGGGCTAACCGTAGAGTATTCAAACATTATTTAAGCAGCAGCAGCGAGTGTCGGCTCTCATCTTTGTTTTATTTATAACGATTGTGTTTTGCTGAGTTCCGTTGAGTTGAGCTGAGATACGGTTCGGTTTGGTTCGGTTCAGTTTTCGTGTCTCTGTGTAAATTTTGTTTTCATTTTTATCGCGCTTTTATCTAGTTTGTCAACGTTATCAGGGCACAAGAACGTTAACAGGGCGAGTCGCGGAGTTGCGGATACACTCAACAACACACACTCGCACACACCCCTCTCCACGCCCCGTGGCAGAGGCTATTCCTGCTTTTAGCCACAGCTGCGCGCAGCACATGGCTATGGAAAGCAGTTAGAAAATGCCCGTATTAGATTTGACGCTTCATTATAATGATAGATCGTTGTGTGCGTTGGTGTATGACACAACAGCAACAGCAACAACAACTGGAACTAGAAGCAACAACAAGTGAATAACAACAACAACATTTATGCATAGTTTGGCCTACGCTGCGTATGCGCAACTTTTTTCACATTGCAGCCGCGTTGGCGTCGTTCTTAAATAATTAATGAGCAGCTCAAGTAACGACTCAGCTGGAGGGGCGGGTTAAGCAGCATAATGAGCCAAGTGTGCGCTGCATTGTATACACGCACACACAGAGAGAGAGAGAGAGAAAGAGGAGTCTAATTGCCATTGGTTCTCTGTCTTTATCCATCTCTCGCTGTCTCTCTGCAATTTGTGTCTGTCCCATTATGTCTTGATTACGTTTAACTGATTGAAACTAGCGGCTTTTTAATGCCAATTCAATTTGGCTGACGACTGCTGCAGCATTAAAGCAGCATCCACTCATGTGGCAGGTGGCATGTGGCAATGGCACTGCGCCCATAAATTATAGGAACAGTTTATGTCAATTACTCGCTGAAGGAGTAAGAATATTGCAATGGATGGCGCCAAACGCCGCACTTAAGTTCTTGATTCTGAGCTGAAAGACTCTAAAACTGTAACTCCACGCGGGTGACTGTCAAACTGTGACTTTAAACTGAACTGAGACTGGGATTGTTGTGGGCTCAGACTTTTTTGGTCTGACTTTCTTAGAAGATAATCGCATATATTTTTGTGCACTTCTCACAAGTTCTAAGTTTCTTTAATTAAGCTTAAAATAAGTATGCGATCAATAGTTTCACTTAAATATTATTATTTAAATTTGCGAAACAATTCCAAAACATTAACAAAAATACTTAAAACAAGAGCAGCTCAGTTTTTGAACTAAAATTCTGGAAGGAATATTAACTAAGCAACATTTCACACTCATTTCAAATTAAATTGTCAAATTTTCATATATAAATATATATGCACAATCATAAAATGTATTAATAAATCAAATAAATAAAATTTGTTCATAAATCAGATGAAGAATAACACTTTTAAAAGGCTTCCGTTTTAGAAATGGTTCAGTTTGATTTTGTGAGCAGCTAACAAAAGAAAATGTTTTTAAAGAAAACAAAGTTCAGGGCTCATATATTTGAAATAAATCCAAAAAATATGAAATCAATTAGAATTCGTTCATTAATTTAATAGTTTTTTGAGTTAAAAAATAACTGGAGGAAATGCATATATTTAAAAAAAAATCAGTTAGATTAAACAAAACCATTTATAGAAAAATTGGCTCTGAAATCGAATTTGACAAATTTATAGCCGCTAGAACTTAACAAAGCAAATGACTAAAAAGATCAAAGTCAAATGGAAATAAAATATAATTTGCAAAATGTTTGCCACTATTATTTATTGGCAAACAAATTAATTGTAGAATAGAAAATGCTCTTGTATATTTGTCCGTCAGTAGCTCAACAAATTTGGAATGTTTCGCTGGAACTATGCCCATTTATATATATTATAAGCCAAAATGCAACTAGCTGTTGCGTCTGCCCCCTGTCTGGCTGAAACTTTTGCTGCAGTCAACACTTGTGGAGCATTTGCGTGCCTCACAGTTTGTGATACAATTGCGTATCTGTGAGATACTCGCTGTCGCCACGCGTTCGCCGTCGGCCTTCCGAGTTCAAGTACAACCGGCGACTGGCGACGGCGACGGGCAACAGCAGCGGCGTCAACTTTTAGACACTCCAGCAAAGTCACCCCACCCCCCTCCCTTCCGTTCTCCTTTCACTTACCCTCACCCCACCCACCTTGACGGTCCGACACACTGTGCTGCAGCTACACACAGAAAATATCTTTAAGCTTTTCAACACATTGCCTCAAAAACAAATACTGAAAAATTCTCTGGACTACGCAAAAATCTGCCCAAAGCCAAAAAAAAAAAAAAAAACCAACAAGAAACCATTTTCGGCACAATTTTCAATTAGCTGCAACAACAACATTGGCAGCCCGAGCATCGCACAGTGGGTAGAAATCGGAGCATTTTAAATATTTAATATCGTATCTGCGCCCAATACAAACTACGTTCCCTTTATATGCTGTATTATTCAGTTATCGATTGCTGTTATCGATACATTCAATAGCTTTTTATTTAATAGCTATCTCATATGTTTGCTAACTTTACAAAGTATTTTAAATATGAAATATCGTATTTGTGGCCTAAGTCGAATTTATTTTCTTTGTATTTTAATCAGTTATCGAAATTTGTTAACATTGCATTGAGAGTGAAAGTTTGACTAGAGAAAGGGTTAAGAACCAACTCAATATTTTGTTCATTTAAAAACATTTTCAATATGGAATATCTTATCTGTGGCCCAAGTCAAATATCTTTTTTTTTTGTCTTCTATATATTTATGAGTTAGCGATTGCTGTTATCGATCATTTTAAATATAAAATATCTGTGTGAGAAAACTTTTATCTTTTAAACTATCTATTTAAGGCAGTGATAGTTAAAATACTTTTAATTTCAATATTTTACAACTGCGAAACTTTCGTTTTAATTTTTTCTTCCTCTAATTGAAATATTTTCTTATTTTAAAAAACTTTTCAGAAAACTGTTGCAATATCACATTTTATGAACCTCTTAAGGCTTTGCACCACTGTGCACCGTGTGGAAAAATGTTTAACAAATAAATTGAATTGAATGAAATTGTATTTTGATTTGATTTGTGATGGATGAGATCAACGACAACGAAATCAAATTAAAAAAACACTTTGAAGCACCAAATTTATGCCCCCAAAAAATTGTTTTCGCTTTTTTTCGTATGTTTTTCAGTTACCTGTGCAAAAGTTTTTGACTTTCAGATGACAATTGGACGCGTTTCCTTTCTGGTTGTCGTTCAACGAATTTTAATTTCAGATTTTGCACCCGAACGGGAACTAGTTTAAGATACAACAAATTACCGTTACGCCTGACTAATGGACTCTCCGCAGTCGCAACTCCCCGCGGCGCTCAGATACCCCTTCAAATGTGCATCTAGCACACGGTCTCTGCGATGATTTACACCTGGGAACAACGCATCAGCACTAAGTATTTAAGTACATTTAAATGTCTATCTTTGTCCAAGCATCAACTATTAACTTAGTCACACTCGCACACACACTCACACACGCGCGCGTAGCGGAATCGGAGTCTGTTTTTTGTGAATGCGACGCGAGAACTGAAGACTTCCCAAAATTTAAAGGAGTTCACTGAAAACGCGTCCGAACGCTTCGGCGTGCGACGAATGTCTGTTGGGAAAATCAAAATGCAAACTGAAAATAAAAAAATTTCAGAGCTGGCCGAGAGCGAAGGAAAGAGAGAGAGAGAGGGAGAGAGAAACTGCGAGTTGAGCGCCAAATAATGAGGCAGCGCGCGCGAGAGAGAGAGAGAGAGGACGACCTTTGTTGGAGCACCGCGTGTTGTGTTTGTGTGTGCGTATGTGAAGGTGAGCTTCTGTGCTTGTGTGCGTGCTTGCAAAATGTCAAATTGTAAATAAACGAAAATGCCCAAAAAGAAAAACTGTTATACAAAAGAGCAGAGACAGCCTGAAGGGGTTTAAAAGACAGGCACTGATAAAGAATGTAGCATTAGTAACATGTTTATAATTTAAAATATATACATAATTGAATACAATTAGAAGCCCTAAAATTGTATAGCAGCTAGCTCCTGAGGAAAAGCCTCCACTGTAAATACCACCAAGAGTTTCTATTTTATAAAGCTGAAGGACTCCAATCATATCAATATCTATGAACATCATGTACTCCAGTTTTGAAGCAACTCAAAAAATTTAATACAATCCTTTGGGAACAGCTTCTATTGCAGCCACTCTCTATTTGACAGCCGCCACTGTAAGTGCGACCACCCCACGCAACTGTAAACTGTTATACGTGAGCTTTTTTTTGCCATGCTGCACACACACACACCCACACACACACAACACGCACGCTGCGTTTGGCAGCTCATGAGAGCAGCTCGTGCGAGCGCGTGTTTCCTCACGCCGTCTCGCTCTCGCTCTCAATGAGTTTTGTTTTTGTTTTGAGGAAAAGCTACATCTACTGCTGCTGCAAAATTTTCATGTTTTGATAAGAGACGGGTGCTCGCTCTCGCTCTCTGCTTTGCTGACTCTCTTATTAGTTAAATAAACAAGCGGCACAACTTTAAAGAAGTGGGGCGATGCGCGGGGGGCGCAACGGCATTTGGTAATAGTTTTCGCATAGTTTACGCATTTGGGAGTTGTCAACGACAAGTGGCTCAAAGTAGGCGTGTCAGACGTCGACGGCGACGGCAACAGCAATGCCGGCAGCGACGCCAACAGCGCCGCCGCGTCGGGCTAATCAGCGACAAAAACGGGCAGAAATCAAATAAAAATTGCCAATTTGGTTTGTTTGTTTGTTGGACGGCTGCGCGCGCGCGTGTCTGTGTGCGTGTGTGTGTGCGTGTGTGTGTGTGTGTATGCGTGTGTGTGCCTCAATTTGAATTTGAATTCGAATTACAGTTGCAACCAAGAATTTTTATATTTAATTTTAATTTTAATGTGTTTCGCCTCGGCGTACGTGAGGAACAGGGCGAATCCACTTGACGGATTGTTGTTCGCGCGGCAACTGGGAAATCGGAGAAATGATATATGAATCTGGCCACAAAACACGACTAAATACATATGTACATATAATATGCATATAGATGTGCATAATGCCAATATATGACACTCAATAGAAAGGAACAAATAAAAGAAAACCCTGTATGAAAAATGCCTGACCCACATTTCGGCTGATTGACAAGGTGAAATGCGTAGATATATGAAAAGTATCTCACAGATACGCGCTCTGCAGTTTTTTACACCCTGTGTTCCCATTACAAATTTATAAATGGGGTATATTACAGTTTGCAGAGTGTATGTAACACCTCTAGTACCACTAATTACAGGGAGTATAATAGTTATCATTTTAATATTTATATTGATTTACTTAAATTCAATTCATTACAGATCCCATATTTAAGGAATGCATTTAATATAATGTCGGGCAATGCAAATAAAAGATATTTCAGCTCACACGCAGTATCTTCGTATTCTATGCATATTTTAGGGCATTTCCAAGTCGACTGCACTCAACAAAAGCAAGTCTTACTTATTTTTTTCTTACCCTGAATTCAAAATGGGTAAAAGTGCATATTGGCTTTGTGCGTGTTTTTGTGACAGGCAGTAGGAAGCATATGCCAGCCGATCAAAAGGAAGATAGGTATATGTAAATACATATATTCTTGGTAAGAACCTCACACGAGCTCACAGTTTCCGCCCAAAAGATATATACACAATTTCGTACGTCTTATTTGAACACAGACAATTTCATAGAGATCGGATTCTAAGCACCGAATTTAATTGGGAACGTTTTTGCCAAAGATGGTGTGGGGTGAAAGGAAAGAAGCAGAGCTCGGGCGTGTGTGTGTATATACATACACCTATTCCATATTTATATATAGTTCCATTCTATAAATTAGAAAGAGACTCGAATGCTTGCAACAGCCGCTGCTCTGCTTAGGGTATGTTGCAGTCGGACACTCTCGACTCTAGCACTCGTACTTGTTTTTTCGTAGAAAGAAACACACTTACACACTCACACACACACACACACACACACACACAATGGGCGAGTGTTGCACGGCTTTTAAGCTGCCAGCTGCTGCCGTTGCCGTTGATTGATTGTTGTCCTCAAGGTCGCCAAAACGGACACACACAAAAGATATGCAAATCCAGTGACAGCTTTTGTTGTGCCACAGCGCTGCCCCTGAGAGCAGAGAGCACTCTAACCTTTAACCCCCCCTCCAACCACTTCCATATCAAGCAGCCGCTCTACTCTTTTGCTTGCCGCACAAACTATGAACTATGCCAAACGCTTGTTTTTTGCCCATAAAGTTGCCCGAATTATGGCACAAAGCAATTTCAATGCATATTTATTTGATCATAAACTACGACAACAACAACAAAAACAACAACAACAACAGCAACAATTAGACAGACATTCCATAGCCAAAAACTACACGGGCTGAAAGTGGGCGTGTGTACCGCTTGTAGCAGGCACTGGGACTGGGGCTGGGGCGGGGCTGGGTTTGGGGTTCGGGTTGGGCCAACTAAATAAATTTCACAATTGTTTATTTTTTCCCAAACAAATCAGCGCACATTAAAAACAGCGGTGCCCCCACAAAATATGCCCCGAAATAACATTAACATCCGGTGCGGGGTCCAGAGGCAACAATTTTCGGCTGTTTTCTTCGCTTTTTTTTCATCGTTTCATTTTTTTTCCTTTGAAGCACTTGCACAGGTGCTGTCACAGTTACCCGAAGCGTTTACAAAGGTCACGACGAAATAATACTTAAAAGCATTTATTTACACTTAGTAGATAAATCATGGAGAATTATCCGGGGGAATAATTTATTTGAGTTTTCAGATGTTGTGTAGTTATTAAAATGGAATTCCATCAAATAGATTACAAATGCAAAATGATTTAATGCCTAGATTTAATGGAGTCCAGAGATTTATATGGGCTAGTTTAATCGGAACTTAATGGACAGTAAATATATAGTGTATCCTGATCGGGTATACTTGGTATTTAATGATATTTCATCATTTAATTAATAATAAAATATTCATATAAACTGGAGTATATCCTCGGTTTTTTGATCTGCTTCTTTTTCCTTTGTCCTGAGTTCTCCTCAACGTCAAACTTTCCCTTTCCTTTTCAACAGGTTACAACTCAAATAAACCCACAATATTAGCAATATATTATGCCATTATAGCAAACCCCAAAAGCCTCGACAACCTTCACTTTCATTGGAAGTCTGATGATGAAACGTTTTGAAATAAACCATACCCTATGCCCCACATTACTCAACTGTAGTTTCTTATCATTGGCAACAAAACCGCATAATTACTAAAAAAATAAAAATAAATAAAAAATAATTGCAAGCTTGTATGCCACAAGTTTTAACTTTTGTTTTCATACGTGTCGTATTCATATTTGATTATCCCACAGCAAATACGACAGCCAGAGCCCAGAGCTAAATACACAAATAAATTCAGTGGGTGCAACCACAAAAACCAAACCGAACCAAACAGAAAGAAGAAGAAGAAAGAAAAAACATTTAGCTCGACCCAGAAATAGTTGCAAATGTACTCATCGACCTCAGGCGGGGTGCAAAAATAACGAAATTTGCATAAAAACATTAGCAATTCTCATGATAATTCCGCTAATAATCAAGTCGAATTTATCAGAGGTAATGCCCCAAATGGGCCCGACTTCGACTTCGACTGGGCGCATAACAGTACATTACATACTATATATAATAAAAGTCAGACGGCGTGAAAACAATAGCCGAAAAATGAAGAGAAATTAACATTCTACGTGATTGCACATCCACATCAAATTCCACCTGAACCCAAATCCAAAACGGCGCAAGGGAAACAGGCTGCGGCCTGTGTCGGGTTAGGGGCATTCCCCTAACTCTTAGGAACCCCCTCCCTCCCGTATTCTTGGCGCGTGGCGCACTGCACAAGAGAAGCGCTGAAAGTGCAGGCATTCGAATAAAATTATAACAATATTTTTATATCTACTTAATGGTTTATTTTTAAAACACGTCCCGAGCCAAAAAAAAAAAAGAACAGGGACGAGAATCGAACACGAGCGCACAAACGAAAAGGAAAAACAATAAACAAGAGTGAAAAATTTATTAACTAGCTTGCCGCACATTAAATACCCTTTTTGGCGACTTAATAACCCAGGCTATAAAACGAATTTGTGCTACAGAGTAGCAAATGCTTAAATATAACAAACGAATAAAAGTCCCTAGACTTTTATATTAACTTAATTTATCACCGAATTTATATTAAATATATATATAGTATTTTCAAAAGTATGATCGAACATATTGTATAAAACATGTACGAATTAGCGGGAAGAATTAGCTGAGAGAATTGGGTTAGATCGAGAAGTCTTTCTAAAGGTTATATTATTGATTCACATGTAATTGTTTTACCCATAAGTATGAACAAATATCTAGAAAACTAAAAGAGTTTCTTAGAGATTATATTATGGATTAAGACACAATCGTGATACCCTATGTTCGAAATATGTTCGTACTAGTATTGCCCTTTTTTGGAGATTATATTGTGGTATAATGGTAATACCCTCTAAATAGTCATGAAATAAGCCTAAAGCTATATGCCTAAATGCAATACGAATATCTATAAAGCTAAAACAGTACTGTTATATCGAGTAATCTTTGTACAGATGATATTAAATTCATAATACCCTTTACAGAATAACCCGAAAACACAAATATGCCAAAACGCGCCGCCAGATGGCGTGTGTGGGGCGTGGGAGACTAGACGCTGGAAATCTGAAAATGGGAATTTCCTGCGTTAAAACGCTTAATTTATTAATGAGATTTATTAATAGGTTCGCTGTCAGGTGAAAGCTCAAGAGGTCGCCTGGAGGTAGGGGCTGGCGTGGCTCTAGGACTTAAGAAGTAGGCAACCGCTGGGCGGGGCAAGTGGTGCTTCAGTTCTTTGTATACGCCGCGTGGTTATTGTAATTAAACTGAAAATTATGCGCCCTTTTTGTGCACCTGAAATATGTGCGTGTGGCAACGCTCCCTCTCCCGTCCCCTTCCCCTTCCCACACCTAACCGACCACGCACCCACTCAGTGGCCTGCTTGAAATTTCGTTTGGCCCAGCCCCGGTGTGGTGCGTCGGGTGGGTGACGACCGCCCCCCCGAAATTTATTTGGTTGTTATTTGGTCTGTTGAATGGTTGCTCGGGTGGGGCGTGGTGGCGGTGGGAGTAGAGCGAGGAGCACGGAAAACAGACGCCAGCGTCGGAGACGCATAAAACAAACGGGAGACAAGATAATGGGCGTGTTATGCGGCAACACGAGGCATATGCCACATTAGCAGAGATGAACGAGGAGCCACGTCGCACGCCCAATTAAATGGCCACCTGATGCTCTTTCAATGACGCATGACGCACTGCACCTGGCCAAAATGAAAGCGCTTCATCCGTGAAATGCGGCCCCGCAATTGGAGCCTTAAAGGCAAATTGCATTTTCCCGCATTATTCCCATTATTCCCAAAAAAAAAAAGGTTACGGATGATGCAGAAAGTTATCCAGAAACCATTTCATTGGAGTCCCTTTGTAGGTATATTCTATAATCATATATCCTACGATAGTTCTGTAAAGACTAATTAATCTTCTAATTTTCAATGTAGCCGAAGTACTTAGAAAGTATCTCGTTATCAGTCCTTAAGAATCCTGAAATAGTCAGGATTAGATTCGGGAAGAATTCAATTAAATAATCGAAGAATCTCGCTATTGTCCCTGAAAATTCCATCACTTACAATGGGATTGGCTTATCCTTTTATGAATAAAATAAAACTAAAAAGTAGAGTAAAATTGTATTAAATTCCAAAATTTGACATTATATGGCCGAGATATCGAAAAAAAATTCATCAAAAAACGCTTGATTTTCGAGCCGACCCCGATTTTGGCATAAAACGTGATGTAACCCCTTGCCATTTGGTCAATTTTGGTCAAAATTTAGATATTCAATTTTTTGATGCCAATCGTTAGAATTGATCCTTACGAGTCCCAAATGGTATAAAATACCAAAATCGGACATATTTTGGCTGAGATATTACAAAAAAACAGGTTGACTTTACAAACGAATCGGTTTTTGGTCAACAACTTTTTTTAGTCCATCGATATTCAAAATGTTTGAATGACAATTTATAGTAGGGATCCGTACAAATTCAAAAAGGTGTAAAATTACAAAATCTGACATTTTTTGGCCGAGATATCGAAGAAAAATTCATCAAAAAACGCTTGATTTTCGAGCCGACCCCGATTTTGGCAAAAAACGTGATGTAACCCCTTGCCATTTGGTCAATTTTGGTCAAAATTTAGATATTCAATTTTTTGATGCCAATCGTTAGAACTGATCCTTACGAGTCCCAAATGGTATAAAATACCAAAATCGGACATATTTTGGCTGAGATATTACAAAAAAACAGGTTGACTTTACAAACGAATCGGTTTTTGGTCAACAACTTTTTTTAGTCCATCGATATTCAAAATGTTTGATAGACAATTTATAGTAGGGATCCGTACAAATTCAAAAAGGTGTAAAATTACAAAATCTGACATTTTTTGGCCGAGATATCGAAAAAAAATTCATCAAAAAACGCTTGATTTTCGAGCCGACCCCGATTTTGGCAAAAAACGTGATGTAACCCCTTGCCATTTGGTCAATTTTGGTCAAAATTTAGATATTCAAGTTTTTGATGCCAATCGTTAGAACTGATCCTTACGAATCCCAAATGGTATAAAATACCAAAATCGGACATTTTTTGGCTGAGATATTACAAAAAAACAGGTTGACTTTACAAACGAATCGGTTTTTGGTCAACAACTTTTTTTAGTCTATCGATATTCAAAATGTTTGAATGGCAATTTATAGTAGGGATCCGTACAAATTCAAAAAGGTGTAAAATTACAAAATCTGACATTTTTTGGCCGAGATATCGAAGAAAAATTCATCAAAAAACGCTTGATTTTCGAGCCGACCCCGATTTTGGCAAAAAACGTGATGTAACCCCTTGCCATTTGGTCAATTTTGGTCAAAATTTAGATATTCAATTTTTTGATGCCAATCGTTAGAACTGATCCTTACGAGTCCCAAATGGTATAAAATACCAAAATCGGACATATTTTGGCTGAGATATTACAAAAAAACAGGTTGACTTTACAAACGAATCGGTTTTTGGTCAACAACTTTTTTTAGTCCATCGATATTCAAAATGTTTGATAGACAATTTATAGTAGGGATCCGTACAAATTCAAAAAGGTGTAAAATTACAAAATCTGACATTTTTTGGCCGAGATATCGAAAAAAAATTCATCAAAAAACGCTTGATTTTCGAGCCGACCCCGATTTTGGCAAAAAACGTGATGTAACCCCTTGCCATTTGGTCAATTTTGGTCAAAATTTAGATATTCAAGTTTTTGATGCCAATCGTTAGAACTGATCCTTACGAATCCCAAATGGTATAAAATACCAAAATCGGACATTTTTTGGCTGAGATATTACAAAAAAACAGGTTGACTTTACAAACGAATCGGTTTTTGGTCAACAACTTTTTTTAGTCTATCGATATTCAAAATGTTTGAATGGCAATTTATAGTAGGGATCCGTACAAATTCAAAAAGGTGTAAAATTACAAAATCTGACATTTTTTGGCCGAGATATCGAATAAAAATTCATCAAAAAACGCTTGATTTTCGAGCCGACCCCGATTTTGCAAAAAACTTGATGTAACCCCTTGCCATTTGGTCAATTTTGGTCAAAATTTAGATATTCAATTTTTTGATGCCAATCGTTAGAACTGATCCTTACGAGTCCCAAATGGTATAAAATACCAAAATCGGACATTTTTTGGCTGAGATATTACAAAAAAACAGGTTGACTTTACAAACGAATCGGTTTTTGGTCAACAACTTTTTTTAGTCCATCGATATTCAAAATGTTTGAATGACAATTTATAGTAGGGATCCGTACAAATTCAAAAAGGTGTAAATTTACAAAATCTGACATTTTTTGGCCGAGATATCGAAAAAAAATTCATCAAAAAATGCTTGATTTTCGAGCCGACCCCGATTTTGGCAAAAAACGTGATGTAACCCCTTGCCATTTGGTCAATTTTGGTCAAAATTTAGATATTCAATTTTTTGATGCCAATCGTTAGAACTGATCCTTACGAGTCCCAAATGGTATAAAATACCAAAATCGGACATTTTTTGGCTGAGATATTACAAAAAAACAGGTTGACTTTACAAACGAATCGGTTTTTGGTCAACAACTTTTTTTAGTCCATCGATATTTAAAATGTTTGAATGACAATTTATAGTAGGGATCCGTACAAATTCAAAAAGGTGTAAAATTACAAAATCTGATATTTTTTGGCCGAGATATCGAATAAAAATTCATCAAAAAACGCTTGATTTTCGAGCCGACCCCGATTTTGGCAAAAATCGTGATGTAACCCCTTGCCATTTGGTCAATTTTGGTCAAAATTTAGATATTCAATTTTTTGATGCCAATCGTTAGAACTGATCCTTACGAGTCCCAAATGGTATAAAATACCAAAATCGGACATATTTTGGCTGAGATATTACAAAAAACAGGTTGACTTTACAAACGAATCGGTTTTTGGTCAACAACTTTTTTTAGTCCATCGATATTCAAAATGTTTGATAGACAATTTATAGTAGGGATCCGTACAAATTCAAAAAGGTGTAAAATTACAAAATCTGCCATTTTTTGGCCGAGATATCGAAAAAAAATTCATCAAAAAACGCTTGATTTTCGAGCCGACCCCGATTTTGGCAAAAATCGTGATGTAACCCCTTGCCATTTGGTCAATTTTGGTCAAAATTTAGATATTCAATTTTTTGATGCCAATCGTTAGAACTGATCCTTACGAGTCCCAAATGGTATAAAATACCAAAATCGGACATTTTTTGGCTGAGATATTACAAAAAAACAGGTTGACTTTACAAACGAATCGGTTTTTGGTCAACAACTTTTTTTAGTCCATCGATATTCAAAATGTTTGAATGACAATTTATAGTAGGGATCCGTACAAATTCAAAAAGGTGTAAAATTACAAAATCTGACATTTTTTGGCCGAGATATCGAAAAAAAATTCATCAAAAAACGCTTGATTTTCGAGCCGACCCCGATTTTGGCAAAAAACGTGATGTAACCCCTTGCCATTTGGTCAATTTTGGTCAAAATTTAGATATTCAATTTTTTGATGCCAATCGTTAGAACTGATCCTTACGAGTCCCAAATGGTATAAAATACCAAAATCGGACATTTTTTGGCTGAGATATTACAAAAAAACAGGTTGACTTTACAAACGAATCGGTTTTTGGTCAACAACTTTTTTTAGTCCATCGATATTCAAAATGTTTGAATGACAATTTATAGTAGGGATCCGTACAAATTCAAAAAGGTGTAAAATTACAAAATCTGATATTTTTTGGCCGAGATATCGAAAAAAAATTCATCAAAAAACGCTTGATTTTCGAGCCGACCCCGATTTTGGCAAAAATCGTGATGTAACCCCTTGCCATTTGGTCAATTTTGGTCAAAATTTAGATATTCAATTTTTTGATGCCAATCGTTAGAACTGATCCTTACGAGTCCCAAATGGTATAAAATACCAAAATCGGACATATTTTGGCTGAGATATTACAAAAAACAGGTTGACTTTACAAACGAATCGGTTTTTGGTCAACAACTTTTTTTAGTCCATCGATATTCAAAATGTTTGATAGACAATTTATAGTAGGGATCCGTACAAATTCAAAAAGGTGTAAAATTACAAAATCTGATATTTTTTGGCCGAGATATCGAAAAAAAATTCATCAAAAAACGCTTGATTTTCGAGCCGACCCCGATTTTGGCAAAAAACGTGATGTAACCCCTTGCCATTTGGTCAATTTTGGTCAAAATTTAGATATTCAAGTTTTTGATGCCAATCGTTAGAACTGATCCTTACGAGTCCCAAATGGTATAAAATACCAAAATCAGACATTTTTTGGCTGAGATATTACAAAAAAACAGGTTGACTTTACAAACGAATCGGTTTTTGCTCAACAACTTTTTTTAGTCCATCGATATTCAAAATGTTTGAATGACAATTTATAGTAGGGATCCGTACAAATTCAAAAAGGTGTAAAATTACAAAATCTGATATTTTTTGGCCGAGATATCAAAAAAAAATTCATCAAAAAACGCTTGATTTTCGAGCCGACCCCGATTTTGGCAAAAATCGTGATGTAACCCCTTGCCATTTGGTCAATTTTGGTCAAAATTTAGATATTCAATTTTTTGATGCCAATCGTTAGAACTGATCCTTACGAGTCCCAAATGGTATAAAATACCAAAATCGGACATTTTTAGGCTGAGATATTACAAAAAAACAGGTTGACTTTACAAACGAATCGGTTTTTGCTCAACAACTTTTTTTAGTCCATCGATATTCAAAATGTTTGAATGACAATTCATAGTAGGGATCCGTACAAATTCAAAAAGGTGTAAAATTACAAAATCTGATATTTTTTGGCCGAGATATCGAAAAAAAATTCATCAAAAAACGCTTGATTTTCGAGCCGACCCCGATTTTGGCAAAAAACGTGATGTAACCCCTTGCCATTTGGTCAATTTTGGTCAAAATTTAGATATTCAATTTTTTGATGCCAATCGTTAGAACTGATCCTTATGAGTCCCAAATGGTATAAAATACCAAAATCGGACATATTTTGGCTGAGATATTACAAAAAACAGGTTGACTTTACAAACGAATCGGTTTTTGGTCAACAACTTTTTTTAGTCCATCGATATTCAAAATGTTTGATAGACAATTTATAGTAGGGATCCGTACAAATTCAAAAAGGTGTAAAATTACAAAATCTGACATTTTTTGGCCGAGATATCGAAAAAAAATTCATCAAAAAACGCTTGATTTTCGAGCCGATCCCGATTTTGTCAAAAAACGTGATGTAACCCCTTGCCATTTGGTCAATTTTGGTCAAAATTTAGATATTCAAGTTTTTGATGCCAATCGTTAGAACTGATCCTTACGAGTCCCAAATGGTATAAAATACCAAAATCGGACATTTTTTGGCTGAGATATTACAAAAAAACAGGTTGACTTTACAAACGAATCGGTTTTTGGTCAACAACTTTTTTTAGTCCATCGATATTCAAAATGTTTGAATGACAATTTATAGTAGGGATCCGTACAAATTCAAAAAGGTGTAAAATTACAAAATCTGACATTTTTTGGCCGAGATATCGAAAAAAAAAATCATCAAAAAACGCTTGATTTTCGAGCCGACCCCGATTTTGGCAAAAATCGTGATGTAACCCCTTGCCATTTGGTCAATTTTGGTCAAAATTTAGATATTCAATTTTTTGATGCCAATCGTTAGAATTGATCCTTACGAGTCCCAAATGGTATAAAATACCAAAATCGGACATTTTTTGGCTGAGATATTACAAAAAACAGGTTGACTTTACAAACGAATCGGTTTTTGGTCAACAACTTTTTTTAGTCCATCGATATTCAAAATGTGTGAATGACAATTTATAGTAGGGATCCGTACAAATTCAATAAGGTGTAAAATTACAAAATCTGACATTTTTTGGCCGAGATATCGAAAAAAAAATCATCAAAAAACGCTTGATTTTCGAGCTGACCCCGATTTTGGCAAAAAACGTGATGTAACCCCTTGCCATTTGGTCAATTTTGGTCAAATTTTAGATATTCAATTTTTTGATGCCAATCGTTAGAACTGATCCTTACGAGTCCCAAATGGTATAAAATACCAAAATCGGACATTTTTTTGGCTGAGATATTACAAAAAAACAGGTTGACTTTACAAACGAATCGGTTTTTGGTCAACAACTTTTTTTAGTCCATCGATATTCAAAATGTTTGAATGACAATTTATAGTAGGGATCCGTACAAATTCAAAAAGGTGTAAAATTACAAAATCTGAAATTTTTTGGCCGAGATATCGAAAAAAAATTCATCAAAAAACGCTTGATTTTCGAGCCGACCCCGATTTTGGCAAAAAACGTGATGTAACCCCTTGCCATTTGGTAAATTTTGGTCAAAATTTAGATATTCAATTTTTTGATGCCAATCGTTAGAACTGATCCTTACGAGTCCCAAATGGTATAAAATACCAAAATCGGACATTTTTTGGCTGAGATATTACAAAAAAACAGGTTGACTTTACAAACGAATCGGTTTTTGGTCAACAACTTTTTTTAGTCCATCGATATTCAAAATGTTTGAATGACAATTTATAGTAGGGATCCGTACAAATTCAAAAAGGTGTAAAATTACAAAATCTGATATTTTTTGGCCGAGATATCGAAAAAAAAATTCATCAAAAATCGCTTGATTTTCGAGCTGACCCCGATTTTGGCAAAAATCGTGATGTAACCCCTTGCCATTTGGTCAATTTTGGTCAAAATTTAGATATTCAATTTTTTGATGCCAATCGTTAGAACTGATCCTTACGAGTCCCAAATGGTATAAAATACCAAAATCGGACATTTTTAGGCTGAGATATTACAAAAAAACAGGTTGACTTTACAAACGAATCGGTTTTTGCTCAACAACTTTTTTTAGTCCATCGATATTCAAAATGTTTGAATGACAATTCATAGTAGGGATCCGTACAAATTCAAAAAGGTGTAAAATTACAAAATCTGATATTTTTTGGCCGAGATATCGAAAAACAATTCATCAAAAAACGCTTGATTTTCGAGCCGACCCCGATTTTGGCAAAAAACGTGATGTAACCCCTTGCCATTTGGTCAATTTTGGTCAAAATTTAGATATTCAAGTTTTTGATGCCAATCGTTAGAACTGATCCTTACGAGTCCCAAATGGTATAAAATACCAAAATCGGACATTTTTTGGCTGAGATATTACAAAAAAACAGGTTGACTTTACAAACGAATCGGTTTTTGGTCAACAACTTTTTTTAGTCCATCGATATTCAAAATGTTTGAATGACAATTTATAGTAGGGATCCGTACAAATTCAAAAAGGTGTAAAATTACAAAATCTGATATTTTTTGGCCGAGATATTGAAAAAAATTCATCAAAAAACGCTTGATTTTCGAGCCGACCCCGATTTTGGCAAAAAACGTGATGTAACCCCTTGCCATTTGGTCAATTTTGGTCAAAATTTAGATATTCAAGTTTTTGATGCCAATCGTTAGAACTGATCCTTACGAGTCCCAAATGGTATAAAATACCAAAATCGAACATTTTTTTGCTGAGATATTACAAAAAAACAGGTTGACTTTACAAACGAATCGGTTTTTGGTCAACAACTTTTTTTAGTCCATCGATATTCAAAATGTTTGAATGACAATTTATAGTAGGGATCCGTACAAATTCAATAAGGTGTCAAAATACAAAATCTGACATTTTTTGGCCGAGATAACGAAAAAAAAATGCATCAAAAAACGCTTCATTTTCTAGCCGACCCCGATTTTGCAAAAAACGTGATGTAACCCCTTGCCATTTGGTCAATTTTGGTCAAAATTTAGATATTCAATTTGATGCCAATCGTTAGAACTGATCCTTACGAGTACCAAATGGTATAAAATACCAAAATCGGACATTTTTTGGCTGAGATATTACAAAAAAACAGGTTGACTTTACAAACGAATCGGTTTTTGGTCAACAACTTTTTTTAGTCGATCGATATTCAAAATGTTTGAATGACAATTCATAGTAGGGATCCGTACAAATTCAAAAAGGTGTAAAATTACAAAATCTGATATTTTTTGGCCGAGATATCGAAAAAAAATTCATCAAAAAACGCTTGATTTTCGAGCCGACCCCGATTTTGGCAAAAAACGTGATGTAACCCCTTGCCATTTGGTCAATTTTGGTCAAAATTTAGATATTCAAGTTTTTGATGCCAATCGTTAGAACTGATCCTTACGAGTCCCAAATGGCATAAAATACCAAAATCGGACATTTTTTGGCTGAGATATTAAAAAAAAAACAGGTTGACTTTACAAACGAATCGGTTTTTGCTCAACAACTTTTTTTAGTCCATCGATATTCAAAATGTTTGAATGACAATTTATAGTAGGGATCCGTACAAATTCAAAAAGGTGTAAAATTACAAAATCTGATATTTTTTGGCCGAGATATCGAAAAAAATTCATCAAAAAACGCTTGATTTTCGAGCCGACCCCGATTTTGGCAAAAAACGTGATGTAACCCCTTGCCATTTGGTCAATTTTGGTCAAAATTAAGATATTCAAGTTTTTGATGCCAATCGTTAGAACTGATCCTTACGAGTCCCAAATGGTATAAAATACCAAAATCGGACATTTTTTTGCTGAGATATTACAAAAAAAACAGGTTGACTTTACAAACGAATCGGTTTTTGGTCAACAACTTTTTTTAGTCCATCGATATTCAAAATGTTTGAATGACAATTTATAGTAGGGATCCGTACAAATTCAATAAGGTGTAAAAATACAAAATCTGACATTTTTTGGCCGAGATAACGAAATAAAAATGCATCAAAAAACGCTTCATTTTCTAGCCGACCCCGATTTTGCAAAAAACGTGATGTAACCCCTTGCCATTTGGTCAATTTTGGTCAAAATTTAGATATTCAATTTGATGCCAATCGTTAGAACTGATCCTTACGAGTACAAAATGGTATAAAATACCAAAATCGGACATTTTTTGGCTGAGATATTACAAAAAAACAGGTTGACTTTACAAACGAATCGGTTTTTGGTCAACAACTTTTTTTAGTCCATCGATATTCAAAATGTTTGAATGACAATTTATAGTAGGTATCCGTACAAATTCAAAAAGGTGTAAAATTACAAAATCTGATATTTTTTGGCCGAGATATCGAAAAAAAATTCATCAAAAAACGCTTGATTTTCGAGCCGACCCCGATTTTGGCAAAAATCGTGATGTAACCCCTTGCCATTTGGTCAATTTTGGTCAAAATTTAGATATTCAATTTTTTGATGCCAATCGTTAGAACTGATCCTTACGAGTCCCAAATGGTATAAAATACCAAAATCGGACATTTTTAGGCTGAGATATTACAAAAAAACAGGTTGACTTTACAAACGAATCGGTTTTTGGTCAACA
Source organism: Drosophila virilis (assembly GCF_030788295.1). Taxonomy (NCBI): domain Eukaryota; kingdom Metazoa; phylum Arthropoda; class Insecta; order Diptera; family Drosophilidae; genus Drosophila; species Drosophila virilis. The sequence goes on along the minus strand of NC_091546.1, from coordinate 12,202,288 downwards.
ACTTTTTTTAGTCCATCGATATTCAAAATGTTTGAATGACAATTCATAGTAGGGATCCGTACAAATTCAAAAAGGTGTAAAATTACAAAATCTGATATTTTTTGGCCGAGATATCGAAAAAAAATTCATCAAAAAACGCTTGATTTTCGAGCCGACCCCGATTTTGGCAAAAAGCGTGATGTAACCCCTTGCCATTTGGTCAATTTTGGTCAAAATTTAGATATTCAAGTTTTTGATGCCAATCGTTAGAACTGATCCTTACGAGTCCCAAATGGTATAAAATACCAAAATCGGACATTTTTTGGCTGAGATATTACAAAAAAACAGGTTGACTTTACAAACGAATCGGTTTTTGGTCAACAACTTTTTTTAGTCCATCGATATTCAAAATGTTTGAATGACAATTTATAGTAGGGATCCGTACAAATTCAATAAGGTGTAAAAATACAAAATCTGACATTTTTTGGCCGAGATAACGAAATAAAAATGCATCAAAAAACGCTTCATTTTCTAGCCGACCCCGATTTTGCAAAAAACGTGATGTAACCCCTTGCCATTTGGTCAATTTTGGTCAAAATTTAGATATTCAATTTGATGCCAATCGTTAGAACTGATCCTTACGAGTACAAAATGGTATAAAATACCAAAATCGGACATTTTTTGGCTGAGATATTACAAAAAAACAGGTTGACTTTACAAACGAATCGGTTTTTGGTCAACAACTTTTTTTAGTCCATCGATATTCAAAATGTTTGAATGACAATTTATAGTAGGTATCCGTACAAATTCAAAAAGGTGTAAAATTACAAAATCTGATATTTTTTGGCCGAGATATCGAAAAAAAATTCATCAAAAAACGCTTGATTTTCGAGCCGACCCCGATTTTGGCAAAAATCGTGATGTAACCCCTTGCCATTTGGTCAATTTTGGTCAAAATTTAGATATTCAATTTTTTGATGCCAATCGTTAGAACTGATCCTTACGAGTCCCAAATGGTATAAAATACCAAAATCGGACATTTTTAGGCTGAGATATTACAAAAAAACAGGTTGACTTTACAAACGAATCGGTTTTTGGTCAACAACTTTTTTTAGTCCATCGATATTCAAAATGTTTGAATGACAATTCATAGTAGGGATCCGTACAAATTCAAAAAGGTGTAAAATTACAAAATCTGATATTTTTTGGCCGAGATATCGAAAAAAAATTCATCAAAAAACGCTTGATTTTCGAGCCGACCCCGATTTTGGCAAAAAGCGTGATGTAACCCCTTGCCATTTGGTCAATTTTGGTCAAAATTTAGATATTCAAGTTTTTGATGCCAATCGTTAGAACTGATCCTTACGAGTCCCAAATGGTATAAAATACCAAAATCGGACATTTTTTGGCTGAGATATTACAAAAAAACAGGTTGACTTTACAAACGAATCGGTTTTTGCTCAACAACTTTTTTTAGTCCATCGATATTCAAAATGTTTGAATGAAAATTTATAGTAGGGATCCGTACAAATTCAAAAAGGTGTAAAATTACAAAATCTGATATTTTTTGGCCGAGATATCGAAAAAAATTCATCAAAAAACGCTTGATTTTCGAGCCGACCCCGATTTTGGCAAAAAACGTGATGTAACCCCTTGCCATTTGGTCAATTTTGGTCAAAATTTAGATATTCAAGTTTTTGATGCCAATCGTTAGAACTGATCCTTACGAGTCCCAAATGGTATAAAATACCAAAATCGGACATTTTTTTGCTGAGATATTACAAAAAAACAGGTTGACTTTACAAACGAATCGGTTTTTGGTCAACAACTTTTTTTAGTCCATCGATATTCAAAATGTTTGAATGACAATTTATAGTAGGGATCCGTACAAATTCAATAAGGTGTAAAAATACAAAATCTGACATTTTTTGGCCGAGATAACGAAAAAAAAATGCATCAAAAAACGCTTCATTTTCTAGCCGACCCCGATTTTGCAAAAAACGTTATGTAACCCCTTGCCATTTGGTCAATTTTGGTCAAAATTTAGATATTCAATTTGATGCCAATCGTTAGAACTGATCCTTACGAGTACCAAATGGTATAAAATACCAAAATCGGACATTTTTTGGCTGAGATATTACAAAAAAACAGGTTAAATTTACAAACGAATCGGTTTTTGGTCAACAACTTTTTTTAGTCCATCGATATTCAAAATATCATCGAAATAGTTTTAATTTTCGAGCCGACCCCGGTTTTGGAAAAAAACGTGATGAAAAACCTTGCCATTTGGTCAATTTTGGTCAAAATTTAGATATTGATTTTTTCGATGCCAATCGTTAGTACTGATCTTTACGAGTATAAAATGGTATACAAATCCAAAATCTGACATTTTTTGACTGAGATATTAAAAAAAAATCATCAAGAATGGTTGACTTTACAAACGAATCGTTTTTGGGTTATTTGCCCAATATGAATATTAAATAACTTGAATTTAGTAAAGGAATATTTGTATGTAAAACGGAGTCTTAGAAGCAGCCATCCTCTAAGTGTCTACTATATATCCAGAAATCGAATTTGCAACCCTTCTGGAACACCCTGGGTAGCTAACAATATCTCTTTATAGAGCCTAGCAGACTAGAGTGCCTAGAGCCTAGAGCCTATGTGTGTAGAGTGTATTCAAGTCTGATATGCCATAGCAGATACTTTCCGAGGAAAAAGTTGGTTGGACAACTTTTGGATAGGGGCCCGTCGTTAAGGACGCGTGTTGTGTGATTACGTTTATTTGATTAGTTTTTTAATTGCATTCGGAATATTCAAGTCCATATGCTGATAATTTTTAATTGTGCAACTTTGACATAACTGTACCTGGGGTTCATTTTGCTATCTAGCTCGAAGATTCGTTCACCTCCGTTGCGCACTGCATCTACGGTGTCTATCCTCTCACCGCCCCCTCCACGCCTCTATCACCCATTATAACCCCTCTCACCACCTTTGGCAGATAAGACCCGACTTAATCACTAACTTACGGCGCTGGCGGCTGATTAGTCGAGTGCACGTAACGCCTTAGACGTGCCACGCCCCCACAAACAGCGTCTGCCTGCTCAAGTGTAAAGCCCACCCACTCAGAGCTGCGCCCTTCCCAATAAATTTAACGTTAATTATCGTTTTATTGCGACCATAAACCAAAACAACAGCAACATAAGATGCGCGAGAAGAAGAGGAAGAAGAATAAGAAGAAGAAGAAGCAGCTGCTGGTGCTGCCGGCAAAACTTACGGCATCTCATGCTATGATGCCACCCTCTCACTCACATGCATAGTCAAAGCTTGGCTTAGCTGTGAGAGCTGCTGATCAAGATGCGAGTGACAACGGTCTCTCTCTCTCTCGCTCTCTTCTATTTATTTAGTTGTTGTTGCTGTTGTTGTCAGCTTTTGGTATTTAATTATTTGTTTGCGTTTTAAATTTTTTGATTCATTTGCTTACGCACACACATTAAAATGTTAGAATACTCACACGCACACACATACAAAGATGCACTCACTCACAATTATTTGCTTATTTGTCACTTAAATAAAATAAAATACAATTAAATACCTTTTAGCGGCTAAGCGGTTATGTGCGAGGGTGAGCATAGACAGAGCGCAAGTGAGAGCGAGCGAGGGTTAGCCAAAGCTTTGCTGCTACCTTTTTGTTGTGGCCGCGAGTGCTGCGGCTGCTGCTGCTGCTGCTGCAACCCTCCAGTGATGAAGCGGCTGCTTGCCGGTTCGGCTGCTGCTGAGAGCGATATACACACAGCTCACGAAAGAGAGAGAGAGAGAGAGAGCCCGAGAACAGCAGCGGGCGCTGCGCTCTGTTATGAAGTAATAACGATGAAAAAATTGCCACTCAGCCACTCGGACACACACACACACACACGCGCGCACACACACAACACACTATGTGTTAATGTTGTTGTTGTTATTATTTTAATGAGAAACGGTTTTATGCTTTACGTACACAGCAGCCGCCGCCAAAAAGCAAAAACAAGACCAAATGCAAAAACAAAAGTTATTCACAGTTTTCGTATTGGCTTCTGATTGGCAAATTTTTCGCACTATTTCTTCTTGTCAAACACACGCGATTCTTTCATTTAATTTCAAATTTTGAGAACTGGTGAAAGGTGTTTTATTCAGCGGCGCCGCGTCGCCAAATATTCTACTTGTACGTCTTGAGCGCACCTTTGCTGCGCCTAAAGAAACAATAACAGTTCTCAAATTCAAGAAACTGAAGCCACCACGCGACGACGACGGCGACGAGACGTCCGACCACGGCAAAAGTTTCTCGCGTTTTGAGAGTTTGAAAATAAACCTTAGGCAATATAAGCAGTCAGACAACGTGATGATATGAGTGTCTCGCCCATGAAATACCCTGTAAGCGAAAATATTTATATATAAATGTACATAATATATCACTTTTTATGTTCATATGTCGTTAATTTTAATTCAAACATTCATAATTTGTGCTGTGTGTAAATAACAACAAGCAACAACAACAATGATACACTTGCTTTTAAAGCAACTTATAAGCTTTGTATGATTCTCACTCACAGGGTACAAGAAGCAAATGTGTGTGACAGAGAGAGCGTGCGCAGAGCGTAACAGCTGCAGGGAGAGCAACATTATTCTGCATTCTTTTAACAGAGCGTTGAGATCAGTTGTGAAAATACCAAAAACGATTTAAATTGAAAAATAATTATTAAAAAAAAGTACAATTCACAACATTTTAAAATGAACAAAAACAAGATGTTGCGCAAATGAAACAAAACAAAACGGAATAATAAACACTTACTCAGTGTGGCTGTACATTGCAAAGAGCATAATGACCAAAAGCTCTCACAGCTGGTCACCCTGCTTGGCATGCGGCAGCGTACAGAAAGCTGTTCGCTACATACAGTGTTGGGTAATATAAATCAAAATGGCGCGAAATTCGAATTGTGTTTTTTCTGAAAGCAAGCAAGAGTTAGTTAAATATATACAAATTCCTTAACTAAAACAATTTCAAGCAGAAAAAACTAATTACATGTTTTTTTGTATGTATATATTCCATATATTTTGCATATATATAATAATATATGTATATTTGTTGGTTTTTTACACATTAAAAATGATGATGCTTCTCAACAAAAACAATTTGTGGTACTTATGGTAGAATTCATAGATAAATTTTCTTTTTGCATAATTGTGTCGAAAACTCGATAAGAACTCTTTGATTCTGTGTGCTAAATGTATGTGTGTTCATTTGCTTTGTATTTTTGCCACTTTGCTCAAAATTATACGAAACTTTTGCACTATTTCTGGGCTAAATCGTTTATCGATATCGTTTTTTGTGTACTTCTTTTATTAACTAGTCGTTAAATTGCATAGTTAATTGCGTTAGATCGATAGATCAATTGATCGAGAATTATGCTTTTGTAAAAATAATATGTACAAAAAGCAGCGTCTGCTGCGCTCAACTTAAATAATTAAAGTAATTTTGAAGTATTTAAAGCAACTTAAACTTAATTGTTAAGAGTTGGTTGGTTTGTTGGTTTGTTTATTATTTATCGATTGCAGCTAAAAACTATCGAGGGTTTTAACCTTAAAACACACACATAATCGATATACATATATGTAAATGTATATTTTAATATATATATTAATTTAGTTAGCTTTCGTTATGTTTTTCTTGTATCTTGTTATTTTTTTTTTACTCTTGTAATTGGTTATTAATTGCTGATGAGGTTTGTGATGAATTAAACGAGCGTCACAGGGTTGCCAGGTGCGACTACGAAAACGGTGTAGCCAGATTTTGCGAAACGCTACACAAAACTTTGCTACTAATTAGATATTTCATTTAATTTAATCGTGTTGATTATTGTGGAATAATTTGTATGCAGCTATTACGTGAACTTTTAACCTGAAACTGTAACTCTAACTGTAAATGTTATTGTAACTGTAACTGTAACTGTGATGTACGCTAATCGATAGCTCTCTCTCTCTCTCTCTTCGTCTCTCTCTTTCTACTTATGATAAGGATTAGTTTTGCGTCTGTGGGAAATTTTGGGGTTAGGGTTAACATTGCGTTAAATATGCTTAAAGACTTATAGACTATATATTTGGTGTAACTTTTTGAGTTTTGTGTTCTGTGATTTTTTTCTCCTACTTCTTCTTTTCTTCTTCTTGTTGTTTTTGTTTAGTTTGTAACTGTTATACATATATATTTATATAGTATATATCTACTAACGGTAATAATAATTCTGTCCCCCGCTCGACCACAACTTAAGCTCAATCTCCGCGTTTCCAACGATCTCTTCGAGTTCCCAACAGCTATGCAAACTAAATATAATACAGGGGCTGCCCCGACGCTTCCAAGGTGTTAGACACGGCACAGTGGTTCCTTCTGCTCTTCCTTTCTCTCCGCTTTCCCCTTAGCTCTCAAATGGGGGGGTGCTTTTTTCGCGTTAGACGCTTAGATGGGCGATATGGAGAGCGGCGCCGCGGCCGTATCCGGCATATATTCCTTGAGGAGATCCCGGAGCCGGAGGATTTCGCGTCCTGCTGCCGCCAGATCGCCCTGCAGGGACATTTCCCGTTCGCGCAATCGCTTTATGTCGCGTTGGCAGGTCTGTAAAAGATGGTGCAGCAATTAGTGGACAGTTCCAGCTCCTGCTTCTGCTCCGCCCAGTAAGCTACTTACCACATTCTGACGCAGCAGATCCAGCTTGTCGCACTTGAGCCGCGTGACCTCCTGGCGCAGGTTCTCGATCATCATGATGGTCTCGTTGCTGGGCGAGCTGCCCATGATGGTGCCCTGCACCCCCTCCAGGCACAGCGAGCACGCCTTGGTGGTCGCCTCCGCGGAGCTCATGCTCTCCAGGCCCGTGTCGCTGTCTATGTAGGCGGCGCCGCCGTCCAGGTGACCCATCATCGGGTCCAGGTCGACGCTGTTCAGGCTCGAATCATCGCTCGTTTCGGACATGGTTGCCACGGCCACGCCCACAATGCCGCCGTTCTGTGCAGCGCTGACCGCAACGGCAGCCACTCCGCCGCCCCCACCGCCGGCTCCAGCGGCAACTCCTCCATTTTGTTGTTGGGCAACGTTCGCAGCGGTTGGATGCGCACTGTTGTTATTGTTGTTGTTGCTGTGGGTGTTGTTGGCCGGGCGGGAGGTGATGTCCGGCGAGGAGGATGTGGACTCATTCGAGGATTTGGACTTTGACGACGACTTGGAGGCCGTGCGACTGCAGGTCTGCAAAGAGAGAAAATGGGAATTAGCAAAAGTTCGCAGGCGCGGTCTGGTTCGATCCGACTTACGTTCAGATTGGGCGTTTGGGTCTCGGGCGGTGGCTCCTTCTTGGAGTTGAGGGTGCCCACCTTGGTGTTCACACTGAACTTGTCCGGATGCGAGCCGTTGCCCGTGTCCACGCTCTGGGAGCGCACCCGCATAATGAGCGCCTTCTTGACGGTGTCTATGAAGCGGGTGCCAGCATTGCCGCCGCCGCCGCCGCTGCCGGTGCTCTCGGACTTGGGCGTCTCGGGGGTGGGGCTGCCAGCAAGGGTTTGCGAGAGATCGGCGCCAAGGAAATCGCGAGTCTTCTCCTTCAGCTCCTCGACCAGGTTCTGCAGCAGGGAGGTGCGCGTGCGCAGCTCCAGCTTGGCAAATTTGTCGGCCTTGTAGCAGGCATTCTCCGCATTTATCAGCTTGGTCAGGAGGAACTCCTTGAACTCCTGGCCCTTGCGGAACACTGCCGGGCTGGGCAACGTCGGCCCAAAGAAGGGCACATCGTCCCGTGCCGTGACCGAGACCTTGTACCGGGTGTGCGGCGTATTCGGCTCCAGCGGCTGGACCACAATGAATGCGTGCAGAAAGTGGCTGGCGATCATGTCCGGGGAGAAGGGCGTGTTGGTCTCCTGGAACACAATGGCGACAATGTCGTTGCCAATGTGACGCTTGCGCTGCAGCTGCTGCGGATCGCCCTCGGTGTGGGGCAGCAGGGTGGACACATGGAACATGACCTCGCGCTCCTTGAAGACCTCGTAGACGGCGGTGTCGCCGGTGTGTCCGTTCTGTATGTCGAGGCCGCCGCGATAGCCCTTGTGCTCCTTGAGCCGTATGCGCTGGCCCAGCACGTCGAGGAACTCCTCGAAGGCGGGCGATGTCTGTTGATTGCCGAAGAGCTCCTCCTCGGTGGTCTGGCCGTATCTTTGGTACAGCACGCCGAACTTGAAGTGGGAGACCAGCACATGCTCATCATAGACGCTGATCAGCTGCGAGGCTTTCGGGCAGAGCACCGGCATAAAGTTATCCACCTGGATCTGTTCGTTCAGCAGCCGGACCATCTTGGCCGGACTCGGCTGGGCGCCCAGGCACGAGACGGGAATCAGCTCGTGCATGGTGCCCGTGCGCAGGCGCAACAGAATGCGCATGTGCTCCTGATTGGCGACGTTCTCCGTCTTGATCGAGATGAGCACCGGGCCCAGCTGGTCGTCATGGCCGACCAGGTTGGAGTGCTCGCGCGCCGCATAGAAGCGCCTGTAGCACTTGGCCGTGTCGTCCGTCTCGAACTTGGCCATCCAGGTGGTCTGCGGCAGCTGCGGATTGCCGCGCGCATCATAGCTGCACTCGTGCTCGGTGCCGTCCAGCCAGTAGCCGCCGTGCAGGGGCAGCAGAATCATCGGGTAGGGCGCCGACTTGGCCAGCGCATCCTCCAGCAGGCGCTGCGAGGCGGGTATGGCCGACACGATCGACGAGTTCGACGACACGGACGACTGCGACTGGTAATGGTGTCCGTTCGAGAGCAGCTGGCCGCCCGTTGCGCTCACCACGCCGCTCAGCTGCGGCGACGCTGGCGTCGAGCTCGAGGCGGAGCCCGAGACGGAGCTGCTCGAGTGGTTCATCGAGTGCCGCAACGTGGCGCGCGAGCCCGAATGCTGCAGTCCTCCATTGTGCCCATGGCCATGTGCGTGGCCATCGTGTGGTGAATGCGGCTGTGGCACGCGCTCCTCGCTCGCATTGCTGCCGCGATGATGCTGCAAGAGCAGAGAGAGACATAGATTAGACTACAAATTACAGGGTATCAGCAACAGCAGCAGCTGGCACTGGCTTATGTGTGGGCAGAGCGGCGCCTCGACAAGCCGCATGGCTGCATTATAATTTCATGAAATTATCGTCGGAGGCGCCTCCAGGGGACGGCGTGGCACTATGCAAATGTGTGTGTGTGTCTGTGTGCGTGTATGCGTGTGTGAGCGGGGATTCAGATGGATTGGCTAATGGCAGGGCCAGGGCAGCTCCATGTCGTTGGGCTGGCGCTGCCTTCCAATTTGTTGGCTCTAAGCAAATATGCGCGCATGTGGGCGACTTTTGTGTTGGGTTCGAATTACGTGCCGGGCTTTCAGCTAGCGTCGGGAGCTGCAATTTTGGATAATATAAAGCCAACATTCTGATTTGACATGCACACATCCCTACGCTTAGCTCCCAGCCCAACCACCCAACACGTTGGGTGCGGCTCGCTATTAAAAAGTTCTTTTATTTCTGTCTATTTGGCCAGCTGCAATTGCAATTTCTGTAGCTGCCTGGCTTGCAGCCAAATGTGGCACGTAACGAGTTCGACTGGGGTGCAACAAACACAACAACAACTAAAAAGACGAAGCATAGATTGGGGCTTGGGGTTAGCTCTTTTCGGGTTCATCGATAGTTCGTGCCTTGATTTAATAGTCTGCCAGCTGCCAAGTGCAACTGCCATTCAATAATGTGCTTGAAGACCCGCCGCTTGACCGAGTCATTAGGGTAACTGATTCGCGGCGAGGTTTAATATGGGAATCCTTGCTAGGATTGGAATAAATAATTGAGTTGGGCTTATACCCAAGGCTGGGAAGAATGCTTGTTAGGCATTGCCAGGAAGTTAAACTTAGCGAGAAAAGCATACTTAGGCCAAGTTCATACGCCAGGTGATGCCATTTGCGAATCGCTTTGCTATCTTCCAGGCGAGAAGCCAGGCTTTAACCTATGCAAGATAGGGGATCGGATCGAACCAATAGAGATCGGGATGGCATATGTCATAATATTAAAGCATTAAATCAAAATATTATTATTAATCGATATATTTATCGATAGTTACACATAGCCCATAAAATGTCTTCGCCCTAGCTCCAATAAAATAATGTCTCAGTCTGTCATGCATTATTCAAGCCGAATCGGTATAGGGCATATTAAAAGCTTGTGAGATACGTTTTATGGGCGACCCTGAAAATGCGCCCGATAACCGAGGTCAACCCCCGTCGATTTAGTGCATTTCCACACGGCATTTATGCAATGATTTTTTGATTATTTTATTTTTAATGTTTTTTGAGTGCAATTTAAATGCAGTTAACTGCACAATTTGTTGGCCCGCCGCTAATGAGTGCATTGTCATCTCGAATGTTCAATGATTCAAAGTATTCGTTTGGCTACTCACAACATATTTGTGAATCGAATATGCAAATGTTGCACGACTCGCGATACCAGACCTCGAATCGAGGAATATTAATAAATATATCTATTTGGTTGTTGCTGTAACTCGAGACGAGGCTAAGGCGGGAGTTGTCGCAGAGAGGGGGGGCAAGGGCCAAGGCCCAGCTGGGTTTCGGGCTCTGTCGTCACACGCTTAGTTGGCTTCATTTGCGGGTCTCTCCCTTCCCCTCTCTCTCTCTCTCTCTGTCTGCATTCACCCCATCGAGTGTTACGAGCAGATAAATAGATGGATAAACAGTTCCCGACATTTAGACGCTGTTTGTCTAGCTTATGGGTTAGCCATCAGAAGGGGTAGGGGGTTGGTCGCATGACTCATCAGGCAATGGCCAAAACTTAATTCCCTTTGCTGGCAGGGGCCACTCCTGGCGGGTATGGAAAATCGTTTGGTTAATTGGTTCAGGGAATGTGTCAAGATATGTTGAGTTTAATTTGATGAGATTTCAGCTATAGAGTGAGGGGATGGGTGGGGGGAGGAGCTTGAAGTTGTCTGCCTTTTGTCTAATTAAAGTCACATTGGCAGGCAAAAACTGTGTCCAATTGAGAGTGGAGGAGAGTTGAGACAAGCCGAGAAGTAGTTGCCACTCAAGTATTAAGAGCACAACCGGAAGAACTAAAATAATGAGCACGCCGAAGAGTGAATACTCTAAAAATAATTGTATGCTGATAGAAACCAAATTATCATCCTATGCACTCGTTGGCTACACGCATACACATGCACAATAGTGTAAAAACATACACACATATAAATGTGTGTATATGTATAAACATACATACACAGGCACACATACTTTACGGGCACGGCGAAGTCTTCTTCTAGAACATTGTTAGAGTACCTTTTACAAGGGCATAAAATAACTAAAACATAATGAATGTAAGTGGGATGAGTGAAGAGTAGGGAAGAGTGTGGAAGGGGGAGGGGTAGCATGGAAAGCATAACAAATACCGAGAATAGGCAAAAGCGCGACCTAATACAGCTGAGGAGACAAACAACTGTATACACACACACACACACACACACACACACACACTCTATGATAATTATGATGATCTCGCAATGCACATTATGATGTTTATGGCGCTGTGCCGATTCTTGAGAACTTAAGCGGATTACAGTGAGAGGTAGAGACAGAGAGAGGGAGAGAGGAAAGTGTTACAAACGCAAAAGCATGAAGACATGAGCAAATAAGAAGAAGACGCCGACGCAGACGCAGCTTTGACTTTCGAGGTTAGTGGGGTAGAGGCTGTGGCAGGGCTAGAGCCGGCCAGGGGGAAGGTGTGATGCAGACAACCCTTGAGCAGAGCAGAGCGCAGAATGCATTGAACGGGCCATAAAAAAAGTGTAGCCGATTTGCATAAGTCGAAGGGCAGGCAGTCCCTGAATAATGGCTACAATGCTCCCATAGCTCCCCCCCACACCACCCCCTCACACAAAAGTCCTGTAAGAGACTTTGTTTGTGTTGCGATTGTTGTTGTTGTTGTTGGCTCAAGTGCAGGGCCCTCCGTCATTAAAAATGTGCATTTTGCATGGGGGCAGCGCGCTGCGGGGGCGTTAAAAATCTCTTTTGCCAGGCGCAAAATGAAAACAAAGAGCAGGCAGAGCGGCGCGAGAAGGGGTGAGCTGTGTAGTGGAGGGGTAGGGGGTACTCTGAAAACAAAGCACAGGAAGCTGACTTGACTTGACTGCCGCCAGTTGGGGCGACACAGTTTGACAGGCTGCAGCGCTTGCCAAACCCTAGGCTTTCATCACATATGCCATGCACATTGTGCGGCAGTTGGAAGAAAGTGTGGCACATGGATTCTCAGCGAAGCGTTAAAAAGAGTTGCAAGCGAAAAAGAACTCAAGTGATTGATATATTCAGGCGATATACATATGTATATATGCATATATACGCGAGGGCCAAGCACGTGCAAAGTGCCTAGACCCAAGTCCCAGCCCAGACGACTTCGTGGCCAGAGCTGGAGTTGGCTTCACTTTAAAGCCAAATTCCACCCACACGCAAACGCACGCACACACACGTTTGACATGATTTATGTGCTGGCTGTGACAAACATGTTGCAAGCGAGTTGTTCTTGTTGCTGCCACCGTCTCCAGCGAGGCATAAAATGATAAATAATATATATATATATATAAAATAAATATATATATATACATACAAACACATATTTTATATCCACATATCCACAATATATCAAATCAAATTCGCGTAAATCAACGTGAGAGCAAACAAATCAATGCTGTGCTTGTCAAACTGTCAGCGCAGCTCAAACTAAACAGAAGAGCTTTTAAAATAAATATTGTCGAACTTGAAGCGACATTTTTTCGTTAAATCAAGAACAGAATTCTTAACTAATAACTTACAAATAAATAAATGTTAATGATCAGATATTATAAAGATCAGGACAGCATAACCAAAATTAAAAGTCGCTGGTTCGGTGTAAGATTCGCACCAACATTTCGTTTCACTTGACTCAAACCTTGCTTCGGCAAATACTATGAAAATTTGAATAAAAACAATTTATTGTAACAAATATTTTAAACTAAATGCAAAGGTTGGAGCCCAAGAATGTGAACTATTTTGCCGTTACGTATACGTAACAAATAACAAGATTCACATTCGCATGAAAAAATAAAATTGCAGAATCTAAAGTATGTAAATGTAAGTTCTTAAAATATATTTACTTTGACTTCGACTTCAAGCAATACCATATAATTATATAGACTAAAAACTATTTTTGATAGAGTTTTTATATGCTCTTTTTCTCGAGCTAGTTTTCTTTGTTTTTTTTTTTTTTTGCCGCTCTTGGCAACAATTTTCAAAGATATTAAAAGTAGTTTACAGTACGTTCCAAAGTTGAATGCTTTTATTTTTATTTCTCGTAATGCCCGGTTGCACGTGAGCTGAGTGCCAAAATAGTTTGCTGTAAACGCTTTCACACATTCAATTAACACACACACACACACACAGATACACACACTTGTGTGTGTGGCATGTATTTGAGAAGCACGTATGTGCTTCTTAAGGGTTTTATGCTCAAAGCTGCCCGCGTTGGCCCCCAGCTCTTATCGCGGTCTTCGTCATGCGCTCGGCTCATTAAGAGATTGACATAAAAGTGACCCAAGTAATCAGCGCTCGGATTCCTAGAAATATTCTTATATGGAGTTGTGCTTAAAATGCAGTCCGATCAAGCTTGACCAATCAAATCGAATACAGTTTGAGCAGCTCACGTAGCTGGAGGGGGCGTTTTGAGCAGCTGTTGGCTATAAGACATAAAAAACAACTTTGTTTATTCAGTTTGTTTTTAACGTTTATCGAACACCAAACAGTGGCCACTTAAGGCAACTTGTCGCATTTGTTGTTGCTGTTGTTGTTGCTTTTTGTGGTGTGCGACAATTTCATTAGCCAAAAAAAGCGAAAGGCGCCCTCCGAATATGGCGAACAAAGCTGAATTGAATTTGATGACTTATGCAAGTCGCTGATTGATTTTCAAATGTTATAATTACTTAATAAACAATTTGTTTGCTTTGGATGCGGGTCTAAAAATAACTAGCTGCCGCTGCTGGCATAAAATTAAAATTATAAATTTTAATTTAAATTTTTGCTCTTCTCTTTTTTCCTCGTTCAGTTTATTAAATTGCCTGCAACGCGTTGCATGTCACAACTTTGACCCAATTTGTGCGCAGTGAACCCATCACAAAATTTGCATAATGAAGGAGTCTCTCCCTCTCCCTCTCCCTCTCTCTGTCCCTCTACCTGCTCTGTCGTCTTCGTGTGTGCTGCATTAAATTAGTTGCAACAATTTGATTAAAGCAACAACTAAAAGTCAAAGTACTCTCACGCCCACGAACAGGCTGGAAGACTGCAAGCGGAACCCTGAAAGACCAGGTTCACTTTGCACGTCATTTTTTATTTATTTATATTTATTCTTCTTGTTGTCATGGTTCTGTGGCCTGCGACGCTGGGAAGCGACTGCCTCTCAAACTGTAAGCGATCGCCGGCACAGTGGGTCGCATATGCTTTGCTGTGTTCAAATTTTGAAATTGTTTTTCTTTCGATATCGGTATTAAAATTGATAAAAAGTAAACAAAATATAAAACCTCTTGAACAAAATCAAATTAGAAAATTTAAGAAAAAATATTTTATAGAATTAAAATCAAATGAACCTAAAACAAACTTCACATAGTTTTCTTGTTCACACAATCGTGTTGTGTGGACCACTGTGCAATGTCGTGGCATTCGTCTTAGTTTTGACCACTGTGCGTCAATCAGCGACTCATTTGAACGGCCCTTGCGGCCCGGCCCCTATGCGGAGCCCTTTTGGCTGCCTGCGCATGTGCATTGAAGCTGCGCCGTTTCCACTCGGCTGCACAAACTGAGGGCGACGCCGTGTTGCGTCTTCGGCAGTTGCAAGCTGTGAGGTGGCAGCGTGTTTTTTTTTCTGAGCTTCTTTATGTAAGTTGCGCATTTAAATTACAAACAGCTGACAAAAGTTGTGCCGCCAGCTTCGGCTTCAGCTCAGCGCTTGCCCAACCTTTAGCTGCAACACCCCGCAGTTCCTGCCTGCTGCCAAGCTTTACCCCTTTTTAGCTTTCCCGCTGCGCTTGGTTTGCTTTTCTCATAAAATAATTGCGCGTGTGATGAAGTTGATCCACGCTAGAGAATAAGAGAGAGCGAGAGAGAGGGTGACAGAGAGGAAGAGAGGTAGGGCTGCCCCCTTCATGTGGCTAAAGGGCGGCAACCGAAGCGAAGACTTTTGGCTTTCAACTGGGAATTAAGAGGCGACTTTGCTGCTGGCTGCTTCGTGTCCCACGTTCTGCTGAGAATTTGGCAACGAAGCGTGAAACATGAAGTACAACAACAACATCAGCAACAATTGCTTGTTGTTGTTAACGTCTTCCTAGAAGCCGACTTGTAGCCCAGAAGCAAAATTTGCTGCTCTAAACTTGTAATCTGTTCCACCAGCCAAGCGAATTGGACGAGCTGAGCGGCGCGGAGGGTGGCGGCTGGGGTGGCATTTACCTGACATTTACTGGGAATTTGTAGCAAGCGCTTCCTTTGCATCCATTTTTTTTTTTGCTTCTTGCCAGCTGTCATAACTTTGGCAACTCTGACAACTCGCATTGTCTTACGCTTTTAATTACACAGCTGCTGTGCCCCTTCGGGGGCAATTAGCGCTGGCCACGCCCATACGGCCAACATGTGGAGGCGGGTGGCGGTCATTAAACGGCGTTTATATATTGATTTAACAAGAATCGGGCGAATAAAACTGGAACGCGTCGCTATTTACGTAGGCAAAACAAACGAATGCGCACAATTGCATCGTGCATGGCGTTGGCAACCCTGCCCCCTTTCACCGAGGCAGTGCATGCAAGGGGGAAGTTGATATTCACGGGGTCAGGAGGCAGTTCACGCAAACCTCTGTCCCGTTTGGGCACTTGCCAGTGCCTGTCGACAGGGCTTTTGGCCCTGAGCGCTTGTGACGTCAGCATTGCACACTGAGTACAAAAAGTAAGTGCACACTCGAGCAGGGCTTGAGGATTTAAATTGACTGAAGAGTTTGAAGGTTGTCTTTTTTTTAAAGAAAAGTAAAAGTTTCCCAAATCTAAAGACTAAATTGTTGGAGTGTGTGTAAATGAAAAAAATCTAAAAAGGATTAAGTTCTGATCGAAATAATTTCGAGGTGGATGTCTTTCTTTTATTTCTTTATATATTAAAAGAAATACCAGCATGGACAGTAAACAAAGCAAAATCATTTGCAGCTACCTTTTGAGAATAATCAAAATATTATTCACGCTAAGTTAGCCAAAGGATTGGCTGCTCTTCTTACCACGCGTGGGCAGCCAAGGGGATTGATAGCTTTCACTTGTGAAAATAGGACCTTTCTCTTAAACAAATAGTTTGTTGAACTTATAAGCTGAATTTAAATTAATTTGCCTAATATGTATTTATATTAAATGAAGTTGAACTATGCTTAAAATAAGTTCAGTTTCGTAGAGTTGCCTTGCAGTGTGCGTGTCATACTTTCAGCTTTTCTTTGTTTTTTTTTTTCTGTATCCTGATATTCACCTGGTTGACGAACTATTTGGCTGCCAACATTTTGATTGATTTATGCCGGACCGTGGAGAGATTTGGCTCTTGTCTAGCGTTTTTTTTTTTTTTGGCCGCCCGCTGGCTGCGTTGGCGTCATCCACAACATGAACATTCACTTCACTTCTTTTGCTTTCTGTTTTATTTTTTTCGACAGACTCTTGACTCTGGTTCAACTGTATCTTTGGTTGTGCCTGTGTCTGTATCTGTATCTGTGGCCGTGCATATGCATAACTCGTATGTATCTCACTTTTTGCATATTCGCGTTGGCTGCTTTAGTTTTTTGTTTGTTTGTTTCTTTTTGGGCGCTGCTTAATGTGGGTCAACGCACGTCCGGCTCCTCGTGGCGCCCGCGTGACTGTCAAACTGTAAACGCTGCTTAAATTCATGTATTTTTTTTTTGTAGTTTTGTTGCTTTATTTGAGTTTCAGCGACAATTGCCGCAAATTGCTTATGCACTTATTTATTTCGCGCTGTATTTTTAGCAAGTGATTGCCCACAAGTGCAGCCCCCCCCTCATGTGTCTACCCCCAAGCAGCCCCATCGCCTGCCCCAACAGCTGCCGCGTTGTGCCGGGCGCCATTGCGACTTACTGGCTGCATTATGAGTCGCTCGGATCGAGGCAATGGAGAAGCCAGACACGGACCCCAGACAGATATAGCGCACCCGATCCCTGTGGCAGACATTTGTTGACTTATTTATGAATATTTACGGTTTCGACGTCTGCTCTGTAAATCTGTAAAAAAAAACGCATTCAACTATTTTATGGTACAGATTTGTTTGGATTTTCAGCAGCTGCTGACTCAGTTTATGCAGGGAAAGTCCTGACTCAGCTGCGCACAGTTTGCGAGGCGCGACAAAACACAATGTAGCAGATTTTTAATTTCGTTTTTTAACTGCACATTTGGCTAGTTATTAAATTTAAAAGGATTACACTTTGATGCTAGCTTACAGTTTGGCAGCCACAGTGGCTCGTCAACTGTAAAGCGCAATGACTCACAAAGACACAGTTAAGTTGGGTGCGAAATGCGTTTGGGCCACGCTTGAAAAGATTTGGACGACTATGAAAATTGGCCGAAATTGACCAAGCAAAAAAATGAGTTGCAAAATGTTGTACCAAAATTAAATGAAGATTTAATAAACTGCTGTAAATACTAAAAGGCAAACGTACATAAATTAACAGCGCATAAAATTATTAATAACAATAACAAACGTTTGACACGCAATGCAAAGAAACAGTCGCTGCAATCAATCACTGCACAGCGCGAGAGAGAGAGAGAGAGAGAGGGAGAGAGAGAGAGAGAGAGAGAAAGATATAGTTGCAGATAGAGCTTGCAGCGCTGAGAATCGAATGAAGATTGGCATGTTGCATGTTGCATGTGGCACTGCAATTAATGAAAATAACAAAAAACCTAGCCGAGACTTTTTGACAGCCATTGATAAACCTGCCGCAGGCCGCAATTTGGCCCAAAATGAAATGCAAACAAAAGCCTAAAAAACCATAAAAAATAAACTTAAGCAAAAGCAGCCGAAAACAAAATGTGTTTCGGTCAGCAAAGCCAAAGCCAAATAGTTTAACGTATATCTGTATCTTATGCACATATATTGCTTTATATATACATGTGTGTGTGTGTGTTTATTTATTTACTATGCAATGCAGTTAACACTTTCAACACAGCAACAACAACAACAAAAACAAACAATTCATTTGGCTTTGCAGCATGATTCACGGTTTTTTTTTTGTGGCTTGGGTGCGTTACAGTTTGGCAGCCACTGTCGCAACTTTCTTTTTACGAAATTTTTATGAAGAAATTCAAGAGAAACAGCCGAAAAACAAACAAAAAAAAAAAAAAACAAAACACAGGCAAAAAATAATGCACAAAAAATCAACAGCCAAGAGCATTGCCTGGCTGATGAGCTAGCCATTAGGTGGGCGTGGCATGCGTGGGCGTGTTAACAATTTCTTATTAAGGGGGGCCTTTCTCAGCTGAGCTTAAGCCCTCGAGCTTTGGTTTTTTTCTTGTTTTGTTTTTTTTTTTGTTTTTTGTTATTTTGGGTGATTGCTGCTTTTGCTGACGGGGCTAATGAATTTTTTAACACAACATTGCGAGCATTTCATTTAGAAAATCTACGACTAGACTTTCTTTCCCAGCCAAAAAAAAAAAAAGAAGATAAAAACAAGCCTGCGAACTTCTTGAAGAAACCGGAACCTCTAGACGCTGTATCTTAAGCATTTGTATCTTGTATCTGTAGCTGGTTTGTTGTCTCTAACTTATAATGTATCTTTTTTTTTTTTGACACGCACGCGACGGCTTCGTTTGTTGTGTTTGTTGTGGATTTGAACCTTGGCGTTTTGTGTTGTTTTTTTCTTATTTGAATTGAAAAATATTTTTTTGTTGTCTAGCCAAAAGAATCGAAAACGAAAATCGCTAAAATTCAATTAGCAGCGGAAAAAGTGACGGCATAAAAATGAGAAACAAATTCAGATTTGATTATTAATTGAACTACAGTCAAGGTTTCTTTTCATTATTATTATTAATATTTATTTGTTGTAGATCTGCCTCTGCAGAGTAATGTATTTACATATGCGCCAGAAACGTGAATAGCTTTGTTATTATGGCAAATGAGGTCAAGTGAGCCATAATGATGATCATTATGTGATGATCATTATGATGTGCATATTATGGCAGTATATCAAAGTGGCAAGTGTTGAATGTGAGCACAACTGGCAGAAGATTCGTATCGAGTGCCAGAAGAACCACTCGTGCAAGTACTTAATGCCCCAGCAATGCCAAATCTACAGATTACCAAGTGTTTTCGGACATATTGACATATTGAGGCATTGAAAACGATTCAAAAAATAACCCGAAATGTGTCTTAAATTGAGCTGAATTCCCGTTCATTGATATAGGCTTAAGAGCTTGACATAACGAGAAATCTGATTTTAATGCCAATTCCAAATTATGGCTCAATTTGTGGGGGAGCCGAGTTAAAGCAATGAATACTTATTATTCGATTTCAAGAAAACGTAAATGTTAGGCATATAAATAATATTTAAATGGATTTAACAAATGGAGCCTAGCCATAAATCAGTTGGAAACTGATTAATTGTGGGTAATAGCTAAAACATGTTTAGAAAACTTTGCAAATATTTTATAAAGAAGTTTCAAGAACTACTCCCAGAAATGTTACTCAAACAGTTGCAACTGTTCCGTGAAAAGAGCTCGATGATTGGCATTCAAATGGAATTTGAGCCTTTGTAAACACTTTTAAACTGATTTTTGTTTTCACGGATTTTCTTACCTACTTAACACCAAGAGCTTAAAGAATTAAAAAAAAAAAAAACAATGTGTAAATATTTTATAAAGATTAGTTACGTTCAGAATAAGAACTTTTGAATTAATGTGCAAATGCAACATGTGTTCTGAATGTAATGTACAATTATTTTAAATTCACTGAGTTTACAACTGATTAAATAGAGTCAAGTCAAATGTTGAATAAAATAATAATGAAAAGATATTTGCACTTTATAGACAACTGCCCAACTGCAAGCCTTTTGCACACATGCAATAACCATTTGTGACTTGAAAAACTGAAAGATAGCTAATTTGGCTGAACAGGTGCCCGAGTGCAGACTTTTTCACACATGAAATAACGCATGCTATTAGAATGCTGTCATCAGAAAGGCCGCTCGCTTGACTTTGCGCCAGCCTTGGCTTAGTTGCTGCAGCTTTGCAGCTTGCATTTTGATGACTTTGCTCAAAAGTCTGCCAATGGAACCTAGCGGGTGGGTAGGGGTAGGGGAATGGAGTCATCTAAGGTTTCTAACGTTGGCCCCCTGTTGGCTGATCTGTTTACACAAAGCCTAAGCTTCAATGCTCTTAAGTGCAACTGCTTGGCCTGGCTTACAGTAAGCCACAAGTTGGCCAGTTTCGGCTCAGTTAGAATTGAGTTTTCTTCCGTTAAAGGCAGGAGGGGGAGGTTGGGGGTTCTGGGAGGGAAACCAGTTAGCTTTTGCGGCTCAACTTTCAGTTTTCAGCTGTTGGCTAGAAAAATGACAAGCGGAAAACATTGTTTACATGCGAGCGATTACGAGTGGCGAGTGGCGAATGGCAAAACAAATTGCGGCTCACAATGATTATAAAAATAAGCAAATAAATTATCCGCACAGGGGCGTGGCACATTTGAAGGCAATTTGATTAGCATGCCAATAGAGTTGGCTTTAATCGAGCTCTCAGCTATTCTTTCAGCCAATCTTTTGGTCGGCTTTTTATGGTTTCATTGACTAATCCGTTGATTAGCGTTCTTCTGCTTCTTCATCTACTGTTTCTTTGGACGTGATTGATAAATTGGTTAAGTCTGTTTCTTCAACTCCTCGAATTGTATTCGATTTAAACTGTTTTTTTTTCTGCTGTTCTGCTGTTCAGGTGTTGCGTTGTGTTCGGGAACTTAACTGCTTTAGTGCCGTTGCTTAGTTTATGCTGCTAACTGTTGTTCTTGTTTTTTTTTTTTTTCTACCTATCGACGCTTCGATGACCTTACGTTTAATTTATGCCAGACAGCAACAACGGCAATAAACCCCATGGCCTTGTAATGGTTCTGGGCAACTGTGCGCTGCATGAAGTTGGCTGAAACTCTGCTGGAAACTCTGCACAAATGCCCTTTACTGGCAAAACAAAATTGGGTTAGAAGGGTAGACCAGAGGTGCGAAAAACTAGGTAATGGGCAAAAGCAGCTATAAAGCTCAATGCTTATTAACCCGCAAGAGCTCAACGATCGGAAAAACTAGAGGAGCTACGGTCAGTAAATTTGGTATACATATAACTTGTGAGCAGGTTTCAAGCTTAACATTAAAAGTATCGATACATGACAAGGAAGATACTCAAGGAACTATTTGGGCTTTGGGAGAATTTCCTTTTCCTAAACCATCGGATGAGTAAAAATAAATTAGAAATCTATTTTGAAGGTTAGCAGCGTTTTCCCAGTAACAAAGCAATCATTAGGCATCATAATTAATTACTATTTCTTTTCTGCATACAGAACATGGAAATAACTCAGCTAATAAGCCTTCAGGCCTATTGTACTTTAAGCCTAGATTAAAGGTATTTCCCAAATGGCTTAAACTCAACAATTAATTCTTCTTTATTTAACCTGATTTTAGGGTATTTTCCAGTCAATCACATTCCTATTCGTATTTGATTGTCGAATATTGTGGCCAAAAAAAAAAGTTGCCTGGCATGTTGCACTCTCTCCGTGGCACGCCGGAAAAGCATTGTTTATTGTTATTGTTGGCTCGTTCGGCGGTTTGCTGCCAACTTTCGCTGTCTGTGAAAAGTTGTGTGTGAAAAGCGCCTGCCTATGTAAATGCCTCTATCCGTATGCTTGACTCTCTGTATGTGTGTTGGCATTTGCAATAACAAGGCTATAGAAATTAGCTGTGACACAGAAATACAAGTTACAAACCGAACGATTTGAGCATGACAATCAATCCAAGTCCAAATGCTTAAAGCTTAAGCCAAGCAGTTTCAATAATTCCCCCCATCAAATGCGCCCGCCCCGCCCGCACCGTGCCTGTCGAAGGCTGACAGGTGAGCGGATTATTGCGGAGTGGCCCAACTTGTTTGCCAATGTGCAAAATGATGATAACTTTGACATATTCATCGAGAAACGAGAGCGTAACAAATGAGCAGGCGAAACAAGTTTGCGCCCGAAAAAAAAAGCAAAACCAAATACAATCCAAAAGGTAACCTGGCGTAAAGCAACAGCTCAGTGCATCTCAAACTGGGTTTAGACCATCCACAACAACAACAAGAATTGAGAATAGAACAGCTTTACTCTTAAGCTGCTTATGCAGATCAGCAACCGAGAGGGACCAATTGAGAAGTGATTAGGGATTACTTTTTAACCAGTGCACAGTGAGACCATATATAGAAACATTAAAAGCAGATCAACAGTGTGACCATAATACAAAGATAAAAGTGTTAGAAACTATTACAGGGAGTACTTGTATGAAATATGTTCAACTACTGTTGATAACTCATGCAATAATTGTAGCCAATTGTTAATGAAAATTAAAAGCTAAGAGCTTAGCGGTAACTGACAGTGAACAATTTTGAAATAATAAAGGAATACAGTGCTACCGTAAATATAAAAATTGTATTGCAGTGTTGTAAAATGTTTCGTTAAACTGATGCAGCTTACAAGCTGAGTTTGCTGAAAGCAATTAATTTCGAAGCAGAACCCTATGTGACCATTATGCAAAGATTATCAACATCAAAGAGTTGAAAACTATTGCTGGGAGAAAAGTTTACTTTCTAAATAGGTTGAAAAGTATGGCAGAAAAGTGTTGTTAAATGTTTGCACTGACGAATATCCAGTCGAAAGCTCGCTTAGCTCATTGCCAGGCTGTTGTAATTCAATTATTTTTAGTTTAATTGCACACAAAGTGCTTACAAACCTGCCTGAACGCCCCTTTACAGGCCACTCCCCTCCCCTTTCTCCTCCTCCGAGCTGTGTTAATTGTAGTGCTGTTTCGTGAAGTTCGCGCCAGGCGATGACCTAAGCAATGCGCATTTCGTTGGCCAGCAACGATGACGACTCCCCGAGCTCGTGGGGCTCTCAGTTATGGCCAAAAGCAAGTGTTGTTCTTGTTGTGTTAGTCGTTTTAGCTAATTTGTTTAATTTTCGTAAAAGTGGCTGGAAGAATGCGCACAAATTGGGGTCATTAATGGGTTAATAATGAGCCCGAAAAAATAATAATAAAATAAAGACTGCTTAGACTAATTAAATATTGGGCCAAAAGCTTTTTAGCCAATTTGTGTCTGTCAGTTATTGAAAGCACATTACGCATTGAGGTCAGTACGCGGCACAGTTTGACAGCCACTGGCTGGTTCGTTGAACCAAGCAACCTGCAGCCATTAAACCGCTGACCAGTCAACGACTCTGGCCACAATGTTGGCTTTTTTACCGCTGCTGTGACAGTTTATGGTCAAAAAGGTGACAGCGAAATGAACCTTTTTTTCGCACTTGATGCCCATTAATTCGCTTCTTGTGGCATGCGCCAAACGATCTTTAATCTAAATGGGTTTGGTTTTATTTCTGTGTCTGTTGTAGTTCGTGCTTGTTGCTGTCGCCATATGACATGAACTGCGACCGAATAACGGCACACAGACAGTGTTTACCAACAAAGTTGTTTTACTTCAATTTCTCAACACTATAAAAACAACTTGCACTAGCAACACTACAAGTGGTATTTAATGACATTACTCCACACTTTTTCTGAGGTACTATCAAAGCAAGCAATCGAACGGCCTATAAAAAGACTCCTAGCCTACTTTGCAACAGTTAAATAAAAAATACTCAATAAAATTTGTTCTAAGTGCACTTGCGTCAGTTTCTTTTGTTGTTGTGCAACACTGTTACTCCAAAATGCAGGTATTTGACCTGTTTCTCATTGTGTTAGCTGCACCTGCTGCAGGATGCGGCGGCGGCGGCGGCGGCGGCGGCGGCGGCGGCGCGTGCCAGCTGCTAAAAGGAAGCCCCTAAGAGCGGCAACCGCAAGATATAAAATTTCAAATTGGCAGCTGTTATGAGAAATAGCCACAGCTGTCAGTCGCATGTTGGCCAAAAGGGCGAGCTAAATGTAATTAATAAAAAAGAAAGGAAGAGCGAAATGAAAGAGACAAGCATAAAACCCAACGCAACAAAGCGAAAAGGGAAGACAAACAAATCCCACGACTGACAACTGCCCGGAAGTAGTCAGTGGGCGCGTGAGAAGTCAACAAAAGAAACCTAAGCCAGAACAGAGCCAACAACCAACCAACAGACCAGAACGCACTGTGTGCGACCCACAAAATGCATCCTTCCGCCGTGGCAGGAGCTGGAAATTGGCGGTTGGGGGGGCAAATGATTGAGCAGCGCGTTTCCTGTGACAGCCAATGGACTGCGAACTGGAAATGGAACTGAAACCGAGGCAATCGTGACGTCAATTCCAGGCCAAACTAATAAGCGAACAATAGTCGTTAACTTTTGGGGCAGGCCATTTGAAGGGGGCGGGTGTTGACACACATTTTATTGACAGTTTTAGGAACAGCGAATTGGTATTAAATGTGTGCCATGAGTTGGCACAATAAAAACCAACTCAGGTAGAACTATGATTAGCCCCCATCTGAGTGACAATCATATTAATTATTGTTTGCTCAACGCCCTCGCCCTCGCCCTCGCCCCTGCCCCGCCATGCTCTTCTTTCGATATGCCCCTATATGGGTCGATGACTATAGAGCATATTGCCTGGCCCAAATTGTCATGACAATGTTTTTTGTCGTGTTTTATAAGCCGCGTTTATTGTTTTATGGCACGACGCACGCTGCCTGCAGCTGGCCCCAAGGATTCGCTGCATAAAACATGAGTTGCACACACACAACACACATCTGTGTGTATTTGTATGTGTGTGTGTGTGTGTGTGTGCACTGACAGCTGCGTATGTGGAGCAGCAATTGCGTGTCAGCGGCAAAAGTTCAAAGTTGACGCATTGGCAGAAACATTTTTGCCGCACAATAAATCTGAACTCGAACTCGAACTGAAGGCGACATTTCAAATGCCAAACAACAGCCCGCTGGGAAAGTATTTGAAAATAAATATTATTTTAACTTGATTCTCACGCCCTCGCACTATCCCCTTGGAAAATCAACTTCAAATTGAATACAGCTTGCTCAAATTGAACAGAAACTTTTGGTTCAGATTGGCTAACGATTTGTTTAGTTTATGAATATAGAATTTCTTATAGAAGTGTTGAATAGTTTCGCCTGAGAGTGTTGCAAAAGTTAATAACAATATTAAGGGAATTTTTCGTTTAACAATTCTAGTTTGATGTGTTGTAAATGAACAGAAATAAAAATGAAAGTGTTGTAAGAGTTAATAAAAAATGTTACTCAGCCAATTTTTCGTTAAGCAATTCTAACGCTGCGCGTTGTTAGTCATTTTCGCAGATTGCCACACAAGAATCGGCCACAATTCTGGCATGTCAAAAATTCAATTTCACTGCAAAATGTGCGCACACAGTTTGACAAGCGCTGGCCAGTGGCCACACACCAGCCGAGCTCCCAGAGACTGGGGACACCAGTGGAAAACTCGCTTTAAATGTCTGGGACATGTTAAAGTGCTGCTGGCAAGCATGCCATAAATTCTAAGACTTGCCCAGACATTTTTATTAATGACGCAAAGTCTCGCGCTCACTCGAAGACTAGCCGAACAGGTGCCCCTGCTGAGGGGCAGGTGGGCAGCCGGGCAGCAGGAGGCGTCCACTTCCTAGCGCCCACTTCCTGAGACACACTGAGACACGACTTTGGTGCACAGCAAGCAGGCAAGTGGAATTGCTGGCTGGCCAGAACCAGAAACTGGCCCGATCATTGGCCGCTTGCATAATTAACAGAGCAACAACAAAAGTGGCTAATGCAGTTAGCTTTGGCTGCTTGCTGCGTTGCCAATACCGTTAAGCAGCGCAACGGAGACAAAAAACAACATCAACAGCAGCAAAAACTGAAACCGAGACTCGGCATCAGACGGCGACGTTTTTTTTTCCCATAATCAAAGCGCAACTGCAGCGGCAACTGCAGCGGCAACTGCTGCGGCCTAATGCAATAAAATTTAAGACTCTTTTGTATGCACTCAGTTGCCCCGCACCCCACCTAACTCCCCTCCGCCCCTCTGCGTGTGCAGCTCATGTTGTGCATTGTGTTACTATTATAATTATTTGCTAGGCCATAAATTATGGGAACTCTGGGCCGGCAGTCTGGGCAGGCAGCGTTGCCACATCGCTTAATTACCCGGCGGCCATCTAATGTTCACTCTTCCCCCCCCCCCCCCCCCCCCTTTCCATCTCTCGTTCTCTCTCACGCACACTCTTCCTTTCTCACTCTAATGTGTTGGCTAATGGTTCAATTTTGCTGCGAGTTCGCTAAACTCGCAACATCCACGCAAAAAACACACAAAATAAAAAGCAAAAGCTCGCGCTTTGATAATGTTAATGATACATGTTTTGCCGGTACAGTAGAAATTGCCTAATTTGCACGCTGTGCAGCTATTTACGCTGATTAGCTGCGCAACTTTTTTATCGCAAGCGTTTTTATATCAAAATTTATTTTAGAAAAAATCTCAAACACCTGCAAGTTTTCCTTATTGTATATACCTAATGCAATTAAGCTTACGTAAAGCTGCAAAAACATATCTTAAAGCTTAATGATTAACGTTTGTTGAATATACAAGAAATGTATAAAGCTTTACAAGCTTAAGCTTTAAGCACTAACATTTGTTGAATATTTAGCAACTCGGTCTTTCAAATTCGCATATAACTTAAGGCCATTTACCAAAAAACTTAGAATAAGAAAAATATGCAAAACTGAAAACTATTTAAAAGTTTTAAAAGCATTTCAAAGCAGCAAGTGAGATAAATAATATTAGAGATAATATGCAATTTAGTGGTACAAAAACATTTGTTTCCAATACAGTTTACTTAAAACTTGGAAAGCACTGCTTAAAGCTGACTCATGTGGTAATAAATAATAATAAGTTACTTAATGAAGCTGACTGAAAACACAACTGAAGCTCGAAAAAGCTGCGATATGATGCTGAAAGCTCATTAAAGCTCTACATCAAATGTTATTGCTTTAATCTCAAATACTTTACACGAAAAAAAACCTAAAGGTCTTAAATTCAAATTATTTCCAAAAGCTTTACTGTACTTTTAAAGTAATCGGTTCAATGACTGTCCAGCTGTCCATTTTATGTCGTGTGGCGAAATGACCTTGAAACTTTTACAAATTGCCAATTGTTGGTACAATTTGACTTCAAATCAATGTAAATCGTGTTCAATTAGCTCGTTTACTCGCCACTTTGTTAATTAATCAACATTTTGCTTAATTGCTTAATTAGCGAAACAACGATCCAACTCAACAATATCAACATCATCTCCATTTTCATCTTCATTTTCATTACAAATTTCGCTCTAATGCCTAAGTAAATACATATATGGGTTCTGGCCCTTTGCGATAGCTACCAAAAAAAAAAAAAAATAGACTGAAGCTGTCGGCCCACAAACTAATTTCCGTTTCGGGGGCCCATTCATCAAATGATGTCATAGCTGAGAGTCTTTTTTGCTGTATGTATGTATGCGAATGTACATATATGTGTATACATATAGAAATTCCTCATACATGTAATTAAAAGTTGTCACAAAGTTCGTTTCCCACACGCGTTTCGTGCCTCGCTCCATTGAGTCCCAAACGCAACAACAGTGAACGGATATTTGGTTATGTGGTATTCTCTCAACATTCTCTACACATTCTCAATTCTTATGCGATTCTCTGGTGTTGGGGTATCGCCTTACAATTTGCTGCCGAGTGTGGGGCGTGGAGCTTGGGGGCGGTACATTTTCTCAGGGCGCCAGTTGTTCGATTTGACACGTCGAGACATGTTTCTGCTCTCATGATTAAACACGTCTTAATGCTTGCTTAGCTAACGCCTGTCGGGGGCCCAACTCAAGGAAATGGGCTCCAATCACAGGGGAAATTAAAGGCAAAAAGTAAAAATGTAACACACGGCATAGACCGACGGTGCAATGCTCTACTCGCAGCTTAAAACAGTTTCAGAGCGGCAGAACTTTGCTATTTTAAAAGTAGGTCTCATATAAATATCAAGTTTGGGTTATCTTTAGTAACAAAAAATGTCACGCAACCAATTGACTCGACTATTTGCCCCTTCGATTACAGTGTATCAAAAGTGGCCGCCCTTAGGCAACTGGCCGACACACAAAATCGATGCCAAGCACACACGTCACCTGCCACGCTGCGGCACAGGGCCTGAAGCCTCCGGTGGCACATGCCACGAGAGTTACGTTAAGTGAAAGTGACGAAAGTGGAAGCGAGGATTGCGCACAAAAGATTTACGGCTAATTGGTCGGGCAGCACCTGCTGACCGATCGGAGGTGGACGGACGGACACACAGCTGATGATGAGCTCTCGGCTGTGATGAGCTGTGATTGGAGTGGAGCCCGCGGGCTTTGTGGCTAATCCGCTTAGCTCACACGTACAGTGTGCCTTGGCTAGCGCGGACAGCTGTTTGACATTTAATTGCTTTGATGCGGCGCGCAAATCCTTTTCTAATTAAATGCCATAAATTTGCGCATTTAATTTAAACGGCTTAGCACATAAATGCAGGTCGGGGCTATTGCATTAACCAAATTAAAAAGAAATATGCGGGAAATTATGAAATAGAAATAAAACATTTTCAAACCGCAGCCGCACTTCATGCCACTAATCCGCTTTGGCACATCAATTCAGGAAGCAAGGAAAATAAAATACTAAAAACTGAAAAACTGAAAAACTGAAGCCGCGGCATATTTCAAATACCAAATGCGAGGGTGAGTTGGGAAAAATCTTGGCCTGCAGGGCCATTCATCAGGCTTTTCCAGAGGTCGCTCGCAGCCAGTTGCCCAGTTCTTGTTTACAGTTTATCTGTATGTGTCTGTGTGTGTGTGAATACGAACCTGCAAAAGAGAAAAAAAACGTGGAAAAAAACGAGCATTAGTTTAGCTATACAAAAGGCGGCGGCCACGCCTACCCCTCAGGGCAGCTGGCAGCTGAAAAATATATGATTTTGATTTCGTACAAAGAACTTGAGTGGAATTTTTTGCTGCTGACTTTTTTGAAGGGTTTCGCAATGTTTTTTTGAGAGGCGAAAAAATGTATTTTTTTAGCGGTTTTCCCTCTTTTTTTTATTGCAACGTGGGAAACAAAATGTGAGCGAAAAAGGATGTGCTAAGGATTTCTGAAGGGGGGAGCGCGATTTATGTGGATGAATTTTGTATGCGCAAACTGCTCGCAGGCAGTGTACCGAGACAATCCCTTAAAACTGTCAGGCTAATGCTGTCAAGGAGCGCTGTTTACATGTGTGAAAAAAAAGCAAGAAGAAGAAGCTAAAGGGTAGGGGTAGGGGTAGGGCTAGGGGTAGGGTGTTGCCTGAAAGTAGGTCGCCACGCGCAGATTTTCACTTGCTCTGAACTGATTTGTAATGCAAATGAAGCAAGCGTTGGCCGGATAACTAGCGCAAGAGGATGTAACTAGCGCGAAGCGGGCAAAGGAAGAAGCAAACATTAAAAACAACGAGCGGAAACATAAGAATAAGCCAAGTGCAAGAGGGAAGAGGGTGAGTGCAAGAAGGTAAATGGAAAAGATGAGAAAGGGAGAGTTGGTTGTGCGCACTTGACAAAAGCAACTGCTGCAGTTTCATGGGAAAAACAATGCGCAATCGGAGGGCTCCGAATCCGAGATCCCTCCACAAAATGGCAGGTGGCACTCAAGAGGAACGCGCAGTATAATAATAATAATAATAAGCAAACGCAGCGGGCGGTTAGGACTTAACATTAGCCGAGGGCTCTTCAAGGAGCCAATAGCAATCGAATGGCCAACGGATGTGCGTGGCCTGAGTCCAAATGGTTAGTGCCAGCTACAGCAATGAACAAGTTGGGAATTATAAGTGGCGGGAAATTAGGCAAGGTGGAACTACAAGAAAAATTCAGATGTGCATCTAATGGACGAATTAGCTGATTAAATTTCTACAAAAGATATAAAAGATAAGATGAGACAATATTCCATTGCAATCAAGGATGTTGGGCAAGCAAATCCTTTAAGGACTTACACTTAATCGACTGAAAAACTACAATTTAGGCTATAGAATCGTGTAGGTAGGTCATAACTATGGAGCTGTACGTTGTATAAGGTCCTCAAATGAAACTTACAAGAAATATAGAAAATAAAAAATCCGATTTCGGATTGAAAGAAGAGGTTAAGAAGCGTTGCCAGATATTTTATAGTATGCTATTAATATTGCTCTCGAGCAAAAAGATAACTAAAGCATATCCATAAACAGTTTAAATCTTTAAAAAACTGGAATTCTAGCATAAGCAGTAAATAGAATTCCGTGACAGTCGCATTTGTCAAGAGCGAAAAGTGCAGGTACTAGTTGTACTAGGTGTACAACACATATCTTACAGTTCGATAATAGTTAAATAAATCACAGCACTGGACACCCGATTAGAAGCGATCCGGAAAGGCAACTAACAACTCAACGACCCAAACGAAGTGGGGCCAAGTGGCACGGCTGCGTGTTCCCGGCACATGCATCATTAGAAATGTAACATGTGCTGCTCCCATTGAAAGCCCTGGGGGAGTAGGGGAGGTAAAAAGGATAACGCGAATTGCACACTGCGAGAGCAGTAAACTGAAAGAAAACAAAACAAAACTTATGTGAAAACCCGCTGCCAACTCGCAGTTTTGCCAGCTCAGTTGCCAGCGCTCAAGCCTGAAATTGTTCGACTGGGTCGCGATTTTGTATAAACCATAAGCTGGGCGGGCAGCGCGGTGGGGCACTGTGAGTCTGGGGCGAATGGCTCGTTGCATTTAAATATTAATAAACATGGCGTGCCAAGCAAAATGCGCCAAATGCCGGCCCAAATGCGAGCTGCGAACGTGACTTCCATGAGTCAAGCCAAAAGAGAGCTTCGCCAGCTCTGGCTCCGGCTCTGCCACTGACTGCGACTGTGTGTGTGTGTGTGCTGCCACGCCCCTGTGCACCGCTCCAAAAAGGTGTTGCCATATTTTTTTATATTCTTTTTTGCTCATTTTTTTTGCATTTTGCGCACTGAACTTTGGCCAAAAACGCCGCAGAGTCATGCAACAACCTTTGTGGGCGCACCTTTTAGACCCATTGACTGTGGCCCGTTTTGGCCATTTACCCATTCCCCTGGGCCATTCATTCATTCATTCATTCATGCATTCACTCAATTCTCATTACTTTGTGGCCTGTGTCATGTCATAGTCTTCAGCAACAACAAGCTCAACAGCAAAAGGGTTGAGTCTGTGGGCAGTTCAAGCCAACTCGCAACTGGCGCTCGCAACTGGCAACTGGCATCCTGTTGCTGGCGCCATGTGAAAATTATAATAACCATATGTAAAAACCCGCCCATGGTCTACAGATTTGTGACAAGCGACAAACACAACACCAACAACAACAACAACAAGAACAACTCTACCAAAATTAGTCATGTCCAGAGCACAACTGAACAGCAATTCGAATAAATGAGCAGCAAATAATACAAGCCGAATTTTTAATGCTCTAACAGAACTTGTTTATTATAAATAATATTTAATACAACTAACTGAGAGCAAAACTTGGTGAATGTATATTAAGTGTCATTTTGCATGTTGCTGTCAGCGCTAACATGCACATTAACTTGTGGGTAAATTTTTGTTTCTTTATTATTTTAAAACATTTCTTCACTTCAAAGCAAAAATAAATTGACAGCCCAATAAAGTATAATTTGTCATGGTCTACACATTCTGAGTAAAAGCTCTAACGTTTATTTTTATTTATTTTTTATTAGTTGAGCTTTAATTTACAGTGCTATAAATTAGACCTACGTAAATTTAAATAATTAAGCTCAGCAGTCACGATTAGTCAGACTATTTTTAAAGACTTTATTCTGTTACATTTCAAAACTGATTTATTCCTACTTAAGATATTTTATCGAATTGGATGAAAGGGCCTAGAGTACAATTCAAAGAAAAGCTGATAAAGGAAAATTCAAAGATTTTGTATATAATAAATGAATTGAGTAAATTCTAGACTAAAGATAAAGCTCCGCCTGAATAAAGTTTTGTTTTAAAATATTTGAATACACAATACTGATATAACTATAAGAAAAAAAAGAGCCTTGATTTAAAAATAGAATTTATTCAGTCAACATAATTACACATAACAGAAAGAATTTCATAAATTGAAGAGCTTGTACTTGTCCAGAGATTATCTTAAAAATGTTCTGATAGATAGGTTGGCTTCTATGCCATGCTGCGCTACCCTTAAGTAAGCTATGGGAACTAAGTAGTTGGGCTGTTTGGGGTACACGAGGTACAAAGTGATATACACGAGTAGTGCTATCCTATAGCATATCATAACAAGAATCAGAGAGAGAAAAAACAACACACAAGAACAACTTGGCAGCTATTCATTTTAAACATTTTGCTTTTGTCTGGTCCGCTCTTGTGTGTGTGTGTGTGTGGTGCTTATGACATCATGCCGGCTTGTTGGAGGTTTCTTATGCGCGCTGCCAAGTAAAAAAATAAAGGCCAAAAGCAGCTGCCAATACAATGAACGATGGACGACAGCCCGGCAGAGTTGAGCCAGAGCTGAGCTGCAGCTGGAAAACTGGAGTTGGATCTGAGTTGGCTTTAGGGTTGTCGCAACTGCAATTGACATTTGAATGTATTTTGTAATAAATGCCAATTGACAGGCTGACAGAATGGCCAATTCAAAAGGCAACTCTTTCACCTGGCCGCGACGACCACTCGTTGGCCATTTATGGCCCAATGGGCCGATCGGCTACCGCGGCAACTCAGCTCTAAGCTCTTAGCTGGTTTTTTTTTTTCGTGTGTTGCGCAATGTTGTTTTGGGCCAGGACGGAACTATGGAACGTCTGGCGGAAGCGCATTAAACCAAAAAAAATTTCGGCTTTACGAGTGCGCCATTTGTTTTATGTTTACAAGCCATTTGACCTCAGACGTCTGCCAGGCCCTCCGCCGCGCTCGACTCGAGTTCGCGAGCATTTGACACAAATTCTGGCAAAATGGCCTTTAAAATTGTCGCTCTAAAATCATCTAGTCCACAAATTAACTAAATGCTCTGAGTGAAGTGTCGTTTCATGTCATTCGAATGTGGGCGTTCACATTTTTGGGGGGTGTGTCCTCCAGTGTGACAAGTGAAGTAGATAACAACACGAATCGTTCGAAAAAAATCAATATATGAACTTTTATCGCATGCAAATAAATGATAAGTCCATGTTCAGGGCTTATCTGCCTGCATAGGCGATTATTTGCTTATGTAACTGTCGATAAGCCAATCAGTTCTGTTATTGTTACCATTGTGATGCACTAGATAATTATTGACAATTCATATTTGGGCTGAATATGCTAAATCGAGGGCGCCAACAATGCACAGCCGCTGTGAATATGTGTGGAAAAATACCTGCGAGCCCTGTCAGAACATAAAGTTACAACAACAAACAAAATAACGAATTGATCAGCCTTTTCTTACAATTCTCAATTGGTTCTAACATAACACATAATTTGTAATTGACTAATGATAAATCCAAGATGATGTTGTACTTTGGCAAACTATTCAGTTTGACTTGCAAACTTAAATTTATTGCAGCTTATAATTCCCAAGCAGTTTTAGTTTTTTTGCTAGCTAAAAAGCACAGCTAACTAATTAGCTCTGCTTTTCTCTAGCTACTTACTTAATAACTCTAAAACTTTCAGCTCACACGGGCCCAACTAACAACAGTTTTAACTGGCTGTCAAACTTTTGCAATTGCTTCACAACTGTGCGCAGTGTTCATTAACTCATTTAGTTGCAAAACAGGCGCCGCATGAAACGTGATCATCAACAACAGCAAAAAAAACAAACAAAAATGATCGTAAATTCAGCTAACTTATAATATACACAAGCACACACACACACACACTCATTTCACATTTCTAGTTGTCTAAGTGTCGGCATAAACATTTCACTCGACTATTTTTTACGAGCGAACCAAAAAAAAAAAAAAAATACCTCGTAGCAGGCAGGCAGGCAGCAAAAAATTAAAGCGTGCGACATTGTGTAATGCGTATTACAATGGGGACCATGGGGCGTGGCTAGCCAAAAAGAGTTGCACTTAAAAAACAATATTTAACGAGTGCCCAGACTAAGGTCGGACTCCGCGTCGGCGTCGGCGTCGTCATCGGGACGTGACGGCAACACATGGCGCACAGTTAGAAAAAAAAACACACAAAAACCAAAACCGAAACTCAGGTAGTTTTAGCTGGCGGCCAATTACTCGAATGGACGAGCGGAACGCGGTTCGTGGAAGGAGCTTGTGTAGATAGATGATTAGAAGACGTCGGCGCCAGGCGGCAGGAAGCTAAAGAGCACGCGTCCTGTGCAGGATGCGATTGGTACGTTTGGGTCAATCAAAGCAAAGTCGGGCCAATTGGCCGCAATTAAAGACAATCAATTGTGACTGCGTGTAAATGTATCTGCAGCTTTGTATCTGTATCTTTCACTGTGTAGCTATTGTATCTGCGTGTGTGCAAAATTGCGGCTATTAGCAAAACGACTTTTTCTTTGTTTTTCTATTATTTATTTTTCTTTTTCTTTTTACGACAATTCAGTTGCCATTGACATTTGAACTTGTCGAACTGCTAGAAATAGTTGCTTTACTATATTTAGCTAAGCGAGATTTATTGAAAATAGTTTGCTGGCATCGGCAAAAGATTTATTGAGCAATATTTATTTGGGCTGCGCTTTGGAGCATGAGTCAGTTGGCGGCTTCTGTTTAGTTTTGTGGCCTTTCAGACAAATTCCTCGCCATGCGTCAGAGCTGGACAACAATGGGGGCGGCTCTATATGATCCATTATCAGTCAGGTAAAAATTTCTATTAATACATCCTATTCCTTTGTCTGTCACTCGGCTTTCTATCCAATATTTTGCTTTGTATTTTACATTATGTAATCGATCTATAGTCTATTATGTCTTCTATCCTCTGCCTTGACTATTCTGTCTATCTATTTCTATTCTATTTCCACACATATTATTTATCTTAAGTTTTTAAGTACCTAACTTTTTTTATATTTTTATTTTAATTTTTTTAATTATTTTGTTCCAATTTTAATCGTTTTATTCTATCTGCACTCTGTTATTAACTTCTCTTCCTAATCTTTTTTTTTTTATTCCTATAATTTTTTCTTTTCTACAGTTTTTTGTGTATCTTTTCACTATCTTCCATTTTGTACGTCTTCTTTCTTATATTATCTTTTTGATTTACTATGTTACCTATTTTCAGGCTTATATCCTGTTTTGGTTTGTGTGCTCCTCTCTCTCCCTATCTATCTTTATCTCTCTTCCTCTCTGTCCTCTCTCTTAGCCTGGTTTATTTATTTTATTTATTTATTTTATTTATTTATTTATTAATGGTCGACAAAACGAGTGTCTTCCTCATTATTCAAAAGGTTGTACAATATAAGTATATTCTAAAAGCCTAGTTAAAGGATACAATTTTCTAAATAGCATCACCGACCGATGGAGGTGTTTTATTTGCCAGTCCGGCCAGCTGTGCCCCTTTTCACAGCTAATTTTGTCAGTGACGCTATTAGAGCCTACATCTAAGCATCGATGTGAATATTATCTCAACAGGCGCTTTGTCATTGAAACACTTGGCAATTGAGTGACTGGGTGGGTGGCAGCTGACTTGGCCAAAAGCGGCAGCTTGGGACACACCTTGCACACCAACACCAACAGCAGCTACAACGGCAACAACAACAGCAATAAAGAGCGCTTTTGTAATTAGCCACGTTTGAAATTGTTGTTAGGCAACAACAATGCAACAAAAACAACAATTACAATAATAGAAAATATTTTTTGTATGCCTTTCGAATTGCAAACACACAGTAAACAGGTTTGCAATTGTTAAGGCCCCTCGTCCCCTTCCTCACCTCTGTCGACTGCTCTGAAATCGAGCCTGTCAGTCAAAAATTGTTTTGATTTTGATTAGTTTTTTTTTTGCTTTTTCATATGTACGTCAAATTGTTGCTGCTGCCGCTTGGCTAATTGACCTTTTGGCTTGACTCTAAATTGAATCTGCGGTTAGTTAGTTTTTCCATGCCATTGGCCAGCGTTTTGGAATTGGAATTGAAATTGGAATTGAAATTTGTTGTAGTTGCAAATCGCACATGATTCAAAATTGGTTTTGATTAGTTTTACTGCTGTTCGCTTTGCTAATTAAAATGAAAGTTGTTTCTGCCTCTTCCACCTCGTCTTCATCGATTGGCAAAGTGAAATTGCCTACTGGCTGTCAAAGAGCGAGAGGTTCAACATTGAAAATGGACAACAAGTGCAAATTGTAATAAAATTGTTGCGCCTGGCGGGCGGAATGCGAGCGAATCGCTAGCGAAATTGCAGCTGGTCGGGGAGAAATGTCACAGATAGACAAATGGTTAAATGGCAAACGAAAGCGCAAACACTTAAGCAAATTGTCTGAATGTACATTCAGCAAAAATGCAAATTAAACTAATTGAAATGTGAGTGCAGGCCATAAATGCAATGATTTCTTGCTCGAAGCTGACAGCGTCAAAGTGAAATTCATTGCAATCTTAAAGCAAAAGCAGCTTTAGAATCTTTCTGTCAGCTAAATTAATATTCAGAAAAATGATGACAGCTAGTTCACGTTATATTCAATTGGGTATTACAAAGCTTTTATCATGATATGTACTTTGTTATTAGTTTAAGCTCATTTCACAGGGATTTGCTGCAGTTCTAACCGTTTGCATTTGCCAGGCAGTTTATCCGCCTGGTAAAAGTTGATGTGAGTAAGAACTGTAGCTTTTCTTGTAAAAAAATCTCATAAAAGATTGCCAGCAGCCGTAATACTACTATCAACATTTACCAGTCAGCTTTTCCACCTGTTAACAATTGATGTGTATAAACACTTTAGCACTTTTTTTTCTTGTATAGATAACTCTGAATGAAAGATTAAAGTTCGTGCTGATTAAACAGGCAGGTTATCCTCTATTATTATTACTTGTTATTCATATTCCAACATCTGCATTGCATGGTTATATACAACACATCTTCTTGTAGGCTCCTCTACTCAACAGAATTTAGGCATGGACATCTTCTAGTAGGCGCTTCTCGCTATCTCCCAGTTAAACAAACTCTTGAACAATTATTTGGTACAAGTTTAAAATCCATTTTGTTGAGTTTTCATTTATAATTTAATTTGGAAATAATTTATAACCATAAATTCTCTTATCATTGGTCTTTATGGAGATTAAAATGTCAAAAGCTGTAAATCTTAATCAGCTGGAATATTCATAAATTTCATTTATACTCTGTATAAATGCGTTTAAATGCATAAATAGAAACCTGATAATGAAGTCGTTAATGTAAAATGGAAAACTATTAAAAATGAATGCTATATCAATCGCATGACATTTAGCAACCTCTAAAGTTGTCTCTGGTAATTGCACAGTTTTACAGCCACTGGCCGCATACAGTTTCAGAGCTAAGCGCACTTTTTTCCATGCCTTGCTTACATAAGCGTCAACTTTTTGCTGTTGTTGCTTTTGTTGCTGTCGTATGTTTTTTGCGCTGTACAACAAATGCAACAGCAGAAAGGAGAAGAAAAAAAAAAACTAACTAACTTGTTCATTAAACACGAGAACTGCAAACACTTAAAGCGACTCAAGTCAAATGTTTGTAAATAAAACTCGTTTAAAGCCAGAAAAAAAAAACAGTGCCAGTTGTCGATGCTGTTGTTGTTGCTGGCATGTAAATTTTTGTTAATAGCACAAGTTTTTCATCACAGCCAGCAACACGCTGAATAATAAATAATAAAAAGCTGCACAGCAAAAAAAAAAGAAAAACAAAAATCAACAAGCGATGCGCAAAAAGAAAACGAAAAGTTGTAAAAATAATATTCAAGAAGAAAAATCAAATTGTTAAATAAATAAATATTTAGTTATGGCAGAGTTTCGAACGCACTGCAGCCGAAGTTGCTTAATCAAAGCCGCATGCAAATTG
The DNA here is from genome assembly GCF_030788295.1 of Drosophila virilis. Taxonomy (NCBI): domain Eukaryota; kingdom Metazoa; phylum Arthropoda; class Insecta; order Diptera; family Drosophilidae; genus Drosophila; species Drosophila virilis. Next base: position 12,164,031 of record NC_091546.1, on the reverse strand, counting down.
CGCAAGGCTTGCCACAGCCGTGGCAGGAACAGGTTAGCCGGAGACGACTCCAACGGCAATTCGCGCGCGTCTGCAACAAAATGTGGCACATAAATCAACGGGCCAAGTATTAATTATAAGCCAAATGCCATTGCCATATGCTGAGTGGGGGCAGCAGTTGCTGACGTTGCCGCTGCTGTTGATGGGGAGCAGCCGCAGCCGCAGCCACGCCCACCCCTTGCCCCTCCCTAGCATATGCCGTAGGGTCTGTGCACCGCAAAAACACTTGCAGCTGTTGTCTGCTGTCGCAGCTGAGACGCTGCGGCGGCTGCGGGCTCTGGCAATGCGGTTGCATGCTGCGCCAGCTGCTGGACTCCGGCATGAAAGTTTTCCTTTTTTCTGGGTCAGCAACGCATTGAAAACAAATGCAGAGACAAACAAACAGCTAAAGCTGCATTTTCTATGCTGCCACAACAAAAGACGTGGCACAAACAGCCGCAAAATGATTCTCCACTCGCGATAAGCAGCCGCAGCCGCAGCAAGTCTCAAGTCGCAGCCCGGCAGCTACGTGGCGTATGCGCAATGTGGCCGCAGCTTGGCCCACTAAATGTGGACGCAAGGCGACGCGTTGCGATGCGATGCGACGCTTGGCTCAGAGCAAATTATGATACACATGGCTCAGATTACAAGCGAACACACACACACACACACACACAGGCACATTGGCCAGAGCATTGGCCAGTTCAAAGACCGTGTTGGCTAATACTTGCGCACGCAGTCAGTCGACGACTTGCTTCTCTTCTGACCCAAATCCGCGAGTGCCACAAGAGCCGCATTCCACAGCGCAGCTTGCAGCTAGCCATTTTTCCAAACGTTTGCCAATCACAGCGAATTATATTGAGCAAATAATCGACAGAGAGAGAGAGAGAGCGCAAAAAAAAAGAAGTTAAAGCCGACAGCCGAACAGCAGCCAATTATGTTAATTGATAGTAAAATTCAAGACTAGGCTCGCCGAGCTGCTAATTAAGCGCGAGAAAAATAAATAATACAAAAAAACGCACAAAAAACCAACATTGTGCGCAAATTAGTTTGTCAACAGATAAAAAATAAAATTAAATAAAAAACAGACGACAAGGCTTTCAGTTTGGGCAACTTGCGGTATGCCAGCTATTGATTCAGCTGCTTGCAAAGGCAATTTAGGCCGCTCGACATGCAGCTACACATACAGATACACACTCAGATACAGATACAAAAGGTGCTTAAGGCAAATACAAGCACAATTTGCCAATGCTTAAGCTGATAATAGGAATATGCAAATAATATGCGATGTGTACACAGAACAGACATGCGCGGGCATTGCGGGGGGGCTGCAACTCACAGACTGAGGCAAGTCAAGAAAGGAAGTTGTGATTAGGAAAGAGCAGCAGATAAGATAAGTTTGTGTTTGCTCGAAATTGATTTGAATCGAAACTAACGAGTCGTAATATGGCATAGAAATATATGAAAAGGGAAGTGGAATAAACGTGTGAGAGTGTTCTGAGGAATTGCCAAGATCGTGTCAAAAAAGATATATGTTTAACATTCCCTAAAAATAAGAGTAAAATATATCAAATAAGCACAAAACTTATGTGGCGTTAGATAAACAAAAGTAGGCACAATGAAAATAAGTCTTTTGTTCCGATTTTCATCGGATCTCAAGTAAATTGCACTTAAGAAATAATTCTATGATACAAAGTTGTGTCAAGAAATCATAATTTTGATTAGAACTGTAACATTAAACGAACTTATAAAAACTATACGGAATGATAAAAGGGAATGTATAGAGAATATATACATAACAAAAGATCTAAAGTTAGCAACATGTCAGAGAACTGCGTTTGATATATATTTTCTTGGTCCATGTCAAGACAGTTCCAAAGAAAAAGCAATATTTTCCACAGACGACAGTTCAGATATGTGAGTTTTCGGCAAATGTTGTACACTTCGCTGCGAATCGTGTCACTATAATTTATATAGTTTTTTTGTGTATATACGAAAACTGTTTTGGCGAGAATTTTGCCACACGATTTTCAGCAGTTTATTTTTCTTAGTTTTTTATGCGCTTGGTTCTATTTCGATTGTGATTGTGTTTGTTTGTTTGATTTTTTTTTTACACATTTTCTCAATTTGGGTCAATAACATTTGGCAACTTCAATGCGTTGCCAGCAAAAAGACGAAAATTACGAAAAATACGAAAGAGCCAAGGCGCCAAGTTCTGTGTAAAGGCCAACAACAATGGCAACCGCAAAGTAATTGCAAATAAAAAGCTGCGCACAATTCGTGCATTAATTAAAAAATAATTTTCACTAAATTTAGCTTGATGCGGTTTTTACAGCCAATTGCAAATTGCAAATTAAAATGCATTACATTATGCGGGCGGCGCGATCAACGACCCATATTCATATACTATACAAAATGTATTTATTAAAAATATATCATTTTATTTAAAGCATTTGCAGTGAAAGTGTAGATGAGAAGCTGTGGCTGTGTGTTTTAAGTCTTTATATATGTTTTGTAACTTATGAATAATAAAGTGAAAATCTCAACACAAATTGAGTGAAGAGAATCTTTGGCTGTGGATTTTGTTATTGTAAGTGGCTTAAAAGTGAAACAACTTTTACTTTTCGACGAAACGATGACAAAAGATGCCGCAAACATACACACACACACACACACACAGTTACAGTTACAGATACAGATACATATATAGATGCAGATACAGATACAGATACTAAGCTACAGATACAGCTGAGGCGTTACAGAAATAAACAGAAAAACACGAGACCAGTTCGGAGTCCACTCACAAATTCTTTTCGAGTGAAACTCTGTGTAACTGTAACTTGAAGTCCATTTGCATGTGTGTGTGTGTGTGTGTGTATTGTGTGTATTTATCTTACTGTAAATATTTCATAATTATTTAAACGTAGCATTGCCCACGCAGCTCTATAAACAAAACAAATCCATTTGCATTTAGACACAATAGATGCACAGGCAGCTAGCTGGTCTGTCTATATGTTAGATACTTTTGTATCTTTTTCTCTCTAGAAGCCGGCCACATTTCGCCATATAACATAAAGCACTTTTGTGCATTTGTCAACATTTGACGCGTCGTCGCGTCTGTCGCAATTTTGGCAGCCAACAATTTGTCAGCGCCGCAGCGAGCAAGAATTTTCCAGCGTGAAAATTTATATATATAAATATTTATTTATGTATAAATAGGCACACAGCTGCCAGCAACAAATACGAAATTGTTTAATCAAAAAAAAAAAAAACAAACAACAAAAAACTAATAAAACGATAAAATAGAGGTCGTCTTGGGTAAATATGGTTACGGTTATCGCTGTTCAGCAAATATTGGTAAGCCAAAAAGAGAAATTGGACATAAAGAGATAGAATCTTAAACGAAGTTAAGAATACTCTACAAAGATATGAGCTGCTCTGATAACTAGCTAGATGTAGAAGATGATGATGGTGATGCTGATGATGATGATGATGATGTTGATGGTGATGCTAATGATGATGAATCATTTGAGTTATTAGAAGTCAGAAGAAGCATACACATAAAAACAAGTTAGGCTAAAATCTTTAACTATTCGGAAGCTAGGCTCAAGATATATTTTGAAAATATGTGTTATAATCTTGATAGGAAAAGGAAGTCCATTATTTTTTGAACACAAACCTCTTAATATTGTTTATTAAAGGCAGGTACCAAGTTTTCCTAAGATAACACGAAATCTGAGCTCTTGGCACAGACGAAGCCCTGACTAAGGCGACCCAACTAGTCATATGTATATATATATATATAAGAACACTTTTGTGTTGAAATGGAATACCCCGCAGAGCTAACTATAGAGTATATATTCATGTGTGTACAACAAAGAAACTCGGCGAGTTTTTATCTTGCATGCAATTTGACTGTGCAAATACAAAGACGAGTCCAAGGCAGACCTTTCTTGTGAACAAACACAGATATGGCAGAGCGAGTCTTATCTGGCTGATAACTGATATTGTTTCTGTTGCTGTTGTGGTTGATGTGTGCTGCTTCTTGTACCTGAGACTTGCCTCACTGTTGGCCAAGTTAAGGTAGCTACCGTTAATGGTTGCAACGGTTGCTTGTTTAATTAATAGCGCATGTTTATGAGTCGCAACAACTCCCTTCATCGAATGGTGGGGGTGCATAAAGAATTGTTGTCATTGTCTTTATTTTTTTCATAAACACAATTTCATTTCTTTGCAGGCAACAATGCAGGCGGGCGGGCGGTCGGACGGGCGGTCGAGCGAGCAGCGCGTTGTCAATGCCGCCAGACACTGTTTGGCATTACACAATACTGAAAACAACAACAACAACAACAATGACAACAACGAGTTGTTGTTGTTGTTGTTGTCGCTGTTGCTTTTAGCAACGGGTTGATTTTCATGCTTTTTAATGCCGCATTGTCATCACATTTTGCTTGACAAACATACTCACAATTTCTGCATACATGTATATATATAAATATATATATATATATTCGCTGTCGAGCATAAAGTATAAAGTATATGAATAGAAGCAGTATTCACTTCAATGTGCATTATATATATTTATGTAGCCTATATATATATATGTACGTATATAAAGCCGTCGATTGTCTTCCCATGTGAATGGAGGAAGCCTTGGAGTGATTGGGACAACACGTGTGAAGAATCGGTTAAGTCGATTACAAATATTTTTGGTGAAATAATTTAAAAGAAAAATATTGCATAAATATTATTGCTGTATTAACAAATAGTTGTCTCTTTGAACTTTTACTTAGCTGTCTTTAGAAATAGTTTTTAATTGTTAATCGTAAAAACCGAATGAAAATACGAGTCTAACTTCTTTTTCTATATAAAATTCATAATACTTATGCTCAGTTATTTATCTTTAAATAAATCTAAATACATTTAAATAAATATCTTCAAATTTAACGAGTAAGACAACAGAATATATTTATACAAATTCTTAGTTATTTCCTCTTTAAATTAATTTAAGTAGATTTGAATAAAGATCAATCAAATTATTTACAATATAAAATTGACTGTCTTCAATTAATTATATTTGTAGGATTAAATTCATTTCGAATCTTCTCTTATCACGTCTTACTTTTACAAGCTGTCAATGATATTTTCCAACCCAAACAATATTTATTTTTCTGATGCTGAAAGATACTTCTTGAAATACTCTACCTTGGGCCGCACACACCCTTATCTCTTTTAGCTAAATCAATGGACAACCTGCAGCTCAAGTGGCCCGACGAATGAATCGATACAAACGATCAGTGACCTTATCGACTTGCAACGATCTCTGCCGCTGCCGCTGCAGGGGAGGACGGGGGGATAGACACATTCGGGTCTCGTCTCGGCCATGTTGTACATGATTGTTATGTGCCCGTCGTCCTATGCCCTTCTGCTTTTAATCAGTCTGAGGCAATGCATAATAATCATCATTATCGCTGTCATTACCAGTCTGAGTGTGAGTACTCGTACTCGTACTCGTACTCGTACTTGGATTGCCAAACGGCAAGCATACATTTTTATGCTCGTAAAGCAGGAGGCATACAAAATGCAAACTGCCAACTGGCAACTGGCAACTGGCAAATGCATATCCGGTCGCTGGCCAAGGAAGTGACTGGGAGCAGTCGACTCTGGAGAGAAGTCGGGGTCTGTCGGTACAGCCATGAATCACTAACTAACTAACCAGACACAGCCGCACAAAATGAGTTGCCTCATTGTTGCCTCGTTTGCTGCTGTTCTCCAGACTGGGGACTCGAACTGGGCACGCATTAATCGTGGGCCATTATGCAAGGCACGCGCCCTGCGGCCGTATGCAATCCATATGCATAAGTAATATATATATCTGTATATATACATACATATATATACATAGATATGGCATGGAACAGAGATAGAGAGAGGAGGAGAGTGCAGGGCGGTGCGTTGCAACCTACCTAGGTGGCGACTCTAGGCTGCCACACGTCGTTAGTTACATGGACCTGACCATTTAAGGGCAGCCACGCCAACCAAGACGACGACGACGACGACGACGACGACAAAAAGCGAAAGCGTTTCCAAGACGGCGTCTGTTGCAGACCTTGGCGCGGGTTTTTCAACTTAGGCGTCAGCTGTACTTTACCTAGTACATTGGTCAGCTGTAACTACACTCAAAAAAAGAAAGGTAGAGGTTCTAACACTTTCTATATTTATTATAGATATTAAATCGTATTGTATATATTTAGTTCAAGTCTTTTTTCTATTTGTAAATACTTTTGATTTTATTTTGTATAGATATTGTGTAAGTTGTTTGCCATGTTTTCTGCATTCTCGCAGTGTATATACAGATGCCTGCCTGGGCGCAGCAGGAAGTCTGTCCTCAAGTGGTTTTCGGGCGAGGAGGGGGAAAACCTTGACATCAAAATGGGCAGCGTCATAAATTGCCAGCCATGTGTTATGAAGGAACGCGACCGCAAGCACACAGCTGATGGATATTGTAGGCGGCGCACATATAGTATCTGACAGATACATCTACAGCCAAAAAGATAAAGATACATGACAGGCAGGCACCGCAAAGTGGCTGCTAAACGCTGCCGCTGCCGCTGCCGCGGCAGCTAAAAAGCCAAACAGACAGCGAAAGTTTGGCCAATAAATAAAGAAGAGCAGACTGTGTGGTGCCACGCCCACATGATACATGTTAGGGGCGTGACGCGTGTGGGCGCAGGTTCAAAGAAGCACAAGCAAAATACAAAATTAAAAATCAAATTAAATAAGAACAACTAACAAGATGAGCTTTACTAGATGTTTAGTCGCACTTTTAAATACGCTAGGGGAATATTTAAGATATCGAAGAGAATTTTGAAGATCCTGCACAAGCTAAATTATCAAATTTAAGATGCGATATTGGATTAACTTAAGGAAATATATAATTCAAATATGGCTAAAATAAACAAGTAAATGAGTTCAAATAGACAGGCATATAATATTTAGACAAGGTAATTTATAGCTCAAGGGATGCCTGATAAAAGAGAAAATACCCTTTGCAAGGCGCACATTTCGTTGGGCCTAAATTGAATTTTGGCTTTTCTCTGGGGCCGAGAATCAAATGAATAAAGCATAAGCATGCTCGAGGATTGATAAGAGATGCGCCCCAAATTGAATTGAATTGAATTGGGAAACACAGAAAAGTCGAGACACGCTTAAGGTGACGATAAGCCGTTTCCATTGAGGCCAAAAAGAAGGAAAATAAAAGTTCAGCTACAAGAAAATGCAATCGTTTTGTTAATTGGAGCGTGCGATCCGTTTGCGGCAGGGCCTCTGAGTGCTATGTGCCCATTTTTCGGGCTCATAATTCTCCTAAAAAAAAAAAAAAAAGTATCTACAAATCTTAAAATGGCTCAGGCGAAAGTTGGCCAAAGACTTGGCGCAGATCGGAAAGTGGTCGTTCGAGGAGGGCGGAGGGGGGAGGGAGTAGTAAAAGTGCGTAGGTAAAAGCAGGCGACGACAAGAATCGCATAATTCGCCCATTTCGCCGTCTACTCTAAATGCCGCACATAATGATGATGAATGTGTAATCATCATAATGATGATAGGCGAGGGCTGACAGAGAGAAGAGAGAAGACGCTTTCTCGCCGCGATCTGCATTGCCAACTGAACCTACAAATTGTGGATGCTGTTTTGTGGATTGTGTGTGTGTGCGTGCGTGTGTGTGTGTGTGTCTGGAAATTCTTTTTTTGAAGGGTCACACAACGTATGAGTGTGGGTAGAAAGAGTGAAAAAGCCGCCTTCTCACTCGCACACACCGACACACACACACACACACGCACAGGCAGGCAAAGGCTATGCACAGCAGCAAAAGCAAACATTTAAATTACAAATACTTGTGTTATCAGTCAAGCGTTCGAAATATGTTGTTGTTGTCGCTTTTATTTAAATTAAGCAACTTAACAATACACATGCACATGCGTGAAAGCCGCAGCATTTTTATGTAAATTACATTTAAAAATTGGTATTAAAAAGAATGACGCGCGCTCGGCCCATTGATAAGGCGAATAAAGCCGAAATGTGCCCACAAATTGATGACAATAATGCGGACAGACAGTTTGACAGCCATTAAAGCGGCTCAAAACACTTTAACGAATGGGTGCTTAAAGGCGTAATTCCTGCCTAACTATGGCAGTGGCAGTCAAACTGCTGCTGTCGCATATAACAAATCAATGTGCTGCTAAAGGCAGCGCGTCTCAAACTGTGCCAGTCGAATTGCGATATGCAGCTTAACGGCAGTAGCTGCTAAACTATCACCCTCACTGTGTTACATGCGCTGTCAATACATGCAATACATGCAGCACGACTGTCAAACTGTTACTGTTTAGCATTTCAATTAACAGCTTCGCTGCGTTTGCTTCAGCGCAACCGCTTTGATGATGCTCAAACTGTGACTGTCAACAGAACAATTAATTAACAATATAAGTATATTAAACTGCGCAACTGTGGCTACAACATGATCAGAGGGCATTTTAAGTTAGCCCTACTAACAAACTGTTATTGGTTAAGGGCAGCGCTTGCCGATCTGTGCCTGTTACTGTCAAACTTTAACAGCGTTATGGCAAATAACTGATAAATGCAGTGCATTTGCAACTGTTATATGCTGCCAAATTGAGGCACGGGCACCCACGCTTCTGCCAACCAATCGCTGCACAACTGTAACACGTTTGTGACTAAGCGCGAAGAATAAGAGAGCAAAAGAACAAGAACAAGAACAACAGTAATAAAAGGCGAAACACAGCAATTACAACGCCCAAATTGCATTTAATTAATGAAAATGTATCGCCAAAGCACAACCCACACACACACACACACACACACACAGACACCTTTCGGGCTAACTTACCTCTCTATTGTTGTTGTTGTTGTGGTTGTTGTTGCTGATGTTGTTGTTGTTGTTGCTGCTGCTGCTGCTGTTGTGATACTGTTGTTGTTGTTGTTGTTGTTGCTGTTGACTGTTGCTGCTGTTGTTGTTGTTGTTGTTGTGTGTTGCTGAGCCCGACGACGACATTCGCGATCCGGGCAGATCGCGCCACCTGAGCACCCCCATGACCGCCTGACGCACCCAACGCCGCTCAGCGCCTTCGCTATAAAATGCCACCTTCGCTGCTTGTTGTTGTTGTTGTTGTTGCAGTTGTTGTTGTTGTTGTTGCTTAGGCTTCAATTGCAGTTGTTGCTGTTGACTGCATTGATTTTGGACTGGGCGTGTGTTGTAGGCGGCTACTTTGTTGCAATTGTTGTTGTTGTTGTTGCTGGTCGAATTGTTATAATTTAGCTGAGACGCGTTCTCTCTTCTTCTTGCAACTGAGGCAAATAATTATGAATGTTGTTGTTGCTGTTTTTTTTTTTTTGTGTGCCTTGTTTTTTTGCGACTGCTTTGCGCACGTAGTTTGACTCGTTTGACGGGTTTTTTTTGGTTATTTTGTATTTGTGGCCAGTGAGTGTCAAACTGTAACGACTTTCCAAGCGCTGTCGCTGCACAGTTTTTGAAGCGCTGCTCGTCTTCAAAGTTGCGTTTATTTTCTTTTATGCAAATTTGCTGTTTGCCTATTTTCAGCGAATTTCTAAGCAAATAATTTCACTAAATACCCACAAATGACACAAACACACACACACACACGCACAGAGAGAGGTGCACACAAGCTCACGCACTTAAAACTACAACAAGATTCAAATAGAAAATTCAAAAGATGTTTTATTTTTGTCAGGCAAAATGCGCTGCTGCATGAGAGCGAGACAGAAAATACAGGCACAAATTTATTTATATATAAATTTATATTTGTTGTTGTTGGTATTTTGGAGAAGTTGAAACGCAGCAATTGCATTTGTTGTTTTAAAAATAACTCGCGTGCGTTTCTGTTTTGAATTTGTAACGAACACAAAACGAACAACGCACCGGACAAACAAGTACCGACACGCGAGAGACTTGCGACTTGCGACTTGCGACGACAACCGACCGAAGACGTCTGCTAACGTCAACTTGATTACAATTACAGAAGCGGAGCGGCGACAACGCACACGACGTACTGCTAACAGCATGTTAAATTGCGTGCGGCGAGAGAGCAATAACAGTTGACGGACAGCTCATCTGAGCATAACAGTGAGTTACAACTCAAAACGACTGTTAGTTAACATAATGCGAGCGAGAGTGCTGCAAACGACCAGCACTTGTCTGAAGCTGCGTGCGTTAGAGCGAGACAAGCAGTGAGCTGCAAAGGCGCCAACTTTAAAATGGGTAAATTGAAAGTTCTTGAGGCTAACTGCTAACTTTAAGAAACCACAAAGCATATAAATAAATATTTTGTAAATATGCTGCGATAAAAAGTCAAGCTAAATGCTTAATAATTATATCGTTTGTTTCATACAGCACGCACATGCCTGACCGATAAGAAAGCTGCAAAAAGAAACTAAAACTGGCGACCCTCAGAGTTTGTCGACTTGTGTGATAACAATTGGGATATTTGGGAACAGCTGTGGCAAAAAGAATTATATATATATGTCACCATATGTATATACATAAATAGCATAGTGACAACATTTATGAACCAGCCCCGCGTGACCTTGGCATTCAAGCCATAAAACTGGCGTACAAAATATATAATTAAATGTGTGTGGAAACGAGTCAACAAATCTCACTTAAATAAATACAAGAAGAAGCACAAGAAATACAAATACGAATCATCAGCCCATACCAAAGCGACGCATTGCACACGTTTCTCCACAAATTTATATATATATATATATATATATATATATATCTCAAAAATGTATATAAGTATATTGCAGCGGGTGGTTGTTGTTCAATGTTTATCAACAAATGCAGCCAAACTTTGAGCCATAGGCGTCTCATCAAAAATATTTGTACAAACTGTGAGTAATTGCCTGGCAAGTTGAGTTGGGATTAGAAAGATTTAAGATTTTGGCCGAAGAAGAATAGGAAGATGATGTTGATGCCAGAGTTTTCGCAGGCCCAACGATGAATTATGAAATATGTATTCATGACCCGCATTAAAAGTCAGCATTGAAATGCGGCTGTAATTTTTAGCCATGATGAGTAACGGGATTAATGTGAACTAAAGAGCTAGAGCTTGTTGTTGTTGTTGTCATGCATACCCTGTAATTTTATGTTGACAGCGAACTGGCTATGATGAATGCAAAAGAATAGCTTGCTTATGCTGTCAATACAACCAATAAATAGTTATTATTTGATAGACATTTTACCAAGTTTTTCTGGCATAGTCATACCCTACAAAACAACAAGCTGGATCCGCATACTCATTGCAGTTGAACAAGCAATCTAACTGATATGGCTACAAACGATAAACAGGGTATGGCAGCCACCCCTCGAGCCATAATGTATCATTGTGTCATTTAAGCACATTACAGGGTATCTGTCAGTGCAGCAGCAAAGCCTGAGCTTGAGCTCTGCTTGTTGTTGCTGCTCTTTAAAGTCAGCGGCAGACAGCAGACGACGGCAATCAACAACGAACTCGGCGAAGCATCAACATGGTAAACAACAGAGGAAAACCCCAAAATGAGCAAGGGAAGCGACAGTGACAGGGGCGGGGCGGGGGCGAGGGCTAGGCAAAGGCAGGTGGCCCTGAGGGGGCCAACGTCAAAGCCACAAAAAAAAAAGAAGAAGTTCCAGTTGTCAGACGCTGAAATCATCAAAAATAAACAAAGCAAAAGCAAAAGCAAAGCTGAAGAAAAATAGTTTTAAAGTTGCATTGTTTTATGCAGGTGCCAAGGGGGAAAGGTTGTGACGAGGAGGTGGAGCGTGGGGGGGTTGGCAGCTAGCTGAGGGAGTTAATATTAAAAAGTCACAAGCGAAGTTGGGAACCTTAGCCAGAAGAAAAAAGAAGACGAGGAGGCAGCGCAGACATGCAACAACCGGAAAATAATTATAAATTTAAAAAGCAACACGTGGAGTGGCACAGCAGAGCGAAAGAGAGAGGGGCCAGTGCAGAGAGGGCGAGAGACAGAGACAAAGACAGAGAAAGACTTAGATCATATGCCGAGGTTTACATATCTGCAGCTGCATCTGCTGTGGGTGGCTGAGGAGGCGGGGATATGTGTGGGCCGCACTCGAGATAAACATCGCACATTTTGTGGTTTAGAATGCAAGAGTGTGTGCGTGTGTGTGGCATGTGTGTGTGTGTGTGCTAAAAGTGACGACTGTGGGAGTAGCTGCTGCCAAAGACAGAACCAGAACCAAAACGAAAACCAGAGCCAGAGCCAGAAACACAACTGTGAAGAGGACGTCGTTGCGGCTGACGACCACGGCAATTAACAACTTCAACGTTTGTTGCAATTGCGCCTGCGAGTCAGACGTGGCAGAGGCAACCCCCCCTCCTGGCTCCATCCCCTTCCCTCTCATGAGCGCCGTGTGGCTGTAGTTGGGCGTAGACAAATTGCATGCGGCCCATTGAAAAAGCGGCTCAGCTCAACACACATGCAACACAGTTGGCTGAGGGGAGGGCAAAATGATGAAGAAGAAGAGGGGGGGGGGTGGGTGTGTGTGCCACTTGGTATAGCGTTAAGGTTGGCTGCAACAACAGCGCGAAAAATATGCAAAGAACAAAAGGCAGCCGCAAAAAGAACCCAAAATAAAATGTTTAAGATACATTTTTTGCTTGTAAAGTGGTGTGTAGGGGGCAAGGGAGAGGGGAAGGGAAAGGGGAAGGGGTTGGGAATAACAAACAGTGGCATAAATTTTAGCGGATTTGAGCACAAGCGACAATGCAAGCGCCAAAAAACAGAGATGGCAGGCAAAAGATACAAAGATACAAATGTATCTGAAGAGAGAGTACAGCGTTTGTTTATATCTTTTGTTGGGCAGCCCCCAGTTGGGCTTAATTAGGCGCTAGCTAAATGAAACGCAAACAAATGCGAATTAAATGCGCAGCCCGGCTGTGGTCAAAGGGGGCGTGGCCAGCGAGAGGCAGGCAGACACACTCTATTAGCCCGAAAGTATGCAGTGGCTAAAAGCGCGTGTAACAATGCGGCAAATGCCAAGGCAGAGAAGAAAATAAATTGCAGGAAAATTGGGAGAAAAAAAGGCTGTGGCCAGGACGAGGACACGCGCAGCTATGCGAACAGTTTGAGCGGCACGGGGCCAGGGGCCAGCTGCTGTGGCTCTCAAACTGCATGCAGGCCACAGCCTAAATTCAATTTGGCAACTCGAGCAAACACTTTGCAAAGAGCCCAAACAAAAAGGGGGGCAAGTGGCCGGGCGGTTAGGCGAAGGATGGGCAGGCTGCAGGGATCTACTTCAAATGCAACCTAGTTTGGCAGCTGGTGCGAAGCATCTTCCAGAGACGTCGCCGTCGACAACGACCCGCATAAAAGTTTGAAAAGGCAACTCGCCCCGTGGCAACGTCTTGGGTTCTGTGTGTGCCCGGGCCTGTGGCCCGCATATTGTTGCAACACGGGGCGGCGGGCTGGGGCATGCAGCGGGGGCACGCGAATGCAAACACATGAGCAGAAAAAAAAAAAAAAAAAACAAAACGTAGCATGCGGCCAGCTAGTTGAGAACCTTTTGATGCTAAAGTTTGCAACGAAATTTCCAGCGAAAACTAAATTAAAATGTGAAAAGATGTGGAAACAAGTCGAGGTAGCGCACAGAGGGGAACTGCACGGCATCTGGAAGCTGTGTTGTGCAGCGCAGTGTCAACAACAATTTAATTACTAAGCGGATTATGCCCTGTTGAGCTGTGTGCTTGAAGGTGAGCTCGGCAACTTGGCAAGAGATTGGCAGGAAGCGATTGAATTGGCGTCCTTTTCTTATGGCCAGCAGAAGAATTTTAGTAATTGCAATTAAATTTAATTTGCAATATTACTACGTTTTAGTATTAAATTCAATTATCAGACTCTGCCAAATAGAAATGTTTTTGTCTAATAAAATATTTTGTAGCTTTAATTTAATAAGTACTCAACTTTTTATTAATTTATTATTTCACTTTGTTAAAGTATTTTTTTAAATATTTTAATAGTTCTATTACTTGTAGTGATAATGTTATAGTTATTATTATTTTGTATTTAATATATTTTACTGTTATATTTTTTATTTTGTATATAACAACTTTTTGACCCCTTTGTTTATGGAAATAATGCATTTAAATTAACATTAAATATTTAATATTTGATCAATATCCTAACTGTTTCTACTATATAAGTGAAAGTTACTTGTAAAATTTAAATTATTTTTTATTGGCGCCATTTTGCATCACAGAAAACACACGCTACGTGGCGCCACAGTGCAACGCGCTCTAGCAGCAGCGCAGCAAACTAAACTGTGCTCTGGGAACACATTTGTACTTACGCCAGGTGGCGCCACTGTACGCGCGACATCTAGCGTCTAACTATAAAGCACCACAGCAACACTGTGGCGCTCTCTGGCGTCGACTAAATGCGCTGCTGGCTAAACTGTACCCAGCAGCAAATCTAGCCTGGCTGTCAGATTGCAATTGCCAAAAGCGCAACTAATTTTGAAATGTAAAAATTGTTAAATAAATAATAAAAGCAATAAGACGCCGGCGGACACACCCAACGGCAGCAGCAGCACCTTTCAAAGTGTTTAATAAAAATAATGCTGAAAGAATTGGCCAAACGAAACCTAAACGTGTAATCCCTGCCATTTGGGCATTGGGCAGACACACACACACACACACACACACACACACATTGATGTCTAATAAACCACAAGAACAACAACAAAGACGCGCAGATTATAAAGGTTTTCGAAAAAAAAAAAAAATAAAGGTGCGGTTCAGTGAAGTTGAAGTAGTTGAGCGCAGAGAGAAAGAGAGAGGGAGAGAGGGAGGGAGGAGGGGGAAGGGGAGAGGGAGACGCTTGACCAATTTGTCAGTTGCATTCCATGTACATATACATATGGGCATTTATTCATTTATTGAGTTTTTGTTGTGCCATTTGCCAGTTTTATGACACACTGCCACGCCCCCAGGCCTGGGCAATAAAATGTTTAGTACTTTCGCTGCAACTGGGATTTTTATGGGTCAGTGGCAGAGTCCTGGTTATGCAGCGCCTTTTTGTGGCAGCCCAGTAGCATGATAAGCAGAGAGAGAGAGAGAGATAGGAGGATGTCATCGACTCACCTGTGAGAAGTACGCCGGTAAAACGCAGCGCTGGTCATCGAGACGCGAGCCGCACTGCACCCGCTCCAGCAGCTCAAAGAGATCCTGTGTGGGTCCGCGCAAGCGTTCCGGACTGTGCGTAACGCTGCCGCCGCCTGTGGCCGGTTGTTGCTTCTGTGTGCCCGCCATGAAGGCATGCTGGCGTCTGCAAGCAGCGAGAGAGAGAGAGAGAGAGAGAGAGATGAGTTAGAGAGAGATACAGGAAACTGCTGAATAGTAGTGCACGCGAAAAGCTAATCACAAACTTTTTGCTTGCGTGCGCCCAGCCAAGCCAAGCCAAGCACTTGGCCATGTCACAGCTGAGCTTGGCCCAGGCCAAAGCAAAGCAAAGCCAAGCCAAGCCAGCCACAACATGCAATCTCTTCATGCTTCAGCGCCAATCCAAGTGCAAGTCCAAGTCCAAGTCCAAGTCCGAGTTTGACTATGCGCATTCAACAATCTTCAATTGACTGCGCACACTCGAGTGGCGAAACCCTCGTCTTCGGGGTTAGCCCGAAGGCAAGCTCTATGGGAACCATGTCGAGAAGTGGCCACTAGAGCAGTCACTTGCAAGGACCGCGAGTTCCGCTAAGGCTAACCAATTTGCTAGGGAGCGCGCACATAAAGAGCTCGAGTGGTGGACAGAGTGGTGCAGAATGATTCAATAGAACAACAGATTGACAGCTCAGGAAAGTCAAGCAGAACGTTTAAGAACAGAAAGAAAATCAAGTAAAAGCAAAAATAAAGAAGCAAACCAAAGTGAAAGGAAATTGAGGCAAGTCAAAAAACAAAGGAAAATAAAATCAAACTTAAGGAAGTATCAGAATTGGCATAAAAAGAAAAAAGAGCCTTCTACAGATAAAAGGAATATGTGAAGCTGCCAAAATTGTGAAAAAAGGAATGAAACGAATCAAGTTCAAAGAGAATTATGGATAGTCAAATTTTGCAATATTTAAGAATTGTTGATAGCGAAATCTTTGAATTAATAAAAGGTAGATATATAATATATACAAAAATCCATTGAGAGGTACTCGAAAGTATCTTATGCCGATTCAAAGTCTCAAATGAAACGTTCTCTGTGAACAAATGCAATCAAAGCTCAAGGATTCTTAATCTAATTCTTCAGCTCGGCTTGCCGCTGCAGTCGGGCAGCCAAGAGCTGCTTAAGGATAACTTTTCGGTTGTGTTTTTTTTTTTTTCTTTTTTAAAAATCGTAGAGTTAAGTGGCATATTCCTCAGGTTCTTGAGAGTTGCGTTCACGCATCAGGGAATACGAAAAGAAAGGAAAAACAAAATAAAAATATGAGTGCCACTTGAATATTTCATATTTTCTGTTCTTTTTGTTTTTATTCATGTTTTTTTTTTTTTGTCACTTGTGCAATGTTTCTGTGTGTGTGTGTATGTGTGTGCTCATCTTTTTGGTGTGTTTTTTTTTTTTTTTGGTTTGGCTGAACTTTTGTCGCAGCAGCAGTTGGCACTTTGTTGACACAGAAACAACAAACGCCTCGCTGGGCACATGGAGCAGCGGAAGAGGGGCTGGCTCAGTGGGGGGAAGGAGGGGTGGGGGGCAGGCTCAGCTGGCCAAGGAGCCAAACATGTTGAGGATGTTGCAGTTGTTCCTGTTGTTGTTTACTTTGTTGCCTCTGTTGTTGTTGTTGTTGTTGTTGTTGTTTTTATTGCGTGTGTGCAGCTGCCTTTGCTCCACATTCGAAAGACAACAAGAAAAACAACAAGAATATGAGTTGTTCTTGTTGTTGTTGTTGTTGTTGTTATTTTTAAACAATTTGTTGCTGCCTCGCTCTGCTCTGCTCGAAGAAAGCAACTCCTGGCTGGCCATAAATTAACACCTACACGAAGCCGAAGCTGGAGCTGCTTGGCACACATAAAACTATGACAGTTATGGCAAAAGGATATCAAAAACAAGGCGACAGTCCTGCCCCTCTCGGGCATATGCATCATCAGCTCTGATCATTGCAACAACAACAACAAGGACAATAAACGCCGAGTGTTGATAGTTTTTAAGTGACAGCGAAAGTGGATGTTAGATCTAACCCGTTGCATGGTAATATGAGAAGTTTTGAATAGAACCAGCCAAGGGAGGAGTAGGAGGAGGAGCTACAGCTGCCTGCTTTATAGGGTATCTGTCATGTGTGAGCTAGTCAGAAATGATAAACGAATAGAAATGATAAACAGTTAGATGAATAACTAGCTGATAATTCACGCAATCTGCTTGATTTTAAATAGCCAAACTATTTATTGCAAATATTCGAAGTAATACGTGCCCAATTTAAGAACAGGATAAAATAATATATTTTAATGGAGCGAAGAGAAAGTTTAACTAATTTGTTCATCATTTATTCTATATAAAAAAATTAATTTATATAAAGAATTCGATGAATTTTCAAATTCAATTACTTTGATTAATTGCATCATAGAAAATACTCAAAATAATAAATGAATTCAAACTGATTATAATTCAATTATATTCATATTTTTTTGAATATATATATTTTTTTGAATTTTTTAATATTTGAACAATGCCTAATGAACAAACTAATGCATCTGCTTATAATTGAATCTTTCGCATTCCTAAATATATATTTATTTTCTAGGATTTCTTTCAGCCAATAAACTCCATTGAATCTGTTCTTGTTTAATATTTCTCTTATTATTTTATATATTTATTTGAAGCTCATGTTTGTAAATATTCAATATTCTGCTGTTCATTCGAACTGTGACCGCATTTAAATCAGAGCCGAAATGCAATATACGAATTTATTTTAATTGACTTAAACATAAATTCGTTTTTTTTTCAGATATATTTCGGTTACTCATCGAAATGTTGACTTTCCCAGTAAATGGAAGTTACCGCCTCGCCTGACAGCCATTCGACAATTGAATACACAGAATCAAACATATTTCTGGTATTTTTGGGCAGCGGAACGTCACAATGCCCGATAATATTTATTTATATGGCAACCAACTAGTTTCGGCTGATCAAATTACGAGCAAGCGATTTTATTGCATTTTTATGACAATTTTTCACATGATTTGTCGCTGCAAAATTGAAATCGAAATCGAAAATTGAAATAAAAATGGGAATAGGAATCCAACGCAGGACATGAACATAAAACTGTTGCCCTAACAAGCAATAAAAATCAAAATACACACACATATGACAGGGCGCAGAGAGCGGGCACAGAAGGGGGAGCGGGGATATGTCAGTGTGTTGTCTAAGGCTATGATTCAAGGTAAATGCAACTGCAACTGCAACAAGATGCAAACAAAGGGTATATGGCTTTTGTGCAGGCATACGCAACATCAGCTTTAACTGCTGGCGAATCGATAACTCGTACAACGAAATCGATAAAAATCGATATCGATTGGTGCACTACACAAGAGGCAACTAATTTTATATGTGTAATATCAATTCAAGAGATTTCATTTTGAAGGCAACGTCTTGGACTTTCGCATTTGCACACATTTCACATTGCCATATATATTCCCTGAAATTTTCATAGAGATCGGACAACGAGCACCGAAGTTTACGTAGCTGTTCGCAATAGTTGGGCAAAAGCTTATGTTTAAAAAAAGGAAGCTAGATCAGCTCAGTATTTAACTCAGGGTATTGCCTAGTCGAGCACTCCCCACCAGAGCACCTTTTGTTCCTGTTCTGCTTTCAGATTGATGATAGCTTACGCTTAACGCTCGCAGAGTCTGCTGATGATATCGTTGGGTTGGCTCTGCCGGCTTTTGTGGAACTGTGCTAGAGCCACCCACACAAGAGAGAATACACTCACTTCCTGTTGCGGTTGCGCCTGCGTCTAACTGTTTGGCTGGCATTGTTTAAGACGCGGGGCGGTAGGTGGTTGACCACGCCCACTTAATTAAAAGCTATTACAAGCAATGCAAAGCGCTAATATTTCCTATGCGAACCTCTGTTATTTTTCCACACCAAAGAGTGTTCATTAAATGCAAATTTATGTCACCCATCCAAGCGACGCCTCCCCCCGGCTCACAACCAAGCCCACTCTTTGCCACGCCGCCCCTCATCCCAACCTTCACCCTCACCTTTCGGCTAGAACTTAGCTCATTTGGCATGCGCGGCGCATAGCGCGTGTGTTTAAAAAGTTTTGGCCGCCGAGCGGAAAATGCAAAGAAAAACAATTACAGCAACAACAACCAGGGAAATATGTGGGGCAGATGGGGACAAGGGGCGTGGGTGCGTCGGGGCGTTGACAGTTGCAGGAGAGAGGAAGATATATGAGCTGCTATGCAGCACTTAATCACAGGCCGCAACGACAACAGAATTACAAAAAAAAAAAAAACAAAGCAGGGTTTAGGTTTTAGGTTTTAGGGCTTTGATTCTTGGCCAGAGCCCGCAGCTGTGGCTGCGTGGGAAACACTTGCTCGGACGGGCAGGAAAAACTGCCGCACAAAGGGGCCGTCCCCAGGCGCTAATTAAGCGCAGGAGCAGCCGATGCAGGCGGCAGAAAAGTGTCTAGTTTTTCCAATTGTCGGTGAGAAATTACAGGAAATGTCCAACAACAGCAACAGAAGAAATCAAGTCCCAAAGGACAAAGGACACACACACACACACAGCCAGCTAATGGGTCAGTTTTTAGTTGCTCTTTGGAAACTGGAGCACAAAACTGATAGCATCACAAGCTGTCTCGCTCACACACACGCACACACACAGGCAGGACGTGGCAAGGACTGCAGTGCGATGCACTGGGCCGATAAGCAGAACCCGTTGCCGGACAGCCGAGGGGGACAATGACATGTAAAAGGATATGCGAGCAAGAAGTCAAAACCTCAACAGCAGCCCGACCTATGGCCCGAGAACCCGATGGCCATAATTAATAGCATAATTGTAGCGTGTTAAGTCGGCCGGCGGCGGCAGGATGTGTTATAAATTTATAGGAAAACTACGTGAAAATTACAACAGTTATGCCCGGAAAAAAGCCTTGCGCCAATATGCGCGTTCGCACAATGATAGACGGTCGAGAAGAAAGCGAGCTCTCGGTGAAAGTCCTTTGAGCGGAAATGGTAAAAAAAAAGAAAAAAAGAAAAGTAAAGGGATTGGAAGGGAGTGGGGAGGGGAAAGGGAAAACAATAGGTGGCAAAGGAAAAGGGGCAAATTGGGGTGGACGCATTCTCACATTGTGCCTAAACGTGCAGTCGCGACGGCTTCCGCGCCGCATGAATTGTCATTAAAATTAGTTTCAGGAGTCGCCAGGACTCGCAACGATACGAAACTCGAGTTCAGCTTGAGATGCCGGCAGATTCGCGCAAGTTTTTCTCATTTCCGTTGCCCGTCTGTATATCTATGTGTGTGTGTGTGTGTGTGTGTGTGGAAAAACTTGTCTCTGCCCAGTTTTTCGTTTTGTGTGCAGCATGCACATCCTTCAAGGCGAACGTCTTGAGGGGCAGAACCCGTTTCCCGTTTGCCGCTTGCCGCTTTCGTTCGGCCTCATAAATGCAACACGTTCCAAAATCGAGGGAGAGTGAGAGAGCGGGAGAGGGGCAGAGAGAGCGGCAAGCACTCGAGACTAACAGCGAACCCTAGCTATAGTGAATCCCTGTGCCCAGGTACAGGCAACACTTTTCGCTCGCTCGTAAATTAGCCACAAATTTGCCGGAAAAGTTGGCGCTGCCTGTTTTTATTGGTCATTTGCATAATTTCAATCGAGTCCTTTTCCTTCTGCTATTCTTCTGCTTTTCTTCCTTTTTTTTTGGGCTAAAAATTACACAATTTTCGTGGCCATTTTCACAGACATCTTTTATTGATAAGGCAGCCAAAGGAACTTGTTCTGATTTATGCTACTTGCCTAGTCTCCTGACCAACTTCTCTACTTTATTCCGCGCGCTGACAGCCTGTAAATTTATGGCTACCCAGTTGATCGATCGAGGAAAGTATGGACGCAGTTAAGGTGAAAGTCAGCCAAAGGGCTTCGTTTTTAGCCCGGCGGCAGGCGGCAGCTGTCCGCAGCGGTCAGTAAAAACATGGGAAAAACAATCTACATTATTTTTCCTGATGCTGCATGCAGATAAGCTTAGCTCTGATCTACTCCAAAATCTATCTGATATTATGTTCGGTTCTAGAGTCAGTTGTAGTCAGCTGCTCATTAAGCGGCAGAAGCTGCAACCCGCATTACCTGGCCGAGAGGTGAAAGTGTTAGATGTCGATCAGGTTAGTTAAACAACAAGCCGAGAGTTTCGAATAATTTAATAAAGGTCGCTGCCCAGTAAAAAATAGTTTGGGAACATGTTAGAGAGTCAATGTTAATCAGATTGGTTTAGTAAAAGAGAGATTACTTTAAGTTAGCTAAGAGAATTCCAAAGTTAAAAGCAAGAATTTGTCAGAAATAGTTTATATATATTAATAAAAATTATAAAAATTAAGGCAGTTGAGGAAAAGGTAAAGAAAATATATTTTCGATTTTAAAGTTAACTTTGGCAAAGAGCATAAAGGGAGGGAAGAGGATATTTGGGGTTAGTTTATATGTTGCTCTCTTTTAAGAACTATCATGAATTAATATTACATATATTTTTAGATAAACTTTTGATGATGATTAAAACCAATTAGTCATAAATGGTAAAATAACAATATTCTTAACCATTTGCATTCGCAATGTTAATGCCAGCACATCAACTTTGGCCACTTTGTGGGTTTCCATTAACCAGCTGCTGTGCAGAGCTCAAGGCGTTCTCTAGATCTTCTGTGATAATTATCCCAAACTATCTTTGGCAAACTTTAACAAGTCAACAAACCATTTATTCTGGACACACACACACAGACACAGCGACATAAAACTAGCTGCCAGCAGCGTCATCAAGAGCTACAAAATGCCCCCGCGCGCTGCAATCGCCCCTCACCCGCCGGTAAGTGTGTGCCCCCTGCGCAGAGAACAAGTTCAATTTGACACGCAATTGAGTCCAAGCGAAAGGCAACCTGTTGAGCTGAGTGGCTCCTTGGTGGACGTTGCCAGGAGCTGGTGGCACTTGCTCTTGGGACACTTTGGCCAAATGCAGCATGAAAATGCTGGTAATAACCGTTTAAGTGTTGATATTTTTAAATAATATGCATGGAAAGCAAATGTAGCAGGTGAAGGGGCCGCGTCTGGGCCACTTTGCATATTAATGAAGCGCGCACTCAGCCAGCCAGTCGCTTAGTTGCCGGGACTATTTATAAGGCTTGAATTAATGTGGCACAGGCACGCGCAATTGCCACGTGCCACCCCCCTCCAAAAAAAAAAAAATAAAATAATAATTGACGCTTTGGCGCGCTTTTTGGCAGCCGAATCCGCAGCTCAAGGTGTCGACCCGGCGACAGGCAAATTACAGAACTGAGACGAAAGTCAACATAAAACGTTTTTACAAGTCGCTGGCAAATAGTTCTGCGCGCGTTTTAAAACGCGTGGGCGAAACGCTTGTTGCTGTTGAACAAGGTCAAAAGCAAATGCTGAGAGCTGCAATCGCTTAGTTCAATCAGTGCGGCGTTTGCCCAAGGCAACAACTAATACAACAACGGCAGCAACTGCGGCTGCTTAATTTGCAATTATGGCCAAAAAGATGTGGGCCGCTCAGCTCCGCTCAGCTCAGCTCAGCTCAGCTCGGTTCAGCTCGGTTCAGCTCGGTTCAGCTCTGCGGTTAAGCAATAGCCAAACGACCCAAGCGACAAACCTCTCTGATTAACCAAAGCGACAAATTCGCAACGCATTTCCCCCACAAACCAAAAATTGACAGCTTGACGTGACGCATTGACGCGACGGACGGACGCGTTCCCCCCATTCCCATTGATGGATCTGATCTGTGGCCAGGTGAAGCAAACGGCGTTGTGTTTGTAGGTTAAATGCCAGCCATCAGAGTAGTATTACAAGCGCGATTATAACACTATTCAGGTGAGTCTTTAAAAACGCACGCGACTTGTGCGCGTTTTTACTCGCAGGCAATCATGCCTATGCTACGACGTAAGACAAGAACTTATATAGATAGATGCCTGCCAATAACAAACGCAGCCTAAGCCAATGCCTCGTCATTCATTCATTTTGTGCATCTAGGTTCGGGTTTGAAATTTGATTCAAACTTATTTTTTGGAATTATTATTTGTATAGATAGATAGATGGATAGATAAATGGATAGATCGATAGATAGATAGATAGATAGATAGATAGCTAGATAGATAGATAGATAGCTAGATAAATAGATAGATAGATAGATAGATAGACAGATTGAGTTAAAGTTAGATGGTTAGATAAATAAATATGATGGTGGATAGATAGGTTATCAGATAACCCCTGATAAGGTTTTAAGAATCGCTTGAATAAAACTGCGTGTTTTATGTGCGATTTGTGTGCGTTTTAGACCGCCATGTTTTAAGTTTAAATTAATAATTTATAATATTGCGTTGCCTCTGTAATCTCCTGAATATTTTAAGCTAACTTAAAAGTCCTGGAGCAAGCATAAAAGCACCTTTTGTGCGCGTTTTTAACTGCCTTGAGGTCTATATAGTGACAGACATTATGTTGAATACCTGACAATGCAATATTAATACAAAACACCAGGTTGTGTTGAGCACATGCTGCTGCAGAATATATATGTATATACATATATATGCACATGCCAGCTGTTACGCGCGTTTTGCGCGTTTGTCAGCGTTTTAGGTCGCTGCGCTGCGCGAGAAACGCAACAAATTATTTTGATTGGTTGTTAATGCAACTTCCTCCCAGGCCGCAACCTTCTAATTATATATGCTTGCTGCTGCTGCTGCTGCTGCAGCTTCTCTTTTTTTATGCCGCTTGCATGTCTGCTGTCCATTTCGCGCCGCTCCGCTCCGCGCCCATCAGGCGGAGGGCTGCGGGCCCAAAAATTAAAAACCACGCAAGTTTAACCGCCAGCTGACCCGCCTGTCTTGTTTGTTTTTTTTTTTCTTTGGTTTTTTGCGTTGGTGTCTGCGAAGCAAATTTCAACTAACCGCATTTGAACTCGCTGAGTTCTCCGAGTCGAAGAGAAGTTTTGGAGGCTGGTGTGGGCTGGCCCAGGTGATTTATTGTCCACAGATCGCTGCAGATATGCGACTACTCACAGTGGGCTTAACGCCTAACGGTGCTAACTAACGATGCCCGCAAATTGATAAGCAATGAGGGAATTACAAAATTCCAGACTCTTCTTGACTTTGCTGATTTGCAAAAAAAAAAAAAAAAACAACAACAGAAATTTTGCACAGGGGTAAAAAAAGGGTTAAGGGACATGCTTTTTTTTTGGGTTAAGGTATCGCCTTACAATTTTGGTCCCTGTTCGGGCGCCTTGTATAAATAAACAGCTGTTTGTTGTGCATGATAGAAAACAGGGTTTGAGCAAACAACAACTGCAACATCATCATCATCATCATCATCAGCATCATCGTATTAACAACACTGTCTTGGGACAACTATTCATTAATCATAAATTTAATTAACAATCAAAGGAATTTAACATACGTCCGTCTTAGGGAAAAATGACAAAAGTTGACAAAGAAAATTTTCTGCGTTTCGGGCGTTGCCCGGCCTGGGGCAAAAGGAAAAAAGGGTTGAGAAAATTAGCCAGAGCTCTCAGTACTCGGTTAATCAGAAATTTCCATTGATAAGCCATAACTCATGTGCAAATTTTTCTCATTTATATTTGTTTTTTTTTTTTTTTTTTGTCATTTGCGGTTTGTTTGCTGCACCCCGCACAAAAGGGAAAAAGGCAGCAAAGCAAAACAAACAACAGCCAAAAGCCTGACATTTTGCATAATATGAAAAAGAAATAAATTAACATATTTTATGCGCATCTCGCAGGCATATTACATAATATGCCGAGGCGCGTTTTTCAAGTGCGTTCCGCCGCAAATTGAATTGCATTTAATTAATGCGCTTTATGCGTATCCCTTCAAACAAAATTTGCAACATTTTTGCGTCCAATCAAAGCGCATTTCGTATTCAAAACATTTTCCTGGCCAATTTGCATAATATTCGCATATGTCACAGCGCGACGCGCGTCAATATTTGTACATGATATTCCGATCGAAATGATATATAGTTTTTTTTGTTTTATTTTTATTTTTACATATATTTTTTTGGGTATTATGGTATACGTACAGCAGGTTCTTCATGTAGCGTTTGCGGGCAACCAATGTGTAGGATTCCTTATGTGTATGCGTTAGATATTTCATTTTGTTCAAGATCTCACGCAGGTAAACACAGCGAATTATAGTTTGGGTCAGTAGACAGTTGAAAGGTTAGAGAACCAAGAGAGGAAAGTCGAATTCCCAGATTGAATACACACGCTGTCTCTCTCACTCTTTCACTCTCCTCAAGCAGGTATTTCACTTAAATTGAATCTTCACTCTGCGATCTTTTGTTTGGTTAGGTCAAATCACACACACACAGACGGAAACACAAGTATAAAGTGGTGTTTCCTTGATTTCGTTCTTGAAACAGGTAGTTTTTAATGGTTATTTGACTTTTAAAAAGCATTTGTATTGCACATAATAGTTAATGTTAGCTTATTTTAAGTCAAATTCTTATGCATCTCATAGATACAACAGTTGCTACAGTTGAGATACTTTTGCGTTTTTTTCGTTTCGTTTCGTAGTTTCGCGTTTGCAACGGCTTAAAAGAAAATCCCAATTAACCCCGCGTATATACAACCTAACAGCACGACGTATGCGTTCAAACTGAAGTCTATGCGTGGCGGCGATAACTCCAGAGGCTCGACTGCAACTTCCAACTCCAGCGCGACGAGACGCGTTTCAACCCCGGAACTGAGCGACGATCGCTTCGAACATGTTCGATGCGTGTTGTTGCAGAGGCAGCAACAACGAACCAGTCACATACCATTTTGAGTTTATCAAGCCATAATATGGCATTATAGCGACACCGGCCGGCTACCGGATATGAGCGTGCCACACAAAAGGCCTGCCCGCCTTTTGTTTTTGGGGTGGCCAGAACAATAGGCCTACGGAGACCTCTTCTTTTGCTCAAAGTGCTCGCGTCTAAAGCAGCATACTAATTCTCAACCGGACTTCGGGCATGCAAAAAATATTCTAACAATGGGCAGCGCTTGCGCGTTCTGCTTGTAAAGGAGTCATTAACACCTGAACTGTCAGGCCAGTGAGCCGACAGATCAGATATCAGCTAAAGCCCTATAGGGTAGATCACAAGGGCCAATCAAACTGTGAGAAAAATCAAAGTTGACAGTGTGCGTACACGGGGAGATAGTACAGAGGTTATCTTGAAAAGGCTAAACAAATCAGCTGGTAATAAACTTATAAAGGAATTTTCTCCAGCAATTTAGCAAGTTAAGCGATACAGGTAACTCCTATGATCTATGTTATATGTACATGTCAGACTTCAAATCCTTTGCGAATAGAGAATTTACATTGGTCTAGAATACACAAATAGCGTAATTAATATGAATCTATTATGAATAATGATTATTTTCAGCCAAATTCTAGATGTAAAATGTCACTCAATGACATCTTTAATTTATCAGCTTAAGTTGTTAATAAGCTATCGATTGCCGCTTTGCATTTGCTTCAAGGTTTAAACTCTTTGTGAATTGTAACACGTCAATCGACGGAAACGAAACTCAAACTCACGCTCTTTGTTGTTATATTCTAAGATACCTTATTATAATAATTGAGTGCATTTTTATAAATAAAGGCAGTCGCAGAAACTTTGTCATGATTACGCGCAGTTTTCACTCAGAAAAAAGTTCCACAGCACTAAGTATTATCTGAACAGACTCAATCAATTGCCAAATAAGTTAAGTTCATCCGTAAAATAAACGAGAACGCCTCACACAAGTTTCTTTGCCTTACTCAACGCACCCTTACCTAGGCCAATTTACTCGGCTAACTAGCTTGCCTTGTCTGCTCTAACATTAAAATTCAATTTCACCTTTTGGGAGGAAAAGAAAAACCTCAACATCATTTCCACTTCCTCGGTTTAACTGGGTTTTTGCTTAGGTCACAATTGAAACTCCCTGCTAAAGATTCTTAGTCAAGTCCGAGCTGCCTTTGAGCCGCTTTATTGGCCAAGTTTACGTTTGGCTTGGCATCTTCAAACCCAAAACTCAAATTTAGCCATGAAACACATAACTTTCTATCTATTGTTTTAAAACTGGGCTGTTAACTAGGCGCTGCGAGACGAGATGGTTAAGATACAAGCACAGCGGGGTTTTTAGGCCCTGTTTCTGACTTTGTTTCTGTTTCCATTCGCTGAGGTTTTTCTTGTTCTTGCTGTTGTTGTTGTAGGTTGGGTTTTTATAGACGTTCCGCTAGTCAACTCAACGCTCAACACCTCATAATTCTATTGTCTTTCGACCTGTGCGCCTGAGTTTGCATACAAATTAATGATAATCAGCTACTTGTGGCCAACTCTTGAGGACCCGAACTCCCCCCGACTTATTTCACTTTCGTCGACTCGTACACCTTCCTCTACATCATCTTTACACTTTTTTCTTTCTATTTCTCCTCATTTTTTTCAAAAAATTATGCAAATTAGTTGCGCCTCTGTTTATGGAACGTCGTCGTTCCAAGTTGACGACGCACTCTACCCAGCTTTTTTTTTTCTTCTCTTTTTGATTGCGCCTCAGATAGTGCTTTTTTATGATTTTATAATTTGCAGCTCGTTTCAAGTGGCAAGCGCAAGCGCACTTCGTGGCTAGGCG
Source organism: Drosophila virilis (assembly GCF_030788295.1). Classification (NCBI taxonomy): domain Eukaryota; kingdom Metazoa; phylum Arthropoda; class Insecta; order Diptera; family Drosophilidae; genus Drosophila; species Drosophila virilis. The sequence goes on along the minus strand of NC_091546.1, from coordinate 12,136,132 downwards.
GGTTGCACCCAGGGGTACGTACCCCTAGAATATCGGCACCCTGCTCGAGTTGCAATTGCTCGCCTTCAGGTGTCAAAGGCGCCTGCGCGCACGCGCTCTCTCACCCCTGAGCCTGAGCACCCCTGAGCTGTCGACACCCCGTGCTACCCTCAGGGTTGTGGACACTTTTTTTCAACTTTTTTGTTTGAATTTATAATTTTTTAGTTTTACTTTTTTTTTTAACATTTTTTTTCTCCATTTCTTCGCTTAATTGGTAAAGTTTGATTGGATACATTAGAGGCGGAGACTTTAAAATGCATATAAAATTTACATAATTTTATGAATTGACAGCAACAAACCATAGAGAATGCGACAAATAAACTATAAATTTGTGAGACCCTGCATATGATTAAGTAAAAAGAACATAATGTAGCAGGAACACCTACGGAAATTACAATAAATATGTACATATGCGATAACTGCGAAGCGTTGAGGGAAATAACAATAAAATAATATACCCAAATATGTGGTTTTCTCATATATATAGAAGCTTGATATTGTTATTATTACAAATAGGGAATATGGATATTTGAGGGTACCCTATTAACATGAATTTGACCCAAGAATATCGTACCCAGCTTTAAAGACGGACCTATGCAAAGCTTGAGGATCATAGCTTTAAAACTGAGGCATAGACGCCTATAAACTCGGCTCTTGATGTTGATCTAGAGTATATATCCTTTTTACGGTCGAACATGTCACCTTCAACACATAATAACAAACGCATAGGTATAATAAATTGAAGGACAAGTTAAGTAAAAGTAAAAGAAATATTAGTTTCGTTCGTTTTTGCCTTTGCAGTAAAATTGTTGCTGCTCACACAACAGAGCTGGCTTTAATTGAGAGGAAGCTGCGCTTTAAGGGAAATTGATGAAAAGCTTGTTTGCGCATAAATTCAGCAATATTCGACTTGAAATGACCCTGACATTGTTTGGAAGCATTCACCTCTGTGCCGACCCCACACATGGAACAGATACAACAAAAATTGGCTGCACATTTTGATAGCTAATTCTTTTCAATGAAAATTTCCGCAATTACAAAAAATGAAATGTTAGAATTACATTTTGTGTATGCTAAATAAAACATTTTAACGCAGCTACCGAGGGTAGCTGCACAAGCTCTGGCCTTTGCCCGTCGCTGGGCGGGGCAGTGTGGTGGGGGGGGTGGGAGGGCGTGGGTAATAAGTTTGGGAAAGCTGCCAGTCAAGCAGACGCCGCCATTGCAGAAAGTACATTAACCCAGGCCTCGGCTGCTGCCAGTTTGTGAATTGTTGTGGGAGCACCCACACCCCCGCCTCGCAATCCCCCACAGCCCGCCAATGCTCATTCAGTCAGTTCACAACTGGCCACCCACAAGAGCAGCGCCAACAACGCTGGCGACACCCTTTAAAAACATTTTTATGCCCTGTACCCATTTGAAATGTGTACAAAAGGGGTATAACAAAATTATGTAAAAGTATGTAACAGGCGGAAGGCTGACCACATAAGGATTCTGCATCAGGTGGAAATATCTATCAGTCTGTTAAGAGAGAAATTTACAATTCACATTTGAAGTTAAGCTTCTCGAAGGATTCATTTTAATATTATTTTATATTTACCAAGAAGTACTTTGGAATGTATCTCAGCAACAAATATAAAATATAATATACAATTATTTAAATTATTATGTTTTAAATTACTTTGTTCTTAAAAACTCTGTAAAATAGGTGATATCTGTTATTATGAATGTATGTCTATATATGAGTAAGAGCAGCTGCATACAGGGTATCTGCCAGTCAGTCACTTGTATAACATACATTCTAACGTGTTGTATATGTGTGTGCGAGTTGGTTTTTGTTACGCTTGTTAATTTACGCCAAAGCTTGCAAACATTCTGAGAGCAGGCTACGAATGTGCAGGAAGTGGGGTTCGGTTGGGTCGGGTTAGGTTCGGGTTGAGCGTGAGGCTTTGTTGGGGGTTAGTTGGGTCGCAACATCATTTAATGAACTGCAAATACATATGCGCATAATACACAGATCCCTGTGTGAGTGTGTGAGCTTTTTAAATGTTTAATTGCATCTGGGCATGCTTTTCTCACTCGCGCATTTCGCTCAGTGTATGACACAGCAGAAAATATGTTTGTATTCATAAACGAAGCCTAGACGAACCTACCCACGCGCTGCCCGAGCATTTGCTGCATTGGCGCATTTTTCGCAATGTTTCCGTTTTGAATTCACTTTTCATTTGCGAACCCAACACAGTTGAGACCCTAAAGCCAGCCCCGTCCAAACCAGCCCCTATTTAAACGAGCCAGCGACAAGCTGCATCGTGTGCAGTAACAACAAGCGACAACTGTCTCGCAAGCGTCTCGGCTAGTACCCTATTTACCAATCCCTCCCCAAACCTGGCCCCGCCGCACCCATAGAGTTGCAGCCCCATCTTAATGCAGCCGCTAGTCACAGTTGCCTTCGAGGCGCACATAATTAAAATGTCATCGTCGTCGTTGCAGTCAGCACTTTTTATACACTAATCCCAGGGCATTTTGCGTGCTGGCATTATATAATCCCATAAAAAAGTCAGGATATGGCTTGGTCGTGTTTAAATCTAATGCTATAAAAAAGTTAATATGACATCAGGATATTTCAATTTCAGCTATACACAAGACATTATTCTGCTCAAATATGCTTTTATTAATCATGAGAAATAGATAGATTATTATCGATGTATTCATTAATAACTTATATAGTATATCTTACATTTTTCGTAGGAAAACATAAGTGATCTGACTATGATTCAGTTTGTTTTAGTCATAAAGCTATTCAAATAAATTAGGTTGCAGATGTCGTACGATAAATGCAAAAGCAAATGTCTTTATATTAGTTGTGTCTAATACAAAAGCACAATTTAAATATGACTAATACAACAATGAAAATCTGCTAATATTGATTATGTTAAGCATTAAGAGTCGGCTTGAGAAATCATGTAATATGTAAAACTCCTAAAATTAAGGTAATAATTGCGAGACTATCTTTAATTTCAACCTTACTACTTCGACTCTTCAAATGTTGCCAGATAGTGCAATATCTTACAGTTGATATCTAATAACCTAAAGTTTAGCCTTTCGAATGAGTCATTAAATCCATGTAAGGTCTCCCTGTCTATGTCAACTCGTACACAGTTGAAGCTATTTAGCGAAAATTTTATTTAAATGCATTTTTTTCTGCTGCTGGCAATAAATTAGTTTACATTGGCCGTATCAGATTACTATATCACATAACAAAATGATTACAGTCGTTTAAAAGTTGAGTGTTTTGTTTGAAAAAAACTTGAACGTTTTTAATTATTTAAATATCTACAATTGTTTATTTATAATTATTTTGTTTATTATTGTTTTTGGCATAAACTGTTAAGCTTTTAAGCGTAAAAAAGCTAAATGGCGACCAAAAATGATTGATTCCATAAAACGAGAATCAAAAAGGTTTGCTTTAGTTTTTACTCAAACTAATTCCTATTTGCTATCAAATTTAAGCTTTATATGATAGCTTGTAATCTACATATATGTAAAGTCAATTATAATTGGTTGAAATATATTTTAAAAAATTTAAATTTGATTGTGTTAGGGTATTTAAGATTCGTCCCTGCTCAGTTGCAGAGCGTTTCAATTGCTGTTGCTACTTTGCTGCAACTCCAGACCCCGCAGCCCGCGGAGCACTTGAACGGGTCTTAGTGCAGCCCAAACCCCTTGAGGTCTATACAAATATAATTTTCCATTTAATGCGGCAAATGAAATTTAAGCACAGCCAGCAAAAATGAGCCCAGCCCAACTTCGAGTGCAAAAATGCAACAAGCTTTTTTTGCAGTGCACCAATGCAATAGGCAGAATCTTGAGAGGGCGGCGGAGGGCTTGTTACTTTTTTCTGCTAGCTTAACAATTCAGAATTGAGGCAGGGTTCAGACGGAGTTGCATATTTAATGTGAACTTCAGAGATTGACAAACTAATTCGAGCCACATTCGGAAAATCAGTTTGGATAATTGAATGTCTATGGGGAAAAACAGGTTTCACGAGCAGACACAAGATGTAAGCCAGAGATATAATTGAATGAAAAAGAAAAACGGAAAATAAAAATGTGAAACTAATAAGTATGGAGTAAAAGGACCCCGAGCGAACCTTTAAACCGTAGCGAGGGTTTAATGCTAGGGCACACACAAAGGCTGAGGCAGGCAAGGCACAGATAGAGAGTGATAGAGAGAGAGAGGAGAGAAGAGCCGAGAAAGTTGCCAACTCACATGCTGGTGGCTGGCGCAAAACGAGGCCTGAGCCCGGAGCAGACAGTGCAATGTCCCGACGCTGGCTGCATTGTGCGCAGCGAGTCCTTACAAGTACACACAGGACATGCAGAGAGACAGACAGAAACAGACAGCAGACACTGTGCGAGTGTGCGACTGTCGAATAGACATCATTTCATCAACGTTGACAAACTCATCGTCGTTGCGAACGGCCGTTGACGGCCTTACCAGTCGTTAACCAGCCCCTTCCTCCCCCCCTTCCGCACTCCTCATTCGAGCTCGACATTGACACATGATTTTCCAGCCCAACTCCAATTCCCAGTTCCCCTCTGCGAACCTCTCTGGTGTCCTGTTCATGCAAAAATGTTGGCTTTAATGCCAATTTTAAGCCTCCGACTAGCAGCCTCTCAGCCTCTGCTCCTGGCTGCCTTTGGTTTTGGGCTGGTGCTCGTATTTGCATACCAACTTGTTTCTGAGCTAATTCTTTTCAATTAAACGAGATCCTGTCTCGCAACGACATTTCGTATTTGGTCAGCTGCAGCCCGGTCGCTGCCCCTCCCAACTTTTTCCTTCCCTGCTCTGCGCCCATTAGTCTTTCTATGTATGCAAAAATATTTGTGAGCAAAAGTTTCATCCTGACAACGTTTTAAGCTGTTTCTATTTCTGAGTAGTCATGAATGCCAATGCCAAGAGTTCAAAAGTTTATAAAATCATCGCACAGTCTGCGGTTTTTTCCTGGAAAAACCCAAGTTTCGAGTGCCACCGAGAAAAGCCAATAATGAAATAATATCGGCAATTTTCTAAAGCGCCTTGCAAAAAGTTGCCAGCAATTACTTGGAGAGACGTTTTTGAGCAGATCAATGAAAAGAAAACATTATATAGAAATAGTATATAACTTTGTTGGAACGGTCCTGAGGATTTTGCAAATTCCATTATTTCCTTTCCATAAACTTTTCCCTTTGACATCTCATTTGAATCGCTTCTTTTAGCTATCAAGTCCGTTTTTAAGTATCGTCAAGCTATCTTCCTGACGATACACATAAGAATTACTTAAAGCATTGTTTGCCAGTAGATAGCTTAAATAATCCTGCGACTCTCTCTGAAGTTCAGAATTTCAAAGGCAATTAAGCAGCATTTCGTTGCATGTAAATCGACCTTTCAACTCAATCGATGTTCCTTTGTCTAATGATTCGTGACCTCGTCCGCTTCTAGGTGTGTTGCCTGCCCAAAGGACAACACGACATGTGTGAACAGAGACAATGACAACAACAACAACAACAACAACTGGCAACACCTTCAAAACGTGTTACAAAATGTGTTTTTAATTTGCCAAAACACAACAAAACGGTCGTCAGGTGTAAAAATGTTAAAAGGTTCTCTTCCAAATGTTTATTGAAATATGCGCAATGCGACCACACGCACACACACACACACACGCACACACACACGTACCGCCACATGCCAAGCCACGCCCAGTGACGCGTCACGTTTAACTGCCAAGATACCCCCTCCCCACCCCTCTCTCTATCTATGGTATTTGCGTATTTTAATTGGTCGCCGCGTAGCTCGTTAGCGCAAAAGTTGACAACCAAATTGATATAATTCATCAGTCATATATATACATATATATATATATATATATAATATATATTAATTAATTTCAATTTTGTCTCTCTGTGGCAACGGGCCAGGCTCGAACAAGACCGAACGTCAATTAGTTGGCGCATCGAGGCGCAGTTTTATGGTCATGTCGCAGCCGCCGTTTTTTTAATGTGCCAACCTGTCCGAGCGCTGCCTGCCAGGCCATTGCATTTGTCACCTTTGCTGATTTTTATGGCCCGCACTGTTGTTAACGGCGCCTTGGGTGGTCCCTTGGCTCCTTTGATTAGACCACACTTCTGCTGGCCGTTTTACTGTTAACGGCCTCTGGTCACATCTAATTAACAACAGTTGCCATTGGTGCACATAGCAGACAGCTGCTTCCAGGCAATTCCAATGCATATTTTTTCAATCAAATTATTGCGCTCTTGATCAACATCCACCAAATGGCGGGCACAAAGTGGCATTGACAAAACGACAACAACAACAGGTGTCGTGACGTATGCATATGAATTTGCATACATTCATATGTATGTATGTACGTTCGTGCTGTTGGCAGAGCCTCAGTGTAAGAGCGAGAGAGACGAAGAACCTTTAGTAAGTACAATGAAAAGGGCAAAATACTGTCAAGGACATAGTCAGAAATTACTCGAGCAAGCTTAATTCAACAGATCTGGTCACACCCAATTGATCACAGTTTCACAGATTGGCAATTACCAATTAATTAATTACATGTTGTCAACTTTGGTACACGTTGTTTTTCATTGTTCAATTGACAAAGTGTTTTGTAATGTGAGCCTTTAATGGATTAACGCTTGCAGGTGCGTGCGACCGCAGGGCAAGCAACACCTGTGAACTTTTGTTGGTCTTTGTATGTACGTAAACGGCGTGGGGGGTCGTTGGGCAAACTTTCAGGTGTGCGTGTGTGTGTGTGTGAGTGTGTGGTGGGCCGTGTAAATGATCAAATAAACGAATGAGTGGAAGAGCGTGATTGAAAAAGAGACTGCTGCGCAGAGGAGACGCAGTACTGCATTAAAGCTTCGCAAATAAATGTACCAAATTTGATCAAATGTACCTATTTCAAAAAAAGCAAATGAATAAAGTTCCTATGTAAACATTATTGAAACACATTTCTTATATGTTTTGCATAATGTGCAAAGAGTGTTTTTTACAAATGTTAAATGTTAAATGTTAAACCAAAAGATAAAAGTACTTATTTGCATCAATGTACCATATAAGGTACATTTATTGCAAATGTCTTTAAGCACAAAGAAACTTCCGCATACATGTACATTCGCATACACACACACACACACTGACTGTAATTACATGAGCATGTGTGAGTGTACGGGGCTGTTCATGTTTTTGATCTTAATGTTGATTGCTTGGCACGTTGCTTTCCAGCAATTGACACTCTACCAATTAATGTTGCTTGTTTTGCCAAATGCAGCCCTCTTGTTTTTCCAGGAAAATTCAGCTTCTTACCAATTTCGCTCAGTAAATTGCGTTGGCTGCGCACAAAGTGCGCCTAAAAATAGACTCGAATTTGTGCGCTTATTGAAATGTTTGCCACTGACAGGCAACAAAATGGCTGCCAAAACAGCAAAAGCTTAAGACAAATTAACAACAACAACAACAACAACAACAACTACAACAACTGGCAGCACCTGTGGCTAGGCAAAAGCATGCCAGGTGCGCACCATTGTGGCATGTCCCGAGGTCAGTTTTGCTACACTATTCGCGAAGCGAGAAGAGTATATTGGCTGTGTAGAAAAGCCCAAAAAACGATATCTCCTACGCTTACAGGTTTAAATGGATGGAATTTGGAAGGTGCTCGTCTTAAGATCGAACCGAGTATGTCTTTTTGAACAAGGGTATGAGGCAGTCGGTTACATGAAAACATTCTTACTTGTTGTTTTATGGCTCTCGGCGGGTCAAACAAATTTCTCACTCGTGATTACAGTTTCCCTTTGCCGCGGATGCCGTAATGACAGGCAAATTGTTGTCTGACTGGACGGGGGCACGTGATGAGGGGTGCGGGTCGGCTGCCCGCTAATGGCTGCTAAGTTTAATTAAACTTCGGTCTATATCATTGGAATATTTATGGCCACCTGGGCATTTTAATTAAGCCCACCGACGTTTAACGGTAACATCATAATCAATAAAGTCAACAAAAGTTTGCCTTTAAAGATGTCTTCGTCACCTTCAAGGTCAGGTTTCCAGACTCTGTGGAAAAATAAGTATCGTTTAATGTATGACATCTTGCTAGATATATCTGTCAGTCCTTTGTCCTTTATAGTATCGTCCAGATTTAGTACTCATTTCCTTTGAGAGTCTGAATTTTACTTATATAATTCGAAGCAGATTTATACTCCCTGTTGAATTCAGCTTTTTCATATACTACCCATCTTTAAATGCGTTTTGTATTGAGTTTTAAAAATTTCCATCGTTAATTTATTCAAGGGTTAATCGTTCCTAACTAAGTGTTTCAATATAATTTATAACAATTAATGTTGTTTTATTTTTTTAATTCAGAAAATAATCCCAATTGAAATGTTCTGATCTGTCGACATATTTTAAACATTCGCTCAAAATGTTATGGCATAATTATTGTGAAGTAAATCATACAGAAGAGGGCTGTAAATAAGTTTTGTCTGTTCAATTTTGATAAATGTTGCACACAATAAAATTGCATTAAATTATTGTATGCCATCCACATTTGATCGGAATTCGCGCTCAGTTCTCAATTTCTCACTCGACATGTGGAGGAAACGCCCTCTGCTGCACATCGGCAGCCTTTTTCTTGGCCGGGGGGGGCTGCCTACATGAGTTGTTGCCTGCAGTCAGGGCAGAATATATGACCGGCCCATTGAAAGGTTCAATTGCAGCGATAAATATTGCAATATTCTCGAGATTCAGTTGCAGCCAGCCTCTGGAGCAGCCTCTGGCTCCTTATCAAATGGCAGAGCGACGAGTGCGACGAGTTTCTCACGACGAGAACGACGACAAAGGCCCAGGACAAAAGTCGTCGTCGTCGTCGTCGCATTTTGGGTGGCAACAAATGTTTTATTTATGCAACAAGGCAATCACTGCCCATTTGTTGCCCCCCTCCCCGCTCTCCATACCCAGACAAGTCATGCGAACCAGTTGATATGAAATACTTGTGTCTGTATTCATATATGAAATGAAAGGTGGGCGTGTGCGTCTGTTTGACAGCGCGACACGCATAGGCCAATGCCCCTTTTCCCAATCCCAATCCCAGTCCCAGCCCCATCCCCAGTCCGCAAGTGCCACAGGACCGCATTTTATCAATAAGTCTTCACTGAAGATGCAGTTGCAAGTGGAACTGGAGCTGAAGCTGGAACTGTGGCTGGCAATTGCCGCTGGCGTCAAACAAAGTTTTAGTTTTGCATTTTGCAGTTTTTTATGGAGCAGTTCTCACAATGTGCCGTTATCTGGCACTTGCCGGGCGGCTGGTCTCATGTTTCGCTTTTTCATTGTCGCTGGAAGCTGTCAACGACATGAATAATATTGAGTGCGACAAAAATCCAACAGCGACATTTGTATAGCAAGTTTCACGAATTTGATGGCATATGCAAACGTCCCCTGAGTTGAATGACCCTTCTCTGTGATTCTCACAAATTTTAGCTGACGATTAAAGCTTGATGCATTAGGCAGAGACAATACCTGAGTGGAATATCCAATATCTGCTCCGAGCTAACACCTTTCTCTGAGGAATTTAAAACTTTTTTTTGGCTTTCCAAAACCCAACGAATATACCCTATATTTATCCATTTTGCAAGTATTTTTGTGGGTCTATAGTTTGGAATCTCTTAGTTTATCAGGTTTTGTTCAGGAAGCAACTTACAAACTAATAAATACTTTAAAAGCCAAATAATCTCTGGGATATTTCGGAATTTTTGTTCTAAATGAACTTGAATAGTTCAAAGTGAAATAAAATATACGTGACATTTCTTGTAAATCCCTAATAAAATTATAAAATTCATAATAAAATATAGATAATTAATAGGTTTAATCACAGTCATCTAAAAGTTGAAAGCCGAAACCTATTAATGGATCGCATAAAATCTCTTGATACTTTCCCCATTTTACTTTCACAGTTAGCAATACAACAAATATACCCTTTCCCTTAACGAACTCAACGCTAGGGTATATTGAAAACGAAATATGGAATACAATGAAAAATTTATTGAATTACGGAAGCTGTCGCTGCGATTTGAAATTGAGAGCCTTACACGATTGGCTGACGTTGCCGTTGAGACATATCGAATGGAAATGGAAATGTTTGTAAATATTTCAATTTATGACATTTTTTTTTTCAAACGTTACTTACGACAATCTGAAGATAGTTACGAGTGCATATGGAAATAAGTGGCTTACCTGGAAAATGGAAAATAAAAATAAATAAAGTTTATTGCATAATATTTACAGACTTTATGGACTCTAAATATTAAAGCTGTAAAATATGCCAAATAAAAGAAAAGGCTGGCAATTTCTGACATTCCGCAATCCTTTGCCATTAACTTTAGTTATTCGCAAAAGTTTACAGCCAAAAATGTGCACAGAGCTAAAATTCTTTAACTTAAACTATGCAAAGGTAAATTCTCAAAATGCTTAAACAAATTGCAACAAATTCTGAAAAAAACAAAAAACAAACACTGCGATTCATGAGTCTGTAAATGACTGTTAATTAAATATGCACACGCAAAAAGCAAAAATATTTACTTTTCGTACTAGTTGAGGGATGTCAATTTATGGTTGACTAAATAAACTGAAATTCGATATGTGAAATAATTTTATTATTTCGCTTTTTTATTTGTTATTCACAAAGCTTAATAAATCGAATAAAGTGCATATTGTATTCAGGGTTTGAATAAACGATAAAACGATTTGCACAACTTTTTCATAATTTAAATATGGCATCAATGATGCTCATTATGAGCATAATGATGATGATAATGATGTCGATGATGGGGCCAATTTGCGATATGCTCGCCATTGCTCCAAGGGGAGACGAATTGACATTATTCTCAATGTGTTTTCGACATAACAAAACACATACGAGTGCACGCAAAACGTTTCTGGCTCTGTCTCGATTTGAAAGTGAAAACCCAGAGGGAAATCAGATGGTAGAGCAGCCAGACAGAACGAAGCGATAGTGCACACTTGATGTCAGTTTCCATTTAACCCAACTTCGATTATTTAAGTCAAAATGGCATTCGCTATAGTATTAAGTGCTTGGAGAGCACGTGCAGGCTTTAATTATTAATTGTAGCTATCTTAATCAATACAAGAAGCATATGTTAGTTCTTATTTAACCGATTCCGACAAATTTACTGCCTGCAACTGAAAGACGGACCTATGCAAAGTTTTAAACTGAGAGACTAGACATAGAAACAGACAGACGGACGGACATATGGACATGGCTGCATTAGCTCGACTGTTGATGCTTATTTGGAATATATATACCTGATATATATGTGAGATGTAGGAATAGAGAAAAGTTGTACTTTACTTCTCAGCCGAAGTCTTGAAAGCTCTAATTCAACCTCGAGGTAATGCATAAATAAAATGATTAAAAATTTACTTGAAGCTCTAAGCTCATCAAAGGGGACTTATTTAGCAGGAAGAAAGCTTTAGGGCGAAGTTATTTTATTGCCATTTATTGTACAAGAACAAAATTAATATTAAAGCTTAGTCTAAAAGCAATAGAAGTTTACAAAGAGCTGACTTAAATGCATTACAGCTTTAACTCAAATAAAAATTGATTTAATTGTAAAACTTAACTTACTTAAAGCTCGATTAAAGCAGTCTTGTATAAAATAGCTTTTGAAAGCTTGCAGCCAAATGCAGCTGAAACTTTAAGCAAAACTAACAAACAACAATTATGCAGCGCACTTCACTCGCTTTAATTAGTTATGTTAAGGATAATTACATAAAGTCATAATGCGCAACGGATGATATTCAAATGAATAACTCTGGAAATGATTTATTTTTATGCTATTTAAATATTTTAATATAATTTTCAAATGCGCAGCGAAAGGGCCACAAAGCGCATTTGGCTCGAGACAGCAAAATGTAATTTAACTAATTTGATTCAATATAAATTATAAAGGTAAACAGCAACCGCAGCAACAACAACGATTAGTCAGCCAGCCACAACAACCTTATAAGCGTGTAATTTAATTTAATGCAGCCAAAAGCAGCAACAACAACAACAACAACACAACAGCAACATGGCGCGTGAATAAATGTGGAAAATGTTGCACAGTTGCAACATAGCGACAAATACAAAACAAAAACAACTAAAACTACAACAAAATTTTAGCTTTTAATGCGTTGCAATCGGTAAATCGCTGAAGCATTCAGTGCTGGAGGCTCATATATAGTAGTAGGAAAGGGGCGGAGGGGGGGAGGCGTGGCAGTGGTCAAAACTTATATCACACAATTTGTTGCCGCCGCTAATAAAGTTGTTGGCAACAACAAGTGAGACCCCAAAAATTGCTGCCAAAAACAAACAAAACTGAATGAAAAATACAAAGAAGAAGCAGACAAACAATTGCACAATGTGAAAATGAAAAGAGGAAGCACAAAATGAGCAGCCCAAAAAATTAATAGGCGTCTTAGCTGTTGTGGGCTTGTTGTTGTTGTTGTTGTTGGTGTTGTTGTTGCCGTCTTGGCCAACAATCGGAAGTACAAAATTAAAAGCCAGACACAGACAAGAAAAACCCAAACTACGAACGGAACAAGAAATAAAAAAGATATCTTCGGCAATTCGAAGTTTAAATACCCTAAGTGGGATGAGAGTGAGGTAATATTTATGCCTTATTTCAACAGACTTTTCCTATAGTAACCATATGATATAGTAGACCGATTTGAGAAGATTTTGCAGACACTTAGTAGAAAGATGAAGCTTGTAAATGCTGGGCTTAATCCAGATGCTTTAAAAAACCGAAAAGTTTTCTATTAGAAAACTGATCTTATTAATCGAAAGTCATTTATTTTGATATAGTTCTCTGATTTTGATTGGATTTTGCTCCCATATATATATAAATATAAATAGCTGTTTTACATATATTTTTAATTTGTTATTCAATTGTTTTTTAATTTTAAAAATTGCGATATATTCGAATACTAATAAATTGTGCCTACAACCATAAAACAGAAAGTTTTATGATATAAAACGATATAAAACTGAGAGCACACAGAAAAGTCGGCTCGGCTGGTGATACTGAGCAAGAATATATATACCTAACCGATTCGGAGCTATCTACTTTTATGCGTCGCACATTTGGTAACAAAATAATAATACCTTTTACAAGGGCATACACAGCACCAACAACACCAACTACAGCAAATGGGAAGTATGTGTTTAGGTCTGCGTCTTGGGGAAGTGGCCTAGAAGATGTACTGCCAGCTGGTTGCTTCGTTAATCTGGCTACTGAACCCTTACAAGTTCAAGAGAACTTCGGCTGTGTAAACATTAGTCAACTCCGCCCGAGCACTGAAAGTCCTTCAAAGTGCCTTTATGGTTTTAGCCAAGTTTACTAATTACAGTTATTCCGGTGGCAAAGTTAAAATGAACTAAAGATGAGTCATTAGAATTGCTTAGGGTTGGGCCTGTCCATAAGTTTTGTAAGCTTTTTACAAGCGAGTTGTAAATATAATTATTATTTTCAAATAATCTGATAGTAAGACTGTTAATAAATGTGCGCTTAGGTGGGAAAATACTAAAGATTCTTTTTTAATATTTAAATAAAAATATGTTTTAGAAATGCTTTCATGGTTAATATTATGATTTAATGATGGGATTTAAATAGTCACCAAGTGTATATTTAAGAAAGACACATATCGGCTGTCGACCCCATCGATTTTGTATCTTATCGACCATCTATTGTTGGACGCACAAATTGGCCAGACCAAAGCACCATATCATAGGAAAGATCGGTTGAGTATTTAATACTTGCTCGAAAAATAATAAGTCACTACATTTATATAAATAGTATCTACGAGTCGAGCATTCTTTACAATATAGATCTGCATATACAACGCATTATTTACAATAAAAAGTTCTTTCATTATGTCTGTCTTTAGGATATCTTCTGGTCGAGCATTCTTTACAACATCGTTCTACATATACATAGAATACACGTCATATACCATAAAAACTTACACAAAATACCACTTACTCTTTTATATCTGTCTGTATAGTATCTTCAAGTCGAGCATTCTCTACAACCTCGTTCTAAGCTATTTTATATTTTTACAATGTTATATAATCGCTGCCATTTAGCACCTTGTACACTTCTAGTTAACAGCCCTGCACTTTATCATGAGCCACGTCTAATTTATGTAGCGCTTGTAAAACTGTAAATTGGGGTCCAGTTTTTGCATCTTGACGCGTTTTCGTCAGACTTGGCAAGTGGCTGTGTGCAATTTTGGCCGCTAATTGGCCAACACTTGCACTGCCAGCCGCAATTTATGGCCAGTTATTAGTCGACTCTGAGCTCGGGTCTGTTAAACACGTGACTATTAATCAGGCTACCAAAACGCCGGCGGGTCAACACTTAAATTAAAAGCCTTAAACTCTTGTCAAATTAGCAATGAGCTGAGGCAAATTTGGCTGCACAAATAATGCAAATGATTTACCTAATAATCCTTCAAGAGCTGCAGGCAACGGTCAATTTGTGTAACTAGTTGTTGAACTAGTTCCAATGAACTTTAAATAAAATTAGCAACAGAGTCGGACAGAGTTTGACAGAGAAAATTAAATGCTTTTTTTCAGTTACATTTTGCGCTACAAGGAAAGCTAGAAACTGAAAATAAACAAATAAAGCTGGTTCCGGGTAAAGCTTACATTTGAAGGCATAATTGTTGTACTAAGGTCATAATGGCAAATGCTTAGCCTCATGCTCGGAAGTAAATAGTTAGGAAAACTTAATTAAGACAGCTGAACAAAATATTTATGGGTTTTCATTCCACGAAAAGTATTTACACTTTTTAGATGTAATAGATACTACGAACAACAGAGGAGCACACGTTGAACGCTTCAATTTCATTTTTTGGAACTAGTTCTCAGAGTTTTCAAAGAGTTTTCTTTAAGCCAAGCTTTTGGCTAAAAATGACCTATTCTACCTGTTTCTTTTATACCTTAGAACTACCTTTAAAATGCTTATCCATCGGACTTTTATACGAGAACAGGAATTTGTGTTGAGAATTCACAAAACTCATTTTCAAAATTCCAAAGAGAAATATTCACCCCCTCCTTCACCCTTTTTTTTCCATGTCACATAAACATAGTTTTAGATGCTTGACAAAGAGACGCATAAATAATGTGACACAGTTTCATTTTCTTTGAGGCCACCTGGCTGATTTTTATGTCCGCGACTGTTTAAAATACACATTTTAATTGTCTCAATATTGTTTGCTTCGATTTGTTTTATGTGGCATTAATTGAGATTGTTATTCTTGTTTTCATTGGCAATTAAATGGCGCAGGCTTGGAAAATGCAATTTCGGAAAACGTTTTGCTGACAAATTTGAAATTTTAAATTTTGATTGCAAAAACCTTCAATAAAAGCGCATTAAAATGCACATAAATAAAGCTGCATTTTTAAAAAACAAAAAAAATTAAAAATGGTATTAAAGCAGAATATTAAAATAATAAATATACTACATATTGGCAGCCTGTCAAATTCACGAGAGTAAAAATATTTATCTTTAATTCAAAAATTTGTTTTTCCTGCCGTTGCCTGTGTGAGGCCGTAACAATTGCCGGGCTTTATTTGCAGAGTGCAACAAATTTTCCACAAACTACAAACTATACACACACATATATATTTTCATCTGTTTTCAAGCGAAATAAAATGCGATAAAAATATAAAAAATAAACGTAGCGAAATGCCTACAAAAACGGCGGCGACGTCCAGTAAACAAAACGGCGGCAAAACAATGGGGCCAGCGTACAGTGGCTGCTAAAAGTGCGCGCACAGCCAAACAACCGGCAACGTCGACAGACGCTTTTCCGTTTATTGCACTTGCAGGCCCCTTTTATACGGCCGCCTAACCCCCCCTGGCCATGCCACTGGTCAGACAATTTGCAGTCTTGTCTGCGAGGCTGCCTGCCAAAATTGTAACCCCAGGCAATTTTTACACGCCGTTTTTTACAATTTTATTTCATTTTTGTTATTTTTATTTTTATTTTTGGTTGCACATTTTCGTGCCGCACGCCATTTTCATTTCTCGCATTTTTCTCTCGGTTTGCCGCAGCATTTTTCATAATTCTTGAGGCAGTTTTTGCCAAACTTGCAAAGTTTTTACAGTGAGGAAATTATATTTTGGCATCGCGTAATAATCTCTCGCTTTTACCAAAAAAAAAAAAAAAAAGGAAAGTCCAAAAATATTTCATAGTTGCACTCTACAGACCAGGCCGCACCCTGCCCCCAAAACTTGGCCCTGCCTCATAAATACAAAGTTGCAAGCGTAGCCGTCGAGGAATCATAAATATGTTATCGTTGTCGTTGTCGTGCTTGCTCTTCTTCTTGCTACGATTGTTGTTCTTGCTGTTCTAGAGCCCAAAAGTCTATATCATGTATCTCTCCGGCAGTGTGTGCCCATACATTTTGGGCACAAAATGCTACAAAATCTATGTAATAACTCGGGCGATGGCAATGCGGCTGTGGTTGGGGGTTTGGGGCGTTGGGGTGTTGGGGCGTTGGTATGTAGACAAAAAGTTGTGAGAAGTTGTGAGTGGTAAGTGTGCGTGTGCGGGCCATGGGATGTCGAAGTGAATTGCCGAGCACAGTGGGGCAAACCAAATGCATGCTTAGCCACGAAAGCTTTTAAAAACTCTTTTAAGGTCAACTTGCACAGTGGGGCAAGTACAGTAGACAAACCGAGCTATAGCTAGTTTATAAGCCTTTCAATTTTTTTTTAATAAAAAAAATAGCTTTTACGTCTCTACATCTTAACTCCTAATTTGCCCTGCACAGTGTGCTAAATGAAAAGCATTAAAGCGAAACTTTTATTGAGCTCTGCTTAGGGGGCGAGTCAAAATACAGAAAACGTTTTCATTAAACTTACAAAAGCACATAGAGCCGTTTTGTCCTTGGATTTCACACACTGTTATTTTTGCGAAAATTCATTAACTCAAGGCCCACTGTGCCGCCCAACGCACAATGGCACAAAAGCTGTTGTCTCTGCAACATAGAGAGCCCACTAATGGTATATCTTAATGTCTGGAGCACATTGTTGTTGCTCAACTTTAAAGCGTTTAAAAAAGAGTTTGAGAAAAATTGTTAGAAAATACGCCGCAGAGATTTAAAGCTCGATAATGCGTGTGCGATGGCAACATGTGAGGGCCTTGCCGAGTGCCCCGGGGTGGGGGCAGTGCGATCTGACGATCTGAAGATCTCGTCAACACTTTAAAGTCATTTCTCTGGTTCCGATGGGATTGTGCAGCGTTGAGATTATTGTGGAAAAATCAAAGCCCAAATCAATAATCGAATCAGTCGCATACAAATTTGTGGCACGCGGGGGCGTTCCTTAAGTTTATCACAGCATCTGCCCGGCTATCCCCTGACAATTGAATTGCTGATGAGCTGCGGCGTCGGCGCCGCCAAAGCGTCATTGAATTTGTAATGCAGGCCACAGGCGATACAATAATGGCATACAAAATGCGCCTCCAAATGAGTTGAGCAGATGAAGAACTGACATTGGGAGCGAGCCGAAACTGAACTATATATATACTATAGCCTGTATTTCTGCTGCTACTGCACACCCCTTGCTTATGCTACAGCTCCCCAGGCAGTCGTTCAATTTGAATTTCAAAATTGACGTCATCCACAATGCGCATATGATTTACTTGTTGATTCAAAAAGGCGACCCAACCACGCCCACCTCGTCTCGGGCCACATTAGATAAGCAACTTGAGGGAATTGCAGCTGAGACTTGAAGCAAACCGCGCGTGTGTGTGTGTGTGCAAAAATGCGACTGCTTAGAAGAAAAAAAAAATATGAACTTAAAACAGTTTTGCGTTTAACGAAGCTTTAATGCTCTAATACGAGCGGAAGCTTTAAGCTGCACTCATTTTACTTGATGAGAAACAATGAAGCACGCTTAAAACTCAAGCAAATTGCCAAATCAGTGCTGAGAAAAAGCTGTTGGAAAATGTAAGCTGTGTATATTTTATAACAGTATTGCCTAACAACAATTGAGATAATTTTAAGTGACCGAAAAAACTTAAAGCTGTTAAAAAATAATCTATTAAAAACATTAAAGCTCGCGAAATTGCACGCAAGACAGTTTAAGCTGAACATTTAAGATAATGAGTGTTAGTGAAGGGCAAATAATTGCTTTAAGTATAACTAATAAAGCACTATTAAAGCCAAGAGATCTAATCATATTAAAGCCCAGTTAAGTTAAACTTTAAGTATAGCTTTTAAGAAGAATACATATATTTGCGTATATCTAGTACATATTTTGATATAATGCCTATTACCGTCTCAAGTTTATCAAATTTGTTTAAGTCACAACAATAAAGCTCGCTTAAAGCTAAAATCTACACTTGCATTTCCTGTTCTTAGCTGAGAAAAAGTGAGAAACTTGCATTTAGCTCGCCAGCTTTAAGACCACCTTATTATACTCAGTCGTAAAGGGTATCCCGATTGAAAAAAGCCTCTGTAGAAATACGACAAATATTTGCAGCTCATTTGAGAATATGGTAAAGCAGCTTTTGTAAATTTGGCGCATTTGGCGTTGACGGCGACTTTTATGGCCGACAAATGAATGCAACAAAATTTTGTGCGACGAAAATTGAAAGAGACAGCAGTGCAACACGTAATTAGCCAAACGAGCCTAAATGGCTAACAGACTGCCCGACTAACTGACTGACTGGCTGACTGACAGACTGGGAGCTGAACTGAAAACTCAGACCCTAGACCAAGTAGGAGGCTGGCAGGTTGAGTTCGCCTTAAACGAAAGTGTATCGAAAATCGAAAACCTTTTGCTTTTAATTGCTGAAAACGAATTTAGAATTTTTATCATTTTCAACTTGGTCGATTTAATTGGGCGTTAATGACTCTTTGCATTAAGCGTAGCCAATTAAAACCGAACCGACTCTAGAGAGGCGTTGTTGTTGTTGTTGTTAGATAAATTAACTAAGCTGAAATTTAATTGTGACCATAAAGAATGCCGAGGCTGTAGACTGAGCGGCTGCTCCGGCTAAACTCATTTTAGTTAATGCCTCAAGTTCAGTTGATGCGAAAAACGAAAGTTTTTCCAGTTGCCTGGCCATTGCATGTGGCACGAATTCAGCTTGTGGCACATTACGTATACGCTCCGTGCATTTATCAGTTGCTTCTTCTTCAGCGTGTTGCAACTGTCGTCTATTCATTTGTGAATATCGTAAATTAAATAATCAGCTGGCCGCACAGTTGTGACCTTCAATGTGCACAATGAACTTGGCCGCTAAATGACTTTCTTTTGTTCGATCGGTTACTCGAAAACTCGCCCTCCTCCTCGCCAATCTTCAGCGATTTGCATATTTACATAAATTTGCCTTGGTAAACATTTAATCTGTCCGTCAGTTGGTCTCACTTTGGTTGTCTCTATCTGCATCCGCGCAATCTTTGTGGATCTACCAAAGCGAAGAGCCGGAGGCGCAAAGACACAGAAAGCAGTTGTTTTGTGTCAGATATATCCTATAAATGGGAATAAAGTGGGTATTTAAATTTAAGTAAAGATGCAAAATACTATACTAGCTGATCAGCAGATTGCTTTTGGCGAATTAAATCTTCTTAACATTGGCTTATTGGCTATTTATTTTTCTAAATATCATAAAACACTTGAAAGCTTTATGGTGAAGCTATTCTGTTGGCTAAACACAGTTTAGATTGATTTTAATTAGATTGCTGTAACTTGGCACAATTAGGCTCACTTAAAGCTCAACCAATTTGCTATATGTGAGCACTTTGCGATTTGGCTTTTATATTGATTCTGAGTAGGTATTTTGGGAAGCTCTTAAAGCTAAGAGTTTATTTGTAATTTTTTGATTATCTTAGCTATTATTCTGACTGCTATAGTTAGTTATAATATGTTTATTTGTTATATAGAAGACTCTGTTCAAACTTTAGTGCTGTGTGCTCTATTCTATGCTCCATGCATTGATTTACATTTCAAGGGTATTTGTCTTACAATCGTTTCTATTTAGCTGCGCACAGCTGTAAACAGTAGCCGATGTTAAGCTTCTACTGTCTGTGCTGACTGTCTCGGTAGCTCAATCAACTGGCAGCAGCAACTATTTTTGGTGCGCTGCCAACAACAATAACAACAACAACAACAACAACAACAACAACAACAAGAACAACAACAACTAAGACGGCGCCGTCGCATGCCAAAAACGCTGAAAGTGGCGGCTGCTTTTGACCCACTGACTGATATACAAAAAAAAAAAATAAATAAAATAAAATGAAAATAGAAGAAAAAGTTTGCTGTTGTTGGCTGCTTGCCGCTTGTCGAGTATCCAGTTTTGCATTGTTGCAGTTGCAGTTGCAGTTGCAGTTTGCAGTCGCGCGATTGCAAATGCAATTAACTTGTTTAACATTTCGGGCGCCAGTTGATCTCCGGCGCTGGCACTTGGCCCGCGCCCCCGCAGCGTTCGGGAAAACTAACTCAATTACAAAGCGTTTTCAACTTTTCACTTAGAAGAGCTCGCGCTGTCGCTGGTTCTCTAAATGTCACAGCAACAACAACAATAACGAATGTTCCACAAAAATATTTCATTTGAAGTTGTCAAACTTTGAGCCATAGAAAAATGTCTGCCACATCAATTCAAATACATATTTGCATCTAGCACTGACAAGCCAAACAACGGTTGACAACAAATAGAAGCAACAAAAAAGCGCATGTTGTGTTGTGCTCGATTAGGAGATACCCTGTAAAGTGAACTGATGGCTTGAGTCTTGAAAGTTGATTAAAAGTTGCCAATCTGACATCAAATTTGTTGTAAATATAGAAAACAGATACAAACAATATGTATGCATGACGGCTTGTGCTCGAATAGGAGATACCTTGTAAATTGAACTAAAAGCTGATATTTAAAAAGTTTCTAATGAGCTCTCAGTACGTAAATACTTTTGAAATATATAGAAAACAAATAAATGTCTCTTTAAATTGAGAAAATGACAGAAATTGTTATTAAACCTGCCTGCAGCATGTCAAGAGGCAAATCGACAAATTTGACTGCTTAAATAATACCCCTTAATATTTTGAAGATTGGAAAATCTAGCACTGCTTTTGACTGACTGATTCAGCGTACAGCTGCAATGTAAGTGCAAATTGGAAATTTTTATTAGCAACTGTGCCGAACGGTTGATTGAAACTTCTTCAACCGAACGAGTTCAAATAAATAGATGAATAGAAAGACATTATGGAATAGAAAAGAAAAGATCAATATTAGGTCTAAATATTGGTAAGACTATGAAAAGGCTTCCTGTCTGATAAGTTGATACTTAGATATTTATTATTATACCTCAAGATATATAATTTGGATATACTCTATTTTTCAGCCATTTTCTTTGCCTAGAGGGTATTGACAACGACAACAGTGTCATTCACCGCAAAATGTAAAAGTTTTACAAGTGATTTTAACTTTTACAACTGTGCAACCCGCCAGATACTGCCGGGACTGAGGGGCACTGATAGACTCTCTCTGTGCTGGCTCAGTCTACAATTTCCAATTAATAATTCATAAACATTTGCTCAGTGTTCTCAACTCTTCTTCGTCTTCTGCGTCTTCTGCTTGTACTACTTCATAAACTTCTGACTCTGCTGCTTTGGTGTGTCAAAAAACAAATGCTTTTCCACCCACACACACACACACACACACACACACAACCATTGTAGCTGTTGTGGTTGTGCCTTGGCCCTTGACAGAATTGCCAACACTTGTTGTTCAAAGTGTTTTTCTTGGCAATTTGTCTGCTGCATAAGAGGAACACTACAAAAACAACAAAAAGCAGAAAACAAATTTATTTATGCTGCCTGCTTGTAATTGGGTTACCAGTGGAGCCGCAGCAGCTGATGTCTGGCATGCACAGCAGATACAAAGATACACAGACACACAGATACACAGATCCACAGCTACAAAGATACATAGATACAGATACAAAGTTACAGTTGCAGCAGCAGCGCGCGTTGCATTTGCAGATGCTAAGTGAAGTGAGTTTCAACTTGTATTTTTTTTTTTTTTTTTTGCTTTTCTTGAATAGCGCTTGAATAGCAAATGAGTGCACTACTCATACTCATATTTGTCTGAGTAATGAATGGATTTTTTTTTTCCATCCAGCTTAATTTTTTATGTGCATTTTTATGGGCTTTTCCTTGATTTTTACGATGCTGTTGGCTTTAAAAACACGCTATGCAGCAACGTTTTGTAGCCTTACTAACTAATAACCGAATGATCTGCTCTATAAATCACAGATGAGCCGAAGTTCTAATGCCAAACTAGCTAGTTTCAAATTTAATATCTCGCATGCCATTGCCTCAGCTATTTCATGTGTCCCCAAGTTTCTATTTTTGTAGTTCTCTTCAATGCAATCATGCGTTAGTTTAGTCCAATGCTCAGCACAAATTTTAATTTTCCTAATTGCCAAACGCATAACACGCATTCACAGAGTGGACTGTGCCAAAAACTCTACCCAAGCTCTGCTTGTTTATAAAACACAGCAGAAGTGTCTAAGTTGATGTTGCCACGCTGAAGAATACCCTGTATACAACAGCAGCCTTACTACCGATAACTATCGATGGCTATCGATATGACTTATTATAATAGGCACCCTCGCAAGTTACGATATTCGCTAGGGTTCGAATATCGTAACTGTCGAGTGGGCTTATTATAATAGGTAATAACATCTCCTCTCGACACTTTACCATATTGGGTAGTGTACATTGTCGAATGCGACAATGCGATATTTGATTGTGTCTATTATCGATATATGAACCTTATTACATTTTTGGCAATATGACAAAAATATGATACAAAATTCCCGTGTATTTAATTAATTAAAATAATGCTTGATGACAATAAATGCCTAAATATATTGAAATTTATCTCAGTGGATCTTATATGTTTGTCGAATTAATTTAATCAAATCTAAAAAGTATTTATTTTAATCAACTTATTATTATTTTGCTAAGATAACATTTCGAGAGTCCTCAAAAAAGCTTTGTTATTGGTAGCAGCAAATATTTTGCAAATTGAATATATTATATAATTGAATATATATATAATAATATGATTCACCTCTAACAACATGTTGTTTTGTCTTTTCAAAAGATAACTATGAAAGCTTCTTATGTCTATATGACATCATATTCTAGTGTTAATTTATAAGAAGAATTTATAATATTAGTTTTGCTTTTGTTTTTGGGAAGCATGCGAGTTCTTTGCTCAATAATAAATTAGCTTTAACGTTTGATGTATGCGGCTTCTGATGCCGATTAAGTCAAAAGCATAAATAAATAGTTTACAAAAATACATAAATAATAAATATGCTTATAAAAACGTGTTCCATTTTCATGCTTTAAATATTAGCTTAACTTTATTATACCCATTCCTATGGCTAAAGGGTATTATAAAGCTCATGCATAGCTCATAAGTAGGCACCTTCACTCTTAGCCCATTTCGAGCACACATTTATTGGCCTCATTTGAGGGGCAGATAGCAATAGAGAGAGGGAAGAGGGATGTGCCTTTACATATTTTTTTCTTTGCATAATTGTGCGACTTACCACAAACAAGAGAAAACAATAAACAAAGAGGAAGTTTTGTGTGTCGAAGAAAACAAAAGTTACATCAGTTTGTGTCAAACGAAATCTAAGCCAAACAGAATGGACCATTAACAATGGGGCTATATACACCTGACTTCGCCCCCCCCCCCCCCCCACTCTCTTCGCTGCTGTGACCAATGGAAAATGAATGGCCGCAGCATAAATTAGCGTCAAGCTGCGAAATTGACTTTCGACACAGTTCGCAGACCAAATGGGAAACGGGTCGATAAAGTAGTTGGGAATGGGGCACACCTTATCTTGGCACCTTTTTTTTTTTTTGGGTGACGTCTGCGTAAGGATTGGCCAACACTAGCCACCCCCTGTCCCCACCCACAGGTTCCAATTAGGCGCTTTTCTAATTGTGCCTGTGTGCAACAGGCACAGCAGACGCTGCCTGGATCCGGTTCACTGGCATGGAAAATGACAAGGCAGCAGCTGCTAAGTTGCCCCAGCGCCTGCCCCTGCAGCAAGCCTATCCCCCGCACCCTGGGGCCACTTTTGCCTGAGGCGTTGCTCTTTCATTTGTTGCTCGTTTCTTTTTTATTGATTTTTCTTGGCGTGACTTTAATTTAATTGTTGTCAGCATCTTTGAACTTTGCCTGTCACCCCCCACCCCACACACACACACACACAGACACCCAATTCCGCCCCTTATTTGTGTCAGCTAATAAATTCGAAACATTTTTGGAGCGATTATGTGGCTTAACAATCGTAATGCCTATTGAACTTGTGCCGCAGCGATTACAAAACTCGTTTCCTGTATTCATATCTATTTTTGTTTCTTGATTGAATATCGCGAATATCTTTATTCGTATTCGTTATTTATGAATCGGTTTCTTGAACTTGCCAACTCTTGGCCCAAAACGCAAGTAAGCCCTGTGTGTAGTTGCAAGCTTTTTTGCAACCAATTAATTCTAACTGCTTGTGCAGCGAAATTCAAACACTTAGATTAGTTTTCAAATGGATTTATTTGCCGCGCAGGGCACTTATTAGAATTTATAAGTTTTAAATTGTTGCTTGGCAGCCAACTCGAATTAGTTGTGCCTAGGTTGCGATCAAAACGAAAGACTGACTGGTTATAACAATATGTAAAGCGAATCGAAACGAAACTCCAATAAGACGCTCGCCGGTTAGAGCGAAGGGCAGCAATGCAAGCAAAGCAATTCAGAAGGAGAGTGGACAGCAGCTTACAAAGAGCGCGCAAAAAAAACTATTTGCTCTTAGGCTGTAATTATGATTGTTATTTTCTGCTGTTGGATGATGTCCGCAGCCGTCGGTGTTATCTCTGCTGTTACTTGACCAAACATTCTCCCCCCGTTGGAAGGCAAGGGCTTTCAACATCATCCTGTTTGGGCAGCAAACACAGCTTTCGTACAGCTCTACGTATGACTCCAGTCGCAGTTTGAAGCACAGCAACTCTGGATACCCCATCAGATCCAGAGATCAGCTCTTGCACTCTGGCGAGTGGCCACTTCAGCGGCGGTAGATTCTCATCCTTTACAAGGACAACATCGTTAATGGAGAGTCCAGGCTGAGGAGTGCGCCATTTGGAGCGCTGTTGAAGAAGCGTCAAATACTCTTCGCGCCAACGGGCCCAGAATACTTGTTGGAGATATGTGACGCGCTGAAAATAATTAAGCCGATTGAAGTTAAGCTGCCTTAGATCGGGCTCAATGTATGATGAAGATGGCGCTGTACCCAGGAAGTGTGCGGGTGTCAAGACGTCAAGATCACCTGGATGCTCTGAAAGTGGAAGTAATGGTCGAGAATTAATAATTGCCGTGATGTGGCAGACGAGCGTACGCAGCGAATCGAAATCCAAAATGGAAGAGCAAACAGATCGATAAAAGTGGTGCTTAGCAGTCTTCACAGCGGCTTCCCATAGTCCACCAAAGTGCGGAGAGCGAGGAGGGATGAACAACCATTCAATTGATTCGGTTAGGCAAAACTCGTTAACGGCCTTGACATGCTCGTCTCTCAGGAACAGGCGGTTCAGATCTGCTAGTTCGTTCTTGGCACCTACGAAGTTTGTCGCATTGTCAGACCAGATCCTTGAAGGTCGAGAGCGAGTCAGGATGAAACGTTTTAGGGCGTTTAGAAACGATGTTGTGGACAAGTCCTTTACAAGCTCTAAGTGCACCGCCTTTGTAGCGAAGCATATGAACAGACTGATATAGCATTTCACTGGTGGCCTGTTGCGCACTTCGTTCTTGTAGTAAAATGGTCCACAGTAATCAACGCCAGTGACCATAAAGGGATACGATGTATTAAGACGATCAGCTGGTAGGTCTGCCATTATATGCTCGGCCAATCGTGGCTTGGCACGAAAACAGATTATGCATTTGGCAACAATACTGGAGACTGTTTTTCGACCGCCAATGGGCCAGTACTGGAGCCGAATCGAAGACAATAAAGCGCGAGGTCCAGCGTGTAAGTTTCGTTTATGAAAGTAAACTATGATTGCTCGCGTCACAGGATGCTGACGGGGCAATATAATCGGATGTCGCGCTGAGAAGTCCAACGACGAGTTTTTCAGCCGTCCACCGATGCGAAGTAGGCCGAAGTCGTCAAGGAATGGTGCAAGAGAGGCCATTGAGCTAGACGGTTTGACATGCCTTCCTTCCTTCAATGCCTTGTAGTCATCGCTGAGAGTAGCCATTTGCACTGACCGCAGCAACCAATGTGTGCCATGATGCAAGTGGTCAACGGTTAGTTCAGCTCCTCGGATTCGATTTACAAATTTGTAAACATAAGCAAAGACCCGCTGCAGCTTGGAAAACGAATTGATGAACTTGCAACCAATCGAGAGATCCGGTTGCGCTGCAGTTCCGAGGAGTACCTTGTGTCGAAGTTCTGGTAAGGATTCGACAGGTACACAGGAGGCAGGCCACTCTTCCTTTCCCTTACTGAGAAAACTCGGACCATGGGCCCATAATGGAGACCGGAAGAGCTCACTAGGCAGCGCTCCTCGTGAAATTATATCCGCCGGGTTTAATTCGGTGGGAATATGATGCCATTCCATTCCAGTGGTGAGCTCTTGGATGGCTGCGACTCGGTTGGCAACGAAAACATTGAATTTCGAAGCATCATTGCGAATCCAAGCCAAAGTCACGGCAGAGTCTGACCAACAGTAATACCGACAGTCGAACACTTTCATTTGGCATATTTCGCTGAGAAGTTGAGCCAGTAATGCAGCTCCGCAGAGTTCCAGCTTTGGTACCGTGATGGTTTTCACAGGCGCGACACGCGATTTGGAGCATAAGAGACGCACGCTGGTGTTGCCATTGCACTTTGAGACTGTATAGACGCATGCTCCATAAGCGCTTAGGCTGGCATCACAAAATCCGTGAATCTCCACTGTACTGTCTGATGAGAGTGCTCGACGGGGATACTGGAATTGCTGAGTATACTCAAAATCAGCGCAGAAGTTGACCCAGGCTGTGCTTAAGTGTACGGGCAGGCTCTCATCCCAGTCCAGCCTTTCTCTCCAGAGATCCTGCATAAAAATTTTCGATTTTGTTATTACGGGACCAACAAGACCAAGGGGGTCGTAAAAGCGAGCAATTGCGGAGAGTATTGACCGTTTTGTCAGTCTGGAGGGCAACCTCAGTGGAGAGAAGGAGAAAAGGAAACAGTCTGAAGCGGGATCCCAAACGAGGCCTAACGTTTTCGTGATGTCACTGCCATCGTCAAACTTAAGCAGCGTTTCTCTATCCTCTTCCGGTATGTTTTGGAGTACAGATGTGTCGCTAGAACACCATTTGCGCAGCCTAAAGTTCCCCTTGGCGAGTAGTCCAGATGTTTGTTTCAATATCTCAATTGCTTCTTGAACACAGCTACCACCAGAAATGAGGTCATCCACGTAGAAATCTCTTTTAACAATGTCAGAGCCAATAGGGAAAGTTTTCTGCTCATCCATGGCCAGTTGGTGCATAGCTCGCACTGAGAGAAACGATGCTGGTTTTGTGCCGTAGGTGACGGTGTCTAATTTGTAAATCTGTATCTTCTGATGCTGAGACTCACGCCACAAGATACATTGAAAATAACTGTCTGCGGGTTCGACTCGTACGCATCGATACATTTTGCATATATCGCCTGTCAGGGCGACTGCAAATGTACGAAACCGCATCAGTATCGAAAACAGCTTCGGTTGGATGGTAGGACCTGCCATCAGTGCATCATTCAGCGAGTGTCCAGAGGTAGTAACTGCTGAGCCATCAAACACGACCCTTAGCTTGGTTGTAGTGCTATCCTCCTTCAGCACGCAGTGATGTGGCAGGTAGTACTTGCATTGGCCCAGTGCAGCTGAGGTAACAAGTGACATGTGACCCAAGTCAAGATACTCCTTGATAAATGCTGCATACTGGGGTTTCAATAGTGGATTACGGTCTAGTTTTCTTTCTAAGTTCAGGAATCGACGAACCGCCTGTTGATAGGAGTCACCCAGCGGATACATGCCTAGACGTAGCGGTAAACGAACTGAATAGTCGCCAGTCGACAGACGTTTAAAATTGGCCTGAAAGTGTGCCTCACAGTCGCGTTCCTCCTTGTTTGGTAAGGACTCAGGGTCGGTGCAGCATTCCAATTCCCAAAAACGACGGATTAATTCATCAATCTGTGTATTAGGCTGCAGATGCGAGTCAACCAGCAGATCTGGATTCTCCATTGATCTCATGGCCATGAATGATGATTTTCCAGCATGTGAGGCACCTCCCGTAGCCACCCAACCAAGGCGAGTCTTTTGCAATATCGGCAGTCCAGCAGCTAGTTTAATCTGGCCGACGCATAGCAGATCGAAGAACAGACTGGCTCCAATCAACATGTCGATTTGCTGAGATTTAAAGAATTCAGGATCAGCTAGTTGTATATTTGATGGAATGTTCCATGATGCAGGGTCAAGAGTGAAGCCAGGCTGATTATCGGTGATGGATGGTGCAATCAAGGCCGGGATGCATGTGGAGTACTCCGACACTCGAGATTTGACATTGATGTTGACCGAAAACCCATCGGACGCAAATGCTGCATCACCAATGCCAGAGACGATTACTGTTGACTTGAATTTGCGCAGCTGGAGCTGATGAGCAAGACGAGAGGTGATGATGTGCAACTGCGACCCAGAGTCGAGCAACGCACGGCAAGGCACCAAGGAGCCAGCGCGATTTTTCACGTTGATGACGGCAGTGGCAAGCAGGACCACATCGTGCTTGAGATGCTGGGCGGTAGTGAGAGGCGAAGATAAAAGTGCCGCCAAGGTGTTTTGGGATGACGAATAAGTTTCGGTATCTTGAGCATTGTTTGGGCTAGAAGCAGCGATGTGACTGCTTGTGTTGCCAAGATGCAACAAGCTATGATGTTTGCTTCCACAAACTCTGCAAGCGCTGGAGCCGCAGACTCTCAGCTGATGTCCCCTTTGCAGGCAGTTTAGGCACAGCGCAAGCCGCTTGGCTTCGTGAAGGCGCAGCAAGGGCGATAAATTTGCGAATTGCAAACATTTATAAATAGAGTGGCCTGCGACTTCACAAAACACACAAGCACTCGTTCCATTCCTAGTCACTACAAACGTTCTTCTACTACTGTTGTTCTGGCCCACCTGGGAGCTAGGCGTGTACATTGCCGTAGCGTGATCCGCATTTTCCAGCCTTTGGCAACGCCTCTCTATGAAGGTTGTAAACCGCTCGCATGATGGTATGACGTCCAACGGCGCATCATCCTCCCAGCTAGCCTGCGTAACGCTATCTAGTTTTTGCAGCAACGTATGTACTATGACGCAACCGGCGATCTGTTCCACACTGCCCATCGATTTTAAAGCACGTAGATGAGAGTTGAGCTTATCTGAAAATTCGCGCAGCTGTGCAGTCGCGCCCTTGTCCACCTTTCTCAAACCCAAAATTTCAGAGATGTGTGCCTGAAAAATAAGACGCTTGTTATTAAAACGCTTATCAAGCAGTTCTAAAGCGGCAGCATAATTTGCGTTTGAAATTTCCAATGAGCGAATTGTATCCAGCGCTGTTCCTTTAAGGCATGACCGTAGATGCTGGAGTTTTTCAATGTTGGTCAAATACGGATCCTTGTCAATGACCGTGGTGAACAGGTTCGAGAAATCGGCCCATTCTGTGTAGCCTCCACTAAACTCCGGCAATTTAAGTTGAGGCAATCGAGAGTGGTTTGGAACAACAAAGGTAGAACGCGAGTCATCGGCTGCGGCTGAATTGAAGGTGGAACAATGCGGAATCTGCTGAACCTTGCTTCGATTTCCGCGCTCGCGTTGAAGGGACAGCCGTAGCTGCCTAATAGTTGACTCAAAACTTGTCTGAAGATCCTCATCAACGCTGGCATGATCCACCTCCAACAAACCATCACAGACTATCTCAAATTTCGCCTGCAAGTCAGATGCCATGCTTATGTAATCTTGCAGCTCGTAGTCATCAACATCGCGAAGTCGAGCGGGATCAAGTTCCGAGGACAATCTATTGAGTCGATCAGTTAAATTCTTGATCTTTATTTTAAAAACAGCAGCCTGGGTTCCAACCGCCACTTGACTAGCTGATGTCGCCTCATCATTTCCATTTGCACTTGCACCTTCATCAAACATTATGAATGTAGCGCACAACAAGGTTCACACAGCCGAACTACAATACAAGTCTGATCGCGCAAGTGTTCGTTCGAGCGAGATAGCGTATAGCGGGTTATAGCGCGCAACGATTAGCGGGGATTTGCTACGGCGTTTATGTATAACAACCAACTGTATGCAGATGCGCAAGCAAACGGCTCACCACACAGCTTTGCCCGAACTGATAACTGTCCGTTGACACGACAAGAACGAAGTACAAGAAAAAATAGAAAAAATGAAAGAAAGAAAAATCACGTCGGGGTCACCAAAATGTGTAGTTGCAAGCTTTTTTGCAACCAATTAATTCTAACTGCTTGTGCAGCGAAATTCAAACACTTAGATTAGTTTTCAAATGGATTTATTTGCCGCGCAGGGCACTTATTAGAATTTATAAGTTTTAAATTGTTGCTTGGCAGCCAACTCGAATTAGTTGTGCCTAGGTTGCGATCAAAACGAAAGACTGACTGGTTATAACAATATGTAAAGCGAATCGAAACGAAACTCCAATAAGACGCTCGCCGGTTAGAGCGAAGGGCAGCAATGCAAGCAAAGCAATTCAGAAGGAGAGTGGACAGCAGCTTACAAAGAGCGCGCAAAAAAAAACTATTTGCTCTTAGGCTGTAATTATGATTGTTATTTTCTGCTGTTGGATGATGTCCGCAGCCGTCGGTGTTATCTCTGCTGTTACTTGACCAAACACCCTGTTATTGTTGTGTGTCTCTTGAAAGCTGACAGGCACGGCACTCTTGAAGTGCCGTTACCTTGTTGGAGCAGCCCCTCCGGGGGCTTGGTTCTTAACTGTGCCGCCCGTTGATTGTTCATAGCAAATAACTCGAAAATTATTTATCAAGATTTCTGCGTAATGCAATAATTTCAACTTTGCTATTGTCAGCTTACGTTAAAGCACCCTGTAATTCAGAAAGCAAGCGGGCCTATAAGTCATTCAAAATGTGTTCAAATTTTTCGCCTTGTATGGCCTTTCAACCATTTTGGAATTTAGTAATTAGGTAAGCTAAAAGATTTTGCCAAATATTAGATTGCATTTAACTACGAAATATCCAGAAATAAAAGACACTTTGTATGAATAAGCTTCTGGTTTTGATGTAGAGTATCCACTAGTCTAACCTAAGATGTTCCATTCTTATCGATTTTTTGTATGGGCCAGCCCGGAGACAGTTGTGGCAATTGCTCAAGAATCACGTACGCGGACATGCCCCAACGCCCACAAAATGCCTACAGTCGGCGAGTGCGACTCTAGCTCCTCGCAGCTCCTCGCAGCTGCTCGTGCTGTGGCATAAATAAGCCTAGGCAAGTTTTAGCCATGGCTGAGACATGGCTGGTGAGCCAGTCGAGCGGCCCTGTCAGGTGCAAAACTGTTGCCACGAATGTCACGTGCACTCGAGGAGAGTCTTTCATCAGTTGTCCGGCTGTGTGGCATAGTTTGCCATTTCTGCATTTGGCTCGGTGTCTCGGTTCATCAACATGAACTAGTTCATTCAAATTGCAATTTCCAGCGTTATCCAGCGCTCCAATTGGCTCATCCACAAAGTTGGCTACCTAATCATTAAGCCATTAAATATCAACCAAACTTGTCAGGCAATTATGCAGCAGCTATTTTCAACCGGATTGCCCCACTCGCACCACTCGGACCACTTGCACCACTCGCCGTGGTCAACAACAAAAGCTCCGGCCAAATGAGCCACCCACAAAGTGTGGCTCATAGTTATGTTGCGTGTCGAGATGGTTTAGGCTCAGCGCATGCCAAATTGTTTCACAACAGAAGCAAATAATCACAAATACCATAAAAAGCAGGGTTAGTCGAGTATGCTCGACAGGAATATACCCTAGAGCGGTATTTTGAGCTCTCTGGCAACTCTTTGTAATAAACTTTCAGACTCGAATTAAAATATATAACAAATATATGTCCGACATCTAGTTAATATGGCCGTCTTATCACATATCGCAGATACAGGGTATCATAAGCAGCACAAAGAAGCAAGCATAAGACGCAGAAAGACACACACACACACACGCACACACGTAAAATTAAATAGTGATAAATGATCTGGCCTGGTCGGCAGTTTGTTGTTGTTGCTGCTGTTGGCCAGTTATTTGGCTCGGGTTTTGCATATAAATTAGCCAGAAAATGCCATTGAAATTGAGGAATACGCACATCTGGCCAAATTCTACAAGCGTTGCCATCTCGCTCGTCGACTGACCGACTGTCGACTGTCCAACTGATTCCGTAAACTGGGCTAACTGTCTGCCAACATTTTGAGGTCGACTAGCTGCCGGCAAACGAAATGGAGATCGAGTTCTAGCTGCGGTCCGGCACATTGGGAGCAGAGCCAGCTTTATATATAGCTTTACATATATATATATATATATGCAGAGAGGAATGAGGGGGGGGTGGCACATCTCTGGGTCACATAAATCAAAATTGTTGTCTGGGCTAATGCGAGGCGATGTAAAAGCCAGCAACCAGAAGACAGTCTAAGCCCAGCCAAGTAATTAAGTAAAAATAGCCCAAAAAAAAAAAAAGAGTTGACAACAAGAGCGCGGGGGAAGCGGGTGCAAAGGGGAAACGGAAGTGTTTATGTTTTAAAAATTATGCCTTAAGGCGCAGCGCTTATGTGTATGCGTGTGTGTGTGTGTGTGTGTGTGTGCGGATGTGTGTGGGCGGCAGCTAAATAAACTAAACAAAACGAAATGAAAAGCAAAGAAATGAAAATCCCTTGTGACTGTCAAGTTCATTTGCGGCGGCAGAGGGACATAATCAGAGCCCCAAGCTCTTTAAAGAAGAAGAAAAACAACAACAGCAACTACGAAAAAACAAAAGAAATGAAAATTATTTTTTTTTTTCTTTGTGCGACTTGCTATAATAATTATTTACAAACGGGCCCACGCCACGCCCACAGGCAAGAGGCAGCGCAGCAGGCAGCATTGTTCTTTAGAGTTTTGCAGAGGGGATTGGGGCGGGGGAAGACGTTGATATGCACATTGTGTGTATGTATGCATATATCTCTTTCACACACACACGCACACACAGCCTTTAGTCAGGTATCAATTACAAGTCTCTAATGCGAATATAACAAGCAAAGAACTACAAATAACAAAAAGACAAAAAAGACAAAACAAAAAAAAGGCTAAAAAATGTTGTCTTAGCCATGACGAAGCTTAAATGCCCTTGCAGGCATATTGCTCAAAGTTTTTCTACAGAAGCTTGTTTCCAATCTAATAATTGCTAAAGAAGAAAAAAGGTACTCCATGGGGTCTACCTCTATGCCGCACACAATTCAAGACAAATACCTAATACCCTTCAAAAGGGTATACAAATATGAGCAGCAGGCAAATAATGAAAGTTCACTTATGAGGGGTAAGGAGTGTGGGATTTATAGAAAGAGTTGCTCAGCTAGTGGGCACAAGATAGCCGCACAAATGAAGCGCAGCACAATTCTTGACAGGTTGCGGCAGGTGCACGTGTAGGGTGCACAATAAACAAGTTGAATGGCAAGAAGCGTCGAAATGAGCCAAGTGGCGGGGGCGTGGGGGAGCAGGGGAGTGGAAACAAATTCAAGTTGAAGCTTGTCTAAAAGTAGGAGCTGATGAATGGACAACAATAAATGGCTTACATTGGGCAGCTCAGCGTCATAAAGAGCTTTAAGGCTTGCCTTGGGCTTATAAAAAGAAGAAAAAGAAGAAGGAATTTTTGGATTTTCAGGAAATGATATTTACAATGTTGAGCTAATGTGTGCCAAAAACAGTTGGCGATTTATTGGAAGAACTTTCAAGGGTAATCAAGTAAAAGCGAAAATCCAAAAGAAATATAAGCCTTGACGCTGCGAATAATTCAGAAAGTGTCAGATATTAACAGCTGATGTGCAGGATTATGTTAATTGGAAAATAAAACATCAAAATGATGTATGTAGATGCGGAAGATATGATGGATAGAAAGAACAGAGCAGATGTAAAGGACCACAGCAGCTTTTAATAACTTTGTAAAGCTTAGGAAAGAAAGGTTTTTGATCTTATGAGATCGGAGTCTAAATGGATGCGTACGTTTAAAATAAACATTTAATAAGAATAAAATAATATCTTAATAATATTATTAAACTTAAGTGTTATTAAATAATTTAGCTGTAGATTTAATGTCTGCATAAGGCCATACACAAGCAGAAGAATTTGAACACGTAATTCTGCAGATTCGTTTTTACCAATGCAAATATTTCGTGAAAGAATTAATGCAGATGCAAAAAGCACATCATATCTGTAAGCTGCTCTTACATTGTGGATCACAGTTCATTAGCGGTTCGCTCTGCAGTGGCAAACAATGGTTGCACGTGTTGCATTGTTGCAAAAGCCAACAAATTGGCAGCAACAAACTTTGGCAAATCATTGACACAACTGAATTGCGGTGAAATTTTGCTGAAGTTGGAAATGGCAATTGGATGGGAAGCAGCAGCAGTTGCAAGTGGCAAGCGGCAAGTGGCAAGCGGCGGCTGCAACAGCTGGTGGCAGCTTGGGATGCAATGCACTCATTATGATGGCCACAAAAACCAAAGGAATGCGACAAAATGCAGCGAGTGATATGACGAGAAAGAGACGGGGAGAGCAAAGAGCAGGAGAGAGAGAGGGAAATGGGGAAAGCGCATTTCGGGGGGCATCCCATCAAAAAGGCATCCATCATGCAATTTGTCAGGGGCGTCACATGGCGTCAATCTTGGCCAAGTTAGCGGCAATGCAATGCCCTTTTAATGGCCCCCACAAGCTGTTAGTGTGTGTGTGTATGTGTGCGTGTGTGTGTGTTGATTGTTTAGACGTACCCGGCTGGTGAGGATCCCTGGCTGAAGCTTTTGCCAGCTGCCAACGCAGCGGCTGCCGCTGTGTGAATGTGACGCTGCGGCGGCGTTGGCTGATGATGCGGCGACGAGGTGGCCGAAACGGTGGGTGTGCTCTTCGAGGAGGATGAGCTGCCACCAGCCCCGCCCCCGCAGGCGCCACCAGCAGTGGCCACTTTGCGCTTGGGCGACAGCTCCTGGGCAGCATTCTCGCAGACGTTGTCCGTGCTGACGACCTGCTCCAGCATGTGTATTTTCAGCATGTTGTTGTTCTTCTTCTTTTTGTTGATATTGTGGGGGGGGGCTTATTTTGATTGATGTTGATTGACTGCTTGACGTTGCTTTGTATTGCCTTTGATTTGTTTTGCTTTTGATTTGTTTGGTTTTTAATTTTATTTTTTTATTTTTGTGTTTTTTTTTTTTTGGTTGTGTATTTTTGGTTTCAAATATTTGGATGCGTTTTGTTGCGGTTGCTTTTGGTCGACGCTACTCTCCTTTAATATTTTTTAATATCTTTGCTTTTCACTTTCAAAGTCATTTACGGCGTGTGCTAAAGGTAGTTGGGGTATAATTTAATTGCGACCTTGCTTCAAAGTTAATGCAATTAATTTGCAATTTGCGTGCACTTCAGTTTATCGAAAAGCCAATCGCTCGGAGCTGCTCAAGTGCCAGTTGATTAATTAAATTTTTTGGTCAATAGAGTCAAAATTGTTTACGGCACGTCCCGTTATCATGAAACGACTCAGCAGGTAGCTTTAAGTTTTTCCAATATAATTGACAAAAGAGATACACCGAATTTTTGATTAAAAATAACTGCCCGTATATAGTCAAGGCACTGTTAAATCAAATAAAATACTCCAAGCAATTCACAAGTATACAAAATATTTAAATTGAAGACTGGTATAAGATAGCAGTCAGATGAATTGAAAACTCTTAAGAGTACCTAAGTACGTCAGTGCATGACAACTTTTTGGTACACGGTAAATTTTAGGTACATGTTGGGGATAAGTTGTTGAATCGTGCCAGCTCATTTGTACATGATAAGTCACACACAGAACACATTTGAACTTATAGGTACATGTTAGGTCATAGGTACATGGTAGTTACAGCTAATCTGCTGAATAAGATAATTCCATAGTTAACGAAATTTATGACCTTTTGTTGGTTCATGGTTAACTGATCTGTGCGTGATAAGTTCTTGATTTAAAGTAGTAGAAAGTACTTCTTTACCACCAAGAACTCCTGAGTACCTAAGTTCCACCAAAGCCCATGGTACAGCTACCCTGCAACAACGGCTACAAGGTACATGACAACTGTAGGATATAGAACTTACAGCCAAGTACATTTTAACAACAACCAAGCTTCCTTTAAGCTTCTTCTAATTGTATGGCAGCACCTAGTCATATTCTCAACTTGGCCATATTTACTTGTTAGGATAATTCATTTTACGATGCGGCAAGCGGCAACTGGCCGCAAAAACAAATCCAATTTCAGTGGCTTTATACGCCGTGCAGCTGTTCAAGCAGGTTGCCAAAGGCGATAAAGGCCGGGCCCCCAGGCCGGGCAAATGGAAAAATATG
This sequence comes from Drosophila virilis, assembly GCF_030788295.1. Classification (NCBI taxonomy): domain Eukaryota; kingdom Metazoa; phylum Arthropoda; class Insecta; order Diptera; family Drosophilidae; genus Drosophila; species Drosophila virilis. The sequence goes on along the minus strand of NC_091546.1, from coordinate 12,099,352 downwards.
GATAAAGATGGAAATTTAATAACTGAATGCAGAGAAGTCAACTTTACGGGCGCTCGTAAAACTTCATCAAACGCGCTACGTGAAAGAAGCAAAAAACAAAGAAAATCACTCAAGCCCAAAATAAAGTGCTGGGCATATTAAGAAGTAATGCTGAAAAGCCATTGGCATTGCTTTGCTTTCTTCCTGCTTTCCTTACGCCATGTCCAACGGTGCGAAGAAAAGCGCGTGAAAATGCGTGCAATATGAAAAGGCAATGACAGTAGACACAGACACAGGCACAGACACAGACACCGAGACGGGAACAGACAGGGAAACACACAAGAAACACGACAAGCAACCCGCACATGTGGAAGTCTCCTCTTTTGAGCGGGGCAACCTCCAGCCCAGGCTCGAGCAAATGTTGAACAAAACCATCATAAAAACCACTCGAGGCAGCTGTGCGGGAGCCCGAAAAGAAAAAGTTGACTTGAACCTGCCCACTGACAATTGGCTTATGACTAGAGGGTTGGCCAACCCGCCAGCCCATGCAGGGCAGGTTGGCTTCGGAAAGGTAATGGCTGTGTGGCACGTGTCCAAGTGCCGCCAAGATGATTTATGTTGCATGGCATTGACTGAAGGCATGTGGCAACTGCTTAGCAGCGTTGTCAGGTGGTGCGGCCTGAGTGGTTCATTACGCTGGGTCAGCACAGGGGAGGGGCTGGCGGGGAGAATGTGCAGTATGTGGCAGTGGGGGATCTATTAACTTTTTGGCTGGCTCGAGTCATTTGCGGGACGGTACTTAAGCAAACTCTTTGGCCAGGCTAAGAGCAACTACGCGATTATATTCGGCCTCGTCTCCGAAATTAACATCGGCACTTGACTTGATTAGTTGGACAAAGTCTGCAGAAATCCCTAATTAATTGGGCTGTCGTTTAATGAACGAGTAAATTAGACATTTAAATGCCGTTTCATGTTTTTACTGCTGCTCTCTAAACAGCATTCATTTAACCATTTCCTCCATACTCAAGCACTCACAGTTCTATGATATAAACCCATTTAATGTGTTCATTTTTATGAATTTTTATATATATATTCATTTTGCTTAAAATTAATTCTATCCAATTTCAATTTGTTCTGCATGTCATTCTTTTTATTTCATATGTTATTTTTCAATGCTTTTCAGTAATTAAATACTTTACTTTGAGTTTCCTTCATACTGTTACCTATGCATCCTATTTGGCGATTTAAAAAATCCTTTAAAGTATTTATTTGTATTTACATTTTTATATCTGAGAATCATTTGTTAAGTGTCTTGTGATCTTTAACTGTTCTTCGCTATTTTTTATTGAAATAAATACAACACCTTTTAAATGATCAACTGTTATTACATCATTTATCATGATACCAAACAGTTGCCCTGGCCCAAATCGATAAGCTGGCGCTGGGAAGGAAATGAACTTTCATAATGAAATTGCCAAATATTAAATTATGCGACTTGAATCAAATTAAGAGCAATGATTTATTTTGATGTCTCTCTCTGCATTTATATATATATATTTTATATACGTATATATATTTTTTGTAACACGCAACTTCCGGCGCAAATTCGTCTATTCCGCAGATAGCAAAAATACAAAAACAATTCGGACAAGCCGCGCTCAGGTGAGAATTATATATAGATATATAAGCAACACACAGACGTCATAAAACAAAATTAAGTGAACAAATTCAATTACGTGGCACAGAAAACAATTTTGTATATAGAATGAGCCGAGCCGAGCCGAGCCGATCCCCTACACAGAGCAGCCTCTTAACAGCTCCATCAAGCAAAAAATAATAAAAATAAACCATTTTGTGCGCGCTTTTATGGTGAGGTGGCAAAGTGTGATGGGTTGCAGCAGAGGGGGGGTTTGCGGTTAAATGCAATAAAAACGCATATAGAATAATTTATTTAAATCAGCATCCGAGCGACCGCCCCCATCGACCCAGAACCAACAAGAACAACGTCAACAACTTTGACGACCTTTTATGGAGTCAAGCAAAAAAATGTATAACAATTTATAGCGATATGTCTACGATTTTAGCACACTTCGCAGGCAGCGGGGCGGGTGGCATTTTAAAGACAAGGGGGGGGGGGGCGGATTGGCAGATAGAAATTGTTCACAATGTGGGTTGATTGCTCAGCTAATTGTGTTTAAGAGCCCGCGAGTTGGGAGCAAACGATCTGAGATTTGAGCTACCTTCTTTATACCCTTGCAAAGGGTATTATAAGTTTGTCATGAAATGTGTAAAGCATAGAAGAAGCTATCTCCGAGACTATGTGACATATATATTCTAGATCAGCATCAACAGCCGAGTCGACGTAATCATGTCTCAGTTTTGAAAGGCAGGCAGAACAAGTGTGGGAACTGAACAGATCGAACCACTATATCATATAGCTGACAATTCTTTTGTTGATCAAAATTACACATAACTCCCATGGAAAAGAATAGCGATTCTACTCTTTCCCAACTCTCACATGTCTGCAAGGGTATTTAGTCTTCGGCGTGCCGAAAATATTCCAACTTTCTCGTTTATTTTATTTTACACTTGTTATGTGCGCGACATTTTTATTGATGTGTTTTGCTCGAATGCAATTGAAATTCTTGGCACTTTAAGTGATGTCTAGAAGAAAGATTGTTCATATAGATATATAATGTGTGTGCATTAATCCAATTGGAAACTGGGCAGAGCATAAAGACCTAACGCTACATTACAAGTGCTACGGCTTCATTTGGGATAACTATTTAGTTATCAACATTCGGAAAGTGGAAACTCTGCGAAAGAATGCAACGTTACCTAAAATAAAAAAAAAAATTCTCAAGGTTGCCTGTTGCCACATTTATTGATGCATGGGCCAGGTAAACGTCAGCTGATAAGATTAGATAAGAGCACAGACACTCGAGAGACTGTTGCAAAATGCTGATAAATTTACAAATTCCTGTAAAGAGATATGTTCAATTTTTGTTGATGTTGCAACTATTGTTGTTGTTGTTGTTGTTGTTGTTGTTGTTGTTTTAGCAGCTGTTTGCGGCCTCAAAAAGTAGCTGAGTCAAAGTCGATGTTAAAGCCAAGTCGAACGAAGCCAAAGTTAAAAAAAAATTTGTTTACAGCAATTGTTGGGGCGTAAATATTTAAACACGTGTCAATTTAACAGCCAGAGGCAAGAAGCAGCACAAGTTGAATAGAACCAACAATAAAAAAAAAAAAAACAAACATGAAACAAATTCTGTAAATGTAGCAAAGCGTTAAATGTGCCAAGCTAACCAAAGGTGGGATAGAGGGGTGTGTGTCTTACAGGGGGAGGGAGTAGGTGAATCAACACGGAAGCAGGCTGAAATGAAAACCTGCCAAATTCCGGACGCAACCGGATGTAAAAGCTACCAATTTATCAGAGCGCAATATCAAAAGCATTTGTTTTTTTTTTGTGTTGGTTTTTTGTTTTTCTTCAGAGCATATAGTATATCATAAAAATAGGGCCCAAACAGGGGGCGGCCTGATAAGCCAGGCAAAGTCATATGCGGGGTATTTATAGTCGTTGCTCGTTAGTTGACTCAATTTCGTTTGAAATGGGGCTCTGTTTCGGTCTGTGGTAACTGTAAGGCCCACGAGTTGTGGGTGCCTCAGTTCCCCAAACAAAGAAACAATCTCCAAATGACGTATCGATAACGACTAAAAAAGAAAACCTCTAATCAGATTGCGAAATATTGACGTCACAATGTGTAACAAGTCAGAGAGAGAGAGAGAGAGAGAGAGAGGGGGGGGGGGCAGGTGAAAGAGGGCAAACAAATATTTTGGTATATGTCGAGCACTTGACACACTTATCATCAGCTAATTAGGCGCGATAATAATTTTATGAAAAGCCAAAAACAAATAATTTAACAAAATACCATATATTTATTTTGTTTCGATTTGATAAGCCAAATAACTTTGCACTAAATTTTCTATCTGCTTTAAAATGTCGAAAATGCATTAAAAAATATGCACCAAATTTGATAACTAATAAAAATACCAAAATTTTAATAATAAATCAAGAATATCAACTGATTAGAGAGTGACCAGTTTGCAATAAACTTTCTAACTGGTCACACAAGTCTAAGCTAGCACTAAAAATATACCAAATTTAGTAACTAAAGATACCAAAATAGGTCAAATAAAATACAAATAGTCAACATAAGCAAAGGTATTACAATTGTTGCTTGGATCTCATAAAACTGAAAGCCTCATTAATGTTAAAGAATAGTTTTTTTTTTTTCGTAAAGTCAATAAGAATTATTAGATAAAAGGATAATTTGTTGTATATGAAATGCGATTAATTCAAAAATACTAAACGGTATGAAGAGTTATTAATGTTCCAAAGTACAGAACAAGGCCAAAACCACAAAAATTTATAGCTGATGTGTGGAGAAATTGAAAAACTGCAATTTTTAAGTTGTAAATTTTCAGTTTTGTTTTGACAACAGAATGAGCAAAAAATCTGATAAGAAATTAATCAATAGATCTTGAAATCCATACGCCGCGAATACAATACGATTGTTTTCAATATGTGGAAATTGTCGGAACAATAAACATTTCTGGGAACTCGTCGAAAGTGGCAACTGTTTTGAGGGCCATATCGAATTTTCACACACACATGCGTGCTCCTGACCTTCATGGCAATGGCGTGTTGGCCCCAAGGCATACTAAAACTTTAGGTCAACAGTAGGACACAGATGTCAAATAATTCAGAGTTGACCTTCAGCTGTGGACCTAATCCCTGGAATATTACGAACAGAAGCAAACAAAACATATTTCATGAGATATGATTAACACTTGAACGCAATGAAAAGCACTTGAGTTGATTTTTTCACAACGATTTCTCAGACTCTTGGCACAGGTGTAAACAGCCCGTAAACAAACATACATAGGCACCCTTTCTCCCGCAGCCACTGCTCGCTGCAAATAGAAAACGAAGCCGCTGCCAAAGGCAATTAAAGTAAACATATGAAAAACACGCCGGGCGCATATCAAATACAGTTGCGCTGGCCAAAGGAAGAAACAACCCCTCCCCCCCACCCTTCCCCTCACCCACTCTTCCATTGTGCCCAGCAGCCATTTGGCAGTGGGCCAACAAACGCGCACGCCCCATAAATTAAAAGCGCGCGCGTCCCTGTATGTCTGTGTAAAGGGAGAAGAACAGCCGCAGGGGCGAGAAGGGGATCGAGAGATAAGCGACAGTGCAGAACGCATTTGGTAAAACGGTAAATTTTCGCAGCAGCGCAGTCCCAAAAAGGCGAAATTCAAAATCAATGCAGGCGAATGACACAGCAAGAGGACAACGTCAAAAAAAAATAAGGAGAGAGCGAGAGCAAAAAAGATAGTGACCAGTCATCGTCGGCGCTCTCACACACTCGCATTGAGGCTTAAGCTGCGCTGCGGCAGAGACGGCGACTGAGACCGAGACTGAGCTTTTCTGCTGCCTGCACTTCAACTTGAACTTTCGGTCAAGCGGCGGCAACAACAACAACAGCAGCAATAAAAACAAACAGCAGCATTGAGAGATGACAAGACAATTGATGAGCAGATGAGTGAACGAGGGACATATGCGAAAGATAGTGATGAATGAATGGCAGATAAAGTGACCAAAAGCAGCTGCTTACAGCTTACAGTTGTTGTTCTCGTTGTTTCGTTGTTGTTGCGGCACCAGTTTGAAGGCAATTCGGCGCATAAAGTTCATTTACACGCGACTGTAATAGGCGTGGCAGCTGGAAGAGCATGGAATATGGGTACCGTAAACATGTAATGGGCTATCGTTCACCTTTGCCAGCAACAGGCAGCAACAGCAATGCCAGAAAAAACGCACAAAAAGTAGATGCCCGAAAAGGAGAGCAAACCAGAAATCGAGAATGATTTCGCGCAAAAACCGTATTGAAAAATTCCAGCAACAATTTTGGCAATGCAGCTGCGACAAAAGCAACAAAAACAATGCGAGGTGAAAATCTGCGAGAGCAACAGGAAAAAAAAACAACAAGAACAAAGCAAATACCAACAAATATGTATGTATGTATGTATGTGCGAGCACGCAAAAAGAACAAGAAGTGACAAAATAAGCGGACGGACAGCAGCCTAAAAGGCAAACACTAACGAAAATGAAAATGAATGAAAAAAGCAGCAGCAACAACAACACGTATCATGTCAAACCTGTTTAAAAGAAATTCACGTGCGTTGAGGACTTTACCGCTGCAACAAAAAATGCCCCGCTAGCAATGCATAACAACAACAATAACAACAACAACAACGAGGCATTTATTAAACGGCACACGAAAAAATGCGTAACGTTTAATTTGCATATTTGCAATGCGGAAAAGGGTAATTGGAAGCGGGCAGCAAAGTGTGTGCGGGAAGGATGCTACATATCAACACACACACACACACACACACACACACACACACGCACACGTGCATGCATATGCATATGGAAGTTGATTGGCCGCATTTAAGACAAAGATCTTGTGACAATGTTTACGTGCTTTGGCTGCGGATCAGCTGAGAGAAGTGAACTTGCGTTTCCAGTTGGAAGTTGCGGAACTTAAGGAAGCTTTTAAGCAAATAAGCAGCATTATTGGAAACGGGATGTTCGTTTCTTTTTGGCAGGTTAGTGGAGTTCATTTGTGTTTGCATTGGAAAGAAGTGTGTGAAACGGTAAAAAAAATAGAAATGAGTGAGTCACAATTATGGAATATGAATGTTAAATGGAAACACTCAAATTGTTTTGTGAGAATGTTTATATGAAAAAAAAAAATTAATCTGTGTGTTTGCGAATGAAGAACTGATATAAAAATTAATTGGTTCAATTAAAAGATAATTTCTTGAGCCAGAAAGTAAACAATTTAGTAAAAATGTGCATTGTAAGAATCACACTTGCTTCTAGTTGCAATTGTGGAATCAATAAAAGTCTTATTAGCAATTGATTAGAACACTGGCAAAAAGTCACCTGTGCATGTTGATATACATGTTTTTTTTTCTCATTGAGTAGAGTCACAAAAGTTGTATGTATTTTCGGAATGTTCCCTTATGTTCAGCGAAAGTTTGGAAACATAAGATCTATTTGAAATTATTTTTAATGCAATTTTTTTGGGGAAATAAATTCGATTGGGATTCAGTTGAAAACGTTGAAAATTGAAACAAAGAAGTGCAAAAAAGAGCTGAAAATAATACTGGAATATTTTTGGAAGGCTGGAATTCTGTTTTCTTATTACACACACTTTTGACATTGGAAAGATTCTAAATACATGAGGTTATATCGTGTTCTCTGCGTGACAAGCCCACAAATCCAATTAAAAATATTTATCTACCAGTCAAGATAAAATCAATAAAGGTTTTCAAAAGTCAACCTGTTGAGGCATTTCTCACATGTTGATCAAATTTAACAAGCTATCAAATTATCAACAACAATGAACAACACTCCATCAATAATACCAGGCACACAATTCCAATCAGACACTCTCACACTCGCACACACACACACACACACGGAGCCGTTGCACATCTATCAATATTCAATGCGATCGCATCACATCGATGTTGATGCCACAAACAACGACCATAAAGAAATATCAAAAAACACACGTAACAAATACGCATCGCGCATTTCAATCGAACTGCAGCAACAACAACAACAACAAGCGCAACAACAATGACAACTTCCAGCGTTGAATGGCAAATGAGCTTCGAATTTGGAAGAGCTTTTGTTGTTGTTGTTGCTTTTTTTTGGCGCTTCGCTTTTGTAGCTGTTAACTTGTCGCTTTTTATTGTCATTTGGTTAATATTTTTTATTGGTCACTTGAGTTATGTTTGTTTATTTGTTTGCTGCTTTTTTGTTTTTTTTTTTTTTTGCACAATTATTAACGACACATTTGTAATTTGTTGTTGAATCAAACAATTTCACTGCACAAAACACTTTCGTTTTGCTTTCCAATGCATATTCGTTGTACAAGAAGACGAAGAAGAAGCAGAAGAGAAGCGACTATAACTGTAATTGTCTCTATTTGTATTTGCTGTGCTCACTCTTGTCACTTATTCGCTTCACGAATTTCACTTTTCGGCGCGTGCCGGCATTTCTCTGCGTACTCGATCGTTGAACGAGCTTTCGCGCATTCTGGTTTCTGATAAGAATATGTGCACGCAAATTGACGGCAGGTAGTAGCACAATTTTTACCTCATTTCGGCACACACATATACACAGAGAGAAAAACCCTCGCACTTGGCGTCACTTTTTTTTTTTTTGATTTGATTTGATTTTTTTTTTTGTTTAAAATTCGTTCAACGAATTTTTGGCTTTAGTTTCGCCGTTGTTGCTGCTGCTGCTGCTGCTCTCTGCCTGCAACTGTTGCTGCTGCTGCTAATTTGCAAATGATGCGTTGCCGTTGCCGATGTTGCCGTTGCATGAGCAGAATTGGCAGAAGCGTAACAACAACAACAACAACAACAAGAATAACGCACGCATGTTGTACGGAGGCGACGCGAAAGAACTTCGACTGCTGCTCTCGGCTCACATACGGGACGATTAACGACAAACGACCAACACTCGACGCCCACACGAGTCGATTATCAAAACGAAACTGAAATCCCAATTGGAGTGCGGCGCCTGCTGCTGTTGCTGCTGTTGCTGCTGTTGCTGCCCCAGCTGCGCTGCCTACTGGCTGGCGCACGAAGCTCAGATTTCAGGTTCCACACGAAAACAGAGAGCCACCAAGAGAGCGTGAGAGAGCGAGAGCGAATGCCATCCACACAACTGGAATGACAACAACCGTTAAGCGTGGTCGTCGCCATGTGTGTGTGCGTGTCTATGTGTGTGTGTGTGTGTGTGTGTGAACCAGTGCAGTTGTTGCATTTACATAGCGCATTCTGCTTCTGGGGGTGTGAGTGGGTGTTGCAGTTGCATGGGGGCACATTTTCCTGTTTATTTACATTTACATTTATTTACATTACAAATGCAAGCGATTATTGTCGCCGCTTGGGCACAGTTTGCGCAAATACAGTTAGCAGCGCGGCGAGCACGAAACCGACTGCCCGCATTAGCCAAAACAAACAACCAAACAACCAAACAACAACAACAACAACAACAGTTGTTGCCGGCCCCTTCAAAGGCCCGACTCGGAATGCACTGTTATTTGCATAGCCCTCGTTCCACTCCGTTCGTCTCTGTGCACTTTGCTCGTGGGGGGCTACCCCAAAAGTATGCAGTAGGCGGCGCGCGATAACAAAAACAAACTGTAAACGACCGGCACGGGACACCAACACATAAACAACGTTCGCTGGGCAGAGCAGTTGGCGCCGCAGCTGTTTTTTTGCCTGTCGTCGGCGCTCAGAGAGTAACTGATAGCACGCTCTCACGCATTGGAATGACAACATAAACAGTTGTTTTTTTCACACTGCACAGCAAACAAAAGATTATTGCATTTAAAAACTAACTTCTTGAAAGCGTATATTGCTTAAACACTTTATAAAACTTTTCAAAAAGCCACTGTTTCTAAGCCCAACTCTACGACTCACCCGACCTTAACGACTTAAAAAACCAAATTTTTAAAAAGAAAACGAATTTGCATTTAAGGAGATTTTTGAAAGTTATACCCAAAATTCTAAACATGTTTTTAACTGAGTATTTCTGTTTATAAAATTAATAAAAAAACTTTAAATTTCAATTGCCGTAGCCAGCAGCTATGTAAAGTATTTTTCATTCCTTTTCTACTGCTGTGTAACAAGCAATTTATGACAGGGCGATACTAATATACAAATAATGTAATTCACGATAATTAAAAAAAATGCCGATACATAAAAGTTTTAATTTACATGCGCTCACTTTGTGTACAGTGTAATTATTGCAAGTTAATTATTCAGAAATGCGATAGCGAATGTCGTATCATTTAGTAGCTTAAAAACAAAGCTATACAAAAAAAGTTATGTTAGCTAGTGTAACACAGCCACCAGCTCCACTACGCGCTCTGTGGATAGCATTGGCTGAGAGTAGTGGATACTGGAAAGCGGAATGGCGCTCAGCTTAATTAACCGCAAGCATGCGTGAGCAGCAACAGCAATCACAGCGAGCTCTCGCGCTCTCTCGCACACACACACAAGCACACAAGTGAACGGCATCCACATGGGCACTGGAACGCGCGCTTCTTCTGCGACGGCGTCGTGCACTTGCTCGCTTGCGTTTATCAACAGCCGCGCAACTGTTGTTGTTGTTGTTGTTGTGCTTGTGTTTTTTGTTGCTGTTGTGTTTGCCGCAGCTGGTCACATACACGAAGTTGTTGCTGCCGCTGATAAGGCCGTTGGCAGTTTTGGAGTTGCAACTGATAAGAGAGCAGCATGCGAGAGAGAGAGAGAGAGAGGGAGAGATGGGAGAGCGAGCGCATCTGTGAGATAAACACACAGTTTTGAGAGGGGGCGTATCGCGACCAACTGTTGCTGGCATTAGGCCAAAAGCCGAACGGCAAATATGCATGCCCCAGTTTTTTTGGATGCAGCTGCCGCTGCGAGCGGCCCCTATCAAAGCTAATGAGCCGCGCGCGACAATAAAGTTAATTGTTCTATGCCCACATCCCGCCCAGTTTCTGGCCAGGCACCTGCCCGCCCGGCCCGCGGACTCACCTCATTTGTGCCAGCTTGCGCTCGTCATAGCTCTCCAGGCGCTGGTACTGCACCGCCTGGCGATTGGGCAATGTGGCATGCTGTGCTCCACCCGCCGAATGGCGACGATAATCGGTAAAGCTCTCGCTCTTGCGCAGTCCCGGAATCTTGCCGGAACTGTTCCGCCAGTATTTGATCATCCGATGCAGCGTCGTCGGCGAAGCCGTCGCCAGCGACGTTTCGCTGCCAACGCCGACGCTGACGCCACTGCGCGCTGTCGGCTCACCGTGATCCACCAGCGTCCGATAGGAACTCATTGTGTTGGTGAAAATCCTTCGATATAGTTTACACTTCGCATGCCTTGCGACGCGCGAAAGAATAGCCCCGAACCGCAAAACAGGCCAGAACTGAACAGAACCCAAACGAACCCGAGCGTTATTATCTGACACCACCAGACCGAGTGGTTTTCGCAATTGTACTGATCGCTTTTGTCTCTTGCTCCATGTCGGCTTCCATTTTCATATAATTAAATATATATATATACATATATTATTTCTTTATATTTATGATTTTTCATCTCTTTTTTCTCGTCGCTCTTTGCGCTGGTTTTGTTTCATGTGAATACCCTGTAAATACTGAAATTGTATTTGACGACATAAATTATATATATAATCATATATATATACTTGATCAGGGCGACAGACTGAGACGATCTAGACATGTTCTTCTGTCTATCTCAGAAACTATAAAACCAAGCTACTTTCATGAATAAGAATAAGAAGACTTAATATATCGATAATATGGACAAAATCGATAAATATTTCGATTTGGAAAAATACATTTTTTAAGCATAACTCGAAGACTATAACAGCTAGAAACATCAAATTTTGTATGCAGTATTTCTATTATCATATGTAGGCTAGGAATATTTTATTTTCCTGGCATTTCCCCATTTCTTCCCAAAATCGAAACTTATTGTATTTAAAAGCTAAAGCCTTCAACTTTGGTATACACGCGGTTTTTAGCGCCGATCTTTACGGTATTCAATTGCATTAAGATCGGCTTTGAGAAACTCAAGTTATTCAAGCATAGTTCTTGAGGAAAGGCAGTTAGGATGCAGGGTATTTGCTAGTCGTGTACTCATTTCATTTTTGTTTCGTTGCTTTATTCAGTTGACTCTCTTTTTCTGTAATTTCTTTTCGTACATATTAATTATATTGAGGTTCGGCTGCTGATAAAACTGCGTACTTAAATATTTTATATTGTTTACTCAGCAAGTGAATTGGATATATATGCATGAGCATAAAGTATTTACATGAATAAGCTCAATTTTGCTGAGCTTATTCAAAAACCATATGTAGATATGCGAGCAAATGATAGATAAAATTGTTTTGTGGCATTCGTGGAAGAGTCTACTAAAAGCTGGATTACGATAAAGAACAAATGAGTTTGTAATGCGATACTAAAACTATGATTGATGGCGATTGAAGGGGTCTCTCGTTCTGGAGGGGTAGTCGTTGTGAATGCGTCTGTTGGCATATTTAGTTTGATAAACGATTTATGTTTATTTTATTATATACGCACAGAAGGAGACATCTTCGAGCCCCCGAATCCAAATATATATATATATATATATTCTCGATCAGCATCAACTGCCGAGTTTATATATTCACGCTTGTCTGTTTGTTCATTATTATCATGTTTGTTTTTTATCAATATTTCAAGCTATATCATTTAAATTTCTCTCAGTGCAGCCCCTCGCTTGCAGTGTCTTCTTTTGATAGCCAAACAGAACTAAATTGATAAGCGATGTGACTTAATGAGTGGCACGCATTGTCCACAGACTAAGCTGCAGTTGCATGCCACAGAGTAATCCATTTGTTTCCCCCAAGTTGCCACCTGCATCGAGACCTAATTGTAATCAATCAAAAAGCTGCGCTAATCAATCAATTTATGATTCGATGTGCTTCCTCCCGAACTCAGCCCACACTCCGTTTTGCAGGTTAAACTTAGCCACAGTTATTCAAGGCCTCACCTGAGACCACAAGAAACGTTTTTTTTTAATTTTATTATATTTTCTTAATATAATAATTCTGTTGCTTTATCAGGTGACGCAAGTTTTCAAGAATGTGTGGGCGCTGTGCCCCCCCATCTCACTTGTGGCTAGCTAATTGCAAGAGCAAGAATGGATTTTCCGATACGCCGAATACTAAATACCCTAACACAGATCGGAGCCATTATTTAAATTTTCTTGCATTGAAAGCTACACAGATGAACTAGGTTTTTGTTTAGGCCAGAGAGTAGTAGTTTTTTGTGTATAAAGTATAAAGTACTTTCTTTGAAAAAAACAAAAACCTTTTTTGAAATTTTCGTATATTTTTATAGCCCTTTACAAAAGTAAAGTAAAACATATTTGTTGAGTGCGCGACAAAATTGCAATACCCTCGGCAAGAGCACAGAAAGTCGCGCTGTGAGTGGCATTAGAAGTGGATATCGTAAATGTTGCCCCACTCGCAATGCAACAATGAGTCAATAAGTCAATAAGTCAGGCGTTCAGTGTTTAGTTTATGTGCGATTGGCTCGTAATATTGCAATTTTATGGCCCAGTCCCGCGGAGCGCGATAATGGGCCAGACGTTGCGGCGACCTGATAATATTGAGGCTATATAGAACGAGTTCTGTTCGTGGCCAGAGAGGGATAGAGAGGCAGAGAGTGGGGGAGAAGGAGAGAGGGGAAGCGGGAGAGAGTAACCCACCGGGCGACTAATCAATGGCCACTTATCAAAAGCCGCACTAAATGGTAATCGTATATAGACGCCAAATCAGATAAATCAAACATGGCAAACAAATCGCATGATAACGCAAACAGGTAGCCAGTTAGCCAGTTAGTTGGCCAACTGGACTCCACGACCCGTTTCCCCCTTTTCGCGTCCAATGAATGGCAATCGAAACGCATCGGAATCGAAAAGCGAAAACTAAATCGCTGCCAGCCATCAAATGTCATTATAGAATCGCTACTGTAACGCCGACTGGCGAAAGCCTAGCTAGATTTATGTTGGCATTTCCTAGCCGCCCCAAGTCCCAACTCCCCGCCTCTCCGCCCGCTGCTGCACGGCCCCCGCTTTGCAAATGTTGTGTGTTTGATGTCAAAATTACATTAAAGCGGAAATTGCTGACCGCAACTGCAGCACAGCTCTCATGTGTCTAGCTGATGGAGGGGGTGTTGGTGGTCGGTTTGTGGAGGGGGCGTAGGGAGGGGGGGGGCGGCGGTTGGCTGCTGTGTGGGGGGCTGACACGCAACACCCGCGACACTTTTTCTTCGTCGGCAACATAAATCAGGCTCGCGTCTTGGCTTGAAATGCGAGACACTTGCATTTTTGTTTTCGTGGGGGGAACTTGTCACACTTACAGCCCCTCCAGCCCCGCTCTTAACCAAGAAGCCAGCGCCACTGTACACCCCACTGTACACCCCTCCCGTACACCCCACTCTAGCCAGCTGCAGAGTGCGTAGACGTAATACGACGGCGTCCACAGTCGCGACGGCACGCGAGCCATGTCTGCCAGCAGGCAGCACACATATATCATTCCTCTGATCCACGGTGGTGCAGCGGACACCGGACTCCGGACGAGGGACAGCGGCTGGTGGTCAGTGGACGACGGACAGTGGTCCGTGTCGTTACTTTAATTGACATGTGTTCATTAGGAGAGTCGAACATTGCGGCCAGTCGGTTGCTTTGTGGCCAGCAGCAGCCGAGGAGAAAGTAAATCAGTTCGCGGAGTGAGGACAAATGGAGGACTCGAGTTTCTAGGCGAATCATCGAGTTAGAATCTTAAAGAACATAAAGGAAAGCAACTGCTGTCTTAAGCGACCTGAGAGAATTTAAAAGCATAAAATTGAAGAATCAGAGCTATCAATAGGCAAATCATCAATATTTTCGTTAATTCCCTAAAATATCCTATATTAACATAAGTTAAAATTTCCCACCCACATAACTCGGTCAAAACTCAACCGATTTAAATAAGGTTTGACTTTTTGTTTATGGTTATGATTTATGATTAATTTGACATCAAAATCTGGCAACGTTTTTCTTGGTCAAAATTTATGTGCATTTTTTCTAAAGCCTCAAAATACCGTATATAGGTCGAAACTTGCCACCCCATTACTCGGTCAAATTGCATCCGAATATCCCGAGGCTTGGCTTTATGTTAATGGTTTAGCCTCAAGATACATTTTACGTTATAATCTCGGTCAAATCTTGTCCGCTTTTCACGGGTGTTATACGTACCACGGGCAAGGCCGTGTTTCATTGAAAAGTTGAGGTTTCAGTTCTTATCTTACTTTAATTTGTGAGCCCAACAACACCTGCTCCCTTAAATTGTCACTTTTCTCAGGCATTAAAGATACAAGATTGATTAGACTAAGAAATCCTAATAAATACATAAAAGTTCACTTGGATCTTGTGTTTTGAAGTCCATTATCATAGTTTGATGATAGTTGAGCTGAATATTCAAATATGCAAGAGAAGAGAATCGTAAAAGATCTGCTGCTGGATTGAATGCTGTTAAACTGTGTCCATTTGACAGAGACAATTGTGAGATAGTTCTCATTTAGGAACTGATCTCTGTCATGCCTACGACTGATAGGAACTTGACTTGGCACAGGGAAATGCTTTGCTTTTACCCTTCAATTCATTTTGTCTAGGATGGGTATTTGCTATCTAAAGTGACCTTCAAGTTGCTTTAATCTGACCGCCTCGCAGAACTCGTTGACATTTGCTTTGGTTAACTTGCCACCAGGCCACCAGCTGTTGTGGCAGCCAATATAAGTGGAGGAGTAACTATTTTTGAGCTGAAGACAAAGTTCGAGGGGCTATCGAGAAACGCATCAACCTTTTGACCTCGCTGCTAATTGCCCTTCTAAGTGGGATCTGTTCGGTAATCCAACAGCTGTTTTATCGTTATATTTTCTTTCGTATCCTATCGCCTGACCTTTTGGCCCCTTGGCCTTTTAGGAATGGCCATTTGCTCAGTGAAATGACGACGGCGATAAAAGTTATAGGCACCATAAATTAAAATGCAAATTAAAAGTCACCAAAAAGGGCGGCCGGAGCCGGAGTAGGAAGCCAAAAAAAATAATTATAGCTGGGGAGAATAGTATTGTGTCGCTTTTTTATCGCCTTAATTATGGCCAATATTTGGCCAATAAAAAGTTGACTTGGCAGAAAAAGTTGCCAAGTGCTCGTCAGCAGTGGCTCAATTCCTAAGTTTGGCCAAAAGCAAAGTATTTTTATATTCTTTTTGCTTGTTGTTTTTGCTGCTTTTGCCAGCTAAGCGCGAGTTTTCCTGCCAGCTGAGAGAAAAAGTTTTAATTAAAAATTGTGCGTTGAAAACAACAAGAAGGACATGAGAGCTGCGTGCAATTGCGCAAAGGTTTGCCCCATGCCACAAAGTTGCCATCTGCACTGTGTGGCACTTGTCAGACGCGCTCCAGCTGCCGCTAATCCTTGCCACAGCCTCTGTCTGCGTGGCGGCTCATCGCTTGTCGCATGTTGCACGTCTCCCGACCGGGCCCTGGCGACTCGCTCATAAATCTCAAATCAGCTTAAATTTAATTTTTGCGCTTTCCGCTTTTGCCGGGTGCCCTTTCCTTCGTCTTCGCCTTCGCCTTGGTCCAAGTGTCGCCGTCATCGCCTTCTATTTGGAGCTCGTCCTGCCTCCTCTCTGTCTGTGGAGCGTCGTTTTAGCGTTTAGACTTAATCAAAACAGCCTGCGGCAATAAAACTTTGCTACAGCCACGTTTTATTTTTTCTATTTAATTTTATTTATTTTTTTTTGTTTTTTTTTTCCTTTGTAGGGGCAACACACATTTGTCGTTGAGTTTGACATGCTGAATTGTGCCTAGGGCGAGTTAATATACAATGTGCTTAGCTTCTTTCTTCAGTTGGTTTCCTAGTTAATAACTCTTACTTATTTCCTGATTGTTTCGTAAGTGCTTGAAGACTTGTGTGCTTACTTCTACTTAACTCTTTTTCACTGCTATGAAAAATTTAAAAGTCTTACTTGAATATTCCAAGCCAAGGCCTAAAGCCTAAATGCCATCTATTTCTACCCAATTATAATACTATATACGTTCCCTTCCCTAAACAAAAATAGTATGGACTTGTCTGGTACAACGAGTACAAACGATGCCGCTCTAAAGACAGCCTGACCTTATCTAAGTTTTCCTACTCTGACTTGGCCCAACTTTAACCAACATAACTATAACAAAAATTACCAGTGCTTAGCTTGACCTTTACTAACCGAAGGTTAAGCAACTAACTTTACCTAGGCCTGCTTTATCGAATGTAGCCTAACCAAACTTCTTGTTAGATAAGCAAAACTAATGCAATCTAACATATTTCTACATAATCTAACATTACTTTACAAAGCCTAACAACAAACTTTCTCAAACCTCTCGTGTAACCTTATCTTACTTGATTGGACCTAATCTAACAAGCCTTTATAAAAGAACAGTTGCCAATTTTGGTTGCTGACTTCTGTCAAAGTTATTTCCATGTAGCCTAAAAAGCTTACCTCTATGTAATTCAAATCAAAAAACAATCTTACCTCTAAATTAAACTAACCTTGCAAAGTAGCTACTTCTTATGCAGCTGACTACTTGGCTGTGACAATGCTTAAACCAGTTGCGAATTACAATTCGTTTTTGGCATTATAAGCAACAGCTTCTTCGTAGCTATCATAAGTTTTGTGCTAGTTTGTTCATCCAACTCTAGAGAGTTGGTTAGCCAGTTGCTGCCCCACCCGCAACTCCCCTTCTTCTATGTAAATGGGGAACATTTAAGAGTCGCACACATCAAATTTTTTTGTTTTTGGGTTTCTGGACGCTTAGTATTTGACTTGGGGCTGTTTGTGCGTTTGTTTATCAACAATGCCACGCCCACAACGTGCAGCTTAGTTTGTGAGTTTTGTGGCCCCATTTTGTAGCTAACTGAATCTGAGCTATGAATAATAGCCGTTGTAGCTAGTTGGGTTAGCTTTTTCATGCGCTAAGCCAATCACTGCAAACTTTTCACTCCATGAAGGACTGACTCATCCTTGAAAGCTGACAAATTGCCTGACCAGCCCCGGGCCGTTTTCTTCTAGGAGGCGAGGTTATTGTCAAACACACATAGCCCGAGCTAATTACCTGGTCCGTGCCGGGCAGGTCCTGAAACCGGAGCCCTAAGGCCACGACTTGATGGCTTTACCGTGCACACGTGCCAACAGGCAGCAGTAGAAGAAGCGGCAACAGCTTGTCGAATAGGATACCAAATTTAATGAGCTGGCACTTGGCACCTTTCGAGCAGCACGCAGGATAACAACAGCGTCAGGAGCAGGACTTAATTTGAACGAAATGCAAACAGAACAAGAACTACACGCACTTGAATAGCTTGCGACCTGGCTGGAAATTCGAGTGCCTCGCAGCGGCAATTAATTAATGGAGTGTCGAGAGTGGGTCGTCACCAGGATAAGCGCAAGGCTTGCAGGATAAGCAGCTGGCCGCGTGTTGAGGGGGTGCCAAAAAGTACAAATAAAGTCAACGCATTTAAATTTAACAAATAAAAAATTGTCAAACGGTGCCAACGCCTGCGACGTGGCAACAAGAGACGCAGGACTCTAAAAGGTCCTTATCTAAGGATCGTCGCAAATGTTGCGTAACTAAGTGCATTACGCACCCACAACACACACACACACACACACACACACTTGGGACTTTCTCTACCTGGGCTCGTGGTGAGATTTTTAATTGCTGCGCCCCTCCCGCGTGCTGCTCGTTCTGCCTTATCCTGCAACATCCTTAATTGAGCCACGACATAAAAAAAAAGAAGGAAAATGTAAAAAATGAAATGCACATGTTTTCTTTCAAGTTGCTTTCGCCTCTTTTCTTTTTGTCTCCAAATTTGACACTTTATCAAAAATAATTTAAATGCTCAACACCCAAAACAAATTCCTTTCGTGCCTGCCCCTTGAACGCCCTCGCCCCCGCCTCCTAACAATTGAAGCGTGTTGAGAGGCGACAATTGAGTTATGAGTTGTGTGTAAATGACTCGTGGAGTGGGGTCTAAGGGCAGCAGTGGGACAGCTGACCCATTTGTCTAAGTTTTATAAACGAAATGTTGGAAATTAACAAGAAATAGTGCACTTGCTGGAAATGTCCAACTAGAAGATACCTCTTAAACACAAGAATCGTTTTTTACTGAGAAACGTGGCTCAGCTCTATGAGTATTACTCAGTCGGTTATACCCGCCTGCAAAATTCTTACTTGTGCAATGTGGGTTCTATCAGAATTTGCCACTTTAATCAGCTCACGAAATCATGTTCAAATACTTGTGGATTGGCCAATATCAATTGGGGTTTTGGCCAAGTTATGACCCTGAAAACTTTTACGTGGTTTTGGGGCTTATTGTGTGCTCGCCTTGTGCTTAGGCTAAGGCGGGGCGGGGCGGGGCGTTTTCTTTGTCGAGTGCCGCGCAGAAAATCAATAAAATGTGCAGCGCAATGATTACAATTAAAGCAGCTTGACCAAGAGCGGGGCGCCCTGGGGGGAGGACGGCGGGAAAACTCTTTTGTGTGATGAACGCAATTTGCGCAAAATGACGGCAATTAACTGAGAGGCACCTGACAAGGGGCGCAACGGGACGGGCCGAGACGTCTTTTCACTAGCATCTGGAATTGTCGTTAGGGTTGTGTCTTACCCTCTCTCTCTCTCTCTCTCTCACTCTCGCCCTTTCTCTGTCGCTCACACGCTTTCATTCTAGCTGCTTTGTCCTTTGGTTTCATTTCTAGTTTCTTTTATTTTCTCCAGCCTGACCCCAAAACCTTACCGAATATTGGTCCGAATCGCAGTCGAATACTGAGTGAATAAACGGCTGATGGGCTAAGTGAATGAATGAGTGCATGGATGAATGGAAAACACATTTGCAGGCCATTGTCACGTGCTGACTTTTACCGTCTGACTTTTCTTCATTGAAATTTTGCACATTCTATGTGAAACACTGAAAATTGACAGCGAATTGTCGTTTATTGACATATTGATAGCTATAATAAAGGGAATGGCAAAACAGCTGTTTCCATACCCATCTAAAAGATATTCACATTTTGTTATAAAATGTCTATCTCATAGAAGCAACTATCTCCGACTCGATAAAGTATATACCTACATGATAGAACAGCTATGCAGGTTAGTCTACCTGTTTGACGGCTATAGTCAGGGTCCGTCTTTATCTATATCCTATTCCCGTGTAGCTGTCATAGGAATGAACTTATTTTTTCAAGATTTTTTTTTTTTTTAACAATATCAGACTTAAAAAAAATCGGTCATAAATGAGGTAGAATATATATAACTCTCTGCTCATCAGCTTTATTAACTCTTGCTCTTGCTTTGCCCTGACCTAACATTTTTCCGCTAGCTTCATTTATCGAAGGGTTCTTTCCATCTAGAAGGAAACTTTGTAGTTTCGTCTTCATTGGAATAATTAAAAGTTTTCTAAGAAGCGTCTCTGATGTCTGTTAGCCTCATTCTAAATGCCGTCCGGCATTTTCAATGTTTGCTTTAATTAAGAATTTTCCAGATGCATTACAGTTTAATTGAAGCCGCTTTGTGCTTGGCTACAATTTTGAGACCCAATAAGATCATAAAACGCCACGGCCCGACAATCAAAACAAGTGAATCACGAGCTCAAACTGTGTGACATAACTTTAATATGGCTACTATTCAGAAACAGTTACAGATATACAGATACAGATACAAATGTGGATACAAATATGACTAAAAGTTACTTTTGACAAAGTTTTCTTTCGCTCTGCTATTATTAATACTTCATCAAGTTTGTCAGCAGCGACGCATACAAATCTATGTCACCTAACAGATAGCAGTCCGCCCGCCCCCTCGAACCGGCCTCTTCGCCCGTTTCCTGTCTGCCCACACAGTAAAGGGAAAAGTTGTTTACAAGAAAGTCGACGACGCTGACAATTTCATTGTCCGCCCGCACCACCAATGGAAAATTTTGAGAAAAACAATTCAATTTCCGTGAACAACAACAACAACAAAAATATGAGAAAACTGCGACGCCAGCGACACAACTGTAAATGGGTAGCAAAGGATGCGTGTGGTTGCCGCTGGTTGGGTGACCCAAATCCGGCTACATGTTTGAATATCAAATAAAAGACGTCGCCGACGACGATGTTGGTCATAAAAAGGAGCAGCCCAATGCTGCTGGGGCCAAATCAGTTGAGCAAACAATAAAAACGGCTTGCTTTAGACGAGCCACTGCCTGACCAGAAGACAGAACCAAGGAACCAACCAGGCCAACCAAGGACTGTCAGCTCCGCTATCTGAATGTCTCGACTCGGATTCATAAATAAAACAAAGTGGCGCCAAAATGACGCGGCTGCCCCACCCGACCACGACCCCAGTTCCAGCTGCAGTAGCAGCCACGCTAGCGGGTGGAAAGCGTCTCTCTTCCCCCCTCTCTCTCTCTCTCTCTCTCTCTCTTTCGCTGCCAACCCACTTCAACCCACTTTCTAGCCAACTATTTGCTATTCATTGGCTTCACATGGCGCTCACTGTACGCACATCCTGCCCCAACTTCCCCTCTCGCCACATATAGCTCTCCTGCTCAGCCCTTGTGCAACTTCTTTTCATATCGATTTTCCAGTTACATTTGTCTGGCTTTTGGGTCGAACATAAAAAGCAACCAGTTGCGCTTCCACCAACGCCTCCCCCAGCTCCGCCTGCTCATGCTTCTGCTCCCGTTTCCTGTGGTCCTGTGGTGGCAGGGCTTTGACTTAACAATGCAGTCGGCAACGGCAACAAAGTTCCACTGTAATTCCTAATGCTCTTTTCAAGTGTTTTATAACTATAGCACCCATACAAGGAATCAAAACGGAATACATTCTCGTTAAATTCCGAACACCCTTCAGTTTGTTGCAGCTGAGTACTTTGTATACTATGATATCCATTCTGAGACCTAATGTTGTATTTAACTCCATATTTATTATTTTACATCTAGTTTGTTGCTTAGAAGAACCACAATAGCCGGGAGCTTGAACCCAGTTCGACAGCACGGCAGCTGAGATATAAACAATGTCTTCTTTTGACTATCTCACATAATTCCTTACATGTCTGCCTAGTTCTAGTTATTCTAATAAAATCCTTTATTCTGTACTTTAAACATAATGTGCTCTTTGATATGCCTAAGATATGAGAGAACTTGACCTTACCATTGCAGAATTATATTGTTATTTGTTTTTGGATAAATAGTTTCGTTTAATCCGCAACTGTAATATGCCAATATTTGTTAATTATATTTAGTTAGATAAGTCTAACATTCAATTTGACACTCATTTTCCGCCCGTGGGAATTTTAAATAGTGTGTAATTTTTCCAAATATCCTCATTTGGCGACTACTGTAAACATTTTAGCAACCACATATATGAAGAAAGAGTATACATTTTTCGTCATTTCAAGCACCCTTTAAGCACATTGCATTGTGCTTTCTCCACTGCGACAAGGGCGTGCGGGGGTGGGGCTGTGGCTGCTGGTGTCAGTGGCATTTTGTGCTCATTTGCAGTCAGCGGCACGTGTCTGGATGTGGTTGGTGGAGGCGCCTTCTAATCGTTCGGCATGGCCTAATAACTTTTTGTGTGTTGTTGTGTGCACTTATTTGGCCAAATTTTTACTCGCCATTTGCAAATGCCACATGAGCAAAGCCAATACTGAGCAGCAGCTGGCATTCGGGCTGCATGTTGCATACTGCATTCTGCATGCGGCATGCGGCATGCGGCATGCGGCACACATGCAAATCAAATTGCCATTTAAAGGGCAGGCAAATCGATTGAAATGTCCTAAATGTTCTTGTCGTCTGCCATTAAGCAGCAAATTATGCATGCCCACTCGCCATGTGACGAAATATCAAGCATCTAGCATCGTTATATAGGATATAAGCCCCCCTCTAGCCCCTCGCTATGCAGCTCTTTATGCACATACCATATATATCATGATATAATTTAAGAGGCAATGGCCAGAAATTCACTTTTTGCCATTAAAATTTATGGCTTTGGGCAGGAGCACGGGGGAAGTGTGTGTGTGTGTGTGTGTGTGTGCAGATATGCAAAATCAATTATTGGTTGGGTGCGTGTGTGTGGCAGGATGTGCATTTCGGAGGGTGTGTGCAGCATGCAAATTTCCATTCAGTTTTGTTTTTTTGCATTTTTCACTTCCTTTTTTTTTTGCAAGGTAATTAAAGTGCTTTGCGCTAAAAGCAAATAAATTTTTGTCACACTTTTACGTACTTGTTGTTGCCGCTAATAGGCAAATCTTGTTGTTTGCATTGCGGGAAGAAGCGGGGCTGAGCAATAGCTTGACGGGAGCTATTGATGAAGTGCGTTGTGTGTGTGTGTGTTGCACTTAAGTAGCTGCCACAAATTGATTTCATGCTGTGTGCGTCCATTGACCGCGTCCTTTTTTTAGGACCCGCTGGCCGTGCTCTACTTTCGAACCCCCTTTGGCAGGATAACAATGTGTTTTTTGCAGCAAGACGCAGAACGTTGCGGGCTTAAGGATATGCGCCTTGGCTCGCACAATTGCACAGCACATGAAGAAGCAAAAGAGAAAGTCGAAAGCGTGCTCTAGTCGACGAGAGGATACCCTGCAGCTAGCGCAGAGCTGCCGTCACAAGCACCTAATTATACATAAACACGCCAACAAAGGGAAAATTGGCAATGGGAAAATTATATTTTCGGTATTTACGGTCCGATCTGTCTTAACTTTTTATGATGTTAAAAGGGCTGTATACGACAAACTGCATACGAAAGTTGGTGACAGTAGACTTTCTATAATATTGGATATTACCGAAATGGGAAAGATACTAAATAAACTGATAATTTGTGAAGTACCATATGTACATATAAAAAACTTCGTCTCTATAGTTTCCGAGATCTTTTACTCAGAAAGTAGACGTGTCTTTCGATTAAGAGGTTATCCGTCTGTAACATGCATGGGCACCAAACTATTATACCCTATATAACTCATCTTCAATGGATACAGGGTACAAAAACTACGTTTGCTGTAGCTCTCTCTAGCTTTCTCTGTTTCTCTCTCTCTCTCTCTCTCTCTCTCTCTCTCTCTCTCTCTCTTGGTTACCTTCCCATATGCCTTGCCACAACTCATCCAAAATTCGTCAGGGGCTTTTTCATTTTCCACTTTTTGTTTAGTTTTACTTGCGCATTGTTTTGTTTGTTTATTTGGCTTAGTGGCTGGCGTTTAACTCATTCTTTTCTTTTTCAACTCTCATCGCTTTTCTTCTTTTCGGCTTTTATTCTTTTTTTTTTTTTAGTGGAAAATAGATTTTCCGCTGCATTGTTTGCGCTCGAACGTAGGCAACCCTTTCGGCTGGGAAAATGTTGGTCCAGGCAGCAGCGAGAGTGTTAACAGAATGAAGACTGTGGCGATTCTCAGTTTCTCGTTCCATTTAAAGTCAAGAAAAGAATACAAGAAAAAATACTAAATTGTGGGAATTTGCACAATTAGAGCGTGTTGAGTGTGCGTGTGTGTGTTACCCAGGGGGGGGGGAATACGAGAACAGATGCTTAAAAGAGCATTTGGAAGGGACTATGCTTGACGACTCTGGAATTCCTTTGATTCGACTTAGAATTGTGCTGAAAGTGAATTGTAACCACATGAGAATGATTTAATGCTTGAGTAACTACTATTAAATGTTCTCTCTTTGTATACCTGTTTCCTACACATTTTTAATTCGAAATACTTCCAGTTTGGGCTTATTATATTGTACGCTGTTAAATGCATATAACTCTTATTGGTTCATATCATGCAGCTGAGTTAAATCTATTTCGCTTTCAGAAGAGAGCATAATAATGCGATTAGCCAAGTAAAAAGGTATCTCAAATTCGAATTAAATGTTGCCTTAATAGTCTTGAATGTCCTCAATTTTTCTCTGCAGATGAAATGTTGTCTAGTTAATGCAGAATGTCTGATTACCCCTCCCTATGGCCAACAAATCGTTAGAGCTCGAGTCATAATTATAGTCTTTAAATTTCATGAATATCGGACAACAAACATAAAAGTTATTACACATTAAATTTTCAAAAGTCTGCGTAATTTGCACAGTTGGTCGCACCAGAGTTTGTGTGCTGTGCATAAATGCATCTATAAGTACCTGAACAGGTATTTTAGAACTCAAATTTGGCTACATTTTATGATTGAAGAAATTCAAAGCGGGCTCCGAATATATTTACTCAGATGTGCGTTGCAGTTTGTAGTCGAGTAGGCGAGCAGTTGAGTGTGCGTTTGAATTTGTTGTATTTCAAGTACTAAATTTAAATGGAAGCTTAAATGGAAGAAAATGTTGTTCTGATTTAAAAATAAAGTCTGGTTCAGGTTCATGTAACGACTGTTGCCCTCAAACTGATTTAATTTAAGTTGCAGTTCATAGTAAAAAGAAAAGCTAGAATTTGGAGTTCCATTATGTTTGGTTTGCATCCTGGCCGATAATAACTAATACTGGCAATTTATTTTTCAAATAAGCATTTGTGCCTTTTTGGATTGTTTAACAGCAGATACTAGAATAAACACATTTTCGTCCAGCCTTAAATGCGTTGCTTTTCTTGTTGCCCTCCTAGGAGCTCAGACCGGACGTCAGCTGGTATGCATTCTTAGTCAGGCGATTGTTCTGCTGATATAGAATTTGAATACATAACGTGTAAACGCTTCAATTCGAAATTCCCAGCTGTATAATATTCTCACAGTAAAGCATTCTCCAGCTATCAAAACACTTCCTCTATCTCAAACCAACTGCATATCCATTTTGCTTTTTTTTTACTTTAATCACAACATTTTGTAGCAAGTGGCAGTAGGCGGTGAAACCCACCTGAATGCTGCACTTAATGGACCATCAGTCAATCAATCAATCGTGCTGTAAACGCCGCCAGTGGCAATCATTTGAATATGTAATCACAGACGCTAATCGCGGCTGCAAATCAAATTGTGACTGCGACTTGTCGTTGGCCAGATATGCAAAATAGTTGAACCGAAAACTGGCGAAACCGAATGCCAGCCCAGGGGGAGCTGGGAGCTGGGAGACGGGGAAGCCGAGAGCCGGTTAATTAAAAGCCGACAGGGGGAACAACTTAATGAAGTGCAAGTGGCAGTCGTCAGCGATTCCTGTCGCCAATTCAATTCCCGCCTGATTAATGGGACATGCATTGCACCAGCTGCGATATCCAAGCACCAAGCACCAAGTACTCACTATTCGATACCCATTATGGCAATCAGTGTGCGGGCGTGTGCGCATTGGCCCGAGCATGTCGAGGTCGAGGCGCTAATGAGATATGCTTGGACTTTGAAAGAGTTGTGCAGTCGGTTCTGCATAGAAATGCGTAGAGCAAGCTGCCGTGCGCCAGCTGATATAGTTGTACGCCCCCAAAGCTGTTCTGGCATTAAAATTTATGCGCCTGGTCTCGATATTAACTTATCGCTTGGCAATTAGCCGCAATTAAATGCCAACTCATTTTGGTCAGCTGCTGTTTGACTGGCCAAGTTTCTACCTAAGTCCACAAACCGGAAGCGCAAAACAAAAGTCGGCTGCTCTCGTTGTTATCGATATGAGCTAATAAAAGGCTTTAGGCAAAAACAAAGGCATTCACTTTCAGAGACCTAAGGGCACAATCTCCCCCCTCTGTTCCGCTCAAGTGGCAGCCCCTGGACCAAATTTTAAGTCTGTGCCACAGATTTTTGAGTCGCGTGTTGTTTAATGCATTTTTGCACACTTGACTGGCCTTTACCTGGGCAAAAGGGTTACGGGGGTTGCGCCTCTGCCTGTCATATGATTTATTTTTAATGGCCTCATATTTTTGCACAATATCCGGGGCACATAAACTAGCATCAGTGCAGTCAATGTGTTAGTGCGTGTGTGTTTTAAAATACTGGATCAAAATGTTATGAGCTGCCAATTGGACAAATCGGTGGACTGTGAAGCATGCGCTCTACAAAAGTGCATTAAAAATTGAGGTTGAGTTATGTTTGTTAGGGTCGAAAACTGATGAGACGGTTGACTGAAATGCGTAAATGGAACCTCGTGAAAGTAACTATATTGATTATTGTGTACTCAATCTGCAACTAAAGTACTCAAATATCGTATTTTGTTGGTGTGGTTTGAATCGCATACGAACATTAATGTCCACTTGCTCAATATTTGATGTGATACATATTTGTGATAGATAGTTAGACAGATTGAACGAATAAAATCCGTATTCCTACTAATGCCTAAGGCCTTGTGCGAAATCAAATATAAATACATTACTTAAACAGCCTATTAATTTACTTGACAGCACTTGCAAAATGTGTCAATACATGCCACATCATAAGATTAAATATGCCTCTCGGTCTCCATCTTATGAATAATTAGAAATAATTTCTAAATCCTCTCTCCTGATCAGCTAAGACTACTTAATTCAAACTGAAATTGAGTTACATCGAACTACAACCGTAAAAAGAACTGCATGGAACGGCAACAAGTTGCAAGCACCATTCTCCAAACCACTTGCAACCACTTTAAACATGATCGCTTGCAACTCAAACATGTCTTTATTACAACATCAATTTAGGGGTTGTTGGTCTAACAATTATTCAAAACGGTTCTAAGACACGCATTTAGGCAAAACTAACCACAAAATTTTCAATTTCAAATGCATACGAAATGCATTCATATGCATGCCGCATAAAAAACGAGTTTTCCTCTTTCTTTTAAGAAGACAATTAAGAAAACCAAATAGACAAACCGAAAACCTCACATTCAAAATTGTTTTTTTTTTTTTTGTGTTCTTCTATTTATTTATGCGCTTTATTTTCACTTGATTTAATTTTGACACGCACACACACACACAGACAGACAAAGAAAATCTGTTTGCTAGACATTTGCATTTCTCGTTAGTGTCAGAGTTCCAGTAACAGGCCTCCTACCCTTACCCGAAGGAAATTGCTGACCTATTTATATAATTTTTTTGAGACTTTACTTGAGCCATTGTCGCCTTTGGTGCTGTTGGCATTCGACTGGAAACACTTCATTCCGTTTCAGTTATCATTTTCATTTTTCATTTTGATTTCTGACCCGAAGAACTTCCAACGCCAACGAATAATGGGCTGTGGCAGTTGGAACATGGTATATGAGTGGATTATTTTTTCTATTTTTTGGACTGAGCTCAGCTCTTGTTGTTATTCAAATTTCGTGGAATATTTAAAGAAATTTCATTGCATGTGAAATATTTTCAAAAAGATCTTATCTTTTTAATTACATTTCAACGTACAGCTGATTGATTTTTGGAATATATCTCAATTGAATTTTTTTCAACTGTGAACCGAACTTCAAACTTAACCTGAAGCGACTCATATTTGTTTTCAAAAATGGTTTGATTTTAATCATAAAACTTTTTAATTTAAGAAACCCAGGTTCAGGAACCGAAATCAAGGGCAGGTAGCTGGATCCGACCGTGAACCGAATCACCGTCAATTTGATCTATTTTTTTCTCCCTCTCTGGACAGCTCGTGTGAAATGAACAAATTGTTTATAAAATAAAAAACGTACATATCTGTTATGCTTTTGTGTTGTTTTTTGGCATGCTAATGCGGCTTGTGTGTCTAATTGCGTGGATTGTGCCCCAGCACGTCGGCAGAATTGATGAACTTGCGTCAGTTTGTCTGACAGTCGGAGTTCCTTTTCGAGTTGCCAACTCTTTTTTTTTTTCTGTTAGGGGTTGTTTGTGCGCCTGTGCGCCGCTCGTTTTAATTAAATTTTCTGCGCCTGCGCGCAATTTTTTACTCATTTACCGCATTTTGCCAACTTATCAATGTTGTCCACACGCCTCTTGCTATGAATAAAGGGTCTGCAAACAGTTTTGACTGGCTGCGGTTTCTGGGCAACTTGTGGCTGGTCAGCCGGACTGCACCCACCTTGATGTAGCTTCTTCTTTTGTTCCAGCTGTTCCGCATGAAATTTGAGATGCCTCAACTCTGGCATTAATCACTTTTTCCCAACTGGCTGACAACTGGCGCTGTGTTGCGCTCAATCAAATATACAAATCAATAATTAATCAACTCTGATGCACATAAATCGAGAAATCATTTGCCAACACATACGCACACGGCATGGTATTTACATGCCAATCCCCTCCGAATCCCAATTCCGGACTATGCAAATTATCTTGTGCACAGTGTAAAGTTACTCCAAAAGGGATAATATTAATACACAGCCCTACAACATAATCAAAGTAAACTGAACAGCATCGCATTTGCATACATTAATGTCAGAACCGCTTCCGTACGTACATATCTCTCTACCTATCCACCTATCTAACTGTCTAGCACTCTAACTCGCTCCCTATCTGTGTATACCTTCGAAAAGGAGTATTATAATTGAACAACGGCAGACTTCAAATGCTGAACTGGGTCATGAACTGGGTCTATGTAGTATGTTGTATGTACGCATGCATGCATACTTGACCTAGTATCGCCCCACTATGCGATTCTCATGAATTCATGTAAGGCTCCTTTATTCACTCTCTATCTCTTTTTCGCTCTCTTACTTTGATCTGCTGTCTTTACCCTCTCTTCACTCCAAAACTAACCCATTTATTTATTATTTATTTTTCTTTTAGTGATGTATAAATATGAAAAACTCAGTCTGGTAATAAAATAATCGTGGTATAAATATGGGTAAGTACATAATTACATATATGGTTTAATATTTATATAAATAAGCATGTATATTAAGACAACTCAGACATTTTATAATATAGTTTGCAATAATTAGGATGTTATGTTGGCAAGGGAATCTAATCTACGACACATGAAAGAAATCCTATTCGTCCTCAATTTACTTGAAATTTGAGTTGCTTAAATTAAATTAGCACAGACTCCCTAATAAAAGGGCCACATTCGAGCTAAAAGCGCTTTAAATTTATACTGTTTATTTTTTATGCTTAATACGCTACTCATAGCATCAACAGGCTGAATCCTAATCTGAGGGCTTAGATGAATTTTCTGGCGCGGGCGTCTCCTTATTGTTATTCTCTTGGCTACATATTTATATTTTATTTGTCGTGAGTTTTTTTTTACGGACAAGAAAAGGAGACTTATTAAACCATAAATAAACGGGCTGGCTTCAGATGTTGCTGCGGAACAGGAAAAGGAAGCAACTCGTCAGCTTGGCAACGTGGGCGTCGTCTCAAGGCAAATACTTTTAACCGAGCGGAAATTATGAAAATGCCAAATTTGGCCACATCCGCTTTGCCAGCTCCGGATTTTGGGTACCTGCTCAACACATAAATGTATTCAAAATTTTTGTTAGCCCGGCCAAATGTTTCTTGATAAATTGTCGAAGCCATTGGCGTAGCATACTTTGAGGCTGCTTCGGCTGCTTACAGCTTGTGGCTGAGGTTTATGAGCTGCCTTTTTAAGAGCCATTTCTGACTTTACTGCCTACTGTTGCAGTTACTGAGCTGCTTTATAAAATTATCGCAAAATGTGGCAAATGTGTTGGCGGCTGAGGCAGCCACTTTAGCAGGTTGATAAATCATAAATCAAATTTGCCGCTGCTTAAAAGTTATTACACAGCCACTCAAAAAGTTACGACTGATGCGTCGTCCAATCCAACAGCCACGCCCACATGTTAACCAAGAACAGCAGCTGCCAAAAAACATTTGCCAGCTGCCAGTTGCCATTTGGCGGTTGGCAAACATCAACCGCTAATGAAACACCGCAAACTACACAACAAAGTTTTTGGCCGGAACGCAAATTGGCAACATCAATTACCTGGCTACGAGAAGCCTCAGCTCGCACGACTCGCTCGACATATGCAAACGAGTTGCGGAGCCCCAAAAAGTTTTGCCCCGCCCCCAACATAGCAGCCTTTATGTGCTGCTCGAATTTTACGCTCGAAAGTCAATTAAAAACTTTCGGTCAAGTGGGCACAGCGCAGCTTTTGGGGTGTTTGCCTTGCTCCAAAAGTTCCTCTAGTTCTTGGAATTCCTTGCCTACGTTCCCAATGCTTTTCTCTGTGTCTCTTCAATTAATTTTATCACATGCATTCGATCAAATTCAATTAAAACTTAAACACCCGCCACGGACGTGGCAATTACTCAAACTCTAACTTAAAACCCGAAGCGCCACATAAGCCTTGCTTCATATCAGCGCACAGACAGAGGTTCTGTTCCTTAACAGGTGGCAAGTGAGTCGGGTGGTTGCTTTCCAGGAACTCTACACTGCGAAAAAAGAACATTGATAGGCTTTAAATGAAAGTAGAGAGAAAGAACAACAACCCAAAGGTTTATTTATCTTACTATTAAGAGGAGAGAATACTCTATTCAATATTACCTTACCCAACTGTATTGTATGCAGAAGCTGTGCTCCTGATTTACTTCATTAGAAGCATCGGTGTTTGTAGTCCGAGTTGCATACAAATATTTAGGTCTTTAAAAATGGCATGCAAAAATATATGTACATATATATCAAAATATATATATATATTTACTATACGAGAACGTGCACACCAAGTTGTGCTCAAAAAACCATTCTATCCTTTTTAGCCGTACTCAATAAATTTACGGCATAAAAAATACTAAATGATATTTAAACTCTTTTTTTTTTGTGTGTAAACTCAAAGGGACCCTATCAATAAAAGTGTGAACCCAAAAAGTTGTCCCTGGAGAGCTGCTGCCAATTCGAGTTGAGTTGTGCATCTGTTCGTCCGTCTGTTCGTCGTCTGCCCGCCTGTCGGACTGTCTCAGTGTATCCTGTCAGCTACTTTTCAAATAGCATCGCTTCAAAACTTGACTGGGCTATAAAAAGTTGTGCCAGTTGGCAACTTGTGCGTAATTCAATGAACGGCGTCGCCATCAGCGCCACACGTGAGCCGCATCGCAATGTGGCACGAGTGAGTGGCAAGTGGCGAGTATCGAGTACTCACTGAGAGAATGACTGAACGAGTGAGTGGCTCACGAAGTATATGCCATCAACCCAAATGTGACCACATTAAGGTGCGAAGCCACATTATCAGCCAGCCCCTGGGGACTGTAAGCAGCGCTCAAGAATGCAGCAAATTGCTTTCAGCTGAATTGGGTCAAGTTGACAAGTTTATTGTTTGACCTTTGAAGTGAAAGTACTTTAAAGATATTGTGCATGAAGAGAGCCCAAGTCAAAGTAAGCCTTTTTAGCAAATTTAATATTCGTAAAAGCATCAGCTGAGCTAAAATACTTTAACTGAAGCAGTTCAGAGAATGTTAAACTATTTAATTTCCTGTTCCATAAGAGCATTGTCAATTGCAATAAGTCAATAATCAATCAAAATTCATAACTATTTTTTGTTTATATATTTTATTGACTTACCTACTTCCCTTATACAGCCAGAGTTATCTTTCCTAATGTGTTACACTTTTTGGGATCAAGTTATATTGTCTACCGTATGAGTATAAAAACAATAATATTTATATTATTGTATGTTTCTATTTTTATACATTTCTAATTTACATCGACTTGAGTAATACCGAGTAATACCTGTCGTTAAAGGCCTTAAGATATCTGTGTTAAAATAAATAAATTCTTAATAAATGTTACTTAACATTTAAATATAAAATACCAAAAAAAAAATGTTCAGTCATCCGCACATGAGAGCGGAATTGACAAAATCGTATATATGTCGTTTTTCGTATGTAGAACTTTGAAAGTGGGTTTGAACATTTTCGGTCATGGTTTATGTGTAACAAATTGAACTCAACCCGGAAGAAAGTTGTCTGAAAAGCTTATCTAACCATATAGGTCATGCCTATTGAACGATATTATACTTAAATGTCTAAAAGGCTGCAACGCTCGTCTTCAGTCAACAAACTATCCTGAACTGAAATGTTGAAGCTGTGGCTAATACTGGGTACTTAGAAAAAGATAATAGAGTCCTTCCAACAGATTGTTGCATCTTAAATGTACTTTAACAGGCTGTCTGAGCTTTGAACTTGTCATCGGAATCCCGGAGCAAAATTGCTTTACGCTGTCTGATGATTCGTGTCCCAATTCGAATATTACCTTCTGGCTGTATAAGTAAGCAAGCAGAGTTAGCATTTATCTGATTGAGTTAATCGACAATCAATCGATTTCCATAGCGCCGCCAAGCCCAATGGCCGTAAGTTAAAGCTAAATGGTCAAGATGGTTTCAAATACAATACTTCAAGGCCGCTGAAAGTGCTAATACATGGCTTTGCCAATAATCGCACACAGTCGCCCAATTTTGAGTTGCTGCCAGAGTTTCTACGCATCCCGAATCTTGACGTAATCTCCATTGATTACTCCAGGCTTGCGGCTGATCCTTGCTATACGGAAGCTGTCCATAATTCCCATTTTGTGGGCCGCTGCGTGGCCCACTTTTTGGTCCAACTAATGCACAATCGTCGCCTGCATCCATCACATCTGCATTTTATTGGCTTCGGTCTGGGCGCCCATGTGGCAGGATTTGCGTCCAAATTGTTGGCACAAATTAATGTCAGAGTGGCGCACATTACGGCCTTAGATCCAGCTAAGCCGCTTTTCCTCACCAACAATAAGAACGAGCGCTTGGATAAAACCGATGCTAACTTTGTGGATGTTGTGCATTCAGATATTTTTCTGCACGGTCTGATGTTGCCTATTGGACATGTCGACTTTTATCCCAACAAGGGCGTAGTCCAGCCCAATTGTGGACCCATCAACGAATGTAAGTAGCCAAAATTGAGGTAGAATTGAATGGGAATTGGCACTTGAACCTTCACCCGCAGTATCCACCCATGAATGCTATCATAAACGTGCCGCGGTTTACTATGCCGAGTCGATTCACTCGCAGGCAGGCTTTTGGGCCTTCCGCTGCCGGGATCTGCTCAGCTTTGTAATGAACTCCTGCCAGCCCAATCAGGAGTTGGAGCTGCTTGGCTACCGCACTAGACCCACAGCACGTGGCAGCTACTTCTTGAGTACCAACGACTCGACCCCCTATGCCCTCGGCCAAAACTTTAATGATATGGATCGCAGTCTTTATGGTAAAAACTTTTTGGGCGATGCTCTTGTTTCTAAGCTACACGAATTGGCCGCAGAGTCCAAATAGTAAAATAGCAGAGGTTAATGCAAAATAAATCCCTCAAATCCCGCTGAACCCATTGAAAATGGCCAAAAAGTTATGTTTTATTTCGGTTTGGTCGGTTTAAAGAAAAAGAATTTAGCAACTATTTTGCGTGTATATATTATATATAAATATTAAATATATATTAAATGGTGGCATTATATATAATATTTATTGTGTATATTATGTAAATTATGTATATAATATAATATCTTGTCTGCTGAGTACACAAAAAGTCATTTCTCAAATTATGAATAAATTGCTTTAATCTAACGAATGTGTTGGAAATTTCACAATTTTTCAGTGAATGTTGCAAATGTGTGGCATATGCAGCAATGTGGACTAGGATCCAGTTAACTGGTCAACTGGTCAGCTGGTCAATTGGGCATCTGCTCATTTATCATGCTAATGTCTCATAGCTGCTATACCTTCATATCATCATTAATTATCGCGTCGCCTCGCGTCGCGGCGGACTCTCTACTCTCCCTCTCTCTCTCTCTCTCTCTCTCTCTCTGTGGCAGCAGTGCCCCCCTCTGTGTTGACTCAACAGCTTAAGCATTTATGCAAACATCAGAGACAGTAGTTGCCCAGGGAGAGCGAATAGTGGACAGTGGCCAGCAGAGGGTATCGATGCTGCTGCTAATCCTGCCGGCTCCAGCTCAAATCACGTGCAAATTAATCATAGTTTCTGTGCGATTTGCCAAACACTGCAAGTTGTTGCCAGAGTTGACAAATGATATGCCGCAGCAAAAAAAAAAAATGTATGTATAAATGGAGATTTCACTTTTTCGGTTTTTTTTTTTTGCAGTTTCAATTTGCATTTGGGATAATCAATCGTAGACTGCCAGCGCTGGCCGGCTGTTTGCTAATTTGCTGATAAGAAAGCAAAAGCAGAGCGATTCCCGGCGTATTTGCATAAATTTTATGAAATGTATCTGGCAAAAAGAAAGAGGGAGACAGAGTGTCTCTCTGGCTGAGATATGCGAATATGCATGCCGCAAAGGGGGTTGAGTTTATTTAGAGCTATTGTCAGGCCGTTGAGATGGGGTGTTCGTTATGAATATGCCTACGATGTTGTTCTGATCGTTATTGTTGTTGTTGTTGTCACCTTTTTTGTGTGTGCCTCATTGTGCGGCATGACAAACATGGCAACTTACACGTGGCTTAAGTCAACAGCGGCTAAAAAAGTTTAAAATATTGTTGGGCACACAAAAAGTTTGATTGATTTGGGTTGCTGCTGCTGTGCGTCCTTGTCCCGGGTTCGATCCATTGATTGATTTGCCTTCTTATGTTATTCCTATTCTATTCTATTATTTTTTTTTTTTTTTTTTGCATTTGGATTAGTGCAGAATTTTTATGCGTTGATTGGTTATTTGATATTCATGACGCAGCGGGTGAGCGGAAGATCGGAAAAGCTAAACGAGAGCCGACGAAGCGTGCCAATAGATTAATGTAATTACGGTTGTCGTAGGTTGTTGTCAATGCACGAAGATAGATTATGTTGCCGGGCTGGAAGGAGCTGGTGCTCAATGTTGTCGGCAAGTGAGTTAATTCCCAGAATAGTCACGATGCGCTTATAAATACAAATATGCTATGCGTTAATACTCTCATCTGTTAGACGACGTTTTGCGATTCAAATTGATTACATTTCGGGTATCACTTACATTTTCATTGATATTTTTAAGCCGTTTGTAAGGTTTTGAATACAGCGAATCGTTTATTAATTCCACTTGAACTACATTTGAATATTATGATAAAATAAAATAACAATTTGAACATTTTTAGGTTTCTTATATTGACATCTAAAATGAATATCATCTGTAGTTGTAACCTCTTAGTTAAGAATCTGATTGCAAAGTTCCTTGACAGTCACTAAATTAAACAAATAATCTGCAAAAGTATCTGAAAGATAAAACAATAACTGAATGCGTTAATTGAATTCGAATAATTCAACTGCATTTCAAAAATAAACAATAATTAAAATAAAAATCATAAGATACAAGACACAAAAGATACAAAAAGGTATCTGAAGAATTGGTAATAATAAACAATTTGACTTGTTCAGACATGTATAATCATTAATTCGTCACATCTAACGATACAATGTTATCTAAGATACATTAAAAAAATCTCAAAGAAAAATAAAAAGTAATGAAAAGTATTAGTTTAAACATCCTATGTGCTTCACTTCTGATAACACAAAGTTATCTAAGACATAAAAGTATCTAAAACAATAACAGTAATCAATGAGAGAGTTGGCTTATAAACATCATGCGGAGTCTTTTATACAGTATTCCGATAATTAAGTCATTCTTCACATCTGATAATCTCCTGCAACAGATGCCTAATTGGATCAGATAACAAATTGCCTTCGACGCAAACAAACAACACAAACTAACCCACTAATAACTCTCATTAAATGTAACCAGAAACGCACACAAATCAGCGCCAATCGCAAAACGAAACCATCAATTACATCCAAGAGACAACAACAACAACAACAACAACAGAAACAACAATCAAATGAATAAAAGAGAGCACGCGGAAGTGTTTACAAATGTCAAAGAAAAGCCCGTCCAAAAACAAAACAAAAAAAAAATAAAAAACAAAAATTTAAAAACAAAATAGAGGAAAAGTGTGTGCCCTTCTCCCAGTTTGAGGCAAAAGAAAAAATGTTGCTAACCGCATCTAAATCTGGTATCCCCAAATGTAACGTGATTTCAAAAGTTTCTCATGTCAATTTGAGATTTGGAATCGGTTGAACAAACGTAACGAAAATGTCAATACCATTGACATTTGTTCCACCACTCGAGCCACAACAACAAGAGGAGTGCTCTTACCGGGACTGCCCGACTAAAAGATACCTCCATGAGTATGAGAATCTGCAAGCCACATTTTGTGTCTCTTAAAGGCTTCGAGAAATGCCCAAAAAACCTAATTTCCTAATCGATACTTATCGATTTTGTGCAAATGTAATGAGCTATCGATGAACTGGAGTAAATTTAATTTGCAATGGAAACAGAAGAAGCCACTTTCCAAAATTCCAGTTTGTAGCTCTTATTGCTCAAAGTTCAAGGGGTGCATACAGATGGACAGACCACCGCTCGATCGACTCGGATTAAGAATATATACATTTTATGGCATCGAAGCTATCAACATTCTGTCTGTTACATACATTTGCCCAACACCAA
Source organism: Drosophila virilis (assembly GCF_030788295.1). Taxonomy (NCBI): domain Eukaryota; kingdom Metazoa; phylum Arthropoda; class Insecta; order Diptera; family Drosophilidae; genus Drosophila; species Drosophila virilis. The sequence goes on along the minus strand of NC_091546.1, from coordinate 12,062,344 downwards.
AATTGCTTCTCAGCCATGCTCAGTGGGTAGAGGGTATAACGAACAAACGAAGCCAAAGGCCATTAGCGAGTGAGATGCACTTCGGAGTGGCTGACGACGTCATCGCTAGCGCCTTCACTAGATGTATTGTTTCAAGACATTTGATTTATATCACTTGCGCTGCAGACTGTGGGCCAGGGGAGGATTGCGGGGGGCTCACACACACAGAAAGGCATTTCTCCAGCTTGGCTGCTGGTTGTCTGGCTGCGGTGCTCTCTGGTAATGAAACTCCAATCAGCAACTGGCTCCAGAGCTGGGACTCTTGTGTCTTGGCTGCTTTTCTCCAACAATGTGTGGAGTGTCTCTGTCGAGCAGCAACAACAACAACAACGATGATGCTGGACAACGGACGCAGAGACATCGAGTTGGGATTGCGTAACGCAGCCGAAAGTGGAGCAGTCGCTGCTGCTACTGCTTTCTTTGCCACGACTGTGTCAGTTACTGCCTCTCTCTCTCTTTCTCTCTCACTCACGCTGTCCCTTTCGCTCGGCCGCTGCTATCAACTTTTTTGACAACTGCATGATGCATTGCCCCAGTGGCCCAAAGTGGGTGAAAGGCTGCGCTTGCCTTCGCTATCAAAAGCCGCCGTTTGCACCACTCTCTCGAGTCAGTCTTAATTTACGACTCTGGCGGTTGCGATAACAATTTGTCAGCTTAATGGCAGCGAAGGATGCGCGGCGGCGACAAGTGCGACAATGTCTCGTCGTTGCCCAGCCTCCCCACAACCCTCTTCCCCTTACTTTCCATATAATGACACGGAAGCCAGCAACAACGCACGAAAACGAAAACTACAATCAAAAAAGTATGTTGCGTTTATTTCGAAATAATTGCGATTGCTCTGGTTCGCATTTTGAATGCACATTTCGTGACTCAAAGCAACAACAAAAACATAGAGCATTACAAATGCGACTACAAAACAATTAGAGCTAATTGTGCAAGCGAGACAGCTAGACGCATGCATAAGTGCATTTTTATGGCAGGCACTTTGGCAACTCTGTCACAGCTTTTGCTAGTTTGTTGCCCGCCAACCCGCCGACCCAGCTCGACACGCCCTCTGAGCAGCTTTAGCTGCTGTTGATCAGCTGATTGGTGTTTACAACTTGCCCACACACACACGTACGCTACTATTAATAAGTATATATATATATACATAAAGAGCTTCAATCTGCATGCCAATTGACTAGCCCACGAAGCCAGCGCTCCCTCCTCAACCCACACAGCGCGCTGTTCCAGCGGCAACTCGCGGCCGTCAAGCCCATTGCGAATGTATTCATTAGTCGCATTGCCGGCATCTAGACACTGAGCTTAACACACACACACACACACACACACTCGCACACACACGCGCACATACATTTATGCACAATTATATATTGACAATTACAAGCGGTTGAATTTATGCTAATCTGACTGCAAGTCCCGGGGCCAACAACTGTTCGTGCACTCCTCGCTGCTGGAGCTTGGGCCTTAAAGCTAGAGATGGGCGCGTGTCACGAACTGCACACGTAATTAAATGCTACAAGCTAAGTGCTTGTTATAGTCAAAAGTTTAACAAGTGGGGAAAATCCGCAGGTATGGAAAAAACGCTTGCTGCTTTAACTTCTAGCAAAATATTTAACAGGTAGATTACTATAATGAATCCGATTTGTACTTATAATTAGCAAACAGATGTCTGGTTAATGTTATTCTATTTCACAGACAATTAGGAAACGTAAAAAATATAATTGTAAAATGTTTTTCACGTGCAATTTGCCTCCTCAAGCTGTTCACGTTTCCATCTCAAAGTCGCTGTAATCAGCGAGGGACAACGACAACGAGTTATGTTCAATTACGCCACTCGAACTGCATGTGTGTGTGTGTGTGTGTGTGTGTGTGTGTGTGTGTGTGTGTGTGTGTGTGTGTGTGTGTGTGTGTGTGTGTGTGTGTGTATTGGAGTGTGTAACTCGGAGCGATCTACGCATTCGCATTCGCATTTGTTTGGCACATGTTTTCATTAATCTTACTTAGAGCCCCGCGTGGAGAGGGGGAGTGCGAAAGGTGGAGACTGAAAGATAAGCCCACAGACCACATGGAACCCGGCACTGGGCTGGTCTGGGCTGGGCGCTGGCGATCGAGATTTGGGCTTTGAGAAATGATGATGGTGGTAATCAGGGCATGTGCCAAAGGCAGGCGAGTCAAGGTTAAGTGTGGACACCTTTAGGGGATTTCTGCGCGGTTTTGTTATGATTCATAAACAGACAGAAATCATTTGTTTTCACAGCGTTAAGGAAATAAAGTGTTTATAAAACCGCTAAAGAAAAGATACAAAAGTCAAGCCGCAAGCCAAGGCCAAAATAATGATAAATGGGTATTCTGAAAGCAGCCAAAACAGAACAGAAAACAGAAGAGGCGAAACAATTTAATAGAACAGTCAAACATAATTTAATTAAATCCCAACATTAAGTTAGCGGCTAAACAAGTTCGCAAAGTACATTTAAGCCAAATTTCGAATAGCCTGAACTCATTATAAAAGAGAGGGTATATCGAATAAGTGGATTGCGCACTCGCCTTCGATAGTTTTAGATCTTACTATTTTTTAACTCAAACAAAGTTAAATATATACATTTTATAACCTTAAGCATAATGAATTAAATCATGATTTAAATCAAAAATACATGACAACTTTAATACATTTTTAATTTTAAAATACTCTAAAGAAAATATATAACCACTTTTAGCTATAAATATACAATTTATATACGCTCATATTTCTGTAGGGTATCTGGCTGTTAAGTACTCTTCAGCAAATATTTTCTACTTGTTGGCTTTTTTGGGCTGTCAAATTCAATTGTTGCGGTATCTGTGGCCCCCGTTGATTGTTTGTTCAGTTCAATTGTTTGCCCGTTAATTTTTGGCCGCATCGCATTGCACAAATGCCATTTAAATTTAACCTTTTCAGCAGCCGATTTCTATTGCTCGCACCGGGCCCCGCCCCCTGCCGGCAATCTGTTTGCCTAAACTATGCAAATTTCATGGCTAACAACGGCAGCCAAAGCTCATCAGACTAAAGCCGGCAATTGAAACCGCTGAAGCGGCATTCAGTGTCTACCTGCCCAATTGCACATCCAAATCCAAATTGAATTCCCATTTAAAATCTCGCTGAAGAGCCGCCATTTGAGTATGACACGTCGGATGACGACGATGACGCTGACGATGGGGCTGGAAAACCGCAATATCATGTTGTTTAGTATCATTAAAGCACTCGTCGGGGATGGCTTTAGGGGAGCAGCGGGGGGTAGCTCAATGCTACAGATTTCAAGTGAGCCAACAATGGATGGCATATCGCAAAATAACTGCGGCCCCTTCAATGGTACCCAATGGGCATTGTATGCAGATCGCAGCTAAAGCTGAAACAACAACAATTTCTTGACTCAACTTCAAAGACAGCAACAACAAAAGGGTTTTTGTTATGCATGGAGTAAATGATATGCTACTGCACGGCAAAAACTTAACCATAGACCAAAACCATTTGAGGAGTGCCCAAAAAAAAAAAAGTAAAACCAGCGTGCGCCAGTCGAGAGTGCCAGACTAACAGATACCCTTCCGCAAGCAATCGTTACTAACATTCCGGCCTCCATTTATAAGAGACATGCTTGGAAAATATATTCTTATAATTTTCGAGATTATTTAAAATTCATATTTGTAAATCTTTTAGATTTCGAGATACACAGGTTTCTACTGTCGGATATGGCTAGATCGATTCAGCTTGTCATTGCATGTAACATACATTTGCACAAGCACATTATACCCTGCTTACACATCTTTTAAGAGTATAGGGTATAATAAAATGCTTTTGAATAGCTCAGTAATCGATATACAATAAGTTTTGCTCTAAAAAAAAAAAAACTGGGAAAGTTTGGGCTGTTTGACATTCTACGCCAAAAGGCTTTCAATTATCGCCGCCAACTGCACTTAGCACTTGGAAATTAAAGACTGCATTCTATGCGAGATCCGTGTGATTACCGGATTACCATATGCAGAGTCACTAACAAGTTTTTCCTATCCACTTTTATAGTGAGCTAGGGGGAGGGGTTCATTTTGCGCAAGCGACGTCGACAGAATCCCGCGGCGCATCGCACAAATTACAAATTTTGTAATTGCCAAACAAAGCTACTACGAAGAGCTGGAATTGGAGTTGGAGCTAAAATTGGCGACGGAGAAGAAACTGGAGGCGGAGGTGTAGCAAACGCTGCCGTGCCATGGATTCACACAATACTGTATGGCAGCCAACAGAAAACGAGCCAAATTATTGTAGATACATTTACGAGTACGGAGCTACGTGCACATTGTGCAAATAGCTGACAAAATGCAGGCGAAGCGACTCCAGACATGAGACTGAGAGTGAGACTTACACCGAGAGATGGGCTTGGTTCGTGTAGGTTTCAACAGCACGAAAATGCAGGCATGCCGCGAGCACGAATATCTTTTGCTTATAGAAGCTATATAGTTCAAAGTGTTCACCTCTAGCTCTACTTTGGATTGGGACGCAGTTGCAGAGCCTGAGAAAGAAATCATGGAAAGAGTCTGGATTGCTGTGCAGATCGTGAATGGATCTAAGGCAAGATAAGCTTCTATTAAGAAACGATTAATTAAAGATATAAAAACAATCAAATTTTGTGTCGTCCAGTCCAGACCCGTTTAGATTATATGTATATATATATATATAAGATAGTTCTGGACTATATTAATTCCACAATAAACTGGTAGATATTCAAGATATTCAAACAAGAAATGCCATCTCTAATTAAGACTAAGATAAGACGTGCCCGGCAACATTTTACAATTCCAACTCCAACGCAGTCTTCGGAGGGCAATTACAAAGTCGCGTCGACGAGCATTACGAAAAATAAAAGAGCACAAGTATCATGCGATCACTTGCTGGAGCACAGAGCCAGCCTAAGAGCCATGTGATTAGGCCAAAAACCTCGTTGATGGCTCAGAGAGATCCCCACAAAAAATATAGCTCAGCTGGCGGGCCCCTTGAGGCTGATGTCGATGTTCGGTTCGGTTCGTGTGGATGTGAATGTCGATCGTGTGTGTTGGCCAAATGCGGAAGTTGCTGGCCAAATTGTATCTTTGTTTTACAACTGTATTAGGCAGCACGAGGTGGGTCAATTGGGCCCAGATGTGTTGCCCCCCCCGCTGTAACCGCCAACAAGCAGCAGTTGCGGGCGTCGTGCAATTACGCGCACCACCCGCTGGCATTGTGTGGTGCTGGCTTTTATTTTTATTAAATGAAATCAAAAGCAATCATAAATAAACTTAAACTCGTTTGACCACAAAACACACAAACGACAACAACCACATACTCCACTATTTATACTTAAATTACAGATCGGTATGTAAAAAACGTGCAATGCGAATTGCACGCCAGCAAAATGTAAGCCACGGATTCAGATTCGCTTGGAGAAGTAGGATACGTAAACGAAGGCACTCAACTGCCTTCGTGAATTGTGTAGTGTGGTGTGAAGTGTGTCTGTCCATTTGAGTCAGTGTCCATGTGTGTTTGTTGGATGATTGGCTTCGCAAATGTATCTGTCTCCAACTTGGACTCTGTTTCTGGCTGTAACATTGGCTTTGGCCATGCTATAGACTCCGGACATACAGTTAATGTAATTGTTGCTGTGACACTGACACCACCTTCTACCTCCTGCCACCTACTGCTCCCACTTCTCGTCAATGTGGACATTACTCATTCAGCTGAGCAGCGCGCCAATTCAAATGAACGCAAAAAGCGAGCGTACAAAGTCTTTTTTATCGCACCAAATGCGCTACACTCCATTTGGCATATTGCTTTTAAGCAAATATATAGTAAGGGTTCCTCGAAAGCAATTACATAGAGTGTAGAACAATCAAAACTTATGTAGTTTAAAGAAATTTGTAAAGAAGCAAGTTATATGTAGTATATTACATTAGTCAGAAATAGGTTGTATTAAATATGTGCAATATATTTCCTTTATGTATTTTTCCCATTCATGTACCGCATGTTCACCCCAATCAATTTTTTACGCTCTCCTCTGTTGGTATCTCACTTTTTGAAACAATTATCTTTGCATCCTTCCTGTTTCCTCTAAATAATGATTTACCAGCCGCCTCTTAAATCTCTTTCGTTTTATGACCATAGCTGCAAAATGCATCGATTCCTGCAGCCGGTGCAGCGTCTTTCCTGGGTCGCCTTCACTCTGAACTTTTCGGAGATAATCTCGGGCTGTAGCTCGTGCTGCACACAACGTCGCACACTTTTCAGTTTAAGTTACGGTTGCAGTTTCTGTTTCAATTTCAGTTGATTTTTAATGTTTTTTTTTTTTTTCTTTTATTTATTTATTTTTTTTTTTTGTCTCGATTTTTATGATCCAGTATTTACAAGCGTGTTTAATCGTAATCGCGCCACAGCCACAGCAGCTCGCACAATATGAACGACGTTGTTGTTGTTGCTGTTACTCACAATATGTTGGTGTTATTGTTGTTGTTGCTGTGGTAGCTGTTGCTGCTGCCTTTTGCATATTTCTCCCGCCCCAATCAATTCGCAGTTGATTTTTATTTTCAGTTTCCCACTCATTTGCATTTACCATAAATTCAATTAAAGTGCCCCGTTGCCGTCTTTTTATTTATTTCTTTTTTACTTCCAGCTAGCATGGCTCTGCATCTATTTTACAACACTTTTACAGCACTTTTACAGCACTTTTGCAGCTCTTTTGCAACTGTGTGACTTTTTTTTATGACTCAAACATTTTCTTGATTTCTTTGCATCTGCCCCGTTTTTGGGGGAACTCGTGTTATTTACACGCTTTTAATTCAATTTCAATTGCACAATTAATCATGCGCTTGGTACACCTTGGCACACACACACACACACACACACACACACACACACACACACACATGCCTGGAAATTCACTTTTGGATTTTCCTTGTGCGTGTTTTTCGCTGCTCGCTTGAAGTTCAACGGAGCGTATGAGCGATTTTTACTTGTCTCTGCTTGTTGTTGAACTCTTTTGTGTTAATTAAACGCTTTAATATCGCTGCGCTTTGTTGACGCTGTCATAACAGTACACACACACACACACACACACACACACAGTCTCTCACACACATACACACACCCACATAGCATAAACAATTGCATTTTTTAGTGGCGTTCCGTGCAAAATGATTGATTTGATTTCTCAGTTGAGCCCCAGAGTCAAGAAACGCGCAACGAAGCAACAACCCAGCAAACAGATACAACAACAGCAACAACAACAACAACAATTAAACAGCCAACGCACAATGGCAAACATATTATTTATGGCGCTCAATGAGCTCCAAGTGCATGAAATTTTTATTATTATTTTAGTTTATTTTTAAATACAGCTCAAGTATTTTTCAATATCTTTGCACAGACTCTGTGTGGAGTCGTTGGAGCCGTTGGGAGTCGGTGGCTTTTAAGGTGCGTCGCATTCGTGTTTTGAATAGCGGAAATTCCACATGAGCACACACCAAAAAGACAACCGCCTGTCGCAGTCGCAGCCGCAGCAACAGCAACAAATGCAGCCAGTTGTCAGTTGCCAGTTAAAGATACAAATACACCGAAAGTATCTCACAGATACGGGCAATTGGCTCTGTGTAGCTATGCAATAACATTGACATTTAGAATGCAGCTCACACTGAACTGAACTGAACTGAACTGAACCATTCATAATTGCAAATCTCCGCCATAAAAAGCTATGAAAATCAACAGCCGAACGCACCGGACACCAGAAGGTGCACACAAATCTACAAATCCACTAACCTTGTGGCCCCGACCATAAAAAATTGCGTATCGATTCCGTCGTTTTTGACGTCTTTGGTTGGCGGTGGTTGGTCGTGCTTTTGAGCCTGATTCAAGCCAGAGTCGTGCACTGGCCCGGGCCAATTACAGTGCACTTGCCACTTGCCCATGTAGTTGGCCAAGATGCCGACCACGACCGCAAAATGAAACTGTAGCTGGGTGGGAGGCGCTACTTGTTGGCTAAGTGGAGAGGTGGGGACAGACACGGCTTGTGGTCTCAACAGCCATGTGGAGTCATGCAACGTAGATCAATAAGTAAACCGTCAGGATGAATAAATCTGGCATCAAAGTGCAATTGAAAGGAAATATTTCTTCAATCTTAGAACTAAGCTAGAATTGATTGTATTCCATTCTATTTGTACCCTGTTCCCAAATAATGGATATAAGTCTAAAAGATATAGATATAGATATAGATATAGATATAGATATAGATATAGATATAGATATAGATATAGATATAGATATAGATATAGATATAGATATAGATATAGATATAGATATAGATATAGATATAGATATAGATATAGATATAGATATAGATATAGATATAGATATAGATATAGATATAGATATAGATATAGATATAGATATAGATATAGATATAGATATAGATATAGATATAGATATGATATAGATATAGATATATAGATATAGATATAGATATAGATATATAGATATAGATATATATATAGATATATAGAATATAGATTAGATATAGATATAGATATAGATATAGATATAGATATAGATATATATAGATATAGATATAGATATAGATATAGATATATAGATATAGATATCTTAGATATAGATATAGATATAGATATAGATATAGATATAGATATAGATATAGATATATATAGATATAGATATAGATATAGATATAGATATCTATAGATATAGATATAGATATAGATATATAGATATAGAATAGATATAGATATAGATATAGATAGATATAGATATAGATATAGATATAGATATAGATATAGATATATAGATATAGATATAGATATAGATATAGATAGATATAGATATAGATATAGATATAGATATAGATATAGATATAGATATAGATATAGATATAGATATAGATATAGATATAGATATAGATATAGATATAGATATAGATATAGATATAGATATAGATATAGATATAGATATAGATATAGATATAGATATAGATATAGATATAGATATAGATATAGATATAGATATAGATATAGATATAGATATAGATATAGATATAGATATAGATATAGATATAGATATAGATATAGATATAGATATAGATATAGATATAGATATAGATGTAGAGCTAAGTTATTTAGCGAGAGGAACTGCTTCCTTAGTCATTCTCACGATTGTATCTGTTGCATTCACGACTTTTACACTCCCACGATGACATTTAAGTTATATTAAATTTAACGAGCAAAGAACTGGAAGATATCTATCAAACGACTTCCTAATAAGTTGTCAAACATCCTCGCAGGTATTTCAACACTTTGAAACTAAACATTTTTGCTATGTGCCCCCCAAACACCCGACTGACAACAATTTTCGCAACAAAATATTTTCGAGTTGGAAAAACGAAACGTAAAACGTTCTTTGGCAGCACGCTTCGAACATCGTAGACCAGACACAAACAATGCCGTAATGACCCACTCAACAGGCAGGCAGGCAGGCAGGCAACCACACAACAACAACAACAACGACAACAACAACAACCATCTTATATGATAGAAAGATGGCATCATAACTTAAGCATAAACGTCACCATTAAAATATTGGCAACAATGCCCAAAAGCGGCTTCAAGTGGCCCAAACTGCACTCGTCGCCAAGGTGCAGGCGGCGCAGGTAAGAGTGGGTAACCCAGGCGGCTAACACAGTGCACCACTGACTGCACCGCAAAATGATGCCAACTCAATAGAAGCACATCGAACGACGCCTTAAGAGAGTGGCCAAATGCAAACCAGTTAAGAGCCAGGTCGAAGAGATACAAAGCCAGATGCCGAGAGTCAGCCACTGGCGATACCAGATTCCGACACACTGAGCCGGAGCTGAGCGAAAACGAAATCAAACTGAAACCGAAAGTCAATCGGCGCTGAGCTCCCTCCAAAGCCGAGGCCCCAAAGCGGCGCCACTTCTGTCCGTCTCTTTGCGAAGAAGAACGCGTAGCAAATATCAAAGAGATATCACAGCTGCAGTCGCTGCCGCTGTCGCAGTCGCAGTCGCTGTCTGCGTCGGCTGCGCATGCTCATTTTTGGCGTCTTCAAGCAAATCGCCCAACTGGCAAAGGTTTCAGTCGTAATTTTGGCAGCCGAACGTGCGGAGCTTTTGGCCAAGAGACGCGCGTGCCACAACAATAACAACAACCACAAGTCTAATTGCAACAAGTGCGTAGTGTGAGTTAAAGCTGAAAAAAGTATTTAACTGAAATCAATTTCAATAAAAAAAAAAAACGAAAATCAATCCGAAGATCTGCCTTAAAAATGCCTATGTTTTGTTAAGTTTTTATGAGCCGCAAGTGCATAAATATTGTTGAGGCTAATGCAAAAGTACTTCAAACAGAGCTCAGCAGCAGCAGCAGAAAGTGCGAATCATAAAAGTACACACAACTATTTGGCTATAGATACAAATGTATCTGCAAGTGCGCTGCATGTATATCTCGTAAGCTGTATCTGGTTAGCGTGCAAGGTTCAAATGCACGGCAAACACTTGCCAAACTCAACTCTGTTGTTGTTTTTTGTTTTTTATTTTATGTAAATTATGACTTTTGTAATTATCGCACTACAACTAACAACAACAAATTGCAGCTGCCATATGCAATCGGCAATCGACAGACAAAAATAAATTAAAAATAATAACGACTTGTAAATATTTGAAGTTTGCGCTTTTAATTAAATGAAAAATTGCAATCAAATTTGATTAACATATAACATGGCAACAAACATGGCCAAAACCAAAACCAACAACGACAACAACAACAACCACAACTAGTGAGTACTCAAAAAGTCGGCCGGCCGAACTAACCGCAGAAGATCCAAGACCAAAAAATATACCAAAACCGTGGAAAAGCGTCAAGTGTGAGGTTCTCGTGTGATCTGCGATCATTATTGCTTATGAGCTTATGAGCAGGCACTCTATATGTTAGTTTGCGAACAGGTCTGCAAATCTGGTAGCTGCATTAATTACAAATCTATTTAAATGAGTCTGACAGCCCGTCGCGCCGCAGGTGAGCTGCAACGAGCCGCAAGTTACGAGCCAAGTGCCAAAGATGATCATTTTAAGTGATGTCGCAAGCATCTGTTGCCAACGGATTTATCTTTAAATGATAATGAGGTGCAATTCCTAAGAATCTACAGCTCAGTAAAAAACTTGGACATGTTGATTACGTTGCGAAGTTAAAGACTTGACGCGACTTGAAGTCTAATGAAAAAGTGACTTTGAACAAAAACTCTTGCGAAGTTAAAAGGAATTCAAAAAAATAATAATATTTTAATAATATAAAAGCAAATTATTTAATAATTAACTTTTTAAATCAAAGTTGAAGTTGAGTTCATGTGTTAATTTGACTAAATCGTTTATGGATGGTTTCTGTAGACAGCTTGACAAGAATTCTATTGTGATCAAGTCTAGCTGCTGTCTAAAAAAAAATTGAATAAAATTAGACCCAGAAGGAGAAAAACATTCTCGTACAATTATTTGGTCATAAACGAAATTTGAATGTGTATACGCAAATATTTTGAGAATATAATTCTCACTAAAAAATATTAATAATAGCCATGTTTCGTTTTCAAGATTAATATTGTGATACAATCATATGTTGAGGATTATTTTGAATAAAATAGTTGCTTATATTTTATTGAATACAATTTTAAATAATTGTTAAATCGAATCTTAAAAAATATTTAAGCCAATGAGTTAGTGGGCTGTGATTCAGACGAGGAGTAATAAAATTCCTTGCATTTTAGTTTTGCAAATTATTACAAATTTGTAAATAGAAAACAATAGCAAACTTCTTAAAATATTGCTCTCAAAGAAACTCCCTCCCAGATCATTCTTGATATTTCTTGTAGTTATTTTTGGAATTTATGTTTGTAGCTTCGACATTAGTTCACTCAGATGTTTTATTGTTTTGAATATGTGATATTATATGCATTATTGATTTTTTCTAAAAATACTTTTTTATTTAAATCAATAAATATTCAAATGAGTTGCTATAAGAATTATTGATTTGATTGCACCAGCCTCAATTAAATTTGCAACTGTCCATCACATTAATAGACAAGATTTTAAAATTATTATTTTACGGCGTGCTGTCAAGTACATGTAATAAATAAATTTATAGTATAATATAATATTAATTTATTACATTTATTAATAAATTTAATGTTCTTATATGACTTCTATTCTGAATAAACTAATAGCGATTACATTAATAGCGTTTTAAATAGAAATCCTAAACTTAATTATTCAAATCCTTTATTGTTTTGACTATTTCAAATGGAATTTGAATACCTTATGACTGTCATTTTCTGCCTCTCTTTAAATACTTTTGATTTGATTATTGAATAGTTAATGTACATTTGATAAGTCCCAATGCAGTTCACCTCGTCGTCAGTCACTTTTAGCAGTTCACGACAATGATCGATCACACTTCACTTCACTTAGCTCATTTTAGCTCTCCTATGATGAAGTACGAGTATGTAGGTCGCTTTTCTCACCCCCAAGTGCAACATCCTTGGCATACTCTATCAATTATCGATTATTCACTGCCATGACGCATCGCAAATGCACTCACACACAGTGAGACTCATTGAGAAGAGAAACAGACAACTAGCAAATTACTTTACAAAATTGTAACATGCACAAATATGAGCATATAGTCGTTCGGCTGCCATAATCCACATCCACAGAGCAATCGACAAGCACACAGAAAACACATCCACCCGCTGCCGAAGCAGCTGGCCTCAGTTAGTCGGTCCTCCCCCCCGTTGATGGCTCGTAGCTGTTGGCCAACTGTGGCGAACTATGGCTGGCTCGCTGGCTCACCTCGCACATCTTGGCCGGCACTTGGGTAGATACTTAAATGCTTACGTGCTGGCTAGTACTGTACAGCCAAATAAAATCAAAAAGCATAAACAATTTATTTTACAAAAATAAAAAATAACTTTGAACTGCAGTTGCACACATCGACTACAGCATCTGTTTTGGCTGCAGCTTTGCTTCTGGCGCAGATTATAGCCACAAAATGACTTAACTTATAAGCAACTCAATGCCTGCCTGGCATTTGCAATGGCTGTTGTTGCAGTTGCAGTTGCTGTTGTTGTTGCCGAAGCTGAAGCTGAAGCTGATGCCGCAACAAGTTCGTGTAATCAATGCAATTTAGTCGCTTGCCATGTCAGGAATGTGGTGCATAGGTCGACTGCTAGTTAGCCACAATGCGAAACACGTCTCGTCCGAGTCTAATTCCAAGTCTCTGCCTCTGTCTCGACTCCGAGACCGAGACCGAGTCCGAGTCCGAGTCCGAGTCCGAGTCTGAGTCTGACGTGTGAACAGACCGCCAGAATATAGAGAGTTGTGCAATAGATCGAGCATAGATTGAAGATTGCACTAACCACGTATATTCGTGGTGCCCACTTGATGGGGCATTCAGGCGTAAATTCATTGCTCAAAGGTGTTCTAATGGTTGCCCAAATGAGCCCCCGATGGGCCATTGTGTACAACATGTCTACATGGTAGCACTAATACTTCACCTGTTTGATATTACAAAGTAGATATTACCTGCTATTAAACGCAGCTACAGTTACTAACTAGAGGTGAGAGGCGCAAAACAAGTTACGATTGCCAATTGCCAAGAATTCGCCAACGAACCGACAAAACCTTACAGAAACTTGTTTGGGGTGTTACGAATAGATTCTATGAGCTTCAGATTATCAAAGTGTATTGTTATTTGCTGCATTTCCAGTTCCTTAATCTTCTTGTCTAGTTTTAAAGCATATTCATCATCTATTTGAATAAAGACATACTTATTGTTTCGATTTGATATTGAATAATCCAACGTTTGAATATTTGAAGCTTTTCATAAAGTTAAATACTACCAGCATAAATTTGTGCACGGTTTTGACTTGTTCCACTGATTGATGTCAATCCTAACGGATTTTATATTAAAGACATTAATTTCGAAGGTTTATATCTAAACATTATTGCTGTATATATTTATAAAATTACCGAATTAAAATTTGTTGTATTTATTTTTTTACAATAACCCATTAAAATATTGCCTATTTCTTAGAAGTTTTTCTTTTAATTTCCTTTGACAAGATAGTTAAATTTCTGTTACCTATTTCGTTTTTACATACATATGTATAAAGTTTCTGCAGCTGTATATTTTTGGGACAAATTTTATTATAAATATTGGAAAAATGTGAAAAAAATATGAATAATATAATTTGTTCAAGTCCTAGTAAAGCCTTCCCCTTTACATCGATTGCCAAAAGTATTCCGAAATCCTTTCTGATTTAAATGTAAAAAACCTTTTAGTTCTCTTTTACACAGAATTGTGTAATAAAATTAAACATCTGAAAATGCCTTGAGCTTTTTATTAACCAAAGAATTGAGCAATTTAGAAATTATATAAAATAAAATATCCGTTGCTGGATCCACTTAAACATCATTTAGCTTTGTAATTTTGTACATCACGGCACATTTCCCAGATGACTTAACCGCCTGGCCATAGAGTTTTTCTCCGATCACGCGCATCTCACATTAGTTAAGTGTTGTCTTATGAGGCAACTGCGGAACACATTCGCTCGACCATTAGCAGCTTTATAGTTCGAATCAGCAACGAGTTAAGTGAAGCATACGTAATTGCACTGTTTATGCTGTGGGCAATGAGTTACACCCATGTCTGCCTCAAGGCGACCCTAAAGCAAGGTTCTTTAGAGCCCGTTTAGCCGGCCGTCAATTGCTGTTATGACCTTTTGTATTTGGCTACAGCTTGGCAAGCAGCTGTTTTCCCGCCACACAACTGACCTTAGCAAATCTTCGAGCCAAAATTATAAAGCTGCAAGCGATGCTATTAATAACTGCCCAGCGAATTTTGAACAGTGCATTGCGAGAGAGAGGGAACCGCGGCCCAAAGAGGGCCAGAGTGCCAGAGTGGAACCGAGCCGAGATTCGAGAGCTGTGCTGCAGCTCATTAAGCGACCAACGAACGGGCAACAGCTGTTGATGTTCGCTGTTCAGTGCTTTGTTGTTCGTCTCTTTGCCACAGTCTCTGCCCAAGCTGCAGCTATATGGGGGCACTTGAGCCGCACTTTGCAACGCCAGGGCAGACAGGCAACCAGCCAAGACGCGGCTCTAAATGAAAACAAAAGTGAAAAGGTCAGCACCCAGGCAGGGAGTCGAAAATCAACAAATGGCAGACGCAGACAAAGACGCAGATGCGGAGCTAGATGAATATGAAGCTCCGACACTCAGCCAAGTGTAGCGCGCCAAGCTCAAGCGATTTGCTAGGTATACTCTTACTAGAAAGAAGTATCACACCTAGCTTAAAACTTGACTGAACAATATGAAATAGTTATACTTTTATATATATTATATATCCTTAAATAGAAATCGACAGCTTTATGCTATTAAATTGAATATAGCAGCAATTCATAAAAAGCATATTTCGTGTTCTAACAGCTTTAAAGTTATTTCAAATGATCTAATAACTCAACTGGCCATTTTTATTTGAATAATTAACTGCTGTCTTCTTTTGACTGTTGCAATAATAAGTCTCAGCTCTTTTGATTGAATTGTTAACAATAAATTGTTGCTCAAGCTCTAACCAGTAAAAGACTCACATTATGAGCATTTTTTAAAATCATCCCTTTACTTATCTACTTAGTATACGATCAGCATAAAATTGATTAGTACAAGGATTATTCTGCAACTCACCAAATGTTTTTCTAAGTCTTGACATAACATGTTTAACAAAATAATACTTATAGCTATTAAGCTATTTAGATCAATGTCCTCCTCAGTTCTAAAATTGTGTTAAATTTTTCTTTATAAGGTACATTTGTAGTGTATTTCTAGATTTTGTTGGGCCTTTATATCTCTTTTTTTTTGCCCGTTATTGGCCGTTTTCCTGCTAACAAGTTGCGCATGCGCTTGTCTTGGCCCAGAGGCGCAACATTTGCAGCCAGTTGCGATTTGGCACGGCTCAGGCTCAACTTGACTCGTTGGGTTGCCCAATGTGCGAGTACTTGCTAAAGCCATTCGCATTTTAATCTTTCTAAACTATTGGGCAATACTTTTGGGGCATCTGGAGGCCAGGCCAATATGCGATTATCTACTGCAGTTGCAGTTTGTTGCGGATGGGAAACCGAAATCAAAAATTGCGGCAATTTGAAGAAGCTAAACGTGGTTTTGTGGTCATTAATTGTGCCTGCTGCTGTTGTTGTTGTTGTTGTTGTTGTCGTTGGAAGGTGCTTTGTTGTATTTAATGGACTGGGAAATTAGGCAGGGGAAAAAATGCGCGTAATTGAAGAAGCAGCCGTGAACTGGCATCGAGCGGCGGCTGAGTCGAACCAAGTCGAGTGACAACTTTCAAATGGAAATGAATTATTGGCAGCACTTTCATTTTGTGGCACATTTGCAATCCGATTTCCTTTCCCAATACATTTTGCAGGAGACACGACCGAAATTTATCCGAAGCCAAAAACCAAACAACTTTGACTTGAGCCCTCCCGAAATTGGATTTGGATCTGCCGCTGATTCCTTGTGATCGCTCTGACATTAGCAAATGCGGCACAAGAGTCGACGCGACGTCTGCTTTGAGAGACAATAGCAATTACACCCAGACTACAGACGCGCAGCGATTGCTTATGTAATCTTTGCCAGCAGCCAGTCAGACAGCAATTGACATTTGGAGCTAAGACGAGGGCGCAACAAAAAAAAAATAAAACAAAAAAGTTAAACCTCGCTAGCTGCTGATCATGGACGGACACAAGCCGCTTGAAGATGCCGCTGGCTTGGCTAATAATGAGGCATCATCAACAGCAGGCAGCGTCAACGGGAACGGTCTGCGTCGTCAGCCGACCAAATATCCGCACGGCCTCAATATAACTGTGCAGACCATCGATGATGCCAAGGCTGATGACTACTCCCGCGCCTCCACATTAAGGAGCAGCAGCAGCGGCAGCGATGCCGAGTCCTGCTGGACCGACACCCAGAAGTATCGCATCGGCATGCTGGGCAGTCCCGAGACGCTGGCTGAGCTCCAGGTGCGACGCTATAAGTATCCCCTGACGGCCAACTATTATCTGAACCGGGCAGCTCCCTCCGCTGGCCAGCAGCAGCACGAGAAGCCCACGCCCCTGATGCTGTTGGGCTATGCCAGGCGCGCCTGCCGCTGGAAGTATCTGCGCTGGCCCATCATCTTTGTGGCCAGCGTGCTGCTCTTCTTCGGACTGATCACCTACTGCCTCTGGCTGCACGACGTCAGCGTCGCCCGAGCTCGTTTCCTGCAGCGGCGCTACGAGGCGACCAGCTCTAGCTCGACCACAGAGTGGGAGGGCCTACTCGATGAGGAGACCACGGAGGTGTTGGCAGCTACCACAGCGAATTCCAATGTTATGCAAGAGTCAACGCGACTGAGAGCTATCGAAATAAACAGGGAGCACACGACATCCATGTCCGTCGCGGAGGCGGAGACGCCCACGGGAGACGATGACTATGATGATGTACTGCTGCCTGCAGACAGTATTCGCTTCACCTCTGGCCACCAGAACAGCTTCGGCGTGCCCATCGAACAGGATAAACGAATGCTGCAGCTACTCAAAGATGTAAGCATTCAACGCCAGAGTATTTGGTTATAAAGTTGCCAGCATCTTTGATAGAGGATGACAAACGAATTTTAGTGTTTTCCCCTTTTAAAATGATTGTTAAAATTAACTCTGACATTCCATTTAAAAAGCGCACTTTCTCTTCTCAAAAAAATTACATTTTTTCTTTCTATGCTACAATTTTGAAAACGAAATAATTTATTCACACGTAATTTTAATTTTCTAACGATAATTTGTTTCCCCTAAAGAACTAAACAAGTTCCAATTTTTGAGTTACCCAGCTTCACGAAAAACTTCAGAACCTTATTAGTGCCGCATTTTATTTTTCTCTATAAAATCGTAAATATATTTTTCATATGCAGTTTCCGTTCCATTGTTATCTTAACAAGTGAATAATTGAAGAACTAAATTAGTTCTAATTTTCGAGTTTCCAATTTAACAAAAAACTTTAAAAACGTTTTGAATGATTCCACGTCTTAAAGTAAATATTTAACAAGAAAATTGGTTTTTCTTCAAAAAACCTTCATCACATGCACTTTTGAAGCTATTGCCGAAACCACAGTCCACACCCCCCGCCAATGTGCATCTGTTGACCCGCGTGTCGCCGACTCTGCCACCGCCCTCGGGGGTCAGTGGCAGGCCGACTGAGGCGATGACCACGACGCCAGCGAGCAGCATTGGCAGCGGCTGCATCTCAACGGCATTGCCCATGTGTCGCGGTGTTCTGGACTATGATCTGACCTACAACAATGGGAATGGAGCGCCACGGGACGCCGCCTCAATGGAGGCCTATGAGCAGCTCATCAGCGCCAACTGTTCGGCACGTGCCGTAGAGTTTGTCTGCGCCGCGCTGGAGCCCGAGTGCCGGCCCTTGCACATTGGACAGCTGTCGCCGTGCAGGCGCATTTGCAAAGGTAACAACGCAGCAGAGAGAGTTGGTGGAAGGATGAGGTGGTGGCTCATTAATCAGCTGCGCTGTTTGCTTTAGCCATACTGGAGGCCTGTTCCATTGTGATCGCGAACTCGGACCAGCTGAGTGAGCTGTTCGACTGCAGCCAATATCCGGATGCCCATGAGACGCACAAGTGTGAGGATCCCACACGCAGACGTAACTTTTGCTATGTCAATGAGTTCCAGTGTCACGACGGGAGCTGCATTCCGCAGCAGTGGCAGTGCGACAACATCAAGGACTGTGCCGGCGGCGAGGACGAGGATGAGCAGTGTCTGGTGTGCGATCACGAGGAGTTTCGCTGCCGCTCCAATGAGAAGTGCATACCGGAGAATCTGCGCTGTGATCTCAACTATGACTGCTTCGATGCCAGTGACGAGGAGGATTGCGACGAGTACGGCTCCGGCGATGCGGCGCCCTTTGACGAGGCCGAGCTGAACGCCTTTCCGCGCATTTTCTCCTACGCCAGCTTCCTGTCGCCAAACGAGACGAACGAAAAGCTATACACTTACATCACAGCCACCACGGATGAGGAGGCCGGCACTGAGACCAAGTTCCAGGTGCATCAGGTCGCAGCGCCCGCGCCAGCAGGGAATGCCAGCTCAGAGGAGCCGGCAGCAGGTGGCGGGCCCAAGGGCTTTGGTAAGCTTTGGCTTCAATTCATTCCACATTTGGCTCATCTCTGCACGCGCTCTAGTTAACTTTCGGGACAGCAAGGAGATCATGATGACCAGCGATTCGGAGAACAAGTTCAAGTATTCCGCCCAACGTGCCAATCGCACCACTAGCAAGTTCAGCATATCCACAGCCACGGTGCCCACCCGAACCGCCAGTGCGATCCCACCCTCGGCTCTGGCACAGCAGCGCGAACGGGAGCGCATCGCGATCAGCAGCTCCAGCAGCAGCACGAGCACCACGTCGAGCACCATGGCCACCCCCACCAGAGCACCAGGACGCTGTCTGCCCCACGAGTTGCGCTGCGTAAGTGGCAAGTGCATAACCGTTGATCAACTGTGCGATAAGGTAGGCAATCCATGGGAATTCCGGGACTCCATTCTCAAAGCATACTTTCTTCCTTTCCGTTGAGCACAGCAAATAGACTGTCCGGATGCGGCCGACGAGATCATGTGCGTCTATCGCGAACGACCCAGCGTGCGCGGACTAACCACTACAACAACAATGAAGACCACGCCCACCACAATACTAACAACAACAACAGCACCAGCAATAATAACAACAACAACAACAACAGCAGCACCTACAACAACGCCGCCAATGACCACAACGAGGCGTTCGGTGCGAACCAGCCCGAATCGAAGTCGAAAGCCTAAGTCCTAGACAGCTAGGATATTAGCTGATGTACATTATATCAAATCTTATACTTATATTAATATTTATATATATCTTTCTCTTTTGTATCTTTCGAATGCGCGCTCGCTATATGTATGATATATTATTGGCTAGATCGTAAGTTGTTAGTAGATTGTTTGACTATTTTTATGTACCAACTGCCAGACGTGTGTTTGGTACGTGTGTGTCTCGTAGCAATAATAAAGCTAAGATAATAGATAATCGACGGTCAAATATGGGTAAGTGAAAAGGGCATAAAACAGCTCCAGATAGCTTAAGCGCTCCGATTTCTATTGTTTTCTCTTTTGGGCTACCTTGGCAGGAGCATAACAAATGTTCCATTGTTTTTTCTAGTAAATAACCAGAGAGCGCCACAACAATCAATAGCAGGCCTCTCTCCTCAATTCAAATTCCGTACAATACCTTTGAAATTTCAAAATAAAATCGATACAAATAAAATATAAAAAGAAATAACAATTAAGCCCTGGACAATATTACAATTTCACGGCGACCTTCAAGGCGAGGCGTTGCCGTCAACCCACGCACCGAAAGTCATTCAAGACCTTTGCCCAATTCAATTAACAGGCCCATTGTCCATTATCGGTATCGGGTAGAGCCCATTATCTACACAAGCACGGCTGACTGCTCCGAGTGTGCATTAGAGGCACAACCACATGACATTCACCCACACACAAAGCGACTAGAAATGTAACATAATAGCCACTCAGGCTGCGCCACACGACCAAATGCAACACGGAAGACAACGGGGAGACAACACGTAGGCAACGGAGAGACAAGTGACAGCGGGGAGACAAGTGACAAGGGGAAGACAACTGGCAACAGACAACATCCAACATTTGGACCAAAGCACTTGTCAAATGAGCGCAGCAGGCAAATCCACAAATGCCAAGCAGATTAAATTGCAGTTCAGGCCCAAGTGACAAGTTTCAAGCCGCGCCAATATAGAGATGAGCGTATGAATAATTCACGAATTATAAATTTAAAACTCACGAATTTTCTCTTGACAATGTTTATAATAATTTTTCTGAATTATTATTGTATTGCATACATATTAAGGGGAAAACACTTTTAAAA
Organism: Drosophila virilis; assembly: GCF_030788295.1. Classification (NCBI taxonomy): domain Eukaryota; kingdom Metazoa; phylum Arthropoda; class Insecta; order Diptera; family Drosophilidae; genus Drosophila; species Drosophila virilis. Next base: position 12,041,222 of record NC_091546.1, on the reverse strand, counting down.
TTTTGAAATATTTCACTTAAATACTGACGTTAAAAACGTTCCAAGCAGAAATATATATTGGTTCCTGATTTAATGACTCTAGCTTCTAAATTGTGAAAAGCTTCAAATTTATATTAATTTAGTTGGTGCCGAAATATATGCAGGCAGAAATACGTTTTCCTAAATTTCAGAAAATCAACATAATAATAATTTTCCAAATTTTAGAAAATTTTCTTGGTAAATCATCAAAATGATAGATTGTTTCTTGTCCACTATTCGATATTTTTGACCATATGCCATATTGAATACAATGACATATATGTATTGATCAGGGAGTTGTGAAATTTTCCGTGCTGAATCTAGGAAAAGATTTGTAGTACCTTTTCAATTATGTCTTGCAACTAGTCGTGTGTATTTGTGATGGTCGTGCTTTCGTGTAGATTTTACACGCGCCCAACTCTAAGCCCAGGTCTTAAGTCCACATTTGCAGCCGACCGGACGTTGACAGCTCTGCAGTGGCCACATACCAGAGCACTCTTTTGGCACAGGGGCTGTTCCGAAATCGGTAACTCGAGCCAAAGGACGAACCCGAAGCCGAATGCTACCACAGAAGTTAAATGCATTTTGATTTCACCCCCCTGACAAAAAAAAAAAAAAAAAAAAAACAAAATAAAATAGGGAAAAAATCAGACGAAACGACCTTTTTTGTTGGACTGATTTTGCTTTTGCTGCCTTCTGATTGATTGCCATCAGAGATCCGCTTTTGGCATGACGGCAAATGCGATTTGATTGCTGCCGTTGTTGTGTCCTGCACAATGACAATAACTATTAATATATGTTTTCAGCAATCCCTAATCCTGCGAAACAACTTTCATGCGCAATTGCATCATCAGTTGCAGTCCCAGTTTCCGATTAAATTGCAACGCAAAATGGGATAAAAAACGAACTTTTTTTTTCGTTTCTTTCTTCCTGTGTTTTTTTTTTCCAACTTCTGTAATTTTGGGTTATCGTCGGGCATTTGATACATCTGATTCGTCGCCCATTTTTGACAGCTGTCCCTCGTCTACATTTTCACCTTAATTAAGTGATATTAATCGTTTCGCCAAAATACAGAAAAAAACGAAAAATAATATACATTCTGAACCCTAACAACAACAATTTATGAACGCCCTCTTCAAAAAGGGCTGCCTACACTTTAGCGGGTGGGCGTTGACCTTAATCTGACAGCCGAAAGCCGGCTAAAAGGAAAAGCAGCAGTCATTTTGTGGGCATTAAAAGCTTTTCACAATTTCACTTGGCTTGTCCTAGGCCTCGTCTGAGTGTTTGGGCACACGCATAATTTTCATTTAGTGCCCCTTTTGTGTACCCTTTTTCTGTTGGCTGCTGTGCGACCCTTGCCAATATTGTTAATGGACCCGATTGTAATGGGCCATTTGGGTTTGGGGCTCTTTGGCTATGGCCATATGTGCGCATATGAATGTGTTGTTATCTATGCCTGGCCAGGCCATAAAATTAATGGCTAGTGCGCTGCCAAATGGAGCCTTGAACCAGCATTAACCCAGTGACCTTTGCCCCAAACGACAAATTAGTAATTGAAATTTGAAGTTCAAGTTAAGTGAGCTCACTCCAGAGACTAAGACAAGCTTTTGGTCTTTGCACATTGTCACGCACAAAGCCCAAAAACCTATGGGATAGAGGGCCAACTCTTTTAAGTCGAATACTTTTCAAGTCCAACAGGTATGTCATGTTAATCTTCATTTATGTTAGCACACCCAAAGCCGTATCAGTAGACACCCAAAGACCTATCGGATTAGCTAGGCCTTGATTTACCAAATTTAAGTTTTAGCCGACCGCTTACTAAACTCTTAAATTATAAAAGTATTTGTTATAATATGCAAGCTACAAACTTGAGTAAAGGCATTTGAACTTTAAAGTTAATACAAAAGTCTTAAGTCCGTTCTTTAATATGCTAAAAAAATGTAATTCCGACAAGTTCTCTCGACATGTCTAGGCTCTCCCATCTAGATCCTTTACTGAAAACAAAGACTTTTTTTACTTATAGAAACTATTTTAGAAACTTCATCCTCAACGCTTAAAATTAATTCGACAACTTAGCTTTTGCTTTGAGCCTTCAAAGACTAATAAAGTTCGTTAGCTGCAAGATATTACCAATAGATCACATCTTATATATGTAACATTAAGTTGAGTAAATTTTAAAATATTTAAAAATTAAAAAATATTTCAACTTCATAATCTTGCGTAATGATACCCCTTCTGAGTCTTTGAACTTCAAACATAATTCAGCTTAGCTCAACTCTTAACCCGGCACATGAATGCGTTAAGCATTAGGCTTAAGCTGTCTTGACAAGTCCTGTCGGTCGTAACTCTAGGGACCTATCGGACTAGCTGAACTCTTAACCTTAAGTGCCAAACTCTTCAACTAAATGTAAGAAAGAGAACCCGTTCTTACATTTCATTTTAACCCTTGGGTGACCTTCTGCGTATCCTTCGAGGCGACAGCTCTCTGGAACGAGTCTTGGCGCAGCTACTGGCATGTCCCGTCGTGTGCTCTAAATGCACACCCGTAATTACGAGCTCATCATATCGTGCGCATAGTTACGCTTGATCGTTTTTAAATTGCGAGCGGCGCACTTCCGCCCAGAAGCAGAAGGAGAGCATGAACAGAAGCCGACCCAATGTGGATTTAATGGGCGAAGGCAATGTCGGCACTTCAAGAAGTTGACATAATTATGCCAGCAGCAAGACACCATCGGGACGTTTATCGTTGATTGTGCTACCCCCTTTGCGCAGGATCTAAGGAGTCATTGTCTCGGGCAACGGGCAACCCTTAGGCCTATCAAGAGTGCAGCCTGCACCCTATACTCTTTGGCCTGCTGGCTTGGGATGCCGATAATGATGATTCTTATGCTGAAACATTCCATTGCGACAGTTGTTACTGTTGCCCAAGGAAATGGGCGTGGCACGCCCCACTGTGATTTGCATAGCTGTCAAAAGCGACACAAAATCAACGCTAAGTACAGTTGGGTCATTCAAGCAGAGCGAGAATCTCGAAAATCATTAGGTGCATTTTCCAATTGATTTCACGCGCTAACCACAAGAAAAATCAAATAAAATAAAATAAAAGAAAAAACCAAAATCGAAATCGAAAGAAAACAAAGCAACTCTCGACCAAAATCAATAAGCAGCAAAAGGCAACAAACAAAACCGAGAAGAGGCAACCGCAACACGAGGCAAACTCGCAACAAGGCGAAAAGATTGCAAAGTCCGGACCCATGTAATGCCATACTAGCATATTCCATTCCAGACCCTAACAGACCAGACCCCATCAGGCCAGACAATTGTTTCATTGTGACCAGCTTGTCACGTAGGGAAAGCCAGTCGGCTGCTGCTGCTGCGTTTGTCGTGTCTCCTGTCGCATTGTTGCAAAATTGATGAGGCGCAATAGATTTCCGTATGCCTGTGCCTCAGCTGAGCCCTGTCGATGATGCCATCCCAACCATCCCTAGCCGATTGCCACTGCAAAAAATTAGACATGAAGTGTACCCTTCAATATGCCGAATATTTTATGCTCTTTTCTAACAAAAAGTCCAACACTCTGAACGTAAATAAATATTTATATATATACTAAATGGCATGAGGCAGTATCTATGCACGATACATTGCGTGCCTGGATATTATATATTATAGTAAAATTGCAAATATCTGCTGCAATACGTTACGCAATTCATGACACAATTGTAATACCCTTTGCAAGGGTATAAACAGTAGGAAAATGCGGCAATACAAAGTGAAAATTGCTTCTGGGCAGCATCTTTTTACGCCTGATTGAAACTCAAAAGTGTTTTGGACTGCCTCTAAAACACACGTGATGTGTCTGATGTGTGCGGCTCTTGCCTCGGGTTTTGCCATTGATTTGAGAAGGCTGCTGCCCCCACACACACGCACAACCCAAGTGCTGGGTGCCTCACTCACCCCACGAGGCGGCTGAATGTAAACAAAATGTGTCGAAAAAAAGCAAACACCACACGTGGAATGATTTACGGGTGCTTTGGCCGGGCAACAACAGAGGAAGGGCAGCCGGATATCAGCATAGCAGGATAGCGGGATGCAGGATGCATTTGTCAACTGATTTGCATAAATGGTCATTAAATCATGTCGCTGGCCAATAGTTGTTGCCATGCTCAAAACTTGCTCATGTCCAGTTTTTAGCAAAACCCAAAAATTTCAAAGTCTCCCATCGTTAATTGTCGTCGTCGTCATCGTTGTTGTGCCTCACATGGAGCGGATTACAACAACAAATACAATTTGCCGACGCTCTGAATGTCAAGTTCAAAATGATTTACAGACTTTTTGTAGCGCCCCTTTGAGGGGTAATTAATTGGCCAGCTGGAGCTGTAACTGTGCAAAAGGGGTAAAAGGTTGGGTTTGGCATTGCCAAAGCCAAACAAAATGTTGTTAGTTGGAAAGATGAAAAAGAAGCCAGTGAATGTTTTTATAGTCATGCCGACATATGCTGATTTTGGCCCTAATGAGCGGCCACTTTGGCAGAGCGGATGAGCCAGCGGCTCATTAGGGCCAAATACACGAAGCTGCAGAGAAAGCCCCATGAAATATGACCTAAAAAATATATATACTCAAGAAGCATTTGTCCTGATCCGCCAAAAATAGTAAAAAAAAACTCAACTAAATGCCGGAACTTGGCTTGAACCCATTTACACACAAAAATGATTCGAAACTCGAAAAAATCAGTAAATAATAAGTGAAAATGTGGGTAAAATAAAGCCTCTGCAATTGGCTACAAAACTACTTTTGAATATCTGCGCATAGAATAATTTCTTATAATTTATCACTGATAAAATTATTTAGAAACATTTAGTCCGAACAAAGCCGGCCAACCGCAGCTAGAGGTTATATAAATCAACTACTATTGTAATGCCCTAAAAGGATACTAACCCATTGCCCATACCAGATATGGACAGACCTAATGAAGACAATCGTTAAGCAGCTGTTCGCCCTCTGACGATGACAACTTGGCAGCAGGCACTGTCAATGCTACAGCTACAGCAATAGCTTCAGTTACAGATACTTTGCTTCTACATCCAATGAATGGCCCCATGCACATAATCTCAAAGGCGCGGCAGTTACAAAAGCCTCGCATATCAATGACTAATAATCCAACCATGGCCTCGACTAACAATGCAATTTTCTTATTGTTGCAGACAGATAACGAGTCGACAGAGAGGGGGAGAGAGAAGAGAATTGTGGACAAGAACAGGACATCTGTCATTCAACTCATTCAAGTCATTCGGTCTGTGACAGTCGCTGCACATGACTAATTATGGATTGCAGCTTGTCCACAATACCAAGACCATGACCGAACCTGACGCCGAGCTCCTTTTGGCCAGAGCTAATGATGCCTGACAGACACTGACGCGGTTCGGGCCAACTTATAGGTTGCCGGGTAGCGTGAAATATTTGCCATCAAAATAGATACAAAACATGCTCATAAGATACAAAACAACAACAACAGCAACAAGAACAACAACACGCAGAATAACAACACTTACAAAGTAAATTAACTTTTATCGAAGCATATTTTTGCGCCCGCTTTCAATATCAGGGTGTAGTGTGTGGGGGGAGGGGCAAATCTTGAGGCCTGGGCCTGGGCATGTGACTGACTCAGCAGCTGCATAAACAAATTGCAGTCAACATTCATAATTTCCTGTTTAAATTAAAAGTCGGCCAAGAGACCAGCAACTGCCGCTGCCGATCGGCTAGTCACATAAACCATTTCCTAGTGACAAAAAATTACAGCTCCGAGGCCGGCCGAGTGAGAAGGAGAGCGAAAGATCTCAAGACTGGCCCAAGACCGCCGCGGCAACTGCAAACCACGCACAAAATCTCAAAGGCAGGCAATTAAATGTCGCCTTCAAAAACCGAAAATCCAAAAACCGGCGACCTGCTCGGTGACCACAGCAGGCGATCTATCCAACTATTATGAAAAAAAAAGCTCATGACTTCCAAGCCAACTATTTTCAAATATTCAATTTTCAGTGTGCGTTTATTGATTTTTATTATTAGCCACAAAAACCAACGACAAAAATGTAAATCGATATCGATACGACGACCAAAATTATGCATTTGATGCCAATTTGACGATTTGCCGATACGTTTTTACGAGCTACTCTTAAAACCGACCAAGAAGTATTCCAACTATATCATGCCGTTTGCTTAAGTGGGGGCGGTAAGGTTACATACTCAGAGATCATTAATATAGCCAAAAGGTAATATGCCTAAATTAATAGGTAGATGGATGGTACATATACATGAAATAGACTTCGCTAGATGAATTATCAACTGCACAACTAGATCATAGACTAGACTATTCAAGCTTAAATGTAAACGCCAAAAGGGTTAATGTTGAATAAATTTCCAAGGTTTTATAGGAACCCAGATATATCATATTGACTCCCTTTAAAATTTGGTGCCCCATCTTTCGCCTTCTAACACTTTTTACTTCGTTTGCATGCGTTCCTCTTTTCTCCATCTTTCCTATTTTTCTTTTCTACTCAATATCTCTTCTATTAATCTACGAATTCTTATGGTTAGCCAGACAGTAGAATGCTTGCTGCAAAATATCCTTATACTACTTTTTCCTTTAGTAACAAGAATGAAAATTGATCAAAAATATATTGCAATTTTTAATCCCATCATCTTTTTTCACTCTGCCTCTCTCTCGTCTTCTCTTCTAAAGTCTATTTTACTTTTCCTTCTTTCTGTGATCTTTTCCATATTTCTGAAACATTTTTGACAGAACTTTTCCCGATTGCACTGCGTGAATTTTGAAGTTTTTCCAAGTCTATGTTTTTGTCGTATAAGTTACAATCTCTATCTACTTACATTTTTCTTGCTTTCTCTGTTTATCTCTGTTATCACATAATTCTTTAGTCAATTAATCAGCAGGGTATTTAGGATTCGGCATTACGATAGCTGTTTACCATCTAGTTTTTGGCCAACTGAAGGCAACCGTTGTGGCGAAGCGGCTGCCATCGTTTTGGCAATGCCGCCGACGCCAAAGGCGAGCGGTAAACAGATTCATGCCGTCTGCCCCCTACCCCTGCCCATACCCCTACCCCATTCACCTTCTGGCACATACAGATCAGCTGCTGGCCGCCATATAATTATGGTTCGTTAACCTGTTTTTGTGGCCAGTCAACGCCGATCAACGTCAACAACGTCAACTACAAACTGGCAACTGGAAAACGGGCAACTGTCGCCTGTCGACTGGGGACTGGGGGCTTGGGACTGGGTGCTGGAGGCTGGGGCTGGGGGCTGCATATGAATGTCGTTTATCATAATCTTATCAACAATTCACATTCAATTATAAATCAATCAAAATTGCACCATTTTCATTTATTTCATTTGTTTTTTGTTGTTTCGCCGACAAATGCACGCTTTGGATTATTGGAATTGAGGCTTGGGTTGTGGCTTTGATTCAGATTCAGATGTCGATTGATATATGGCGACCGCTTGGAGCTCCCACCTTTAAGTCTAATTTAGGCAAATCGAGAATGGGTAGTCTGCAGAGTGAATTGATCGATTCGCATATCGATTGCTTTTGGTACAGTTTGTAGCTGTGGTTATTTATGGCCACTCGGTTGGCATTCTGGCTGATTGGGTCAGCTAGTCCCAGACGCTGTGGTGCGTAAATTTATCTCTCAATTGCGAATTCCAAATTGCAATTTGCAACCCCCCGCGGCACAGTATCGAACCCTCTACAAGCCCTAATCAGGGACAGAGAACCACACACACACACACACACACACACGCACACACATATGCACACTATGATTGCAATCAAGTAGCGCTCATCTCTATTATCTCTGCGGTTGCTTTTTACTTATCTCTTGCAAATCTCTGCCAAACTTAATGCTTCATTACTTTCGCTTCTGTCTGCCCTGGCAACACACTTTCAATTAGAAACCGCCCGCCATATGAGAATCCAGTGGACGAATCGCACATCTAATCAAATATCTGCACTCGCACACGTGACTGGCATATGAATAATGCAGTATTTAGCCACATACAAAGAACTCAGTTTGCATTTGCATGTTGCAAACAAAGTTAGAGACATTGACAGCTGTAGAAATAAAAAGCATATCTCTCAATATATTAGCTCAAACTAAAAGTACTCGACTCTAGTTTTAAAGAAGAGCATATAACATCATCGTCTTCATAGAAGTGGTTGATGGGGAAAGTTACTTGTTATGACAGCTGAAACTGTAAGAGAAATATAATGCACAGCTTTAAGTCAGTTAGCTTAAAATTGAATAAAATATCGCTTTAAGGTAGATTTATTTTCTATTTGTAACTACATTGATGCCCCATTCCCACTCAACGGAGATGGTTTTAAATAATAAGTTATTTCTCTCACCCATTTATGCACGCTTTAACCACAATTTTAGTTAAAATAGAATATAAATGTAAAGTCTAAATATAAATAATGGCACTTCCTTAAATGAATTCTCTCTAGATTAAATTTAAGAGCCTGGTTTCATAGTCATATCATAATTTGTTAGATTTTAAATGGGTTGAGTTACCGACAAAAACTGCTGCAATCAAACAAGAAATCAAATTTATGCAAATAATTCATCAATTTGACAAATTTCCGTAGTTACTGAACGATGTCAATTCCAATTAACATTTGATAGAGAAAAAAAATGGGAGAAGAGGAAAAACAGACAGCAAAGTGGAAACAGTTTTTAAAGCAAGTTAGCCGAACTCTAGCTGAAATTGCATATTTATCTTTACATCCCATTAGCATATGACAACATTTCGTACTTTCCATTTGTTATTCTAAATGTTATGAAACCGAAAACTTAAGAGCCCACGCATATGCAAATCAAAATTTGATGTGTTTTGTGCGCAATCTTCATCTTCAGACCTGCCCCAATCGAGAGTTCATTCGGGTTCATATTGGCATAGCCTTGAGCTGCTTTTGCTGCTGCTGCTGTTGTTGTTGTTGTTATGGCAACATATTCTATTACACAACCAAAACAGAACTGGGACCAGGCCCATCTTCAGCTAATTATGTCGAGAGTCTTAAAGCTACCCACACAAACTCAAAGTATTTATAGAAACTCATATACAGGGCGCGACGTGGAGTGAAACAAATTAACGACATTTTAAAATTGGCTACCGTAGCAAAAAACTGGCAACATTTTTAATTCTTGTTGTCGCTAATTAATTAAAAGGTGTGCCTAGGTGTGCTCAGGTGTGCTCAGGTGTGCTCAGGTCTGCTCATTGCTCAGCTTTTCAACGCGTTCTTTTTGATCATCCATCAAAGCAACTCAAGGCCACATGCAAAGTTCGAATTGAGGCAGCTGTAACAAAAATCCATGCGACATCGGCCCTAAGGCATTTGTATACACTTTTAATTGGTATTGCGATAAAAGAGGTATCATGCAGGTAGTCAAAAAGGTATTATGCAACAACACGACCTATAAAGTAATATGTCTGGCTGTCAGTCTGCCTATTTAAAGCCATCGATCTAGGGAACTTTGGGAACTAGAGCTTATATAACTATAATATTTCAAATTCGAATTTTTGCTACGCATCCATAAACAGCCCTGGTTCAAGCAACTCATCTATGGAAACTGTAACATTTAAAAATAAGCTATCGTTAATTCATTTCACCACATATACATATACACAGAATTTGCATACCTCTTATATCTTTTATATTATGTATGCATCTAACCTGATAGATATAGATACTTTTACAATTAAAAACAGACCCATCTTTATTTAATAAATTTATATTATATACTAGCAGGTATCATCATGTATATATCGAACTTGATAGATATGTATGCATTATATTATACTTATGTAATATCTGTAATATGTAAAAGAATATCTGTAATATGTCTTATTAACCTAATATTATCAAATGTCTATTAAATCTTGAATACATACTAAATACACAACCTTTGCTATAGACTCTCATAAATTATGCCCAGAATAAGATTCTTAATAGTATTTCCTGACTAATCCCATATCCATAAAAAATGCAATGGAACTTGCTTTATTCTTCTGCATCCCCTTAAAAACTTTTACATCCCAAATACTACACAAGCAAAGAAACTAAAATTTAGTTTTGATCATGATTAAAGATTGTTTCCTTTTCTATGTATTTTAATGCCATAGTCAAATTTCTGATATTCACATACTTCATAACGATTCCTATTTCTAAGGTCTGATGATACTTTATGAAGGTTACCCCTAGTCAAGCATTTTTTTCTAAACATTTTCAGGGGTGTGTTGCTCGAAATTGCAGTTGTCATTAGGCGTGTAAGGAGCGCTCCATATAAATGTGTATATGAAATTTATAAAAAAATCATTTCATATTGAGTTCTTTTTGATTTTGCATAAAAAATGCATTTGAAGAGGCAGCCCCGAGGGGTCAGCGACACCCGCTGCCGGCACAGGGGTAACATCAACAACAACACCAACAACAACAATGCCAGCCCAAATTAATAGAATAAAATCAAATCAGCGCAACGGTTCAGTTCAGTCTGAGACATAGTATATACAATTTTTTTTATGATATTTGTGACAGAAAATTTTATGCATTTTCCGACTAATTTACTGCCATGGGTTGTCCTTAATGTGCTGGCTCGGAGGGAAACTGGGGCAACAGCTGCTGCTGTTGCAAGTTCAACTAATTGCATTTAATTACGCCAAGTTGTAAGCCGAAGACGAGCACACACATAAAATCCAATCCTGGGTGTCACAACAAAAAAGGAGTGGCTTTTTGGGTCGTTCGGTCAATGATTTTTATGGCACGAGCATTTTTACGAGCAATTATGCAACATGGGGCACGAGCTGCGAACGGAACGCAGTTAGGCGGCTGCTGACTCTATGGGCAGCTGCTTAGGAGGCGTGTCCCTGACACGCTTCGACAACGTGCAACATTGAAGCGTAGCGTGGCAAATGTTGCCTGATGGATTACAGCCAACTCCTCTATCTCTATCTCTTTCTCACTCACTTGCTTTTGCCAGGACACCCCTTTTGCCTTACATTTGATTTGTGACAAATTGTCACAGTGACAGGCGTGCAACGCGGCAGCTCTATGCGACTGCGCAACTGCCACGGCTACTTGGTGGCAGCAGAGGATGCCACACACTTGAAAGTGTCGCTGCGCTGGCACAACAACACATTCGTCATTCGTAGGCGATTGACAACAACAACAACAATAGAGACTAGACACTTTTGAGGCGTGTGCCGCGATATGTCAACTGTCATTAGAGCTATCTCCAGAGTTAGGCAGCATTTGGCAGCTTGTGACAGGCGGACGTGCATGACGGACGGCAGATTTAATGCTACCTTCCCAGCGAAACCTCCTGTTCGCTGGCCTTGCCCCTGGCCAAACCTAACCCAGTTGCATAGTTTAAAGTAGTTTTGCTTTTTTCACATCGTCATTTGGACACTCGCAGCGAAAGCAACGTCGCGCTTCAACAGCAGTTGCCAGTTGCCAGTCGGCAGTCGGCAGTCGACAGTGAGGCTTATGGGCGAGGCAACTGACACATCATTGAAACATCAGACGTAGACGTCGTACAGTGGGGCCTAAGGCCGAAAAGCGTGGGCAAATTAAATATTTTTACTGAATTATTTGGTTAATTCAACAAACTAAATACTCATCGGAGTTTCTAAAACTATCTTAAATTTAAACAAAAAATGTATTTCATACAAGAAGTTCACTTTTGATCGATCGGTCCTGTTGTAATAAGATTTCGCCTCTAGTTATGTTAATGCATTGCATTTTTTGATCAAAATACTTTTATAAGCAAAAGATTTTATAGTAAAATAACTCAACTTTCGACTGATTATATCTATGTCAGCTGCATGCTATAGTGCTCCGATGAGCTTCCGGGAAGACGGAAGACTTGTAATACTGATCAGCAAATTCTAATTCCTTCTGTAAATGTGCAAATAAGTGCGTTCAGATGCTTTAAATTTTACAACAAACAATGTGAAACGACCCCACTGTTCGTCGTACGCTCAGTACAGTCGCAAAACAATGAGCTATAAATGAGCTGTTGAATGTGATAAAGCACTTAACATGCCCATAAAACAACTTGGGGAATACCTGTTACATGCACAAGACTGCAAAAACTCACAGAGATGAAAGACAGCTAATTCATAATCATCATAACCCAGCATCATAATGAACATTGGTCAAAAGCGTGCTACCGCAACTCGGTCAAAAACATAGCGAACATAGCGATTTACATGTGGGATGAATCGTCAATCATAATTTGAACTAAAACCTTAACAACTTCTATGCAGCTTTATATGGTTAGGGCTGCCACCTTGCTTAGTGGGCAGGTGACAATATTTAAAGATATTTCAATAAACGAAGAAACAAAACGTGACCTCGAGTCTTCGATCAAAATAAAAGACTATTAAAAGTGTTAACGATTTACATAATTTTCACATTAAAATCTTTCAGTTTCAATATGCTTTACTATATCACATTAGTATTTAAGCTTGCAACAATTTAAGTCTCATGTTTTTGGAATTTTTAGAGCAAAATTAATTCATTAATAACTTTGCAATAAAAAAGGGTATAATTAAATTGTGCAGGTGTATGTTACAGACTACCTCAAGCACAAGTTTTGACAAGGACGACAAGCTAAGTTTAGATAACCATGTCCAGTCGACCATCACAGAAACTAACTGGCCATACTTTTTGATATATTATCTCGATTTTTTGTGCTTGCACACATTTAAAAACCATTCATATGCCCTTAACATTTTATAACGATCGGACACTAAGCGCCGAAGTTATTTTAAGGCCTTTAAATTGTTTTTTTTTTTCTTATTAGAAAAGAGAAAGATTTATTGTTAGTTCAATCCGAGGCAGTTTGCAGGATATATCCTAGTCAATCACTTTCGCCTTGAGTTCTCTTATTTATGTCATCTTCTTGATCTCATAACTCGTCAGTTGCACTCCCATTCAACACACACACACACACACACACACACACACACACACACACACACACACACACACACACACACACACACACACACACACACACACACACACACACACACACACACACACACACACACACACACACACACACACACACACACACACACACACACACACACACACACACACACACACACACACACACACACACACACACACACACACACACACACACACACACACACACACACACACACACACACACACACACACACACACACACACACACACACACACTGTCAATTATTTCTGCGATATTTTCCATCAATTCCCCTTACCCCGTCCCCTGGGATGAGCTGCGAACACGCCCCAAGTAAAACAAATATAATTTCGGAAAGTAAATATGAAATTATGATTGCCCATCAGGCTCTGGTTTCGATTTCTCTGCAGCAAAGGGCCCGACAACGTTACCCGAACCCGGTTAAAATAAAGTGAAACATTTTTAATAAAGCAAATAAATCAATCAGTAAAAATTAACCGTTGCTTTCATTATCGGTACACAAAAACCAAGCGATTAACCCAATGATAAGCCTAACCCTTCTCCCAACATAAAAATGTCAAAAAATGTGCGAAAAAAAAACGCGGGAAAAGGGTTAAAAAACAAAATATTAAATCCGACCCTGTTTTTGCCGCTGAGCTACAGAAAATAACAGCAAAAATGTAACGAAAAATTAATTAAAAACGTGTCGAAAGTGAATAAAAATAAGTGAAAGTTCAATGGGACAGCGGACGAAAATGAAGCAATTCCAATGAGTAGCAGAATATTTGGCGTGAAAAACATTAAGAAAATGCGTGAAAATTGAACCATTGACTGGCGCAAAGGCTTAGACGCGCTTCATTTGAGGCGCTAGATAGAATCCCAGGTAGCTGCAGGGGGTTGCATCCAGCTCTAGACAGCTGCCAGCATTTTTGCTAGCAAATATTGTTGCGGCAGCATTATAAAGCGATTACGAGCATTTGTGGGGCGCGTTGTCCTGCGCTAATGCGCGGCGAAACAATTTAACAAGTGACCAAAACCAAAATTCCAATTCACAAAATTCAAATCCTGTTTGTGGGCATGTCAAAAACAGTACGCCCGCTCACACGCCCCGGCCGAGGCCGAGGTCGGAATCGACCCTGACACACACAAAGGGCATGCAATTAGAGCAGGCGAGGGTGGGAGAGGCAGGTCCGTTCGGGTCCAGGGTCGCTGATTGCATTCCTATTGTGTGGGATAGCTTCTCATTTTAATCCTGGCCATTGTGTGCACTGATTTTGTTGTTTGTATTCATTTATGAATCAAGCCAGCAACACGAAATGCAGCAGCAACTGCAACTGGGACTGCCTTTTGAGCTGTCAACTGGCGGCGAAAATGTGCGTTTGGAATGAAGTTGTCAGGCGCTGAATGCGACGACGCCTGCGATCATTTAAATATTTCAACGAACGCCAATCGCTGGCCAAGTGCTGAGCGCGTAATTTAAGCCCAAATTGACCCAAAAAACACGTACTGCAGCCATGTGAACAGAAAACTGTCGAGCCCAAGACCCAGAGAGACCCCAGACCCCAGACCCATGCGACTTCCATGCGAACTACGTAAGCCAAGCCAAGCCAAGCCAAGCTGAACCATAGACAGACCAAGACCAGTCCGCTCGTAAGCCATGCACTTTATCTATGGAACTTTGCTTGGCAAGTTGCATAAATAATCCGCCTAGCACTTCAAATTGATAAAGACAATTTACAATTTACAATATGCATGGGCGCCTGCCAGCTTAGACCCAAAAACAATTTCAATTTAACAACACAAACAACGCTGGCAACAACAACAGACATCAATAATCGCCTGTGTGGCAGGCAGGGGCAAGCAGGGACGGGCCCGGGTCTGTACCCCGGGCAACGACAACCCAAACAAATCAAATTGGAGTCATTTACCCGTCGACACTCGCATCAGTGTGTGGCAGCAGGCTGGCACATGGAACATCATGTGGCAGTGGCATCTGCTTTGGCAAACAAGATAGCTGAAAGCTAACTCGAGACGCCACAAAAGTTAAATGCGCTTCAAAAATAAACATTTTAATTAAGTTTTCCCATGAATTCCACGTACATAACATAATATCCTACGACTGCTTGACTAGTTCACAAGTTCCTGTCAAAGTTCACTTAAGTTGACAAGCAGTTAAATTGCTTTCTGTTTTGTTTAAATGTCAAAGCGTGGTTCAACAAAATTTTAAATGCATTTTTTAATGTCAATTGTAAACTGTTTTATGGCAATTTACTAATTTAAAGGTGGTAAGACAAGAACTCTTTATGCGTGTCAACTATTTAATAAATAGTAGTAAACAAATGCCAACTTCAAAACTTTAAAACATACAGGTACTCAGGCAAGAAATGTATGTGCATGTCAAATATTTAACAGATGAATGCAGCTCAGTTTAACAGGCAGATTAGCTAACGAAAATATATCATGGAAAAAGTAAGGATGCCCCAGAGATACATATTGCGTAGGTCTAATGAGACAGTCGATTTTAAACTAACTTTAAGTTTCCACTGGCTTCCCCTGACTTTTATTCCCTTCACCCGAACAAGTTAATAAAAGCGAGATTTTTTTTTATTTATTTGTTTGGTGATTGATCTCATTCTATGTAGTTTCCGCTGGACAACATTTCGACTCGTACTCGAAAATTCACATAGCGGTAATACCCAGTCAGAAGTACTCTTTCCTTGAAAGAACTCACAGTTTGATTATGATGCATGCAAAATGTTCGAGCTGTTCAAATTTGCACTTTTCGAATACGAATCGACCCACATATGCTGTGAATAGAGCTGATGGAGCTCCGCTCAAGTGGAAATTGCTTAGCTCAGTCTCTCAACGGCTCCGGTCGCTGACTTCGACTTCGATTTCGTCTTTGGCAATCAATCAATTGAAGTGGCCCAGGCCTCCTCCATGCAGCATACGGGAAAATTATGAAATTCTGTGAGGCGGACATCCTGCAGTGAAAACGGCGAACCAGTTGTTAAAGGTGCGCGTGTCTGAGAAGGTAGTCATGGCCAATTATGTCACACACACACAAGGCACGAGGCAAGCTGTAATCAAAACTGGTTACCTTGACATTGTCCATTGCAACGACTCGCAAATCGCAATTATGCCTCAACGAGCTGCGTCGTTCACTGACTGACCGACTGACTGACTGACTGACTGACTGATTAAGTGACTGACTGAGAGATTGACTAAGACTGCCTGCAACTGCTTTGGACTTCTGTGTTGTAGCTTTAATTGGGTCAGGGGGCCGTCTAATGGCCACATTAAATTGGATTAACACATTGCCGATGCACTGGGACGCCACCGAGCGGCCGAAACAACTAGCAATTTGCTGTAATTAAATCCAGACTCGAGTCGAAGTCTTGCCTTGCACTTAAATGGCGCATTTAATGGTGTAATATCATTTGTGCGCATTGCGCTTTTAATTTCTATTTATGTCTCTTTGGCAATTTCTCTTAATTGCAACAGCAGCAGCAGTAGCAGCAACAGCTTCAGCTATGCAACAGGCAACTGTAACAGACTTGAAGCAAGCCGCAACTGACTCACTTCATGCCACACACAATATGCCGCCAGACGTGGACGTGCGACAACGTTTTGATAAACTGCATTCAAGTCACTTTCGACCCACAGTTGACGCCTTTATCAATTTTTCGTATACCCTGAACCCATTGAAAATTAAAAAAAAAGGGTATAATAGATTGATGCAAATATATGTAACAGGCAAAATAAAGTGTCTTTAGCCCTTAATGTATTCAAATTCTTGATCAGGACGAGGAGTTGGGGTCGAACAAACCATATCTGACTGTCTGTGAGAGCTAGTCGATCTGGGAAAATATAAAAAGTTGAGAACTGAAATTGGAAAGATATATTTACATACTCCTATACTTCACGCAGAGAAAGTTTGTAATACTCAATGTCTTCACCCATTTTTATAATATCAATAAATATAGATTTTGAGACATTTTTATTGAAGTTATGAGCTTTCAACAAACATGGCACATAGCTATTTTATTTTTTGGAGCGGAGGCATCCCATTTCCCCCAAACTTTTGTACAAACAAATATAATTTTTTAAAGAAAAGCTTAGGCCCGAAAAATTTCATATAAATCAGGGTGCTTGGTATCTCCTTGCCGGGCATTCCCGACTAGAGCACACTTGCTTGCCTTTTTTTTGGTGCCCACCAAAGTGTCAAATGCGCCCATGATTAATGCGTTTTAGAGTTCTAAATTCTGAAATTTAAATACTGAATTGTGATTTCACACTGAACCATTGGAGGGCAGCCGGTTCAAGAAGTTAACAAATTCAATTTTCTACTTTATCAATATGTGCGCATTCAAAATATGAAAGGGAGAACATGTGTGTGCGTTTATCTACGGTCGTGTTTAGTTTATTTTAAGTTCAAATAAACTAATTTATCATGCCATTAGATAGTGCATGCCAGCCTTGAAGTCAATCTCCGGGCAAACATGTGTGTAAATAAATAATTGGCCAAAGCCAATACAAAGGGGCGACCCAAATAAAGCCTTGACTAGCTGCTACTATAGAATGCATACGCACCAACATTGATTAGAGGCCTATTGAAGAATGGTAAATACTTTTCAGAAGGCGAATCGAGGGGAGTGTCAAGAGATAATAATTGTTGGTCATGCATTTAAACACAAAGTAGGCATGAATTCTTTCAGAAAAGAATAGCTCAACTCACTTTAAGCTCAAATGCGCTTTACAAATATTTCTTGGAAATAATATTTTCCGAAAAGGTTAGTTTTTGTATTCGAAAAGAAAACTGTAACAAAATTGAGTTTAAGAGTTTCACCGAATTTCTTTTCTGAACTGCATAACAGTTCACGGATTTCCTTAAATTCTATATTATCTTAATAATTTTCACAATCAATGGAGAAATTCCTTTGAATTTGTATTAACTTGAACTTTCAAACATGAGTTGGGACTAAATTTAACATATATTTATAAAAGCCCAAAACAGTCGCTGACCTCACCCTGAAAAGTTGTTAAATGCCAAAAATTGATGCATTTAACACACGTTTATTAAACTGTAAGCACTTAATCGAACTTTTGAACTTTTACTGAGTTTTT
Organism: Drosophila virilis; assembly: GCF_030788295.1. Taxonomy (NCBI): domain Eukaryota; kingdom Metazoa; phylum Arthropoda; class Insecta; order Diptera; family Drosophilidae; genus Drosophila; species Drosophila virilis. The sequence continues at coordinate 12,023,052 of NC_091546.1, read as the reverse complement.
TGTTCGTAGTCAATCAACTTTGTCCAGCCTTGGGCTATTATTAACATCTTTAAGCTATTACTAAAGATACCAAACTCTTTTTTTTTATATTTTATTAATTTATTTTTATAAAGACTTAAAATTAAATTAAAAGTGAATAATAGCAAAAGTCTTTAGTTAGAAGGTAGTATACACTTAAATATCAGACATCTTAACACGTATTTACATTCATGGTTTTATTTGGGTAAAAGGTGATTGATTTCAATTTCTATTCTGAGATTGTTTTTGGAATTTTAAATTTTCCTAATCAAATCTTAATATCGACGACCTTTGGGACACCAGACACCAGCTGCTGGTGTTAGATTTAGGCTCCCTATCTCTCTCCTGTTTACAGTAAAAAACCAATTGGCTAATTTTCGAAAAGATATTGGCCATATTTTATATAAACGGCATCATCGACAGAGCTATCAGCAAAATGAAATGAAATGAAATTTCCCACTCAACTGTACACACTTGACATTTTGGCATTAGCATTTACATAAATCATATTGGCGGCGGGAATTTAAAAAGCCAACGCTAAAACTTAAACCAAACACGACGTAGCCAATAATGTTGTTATTGTTGTTGTTGTCGCTGTTGTTGTTGATGATGCCGATGACGGCATTTCCATCTGGCGACTTCAAATGTTATTCATAATGCCGAGTTTCGTATTACTTGGCAATTTGTTGCTGCTCCCATGCCAAAAGGTCAGCTGCAAAAAAAAAAAATCAAGAAGTAACAACTATCTACAGCACTTCAAAGTCTAAATACCCTAAGAGTGTGTTTCTTTAACAACATTTTATTGCCAACCAATAGCTGTTTTAAGTGGCATAGTATATCCTAGACCGATTTGATATGGGCATATATATATTTCATGTTTTGGTCATTTTTCTTTGGGGATACCCGATATTTTAGTTTAAGGCTTATCATATTATATTATTTGTAAATGCCAAGCTTTGCCAAGAAAAACATTATGTACCGATCGGGCCAACCTCCAAAATTGTCTGCAACACTAAAAAGCGGACCTATACAGAACTTCGAATCGTTTAATAATATTGATCAAGAATATATTTACTTTACCCAATTCTTAAGCCTTCTATGCGTTACAGAATTTGTGCCAAAGTTATAAAACCCTCTACAAGAGCATCAAAAACTGAGCAAGCCACAATGAAGAAGTCGACAACAATAAACATAAATAGGGGCAACCTAAGAGACCCACAGACGCCAAGGAAACCGGTTGCTCCTTGCGAGGACCTGGCTTCCTGGCGGTTCGTTATTGACTTTAGATTCGCGTCCCACACTCTCGTCAACGCCCCCTTTCAGCTCATGTTTTGTGCTTCGTGTCGCTCAATTCATGGCATTTCCAAAGGCAGCAGCTGGCAGAAGACGTAGAAATAGGTGCTGCCCCTGCGGCCAGCGGCTACTGAAATCAAGCACAACACAATATGGCGAATTATGGCGCTTCCTCATGACCTTTAAAAGTGGCAGCATCTCCTGCTCGCCGACCTCACGAGTTATGCAATTACGCGCCACATTCACATTCTCAATCGTTGCGCATTTGTAGCTGATGCTGGGCAGGAGCTGCTGAGGGGAGTTGCTGCTGGGCAGGAGCTGCTGCTGCTGTTGCTGCTGAGTCAGCCAATGGGCTGAGTTGCTTTCGAAGGCGTCGCACTCATAAGTGCGTGATAAGCATTTTGATTTATGCCATTGAGGAAGTAACACGCACACACACCTAGCTAGAAAGATAAATAGATACAGTCTGTTGCAAGTAATCCTTAATTGAACGTTGCAAGCAAACTAATTTTATGGCATATTAGCAGACCATTAATTATCATAGCGTTATAAATTTTAATGCCGATTAATTGCTGCCAAAACACAGACAACAACAACAACAACAACAAACTGCGAACATAACTAGCGCTTGTAGCACACATGAAAGTTGTTGCTGCTGCTGTTGTTGCTGCTGTTGCTGTTGTTGCTGCTGCTTATGTTGCCGCTGCAATTGCTACAAACCATTCCAAAAAACCAAACAACTCTCCAAAGCAGAGCAATGCGTGCCACTGGCCAAAATGTCTTCCTGTTGTGCGTGGGTTGACTTCATCGTCCATGTCGTCAGATGCTGCTGCTATTGCTGCTGTTGCTGTTGCTGCTGTTGCTGCTGTTGCTGTTGCTGTTGCTGCTGATACGGATGACGATGGCAGCGTTGTAAATGACAGCGTCATCAAATTGCCCGCACGCGTCATAAACCCGAAAAACAAAAACGAAATCAAAGCAAGTTTAAAAGATTCGGTCTAGACCGAAACGAGATTTATCTACATATATAAAATTTGAAAAATTAAATAGAGTTTTGTCGTTTTTCTTTTCAGTTCAGTTAATACCTATGGACACTTGTGTTAAATAAGAATGATTTCTCTTCGTGAAGGCCCAACAAGAGTTAGATAAAAATGTCAGTAAGTAGAAATCCAAATTTAAATCTCAAATATTGCTCAGAGCTTTTTTTGGACAGGCCTTAAATTATCTTTTCGCATAATTAAAATCTAGTTAACTAACAACAAATTTTATCAACTAACATTATTAAATTAAATATCAATTATATTTCATTGGTGCAATAATACACTGCAAATATTTTTGAAAGAATTATTTATTTAAGAAGTGCACAAGGCGATCAAGCTATCTTTAACTTTTGTTGTCTTCTTATAATTCTTAAGCGGCCTTTTCTTTGACTTGATCTTGATCAGAAAACCTGTATCTTCTTGGCACCAAAGTATGTCAAAATCTTTTTCTTAAACCCTCAATATCTGCGAACTAGGCAGATGGCTTTTTGTTAGCTGAATGTCAATGTTGATAGTCTCTTTAGCTTCCATGAGGCTTTTTATAAATGGATCTTAATATTTTCTGTAAGCTTTCAAGGCATAAACATAAGTGTCAAAAATCATGCAGGTATTACCAAACTTTTATATATTTTATATTCTTTATATTAGTCTTTACTCAACAATATCTTTCCCTGCCTCGGAATCTCCTTCATTCTGACTCGCAACCTGTTTCGGCACGGCTTGACTCATATCGTTATTTGCTCTCTATATAAGTAATTATTTTATGTTCCCCCTTAGCCCTATTCCGCGAACGTTCCAATAGACAACTACCTTGCCAGCTGACCACGAACTTAGTCCAAAAACCCAAAGGCCCCATTGCTCGCTTCGCAAGTAGCGCATTCTTAAGTCCAAATTATAAACGCATAACTCTTTTTTTTTGGCCACGCAGCCGAAAAGTTATTTATGTTATTTTGATTGCACTTAGAGTGTATTATTTTGATTATAATGGTTATATATGCGGCATAAATAAACATTTTTGGATTTTCGCTTTTGCATTTGAATCGAATATTTATGAGCAGCCGCATCGCAGCGACTCGCGGGAGCAAACTGCGACATAAACGTCGCGCATAAGTGTATCCACACATTTCGGACTGATTGACAATATATTGGGCCCCCAGATAGGTACCCGTAATACCCGCCATTTAGACAACAGGTACTCTCTTCCGCCTACTGCCCACACACACACATTTCATCGGCAACAACAACCACGGAGACGCTTTGATGTGCAGCGAAATGAGTCGATAAACATTTTCGGGTTTTTGGGCAAACTAAGCTAAAATGTTTTGGATTTTTGGAACTCGATCGCATATCCGCTTTATGTAATGAAAAGCCGTAACAAATGTTTGAGTAGCGTCTTTTGTTTTTTTGGCAGTTAGTTAATTAATTAAGTCTTTTAAATTTGTTTTATTTGCTTTGGCGGTTCACTCAAAGTGTATCGTGAACTTAGCCGAAACGGATTTCAGATAAGGTATCATTAAAAAAAAGTGTGACGAAAATTTTGGGTGTTAAATTAAAAGATAAAATGGGAAACATTGTGTGAACATTTGCATTGCATTTAGGATTCTTGTACACGCCAACATCTTCATCTTCGATGTATATTTTCATAATTTGCCGACCCTTTCACAAATTTGAATGACAAAGAAATTGATTTGAACGAAGCACTAAGATTTAAACACCATTTCACAAATTGTATTTGAATTCTTTTAACATACCAATAACTGCTTTTTGTTGCATTTATTAAGGATATACCTTAAACCTCTTGCTATTCTTTATTTGTCCTTTTGACTGACTCCTTCCCAATACATAATGCTTAACACAAATTAGCATCCTTGCTTAAAATCTAGGGTTACGACTTTAAGAGCCCGGAGATGACACCCACCCACTCAACCAGCCAAAGCAATGGGGCATAATTCATCTAGCTGATTTCAGCCCTTGACAACATTTAACTTTAGCGAAAAATATTACATGTCCAGTCATGATTCATAGAGCTGGTCTGACTGCTGCCTAATTAAGCATAACTGCAAAAAATTCGGGAAATTCGGCATTGATTTTGCCCAGGCAGCTGCTCACTTACCCCCTGCCGGGGTCACATCCACGCCCCATTATAAAAAGCGAAAATTATGATTGCGAAAATTATGACAGCTCAAAAATATTTCTGCAGCAAAATCTATTTATTAGCAGTTCCAGAACCCAAGCCCAGGGAAAAAAGTAAAAAACGAAAAACATAACAAAACAAATCTATAATTTCTGCTCAAGGAAAAGCGATCGGGGGAAAATTTATAGGACCTCGCTTTGTGCCATGCAAATTTATGACAAAACATTTGAATATAGCGTTGCGGCCGTGCAGAAAGGTAAACAATGGATGTAGAGCAAATAGGGCGAGGCGAGCGGGTTGCAGCGTGTGCCTAATAATTTAATTATAATGTCGAAAGCGTGCAAAATTCGACAATTGCACGCATATTGAAAAATTGCACAAACCTGAAGATGAAACCGAAGGGTTTTCCCATTGGGACCAGGCGTCGTTCTCCTGTGCATCTTGTCCTGTATGCGGGTTCAGTTTTTCATTTTTTGGGCTAGGGGTAGCTACCCTTCGGACATCGTCGTCCGCTAACCACGCTTAACGGCTCATAGCTGACAGCTCGTGGAAGGTCTGTCGAGCAACTGTCCAGAAACTGTTCATATCGTATGCCAATGCCTCGATCCATATCGCACCCACGCGATAATGTCAATCAAAAAACTGTTCGGCTCAGGAAAATTGTTCAATTAACATCGCTGGCAATTACACGGCGTCCCACAAGATCCCCAGGGGCGATAAGCAGCAGCGATGCCCGGCCGTAACGGGATAGGGATATCACTCAGAAACGTCCAACCGGTTCGACCATACCCTGCTCTGAATGAGTGACGTGTGACCAGCGGTCAGCGGACGTCAACAGGGGCCGACTCCGACTCCGCCCGTAGCTGACCAGGGGAATATTAAATTAAAACAAAAGGTTACCTTTGAGCATGGATTGTGAAGTGGCCGCCAGTTGCGTGCGTGTAGGCCTAATAGGATTTACGTGCTAAGCGTAATTAGTGAAGAACTAGTTTTAGTTGCCTCTGGGCGCAGATGCCAATCAGAGAGCTCAAGGGCTCAGCGCGACAGTGTCATTTATCGGTTGTTATCGTTATCGAATAAACTACCTGGACAGCGTAGTTTTTCCCAGTGGGTACAGTTGCCACTCAAATGGCTCAGCGCGACTCGCCAGCTATTGACTGTTATCGTTATCGAATTCAGTGCATATCAAGCGTAGCCTTTGAAGAACTAGCTCTAGTTCCCAATGGAAACAGTTGTCAATCAAATGTCATAACTCGCCAGTTATCGGCTATAATAGTAATCAAATTCAGTCGATTGCCAGATAGTTCCAAATTTCACTGGGTACAGTTGCCACGCAAATGAATCAACGCGACTCGCAAGTTATCGACTGTCATCGTTATCGAATGCAGTCTGCCATCTTCGTCATCATAACGCCTATGTTTACACATTCAAGTGGTTTTTGAATAATTTGCATATTTAATGAGCTCGCACGTTAGTTTTTCCACTTTTGTTATCAGCTAGAAAAACAAATAAAAATTAAGTGAAAAAATCCATAGAAAATTGTATCTTTTTTTTTTTTTTGAAAGCAGCGCATTGATTAGCTAAGCAAAACGGTAAAACAACAACCCCTCAACGGGACAGCGACAGCGGAAAAGGGTTGGAAACTATAAGGCTAGGCTACAGCAGGGCAGCTGGGGCAAGCTGGAAGCCATCCATCATTTGCATAAAACTGAAGCTGAAGCATTTAGGGCACGGGACTGAGAGATGCAGGCTGACAACTGCAAAGCACTCGGAGTTCTTCTATTACCAACATCCGCACGCACACACACATAAATCAACTGCTGTGCCCAGTTACAGTTACATTTATGTAGTGTGTAATATGGGATTGAAGCTGGATTTATGTTCCATAAGCTTAGGCGTGAGTATTCTAGCATATGTCGTTTGCATACATTTTAAATGGCACGAATAAAAACTCAATCCAGACCTAATGGATTGTTTAAAAATATGATTGGTAATTAACGCACACCTGTAACAAATTCTTGTAGGACAAGGTTTATATTTCAAATTTAAATTTGGAAAAAAAAATCAGAAAAATGTTAAACAAAATATTTTTGTTTTGGTTTGCTTTTGGCACATGGAATTAGTCTTTATTTTACCGATCTGCATAAAAGAACGCAATCTTTTGCTGGCAATACTTTTTATATATATATACATGTACACACATTAGTTCATGCCCTCTGAAAGTTGGTAGACCAATTGAAAGCACATTGAAATACTTTGTTTGTAATAAATACAATATCTTCCTATTTGCATACTTAATTACAAACGAATTCTAGCCTCTGAGTACATAGTCTTATTAATCATGAATAGTAATCGTAGTTTGCAGCATTAAACGCATTTGGCCGACATATGTGTTGGCCATCTCTCGTTGCCATTATGCAAAACATGGCACTTAGATAAGCAAACACAACACTGCAGCTTAGACAATGGTTAAGCGCCTGGACTGAAGGCAATCGATATGTCTGTGTTCTGGAAATGCAGTAATTGGCACAGGCAAAAGCCGCAGTCATTAGGCTATAGATATGGATGTTAGATGCATTTAAGTGCTGCCAAAGTGCACAGCTACAGTCAAGATTTGCACATGTTTAGAAAGTAAACAACAATCCACTTACCAAGGACATTGTGATATATATAAATCTGATACTGAAAATCTGTGGATTAAGTAAAATCAAAGTCAAACAAGCGCTGCAATACGTTTAGACTAAAACAGTAGAGCTGTGTAAAACTTTAAGAAATTTCCTAAGACCAAATATTTAGAAATTTAAATCGATAAGGAAATTCGAGATTTTGTGCTGGCTTAGATACCATTACATCTACTGTTGCTCAGAGGTCTGCATCGTTTTCCCACTTACTTTAAAAGTTACAGACAAAAACGATTTAAATACCTTGCTCCCAGAATGCCAGCTGCCTAAACAAGATATTCTACAAGCCACTTTCCACATCTCTCACTAATCTTAACGAGTGCATTTTGCAGGAGTTTGGCGCACACACACATACGTGTTGGATTTATAGCTTTGTCTGTTAGAATTCAATTTAATTTTCAATCAGTAGACATTGTAGTTGCTCCACTTGTTGTTGCTTTAGTTATTTCTCCTGCGGTTTCCTTAGCTGCTAAGTAGCCGCACGCATAAAACTTCAAATTGAATGCACTGTGCGGCAACATGCAACGAGCTGCAATCGGATTCTGAAGGAGCCAGGCAGCCTGCCCCCTCTGCCGCTCGCCTTGCCACGCACAGGGAAAACAAGAGTTCAGCTAACCAGAAGGCAACACGCAAGAACTGCACCCGGGACAGCCCGAGGCGAGCAAACAACAGCAGCGGCAGCAACAAAAACCAGGAGCCTGAAGCATGAGGCGTCCCATGCCGGGGACCAGGACAAGGCAAATAGAGAGAAATGTAGGTAAATATGTCGACTGGTTGCTGGGTTGGGTGCCTCCTCGACACATGGTCGGGGACTGGGACAGCGGCTGGGACCGAGGCATGGCTCATGGCACGTGGCTCGCTTGAATTTGTGATGTGTTTTCGATTTTGCCACGCGCGGTTTTTCACAATTTTACTATTTTTCCATTTTCCTATTTTCTTTTGTATTTATTGTTGCAGAAATTGCAACTTTGTTTACTTAAGCATTGCACAGAGCTCTTGTTGTTTTGGTTTTTTGTTGATGTTATTGTCCGTGTGCTCATTTGTACTTTGCAGAGTATTTATTTTCGATTACTTTTGAATTGTTGTTGTTTCTGTTTATGTTTCGCATTGTTTTGCGGCATTTGTTGTGAGTGGCCCAGCGAATTAGCCAAAACAGTTTTCATGCCCAACAACAGAATGTCTCGGACCTAAGTCGTATATTGGCAGAGGGGCCACGGGTCAGGGGCGGGTGGGATAAGAGCTCAAGGGAGCATACAATAATAATTATAATTTTTTCTTCTTTAACGTTGCTGCTGTTTAGTGTAATTACACTTGGCAGCTGAAAGGACAGCCGTGAACTCTGGCCGGCAGCAAGTGAAAATTAAAATGTGTCGGCGTTTTGAGCAGCACGAAGCAAACAAGGCGCGGCACCCAGGCACTGTGGTTGCCAGTCACTAAAAAGCAGGCAAAATTTTAAACGTAACTTAAAGCTTTGCATTACACCTTGTTTAAAGCCTTCCTCAACGCTTTGCTTAGATAAACGCAAGCAGAGCTTTTTTAAGCAACAACACTAATTAGTAGGAAGGAAAAGCTCGTATACATGTTACACGGACACTGAATTTTAAATAGCCTCATGCTTACCTGAGAATTTATGAATTTATAGTCATTAATCTCAAAGCACGCATACATACCTCTCAGATTAAAGCTTAGCTTAAGGTTGATTTTAGTTTCAATAGGCAGCTTGTCGCCAGGGGGATACATTTTCATTTGGCCTCATTCATGCTCTTTGGTTTAACTTAAGTAGGTGAAGTGCTGTCTCCGGATTCTCGCTTAAAAGTATAAGAAGGTGATATTTGGGAATCCAACCTATCTTAAAATTTTGTTTTTAACAGTCTACATCATACTTCCTGACCTTTAGGAAAAAGTGTTATCAAATGTTCCATAATGTTGTCATCTAGCCTTCTCACTAATAGTTGGTGATTAATGAGAGTTATATTTTAGACCCACTGTGCGCTGCTTGACAAGTGACAGGCCAGCAGACATGCCACACACACACACACACACACACACAGACACACACACTGTGGGCACATGGAAGTGTACCTCCTCCGACCTGCAGCTGGTGGTGGTGGTCGTCGTTGGTGCTGGAATATGCGACACTTAAAGCGTCATCGCAGGCCACTGCAATCGCATTTAAGGACTAAAACGGTAGCGAGTTGTGACGGCGGCACGAGTTCGTGGTGCGGCAGGAACTGTCGCATTTCCGCATTGCAAATGACTCCGCTTCTTGCCATCAGCGCGGGCGCGAGCTCAGCATTTTTGTAATTAAGATAAAAGCGACAAAGACAGACCGCAGAGCAGAGGGCAAACGCGGGAGACAGGAAGCTAGACATACCAAAAGCGTTTAAGTGTTTAGGCCGAAGTCCGCATTTGAGCCAGAACAAAGGAGAGCAGCACAATTTGCGCTGCAGCTGCATCTGGAATTATGTCCGAGCGTTGAACAATTGAATCGAAAAAATACTAAATAAAGTAACGTCCTCTTTGGGGAGATTGCACAAGTTCTATCTTCCATACCGTGAGGGAATTGAGATTAAGACTTAGATCGAAGCAAGCTCAGCTGTGTCTTCAAGGGTAAGCCCAAGGCCCTAAGCTTTCGCCTGTAGTAAGGATCTGAGCAAACACCATTGAGGCTGCTTAAAAAATTAAACGGCCAAGTTTTCATCTTCAAAAGAAGTCATGTGTCATCGTTCCTAAGGGTCAACTCCATAGGCCAAAGATAATAAGCATCTTCGAGAGACTATGTTCTGTTAGATCTGGATAAACTGCTCAGTGCCTTGTTTCAGAATTTGACAACTTGAAGGAGTCAACTCGAAAGCCTAAGCACACTCTTCTTTAGTAAGGATCTGAGTAACATAACTTGCAATATAATTACAATTAAAACAAATATGCCTGCCAAAGTGTTCGACTTCAAAGAACTGCAAAGCTATCGTTCCTAAGAGTCCGTTTCAAGAGCTGCAGGACCATCATAAAGAGAGTGTATACACCCACTTTTATATAGATTCCATTTACTTATATATATTGCCTTGCTTTTCAACCGACGAATGCGAGACTTTAAACAGGATCGCGAACTTTTGTTCAGCGTATTTAATTCCCCACATATTTATATCAGTTGGGTATTAATATTTCCCAGTTGTTGCGGTGCGTATAGCATAGCTTTATATCTAAATCAAGCTCATTTTATATATATGTTACCTTTGTGGAATTGTTAAATGTAGCATGCAAAATTGCATAGAGCAAATGTCAGCTTAGCATCAGAGGCGAAGCCAGCCAAAAGTGAGCAGCCACGCCCCGCAGAGATTGAGCGCAAACCTCAGGCAGGCAAAACATGCGCTACAATAACAACAACAACTGATAACAACAACAACAACAATAATAAGGATGGTATCAGCCTGGACAGCTGCACAATACGCCCAACCCCCAACAGAGCAAAGCATCAACCCACCAAGCTACCAAACATCGAGAGGTATTACAAGCTCATCAACGGTTAGGATCCTTTTTTTTTTTTTTGATAGACTTTTTGAGTTTCGGCTGGACCAGCCCTTCGATTGTCATTCAAATGTGAACCCGTTTCGTATGCGTCGCCTGATATTTTGTGACATTTCCACATTAAAAACGTTTTAAAAAAAAAAAACAACAACAAACATGCAGATTTGGGCGAGACGAATGCGAGGGGTTCCGACAGCATCCGCGTTAAAATCTGCGCTCAAATTGAAACATTTTGACCCGAGCCCAAAGTCTGAAGTGGCGCATTAGAGATTAAAGGACTCCGATGATGTTGGTGTTGATGATGTTGATGATGATGATGATGATGTTGATCAGATGATCATCAAATGACGCCCTAATCTGAGGCAAGGACCTGAAATTTGAGGGCTTTTGAACACATTTTCGCTGTCATATTTTGACAGGCCATAAGAAAAAGAGGAAGATAAGATCAATTGAAAAGTAAAATACTTTTGAAACCGGGCAGATTTGCGGAGAGAAGAAAACTTTTGCAGCCGTCAATTAACGTCAATTTATAGCCGCAAGGGCACGTTCCGAGTCTTTAAAAACGCGACAATTAACAATTGTTGTCGCTCCAACAGCAACAACAACAACAACAAGAACAAGAACAAGAAGAACAAGAACAAAGCTCATGAGCCGCGCCTGCGCAGCAACAAACAACAAATCAAACAACATCAAAAAGAAACAACATAAATAAATAAAACAAAAAATTAATGAAAAGAAACGGAAATATTTGCGATGGCGCGAAATGGAGTGCGCTTTAATTTGCATAAATTACGTGGCCAGGAGGCAGCATCTAAGCTACAGCATAAAGGATGCAGGCAGCAGACAGCAGGAACAAGGGGCGCAAGGGGTAAAGGGTTGCCCGGCTGCCACCACCCGGCAACCCAGCGATGTCCTTGCCGCCCGCTCGACAGGCCCACTCGGCTCAAGTGGCTGCCGCCTGCACTTGAAAGCAAGCAAATGTTCAAACCAACTACGACTTAACGACGCTCAAATACTCTTCTAATTGATTGTTTTCGCGATAAGTAGTATGGAGTTTAGTATATGTATTATTCTTGTATATTATTATACAAATATTATTCGCGGTGTCTTGCTTTAAGAGTTAGTTTTGGTTTGAGCCAGCGTGCTGCCTTTCTGGTTCGGTACATAGCTAAAAGAACGATAAGCACTTTAAAAAACATATACTTTATTTGAAACATGTGTTTGTCTCAATAACCCTTTCATTTGAAGGAAGTGAAAAATAAAATGGAAGATTATAAAATTCATATTGATAGTATAACAAAATAATCTTATACTTTAAAACTGAATACAATTTTACTGTGTAATATTTAAAAAAGGATACCGATATAAGACTATAAAGATTGCTACTGTTACGGTTACATTTGAGAATAGCATAATCCTATCTATGGAAATGACTGAAATCAACTTATATATGCTGAAGTTGAAGCAAATGCCTTTGCATAGTCAAACAACTGCCCGAATACCCTACAAATCTGTTGCAATTGTACAGACACCCCGGCAAGTACTAGAGCACACACATATGAGCACTTGGGAGCGCTCCAGGTTTTTGTTTCAAATAAAAACGGTTTTCATTTATTTCTTTTTTTGTTGCTGCTCAGTTGTTCGTTGAGTGGTTGATTGCATTTATGGGCTGGACCCGCGGCCAGTCGCTGGTCCGCTCGTCCATTCGCCCAACCAACCGCCCGCCCGCCCGCTGTTGCTGCTACTGCTGCTGTCTGAAGCTGAAGCTGGCCTCGAGGCGGATGCTGAGGCTCGGCATTCTGTTGATTATGATGTTGATGCGGAGCAGGCAGTCGGCGGGCGCTTGAGGTGTGGCCGCTTAGCCGAGCCGTGAAACTGTAATGTACATGGCAATTGCATTTAATATAAGAGTAGACATGCAGAAGAGTTACGCAAATAGCCAAAGGGCAGCGATTGAGGCGGGGAGCCGGCCAGGCCAAGCCAGGCCAGTTCAGGCGTCGGGTTAGCAATCATTTTAAAACCCGCATAATTGTCAGGATTTGCACGCCAAGCGAAACGAGCTAAAAGGGTTGAGGGGCGACAACTGCAGTGCGCAATTTGAGTCTATGTTAAAGCGCGGCAATCGCAACACCTCTCGATGTAACTGAAACTTATCGGAAAACTCTTTTGAAGGAACACAAAATATTGTTTTCTTAATTTTATAGTTCTATAAGAATGAAAAAAGGATTTAGTAGAAAAATCTCTGGAAGATTTTGAAGACCATCCGGCAATTCCAAAAAAATACTTTCAAACTATTTCGCATACTTTTAACAATATTTAAAAACTCTCAACTCAGCCCCACAACACACGCGACTTGCTCAAAGTTTTTCCACATTTTCCGTAGACCACAACTGACAATTATCGGGATTTAATTACGCAGGAAAGGTGCGCGCGGCACTGGGATTGGTTTGCTGAGTTTTATTGAAAACACCCCGGGTGACAATTGCACAGACACCGCAGCCGGTCGCATGTTGGATGACAAAACCGCAAAAACGTATAATAAAATTTATAAAAAAAAAAACCAACAAACTGAAGAAATTGAAAGCGAGACAATCAACGCGCACCGCAGGATACTTGTGCCAAATAAAAAACACGCACAGGATTAAAAAAAAATACCAATAAAATGTCAGCGAACGTATCAGGTAAAGCTGCACAGATGAGGCCTATCATAAAAAATGGAGAGGAAGAAAAAAAAACAACATCAAAACAAAAATGAATCGTTAGCACGTGCATCGAATGCCAAAATCAAATTCAAATTTAGATTAAATTCAACTACAATTGAAATACTTCCCGATGGAGCTGTCAGCTGGTCTATGTTCAGGTCTTCTGCAGCAGATATTGATGATTCAAATTGAAGCTGATGGTAAAAGTGCGCGAGACCCGCTGCGAAATGCTTTCAACGAGCATTCACAATAATTATCGTGACGATAATGATGTTGTAGGCTGAGAGGACACTTGATATGTCTCTCGGCAACGTATTTAGCTTGTGGTGCGTGTGCGTGTGTGTGTGTCTATAATTGTCCATATAATTGCGCATCATGCGGCGTTGAGTACAAAAGAAAGTTTTTTCGACAGCCCAAAATAAAAAATAAAAATACACATGAAATTGAACAAAGAATTTCGTATTATAGAAGTAAATACTTGCGATTATATCATATAATGAAGCTAATTTCACACAGAGCAGCAGCGAGAAGCTGGCGAGAACAAAGGAATAAGCACAAAGTAAGTTAAGTGTAGTTAAAAAGTTCTTTTTGCGAAAGTAAAGATGTAAAAATTATCAAATAGAAATAGTTGAATACTATAAATTGGCAGCACCTTTTATAACAAATGGGCAGCACTTCACGGTCTGGCAGATGTGCATCATAAATATCTTCTTCAGATCTTAAATATTCAGATAGTTGGCAAAGTTAAGCAGAGAATGAAAATTAACTTTAAAGATTGAAGCTAAATGGGTTTTACTAAATACGCACAGCTTACTTATGTTTAAAATGTAGTTTAAAATGAGAGCTGTAGTTAAATACTAACTGCTCGTCAGAAAGATAAACTATCTGACATGATTCCATCAAGCAATAAAAACAAATAAAATTTGACAGCAAGTTAATGTGATTGTCAAGCTTAATCGAAATAAGTACAGTAATTGTCAACTGAAAAAATCGGACTGTAAGGCTGCATGTTAAATGTTAACAGGCAGATCGGCTTCTGCAAGAAACGAAATTCGTTTCAGCATAAGAACACATAGCTCAAATAGACAGAATGCTAAACCAATATAATATATATAGATAATCTTTAATGGACTTACGCAACTCTTCAAAAATCATTTTCTAGTATTCCTACAAAGCATTAAACCCCGCCGCTGACAAGCACAACAAACACTTCAAAATTTATCCAAGCAAACATCATAAAATTGTCATACAAGCCGTAAAGTCGAGTCGGGTCTGTAAAAACAATCTGCACCACCGGATGGCAAGCCCGGCATATGAGGTACGCTCTGCGCCCTGCCTCTGCCCGTTGGGGGTCAACAGGGCTGCCCGTGCAGAGGTCACTCGTAAAAAGGGCCGTAAAAAAATATGTTATACGAATAAAAAGTCGTGCAAAATCAGCGTAACATGGCGAGATTTCTAGTCGGATGGATGAATGATTATACATATACATATATGTATATATAATTGAAATAGACAGCTGGCCAGGCCAGGCCAGGCTCTATTGCCGACTCACTCGCACTCGCATTCTCGTGCTGCTGCGCAGGCGCACAGCGTGTCACAAAAAGCACTTGAGGCTAATTTCGCTGGCTTGTTCAGCATTTCCAATGGCCAATGGCAGATTTTTATTTTTTAATTAAGCTAGCAACATAATTGTTAATAGCAAATACAACGACAGCAGCAGCAACAACTGCAAATTGTCGCTTTAAAAAAAAAGCTGTTGTTGGTTAGCAATTTGTTGTGCATTGAATGAATTTGTGAGTGTCTGAATGAGTAAATGAATAACTGAGTGAATGACAATTCGCTGATGTTGGTGTTGTTGCTGCTGCTGCCGTGTCCAGTGCACACGCAGATTGAATTTCCAGAGAACATGTTTTTTTAATTTTCATGCGAGAATAATTTTGTATGGCGGAAAACGCTTGCATAAAAAACTCAAACAAAAACAACATTGTTGCCGTTGCTGTTGCCAATGGCCAGTGGTCGCCGGGACAGTTAACAAGCTCTGGCATTGACCATGCCATGGACCCCCTTCGTTTCCCAGAAATGGGACTCGGAACAGGTGAGCAGCAGCGGCCGTTGCATTTGTGATTTTTCGAAAGGTTATTTGAAATTGTTGAAATGTTTGCCAAACAGCAGGAAAACAAAATTAATTAAAGTTTTGCCAGAGTTACGACAGCGCTAAAAAAAAAAAAAACAAAATAGAAACACAATTGTGAATCGGTCAAATAAATTGTTTTATTTTTCCATTAATGTAACTATGAGAGAGTTTTTTATTGATAGCGACATTTCCCTAGATAGAAATACTTATGTTATCCACAACATGGTTTGCATTAGGCACAAGAGTATGTTAGAAATGTTAACATTGAATGCATATACATAAAATGTAGTGGAGCTAGAGATTAACAAAAAACAAGCCGTTTTTTAACTAAACTAAGTAATCTTTTTAAATTTTGAAGAAGGAGAGTACATTACAGAAGGAACATTCATGGTAGAAATTTATGCACGAAATTGATTTGAAAGTACAAGTTTTACTAGCCTAGTTTATTTTTTTAAATATGCTTAAAGTACTGTCAAAAACATGTCAATTTAATAAATACTATTAGTAATGTTTTTGGAGTCATCAGTAATATAGCTTTACATCCCAATCCTGTCTATAGGAAAAAAGTATTATGCAGCTGCTTGGTTACCTAAGCATGGCACTTGGCACTCGTTGATAGCAGACCATAAATCTGAGTTTGCTTTGATCTATTGGAAAACGCCCCTTTCTGATGTCAAGCCTTGTGTGGCAGCCACACGCAGAACGCAGAATGAAAACGCACTCAACCACTTGAAAAGTGAATGCAACTGCGAAACTCGCAATAAATCTTGAAAAAGACAACCAAAAATTTGTCACTTTCACCGCGACCAAAATAATTTTGGAAAGTTCTATACAAAAAAACACAAAAAAAAAACACCAAAATTTTGTAGACAATACAAAAAAAAAAAAAACAATATATATATGACAGTATATGGACGCTGAGTTTTACGGTAAATTGCGCAAGGATAAAGGAGTTACACAAAGTTGTTTAATCCTTTTTGTAAAAACAACCCAGCAAAATTGCCACTCAAAAGGTGAAAACTGTCGAAAAACATTCGTCCTGCATCCTGGCGCACGGACTGCACCTCCCGCTGTGCGCACGCGCTGACTTATTGGCAGCTGACCAGGATCAGGACTGGCGGCTCGTGCCGGAAAGGGGTCGCCTGCGGTTGCCGGACAAATTGAAATAGCAAAATCATTTTTCTGCCGCCATGGAGAATTGCATTTAATTACAAAGAGCCAACAAATGCGATCGGTCTAAAATTTTAAAGCATCGCCGCTGCCGCCGCCGCCGCAGGACAATTTCGGGCTCAGTTTTCGATTTTCAAGCAACAAATTCACGCCTCGCTACACAAAAGCGCTGTAAATTATATTGTTAGACTGACCAGCGGCCAGCCAGGCACAAGGGACGAGGGGAGTTAAGGGGCGAGTTGCATAATTGCAACGAACTGAAACAATTGCGCGCACAATCAGACACAACAGGATGTCCATGTCGAACCCCCACCCGCTCGCCCACCCTACTTGCTCTCGCCACAGCTAGTCCTGTCATTTTATTAGTTCTGCGCTCATCGATTGTTTGTTTAGGATGCTGTGCACGGCAGCAGCAGCAGCAGCAGCAGGAGAGCCATAGTTATGGGAATGGCCAGTTACATGACAGGACATAATAATAAAGTATGCCAACTAAATTATGAAACAACCCCCAACCCTTACGCCATCCGCGATCCGCTATCCGTGCTGTTCGTTCCGCTTGCACTGGCAGCTCACACGGAGAAGCAATTCATCGAATTTATATGCACATCTTTGATCTGATCTTAACTGGCGCTAATATAAATCTGTGTACATATAGTATATGCTAATGTTTATCCTGACTGACTGATGGACCGACTGATGAAAGGGTAAACTGAACATTTTGCCTTATGTGATCTAAATAAGCACTACGACGGAGGGTCAGCATATTAGTATCGGGAATAGTACGGATTTCGATCGTCCCTAACATTATTTTCGAAGTTTAACGTAAAGCTAAGAAGAAATTCCAGTCCAATAAAAAAACGTTAAATTGAATTTTAAAACCTTCCAATTGGATTCGAAACTACAGTGCTGCCACATAGTCGAAAACAGTTGTATGCGCCGCCTGAGAGGCTGTGGTGCTAGAGCATGTTAATCGTAATCGATATATCGGCTCATACTATCATTCTCTTAAAAACTTAGAAAATTGCAATTGATAATAATAACTCATTTAAAAGACTCTTGACTTTAAGAAAATTTATTAATAATATATAGTTAGAGCTCATATTTTGTGGTGATAACATTTGACAACAGCTGTAGCGCTGGTTCATTTGAAGCGAACTATCTGTCAGACGTAACGGGTACGTACGTAAACGTTCATCTCTAAAACACAACTAAATTTTTGTAACAACTTTTAAAAAAGATTCAGAAAAATGGCCAGCAAACAGTTGTTAAGCCGTGTTAGCACATTGGGACGCTGTAGCCCGACTTGGGTGACACCATTGGCCGCCGTGCGCAGCTCTAGCTCCCGCAGCGACATCGAAAAAGTCACACACACTGGCCAGGTAAGTGTGGTTCGGCGTTCAGCTGTGTGGGATTCGCGATTACGCAAACATTGTTATTACTTCGTATGTGAAACAAAATGTTGGGTTTTAGGTCTTCGACAAGAACGACTACCGCAATGTGCGCTTCACAAATGCCAAACGCTACGTGAACGAAAACTGGGGCATCAAGCTGATCGACGAGGTGCTGCCGATTGAGTCCGAAGAGCGCGTTGTCTGCTGCGACGGCGGCAACGGTCCACTCGGACACCCCAAAGTCTACATCAATCTGGTATATTGAAAATAAGCATTGAGTGAACGTGTTCTAGATATTCCTTATTTGTTATAGGATAAGCCCGGCAATCACGCCTGCGGCTACTGTGGCCTGCGTTTTGTGAAGAAGGATGCTCATCATTAGAAGCATTGCCGGGCCATCCGAGGAAGCAGTTAATACCATTGAGCTAGTTGAATATGTATACAAATAAAAGGAAAAGTTATACCTAACAAGACACTTGACGGAAAGAACATAACCATGAGTTGTTTCCTGGCTTAAATTCTGGTTTAAATGAGTCGTCTCGACAAATAATATGTAATTTATAGCAGCAGCCAAATAGATCAATCCATGTCCAGCTGTCCGTCTCTATACAAGGTAGTCTTAATGATATTTTGATAGGTCCAACCTATGTTCTTGCGGAGTAACCCGGATCAGATCATCATATAGCAGCCATATTAAGCTTTGCGTTTTCTGTATGGATATTTCAACTTCGATTCGAAAAACTATAGATTCCCCTATCATCCAACCCCATTCAGATTAAGGCGTTAAGAGTACACACATGTAGGTATGTAACGTATTAGCCTTCTAATTGATCTTCCTTATGGACCCCAGATATGCTCAGAAAAACGAATCCTTGTTTTGTTGCACTCGTTTATTGCACAACACTTTATTCACTTGCATGTTCTTGAATGATATCTAATACAATGTATATGTATGCGTTAGCATTGTGGTCTATTTGTTAATAGAAAATTATCAACTAAAATAGATGTATATATAGAGATTAGCAATAATTGTAAATAATATGCGATTAAGTATATAAATATGTATGCAAACAAATTTCATATGAGCTTGCATAAGAAAAGTCACAAAAAAAAACGAATAGAAATAATATATGTGTGTAGATCCGACCACACCACAACATACTGGGTGTGCATTTATGTAGGTATATCGAAACTTAATGAAATCATAATTATGATGCTTGTACGAGCCGGTATATTATGATTGTTGTATTTTTTTTTTGTTTAAATATGCGTTTTACTTCCGCTACTTCTTTACTACGGGCACTTTAGATGCTGCACGCTCCATTGAGACACAGATAGTACCACGAAAAGAATATAAAGACAAAAAAAGAAATATAAATATATATTGCCTCCGAGTGCCACAGCATATGGGGCTGGGCACACACGGGCCACACGTGCGGTGGTGCCGAGGCGGACTGGCAAAACTGAAAAGAATCACGTTCACACCAACTCCGAGCCTGCAGCTGATCACAACGACCAGACGAGACGAGGGGGCTGGGCTGCCGTCGTCTGGAATGGCGTTGTCCTCAGTGCTGAGGGGTGTATCCTGCAGCTTGCTCTGGAACTGAAAGTGGTGGGCGCACAACTGGTGCGCTGCTCACAATACACAAACAGCGAGTGCCTTTTGTGGATCGCTGCTCAAATAATCAATGGTCAATAATCGTCGTCATCTGTTGTCTCAATTGCGTTTCATCTAAAACACCAACAAACACTTAAGAGAATGTAAACTAAAATGTAATAGGTTCTAATTTGGATGTTGTGTGGGACTATGTTGCCGACGAATCGCTTTAGCTTATCTTCATACTGTTGTTGCTGCTGCTGCTGCCGCTGGAGGAGCAGCATTGATCGCTTATCTTGATTGGGGCAATAGTTGTTCACCACTGGTCACCAGAGGTTCCGTGGCATGGCGTAGCCTTCTTTTGTCACAAATATGTTGCGATTCATGCACGCCTGACGATCTCCACCAGCTCCAATTGCCGCCTGCCGGCCCGTGCCCGTGCCCGTGCCAGTGCCCTCTTGCCTGACCGTTGTCTCCTTGCGCCCGTCCACAATGCGCGTCACAGTTGTTGTCTTCTGACCGGTCGAGTCCTGGGTCACCTTAGTGGTCTCATAGCTGCCATCCGGTTTGCGCACTGTCTTCGTCATCACGCTCTGGCTGAACATTTTCGGGCCCTGATAGGTGCCATCGAAGACGCCGCCAAATGGCGTCATTGGCGTCATTATGTTCGGCTTGCCGCTCGGCGGCCGTGCCGGCAGCAATACGGCCGGTTTCATTTCACCTTCGGCATTGAGTGTGCCGTGTATACGACCCATGATAATCTCCTCATCGGAAAGCTTAACGCGTGGCACGCGCAACCCACGCTGATTGGAGGGCAAAATATTTTCGTGCCCCTCCTCGGGATTCAAGCGTTGTATCAGCGTGTACAGTTGATCGGGGTAGATTCTGGGAATACAAATACATTAAGATGTCGTGGGTTTTATATACATTATCTACTTACTCTCCATCCAAGTCGGTGTCCAGCGAGTTTTCTTTCTTATGAAATTCCTTAAGTATTTTGCTTTCGAAGCCAGGTTTCAAGAAATCCTCCCTTAAGTTACGCTCAACTCCAGCATCTGTTGTGGATAATTCTCATGAGACTTGACAAAAACTTATTGGATACATTATACTCCACCTTCATTGTCTTGCACCGACTCCAGCAGACGCTGCAGTTGACGCTCAAAGTGCTTCTGCATCTCCAATGGACTGGTAAAGACTTGGAACGCAAACTTGCGATCGTCATCGAAGAGCTCATCATCAGTTTCGGCCTCCTCGAACCACTGGGGCTTGCGGAACTCATCCTTGTTGGAGGCGGTTGCGGCAGCGCTGCAAGCACACAGGCGGTTTAATAAAGGAGCATACAAATGCAAATACAGTTAAGCCAAGGGGGCGGCAGCACACACACGCACAGACACATCCAAAGACCACAGCAACCCCCCCTAGCGACCACAGGAGGAACACTTCAATACGCAGCCTCCGCAACGCACAAGCTCACACACACACACACACACACGCACACACACACACACACTTATACATGCACAGGCAGTGCACACATTTGCGCCTGTGTATATCCTGGTAAAAATGTATCTATCATAGCAGGTGCCTGGTTTATCGATCGATTCATTGAAAAAAGCCGCAGTCCGCTTATAAAATTTGCAATAATTGAATACTTACTCTTTCTCCTGCTGCTGCTGCTCGAATTCCGATTGGAACATTTTCTTGAGTATATCCATGGCGATTTATCTTGTTTGTTGTGTTTTTTTTTTTTGTTTAACTTTGGTAAAACGTACTTGTACGGGTCCAGAAAATGCTTATCCTTTTTGGGGATTGAGCAACGCAAACTTTGTGAATTTATGTAGAGAAAGAAAAAACTAAAAGAACCAAAATGACGCAAATAACAATTGTGTTAGCAAAACTTGTGAAAAGTCTTCGTTTTATATATTTTCTTCCTATTTATTATTTTATTTGTGTGTGCACAAAATTTTCACGTATCCCAAACACCACCACGACGAACAGAAATTGCTCGATAAGCGAACAGCTGACCTGAGCAGCGGTGAGCGTTTCGTTCCAACTGTCACACGCATACATTCTCGCGCACACACACACACACACACACACACAAGCACACCATGCTTGCGCCACGAAATGGAAACGAAACGCGCGCCGCATCGATGTTACATACTGGAATTAGAACATGGCGGGCCAGCTTCAAATGTTTTAGCGTTTTGCTGAAATTTTGACTTTATCTTGACAAAAAAAAAAAATATAAATATATATATAAATACGGGATTTGGTTAAAATAATTTATTCAACTTTTCACTCTAAATCTAAATATTTTCTATTACTTAGCAGATCTGATACAAGAGGCAGAGAAAAACTGACAAGCAGCAATAAGATATACAAATCCTAACAAAATCTTTTTTTATATAGACTTTCTCTTTATATACGCAGAGATGCGTATTTTCGCCTAGTTTCCAATTTGAAATCTTTTCTTTAACAAATGTTTGGTTATCGATTAGTTCTCTTGCAGGCAGCCCGTTCGAAGAGCTTTTCTAACTATTTAATGGGTCATTAGTTGGTATTTGATTTACAGGCTCTGTTCAAACCGTAAACACAAACTGCGAGATCTTCAGTTTTGTACAAATGACAAAGTTGTTGGTAGGGCTTTTCTAGGGCTAACAGTTACGGAATACCTATTTGCTTAACTTTGCAGTCGGATACTTTTTGGTATTTGGAAGGGGAAAACCCTTCCCGTCTTAGATATATATATATGTATATATATATATATATATATAAACTTAAACTCTAATGCATGTTCTCCTTGTCGCCGATGCTGCAGCGTTTGCCCTTTTGAATTTTCATCATCTTATTCTCATCGGCGCATTTCGTGGTGATTGCGTTGCGCACCTCCTTCTCGCTGGCATTCGATTTGCGCGTCACGGCAAAGATGATGTCCTGTATCTTGAGCGGATCGAGCATTTGCTTGAGCGGCTTCTGCTGATCCTTGAAGGCTGGCGACGGCTTGCCAGTCATCGAGTGTGTGGCCAGTGTCTCCCGATCAAATGTGGCCACCAGCAATTTGCGCGTGGCTAGTGAGGAGACGGACCAATTGATATTCTCAAAGACACTGGCCGGCACACAGGTATTGTTCGGCCCAATGGAGACCATCACATTGTCCGCCATTTGCTGTTCTGCCTTCACATCCGGCTTCCATTCGTCCCTGGACTTGCCATGGCTTCTGCGCGTGGGCAGCTTGTAATTCACGTTGTGCAGCTGCTGCTGCTGTTGCAGCACCGGCGGTGCAGACATGTTGTGCTCCTGTAGCTCCAGCTTACGCCGCTTGATCAGCTGCAGCGGCGTCGTGGACTCGCGTTTGATCAGTTGCTGTTGCTGCTGTTGTTGCTGTTGCTGCTGTTGTTGCTGTTGCTGCTGCTGCTGTTGCTCATCGTTACCCAGGCAAATTTCCAGGCGATCCGAGTCGGCGGATGTGCTCAGGCTGTTCAAACTCTCCGCCGCCAAACGAATCTCGATGGCATCCGCATCGTTGCAGTCGGCGCCAGCGGCTGCAATTATTTTATAGTCAATCACCTCGGAGCGCTGTGGCTGCCCCGAGCTAGGTGCACATATAACAGAGCTGGGCGGCGTCAGTATTTGTGGCTGGTGTGTGGGCGGCGTCGCCGGCGAGGCAGCTGTGGCCGTAGCCAGTTGCATGCGCGCCGATGTTGCGTGTATTTGGGAGAGCAGATCCGTGTGCTCCTGCAGCTTGGCCTCCAGATAGCGCACTTTCTCGCGCAGTGCACGATTCTCGGCCTCCACATGGGGATCGTTCTCCAGAGTGCGCAACAGCCCAAAATCCTCGCCCGTAGTCTGTGTCCAGGCGGTGAGCAGCATCGGCTGCTCCCGGCCGCTCCAATGCGAATCGTCGCGCACATTCACGAAATTGGATCCGTTTGCTGGCAGTATCTAATTAAAGTTTGATTTAAATAAATGCAATTGCAGTGCACTGGAATTCAACACCTACTTGGGGTTCCATTTTGTCGATCCTGGCTACGGTCCTGCGTTGCGTGCGTCTTGCAGGATGAGCGTCAACTGTGCGAAGCGCTACACAAACTCAAAGAAATTGGCGGCAGAATATCAAACAACGCGCGAAAAACAAAATGCATGCACAATGAGAGAGACAGAGGGGTAGTTTATACTTTTTAGCAAAAGCAACAACGTGAACAGCGACAATAACAACAACAACAGCAACAAGAACTGGCACAATGCATTCCAACTACTTACACATGCTACCTGGAACCAATAAAGTCGAAGTGTTCGTTTGTGTGCGTGAGTTACTGTGTGCGTGTGTGTGTGTGTTGTGTGTGCGTGCGTGCGTGTGTGTGCTGCTCGTTCTTTAGCCCTGCTTTCAGGTAAGCGAATATATTTTGTGTGGACGTGCGTGTTTGTGTGTGTATCCTCTTTGGAATGGGACTTTCTATTCTATATCCCAACTGGCGTGAGACCAATTTTCATTTTCGATCCTTCTCTTCTATTTTATGCCTGCCTCTGCACCACACTGCATGCATTTCTTTCGCGCGGGAACAAGAATCGTAAATTTAAAGCAAAGGCAGAGTTGTCAACCATTCTGTTTCTGTCACATTACAGTATTTTCACTAAGCGGCATTAGCATTAGCAGCAACCCGTTGCGTAGAATTTACAGCTGGTATTTCAACATAATAAATTATATTTTGGCAGCAATTCATAAAATTGTATAAGATTTGTAAGCAAACTAGTATTAATATTATAGCACACTACGTATTAAAATGGTAATTCATATAATTTTAATATCTATCGAAGCAAGAATTGTAACTGCAAGAAGCCGTTTGGCCTAAACCGGTTTTTCGATCATGGAATTGAAAACGTAATGGGACCAGTTGTCGGCATGCATACAAAAATAAGTATCCCTTTTAGAATACTAGGGGAAAACACACCTTGACTCTCTGATCGGAAAATAAAACATCCCTAGCTCTCGCAGATGTTAAAACCATTAGAGCATAAAGCCTGGTGGAATTTTTAAGCAGAATCTTCTTGTGCCAGGTAGAATGAGTCCATTGTTGACCTCTTTGTGTAATTTTGTAAACTCAATTCGCAAAAAAGTGTGTTTTAAACGGGTAAGCGTAAAAAATATGTATTTATGTTAGGATTTTTTTAACATATTCAATATTCTACTCCAATATCTTTGTCTACAGTAATATTATTATCTTCAAAATTTAATTTTCTGCATTTAGTTGCCTTTGTTTTGACCAAATCGAAACTCACTTTTTAAGAAAACATTTGCAGGAAGCTATTCTTTATTTTTTTGAAATAAAAAAAGTCTGACAGTTGCAAATATACATACACGTCGGGGCACGAAACTTGAATTTAATTCCCTGTAGTACTCCTTATTGATAATTTGACCTTGTGACAAGAAGTAATGGCGCATTATGTAGTGTTCGCCTAAGATGCTTCACAAAAAACGATGTCCCCCCAGTTTTAAAGCTAGTCACCTAATTCGACAAACAAATTTGTTGACCTCCTTCTAATAGCATTCAAATAGAAAAATGTAGATAGTTTGAAGTTCAGGCTTCCATATTTAAAGTCAAAACTCAAATAGTCAATATGATTCTTTCGACTGTTTTAAGCTGTTATTACACAATGAAAGGCTACAAGACTATTGCTAATCAAATTTTATTAACTCATATAATTTAAGAATAACAATTTGAAACTCCAAGCTACTGGCCCTTCTATTAAATTCGAATTTATGATATTTTAATACTAAAGCGTATGGAAATGCAGTATTGTATATCTATGATATATATACTGCATAATGCCTTAATAATTTCAATATCTACGAATAATAGAAGTTGCAGTCGCAGCAATATTCGAGCAAGTACCGCTGTTTTAATTAATTGCTCTTTGCGCTCTGGTAACTCTATTGGCCATCTGTCAAAATCTGAAATAACTGTTAATCCTAGATCATAAAACCGGCAATTCGCAAAGGAGTTTCCAAGGCCAACTGTAATTCTAGCTTAACATATTTCACGTAGATAGCCGCAAAACCTTTGCAGCTGCGCAAGATTTGCTTACCTGTTCTTACCTGCTGCGGAAGAAAAAAGATCCGAACATTGATGGCTCATTTTCATAATTTTGGAAATAAAAATGGCAACGCCGAAGGAATTTACATGCCAGTTCATGACAGTGCAGAGACGTGGCCAGAACAAGCTCGCGCAGCACCTTACACGAATCCCAGCCAGAATATTCAACCAAACAATTTGTTGCCAGTTGTGCCGTTCACGCATTCACCATACTCGTATCCGTATCAACAGTTTTTAAGTCACTTTGCTCCGAACCTGGTGCCCTACTACTACTCATTACTGACTCCAACGCCCATCGATTACTTCGGCTACCAGCAGAGAGCTGTCCCTACAGAGATGGACATTGACAAATACATTAACTCTGAACTGAGCAAGCAGCAGAGCTTGCTGCGTAAACAGAATGTGAGACCGCGCCCGCTTAGCCAGCTGCAGCTGCCCAGCAATCGACAGTTGGTGGCGGTCAAAAAAGAGGCACAGGAACGGCGCGTCATTAATGTCCAAGTGGTGGCAATGTCCGGCAGCACTCGGGATCGCACACCAGACGTGGAACCATTGCCGCCTGTTGAAGCCTCGTTCAAGGAGCGTGTGGCCAAAATAAACAAAAGCCAGCAGCACTACACACAGCTGTTTGACCGGTTGACCAGCATGCTGCAAACGCTGAATCGACGCTACGATGGCAACGAAATGGAACCAGAGCCAGAGGCCGAGCTTGAAGAGGCACCACCGCCGCCCTTGAAGCGCGCACGTCACGATATGTCGAGCAGTTCCAGTGAATCGCATCTGGATCCCGAGAATTCCTCATCCCTTTCGATTTATCCGCAACGTATACAGCTGGAGGATGGCAGCTCCGAGTACGTGCTTGGGCCCCATGGCACGCGCATCAATGCCAAAGACTACGGTCAAGTGTTCTGGACAAGTGCGCCAGTTGCGACGCGTTGCCTCCTAGCAGCCGTCTTTAGCAGCGATGAGCTGGCCACGCATACGCTGACGGGCAAGCCGTCTCCAGCGTTTTATGGACGCGAGCGCCCGGCCAAAAAGATGCTAGATCAGAACAGGGTTGACGACATTGTTGTGAGTGTGCGCAATCGCACCGGCGGCAAGGAGCGTCACATAAGAGCCACCATAACCACAAAGTGCGCCGATACGGCAAAGAAGTACAAGCGACGCGCCAAGAAGGCGCTCAAAGATGATGTCGTTGTCATAGACGAATGAGTCCATAAAATCTTGACCATAGGCTGTTTAGCTGGATATGATCTGGCTATAGACATAGTATATATAAGAATTAGATGTAGACTTCCTTTTGCAAATAAAGATGCTCAACAAAAAGCAAATTTTATTAGCGCTATGGCGTCTGCTGCCCCTAGGAGTGTTCCATTCGCATTTTAATTTTTTAAATAATAACCATCTATGCTAACGAATTTCTATGTTTGCTTGGAGCAGTCACTACTTCATTGCCGATGGATTCCAAGCCTCCACTTTGGGGGGCGTTGTGGTGTATGGCATGTAGGACTCTGTAAGAACACAATTAGTTTTAAGAAAAAAGGATTTGCTCATATTTTAGTTACCCTTGGTGCCCGACAGATTCTCGCTGTGGTCCATCATCCATTTGTGCTTGGGTCGGCAGCCATCCCGGATGGGTGGCAAATCGGTCTGAAATAAGCATTTTATTAATTGGATAACAACAAATAGTAGGATAGCACCTACCTTGTAATGCATCCAGCCGAACCACTCGGCAGGTATCTGCGAGCCATCGTAGTCCATGTTGACATGTGGGGAAAACTCCACCCAGCGGTTTCTGCCATAGAAATAGTAGGGGTTCTCATAGTATCTGTTCCCGTACTTGTCTATGCCAACAAGTTTGCCTGTCTTCAGATCATCATTTCTGTTTATATGGGAATTTAAGAAATTTGCAACTTATATAAGAGACCGCACAGCTTTGGTTTACCTGTATAGCTTTAAATAGGCTTGCTTGAAGCCGCCGGCCTCGCGAATGGCCTGGAACAGCCTGCCCAAGCGAGTTATGCCCAGAAAATTGGCCATTCTGCTTGGCAAACGAAAAATTATAACAAATTTTGTGATTTGTAGTTGAAGAACTTACGTGCAAAGCAAAACAATGTTGCCACTTAGTTAAAATGTATATGTTATTGTTGTGCTACCAGGGCTACACAATGCTTCTGAGGTTGGCAAATATAATCAATCTTCAAGGTTCATTTTGTATATTTTGCAGCCCTGCGTCCAGGTCTGTTCATCAGTTTGGTATTTCGTGAATCAATTCGCTGGATAAAATAAGTAAAACACAGAAAACCTGCGCATATAACTACATTCAACATGGCAAAAAACACTTCGAGCAATGCGTTTCGGAAAATCGATGTGGACCAGTATAACGAGGACAATTTCCGAGAAGATGATGGCGTCGATAGCGCCGCCGTTGGTCCGGACGAGAACGAAATCACATCCCTGTTAACAAAAGGCCAGGGTGTGGAAGCGCTGCTCAGCGCGCTCCAAAACGCGCCCCTACGTTGTAAAATCCAGCACGTCAAGGTAGAAGAATGCGTCACCCACATCACAGATAAGCGCTTATTCATAACTTCAATTGCAGGACAACGCACTGAATATAACACTGCGCGTACTGTTATCGATCAAGTCAACGCAAATCGATCAGGCAATCGACTTACTGGAACAGAACGACCTGATCGATGTGCTCATGAAATACATATATCGGGGCTTCGAAACACCCTCCGAGGGCTCCAGTGGGCATCTGCTGCAGTGGCACGAGAAGGCGTTCGCCAAGGGCGGCGTTGGCTGCATCGTACGTGTGCTCTCCGACACGAACCGTGCCTAAAGTGCACTCATTACAGAAACAAGCAACCAGATAAATCAATCACAAGTGTTGTTGTTTTTGCCATTACTATAAAAACCCGTTAAATATCCGAGCTAGAGCCCTAGTCCAAGCGCTAGTTGGATTATGCCGCAATAAAAAATTACAGTTTTCCAAATAAGATTTTATTACAAAACTGCCTAGTATATTTGGATGGAAACATAAAATGAAAACATAAATATGTCGACTTTAGAGCGGCGCCATCAACGGCGTGCTTATTCTGTTTTCAAACGTCATATCTCCGCGCGGAGTCACTACGTTCGCAGTTATTATGTTTTCATTTTAAACTGATAATCTAGATAATCGCGGAGTTGAGCCCTCTCAACTACAGCGTGATTGCTTCCTTTTAACCAGAATAAAAACGCAGTCGTTTCAAAATTATTAATCCATATTTTTATTGACTGTTTGCCATTACCAGGTGTTACAGTTTTTTAAGTGTGAGTAAATACATTACTTATTGCCTCTTCGACTTCTTGTTTACAGCTCGGACATTTAGGTTTAGTTTTTTTCTTTTATTAACCAATTTGTTGTATTGAACATACTTAACATTACAGTTATCCTTATCTAAGTTTGGGAGGTTGCCAGTGGATTGCTGTCGTAAGAGGTCACCCACTAAGGAAATC
This sequence comes from Drosophila virilis, assembly GCF_030788295.1. Lineage (NCBI taxonomy): Eukaryota > Metazoa > Arthropoda > Insecta > Diptera > Drosophilidae > Drosophila > Drosophila virilis. The sequence continues at coordinate 11,993,771 of NC_091546.1, read as the reverse complement.
TTTAGGTCTCTTGGAGCATACTGATTTTTGCCTGTTGATGTCTATTCGCCACTTAGATGGCCACATCTCGAATTCGTGCAGGTATTCTTGGCTTGGTATACACAGCCGGGTTTGGAGAGGATTGCTGTGTCGTCAGTGGTTTATTTTTTCATTTAAAGAATCATCGTTCGATTTATTGTAGCCAACAATTTGGTCCAAACAGGTGTCGTAGTTTGTTTCAATCTCCTCTACTCCTCTAGTTTTCCCAGTTAAGCAAACAAAGAATAGATATTTTTTATAGTGAACTTTTTTATTAGGTACAATTTTTAAAGTTCCAGCTTTAAGGCAGACAAAAACCCACCTTTTTTGTATGTACATACATGTACACATTTGCGCGCCCAAAAATGCGTATATATGTATTCCACCAAGCGCGGAGATATATCGTTTCAAAACAACCTAATTCCGCGTAGAGATATGACGTTTGAAAACGACATCGTTTGTGGAGCCGCGGAGATACGTCGGTTCAAAAAAGTTGTTGACCTAAAACCGATGTGTTTGTAATGTCAGACTTGTTTGATGATTTTTGGGCATATCTCGGCCAAATAATGTCCGATTTTGGAATTTTATACCATTTGGGACTCGTAAGGATCAGTACTATCGATCGGCATCAAAAGGCTGAAAATCTAAGTTTTGGCCCAAATCGACAAAATAGCAAGGGGTTACATCATGTTTTTTTTCAAAATCGGGTTCGGTTCAAAAATTAAAACTTTTTTTAAGATATTTGTTTAATATCTCGGTTAAATAAGGTCAGATTTTTAAATTTTATACCTTTTTAAATTCGTACGGATCCCTACTATCAAATTGCATTTAAGCAAATTATAAATCGATGGGTTAAAAAAAGTTGTTGACCTAAAACCGTTCGTAATGTCAGACTTTTTGATAATTTTTTGGCATATCTCGGCCAAATAATGTCCGATTTTGGAATTTTATACCATTTGGGACTCGAAAGGATCAGTACTATCGATCGGCATCAAAAGGCTGAAAATCTAAATTTTGGCCCAAATCGACAAAATAGCAAGGGGTTACATCATGTTTTTTTTCAAAATCGGGTTCGGTTCGAAAATTAAAACTTTTTTTTAAGATATTTGTTTAATATCTCGGTTAAATAAGGTCAGATTTTTAAATTTTATACCTTTTTAAATTCGTACGGATCCCTACTATCAAATTGCATTCAAACAAATTTAAAATCGATGGGTTAAAAAAAGTTGTTGACCAAAAACCGTTCGTAATGTCAGATTTTTTGATAATTTTTTGGCATATCTCGGCCAAATAATGTCCGATTTTGGAATTTTATACCATTTGGAACTCGTAAGAATCAGTACTATCGATCGGCATCAAAAGGCTGAAAATCTAAATTTTGGCCCAAATCGACAAAATAGCAAGGGGTTACATCATGTTTTTTTTTTTTCAAAATCGGGTCGGTTCAAAAATTGAAACTTTTTTTTAAGATATTTGTTTAATATCTCGGTTAAATAAGGTCCGATTTTTAAATTTTATACCTTTTTAAATTCGTACGGATCCCTACTATCAAATTGCATTTAAGCAAATTAAAAATCGATGGGTTCAAAAAACTTGTTGAACTAAAACCTGTGTGCTTGTAAATTCAGACTTTTTTGATGATTTTTGGGCATATCTCGGCCAAATAATGTCCGATTTTGGAATTTTATACCATTTGGGACTCGTAAGGATCAGTACTATCGATCGGCATCAAAAGGCTGATAATCTAAATTTTGGCCCAAATCAACAAAATAGCAAGGGGTTACACCATGTTTTTTTCAAAATCGGGTTCGGTTCAAAAATTAAAACTTTTTTTAAGATATTTGTTTAATATCTCGGTTAAATAAGGTCCGATTTTTAAATTTTATACCTTTTTAAATTCGTACGGATCCCTACTATCAAATTGCATTTAAGCAAATTATATATTGATGGGTTCAAAAAAGTTGTTGACCTAAAACCGATGTGTTTGTAATGTCAGACTTTTTTGATGATTTTTTGGCATATCTCGGCCAAATAATGTCCGATTTTGGAATTTTATACCATTTGGGACTCGTAAGAATCAGTACTATCGATCGGCATCAAAAGGCTGAAAATCTAAATTTTGGCCCAAATCGACAAAATAGCAAGGTTACATCATGTTTTTTTTTTCAAAATCGGGTTCGGTTCAAAAATTAAAACTTTTTTTAAGATATTTTTTTAATATTTCGGTTAAAAAAGGTCAGATTTTTAAATTTTATACCTTTTTAAATTCGTACGGATCCCTACTATCAAATTGCATTTAAACAAATTATAAATTGATGGGTTCAAAAAAGTTGTTGACCTAAAACCGATGTGTTTGTAATGTCAGACTTTTTTGATGATTTTTTGGCATATCTCGGCCAAATAATGTCCGATTTTGAAATTTTATACCATTTGGGACTCGTAAGGATCAGTACTATCGATCGGCATCAAAAGGCTGAAAATCTAAATTTTGGCCCAAATCGACAAAATAGCAAGGGGTTACATCACGTTTTTCTTCAAAATCGAGTTCGGCTTGAAAATCAACTCCGCGTGGAGATATGTCGTTCCGAAACGACATAACTCCGCGCGGAGATATGACGTTCCAAAACGACATAACTCCGCGTGGAGATATGACGTTCCAAAACGACATAACTCCCGCGATATGACCTTCCATAAAATCATCACGTTGTTTTTCAAAATCGAGGTTTTTGCGATAATCGAAACTTTTTCGATGATTTTTTTAATATCTCGGGTAATAGCTCCGCGCGGAGATATGACGTTCCAAAACGACAGCTCCGCGCGGAGATATGACGTTCCAAAACGACAAAACTCCGCGTGGAGATATGACATTCCAAAACGACATAACTCCCGCGATATGACCTTCCATAAAATCATCACGTTGTTTTTCAAAATCGAGGTTTTTGCGATAATCGAAACTTTTTCGATGATTTTTTTAATATCTCGGGTAATAGCTCCGCGCGGAGATATGTCGTTCCATAACGACATATCTCCGCGCGGAGTTATGTCGTTTTGGAACGACATATCTCCGCGCGGAGTTATGTCGTTATGGAACGACATATCTCCGCGCGGAGATATGACGTTCCAAAACGACAGCTCCGCGCGGAGATATGACGTTCCAAAACGACAAAACTCCGCGTGGAGATATGACATTCCAAAACGACATAACTCCCGCGATATGACCTTCCATAAAATCATCACGTTGTTTTTCAAAATCGAGGTTTTTGCGATAATCGAAACTTTTTCGATGATTTTTTTAATATCTCGGGTAATAGCTCCGCGCGGAGATATGTCGTTCCATAACGACATATCTCCGCGCGGAGTTATGTCGTTTTGGAACGACATATCTCCGCGCGGAGTTATGTCGTTATGGAACGACATAACTCCGCGCGGAGATATGACGTTCCAAAACGACAAAACTCCGCGTGGAGATATGACGTTCCAAAACGACATAACTCCCGCGATATGACCTTCCATAAAATCATCACGTTGTTTTTCAAAATCGAGGTTTTTGCGATAATCGAAACTTTTTCGATGATTTTTTTAATATCTCGGGTAATAGCTCCGCGCGGAGATATGACGTTCCAAAACGACAGCTCCGCGCGGAGATATGACGTTCCAAAACGACATAGCTCCGCATGGAGATATGACGTTCCAAAACGACATAACTCCGCGTGGAGATATGACGTTCCAAAACGACATAACTCCGCGTGGAGATATGACGTTCCAAAACGACATAACTCCGCGTGGAGATATGACGTTCCAAAACGACATAACTCCCGCGATATGACCTTCCATAAAATCATCACGTTGTTTTTCAAAATCGAGGTTTTTGCGATAATCGAAACTTTTTCGATGATTTTTTTAATATCTCGGGTAATAGCTCCGCGCGGAGATATGACGTTCCAAAACGACAGCTCCGCGCGGAGATATGACGTTCCAAAACGACATAGCTCCGCATGGAGATATGACGTTCCAAAACGACATAACTCCGCGTGGAGATATGACGTTCCAAAACGACATAACTCCAGCGATATGACCTTCCATAAAATCATCACGTTGTTTTTCAAAATCGAGGTTTTGCGATAATCGAAACATTTTCGATGATTTTTTTAATATCTCGGGTAAATAATGTCTGATTTTAAAATGTTATACATTTTTGAATGCGTACGGATCCCCACCATCAATTGACATTCAAGGCAAATTTAATATCGTTTTGTTAAGAAAAATGTTGTAGACAAAAAACCGATTCGTTCGTAAAGTCAACCTTCTTTTGACTCGAAATGAAAACTTTATTGATGATTTTTTTATTAATTTCTCGGGTAAACATTGTGTGATTTTTATATTTTATGCCTTTTTGTATTCTTACAAATCCCTATTATTAATTGACATTCAAACAAACTTAAAATCGATGGGTTCAAAAAATTTGTTGACCAAAAAACGACTCGTGTTTAAATTCGACCTTTTTTCATGATTTTTGGAAGTATCTCGGCCAAATAAAGTCGGATTTTGGAATTGTATACCATTTTGGCCTCGTAAGGATCGGTACTATCGATTGGCATCAACAGAATGAAAATCTAAATTTTGACCCAAATCGACAACAAATCAAGGGGTTACATCACGTTTTTCTTCAAAATCGAGTTCGGCTTGAAAATCAACTCCGCGTGGAGATATGTCGTTCCAAAACGACATAACTCCGCGCGGAGATATGACGTTCCAAAACGACAGCTCCGCGCGGAGATATGTCGTTCCAAAACGACATAACTCCGCGCGGAGATATGTCGTTCCAAAACGACATAACTCCGCGCGGAGATATGACGTTCCAAAACGACAAAACTCCGCGTGGAGATATGACGTTCCAAAACGACATAACTCCCGCGATATGACCTTCCATAAAATCATCACGTTGTTTTTCAAAATCGAGGTTTTTGCGATAATCGAAACTTTTTCGATGATTTTTTTAATATCTCGGGTAATAGCTCCGCGCGGAGATATGACGTTCCAAAACGACAAAACTCCGCGTGGAGATATGACATTCCAAAACGACATAACTCCCGCGATATGACCTTCCATAAAATCATCACGTTGTTTTTCAAAATCGAGGTTTTTGCGATAATCGAAACTTTTTCGATGATTTTTTTAATATCTCGGGTAAATAATGTCTGATTTTAAAATGTTATACATTTTTGAATGCGTACGGATCCCCACCATCAATTGACATTCAAGGCAAATTTAATATCGTTTTGTTAAGAAAAATGTTGTAGACAAAAAACCGATTCGTTCGTAAAGTCAACCTTCTTTTGACTCGAAATCAAAACTTTATTGATGATTTTTTTATTAATTTCTCGGGTAAACATTGTGTGATTTTTATATTTTATGCCTTTTTGTATTCTTACAAATCCCTATTATTAATTGTCATTCAAACAAACTTAAAATCGATGGGTTCAAAAAATTTGTTGACCAAAAAACGACTCGTGTTTAAATTCGACCTCTTTTCATGATTTTTGGAAGTATCTCGGCCAAATAAAGTCGGATTTTGGAATTGTATACCATTTTGGCCTCGTAAGGATCGGTACTATCGATTGGCATCAACAGAATGAAAATCTAAATTTTGACCCAAATCGACAACAAATCAAGGGGTTACATCACGTTTTTCTTCAAAATCGAGTTCGGCTTGAAAATCAACTCGACGTTCCAAAACGACATAACTCCGCGTGGAGATATGACGTTCCAAGACGACATAACTCCAGCGATATGACCTTCCATAATATCTCGGGTAAATAATGTCTGATTTTAAAATGTTATACATTTTTGAATGCGTACGGATCTCTACCATCAATTAGCATTCAAGGCAAATAAACATCGTTTTGTTAAGAAAAATGTTGTAGACAAAAAACCGATTCGTTCATAAAGTCAACCTTCCTTCGACTCGAAATCAAAACTTTATTGATGATTTTTTTTTTATTAATTTCTCGGGTAAACATTGTCTGATTTTTATATGTTATGCCTTTTTGTATTCTTACGGATCCCTATTATTAATTGACATTCAAACAAACTTAAAATCGATGGGTTCAAAAAATTTGTTGACCAAAAAACGACTCGTGTCTAAATTCGACCTTTTTTCATGATTATTTTAAATATCTTGGCCAAATAAAGTCGGATTTTGGAATTGTATACCATTTTGGCCTCGTAAGGATTGGTACTATCGATTGGCATCAACAGAATGAAAATCTAAATTTTGACCCAAATCGACAAAAAGTCAAGGGGTTACATCACGTTTTTCTTCAAAATCGAGTTCGGCTTGAAAATCAACTCCGCGTGGAGATATGTCGTTCCAAAACGACATAACTCCGCGCGGAGATATGACGTTCCAAAACGACATAACTCCGCGTGGAGATATGACGTTCCAAAACGACATAACTCCCGCGATATGACCTTCCATAAAATCATCACGTTGTTTTTCAAAATCGAGGTTTTTGCGATAATCGAAACTTTTTCGATGATTTTTTTAATATCTCGGGTAATAGCTCCGCGCGGAGATATGACGTTCCAAAACGACAGCTCCGCGCGGAGATATGACGTTCCAAAACGACATAGCTCCGCATGGAGATATGACGTTCCAAAACGACATAACTCCGCGTGGAGATATGACGTTCCAAAACGACATAACTCCGCGTGGAGATATGACGTTCCAAAACGACATAACTCCGCGTGGAGATATGACGTTCCAAAACGACATAACTCCCGCGATATGACCTTCCATAAAATCATCACGTTGTTTTTCAAAATCGAGGTTTTTGCGATAATCGAAACTTTTTCGATGATTTTTTTAATATCTCGGGTAATAGCTCCGCGCGGAGATATGACGTTCCAAAACGACAGCTCCGCGCGGAGATATGACGTTCCAAAACGACATAGCTCCGCATGGAGATATGACGTTCCAAAACGACATAACTCCGCGTGGAGATATGACGTTCCAAAACGACATAACTCCAGCGATATGACCTTCCATAAAATCATCACGTTGTTTTTCAAAATCGAGGTTTTGCGATAATCGAAACATTTTCGATGATTTTTTTAATATCTCGGGTAAATAATGTCTGATTTTAAAATGTTATACATTTTTGAATGCGTACGGATCCCCACCATCAATTGACATTCAAGGCAAATTTAATATCGTTTTGTTAAGAAAAATGTTGTAGACAAAAAACCGATTCGTTCGTAAAGTCAACCTTCTTTTGACTCGAAATGAAAACTTTATTGATGATTTTTTTATTAATTTCTCGGGTAAACATTGTGTGATTTTTATATTTTATGCCTTTTTGTATTCTTACAAATCCCTATTATTAATTGACATTCAAACAAACTTAAAATCGATGGGTTCAAAAAATTTGTTGACCAAAAAACGACTCGTGTTTAAATTCGACCTTTTTTCATGATTTTTGGAAGTATCTCGGCCAAATAAAGTCGGATTTTGGAATTGTATACCATTTTGGCCTCGTAAGGATCGGTACTATCGATTGGCATCAACAGAATGAAAATCTAAATTTTGACCCAAATCGACAACAAATCAAGGGGTTACATCACGTTTTTCTTCAAAATCGAGTTCGGCTTGAAAATCAACTCCGCGTGGAGATATGTCGTTCCAAAACGACATAACTCCGCGCGGAGATATGACGTTCCAAAACGACAAAACTCCGCGTGGAGATATGACGTTCCAAAACGACATAACTCCCGCGATATGACCTTCCATAAAATCATCACGTTGTTTTTCAAAATCGAGGTTTTTGCGATAATCGAAACTTTTTCGATGATTTTTTTAATATCTCGGGTAATAGCTCCGCGCGGAGATATGACGTTCCAAAACGACAGCTCCGCGCGGAGATATGTCGTTCCAAAACGACATAACTCCGCGCGGAGATATGTCGTTCCAAAACGACATAACTCCGCGCGGAGATATGACGTTCCAAAACGACAAAACTCCGCGTGGAGATATGACATTCCAAAACGACATAACTCCCGCGATATGACCTTCCATAAAATCATCACGTTGTTTTTCAAAATCGAGGTTTTTGCGATAATCGAAACTTTTTCGATGATTTTTTTAATATCTCGGGTAATAGCTCCGCGCGGAGATATGACGTTCCAAAACGACAGCTCCGCGCGGAGATATGTCGTTCCATAACGACATAACTCCGCGCGGAGATATGTCGTTCCAAAACGACATAACTCCGCGCGGAGATATGTCGTTCCATAACGACATAACTCCGCGTGGAGATATGTCGTTCCAAAACGACATAACTCCGCGCGGAGATATGTCGTTCCAATACGACATAACTCCGCGCGGAGATATGACGTTCCAAAACGACAAAACTCCGCGTGGAGATATGACGTTCCAAAACGACATAACTCCCGCGATATGACCTTCCATAAAATCATCACGTTGTTTTTCAAAATCGAGGTTTTTGCGATAATCGAAACTTTTTCGATGATTTTTTTAATATCTCGGGTAATAGCTCCGCGCGGAGATATGAAGTTCCAAAACGACAGCTCCGCGCGGAGATATGACGTTCCAAAACGACATAGCTCCGCATGGAGATATGACGTTCCAAAACGACATAACTCCGCGTGGAGATATGACGTTCCAAAACGACATAACTCCGCGTGGAGATATGACGTTCCAAAACGACATAACTCAAGCGATATGACCTTCCATAAAATCATCACGTTGTTTTTCAAAATATCTCGGGTAATAGCTCCGCGCGGAGATATGACGTTCCAAAACGACAGCTCCGCGCGGAGATATGACGTTCCAAAACGACATAACTCCGCATGGAGATATGACGTTCCAAAACGACATAACTCCAGCGATATGACCTTCCATAAAATCATCACGTTGTTTTTCAAAATCGAGGTTTTGCGATAATCGAAACATTTTCGATGATTTTTTTAATATCTCGGGTAAATAATGTCTGATTTTAAAATGTTATACATTTTTGAATGCGTACGGATCCCCACCATCAATTGACATTCAAGGCAAATTTAATATCGTTTTGTTAAGAAAAATGTTGTAGACAAAAAACCGATTCGTTCGTAAAGTCAACCTTCTTTTGACTCGAAATCAAAACTTTATTGATGATTTTTTTATTAATTTCTCGGGTAAACATTGTGTGATTTTTATATTTTATGCCTTTTTGTATTCTTACAAATCCCTATTATTAATTGTCATTCAAACAAACTTAAAATCGATGGGTTCAAAAAATTTGTTGACCAAAAAACGACTCGTGTTTAAATTCGACCTCTTTTCATGATTTTTGGAAGTATCTCGGCCAAATAAAGTCGGATTTTGGAATTGTATACCATTTTGGCCTCGTAAGGATCGGTACTATCGATTGGCATCAACAGAATGAAAATCTAAATTTTGACCCAAGTCGACAACAAATCAAGGGGTTACATCACGTTTTTCTTCAAAATCGAGTTCGGCTTGAAAATCAACTCCGCGTGGAGATATGTCGTTCCAAAACGACATAACTCCGCGCGGAGATATGACGTTCCAAAACGACATAACTCCGCGTGGAGATATGACGTTCCAAGACGACATAACTCCAGCGATATGACCTTCCATAATATCTCGGGTAAATAATGTCTGATTTTAAAATGTTATACATTTTTGAATGCGTACGGATCTCTACCATCAATTAGCATTCAAGGCAAATAAACATCGTTTTGTTAAGAAAAATGTTGTAGACAAAAAACCGATTCGTTCATAAAGTCAACCTTCCTTCGACTCGAAATCAAAACTTTATTGATGATTTTTTTTTTATTAATTTCTCGGGTAAACATTGTCTGATTTTTATATGTTATGCCTTTTTGTATTCTTACGGATCCCTATTATTAATTGACATTCAAACAAACTTAAAATCGATGGGTTCAAAAAATTTGTTGACCAAAAAACGACTCGTGTCTAAATTCGACCTTTTTTCATGATTATTTTAAATATCTTGGCCAAATAAAGTCGGATTTTGGAATTGTATACCATTTTGGACTCGTAAGGATCGGTACTATCGATTGGCATCAACAGAATGAAAATCTAAATTTTGACCCAAATCGACAAAAAGTCAAGGGGTTACATCACGTTTTTCTTCAAAATCGAGTTCGGCTTGAAAATCAACTCCGCGTGGAGATATGTCGTTCCAAAACGACATAACTCCGCGCGGAGATATGACGTTCCAAAACGACATAACTCCGCGTGGAGATATGACGTTCCAAAACGACATAACACCCGCGATATGACCTTCCATAAAATCATCACGTTGTTTTTCAAAATCGAGGTTTTTGCAATAATCGAAACTTTTTCGATGATTTTTTTAATATCTCGGGTAATAGCTCCGCGCGGAGATATGACGTTCCAAAACGACAGCTCCGCGCGGAGATATGACGTTCCAAAACGACATAGCTCCGCATGGAGATATGACGTTCCAAAACGACATAACTCCGCGTGGAGATATGACGTTCCAAAACGACATAACTCCCGCGATATGACCTTCCATAAAATCATCACGTTGTTTTTCAAAATATCTCGGGTAATAGCTCCGCGCGGAGATATGACGTTCCAAAACGACAGCTCCGCGCGGAGATATGACGTTCCAAAACGACATAACTCCGCATGGAGATATGACGTTCCAAAACGACATAACTCCGCGTGGAGATATGACGTTCCAAAACGACATAACTCCCGCGATATGACCTTCCATAAAATCATCACGTTGTTTTTCAAAATCGAGGTTTTTGCGATAATCGAAACTTTTTCGATGATTTTTTTAATATCTCGGGTAATAGCTCCGCGCGGAGATATGACGTTCCAAAACGACAGCTCCGCGCGGAGATATGTCGTTCCAAAACGACATAACTCCGCGCGGAGATATGTCGTTCCAAAACGACATAACTCCGCGCGGAGATATGACGTTCCAAAACGACAAAACTCCGCGTGGAGATATGACGTTCCAAAACGACATAACTCCCGCGATATGACCTTCCATAAAATCATCACGTTGTTTTTCAAAATCGAGGTTTTTGCGATAATCGAAACTTTTTCGATGACCTTCCATAAAATCATCACGTTGTTTTTCAAAATCGAGGTTTTTGCGATAATCGAAACTTTTTCGATGATTTTTTTAATATCTCGGGTAATAGCTCCGCGCGGAGATATGACGTTCCAAAACGACAGCTTCGCGCGGAGATATGTCGTTCCAAAACGACATAACTCCGCGCGGAGATATGTCGTTCCAAAACGACATAACTCCGCGCGGAGATATGTCATTCCAAAACGACATAACTCCGCGCGGAGATATGACGTTCCAAAACGACAAAACTCCGCGTGGAGATATGACGTTCCAAAACGACATAACTCCCGCGATATGACCTTCCATAAAATCATCACGTTGTTTTTCAACATCGAGGTTTTTGCGATAATCGAAACTTTTTCGATGATTTTTTTAATATCTCGGGTAATAGCTCCGCGCGGAGATATGACGTTCCAAAACGACAGCTCCGCGCGGAGATATGACGTTCCAAAACGACAAAACTCCGCGTGGAGATATGACGTTCCAAAACGACATAACTCCCGCGATATGACCTTCCATAAAATCATCACGTTGTTTTTCAAAATCGAGGTTTTTGCGATAATCGAAACTTTTTCGATGATTTTTTTAATATCTCGGGTAATAGCTCCGCGCGGAGATATAACGTTCCAAAACGACAGCTCCGCGCGGAGATATGACGTTTCAAAACGACATAGCTCCGCATGGAGATATGACGTTCCAAAACGACATAACTCCGCGTGGAGATATGACGTTCCAAAACGACATAACTCAAGCGATATGACCTTCCATAAAATCATCACGTTGTTTTTCAAAATATCTCGGGTAATAGCTCCGCGCGGAGATATGACGTTCCAAAACGACATAACTCCGCATGGAGATATGACGTTCCAAAACGACATAACTCCAGCGATATGACCTTCCATAAAATCATCACGTTGTTTTTCAAAATCGAGGTTTTGCGATAATCGAAACATTTTCGATGATTTTTTTAACATCTCGGGTAAATAATGTCTGATTTTAAAATGTTATACATTTTTGAATGCGTACGGATCCCCACCATCAATTGACATTCAAGGCAAATTTAATATCGTTTTGTTAAGAAAAATGTTGTAGACAAAACACCGATTCGTTCGTAAAGTCAACCTTCTTTTGACTCGAAATCAAAACTTTATTGATGATTTTTTTATTAATTTCTCGGGTAAACATTGTCTGATTTTTATATTTTATGCCTTTTTGTATTCTTACAAATCCCTATTATTAATTGACATTCAAACAAACTTCAAATCGATGGGTTCAAAAAATTTGTTGACCAAAAAACGACTCGTGTCTAAATTCGACCTTTTTTCATGATTATTTTAAATATCTTGGCCAAATAAAGTCGGATTTTGGAATTGTATACCATTTTGGCCTCGTAAGGATCGGTACTATCGATTGGCATCAACAGAATGAAAGTCTAAATTTTGGCCCAAATCGACAAAATAGCAAGGGGTTACATCATGTTTTTTTCAAAATCGGGTTCGGTTCAAAAATTGAAACTTTTTTTAAGAAATTTTTTTAATATCTCGGTTAAATAAGGTCAGATTTTTAAATTTTATACCTTTTTAAATTCGTACGGATCCCTACTATCAAATTGCATTCAAGCAAATTAAAAATCGATGGGTTCAAAAAACTTGTTGAACTAAAACCTATGTGCTTGTAATGTCAGACTTTTTTGATGATTTTTTGGCATATCTCGGCCAAATAATGTCCGATTTTGGAATCTTATACCATTTGGGGCTCGTAACGATCAGTACTATCGATCGGCATCGAAAGGCTGAAAATCTAAATTTTGGCCCAAATCGACAAAATAGCAAGGGGTTACATCATGTTTTTTTTCAAAATCGGGTTCGGTTCAAAAATTAAAACTTTTTTTAAGAAATTTTTTTAATATCTCGGTTATATAAGGTTAGATTTTTAAATTGTATACCTTTTTAAATTCGTACGGATCCCTACTATCAAATTGCATTTAAGCAAATTATATATTGATGGGTTCAAAAAAGTTGTTGACCTAAAACCGATGTGTTTGTAATGTCAGACTATTTTGATGATTTATTGGCATATCTCGGCCAAATAATGTCCGATTTTGGAATTTTATACCATTTGGGACTCGTAAGGATCAGTACTATCGATCGGCATCAAAAGGCTGAAAATCTAAATTTTGACCCAAATCGACAACAAATCAAGGGGTTACATCACGTTTTTCTTCAAAATCGAGTTCGGCTTGAAAATCAACTCCGCGTGGAGATATGTCGTTCCAAAACGACATAACTCCGCGCGGAGATATGACGTTCCAAAACGACAAAACTCCGCGTGGAGATATGACGTTCCAAAACGACATAACTCCCGCGATATGACCTTCCATAAAATCATCACGTTGTTTTTCAAAATCGAGGTTTTTGCGATAATCGAAACTTTTTCGATGACCTTCCATAAAATCATCACGTTGTTTTTCAAAATCGAGGTTTTTGCGATAATCGAAACTTTTTCGATGATTTTTTTAATATCTCGGGTAATAGCTCCGCGCGGAGATATGACGTTCCAAAACGACAGCTGCGCGCGGAGATATGTCGTTCCAAAACGACATAACTCCGCGCGGAGATATGTCGTTCCAAAACGACATAACTCCGCGCGGAGATATGACGTTCCAAAACGACAAAACTCCGCGTGGAGATATGACGTTCCAAAACGACATAACTCCCGCGATATGACCTTCCATAAAATCATCACGTTGTTTTTCAAAATCGAGGTTTTTGCGATAATCGAAACTTTTTCGATGACCTTCCATAAAATCATCACGTTGTTTTTCAAAATCGAGGTTTTTGCGATAATCGAAACTTTTTCGATGATTTTTTTAATATCTTGGGTAATAGCTCCGCGCGGAGATATGACGTTCCAAAACGACAGCTCCGCGCGGAGATATGTCGTTCCAAAACGACATAACTCCGCGCGGAGATATGACGTTCCAAAACGACAAAACTCCGCGTGGAGATATGACGTTCCAAAACGACATAACTCCCGCGATATGACCTTCCATAAAATCATCACGTTGTTTTTCAAAATCGAGGTTTTTGCGATAATCGAAACTTTTTCGATGATTTTTTTAATATCTCGGGTAATAGCTCCGCGCGGAGATATGACGTTCCAAAACGACAGCTCCGCGCGGAGATATGACGTTCCAAAACGGTAAAACTCCGCGTGGAGATATGACGTTCCAAAACGACATAACTCCCGCGATATGACCTTCCATAAAATCATCACGTTGTTTTTCAAAATCGAGGTTTTTGCGATAATCGAAACTTTTTCGATGATTTTTTTAATATCTCGGGTAATAGCTCAGCGCGGAGATATGACGTTCCAAAACGACATAGCTCCGCATGGAGATATGACGTTCCAAAACGACATAACTCCGCGTGGAGATATGACGTTCCAAAACGACAAAACTCCGCGTGGAGATATGACGTTCCAAAACGACATAACTCCCGCGATATGACCTTCCATAAAATCATCACGTTGTTTTTCAAAATCGAGGTTTTTGCGATAATCGAAACTTTTTCGATGACCTTCCATAAAATCATCACGTTGTTTTTCAAAATCGAGGTTTTTGCGATAATCGAAACTTTTTCGATGATTTTTTTAATATCTCGGGTAATAGCTCCGCGCGGAGATATGACGTTCCAAAACGACAGCTCCGCGCGGAGATATGTCGTTCCAAAACGACATAACTCCGCGCGGAGATATGACGTTCCAAAACGACAAAACTCCGCATGGAGATATGACGTTCCAAAACGACATAACTCCCGCGATATGACCTTCCATAAAATCATCACGTTGTTTTTCAAAATCGAGGTTTTTGCGATAATCGAAACTTTTTCGATGATTTTTTTAATATCTCGGGTAATAGCTCCGCGCGGAGATATGACGTTCCAAAACGACAGCTCCGCGCGGAGATATATATGTTATGCCTTTTTGTATTCTTACGGATCCCTATTATAAATTGACATTCAAACAAACTTAAAATCGATGGGTTCAAAAAATTTGTTGACCAAAAAACGACTCGTGTTTTGGACTCGTAAGGATCGGTACTATCGATTGGCATCAACAGAATGAAAATCTTAATTTTGACCCAAATCGACAAAAAATCAAGGGGTTACGTCACGTTTTTCTTCAAAATCGAGTTCGGCTTGAAAATCAACTCCGCGTGGAGATATGTCGTTCCAAAACGACATAACTCCGCGCGGAGATATGACGTTCCAAAACGACATAACTCCGCGTGGAGATATGACGTTCCAAAACGACATAACTCCCGCGATATGACCTTCCATAAAATCATCACGTTGTTTTTCAAAATCGAGGTTTTTGCGATAATCGAAACTTTTTCGATGATTTTTTTAATATCTCGGGTAATAGCTCCGCGCGGAGATATAACGTTCCAAAACGACAGCTCCGCGCGGAGATATGACGTTCCAAAACGACATAGCTCCGCATGGAAATATGACGTTCCAAAACGACATAACTCCGCGTGGAGATATGACGTTCCAAAACGACATAACTCAAGCGATATGACCTTCCATAAAATCATCACGTTGTTTTTCAAAATATCTCGGGTAATAGCTCCGCGCGGAGATATGACGTTCCAAAACGACATAACTCCGCATGGAGATATGACGTTCCAAAACGACATAACTCCAGCGATATGACCTTCCATAAAATCATCACGTTGTTTTTCAAAATCGAGGTTTTGCGATAATCGAAACTTTTTCGATGATTTTTTTAATATCTCGGGTAAATAATGTCTGATTTTAAAATGTTATACATTTTTGAATGCGTACGGATCCCCACCATCAATTGACATTCAAGGCAAATTTAATATCGTTTTGTTAAGAAAAATGTTGTAGACAAAAAACCGATTCGTTATGACGTTCCAAAACGACATAACTCCGCGTGGAGATATGACGTTCCAAAACGACATAACTCCGCATGGAGATATGACGTTCCAAAACGACATAACTCCAGCGATATAACCTTCCATAAAATCATCACGTTGTTTTTCAAAATCGAGGTTTTGCGATAATCGAAACATTTTCGATGTTTTTTTTTTAATATCTCGGGTAAATAATGTCTAATTTTAAAATGTTATACATTTTTGAATGCGTACGGATCCCCACCATCAATTGACATTCAAGGCAAATTTAATATGGTTTTGTTAAGAAAAATGTTGTAGACAAAACACCGATTCGTTCGTAAAGTCAACCTTCTTTTGACTCGAAATCAAAACTTTATTGATGATTTTTTTATTAATTTCTCGGGTAAACATTGTCTGATTTTTATATTTTATGCCTTTTTGTATTCTTACAAATCCCTATTATTAATTGACATTCAAACAAACTTAAAATCGATGGGTTCAAAAAATTTGTTGACCAAAAAACGACTCGTGTCTAAATTCGACCTTTTTTCATGATTATTTTAAATATCTTGGCCAAATAAAGTCGGATTTTGGAATTGTATACCATTTTGGCCTCGTAAGGATTGGTACTATCGATTGGCATCAACAGAATGAAAATCTAAATTTTGGCCCAAATCGACAAAATAGCAAGGGGTTACATCATGTTTTTTTTCAAAATCGGGTTTTTTTAATATCTCGGTTAAATAAGGTCAGATTTTTAAATTTTATACCTTTTTAAATTCGTACGGATCCCTACTATCAAATTGCATTTAAGCAAATTAAAAATCGATGGGTTCAAAAAACTTGTTGAACTAAAACCTATGTGCTTGTAATGTCAGACTTTTTTGATGATTTTTTGGCATATCTCGGCCAAATAATGTCCGATTTTGGAATCTTATACCATTTGGGGCTCGTAACGATCAGTACTATCGATCGGCATCGAAAGGCTGAAAATCTAAATTTTGGCCCAAATCGACAAAATAGCAAGGGGTTACATCATGTTTTTTTTCAAAATCGGGTTCGGTTCAAAAATTAAAACTTTTTTTAAGAAATTTTTTTAATATCTCGGTTATATAAGGTTAGATTTTTAAATTGTATACCTTTTTAAATTCGTACGGATCCCTACTATCAAATTGCATTTAAGCAAATTATATATTGATGGGTTCAAAAAAGTTGTTGACCTAAAACCGATGTGTTTGTAATGTCAGACTATTTTGATGATTTATTGGCATATCTCGGCCAAATAATGTCCGATTTTGGAATTTTATACCATTTGGGACTCGTAAGGATCAGTACTATCGATCGGCATCAAAAGGCTGAAAATCTAAATTTTGACCCAAATCGACAACAAATCAAGGGGTTACATCACGTTTTTCTTCAAAATCGAGTTCGGCTTGAAAATCAACTCCGCGTGGAGATATGTCGTTCCAAAACGACATAACTCCGCGCGGAGATATGACGTTCCAAAACGACAAAACTCCGCGTGGAGATATGACGTTCCAAAACGACATAACTCCCGCGATATGACCTTCCATAAAATCATCACGTTGTTTTTCAAAATCGAGGTTTTTGCGATAATCGAAACTTTTTCGATGACCTTCCATAAAATCATCACGTTGTTTTTCAAAATCGAGGTTTTTGCGATAATCGAAACTTTTTCGATGATTTTTTTAATATCTCGGGTAATAGCTCCGCGCGGAGATATGACGTTCCAAAACGACAGCTGCGCGCGGAGATATGTCGTTCCAAAACGACATAACTCCGCGCGGAGATATGTCGTTCCAAAACGACATAACTCCGCGCGGAGATATGACGTTCCAAAACGACAAAACTCCGCGTGGAGATATGACGTTCCAAAACGACATAACTCCCGCGATATGACCTTCCATAAAATCATCACGTTGTTTTTCAAAATCGAGGTTTTTGCGATAATCGAAACTTTTTCGATGACCTTCCATAAAATCATCACGTTGTTTTTCAAAATCGAGGTTTTTGCGATAATCGAAACTTTTTCGATGATTTTTTTAATATCTTGGGTAATAGCTCCGCGCGGAGATATGACGTTCCAAAACGACAGCTCCGCGCGGAGATATGTCGTTCCAAAACGACATAACTCCGCGCGGAGATATGACGTTCCAAAACGACAAAACTCCGCGTGGAGATATGACGTTCCAAAACGACATAACTCCCGCGATATGACCTTCCATAAAATCATCACGTTGTTTTTCAAAATCGAGGTTTTTGCGATAATCGAAACTTTTTCGATGATTTTTTTAATATCTCGGGTAATAGCTCCGCGCGGAGATATGACGTTCCAAAACGACAGCTCCGCGCGGAGATATGACGTTCCAAAACGGTAAAACTCCGCGTGGAGATATGACGTTCCAAAACGACATAACTCCCGCGATATGACCTTCCATAAAATCATCACGTTGTTTTTCAAAATCGAGGTTTTTGCGATAATCGAAACTTTTTCGATGATTTTTTTAATATCTCGGGTAATAGCTCAGCGCGGAGATATGACGTTCCAAAACGACATAGCTCCGCATGGAGATATGACGTTCCAAAACGACATAACTCCGCGTGGAGATATGACGTTCCAAAACGACAAAACTCCGCGTGGAGATATGACGTTCCAAAACGACATAACTCCCGCGATATGACCTTCCATAAAATCATCACGTTGTTTTTCAAAATCGAGGTTTTTGCGATAATCGAAACTTTTTCGATGACCTTCCATAAAATCATCACGTTGTTTTTCAAAATCGAGGTTTTTGCGATAATCGAAACTTTTTCGATGATTTTTTTAATATCTCGGGTAATAGCTCCGCGCGGAGATATGACGTTCCAAAACGACAGCTCCGCGCGGAGATATGTCGTTCCAAAACGACATAACTCCGCGCGGAGATATGACGTTCCAAAACGACAAAACTCCGCATGGAGATATGACGTTCCAAAACGACATAACTCCCGCGATATGACCTTCCATAAAATCATCACGTTGTTTTTCAAAATCGAGGTTTTTGCGATAATCGAAACTTTTTCGATGATTTTTTTAATATCTCGGGTAATAGCTCCGCGCGGAGATATGACGTTCCAAAACGACAGCTCCGCGCGGAGATATATATGTTATGCCTTTTTGTATTCTTACGGATCCCTATTATAAATTGACATTCAAACAAACTTAAAATCGATGGGTTCAAAAAATTTGTTGACCAAAAAACGACTCGTGTTTTGGACTCGTAAGGATCGGTACTATCGATTGGCATCAACAGAATGAAAATCTTAATTTTGACCCAAATCGACAAAAAATCAAGGGGTTACGTCACGTTTTTCTTCAAAATCGAGTTCGGCTTGAAAATCAACTCCGCGTGGAGATATGTCGTTCCAAAACGACATAACTCCGCGCGGAGATATGACGTTCCAAAACGACATAACTCCGCGTGGAGATATGACGTTCCAAAACGACATAACTCCCGCGATATGACCTTCCATAAAATCATCACGTTGTTTTTCAAAATCGAGGTTTTTGCGATAATCGAAACTTTTTCGATGATTTTTTTAATATCTCGGGTAATAGCTCCGCGCGGAGATATAACGTTCCAAAACGACAGCTCCGCGCGGAGATATGACGTTCCAAAACGACATAGCTCCGCATGGAGATATGACGTTCCAAAACGACATAACTCCGCGTGGAGATATGACGTTCCAAAACGACATAACTCAAGCGATATGACCTTCCATAAAATCATCACGTTGTTTTTCAAAATATCTCGGGTAATAGCTCCGCGCGGAGATATGACGTTCCAAAACGACATAACTCCGCATGGAGATATGACGTTCCAAAACGACATAACTCCAGCGATATGACCTTCCATAAAATCATCACGTTGTTTTTCAAAATCGAGGTTTTGCGATAATCGAAACTTTTTCGATGATTTTTTTAATATCTCGGGTAAATAATGTCTGATTTTAAAATGTTATACATTTTTGAATGCGTACGGATCCCCACCATCAATTGACATTCAAGGCAAATTTAATATCGTTTTGTTAAGAAAAATGTTGTAGACAAAAAACCGATTCGTTATGACGTTCCAAAACGACATAACTCCGCGTGGAGATATGACGTTCCAAAACGACATAACTCCGCATGGAGATATGACGTTCCAAAACGACATAACTCCAGCGATATAACCTTCCATAAAATCATCACGTTGTTTTTCAAAATCGAGGTTTTGCGATAATCGAAACATTTTCGATGTTTTTTTTTTAATATCTCGGGTAAATAATGTCTGATTTTAAAATGTTATACATTTTTGAATGCGTACGGATCCCCACCATCAATTGACATTCAAGGCAAATTTAATATGGTTTTGTTAAGAAAAATGTTGTAGACAAAACACCGATTCGTTCGTAAAGTCAACCTTCTTTTGACTCGAAATCAAAACTTTATTGATGATTTTTTTATTAATTTCTCGGGTAAACATTGTCTGATTTTTATATTTTATGCCTTTTTGTATTCTTACAAATCCCTATTATTAATTGACATTCAAACAAACTTAAAATCGATGGGTTCAAAAAATTTGTTGACCAAAAAACGACTCGTGTCTAAATTCGACCTTTTTTCATGATTATTTTAAATATCTTGGCCAAATAAAGTCGGATTTTGGAATTGTATACCATTTTGGCCTCGTAAGGATTGGTACTATCGATTGGCATCAACAGAATGAAAATCTAAATTTTGGCCCAAATCGACAAAATAGCAAGGGGTTACATCATGTTTTTTTTCAAAATCGGGTTTTTTTAATATCTCGGTTAAATAAGGTCAGATTTTTAAATTTTATACCTTTTTAAATTCGTACGGATCCCTACTATCAAATTGCATTTAAGCAAATTAAAAATCGATGGGTTCAAAAAACTTGTTGAACTAAAACCTATGTGCTTGTAATGTCAGACTTTTTTGATGATTTTTTGGCATATCTCGGCCAAATAATGTCCGATTTTGGAATCTTATACCATTTGGGGCTCGTAACGATCAGTACTATCGATCGGCATCGAAAGGCTGAAAATCTAAATTTTGGCCCAAATCGACAAAATAGCAAGGGGTTACATCATGTTTTTTTTTCAAAATCGGGTTCGGTTCAAAAATTAAAACTTTTTTTAAGATATTTTTTTAATATCTCGGTTAAATAAGGTCAGATTTTTAAATTGTATACCTTTTTAAATTCGTACGGATCCCTACTATCAAATTGCATTTAAGCAAATTATATATTGATGGGTTCAAAAAAGTTGTTGACCTAAAACTGATGTGTTTGTAATGTCAGACTTTTTTGATGCTTTTTGGGCATAGCTCGGCCAAATAATGTCCGATTTTGGAATTTTATACCATTTGGGACTCGTAAGGATCAGTACTATCGATCGGCATCAAAAGGCTGAAAATCTAAGTTTTGGCCCAAATCGACAAAATAGCAAGGGGTCATGTTTTTTTTCAAAATCGGGTTCGGTTCAAAAATTAAAACTTTTTTTAAGATATTTGTTTAATATCTCGGTTAAATAAGGTCAGATTTTTAAATTGTATACCTTTTTAAATTCGTACGGATCCCTACTATCAAATTGCATTTAAGCAAATTATATATTGATGGGTTCAAAAAAGTTGTTGACCTAAAACTGATGTGTTTGTAATGTCAGACTTTTTTGATGCTTTTTGGGCATAGCTCGGCCAAATAATGTCCGATTTTGGAATTTTATACCATTTGGGACTCGTAAGGATCAGTACTATCGATCGGCATCAAAAGGCTGAAAATCTAAGTTTTGGCCCAAATCGACAAAATAGCAAGGGGTCATGTTTTTTTTCAAAATCGGGTTCGGTTCAAAAATTAAAACTTTTTTTAAGATATTTGTTTAATATCTCGGTTAAATAAGGTCCGATTTTTAAATTTTATACCTTTTTAAATTCGTACGGATCCCTACTATCAAATTGCATTTAAGCAAATTATATATTGATGGGTTCAAAAAAGTTGTTGACCTAAAACCGATGTGTTTGTAATGTCAGACTTTTTTGATGATTTATTGGCATATCTCGGCCAAATAATGTCCGATTTTGGAATTTTATACCATTTGGGACTCGTAAGGATCAGTACTATCGATCGGCATCAAAAGGCTGAAAATCTAAATTTTGGCCCAAATCGACAAAATAGCAAGGGGTTACATCATGTTTTTTTTTTTTCAAAATCGGGTTCGGTTCAAAAATTAAAACTTTTTTTAAGATATTTGTTTAATATCTCGGTTAAATAAGGTCAGATTTTTAAATTTTATACCTTTTTAAATTCGTACGGATCCCTACTATCAAATTGCATTTAAGCAAATTAAAAATCGATGGGTTCAAAAAACTTGTTGAACTAAAACCTATGTGCTTGTAATGTCAGACTTTTTGATGATTTTTTGGCATATCTCGGCCAAATAATGTCCGATTTTGGAATTTTATACAATTTGGGGCTCGTAAGGATCAGTACTATCGATCGGCATCAAAAGGCTGAAAATCTAAATTTTGGCCCAAATCGACAAAATAGCAAGGGGTTACATCATGTTTTTTTTTTCAAAATCGGGTTCGGTTCAAAAATTAAAACTTTTTTTAAGATATTTGTTTAATATCTCGGTTAAATAAGGTCCGATTTTTAAATTTTATACCTTTTTAAATTCGTACGGATCCCTACTATCGAATTGCATTAAAACAAATTATAAATTGATGGGTTCAAAAAAGTTGTTGACCTAAAACCGATGTGTTTGTAATGTCAGACTTTTTTGATGATTTTTTGGCATATCTCGGCCAAATAATGTCCGATTTTGGAATCTTATACCATTTGGGGCTCGTAACGATCAGTACTATCGATCGGCATCAAAAGGCTGAAAATCTAAATTTTGGCCCAAATCGACAAAATAGCAAGGGGTTATATCATGTTTTTTTCAAAATCGGGTTCGGTTCAAAAATTAAAACTTTTTTTAAGATATTTGTTTAATATCTCGGTTAAATAAGGTCATATTTTTAAATTTTATATCTTTTTAAATTCGTACGAATATGACGTTCCAAAACGACATAACTCCGCGTGGAGATATGACGTTCCAAAACGACATAACTCAAGCGATATGACCTTCCATAAAATCATCACGTTGTTTTTCAAAATCGAGGTTTTTGCGATAATCGAAACTTTTTCGATGATTTTTTTAATATCTCGGGTAATAGCTCCGCGCGGAGATATGACGTTCCAAAACGACATAGCTCCGCGTGGAGATATGACGTTCCAAGACGACATAACTCCAGCGATATGACCTTCCATAAAATCATCACGTTGTTTTTCAAAATCGAGGTTTTTGCGATAATCGAAACTTTTTCGATGATTTTTTTAATATCTCGGGTAATAGCTCCGCGCGGAGATATGACGTTCCAAAACGACAGATCCGCGCGGAGATATGACGTTCCAAAACGACATAGCTCCGCATGGAGATATGACGTTCCAAAACGACATAACTCCGCGTGGAGATATGACGTTCCAAAACGACATAACTCAAGCGATATGACCTTCCATAAAATCATCACGTTGTTTTTCAAAATATCTCGGGTAATAGCTCCGCGCGGAGATATGACGTTCCAAAACGACAGCTCCGCGCGGAGATATGACGTTCCAAAACGACATAACTCCGCATGGAGATATGACGTTCCAAAACGACATAACTCCAGCGATATGACCTTCCATAAAATCATCACGTTGTTTTTCAAAATCGAGGTTTTGCGATAATCGAAACATTTTCACTGATTTTTTTAATATCTCGGTTAAATAAGGTCCGATTTTTAAATTTTATACCGTTTTAAATTCGTACGGATCCCTACTATCAAATTGCATTCAAACAAATTAAAAATCGATGGGTTGAAAAAAGTTGTTGACCTAAAACATATGTGTTTGTAATGTCAGACTTTTTTGATGATTTTTTGGCATATCTCGGCCAAATAAAGTCCGATTTTGGAATTTTATACTATTTGGGACTCGTAAGAATCAGTTCTATCGATCGGCATCAAAAGGCTGAAAATCTAAATTTTGGCCCAAATCGACAAAATAGCAAGGGGTTACATCATGTTTCTTTCAAAATGGGGGTCGGTTCAACAATTGAAACTTTTTTGATGATATTTTTTTAATATATCGGTTAAATAAGGTCCGATGGGTTCAAAAAAGTTGTTGACCTAAAACCGATGTGTTTGTAATATCAGTCTTTTTTGATGAGTGTTTAATCAACATATTTTCTGACTTTATTTGACTATTCAAAAGTGTAATAGGGAATTTGATTAACTTAAAATAAACCAATCACGATGACAACTCATTTCACATGCAAGATGGTCAAATGGCTTCGTAAATCTGATGAACGGGGGAGAAATGCTAGGCGTCTAGGTAGAAAATGAAATACATAGATGCTTGTCTCCCTGCTGACGACTCTTCAAAATGCAGCGATAAGAAAACGAAGAAATGTTTTAAATATACTTAAATCTATTATATTATGGTCTGGTTTAGCCCGTATTCTGAATTTGGTGCTAAATGTAAAGCGCTAATGTTTTGGGAAACATTCAACAAAGCGGATAACTTCGGGTTTTCTGATAGTAGTTTCTAGTTGTTTTCAATAAATAGTGCTTCATAATTTCTGGGGATATTAAGTCGAAACTGGCTCCAATATCATATCTGGGTTAAGCACAGGAGCGCACACTACCACATGTGAGTCTCGCGGATTTCGCTGATAATGTGATTCGCACGAGTCAGTGCCTAAAAAGAGTCGTGAAACATTTAAATAAATGAATAAATAGCTTAAAATAGCTTGAAACTCACCTTCAACATATCCGCCGCTTCTTTTCGGCGCACTGCAATGTGATCCGACTCATTCAGTAGAGTTTCAGCCTTTTCCGATTTATATAAATGGGTGACAAGCTCACTTTGCAAGTTATCCTTAACGTAATTAACCAAAAAATGCATAATTGCCTTTGGTACAGAGTCTTGTATAGATTTGCGTACAATATAGAAATACGATTTAATCAGGCGCTCTACAAGAAATATAAATTAAGATAAGTGAACGATAGGCAGGCGAGTTTATTGAAATCAAACTAACCAATCACATCGCAATCCTTTTGCTCCTTGTCTGTGAGGCGACGTGGATTGGCAATAGCCGGCACATCGGGCAGCAGATTAACCGGCTTCAACGGACTGACCATATTGTTATGCACTGGCGTATTGTTAGCCGAGTTCTCCATGCTGTCGGGACGATTAGGCGCGGGTGGTAAAATGTTCGATAACCAAGAACCTGTTGAGTTTTCGCCAACGTGATTCTAAAAAGGATTAATAAATAATTATTAATATGAGAAAATATATTTTGAACAATCTTGCTTAGGGTTAGCCAGTTTATATCTAAGGGCTGCTGCTGTGGCGCGCGTTGACTAAAATTTGTATGATATGTTAAAAGTTAACATGATTATTGATAAAAATGAACAGTTAAATGATTGAGATGCTTAAAAATAAAAGGCCTTTTGAACCTGTATAAATATTAACACGAGGGGAAAGCATTCAAAGCAATCACACCGAAGCTTACATACCCTTGACAAAAGCAGCCCATAAAACGTTGTAGAAATCTATGAAAATAAAGTTGGTTCAAACAAAAAGTACTTAAATCGCTTGTTAATGTGATAACTGTGTAGACGAATTGGTCGAATTGTATAATCAAATTATGATATATTAAAATTAAATACCCTTTCAGACAGACAGACTGTTGAAATGAGCATTATATAATATAGTTACTCGATGTACATAACTTTTTGATCAGATGCTGGAAGATTGACCGCTTCAGTAATTCGTTATTAATTCACTAATATATTTGAGAAACAAAGGGAAACATAAACTAAACCAAGTTTCAACAGTAAATTTGAAAAACTGAGGAGATAGAAACAAAGAGACGAAGAACTCGATTCAGCTTTACGGGCCTGATCACTAATTGATATACATTTTGATCTTTGATGTTCCCTACAAATTCTTATGCATATTATCTGGAGTATATCTTAATCAAAGCTACTTCAATAATAGCTTTACCTTCATATACATGTCTTTTGATGTGATCTCCAAGCAATTGAGTTAATAGCATTATTTGAACGTCAGAAAACAGATTTGCAGTTACCTGGTCATGCGTATCATTTTGTTGATTTTGTTGTTGCTGCTGCTGCTGCTGTGTGTGCATCTGTTGGTGTGACTGTTGCATCTGTTGCTGGTTCTGTGCGACCGAGTTGTGTGCGGAGACCTGCGGCGACATGTTATTGCGTGACGTATTCGTGCGTCGCGACTGCGAATATGGATCGTTATCGGTTTTGAGTAGGCTGGGCACCAAGGCGGCTTCCTTGTGAAAATCTGGATGCTTGGTATTGATGTAAGCCAACTCGATGGCCACAATGTTCTCGACCATGACATTGGTAGCAGGCAGACGACAACGCAGCAGTTGGGTCACCACATCGACAATTTTCTCGTGCAGCTTGGGGAAACTGCAAACATATATGGATAAGTTGACAATTCATTTTAGGTAATAGGGTTAACCTACCGCAACATCTCTTGCTGCACTTCATTGCCGCAATGCTGCACAATGCGTTGCATTTCTTCGTGTATCAGCTCCACGCAGCGCAGCGAGGGCTCCTCTAGGCGACGTATTTGCCGCTTCACCAACAGCTCGAACGACACTTCAGGCACAAACAACGCCGGTCGTGGCCCCGTTGCATTGCGTATGGCTGTGAGAATGTCCATTTTGGTCAAGCCGGCTAACGGGTGTATCGAGTCCAATGTGCGTCCAAAGATCTCATGGAAAATGTAACAGAGGCGCGCACCGCCGCACAGCTCTGTTGTTTCGATATTGCGCGCCGTTCCCTCAATTGTGGAGCAGTAGGCACTGGAGAACTTAGTTATAATGTGCAACAGCGTTTGGCTCTTGTCCGAAACGTCCTCGCCGTAGGAGTTGAGTAGCGATTGGAATTGCGTGGACATGATATTCACGCGCGTCTACAAATACAAATGGATTAGATTCTAGCAGTGGAAAATATAATTATGAGACACACCTTAAGATCGGGTAGGCAGTCGCGTATATGGTGCATCAGCAGGCGATTCAGCGTTTTCGCCAGATAGGGTGTGCCGTTGCGTGTGGCCAGTGTGGGATATTTGCGCTGCAAGAAAGCCGCTTCGTCCTTCATTTGGTCATCGATGTTCTTCTTATCCATAATGTCCTGCTGCGAGCGATTCATTACACCAATGATGCCCAGCTTGACGGGTATGACACGACCG
The DNA here is from genome assembly GCF_030788295.1 of Drosophila virilis. Classification (NCBI taxonomy): domain Eukaryota; kingdom Metazoa; phylum Arthropoda; class Insecta; order Diptera; family Drosophilidae; genus Drosophila; species Drosophila virilis. The sequence goes on along the minus strand of NC_091546.1, from coordinate 11,966,289 downwards.
CACAGAATATCAATGGCATCAGTGCCGGCATCCATGAGATCGAGTTTGGTGACCACGGCCAGTGTACGCCGGCCATCGGGATCTACATCTTTGGCCAGCTTGAGGGCCTCGCTGGTTGCCATGTCCGTGTTGGCGGCCGTTACGGCCAAAATAATTGAATTAGGATTCTCAATGTACTTGATGACCAAATCCTTGATTTGGGCTTCAATGTCCTCGGGTTGATCGCCGACAGGCACTTTGGTAATGCCCGGCAGATCCACCAGCGTCAGGTTGACAACGCGCGTGGAGAATATCTTGAGATTGATGGGCTCCGGGCAGATGCCCTTGTTGCTGCCCGCCACACGATCCGTTTCATTGTCGATCTCGTTGCGTATATCATTGAAATCCGTAAAGCATTTCTTTGAGTGCAGAAAGCGTCCCCACTCCTCCGCATTAACAGTGCCTGCAAAAGAGAGAATCATTTTCAAAAGCCATTTTAATTGGACTTGTGGCCAGCTCACCATTCTCTGCTGAACGATGCTCGCGATCCTCCAGCGGACAGTGAATCAGTTGCAGAATCAGCGGGCGGCGTGTGACAATGCCCGTTCCACGTGGCAGAAACGAGCGACCAACAACACTCTCGATTACGGAACTTTTGCCTGAACTCTGCAATCAAATGACAAGCTTTATTTGTACGTGTGCATGTATTATATCTACTAGTGCAACCAGGAAGCGAGAGCCCCGCGATTAGCGCATATACATATTTTCTTATCGGCAATCTACAAGCGAAAAACACTTGATCAGAATTGGCAGAGTTGGTTTTTTTAGAGTAGCGCACGTGATGCAAGATGAAAAATGTAAAAATATCTTTTTGGAAAGTAAGTAATGCTAATACAACAGTCCACGATAGACGAGTAGTCCAAGTGGCCAAGTCATGTGGACAACTGAGCCCCGGGGCTCCGGTTTCGAATTTCAGACAAGAATATGGATCTATTATTGTCCTAGCCAAAGCTGTTAGTCTTCACTGTTATTTGAATTGTAAGTTTGACAGTTTGTAACTGGAACCTATAAGATATTAAACTACAAATTTATTATTGTTTACTTTCACACAATGTGATATTTGTTCCCTTACAATTCAACTGAGATATAGTTCATATGAATTTATATCGAATTTTTATTTTCATTTTTAAGCGTAAACCGATCTGTTTTTCTGCTCTCTTTGCATTTTGTCTTTTTCTCTGTACTTTTTAAATCTTAATACATATATTAATAAAAGAATATAAATATTAATCATAGTTTTCAATTGTTTTCATACACATATTTGGGTTAGGCTATGACAAATGGCACAATTGTTTATAATTAGATCGTTTATTTATATTAAACAAGGGAATATAGATATGTATGCAAATGATCGAACTGGCACGATAGACATCCTACACATACGTCTGGTGTCCCTAATCCAAAGGTCGGACGAGGTCCGACCATAAATTTATTGACTAGGCGTTCCCTACTTATTGAGAGATGCATGAGAGATTAATCATTGAGGGGAAGACTTTGAAGTTGGGTTTCTTAAATCAATGCATTACTTTTAAATATGGCAATTAAGCTTTAATTGCAGCTTTTGTGCGACAATCAGCGCAAAACTCACAAATGGAAACTGTATTAATGTCAGCGTGTGTGTGTGTGTGCGTCATGTGTGTGTGTTTTGCGTTGGAATGTGTCACAGCAGCTGCTTTGTTCTATATACGGTGTATAATATCGATTTTTCGTAAGGTCCACTCTGCATCAATAAAAACAGCTGCGCTTGCATTCAATTACATAAACAAAATCGCAAATATTCCACAAAACACAAATCTGAGTCCCCGGGCAATTGAAAACAGTTTGTTGTTACGTGCCGGCATCGGCGTGTGGCAAACAAGCCCCGTTATATAATTGAATTGTGTCGAATAAACGTTTGTTGCGTGCAAAATTGAACATATGACGCCGTCTGAGTCCCATTTATGGCCAGCAGCAGCTGCCGCTTGGCATTACTTAATAATTTTTCGCCTTGATGCCGTTCGTTGTGGGCGCTGCGCGCTGCTTACCTGACTGCCGAGTACAACAATTTGCGGCAATTGTATTGAGTCAGAGCCGACCGTATTGAAGACATCTTGCAATTTGTTGATAACTGGAATTAGTGCTTCCATTTTTCGGTCAGCTGGCGGCAATAAATACGCTTTGGCTCGCACTCTGTCACAATTTGCACTTCCTAATTAAAAGCTTATAAATTATAACACATTAATACTACGCGTTGTTGGGATTTCGATTGACGCGAGAGTATGTGGTAAAAACTTTTTGCAAATTTAGACAGGGCTGCGCAAACGTTGACCCTTCGGGTGTTGCCAGATCAATGGAATTAGGTATGGTATATTTTTATTGCCAACACCGATATGCTCAAATGAGGCTACTCAGCAAAACGTGTTACGCCTTTTTTAAAACAAATTCTTATCAAATTCGTTGCATAAGATGGCTGCCATCGCAAATCGATAGAACTTTGTGTGCTAAAATCGAGTTACATGCGTTTTACAACACTATTTGAATTGTGTGCGCTTCCGAAAAAAAATCGATAACATCGATAGTAATAAAATGCCCGCATTATGAAATTATTTGAAATCCGTCTGACTGCTTATCTTATCAGGTACGTTTTGTTTGCTGCTTTATACAAATATTTTAACATGATACAATATATATTCACGTGTTGAAATAATTATTTTAAAATTCTTAGTGTCAATAGCTGTGTTTTTTTCGTTGAAATTGAATTAAGTGCATAAGCCTTGCCCTCCACAGTTAAGGCTTTAAGTGGGACATAAACCCATTGCTTTAGCTAAAGAAAATTGAGTTTGAAATGGCCACAACCACAATGACATCCGTTGAAGCCTCAATGTTCGATTGAAAAATTTAACAAAGTGGCAGGCAACAATAGATTGCTCCGTTCCCCATGCCCCATTCAATACCCGGTACTTATCCGTTCTACGCTTTTATGGATTTTATTTTTTGGCTTTAGACTGACAAACAAAATGTGTGCGTGTGTGTGTGTTTGTGTGTGTGCGCTTCATTGTGCAAACTTAATGATATGGGCTCAGCTTGAGCTAGTACCATGTCCATGTTCATGTCCATGTCCAATACTCGTACACACACCACAATTCACAGCGCATTGTCGGGCCATCTCAATATATTCCACTTTGGCTTTAGATAAAAACTGTGCAGCAGCAAACGAAGCAGGAAGAGCTAAGAGCAGGGACCACGAACTCGAGCTGCAGTTGCACAAGCAGCAGGCGGCAAGAGGCATCAGCAGCCAAGTGGTCAGAGGCATCGCACACAAACAGACGCACATAAACAGCAAATAGCAAATAGAAAATAGAAAAGGGACAATCGAGCTTGCCTCAAGTGCCTGAGATTTGCATGTGTACATTGAACAGTGGGTTGTGGACACTGGGCACAGGGCCGTTGGTAGTGGGCGTGGCCCCATTTTGTTTGCTACACGAATTGGTTGCTGGTTGCCGCCCTTTGTATGCGATTGTGTGTGTTTGGGCATCTCATCTGTCGATTTTATTGTTGTATGTATATCAATGCTCAAGGATGCTTGTCGCTAGGCGCAGTGCATTAAAAATTTGATAATGGCCCAAATGGACTCGAATATTCAATGAATGCGTATCGACGTTTATTTGGCTTATTTAATGGCCATTCACATGGTCAACTCTTTTGTAGAAAACTTATTAATTGAATCGATAATGGTAATTGAAAGCGTTTGGGTGTGTGTAAGCCTCATGTTGATTTTCAGCTATTGCAGGAAGAGTTAAAAATGTTTGAATTGCAAGTGGTCAGTAGACTTTTGAGCTTTAGGATTAAAAAAGTAAAGCTTTTTAATTTTTACAAATAGTATATTTCATGTATGCATAAGAAAGCTCCTTAATAGCGTCGTGATTGTATTGTCAATGGAGCTTTTATTATTATTATTAATTATTGATTGTAGAAAATGAAAGCTTTATTTAGTACACGTCTCTAATTAATATGTCTAATCTGAAACATGCAGTTTTATAATTTCGCAAGCTTTTAGAGCTTTAAGCTTGAAGAAATTGAAATATTCATTTATGTAAAACTTGTAAGCTTTATGCAAGGGAAAATCTCGCAATTTCTCAGCTTTTAAAGCTTTCAAATGATTGGTCTAACTGTACAAATGTAAGCAGTAATTTTATGTTCCTTTAGTTGATAGGATTTAACAAATTTATGTACTAGCGAATTTCGGTACTTTGCAGGATTAATTCAATACATCACTTTAAGCCAGTGTCATTGAAAATTTTTATCTAAGCGCATGCCTCGTGCACTGATGAACTTAAGGTTTCCAATTAGCAAAGCCTGGACACACACACACGGAGAGACAGACTTCTGTCTGTGCTGCTGCACACATATTTCTGGAGTGGGCATATTTAAATGGCTCATCAAATTGACATTGTTGGGAAGGAAGTTTCTTATTTGCGTTGACAACTTGCCGAAATATGCGCAATGCCGACGACATCTACATACAAAACTTGTCGACATTTATTGCCTAGGCGAGGCAACGACGTCCTGTGCCAGGCCCAGCTCCTAGGAGCTCTGGAGCTGTAGTCTATGGTATGCTTCATGCCATTCTCGAGGTGACTGAATATTAATTTGATAATTTTACGCTCGAATGCAAATTTGGTGTCGAGTCTTTTGCTCTCTAATTGACTGACGAATATTTAAAATATGAATTTCAAATGAAGTTCAGCAACTGTCCCCTCCTGCCGGGGTATTTTGCTCTTCATTTCTTTTCTTTACTTTTTTCTTGTCTTGTCAGCTTTAATTATGGTTTGGCTTCATGATGATGATGATGTAAACGATAGTGCCAGCATTTAGCTGTTGAAAATTCGCCAATGGAACTGCATTAATCATTCGAAAGTAATTTTACGGATTTGCATGCGTTGCAGTAAACGATAATTTTCATCCATCATTTTCAAGTGTTTCCGCAGGATTATAATAGCCAGATAGACAGGCAGAAAGGCAGACAGGCAGACACTCAGGCAAGCATCCTGCAGCCAGGCAACCAGGCCCTAGCATTCTGGGCCAGCTCCTTCAACCTCCGCCTGGCATTGATTCAGTTCCCAGCAGGCCTTCTGCCTTCCCGGGTATGTGTGTGTGTACTACGCTCATTATCCATTGTCGTCGTCAATTATTCTTGTAGTACAGCACTTGTGGAGGAGCTCTGGGTAGCAGCCGCTGCAGCTTTTGCATTTAGTTGATGAGCTCGCCTTTTGGCGACCAACTTCAGCCAGGCCCCAGCTTGCGGCAGCGCCGCATGTTGCGCGTGATTTATGTGGCATGCATTGCTCATTTCCTTGGCCCTTTTGTAAATAGCATCTTTTGGGCTGCAACTTGATCAATGGCACAGTCCGCTGCCTGCACAGTTCAGTTCAGTCTGTCAGTCGGCTTGCTGCGTATTTATATTACGTATACGACATGTGCAACGGGCTGGCACAGTCAGTTTGATTGCGCTTGCCACAATTTGCAGCAATAATGAACTTTGATTTTGCGTCGTGCTTTTCTCTTTGTATTGTATACCATACTAATGACTGTTGCACAGTTGGGGGGCAATCGATATTTGCGGCAGTCCGAAAACTTGCGATGATCGACTGCAGTTCATTTTGTGAATTTATCTTGTAATTTTCCAGAACGAAATGGAAGAAGGGAATCTTGAAATTATGAAAATGTTAATGTGTGTCTAATATCCACACGGTTTCTTTAATAATTTCTGCGTTTTTTTTAGACGGATCTTATAGTAGATCTTATTTTATACTTAAATATACAATAGCATTAAAATTGTTAACTCAAACATTATAGTTATAATTGATTTATTTATTTGGCTAGTAGCTATAAAAGATTCGCGGATCTGTGTAAACTATTCTAGAAGCTAAATGTTAAAGTTGGTGACTCTAGCTCTTAAGAGCTAAGAGATTTGCTCAAAAAACAGGATTTCGATATCAACTTTTATCGATTTCTTGGAACATACAGGTTGACACACAGACGGACATGGCCAGATCGACTCGGACATTGATGCTGATCAAGAATATATACTTTGCTTGTCGTCTGTTTATATTATATAATACAGGCCCTTGTTCAACCGAGTTCCTACCAATCGGGTAAGCCGAATCAGAAGAAAGCAAAGTAATTTAAAACAATTAATTAAACAAGAGTGTGTGTTATGCTGCCTTTGTCGGCCAAATAATTTTCGAGTTTTGGCAACATTCTTAATGGCCAAATTATCGCACATTAGACAAGTCATTAAAACGTCCAACACAATCCAATTTATGGCAATTACCAACTCGAGCTAACTATCTAGCATCTGGAATATGAGTCTATGTGGTGTCTGTGTTGGCTGCAACTCAACTCAATTGGAATTCGCAAGTCGTAAGCAAGGAGGCGGGGCAAAAAGTATCTGCGAAGTTGCAGATGTCGTTGCCAAGTCGTAGTTCGCCATTAACTAGGCCAAAAGGCTGCGCCAAATGCCAGATGGAAAATTATCAGGATGTGTCACACATGTTTTCGCTCCGCTTCATGTGTTTAATTGGATTTCCAGTCGTAAACGCGTCGAGCAAAACAAAATTAGCAGCAAGAAGATATTCCACATCCATTATAAACGCATAAAAAGGGTATGATAAGGATGCGGTCACATTTGGTAACAGGCAAAATCATTCACGATATTGTAAGGAGTATAATTTAGATCTTCCAATATAATCCAATATAAGGTTTTTCTGTCGTAGATACTGGAAATCGGTATCTAAAAACGTTTTATTTGCGACATCTATGTTTTCGGATTCCTCGTCTACGTAAAGGGTATCTCGTGGTTGGATATTCTGAACTCATTATGTAGAAGATATTTGTGAGGAATCACATTAAATATAACCAAAGGCAGCCGCGACTTGTGCGTTAAGAGCGGCGACATTCAAGTGTAAATTTCACTTGAACTGATAATTTCACTCAATTTGTGCGCGCTGATGAGCAAAGTTTTCCCATTTGCATGCGACTACGTGTGCGGCCAAAGCCACGCCCTCTCATACCCAATACCAGCCTCGAAAATAATACACCCCGTCGGATGGCAAAATGGGGGGGTGGTATGCAAGTTTTCATCTCTTTTGCTTGGTTCTATTGCTCCGATTTCTTTTTGACGTCGTCGTCTTCGCTGTCGGCGCTGACTTGAAGGTGCCAATTAGGGATTTCCGCCTCAATTACTTTTCGTGAGCACACGAAAACCCAAGTTTTGTATGATTTTCGCATGACAAACTTGAAACTTGCCGCACCGCACTCTTACCCGCCGCCCATCCGACCAAACTGAGTGCTGCTTCCTTTCCCAGAGTATTTACTTCCTTCAAAATGTAATTGGAGCAGCGCTTGTTCCTCCTCCTGTCCCCCCCCCCCCAAAAAAAAGTGAAGGAAAAAAACTTTTGTGCGTGCTAAAAAATTCATTTGCATTTTACATGTTCATCAGAAGATGGTAAAATAGTTTGTGTGGCTTCACCCCGGGGCGAATTGCTGATGAAGGCGGCGGCCTGGGCCTGGGCCAACAACTGGCAAAAATCAAAGGCGAACTCGCAATTTGCGCGAGATTTGGCACAACAGCGAATCGGTTGCGCCTAAAGGTAAGAACGTAAAATAATGTCCTCAAATGGGGAATGTAACGCATGATTCCATGCTGCTATCAAAGCTTATAAGAGAATATGCATGCTAATTTGACATAAACTTCAAGTGAGTTCCATTGTATACTTTGTTGGCAAAGTTAACAAAAGAGTATGCTGGGTTTTTTAATGAACATCTATCTATCTTTTGAAATCGTCTCGAATGTAAACTATTATATTAAAATATTTAAATTAAAAGCAAGTTATTTCCTACAAATATTTGTAAGGCCGTTACGGATCGGTACTATATCATATAGCTCCCAGAGAACCTTTTGAACTAATTCAAAATGCCGATAAGGGATATCCGTTTTTTCTTGTTTTATCTGTTTGCATGTTCGACTGGAAACAGCGTATTGCGCAGTCGGTCGCACCCTATTTTTTACCTACCCAGCATCATTTTCTATGGATTGCTTAAATTGTTTACAAATATAACAAAGCCGCAAGCAACCGCAAGGCGCAATACTGTAATTTGTTTATTCTATAAATATTTATTCAATACACACTTAATTTTAAAAGATTGTTGGAAACTAACATAGACTCTGACGACAATTCAAATGTGTTTGACAAGGTAAAACTAAAAGTATAATCCTAGCAGGGGTACCATGCGCATCGAATGCTTTGAATGTGAAAGTTATGCAATTATTTATGGGCAGAATGCACAATCTGTTTAATTATTATGTTTTCATTTATTTTATCATACAAAACTATTTGTTTCGACACGCAGATTAAATTATAAGAACTAGGCTCTTGCATTTAATACATATGCCAGAAGATGGGGAAATTGCTAGGAAACTGTTTTTGGGTATTTGGTTTTCTTTTAAATTTATTAATAATTCACTTGAATTAACATTTGCGTATTCTTTTGAACAGATATACAAGGAAAAAACTTCAGTCACTCCCCTCTTGGTTGTTGCTGGAATTCCGTAGGGAAGCGTACTGGGATCGCTCTTATATGCCCTCTTCACAACACACGTTCCTGTGCCTGGATAAACCACAGCCGGCCTTCTTAGGCCGCACATCCTGTTAAACGGGCAGTGCATAACGTTGACATCCCAGCCCGCCTAAAAAACTGCATCACCTTGCTGCAGAATTAAGGACTAGATTCTCGCGTATACTATCGTTTAAACTTTGCTCATTTTTAAAGGAGTTTCCTCTTTATTCAGCCTATCTGTCAATGGAAAAAAGACCGGAAGACACCAACCAACTGAACTCTTGCTAAGTAAACCAAAGATAAGGGCACACAAATCAACTGTTCAAGCGAATGTCAAATTCATATTAAATGTTATGTCAACATTTTTCCTGGTGGAATTCACATCATTCGAGATGATGTTTTCATTGTAGTTTTAAATTAATTAAAATCTTGGTATGTGTGCATTTACTAGTACGAAAAGTGAATCCGTTATCAAGCTCAATCCATCAGCATTTTGGCAACGAGGCTGGCCGAGAAGGGATGTTGGCTTCTTGGCTATCTAACAGCCTGACATTTTGGCCCTTTGTTCAAGTCATGCTCCATTCTGGGTAGCACTTAGCATTATTGCATTGCAGCGAATCGAAGTGAATAGAATTGAATTATTTGGCGAGTGAGGTGAGTGAAAATGGGGAAAAGTTCAGCCTGAGACGGCAATATGTATGACGATTTTCATTTTACCCACCAATACGCTTAAGTGTAATTAAATTCGTCGCACTCCTCGCCCCAGGCGGCAGGGCTTGCTCGGGCTCATCGTTGAGGTCGTCAAATGGATTGATTTATGATGATGCCTTTGCCTTTGGCATTGCCTTCGCCTTTTCATCAGCCTCTCGCTGCCTGACGAGGCATGACATAATAAATTGCTGTCCTGCGTCCTTTGGCGATGACAACGAAGCTCACACATGACTTTTAGGAGTTGCAGCAGATTTGAAAATTAATTTGGAAAACTTTTTGTTGGTTCGTCGTTTGCCGTTCGCTGTTCGCTGTTCGCATTCTATACGTTATTTATATTTTATATTTATTATTTAATTTTCTTTTTGTTATGTACTTTTGCCTTTTGCAGTGCTTTACTCTGCGTCTTTTTATGCTTGGCTGCTGCTGCTCCCAGTTTTGCCTCTTCTGCTGCTTTTTTCATACTCTGTTCAAAAAGTGAAAACGCGCTTATTGGTTTTGTGCAATGTTCGTCTGCCTGTCAAGAACTTACACCTTCAAGATGCACAAAAATTGGCGAGTTGCAACAATCTTTGACTTTCACAGTATTAGAGAGAATCATGGTGCCCAAAGTTCAAGCCGCAAACAGAGTATGCTGCAGTCGTGTGCACCCGACTGCAATGCTCTTGCTTGTTTTTTTTGCTCTGTTGACGGCAAAGTTTAATTTTTATTGTTGTTTGACTTTGTTAAATGATTTTTATTGCCTTTTCTTTTGGACGCGAAGGAGAAGCCTTTGTAAGAATTTAATAAAACTGCTGGCGACCATATTGCCAGGCAAACAAATGCACAATGCTCGAGAGCCGAGCACAAGCCGTACAAGCCAAGCAATTTCATCCCTGGCCTCATCCTTCCAGCCGCTCTGAGCCTAGTCATAGCCATTTATTGAAACCCCAACACCCCCCGCTTTGTCGCTTGTCGGTGTGCCCTGAGATATATGGACGCCATTTGATTGTGCTGCAAGGTGGTTTACCAAAACTGTGATATGTTTTGCCAATGTCAAACGCAAAAGAGGATCTTAAATTTGATTCATAACTCATACGCCGTGTGGTCCGTAATCAAATTGAATCAGGTAATAAGTAAAAATAAGCAAACTTGGCCAAAAGCCACAACAAAGTCAAGCAACCAATTTGTAACCGCGCAGTGCGCACATTTTTCCTTGCCAACTCCTTTCCCTTTCCCTTACCCTTTCCACACAATTCTTGCCTCATGACTCAAAGTCACCACAATAAAGGCGCCAGGCACTTGGATCTCAAGTATTTGACGCTTTTCAGAGAACTTTGTCGGCTCTGCAGCAAAAGAGGTGAAAATTTAATTTAATTTCTGAGATGCCAGACTTATTTAGCCGCATACCTTATATATTTTCTGTAACTAAAGTGCTCATCATTTGGCGGTAGCATAATATTTCCAATACTTTTCGTAAGGAAAGTTGTAAGTAAGACTGGGAAATTTCATTAATAAAAGCTTTCAGTCTATTAAAATTAATAAAAGCTTTTGTCAAGCATTAATCTTAATTCATAATGAATATTATTTATTAAAAGCTTTAATAAATACTTTGCACAAAATAGCTGTTTACATGACAAAATGAATGTAATAAGAAATTACAAAAAACTGTTTTAGAAGCTTTTAAGCTTAGAAAAGAAATTTAATTAGGCACTTTTTTTTGTTCACAAGGCACAATTATGGTAACAGCAAATTGGAGAGCTTTTGCGAAAGTTCCGTTTTGGTAGCTTTGTCAGCAAATATCAGATTAAGTACAAATATCATTAGTTAAGAAATAAGCTCAACTCTGAGCAAGAGCATGTATTGTAAGGCATCACAAAATTTAATTTTTGCAATCTGCCAACTTAATTTTTTGATAAGCACATTAGATAATCCGATGATTGTGCCTGTAAAGAGAATCCTTAAAAACTCAATTATACAAAGCGAAGCTTAAAACGTTCCAAATCAAAATTAAGCTTTCAATGGGCTTAAAATAAATTAAACGAATTGAATTTGATTATTATGGTAAGACCAAATTTGTTGTACCAGAAAGCTGCAAGGCAGATAATGCAGGTGAAAGATAAATTTCGTTAAATTAATCAATAATATTTTCCATTTACAATTTATGACCAACATTTTGTGCTGAAACACTTATTTTTTTGGCTGGATTAAGGCTGGGCATTAAATTTAAGCCGACTTTACCCGCATTATTTATCGTCATGGACTATTAATGGCTGCTTGTTCTATGTGAATTATTTGGCATTCAACAAATTACGGCTGTCCAATGCGAGCTTATGTCAAATGGGATTTAAGCATTTCAACTGTCAATTACAGAATTGCCAGAGCAAGTGCAACTGGACCGGGCTGCATCCCATGATTTGTGGCTATGACAATGGTGAATTAAACAAATTGAACTGTATTTTATACTGCTAAATTGTATGAATGGCTGTCAAGCCATCAAAGCTAGATTAGAGAGACAACAAATTGTAAGGCCCCCCCTTACTCTGCCCTGAAGCCCCCAAACCACGCCCTCTACAACAACATTCTGAGTGCACTGTTCAACTGCATTTGTGTCAACTGTTTTGTTATGGATGCTTGCATCACAGAACGATATATCTCATTCTATATATACATATGTATGTCTATGCAACTCTCGTATATACTACCCGCTGCGGAGGGGCATACTGTGGCAATTGTGCTGAAGAGGACAATGTATGACTACGCATTGCGTCATTACGAGAGATACGCCCATTGTTCGAGCTGAAACAAAGCCAGTTCCCAGGCACTGCGTCAGTTACTCTAGTGTCTCTCCCTCCCTGCCTCCGTCCCTCCGTCCCTCTGTCCCACCGTTCCATTGGCCATAGTTTTAATCTCACTAATGGCAGTGGCTTTAGTTCCAGACTGTGAGGAGGCCAGTGATTGTTTGGGATTGTTTTGTGCAGGCAGCTTTAAAATCAAAAGAATTACGCGCATCCGTCAATCCAAAATAGAACTTGGCCCCGTGGCTCGGGTCAAAATGTCATTCACAGCAAACATTTTGTACAGCGAAAAGATGCACACGCCAAATACGTGCGCCGTAATCATAACACAGATCTGCAAGTGCACACAAACGGAGACATTTTCCTAGATAACAAAGTAAAAATGTTGACCCAAAAAACTTTATATATAAGCATTTGAACATCTATTTAATCAATCTCCGGTATCATAATTGTATACCCTATAGACACATACATAAACAAGGAAATTAGACCGCGATAACAGGAAGTTGACAATTTTAATAAATAATAATTGTAATTTATTGTTTTGCGTGAAGCTCAGATGGATGGCATTAGAAAGACGTGCAATACTTAGGACCTAAACTTAGGGTATCTAGCAGAATTATAGTTTATAGCTATAAACCTTAATTTTTGTATCATCCAACTACAGGGTATCTCAATATCGAAAGGGTATGTCAATATTTGACATACGCTATTTATGACAGAAAGCTCATAAATATTCGTTTTTAACTTCAAGTAGTTTGTGAAACGAATCGCAACGTGAATTATTACAATTCGCAAATTGATTCGATTTAGCCGTGTGCAAATATTGATTGAACGTGAATCACCTGGCAATGGTCACAACAATAACAAAAAAAAAAACAAACTTGTTTTAGCCATTCGAAGATTATTCATACATGTGTATCTTACGCATTCAATGAGTGACTCGGCAGTCATTCATGAATACCACTTGGTATGCAACTGACTGTGTTCAGTGGCGCCTTAAAAAGATAATTATATACCTGAGACATGTTACCAAGAAAAAAACTATTTGATCTTATTATTTTTTGCGTTGTGATATTGGAGGAGTTGTGTGAAGAGTGAAGCTCTTAATTTGTTGAACCTGGTCAAGATATGTTGATAAACAAAAACGTATTTTCTGACCGATTCTTCCCTTCGAAATATATAGTTTAGTATTAAAATTTCGCGATTTAATGTCATTTATCATTCATTAAGTATATTATGAAATTATCTACAGTGTAGTGTATTATTTACTTTCTCGAAGCTTGCAATTGTTTAAATAATGATTCTAACGTTGAACACAATCGTGATGAATTATTGATCGGTATAGTCTCTTACCCAGAAACGAAATCCATGACACATTATGACTGCGTCCCATTTCTTGAGAATCTCTCGTTCTTATCTTTAAATTTCGTCATGATTGAGATTCCATGAGGTCGCTTGCTGGAATCATACATATTTAAGCTGTAGAATATTTTGCTGCTTCTCAGTCAACGTCAATCGCTTTGACCATAAACAGCTCAGACTCAGCCATGAAGCCCAGCATATTATTTGCGGCCTTGTTAATTGCGCTAAGCAATTGCATTGTAGGTGAGTGAAATTTATCTAGACTACTGTTTATGTAATTCGATTGTTTAGGGAATTTATAAAACTTAACAGTTTTAATCTAGATTTCGTACTTTCCACAGATGCGGCATCCAACGGACGCGAGCGGTCAACATTTGGCAACCATGATGACAGCATCTATCACAGAGTGAGTCGTCAGTCCCAGGCAACCAGCGAGGCGGAGCAGCTGGATAGATGTTTTAACCATGGAGGGTTCACACATGGACGTTTGCTGTTTATCTGGTACGACGACGATGGATCGATAGATCCGGTGAAGTACTTGAGAAAGCTTCTCGTCGATGATCTAGATCTGCCCAAGCTAGTTTTCTCTATAGAGCGCGTTCGGGTGCAGGGAAACCAAATGCTCTTCGATATGTCGAACAGCTTGAACGCGAATCGGGTATTTCGGAATTATTGTAATCTTTACGCAAGAATTGCTGAATATCGCTCGCAAGGCTACGATGATCCAGCCTTGACCTATGAAATTATTAAAACGGATGAGCGATTTTTTCGCTAGCCAACTCGTAAACTCAAGTATTAGAAAAGTATTTAAATAGTTGCTATCCAATTGATAAAAGTATTTTGCTTTATATGAATAATTGTAAATTTTAAATTATTTAATTTTGTTTATTTAGTTACTCATCGGAGAGTAAAATAATATTTATTTTACTTCTTCGTTAGTGGAAAAAATATTACTATACTTGGCTTACAGCCAAGAGTCAAAACTCAAGAAGATGCATTTTGCTCTAATTTAGGCTATTATTATGTAATTAAAATGTCTTATGATTTTATAGTTAAATTCGAGGAAATAATATACAATAAATAAATTCAAGAAAATATACAAAATAGAGCGAAACAAAAAATAAATAAACAGAAGGTTTTTTAAAAATACGTTTTCCAACTTTCATAGTTACTGTTTGTGTTTGTTTTTGTTCATATAAGTATGCATAAAAGTTGTGTGCAACGATAGCGAGGAACTGAGTAGAGGGTCTTGCCTTGGCAGGCACTTTAAACATTTGTATACTTTTTGGTATTTCAGTATGAACTGCGCATCAGATTTCCTATCGTGTGTTTTTATACTACAAATTTGTTCAAGGTTTCAATTATAGCATATTTTTTGTAAAAGCATTCTTTGTTGCTGGAAAATGAAATAGTAGTTGCAGCACAGGTTCATTAATTTATCGTAGTCAAGGTAAAACAATTTAAGCTCATGAAAAGCATAAATAAATTGTCGTTGTCCATGCGCCAAATCGGTTTGCCCACCTGCGCCCAGGTGCTACGATCTGGCCGTTGAACGTGAACCAAATGCAATTAAGCTTTGTGCAACGTCAAAACGCATTTTGCGCCCAGCATGTCCCAGGTCAGAGTCGTTTATTGATGTTGTTGTGTTTCATATTAACTAGGCTCTCTCTCCCCCTCAGACCTCTGCCCTCAGCCCGCTGCTCGCTTGCTGTCCTTGTTGTCGAGCTGGTTGTACACGGCCGCAGCGAAGGAAATGGGCGAGCGCAGCTTTACAATTTACACATTAATTATGAGCAGACATGTGTTGTAGGCGTATGCGGAGCTTGAACTGCGGCTGGTAGCCAGCAGGACCTGGCCCAGGACCAGAACCAGGAACAGTACCAAGTCTGGTCGCGGTAACAGGTGCCTAGTAGAGATGCGCATAGACCGTGCTTTTCGTATTTGACAGGCACGACAAGCTTGAGTCATAAAATTGACTTTCATGCAATCACGATAAAGCACGAAAAGGCACGAGAAAGTCTGTAAAATAGATAGGTCATATATTGGACAACACCTGAATATCGGAAAGGAACGTCAGATTTTTAAATTAAAATTCCTTAAAACAAAAAATGTGTTGAGTACATTTTGAATTTCGTGCAGTGTTCGTGTTCGCGCACGTGCCTATCGCCTGAAAGTATGCAAATGCAAGCAAAGCAAAATATGCCCCAGCCCAGTTCTTGGCTTGGGCTGTTTTATGGCAGCGAATTAATGAACGCAGCAAACGAGCAGCCGAACCAGCGACAGGCACGACGACAAGGACGACAATGAGAATGTGCAGCAGGATTGCAGCGCTAGGTAGGGCCATTATTTTGCCGGTGCCTGCTCGGCCGTCGGGCGTCGGGCGCCGGGCGCCGGCTGCCCTGTACGCATAACAGGCGGCTGGCTGCGGTCGATTCTGGGTTGTGTTTCTTGTTTTGCGTGTGCCTCCGTGTGCAATAACAGCAATAATTTATCACTCCGGTCAAAATTATGCATGGAGTCAATTGTGCGTGAAATTAAATTTTAAGCGCAAACAAGACGACTTGTCGACTCGCCCTGTTTACTCCAATAATTTGGCTAATTTCACAAGTGAAGCATTGGCCCAGCCCCAGCCCCAGCCCCCTACCTATGCCCGACGCTAACCCGACAATTGTCATGTTGCACACAAATTAATTGAAAATATATCAAAGTGTGCATCCAATCTACCTGATGTTCAATGACAATTAAAATGGGCACTACACATTTGGTTATTTATATACACAGGGCATTTTGTGGGCGTTTCTGGTACTCTAATTAAATGTCGTCTTTGACTAGGCTAAGATGTGCAGTTAATTAATTTGAATTTCCGCAAAACAACCTTAAGTAGGGCCCTTAATAAGGCGAGTTTTGGATTTTTGGTAATCATATTCATAATATTGCTTCAATAATTAATTTCTCTGCTAGATTTTAAAATTTATATATTTATAATTCATATCATAATTCTATATTTTTATTTAATTTTACTAATTTAAAATATATTGCATTTAATAGCATAAAAACAAAATCTTTTCTTTGGCTGAAGAACAATACCAATGAAATTACTAAGACTGAAAAATGAGTTATTTGCGAAGACACCTGCTAAGAATTTTTGTTGTCAATAAATTAATGGTCGATAAAACCTCACTAAGCCTCCAGAAGTATAAAATATTTCGATTGACCGTTAGTAATGAGCTTCTCTAAAGAATTAGGCAAAAATATTTTTGGTAAAATCAAAAAAAAATAGCAATATATCATATGGGTTTCATTCGAATTTTATATTTATAGCATTTTAAGTGCCATGGTATTGTATACTTGAAACAATTGTAGATATGCATTATACCCAGGTGTATGCAAAATGAAAATGTGTTGGATTGGATTTTTGTCGCCAAAGCGCCTTTGATTGCTTTAAAAATAATTTATTGAGTCGATTGACTTTAGAAGTGAAGTCTTTGCAAATAAACGCAATGTAATCTAAACGAACAATCGCCAGGGAAACACACACACACACAGACGCACACACAGACACACACAGACACATGCACACACAAAGTTTTGTGTTGATTTAGAGGCAGTTGGTAAATGTAAGTGCTGTGTGCGCTCCTTAGTTTAGTTCAATTTGAAATTTATTGCGGCCGGAGTTCATTCACATGGCACGTTAAAGCTTCGGCTACAAGAGTCATTCGCATGAATGGACACACACACACAGGCACACACAGAGGCACACACAGGCACACACACACTCAGTTAAAGTGAGGCCGTGCTCGAGTTAAGGACTGCCCCGACGAAATGCAAGCTGAGTCACACATGTCAATCCAATTTGTTGATGAGCGTGATGTTGAGGTTGGTCTTCGGGCCTGCAGCATTGAACAACCCGGCAGTATGCTGCATTTACTGGGGTTTTCCTCAATCAGAATGCCTTGTCTTATGCATATTGATTCAAATATGCTGTTACCCATTTAAATATCAGACAGATGATTGCGCAAATTGGTTATGCACGCACCTTGGCATTAGTCTGCTCTATTCAATTAAACCACATGGTCAAACTTTGATATTTAGTTTTAAGGGGAATTAGTAAGCACACGTCAATCTTGTTAGAAGCATTCACAGCTTGTAAGCTTTTGTTAATAATAGAATATTATATATTTCCTATATAAATACCTTTATTAGTTAATTAATTCAAACAAGGCATATGACTAAAAATTTGATGATTCGAATAAGATGTTTGTTCTATTTTTAAAAGAAAGTCAATGTCTTACGAATCGCCCGTTTCTTAAATATAGCAACATCAGCTGATCTTAGCTGAGTTGGTCTGGCCAAGAATTTATATACTTATATATCTATAAGTTGGTTGCAACCATTACGAATTCTTTCATAAAGCATTGAACATGGCACAGCTTAACTAAACGCACTTAGCAGTCAATTCTGTAAATAACAGACTATGTTATAAACAGGCTCTGTTATTAGTCTCCACAGCTCAAATTCAAACGTCGCAAAGCTACCACGGCTGCGCGTAACAGAATTTTCACGAAGCGACAAAATTGTTGCCGTGTGGAATGTAAACGTTGCAGGGTGCGGTGCGTTAGGGGGTTGATGTTGGGCCTGCAAGGGGTGGGTGTATAAGTCTTTTCTGGGCAGGCTATGCGAAGCAACTTGCAAGTAGATAGTCATGCGCTAATGTTAACAACATTATTTACATTATAGTTGTGCGCCTGTTAACAGTAATATACGTATTTATCCCATGTGACGCATAATATTAAACTTTACAAATAAATATTTAATAATTGACGGAATGGTAGGTTATTTTTGTATCATTTTTATGTTATCTTTTAATCCTGAACTATCTTTTTATATTCTCCACCCATTAGAAAGCAGTAAAATGTATGTGGCAGAAGGAAGCATATCCGAGCCCATAAAGTATATATATTCTTGACCAGCATCAATAGCCGAGTCTGTCTGTCTGACTGTTTCCAAGCAATCGATAAAGATGGATATCAAAATCCTATTTTTGATCACATTAATTATTTGGTGTTGGTAATAGAACCCGATTTCTATTCTGGATTTAAGTAAGTTATCTTTTTCGGTTCAGCATTGACAAATAATTTATTTACTCTCGCCTTAATCTCATTACCTTATTTAAATTAAATATTTACTGTATATTCAATTGCGACTATCAAACGCAAAAATTGCACTTCCAAGCTAGCGCTGAAGTGTTCAATTTAATTTATTCAATTTATTGCCAAAACCTTACACTCATAACTAAAATTACTTTTACAAATCCAAAACAATTTCTATTTGGTTTGGGTAAAGCTTGCCAATCATTAAATTACTATTTGTATACCCTTGACGAGAGTATTTTAAATTTGTCATGAGGTGTGTTAAGCATTAAAGGAAACATCTCCGACAATTCCTTATGCTATGTTCAAACTTGGTAGCGTTTTATTCGAAATTTATAGTTTTCTATATAGACCTAATGTGTCAGAGTATCGCCAAGTTAGTTCAGCCCATGGATTAGATACTTTTTGCTTATTGCTTTTTGAATTGTTGTGCAATACACAGAATCGAGCTCGTAAATTTTGGTTTGGTGGCCAGCAAAAATATAATAAATAAAGGGGAAAAGCATCATAAATAAGAAACTGTAAGTCCCAAAGCAAAATCCCAAATTGAAATTTGTAATTTGGCAAGAATTTTTTTTGTAGTGCGCGCAGGCTTGTTCATGAGCTAGCGATAAGGAGAGTGAGGTAGCAAAAGTTGGAGAGAGTCCGGAGCAGCTTTTCTTATAATTCGTGTGCTTACTGTGGGCCAAGCTGTCTGGCAACAATTATGTGGCATTGATGCCATGACAAGAGCCAAATAAATTGCTGGGCGGCGGGAATTGTACGCGGGCCCCGAGGGGTAAATGAACTGCAGCTGCTGTTGTGGCGTGTCAAAGGACAAAGGTCGTCGATGTCGCTGTGCATTTAATTTGCACTTGAATGGGAAATGGTAAAATAAACTGCACAATTACTGCATGCACTGCGTCAACAATAGCAACAACAACAACAACAACAACAGCAACTGCAAAGACCAGATACAAATGGCCAACAATTTCAATTTGCTTTTTAAAACAGCAGCTTTGTTATTTCAGTTGCGGCCATTTCTGTTGCTGCTGTTGTTGTTCTCGTTGTTGTTGTTGTTGCTGTTGCTGGTTGTCAAGTGGCTCGGTCTCTTGTCCCCTGCCTCCTTCTGCCACTTGTCTTTGCCCTGTGCCCTGATGGCGCTGCTTAATTAATTTATTTAATTACGTATACATTTGCATTCATTTTTAATCAGTTTGTAATGCAGCACTTCTGCCGCCCATTCAACATTTAATCATATGAAAAACGCAACTGTTTATTTCTCGCGAGCGGCAACAAAGCCCAAAAACAAAACAACTTTAAGTTTGAAAATTGAACGTGCTCGACCTAGCAGATACCCTCTCATCACCTTTTTATTAGCTGGTATTCCATGTTTGACACATACCCAACCATTTTCCGCACGTGCGAAAATAAAAATACTAACGTACTGCACCGAAATATAGCACATAATATTACACATAGATATTTGAAAATGAATTTGTAGCTTGAACTTGTTATTAACGAAAATTAATGTACATACTCACAATTGAATTTTGATAAAGATCTAGGAAAATGCTTTAAGGTCAATCGGATGGTAAGCAAAACAATTGATGCCTTCATCTTCCACCAGTTTTCCACAGTTGTACGTGGAATTAACCAAATCTTCATCTCTGCGTGTACTTAAGAAAACTACTATACAAAAGCTTGTCTCAAATGTATTCCAATTTCATTTTAAAAATTATATCACATAGGCAATCTTTCCTAAAAAAATGGACTCAGAGTGTTTAAATCTCCTTGAGTTGATTGGTATGCATCTACTTTTTATTTAAAGGGTGTATAAAAAAAAAAAAACGATTTGTATGCATATGTCTATATTACATGCATACATAAACGAACATGTATACACACGCACATTTGTAGATACTTGGATTGATTGGCGCTTCCATGCTTGATAAGCAGCAAAATGAAATGCATAAATCAATTACGGAATTAAATTGTGTGGAAATAATCATAAATTGAGTTTTAAATTAAGTATCATTCATAGTCTGCAAAGACTTCAAGCCATGAAACTTATAAATTAAATTGAATAAAATGACATATAAAAAATAAAGAGAGATAGAGCATACTTGTGGTATAAACGTACATAAGTATAAACAATAAACAAAGCCAAATTGAAAAGATTTGTAATGGGGCATTTAATAATTTTAATTACGCTAATTATGCATTTTATAACGACCAAAAGCTCTTACACTTGGCAACAAAGATACGTTTTAAGAACTAAACCCCATTACTTGAGCCTAATGCCAGCTTCCCGCATTAAAAGAAAAGAAAAGGGTAAACAAAAAGACAATAAAATAAAGCCATAAAAAAGTAAATGAAGTGCGTCAGCGGTCTTAGGTATCTTGTTTTTTATGACCTAAGCCTTTTTATAAATCGCCATTTCCTTATTAAAGAGCTGCGCGTATACTTGATGACATTACGTATACGCCGAGTGAATGCATAAATTTGTGCTGTATGTAATGCGCCTAATGCCAAAATGTTCACTGTTATAATTGCATTATAATATACAATATTAATACTGGACTTTACGTGGCTCAATAAATTTAAAAAATAATTCTTTTGTTCTTTGCAATTGTTTTTCCGCGTTTCATTATGAATTCAATTTTTGTGGCCAGTTTTGCATGCACGTTTTCGGACAATTAGTTTAATTAAAAAAACAAGTATTAAAAATTCTATATAAACTTTCCAAAAGCTTCACACAAAAACCAACTGAACCAAAGCCACAATTTGGAATTTCAAATGCATTGGTAATTAATTGCCTCGGCATTGTGCACAGGCATGACTGCACAGCTTTTTCACATTTTACAAAAGGCCCAAAATTTTAAGCCATATATTCAAGTTACTTGTGGTTTGGCTGTTGAGTAGACATGGTTAGGTTATTCTGCTTGCTTGAGCTGGACATCAGGATTGCTTGTGAAGTAAGTTGGTGGAGTGAAAAAAGAAAGCAACTTGTAAGTTTCTGTTATGTTTCTGTTGTTATGAAAAAACTTAATGAGAGCTTAGTCATAGTTTGCCATGTCTTACAAGCCCCCAGCTGCAAATTCCTCATTTTTGCATATTGAAAACTCTTCGTGGCGTCGATTTCTGCTCTGGACTCTACAGTTAAAAGTCTTCCTTTCAGCTCAAGTCCGTACATATCTGCATATTTCTATATCTACAACGAACAGAACTAGGGGAATTTATATTATTTCGATCGCAGCACCTTATTTTATAAAAAACCGAACTATTTTGATTGGGTGCCCAAATAATTGTTGACATTGTTGGCTATTGAAAAGCCCTACATTTGAAGGACTAGCATTACGTATTGATTCCCTAACTATGCCGTTGTTATGCTTTTGGATTTGTCTTATAGAATGATTTGAAAATCAATATGAATCATTTCTAATATTTTAAAATTAAAATATCAATATTTGCAATTTGTCAAACTCTTGTATTTAACACTTAATGGCCTATTCCTCGCAGTTAGGTTGGCCTGGCAGCTGTTGCCGTGGAAGTAGACGAACTGCAATAAAAAACCGGTAGGCCAAAAAAATAAAGGTCTTGCATTAAAGTGTTGGATTGATCTTTGTAGGAGTTGGTGACTCTAGCCTTAAGATGGAGTTATATATTATCTTGGCCGCAGTTGGCATGGCTAAGGTTTGACTTTTTTGACGCGGATGCATACGAGCATACATATTTTCAATATTCAAGTTTTCAAAGCGTTGAAATGGATAAATAATACAATACAAAAAATAAAAACCTTGATATGGACTTATCAATATTTGTATGTAGCTAGTTGTATATACAGAGTTAGAGTTTATTTATTTATTTATTTTTAATACCAGCTCCAACAAGCTTCACAATAAATTGAAAATTGATTGCGAATGCAAATATTTCAATGACCTCTTCATGGGCTTATTTGATTGATTGTGTACTGGATATTTGCGAGTCGAGCATCCTTACCTGCTATATTTTAGCTAAAATCAATTTCAGAGGAATTGGCCATGAAATTTTGTAGCTGTAATCTCGGCATTCCCAACAAAATGATTTGCTCTGGAATTTAAATGACACCACACACACGCACACTCACATAAATACATATACATATATAAATATATGTGTGTATATTGTAAGGAATGTCTGTGTGTGTATAAATATTCAAAAAGATTTCGCATGCGGCGCACATTTTGAATACATTTGACAATTTCTTGCTTTTTGTAAGTTTTTTGTATTGTAAGAGAAATGAGAAATATTTGCATTTACTTGAGTAGCAGCGACGCCAGAATGCAAAAATGTAATTTCCATGAAAGAGCAGAGCAGAGCTGAGCAGAGTCGAGCCGAGCGGAGAGGAGCGGAGCCGTAGCCCATTTCTATCCAAATTCAAAGTGGCTGCAAGTGCACAGGCATGCGAGGCAGCTGCCGAGCTGAGGATCTGCTTGGTTTTGCCCCCTTTTTCCAGATTTTCTGGCACTAAAATTTGTAGGCGGGGTGAAGTTTGCCGGCAAATGTCGTCGTCGTCGTCGTTGGCGTCTATTGTGTGGGTTAGCAGCGCTGCATTTGCATGCTGACAGCAGCTGCCTGCTGTTAAAGTAGTTGCACCCAACCCCTCTTCCCCTCTTCCCCTCTTCCCACTTTCCACCCTACCCCCGTCACCTAGCACTACAGCGAATGCTTGTCGCATTGCATGAAATATTTGACTTTTGATTAAAGCGCCAACTCAAGTGTTCTGCTCTGACGCTGGAGCCATAGTCCATAGTCTATAGTCCGTATTCCGTAGTCCTGGTCCTGGTCCTAGTCCTGGCCGGAACTGGAGCCGGAGTCGCTTCGTGCTTGCCACTGTGGCACTTGACAAGATTCACTTGTCTTTCAAATGCATTTCATATTGTGTTGCATAATTTTGTGGTTTTTCTAATGTGAAATGTGTACGCGCAAGATTCTACTGAGAGAAAGGGAGAGACTGCAAGAGAAAAAAGTGCCAGACGCCGCGGCGTTGTGAAAACTTTTCCAAGAAGTTGCCACCAAGTTTTTGCCCCTTGTTGTTGCTGTGGCATTGCAAAAATATGCATTGTCTGTTGTGTTGCAAATAACTGTGCATGACCATGGAAAGTGTTGCTTGGTGTTGCTCAAGCTGCTGCTTCAGTTGTTCCGCTTTTTATACCCTGTGCACATTGAAAATGCTTCAAATGGGTCTTATTAGTTTTGTGCAGATGTAAGCTAAAATTCAGAAGATACATATGTATCTTCTTAAGCAGCATAACTCATATATATATTCTTGATCCAGACAACGAGCAAAGTCGATCAAGCCATGTCCCTCTGTCCGTTTGTGCATATGCGTTGAGCTAGGATAAGTTCAATAAGATCTATACTCTTTTGAAACATGCGCACGTAAAGCGGAGATTATTTGTGTATTTATAGTATACACCGAAGGAGTACTCCACTGTTTGAATACCTTCTCATACCGCCCCTTAATGGTTAGAAAACCAGGATTAATCAGGATTTCAGTATGCATATTTTTAAATCGTTTTAAAGTTAATCCCATACTTTTGACAATGTAACTCTGCTTTACCAAGTGTTATGCACACATAACACACTCACACACACACATGCACATAAATCAGATTTGGGGGGCACTGCGACGAAAAATTAATCATACGCTCTGATTGGCAGCACAGTCAAGGGGAAGTCCATTATGGTGGGGGATGTGTTGGTGTTGTGGGGTTAAGCGGCACCGCAAAAAAGTAAAATATTATTGCGGAACACAAAAAGCAAATTAATTTTTCATAAAAGGCAAACCGCGAGCCGGGCTTGGACGACTGCACTGTTGCTTGTGAAGGCATAATCGTCATCATCAGCGCAAGTCCTGGCGCTCAGTGAAGGCAAGCGTGTAAGGACGAGTAAGTTGATGCTGCTCAAGCGGTTGGGCACTCATGCACCCGCATTAGTATGGGGCACACCCTCACACACGCACACACATACACACACATTTTGACTCAGATCTCCATACACACAGAATCACACTTGGTGCCGCAGATGCAGGAGAGCCGCAATTAATTTTCAATGCGCGCTTTATGTGCCTCCATTGCGGTTCAATGGGATTGCGAATGCGGCCTCGTCCTGGCCTCAGCTGGCTGCACAAGTGCACAGGAGCGTGCTAATTGCCACGCCAAACAAGCTCCGAGTCAAGCTGTGGGGTTATCGGCAAGCAGGGAAGTGGCGGGAAGCAGATGTACTCATCGCTTTGGCCGAACAGCTTGATCGAATTGCATCGCGTCGCTGGCTAATTTTTGTTTTTATACTCTTATTGCCTTTTTCGTTTGCGTTTCTCAGACTTCGACTAATTATTTCATAATTAGCTCACTGAACAAGCGATGACATACGATTCCCTGCTGCCTTACCATCAACTGCAGACATAACGAATGGATAAGCTTCCAACATACACTAAAGTATCGCAAGTTACAAAATGTATCATTTCGTTTGGGCTGACCGAAAGAACAACTGTTGAGCAAGGCACGTAATTGGTGAAATTGCGTGGTTTACTGATTAAAACTGTAAAAATAGTGGCAAAATTATAAACGAAGTTTCGAAATGCTTCGATGGACTTCACAGACTGCATTAAAAAAGTTTTGACTGCAAAAGCATTTTGCACCTACTGCAAAAGTTCGCTAGTGTGAATGCAAACTTATTTGACTAAAAGTGCACTTGAATGCAAGAATATACAAGACAAATTTGGAATGCATTGCTCAGGCAAGCAAGTGCAAGAAAAATGTGGTCAAAGTTAGTTTAAAAAGTATTTCAATAATTATGCCAAATATGTGTACGCTAAAAAGCTAGTTTTATGGGGTTACGTGGATGGTCTCAGCGTGTAATTCCCAGTTTAAGCCCTGCGGTACGGCTTTTGTTTCATTAATTTATTTACTTATTTTTTTCTGGTTAACATAAACTATATCGCGAATCTATCGTTATGGCCAAAATAGACCTTGGGCCGGTCAGCCTTAAATGTAGTAAATACTTAACAGGTCGAACACACAATTACAATAAATTTATTTGAAGATCTAGTTATTTTGGATTTCAAATGTCTTCGTTTTCCAACTACCTGTGCTCACATAAATATTAAAACGGAAAAGCGAACACTTGAGACCAGTTGATATTTGTAATCCAGCAGGATATTTCCTAATCTATGACGACTAGAGCACTCTTATTTTGCTTGTCTTCGAGCTGACAATTAGACCCCTTGTAAAGTAGACGGCTAAATGTTGTTTTAAGCTCTTTTTTCTTGGAAACTACACCCCTAGCCGTCTGCAAAAAAGAATGCTGTAAAAGGATATTCTGTCAATGTGGGTTAGCGTTCGCTGACGTCACAGTTGAAAACTTATTCGCAATGATTGCGTTGCTGTCTGCCAAATTGAGCGCAAAAGCCCTGACAGCCCAACTAAATGAACCTGGTACTAAAGGGGGCTTTCAGCCATCGGGTCGGAGCTCGGAGCTCGGAGCTCGGTGCTCAGGTGCCATCAGTTCCGACTCGTTTCAGTTTGAAGTTTACGCTGTTTGACAGTTTCGGTTGTGTGGCAAAAAGTTGAGACTGTTTTGCTAAAAACAATGACAACGAATACCAGAAACGGCTGGGGAGCTGGAGGAGTTTCACAGCGCTTTCGTATAAATCGAAATATTATCAAGATGCCGCCGGGTCGCGCATCTCAAATCAACTGCTGCTAAATTGCTTGGCAACTCACTCTTTCTGTCTCCCTCTCTCTCTCTCTCTCTCTCTCTCTATTTATTATCAGGAAGAGTATCTGATGTGAGAGTACACGAATGCCAGTTAAGCGGTTTGGTAAACAAGTTTTTACCTACACAAGATATGTAAGTCACATATGTATATATTTATAGATAAATTTATGTATGGGAAATTTATGCTCTATAATATTGGCCTGGCAAATTTGCCTTTTGGTTAGCTTGCATGTATTTCATTTTGGCTCAACACTTTGTTCCTGGATTTGGGTTTGGTCTTGGGGCTAGCCGAACACATAAATAACATAAAAATGAAGCGAATTCAACCTCAAAGTTCAGTTCAAATAACCACTCAATAGATCTTAACGAAACGCTGGCAACTTTCGCATTTCATGTGCATACGAAATGCCCGCCGGCTGCCGTCAATAGACGATGAATTTAAATATGCCCCAAATTGAGTATTGGGCACGTAATAAAAAAAAAAAAAAAACAAAATATACGAGAAGGAAACACAGCCGGGTAAAGACCAGTTTGGGCTGAGGCACGGCAGACAGGCCCTGCAGCTCCTCGAATGGGGCCGTGTTATGTATGGCATCGTAAATAAACCCTTTTTTTACTTAATCCAAATTCGTCCTCGGGGAACAATTTGTTACACAATTTAAAGAAAGAAAAGAGAAAAAACTGAAAATAAAAAAAGATGCGCAGAGTTTACACTTCAAGTGTGCTGGACTCGTCCGGAACAGGCGCTTAGATTTGGTCCAGGTCCGATGTTGACCCAGCCGTGCCTTGTGTGTACTTGTGTGTGTGTGTGTGTGTGTGCTCCGTGCTTTTGCTCCCCTGCCCGGACATGGGGTCAGTTTGGCTAAATGTATCTACATATATTGTCCCTTTTCAGCTGCAATATTTTCGCCATAAAATATTTATATATTTTTTTTCCTTTCGAGTAATAAGGTTTTAAATTTCTATTTGGAAACACATTTTTGATATACTTGCATAAAGAATATGCAGCAATAAAATGAACCATCAGGACGAATATAAAACGAAAGGATTGCCTCCACCACATTTTGTATCCTTGCCTTCGTTCCTCTCATTTCTTGTTCGCTTCAGCAACTAGAATTTGCCGCTAAGACTCATGTAAGGAAAATAGCATATATTTGAAGAAAGGTATTCCCAGGCACAAATAAAATTGATTTTCTTCAGTGAAACTTTTATTTATATTTTCATGAAATGATGGAGATCTACGTAAGATTGTAAAAATGAAAATATATATGGCAGTGGCTTTTTGATCTATAAATTTGAAGCTATCTACATGTTTTGCTATTGCCGTCGTATTAATCCATATAATCAAAATCTAAAAACAATCTAAAAGAAATCAAAAATAAATTATATTAAAAACATCTGTACGTTGAAAGCACATTAAAGCTCGCGTCTAGTTTAAAAGCTCTCTTCCTTCTTCCATTATATTTGGCGTTGCCTTTGAAAGTACGAAAGCTTTTACCTTATTATTTTAAAGCCAAAAACTGTATTCGTAGAATATATTTTTCTGCTACTTAGTTGCGCTTGCGCCACCTATTTCTATTTATATTTCTTCAATTTATCTAATCAGAGTACTACAAAATTACATCAAAGCACATTCAAATCTTAAGCTTTGAATGCCATGTACGATTATTTGTTGCTTTCGAAAGCGGCGTAGTTTCTATTGTTGCGTTCGTTTACAAGATTACTTTTGATAGCATTTCGAGCTTTGGACTTGGCTGCTTCTAAAAGTAGCTGCTTTATTGGGCAAATGAATGGAAAGTGTAATCAACTCAGCTGGAGCCTTTTGCTGCCTGCCTGCAAAGGACAATAAGAAACAACAGCAACTGATGATTGCAAAAACAATGTCGGCCGACTTTCAAAAATTAGCGGAAACGGAAGCCAATCAGCAGTCAACGGAAACCGCATTGTGTGCCGCAGTACTTCAATTTCGTGGCTTCGATTATGATGAGGCGCCTCGCCGGCGTTTTCCGCTCTCCACAACCCCTTAGCCATCCCCTGTCCACTCGTAGAGCGGCAGCTGCAGCGGACTTTGGCTTTGCGGTC
The DNA here is from genome assembly GCF_030788295.1 of Drosophila virilis. Classification (NCBI taxonomy): domain Eukaryota; kingdom Metazoa; phylum Arthropoda; class Insecta; order Diptera; family Drosophilidae; genus Drosophila; species Drosophila virilis. Next base: position 11,937,827 of record NC_091546.1, on the reverse strand, counting down.
AGTGCCGAAAATAATGGCCAAGAGCCAAATTACGTTTCCGCTCAGTCGGCAGCGCAGCTCTCGCTTGGCCGGAAATTGTGAAAAATCAACTCGGTCAAAGGCCACACACACACACACACATACTTATGTGTAATGGGTCGGTGGCCAGCTCTGCGGGGGTATGGGCAAATTGAGTTTCATAAGGAATATTACCGCTTAACGAGCCGATTTCAGTGTAAATTCAACTTAATCCAAAAATGTTGCACTACATTCATGAAATGCCCCCAAGAAAAGGTCGCTGCATGAAGCTTTTGCTACCGTCCAAGAGTAGAAGCATGCGGCAAATCGTTCGCATCTTGCGAAATGTCTGCGAATTTTATAATGAAATTCCAGAGAGTTTAATTATGCCGAAGGCATTTCAGCCAAAAGTCGCCGCTCGTCTTCGATGTCGGAATTCCGGATTATTCCTGTTTAAGTATTTGTGTTAATGCAGTTGGCTTGAAATTTGCATTACATTTAAATTATTCATACTCCCGATGTGCAATTAAAGTGCCGTTCGATTTAATTTTCGTGTTAGTTAAAAAAGTAGATTTTTGATGTTTGTAAGAAAGAATATCCGAATGTATCGAATCTGATAAATTTTAAACTTATACAATTATATTCCTCTATTAGCTCGAATGCTGTCATACCGGACTATTCCGACCTTTCGTTCCGTTTAGAAACTATATATATTACTTAAATATTTCAAAAAGAATAAGCTTAAAATATTTATTATAACTTGCGGGCAAGCTAAAGTTGGGCGAATCGTCCTTACACAATTTTCCTTTGGACTATTATGAAGCTTTGAATTCGGAATATTACACAGGAAAATTCTGGGAAATGCTAGGAATCAATACTTAAGGCTTTTCGGAAAATCTAATGACTAATGTTTTTTCTAGAATTAAAGAACTTCTGTAATGCGTAAAGAGTTAAATTATTCAAGACATTTGGTCTATTATTATTATTTAAAAGCCAATAAAATTTTTCTAAGTTTCGCAATAAACAATAAAATTTTAACAATTTCCTCGTAGCTTTTGCAGTGAAGGAGAAAAGTTGGCATCAACTATCTTTTTTAAATAATTTATTTCCGACTTAAGCTCGGGCAAACACTCGAAAGATATCTCGATAACATTCATACAGCATAGTTCGTACCTTATCTAAGTTTACGTGATCGCACGTATGCGCATTCGTTAGCCTTAACTAAAGCTGCGTGCAAATCCCCCACAGGACATAAATTATAAAAAAAAATGTGTCCCGCATGCTTTTGGCCCCATGGCCGTCCGGGTCAGGTGAAACGTGAGAAGTTTGAGCAAATGTCGCCCGGGAACTGAGAAGTGAAAACTGGGCAATTGTTGCAGCAACATATTCGATAATTAAATAAAGCAACAAAATGCCAACAATTTGAATTTAAATAAACACGCGAATGCTATTTAATTTTCTGGTTAGAATCGGACCCAAATGCGGGCCGCAGCAAAGTTAAAGCTGGAGGAGCTGCTGGTCGTGGCGCCTGTGAAATTAAATAAGTTGGGGCAACCGCTAACGAGAAAGGTGTCTGGCACTAGGAATTAATGTGGCGGTTATGTGAAGCCCCCGGCAGTGGCTGTGGCTGCGGCTGAACAACCAACACCACCACCTGCAGCTCCAGCTCCAACACCACCTGCACCACCAGCAACATCAGCGGATCCGGATGGGGATGCGGGTGCAGATGCGGAAGCCTGCGCAGCGACGGCGCGTAAAATTGCAGGCGCACATGTGTTCAGAGTTTAATCTGTTTGGGCAACACGAGCGCCTGCCGACAACTTGGAAAACTTCTTCTCTGGCGGCAAACAAGGTAACACTAACTTCGCCTGGCAGCCCGGCACAGCTGCTGGCGAGGCGCGGGCGACAGGTGGGCGCGGGCACACACAATAATGCACTAAACGCACAAAATGAAATACAAGGCAGTTTGTCTCGCCATCGCCCCACCGCGCTCTGCCAACACTTTTGGACAGGTTAAAACATAGTCGCTAAAAATGTTAAAGTTTTCACTTTGCGCGTTGGCAGCAAACTAATTTTCGATACCGGGCAAAAGTCTAGCACCTGCCGCTGCTCGCACTTAATTGTAATTGCAAATGCAGCTTTTTATTGCTCTCCACGAAAAGTCACATGCGTAACGCTGATAAAGAATTAACCACGACCAGTAAGAGTGTGTCAGTCAGGAGGGTTCGACTACGAGATACCCTGCGCCCAGCTGCCGCAACAAGCAGTTTCTAGACGTAGGCTTTAAAATTTGTTAAGGACTATTATATCAAATCCTGCCATATGAACGAGCGGTCAAAAATTAAACTATACTAAATTAATAAAAACTTTTTTCGAAGATATCTTGAACAATCTCGACACTTATAAGGTTTACTATTACTCTCTGCATACATTATTTCACGACGGACTTGTATTTACATAGTTTCCATAGAAACAATTGTACGAAACTGATTTCGGGTTTTTTCAGGATATTTTAATTAAATACATTTCTTACCAGCTTCACTATTTGCACATGTCTGCAAAACCGTCTTCCCCTGAAAATAAATTAAATAAATATTTGTTAAAGAGGGAAGCACGCATACATACACATACACACAAAAGGTCTAAAACGGCTCCTAAATAAAATCGTTTGGAGAAACACTTTATTACTGCATTCAAATATTTGTTTCTAATACAAAACTTAATAACAATAATATCAGTAATTTTAGCTTAAAATCGATTCATTTAATTCACTTACAAATAAATAAATGGAATGTATGTGTAGCAAACAAATAATATTAAACACATACATATAATGCAAAAATTATAATCTAGTGTTGATTAATGATTAATCAGCATCAACATCCGCTAGTAGCAGTCACACAAGCTATAAAAAGGGAAGTCAAACGCCGGTTCGCACAGTCTTAACGCTGGGGAGATCACAATGGCTTTTTTAAAAAAGCTTTGCACAATATTAATTATTCATGTATTTTTTTCACATTCCGATTGCAATCAAATTGCAGAGCTTAGCGAGGCTAAAGCACAAGTTGCCGAGTTGAGGTGAGTTTTATTAGGAATACACAAATTTTATCTGATTGAAATCACTTTATAGAGATTCAGGGAAAGTTGCTTCAAGAACTAATCGGGGATCATGATCTAGATTCCGTTGAACCTCATGCACACAGATACAAGTTCGCGGTTTTAGCCTCAAGCCGTTCAGGATTGTATGCGAGAAAAAACAATCACGGTGACGGCTGGACTATAATTTTGCCAGGACGGAAGTGGGGACTTTTATCGTAATTGGAATGACTACAAAAATGGCTTTGGCGACCTGGAAGGCGAGTTCTTTGTGGGCTTGGAAAAAATCCATGCAATAACTGCCGCTCAAAGACAAGAGCTGCTGGTTATACTAGAGGACGAGGACAGTGAACAATCATACGAGAGTTATGATAGGTTTGCGATTGGAGATGAATTAGAATCATTCGCGTTACACACGCTTGGGAATGCGAATGGAACAGCTGGGGATTCACTCGGATGTGTTCTGGATTTCGATAACGATTAATCTTCTCGACAGTCGTTTTTATACCCTGAACCCATTAAAAATGGGTATAAGGGTATATTGTATTTGTGCAAAATCCAAATGTATGTGACAGGCAGAAAGAAGCATCTCCGACCCCATAAAGTATATATATTCTTGATCAGCATCAATAGCCGAGTCGATCTAGCCATGTCCGTCTGTCTGTCCGTCCGTCCGTCCGTCCGTCCGTCCGTCCGCTCGTATGTATAAGCGCAAGGATCTCAGAACCTATAAGAGCTAGAGACTTGGAATTTTAGATATAGATGCTCCTAGTTCCCGTAGATGCTCCTAGAGGTAGAGTCACCAAACTTGACATATGGCTTCTAAAATAGAATATAAATATATATATATTTGATGTTGGAAGAAGAGGGTTCAGGGTATCCCCTAGTCGGGAGCTCCCGTTTAAAAGTCAGATCATTCTCAAAGCTAGTAGTATCGATGCTTTTTCTACAAGACACTTATACACCGCCGTTACTCATATTTCATATGTTACAGGGTATCTCCTAGGTATGCTCATCCGATATGTGATGCCGCGCATATGGCTTAGGGCTATCAGGCTAAAGCAGCATAACTTATTAAATCGGAATTTAAGCTCAAATGTTAATACCCGTTAACTTATAGAAAATAGCATATTTGTTCTGTGCGTCTTTTTTTCCGACGTTATTTAATGATCGAGAGATCCGAAATCCTGAATATATACTCTTCTATATACCCGACAAGCAAAGTATTAAAATATTTGGAAAGAGGACTACTGACGAGCTCTTCTAAAGATCGATTTGAAAATATTTTGCCTACGCCAACTGGATGCGTGACAAAGGCATAAGCTGATATTGGATTCGTACGTAGTCGGCTAAGCCCGACCCCAACATTCGTGCTTGCCACATGTAACCCGTTTGAATGGACTTTAAAGTTTTAGAAATTTCGTAAGAGCTGTTGTTGTTGCCACGCCCCTCTAACCAGGGACAAGTGAGGCGCAAATGACCTGCTGTCTGGGCGTTAATTAAAGTCAATTTCAGCAAAAATTTTAATTCCGCAAAAACAAATACGAGCACTACCAACGAGCCAAAAAGGCCAACATGCAACAGAGACAACATTCTGCCATGTTTGCTGGCAGCTGGTTGATGAAAATGCGGGGCAAAATGCTGGGAAAAACTGGGAAAACTGGGTGGCGAACAGAAGCCATCAGCATTCAGTTGTGTTTGCGCAGCCGTGAGTAAAAAATTCAAAAACATAAACGGAAATTACCACAAAATAGAAACCACAGACCTTGTACACCCCTCGAACACACACACACACACACACACACACACATATACACATAGGGCATGCATCCCACAGAGAAATTTTGTTGTTGTTGCTACGCCGCAATCTAACAGGACAATCTTTTGATTAACATTCTTGGCATTTTGGGGGGAAATTAGTTTTTATGTTTATTACCTGAGCCATTACATCGCATGGAAAATGAACTTGTTGAGAGCATTTTCTACTGATACCCTGTAAACAGAAAAATGCTAGAAGAGGGGTGAGTTGTAAACTGATTAAGGATATATGAGACAAGAGTTTTAGGGCTAAGGCTGTTAAGCATGTGGAGGGTCAGTCCTTTAAGTCTTAAGGCCTATTAAGAATAAATGTGTCCACTAGATGTTCTAAAGGTTGCGCCACCCCATACCCGTTGTCCCTCTATTAGGCGGGCACTCTTAAGTGGACATTTATTATTCGACAGTCGCTGTCCTCCCATGAGAGTGTATACTATAATATGCGTTTATAAGCGCGTCCTTGAAATATATTTCTTATATATTTTCAGGGCATTTCACGACAACTTCACTTAATGTCAACAGAAGTAACTGAAGTCCACTAATGGAGAATCTCAGTAGGAGTCTTCTACTTCAGTCAGTTTTACGATCAGGTGATCTAAATGTTGCTCAAAAAGTGTCTGGCACAGGGTATATGCTAGTCGACTAGCTCTCACTGGCTTCTGTTTTTTTTTGTCGAGCTTTTTCAGCTTTGATATGATATAACAAAGTCCAGCTAGCTGCTGGCCGGTGAAAAGAAATGATCGCAATCAATACTTTCTGGAACGAAGCGAATGAGCTTAATTAATGCAAATGGTAGCCACTCGTTGATTTTAATTTAGATTAGAGTCTCTTATTATGTAAATGCTGGCAAATCGAAATGAGTCAACGAAATTCACAGAAATCCTGTTAAATTCCATTTAGCGCCTGCAGCTCGTCCTGTCCGTTCGGTTCGTTCAATTAAGTAATTAAATTTCTGTGTCAAGTTTCGATTTAAAGAAGAGCACCTGATACGGACCTTGTCGTTGTCATATGTTATACGAAATTAATAAATGTTGAGTTCATATTGCAATATAAGCTGACATTTTAATTAACTAATCAAAACCAAATTTTGCCTTATTTTCGCCCACATTCACAGGTTTATTTGTTCAGAGCGAACACATAAATTCAATTTTCATCTTTTCGGTAATCGCATTTGGCCATGAACGTTCCGGCTCCGGCTCCGGTGCAGGCTCCGGTTCTATGCTGAGGCTTGGCTGCGGGCATTTTGTTGCAGCTGCAGTTGGCATTTGTGCCTTCTAAGCCTGCCGAGCATTCCCCGAAGCTGCATCATGCTGCATGGTCATGGCCGTAAATCAGTGGGAATTATTTGTCACATGCACACAACTTATGCAAAGATAACGTATATTAATTTTGCACCTGGCCCAAATGTAACTAAGAGCTGCATCAAAAATGCCAGCAGCAATTTATTAGTTATGAATATTAGAAATATTCACATTTTCGCATTACGTTTTGGCAATAATGCATTTTGCAATTGCCAACCAGATAGCTTTCAATTCTGGCTCCTAATTAAAAGCAAATATCTAAGCTCTCTTTATACAGCAGGCAGATTTATTTTCGCCGAAAATTCACATTTACTGATATAATTATGTTTAGGGTCGGACTATCCAAATGTTTTAAAAGAACTTGTTACAGTCCACGCAAAAATAATTGACATTTTCTTTGAATTTATTTATTGATGATAAGTTATAGAGTCAAGCCTCGTGGAAATCGCTTGAGGTTTGAACGATTTATGAGGGTGGGAAATTTCGAACTATGTCTATATAGACATATTTTAAAAACAATATATCATATAGGATATATTGTTTTTAAAATATGCTTCAATTGTAGCACTATACAAATTATTTAAATTTAAGAACAACCCTCTTTCCGCATATTATGTTTCTTATCGAAATAAGCATGCATCATCAGTTTACAACATACGCAAACATAATTTCGCAATTCGTGCTTAAGCGCAGTTGCGATGCTGATGATAAGCAGCCTATTTTGCACCTGCAATGAAAGAAGCATCAACAAGAAATAAAAAATATCTTGCATTAAAAGTATTGCCCATTTTGTTTATTGTAGTTTACAGCCCCTCGCTAGCCCGTCATCTATGCATGAACATATACATAATAAAAGGAACAAAGCGGAAATGCTTTCAAGTGTAATGATAAATGAACGCAAACTCTGAACATAAATCAACGCGGTGGGAGTTGGGAGCTGGGAGCTGGGAGGTGGGGTGGGCGTAAATGGGGGCTTGGGTTGGGATCTCCAGATGCACCTCAGGCCGGGCTATGATGCTGCTGCTGATGGGTTAAGCCCAACTTCAGCAGCAAACTAACAACAAACAGGCTTGCTGCTGTCCAACCCAGCCCCGCCCCGCCTTCTTTGCCCGTACGCCCCTTTTGGATGATTTAAGCGCTGCTGCTCGACTCCAAATGTGTTGTGGGAAATATGCATAAAAGCAACACCGGTAAAATATACAAACAAAAAAAAAAAAAAAAGATTAAGACTAACGAATTTTGTATATACATAAATGCACGCATATAGTACAATATTTTTAATTTTTCACATTTTTTCAGCAAGTGCAAAAAATAAGAAATAATAAAAGTTCAGCGCGATGGCAGGCAACGACAAGCGAAAGGTGCAGCTGCCACGCCCACGCCCACATCCACACCCGCATACAGAGCCCGCAGAGAACTGGTGCCCCCCGCCACCCTGTCAAAGAGCCACAGGCAATGTAAGGCACCCATGTGAGCCATTGCACACGTATTCACACTCACAGCCACATTCACATTCACATTCACATTCGCCGAGTCGCATCCGTTTCGGGTTGAAACATTTTTTTCGAAATTGCATTGTGAATAATGTAGTGTTAATTCTCGTGAGTGCCATGTTCCCTGTTTTATGGGTTTAATGCTTTTGTTTATTGGTCTGCTGTTGTATCAAGCGCGCGTACGAGTCCGAGTACTCAGGGACTCACGGGGCTCAGTCCATCTGGATGTGGTAGCCGGGAATCGGTGCCACCCTAGAGCGAACTGTTGTTTCTGACATTTGACAAGAAAATGCATTTCACTTGATATTTAGCCTTTAGTTATCGCAAGTTTTCCATGCGCCATGCATTGCCATAAATAAAAGTTTCGTTTCCTTTGATCCCATACATATTATTAATTGCCAAATAATAATAGCAAAGCAATGCCATAAATATTAATAGGAAATGACAGGCAAATGCTAAAATTCTTCCCTAATGGCGGCTCAACACGAGTGTTATATTTCTATACCCTTACGAAGGTTATTTTTGTAATGTCACAAGCTATCGAAATATGCATTTGCTACCTTAGAATCGAAGTATACATTGGATACTCAATAATTATTTTAGATTTCAATAGACAACATTTGAAAAGTTTTACACCTTCAAATTTGGGCTTTAATAGGTAAATAAAGCTAATCGCACCAAACTTTTGCTCGTATAACCCTTGATACCGTTTTTCCGCCTTTGATACCCATTTCCACTTTTCACCCCCATTTTCCACCTTTGATCATCTATTATACATTAAGTGTGATACAAGACCTCAACGAATTTTTACAAAAATCTTTGCAAATGTGTCTTAATCTGCGCGAACCGTATGCAAAAGGTTTCCGTTTTCCACGCATTATTCACAGTTGCAAGTGGGACCCCGCCATGTGCGTTAAAGACCAATCACTTCTGGCTGAAGGTCCGTGAGAACAAACAGCTTTATATGTAGAAACGAACTTCCATATCGCTATAAATGTTCTCTTCTACCATAAATGTAGATAGTGTTGGATATGATTGGATTGCCAAAGAAAGTAGGGTATACAATCTTCGTCGCCATGCCCATAACTATATTTTTCCTGGTTTTATTGATTAAAAGTGTTCACTTGTATCTTGTTCTGTATAAAGCAAAATTTATGGCATTGGCCGACACTTAAATTGATTTTTTATCGCCTTTCAACACGACAAACTTTTTGTTGTCATGCATAAATTACGAGCGAGTTACTAATGGACAATCAATAATTATGATTGACAATAGTATATACGTTCGTTTTTGGAATCCGATTCGCATATCAATTAATTGATTTTCCAGCGCATTTCAGAAAATGTCACTCGCTCTTCATAAATACACGAGTACACTTTGTTACATATCAAGTTATAATAACACAACCAAAAAGATGATTGATTATGCGTTCATTATGTATTTTTCTGTTGACCACTTAAACGCAAATTGTTTGCAATTGTGCCATTTGTAGTTTTAATTACAGTTCAAAAACTTTAAGTTTAAAGTTTGATACGTGGAACAAATAAAAGATAAAAATAGATATTCGAAAAGTTTTTCCATTCGATTCATTGTTTCGATTTGTTTTTTTCAGTTAACCTAGTTATGGGCATGTCAAATTCTGATTGTACATTTTTGCCAAAAGTATTTTCCACAACAATTTTACAATTTAGCCACACACACACACCCTGACAACAAATGTATGAAAATAAAATTACAAATGTCAAACACAAATTCATTAAGAAATTTTCTATTAAGTAAGTTTTTGTTCCATCATGTTCGATTGTTTGCGTTAGACATAACTAACAGGTAAGTGTGCACCAGCAGAGAGTGATTTACTTGAAGATACCCTGTAATGAAGTACTTTAAGGAACTCTACATTTTTTTTAGTATATCATGTATTTAGAATCATATATGCAAAAGTAGTTGAGGCAAATAGATAATTAAATAAATATATGATATATCAATAATTAAAATTGGTTTGAAAAATATATTTTTTTATTATAAATATTTTACTTTAAGTTAAGTAAGACTCCCTAAGCCAAACTCGTTACTACACGTTTTTTTATGGTAACTGGGTATTTAAAAGAAACAAACTTGTTTACTGACATTTCAATTATTTTCCGGTACTTTTAGAAATTTTCCAAGTTATTTAAACTTTTCATATTTAACAGCTCAATAATAATGTAAGCGTTTCAAATGTTTTTCCTGTGCACTTTAAACACACACACACAAGAACATGTGTATGTAGGCACACATATACGAATATATTCATATATATATATATATATTTATTTATATATGCATATGTGTATAAGTAAAGAAGCCATCCAAAACATATGGCAGATGTGCACGCAGGTTCGTCGGCTCGCCGAATAAACAATTTTAATAATTTCGTTTTATGAAAATTGCGCTCGGGTTAAATGGTTCGAGAAGAATGCGAGGAAGGAAAACTCGTAGCTTTTTATGTTTTGTAAGCGTAACCAACGGACCTTTGCCTCCACCCCCATTCGCAGCGCTGCTGGGCAATTGTCATGTGAGTAATTTATCTGGGCTAAGGCACAACGAAAATTTGATGCTCTTTAAATGTGGGGGAGGCATTCATTTTCAGGATTGAAATTTCTTTGATTTCGTACTCAACAATCTAATCAGGAAATTTCGTGCGCTGCAAATCTCTTTTAAATGAGCCACTAATTGCAAACTGTAGGATAATCATAGACGAACCAACTTACATCCCCTCTCCCCCTGCCAGCTACATTTGTAAACTAATCAAGAGGCGCGCTTTGTTTTAGACATACAGACGCATAGATAAGGGCGGGGTGGCAACATTTCCTCAGCTAAGAAGCAATTATCGCAGATGGGAAAAAGAGTTTTTGCGCTTGTTTTGCGGCAAGTTTTTTGGGCTAACTTTGGCTTCCCATTCGATCCATCCCACACTTTTGTAACCCTCTATCGCGCTCTGTTTGTGAAGCACGTTTATCAGTGGCTAAGTTTTTACTTCTGGCTTTGGCCTTCGCCTGCTCATTGTTAACTTTTCTGCCTTACTAATGGCTATCACAGAGATAAGTTCGGCTACAAGCCAAAGTTTTATTTTGTAAGCAACGTTGTTAATCTGTCGAGTGTGTAAGGATTGGAGGGGGAGCCACTTGACGTGTAGGAAGGGAGGGAAGGGGGATTGAGTGGGCAGGACGAGTGCTTTTAAAAAGTTATCAACAAGCGTTCAGCCAGAGATACGATTGTTCTGTTAAGACTTATACTCGCACACATGCTACTGACACACACTGACACACACACACACACACACATAGTGCTAATCAAGTGCAGCTGTGTGCGTAATTTGTCGGTTTGATTTGCTGGCAACTTGTGGCATGTGCCACCTGCGTACTCTTTGACGTTGTGCCTTTTGCTTAATCATCAGATGTGTAAGATTAACTAATTTCTGCACTTTGCTATCAGAGATTAAAGATAAAAGCTCTTAATGATCTATCATTGTGATTAACGCTCAGGTACGAAGTTACATTATTAATATTATTATTTTTGTCATCATAATTACTTATTAATATCAATTTTTTACTATTCTATCATCATTTTAATTTATTTTATCAATTTTTTATTTCATTAAAGTGTCGGAGCTTTAATTTATGTCATATATTGCATTTACTTCTATAGCCTTCGGCTATGACAATTCTGTAGTCAAATTACCTCTCAACTAATTGCAGTCAAACATACAAATTAAGCTAAGCTATTATTTCATTTAATCTTGACAATGACAGAGGACTACAAATATATATAACTCTTTGCGTCTAACAATTTTAAATATATACAAATAATTACACACGGCTTAAGACAGGAAAAAGGAATCGCTTCAGTAATATTCCAATTGTTTTGAAAAGTATCCCTAAAGCTATAATTACACATAAGATTCTTCCACTCATTGTGCTAATTAGAGTTAGTAATAATTACATCTAATTATGGCCAGTAAACAGCTGTAATCTATCTGATATTATAATTCAGTTTTTAGTGCTTATTAAACAGAAATATATTGTTGCAAATATTTAAAAATTGTTAAAATCAGTTCAAATTTAGCAGCAATTTTTAGCTTTATGTAATTCGCATTTAGAACAGCTTTAAAATCAAAATTTAATCAGCAGTTGAAATGCAAAATTTATATATTTTCGCTGCTCGTTCAGAAATTGTCTGACTGTGCCCGGAAATATACATATATTTATAGGTGTGTGTGTGTGTGTAAGTGGGCTGGCAGGTGAATAGACAGCTAGATTGTGTATGATGAGATTATTTGAATTACCTTTGCAATCAAATTGACACCACATAGACGTTACGTTACGTCAGTCCATGCGGACTGACAGGGACAGACAGTTGGACAGGCAGGAAACAGACAGCGCCAAGCAAATGCGATGTATGCAATTGCAGGAGCAGTGTGACAGAAGGAGAGGCAGGGGTGCGGGGCGGAGCAGCAGGAACTCAAGGATGTCGACTGATGGGCATGCCCAAGTGGCAGTCAAGACTTTATACATTATCCATATAGAGGCATAAGCAGTGTCTGCAATAATAATTCAAATGAAATTTTCACAAATGCTCGAAACACACATTTCATGAGCAGCTGCTCGGGGCTTAGAGTAGGCTGTTAATGAGAGTAGCAAAAGGGGATTGGGCAACAACATTAGACATTTATAAAAGTTATAAGATCTTGCCAGAAACAAGTACATTTATAAAATGTCGGAGCTAAAATTTGAGTACAACTGCAGCCAGTTTGAGGTGGAGGACACCGAAAATCTTTTCGGTCAAATGAATTTGCAGCCGCAGGTTAAACAGCAGCATATGGCCGAGTCCAAGGAGAAGTTGAATGATGATGACGAGAAGACGCTGAAGCAACAGCAATTGGAACAGGATCTCGAGCAGCTGCAACGTCGCCAGAGCATTGTATACGACAATGCCCAGAAGCAAGTGGCTGTACTCGAGAATCTGCTGAAGACCGTTGATTCCGACTGGCAGAAGGAGGTGCCAACGGGCGCAGTTACGCAGCAAGATCCCGCGCCGCAGGCCTACCGCTTCAAGGACATCTATGAACACAAGAAACAGCAGCTGCTACGCCAGCGGCTCGAGCAGGAGCGTGCCCAACGCCAGTTCCGCAGCCGGCCCATGCCCAATTTCGACCAGGTCCATCAGCAGCTGGCCAACAAGCAGGTCGTGCATCACATAACCTGTGCGGTCACACCGAATGTCCTGAAAACGTCACGTAACATGCTGCTAAAGCGACGCCAGAAGGTCGAGCAGCTGCTGCAGGAACGCGAGCAGGAGCGGCTGCAGCAGCAGAAGCTGCGCCCCAAGACAAAGCCGGTGCCCAAGTTCAATGCGGCCCCACTGAAGCCAGCCAATGGTCAATCCTCGCAGTTTCAGCTGGAGGTCAAACCCTTCCGCCTCTCCACGGAGCTGCGTGCTGAGCAGCGCAAGATATTCAATTCAAAGTCGCATCTGATGCAGGAAACCCGACGCCGGGAGCAGGCGGAGCAGCGCAAACGTCTCGAGCACGAGGAGTTCAAAAAGCAGCGCCAATTGGCCACATTCCGAGCCCGACCAAATCCGTTCAAGCTCCAATTCGACCGAGCTGCCCACCACGAGTAGTCTCTCCAGATTGTTTATTGTTTACGTTTAGTTTTTGTTTCCATTGTGTTTAATCAAATTGTTTTTGTTTTTCCTTTTGATCTAAGATTTTGTTTTAGTTATTGTTAATAAATTTTACTGCAAGGCTACAGCAATACTTTGATATATAGTAAAAATAGTTATATTCTTTCTATTCTATTGATAAAGGTTTTAAACATTACTTGTTTCCTTGGAAAACAATAAATATTTGTTTTAAAAATTTAACAGATTTCTTGGCACACATTTAGATACACAGAGTAAGTTTTATGAATACAAATTTGCAAACACAATAAAAGCAGTTCTTCGATTTGCATAAGCTAAAATCATTGGTTCCGCTCTTGGAATATCATGATATATATTAAAACACAATCTGCAAACATAACTCTGATGGATAATCGGACCCTTTCGCTTCCTTTTCTTCTTGTATATGCACATTTCAGCTTTTTTTTTGCTGGGTGCCTTCTTAAATTTCAATAATCATTCACACATATGTGTGCACATATTCAATTTGTTCATTTAAAATAGCTCAGGTCGGGGCTCCATCAATCAAACGCTTGCCATCCAGTCACCCATTCCACCCTCTACTGACGACGACACCCTCCCCCCCCCGCCAAACGAATGCCGCCCACGTGTTTCAGTACAAACAATTTGTTGTAAGTGTATCAATTGATGCGCCCCGCATTCGCAAATATGTATGTATGCGTTTGGCCTGTATGCGCGCATGACTGTGTGTGTGTGTGTGTGTGTGTGTGCGCGTGTGTGTGTGTGTGTGTGTGCACGTCACATAATCAAAAGCACAAATACTAAAACAAGCACTCAAACTGTCAAAGCAATGATTGATAGTGTTGACATTCGCTTTTTGGCTTCAAAACGCCAAGCAGCCAGCTCGGGAGTTTTTGTGCATTGAATTCTGTTAATGGGACGTTTGTCGATTCCGTACAAAAACCTCTCAGCTCCCCTCCCCACAGCTCAACTCCTTTCACCAGCCTTTCAGGTGTGGGCGAATGATGAATTGCACTGCATGTGTTTATATCGAGGTTGAGTGAAATTTGTATTTATTGCAAATTTGCTGACTAAGTTTAAAGGTGAGCTTCCATTTAAAGTCAATGATTTAATGCGAAAATGTAGCAAAAAAAAGAGCTTGTAAATGTTTTTTCTTCAAACTGTTTACGCAACCGATGAAAGATGCAATCTCATGATAAATTTTATTCAACTTGTTTTTATAAAAAAATAATTAAAGCATAAAAAACATAATTTTCATATTAAATTAAAATTGAAGTATAACTGATTAAACTAAAAGTAGTTCTGTCTAAAAATTGGTTTTGCTTGCCTTATTTCAAAAGTGCAATACAAAGTTTACAAAAAAAAAAAAATGCAATTGCAACCAGCAGTGAAACATTTTTTTACCAGGTTACAAAAACCATTCTTAAGTTTCGAAATATAAATTGTACCAATGTGTTTATTTTTTAAATGTTTACCCAGAATTAATAATTTTATTTTATATTTATTAATTGAAATTAAATCTCTCATCTTAAAATGCGTTATTAAAAAGAGATGGAAATATATGTATCGAATGTAGCTCAAAAATAAATGTTAAATCAACATTTTCAGCTTCCCCGCTAACGGTTATCTTTAAAACTGTGCTAACGGTTAACGGTATAACAGTTCACTTTGCCTCTGTTGTCAATAGATGGCGGACTGTTGTTTTAACAGACTGTTAACCTAACAGAGTAAATGTATATTAGCTGCATTAAATTGGAATAAAAGCAAATGAATATGGTATATACATCCATATATATACGTAATTGGTAAAGTAAGCTTCGATTATGTATGATGTTTTTTAAAATCGTTGTATATAGAAACCAATTCATATGCTAATTATATAGATAGTACTCGATTTAAAACTGTAATAATATTGAAGCTAAGTGTTAATATGAAATATAAAAAAATGTTTGAAGAGACCTAGAGGGAGCTGAAGCTTAACATGGAACAATGTTCCGAATTTGCCATGCTTGTCTGGGTGGAGGGGCGTATGTATGATTTTACGTTTGGTTTTTATCCGTGGGCTGTGGGTTAAATAAGACGCTTGCTGGATGCGAACAATGGACGGGTGTTAAAAGGACAAGGGTTTTGGTGGGGAGATGGATTTGGCTGGGCTACGGGGCGGATGCGTGTTGACGAGTCGCCGGCAATCTACGGAGTTTCGCTGGCTTTTTGTTTGCGGCTTGGCACAGTGGAATTTAATAACGTGCTGATGCATGCAAAATAACGCATAAAAACGTAAAAATGCATACGCGAAAAAAGGGGCAAACAAATTACAACACCACACACAAACACATACAGGCAAACAGAGAGACACAACCACAACAACACACAGAGAGAACGCTTCTGCGAACTGAGACAGCTCCAGTAGCTGCAGTAAAACAATTTTCGCAGTCAATTTTCCTTTATGAGCGGAAAATATCTCGCTGTGAAAATATGATACGCATATTGGCAGCCATCAGCCGAAGGCAACAACCCCCCCCCAACAACGCCCAACCCAACCGCACAACACACAACTCTTGGCGCTCGAATATGCAAAAAATTTGTGTACCACTTTAATTGAAACGGCAAATACTGAGTTAAATCAATCGAAAACAAAATAAAACACAAATTTCAATCAGATAGTCTGAAAAAAGGAGAAAAATGAGAAAAACAAAGTGGAAATAAAAAAGTGCTAAAAAGTTCTCGAATTGCGACATAAAACGGCAACAAAAACTGAAGGTAGGACGAAGGCAACGCATTTGCTGCATAAAGTCAAAGTCATTAAAAAGTAATGTCATTCCGTCAACCAGACAGCCAGCCACGCCCACATCTACAATTGCCTTCGAGGGGTTGGGGGCGCGGTCTAAGAGCCTGTCTCAACTCCTTCACTGGCAGGCGCACCATTAATGATGGATGATGAATACTCGAGTCTTGAGTCCTGAGTGGCGACTCGACTGGCGGCTGTTGCGCACCGAAAAATGATTTGATGAAAACATTTGAAATTTTTATCGGGTGCAAATTTATGCAGAACTGTTGATGTCATCGCCATTGCCCCTGTCCTCGCCCTCGCCCTCACCCTCACCCTGTGTTGGCCACAGAAAAATGATGACGATGCGAGTGACGTTGAAATATGAAGCGACATTACCTACTCCCAAAGGCGGTCGAAGCAGTAGCAGCAGCAGCAGCAACAGCAGCTCCCAAGCTCCTAGAGCTGAAACTAGGGGCTGCAATGATTGGCTTTTTTCTTGAGCGTGCCCCCCTCTATAAGGGCCGTGGCATTTTCTGGTGGGCGCAACGAAGCGCGTCTGTTAACTGGGCTTGGCCTTAGTCGATAAGACGTTTTCTTTTTTTTTGTTGTTTGGGGGGAGGGCTTAATTTTTATTAACATTAGAAGTGCACCTAAAATTTGTAATAAATGACTTTGCAATTGATTGGAAGCTCACGATTTTATATGCTCCATAAAGTTTGATACAGTTGAACGAGCAGCTATATAAATACTTGCACATAACTATGCCATATAAATGCCAAAAATTGCCTAATAATAAATATACAGCTATTAAATAATCATTCACATGCTCAAATAGCGCTGGAGAACATAAAAACTTTATTATTTGAATTAGTAAAAAGATCTCAATTTGTTTTCCTCAACAGTTTCAGCCTAAGTTCTAAATTTGCAAGCCTTAACTCTGATTTTTGCTTTCATGAACTCTTTGAGAATTATAAGCAATTGGAGCAATTTATAAGTCTTCGAGTTATTTAGGAAATCTATACTTAGTACCTATATAGTAATTGATATATCTAGTACCTATATATAATTGATATTATAATTCTGACCTGCTTCGAAAAATATGCAATATAATTTGAAAAAATCAATTTAAAAAATAAGTTGCTATGATAACAGTTTAAACTTTTAGAAAATCAACTTTTTTTAATGAAAGTACTTGTTCCGTATTGTTCCATATTTAAAGTATTCCAATAGATACTCGTGAGATCTTCATATGAGCTGCTGTTTTATTGACCATTCCATTTGAAGACTTGTTTTTATTGCGGCGAGTGTATTTCATAAACTTTGAACAAATTGCGTAAAACTTTTACGGATTTAACATGACAGTTACAGTACATGGTACCTAGGAGGACGACTGTGCACTTGCATACTATGCACCATGTATTCATGTACCCATATACCATGTACCATATACCAAATACCATGTACCTTGTAATACTATATATGGCTATTATAAAAGTTTTTTGTTTTTTTTTTTTTTATTTTTATGCGTCTAGCCCCCATGGGTGATACTCGGGCTGACGACTGTGGCTTCAAGTTTTTATTGCCGGGCGTTGTTTGACGTGAACCTGAACGAGAACACGGACTCCGATGTGGGCTACAGCTCGGCCGGGATGTGTTCTGTGGTTGGGCGTGTGCATGTGGTGGGCACGTGTGCTGCTCCCACAGGTGACGATGGCCTCGTTTATGAACAAACAGCAAAATGTTGTCAACATTTCGAAATTTATTTGTTCAATATACTTATAAACGCACACAGACAGAGACAAACGATGAGCATATGTTGACTGAGTGAGTTTGTGTTTATGTGTGTGTGTTGGTTGTGTGTGTGTGTGTGTGTGTGTGTGTGTGTGTCTGGGGCTGTTGTGTGCGTGTGTTATTAAATTAAACACAGAGCTGCCATCAGCGCTGGGGCCAAAAGCATTCATTAGCCACGTTTACTGCACCCGTGGCGACCTCCATTTTTGCTGATGAGTTTTGTTTTTTTCTTTTTTTTTTTTTTTGGTTTGTTTTTTTTTTTTTTCGTGTTCCACGTTGTCCGCAAGTAAAACTTTCCTGTTGTTTCTGTGTATTTGCTTTGTTTGTGTGCCGGTGTGTGTGGGTGTACGTGTGTGTGTGTGTGTGTGTGTGTGCGTGAGATTACCCAACTGTATCTGGTTTTGAAATAAGATACTTCCCGCAGATGTGCTTCTGGCATGTCCATTTTGTATAACTTATAAGAAAACAAAAAGCTCCTTTGTGAGTAGATTGCAATTATTTTTGAAAATCAAGTGACTTTGAAGGCGATAAGATGCTAGCCCGCTTTCCACAAATTTTTCGCTACCGCGAGTGAAATATTCCAAAACCTCGACAAAGCGTGCATTTATACTTATAGTGGGGTATCTATGCAAAGCTTCATAGCAGCCATGCAAAACAAGCCTTGACTATATCAAGAAGGAATCGGGTGTGTCTTTTTTTGGGAAGGCGACTCTTACATATATGTATGTAGATATCTATAAAAGAAGAAAAAGCTAGTCCGTTTTGCGCCAGTTATCATCGTTGGGATCCTTATTTGTTTTACAATTTAGATGAAATGGCAATAAAAAATAAATTATTTATCTGAGTGGACCATACGAGATTTTACATACAAGTCTAGAGAATCTAGCTCTAATATTTATCGAAGCATGTTTTAAAAAACTATCTACCAACATCGATAATTATTGACAATTTGAAAATGGGGAAAGATATCGACAGAAAATAAGCAACTTGCACTGCGAATGATTGAAAATCACAAATATTTTCAAGAATCGGGTATTCCCATACATTGAAAAGGATATCAGAGTAAGCTGTAAGGGACTACAATATATTTGCTGTACAGCCAGCTTCGACTGGGTAAATGTTGGCTTTTCTTTTTTGATTACTTCGTCTATTTGCTGTGGCGGCTGTTGCCATTTCGTGACTGCGGCCACGGTCTGTGCCCGGCCTGCTCCGTTGTGTAGTGGGTTGCATGTGGATGCTGTTTGGTGTTTTCGGTGTGATGTTACATTTTGATACACGTATTTGTTCTAAAGTGTCCCGAGTACGTGATCTCTACTCTTGGCATATATTGAAATGATTATTGCGCGTCATTTTAGCGAAAATGGCAACGCGTCGGCTGGGTCTTTAGAGAGGAAGCCATCAACGTGTGGAAATATTAATGGGCCACAGTTGTTGTGCTTGGGCTGCAGTTAAATGCGATTTGACCTGTGTTTTTGGTAACGCCCAACGCATTAATTCTAATTAACTTTTTGCGGTTAGCTCATCAACCCAAAAAGGGACCGGGCCGGGACTCCGGACTGGGGACTGGGGACTGGGGCCTGGACCTGAGCCTGGAGCCACAGCCGGTCGCAGTCGTTGCCGGTTTATGAGCACTCGGCAACGAAATAGCGTCAACAAATGAAGTGCAGGCAATAAAAAGCGACAAAGGCAAATGGCGAAACGTCGTCCTAGTCGTCCTTGTCGCCATTGTCCTGCCTGCGTTTTGTGCGTTGAGCCATGAAAATGGAAATGAAAATTTATGCGTACCAACTACCGGGCACAAATGCGCCGCGTTCGTGTGATTAAAACACCTGCGCCGACACCTGCCAACAGCAGCAGCAGCACACACCATTACAGTCCTCCAGTTGGTCCTTCGTCCTGCGCGCGATTGTCTTCCGTCGCTCCGCTGCGCTCTTTGGTCAGGTGCCAGCCCAGGTGATCATAGCTTTTCATTTTCGCCGCCTAATGAAACGTCATGTTATTTATGGCCGAGATGCGCTCTAATGCAAAGCCATTGCTTTCCATCTGCTCACAGCAAACGGAACTAGGCCATCACGAATAAAATTTCACTCTGCGGATTACTCTGTGAAATCGCCAAGGGAGTTGCTATTTAAACAGTCTTTGTCTGTGTTTAAGAAAGTCTTTTGTAGTAACAATTCAAAAAGAATATCTATATACTAACCATCAAGAAACTAAGAATTCACAAATGCGAATTCAAGTCAACGCATTTTGAGCAAATCTCTGAAAACATATCTGAGAAAGAACCCATATCTGAGATATTACCTTTATGTATTGAATATACTTCATGGATATGCCAGCTTGGGTCTGAACGAAAGAGGTTTCGAATTGGGAATTTTATTTTATAAATAATAGTTTTTGGTTCGATTTTTGATTCTAGTAAAGTCTATTTGGTTCGAAGCTGGATTGTAACATCCTCGGACCCATATCATCGGATTCATATCTTGGCTTTTTTATAGTTTTATATTTCGTGTGAAGGCACGTTAATAAGTTGAAACCATTATTATCTAAGTTCTTACCATTATTAGAAATTTTGTTGAATATACTAAGTATATATAATTTATATTTATAAAATCAAATGTGGTGCCAGCTTAAAGCTTACCATTTACTGAATAAGAAGAGTTTTTTATAAACATTTAAACCAATCATTCGTGACTTGACACATTCTTAATATTTTTGTCTTAAGAAATTATAGCAAATGTCAAAAGTTTTTTTTTCACTTTAGTGGAGTATAAAAATATAATATGAATGTACATAATTCATTCAACTAGCCAAAACTAAACAGTATTCGGCATAGACCGAAAGCAATTGACAATTTGACATGCATTAAGCTGTTCAATTTGTCTTTGGAATCAGTGCAGTCTCTATTCCCCACAGGGGTCTAGAAATATTGCTCAATTGTCACTTCAGTGAGTGCATCACTTCCATGGTTTTCTTACGGTCTTTTTACCCTTGTAGAGAATATTAGAGCTTAGTCATTGTATAGTCAATTTTTAACGCATAGAAGGATACCTTTTCTATACCACAACTTAAATATATTAATGTCGCGCAACAACCAACAAATGGATCCTTGTATGAAAAGTTTTTTTCGATTTTCGAGATATTTGAGAAGTTCAACTATACATATGATAAAACTTCTGGTAAATTCAAATGGTTTTTTAGGAAGAATCAATCGAATAGACTTCTATGCTCTATGCTCTGAGCATATGTCAAAGTCGAAGCATAAGGCAGTTCTAGGGTATTTAATGTTCGGCATGCTGATGATAGCAATTGTAGATTTTTTTGTTTTTTTTTTTTTGGACAACCTTCAACCCCAAACGTGTTCAGCATTGATAAATTTGGAGGCGTGCGGCGTGACTAGCGCTGACCGAAGGCTCATGATGAAGGATACGGGAAATGAGTTCCGGCGGGCAGCGGGCCATTAAAAATGCTAATGTGTCTATTCAATGCGAATTTTATGCAAATGACAAGGTTAAAAGCAAAATAAGAGCTACGCGCTGGTAATGCGATAAAAAATTTGACACATCATCACTTTTCAATAAAATCAACAAATTTTATTTAAGTCACCCAACGGATACGCCTCGCTGCCCCACTGCCCCACTGCCCGCTGCCCCGCCCAACCGCACAGCCCAGAGCTGCTCGAAAACTTCGGTTTTTTTTTTTGTGACTGGTACGCCACCACACAAAAGCGCTTGGAAAAGCCAGGAAGGATGTTCGATGAAGGCAGCAGGCCGTAGGGACTGTGGAAGCTGGCTGAAAGTAATGCTATTTTCTATGGGGCCCTCCTACGCTCCCCCATTTACCCAAGGGGGGAAGCTTATCCATTTTGGCCATACGTTTTTGTGTATGTGTGGGTGCGTGCTTTATATTATTCCATTTTTTGTTCTGTTCGCTTGGTTGTTTTTCTTTGTTTGGGATTTCTTTCTTTCGGCTTTTCGCTTTTGTCAAATGGCTTTTATTGCGAGCCGGGCCACGGAAGCAGCCAGTAAGGCTTTTCAGACCAAACTGAAAATACTTTGCATTTGAAAATGTGAAATCCGGTTATGTTACTAATTTCTCTGTCCGCTTCCCCCTTCTCTCACAGGCTCTCATCCTTTTACAGCTGCTCTTAGGTGCTTCCGGTTGGGTATATGTAGCTGGCGCATTCAACATCAATTACAGCATCCAGAGCAGAAAATGTAGCTCTCAATTCGCAATGGTAACCCAAATGTCACTCGCCGTGATTGATGGAATTGACAATTGCGCCGCCAACGCATAACCGTAGATGGATGAATCCGGGCACCGCCACCGCCACCGCACTTAAGACCCTCTCGTCTGCCACTGTCACTACTCAAGCTACAGTCACCAGTCACCAGTCGGCAGACGGCAGTCGGCAGTCCCCAGTAACCAGTCACCAGTAACCAGTCACTAGTCACCAATCAGCAGTCAGCAGCAGCTCGAGCAGTTCCTATGTCATGTCAAGCGTTGCGTTTTCCGCTGTCAATCCGAGTAACATTTGTCTGGCAAAGGCAGCTCAATTAGGCGATTTGAAATCCCATCGAAATTGTTAAACTACCAGAGGGGACCCTACTTAAAGCCTACACATATTGGGGTTGTTATTTTACGTTTTTCATATCGCTTACTCATTGAATGTGGGCATGAATAATATTATAACAAAGTTTTGTAAATGCAGGTGAAATGCAGTGAGGTAGATCTGGCCGTTTATCCTAGATCAGCCGATCTAGTCCAACTAGGCATCTAATTTTTATATTTTTATGTTCTATCTGAAAGCAATCAGATTATGTCAACTTGGGCTTGAACCAAAACATGGATTCAAGACTGTGAAAAAGCAAGCTCACGAACCTTATATAAAGGCGGGGAGTTGCTCCGCATTGCGGGCCCTGGTCATTAACATGTATTATTGTTTCTTAATAAAGAATAACTTTTAACAGGGTGTGTATGTTTTGCTCAATTTCACAAATCGTATTTGACATATTTGTAGAAATGTGGTTGGGAAAGAGAAAGATCTAAACAAGATATATATAAAAACTGACAGGCCATTAATTCGGAACAATAGCTAATAAACTGCTCATAAACTACAAGTTCCGAACGAATTAAGCACCTGTCTTGTAGTTTTATGTGCATTCGGTGGGCGCCCATCAAATGGCCATCATAACTGCTGTGTAAATACAATTAACGCCTCATTTGTTGTCAGGTGGGGTAATAGTGCCGATCGTGGGAGGGGGGAGTCGGGGCACGCTTAAAACAGTTGCACGTTTATTTTCATTGCTGAAATGTTTTTGTTTTATTTGCCACTCCCCCGGCCGCCACCCGGCCAGCGAAGTAAGCGTTACCGTCGCCAAGTTGGCCAATTGAATTTGTTTTTTTCCTATTTCGTGTAAACATCGCGTGCAATTACAAATATTTGACTAACTCGAATGAGTGCTCGCTCCTTACTATTCAAATTTTCCAACCAACTGGGCAAAACGAACCCTTATCAAAACACTAACAACAACAGCGGCAATAACAACAAACATAAACAAAACAGTTAAGATTATTAAACAAACTGACACCCTCTTTAAACAACTCAAGCTCAGGTGTTTTACCATAATTATTTACTATACCTTGAGCTATATAATTTAAGGGTTATGATTGCCATTTTCTGATGATTTAAATATATTTTCATGAAATAAATAAGGCATCCAAATGTATATAAAAACTTATAGCTCCAAAAAGGCACTTTTTCCATTCTGCTGGCTTCTGGTGCTCATCAAGAGTAGGTAATTACTCTATAGGGTCGTTAGGGTCGTCTCCCTGTTGCATACATTTGCACAAATGTATTCTTCCCTTTTGTCACCTTATCAACAATAGGCAAGACCCACGACAGGAGTTTAAGGCCGGATCGCCGTAATTGATTTACATTTTTGATATATAAATCGGTGTAGGGAATTTAAATCAAAGTTATCTGGATTCTCTAAAAGTAAACCGACTTAGACACACACACACACACACACGCACAGAGCTTCATATTTTGTATTTCCTCCTTACACATACGAACATATTAGCACATGGAGTTTCGACCTAGCTTGTCCGCACGACACACATACAAGTGCCTCATTCTTGGGGACTCTGGTGTCGGTAAATCTACATTTTTGCGCCGTCATGCAACTGGACAGTTTGAGGATCAGCATGTGCCCACACACGGACTCAATGTGCACACGCTGCTGCTGGAGACGAACTATCAGGCCGTCGCGCTCGAGATGTGGGATATTGCAGGCGATTCTCGGCACGGAGGACTCCACAATGGTTACTTCTTCTTCGCCAAATGTGCCATCATCATGTTCGATTTGAGCGTGTCCAGCACTGCGGCCAGCGTGACACGTTGGCAGCAGCGCCTCGAGGAAATCTGCGGCAACGAGCTGCCGGTGGTCGTCTGCGGCAACAAGGCGGAACTGGAGCGCATGTGCCCGGAGCTATTATTTCGAAAACAAGACAACCTTGACTACTGCGAGCTGTCGGCACGCGCTGCGTGGAACTTGGAAGAGCCACTGCAGCTGCTCTGCCGACGGCTGCTGATGCGCAAGGACTTGAAGCTGATCTCCCAGCCAGTACTTAAGCCCGTTAAGGATTGTGACTACAATGAAGCTGCAATGAAGGAGCAGATGGATTCGGTTCTACAGAAAATGCTGCCACCGAAGATTAAAGCAAGTGAAACATGCGAACCCAATGAAGTTGGAGATTTCAAGCGTTTTATCGTCTTAAATGAGGGCTAAACGTATATTTACGAATAAATTTAGGGTGTCTATGAATTTATTAGTTTATTCCTGCTACCAAACATCAAGATTGAGCCAATCCCATCCCAAAAAGTGAAGTTTTCTTAGAATACGGTTTTAGTTTTTTTGCAGTCTTAGAATTCTACCTCCACTGAAAGAGGATACGCCGGGGTTTTCATTTAAAGTGTTTGGTTTTACGGAAAGCAACATTTAAACATTGCTTGGAAATTGTTTTTTTTTTTTTGTAAGAACAAATCGCACATATTATTTTATATGTGTGGAAAATGTAAAAGGAGCAAGTCTCAGTCATGTCATGAAAAAACTGCCGCTTGCCTTTACCATATATCGTACACAATTTTTATTTATTCTACGTTCGGGTTAATAGCCAATTAGCATAAATTTAAGGAAATAGTTGAAAAGCCCAGAAAATAAATCACCCTGTCAATTAAAGAGCTCCTCGGAGAGCGTCATCAAAAGCGACTTTGTTTGAGCTCGGAAAAATATGTGACGGCAATTTAATTAAAAACTTATGAATGAGTGAACAAAAAAACTTTTTCACATCCTTCGACTTGAAGATGTTTTCATCGTTGTTGTGTGCACAAATGAATTCTGTACACTCGCACACACACAGAATGTTGTGTGTGTGTTTGGGCATGTGGAGATCAGCATGTGGAGAACTATGTGAAGCTTTTTCTACATACAACTGAAAAAGCCCAAAGTTTTTACAGCGTAAAAATATAATTGGATAAATTTAAAAAGTTGTTTTTAGTTTTTATTTTTTGATTTTGCTAGCTTTACTAGCAACAGTTCAAATATTTCCCCTAGCGAAAGAGACAAAGTGTATTTAATATGGCTATACCCTGTAGGCTGCTGACTGCTTTAACTTATATCGATTGACTGCTATAGCAAAGATATCGAGTTTGCATTTTCAATCCGGGAGATGGAGCTGAGTTTCGCAACCCTTCTGGGAAAAGAAAAGGTGTGTTTCTTATTGGAGTGTTAAATATACGACAGCAACAAAATATCGACTCTATCTGCTATAGCGAAAGTCTCGTCCTTGAAGATAAAAACTATTTCGATCATCAAACATTGTCACTGCTTCTTAGCAAGTCTTGCGATAAAATCTTCTTAGATCTGGGTATAAGGTATTTGCTCGTGATGTTTACTCCACCGGAGCCTTCACACTTGTTAATCTTGGCAAATCCAATTGGTAAATCGATCTAAAAGCACAATTGAAACTTTTCGATTATTTTGGCCAGGACTCAAGAATGCATTGTAAATGTATTTTGCACACACAAATTTTTGTCTCCTGGTCGCAATTTCACTTGGCACATTTACAAGCATTTCTCATCACTGCTGCTGGTGCTGCTGCGGGAGATTCGGGGATTCATTCGGGTTGGGATTTGGGGCTTGGCTTGGCCATTTTATTGTGTGTGCAGTCGGTAAAAGTGAATAAGAAAATTTGTTTGCCAACTTTTGGTGTAATTTGTAAACATCAAAGAGAATGCCAGAGAAAACATGTCCACGAGTCAAAGGGATCAAGAGTTGCTTTGCGAATTCGTGCGGAAATCTTCTACGTGTGCGGCATGCCAAAATCTTGTGCTCGTGTGTGTGTATCCACAGTACGGCAGCTGGCAGCTGGCAGCAGGCTTCAGCCTCCAAATCCTGTCACAGCGTATTGTAGTATTCAACCAGTTGCCTTAACAAATCCGTTGATGCCGATGATACAGCAGGCGGATTGTTTAACCCAAAGCATATGCGTATCTCTCAATGAATGCGTAACTCTGCCGCTGAAGCTATGCATGAATAGCATCTGAAATTCGAGTAGGCTTTCATAGTACATGGACGCTAATGAAGCGCCAAGACCGAAAATTCGATGAAGTCCGCAGCTGCCGATGGGCTGTGGTGGACGCAACGTTTCGCCAAAAAGTTATGATAACAAAGAACTAATTAAGAAACATGACGTCCTTATGACAGCTTCAGCCCCAGCCCCGGCCTCGGCCTCGGCCTCGTCGTCAGACTCCGCACCAGCCGTAGTCGTAGACACTGCATTGGGCTCGTGCTCAGTTGAAGTCCTGGCACTAGCAGCAGCAAAAGCAACTGAAGCAGCAGCTCTGATGATGTCCTGATGTACTAATTAAGTTTTGAACGTGACGAGAAATTGCAAGTAGCAATTTCGTTGTTTGATTTTTCGCTGAGCAAAATTCTTGTTGCCTGCACGCTTCCTTCCCGCTCCTGCGGCGCTTTTCATCTGAATAATTAGCTGCAAAGTGTGCAAAGGACTCAGTCGCAGGACAAGCAACGCGATGGCTACCCCCAATTTGCGCCGTCTGTTGCGGGTAGTTTCCTTTCTGGCTAACTACAAATTAGAATTAATTTTCTTGATGTTCCCATATATTTGTCTGTTTATGCTCTGAGGCTAATGCAGAAAGACAATGGTCAAGGCAAGGGCAATCCAGCTATTTGACATTGTAAGTCGTTCAATGCAACTGACTAAAAGTCAAGCTGAACAAACCTTTTAGTTTGTATAGTATCTCAAGTATTTGGTTGGAAATGTCATTAAAAAGGTGTATCTCCTATTAAAATTCATATTATTCATTAGTATTTACATTATTGATAATCTATAATAGCAGGTTAACATTAGATTATTATTTTTTGCTTACCATATTTTATATCCCTTTATATTACTAATTCGACTTTCTTAACGCAATTATATTATTGTTTAATCATTTCCAATTGCTACTAGTTATAATAATAGCAGTAGCTAGTAGGTTCAATTATACCTTTTCATATTTTCTCTAATCCTACGGAATTTTTTTCAAGTTTTCGAGTTGTCTTTTAACTCCTCTCTTTATCACTGCGTCGCCTTGTCACTTGCTCCTCAGACTTTTTTTCAGTAATATTTTCCATTTTTTTATTGGGTTTTCGCGTTATTGTTACGAGTATTTTTTTGTATTTGCAGGGAGCTTTTGTGTTTGTTTTGAGGTTTCATTAAAAGGAATTTAATTACAAGGAACTCATTTCTCTCTGCGGACCTCGTTCTCTGTTGCTCTCATTTCATTCTGTCCTGTTCGAGTGCCACGCCCCCTTTATTATGCATTTTCACGTTTTGCGAGGCGATGTCGCCGGCGCCTTTGTGAATTGTCTCCGCTGAAAGCGTGAAACAAGACGGCGGTGGGGCTTGGGGGTTGAAATGGGGGCGTACAGAAGAAGTGAGAGTGAGCGGGAGAGGAGAGAGAGGAAGAATAAAAATTACCGTTGCGGGGATTAAGAAGTTTCGCTATTATCATTCAAATTATAATTACTTGCAATTGTTTTTATAATGTTCATTAACATTTAGCGCCTTCAGAAATTGCAGCAGCAAAATGGGAGCAGCGTCTGGCGATGCCTGCGGGCTAAAATTTCATTGCAGACATTTTCGTAATTATTTTTTAAATTGTAATTTGCGCAGCCGCCTCTGGGAAGGATTAGCCCGGAAATGTGGCAGCATGTGTTAATTGGATTTTGGGTGCTCATAAAGACAAAAGTTGATGGCGAAAACAGTGTAACGCTCATCTTTCCTCTAGGGTGTTAATAAAAATACAAAAAAAATTAAGCAACCTAAGCATGGTTTAAATAAAAAATCAATCGGAAAAAATGGTCATAATACGAGGTAAGAGCCCACACACGACACGGACATGGAGCCAAAACCTGTAACCAAAATACTTTTAAAGTCTTGAAGAATCTTTTGTCAGATTGTTTTCGAGTTTCTTTCTTAAAGATGTTAGTAGCATTTATAGACTGCTTATAGTCCTTTGCTGGCTATCATAACTTTGTCACAAAATGGGCGCATTTTACATATGCTACAGGCAGTTTAGATGGACATTTATCCTAAAGTCAGTCGAAAAACTTTATTGGTACCAAAAACTTTACTGTTTTAGCACAAAATCACTCTGGTAAAGGTATTTAATATTCGGCGTGAGGAAGATAAGTGTCTTGCTTGAACAAACGTTAGGCAGATTCAAATAGAATTTAAAGGCTGTAAAGCTTGAAGCTACTTTAATTTTTAATACGCAGCCGCATGCAATTTGTGCTTCTCGGTAAATATGAATGCATTATTCATTAAAAACGTGCACTCGAATAAAGCAAAAACAATTGTGGTTTATGCAAAAAGCAACAGCTACAATTTGAAATAAATGCATATACAAATGTGTCTGTCTGTGCGTTTACGTGTGGGAGCCACTGTGTGGGCAAATGTTTACAAAAATTTCTTTTGATTTATTTAAGTGGAACTAATTGTGGGCGTTGAACTGCAAAACAGCAACAAAAAAAAGGGGAAAAATAATAATAAATGAAATAAAGCACATATATTGCGAGGGCATGAAAAAATGAATATAATTTAAACACGAATTGTCATATCGAATTTGACTTTGTTCATGTGAGCAAAACGAACAATGACTTAAATAAGCAGAGTGCACTAATTATTTCATTAAACACTCATCTGCGTGTGGGTCCTGAAACACAAAACACATTTCGTGTCTATGAAAAATTAATTTCAGCACTCAAAGAACATATTCATGTACATATCATGTCCTTGCAGCAGGAGCCGGGCAGCAACTGACGCTCTAACTGAAAGCATTTGCGTGTTTGCGTGCAATTTGTTATCGTAAAACAAAGAAAACGACGTAAATTCAACACCTGCAAAAAGCCAGAAATAAAGTCAGCTGTGTTTGAGACGGAACATGGAAAGTTAAGTCTACAAATAACAAGTAAATACGTTAAAGCCTAATTGGGTTGAACACTTTCGGATAAGTTTTTGGAGAAGTTAAAAGAGAATATTTTGCTTTCCAAATGCCGTTCTCGGAATACCCTACCAAAATAAATATATAACCTCTGGGTAAATCCTCTATAACCAACTTACAGATATCGAAACTATTTAACAAATTTTCAGAAATTCCTTTTGATCTATGAAAGAAGAAAGGATATATATGTACTAATATTGTACAATATTGAAAGACAATCTTTATCAACAATTCAAGTTATTTAGTTTGCGTGCAATACAATTCTTCACTTCACAATTTCATATCTCATATGATCTTTAACGTCTATTGAATAAATAAAATAGTTGCTGCTTAATTTTGTGTGGATACCCTTGTATTATAACATTGACCCCGTAAACTATATATATTCAAGATCTGCATCAACAGCCAAGTTGATTACGCCGTGTCTGTCTCTCCGTCTGTCTATTTGCGAACTGGACTCTTAGCCTAATTTGTACGATATTCTATATGTTAGCACAGTTGGTCAATTTAATGCCACAAAGTAAGAGTAAGTACATTATTTTAATGGAAACTAAATAGTAAATCGAACCTGATAGTTATATATTGTGTGGACAGACATAGAGAAAATCAACGGTGTTCAATTTTGTTTGCTAATGAAATATTGCATAAGCAGACCATCGTTTAAGTCCATTGTCTGCCGGATGTGTGTGCATACATAATATCTCAAGCTAGTGCATAAAGCGGCTTCTTACTTTGTTGCTGGCCAACTTGGACTCGATGCACTTGGGGGCAACAAATGAAATGTAGCTCAAATAATCCATCAAAAACAAAGGACATCTCAAAGTAATTAAATGATCATGTTCAAATACATAAGCGAGTAACTAATTATATATGTATGCTCGTGTGTGTGTGTATGTGTGTGTTGTCGCACAGTGGACACTCGACTGTCATTAATTTGAGTTTACAAAAGCCTATTTGTGATTTGTCAAAATTGAATTTGGTCCTTATCGAGGATTTGATTGATGGCCTGTGCTGTCGCTACAAGTAGTTTGTGTCCTTCTAATGCAGCCAGCCGTCCGCCTTCTTCTTCGTCTTCTTCTTCATCTGGCCAACAACTTTTGGCGAGCACTTTGGGCCACACTCACACACACACACACACACATACAGTTGATTGAGAGCTCAGGCGAAAATGCAAATGCATTGCCGAAATGTTGGGCAGGCTCCCGAGCGACGAGTACTCTGAGAGTCGCTGCACGTGCTCATCAGATTGACAGATTGTCAGTTTAGCAATTCGATGGCAACTGGATTTAACCAGGCCAAATGCAGACACCAATTTCAGTTTGTTGCACTTTAAAAGTGGCGCCCATTACTCAAATACCCATACATACAGTCACACACACGCACACACACAATGCAAAATGTTGCAGGTATTTATCATTGTTGTTTTTTTTTTTTTGTTTTTCTTTTTTGTGGACTGGCAAATCTCAAATGGAGTCACATTTTCAATGGATGCGACGCAACTTTTGTCAACAGAGGAATAACAAAAAAAAATAACAAAAATGGACAAAAAAAATAGCAGAGCCGGAAGTTGAAGTGCTGTTGGGAATTCCAAAATTTGTTGCCTGCCATTGTCATTTTTGTTTTCGCGGCGGCGCATTCGTGCGTTTTATTCCCAGCCAAACTGTAAATTCAAAGCCAGCGGCGCAAAATCGAACCGGCAACAACAACTGGCACAACCGAAATGGCCACTATAACAACAGGCAGCAATAGCAGTCACCCGATAGCTCTTTTCAGCCATTGAAATTCGCTGCAATTGTCAGTTTTTGCGTGCCATGCAAAATCCCCCAGCACAAGAGCGAAACTCGACAACAGCAGAACAAAATTATGTTTTTTGGTTAGCTGCTCAAATGGGGACCCGAAAAGGCAGCCAACTGCTTTTTCAAATTAATTTTCAGGCCAATACCCTTCCAGCCAATACCCTATGTGTGCAAAAAATTATGTATGCGTTTTTTTTTTCACTATAGATCTTTAAGGTATTAGTAAATGAGCATGTATAAGTGCCTGCTGCTGTGAAAAGCTCGGCACGCTTTGATTTTGCACGTTGTGCTTTAAGCTTACAAAGCTTTCACGTACGTGTGTCCTGTACGTGAGCTGCAGACAACAAAGCTCCGTGTCCAGTGCATGACTGGCTTACAGAGTTCGGTATTTCGGACTACTTCGATTTAAAGCAAGTTTAATATAGTTTATTTATAAACTTTAGTGCAGACTGAATATATGTCATCTCAGAGTGAAGCATTTGTTTGTTGGCTTAATTATTGCAAATCCAAGTCGTGGCCAATGACCAGATCAGCGAAATAACGTGATAAACCAGTAAATATAAATATCTAAATATATATAAGTTTCTGAATGTATTTTGAATCATGGAAAGTTATGAGAATAAGCCAAAGTGCACACTCGCCAGATTGCCAATGGCTGAGCACAGGTTATCTCAGAGTCGAGCATTCAGTCTATTGGCTTAATTCTTGCTAATCCAAGACTTGTGCAATGACCAGATCAGAGCAAACATTGAAGCAAATGTGCTTAAAACTCACACAATGTCCACTTAATGCTGCCCATTAATGGACTTTTAAGTGCAGCCAACAATGTTCCCAGTATGTTTGACTTTATTGTTAAAATGTTCTTCGATTTTCGCATGGCGCATGGCCAAGCTCCTGGCCATGGCTCCCGGTCCTGGGCTCTGCTGTGGGTGCTGTATGGCTTGGACTCATAATCCGTTCGGCGGATGCGGCAACACGTGCCAACTTTCGTCACAAAATTTCCTATTTCTGGCAGGGTAAATAAGGTAAGCGAAAAGTATTTATTGGGGACAAATAGAAAATTTCAGCACCTGCTTAACTAAAACCCCAGCAAAGCGTTGCAAAAGTACAGTTAAGTAGTCTTTACGCAATTTAGAAGTAAATAAGGAGTTTCTAGTGTAGATGTTACTTGTGTGAAAAGTGCTTGTGAGTACGCTGCTGTAACGAATAAATACCAATTTCAGTTGAGAGTGCACAACTAGAAGCTGCCTTCAACAGCAATCATTACACAAGCTGCCAAGGATTACAGTTCTCAAGCCGATTGAGCCTAGACAGGCTTGAATTCATTCTTAAGTAAAATACGATTAAAAAGAATCATTTTCTCTTTAAACAGTTTTTAATCATTTATGCTGTCATACGATGCTGAGTATTATTTCATAGCAATAGTATTAATCTATTATTATTATTAATTGACCACCTGGATCTGTTGTGCTTTTCAGTGGAAATTAATTTTATAGCTCTTTGTCCAGTTGTATTATACAAAAAAACACAATTATTTACCCAGGCTCCAAAGTTCTTTTATTCTAGTATCATGGATCAGAGCCTATTTATCCTCTAGAATTTTTGTTTCTTCGCTCTCAAGACGGAGTCTTCACTTGGCATGCTCTTTAATTTGATTATTTTTTTTATATTCCTGCATGATCAGGTTGTGCACAAACTTGAAATAGAAGGCTTAACAGAAAAAGGGACAATTTTATTCAAGTGGATTTTTTAATGTGCATGTAAGGAAATACTGTTTCTAAGAGTTAGGTACAGGGTATCTGGGTGTTATACCCGTTTTTTTCGCTTCCAATTGCCCATTACAAGTGGTCGCATATGCCACGTGGCACCTCCTAAGTGGTTTCCCCTACACATCAACATTAATATACTCGCACCACAGAAAATTGAAAAACCGCCGAGTAAATTCGTCTCAGCTGGCTCGCATTTCCTTTGGTTGGAGTAAAATTGCGGGATTTATATTTATGAGGCTGCCCTGTGCATATGGCAGGGCTCGTGTCCGTTCGTGTCGCTGGTGGATTGGGGATACGCTGGCGGGTTGCTTGGTTTGGTTTGTTTGGGTTGGCTGGCTGCCTTTTGCCAAAAGATATTTAAAATCAAATTTGTTTAATTTACATGCATAAACGCGTCAAATTTGTTTGGGAAATGTGCACCCGGCTGAAGCAATAACCGGAGTGGGCACATTGGCCTGCAAGGGGCAGCAGGGGAAAGTGCGGAACGGTTGCGAGGGCAAGCTGCTAGTTCAGGACTGGCCTCGTGTGTGCGCTCAAAGGCAACAACTGTTTCCGTTAATATAAAATGCAAATTTTGTAGCATTTTTAGCAGCGCCCAAAATTGGTCAAATTCTCCAATCCCCCTCCGTCGGCCCCTTGCCCTGCGGTCAGTTTGGTTATTCGCCGCAACAACAGCACAAGATATGAGTTTGTAATAACCAAATCGGTTGGCTGGTTAGCTGGCTGACTGGCTGGCTGGCTGGCTGGGTTCGTCGGCTTGGTCAAATGCAATGAGTAGTAAAATGTTGTTAGAAATTATGGGCCCAAACGCCGGATGTTGTTCATATCCTTTCTGTAAACGCACGGAAATATGCCCGGCAAAAACAACATGCAAAATGGAAATGATGTTGGAAAAACAATTTCATGATGTTTTGATTTCGCAACAACATATGTGCATTAACATAAACATAAACAAAACAGCAAGAACAACAACAACAAATACAATGGTAACATCAGCTACCAACTAACGCGTTTCGCTTTCGATTCGATTGACAGTTGTAATTTAAACTTAGCCGCTAACAATTTACAGCTGCTGGCTGTCATTTAAAATGTGCCAGAAAGAGATGGCTGCATACAAGAGAAAGAGAGAGAGAGAGATGGAGCGAGCGATAAAATAAATCGAGACTAAATCGTTTTGATGCCATCGATGATTCACCCAGCGGCGTCCGTCTTCAATTTTTACCATATTTTTCCACTCATTTATTTACATTTTCTGAGTCCACAGTCCATCCCAACATCCCACTTGGGGCCGGGCGGGGACGAGGGCGGGGGCGAGAATTTATTTATTTAGTGCTTATCTTCGAGGCGCATAAATGAATATCAAATCGAGTCGCAACGCATTCGAGTTTATTCGCATCGAATGACGGCCAACAAAGCGGCGCCCATTTCCATGCGGTTGACGCTTGTTTACACTAACAAGAAGCGAATCCTCGACCCTTCTTCGATGTGTGTGGATGGTTGGACAATCGTGCCTCCTCAACTTTTGTCGGCTCTGCCTTTTCTTTGCGCCCATTGAGGAAACCCTACTCGTTGTTATGGCAAGTGATACGCACTTCGCCGTCCTCGATATCTTTCTTATTTTTCAAATCCGATTAGCATCATTAAGTTGAGGCCACACAGTTATTGTCGAAGGGACCATTAGATCCATTTGATTGATTTCTCCAAGAGAGAGCGAGTGGGAGAGTGAATCCCCAAGCGATGGCCATATTTAAGCTCTCGACAAGGTTACCTAAATTGACTTTCAAGGCAAGTTTCAATTCAGTTCAACGATGTTTAATATCTGGCAAGATACATACAATGAACATAATCTGACTTATTCCTTATATTTACCATCAAATTCCTGGCTGGAAAACGTACCCTCACTTATCCTTCTTCCGTTCCATCAACGTCCTGGCCGAGTTACGGCAAGCCAGGCGTATGGCATGCAACACCTGATTCTGCTGCACCTCAAATTTACTCATAATATGATGCACTATATCCTCAACCAAGGCTGGCTCGAGCTGTTCTTTGGTTTTTATATTGCTGTGCACAGCACCGGGTCCCACACGGCCAGATAGAGTACGAGTACCCAGTATTTCCCTGCCGAAGATCATGTAGCACAAGTCGCGTGTTGCATCCCGATACGAAGTCAAATCAATCCTCAAGTACATTTTTCTCGATAGCTTCGTGCCATTTGGTCCGATCTGAATTTTATTTTGCTTGCTGTTCCAGTTTTGGTCCGAAACTTCTCGCCTTACAGGCTGCCTTCCATTTGTTGTGCTATTTTTATTCATTGTTGAGTTTCGCTTCTGCAACTCTCTTTCAAGCTTTTCCAGCTTGACGGTCAATGATTGAAGCACTCGATCTGTTTCTGTTTCGTATAATCGACGTGGTGTTTGAGTACATGCATTCATTTTCAAACCTCGTACGATTGAGCACAGTTCTCTAAACCAACTTTTTATTCCCGAAGCAATTAAGTTTGAAGCTTGCTGCGCACTAGAGATGGGAGATTATGTACATCGTTATCGACTGCACCGATTATTTTGATTTTATACGGTATCGGGAGTCTAGTTAAATGCCATATGTTTTCATATTTTAATATGTTGCCTAAGGGTTTGCCATGCTAACATTTTTACTATCTCATACATTCGTTACTATCTTATATCCCTAACATATTCCACAACATTTACCCGATAGGTGTTCATGCATCAATAAAAATATTGGCATTCCCAAGAACAATAAATGAAAAGTTTATTCAGAATGTCAGATAAGGACGCGAGTACGAAAACTAGACAACACGTTATATTTGATTATTTTGATTAAAAGGGGGAAGTGGAGTGAACATTATTTAATCGCTTTATTATAGGAGCCTATTAGGAACGAGGTAGGCGGAGAAATACCAAATATGGTATTTTATAATGGAGATGTCCAGAGATATTCAAATTATTTGCCCACGCGTAACGAAAATTTAGGCAGGGTTGCTCGTGAGCTACTCTATAAATCGTGTCAAAACTATTCAAGTTACGGCTTCTCCCGCCGATATATGCTAAAGTTTAAGTTGTTTCCAAAGAAAGTAGCTTCTCTTTTAAGATTAATGCGTATCTCTAGACGCCAGAGATTTAACATCAGGCCAAGAAGATTTATGTGACATCTGATGAAACTGGGCTGAAACTTGTTTGCAAGCGAATTTTGTAGTACTTTTGATTTAGTTTAATGTAATCCGATATGCTTACATATGTAGCATTTAAATTTTTAAATGTTACTTTTGCCCTGGTCAAATGTTCAAATGTATTTGCATAACTTTTTGGTTTGTTGCGACTTGTGTTTATTTTCGAATAGTTTAAATTGAGCGAAATATAAACTGCAAAGCCAAAGCGAAAACCTCTTAGACGATTAGTCCGTTCAAGAAATGAATCTCAGAATTACAGTAGTCTATTGTGATTTTGGGACTCGAATTCGAATTCGTAGAATTCATAATTAGCTGATCAAGACTAAAAATGAATTCAAGATATATATTGCGAAATAAATACTTTAGTAGAAAATCAATTTAAATTTAGGAGGACTTCAAGCATATATACTATATAGTCGATATCTTTAAAAAAACACAACTAAGAACAGTTGCATCATATTATGCATCAGATGCCTCATTTTCTCAAGGTGTCCTTCCACAAAGAGTTTAGTTGAGGGAAACTAAGCAAACAACAAGACATAAGTGTCACCAACCTTTAACCTGTGAACAGCATCTGTGTTGGCTTTAATCGTTTCCACAGATGCTAATGGCAACTAACAGCTAATTAAGAGAACAGACTTGTGGCAATTAAATGCCTTTGGCAACTACGGATACCGGATACCAGATACCAGATACTCATGTTCCGTCTGGATAAGCAAATGGCGTCCGGTGGACTACAATTACCCGCACTATTCGAAGCAGCTGGCCAAATGCTTTTTTCCCTCGAACAAGTTACAGATTGCATCTTTATCTTGGCCCGTACTCTCGTACATATTCTATAAGGCAATAAAAGTTTCTGTGCAATAAATCTGCAAGTTTCTGGACCGAGACTCCAACTGGAGATGGCGATGGCGATGGCGATGGCGATGTAAGTGGAGAAAGGGAGAGACAGAGGGAAAACATCTGCAGTTGGCATCGTACACACACACACACGCACACACGAATTGCGAAAGAGTTGAGCAGAAAACAGGTGGCCCTCGAACTGACGACCATTTTATTTCCTGCCGGGTCACTGATTCACTTGGCCTCCATTCCGCACAAGCTTTGACGGTGGCTTTAAGCTCGCTGCTCCTCGGCACTATCAACGCCGTTTTGATATTTGGGTTGATAAAAATTAATGCAATCCGGAGCTCACCCCCTTTGTCTGCTCGTCGGCTCTGACGAAAGTGTTGACGCATACAAATTGTGCATTAGCGAAAAACTCGCAGCTTTCGGGGCATTTAGTTGCAAATGCGTCACCAGGAGCTGGTCCTGGCAACGGGTGCTGCTCCTGCTGCTCCTGCTGTTGGTGCTAGTGACGCCTCCGTTTCGCGACAGCCAGTGGCGAAAATCTGCAAGCATCCGCATGGCATTTGCATAAATGCAATTTAAAATCTGAATTATTCATGAGCGCCGCCATTTGGCCATTTGTCTGAATGACCACTTGTGGCATTCGGCGGCTCCACCCCCACATACACACCCCAAGCACACACACGCATACACACGCACATTGGCCACAACGTTTGAAAATGGACACAGCCCTGCCGCCAGTTCGCAGAGCCTTTTTTCTTTCCTATTCCCTCACAGCTGATGTACGAAAGGCCGCCCTTTCGGTTGTGTTTTTATACCCTGTGACTTACAAAGTGGACAAAAGGGTATAGACATGGCAATGTTTAAAAAAGGGCAAGTACTATATCGGCAGTGATCTCGGAGAGTTTAATGTTCAGTCTTTAACAATGAAACTTTAGATTAGCTGCCCAACCTGCAATATTTGTAATAGAAAATTGTTTTTCATTTTGATGGCATATGAAAACCCAATAATTTGAACCAAAAGCCGAGTTCATCTATAAAATAAACTAGATTCTTATGCTGAACTTCGAATCTGAAAGTTGGCTTTGCAACCTGGATCTGGATAGGACCGTAGGAGGGAACAGGGAACATACGGAAACAATTGGAAGCAGATGCTACGCAACACACTTTTGATCTGCTGAGATTAGAATATAGTTTCAACATTCAAAAAAATAGAAATCAATTCAGATATACTGAATACATTCCGAATACAGGGTATCTGCAGGTCGAGCCCGCTCCAGCAGAGAAGTCTAATATTATTTTTTTGTTGTGGCAGAGTTGCATGTGCATGTGACAACTTAATGGTTTCCGTTATTTGAAAGCAAAAGCATCGAAAATTGCTGATGTCAAATTGTCGATAAGGATTAACTCTTCCGTTTGTGTACATTTAATATTAGCAGCTGCACATTTGATTTGGCTTTGGCAGTGCTCTGACTGACCGGCCAGTCCAGCCAGACCAGTTCGGTTCCCCGCCGCAGCTGGAACGTGTTTATTTTGGATTTGAAAATTACTAAAGTCTATGTAGTTTCAATTTATTGAGCAAACATTTTGCTAATGGGGTGCATTTCCGATGCCCTGTTGCAAGGGTTTATTTGGCAACAGTTCGACTGAGGCCTCATTTTGAATGGGCGAATTTTGACAGATTTTCGTATTTACTGACATGTTTCCAATATGTAATTAAGAAATTACTCTTAGTTTAGTTTTTATTTGTCTCTATATAACTATATATAACTAATTGCAATGATAATACGAACTTAAATAATAGGAAAAAAATTATAAAATTACTTTTATTATTTTTGCAGCTTTTTAATTCTGAGCATGTCAAATCATTTTACTTACTTTGCGGTTAATTATTTTGCATGTTGCCTGCATTTAATGGAATATTTTACATATTTGAGGATTTATGTTTCATTTTATAGACTGTGATTTTTAATAATTTATCTCTTTGATGTTGACACTTGACTCGGTAATTGGATTCAACGAATCACTCGAAACCTTAACCAAAAACTGCTTTTCGCATCGAATCATATTGAAATATTACAATACATATGTGTATGTGCACACATATGTGCATATATCGATTTTCTACGGCGTATATAACAAATTCCGTTCGTAAAGTTAAATGTCTGTGAATGTTTTTGTCACAAATGACTTTGCCGTTTTAATTGATTGCTGGCAATAAACCGAGCAGGCGCCCATTGTGAATGCGTGCGTGTGTGTGTGTGTGTGTTTCAGTCTAACTCACAGCTGTCGCAGGAAGTTTAAATGGCAAAAGCGTCAACGTCATACGCGCAGCGTTCAAAGGGCGCCACGGGTTGGGGGTGGGAAGATTTTGAAACATTTGCTTGGGACGAGCGACTTTTCCAGTTTGCGCGCTTTGTGGAAAATTTCTTGTTATATTCTAAGAATTTGCGACAATTTCAACTTTTATTTGCACAACATTGCAGGGTGAGGAATAGGAGGAGGACGGGCAGCTGCTCCCTGGAGGGTTGGAAGGCATTTCTCTTTCAGCCCCCCGTTGACGCATAAAATTCCCAATTACATTTATGATTTCTTGCTGTTTTGTTTTTTCTATGCTTTCGCTATGATTTGCCTGTTATGTTATTGCAAATGTTGTGCTAGTATGTGTGCGAGTGTGTGTGCGTGTGGATGTGTGTCAGCGTCAGTGCGTGCTTTTGGGCGTGGATTTTTATTTGTATCCCACTTTTATTGCATTATTTTCAGAGTGTTCGAGTTATTGTACAATTCAAAAGGGTATACAGAGTTTGTAATGCAGGAAGCAAATACACTCAAATTATCGGATTAGGCTCTATATAAATTAGGTGCCGATATACAAATTATATAAAAAAATAAATTGACAGAGGAACATTTTAGATTTCATTTAGTTTTTGGGTCAGCTTTTTTAATTGAGTTTTTTGACATTTAAAATTCATTTAAGATTAGAAACCTAGGGTATTTCGTCTGCATCATCTGAAAAAAGTATTTTGTTTTTTCTGGAAATTGCATGTGTTTATACTCGTATTCAGGCTTTGGTTTTGCCCCGAAACGAAACGGAAATGGAGCCATTTTGTGTATTGCTTGGAACGTGACTGAAACGCAATTTCCCGAGCTTAGTTTAATTTGCCTATATTAAGCCAACGATCGACCGTTTGTCCGCCTCCGACCTAACTGCCCCGACCCAATAAAGAATTCTCTCAATTCGATTGTGCACACTTTTCAATATAGCTCATACGCAGCGTTGGCCGTGTGGGAATCGTCTCACTGTTTGATTTTTAGCATCGAGTATCTCGGGCAACCAGACCAGGCTAACGATTTACATGGGCCATGTCGTGGAATTTGTTCAGCTATTTGGCCCTGCCGACTGCTGCCCGCCTGTGTTAATCCCTTTAATGGACTATTAAGCGTTTTTTACGGCCAGGACAGGCCCGTTCTAGGAGCCGCTCCGAGACGGATGCTGTTGCTGCTTTATGGTCTCGGCGAGTTTACGATAATCTCATCATTTGATGTTGCGGCACGTTCCACCGCTCATTTTATGCGCTTTCGCATATTTGCATTGTGTGCAAGAGAGATAGAGGGAGGAAAAGAAAGAGAGAGATTGTAGCCTTTTCCAGCCTTTCCCCAGTTTTCATGTTTGGGTTCAGCTCTGTGTTTGGCATTTCTGAAATTTGTCAACTGGCGGCGCTTGTAATGAATTGATTGTCACAGCGGGAGGCAAATTTTCTTTGAATTTGATATCCCCAAATGGATTGTGCCTGTGGGTGTGTATGTGTGTGTGTGTGTCGCTTTGATTGACATGTGAATAGAGCAAACCACAGCCACTTTCAGTTAGCCGGCCAATTAGGAGCGCTTTTTGCCTTTGTGTCCGACTAACAAAGCCAAGCACAAAGCCAACACCAACTTCCCTTGCTCCGTGCCCAGCCCAACCCCTCCACCTCGCGCACATTCCCCACAGGCTAGTGGCAGTCCGACTTCGACTTGGACATGCTCTCGTGGACATGGCGTGTCAGTCACGCAGTTTTTTAGACGGCCGTCGTTAATGCCAACGACCACGGCACAGACAGTCCGCACTCTCTGGCCCTGACTCTGGCTGGCTTCTGGTCTCTTTGCCCTGCTGTGGTCGGCGACCTCGGCCAGTGCCTTGGCATAGACGCTTCACGGGGGCGTGGCATGCGGTGTGACTTTGTTGCGTGATTACCTTAATTGATGGGCATTTCCGTTGAGCAAATGAAGCCACTCAATTAACACCTTTCAGCAGGATAAAAGTCGCACGTCCGTTGAAGCAACAGCTAAACCATCTCACACATACGCACACACATGCGCGCGTCTTAAATGTATTTAACTAGATTTTGGTGTCATTTGTTAGATAAAAACCCGTTTTTTATTGCCTCCATTTTTATGTAAAATCTGTCTACATACTTTCAATTTCATGAGCTGTATTTTATAAATTTTCAAATATTCCACCAAATTAGTTTTCAAACTCAAAGCTTAACACTTAATTATTAACCCACAATTTTTCAGATATCTCTACAATTGAACATAGCTTCAACGTTAAGTTTCAGATTTTCTAGGCCTCCGATATGCATAATTGAACAACAATGAATGGTTTCACTGTACATCAGTAATTAAAGTTATGCCACTCTCTGCTGTTCGCTTTGTTGTAAACTTAAGCGCACTTTGCAAATTGGTTAATAACAAAGAGGCAAGAAAAACCAAAATACCTTTTAACGAGAAACCAAAACACGAAACAAAACTTTGCACTTTTTACAAAGTGTTTTCATTTTGTGCCCGGCTCCTGCGTTTGCCTCTTTTTTTTTTATAATGTTTTCGCTTTTTTTTTATTTTTTTCGATGTTAACAAAATTATAAAACTTGAGCAGTTTTTCCAAGCCCCTCGCATCACTTCAGGTGTAAAAAGTTGTTGCATGAACTTTTGGCCTCGCGCTCACATCCCCCGACCTGCCGTTGCCATAGTCAAGTGTTGCATTCAATTTTTCAATTAAAAATGTTTCAAGCTGGGGCTGGGGCAATGCGGCATGTGCAGCAGAAGCAGAAGCAGCAGGAGATCAGCTTCAATAAATGCTATAAGTTGGCAAATTGCAGCAAATTAGTGACAATGAACTGAGAGACAGAACCCACAGATGGGAGCCTACAAACAGATTACGAAAAGCCAATAAAGACGGCAGAACAGGCAACAAACTCGTTGCAGTCGTCAACGGACTACCGGGCAAAAAATCGTAATCACAACAGAGCAAAATTGTTTTGGATGTCAGCCAACTGACCTACCATATTCTTACTCTGAGATAATTTCCTGTCATTATTTTGTGGTCTTCCGCAGTCGAACGTAAAAATTGCGACTCAAAGGTTTATTTCCAGCAAAACCGAACAAACAGCCCAACACGACGGACAAACAGACAGTCGGACGGACAGAGGGCGAGACGGACGGTCAGACGTTCAGCTGGCACAGATTACAACTCCGCAACTGGATCAAAGGGATGGGGGGAGGCGGGGTCAGTCAGTTGGTCGAAAAATTGACTGCATTGCCCACGGGTCAACAAATAAATTGGCTGCCCGGTTGGGCAGTCGCTGGGCATGGTCGGCCCAATGTTGATTTTGAGGTCATCGCTGATATTGCGGATGTGAATCCTTTTTGATTGCATTGGCCCGAACTGAAATTGCACTGCCAACTGCCAACTGCCGACTGCAGACTGCCGACTGCCACTGCCACTGCCACAGCCAGTTGCAACTGTCGCTGACTGGCGGCCACTGGCCACTGGCCAC
Organism: Drosophila virilis; assembly: GCF_030788295.1. Lineage (NCBI taxonomy): Eukaryota > Metazoa > Arthropoda > Insecta > Diptera > Drosophilidae > Drosophila > Drosophila virilis. Next base: position 11,894,895 of record NC_091546.1, on the reverse strand, counting down.
TGGTCGGTCGGACAGACCCATCAGACACGAGACAGATGGTCGACAACGACTACGGCGTATTAATTGTGGTTTTGCCTGTCGAAAATTGGCATTTTAAGTGCGGCTTGGTGTCATTCCACTGCAGTAAAACAATAAAAAAGTCTTTGCCTCAAATATTTATAACAAGTACATATATAACACAGACAGACAGTCTGACCGACACATAGACAGCGGAAAGTGAGGCATACTCAACTGCGGACTATTTAATAATAATGGGCATTCAAATTATGGCCTTCACATAGACTCTGATTGCAGAAGTATTATTAACGCTCGGCTAGCAAACCCTGTCTTTGACTATATTTTATGTAGAATCTATGGTCAACCTGCTGGAATAATAAGCGCTAATTCGATTTGCTTTTGCCAATTACTCATTTTATGTTATTTTATAATGTAAAGAGGTAAAACGTAATGAGGGTTGAACTAATTAATCGGCAAGTAGGTCAAACTATTCTTTAATTTCATTGTAAATATTAAGCTTGTTAATAATTTAAAAAATGTAAAGGTTTCAGGTGGAGATTGGTACAGTAGAAAACTGATGACAGTAATCGAAATGGGACTCACAAATTAGTGATTAAATAAAATTCTCCATTATACAGCAATCTGTTCAGCTAAATTCATTATAAAACAAACTGCTTTAAGCGGAATATATAAGGTTAGTTTTTCTTGGTATTATGAAACTGAGAGGCGACATACGAATTAAAGTGAATAAAAAATCATAACAAAATCAATTAAATATATATTTATATCAAAATAATAATCCGTATTATATTGCACTATTCGAATGTAAGAGTGTTTACTTCAACAACTCACATCTTTGGATATACAAAAACAGCCAACGTGTCAGCGGCAGCCCGCTTAAATTGCCAGAGTTTCTGCATACATGCATACGTTTATATTGAATTTGATCAACAACAGCATTGCAATTGCAAATTGTATTGTTTTTTGTGCTAAGTCTAGGTGCTGCTATTTTAATTGATTTTTGTTTTCAGCAGTGATCAGTTGTTGGTTTGTCGATTAGCGAATAGCGCGAGCTGTATTTGGTGTTAGTAGCAGAAGGTTCAGGGCATCTCCTAGTCGGGAACTCCCGACTAGAGCCTCTTACTTGTTAAGCTTAAGTCCTTATTTGTTAAGACCACGGATTTCGGTAGATATTTATTTTTAACTGTACTTTCTTCTTTTCCTAAAATTTGAGTTAGCCATTAAATTAATATTCAAGTTCATAACAATTTATGTGACAGGTACAATATTCATATTTTTAATACTTCACAATAGGTTGAACAGTTGATTCCATCTCACACATTATTGGATTCGAATCGAATGATTTACCCCTGATATGCTGATGGCAAACAGTTGCAATATGAGTTTCTCAACACTGAGAGGAATACTGAAATATACACGCACACATACACACACTCGCACACACACACAGATACTGGTGGGTTCATCGTCGAATATTTCACGAATTGAGCTGTCATGCAAATGTGCCATTTCTGTTTTTGAAGTTGACAGCGTCAAAATTGCTGGATACATCGGCATGGAAAGGCTTTGAGGGGTTGGCCATAGAAGGGGAGCGTGGATGTGGCAATGGGTTTTTTGGTCGTGCAGATTGATTTGTCATGGTTGCGCTGCGCTGCGTTGCGCTTTCTCTGACTCATTGTTGTACGGATGTTGCCGCAATTGTTAGTTGCATCAATCATTACCACATGACAGTGACTGGAACGAGCCATAGATGAGTTGCATGCTCCAGCATGGAGCTACAGACTGCGTGGTGTGGCAAATGTATAACTGTGTGTGTGTGTCTGTGGGTGTGTGTGTGTGCGTGTGTAGCTATTGAGACCGTAAATTTTTACACATAATACGCTTATAACTCAACTGTCCGGGCGAACAGCTGAAAGCATAAGAAATGGCAAAAGTTTTATTGAAAGTGCCACACAATTTGTTTGTATATTAAAATTATCATATAATTCTGAAAAAGTTTTCTTGAAAATGAGCTCAAGCCCCCCATTATGGGCCACTCGCAACTCTGCTCACTTCTGTCTGGCTCCTTCTGCTTGACTTTTGCCTTTTCGGAGGGGGGCCTTCGCCTTCGTGTCGGCCGCCCCGATGGCATTTGAATTACATTTGTGTAATTTTGCGGAAAGGAAACTTTTTTATTTGCTAATTTTGTTAAATTAGAACAGAAAATAAAAGAGAATTGTAAATGACTTTATGAAATGCACCCAAAAGTATCTATAACAGACACGAAGCTTGCGGCAAAAATAATTACAGGGACACATGCAATTTGGAATTCTCTTTAGTTAGGCAAGAACAAAGTGGGATCAAAATATGCTATGACATAATGAAAATTAAGTTAATATTCTTTTTACAATGCTTGTCAAATAGAATTTGTTGGCCAGAGTTCTAGAAAAAGCAGAAAATATTTAACTTTAAGTACAACAGCAGCCAATGAACAGAAGCAAAACTGATCGACAGAGTCAGAGCTTAAATATAGAATATTAAGTTTACATGGTCCATAAAATTAACCATACACGTGATATTACCTGCGATATTCAGAAAATCTAAATGGATGCAGGGTACAAAAATGTAATTACTCGAGTGGAAGTGAGTAAAGTCTGAGTATAAATGGTATGACTATTGGGTTTTACTGCTTTGGGTGCTTAAGCGCTGTTTGCCGTTGACCTTACAGGTTTTCAGGCGAACTATCTTTAAGAGACAGATTCCCTTAACAAATGAATACTTTTTATAGCTATTTTTATGCTTATTTACACCCAATCACTTGTCAGCTCTCTGTCCAAAATTCATCTACTTAGAGCTTCGAGTATACATTTGGTCAGGCCATAAGCGGATTTATCTTATGGCATCCCACTCTCCATATGAGGTTTTCTATCTGCTACCCATAAATAGCCAATGGCAAAGTGGAACATTTGTGTGCGGGGGAGCATTTACTCCATAATTTGCGGTGGCGAATTTAATTGCAATTAACTAAATACCCACAAACTGTACTTTGCTGGAGCACAATGAATATGTATTCCATTAAATCAACATTAATTTATATAATGTATTGTGGCCCAACTATTGTTATGGGTTTCTTTTTTCTTCTCAGCTCCCATGTAAATGACATGGGGTGGACTTTTGTTATTCTCCGTGTTTATACCCTCTAGCCAAAAAGTTTTGTCTGAAAAGCGTGGCATGACTATTTGTATATTAATTGTATGCATTGGACACATCTGGGATAATTAAAGATCTTGAACTGAAAAGCTGATTGAATAAGAAGCCTTACCTTTGGTTTATTATGATTTTTCTTTTAACAAACTCAGAGTTCAACGTAAGCAAACAAAACTTTGTAAAACACTAATTACTATACCACAGGGTGTCTGCTTGTCGATTATTCTAGCCTTGAGCTTTCTTGTATTGTTATTTTTTTTCCTTTTTGTCGGCTTTCAGTTGTGCGTAAATTGTAATAAACACATGTACAGCAACTAATACATTGGCATATGGTGGGGCCTTCGAATAATTGATATTGATGGTTGTAATCTTACTTAATCCCTAATTACAAACAAATGAATACATTCGAAATGTGCGTGTGGAGGTATTTCTACCCACACACAAACCCAAACACAAACACATTTGCTTGTGCATATTTAAATGGGGCATCGCACTCATTTGATATAAAGCATATATTATGCTGAAATAATTCTTATATCAAATACCGAAGGCAACATGCGCAGAAGTTCAGCGACCCACGCACTTTTATAAATTGCTAAAAACTCTCTCGTATGCCTTTCTCTGCTGCCCCTTGTCAGAACACAAATCGCAGAGGCGAATGAATATAATTTCCTAATTAGTCCGATTGCAACGAATACTCAGGAATGTCATGTGTGCGACAGAGTTAATGATGATGCTGTCTATCCATTAATTAGTCACTGGCATCGGCTTTTGCTCTAATTGAACAAACATTGGCTATGAATAATTAAATAAGCCGGAGTGTTCAAATTAATACGACACTTCGAGAAATTCCCCTGGATCAGGGCATACAAAATACATAATTTGTTCAAGTATCTAAGTGGGAATTTGCTTTAATTCAAGTTCAGATTACTTTCATCAATTGTAAGCGGCATTTGTATAGAACTATGCCAGATGCATGTTACTTTTCACTGTTAGTAAGTGTTTCTCCCTCGAAATTTAAAAATATATGAATTTGTGTTGCCAGGGTTTTCGATAGACGATGGTTTGTATTAACGGTACCATCGTTGAATTATTGATTCCGAGAATAAAGAATTATGTCTTAAAATCTCACTTATTCAAATTTAAACATTAAAGGTTTCATAAATATAACAATGCTTTTTGCGATTTATTTATGATACATATGGTAATACGGCCAAGTTTCATCAGGGCAGAATCAACACCTGTGTCCTATCTACATATCTATATGGATATGGGAGCCTCAATCTATATATAGAGCTGCCAGAAACTTGCCGATAAAAAGGTGCTAATCGTTTATGATAAACTACTAAGAATTAAGTTCTCAATATTCGATACACTTGTCAAAGCATAAAGTAAGAGGAAAGGTCCCGGCTCTGTCGTGGAGGGTGTGCTAGGGGGTCATCAATAAAACAATCAATATACTGACAGCAGACAATCCCCTCGGTCAAATAGACAAGCGGTCGCCAATGGGGCCATTCATAAATTGACACATTATCAAAATTTATGGAAGCGGCGGCGCAGATACAAAGGCGTGATATGAGTTACATTCCAAAAGGGTGGCCATAGGGGCTGGGGGTGGCTGCAAACAAATAACAGTAGAAAATTAATGATGCGACACATTGCAACAACAGCAGCAGAAGCAGCAGCAGTAGAAATGACAAAAACAATGGCCAGCAACAGAAGCAACAGTTGCTAAACAAAAACAAAAAGAAAACCCAAAGAAAAGGCAATAAACGGTTGCGGCAGGGGGTGGCATAACGGAAGCAACCCCCCGGCGGGCAACACATTGAGGGATGTCGAGCCACGGTTCAACGTGTGGCCTGGCAAGTGCTCGAAAAAAAAATATATGTACACATACATATAACGCCCGCTTGGGCATATGGGCATCTGGGCATCTGGTGCGTCATAGCACAGTCTCTGACCGCCGGACGGGGGATGCTGGCCAGGCCAACGGGTGGTGGCTTTTTCTTATTTTTATGGCGGGTGGTGAAAGTACGAATTTTGCGCGTCAAGTGTTGTGATTTCTTGCGACGTCGTTTGCTGATGTTTTTATTAAATTTTGGGCACAAATTTTTTAATAAACTGACATTCGGTAATGAAACGCAACGGCAAAACAGTAGCAACCCCTAAAGGGGCTGAGAACAACCCCACCTCCACTTCTGGGGTGGCATAGCGAAACGCCCCAGCAATTGCGCCTGATGGAAATTATTTGTTTTGGCTTTGTTGTGGTCCAAGGGATGGTTATCGCTGTTTGATGTATTCATTCAGTGTGTGTGTGTGTGTGTGTGTGTGTGGATTGGGGCAAAAGTTTTGTGGGTATAAATTTCAACTTGCTGCAAATAATTGCGACGTGAGCGGCACAAGTCACCAGAAGTCACTTTGGCAGACGGATGACGTGATGCGGTGAGTCCCCCGTGCAGGGAGGGAGTGGGGGGTACTACGGCGAGAAGGGCGGAAGGGGTTCGGATGCCGTGTGAAATGTCACTTCAATTGCGAGTCTACAAATGTTGTTCACCTTTTTACACGTAGAGAGCATCAACGTCAACAACTTTTTAACAATGAAGGGCTGTTGCAGCAGGGTTATGCGGAAGCGGGACCGGCAGCGGGATCGTGCTGAGGGGCCGGTGGTCCCAGACAATGGTTTACTTATTCATGCTGCAAAGTTGTAGATGGCTGCGAGGAGCCGAGAATGCCAACAACTTCCGCAAAAATCATCCTTAGACGACGCTGTTTGACATTTCGGCCTGAATTATTTATACGCTGCACTCTAGCAGGTTTTAACTCTGTATTTCGACCATCCTCTCTTTCTTTCTCTCTTTCTCTCTCACTCTCTCACGCACACACACACACACCCTTTCTCATATTGTATTTGTTGCAGTGCACTAAAAAATGCCCTGGGAATCGATGTTAAAAGTAAACTTTTTTCTAGTTTAGTTTTCATTTTGCATTTGCCTTTGTTCAGCATCGTTTTTCCCCTGTTTTTTTTTTTTTTTGATGGTTTCTCTTTTATTTAATCAACAACTGACATCGCTACTGTCGTTGTCCGCTCGTGTGACAGTCCCCCTGGCGGGCTTGCCCCCGCCTCGGGCTTTTCAATGCTAGTGACAGTTGCACAACCGTTGAGCACATAATCCCCGCTGGCCGAATAGTAAAAGCTCCGCAGATTCACATGCATATTATACGTAGATTTGTCACATTTATATATATATATATTTATATACATATATTATATGTATATAAATATATATGTGTGTATGTATATAAATCCTACATATATGCATTTGTCAGGCGTTCGAAATCAGTGTGCACAGGTTTGAAAGCGATTTGGGAACTGGGAGCGGAGCTTTGAATTGGGATCTACTCTTGGTCCACACTAAGTCCACATTCGCTGCGATTCGGCGTTGACAAGCGGAAATCCTTGAGGTCTTAAGGACACTTAAGCAAAGTGCATTTTGCCAACTAGTTTCACAGTTCATTTCAATTGCTCTTTTTGATGTAAATAATTACTTGAGCGCCTTTCAACTTTAAATATGAAAAATAATTTAAATGGCCTGCAGTAAGACTCAAGAGTAGATTATTTGTGATATCAAATATGAAATAGATAAATTAAAGATAAGTCAAAATTCTCAATTTCTTTGCTATTGCTCTACGATAATTTCCATAGATTTTACCTCTATTCCCCCGGTATTTTAGTGTCGCCTTCAAGCCTTAATCAAATTAAATAACAAAATATGAAGTTCTTTATATTATCCACTCTCATTTTAGCAACTACTCTGACTACTAATTGAGCTTTATGTATTCATTTCTTGTGCTCGTCTCCCGCAGGCATTGTGCTCAGGTTCATCAGCGTAAATGAACTCAGGCAACAACAAAACAGCTAGAGACTCCCCGTGGGTGTCCATTCTGAGCAGGTCCTTAAAGCTCTCATCCCTGGCGTAATTAGTTGGCAAAATGTTAGAGTACTCGAAAATGTACGTAAATTGTTTAATTGTTGCGCAAAAGGAACTGAATAATCTGCTCAAATTTCATTCATTACTTGTCTTCGCATTGGCTTCTTTTGTTTTTTACTCCAGAGCAGCCAACCCCTTAGCTCTGGCCTGGGCTTGGCGGTTCTCTTGTGCATGCTGAGAGTCGGCGTCATAGAAGCCACTTCATTTGCATAAATGAATTCTGCAAATTTTGAGTAGCACTCGACGTGCTCCACGCCCCCGCAGCACTTGGCCACAATCTCAAATGTATTGCAATTGCCAGTTCCCTATTTTCCCACAGCCTATCTGTGTATCTGTCGGATGCCTGTGCAGTGGCTGCTGTTGCTCTACTCATCTTGTGCTTATCCATAAACCGCAATTCAATGCGTAGACCAAACAAATTGATATGAAAGGCAGCGTTTCCTCCTTTTGTTCTCATCTGCTCTCGACTCGACTCGACTCAACTTGAGTTTGGTTACGAGTGGCTCGCATCACGCATACGCACTGTTGTGCGGCTGCTGTTTGGGCTTTCTATTTAATTAACATGTGAACTTCAGATCGTATGCGTATTCAATGTTGCCATTCAAGTGTGCACTGCTCTTCAGCTTCATTTCGCCCCTCCTCTGTCTTTTTTTTAAGTGCTTTTACTGCGCTGCCACTTGCTATTCAGAATTCACAATTTGCGAAAGACAGCAAAAGTCCATTGAAATTCTTCTTGCATGGGATCAGCCCTTTTAAATTAATCCACAATTTGTCTCGATACGATTCGACTGCATTAATCAACTGCGCCATGCGCTATATGACTACGTGAATATTTTTAACTTCAGCTCGGACTATTTTCAGTTACCCCACGTGGCAACACCTTTCGCATGGCCGCGGGATACCCAACTTTTATCATTATGATGCGCAAATGGGCCAAACTTTGCATCATGTACCGCAGCGTAAATTAGTTACGTTCTAAGCGATTTAGTTTTGTTGATTAAACTTTTTGCATAAACGTTTTGACCGTGCCCGGGGCTGCACCCATAAATAAATATCCAACATTTTGCATGTTTTAAAATATCACACATACGACGTGTTTAACGCTTTAACTATTTAATTATTGTATATGATTTAATTTATGGGAAAAGTCTTATTGCTTTATGTGTCTAATGCCAAGTGCATTCTGAGATTTGGCCTTTGGGGAGAATTCTTAGTCTAGAAAAAATTTGGGTAAGATAACGCACAATTTCCCAAGCCAATTAACTTCAGTTGAGCTGATACCATATGCTGCTGAGCTCATATCTAGTCATCTACAATCCATTGTTGGCCTTAATTGGCGCTGATTCAGAAGCCTTTTTAATAACGCTTCGCTGGAGAAAAATTACATATTTGTGTTGAAACCGCGAGGCTAACCTCAAGCAAAGTTTCGCAGCAATTAAACATTAATTACGAAACCTCAAAGAGGCACATTAGTGGCCGCTGTTGCAACGAGGAAACGAGCAAAGGACTCCAAGCCCAAACCTGAACCGAGTCAACTGCAGAGGCGCCTCGAATTATGCTACATAATATAAGCACGACTTTGAGTGCCGGCATGAGCATGGGTATGAGTATGAGTATAAGCACGTGTACGGTACCCAGTATTATATTATTCGGTTGTGTGTGTGTGTGCCTGTGTGTAGCACTCGTCGGTGCAGCGGCAAACTAATTACGCGCCTCTTTAAGAAATTAAATGCATTTGGGCCTTGTCAACATGCAACACCAACTGGCAACACCAGCAGCCAACAGCCAACAGCCAACAGGCAACAACCGACGACCGACAACAACAAGCAAGGAGCGCTCCTTTTGCCAATTTGAGTGCACACTCAGCGACTGGGTGAGGACATAATTGCCACTTGGCACTGGTCCTTGAGGAATGTTTCTTTGGTGTGTTGAAAAATCAAAAGAGTTGACTCGCAATTAAAATATTTGAAACGTTAAATAAGCCGAGGACCTTCACACAGAGCGAAAACGAATAAACGTATCAACAAAAGCATTTAATTTTTTATTTATTTTTTCTCTTTTCTTTTTTTTTATCGCAGCGCAAGTTGAGGCCATTAAATAATTAAGACAAAAACGCTGAAAACTCAACCTGCAGACAATTAAAGAATCAATTATTTCAATTATTTCTCGGGCTGCAAGTTCTAAATAAAACATAGATTATACTGGGGCTAACGGAGAAGTATTTGACACAAGTCAAAATATTTTGTATTGCAAAGATTGCTAAGAGCTTTCTGTATTAATTAAGTAAATTGCAGAATAAATATACATTTTTGTTGTTGTTTAATTAAATAAAATTTACCAGATTGAATTTAGTAAAATGCCTAATCTAAAGACTAATTAATCATATAAATAAAAGTCCGTTCTGCGTTTTGCTGGTTTAATTGAAATCTTTTCAGCCAGCCCTCGCATATCATATGGGAAACGGACATATGCATAGGAGTATTTGTGATTGTTTAGAATTTTGAGCGGAAAAGTACAATTTGGAAAATTACATTTAAATAATTGAAATAACAAATGTTTTGCCTGTAGACAATTTTGACAACGTTTTATGTGTCTAACGAGGTCGCTCAATTTGATGAGATCCAAGGCCCGATGAATTATGCATGCAAAAAACAAAACTAACTGCGGGCGGACAGCGCAGGGACGGGGATAAAGAAGCAACCATTCATTCACAAGGACTCACACACACACACATACAGTGAGAAATGTAAGTGCCACATGTTTGTACTTGTTTTGACATAAAGCAGGGGACGGAGCAGGGCGCGGAGTGAGCCGTTTTGGCTGTCTTAGGTGGCTTTAAACATATGTACGTTTAATATAGCACCCAGGACACACAATGCTTTGGCATTTGCTGTGCCAGCTGTGGGTAATTTGTAAACGTCAAAAGGCAAACATCGTGTCGTCCTGCCTGCTGCCTGCTACCGGCTGCCGGGTGCCGGCTGCCTCCTGGCTGACTGCCTGCTGCCATGTCAGGAGATCAGAATGAATTCGCACGTGCCCAGAATATGGAGCAGTTGTAGATGCTTCTTTCATTTTAAATACAATTTATTGTGCATGCCAGCCAAAAACTAAAACTAAACGAACCGAGCACTGAGAGCACTAGAGCCTCACATAATCCACATTTGCGTCGTGGCCTTTTAATATTTCATGTGGCCTGGTTTTGACCTCAACTACACATGAATTGGTAGCACAAATAAGTATGTTTATTAATAAAATGGTCCACACAAAAAAGAAGCGCCCAAAACGCTTTATTCCAACTATAAGATATCCTGTACATGTTTCTTTGAGTACAGAAAAGAGCTTGATTAATAAGATCATAAGATCTTCTACAACAATTTTAAGAAGAATTTAAAAAACTGTAATGGAGCTACTTAAAATTTTTTTTTAAGTTTCCAGTTAGATTTAGTTTTTAGTTAGAAATATCGCTCCATATACTTAGGCTTACAGGCGCTGAGATAAATAAATAATTGAGTATATAGTCGTTTCGAATTTTGCTGCTCAAGTTGGCTTTTAGTATTTATTTACCCATTTTTATGTACCCGGTTTTATGATTGCAAAAATGTGCGTCATACAAAGTGCTTGGGGCCTAGACATAAATGCCCAAAAAAAATAAAAAATAGAAGAAGAAGAGTGACATTTGTTGAAAGGCATTTGGGCTGAAACTATTCCCCATATTATTGGCCCACTTCACAGCTTCGATGTCTGCGCTGCTGTCAGTTGACTCACGTTCCGTACGTGTTCAATTTTAATATTACGATGCATTCGCCTATGCCTCAAATTCATAATTTACTGCTCGAAATGTGCGCCATCAAAAGCCTAGAAAATTGACATATGAAAAATATTGGCATTTAACCGAACGTCTGCCAAGAGTTTGTAAAGCTCTTAAAGTGCTTTCAGTATTATAAAGTAATAACATAATTCATAATGTAGAAGATTTTGTGATTTTGTCTGTGGTCGATGTGGGAAAACAACTCTTTGAACGTATGTAGATGAAAATCGAAGAAGCAGGAAGGAGCATCTTCTACCCCATTACATCGATATAATATGTCGATCTTTCAAGTTCTGGATATATATTATTCTATATTCTACACAGACGGTGTTTGTCCGTTTGACATCGCCTCTAATTCACATAGCATCGCTAAAGGCTTTCAGAGAATAGTTCTAAGATTATTAAGGCTATACAAATCAAAATCCCCAAACTTAATATAGTTTTAACAGCAAGACAGTTCGCTTTGGCAGCTTGTGTCCTTAATAGGCTTAAATATACATATCTCTGTGGTAACACGTTTTCAAAATGCAATGCCCTTAGGAAGCCGGGAAAGAGGAATAGGTTAATCTTAAACTTTGGATGTCATTAAACTCTATGAATTGGCTGTATCACAAGCTCCGTCACGTTGCCGGATATTAACTGGGCCTCGTGGCACATGCAAATGAAATACAGTGCAAACATAATCGCAACTGCGGCGTTGACATTAGGTTAATAGCAGTTGCAAGCACATAAACATCGTATTACAACAGTCCCAGCCAAACACACACACACACACAAACTCGTACACACGCGTAGAATCAAAACACGCAGCAGCAGACATCATCTAAATGCATTTGCCCCCTTAAGATGTGGGTGTGTGAGGATGTGGATTCTCTCGCCTGTCGCACATTTGTCCATTGTTTGCTCTAGGTGCATTTTGTCAAGTGTTTGGGGTGTTAGGATGAGGTCTCCTGCAGCTGGCACACTTGGCACGTTCGCCTTTGTGAGCCCGGCTGCCTGTTTGGCAACATGTACAGACGAGTGGCCACTTGAAGATAACTTCTGTCGCCCCAGCAATTGTGGCCCGCAGGCAGCCAGAGTGCCGTGCCGTGCCTTGCCTTGCCGTGCCTATGCGAGTTTACCTTAACCTGCCGCTCTCCCTGTCCCCTTCCCTGCCACAACCACAGCGCCTAAACAACAACAATGTTTGCCACTTGAACTGCGTAATCGCGCCTTTGTAGAATGCTTCAAGTTAGTGCTTAAAATTTGCATTTTTAATGAAAGAGCAACACAAATAACCCCAATGGCTATATAAAGTCGATCAATTTATGCATACAAGTCCAACTTTAAATGGACGCCTGACAGCAGGCAAACTACACGTAAATTGGTTTCCCTTGTTGCGTAATTAAATTTGTATTTTATGTGGCCCAGCGACAAATGAGCCCATAAAGCTGGCTAAAACAGAAACAGACGCCGAAGAAGAAGCAGAAGCAGAAGCAGAAGCAGAAGCCAACGCACGGACTCATCGTGAAATAAAAATTTGATGTCACGTCATTTGCCAGGGGCCAAGGGCGAAAGTGATTAAAACTTAGACGCAGTGCAGCAAAAATTAATAAAGTTAAGTGTCAGGCGACATAAAAATGTCAATCGATGGTCATTGCCCATAAGACAACACATGGCCCAAGGTCCGCCCAATGGGAGCGGCATTCAAATGGACTCCCGCGAGTCGACCAACCATTTGCGTATCTGACAGCGGTGGCAATTTGTTTATCACGTTTGACGAACATAAATATTGAATTTATTAATTAAAGAAATGACGCCAACGACAACGGTTGACATCGAATCCGACGAAAAAAGCTGATTTTTATGAAAATAAAACATTGTTTCATATTTTTAAGGCAATCCAGAAGACTACCACTAGTTCGACAATGAGATATCCCATACAAATATATTATCGAACATATTACAAATATATATATGTACATGTTTTAGTCTCTAAATAAAAGTAGTTGCTCAACAGTAAGGTCTGTTCAACTTTATAAAAATGGATCCTAAGCATATTAATTTAAAAGTCTAACTTTTTTATTTATTGATAGATTTTAACAATAAAATGCTTGCTTATTCGAAGCGTATAAAATAAATCATTTAAAATGCTGTGCTAAACGGTCTAGCAAATTGGTTTTAATTTTTTCTGAAATTTTAAGGCATATGGATTTTTTTCTCCTAGTTAGCTTCCGTATTAGAAGACGTTCAGGAAGCATAATTAACCGGTATACAGCCAGACCTGATTGACCGTTTCCTTAAAGCGACCTTCTCAAAGCTTAAAGCGATTAATATTTATCTTTATAAGACATGCTCTTTCTGTAATCACCGAGCAAAGCTAGGGGAGAAAATATTTGTATCATTTGTGTTTGGGCTTCTGTAGATGTTTTTTATGACACCAAAAAACAGTGAAAGTTGTCAGACAGGCAAAGGACCGACCAAGTTCTCTTAGCCAATAATTTAATTAAGTCATGCTATCATTCATTAGTGTTTTTCTAGATGGCACTTGAACGCCTTTTTTGTGTTTTTTCTTGACTTTTTTTTGGTATTACTTTGGCAGTTTACCTGCCTCTAGCTGTGCTTAGTATCAAGAGCCGTGCTAATATTTTACTACAGCTTAGTTTGCTTGCTTTTCATTTGTATTTACTCGCCAGAAATCACTTTCATAGCTCATCACCGCAAAACCAAAATGAAGCCTCAGCCGCCACGCCCCGGACAACAACATTATAAATACTTATGGGCAAGGTCGAAAATCAGCTTCTCATGCTTGTTGGGGCCCACTTTGTGGGAGGGCAGCTGAAGGCGGCGATGACTGACAACTTAATTGTATTGCTGGACAAACAAGTTTCCATTTTGGGGGCCGCTTAACGAGCAGGTTAAAGTCGCGGCCAACTTTCAACGAGCCGCATCCAATGCCAATGACAACACCATTAATAATTCAATTTGTTGTGTGTTGGTAAAGGAACTTGGCTCGAAGCGCCCACGTTTTGTTGGTCGCGTTGAGTTGTTGTTGTCTCAATATTTGGCAATTACTTTCAGTTTCGCTTAGTTGGCGGCAGGTGTAAGGCGGCCCCTTAGCCCGACACTTACTGGTAAGCGATATCCTTAATCTATTTAACCTGCATGTCAGTCTGGGTCTCAGGGTCTGGAAGTCAGCCTGCCAGCGGCAGTCACAATCTAAATTACCTTAGCTTCTGCACCACCGCAGGATGTGTCGCATATCCTGTAGTTCATGAACACCAGGGTTGGGGTAACAGAAACTGAAGTATCGTTTTAATAAGCGTTTCGCATGTCTTGCGCTTGTTTTCACTTTTTGGTTAATGGGGCACAAGTTGGCCATTGTAAAGTTGCCAGCAGTGCCGACATTATGCTAACTGCTTCCCATTCTGGCCCATAAGATGTTAACCCCGAACCTTTTTATCCAGGAAATGACCGTTCAAACGACCGTTCCTTACGCCACATGCTGTTTAACTGCTTATGTGTGTGTGTGTGTATTTAATGTTTTTCGAGTATGTGCTTATATTCTAAGGACCAATATGTTGTCTCCCATGATATTTCATTGTATTCATGAACTGGAAACGACTACATGAACGCATGTTCAGTGAGTTATCATATTTTTTGGGTCTGATCTCTGGAGTAGCTGCTTAGAATTTAAATAGCTCCTTGAGTTTTGAGTTTCAAAAAAAGGAGCAGAGCAACTGCAAATACTATTCCAGGTGAACATTATTAAAGCCAATAAATTGAATATATAAACATTTGTTTCTTCTTTAAAAATTACATTTAAAAACAGGTATTAATCAAGCTATTATATATATTTTGTTTTGTTTTATTTTTCTCTTATCAATTGTATCTTACAATAATTATGGGTCCTGTTCTTGTAAGAGTAGATATACCTCAGCCTGTGGAATGTGCTCGCTACTGCCCCTTTTACATTTTAGCCATTATACACTTTTACCTCTGTGGGCTCTCAATAGGTTCAGAGAACAGCTCAAATGTACTTACAGTTACCAACTGACAGAAAATGTTTAAAAAGGAAAAAAAATACTGTTATGTATCTATGCATACCATACATGCTATGATTCTCAACTGGCTTAAGCGCATACACAGCTGCTAATTTCCTTAGATAGATTGTAGGACATTTGCAAGCTGGCCTGTGTTGCATTTGATGTACTTGATTGGATAATTGTATAGAGGCAGATAAGCATTTTGCTTGTAATCGATTTACTCATTAAGTCCGATGCAAGCTGTCCCACCCTTAGCTCTAATTCTCAACTAGTTTATACGCTTGCATAGTTTCTGCTCTTACACTGTATATTTTGCGATAGGGGCAAGCTGATGTCTTATATAAGTGAACAATTGAATAGTGTTAGGTAACCGTATATTTGAAGTTGTTTCTCCAATTAAATCTAATAAAAGTTGTCAAACATAACCTCAATTTGCACGTATGCCATTTGTCTGGTATTTTCGCACTGGTTTCTTGACTATTCACAAATACGGACTCTGCCTCTCTGACCTCCTCCTCCTCGTCCCTTAATAGATGCTTGGTATTTATGCGTTGCTAAGTGGCCAGCAATTTCAAGTATTTCATGTTGTTGTTCTTGTTGTTGTTGTTGGGGCATTCACGTGTCAATCAAATGCTAAAAGCATCGACTTAACGGCATCACGTTGCATTTGTATTGGGCTAAGTGGCCATTTATTTGTGTGGGCAAAAACTTCAAGAAATGCGCTTTAATGTGTGCGTGTGTGTGTACAGCTCAATCTGTCTACGGGGAAAGGGGCTGAACTGGTTGGCTGGGGTAATGCGTTGGGCAATTTGTAAATGTAACTGGCAGATAGAAATCCGCTGAGAATGCGTTCATTTCCGACAGGCGGCAGAGGCACATAATCAAAATTAAAATAAGAATCTCATCGCTCAGGCGCAGACACAAGGACACCGCACAGGGCAGGGGCTAGTAGGTAGGGGAGTGGGATGACTGCCGGGCTGCAGATACATTCTAACAGATATGACACACAGAACAAACGAGCCAAACAAATTACACTTTTTTCTACTTTATTGCCGGCAATTTATACGCTGGCTAAATTGAAATACTCGTACACACACAATTTACCTGCAGACGTCATGGCAGCGTTTCGGCGGCCGCGTTGTCCTTGCCAAAGGACTCTGCTCAGCCATTGACTCTGGGGTCGTACTTAGCGAAACGTTCACGTTCACGTTCGCCAGACGACAGTGACATCATCTGATGGCGCAGACAAAAGTCATTTCGGGTCAACATTTCATAAGCCGCAACTACATTTACTGCCCAGTGCCAGAAGCTAGATATTAGCCTTTGATGATATGGCTAGTGAGACCAGAGCAAAGTCAGGCTAGGCCAGAGTGCTTGACTTGGTGATATTCTGTGTCAAGGCTTAACATCTGATTACTAGGAAATTGGCAGGAGAGCTTAAAAGTATGCATGCATAATCGTATAACCCTTTTTTTAGTTAGTCGACGCCGCGGTTAATGGGTCGAGCCAACTCCCTGCCTTTTGATTCGCTTCCTGATCCTGGTTAAACTTGATCATGCTTTGAGGCTGAGTCTTGCTTAAAAGTTCTGTATTTTGTTTCGATTCTGTTTATGGTGAATTTTTGATAAGTGGAATCCGAGTGGGCTACTTTTTTATGCGACTTGATGCCTTGCTTATACTACTCGTTATGCTGCGTTATATAGGGTATAACGAAGTTTGCTAAATCAAGTTCCTGCTGTGTCTGGCAATAGAGCTGGCGAAGTTCTGATTTTAATTTAGATAAAGTGTGCTATGGAAATCAGCAGCAATGGCATTTGGCATACCTCCACTTGGTTTATCCAAGCTCACATCAGTAGCACAAAACTAAACACTCCATAAACACACAAATCCTACGGGGTGGGGGCGTGAGGAGGATCAGGTAAAGCTGTAAATAGCGCGCTTTCATGTAGATAATTAATCACTGGGCACTGCTAACAATTTTCTGCGAGTTATTTGCAACCGCTTTTTGCATTTTGCTATCCGTGAAAAGTTTGGCTCGCTTTGGGTTGGGGTTTCGGATTTGCGTTCGCTTCGTGTTGGCTGCGGCTTGTTTTGTGGCCAATCTAAATGCATTTTATGCAAATTTATTTCTGATCTTATCGCACAATTTTCAAGTTCTCAGCCGTGGCGGGGGCACTGTGTAGTTTTCAATTTATTGCTTAAGCTTTCGTGGCAGGCGCGGAAATGAAATCAATTATCCGCCCTGTTGGCCATTCGATGCACGAAAGGAAATCGAAATTATACGAATTAAGTGAATGCCATTAAACATTTCACCCGGCTCCGGGCAGTATGGGCTTAAGCTTTACCTACGGGAAATTAATATACTGGTATCCCTCCGTTCGATTCGATTTAGCCGTGCTAATCTATCGGGATGTTTACGTATCTGTTAGCGAGAGCCAGAATGTTCTACATTTAACTGCATTTAATATTTGTGAAATTTGTATTATTATTATTTTATTCTATTCCACATATTAGGTTGATAAGTAAACGGAAAGCTTTCGAATCGCTTAAGCTGTTGGGTTTCTTTATGTACACAATTTAAAAACGTTGGAAGGGGGTGAACTTTTGGCCCGGGAAAAGCGGCTAACACCTGACAGCATATACGCTTTGTGAATGTGCATATTATATACAATCGGGTATTTACAATTCTCAGTACTTATTGCTGCCTCCTCTATGCATTTTGATAAGCAATCGACTCTAACTACTAGAAGATGAAAATTGGCAACGAAAACTATTTGAACATTGCGCACACATGCATAACTAAGCTGGAACTGAAGTGGAATGAAGCGGGCAGGCTGTGGACTGGAGTGGAGTGAGTGTGTTGGAGTGGTGCTCGTGCATAAGGACGTGGCAGTTGCAAATGGCAAAATATTTAAATGTAACTCAATTTGGAACGCAATATTGCGCTGGAAACCACTGCAATAAGGATGCAGGCCAACAGCAAGGAGAAGACAGCAAGTGTGCCATTCTACCATAATAACAAGATATTTTTATTTGATTTATTTATAAGTGCAATTTGTGCACATTTCTTTTGCAACGCTGCCAGTCCCCAATGCCTTTTGAACTGTGATACACACACATGCATGTACACACATATACGAATATAAGGCGTGGTCCTGCGACTGCAGGGAAATGCAATGTTTTATTGACGACGGGCAATTCAATTTGCAGTCTGTAATGTATTTTGATGTCAATATGCAAGCAAAAATACTAATCAATAATCAATTGAATTCAATTGAAACGAGTCTAAGTTTCATTCCTAGCATAATGAGTAATATAACACTACGCACAACCACAAAATATGTACACAATCAAATATGGGATTTAAGATATTTAAAACAACAATTAAGTTCATATCTTAAAGAAAACTTTTAAATGTTAAACAACTTGTAGTCAGCATAGAGAACTTATGAAAACAGAACACATGGTGGAAATTGAAAAGACCCAGATTCTATTTCTAATGTGCGTGGCAGAAAAATATATACTTGATATAAGAATAACTGTGACAAATCAATTTATAAATAATAATTAAGATTTCAGACTACAAATATTATTCGAAGTAAAATCAAGTAGACATCGGTCAACGAATATTAAATTAATCAAAATAGTTAAACTCGAAGTAAAATTAAAAATGTTTAATATTCCTTCCTTCCATACCCTGTTAATTAACCTGACATTCAGTTGTAAATTCGGCATATCCAGACGACTTTTGGCTTATCTATGCACACACCTTTAGAAAAATGCTAACTGTTTAGGGCTGCTCGAAACGGTGTGAACAAACGCAAGAGAAATATTAATACGGACACCTTATCAAAAAATGGCAGCAATCAGCACGCTCAGTTAGCACCTCATTATAGGCTCTAAGACAGGAAGGGTGCAGGCAGCCAAATCCTTTGCTGACCAGCCCATACACCCATACCCATACACACACACACACACACACACACACACTTATGTTAAGCGTGGCAGCAAAAACATTTCGTCTTCTGCGGCCAGCCCAGTGGCTCTTGCTGTATCCGTCGAAGCGGGTTTGCTACACGCCCGTCAAAGCCAAGTGGCGTGTCAATTGGCCATTAACATGGGGTCCTGCCCGATAAATATAAACACACAGCGAGCAGCTCTTCAGGCAGGCCTTGCCCTGATTGATGCTGAAAGTGTGAAGCCAGTTAGCCCACCTGTCTAAGTATGCTCGTATTTTCTGCTATTGCCAGGCGGTCAGTTTGAAAAATATATTTCAACTTAAGGGTTGGCTGTCGTGTTGTCAGGGGGAATTGCTGCAAGTTGGCATCCCAAGCGTGATACGAAAAATTTTAATTAAAAAATTAAATGCGGCAACACTTGGAAATTTGTAAGAAAATGCTCATTAAAAGTTTTCACCTGGTGAGATGCTCAAAAGCGCAAATCTCGACACTAGTTTTCTTTTTTCATGTAATTATGTGCATCAACAAAAAAAAAAAAATAGAGAACAAACTTGCAATGCAACTAGAATGCATAACGAGCAAATACCCTGTGCACATAACTTTAGAGAGATTTTAATATGCTAACATATATTTTTATATTTTTCTGATTATCATATAGTGATCGATTTCAAATAAAGTAAACCCATTCAATAAATGAAAATGTAAAAATTAATATTTTAGATAATAATATATTCAAAATATAAACATAATGGAAAAGGTTAATCTTTTCATTGTTTTTTTTTTTTTTTAATTACTTCGACATTCCCTAGTTCCCTTTCTTGGATTCGAACTGTCTCTGGCATAGTTAGGCAACGAGAAATTTTTTAAAAATTTTTACGCAGTGCCTGTTTTATTTTACGTCCCTTGCATACCAATCTTCAAGATACCCTCTTCACCTATACATTTACAGGGTATTCAAACCTTGCTCTTGTGCTGCATGCAATTGTTTTTTCAGCGCCTTACACCCTATTTTCTTTACACACTTGTGTTGTGGCAAGCCAGGCAGGGACTGTTAGCACAAAATGTTTTCACTCTTGACATGATTTGTGAGTTGGCCGTGCGTTGAGTTGATCTAAAGCTCAATTAACTTTTAGTTAACTTTTCGTAAGCCTACAGAAATAAAATTGAGATCAAAATTTAATAAAAAATAACAACAGACTAGTACATTTATAAAAATATGGCCGATTATACAAACATCTTCAGATGCCGCCGAATGGTTGTCGTATTGGAGACAACCCTGCCTGCCTGTCGAGGAAGCCGAAACCACACCCAACTGGAAGAATCATACCACAGCTGGATGTAATGTGTGTGTGTGTGTGCCTAAACATACATTTTAATAAATCTTCATACTGATAAACTGTGAGCAATTGACGTTTTATGGGCGAGATTGGGTTCAAGCAGATCTGCTGCTATTATGCCGTGTTATGTGCAGCCAGGTCCCAATGGAGCTGGGTGGGCGGGGTTTCGGATTGGACAGTCGGAGAACTGCAAGCTAAATCAAAAGTGTCTGTTCGGTGTCAGTTTAATTGCAAACGTAAATTGGATGCTGCCATTTACAACGTTTTCATTTGCTACGAATGCTCCGGCTCCAGCTCCAATGTTGGCCCTGACAGACATTTCTGGCAGTTGCTTCGAGTCCTGTGCATGACCAGGACGCCGACCCATCCACACACACACACTAAATGCAAACGTTGCACAAATCTGAGTTGTGTTAATTGGACTCATTTTAGAAAAGTTGGAATTGTCTATTTCGGATTGGCAGCTCGGACGTTTGACAGGCTGTAAAATGGATTGCAACCAGAAAATCCTGGCTAAAGGAAAAGTCCTCATTTATTACAATACACACACTCTCTTTCTTTGTAAAAGATTCAGAATATAATTATATGCAAAAATCAATTATAAGCAGACTCGTCAGCCTCCTCCTCGTCGTCAATCGCCTTATTCTCGTTATTGCTCTGATCCTTAATTGATTGTATTGTATGCCAGTCATAAACACCATCGTTCACATATTTAAGGCGATTAAATAAATCGCTGAAGCTGCGCCGCAGTCCCAGATAGTTCGGTTGTTTCTCGAATCTAATATTGCGACAATAGATCAGGTACGAGGCGAACTCATCCGGAAAGCCCTTGCAAAGCTCCTCCGGCTTGATTGACTGTTTTTTCTCGGCCAACATCTCGTACTTCTGATGTTTCGGCCCCGATAAGCCCTGCCAGGGCAAGCTGCCACGCAGAAAGTATATGAGCACATAGCCCAGAGCCTCCATATCATCGCGTCGGGCTAGCTCAAAGCCCAGCAGTGCATTGATCGAGGCGTAGCGTGCGGTGCCCGTCATCCTGTTGCCCCACTTGAAGGGTATATGCTCGTTCAGTGCGGAGTCGTAGTATCTTTTTGCCAGACCGAAGTCAATGATGTACAATTGATTGTTATAGTTCCCGACGCCCATCGCAAAGTTATCGGGCTTGATGTCGCGATGCAGAAAGCTCTTCTGATGCACAAACTCAATCCGTTCGATCATCTGGAATGCCAGCATGAGCACCGTCTTCAGTGAGAAGCGGCGCGAACAATAGTTGAACAGATCCTCCAACGATGGGCCGAGCAGCTCCATGACCATCACATTGTATTTGGGCTCAGTAAAATAATCATACACACGCGGTATCCCAATGCCCGAAAGCAGAAATTTATATAGTTTGAACTCAAAAAGTAGCTGCGGATGATTCGCCCCAGTGTGCTCCAGTTTGAGTGCTACGCGCCGGCCATCGGTCTCGTCCTCGGCCATGAAGATGTCGCCAAAGGTGCCGTTGCCAATTTTGTTGATGATGCGGTATTGGCGTATATAAACGACATCCTCGCTCCCATTACTAGTCGGCTGGCCAAACATGGTAAGTGGAAGGGAGGCAGAGATTTGTCCAATTTGCACGCTTTTTGTTTGTTTCTCTCTGTTGCTCAACAGAGTTGCAGCTGCTTTCTCTATCGTTTCCGTTTGTTTCACAAAATTATCGATTGTTTTTATCGTCAGTATTTATCGTATCGTTGCGTTTGCAGGCGTTCTCACTTTCAACGTTTTCACTATGCCGCTGCATTTCGACGTTATGCGTTCCAGCCACGAGAGACGTATACAGCAACTGGAGCAGGAGGTTCTTGATTGTTGCCGAGAACTTAATAAGCTAAAGAAGGAGAAACAATTTCTGGAGAATCAAGATATGTTCATCAACTATATGAGGACCGAGACGCATTTAATTTGGAAATTCGACATGAGCGAGTTTCCAGTGAAAAACATCAAACTGGAGCTTAAGAATAAATGCATCAAACTGCAAGCCTATCGCAAGCAGAAGGGTCAGTTTATGGAGGTCTACAGAAAGTTCCTGTTACCAGACATTGTTGAAATCGATCTGAGCGCTAAAATGGCCATCAATGGTATTCTGACCATACAGGCTCCATTAAAGGCGACAGGTGACTAAGCTGCAGTCAAATTTTGGATTATATCTTTCTCACCTACCTCAGCTCAAAATGGGGATGACTTTATTTTCTAATAAATGCTTTGCTATACTTTCGTAAAGTACAATTGTTTTGGGTCTCCAAGTTATTCGTATCGTTGGCATGGCTCAGATTAGAGCGGTGCCCAGCATTTCAGGCCGGGTTCCGCAAGGCAGCATGAGTTGACATGTGTTGGGCATATGGGGCATGACTGGGCCTCTGGAACACATGGGAACAAACTAATTTGCGGCGTTGGCTGCTGAAATTGTAGTTGAGCATTTAATCGTTGCTCGCTCCTCAACGCATCCAGAAGTTCTCTCTTCAGATCCTCCACATATGATGGACGGCAATCACAATTCGCAGGCTGATCACTGCTCAGCTTCGGACAGCACAAATTTCCGCATGCTTCCTGATTTTTCCACAGGGGATTTGCAGTGCAGAGCAATTCTACCTTGTTATAGCATGGCGCAGTTGCTGGTGGAGAATTTAGAGTGCAATGCGCAACCGATTTACACGGTTGTACTTCGTTTAAACATTTACAGCAACACGACTCTTCTGCTCGGCAGGCATTGAGACAGTGGCCTGCTCCGACTCCGCACTGCATAGCTCTGCCCCTATATGGTGTGCTTTCCAGAAAAGCAGGACTATCACAGACATTTCTTTTGCATGGTTGATTTGGCTCAATTATGTTAAAAGATATGGTACTGGCTTTCTTACATCCAGTCTTCGGTTGCTCGCATTTGGCTGTGGAAAGTATAGGCTTTGGCGTTATGATGGTCTTTATGCAGGTAGTGCTGGTTTTAGGAGTATTAGGTTTTGATTGATTGCAGCGCACGCTCATAAAGTCATTTTCCGTACAAGCGATACTCGTACGGCTTAAACAAGGCGAAGGTGGAATCGACTCCGACACGGTAACTCTACAGTTGCTTCTAGAGTTACAGGGTAATGGGGGTCTTGACATGCTTAAGTTACACTTGCTTCCCGAACACACGGGGTTGCATGCAGAGTTCGTTTTAATGGCACAAGTCGAAGGTATCTTATGGCAAGAGCTGGCGCAGTTGGGCTGTTCCGATAATGAAGGCTTCTTACATGACGATATTATTCCACTGGGACAACAAGGTAATTTTGTGAGGGAGCAGCATGGCTTGGGCATATCCGATACTGCAACGCAACTGTTGATTCTTGAAGCCAACTGGCATCTTGTTCCACTATGGCATTTCGACTCCAAGTGACATTTGTCTGCACTCGACTTCAATTGGCATTTTGCTACACTGCTTGTTTTGCAAACGGGTTCGACCAATGTGGTTGTGATTTTGGGCGGTTCGACCAAGTTTCCGCTGGTGGTGCAAATAGTTAGGTGTAAATTTATTGTACTAGGCACAGTAGGAGTTTCCTTTTTGGAACAGATGGAGCAACAAGATTTCCGTGCGTCAACCTTCGGGAAGCAACAAGGTGTAGGTTCCTTAACATTATTTTGGCAGCTATAAGTGCCGCATCCAAGATCGTTATCTGCATTGTTATTAGCACAGCAACAACGGATTGGGGCAATATCCTTATCGGCAGATCCACAAGAGCCGGTTGCCTCAACACATGCTGCTTTTTGAAGAAAAACAGCACCTTGACACGATGGCTCGTCCAAATTTCTGCAATATTCACTGCAGCATTTAGAAACTCCCCTGTTTTCACACTCAAACTTAGAGTTATTTACCTTCGGAAGATAATTGGTGCATGACATGCAGGACAGTTCGTCACCACATCTCTTCAGGCATCTGTTTTTGTATACCGTTGGGTAAGCGGCGCATCTTGTTTTCCGGATCGATGTGCCGCAACAGCTGGGTTTAATGGGGCAGTTTGGGTACCGCCCACACCTAACGCCACATGATATGCTGCTGAAGGAATTGCAGCAATCAACGCAGGGTTTACTATGCATACGGTTCAGATTGCAGACTGAAGCCTCAACCGGGCAACAGTATCGCAGATTGTGCCTCCGGCAACATTTTATCCGAGACTTGCATTTCGACCGCTTAAAAAATCCAGAAACTTTTTGCTTTAGCGACTTCTGGTTGCATTTTCGAGGCACATCACAAAACTGGGAATGACTGGGCCGAGTTAAAGGATTATAACCATGGCACGACTTCTGACAGCTACTTGGCGGCCAAGGCTCTATGTATGTTTTGACCGGCCCTTGTGGATAGGTCATGCTATAGATATCACAACCCGAGTCTGAGCACTTAAGCTCCGGCTCATAATCAAAGCTTGAAATATATTTTCGCTTCATTCTCTTATATGGGATTTCAACAGCCGAAGCACGAGAGCATAATTCGTATTCTGGATATCCATATCTTTGTTTGGGCATTGCTGCACATTTTCTTGCTTTTTTTAATATGTTATATGGTATCTCACAATCATTAGGGAAAAAATCAACAGATTTCCTTCGAACGGGTGGAAATCTATACATCTCCGGATCTTCATAACAATCATAATCATACTCATAATTATTATACCTATTAGGCTTTGGGTAATAGTATTTTCCAGCGTTTGGAATTGCTGCATTGTGATAAAAGTCCCACTCTGAACCGTAATGTACTGGTGAATACATTGGCTCGGGAT
This sequence comes from Drosophila virilis, assembly GCF_030788295.1. Lineage (NCBI taxonomy): Eukaryota > Metazoa > Arthropoda > Insecta > Diptera > Drosophilidae > Drosophila > Drosophila virilis. The sequence continues at coordinate 11,869,786 of NC_091546.1, read as the reverse complement.
TATAGTAGTTATAGGCTGCCACATAATTAGGATCGGTATAACCAGAAGCCTGCCTCTTTTCTTTATAAGGAGCTTTGTTCAATAGCTTGTTATGAGTATACTCATTATGCCCAGAGGGATTCAATTTGTATGATTTATCAGTCACTTTTGTCGGAAAGTCGCAGTTATAAAAAGCATTGTAAAAGTTATTATTTCCTTCATAGTACTTTTCGTGTCGCACCTTCCTTGAATGATCCCTTTCCCGAGTGCGCTCTCTATTATAGCCAAGTTCGAATGGTTCCTTTAACGTTTCTTGTAATAGCTCTCGTTTAGGTTTTCTATGAGTCCGTTCATTGTTTGGCTTATAATTTGCAGAATTATAATTTCTTTCATACGAGTTCAAGTTTAATCGGCTTGGGCATTCGTAAGACTCCATGAGATTTCGCCTGTGCGGCAATTGATTTGTATGTTTATTATTGTACTTTGGATAACGCTCAGGCTTGTAGGGCGGTTCCCTTAGACTTTTGTTATCTTGTTTATAGCTAAGGTGATCGAAACTCATAGTTGACCTCCTACGTGTTGCATTTAACCGTCTATGATATTTGTCGAACCCACTCAAAAAACTACGACTTTCGGCAAAAAATTTGTTTGGCACCGCACAAGACATCGAACTATCATTATTGCATTTATCTTCTACAGCTCCAAATAGACCTCCGCCTGGATTTCGCCCTAAAATGCAATCAATCTATGAAGCATGGAGTGTCCAAGCTTTGATATATGGTTTAACTCACCATTTTGATCTGGTGTAACGACATTGTTGAAATTATTGTTACGATTTTGTACAACCTCCGAGATGTCAATACTAAAGCACATGGATATTCGTTTCAATTGGTCCTCGTCTTCCTCCTCCTCCGAGTGCATGAAGCGCAAGCTGCTTCGCGTTTCCATTTTAGGCCATACAACAAAGAGAACCGCACAACCTCATGGGTCCACCAGCCCAAGCTTTACTCACATTAACTAACAATTTTTGCGCACATTTGTTTTTCGTGCTAATATGCTTAGAATCATCATAATATTTATCGACATATCGATATGTTTCATTCCATCGTTCCACATGAACTACAACTTGCAAATCGGTTTGCTCAGTTTAAAGAGTTACGCCATCTTAGGTAAGCGCTGGCGTATGTGTTTGTACAGATGTTTCTTAGATTAGATTTCACTTTCAGTGCAACTGCCATGTCGGTTATATCTCGAGCGACACAAACGGAGCCCGCGGATCGTCTGGCAGCTATACAATTGCGCTTGGAAGAACTGAAAAGCGCCTTGCCCGAATACGCCGACTTGGCAGCGAATCGTGAGGTGCAGTTTTTGCCAAAACCCATACCTGAACAAATAAAGCTGCACAGCAAAAAAGAAAGATCAACAATCTTTATTGGCCCCAACCTGACCAGAGTCGATCGGGCCGCCTATCAGCGTATAAATTGGGACTGTTACTCACTGGCCACGCGGGCTCTATTGGACGCAGTCTTTGACAAGCAGACACTGGCCACGAGGAATATTTCGGGCATAAAGCTAGGCTCAATGGGCCGCATGCGGTCCACGGATTATATACTAGATCCGCTGAAGGTCAGCGATATTGTGCAGCTGGTGCAGCACAGGTGCAAGGTCAGCGAAACAGTCATACGAAAAATTATCACCATCAAATGCTCGGACACAGCCAATACCAAGCGCTTTAAAAATATTATTTAAAATATCACAATGGATAGTTCTGTTAAAGTAAAGATTTAAATATTGTTTGGTTCTCATCTGCGGCTTTGTGCTGGCGTTCAATTGCAGCGCAAATTATTTTATACTGATTGAAAAGGCAACAACAAAGAAATCGGACGTCATTATTATTTCAAGAGTCCTAGAAAATATGCTCTTAATTGCGGAAATATATTTCCATTTCAAAAATGGATGTGATAATTATACAGAAATGCGCGCATTACCATCACATTAAAATCTCAAACAATAGAGACAGTAAAATGCAGCGCCCGAATAATGAAACACCAAAACCCAATGCCGCCGAATACCGAATGACTGAAAGCGTGTTCAAGTGCGGAAAAGCTGAAAATTATTGTGAAATGAAAGTGCTTTTTAAGTACCCTCCCCCTGCATTTTTTTCAGAACGAGCCACTCGTTACCCTCCCCGGCAACGAATGCAGTTTCGCGACAGGCGGCAATCGCAATTGCCGCAGGCGACGAACATTACGATAGAGCTGGGTGGGATTATCTAGCTTAAATTGTAAGCTTTATGTGCAATCAACTTGGTTTTAATTCAACCCATCAGGTGTAGCCATACTCATATCGATATTAATCCATCTTATTCAAGTTCATATTGTGTAAATATATTAGAAATAATTATTTCGTAACCAATCAAAAGGGTATCGTTCTTATACTGTGTCGCATCAAGGCAAATATCTTTCATGTTTTAAGGAAATGGTGAATTCTTACTTAGTCCAGCAAATACTACAAAATATTGAGCCTGGTTATAGAATATATTGTTCATGTAACAGAGTATATCGACCAGATATAATATTTAGGCTGGACAAAGCTCTATAACTTAAGGACTGAGTAAAATAATAATAATAATAATAATATATAAATACCTTATGTTATAGCTGGTCAAATATATTCCCAGATCAATAGTTATCCGATTTTTATTTCTGAGTACCTCAAGTAGTTTTTGTTTAAGCCATCAATTTACTCCGAGCTGCATATCGTATAAACTTTTGCTCAAATCCCGTTTATTTTATATTTTTATATTTTTTTACTTTAATATCCAAGCAAAATGGAAACAGTCCTGGGATTGAAGGGAAAGGATTTTGTTATGCTTGCTTCCGACACAATGCTGGCAAAATCTATATTTTTTTTAAAGGACAGTAAGTATACCTTACCTGGTTGCAGGGTGCTGAGCAGTTAAGCAGCGGTTGTTCCTTGCAGACAATACAAAAATACGCCCCATTTCGAGCAATAGCATGATGGCGGTTGTTGGCAATAACGGCGACACCTTGCACTTTGCCGATTTCATAGCAACAAATATTTCACTCTATGAAATCAGAAATGGCTACGACATGGACACGCCAACAGTTGTTCACTTCACACGCAACCATATCCTTGACAATATACGTAATAAAGTAAGCTCTCAGGTTGCCATGCTGCTGGCCGGCTATGATTCCGAATTCGGACCGAGCTTGTGTTTTATAGATGCCCAAGGCACCACTATGCCACTCAACTACTCCGGGCATGGACTGGGACATCCGATATGCACAAGCATCTTTCATATGATGTGGAAACCAGATCTGACTTTCCAAGAGGGAGTCGACATAGTTCGCAGGTGTGTCGTGGAGATTCAAAACCGATTGGTCATCAATCTGCGCAACTTTGATGTCTTTGTAGTCGACAAGGACGGAGTTCGCAAGCTGCCGCCATTCGGTCCAATGGCAATAGGTGCTCCTATGCCTCTACTTACTACTTTAGCAATAGGCAATCAGCAAGTGCCAAAGTCTGTTTCGAAACCAGAAATAAAAGAAGAAAGTTTAATATAATACTTGCTTTAAAGACTGCTCCAAAAAGTCTTTGAAATTGATTGACCGCCACCTCTATCTAGAAGTCGGTATCATTTAACTTTGGCTGAACTGTGCCATATGGAATTAATTTCACAATTAAATTATATATATATATCTATCTATGTCTTTGATTTCATGGCGCCGCAGATATAAATACCCTAAATATTTACAGTTTTCAATATGTTATTCTTATACGACTTTTAAATTTGCATTTCCGCAAGCTTTGGGCGTGCTCTTGTCTGTTTCGAGCCTGCCGATTGTAAATTGCTTACTGATCGAAACATTTGTTTATGTATTTAAGTGCCAAAACGTTCATAGAACCTATTCGCCCCGGAATTCCAATTTAATTATTCTTATAAACTAAACAATAACTCAATTTAGTTTATATTAAATCAGTCATCAAACTTGGTTGGATTCATAATAAAAAACTTTTGATGTGGACTTGTCTTCAAGAAAATGGACTTATCTAACCATATTTGGCAGATGGACCTCTTGATAGCCCGAATCTTTATAAAAATATTTATGGAGTGCAACATTTTCAGTAGATCGGGCAATTATAAATAAAATGTTTCTGCTAATGAACCCAAAGTGAAGCGTGCATGTTACAAAGCTGTACTGTAATACCCTCTGACAGGGTATACGAAGGCTTTTCGCAATTAAACGTCGCAACGCTTGTCTTTGATGTCGATAATTGTACGAATTAGCCTTAAATGCTGTCCACACAGTTGTCCAGGTATAAAAGCCGCTAGTTTGGTTCCCATTGGTCTTAGATTTGGCTCAAAAGGACAACGCACAAGTTATGTCAGTCAACGGAAACAGACGAAGCGTCTACTTCGGCATTATTTGGTGGGCGTGGCGATTGTTAGGCGCAGTTGAGCTGAATGCCAGAAGTCTAGGCAGCTATCGTTTCTGGAGAGCCGTGGCCTTAAATGCTATCGTCACAGCAGCTTTCCCGGTGATGCTTATTTTGACAACGCTTAGCTTTGAGCTGCCGCTGGATAATCTGATGAACTTTAACATTTCGCTCACTTCGGTGGCCACCTCTGTGAAGTTCCTGATCTATGTCAGGCAGCTGAGAAAAATTCCGGAGATTGAGCGGCTGTTGGCTAAATTGGACACACGCGTGAGCACGAACGATCAGCGTGTCCACCATGCGCAGACGAGCCGAATGTTGAGCATTATATCCACATTGTATAAGTTGAGTTATGGTGCGACTGGCATTAACTCGAATGTAGCCGTTTTTTTTCGCGAGCAACGCTCTTTGCCCTTTCCGGCCTGGTTTCCATTGGACTGGACCAATTCGCTGACCAATTACTTCATTGCTCTGATGCATCAGTTTCTCGCGATATCCATGCAAATCCTGCAAAACTTTGTAGATGATTTATTTCCGCCTTTAGTGTTTATTCTCATTGCTGGTCACTGCGATCAGCTCGTCCTGCGCCTCTCAGCTATTGGCTACGACCAAAGTGATCGGCGCAGCAACGAGCAGGAGCTCATCAAATGCATTCGGGATCATCAAATAATCTGTAGGTAAGTCGCTCAATTGTTGTTTACTAAAGCAGTTGTACATTTTTGCGCTAACTGGCAGGTTGCACCTGCTCGCCATGGAGGTCATCTCGTGGCCATTACTGGTCCAGTTTATTGTGATTTCCATTGATGTGGGCGCCGCCTTGTGCGCCCTGCTCTTCTATGTGGAGAGCATGCAGGAGCGTCTATACTATGCGTCCTTTATTTTTGCGCTGGCCATGCAAATATTTCCTGTTTGCTATTATGGCACCCTGGTGGAATATTCATTTGGACGTTTGCACTTTGCGGCATACAGCAGCAACTGGGTCGACCAGAGCATCACCTACCGAAAGAATCTGATTATCTTTGTAGAGCGAACTCAGAGGCTGCCAAAACAACGTGCAGGCAACTTTATACCAATTGCGCTAACCACCTTTCTAGCCAACTGTAAGGCGGCCTATTCCTTCTGTACTCTGCTCGCAGACAACGGGACCGATAAAGAGGAGCTATCAAGACAGCTTTAAAATCATATAATATATATATAAAAGCTTTTCGAAAAACGTTTTAGGTGTTCCGGAAAGATTAATTGGAGCTTTAATATCTTTTCAGCATACAATTTTATGTTGCTACTTTAAAAGCTTTACTTAATATCTAGAAAACAATACGAGCAAAAAATAAATTGGCATTTGATTATTTTCTTTTTAAATAGACGTTAAATATGCCACATAATATTTAATGGGATCAAATCAATGTTAAGTGTTTGCATATGAAAGTAAAATATTGAAAAATGAACTTTATTTTAAACTCTATTACTCTGCTTTCCTTTACTCTTTCTCCCTCTTTCTTCCTCTTTCCCTTATATTTCTCTCTCTACCTCTCTCTCTCTGCCTTTCTCTCTGCCGTATTTTATTCCTTTTTGTGAGACACTGCCATTAAATTTAAATTATGTCCAAATTAACCCCAAAAAGCCCATTTTTTAACATCGAATTCATTTGAAGCTTTTATGAGATTAACTGCATCGAGTTATCAATATGATTTCATTCAAATTTACGAATTAAATTTGTAGCTCAAACTATTTTCTTTTCTTTGGAGGCAAATATCAAAATTAATCTTCACAATGGCAATGGAAACGATTTTGGGCATAAAGGGTTCGGATTTTGTGATGCTTGCTTGTGATACAATGCAGGCAAAGTCTGTGATCTTTATGAAAGATGGTAAACCAAAGCACTCTCAGCACATATATATATATATGAATGAAGTTTATCATTAAATAATGTTCAAACAGATCAGTCAAAAATTCATCGCCTCTCCGAGTTCTCAATGCTAGCCGCGGTGGGTGATGGCGGCGATACGCTACAGTTTACTGATTATATAGCCAAGCACTTGCAACTATATAAGATATCCAATAACTATCATTTGACTCCACGCGGCACAGCGCACTTCACGCGCAAGAATCTTGCGGACTATATAAGAACAAATACCAGATACCAGGTATCGATGCTAATGGCTGGCTACGATGTCATCGAGGGACCCGATTTGCATTATATAGACTCTTATGGCGCCGCAATGCCCATTAATCATGCTGGCCACGGGCTGGGCAGCCTGTTCTGCGGCAGCATTTTCCAGCGGTATTGGACAGAGGGGCTTAAACCGACCCAGGCCTACGATATATTGAAAATGTGCGTGGCCGAGATCCAGAAGCGTTTGATCATCAATTTGCGCAACTTTGATGTGTTCATTGTGGACAGGAATGGAACCCGTCAGCTGGAATCGATCAATCCGGCCTCCTTTGACGCTGATATGTTATGTCTTTCGCTCTCAGCTAGTATTCAAAATTTAGGCAAAAAGTCTTTAAGATAGATCTAAGTATGGATGATATATGCACATATGGCTATCACCTTGCAAGTTTTAATGGGTTAAGCTAAATGCTGTGGATATCAGTTGATGTGTTAAGTTCTTTGAGAAAATTCCGAACTGTGGGTATCAGACAAGCAAAAAGCCACAGGAAACTATAAAAACTCTTTATTAGGCCGTCTACCTTCTATCAACTAGAAAGAGCCCAAGGTTAGTAAGTGGTTTTGCAGGAAATTGGGAAATGCATTTCCACAGCTCCGGGCAACTAAAAAACGGAAACGTTGACAAGTATGATAACATAACTCCACTAATTCTTTCTAAGGGTAAGGGATGGCATCCCCAATTTTTTTGGGCATCTGCCGCTTATCAACTCAATAAATTTTCTACTTCTGCAGTAACTAGATACTGATCCTCAGTAAGGCAGAATTTCTGCGGACTGCACTGCTATCTTGCACAATAATAGCTAGATTCTCCCCAGTTATTTTCTTCTAATTTTAGACATAACTTTTCAGCCCACTCTGAGGAAATTGTAAATCCTCCCGACATTTTTGACATTTTGTAAACAAGTCTGAGCTTACGCTTATAAAACCTAGCCCTTTAGCACATTCTCCATTTCATCAATCAATCAGTGTGTCAGTCATACAGCTAGGGCAAACAGTTTCATAATATAGATGCTGATAATAATATTAGGTCTTTCAGGTTTATATATATATATATATATGTTATTATAATAGACCCATATGTAATATATATATATATGCGTATTATGTATATGAGTATCTGAATGTCTAGCACATTAAATGCTGCTTAGCTTTTATCGATCAAAACTTTTAATGGTTAGAGATAAAACCTCGATGGGATTAGTTGGATAGAGGGGAGCTGGTGATTTAACTGAGGACATTCTATGGTTGGCTGCGTTCATGTATTAGCATATGTGGCCTGCCTGCCTGCCAGTATGAGGATTTGTTTGTGCAACAATGGGTAAAGTTGCACATAGAGCAACACATACACACACACACAAACATACACAGCATACATGCTGTGGCATATGGCAACGTCAACTATTGCAAATCGGAAGCAGAAAAGCCAACATGTCTCTATTTCCCCATTTGAACACAGCAGTCAGTCATGCAGTCGGACGGACAGACAGCAAAACTCATAAAAATGTGCACAGCTTGCAACAAAATGCAGTTGCATGGAACGTCTGCGTGTGGCATTGTTGTTGCCAGCTATCGAGTGTGGGTGTGTGTGGGTGGTGTGTTGCCAGGAATTGGCCGTCAGCGATTTTTATTTGTTTGCAGCCGACGTTGCCATCACTAATTGGCCGCACATGCCAAAGTGTCACTCGGCGAGATGTATCGCTCGCCTGAAGTGAGTTGCTGTATGGAGCTGAAACATGAAAGCCCGATGAAAATGAACAAAAAAAAAAAAAATTGAATGCAAATAAAGTAAGAGCTTGCTTGATAGATATACAACAAATCTGTTAACCAGCGAGTTATATCAATCCAATGTACGTAATCGAGAAAAAATTCATTATTCGCGCATGAAATCCCAAATGATTTAAGCATACATTTGGTGATTACATAATAAAATTGAATAACTACTGGAAATTAATATTTAATGAATGAATTATATACATATTTAATTGATAGAAATTGAACGAGATGTCGAATATTTTCGTTTGCATAACCCTTAATATGACTATGTGTAACTATATTTGCATCCACTTCACATATTGCTATTATTATTATTATTAATATTAATATTAATATTGATAACACGACACGGCTTCCCAATTAAAATCGTTTCGAGATAAAATGCAAAATTATCTAAGAAAGTTTTTTACGAGTAGGATTAAACAATTATTATTCAAGTTGTTTCCAAATGATAAGCTTTGTAAACGAAAAACTATTCATCCATCTATTCATCAAAAATTCCTTCTATTCACGCTTGCATCACCTCAGGTAACTAACAACCAATCAGTCAGTCAATCAGTCCGTCAATCCATTAGACAGGAGTATTCACATAGGCTGAAATATGGTGTATGTTCTCTGGAAAGAGGTTAGCTTCGTTGATTCATGCTAAGGAACAGACCTACATATTTAGGTTTAAGCACCTGCTTACAATGTAAACAAATTTCAACTCGAGTCACTTGAGGTACTTCTGTTAAATTAATGTGTTTCTCGCACCTTCTGAAGAATACTTGTGTACATGGCAAAAACTTTTGGTTTCTTCTTGAACTAAGCTCTTAGATAATGCGCTTGTAAGTCCTCCCAACCACCACAAACACACCCCTCATGTCACCCCCTTTTTTATGCACGGCATTCGCAGGCACGACATGCCAGCAATTTGTGACGTTTAAGGACGCAACTTGGAGGCAGCGACTTCTTGACAGGACATTAACTTGCACATGGATAAGTTGAAGTGGAAGACAGTGCGAACTGTCTAACTGTTTTGTGTCTCTATGTGTGTGTGCGAGTGTGTATGTGTGTGTCATATGACTGCTCTGATGATGATTCATGATGATGATCTTTGCCTTTGCCTTTGCCATTGCTTGCAGTTTTTGCCTTGGCTATTTTCGTTGTCATTTTTCACTCGCAAATGTTGTGTGTGGTGGGCAGTGAGGGGTTCGGCTGTGGAATGTATTCTACGACTGATAGCAATGTTTGCCTTCCGACCTGCCCGCCGGCCGCCTTTTTCGACAGCCTATTAGTTTTTATTATTTGTTGCAATTAGTTTTCGGCCTCGACAGGGCCCTCGTCTGTTGTGCACGGCCCGACGCGGCTCGGCTCAGCTTTTATGACACTTTTGTGCGCATTTTTCAACGGAATGAGCGTCATCTGTTGCCGCTGGGCTGCTGTTTTTCTCGCTGCCATTGACAAAAGCCAAACAACAGCAACAGCAACAAGAATAACGACAATAAGTGCGAGCTGCCTGATATCTATGATAAATTATGGCCAAAAGTCAAAGTCATCAATCAGCGGACCATGTTCTATTTGCCTCGCTCGTGGCCATTTGCCATTTGTGTAGTATGCACAACGACGGAGCCACGCCCACGCCCACGCCCACGCCACGGCCTACGCCAAGGTTTCTGTTAAGGAGGGAAGACATTGTACATCTGCTAGCCAAAAGGATTAAATATAAATCAGCAGTGCGTTGTGTAGCTCAGGTGTCGCACATTTCGATTTAATTTTCATTAAAATTCAGGCATTAAATATGCAAAAGGTAAACTGCGGCAACCGACCGCTTTGGGCCCCCACCGCATCGGCCTGACCGAAGCCCATTAAAATTCCTTAAAGACCAGGCCAGAACACGGCTTGGCACGACTCCTTTTCATTTTCGAGTGCTTATTAATATTGCAAAGCACCAGAGCCAGGATTTGCGGACATTATGATGCGGTGAATGCGAATTTATGCGACTCGTTGCCCGACCACCCCACGTCCAACCCTGCTGGCTGCAGCTATAAAATTCTCTCGCCCAGCTTTTGCCTTTTTAATTATGCATTTTTATCTGGCAACAGTTGCCGAGTGGGCCAAGCAAAGCCATTTTGGCAGCTATTTTTGCCACTTAGCTATATCAACGGCACATCTATTGCATTAACAACTCTTCACTGCTGTCCCACATGGCGTATGCGCAATTTATGAATCGAGCTCTCAGCACATTGCATTGATCACCTCTGAACAGCCGTCGAGTTGAATGAGCGTTCTCGTCAGTGCTTGGCACTTGTGCAACGCCCCCCTCAGCCACATTCAGTGCACGAGTGCCCCTCTCTGCAAGAGGGCAGACACGGTAGCTGCCGCCTGTCAAGTTGTAGACGAAAAATCCTTGACATGCATTGATGCTGTCAACCGCAGGTTTCTGGCACTCACAATTAGAATCAGTTGTAGTTCAAATAAGTTTGATTTTAGGAATTATGAAGCAGATGATAATTGAATGACCTTTAATCAGAAATCTGGATAAAGAGTGTATCAATGAGACAATATTATATATTGAATGATATGTGCCTATTTGCATCTTCTCCTTTTTCTTTATTTTATAGATTCAATCTTTCATTCTTCCCCTCTGTATATATTTTATAACCCTTTCAGCTTTGTATTATATCGCTAACAGTGTAAGAACTTGAGCTAAATGTCTGCTTGTCCCATCCCCTGGACACGTACTTGAATCAAGCTTAAAATGAATTGAAACCTTTTTTACCTCAACACCTACGCAATTTACCTTCACCGTGCCATACCGTGGTCCCTCCTGGCCGCTGGCGCATGTTTTAGATATGCAATGCGGATGCCTTTGGGAAATTAACGGCACATTTTAAGAGCACCGTCAACGCTCGCTTAAATGTCTTTCATTGTGGCAAGACTTCAGGGAGTATTGCGCAATCAGCGAAATTTGCACAATTTTAAGATGTGTGTCGTCAACTGGAGATTGAGAAAAGGGAAATAGGTGAGAAGGTAGAGAAACCCGCAGAAAAGAAGAACAAAGGCTTAACAAATATTTGGGGATTCATTTACATTTTGACATATCGGTTCTCAACCTAAATCATTTGGCTTGTAAGGAAATTTGAGAAAAGAAATTAAAGAAATCTGCAAATCCAAAAATAAAGTGTTAGAAATAATAATTTTAAAAATGAGCACAGTCATCGCCAGATAAACTGTCCAAGTCACTTTGGCAACTCAACAGTCAAGATTCGAGTTCGTCTTATCAGGCAAGTTGTTGAATGTCGGTTTGTTTTTGCCGCAGATCAGCGATATTTTAAAACATACTCACTAAATTATAGTTTACAATAAATTAAATATCTAATCACATGCAGCTTGTTCTCATGCTTAGCAATAGCTTAACGTGTAAAAGCTGATAAAAATGAAAGAAAAATTTTAGATGAAGAAGGTACCTTCAAGGTAGGCAAATATTGCACTTGTTTTCAGTCAATTCGAACTATGGATTCATAGTTTACACTCATTTAAAGATTTTATTATATAGAGCTACGATTTTTAAACGAGTTTATACTATTAAATTGCACACAAAATTCGCGGTATACCTTCACAGCACTTAAATCTGTCATGAAAATGTGAAGTTGAAAATTACATCATGTTATGCCCGGCCAGAGCCGATAAACAGCCTATAAATCACTCACTTTGATCTCATCGATATTTTCCCAGTGCAACAATTTTATTTCGTTGCATTTTGGTGCGCATAAATCAAGTTGCATGTGGAGTGCTGCGCGGGGTGCGCAACCCAATCAACCGACTTGCAACAATGCCAGCTTTAAATACCAACGACGGCATAATTTATGATGGTACGCAGATTCCACAGAGTCGCATCGACCGGAGACAGATGTGACATCTACAATGACCAGGACCACTGGGCGCGAATGGAGTGTCGAATTTTGATAAAGGCTGCCGGAATTTGAAAACATCTTTCAAAAGTTGAGTTATAGGCTGAGTAATATTAGGGATGAAGCTCTAGCAAGTCTATAAAACATTTCAGGGCATATATTGGAACACTTTAAGCAAGTTGGCAGCCCTTAAAATATAACGCTATCAAAGGGGATTAGAAACACCTCAAATTGGTGTTCCTATGAAAAGTGCAATAAATATTATATTATATTAAATATATTAACTCCAAGCTAGTTGCCAGCTCACAAATAATTTAGATAGATCAGAGCAGACATCCCTTAAATTTGGCCAATTCATTGGTTTCAACAACATGACTAACAAGGTGGCTTCATTCTTTCGACTAATCTCCTTGAATGTAACAGAATCAAAACTTAAAATTGGTATAACTATAAAGAATATAGTAATTACTTTCTTCAAGCTATACCCATCGGGATTAACAATTACACGCTTCAATCTTGTAAGCAGGTTGGCAGCTCTCCCATTGACAGGATCACATATATTTGTGTACATGGAATATTCTATGTACTCGTAGTCTTGTGTGCGAGTGTGGGTGAGCTGAAATATAGAAAAAGTTGCAGTTGAACTTTTCAGCATTTGTCAGAGAGTCAGAGGATTTGTTTGCCTTTGGGGGCTGGCCAAAGCCAACAATTTTGCTGGCTGGTCCGCTCCTTCCGTCGTAGTTTTGTATTTGTTTGTTTATTTTACGTTCGCCCCACTATTTGTTTTCTTTCCAATTTTGTAATTTCAAACTTTTTCTATTGATTTCTTGGCACGCATGAACACCTTCAGCAACAGCGCCGATGACGACAGCAATTGCTATTACGAGTCCTGCGGATGGATGCGAACGGATGTGGATGCGGGTGATTCGAAGACAGCAAGTTGCAAAGTTCTTAGAGCACAGGGGGGCCAAGAGACGAGCACTCAATTTAAGTTGTGGGCGAATGGGATTGCCTTGAAGCTGCAGCTGCAGCAGCAGCTCCTTCGTCTTGACCATGCGTGGAAATGCACAATTTAAAAGAAAACAAAAAAAAAGCAGCTAGAAAGATAGAGAGAAACTTTCTAATGCACTTAACACTCTATTTCGCAGCCAAAAACTGTCAGCGGCACTTTTCAACATTTATTAATGTGTCAATCGGATGGAAACTTGTTTCTGCCCTCTACACCCATTTGAACCTTTATATTTTCCACGGAAATTCTTAAATAATTCATATGAAGCGCACACAATATATCTCACCTCAAGCGAAAATCTTCAATAAATAAAAACTTGACGGTCAAGGGCCTTACAGGATCATCTCTGGCGAATTCTGCTTGGTGCATATAAATGAATAACTTAATGATGTCTGAAGCTCCAAGAATAATTTATTTTAAAAACTCAGCTTCATCGTCGAAAAAAAATTCCAAAGTGGGCTGAAAGTTTCCGGACTTGCTTTCGACCCATAAAATTCAGATTCAAATCATTTTTTTATAATAAGTAATATAATATGATTAGATCCTTTTGTTTTTTGTTACTTTTCATGAGTACAATAACATAATAATAAAGTCTAAAAAATTCCTTTGATTTTATATACTTTTTTTTAATACATTATCTCTACTATTTCCTATTTCAAAAAATTTTACTTCATTTAAGAAACCTTATGCCTGCCTTTTCTCATCCAAGCTAAAAGCTTACCTACAAAATAGTTGAGTATTAATATTCTAATGTTTAGTTGCCATTTGCAGCTCGCAGCGTGACTCGCTGCAACTTTAATGCTCAGCGAGTGTTCATCAAATATTCCAACAAATTATAAAAGCAAAAGTCGCAGCACAAAACGATTACATGACTCGAACCCCCAGTGGAAATCAGCCACAGAGGGCAGCAAACCAACTGCGGAGTAATTCCTCGAAATGCACGTCTCCCCGCCTAATGGCGATTAGGTAAATGAAAACATTGCGTGCTGGCGACATTTTATATGCGACTGCTTGTCGGGCACAGGGCGCCGCTTTATTTGCTATATTTCATGCCTGCCTGCACTTATCTCCAATTGTTCATCACACCCACCCGGCAGAGGCACCCATTGGGTCAACTGCGTCTGCGATTGGAACTGGGACTGGGATTAAAACCGAAACTGTGGGGCTGGCCAAATGTCATTTCAGTTGGCAGCAAGCTTCGTTTCAACTTTACGTCCTAATTACTCGCACAACACAAAAACGCCACTTCAATTTGAATTAAAATGAGTGGGCAACACCGCAAGGCTAACAGACCATGGGATTTACCCATCGCCCATGGTGGGTCACAGCTGGCGCCACAGTTTTTAATTACCGCCTACACAAAATTACCGCTGCACTCCGACCACGAAAAAATCTATTAATTGCCGACTGTGTGGGGCGTCGCTTGTAATGGTTTATAATCGATTTAAGCAGCGCCATTATGGGGCCCCTTTCTAAATTGCATTTTCGACTGTGACAAATGGGATTTATGTTGTACAACTTTTTAGATTGTTAGGACAGCGGACTATGAGGTTATGCCTAAATATTACTTATATAGACAGGGTGCAAACATGTTCTTTGGACTTAAATACAAATAAATATGGGGCGATTACATAGATGTGTAGAAATTTGATCGGACTTAAATAAACTGACACTTGCGCTAATTGTAAGCCCCTAGTCAAAGAAAGTATTTTGTTCATTCTTATATTTATTTATTTTCAGGAAGGGTTTTTGTGCCTTCTTCGATTTTCAATACTTCTGCCTAAGATTTAGTATGTTATATTGGAATAATTGATTGATTACATGAGAATCAATCGATATTCGGCCGCATTGGTTAACCCGTTGGATTGCGGTTTGCTCCCTTTTCAAAGTGAACTTCCAATTAGAAGCTGTTGCATGTAGCAGTTGACCATCAAAATCAGTCTAGTATAAGAGACATATTCCTTTCTCTCAGTCTCCGTCTGTTGTCGTCCCTTTGTCACCATGTGCACCACCATCATGGATGGACTGAGGTTAGCTCGTTATTGTTGCCACTGGCTTCGCCGTCAATTGCAGCTGACTGCACCACAAAATTCAACGCAATTTGTAAAATGAAATCGATTCAATTGATTGTTGACTTCGCCAAACACACACACACACACACAAACAGAGAGATGCACACACACACATGTGGCATTGTGTGTCCCTTATAAAGCACTGGATGCCATCCTGCAGGAAGCAAGTGCCAGCTACGGTGACAGGTGTCTGAGGGGTGAATGTGTTCAATGTTGTTGTCCTTTGCCGGCCTTTATTCAGTGTGTGTGATTGTGTTTGTGTACGTGTGTGTGTGTGTGTGTGTGTGTTTTGCACTTTGCTTGATTAAATTTCAATATTTACTAAAATGTCGCTGAACTCTTTTTGACAGCTCTGTAAATTTCATAACCAGAATGGACATAAAATATGGTCAACAGTGTGTAAATTTGAACATGACAAGGACATAAAAGGACATAAGTGAAATGAAGAGAAACCATTCGATTTTTTTCCCCAATCACAATTTGCTATAGTTTGTCAAGTGTTTACAAGAGTTTTATTAAAGCGCAGTCTCAGATCAAACTACAAATTCATTTTTTATGC
This sequence comes from Drosophila virilis, assembly GCF_030788295.1. Classification (NCBI taxonomy): domain Eukaryota; kingdom Metazoa; phylum Arthropoda; class Insecta; order Diptera; family Drosophilidae; genus Drosophila; species Drosophila virilis. The sequence continues at coordinate 11,853,870 of NC_091546.1, read as the reverse complement.
AGTTAATCAGATTTAAATGGAATTTTGCTTTTCATAAAATATTTATAAATATTTTCATTTGTCGATAAATATTATTGATGGCTTTTGAATATTACTAGGATTCGAATATTGATAAGTTTTAACAAACAGAAACTCATGCCATTTAAAATTATATATGTAGGATGAGATCCTGCTACTTTTCTCAAAACACATGCATACATATTACATTAGGTTCTTAAAAAACGTTGATTTTACTATCACAATTGACAACTAATATTTAGATTTACACTTTTGTCGCTTTAGTTTGGTGTCTCTCAAAAAAAAAAATATTTTGCATGTTTGATAACAACTTGTTGCTTTGAGCAGATAATATTATTAAACATGGATCCTATTGAAGATAGGTAAGTTGTATTTTTGAGAATTCGTAGCTGGGTTCTACTAATCGTACATCAGTGTGTGTCTTGATAACGATAATGAAAAGCTTGTCGCTGTTCGCAATAATAATAATGCCGAGGAAACAACAGCAGTTTGTTTAGAAGTAAATGAGGTTCCGAGTAGTATCAACGACGAAGATCAAAATGAAAAGATTAAAGGCTTAATCAAGATTGAGTTGCATGGGGAATTGGATTTTCCAGGATATGCACAACTTGGAGAGTTGACTCAGTTTGATTTCCATGAGGAATTGGATTATCCAAGTCGTATCCAAGAAGCTCAAAATGAAAATATTGAGGATTTGGTACAGTTTGAATTGCATGAAGAGTTTGATTATCCAAGTCGTATCAAAGATAAAGATCACGATGAAAAGATTAGAAAGTTGATTCAGATTGAGTTCAACGAAAACCCTTATGATATAAAAGAAAAGGCACAAGATGAAAGTATGAAAGATTTGGTTAATGATGACAGTCCCTGGTACGAAGAGGAGGAACCAGTCTATAAATTTGGCAACTCGAAGCAAGTAGAATCAGAGTATATTGATTTAGACTGGGACTTTAGTTTTGGTAATACCAAAAGTGATGACGATATAATTGGAGATTTTGTCAAAATTGACTTTCCCAAGGCAGAAGATGGTAGCGTGAGCGGTATCTACAGCGGCGATATTGATTTATCCAAAATGGAAAAACTTTTCGAGACATCGGAGATACTTTCCTTGAAAGAAACTCTCGAGCTAAGCGGCTTTGAAGATGCGCAGGAAAATCCGGTATGCTCCGATACCCACTCTGTCGAGGGTAGTTGTTGCATTGACAATGAAACACCCATAATACCTGACTTTGAAATTGATTATGATAACATTTATGAGAACATCGCAAACGCGAGCAAAATTGAAAAGCACCTGCAGCTGCTTTATAGACCCTTCACCTGCCTCGTAGACGTCAGCTGTCGTTTCAGCCTGTACGAGCTGGCGATTCTTTTGGATGACGCCCGCTATGAGCCAGCCCATCATCCGGCATTGTTTGTCCGCCTACGTAATCCTAGTGCCGAGATAAAGATATACTCTGGCGGCAAAATAACCTCCATGGCCCTGACAGCAGTTTCCGCGCGCACAGCTCTGCTAAAGGTAATCCACATGGTCGAGGAGCTTGACTACAAGGCGGACATCACGCACTTTTGTAAGAACAATGTGCATGCTTCCTTTTGCCTGCCCTTCAAAATTGACCTGGAAATGCTGAGCGAATTGCATAGCGAACAGATTTCCGCTAATCGTGAGGTCCGACCCTTCATCACCTACAAAATCGATGGGACAGCAATCAGATTCGCAGTGTTCGCCAATGGCTATGTGCTCGTCCTGCACTCCAAGCAGCACAGCGAGACTCGAGCGGCCATAGCTGGCTTTCTGCCGATCTTGGCGCAATTTCAGAACGGTTACCTAACTCCCTCCGAGAAGTACGGCACCCTGTGTGGCGATATCTCGTTTAAGCTGCTGTGGGAACGCAAGCTCGAGGAGGATAAGGAGGGTGTTTTACTCTATTCATGAGGGCTGCTTTTCTACAGTATTTCTTTGTCGTTCTTCTTTTTTTTTGTTTCAAAAATGCTGTGAACATTTGTCATAAACCAAACTTGTGTAGTACGTGCACTGTTTACACTCTGAAGTTTGGGGCGCACTCGCCAACTTGTTTAAATACGTGATTTATTTACCATCCAGCTGCTGCTACGACTGCGACTGCGACTTCTACTGCGACTGCGAATGCTGCGGGGCCATCACTTTACTGGCGGTTGGTTCTGGTAACTGAATATAGGGCTATGTACAACTCGAAAGCCACGCCAAAGTTGCCAAACACAACCAGCAACACACAGCGCACACACACACACACACAAACACACTCACACCTCCACAAATAGAAGAACAACATACAAATTGCAACAGAAGTTGCCGCAGAAGTTGCAACAACTGTAGCTGCAACAGGCGCATACATAAATAACGCAACACTCTGCGCAACACAATCAGTTGAAGAAGATGTCACATTATGCGGGCACAAAACTTGCTCCAAATACGTTTTAGACGTGCTAAAAGCACCTACTACTCGGCCTTAAATGGCACGGAGTCGTGGGCACTGCTCTAATTTTGATTTTAGAGATCTTATCTTAGTCGGAATCGAGTCTATTTAGCGATATGTTAGTATACATCAAAAGTATACTTATTTTTAATTGTTAAACAATCTATGCCAGCTGCATATCAATTTGGCGATGAATTCCTTCGATTACCTTCCGAATCGTCCAAAATTAACTCTTGAAGAACGCCGTTTTCTAGATGGAAGAGTTTTTGTACCGCAATTACCTCAGAGTTAAAACCGTGCGCACCCAAACCGTAATTTTGAATACAATGTCTGTATATTTAGTCATCTGACTAATCAAATAATCAAAGTATTGGCAATTGCATTAGTTGAGAACACAAATGTTGCTCTACATTTATGTAGCTAATCAAAGATTATGTTATCAGCATTAATTGGTTAATAATCATCTGCGCAATAAAATAAATATCGAAATCAAACCGCTGATTAGCAAAAACATTTATTTATTTATGCATTTTTCGGTATCGCATAATGCGCAGTTCTTTATTGCGCATAGCCAACATAAATAAATTGTAGATAAGTTTCCATTTGAAAATGTTCAACAATTGCATGTAATGCGGTCCGTTTTGGTATTAGTTTTTGGTCATTAAATGTTGGCAAGTTGCCAAGTTGCCGACAGTCCGACCGTCGGACAGTTCGACTGTCCGACCATCGACGCCCATTTTAGTCGCATCATTTGGCGCCAGGCGTTCAAATAGAAATAGCAAAAAATAAAATTATTCTAGCATATCGGTTAAGCATTGCTGAACACGTACGATATTATGGCACATACGAGTAGGAAAAACGAGAAAAAAATGTATATATAATTCCCTGACAGCAATTTTACACAGAGAGCAAACAATGCATTGGGGCATGCCCCATATGTTGTTTCTGTTTCAAATGGCCTTTATAATGTTAAAAGGGACAAATTAAAACAAGAAGCAAGATATACGAGCATGTGACATGCTGAAATTAAAATAATTGCGTCTGTTATACCATCCGATTCAATTCTAAACAAGTAGGAATCTTTTAGACGGACAATATTAGCTGCACAATACTCTGTTTTTGCAAAATGTAATGATAATTGCAGCTGTTTATCTCTTAATTCTTCACACGATGCACCAGATGAAAACCGTCCTCCAAACTGACTAAAAGGAGATCTTAGAATACAAGATCATAAAGTAAGAGATAAGCTGAGCTTATGTAAGTTATTGAAGCCATTCGATCCGCAGAGTTGGAAAACAATCTATTTTGTATGGCATTCGATCAGCAGATGAGATGGGATCCATTAAGAACTTTTTATATTAGAAAAGTGACAAATGGATGCTGTCTTTATATTTAATAAAATAAAGATTACTTTATGTGACAAGAGAAAAGTTTGGAATAAATTAGTTCAATTTATTGTTTGTTCTCATTCTCATATGAACTAACAATATGAACATTTGGCATGCGGTGTCACGTTTCAGATGACTGAACGATACTTGAAAGCAAGTGCGTAATATGAAAGGAGCATGTTGTTCATACTAGCTGCTGCTGCTTGATATGTTTAGCACACACGTGCATATACACATACATATACTGTATGTATAGCATACTTATGGGGGCTGCTTTGTGTCGAAGAGCTGTGACCAGGGCCGAAACGCCAAAAAGCTGCTTCAATTTAATTTGACTTTGATCGCCAGCTGACGCAGTTGGTGTCATCCCCATGTCATGTACTCGTCCTCCGGCTCGCATATACATATAGAAAACAGCCCTATTAGATGGGAGCTTGTCGCATTTTGTTTATGGATATGTTCGCAACATCCGCGCAAGCTGTGCACAAATTACAAAACGACTCAAATATCGTATTCAGAACATTTTGTAATTTCAATCAATGAAATTTATGAAATTTGTATCAACAGTTAAATATTTATCACAATATTTTTTATGCTCTTTTGCAACGTTCTTTTTCAATCAGTTTTTTAGGCACTTGAATGTAATACTCTTTTACACTTGAGTTGGTTTATGGAAAATTTCATTTTTATAGCATTGCGTTTATAAACGAAGACAGTAGGATATATTTTTTTGCCCCATCAAGATTATTGTTGCTCTTGTGTGTGTTGTGTATTTTTTTTTTTGTTTTTTCATCTACTCTGCGAGTCTTTAAAATGTAAATACATAAACACAAAGTTGTGTATCTCATGTCGAATGTGGGTTGTGTTTTATTGCCAAAAGTGCTGCGAAGTAGCTGAAAACTTCATAAATCACAAAAGTTTGTTTGGCCATGAAAAGGCTTAAGGGTTTATCAAAATGAAAATTTATTGGTGCTCAAATACTTGGAATTTTAGATTTATGTATTTTCGTTTCCCTTGTCACTGGCCTTAGGAAATACGCATAACATCGATATCTCGTAACATAAAAACGAGCAACAAACTCGAAAAGAGATTTGCTCGAAACAAAACGAAAATAGAAACAAAACCCAGCTCTACGCAATTTCCATCACAATGTTAATGCAATTCTCTCCTTATCGTAACAGTAGAAAATTGCTGTTAATTTCAATTTACGAGACAGTTTCAGAAATGCTTCGCTGCAATGCAGGCCAATTTGGCCAGGTAAACGATACCAATTACACGTATTCATTACAATTGAATCCGATTGCGGGTCAGTTATGCTGCAGCAACACAAATACAAGCAACTAAGTATGCATTTTTTGTTAGATTTGAAGTTGTTTCCATTGCTGTATCCTGTGCACATTAAAAATAACTAGAATGATAAAAAGAAACTGAGGTCGACCTCATCTAGATTATTTCTAGCGGAAAGAGGACCTCGGATACCAAACATAGATAAGGTTTGTTTCGGGTAAGAAGTTTTCTGCTCAAAACAGGAATCTCTTCCAAGCTATTTAAAACGCAACGCCAATTCTTCTGGAAACAGCTTGTTCTCTTATCTATATATAAATCAAGTGAATGCAAGGTGTATTGATTTTCCGAGGGTTTTATATTGGTAACCAAAACCATCCAAAATCTATTTGATATCTATCCCAACCAAAGTGTCTCGAAATACCCAGAGATTTCCGTGTCAGACCTTACTACAGCGTATCTCCTAGTCGAGCACTCTCAGCTGTTATACTCTCACTTGCTTTTAGCATCATTTTTCAAAGCGACTGCGTTTCCTGCAGCATTCTGTTGCCAAGTGAAGCAGCTGGCATTAATTTTCATTTAAATTCCGCTTGTTAAATATGCAAAACTCTCTTTGTGGTCCAGTTGGGCAGCACGGAACCCGCAGCCCAGGCACCAGAACATTTTCTCACCAATCTCTGACAGTTGCCTGTTAACGAACCAGTTGCCATTGCGAGTTATTATTAAAATTGCAATGCTCCGTTCTCCACACCTTGGCCGAGTGTGTGACGTAAAATCTTTGTGGCTTCTCACAAAGTTGCAATTGTGAACAATTTCTTTTTGTGTCTTTGTGGATGTTTGTGGCCACAGTCTGTGATAAAGTATTTATGGAAATCTTAATGAAATGATAAGAGTCTCGCATTAAACAAGCTGCACATAAAACTGTATATTTCCGGGCACATCGGATTGCATGTTAATCGAAATTGTGAGCGACAGAACTTTCACAAACTATTTTTCCATAAATTATACCCATTGATAATTGTTAAAGAGTGTAACCGACTTTGTAATTGGCTTCAAATTCAATACAAATATCTTTGGAGCTTGTAAAATCCCTCCGGTCCAGTGGGGTACAACATAATATAAAGTATTATTATAAAAAATGTACCGCGCAAAGCCGGATAATAGTGAAATATTTTATATGCATTTGAGCACATATGTAAGCTAGGCTATGCTCTGTTAAAGGGTAACTTCTAGTTGCTTTTTCAGCTGTTCTACTTGGGCATTAATTATGAATAAATACTTATTCGCAACTCCAGGCAGCTAGTATATAAGTATTTGAGAATTATGCATTTTGAGCGCAATTATAAATGCAGTGGGTGACTTGGGTGTCGACCACAGGAGCTGTGGCAATACCAGTTCAACCTAATCTTCAAAGCAACCACAACCCTTTTTAGTTGCCATCCAAGTAGAGAAAAAAGTGGATAATTTTTAGCTTTGAACGCAGAGTCCCCCGCTGGCTAGAATACATAATTCATAAACCGGCAGCCATTTGAACTGCGCCCACAATGCTTCTCCGCAGAGCAAGGGAGCGATAGACAAGGACAGTTGAATACAGATATAGTGTGCGAAAGGGTTAGAGCCAACTTTGACGGTTCAACTTTTTAATCGGATTCCACAGCTCGATTGCCACCACATCAGCAGCTACCATCGGCACTTTCTCAGCGGTTTACTAAGAAATTTTGACAAAAAGTGCTTCGGGCCACGAAGTTTGCCTACTTCCACAATTTGAAATGGAGAAATTTTGTACTATTTACCCCAGCCCTGAGATGCGAACTGAATTATCTTATGCATGTAAATCAGAAATTAGCTGAGAGTATATATTGTGCAAGAAAATGCACTTACTTTTCTATTACGAATTTTGTAACTCATATATATTCTTGAACGGTATCAACAACCGGGTTCTATACATTACAGAGCTTAGCATTTCAGTTTCAGGAAAAAGTTATGTCAGAATCGACCTAATCAAATCACTGTATCATTTGGCTGACAATAATTCTCGGTCAAAAATTTTGTTTATACATGTTTCATTAAATATAGCTCGTTTGAAGTCAATAATTTTTTCTTGTTGGTATTGCACTTGGCTAATTTTTTGCTTCCTTATACACATGAGCCATTATTCCAACGTTCGACTGACAAACGCATTTAAACAGTCATGCAACTTAATTGTTTATATGATTTATTGGCTTACTAAAAGCCCGATTGAATATGTTTAGGTCTTAAAGTGTATTTTAGCTGTGCGGCACAGTGTGGATTGAAAGTTCTTGAGTTGCGGTATGCATTCGCTGGAGCGTGTGACCGCACGTTGCCTGTTCGGCATCTACTGGTGGATGGGTCTGGTGCCCCTGCCGCTGAGTTCTCAGCTTTTATGGTTGCTGGTTGCTTTGCTTGTACGTTGCATTTGGCTTGGCTACTATCTGATGATGCTGTACATTGGTGTCTTGTATTTATGGAATGATAAGGGACTGAACATCAGCTACATCAGTGGAACGACTCTTTTCATAGGCTACTCATTGCTGGGACTGCTGATACAGGCGGAGAGCGCACTGAAGCATCGAACCTACGCGCGCTTTGACATTTTGCGAGTTCAGTTGCGACTACGGATGCAGCGTCTGGGCATGTCGCGGGGCTGTAGCCGAGCCTGGCGCCTGCTACTGCTGCTGGGCACACAGATCGGCAGCGATGCGGCCAGATCCTGGGCCAATGCACATTATAGCATATCACCTGTACACATTATTTCCCTGCCCCAGAAGTGGCTGCTGCGCCTACGCTACGTCCAGCTGCTGTGGCAGGTCATGGAGCTGAACCAGCGTGCCCGCCAGCTGCGCCATTCGCTCCTTGGCCTGGCCGCTGGCAATGACCTCTGGCAGCCGTACGGCTCGCAGGAATGGCAGCAGCTGCAGACGCTGCGACTAAGCTTTGACCGCATCTACGAGTGCTACGAGGCCTTCAGCGACTGCTACGGCTGGGGCATGCTGGGGCTGCAGATGATGTGCGGCCTGGAGTTCGTGTCGAATGCCTACTGGATAATCACGGAGGCCTACATGACACAGCGGGTCTACATGCTCATCTACAATGGCAACAGCTGCTTTGCCATGGGCACACTTATCGTAGCGCTCTTCTGGTATGGCGACGCAAGTGCCAATAATGTGAGTATAATCTACAGCTCGAGATCACAGATGATCGCGCTATATAATTGAACTACAACCCCCCAGCTTTAAGCCCGCACTCCTCAAAGCATTTATTATCTTCGACCCTATTGTTTCCTATTGATCTGCGAGGAAAACAAAAAACGCAAGAGAAGAGCCCAACAAGTTCGCCACAAGCCACATTTAGGGTATTAAAAAACACGCTATAAAAAAGTAAAAGCTGTCCCGTTGAGCCACCTAATTGATCCGATAATCTCTAAGAGAAAGGAAAAAACTTGAAATTACTTCAATAATTATGACAGTGATGAATTGGTTGAGCTTTGACCTGTGAGCATGACTGACACAACAGAAGCTGACTCCTTCTGCCTGGTCTTGGCACCCAGTTAACAGTAGACATGCAGCTCTTGAGCGGATCGGTGTTGGCGAGGGAACTTTTTCACCTGGTGCTGTGTTTATTTGGTGTGCGATGGAATGCGCGGCTGCATCGGCTGCAGTTCGTGCCCTTTGCACTTTGGCTCTGCTGGTTTGTCGTGATTTGGTTAGGTGCTGCAAGGAATATAACACTATTTCCGGATTGCAAACTCGAGTGTCTGATTGCACTCTCAATGTTTGTTACGGTGACCCTAGCACATGGCATCATTTTACTGGACACCTTTCTGCAGCGTCGCACACATCGCCAGCTCGAACTGCGTTTGGATGTTTCCCGTTTGGAAGTACAGAATCAGCGACATGTGTTGCTGCGCGTATCTGGCGTCGTTGTGCCCTTTCTGGTGGTTCACAGTCTGATCGTCTGGTCGAAGATAGGTCTCGCGTCGCAGTGGTATACGCCAATCTTTTGGTTTGCCTCGCCCAGTGACTGGGGTGTGCAGCTGAAGATGATTGCGTTTCTTTCGGACGTCTTGTTGGCCAATGAGCGCGTTCTCTGTGTGCAACAAAGCCTGAAGCAGCTGACCCGACAGCCCAACCACGGCAGACAGTCGCCGAGTGTGGTGTCAGTGATCAGATTTAAGGAAATGTACCGAGAGCTGCATCACCTGTTTGTGCAGCTTAATTTCGCTTATGGCAGCAGTTTGCTTATTATTTTCATAGTATTATTCTTCAACTTTCTGTTCAACTCCTTTTGGCTAGTTAGACACACACTGACCCGGCTTAAGAGTCCAGTCTATATATACATACATTTGGGCTGTTTACTCAACCTAGGACTGCTGCTCTCTGCGACCTGTTGGCACTGCCAGCAAAGCTTTAATCATGTGAGGCATAATCCTACATTTGATTTTATTTAATGTTCTAAAATTCTATTTTTATAGAGTCGCCAGATCGGCTGCTTGATACCCAAGCTAGTGAACCCTATGGGTAGCAAGCGCTACAACGATTTGGTCAGCGAGTTCCTGTTGCAGACTTTGCATCAACGTTTTGTTGTGACGGCCAAGGACTTTTTCAGCCTCAATTTGCACCTGCTAAGCAGTGTCAGTTAAACGCTTAACCTTTTTTTGGGGGGGGGAATAATAAGGTTGTCCCTTCTCTTCTTGCAGATGTTTGCCGCTGTGGTTACTTATCTGGTTATTCTCATACAGTTTATGTTTGCCGAGAAAAGCTCCCAGGCTACACCCAGGCCGGAGAAAATGACAACCAATGACTAACAAGCGGTTGTGAAATCCTTTCAAAAGCGCATAAGAATATAAGAACAATTTACAACTAAAAATTATCTCAATACACAAACTTGTTCTTTAAGATGAAGTACACATATACATAAATAATATTCAGATATATAAATATATATATTCCCTGCTTTATACAGTTTTCAAGCTTATTCTACGTGTTCTTAACCTGATATACGTGTTTAGAGGATAAAAAGGACATGCAAAGAAAATCAGAGCGAGCTTATATATATACACCAGCTCTCTTGCTCGAGAATTGCATCCTAAGTATCCTAGTTTAATTCCAATAAAAAATAAAGCATCACAGATGTGCTTCAGGGCTTTTATTCTTACAATTCCCAACCACGTTTAACACAGACTCATTGACATGGTTTGGCTCAAGCCGCAAAGATTGTTAACACAAAGATGCTTCCTATGTCACCGCAACAGCTCAGCTCAGCTCAGCTCTTTGTTTTATTTTTTTTTTTTTTACATTTCTGTGAACTACAGTAGACACTGATGGGAAGGACTTAAAGATAGCGCATCTGCTGCCGTAGCTCACCAACCACATGTGCCTTAATTATTTATGCCGCCCACAGAGCGTTTTTTGGGCTTGGGCGTCTCGAGTGCCCACATGGAACTTAGACTACATCAAGTTTAGTTATTCTTAAGCAGACAAAACTACTTCACGCATATTAAACTGGCATTTCACAGGCTGAAAAACTTTTTCTAATATGCAAATTCATGCCGAATCCTTGTGCATGCCACAGAAAGGATAAAGTGGCGCCAGCAGCAGGGGCACATCCTTGAATTAACACGTGCGAGTTCGCATTAATTTGTAAACTGCTCGGGGGGCCTACACCAAGCTGGTGCTATGTTGCCTGTGTTTTATCAGTTCAGAGATACTAAGAGATTGAGAGACAGAGCAAGAGAGAGAGAGAGGTAGAAAGCCAGAGAAAGAGCTTGGGAATATAGTTTTTGTCGTTAGCTATGCAAATGCCGAGACATGTAAATATTATTTACCACATGGCCAGATGCTCGAAATGTAACTGTGCCGCCACTTCTCGTGTTAATTAACATAAAACAACTAAAACACTCGATTTATAAATATGTATGAGCCCCAAGCATTAGTGCACTAAACTATTTTTATATGCTGATCATGTTGAAGAGGTACCAAAAATTGACATGCGCTTGCACTGGATAGAAGACGGCTCTCACTTGGACTCCATAATAGGGTCTAGACCAACTATATGGACTTATTGAATGTAGGAAGATCTCGAAGAGACTCGTCTAAGTCCAGAAAGTCGTAGATCCTAGGAAGCAGCATGACTATCTTAGAACCTCTTATTTAATATAACCAAAAAAAAAGTTTCTATGAAAACCAGGCAACCATTGAACTGCTTGTCAAATTTGGATTGTTTTGCAAGTCATTGCAGGCTGTCAAAGTGCCAGCATAATATTAAAGAACGTACAGAGCAAAGTAGCGAGGTGGAGTTTCATTTTCTATTGAGTCGGAATTATCTATGCTAGAAGCAGCATGAATCCCAGCTTTGAAGAAATGTGGAATGGTTCTGGCTCCGTAAGTTGTTGTGAATCTGTGCTAATCGCTTGAGCTCTATCTTATTCAAGATATTCTAACAGCCGACGGGCAATGAGCTGGATGACGACATATTCGCATCGATGCAACCTTATCGAGTGCCCCTTGCGACAGCCGCGGGCAGCGATGCGCAAATGGCGATGGCCTACAGGAAGGCACACGCGTGGAATGTTTACGAGGCGACCTACGAAATGGAAATGATTAGCACAAAGACCATTTGCAGGAAGTGCCTGTTGCACGTAAAGGTCTGTCGCACATATGGCCACAACCTGAAGAAGTACGAGACAGACCTGCAGATGTCCAATACAGCTGAAAGCTGTAGAAGCAGAGACTGCAATTAGAGGGTATTCAAAGAACACAATTCCTCTTATAATATACAAGCTACAATTCTTTATTTATACGAATTAAACTACAAATAGTTCCTAAATCATCTTGGGCTGATTGGGCAACCGTATGCGGGCCATTTTGCTGGGCGGTGCGCCATTCTCTGGCAGATTGTTGCCCTCCATTTCGGCCAGCACCTGCTTTAGCTCGGCATTGGCGCCCACCTGGCAGTTGCGCCACGGCGGTAGCAAGAGGCTCGTGGTGGCCGAGGGGGTGGAGAGCGGCTGCACAATGGGTTTGGCCAGCAGCAGTGGGCCGAACTGGAAGTCGTCGGTCTTCTCCATTTTGGCAATACGTAAGTCTTTGACATCTATAAAGGTTTTGTTGTTCAGATTGGCAAAGCGACGCGCCTCGACTAATTGATTTCTGGCCATGGCTGGCAGGGCAAATCATGTTCAAAAGGAAAATGTTATCGTATAAATTGGCTTCTTACTGTATGATAAATCCAGTAGATAACGACGTGCATCTGGCTCGGCCTGAGCACCATAGCATTGCAGCACGTTGTCTATAAAGTTCAGATCGAATCTGAGATTCAGATTGGCCTCAGTTAATTTGTATTTAGAGTCCATGTGCAAAACTGAAACAGGAACAACTTTGACAGGCTGCAAACTCTGCAAGGCACTGTGTTCGAAAGTAATCGATAAGCAGAAGCGTTACCCAACACTGAACCGCAGTGTGGCAAACAGTTTTACAGCACTCTCAACTCTCAATCTTTTTTTTTAAATATCTGCACGTTGCAAAAGCAAGATAAGTTTTTGCGGAGTTAAGAGTTAAAGCTAATTGCTTTTTAGAGTGGACGAATTATTGGCAAATCCAACTTTTGGACTAATAAAAAGTTGCGTGCATGTATGAATATTTGATTCATTTTACAAAGCATTCAACTTTTTTGATGAATTTTCAATTTGAAGAGGCTTTTGTCTACGAACACCCAAACGCAACGATGAGGCGAATCATTTGGCAAAACTTTTTAAATATTCATAAAATTCCAGCAGACAACTTTCCAAATTTAATTAGTCAAATGAACGAAACGTTCAGCTCACTTCAGCTCAGATTATGCAGACAATAGAGTTTAGCCCTTAGAGATTTACTACTTATTTAGCATGGGACTCAGCTCAATTTAAAGTTTGAAATAGATTTGTAATTAATGCAAAAAAAAGCAACTAGCTTACATGTGAGAAGGCGTGCACTTTTCCGATTGCACACTGTACACTTTATGGCAAGAAAAAAGGACGAATAACAACGGCTAATGGCAAGCCATAGTTTAAATACCCTTATAAACTTGCTTCTATAAAAAACTTTGTTCCCAATCGATTGTTCCCAAAGGAAGGTTATAATAAAGTAGTTTGATTGTATAGCCATGCAAGGCAAATAGAAAGGCGCGTTCTTTTCGAGTTCGGTTGTTCGATCTAGTCGGTTCCGGAATATGAACTGCCTAAACAGAGAGATGGACTTATGCTTATGGCTTTAAAACATAAAGACTAGTTTACATAAAAACTGACAGACGGAGAGAAGAACTTGTCGGGGTCGGATATACCTTCTTTCATGTATTACAAACAAGAGCATAGCAGCAGAAAAGAATAGAATAAAAAACCAGTAACTTATTTCAGAATGAAATTCAATTTGAAATATAAAGCCAATTGGCTACAGAGAGGCAAAGGGTATATACCAGTCGCATACGCCCGACCAGCGCATTAGTACATCTTTACATTTACGTTCTATGCTCGTACGTATGCCATATAAGCCCGTTTGGGTTTATGGCCGGCAATCTATTGCCATTTGTAGGCTGGCAAATACGTTTTTGCGCCTCGTTCTGCCCATTTGCCATTTACGTTGGCCGCAATGTGCGCAGGCGAAATCGAAGTTTTATGCTAATTTCTGTAACAGCACACACACCAACACACACACACATGCACACCTACACACAAACACACATGACAAAGCGTCAATCTTGTTGCTCTTTGCAGCATTCCATTTCCCACTGACTGAAAGGACCTTATCTGTTAGTCGGACGCCTGTCAACACAAGGTATTACAAGGCAATTACGAATTTGTTTATGGCACTGAAATCTGAAATTTTTGCGGCTGTGCCGAGCTTAACCAAAGATCTCAACAATTTACAGAAAAGCAAGCAATACCCACCTTTTTCTAGTTGTTCAACGCGTCTCACTTCAATTTGCCAATTAAATAGGAATTCACCTAGAAATAAAGTACAAGAAAACAATTCAATTTGTGTACTTTATATTTTTCGAAATCGGTTTAATAATATGTTGAGTATTTTGGCCAGCATTGAATTGCAGGCTGTACAAATAGTGTTGGAAAGCAAGCAATAAGCGCATTTTACTCAACACGGAGCCGCACTGTTAAGTTCAATTTCCAGCACTGGCACATAGCAGAGATTTTTCACCTGATTTTCGTTTTTGTGGCTTTCAGAGTAAAAGTTTAGGTGTTCTTTTTTTTTTTAAGAAAAGTCCTAAATAATTGGTATGAAATTTGCTCAGTAGTCAAGAAATTTAGAAAGCTTGTTAACATGGACACTCCACAAGGAAATCAGTTGACTTTTGTGCAATTGATTGGAAAAGAATTCGAAAATGAGGAGGTCTATATATCTAGGGATTTGAGTGTCGGGCACACGTAGCCAATGTAATCAACAGCTGTAATCAAGGTCCACACATGCAGAGCCACAAATTACTGCACACAAGTCAAGCCTTATAAATTGTACACTCCATCCATAATAATCCTCTTCCACTCAACCACCTAGAACGCTGTCCCAAGTGCCCAAGGGGTAGCAACGGAAGGCGGAGGCGAGAAAGAAAAAAGTGCGTCACTTAAAAGTTTTGCACTCACTTGACCAGAAACTTTTATTTTCTGTTAGGAAATTTCCCACGGGTGCCCAAAAGCCAGTAACAAAATGTACGTAGTGCGACGAATAAAAGTTTTCGTGTCCACAAATTGAAAATATTTCACAGTCATATTTAATTTTAGTAGAGCTGCGACGTCACAAATCTCAGAGGTAATCAAACAGATTGAGAGCCGCATTTTGTTCAATTTCATTTGGCGCAAAGCCCTCAGCTACACACAAATCCATATGTACACATGTATATATTTATGTATAGTATCTTTACTACATACATATATTTAATTAGACTCGTAAGTGATCGCCTGGTCGTCGACTTGGTTTATATTTCAGCCTTCTTGACTTTGTCGTCTGCAAATTTAACGCAGCACAATAAAAATGTCAAACTACGTACACAACTTTGCGGACAAAAAAGAACAACCAATGGCGCTGTAGGCAGGCATGACTGACTAGAATATACCCTCTACTTAGCACAATTACAATTTAAGAATACACATATTTTTTAATAGAATTTTTATAATAATATTGTAAATATATAGAAAAAGTAAACACCACAACTAGCTAAATCATCAGCAAATGTGTTATTAAATAAATTTGTGTGGATTTTATGTAGGATATTTTTTTACTAAAGTCTTGTTTTAAAAGTCCTACTTTTTAAAGTTTGTAAATTAATAAATTAAATTTCCTTTAATATATTTTGTGTTTTTATTAAATTCTTTGGAACTAAAAGCTGGGGTAAGCTCCAACAAGAAAATAGGCCATTCTCGAATTCTTGTTTGAAACAATAAGAATATTATTAAAATTTGAATTTTCAAGCAATTTAACAAAATATCGTTATTACAAAAATCATTGAATTTCAATACAATTTTTAATTGTTTTCAAAACTGGAGAAAAGTAGAAGGAAAAACTTCAACAATAAAAATACCAAAAAAATAATTGGTTTTCTTCCAATTCCACTAACTTTTACAAACCAATCCAACCCATTTGAGCGAATCCCCTAAGTGCAGGGTATTGAAAAAAGGAAGTAATGAGCACATAGAGAAAGCAAAACTAAATAAATAATTCAGTATAAAATGTCAGGAGCATCAGAAGCGTTCATCATGGTGACTAACAAGGAGAGTGTGGAAGGGAATCGGCGTGGACTCCACTCTACTCCACGGCTCGGCCGAGGACCGTGGAGCGAGGAGCGAGGGAACGTCTCACAATTTCAGCGGAAATGGGATGACAGCGACAAGGACGTAGTGGAGGCGGCAGATGCATTCAAGGAAGCAATTGTATTGTCTGACTGCTGTTTTCCACTTTACTTTGCCACGCCTTGCAGCCCCCTGCACCCTCGCTGCGCCGCCCCTCGCCCCATCGCGCTGTGTGTAACTTGTTGACGTTGATAGTTGTACGTGCCGAAGGTGAATGGCATCTGTGGACGCGAAATTGAATTCGTGCCTGGCAAGTTTCACACACAACTGAATTGAGTCACAGCGACAAGGCGTCAGGAGATGTCCTGGCAGGTGCTGCTCCCTACCGTTGGCTAGTGTTCCAGTGCTTGCTGCCTGCTGACTGGTGCCTGTTCCTGGCTCTGGCTCTGGCTCTGGCTTTACCCGCTGACTTCGATATTTTGTCGCATTACGTTGACAATTTAGATGTTTGTCTGCGCGCATTCTCGCAGGATTCAATTTCGAAAATGCAGCCCGGAAAATTTGCAATGCGTGCGAAGTGCAAGCGCTCCCCGCTGTCAAACAGAAATGCGCGCAGACAAAAATCATTCGACTAACGCTCAAGGCCCACGTGAAGGCGGAGGGGGAGGGGGGAGGGGGGGTTGTCCGCGTCGTACTTTCCAGTCATTCATTAGAAACCATAATGTGCCACACAGTGTGCCCAACAAAATCTGCCATGTACCAAATAAAAATTGCAACACTTTTTATTCTGTTCTACTCGAGAACTGTCACACGCCAAGCCAAGCGCAAGGGTTGCGCCCCGCCCCACCGCTCCCCGCGCGACCCGCATCTAAGCCCTAAACCCTTGGAAATTGTAATGTGAATGTCGCTGGCAGCGCAAACCCAACTGGCATTTCATTGTTGTGCTTTTTTCACTACATTCTATTTTATATAATGTGTCTCGAATGTGTGTGTGTGTAAGAGGGTGTGTGTGTGTGTGTGTGTGTGTGTGGGAGGGTGTGGGTGTGTGTGCGTTCTATCAAAGCGCAGGAAACACGTGCGGGTAAAACATTTTTCAAGCTTTTAGCGCTGCATACAAATCAACCCCAAAAAACAAAACAAGCCAAGGGAGCGGGTGCCAGGGGGGAATGGGTGCCGGGAGGCGGAACTAAAATCCCATTCACAATAATTTGTTGAACTTCATAAGAGCCCAAAAGTGCTGGGATGATAAGAAGCTTTCCTACTCAGCAATCTGTTGCATTATGATTACGCTAAACTCACTCATCTGAGAGATTCACAAAATGTGATAACAGTAATCACCGGAGTCGAGGCAGGTGAACGACAAATCACGTTGATGCACTGCATCAAGCTAATGAATGGCAATTTCAAGGGCAAAGCCAAACAAATCATGACCTGCGACTAGTTTAGCAGAGCGCAAATAAAGACTCCGGCTTTAAACAAGACCCAAGCGAAACTCAATTAATCCAATTGAATCCAATTTAGTTTCGCTATTATCTTGCAAAATGTTCCCATAATTGAAATTAGCAAAAGTAGAGTTACGAAATACCCTGTACCCAGCTTTGAACAAGAAGACAGACTCATCTCTGCAGAGGTTCGTTCTGCCCTCACCTACACGCTATGGAAAATGCATTCTTGGACAACTTCGCTACTTATAAGATTCTCAAAGATCAAAAGGATATCCAAATAACTGTATCTCCGGTATCAAAATTTGAATATTTTCTTTTGTTTATATGAATAAATATTAGCTAATATAATTCATCTTTATTTGAAAGAGTTGCTTACATACTTTACAGGGGTGCACGGTGCTCTAGCAATAACAGATTTGATTTACAGTTTTTAACCTGTTTACTTTGACATTATGTTCGCTCTCGAGGTCAGACAGTCGGCGTTCACTGTTAAGTAACAGAATTATAGCAAGAGGGGTGAGTTTTAACAGCAAATGTAAGCATTAACATAACAGCGGATAAAATTTAGCAGCACAATTATCAATGTGCATCTTAAGCTTATGAGGTCAAACTCCACTTTTATTTAATCGGAAATTTATTAATGAGTTATATATCTTGAAATTTTAAATGGCTGGCATTTGAAAGCTTTAGTTATTTAATATTTAAGGTTTTTTAGGGCTTTGCCCCAGTTCTAACCCAGCAAGAAAACAAAAGTTGTTCAGAGCCAACTCAACGCCAAACTGTTGCTCCTTTTAACAGAGCTGCATATTCACCACGATAACAGCAGACGAGAGAGCAGGCGCTTGCGCACAATTTCCGCACGAGCTGCTGTTACAGCGAGTGGGTGAGAGGCGTACTCTCTCTCTCTCTCTCTGTCTCTCGCTCTCTGCTTATTGGCGGTTGTTGTGGGCAGTGTTGAGGCCGATGCGCGTCGGCTACTCGTTACAGCTGTCGCTGCTGCTATTTATGTTCTCGTCGGCAGCATTGCCACCGCCGCCGCTGCCGCCTCTGCTGCCGCTGCTGCTGTTGCTGTTGCAGCTGCCGCTGCTGAGCCACACTCAGTCTGCTTGTTACATTTGAATCGCATGGTGGACTCGGTCGGCTTCGTGTCTCGTGTGGGCCGGCAAACTGAGATTTTCGAAATACGAGTTTTGTGCACGTGTGTGGCAATTACGAATCGCCCGAACACCCAACCCGCTACCCTTTGACCAACTAGCATTCATAGCCTTATTCCATTTGCCCGCACTTCCCCGCCGCAATGTCCAAGCGGACGTCGTGTTGAAAGCGCCCAATGTAAATATGTGCACACATGCAGCCACATAAATTAAATGCATTTAAATCCGCAAAAGATTCAAACTAAAGTCAAAATACTACAATAATTAAGGCACAATATTCGCCAGCACAAAACACTCGCACACACACACACACACACACACACAAGCACGCACACACACATATAAATATATATAGTGTGCTATTACAGGGAAATGTGCTGTGGCGACATCTGTTGGACGACGTGTGTGTGAATTCCAATTTCCGCTCAAAGCGCAGACTTTAAGCAACCTTCATCCGGTTTTTTCAGTTTATTTTATTTTATTTTTTTGTGTTTTGCTCTGTTTTGGGTCTCGATTGCGTCATTTTTAATTAAGTTGTTCCTTTTGCGTAAATCCCAACCATTTTGCGGCTATTTATGGTGCTTTTTTTAAAGCAGCTAATCACAGAATTAAACTAGGTAAGTGTTTTATTATATTTATAAGATAAAATTAGATATCGTGGAATATGTCAAAAAAACAATTTGCAAAAATGACACTTAATTTAATTTTGCAATTTTGAGCTATATATTTACAGGTACTCTTACTTCTTAGTAAAAATACATATATATATTTCGTTTCGAATTAATTTTAAATTAACTCGAACTTTAGCATTAAGTGTTGCCTAGTTTTCGGCGTTCGACTTGGACAGGTGACTTCAGCTGTGCACAGCTTAGGTACTTTGTGTTTTATATATCTACAAGACCTCCTTTTCAAATAGTAGTAAATGCTATCAATAACAAGAATTATGATAAAGAGCTGCATATTTTTCAATATGCTAGCCCTGCGGCAAGCATTGTCTGGTTATAGTTAAAGCTAAGCCCATTTATTTATCGCAGCGATAAACTAAACGAAACGAAATTTCAATTTCCTTCTCAAAATATCCATAGAAATGGCTATTGAAATGAAAGGCTTAGCCCTGTGCCGCTTTCAAGATAAACAACAGCAGATACAGCATTAAAATGGCAACTTTAACCTTGGCCAGTGGTCAGTGGGCGTTGGGGATGGGTAGATGGGGTCATGGGGCATGCAACCGCATCAAGGCCACAGCCGTCAATGCACAAACACGGCCCCTTTATGGCATGTACTGGCACGCCCAGTGTTTGTTATTTGTTATTTTTACTGTACACATGACAATAACGCCGCCGGCTGCCGATGCTGTAGCCGGGCAAGGAAACGTCGTTGCAGGATGCAGGCGCCCGGGCTGGGACCGGCGCCCAGACCAGAGCCGTACACTGGCCAAAGAGTAGTCGGCTTGTGGCAAGTGCAATAGTTTTGAGTGGACGGGGCAACTTTTTCCATTATGAATGGTGCGGTTGCGCTTTTGCCCCATTCATTATTTACGAGTTTCGAGTGCAAACTTGTTTCGCCAGCAAACAAGTGGCGGCCAGAGAATTAGAAGCGCCGCTCGACCGCTTAAAAAGAACGAATGCCGCTATGAGACGGCACTTCAAAGCAGCACTCTGCAGCTTGCTCTGCGCTCTGCGCTCTGCGGCTAAGTGCTAAAGTTTTCTGCCATAAACCAAGACAAAAGCAAACGCCCACATTGAGTTGAGAAATCGCAAGAAACAAAAAAAAAAAAAAAACAAATAACCAACTAAATGAACAAATCCAGAATCTACAATCGTTATGCGTGCTGTTCAGCCTTTTGTTACCCTTGCAGGGGGTCTTACAATCTTGTCAGAAAACATGTAGAGACCAAAAAAGAGACAGGTATGACTTGATTGGTATCAAGGGATTATTTTCTAGCCGAATAAACCAACCGAATCGAACCACTATATCATACAGCTGTTATAAGAACAATCAGTCTACAAATAAATTCTTGCATAATAACTTTTCACCTCTTCAAGATATCTTGATTAGGCTTGGCATTAATGAGATATGTTAGGCCCCATGAACAACCTCGAACCTTAGATGATATAGCTCTATGGGAATGATCGGTCGCAATATAAGTTTTGTATGGAAATCCTATATAATCAGCTACAGATTTAACAATTATGAACTGCACAATTCTGCTCACATATGTACAAGAGCGTAACGCCATATGTGTGGAAGGGTATTTCATCTGCGAAGTGACATGCTCTCTTGTTTTTATTGTTTTATTTTTTTTTGTTTTCTGAATTATGTATTGATAAAATGGTTTCAAAGTTTTCAGGCTTGAAATGAACGAGCGCATTTATGCGTGTGCATAATTTTCAAAATCACTTGTGAAACAAAGTCGCAAGTTTTTCGGCACACACACCCACATCCCCACTCCCACTCCCACACACACACACACACACACACGCACACACACCCATCAGAGTTTAGGCTGTTGAAGGAAGCACCCACTAGCCCCGCCGCCATCAGGACACAACTTCTCGTGCATGCAGCACATTCTCTGACATTGATAAATGATTTTCCTTCACCCCACATAAAGTTGGCGCATAAGAAAACCGAAACAGTCGCAGCAACGCTGCATTCTTGGGCAACAGCGGGGCAGTGTGGGACGGGGTGGGATGGGGAGGAAACGGGGGTTTTGGTTATACCGGATGCATTCATGGCTAGAAAATTGTTGTTGTTCACTAAACCGTGAACTCTGTGGCTTACTGTGAATTTGGCTAGCCGACTGAAATTATCAGCAGCAGCAACAGCAGAACACTCGACGCCTGGTGACAGTTTCGGAAGAAAAACTGTGGAAATCATAAATAAAATATAGATACGACTACTTCGCACAGACGCTAGAAATGTAATTATGCTCGCTGCAACCGAAAAAGAACGAGAGAGAGAGAGAGAGAGAGAGAGAGAGAGGGGAGGAGAAAAAAGAAGAAAGTACTTCAACACAATTCATTCACTTAAAAGTCGTTGGGAAACTAAGTTCGTCCAAGCGAATGCAAATGAAAAACCGCAACGCATGCTCAAGTCGAGTTTTCCACAGTCGCCAAGTTTCGAGTTTTCCTTTAGGCCAACATGTAATTAGAGCCCTAGCAATGCGCGCACTTGCCAAAAATGTTGTGGGCGCAGCGCTTTGATGTACACACACACACACACACACACACACACATTTGTGTATAGGTCTGTATACACATATATATAGGTGGTTCGCAGTATGAATACAGCTGTGGGAGACTGTGCAACAGTCAGCAGCTGGCCGGACCACAAAAGTTCAAGTTTGCTCAACTCCGAGGACGACGCTGCTTGTCTGGCGCTGAAGTCCTTGGAGTGGCTCTTGCCTGCCGCAGGACCAACTTGTCTCTGTGTGTGTGTGTGTGTGTGTAAATTGGACGAATGTGCCGTTATGTGTCGATGTGTTGACATCCAAGTGCACAAAAACTGCAGAACTTTATTTGATGTCGTTGAGGACCGGGGGACCGGAGACCGGCATCCAAGCCCATGCCCATGCCATTGGAGTGCGGTCACAACAGACCATAAGAAAGTTATGCAATTGGTTTCTATGCTATTTCTACTCTCTGAAGATATTTTAAAAAGTTACTCACAAACATTCCTAGGCAAGCATGATAGCGGCTAACAATTTCTGCTTTATTTAAAACATTTTTTTAACCAATTACCATTAATTACGAAAGCGATCCTTATGCGAAATGTAACTCTATAATCGGAGCGAAAGGACAGTTTCTTAAAATTTGAGTCAGCTTATAAATATTTAACATTTCGATTAGTTAACACAAAACAATGTTCAGATCAATTATTGTTTTTTTTTAAAGCTCTACATACGAACTTAATGAATACGTGTTTCAGTGATTTGGGAAATATCACCCGCAACATTCATTAATTACCGAAAAACATTTGTATGAAGATGCATGCATGCCTACATACATACATACATACATACAAAATAAAATCACCAAAGAAACAAAAAAAAAAAAAACACCAAAAAAATACTACACTACTAACTAAGCCTGAAAAGCTGCAGAGCCTACTTGAATTCTTGAGAATCGAGGAGTAGAGCACTTGGTAAAAATCTGTTTTATTTTAATTTGCAGCATAGCGTCAAATATGCTTGGACTGCACTTGGCATTAGAAAATAAGCATACATGCTTATATATATAAATGCATAAATGCATACACATAACACACAGACACACACGCACACATATATACACTCACACACATATATTATACGCACTCGTACAAAAATCAGTATTATTATATGCTTTGTTACAGATATTTCTGGTGTATTGAGTTGATGAGGTAGGTCGCAGGGGTCTAACCTAGGAAGCGCCTCTCTCTAGTGGGAATTAATAATTTAGAGTATATTCAACTTACATTTAAATCTGTTTTTGTAATAATCTAAAATTTTAAATATTAGAACAGATTTATATGCAATGCTGTACTTAATTACAATGCTAGCTAAACATCAGTACATCAGACTAAGGTTAATTCCAGCTGGGAAAACAAATCATTTTATACTTGCGAACACGCATTTGAACACGAGTTTATTGCGTAACAATTAAAATGCAATTTTTTAAGGCATTTTATGGGAGTGTGGAAGGCGGAACTGCGACTTCGGGCCTCTTGACATTCGCAGTGAGAAGCAAAAGTCATAAAGTGGCATACTTGCAATATGAAAATGTTGCATAAATTGAAAATTATAATTATTTATGGTACAATGTGTCGTATAGAAAACGTTAATGCGAGACGTGGGCTATGCAGTTGGTCAGGCAGCAGGTTGTTTGGCGAGCTCTTAAATATAAAACATTTAACGCTCGCCTTTGTTGACGCCTCAACTCGACTCCACTCGACTCATACGCTTCATTTGCGGGGAATGAATAAAGCTGCCGCCTGCCGCCTGCCGTAGTTTCCATTCATGGGTTGCATTGTGAGTTTTTCCATCATTTTGTGTTTTTGTTTTTTTCTTTTTCCATTCAAATAAGTAATGAAGTTCTCTTTTCAGCCTGTCTGTTTGTGTGGCAGAGATCGCTGTTGCTTTGTTGTTGCTTTTATTGGATTTTATATTTTTATCGATGCACGTTAAATTTTATTGCAATTGTTATGCGCACATCTTTGCTGCAGCGTGGTTTTTATATTTAATAAATTTAAATCACTTTATATGTGAGTTTTATGTGCGTTAATAATGCGCCACACATCAGGCGCGCGGGCGAGCCGGAGCGGGAAAGCGGAAATGCGTTTTAACTTTTTCTCATTCACAATGAACCAAAATGGCGCTAGAGGGTGAACAAAGGGGAGAGCGAGTTGAATTTATTTGTTTCTGGCTTATATCAACTAACAAACTTTATGGCCACGTTAATGGTCTGCCAAAATTTAAAGTATTTTCCGAAACGATAATACTTATGCGTTCGTTTTATGATTTTGCAGCGGGTAAAATGTGGAAACATAATATATATGCCTTTTGCCGCGAATTGCGTCTTCAAGGAATTTATGAAATAGTGAAATATATTTTTTTTTAGTTTTTATATCAAAAACAATTTAGTTTTCCAAATAAAATTCAAAAGTTTATGTAATTTCCTATAATTTATTAATGTAATATAATTAACCAAGCCGCATATTTTGTTTATTATGCAAAGAGAAGGTTACTTAAAGGACTTCTAAAAGAAAATTAGCAAGTAAAGAGCTATTCTTTTTTTTTTAAATTTATAGTAGCATATTATAAATAAGCATCTAGGAAAATTACAAAAAAATGAACCTAAAATAATTGATATAAAATTAGTTTTAATATATATATAATATATTATTCATTTTATTGCTAGTCTTCAATCATTCCCTTAATTTCTTTAGCAAGTGCTATTCATCTAGTCTTCATATAACATTTAAAATGATTGTCGCTTGCCTTATATAAATGATTTTTTCTCATAACATTAATTTCCCCTGCCCAATAGCCAGGGGCACCCGCCCTACAATTCAGTGTAAATTATAAATGCCTTGAACAGCGAACCGCTGAGTGCTGCTGATATTTCAGTATTTTATGCCATATTTCATCTTCAGAAATAATGATGCTAAAAATGAAAATAATAGGTACATATTGATGAAATTTAATATGATGAGAAAAGCTCAATTTGCGCAATGCCAGCGCAGGAGAAAAGCAAAGCGTAAAACAACAACAACAACAACAACAACAACAAAATCAACATCAAATACAACAACAAGAACGTGCAAGTAAAAACGTTTTTGTTATTTCGCATCAAATTTCCAATTAAACAAAAATTCTAATTTATTTTTCGTTCCACTTTCGTGTTTGTTGCTGTTTGCCCCCGCTCCGCTGTCCTGTTGTCGGTATGTGTGTGTTTGTGTGTGTGTGTGTGTACATCGCATCTAATACTATTATATAGTAAATTATTTCGAGGTAATTATTTGCTGAGAAGTTGATATTTGATGCCAGCAACTTTACGTGTGGCAGCATACCCAGTCTCAATAATATTACACAATTGAGTACAGACAGCAGCAGAACAGACAGAAAATGTAGATAGTTTATATAATATTATTATTACATTATATTTAATAGAGACATATAGTGTACACACGGAATGCAAGAACTTGTGAATATTTATTACGCATGTGGGAATCCAAATCTTTCGATAGTTCGTGAGCGACAGACAAAGGTTAAAGAAAAATTAAATGCATTAAACTTAAGTGTGATGAACTTTCAAACAGGCATTGTTGCTGGCAACTCTTAAGAATGTGTATTTTATTATTATTATTTATTGTTATTATTTTATAATAATTTTGTATGATTATTAATTATTATTTCCTAAATAATTACGTAATTATTATTATTATAGATATAACGTTGATTAAACATAATAAAAACTAAACGAAAAAATTTTAATTTGAAAAAGATCTCTTTTATCTGTGTGAAGTGAAATATATAATTTAAGTAAATTACAAGAACTTGATACAGGATGTGACATAGTCAATCAATCTCTTCTTATTATGCTACATGTATTTGTTTAAATAAACAATTATTTTGTTTCTTTTGTGTCTGATGCTAATTTATACATTTCGAGTTGATTGCAATGCCATTAATTAATCGTTAAGCGACTTTGTGCTATGTGCATAGATACTTTTAATATATATTTTTATATTTTATGCAAACAAAAATATATTTTTAATTTTCCAGCTAATATTTGTTTAGTTTGCTGTGCACGTAATTGAAATTGAGGCCTAATTAGTAAAGGCTTTCGCCTCATTTGGCCAACAAAGCGTTCTGCCTGTGACGCGTGTGTGTGTGTTTGTGTGTGTGTGTTTGTGTGTGTGTGTGTTTGTGTGTGTGTGCTTGCATATGTGTGGATGTGTGTTTGTATTGGGCGCGTGTTTCTGCATCTATTGGCTGTCTATTGCGCGCTTTGGTGTTGTTTCTGCTTTTGTCAGAATGTCAACCGCCGAAATGCGTGCGCCTGACAGTTGGGTACGCCAAATGGCAGCGCATTTGTATATGTATCTAGATCTGTATCTGTATCTCTATGTGTGTATTTGTGTTTGTGTATGTGTATGTGTTTGAGTCTATTATGTGAAAATGCGCATGTGGCCTGTGGTGGCATATAAATGTCGTTTTCAATAATACAAGAGACCCAAACGCACACATTTTAAAATCGACTTATATTCACACACACACGCACACACACACACACACACACAATATCACACACACACAAACGCACACAAGCTCAACACATGTATATTGAGGCAAATCGGTAGGCCAAAAGCCCAAGAGTTGAGCGCGTGTCACGCACATTTATCCCCATTCCACAGTCAGATATAAAAAATCAGCCCACCAATTTCTATGCGCATTTTTCTATTATTTATTATTTTATCGAGAAGCCTTCTGGGCTAAGATGTGTATGGTGGAGCGGACGGAACAAACACGTTGACAGCTGCCATTGATTTCGCTGGGAGACGCTGAAAATTAGCCACGTTTCCATTTTATTTGCATGCTGCATAAAAATAATACTGTGCGTTCATATGCGATATACCATATTAATAATACATTTGTATGGCGCATAAATTGCGCATACGCCACTTGTGACGCCCAGTGGGAACAGCTGCGAATTTCTAAGTAAATTGGATTGCGTGTTCCGGAATTAACTAGAAGTACAGGACAAAATCCGTAAGATTGTGATTGAATCAACAAATTTAACTTACGATTTAAAGGCAGACATGCGAATAGTGGGCCCTTAGACATTTTGGGTGCTATGGATATTATTATCGATAGCTTTTCAAAAATATCAAAGACTTTTAGTATCACATTCAGCTGTTACTTGGAGCTATCTGAGTAAAGATCTTCCTTGTACCTCTTACCACTTTTCCTTATTGTATTTTAATATTCACAAACAAAATATAATAATCTAATTTGATTTGCAATTCTATAAATATATAGAACTTTACAAAGCCCATGCTATGAATTTTGTTCTCTATAAAAACGCTGTTTGTTTGACAATTTGAATGAAAAGCTTCCAGTTTCGATGTACTTTTCTTTCTATACTTATTTATTTTGTTGTATTTTAAGCTGTCGTACCTATAAGTTATTTGGCTGCCCACCTGTTGGCGAAAATGGCCAAGTCAAGTACTTTGCTTTGATTTATACACAAAGAAGATGCAAAAAGTATGTAATACGCATTGTGCATTCGTGCTCTTTTCATAAAAATATATTTTTTCTGCCCAAACCCATAACATAATTACTTGCGAATCAGAAAATCATTCGTAGGGCTTTAATAATGGGACTGTGGCCAACAATGGGTAACTTATATTGCCAGCACAATAATGCGATATGTAAAGCTCTCAAATTGCATTTCGCTGTTACAGAAATATAAAATAATATCAGTTACTTCTTTGTACCTTAATAATAAAATACCAAACAATGTAATATAAATTGAAAAATATTTAATTCTTTTTTTGCAGCTCGTAAATGTTTGATAAACGCAGGGAATGAAAAAAAAAACCCGACTATCGGAAAATATAAAGAGAAATTTAATTAAACCTTAAAAGAATTCGCTTGATTAAAATGGTTGCCTCGAAGTGAAGTGCCTGCTGCAAGCAAAACAAAACAAAACAAAAAAAAAAAAAAAAAATAGTAATATTTATCATACTTGTATGCAGTGCGAGGCATGAAAAGTCATAAAAATTTCATAACTATGTGAAAACTATGGGAGAATGCATTAATAAAATCATGTGTAAATATGGCAACAAATTGGATGAAACTGAAAAGTGAACAGCACTGTCACAACTGCAGCACCAGAAGCCGAAAACTAAGGTAGGATAAATCTAAAAACACTTGAGAGTGTACTCTTATGTATATATATATATATATATATATATATATATATATATATATATAAATATTTATATATACGTACGATCTGTATATACAATATTTTGATACAATTAAATTAAGTGCGACGTGCAAGAGGGCTGCAAATTTAATAAGAGCAAAAAGCTTTTCTTCACATTCAAAATATTTGGACAAGTTTTTCAATAATGCAATAAAGTTGCCAATGGCCCCAAGGAGCTGGGCAACGACGACAAGGACACTGTTGATGAAACAAAAATATTGCCCACAATTTGTTAGCAACTCGCCATCGACTTTGGACCCGCCATTTGCGGCCACTTGTTTATCTTCCGGGTAGAGCCCAGAGCGCGCAAGTCGGCCGAGGGTGGGAGAGGTGTGTATGGGTGACTTTTCAATAGACCAAACGACGGACAGTCCGCAGCGCATAAACAAATAATAAAAGTAAAAGAGAGCCAAAACCCGCGACCCTGGCAACGACCTTTGTAGCTAGCTCATTTATCAATGCACGGCACGAAGAAAGCCAAGCGCCCGCGGCTCCAAGCACTCCCTTTCCTCGACAAAGCGAAAACAAGTGCCCGGAACGCATGCTGCTGAAGACAGTCAAATCTGAGCAATGGCCGACAAAATAAAAAACAAAAAAACAACAACAAATTAAAGTTGTACTAAGCACTTTAAGGCGCCGCCCAACAACAAATCGAGTCAATCAACAGTGACAAAAAATAAAAGGAACTGGCCACAAGCATCTGACTGAGTGGGTGGGTGCATGGTGGGGTAGGGTATGGGGTGGTGGGCAATTTTTACAAGATTTACCTGACCGGCATAAGTAATCAGGCTACCAAATGGCGCTCCAATCGAATTCTAAACTGTCGTCCAAAAGCGATTTGGACACAATGCTCCAAGCCCAGAATGAAAAATCCAAGGAAAAAAAGTGAAGCAAAGGCCAAGGCAAAACGTCATCAATCGGAGCAGTCGTATTAAAAAATACATATGTGGATGTTCCAGAAATCAATTTTTGCCTTGTTTCGACCATTTTTTTACACGTTATAATCGGCTCTAGGATCTCCTGTGACACTTGACATTGACTCACGTCAAGGTTGGCAAAGTTGCGTGCAAGAACTATAATTAGATTCGATTTCCTAATAATTATAGATATAGGAAAAAGGTCTTTGTTTTATTTTTTTTAAGCTTTAAGGGATATACACGTATATAAAACTAGACCCGACACTTAAACAAAATCAGTTCAACAAATTGAGTCTAGCAAAAACGATCTTAGAAGAAAAAAAGTCATGTTCAGTAAAAACATTTTGACAAATGTATATATAAAATATACACAAATTTAACGAAACGCAAAACCATGCTGTCTGAGGTTCTGTTAAACCTTTATGCACAAATGCTGCTGACCAGCCCCGAACCCGTGGAAGGGCTTTTGAATTTTGGGAACACATGCGAAAAGCTGTCATCAATGAAATCGATTAAGTTCGCATGTCGTTGCAACCCCCACCCCGCACCCTCTCACTCCCTTTGGCACCTTTTACTGGCAGGGAGCAGCAACTCATTAAAAAGCATTAAACGCCAGGAGCGGAAGTCATTGGACTATCAGACGGAGACACGCTTCCGCTTTGCGCTTCAGTACAGCTCGTCGCAGATTTACGGGCGAAAGTGCGTAAAACGTGGCGAACAGCAACAACAAAAAGCAGCTGGAGCAGCAGCCGATTGTGTCCTTGAGTTTTCTTGTTTTTCTCTTTTTCCTTAGCTTTTCTTTTTCTTTCGTTTTTATTTTTTTTTTGTTTTGGTACAAAGATTGTCACCGGGCCAATTGCAGGGAACGACAACTTCAAATGATTTATCGCCAGATAGTTGAGTTCAAAAGCGAAACGCAAAGGAGCGAAGGCAACTTTGCTGGGCGCACAAATATTTATTTATAAAATTGTTATCCTTGCCAGCGACGAGGCCAGACTCCTTTAATACACCTACCCCACCCACCCACCGCTCACTACAGTGTCTGCGCTTTGTTTTGCTACAGCTTTTGCCACCATTCTTCGTTGGGGGAGTCCGTGCCGCGTGCCTTGCTCATTGCCAGGCATTCGCTCATTTTCAAATCGGATTTTATCAACTGAATGCCATTCTTGTGCAAATATCTTATCTCTCGCTGGCGCACAGGATAATGGCAACTTTTTCTCAGCCCTCCATCCGCCATCCTCTACCGCCTGCCATCTCCACCCGCACCACAATTTTCACTCTCTTCTCCTCCGTTCGCTCTCATTGTTCCGCTGAGCGGAGCTGAGCTCAGTTCAGCCTCATCTCGGTTCATACAGCTTTGTATGGCTTTGGAATTATTTTGAAAGCGGAAATTGATTTTCCTTTCTTATTGTGCACGACTTTTGTGTTGCTTTGCTGATTTCTTTCTTACATTTTTTTTTTATTTGCTTCACACCCACCACCCCACCTCCACACCTTTACTTAAAGCTGCCCACTTACCCTATCGGCGCACTGGCTTTACATACATATAAATAAACACATCAATTTATAGGGTATCAATTGGTGCGATCTGAGCTTGTCTGGACTTGGCGACTTGTTAATACACCCCTTAATTATAATTATATCAACAATATAATATCTGAACGGCTTCGAATCGCCTCTTGGACTCTCTATAGCTTATGAGAGCGCACAACAAATATCAAGGCACGAGTTATCGATGTTATGTCTTTCGATTTTATAGGCTCAAGCATCTGCTGGGGTTGGAAAAGTCTTATTCTGCCTCATACATTTGCAAAAAATCAGCATACCCTTTTTACCTATATTATGTATTACCTTCTAGCAGGACATCAAACATAAGTACTGACAAATTGTCATATTCTGGAGCTGCATTTAAATTTAAAGATAGATTCGGCTTAAAGGATGTTACCTATATAATATCCCTTCAATAAATAATAGAAAATTCTTATATATTCCAAGGCCCAAGCGTATTTCACCTTTAAAGTAAAGAGAAATCGGTCATATGATCTGACCCACTTTATGCACATTCATTTTAGCAGTTCCCGCTCGTTAGAGCTCCTGGGCCTAGGCCCAGCCTCTGCTCTGAAAGGGCACCACGTCGGCATCTCTGGGTCGAGGTCGGGGTCGGTGCAGGGTCCTGTTCACTCGCGTCTGACATTATGAATGATCAGCATAAATTTCGCGGACTCTCACGAGCTGCAGCTGCTGCAAAAAATAGGAGACACAGACGCGGGCTATGTAGATAACTAGGAGAGCACAAACTGAAGGACGGCTCAGAAATTCATTTCATTTCATTTCCTTTGTACGTGAGTGAAATTTTTTATACAATTTCTAGTCTAATAATTCTTTCAGTCTTTGCTAGCTGACTACGCACCACTTGAACTGCCAAATACAAGAGTGTTAAGCATTACAATGTCTAGGCGGAGTACATAATTTTAAGCAAATAATTTAATTTGCAACAATTAAGTGTGTAGGAATATGAAATTAAATTATTTTATAAATGAAATTTAACCCCTATATTCACATAGAACACACCACAGTTGTTTGTACGCGTTCCATAAACCCTTTTTCAAAAATTTGTCTGAAAAGGAAAACGCATAGCCGAGCAAATTGTTGTGCCAGTTGAATGCCTTGTCGAATAATTCAGCAACAAACTGGCAATGAAGACAGCAAGCAAATGCCAAAAACTAAATTCAGTTTACATAATATGGCTCATAAAATATTTTTCGCCCTCGACCTCTCTGGCTCAGGCCAACAGAGAGGGGGAGACAGCCCTTGGCGACAAACTAGGCCACACTTCAATGCGCCTTGAAACACAGTTTAAGCATAAACAATAAAGAAAAGCGACGAACTTGAAGGAAATAAAAGTTGAAACTCGAAATATTTACATATGAAACGAAACCTCTCGCCCACTCGACACGAACAGCCAAAATTGTGGCGGAACATTTTGGTTTTGGGCGGGGTAAAAGTGCCTGGAAATTGGATACAAGCAAGCCGGCTGAGGGGGGGCTGAGCAAAGGGAACTTGAGGAAGAGACAGCAGACTAAACAGCACTAAATTAATTCTGCACAATTTGCATTAAAATATGCAAATAAAAAAGTGAAAGAAGCAACGGAAAAAAAGACACCCAAGTAAGCCCCACTCTGCCCCAGAAAGCAGGCAACGTTCAAGCCAAAAACTAAACCCACACCCACAGACACAGCCAGAGACAGCGCCAAAGCCAAAGCCAAAGGCAGAGCCAGAGACATATTCCCAGCCGTAAGCGTTAAGCATATGTGTGCTCGAGTGCCTGACAGACAATGGATTGGGGCTCCTGGAGCCTTTTAAATTTCAAGTGTGCCCCGTTACGGCTTTAATGTGGAAAGAACCCACAGGAGGTTTGTGGCAGGCTATCGGCACCGGTTAGCTGGCATTTCGATTATGAAAGTGCTGCCCCTCCGAATCGAGTGCCGCCCGCTACCAGCCACAGCCCAATGCATGTGCAACAACAACAACAACAGGAACAACAATGAGAATATTATGCCCAGGGGCAACAACAGAAATTCAGCTGGCTGCAAATTTGATTGTTCTTGAAGCTGCCGCTCCGCCAAGAAAACGAAGCTCCAACAGAAACAACCACACGGCGAGGGCGCTGGCGAGAACGGGTAGCGGGGGGAGTGGGCATTGGCGTCGGCCTCCATTGAAGCATGAAACTTTAGCGCACTTGCAACAGTTTTTTTTTTTCAATTTTTTTTTCCCCTTACATGGGGCATTTCAGTTGCGTCATGTAATATGTAACGCTTTGCAGGCAAACGGCGTCAAATTTGGTAACTTTTTTTGTTAAACAAAATGCTGCTTGGCAAGGATTCAGATGGATTAGGTTTGATTTTATCATAAGCATATTATTTTCAAATCTATTTCATATTGTTTGAAAGTAAACCGGGTTTAAGCTCTGAAACCTATTAATTATTAATTTCTTAAGAATGCAAATTGAGAATTTGCAAAAAGTTCTGCTAATTCATACAAGTTCTTAATGATATATAAACAAATATCACGCTTATGTAAAATCAGATAATGTCTCAATAAGCATATTCTTAAATATATTTTATTTTATGTAGCTTGAAGTATATATGTACGTGCATCTATATCCGATTTATTGTTTACTATCCGTACCATATTCATTCCAATTGGTTTATATTTCCTGCACTAATTATCCCTTGAACTTTGAATATATTAACAACTTGTCAGCCAGGGTATTTAGTTTTCGGACCTCAGCAATTCTTTTTCCCTTCTAATATTTGTTTTACTATTTCTTCACTTGCATTTCCTGTTCGCCTTTCTCCAGCGCTCACTCTGCAAAAATATGTTAGCTGCGACTTTAGTAATCTGCTTCGACTGGGACAGTAGTATGTGTGGGTGCGTATGTCTACGTATCCGTACATCCGAGTATATCCTTACACTTACACACAAATACACACACACACACACACACAAGCGAGTGGCAATGCTGAAAATGCGTGCACATTGCACAGCGAAGTGGCGCAGGAAAAAAAAGAGAAGTTTAACTTCTTTGTGCAATACGCACCGAAAAAAAAAAGTGATTCGAGCAGGGAAAAAACGAGCTAAATGCGAATTTTCAGTTACTTTGTGGAAATGGCGTATAACTAAGATATGTGTTCTCCAAACTAAGCAACTAAGCTCTACAATTTATGAAAACAATGGCGAAAAAAGTGTTTCAAAGTTCCAGTTTGATGTCGGGAGTTGAAAAAATGTTGAAATGCAAAATAAAACCAAGGAACAAGCTCAAAGACAACTAGCTCTTATTTAATAACCATTTAATTTCGTCCAAAATATGAGTATCAAAAAAATATATGAAATGAAATAATAAAATGATCTAATTAAAAACCCAACAACAAAAATAAGACGTTATAAATTGGGGAACGTTTCAAAATCTTAACTCCTCTAGACTCGCCGACGTTACCAATTGAAGAATAAAAAAGAAATATAGAATAAACATCGAATAATTCTTGAAATTGAATTTATTTACTTATTTTCTAATATTTTTCCTTTCATTCGTTTCTTTGAGAAATCTGATACACAATCAAATAGATTAGACAAATTGTGTAAGCAAAAACATTATTATATATTTTTCTAACAAAGCCAAGAAAAATCGATACAGATAATTATTGTCTGCTTTACAATAAAAACATAATTTTTGTTTAATAATTTAAAGAAGCTGAAAACATATGCTTCTCTATATCTCCTTTCGCAGAAACATTTTCGTAGACCTCCCACCATCTTTGCTGTATCTAAACATTATCTATTCCCTTTCGCCTAAGCCTTATTGTACTCCTTCCACCATGTGCGCTTTATCTAAACATTATCGTAAGCTAAGTTATTCCAAGAATCTACTCAAAACAGTTCCATGCGCCATAAAACAAGCAAGCCTTGTGCCCTTTATAGGCCGTTTAATAACATTCGTGTACACTACTTAGAGTAAATATATTGGCGAGAATGCGAAGGCAATGCACCCATTAGGCCAACCGGTAAATGAGCATTGAAACAATTCATAAAACTAGCCAAAAAGGCAATTTTATTTGCAACAGCCACGCGTAAGTGGACGCCACATGGAATGAGATCTAATCCCGACCCTAGAGGCACTTAGAGGCGCCGAAGTAATGGGCGCGCCGGTCGGCCCATGGTGAAAACGTGTTTACGCTTTTATTATGTAGAAGAAGTCAGGCAGGAGCCGCCATAAAAGGCAGGCAATTCCAGCTGCAACTCCAGCACCCAACTCAACTCCCAACTCCAGACCACACAAATCTGCGCCGGACACTCACACGCGCCGTAATGTATGCAAAGTAATTGTGCGCATTTATTGTTCTGTTCTGTTCTGTTCTGTTTAGTTCTGTTGCCTTGTAGTATACCCTGTAGATATTATGGGTGCACAGCGTGTAGCATAGTTGTATATTCAAAATGGTTAAATAGCGAATGTTTTTGTGAAAATATATATTAACATGTAGAAGGAAACATCTCCCCCATAAAGTGTATTTGTTTTAGTCCGTCCCCGTGAGCACGTATATCTGGGCAACTAAATATATATATATTGCCCTATACCATTTCCGTTTGGGTGGACCAAGAGAAAGATTCCCTTGAAGCAAGTATAGAAGGAAGCTAGAATGTCAAGGTGAGTCGGCACTG
Organism: Drosophila virilis; assembly: GCF_030788295.1. Classification (NCBI taxonomy): domain Eukaryota; kingdom Metazoa; phylum Arthropoda; class Insecta; order Diptera; family Drosophilidae; genus Drosophila; species Drosophila virilis. The sequence continues at coordinate 11,818,730 of NC_091546.1, read as the reverse complement.
ATGTCGGAATATTTTCTAGTTTAAGAGGACAACAGTAGCATTTATCTTCGTACAGAGTATCACTAATTCCATCACATGTATCTAGCTTGGTTTTTAAGTAACTCTTTAGGCATGCGGTTTTTTCTTTGGCAAGAAGAAACAATTAAGAAAAACAGAAAATGAACCGCGTATCATAAAAATGAAAATTATGCAAATGCAAATTTTAAGCCAGCAAAATGCCAAACAATATGAGAGAATTTACAAAAATTGTGTGTGAGAAAAAGAAAACAGTGCAGAAGACTTGCCCGTGTTTTGCTTTTGCTATTGTTTGCACTTATTTCCCTATTCAGAGTATGCAAATCCCATAAAAACTCATTTTGAGCCAATTGGGCGCATTGTTGTTGCTGTTGCTGCTGTTGCTGTTGCTGCTGTTACTTGCAACCGAGCTGAAAATCAACATTGAAACTGACGACGTCGTCGTCGTCGTCGACACCGCGCTCGTCCTGCTCGTGCTGCAGCAACACTTCCCATTAATTAACTAAAAATTTGTTTGGTCTTTGTTGTTGCCAGTTAAATGGAAAATGAAAATGAAAACGGAAACGAACACAACACGAATTCATTCATTTGTAAAAATTGTTCTGCGCTGCAATCAACAAAACAAATGTAACTGCAACTGCTACTAGAAAACGCACACATACACACACACACACACAAACACACACATACACACACACACCCACACATTGTTAATACAACTGCAGGGCAATGGATGGCTACCACAGATCCGAAACCCATATAGACCCGCTGTTACACTCTTCCATTAGCATCGCCATATGTAGTGTTGGTTTTTAATTTTATAGCCAAACAACAAAATGCTTACAGCTTTCGGAGTGAGCTCTACATTTTTATTGCAAATCGATTCTCAGCACTGAATCTGCTCTTGAACTTCTGGTCTACATAGATATATGCACGAGTAATGTATATGGGCAAGCAATATGGCATAATCCCAGTTCAGTTTGTGGCTTTGCAATTTAAAAAAAACATAGCCACATTTGAAATGTGATCTAACCGAAAAGGCCATTAACCCGTTGAACTATTGCAATTTTAATCCCTGGGATTGGTTGTGGCTAAAGTCAAGTTTGGAGGGGATTTACATACCAATTGAATAAAAAGATTGTTTAAATTCAACTATCAAATCGACAGCTGCTATCTATTTTGTGTTTTCATTTCATTTCTAAATCAAACGTTCTTCGTTAAATGTTTTTACTAACCATTTTGCAATTTTGCTCTTGTAGGATTGTCCTACGTGTGGCGCCAATAATATGCAGCTTACCTAAAAAATAAATTTGTGTTATAATTCGGTTAGACATAAGCTTAAAAAAAAAAATTTAAATAAATTTATAGAGATATATTTTAATATAAATTTTATTGGGGATCTCCCGTACCTCCTAAGAAAATTAATTTCACTGCCGAGATTCCCTACTTTGGGCGCAAACTTAACATAGTTTAAATAAATATATTTTATATAAATATCAATCAATTTCATTCGATGGTCGAATTTACTCGACACTAGGCAAAAAATATTTTCAAGGGAATTTTTAGAGATGAAATACATAGCACACATTTGCTTAAATACATTTTTTCCATTAAGCCGAGTCGCTTGATTATATTTTTTGTTAAGGCTTTCACTTAACGAAATGCTTTCTTTTCATTACCTCAATCTGACTTACTTACTGACTTCTGACTGGCTCATGTTGGGCGCCAATGAGTTAAAAAATATATTTTCTCGTTAAGACTTGTATTAGACTGTCTAACCAAATGTTTCTGATTATTTAATACCTGTTGGTTTCATTGCTTAAACATTGTAACATCATGGTTAAACTCAAAAATTAAACTCTGACTTTTCAAGTGCTCCAATAAGGTAATATTTTTGGCACTGCACCAAGCCAAGCCATGGATTTAAGCCAACTAAGCCAGCTACTTGCCACAACAGCCAGCAACAGCAGCAGAAGGAACAACAGCCATGTTGTAAGTTAGCAGGCAACTATTTTCGAAGAAATACCCGTACAAATTTTCACAATTAATATGCACTTCCTGTGCAGACGACTTGCAACCATTTTCTGAGTGCAGCCAAGCAACAAAAGTTGCACCAACAACAACAAACAATGCAGTTTATGTATGTGTGGGTGGCAAGCGAGGGGCTCTGCCTCCTCGCCCGATGGGCTGACATTCTTCAGGGCACACACACACATGCTCACAACAGCCCACGGCCCACGGCCCACACTCTATTCACATGTGAGTTCATTGCTGCCATTAATGAATACGTGTGCAGCAATAAAGCCATTTTTTATGTGCAAGAGTCACGTGAGAAACTATTTAGTACAGTTAAGTCACATGATGGGGCTGAAAGTGGGCGGGCCTGAAGACGCAGGCGAAGACGAGTCCAGTGCAACTTTGTGCCTGGCACAGTCAAAAGAAAGCCAACTTCATTTTTACATAAATACTGCACACACACATGATTGTATATATATATATATATGTGTGTGTGTGTGTGTGTGTGTGTTAGCCAAAAATGGAATCACAGCTAAAAAGTGAAAATATTTTTACCACATACACAGATAAAAACTAGAGGCATTTTGTGAGCTAGCTGAATTAATTTTTTGGCGTTTATCAACGAGGCAAATTGAAATCGTGTTTGGTTGGAAAACATTTAAGCATGTGTGTGTGTGTGTGTGTGAGTGTGCGTGTGTGTGTGGCATCTTTAACCCAGTTTTTTGGCAAAATTGATGTGAGCACTCGGAACAACTTTACTTGCCATGTTTAGAGGGCGTATGCCGTTGGCCGAGTGTTAAATAAAATGCATCGTACTTGCTCGGAGGAAAGTTTTTGCTAGCAGCGACTTTTGACAGGCGGCAGCAAATTTTCCTAACTTTTCTTTATACACTCTTTTCTTTTTGCTAACAGCATATCAACTAATTGATTTGCAAGTGGAACGCCAGCATTTTTTGCTACTTGAAAAAGTCTTTCGGTATGCACTAGAATGCTAATTAAATAATAAATATTTAATTAGCAAAATTGAAATTGGTTTTTATCGAGTAGAAATAGTTCCGCCAATAAACTAGTAGCTCTTCCATCAGCTTTAATTAACATTAACATTGGAATTGTGTATAAATTTAAAATTTTACACACTGCCTAAAATAACTATATTGAGTTTTTGTTTTCTTTTAACAACGAGAATTTGAACATTTTTAGAATTAAGGGCATTGTTTACTCCTTGAGTCCATAATAATAGACATGAAAGCAAAATTCCTTATTTGAAATCAATTTGTTGTGCTACAACTTGAAGTTGAAATATCACATTTAAGAAAATACTACTTCAATATTATCGAGCTTAAATGCAAAATACTTGAATTGAGTTAATTTGATTTCCTGTCGTTGTTATACAACAATGTTTGGCCGTGTATGGGCCTTTATTGCAATTCGTGCATTTATACTTTATGTATGGCATCCATTCCAATTACCCATGAATTTCATATTGCTCGGCGGAATGAAATGTGGAGTGTGTGATTTCAATTACTCGTATATTTGACTCAATAATATAATGAAAAGTAAATGCAACTCTGAAAGCGAAATGCGCGCCCCGTGTCATTCCACTTGTAATTGCGTAATAGGGCTGGAATGCTTTAAAGCCGCTTGCTGTTAACAGGCGACATGATGAGGAAAGCGAAATGCACGTTGGTTAAACATGAAATAAAATAACATGTTATTGCACTTTGCCTTAACTGAATGCAACGCACTTCGACGTGTGCTTTCATCCTTTATTTTACAAACCACCCCTCCCGCCCCCAGCATGCGCACAGATGACAATTGCCAGGCGCTGATAAAGTCGGCGCATTTGTGGTTGCCTTTCTCGCACGGACATCGTGTCGTCCGCCCTTTTTGCACAGATTCACAAGAAATGCAATTTAAAACCACAAAAATAATTAAAAAACTTTACGCGTCCATTATGCAGAATCCGATTTACATACATATACTCGTGTACATATATAGTACAGTGAAGCTATAAATGATAAAATCAAAGGCAAGTCTGTTGGACTTAACGTGCCTGCAGCCTGCGGCCTGCTGCCCTCTGTCCACTGCCTGCTGCCAGTTGCCCGCCCCGCGGTTAATGAAATTGTCTCGTCTCGACTGCGGCTATCCGCTGACATATCAGTTGATGGTGTGGCAACACTGTCCCTCCGCCATCTTTGTATATGTCTGTGCCGTGTCTGCAGCTACCTGACGGACTTTGATGCAAGCTTTCGTTCTCAGTTGCTTTTTGGTTTTTTCTTATATTTTTATTTTCAAAGCGCAAAAGCCAAAAAGTTTACGGAACATCTCGCGCGACTAAGCAAAGTCAAAAGCGTCAAGTACTTTCAGTAGCTCTCGCTCACAACCACTTTATCGCTCTCTCCCTCCCTCTCTCTCTCTCTTTTAGTCAGTCTCCCTCATGTCTATCGCTCTTTGTCATTGCAGTTGCTTCATCCGTTGCGCTTTAGGTGCGACTTTCTTCTTCTTTAATGGACATCTGCGGTGTACAGTGTGGAGCGAGGGGTGCGCGAGGGGTGCGCTGCGCTCCAAGTTTTTACTCTTAGGCTCTTGGACTTGCGAGCGACGCTCGTAAAAAACATTTGCGCAATGTCAACAAATTTGCGCGCTTATTAGATTTTCGTGGTTGCACACAATTTCGCCAACTAAGACCGCCACAGAAAGATAAAGTGCAGCAGCGGCAGCGGCCCAGCAAAAATATGAATAAAATAGCGAAAACTTTCAGAAATGAAAGTGCATGCTGCGTTCTGGCTTCGGTTGACCAGCAGCAACGCCCCCAACTCTCCCTTTGGGCATTCGCACGCCCTTTGCCGACAATTCTAACGGCATACTCGCCGTCTCGGTCACGGTCGCCGCTTCTGCTAATGAGTTTTGTTGTCAGTTCTTGCTGGCCCATGCACAAATTGGGCAACGGCTGCTGCGACCTTCTCTCCCTTGCTCTTTGCTTTTGCTTTTGGTTTTTCTCTGCGTTGCGTTTTACATGAATAGCATGAGAAATTTTGCACACAATTTATGTGTGTATATGCATGCATGTGTGTTTGGTTATGTGTGTGTGTGTGGTAAGTTAATATTTGCTGCATAAATTCCACTGCTTTGGAATTTGCTGCGCTTCGTTTCTTCCTTTTGCACCATTGTCATGCCCCTCGTTTTTTGTTGTGCAGAAATTATGAAAATGCAGGCACAAACACGCACACACACACAGATTTCTAGCCTCTTCCAATAACAACAAGAAGCAGCAGCTTCGTGAATGCTTGGTCACTCAGCACCCCGCCGTCAGCCCCAGCACAACAACAACAGCATGTCATGGTCACTCTAAATATGTCAGCACCCACGCAACAAACCAATATTAATTATATTCTGCATTCTTAGCTCTGCTTTTTTGCGTTTCTAGTTTAAATTGAGCAGATTTAATAGTTAATTTGCTTATAGCGCAAATATTTTTGAATGCTAAAGTAAAATTTTCATTTAGCCAAGAGCGAACGACACCTACGCAAGAATTTTTCTAGCTTCGTGCAAAAAATGTACGCCAGAATTCTTACTGGCACAATTAAGATTATTAGAGTTGCGTGTATGAATACTCACCTGGATTGCCCGGCAAGATAACAATTAAAACAACAAATAAAACAATTTATAACTGAAACACAAACACGCACAGATTTTAGTTTAGGACAACTAGCACCAATTACTATCGATAACACTTGTGCACCTTAAGCGACATATCGATAATGTAAGCACCTCTCGTAAGCAATTGACCGTTGCTGTAACGAGCAAATTTTGAAAATGTGTAAGAGAAAGGCTATTATGGTTTGTGCAAATGTGGGTACCCGGGAAAATTATGGCACATTTTCTCCCATTAGTACCCTTGGTCAGCATCAATAGTCAATCTGCCAGAAAGTATTAGAACTACAAACCTTCTATTTTTTTGAGGTAAGAAAAATCAAAAGGGTATACAGGGTATACGCCAATCTAATGAATAAGCCCAACAGCCCACAAGCCACTCAAACAGAGCGAAAACAGGCGAAAAGCCGTCAACGGTTCAAAAATGTTTCAATACAAACAAAAGCAGCCAAACGCGACCAAAAACTGCAAACAAAAATATTGAAAATTATCCGCTTATATCGTAACCGCTGCAGCCATATCGCTCTGGGCCAGACCGGACCAGTGAATACTCTACATGGGTGGGTGTGTGTATCGCAAAACAAACACAAATGCGACAAGTGCACACAAATATGGCACTGAATTGTTTTTCACGCCGACGAAAACTATTCAAATGCAATAGGTCTGAAATGGCCAGCAACTGGGCGAACGACAGTTTCAAATTTCATTTCACACATTTGCGCTGCGATCCGGTTTCTCGTGGCTCTCGGAAAGCTCAACCTCAACCCCAAACTCAACCTCAACTCCAACCCCAACAGTCCCTGCCCCACCATGTGGCAAGCCCTGTCACTGTCATTTTTATGTCTGCCAAATGCAAACATGGAATTCGATGAGCTGCATTTTGAATTTACATTGTAAATTTGTGAGTGATTTTTAGTGTTTTTGCGCCGCGACCCCTTAAATGGGTTGACATTTGTGTGTGGAAGCAAATGGAGCTAATGACTTGTAAAAAACTCACATAAAATATAAAAAAAAAAACAATAGAACTCTAGTCGGCAGTGCCCGACTAGCAGATGCCCTTAACCAAGAGACGAGCTGCCGTTCAAGCATGAGAATTTCTTATAATCTTTTTTCTATTTGCCTTAACTTCACTTTATGGGACCGCCGAAAATTAGTTCAATTTTGGGCAAAATAGGGGGAGTTTTCCAAAATGTGAAACATTCGAGAATATACATAGCAAGCTTTATATTTATAGCTCCGATAATCTCCGAGATATGCCTAAGAAAGCTTGTTTCAAAACCGATATGTATCGATTTTTTATATAAAGACGGAAATGGCTGAGTCGACTGAGATTGATATTGATGTGATCGGAGATGCCTGCTTCTGCCTGTTACATGCCTACGCATACAAACAGGATATCATTTCTTAACAATTCACAATGGGTACAGGGTGTATAAAAAAGGTGATAGTAGAAATATATTTTCATTTATTTACTTATAAAATTTTAGCTTTCAGCATTTTTCTTTGTTTTCGCTTGGAATTAGCTATGTACATATTTAAATAATTTGCGTATGTGTTGGTGTTCGTGTTCGTGTGTGTGTGTGTTTGCATAACGGCTCTTGTCATTTAAATAGCCGACTAAAAAGTTTCCTGTGCTCCGGGCGCGGCATTTCGACAGTTATGAGAATACACCGGATATGCATGCTCATATAGAAAACTTTGATATTCATATATGAAAATTTAAGTTTGGCTTCAACGCCAGCGCATAAAAAGCAACAACAACAACAACAACAACAACAGCGGCAGCAATAAAGAATCAACATTGTTGAACAAAGTTATTGCTCATCTGGAATATTTAAGAGTGCCTTGGTATGCGTTCTGGAATTCATTTTCCCACAGCAACTTGAAATTGATGTCGCCGCTGCTCAGCTCCGCAACATTGGGCCTATTGGCGGCTCTATGGCGGAAGAGTATGGGCATTATGAAAGCGATTGCCTTTTGGGTGAAACGCGGCTGGGAGGACAGAAGTACGTACACATAGCCAACGTGAAAGATGGCCAATTTAATGGAGGAGTTGCGTATTTGGTATGTCAGATATGGACGTGTTTCTGGATTGTATAAGCAATCCTCATGATATTCTCTATAAAGCTGCTCTAGGTGAATGCTAAATGGCATACAGAATGTCGCATTGACCACATTAAACTTGGGATTCTGAAATACGGGCGAGTAGCCCAGGTGCTCCATGGTGCCAATAAAGCGATGTATGCCCAGGGCGGCGCTATCGTAAGAGTAGCCCTGGCAGCAGATGTTTCCATTATCGTAAAGCCTTAAGCTGCATATTGGACTCGAGAGCCGTATGAGCAGAGCCGAGTGCTTATCCGGCTCATAGCGCGTGTCCGACAGAAAACAGTCCAACTCTGAGAGTTTGAATTCGCAATTGGTTTTCACGAAGCACGTGAACGGACTGAAACGAAAACTTTTGTACACACTCCCTCCATGCACATGAATCGGTCGGTTCTGACTTACCGATAGAGCATGTTCAAATAGCGCTCTACAGCGCTTAGTTTTGATATATCCGCATAAATGCTGAGCACATCGAAGTCGGATATGACCGGCTCCGTCTGCTGCTTATTGTCGCCGTTGATCTGTTGCTCTGGATCGCTGCTTATTGGACCTGATTCCGTCTTGTGCTTTGCCTCTTTGTCTCTCTTCTTTGACTTTTTTGAATCATCTCGGTGCGTTTTTGAACGTTTCTTATCTTTTTTCGCCTTTTTGACTCTTTTATGATCTTTATGCTTCATTTATATATGCCCTTTACTTTACGTTCCTTCTGAAAATCATACTAAATATATAAAACGAGCAACTTATTTATTGTTAACTACGCTCGGGATGTACTTACATCAAATTAATTTCGGACAATTCGTTTATCTTGTGTTCTTTTCAGTGTGCCCAGCTTTTATGTAGAGCACAGGTTTGCTGCCCTGAAACTTAGTATTTCTTCAAACAGCTAAACGATATATCGTATACCACATTGCTTAACATGATTATGTTAACAGAATTTAGTTATTGTGTTTTAATCATTATAATGTTTTTAGGATTTCAATATGTATTTGATATACTTTTTGAATATGATATTGTTACATCAACTTATTTACCGAAATTATTGGTAGAAAACTAAGTTTTAGTATAATATATTTGTCATTTCTACATTTCATATACACGTACATAACTCTGTAGAAACAAACGACAAGATTAAACTAAGAAATATGTACCTGAAGAAGGATTACTTGGTCGAAACTAATATCTAACCAAATTTAGTAATAGCTTGCTGAACTAATCTCCATTTAAATATACGTGACCTTACTCAACAGATCTATATAGGGCCCTCTGCCAAAGAAAATCGAATTTTCTGGTTTTTATTTCAATGTAAATGAAGATCTTATTTCTATGAAAATGGGAACGGACTTGGAAATTTTATAATCTGCACATTAATCGCTCATTCAGCTAAAAACTTTGAAAAACTAACCGGCAAAGCAAACAATCAAAATATCATTTAAATTCAAATCGCAGAAATTGCATAATTGAAACGCCATTGAAGTCTATTAATAACTTTATTATGCAGCCAACGAAATGCAAACACGCACACATAGACAAACGGGCACACAAAAGCGCACACACACACACACAGACGCAGACACAGCAAAACAGAGCACTCATATTTCCAGGGTCGATGGGTGGTGGGTGGACTTTTGGGCGGTGCAGATGGCTGACGTTAGCTCATCAAACCCGAAAAACCACTTTGCTCAACTCTTTTCAAAGTGCATACATCATCAACGCTAAGCCAAAACAAAAAAGTGTGGTGCAAAAGCATGCTGGTTGATTGTGGTGGAGGTGGTGTAGGTGGTGCTGCTGTTGCTTGGTGGTGCTGGCAGCTGGCATCGGGCGCTGAAAACTTTTGTGCAATGTTGATTTTTCCGCAAGACTCGGTCGGACGTCGAGACGTTCGAGGGTCGTGGCTCCATCGGGAGCAGAGCGGAACAGATGCCGCAGGCACTTTATAAAAAAACCCGCAGCTCAGGCAAAAGTCTTTCAATAATAAAAATATTGAGGTACAGGAACAACCACAATAACAGCGAAATATTGAGTGAAAGTGCACAGTTGGGCGGAGAATAATATGAGGATGTAAAAGGTAAGACAGAAAGTTTAATGCAACCTATAAAGAGAAGAAACTAACTGACAAAAAGGTTCGATGCTTCATACTTGTGTCTATCCAGGTATTTAATTAATATGTTAAATAATACAAAAATTTAATTTTCTTCAACTAAAACTAACTTGGATTCTTCATTATCCAACTTGTCCGGTTCATAATTGAATTGCCATAAAATTCTTTGTCGAACACGCGTGACTTTTTTTTTTTAATAGAAAACTAAAATGCTAGACTTGTCTTTAAGCTGTTAAGCCTTTAAGCTGGCCAGCCCCCTTTTGGCCAACCGATGATGTTGCCCCGTTGGCCTCTGACGCTAATGTTGATGATGACAAACAAAACAATGGAATCAAAGCGTTTTAATGGCTTTTGTGTGTAAAATGAATGAATGCGGCAACGTTTCCTGCTTTCATTTCCAGCGTCATTTGCTTTGTGCCACCAAAAAGTACAGCCCCAATCCAACGCTGCCCCACACAGTGCGCCTGCAACCCATATTAGCTTATATAAGTTAAAGCACAGCAAGCAGTTGTTGTTGTTGTTATTGTAAGTGTGTGTGTGTGTGTGTGTGGGTGCACACACTCATAGGTAGAAACAGTTACATGCGCTAATCGATAAAGGGGCCAGCTGAGCCGACCCACGCATACCCTCACTCACACTCACAGCTCGAACCACCCATAAGGATGCTGCATGTGGCTACAAGTACAATCTCAGTGCCATTTCATTATTGGTTTTTTCTTACAACTGGCAAAGCAAGTTACGAACTTGCCACAACGTAGCTGCCACCCATACAATGTTGTGTGTGTGTGCCTGTGTGTGTGAGCTTGTAAGAGTGACAATTAAATGAACATGTATGTATGTGTGTGCACCAGAGTCTGCTCGACTCAGATATGCATTGAAAGTCTTAGATTTCATTCGACGTCAGTTTCAGTTTACCAACTCAGGCAAACCAAATGTCACAATTATGATTTTCATTTACGACTTAAACAAACGCATATTTCATTAAAATGACATTTTCTGCTAATTTTTTTTTTCATTTTAGCGCCACAAGACAAAAGTTTTGTTAGCCCTGTGGCATGTTTAGCAGAAATTTTGATTAACTGACGGCAGCAGAAACATGTTCGATTAGGATTTTACTATGTCGAATAGTATGTTGTTCTAAATACAAGTATATCCACTTTTAGATACTAATGTATAAATTCGATTTAAATTGATCGAACAAATTGACTAAGTCTATATAAAGCAACGCAAAAATAATTAATAATAATAATATAATATATTATAAGCTATATGTTATGATAATATAATTATAATTTAAATAATAAAATTAATAATTCTAATAATTAATAGTTACATTAAATAGATTTAGAGACAAGTCTGTACTCACTGCCAACACTTTTCGAATAGGCACAACAAGTGGCTCCCATTTTGTGCGCCGCTTCAGCATAAACAGCGCAATCTTCCAATGCTGGCAATATTTTATTTATTTATTTAGCTGGAAAATGATATGTTTTGCTGTGGCGCCGAGGCGACATTTGAGCTCAAGCTGAGCGCATGAAATGAAACCAATTTGGAGGGCAGTTCGACTCACACCCTTTTTGCTTTCAGTGTAGGCTTGTGGCTTGTGTGCAGTCTAATCGAGTCGAGACAGTTATGCTCTACACTGTTACATTATACATTTAGTAGCATTGTTTCCAATAAAAAGCAAGTCTAGAATATACTCTACTTTATACACTTGAGCCTACCCTTCATCTGGAATTTTTTGAATGCCGTCGCATTAAAATTTCCAGTTACGCGCAGTCAAATCGAAGCCAATGTCAAACATTCAGCTAATTAGACGATCAAGGGTCGTGCCCATGTCAATGCACGCCCCTAAACTCATTAGGGAGGTGGTATTGCGATTGTGGAAGGGGAAGCCGAAAAATCAATAGCTCTATTATTGTGGCACAGAGTGACGCGAGTGGACGCGTTGATTGACAGCCCAATTGAGGTTCCTGACTTCTTTAACTTTTGGGGCCAACGACCGTTTTAGCCCCAGTCGAGCCATTGTTGAATTCTGATGTGTGCTAATAATAATATTCCAACAGCAACAGCAATGACAGCCCCATTTGGACAACCCTTAAGACATTAAATATTTGCTGCAGCTCACACTTGAGTATGGCGTGCGGCTTCCGTTTGAATTTTTTATTGATTGAACTGTTTAATGTCAATTGCTGTGCAAATACTAATCAAACGCTTGGTTTACGCAATTAAGAGGCAAACACGGTCCAAAACGCCCCCGCCCCCACCAAAACACACACCCACGCGCACACACACTTTGCCACGCCCAGATAGTGGCATGTAACGGGTCTTAATTAGCATTTACATTGCGTGCAACACAGTGCAACAGAGGACATAAAATAAACGCCCAGCACGAATGTGGCAACTCCCCCTCTACCATCTCGACCCACAATCCCTTCGCCTTCTTCAATTTTGGGCTAGCAAACGTCATGGTTAAAACCCATCTGAAACATCGGTCAAAAAACCCGTGCAAACGGCACAACAATGCCAAAGTCTGAAACGGATATCCAACGTAGTTTGAAGCCGGCCCATTAAAAAGTCTCGTCAGTTAGTACTTCAACCGCCTCCCCCCTTCCCACACACTCCCACCCCCTCAACAGTTATTTCCAACTTTATTCCGAGTTGAGTTTTTTTCTTTTTTCTAAATGTTTGCTATTGAACTTTCAAAGGGCTGAGCTCTGAACTCGGTTTGAACATGACATAACAAAAGCCTGGTGAGAAAAGTTAACGAATATTTTATTTATGCATAGTTTTTTTTTTTCCTTTATTTGTTTGTTACTTGGTTCAATGGCCCAACGATGGTTTATTAAAAGTTTCACGCCAACCGTATGGCGGCGTGTATTCGTTATAAAAAGGAATTGATTCAATTAACAATAAATAGATTTTGTAAATGAGCATAATTTGCGTACGAAATCTGCATTTGATTTATTTTTTATTAAATAACACAATATGCTTCATTTAGATTGAACCATTTTAACAGCTCTCTAGTTAATAATTTAAAGGAGAGTATTTTAAGTGGTTTTTAATGTTATCACATTGGATTCGTTTATCGAATTATATAATCAATAATTGTGCTAATTTCTTACACCTGAGTCGATATATATATATTAATGCTTGATGCAAACTAATTAGGTAGCAGCTGCCCAATTATAAACTGAACCAAAACCGAACTACATTTATTCAGAGCTAAAATTAAGAAGAAATGTAGCTGAAGCACGAACTTATGCTCCTTGTCATAATTAGCTTTAGCCGGCAGTCCATAATAATTTTGTAGCCTCGCAAGCTGACAAAATGCCAGACGCTGGCGCCAAGAAAAACGTCTGTTCTAATAATCTTTGCAGAAAAAACCCCAAACTGAATTGCATTCGAGTGTTTTAAAACGATTCCCATTGCACTTATATGCTACTTACTTTGGACAACATACACACACATGCACAAACACCCTGGGAAAGACATGATATCCGTTTGTGCTCATTCAAATCGCATGTAAAAACTATGTAGCATACTTTTTGGCACAGCCCGAGGAGTCAGCACTTGGACTGGTTCCAGCAGCAGCAGCAGCAGTAGAAGCAGCTGCGGCGGCGGCGGCACCACCAAAAATAGCAATATAAAACGTGGAATGCTTTTGGGCGCTTCAAGGCACAGGAAGCGGCGGAAGCACATAGCGCTGAAATAAAGTGTTGCATACTGTTTGGCGCAACAATAATAAAATATCGCATATTTTGCGGCTGCACAAAATTATAACAGCGCTTTTTATGGGCCCCCTGCCACAGTGCTTCACTTGGTTGAGTTGTTTTCAAGCCGCGAGCTAATCTGCTGCATCTTTAAAAGGATTTCTACAACAAGCTTATCTCGCATTTGCGCTGAAATCGAAATTTTTGTTAGCTAGAAACCAGTTGAAGATGGTTTCGATAGCATTTAAAGGAGGAAATTGCGATTTTCAGTTAGATAATCAACAATAATATTATCGATAGGCGAATCTTTAAATTGTTTCGATTTTCGATAGTTTTAAGTGCCAGTTTTTCTTATGTCATTTCATGTTAAAATTTATCGATGTTCAGAATAATCGATCGGAACGATAGCTTTTTATCTCCCGATAGAGTTTACTATCGATTCTATCAACAGTCATATCGAGCATTTTCCAGCACTTTCAGCTAACGATTAAAATGTAAATGTCCAGAATATTGTGCATCCATTTCTCTTTCCCTACTTGCTTATGCTGCTCACTGTACCCTCTGTTTCCAATTTCAAAGCAGAAAACTTTAATGGCAACAAACGCTCTCCCGCCAGCTTCATTTTATATTTGATATTTTATTACATTACATTTCCCTGGCTTATTACATTTTGGCTTTTAAGCTGTTGACACAACTTGATTTCCGCAATCGTTTCGCTGCTCCCACGAATCGCCGCGCCCCGCACCGAAGCCGTGACTGGTCAGCAGTGCCCGAGTGCAGTTTCGGGGTCCTCCTCAGGTTCAGTCCTTAGTTTAGTCGAGTTGTGGAGTCTATTCGCTGTTTTGTGTCACCATCGAGGGCCACCCACGTCGTTTTGTTTTAGGTTTACGTTGCCTGGTTCTTTGCTGTTTTGTTCTGTTTGCTGTGTTTTTGTGTGCTTCCACTTTTGGGAGTTGGAGCTGCCCAGCTTGTCTGCCTGCCGCCTGCTGCCTGCTGCCTTCTGCTGCTGCTGCTGCTTTTTGTGCTGACGCCTGACCCAGAAAACAGAATTGTGTCTAATGGGTTTTTGTTATGTTTTTTGACATTTTGGGAATAATGTTTCCGGTTCCGGTTTAAGGTGTGCTGTGCGCCTGTGTTCCAAGGCACTGTATGCGACAATTTCCGCCCACTTGGCCCCCACATTGGGCGCCAGAAATAAGGTCAACATGCTCTTTAGCTGATTTCATAAAACAAAAGTCTGCAAGTCACCGAAAGCCAAAAAGTCTAAAGTTTCTGCTTAACTTAGAAATACTTGCAAAGACACCTATATATAGTATAGCATAAATTGCTGTCACTGGGCGCGACTTCTGCGCGCTATCAACATCAAAGATGGTAACATTTTGATACTTTCAGCTAATTTCAGTGCGCCGTAAACATGACAATGTAATTATTTTTTTCTGTCATCTGCTTTCGCCTCTGAGGGATGCTCCACAGTTAGTGCCGCACGATAAGAAAAGCCCCGGCAATGGGTGGGTGACTATACTGTGATTAATGGCACAGGGCCCAAGCGACATTTGCATACGAAATTGAAAGCAAATATTTGCAGTGATACAAAAAAAAAAAAAACAAGTAGCAATGCTCTAGTCGGGAATGCACGACTAGCCGATACGCTGAACCTCGCGTCGAGCGCACTGTGAGGCATTCCAGCTTCCTTCTTTCATACACAACAACACGCATACATACACACATTCTGCGCACAGATGAACATTCAGATAGACATGGCAAGATCGGGTCGACTTTCTGAATCAATAATATATGAATATATTCAGAAGGTTCGGAGATCCGTTCTGCTGTTTGTTACAAGTGAAGATGAATACACCCTTTTTACACATTTTCAATTAGTTCAGGGTATTAAAAGTAAAATGCGAAGCCAAGCACACAGCGTTGCGCTAATTGCACTTTGACTTCTCAACCGTATCAACCGTATGGCAATGAATTTGCGACATTGTGTATACAGTAGAGCACGGTGTAGACACATGATCAAGAACGTACACATGTGCTGGAATTGGGGCTGCTAGTTGGTCTGTTTGACTGTCTGTGTGTCGGTGTCCTTTTATGTCTGGCTTGACAAAATTAGCAAAGTGATTCACAGCACGGTGTCAGTCTCAAGGCCTCTTCATGTCGCCCAGACGGTTGTTTTCGGGCGCCATTTGATGAATACCTTCATTTATTTTTATTGCGTCTCAGTCTATTTATGACAAGCTAAATTAATTTCACGGCTAAAGGTTAAAGGTGGAAGATTCTATTGAAATTTCCAGCAAGCACCTGCTAATTTTGGGCTACCAGTTTTTCAATTTGTTATCCTTTCCAAGCATAAAGAAAAATCAATATAAATACCTAAATGAAATCCACACCGAGATTAAAGAGCCATTTTAAAGCTACAAATGTAACATTGGCGTAGGCAGGAATCCCACGAGTCTAAGGCTTGAAATAATGCTCTCATTTCAAATGCGCATATTCCGGCTCGATGAAAGACTAAACACAATTTATGAGATTTGCATAAGCGAAGTAAAATGTTGTTATTTATATAAATGGGTTCGGGGCTAGCATAATATTTTAAGTACTTTGAGACTTATTTTGGGTTTATATTTGAAAAATTCATAAATATGCATTTGCTTATAAATGGTACTTGACTTATCGACGGAAAGTATTCATCAAGAGCGGCATGGAAAAACATGTTTTTCTGAATTTTGCTTGGGGATACCCTAAACCTTCTTCGACAAACACCTAATGCAGCTTTCGCTAGGCGGTGGCTGTAGCTATAAAATGAGAGATGCTTGATCTGTATACCCATATTATTCAAGAAGAAGAAACCCTAAGAGATTTGCTCAGAAAATAGAATTTCGAGGTCTACTTTTATCGATTGCTTGGGGAAAAGTTATCGACTATCGGAACGTTTCAAATTGGTAGTCCCTGGCTCCTATAGGTTATCATATCAACCCGTTCCTACATACGGACGGATAGACGAATGGACGGGTACGGCTAAATCGAATCGGCTTTAGATACTGACCAATATATATACAACATGACATGACAGCTATTATAATAGATTGGCATTTCTTGTAGGCTCAAGTCCCTTGGGCAACTCCCGAGGCCCATCCACAGCAAAAACCATCAAAAGAAATTACGAATCAGCAGTTGAGGCATTTATGAACTTCAGCCTGCAACTAAACTAAAATTACGTCTATTTACGTGGCCCCAGATATATATATGCATATACCCTGTATTTATTTTTAGTACATGGCAGCGAAATATTATCGTTATTAGAACTCATTAGCAGCATCATTTCAGCTATAGATATAAAGCGAAGGGCAGATAAGTGGGTGGATGGCAAAGCGAAACGATATACAATCTATTTGAATAGGTTGGGGCTTGAGTGTTAGCATGTGTGAATGTGTGTGTGTGTGGGCGCCTGGAGTGCTGATATGAGCCCAGACAGAGCAGCCATGAGTATTGAATGTGAGCTAATTTGCCTGAACGCTTGGGGGCGCTCAAGTAAACTGAAATGCGTTATTATGTTTGCCGAACAGCCGGTGCTTATCATTGGGAGTACTAGATGGGGGTCTTGGAATGCTAGGCTAGCTCAATTGGATCATATCATTTTGAACAAAACAATTCACTTAATTTGTGCAAAGTGAAAGGAAAATAAAAATAAAAAAAAAAAACAAACAAACAAACAATAAGTTGGAAAACTAAGAAGAGCAAAGAGAATGAAACAAAAGTTTCACCTGCAGCAGCGGAAAGCCAAACAGAATGACAGCAACATTCGCAACGAGGCGGCGCGCAGTGGAATGGCGACCATTGTCATTTGCAAACGGTGCGACTTAATTTCTGTGCTGGCGCGTGCACATGCCGTGAGATGGTCGGTAGCAGGATGATAAGGGGTAAGGGCAGGACATTCGTGTCTTTTGGGGCGTGTACATGTGAAAATGCCTGCCGGAAATCGTCTGCATTGTGCGAGATAACAATTTTCATGCAATGACCGAGACGACCCAGCCAGCTAACCAATGCTCCACCCAACTACCTACCGCACTCATTACTTGTAATGGCGCTTGATGGTGATGATGACAACTACAGCAACAACAACATGAGCAACAACAACAACAACAACAGCAACAGGAGCAACAACAATGGTGTCCAGCACAAAAACAAGCAACTGAAGCGGAACCGGGCAGCGGATTGCATTTCAAGTGGCATTTCTGGATTCTGCATTCAGTTGTCCACCGAAGCCGATAGCCATGCACCATGCCAGGCCAGGCGATTCCAAATGTACTCGTAACGTTTAATTTCCGTCACACAGAGAGAGAGAGAGAGGGAGACAAAGAGAAAGGGAGAGAGAGCAATGCATACAACACACAACATGTCTGCGGCTAATATAAAACGAAGAATGCCATGAGGTACGACGAACAGCGCATTATGTGCAATGGCGATGACGATGGCGATGAGGATGAGCATGGGTATGGAGCTGGGACTGAGGATGACAACAGTTCACCAGATCCAGTGCCATGTCCTGGTCCGGTCGTATCCGCATTCGCATCAATTACATAACATTCGAGCAATAATCGTTATGAACGTGCGTTACGCTTTGTTTGAACTCAACAGTTTTTGATTGCTGATTTGTTCCCGTTATGGCGACACGTTAATCCAGACCAGAAATATTTTGTTATATCCATTACAGGTTACAAACTGGGAGCATGTGTATTGGTAACATCTGTGGACGCAGGAATGTTGCTCATTGCTATTGCGTTTCGTTCAAATTCGAATATTTTAAAATTGATTCCAAAAGCGAACCAATTCCGAAATAGTTATCAGAAAGTCTTAATGGAAGTTTTTAATATTGACTAATGAAGAGTTATTTAATGAAATTTCAATATCTAGAACTTCCTTCTGATTTCATGACAAAGTAATCTGAGAAGAATATTGGGCGACAAGAGACATTTTAAAGATATTACACTTCTACCTTTAAGAATTGTAGTATTGTAGCAAAGAAACAAAAAACAACAAAAGCAAAAAAACAAATAAAGAGAAACCCAAAAAAAAGTGATTGCCAGCTGGAGATGGGCATAAAAGCTTTGCCTCCGCCAGGTGGGATTATGTGCTTTGTTGTCGAGCCTTTGAGAATTAATTTGAGCATATATTTTATGACACTCAACTTTAATATTTGTGAACATATTTTCTTCATTTGTCTGACTGTCTACTTTTGTTTTGTTTCGGCTCGCTCTCTTTGCAGCATGGAGGCCACCGACTACGCAGGACTTGCCGGCTGCACGATGCTCGCCTTTGTTCTATACTTAAACACATTAAACGCCGGATTTGTCTACGATGACAGGTGAGAGAAATTTAACCGAATTAAAAATTCCATATGTCAGCAAGTTGACGAAGGTAAATGGGACTCCAGTTTACCACGTCTGGCTCTCAGCCTGGACGACAATTCTGGCCAACTGGATGAGCGGTTGGTCTCTGGGTGGTGCAGAATGCTTATGATTAATTGGGCCGCCAAGTGCCGCCGTTCGCTTGATAAAAATCACAATAATAAATTTTCGGTTTGCCTAATTGTAAAACTGGCAACGAGCTGCCAGCTTATCGCTGTATATATTTTCTTCTATTGTCAAAGTCAGACGATGGCTGCTGGCAAGCAAATTAAAAACAAAAATTGTTGATTTATGTTGTCGTTTTGCTGGCAGTCACTGTACAAAATTGGTCTGAACTTGTTCTTAGGCTCATTCTGTTCGCTCACCTAGCATTGAAATGCTGCTAACGCAAACCCAAACCCAAAACCAAGCGCAAACGCAAACGAAATTACCCATAAATATCAAAAGTCATGTACAATGGACAGGAATTTCCCCCGAGGACGAGCACTTGGACCAGCAGCAGCACCAGCACCAGCAACAGTCAGGCGGCAGCCACAGTTCACAGTCTGTACACCGCCGGACACGGAGTGACCCCTCCCCCAATACCACCACCCTATGCCATTTCCATTCCCATTGCCATAGACGAAGTCAACCGCTGCGTTTCTGGACGCCAAGTGACGCCACAACTACAAAAACGAGCAAACAATTGTACTGTGTACAGCCAAATGGAGGGGGTCTGGGGACAGAGCTTACGAGGGGGTCGTAGCATAAATGGGAAGTTATGCACAAAGTGCTCAGCCAAAAGCTTCAGTTGTAGCTCGTTATTTTGTGCAGTTCCTCCTGTTTCTATACCCAGTACCACAGAACGGATCCAAGGAGGCATGCTAATGCCAAAGAAATGTGCTATGCCAGTTAGAGTCAAATGTCAAAGCTTATCAATATAATTGCTTCTTAATGGACATTATTATTATTATCATAATACGTTTAATGACCTCAGCAAATATAAGATTTTAAGCTAAAGCCTTCCACATATTAACATATTAGATAGAACAGCTCCAAAACTTTAGAAAGTGCTTACTGTAATACCTGGCTTTGCCATGTTTTTTTTTCTACAATTTTGAGAGACCAGTTTTCCACCCATAAGAGCTTAACATATGGAATATGGAATTTCTAAAAAACGCTGAAAGAAATATATATCAAGATAATTCACTCATACCACCCGTTGTCGCCATATTCGGAAAAGTGTTTTAAGACTTTCGAATGAATTTTCACAAAGATCTTTGTAAGCAAGTCTCAACCCGATTGGAAGGCTAATAAAAAAGTTGCATGCAACCGTTTGCCACTCGATTTTTCATAGTCGCAGCTGAAAATGTTCACTAAGAACTTCAGCTATACAATTTTAGATATGCATTTAGAAAAATTATTACCTATATACAGTATCATCTAGTCAATGATTTTGTGAATAGCGCTTACTTTGTTGTTCCTTATATTTTTTTTTTTTTGGCTTCGCCAGAAAACAAGCACAAAACTTACAGACAGACTCAAATAATAAACGCAACTTATATAACTCAGCTCCACCTTAGCCCCAATCCCCTACAGCTACTGCCCCTACTAGCCGAACAAGGCGTCCCTTTCGGGGACAAAAAGTTCTTGGCGAGTTTATGTTTTTTGCCCAACAGCGGATGCTCCTGTGGTCACTTTCACGCAGCTGCCAACACCACTGGCAGTGCCTACCTATGTAGCTCCTATTGTTGTTGTTGTTGTTGGCGTGGTTGTTGTTGTTGTTGTTGTTGTTGTGGTTACACACACAGAACATGGCCACAGTTGCCACATGAGCACAAGTTATTATTGTCAAGCCAAGCCAAACAAAACATGATTTATTAAATGGCAGCATTCCCTTCAATTTGTTTCCTATCAACTGGAAAAAGAGCAATGGCCAATGCTTATACAGAGGCGGTGGCAAAATTTTTGTGGGGGGTTTGGGTGTTATGGTGGGGTAGGATCAGGTGGAGGGGGAGGGGGAGGAATTGTGTGGCATAGCGATCCATAAACATTTTTCACGTGTGTTGTGAATTGTTTCATGTTTCGTCGTTTTTACCATTTTGTTTATACTCACAGGATATCACATTTTATAGGTATGGGTATAATATGTATGCTGTTGTACAATAGTTGCAGATATGAGCTGTTAAAAAGTTTCACATGATATATTTCGGATACAAATCACAAATAAAACGAGTTATGTTCAAAGTTACGGGCCATATATCGTATAGTGATAATAAATCCATTTAATTAAGTGTTTCTGATGATAGGATAAGCAGAGATTATATGTATAAATTTAATGCAAACATAAGAAAGCTTTTAACTTCAAAAAATGTAGTAATAGTTAAGCAGCACATTATTTAAGAGCTCACTATCTTCAATTATGCTGAAGTATCTTAGTTAAAAAGCTTTAAACATGTTTTTAAGCTCTTTTTACAAAGCTTTAAGTTTTAAATCATATATAAGATTGAGTTTCATAACATTGCAATTTTTCAATGTTTGGAAATATTATTTCAAACTAAATCAACTAAATATTTTAAATTTGTTTTCTAGTAAGTGCTTGACTTTAAATATGTTGACAATTTTAGAGAGCTTTCATGTGATTTTCAAGTTATTTTGCTTAGAATAACTTTGCGCATGCTGTATGCGGCTTTCTTTAAAGTCATGCTTGTAATTTTTTTTGTTATACTTATGCCCAAAGCAGTTCAAATCTGTAATGCTCTCAAATTGTGCCCATAAAGCTTAGTTGCCCAACAGGTAGACAATGTATATCATTTTACCGCCCAGGTGATACTCATCTCTGCTTCAAAGAGTTTTCATGGCAGATTTTAAATAGGTTTGCCTACGGTCAAGCGTTTTACACCTCACAACTTGATATATTTGCCTTTCCGAAAAAATAAAGGTAGTATGGAAAAAACAAGAACAACAACACAGCTACAAAATGTTACCAAAGAGCCAATCTGCAGTCTTACAATAATTTATGTGCCATATTAAAAGGACAGCGACAACAAACGCCCAGCAACAAAAAGGTATAGAGCCAACGTTACGTATACGTAATTTTTTGATGGCCACACGCTGGTAAGGGTCCAAGCGCACTTCCACTTCCACCTGTGTAGAGTAGCAACGGCATTTTGTGCTTCTTTTTTTATAGAAAATCGAAAATTTTCACTTTACATAAGCAGAAGCAGCTCCACAAAACATACAAGTGTTTGTGGGTAGCCATAACGCCGGCGTGCCAGGTAAGGGGAGCAAAAGAAGGTGATAAAGAAATGGGAGAGCAGCGGAAGAGTGGGTTAGGAAGGGGGAGCCAGTTGAGTATGGTATGTTCACATTGGGTGTCCTCCTCGCTGCTGATGCTATGATATATTGTCTTCAACAAAAGCCAACCACAGTCCTGTGAGTGCGTGTGTGTCTGTGTGTGAAGGCGAGACTCCAGAGCACAGTGGAACGATTACCTTATTAAAATTCCCAAATTATTGAACAACAAAAGTAGTCAAAATCATGCTTATGCCAACAAAGCTAGCTATCGATAACTTACAATAAAAATCGAATTAAAACCGATGACGATAAAGTCATGAGAAAAGCATATTTTATTCAATATCGATAGAGCTCATCGACTGCAGTAATCGATAACCTGCCATTGATAGATATACATAAACGATAACAACCGAAGATTAATAAAATTTTTAAAGCGTGCCCATCACATTGCACTCTGCTTAAATATCGATATCACTTATCGATAACCACAAAATTATTATGATAGTATATATATCTGAAACACTTTAGCGCGTTGCTTGCTTCTGTCTACAGAGTCCACTGTCTCAGCCTGTGCCTTGTGCCTCTGGCTACGGCTCCAGCCTTGGCAGCTCCTGCTGTCTACTGGCTCCAGTGCCGGCTCCTGCGACGGCTCTCGACTGCGAGTGAAAAGCGAACGATAACGGCAGCTACTACATGCCACACTTGTAAGCTGCTTCAAGCTTGGCATTTTCGTTGCTGCTGTTGCTGTTGTTGCTGCTGCTGCTGACAAAGTGCCCCACCAATGTTGCCTGCTGCTGGTGGTGTTGATGTTTTCGTTGTTGTGCACCCCCCCCCCCTACCGTCCCTGCACCTGTCCTGAGAGTATTGCTATTCATTCACTAGTTACGATGATAAAGCACAAAAAAGGCACTGCGGAAATTCTGCTGATGAGACGATAATGTTGACGCTGACGTTGGGCGACAAGTTTCAGTGTCGTCAGGGCAAGCTAGCTCCTACCTCCCCGCTCCCCTGTTCCCGCTCACCACACCCCAATCTCCACCTTGACTTGTGCGTTGCGTAGCCAGAAATTAAGCCGAAAGGCAGCACACACAGCATGGGGCATACAATGTCCCCCGGCAGCTCTTCAAGGTATGCAGCCCGAAATGCTTTTCAATATTTGCCATCGTTTGGCTCCTCTGCTTGAAATCCTTGCAAATGAGGCGTAGCTAAATTTTGTTATGCGTTGGCATAGCGAGAGCAAGAGAAATGCAAAAATTGAAACTGCAAACCTAACACTCATACACACACACACACACACACACACACATGCACACTGTGGCAGCTACTCCAGCTCAATGTTCAGTTTTTCTTGAGCTTTGTGCGCTTCCGATAAGAATTTGTTTGCTCTCAACAACATTTTTGTGGCTGCTTTGCGCAGAATAAAATGCCAATTGAAATTGAAGTGTGGATGAGTGGCCCAAGTGATGGCTGCTGGTGCTGCTGCTGCCCCACCAATCACTTATCCGCGTCTCGCCGTCGAATTTGCCAACCCAATTTGTGGCATATACCGCACCCGTCCGCACCCGCACCCGCCCCCACACTTGAGAATCCGCTTTTATGCCACCATTCATGCATATGAAAAGTTTCATGCAACACAAACACATAAATGCCATAAAAGAATTGACGCCATGCAAACCTTTCACAATATATACTCATGGTATTTCCGGCCAGCTGCTAAATAAAATATTCGTATTAAAATTGAAAAATGCATTTATACATATATATATATAAATATACATACAGATATGTATGTATATATATATATACTGCTTTAGAAATTACAAAAATATTTTGGTTTTGCATATGAAGTGCTTTTATTATTTTTTACTTTTCTTTTATTTATATTTTTTGTTTTTTTTTTTATTTATGGTTTGAAAACAGATTCGTCCCTTTTATAGCCTGCAGCTAGGCAAAAATAAAGCCATTTGGTTGTGTTAACTTTTGAGTTTGTATGCCAAAAACCTAAAACTACAGCCCGCGGGGCAGTTAAGACCAAAGTAAACACAAATTACTTTCGTGTGAGGCCCTCTGCGTGTGTGTATGTGTGTGTGTGTGTGTGTGTGTGTGTGTGTGTGTGTGTGTGTCTGTGCTATTATCTATGGTATATTAACAGAGCTTAATGCATGAAACAAAAATGTGTGCACATTTTATTTAGGAACACAAATAATTCATTTTTTTTTTTTTTCTTTAACAAGATTTGTAATGTTAACATACCTTGCCATTTGTTAAAGTTCACTTTAGACAAACACTTAATTATATTCACATTCTTAACCTTTTGCAAACTAAATGTTAATAATGTGCAACATCTCAGCAATAAGCGGTCAACTTTGTTCGAAAATGCATTCACATTATTAGAATTTTCACATACCTTTCCATTTTTTAAAGTTCACACTAAATGAAAACTAAAATTATATTCATATTATTATTTTTCAACTGAGTATTAACAATATGTACAAAATGTACCTCATGCACTTTGACAAGCAGGCAACCTCTCAGCGATAAATATTGAAAAAATCTCAGTGTTAAGTAACTCTTTGTTAACATCTCGACTGAAACTATTTTTCTGGTGGGTTGACCAAATAAACAGCAGGAGGCTCGACTCCCGGCTCGATATTTTTCCAGTTTACAAAATTATTATTTTAAGCGCAAACAAGCTTGTTTGTAGCTCGCAAAGTTGCCAGCATTTTCATCTGACAAAATTGTAAAATTCTTCATTTGCTTATTTGTTTTTTTGTTATGCAAATGTTAATTTATTTTATGTTCACGCGTATTTGGCTCTGTTAAAATGTTGTTTTTCTGGATACTGATCAATTGGCCGTCCGCTCGTATGATTTTCTCTCTTTACCTCCCTCTCTATGGAGACAGTTATAAAATATATAAAATTATATTCTTGATCAGTATCAACAGTCCGCCCGTTCGTCTCTCCATACCATCATAAATACATAATAGTTATTTTAAAAAGGCCTCTCGTAAGAAAATCAATCACTATGTCGGACCTTGATATCTTACTTTTGTTTAATACTTGCTACATTCTTTTTTTTATCCAATAACTTTATTTGTTTACCTTTTATCGTTGAAGCCTTGGGTGTGTAGGAAGTGAGGGAAAGTTAATTAATGGAATTTGCTGGATAACGTTGAAAACTAATTATGCATAAAATAGCTAAGGTATTATTGCAAACCTACTATAAATTTCAAACTGTGCAACAATAACAACAAAACAACACCGAGAACAACAGCAGCAATGGCCTGGAACTGGGCCCCAGTGCGGGTGGGTGAGGACGTTGGCGGAGGGCGGGCAGATGTGCGGATCTGGGGCAGACTGGAGACTCTGGAAATCGATTAGAACAACAAGCAAAGGTACAACGGTGAGGCAATTACCAAAGAGCCGTTGACTTTGCCAGTGACAATAGACTGAGCAGATGTGTGTGTATGTGTATGGCACAACAAATACAATAATAACAACAACAACATGAATAACAACGACACCAAGTGCGCCAACAAATCGGCAATTAATCAAGGCACGAAAAGGGGGCTAGAGGAGTCCTGTCGCTCGGCACTTTAACAATATTTATGCCGAGCACAAAAGCAAAAGGACAATAAAATAAGCAAAGGCACAGCCTTTGAATTTGAGTAGCTCAAGTTGCATGTGGCAGGCAAGCCGATCCGAGCTGTGCCCAATAGAGTGAAGCAGAGTGGAGTCGTGTCGAGTCAAGCGGCGAGTTAAGTTTGGCAGCAGGCAGTAGGCGGCAGGCCGCAGGGCCTGGCCAGGGCGGACAATTAATCATTTTAATTAATAGGACAGGTGTGCCACAGGTTGTTGTCGGGCCCAGGTAATGCGAGCTCATTTCTTTCGCTCTATCTTTCTCTCCTTCTTTCTCCCTCTCTTGCAGGCGCGCCATCTTGGGCAATGCGGATGTAACTGGAGCCGGGCCGCTGGCTCAGCTGCTGCAAAATGATTACTGGGGCACACCGCTGACGGACAGCGGCTCCCATGGCTCCTGGCGTCCGTTGTGCGTGCTGAGCTTTCGTCTCAATTTCCTGCTGGGCAGCGGTGCAGCTTTTCCCTTCCATCTGATCAACCTGCTGCTGCACGGCCTGGCCACCGCTCTAGTCGTGCTCGTGGCACGCACCCTATTGCCCACACGTGCCGGCGTTTGGGCCGCCAGCGCTCTCTTTGCGGCACATCCCATTCACACGGAGGCCGTTGCTGGCGTTGTGGGTCGCGCGGATTTGAGCGCCTGCGTTTGCAGCCTGTTCGCCTACTTGACCTATCGCCGCCACATGCTGCTCAGGGATTGGCGCTCACTGGCAGTAACACTGCTTGCGGCTTTGGCCGCGCTGTTATGCAAGGAGACGGCCATTACAACGCTGCTGCTATGCGGACTGTGCGACGTGCTGTGCGGACTGGGACTGAAACATGCCGGAGATGACAAGGTGAGTGGCAGCTAGAGCCCTTTATAGTTAGCAGAAGTGTGAACCACGAACTGTGCCAATGACATTCAGCTAAAGCAACAGGCACTTGAGAATTATAAGCGAGCTGCTCTTAAAACATAAATCTGTTTCTTAGGTCACTTATTAATTAATTAGTTTTACTTTGTTTTCTAGTTCTTAAGGTGAAATAAGTCTAATTATGATTACCAAATACTTAATTTAATGGAATTACTTAAATAAGTAATTTGTTTAATATTTCATTATTTTTTAAAATTACAAAAATACTGCCTGCTTCTCATTATAACTTCTATCTATTTTCTGATTTTCTTATTATTTTATATTTCGCGAAGATCTTGTTTTGATTATTATGTAATTACCAAATTAATTGGAATTACTTTATAATGATATGCGTAATATTTGAGAATTCTTTGAAAATAAAAAGGAAAATGTTTATCATCCTAATATCTGTTTTATTTTTATTTTTTTAATTAACTTTTTGCTTTCTAATTCCAGCATCGTCTGCGTTCTCTGTCCATTTTAAGCATTGCTCTGCTCTGTGCCGTGTATTGTCGCCTAAGCATTGTGCCACGCCCCACTGTTGCCTTCTCAGCCGCTGACAATCCGACCGCCCACGAGTCCTGCTGGTGGACACGCACACTTTCCTATCTGTACCTGCCCGTGGTGAACCTTAAGCTGCTGCTCTGGCCACAATACCTGAGCTTCGACTGGGGCATGGACGCCATACCGCGCATCAGGACGCTGTGGGATGCGCGCAACATTGTCAGCGCTTGCTTTTATGTCACCTTGCTGGCCGTGAGCTGCAAGTGCCTACGATTGCGCTGCGGTGCCAGCAGCTCCTCCACGGCCTATACAGCTGTGGCAAGCATTTCGCTGCCGCTGCTCCAGCGCTTGGGCGGCAATAGCTGCCAGGCGTGGCATGGACTCGTTTGCGGCTGCCATCATCAGCTGAAGCAGCAGCGATCGCCGCAGCAGCCAAGTGCCTCAGTTATGGGCACAAGCTCATCTGCCTGCTGCCTCTTCCCAGGCAGCGCAACATCCGCATCGAAGTCTGTAATTGTCATTTGCATTGGCTTCTTGGTGCTGCCGTTTCTGCCCGCCTGCAATTTGTTCTTCCACGTGGGCTTTGTGCTCGCCGAGCGTCTGCTGTACCTGCCCAGCGTGGGCTACTGCCTGCTACTTGGCCTTGGCTTTAGCAAGCTTTGGCAGCGTTTAAACGGCGCTGCCCACAGACTGTTGCTGATAATCTGCCTTAGTATACTGCTGGTCAGCTTTGGCCTGCGCACGTTGCAACGCAACCGCGATTGGCACAATGAGGAGCAGCTTTTCCGCAGCGCTGTGACTATCAATCCACCCAAAGGTAAGTGCCAAACACGAAACAAAGCCGAAATATTATGAAACATGGCAATTGAGCGTTGAAAACTTTCAGCATAAAATAAATATCATATTCTTCAAGAAATTTCTATATTTAATTCTGTCATACTGTGAAATATGGAAAAAAGCTGCGAAAAGTTTAATCAGAAGTATCTTGTTTGAAAAGCTGTAAAATACTTAAAGTCCGGCCGGTTCAAAGAAAGCGCTTAAAGCTGTGTTTGTACTTAATAAAATTGCTATGAAAAGTTCAGCCTTAAATGAGCTTATCAAGTTTATTAAAGCATTGGATTAATTAATTACTCAGCTTTCAATTTATTCCACTTAAAGCTCATCTGACTCCCAGTGACATCGTATTAAACTAGTTCTGCTTTCATTTGCAGCGCTTGGAAATCTGGGCAGCGTCTTTAGCAGCCAGGGACGCTACGAGGAGGCCAAGGTGGCACTACAGTCGGCCATTGCATACCGGCCAAATATGGCAGATGCGCACTTTAATCTGTAAGTAAACGAAGCTTAGCACGTCCAACTCATCATCTCTATGCAGATTGAGGCGAAATTCGCGCCTGCATTGCAATTTTGCCAGTTCAGCGTTTTTTTCTGCGGCTGCCAAACATGCAACCTGAATCCTCAAAATGGATGTCAGTTTTTGCGCGCTGCCTTTTTGAAAATTCAAAAGCTCAAAGTGAATGGCTGGCGCGACCTTGGCGCAGTTAAGGGCCTGCTAGGAGCTGAAGTGCTGGCGAGGAAAGGCTTGGTCGCCGTGGTCTGAGGCACGCCAAATGGCAGCTGCTTCTGTCCTGTTTGCCACTTGGCAAAAACGTTTGGACAACATCTAAGAAGTTGTACAAAAAAAGAGCGCTGCCCCAAACCGCTGCGCGCATACAAATCATCTGGGCGTACGGGCTGGTTTTGCAACGGGAAGGGGGAGGAATGGGCAATGGTATGGGTATGGATGCAGGACGGACACGGGCACATGTTCTGCATCTTTTGGATGGTAATTTGCATGCACTCGACAGCCATCAACAGCAAACAGTTGCCCGCTGGCTCCTCAATCTATACATATTTTTTTTTTGCGCAACTTCCCTTTGCCCCCACCCATTAACTTGCCTTGCCCCTAAGCGCTACAAGCAAAGGCTTTGAACGGGTATTGCGCTGTAATCCCCTACAGAAACGAATGTGTGCCATTAATTAGGTCATGCATTGCAGCCGCGGGGAATATGCATCCCATGCAGTCTAATCTCAGTTGTCATACAACTGCTCACACATTAAAGTTTGGGGGATAACACAAAAATGATGGCAAACTTCGCAAATAATGCGCCAACATTGGGGCTACTTTCTGATGTCATCTACACTGAGGCAATCATCGCGTTAGGTACCGAGAATAATAGTTGAATTACTGAGGAAAACTTTCCAGTGCTTGATCGTTTGTGTTTCGTGTTCTCCCTATTGTTATTACACCAGCTTCAATATCTTATGTAGCACTCTTATGACCTCCTGACCTAGCTCGATTTGTCGTATCGTAGCTGCTAATGTATAGAATGGAGATCAAGAACAATGCATCTTTAACTTAAACAAAGATACCTGATGACGGACAACGCCGGTCAACTACGGATTCCATTATACTATCGTTTGAAATTCAAATGTCTGCATTACTAAGCCTTAGGTCGGGGCTTGTAAATATTTGAATTCTTCAGCTACAACTCGCTCCACACAGAATACTCTATACAAAAATATACGCTTGGAAAGTTGAATTTTGATAACTTGGCTGCATGCAGATGCTAACTTGGGCCAGACCTTATGCTCACATCGTTGGACTCAATTATGAACTACAAGTCCGATAAAGAGGATGAAGGGAGGTATGTTAAGGTAAAAAGGAAATTAAGACGGAATAAAATATGCCATTATCAGCACCTTCAACTTGTGATGTACACAAGCTGGTTGTTTTTCAATAAGTTTAAAACAGTTTCCACTGCATGCCAATTGGCCAGTGAAATGGAGGACACAGGAATGCGGCTTATAGCATTTGCTGGTAATAGCTGTGCTCGTTGCAAGCTCTATTGGCATTTCTGCACTGTGTTGCAGTTGATGCAACAATGCAGCGAGAAAATACGAGTTAAACTGCTGATGCATTACGTCGGCATCCGCTGGACGCTCAGTGGTTGGCACTGCGACTGCGACTGCAGCTGCCGCTTTGGCTTTTAAGGCCAATGACACTTGCATTTAGCCAGGCCGTCCCTTTCCCCCTTGCCATGGCAGCGGGCAGCAGGCAGCAGTGGGAAATGCATTCGCGCTGCGGCGACCGCCCGTAAAGCTGAGCTGCCTTCCAGTTCCCATTGGGATCAGTGGCAGCAATGGCAGCGCAAACATGCGCCAACATGCCAACGCATTACCCCTGGCCGCACCCAGGCTCTTGTGTTCAACGACCGCACCTCCTGCTTGGCATATGAGCGCGAGTGTCCTTTTGAATATGCAGCCACGTCATTTTCAGTTCTTCACCCTTACAGTCCTGCAGTCCTGCACAGCCAAGCGACCAATGCTCATACGCCCCGTTGTCATTGTCATGATTGCTGTTGTTGTTGTCGCCCCTCTTATTGTTGATTATTGTGTTTGACATAATAGGCTTTACGCTCCAAAAAAAAGAAAAAAGAGAAGAGAAGAGTACCGAAGAGAAGGAAGGAAAGAAAAGTATATAAAAGAAGCGGCAAACGAAGGCCAGAAATCCTTTGCTTCTTTGGCAAATTGTAGGCAAATCCCTTTTCGTTCGTTTGCCAACTTTCCTCCAACTTTTCCCGCCGCCCCTCAGCGACAAAAATGCAAACTGAGCTGGCGACAGCTGTGCGCCCAATACAAATAATTGCGCACGACTCCCGGTTGGGCACCCGGTGTGCGGAACCGCAGCAGCTGCTCAGCTGGGCCAACTACCTTGCGTCGCATAAAGGAGTCTGTAATCATGCGAGTATAGTACATAATTCCCCCTGCCCCGCCAGTTGCCAAATTGCCTTCATTTAGAAACAGAGCGTAAAAGCTGCATGAGAAAGCGCCAGAGACAGAACCGAAAATAAGAAACTAGAAAATCCAACCTGGATTCGACGATGCGTAATTACACGGAGCGCAAAAAGAAGAACAGTCCCGAAAAAAAAGAGTGCTCTAGTTGGGAATATGTCTGACTTGGCAATACCCTGCACCCGAAGGCGAGCTGCCATACTTCCCACTATGCACATCATCAAACAACATCAAACACACATGCATATATACACATACATACACAAATAAACGTAAACACGCATACCTCATTTTTCCTCATTAGGCTACAGCTAGGAGTTGTTAATTTAGAGGGAACAGAGTTGCAGCAGGCATGCTTGTGACCATTTCTAGGGTATTTCATGTAATTTAAACAAAGTTTGTTTGCTCTAAATTAGTCTATAAACTTGCATATTATTATTGGTTTTAAAATTAATCAGATTAAAAAACGTAAAGCATAAATAGATTGAATAATAAAGTTATAACAATAAAGTGCGGAAAAAAGTTAGCATAAGTAAGTGTAGAATATGTTTCCAACCAGTTGACATCTTGGAATTTCAAATAGAGTCAACGACATAAAAGCAAAGCGCGAACTTCATAACTGCTAAGGCTTCAAGTTATTAACTTGGCTCAAAGCGATACCCGATCCCCAGTTGCTGTTGCTGCTGCTGCTGCTGCTTTCCCGGCTGTCATAGCACTATCCAGAAGTCGGCAAGTCCAACTAAAGCCAAAGCACAGAATTCATTTTAACGACGGTGAAAGTTTAAGACGCTTTTCTCTCGCATTTTCCTCGTCTGCGCCTTTTACTCAATGTTGGCCGTTGCCTTTGCAGCTTATCGGAAAGTTGCCTGATTGAATTTTTCTACACCCGCCGCCCACTTGCATTATGCAGCCCAGGCGAACGAGGACAAGGCAGCGAGCGGGGTGGCTTTGCCGGCAGCCGCTGCTACTAATCTCAAAGTCAAGTTGGGTCGCATTTCCATAAACACTTCATATGACGGCGTCGTTGAGCACCTTAAAGCTGCCAAGTAATAAAAAGCAAGCGCCTCAGAATGTCACATTTCCGGCGTCTAATCGAAAATCAATGTCAATAGCAAACCCCTCCCCCTCCCCCTGCGGCAGCCAACATGCAACGTGGATAAGCAGCTGTTTGTACATTATTTACTCGTAAAGCCATCAATAGTCGTACAACGAAACACACCCCGCCTGTAATCCCGCACTCTACTTGCAACCTGCGGCTGCGAAATTTTCAGCTGCTTTTACCTTGTGCCACGTGTCCATGAGGCGCACGTCGTGTCTGCGGGTCTTCAGCCCCAGTGCCAGTCAACTGTCATGGATTTATTGTGCTGGATGCTGCTGTGATTTTTAGCTGTAGCATGCCACATCAAAGCTGGGGCAAATGGGGAAAGGGAGCAGTACTACAAGTAACAGGCAACCAAACACCAAAACCGAAAAATCACTGAGCTGTATAATTCGATTTCTGTTTTTCACTCTTTTTCCACCCCTTCCCCTTCTTACACTAGCTCTTGTTTGCTTACCTGCCATAAAGAGTGAAAGAGAGAGTGAGACAGAATGGGGGTGAGTGAGGGCGAGAGAGTGGGCCGAGACAACATTGAAAATGGTATAAAACAACATTTTCGGTTTTCTATATTGTGGAATAGTATAGAATAGAAAAGTCGCACTCAATATTCAGTTGAGCAAATCCATCCGTTGTTCGCTTGCAATTCGCATGCATTCACTTGGCTCGTTTCGCATTGCTTCCCACTTGTCTATCCATTCGCATTGGCATTCCGGGTTGCGAATGGAACCAGCCCTGGCGGAATGGAACGGAGGGTTGGCCAGGCTCTAAATTTGTGGGCAACGGGAGACTTTACAGGGAATCTCAATGGGTTGCTGCACTACGATAAACAAAATTTAAGCAAATAAAAAAAATCCAATTGTAGCTACTGCATATGCAGGGCTGCTTGAAAACTTGTACTTTGACTTTAAGAGTTGAGTGCGATGAAAGTAATAATAATAATAATAATAATAATAATCAAAATAATAATAATAAAAATAATAATAATAATAATAATAATAATAATAATAATAATAATAATATTCATTATAATGATATTAAAAATATTAATAATAATAAATATAATAATAATAATAATCATCATCATCATCATAATAATGAACAATTATTAATGATATTTAAATTAATACTAATTATAATAAAATAATAATTAAATAATAACAGTAAGAATGTTATAATAAAAATTCAAATAATTATATTAAAGATTAAGAAAATACTTTCAATTAACAATTACCAATATTTTTATATATTTATTCAGATTTGATTATGCAAATTTTTAAATAACCCTCGAGTTGATTTTATAGACTTCTTGTCGCAACTCAACACAAATTTTAGAACGCATCGTTTGTTTGAATAACTTATTTTTGTTGTTGTTGTTTCTGTTGCTGTTGTTTTCTGTTGTTGTTGTTATTTTTGTGAAGCTGTTGTGCAATCTGTGCTCGGGTTTATTTTGCACTGTTTTGTTACGTTCTAGCTGCAAATAAAATGCATCCTTTATTTAAAAGCACTTATTCATGCATATACGAACTTTTTGTTTATATTAAAAACCCAGACCAAGAGTGCCATGAATATCCATTCCCATTGATATTTGTTTACCCAATGTGCAAGCACAGATTCGCCGGCAAGTAGACATTTTTGAATCATCCATCCCCCTTTCTCCCTCTGCCCACCGGAGTGTGTTCAGTTAATTAAATGAAGCCAGCGACGTGGCGAGACCGAATAAAAAATATAAAAACAGAATACTAAGTGAGCGCCCAGTGAAAATACTTGAAGGTCAACATTTTGAAGTATTTGAGCGAGCGCTGCAATTAGAGCAACAAAACCCCAGAGAAACCCCACAGAAACCGCTGCAAAACACTGCGAAAGTTAATTTACTCTGGCACTCCGGCACACTATTAGACCTGGGTAGGGTCCAATCTCGGGGATAAGTAACTGCCTGCTAATATTTTTTTTTTTTCGCTATCCACTTTTGCATTTCTAACAAGTTTTGCTTTATGGTTGCTTTATGAAAAAAATAACACAAGACGGCACAGAAGCAGATGAACCGTTGTAGATACAAAATGCTCTGGAATGTGCTTATACGCGCAGCTGCTTCAATTTATATAATACAAATATGAGCTAAAGGCACCATATGTTAGGACTAAGCATATTTCTTTAATGCTAAATAAGTTATTAAATAATCCCTTCAGTTGTCCAGACGCATAATCAGATTTTTTGAGGAAATTTATGTCGAAAACCTTAATTATTTGGCTTTTCAGCTGAAAACTAAACTTAAGGAACTTTACCCGGGCTTGCAAAACTGAACTAGCTTGAAATCGGAATAATATTTTGAATACACCATTTTGTGGATTTATATTAGCAGAATACTCGCTTGACAGCTTGCAAGTTTTTATAGGTTGTATTTTGTTGCATACTTTCAGGGGAATCGTGCATCAGCAGCAGCAAAACTACAGCGCCGCTCTGCCCTGCTACCGCCGGGCCATAGAGCTGCGCCCACAGTTGGCGCTGGCATATCTGAATATGGCCACGTCGCTGTTGGCTTGGGACAAGGAACGACACGAGGAGGCTGGCGCCATGCTGCTGGCAGGCGCCAGGCTGCCAGGGCATGGGGTGCGCGATCGCAACACCCACGAGGAAGCGCGATACAGCGCCTACCTTCAGTTAAGTGCGCTGCATCGCTCGCGGGGCAGACACCAACAAGCTGTGGAGGTGCTTAACGAGGCGCTGGCAACCTTGTCCATGGACAGGCGGAAACAACGCGCGGTGCTGCATCAACGCCTGGCGGCAGTGCATGTCGAGCTGGAGCAGTGGCAGGAGGCTGAGCAGCAACAACGATTGGCGCTCCAACTGCAGCCCGAAGAGGGTGTTGCATATGTGTCTTACGGCCAGGCGCTGGCCAGAAATGTAAGTGTGAAAGCTTGTTCTCAGCTCTTTCCTCTTTCTTTACTCTATCGGATATTTTGCAGTGCAGTCGTTCTGCGGAAGCGGAACTGTGGTTCAAACGCGCTGTGGAACTGTCACCCTTGGAGCCCAGCACGCATCACCATTACGGTAAGATGAAACAACACTTCGTGGTTACGTACACATATCCCTACAAGCTGCTCCTTTTTGCTTCCTTCACCAGCTGACTTCCTGGAGCAACAGCAGCGCCCGCAAGAGGCGCTTGGGTATCGACTGCGTGCCGCTGCACTGGCGCCTCACAATTATGCCCTGCAGTCAGCCGTCGCTGATGCACTGCGTCTGCTCAATCGCCTCGCAGAGGCGGAGTTGTGGTACCGTCAGGCAGCTGCACTGCATCCGCAGGCGGCGCACGCACACGCCAATCTGGGCGCCATCCTGCAAATGCGCGGCCAACGGCAGCAGGCGGTGGAGTGTTACCGCAGGGCGCTGCAACTGCAGCCGGGACATGCCACAAGTCGCGCTAATCTGGCCAAAATGAATGTCAACATCGATGCAAGCACGTAGCAGCGGCTCAAGTCGAGGCTCTATAGGTACTAGTTATAATCGGTAATAGTTCAGATTTCCCAATCAATGAGAAAGGACAAAAACTAAAAGTGAAACATGCAAAAATAAGAACATGCGATAGATAGACTATATATAATTTATTATATATATTTAACTGAACATGAATGTTATCCATTGTAAGCTACGATTAAATATAAACGTAGAATATATTTTCCAAAACTTGTTTGAGTTTATAAATCAAGATTGAAACAAAAATAGGTAAGTACGAGAGTAGACTATAAACACATATTCATTTTGGTGGGACATTTTGGTTTCTGTCTAAATAGGATATTTGAGGATAAAATGTTTACATGATTTTCGAACAAAAATAATTTTACCAAATTTAGTGACAATTGGTATAGAGGCCAAAATGTGAACAAAAAAGCGAAACCTCGTAAAAATCTGTTGAGTTTTGACCAAGTTATGGGGCTGGGAAATTTGGACATTTGTCTATATAGGATATTTGAGGGTAGAGTTTTTTTACCAACCATCAATTGCTATAACATTCCAGGATAATTTTACGGGCAGAATTAACAACAAGGCGCCCACGCTATGCAATTCACTTGATGTTCGCAACAGGTAAAAGTTTACGCTCCATTAAATTCGTTGGATATATACGAGAGTTCACAACAGTTATCTGCTTTGCCTGGCCCTTGCTCTGGTTGGGCTATCCTATCAGATAATTTATTAATTACATTGATGCCAGCTAAAAACTTAAGCTCATTCAAAAAGGGAGCCCCCGATTTGATGTGAGAATGTCAATCTGTTGAGGGTCATTCAGGCATTCGTAAGTAAACGCACAGACAAAACCCGCACAGCAAATTACGAGCATATCCCATATCAAGTTCTTAGCATTTCATCTCGAAAACCAGGTGACAACCAGGCCACAGACAAAAGCCATAGAAAGAGACAGACGGGCACACAAAACAGGCCCAGACAGCCAGACAGCCAGACAAAGAGCCAGACAGAGGGACAGACACTGGGTACGTGATAATATCAAGTGGCATTGCCAAAAATACAAAGAACTGAACACCAAGAACCGGAGTTCCACTCAAAAGCCGCAATGTTAGGGCGAAGTGGTGCAGGGTATTCGGTATGCTAGGAATAGTGCTCACTAAGCATTAAAAATGATAATTAAATTTTCAACAATGAAACCGAGTTGAGAACAAGGACACGCGCGCCACAACATATCGTATAAAGCTCTTAATCATAAACATGCGCCGGCACTTTACCTTTTCTCCGCTCGCCCTTCAACCAGCACATCACCCATTTTCATATCAATGGCATTGGGTACGGGTCGGACTCGGGAGTTCCGTAGTCTGCAGTGGCTGGCGGGCTGCTAAGCATATGCGCATATAAATTAACATAGACACCCGAGTATTTAATTAAAATTCCATCAGGCCATAGACAAACACACAAGGACACACATACACACACACACACACACACACCAGGAGATAGGCACACATTTTAGCGCTAAGCCGTGCAGAGTTGGCCTCGGGGCAAAGCCACCAAAAACCACACGGCATACGGCGGCCAACGAAATCTGTGAAGCGCGCCTCAGGCGACGTCGGCCGCGTGCAAACAAAGGCAACTTCCTTGCACCGCCCCTGGAATACCCCAGCCCTGGCACAAACCAAGCCGGCAGCAGACAGAATGGCGAGACGCAGCTCACCTGGTCGTGGGGCTTTTGGGCGGCATTGGGCAGATAAAGTTGGAGATGGCAATGGACGAGGACAGGTGGCAACAGAAGGCGCGGACAACAGCCGCCGGCAGCATCGATGCTGACTGATGAAGTGGCACTTCCCTGACAGCAGCCAGGTTGGAGAGATGATGATGGCTATGATGATGCTGGGCACGATGAGGATGATGATGATGATGTTGGGGTTGCCGTGATCGTGATAAGCATCGCATCGTAATTAAGTTGACGCAGCAGTTGAGAAGCCAGTCAAAGTGAAATTTTGCCAAGGGCCTGAGCGCTGCTCCCTAATTAAATATGAATTTGAATGGTTAAAGCCAGGCGCAGATTTGCGGGCAGAGTGGTTAGCACGGGCCTGGTTGTTAGCCGAACATGAATGAGCATGTTGTTAGCTAGCAGATTGCTGCGTATTTTTGGCAAGCGAACCCTTCAGAGGCCAATGCAAACAAGTGGAGTGAGCTGACATTTTCAAATACCCTGTATTAACAAGTAAGACAGAAGAGGAAATATTATTTATGTACATTAAGTGTTATCAAACTCAAAACTATACCAAGAAGCTCCTCAATCCAGAACAAAATGTTCACATCTGTGCTTGATTAATAATATTTATTAAATTTGTTGTGCTCTGTCTTACCTAATTGCTCTAAATAAGAAGGCGTCAAACTTTGCTTAATAGCTGAATAGACTCTGTCTCTGCACCTTCTTATTTACAGGGTATTAGCAAATCCTAGCCGCTCAATGAGTATTTAATGCGTCAAACTGTTTAAATTTCTATTGGCTTTTTTTATTTTGTTTTAGTTTTGACTTTTGTTTTGGCCACAGATGTTGTTTTTGTTTTAGTTATTGTTGCTGTTATTGTTGTTTCTGTTCCTCAGATTGCACAAAAACTCTAGCTTGGTTTTCAACTTTTTGACCGTTTACAGATAGTCACACACACAGTCACACACGTATATATAACACGCAAATGGTCATCCTGTGAAATCATTTATTTTCCACTTTAGCCAGCAGAAAACTCAGTCACACGCACACATAGATATACAGGGAAATAAAAAGAAAAGTTTTTAGTTAGCTTTTGATGAGGGACAACTCAACGCTGGGCGCACTTTTCAAGTGCTCTGCACCCATTCCCAACCCTCCCAAGCGCCCGTTGCCTCCACAGTAGCCCACATGGTTACGAATGTACGCAGAGCAGATTCTCTGGGAAAAAAAAAACTTTAGCAAAAAAAAAAAGAATTCCAAAAAGAAAAGTATGACAATAGTTGGGCTATTGTTTTTGACATGACTTTCTATCAAAAACAAATTTGGTCTTCTTTGTTGTGTTACTTTGTGTCGTCTTTCTGTACTTTTTAGCTTTGCTACAAATCGAGTCAAACATGTGGCAAATGAAAGCCAGATAGCAATAGGGCGCATTATCACACACACAAACAATATCACATATTTTTTATTTTTTTTTTTGGAGCTCGAAATGCAGTTGACAACTGTATATGCCATTTGGCCATTGCCTATGGGCACGTTCTCGACATTACGACCATAAAATAAAAACCATTTGGATATTATACATTTGAAAAAAGTTGCGCACGACAGTTGTGCAAATCTGTCAATTTAATTTAAAAAACACACAAATACATAACAGTTTTTTAGCGACGTGCAAAAATATAAATACCAACTAAAAGGAAAGGCAAAATATGTATAAATTGTAAACGGATAATATTAGGCAAAATATACTTTTAATTATGCCTATTGGATCAATTTAGACTGTTTTAAATCAGGCATCGAACTTGTATCTAGTGATGTACTTATATATGACTTTCAAGCTTCAAGTCTGTTAACCAGTTTTGAAGGGTACGGAAAATCTGAACTTTGAAATTTTATTTATCATACCTCAAATGTGTTCATGGAATACAATGCAAACAACTTAGCCCTGTTCATACCCATTGGCTGCAAAATATTTGCTAGTGCCTGGTACTTTAGAAACAACCAAATGGTTTTTCAGACAACACTATGAACAAATTAAGATTGCAAGGATTTTTACTTAGCTTTTATTA
This sequence comes from Drosophila virilis, assembly GCF_030788295.1. NCBI lineage: Eukaryota > Metazoa > Arthropoda > Insecta > Diptera > Drosophilidae > Drosophila > Drosophila virilis. Next base: position 11,779,238 of record NC_091546.1, on the reverse strand, counting down.
TCCGATGTAAGAAATTGACCTTAATTACACTGCCGAAAATGTTTATTGGGTTTGCCAATATGGCAGGAACAGCTTGTTATATGTAAGTCGGGCAATATTTCAAAATAGAATTATAGATAAAGAGCATAGATTTAGACAGATCGTTTGTAAATGGAAGAGGAATACTATCCGTAAAACTAGAACTAAACTATCCATCGATACAGATAGTTTGGCGGGCAGTCGAATCGGCTAGTCAAGAATATTTATATTATTAATACATGTTTTTAGCATTTTAGAAGTATAAAGAACAAACCAAATAACTGCTTCAAAAATATTAAAATTCAAGCTTTGTAATTGTTTATATGAAAAGTAGTATATATACAAATAAAATCCCATGGGATAGATTAAACTTAAAAACATTTATTAAAGACTAAAATGCAAATATAGCACAGTTGTTAGCAATATGGTGCGATCTTTTTTATTGCCAGGATAATCAACTGCATCCTCAATTGTATAGCGTTTAATATAAGCTATTTCAATATTTTTTATGCGTGCATAGATTATATGATTTACTGTCTATACAGTAGCAACTGGAGAGGCACAATGAAATCTGTGGCTTTGTGGCCAACCGCAGACAGACATGCAACAAAATTATTGTTGCAGCCAAGCAGCAAACAAAAAATGATAAAATATGAAAGCCCATAAAATCAATGCAGCACACACACATGCACATGCACATGCCAGAAGGTGAGGCTGAAAAGAGGCATGCCACACACACACGCACGCACACATAAAGACCGCCACCGCCGGCGTCAGCCGCTGCTGTCAGCTGCAGCAACTGCAGCATTTGGAGCAAAGTCAGTGGCAGGCAGACGACGGCGGCAACAGCATTGCAGAAACCAAAACCATTCCGGCAGTTGGACCGCGGTTGCAACGTGCCACGCACATGCACACAAATACAAACACACGCACACAGACTGGCACACACACATACATATGTGTCGCTTTTGCTGTCAGTGGAGCGTTGCACGAACGCCTTCGAATGGCAGAGTTAGCGTTTGCCTCGTACTTAACTTGAAAACAATTAGTCACAAATTTAATTTCTGTTTCAATGGGCAATACTAGGCACAGACGTTGCATGCAACATGCCAACCAGCTAACCAACTCTCTGTTAACTAATTGCCGGCGAAAGTGAAGCTCCCGCTTGGGGTTAGCCGCCATGTCAGCATCAGTTTGCAGCAACAACTCCTTAAACGATTTTAGATGTGTATACATGGCAAGTTTTTAAGACAAATAACTGTATGCAATTAATCTAAATAAAAGCTTAAAGCTTGATTAGCAGTACGCAGCAATTCGGTTGTTTTTAATTATTTTAAGTTTCTTCAAAAAGCTCCAGTAATAATAATTAGATGAAGCCCACAGTTTGACACATTCTTAGCAGATTATTTCACGTCAAATCGTTTAAAAATTGGTGAAAACAAATAATCTAACTTAAAGCTTTAACACCAACAAAATTGATAAAGCAGCAGTTGGCCGCTCAATCTGTAAAAAGCTTCAAATTCAACTGAAATACAGAGAGTTTAAAGCTTCTCTTATCTTCTTATATGAGAAAAAAAACCTCTTCACATAATTAAGATTTTTTGCACGCCTGAAAACAGAATAAACTAGCATAAGAACAATCTCCGTCCGTCGACATTACCTCAATATATGTTCTTAATAATATCCAAATATAAATTTAGTACTTACCCAATAATTCAAGTTCAAGTATGGAGGCAGACTTTAATATATATACGCATCCCTAAAAAAAAACAAGAGTAAAAAGGTCAGCTTAGAAAAAAATTAGGAGAAAAAAATCAGAAACAAAATAAGAAAGAGAAAAGGGCAAGAGAAAGAGAGAAAAGACATATATAAAAAGAGATACAAAAAGAAAATAAGAATAAAATATATTGAGAGTGAGCTGCGTAATTATAAATTATGAGAATCGCATAGAAGAGGAATGTTTAAACACAAATTACTACAATGCAGAAATCAAACTTATTTAACTTTTAGAAATGCACTAATGCATATATCTATGCATGCATGCATACAAGCAAACATGTATCTATACATGCACGCATGTATACATAAATAAACAAAATTCAAACATACATACATACCTTCACATATACATAGACACATTCATTCATAAATAAGTTCATACATACATACAAATATACATATTATATACAATACATACTTGCATACATTTGTACATTCAGTCATGTATACATACCTCCATACAAACATACCTGCATGCAAATATGCATGTATATTTACATATCATCATTACATATAGACATGCATACATACATGCGTACTTATATGCATACATGCATACATGCATACTTGCCGACACATACAGCAGCAATATTCACAATTCATTTTTTCCAAATGTAATCAAAACTAGATGAGACTATTGTGATCTCATTCAAATACTTAGTTTGAATGCGAATATCAGCCAATGTCATTGGGGGCTAAGCACACAAATGAGCTGCCCTCAAAGCATTTCGTATCGCATCAATGATGTATTTTTGATTGCAGCTACTTAGAACAAAAAATAAAATAAAAAGAAGAGCTGCAAAAAAAAACAGCAACAATCACAATCAGGAAAATTGAGAGGGCGACACAAAAACAAAACGCAGATGAAATGCCAAAATACACATACACCAGACCAAAAACATCAGACAACAGGCAACAGACAGCAGCAGCGGCAGAGGCAGAGGCTGAGGCAAGCATCATAACCTGTAGCTTCAGGGGCAACACGCAGCGCAGAGTGTTATACCCGAAACCGAAAGCCACCCGCACATGCCCCTCGCGCAGCTGCCATGCACAGATAAATGTGTGCTGGCGTTCTGCCCGGAACGCACCCAAAAGCGAAAGTTCACACCGAAATTGAAACCCAACAACAAAATGGAAAGCCGCGTGGCGCCTGAATAAAAAAAAAACACACACACACACACACACAGGAAAAAGAAAGAAAATCTGTGTAGCATAATCTGAGGCGCAAAATGAAGATGACAATAAATTCGATTCGATTTCGCTTTGATTTAGTTTTGGGCGAATATCATCATCCTTGGATTACCAGGCACTGAGCGCGCCACAGGCCCCACCCGCTCCCCTCTGCTCCTCGACTGGTCCCCAGCTGCCTGATGATGATGATGATGACAACGATTGTCGCCTTATGGCATTGGCTTGGCCAAAATGAGAGCATGGCAAACACAAATAGATAACAGACAACAAATAAAAGCCAAAGCAAACCGAAATGAAAATAAGACAAAGCAAATTCACGCACATGGCCAAACAGAAGCGGGGCGAGGTATTGCGCGCGCGGGTCGCCCAGGATCATTGGCTGAGAACACATTCGGCAAATCCTGTGCAGCTTATGTTGGATTTCAAATTTTGATTGAAAAAATCACAAGAGATTTTTAGTGCGCCAAGCAAACGAAACCAAGCAGACACAACTGACATCCTTCGGCCAATACCCCAACCACATCACAACTCTCCACCAACCCACCCTCCTCACTCACTTACACCACTAAAATAGGCGACAAATAGCGAAATGTTGCCACAGATTGCCATAATGATGGAACCTAGAAGCAGGCAGGAAGGCAGCCTGAGCCGACAATTCCTATTTAATAATTCAGTCTGTTTGCCGCTATTCGCTATTTTGATTTGGCCCAATCACTTGGTCATCAGTCGATGCGACCGCCAAAGGCAATGTTAACGACATTCCTTCAGCGATTTTGGTCCTTGAGAATATGCTTAGTTCGGTTCGTGGGAGGGCACATAATTGGGATTGTAAGACGATAACGGAGCAACACAAACAGCAGTTGATTGTTCTCCTTTGAATGTAATCTGCAACTAGTATTTGAGTCTTAAATTAAAGGTTGTTTTTCCAAATACCACAAAAGTTGACAGACATGACTTTTAAAGCTGTGACTAAAATAATAACTACCCACTAACTTATGTCAACTATCGTGCCTCAGGCGGAACCGTACGAGATGTCATATAATTTACATAGATATTGGAAAACAAAATCGAAGTCGATCGAATGAAAAACAAAAAGTTTAGTTCAAGTTTTCCCGCCCAATATACGGCCATGGGCCCAGAATTCAACTTTCACTCATAAAACCTACAGTTTCCAAGCAAAAAGTTTCTTTCAATCATTTTCCGTGAATTTTTCACTGCTGCGAGTGGAATTTCAATGAACCCCGTGATAGCATGATAAATAATTGTAATTTTCCCGTGCTGCTTCGCAAATAGGTTTCCACCCAGCGAAGTGGATTTTGAGTAAATGGTGAATCACGTTTTAAATAACATTACTGATTAATATCAAAAAATGAGAAACATATTTGAATCAGTAGCCAGAAACTTTATATTAATTTGTTAAGTAGAGCTTCGAAAATAAGCTTAAAGCTAATGAGATGAAATTTAAAGTTGAGCAATAAAAGTTTTCTAAAAGCGTTAACTCCGAAAATAATTTTTTAAAATACAAATTGTTTTCTACATAAACAGATAAATAAATACTTTCTAAGATTCATATAATCAAGACTGGCAACAAACATGCACTGCGGCAGAAGCTAACTGCTACAGGCCAACTAACAGAGTTACTTCTGAAAGCTCTGACTGGCATAAAACTCGAAGTTTCAGACGAGCTTTTTGTCAAGCAGTGTTTCGAACCAAGCATTCAAAATAGATTCAAAAATATGTTTGATATCAGTTAAATTGGTTACCCAACTAACAATAAAAATGTATGCAAAAAAAATGTTGTAAAGCACTTGGGACTATATTTCTAATCAATGTTATTCCAGAAATTCACCGATAAAAATAACGTTTATAATTCAAATTGATCGTGGGTAGATTTATTGTGGCAAAATTCGAATACCTGTTATGGGGTAATTACCTATTTATCGCTCAATAAATTTGTATTTGTAATGGCTTTTAAATAAATTTCTCGCTCATTGACTATATGATTATTTGCACATGCAAGCAATTGGATCAAAAAGCCCTAAAATTTATCTAGATCTGAAGGGTTTATCGAGCATCAGGTTTGTACTAAATCGATTTTTACTTAAACACGTGTGGAATATATTCATTTGAAACTAGCATTAGTTATAAAACTTATGAAATCAGACGCTTAACCTCGCTGTTGTAAATATAAATTTATCGGCATTGTAAAATAAATGCGCTTTGCGGCTTATTCGCCATGTGACAGTTCAAAGTATCAATTTATTAATGAATTAGCAATTTTTTTTCAAGTGTCCGATATTCAATCACAACGTTTCATTTTAGCAACAACTCAAAACCGTTTTGGCGCGTGCAGGTTTCCGTTTGCTTCTTATAGCCACACACAGTACATAAGATCGTATTACTGCCGGCAACATTAGATTGAGTAATAGTTGTAGTTGTTTCTTCAGCATTAGCTATTTTTGTATCGTTGTTGAACTTGCCGAGCCTTCCAGCCGCCCGTAGGCTGTCTGGTTTTGCGGTACAGCGAGGTTGTATTTAATCACCCACTGTAAATTAAATTGCGACTAGTAATTAAAACCACTACTTAAACATAGGTTGTCGGTGATACTAAAATCGCGGCGCAGCTTAATGTGGATATCGTTTTGCATCACATCAGTCTCGTGGTATACTTCAAATGATTCGCTTGTAAAATTCGGAATTCGAAAGCCTAGCGATCCTTTCTCACAGCAAAACTTTCCGTCGAGTCTTAGAATTTACTGGTGTATTTTCAAAAATCCATATAACGGTAGTTTTATACATTTAGAAATTTTCTAACAGCAAAGAAAGCATAGAAAGTGCTCTCTTAAATTTCTTTAATTTTTGTTATTTTCCTTGCCAAGCAGCTTTTTTGTCTTTCTACAATTATTCAAATTTTCGAGTGCACAGAAAATATATTTCACAGCACTTTCAAGCCCACATTATTTTACATATATATATTTTTTACTAAGTAATAATACAATTTTTAAATATTATTGAATATACATTATTTAAATGTATGTATATGACAAAAAAAAACTTGAATGATTTTTTATTGGCATAAATTTAATTATTTAACTTAAAATCGGCGATAAAACAATTCTTTTGTCTAAATATCAGTTAAATAATGAACTCCTATATAAAAATATAATTTTTATATTTTCACTTTTTTTTCACTTTAATTAGCATAAACATTTAGCATAGCTCAGATTTTTTACCTTTTTCGTTTCTTGCACGGTGCATTTTATAGACATGATATGGGGATAATATAATAGACATATTCGTGACTAAGAGTCATATTAAAAGCATATATTATTCTGTCCATCAAAGCTCGAATCATCATTAGGCTGTTATTTTCATTAAGTCACTGTACCCGTACTTAAATATTTTTAGTGAGTTCTCAAGATGACTTTCAGTGGCTCAAAAGCCCTACTGAGCATTTAAATCTAACGAGCCAGCTGACAACGCACAATAAAAACCTACAAATTGAATTCTTAGTTATGCAATTACAAATGTTTAATTAAAGTAACTTATAGAGGGTTTTTTAATTGCCACTAAAAGCGAAAGGTTATTGTGCATAAAGCTAGTTTGAGTTACGTACATAATAAAACACCTTGGTACATATATTTTATAGGCACTTTGAAGATCTAAAAACCCAAGGATCAAGATGAATTGGTCAGTCGAGCCAAATACGCCCCACATCAAGTTCAAGGATATCATCTATCAAGTGGAAGACATCAAATCGAAAGGTAATCGAACTGAAAACAATTAAAAGCCCATTAATCCCAAATGCGTTTAAGAACGTTTCTATTAGTTACATTTTCACACACGTGATTGGAATGCAATATGAGATGATTCAATAAATAATTCGCAGCTAAACGATTATTCTGTCAACAGTTCGGTTGAAGTTCTTTGGCCTACATTGGAATTATCCACACGTATTAGAAATTGAGCTGCTGTACACACAAATCATGTCATATCGGACTGCTTTGCATTTTACTTAAAAGTAAAAGTGATGCGGGAAAAATTCCATTTAGCTAACATGATTTTCCAATATAAATATGCAACCGAGAAACGGGAAATATATATATATATATATATAGAGATTTCTGTGTGAGCTGTGTGTATCAACAATTAATTATATGTCTGTTTGACGTAAATGCTCTAATTTACCGGGTAAACGAGCTCAAAGGTGTTTATGCATACAGCTAGAGACGTGTGTATTTAAAATTCAATACTCTTTTATGAAATTCTATTGACACAATTACTAACACTGTAATTGCCTTTAATGCAAGAGTGTTAAGAGCATTCTCTACTATTTATTTGGATATCCCAGTTGCTAAACTAATCTATCCAGCATACTCATAATAATATGATAATAATAATTAATAATATATAATAGCATGATGATTTCTTACTATAAGTGATTAGAGTAAAGCTATTTCAAGAACCTCCGGACTTTACCAGCAACCAACTCTGAGACGTTATGAAAAAAGCAACATTTCAAGCAACAGTGGGAGAATTGTCAGTGTGGCCTTTTCTATAACCTATGATTTTCTCAACTTCCCGCTGCTCAACTTTCCATTCAGCCAAGTATTTGTTTAATCAACTCAATTAAAACATCCTTGAATTAAAAATAAAAAAAAAATATTATATAACATTCCAATCGCGTCTCCACCTACCGTCCTCCATATTTAATTATTCAGCTAAATGCTCTAAGGCCCATAAAACCTATTAACTCCACCAGATGCAAATCTAAATTATAGTATTATTAACCATTATCATAAATTCCAAAGTGTTTAAAGAAAAGATGCACACAAAAAAGCTCATCTTAACAATCTCATGGCTATAATTAAAATGACTTTATGGCCGAAGAAAAAATATTTAAAACTTAAAATGAGATCTGTTGATTAATAGATTCGAAGCTGCAGTTCATTGAAATGATCACAATTTAACAGATACAACAACAAAGTCTATTGCGAGTTCACTCAACCGTAACTGAGAGTCGTGACGACATTTCGCTTTCCAGTTCCCCCCTACAAGGCCGGCTCTAGCCGGGTGTCTGGGAGCGCCAGCGGGAGCGGACTTTTTTTTTCTTAAATATTATATTTTGGCTAGCCGTCGCGCTACCAAAGAGTGTAAGCCTGTTAGATATTTGATATACTCGCTCACAAGGCGAAAAGAGTATATAGGTTTTTGTGCAATGTCTGTCCTGCTGGTTGCGACTTGATAGACGGAAGAAATACTCACGTATAACCAAATAAACTGTTTGGGGAGTGAGTGAGTAAATGCAGTATGAAGACATTTGTTAAGCTCTTCTAAAGAATAATTCAGCGTTTTCCTTCCTACGCACTCTGAAGGCGTGATAAATTCTAGATTTTGAGCAAGATTAACTGAGCTTGGTATGCAGACAATTGATGAGCTCCTCCAAATATTGATCTAAAAATATTTTACGTACACCTAATAGGGGCATGGTTCATTTAGGCAACTAACCTGTTTAAAGCTCTATTTGGACTGTGAACGAGTATTCAGCAATCACTTACACCCGACGGCATCATTCTCTCTCTTGTTGTTGTTGTCAGTTGTTGTTGTTTGATTACTATGCAAAGAAGGCCAGCCGGTTGTTGGCGTTGCTGGGAAGTCGGGCTTATGTATGTAGCTTCTCAGTGTTCGGTGTTCGGTGTTCGGTGTTCGCTGCTCGTTTTCAATGTCAATGTCAAAAGCGTTTGCGATCGCATGTCGAATCAAGCACGCAGTGAAATTCGCCGCCTCAGTTCGAATTATGTGATCGTTTTTGTTGTTTCTATTGAATTACAGACACACACACACACACACACACACACACATACGACATTTGTGGGCATGTATTGCATTTTAGTAAATTACACGAAACCAACAAACATTGAGCACCATGACTAGCCACAAGCTACTATATATTTTTTAAACAATTGCTGTCTTGACATAGCAACAGGTTTCGTACTGAAGTTCCGTATGCAATAGACTGTGCTAGACAAATGTCGTTGGCATAGACATGGGCTTTCCTCGCATTCGGAGACGCGAAATATTATAATTAAATATATTTGATAGAATCGAAATGGGTGCTGCACAATTGAATAATATATACTTATATTTAAAAGCAAGTTACCTAGGTTCACGGACAGACAAATCCAATCCGTCAAAGAACCATTTGCCGACAACATAATGCAAAATGTCTCTAGTTTCCCAGTAGCTGTAGCCAACCACGGATTGATAATACTGAATTCCACAGATTTTGAATTTCGTTCTGGTTTGACAGACAGATCAGTTCTCAAAGCAAATATTTGTGCAACAAAACCAAAAAAGGTTCCATCCAGAGTGTCGTAGGTTCGTTTAAGACGTAATTTGAATTTATAATAATCTAAGCTATTCAGAGATAGCATTCGTTTTGGTAATTTTTTCCGTAGCTGAGGCGGTTGATCATTTAAACAACCTTTAGCCCCAATTAAAATTAAATAAGCGAAATAAAAATATATTTTAAGAAATATTCCTTCTGATAATTTTGTTTGTTCTGCTTATTGTTTAACACTTCGATACCCCTGTTTTATTGAAATGCTAATATATTACAATTCCACTAAATTTAAATTCAATATTTTTTTTAAAATTATGACAAACTAAATTGTGCTATATTAATAATCTGACCCCACAGAGCTTAACCACAATAAATACACGGAGAAACCCAGTAACAAGCTCAGAATTGCAGCAAAATATTTCAGCTTAAACAAATATACTTGTGCACACATCATAAACAAATAAAACTGTCTTGCTTCTGATAAGAAAGAATCTACATTTCAAATATTTATAGTCTAGCTCACGTAGTATCTCAGATCGATCTAAACGTACAGACAGACGTGACTAGGTTGTCGTTCTTATAACTAAATTTTGCCCTTGATAGGAGATCGCATATATATCGTACTTTTCTTGGCACTCAAATCAAACAAAACAAATCTTTATAAAATATTAGCACATAATGAAAATCCGTTAAAAATGTCAGCTATTTATGGTTAATTCATTTTTAGTTAGCATAAAAACAGCTAAAATAGACAAACGGGCGATTGACATTCAAGTATTTGTTAAGTACTTTACATATTTCATGACAAAGCCATATAACCTGATAAAGAAAACCTATATGGTATTTAATTTCTAATACTAAAGGAAACATTTATCGTAATAGTAATGATAATAATAATGAAGTTCTGTTTGGAGTCCTCAAAATATTTGGAAAAACACTAAATAAACTAGATTAATGAAGTACCTTTGATATAATTGCAATATCTATATTAAACAAAGCCCAAACTCACCCTTTGAATGGCTTTGTTTATTAAATTGCATTTTTATCTGCGATGGGGTCCGACATATTAAATATTCTATTATGTTTTTGTGCTCGAGCTCAATTCTGATAAGGCTATCAGTAACAATATGAAGTTTAGCAATTAGTGGGAAAGCCGTTGATATAAATGTCAAAATTAATATAAATAAAACAAGCTAATAAAATATAACCATAAATTAGTTAGCGATATTTGAGCGTCATCTGCCCATCATTAACTCCATTATTTGGATTCATGATGTTTGCTATATGAAGTGAGCAATATTTTGGCCTTAAATCCAGCTGGAGTGTTTCCTAATCATTCGTTATATAATCACAATTATTACTCATCAGTTTGAGTAGCTTCTTTTGTGCTCCTGCAAAGTTGTGCAATAATTATCTGCTAATTCAGAAGCGAAGTCGTGTGGATGCAAAGGTTAGAATAACTAGTTAACTGGAATCTCGCTATCAAAGTGGCAACTAATTAAGTATTCCACAGCGTATTACGCTTTATCAAGAATTCATTATATTGTACACTTATGGGAGAACTTGTAAACATCATACTGCAAATGGCAAATTGCCTTTCATTTATGTGTCGTATTTAAACAACAGAATGAAAGGCCACTTATCGGCGGAACGGAGGATTAGAGCTGCACTTGAGCAAGATTTAAACAACAATTATATGTGAATATAAACAAATTAATTCCCATTCCTACAAAAACAAGCAATTATAAATATTTAAAATTTGAATTTCACTCCAAAGAGGATTTAGCTATAACAAAGTCTGAGCAAATGCAATATGTTAACATTAATACGATTTTATCTCGCAAAATTATACTCATTTTGACGGGCGAAAAGATTTAGTCAGCATATTTACCCAGTTTCAAGCTGAGCCAAAAAACAAAGATAAGATTGTATTTAATTTATAAATAGCAAGATAATTCCGATCGCAAAAGCAGAATCTTCTCATACTGAGGGCAATCAATTGTCTTCTTTTCAAGCAAGTTGTATGCAAGTTGTTCCCATTGTAGCTGTAAGATATCAAAGTTCGAGTTTGATAACCATTTTGTGTGCTATTAAAAACAACATGAAACTTTTCATTTCAGTTTTCGATTAAGATAACTATTGTTCTCGTGGGAACTATTTGATTAGGCTCTCCAGTAAAAACTTCTGTCACATCAATAACCTACAGAAAAGTCAACAACGTATGCTGTTCAGATAGATGAACCTGACTTTAAGCCGAAATCAGTTCAATCATGTCAGGGAAATACAAACAAGACTTCTTTACCAAGTGAAAAGGGAAATACTATACATAATTAGTGAGTCACTGAAGAAACCTAGAAGCGTATTTATAAATGGCATTAATTGTCTGGCGGGTGAGCATTTTCTGGTTTTTAGCTATCGAGCTGACCAGTTAAACTGTGCTTTGTGCATCGCCAAGCATACTTGTGCAATACTATGGGAAAACTGAACACCCAGACGCGGAGAATTCTAACACAAATCACTTGAGAGCTGTATCAAAGTGAGCAGCCCAAACAAAATAGGAGACATGAGACGAGACCCAAACAAAAACAGAGAATGAAACAATTCTCTCGAAATGCTGAACTTATTGTGCGCTCATTTATTGTGGCTGGCTTGGTGATCATTTTATTAATAAACATTAGAAAACAATGAAAGACCCCAGCGAGCGATTCTGTCGCTCTCCAAAAGATATCTACATACGATATCAGAGACCCCGCAACGCTACAGAAACTATTTGCGCGAGTTCCGTTCCGTTCCGACAACGTCGTCAACGGCTGCCTGAAAGTCGACCCAGTCTCAGTCTCGTGCCGCATTTCGAGCGATTCGGAAGTGTTTTTCGAGAGATACTCAAGTGCACAAATACGCTAGCATAAATATATATGAATATATATATATATATATATATCTATCCATATATACTCAGACGTTTAAAAAAACAAAGAGTGGTACCGCCGCGCGTGTTACAAATCCAAAAGCAAAATCGCATTTTAATATACGGTTTTTTTTTTCGAATTTATAAATAAGTAGAGAAATATTCAAAATTGTATGCAAAACTCTGCATCGGTTCGTGTTCTTTAACGAGCCAAGCAAATTAAAAGTATAGGAAGTGTATTCGAAGAATTCAAGTGTATTTGTTTTGCATTCATTTTCATTGAATTGAATATCAAGTGCAACTCGTGAATCAACTCGTGAGTCGCTCAACGAATTTGACACAATTACAAAACTAAATACGTAAAACCTAATTGAACTATTTGTAGCTTTGGTTTCGATTTCAATTCTTCGGTGCCTTTTTCCTATTCTTCATTCGCAATTTTCTTGCTCGCATTCGTAATGAAATCATGTAGAAAATGGAACACACAAACACATATATACATATATATATATATATATTGTGTGCACATGTATGTGTGAAAGCAACAGGCTACGCAGCAGCAGCAGAAAACGAAAAAAAAAGTCATATACACAAAAAAGCGAATCTATTATTCTTTCTAGATCAAAGTTCAATACATGTTTTTTTCTTATTTTTGGCCCGCAATATGGTAAATATCATATATTTGCGGATATTACGCATACGCCACATACGCCGCATACGACACCCCAAATATGCCGGATTAGGTCTTTGTTTTATCAACCGCAATTAATTATCCGTGCTGTAGACCATTTTAACGACTTTCCTGTGTGCAAAGAAATTATATATTTATTTACATTTTATTAGTCCAGGCAATTATTGTTGCCAAATCGCGATGATATCACCCATAGCGCCCACAGATACCCCAATCCCTTTCCCTTTCCCGTTGCCGTTGCCGTTCCCGCTGCCATTGCCGTACCCGTCCCGCCAGAACCATCATCATTGTCACTGGCAACATGGCGAGGGACGTTGGGACAGTGTCAACATACTCAGACTCGAGGGCGTGAACAACTATAATTTGTAATGCAATACGCTCCGGTTTGCATAGAGTCCAACAAAGCTTCCAACCCAATATATATATGTACATATGATAGATACATATACCAACATATATATGCATATATAAACAGAAAATAGAAACAGAAGCAACGAAATGTCTCCCTGTGTGTTAGTGCCCAACCCCATCTCTAGCGCTTATCTTTCAGAGTATACAAATTACTTATCAGACATTGCCAAACATCATGGCAAACTATATATGTACATATATATAATAACCGCCAACATGAGAAATTCTATCCCAAATGAGCTAAAGGTGTTTTCTTTTTATGGGTTGGGCCCAACCACCTGTAGCCAGACACACAAATACATGCTCGTCTTTGGAAATTCTATTGTACTTGGTAACAAGTAACCAGAGTAATGGGTTCCTGCCAGTTCTTATATACATTATGCCCTACCACCTGTAGCTATATACTTATATATATGCTGTTCTCGGGGCTGTTAACTAGAATACGGTCTGCCCTCATATCGTATTATTATGCCCTTGGGATTGAGTGCAACTAACCTGTTCTTAATCAGTCTGAAAAGCTGAGCCCGGACTGACACACCAGTTCGTGTCTATGACACATAATTTCAACTTGAAAAATTATATTTACGAATTGTGCTTCGCTCGCTATTGACTGAAAGTGATTATACAACTCGAGCCGGCATAATTTTATACTGTGTCATAAATGTAATATTTTAATAGATCTATTGACTTTGTGAATCCATTAGGCTGATTAACTATTTGGAATTCAAATGCTTTCTTTGCCAGTTTTCGAATCTGCTGAAATTTGTTAATTACTTTATAGTACAAACAGTTATTATATATTTTTTCTTAATTTATGATCGAACTTACTTATTGCCGATATTTAATTGCATAATTATTGTTGAACTTTGCTTGATTTATAGGATCCAGAGATATTGTCAGAGATAGAGTCTCAGACCGTAAACAAATTTTAATTAGCGGAAAAACAATCCAATTATTATACAAATCTATCCGAAAACGATTTATACAATTGATTTATACAATTTTATTCCGATCTACAAAAGTCCTCTAAGAATGCCCACAGCCATAAAGATATATTGCTAAAATCCGAAACAGATTTATATAATTGTTTTCTTCAGTTCGATTCTGAACTACAAATGTCCCCTAAATAATCAGGCACAGCTTTAAATATAATTGTTTTCTGCGGTTCAATTCTATTCTGTTCAACAAATGTTTTGTTAATACTTGGTTTGCATTGAGATAAAAACGAGTCACAATATGAATGCTCGCCCCATATGCTAAGTAAATTTTTGGTAATTTATGTTAATAATTAATATGTCAGTTGCCATAATGTGGCACGCTTAAGCCGATTGCCCACATAAATGTTTATTAAAAATGACTTGCCAAGAAATTATGGATCAACTTCTAGTTAAGGTTCATTGCACGGCTGTTGAGATTTGCAATGCTTTCAAAAAAAAAAAAACAAAAAACAGCGCAGACACTAAAAAAACCGAATCACGCTGAATATATTGATTTCTGTAAGGGCTTGCCATGCAGTTTGTCATATTTGTTTATGTAAGCTTCTGATGACACTTTAAATTAACAACCTAGTGCTAGTCAATCGGTCGAGTGACGATTGCACTTAGCTTTATAGCTGATTGAATATTCTGGAGTTTAATTGGAAGCCCCTTTGCCGGACCGGACAATGCGATCTTTAGTAAGCTAATCAGTTGCATCTAATTAAACTAATAGCATTATCAACATTGATAGTCTTATTATTTTATGACGCGTTGCAATTCACCTATTGCCAAAGATAACACTAATCTTTGCACGTGCTTGGGTCCCAATCTCTTGGGTCTGTTTTATTTATTTAGCTGATTATAGGTTTCGATAACCTTGACGCATGAGGGATCAACTCTGACTAGAAGAGAGATGGTTATGATTCCTTATAAGTACCGGGCCTTGAAGCATGTTTGATATTAAACACATTTCTTTGCAGTTCATTTGTTTATGCAAATACCTGCTAACATACTATAAATAATTTGTTTATGAAAGCGAGAATTCGAAATGATCAATAATGTTATGTTTACTTTAACTACAAATGAAAATTTACGGACAGTATTAGAAATAGATCAGATGCGTATTGATTGATATAGCCAAAGTCTGCCTCACGCATTCAAGAGCTTCTATATATAGTTTAAACATATAGCAAATCATTTAATATCATTTGTTTTTATTGCTCTGCATAGAATAGATTTTTCAAAGTTTCCTTCAACTTCATCTAATAGACGACTATCTTGTGGTCTTAATGCAACAAGAAAGAATGCCAAGCTTAGGCACACCGAAGCTTTATAACTCTTGGAGAAATATGGCATGGAAAACTTAAAGATTTCATGCCAAGAAGTTTATCATAAATTTGTAGATGGGTATTATCAAATTACAAGTAGAGTATCATAATTGTTATCTTTTTTTGTAGCATGCAAAATTTGCTGAAACCCCGTTAGCTTTAATCTCTGAGAACGATGCCTTTTAATCAAACGACTGCTGACTAGGACAACAAACTGTGCTAAAGTCTTTAGATAATCACAAGTTTCATTTATAATAATATTCTTAAATAGATATCTTGGTAGCCGCACAGTTTGCATATAATTATATACATTAGATATTCAAGAAATTGTGAAAAAGCCAACGACAATGTTAATACAATTTACTTTAATTGATAGCAAGTGGCATACCCGACTTCTGGTCAAGTGTTTGCGTTCCCAAGCCACAATATCTAGCACATAATATATGTATTTATTGCATTCACTTACCGACCTGCAGTTCAGCGTCGTGGACGAAGGACAGCGCCCTTTCCACATTGACATATTTATATAGTTCATGCACATGGCAGGGCTCTTAATGATGGTCTTTGGAGGAGTCATGAGAACCTGAGCGCCTGGCTTTGCTGGCCTTATTTGGCTGTGCACTTCCACGCGTATTGTTTCCATCAATGCTATTGACATTTTTCAAAGGCTTTTTGTAAGACTTGCTTGAGTCATTAATTCAATGGTCACGTAGTAATAAAAAATTCTAAAGCCAGTCTGAGGCTGCGCGCTGCGGGCTGCGGGCCAGGCCATTCAAAACGCAGGAATTTCGTTGCGCAAGCTGAGACAAATGCCGTAAGAAATGAACAAACAAACACATAGGCCAAAGCAAGAAAATGCTAAACACACCATCCGCTGCAAGCCGCTGTACCCCGCTGTACCCCCTCAAAAGGCTACTTCAGATTCACTTTTCGCGGTTTCAACTGCGACGGTCGCCGAACCTCTGACAATCAACTGTTAGTTGAGCTGCTGCTGCTGCTGCTGTTATCGTTGTTGTTGTTGCTGCTGTTGCTGCTGCTGCTGCTGCTGTTATTGTTGCTGCTGCTGTGCAGCGACCGCGACGGTCTTGACGGTTCTTTTTTTTCAACCTTTTTCGGCTAGTGTTTTTTTTTTTTTTCAAGTTTTTGTAATTCGAATTTTGCAATTTGTGCCATTTTTTGATGTTTTATTTCTGTTTGACGACGACTTGATGTCCACAAATGCCATTAACAAATGCCATATTTTTTCAAGTTGTTCATCCCAAGTGCTTGTTGTTTTTGCTACTGTACTTAATGTTGTTGTTGTTGTGGTTGCTGTTATTTACACAGTCTTTGTCTGTTCTACGCCTTTAACTGTCTTCGTCTTCGTCGTCGTCGTCGTCTTCATCAGCTTCAGCTTCAGCTCATGCGCGCATTGCGGCAAATTTTTTTATTACCGCAATAGAGATTTCACAAAAGCTGAGCATAGTTGATTTCGTGAGGCTGTTTGTTACCTCAGGTTGTTACTAAATTATTTAAGACTTGGTCTAACTATTTTATTTTCTATAATATTTTGTTGAATTTTGTTCACTGCTCTTGTTTTTAGCATAAATTAATATGTGTATATTTGTATTTATTTATATTGTTGCTTTTTGGCATATAATTTAAAAGATATTTTTAAGCTTTCGGTTCGGTTCACAAAAAACTTGCTCATGAACTGGTTATCTGAGCTCAAAACATAAATAACCATGAACAAAATAAGCACATTATTTTTGCATTATCTAACAAATGAAGTTAAACAAGCCTAAAATAAAAAAAAAGAACACGATCAGTATTTCAATTCCTCTTGTATATATAACAAGTATAGGAGCGTCGGTGTTGTCCTATCGACCAAATAATACCTATCAGTTGTTTGCACTTTATGTTTGCATATTCATTTACAAAATTCACAAAATATCATGAGAGAGCACGCATATCTTCTCTGGGCAAAGCTGTGCTAACCAGCCATTATTATGATAGACCGGTGACGGGAAGGTCGTTTGCAATTTATTTCATTCTATGGGCCACTTGTTAATGTTTTTATAATTTTTATTGTTTTTGTATATATTTTTGTTGTATTTTAATTTATAATATATATCTTTTTGATGTATGCATATTGTGTTCGTTGTTGTTGACTCACGAGCTATATAGGAATTTTTGTATGTGTCGGTTCTTATCGCCGAAAAAATGTCTACGACCGAAACTTAAACTTGAAAATTTTATATTAAACATCGCTCGATTGTTGACTCTTTTATTTTGTTGTTGTTTTTACTTAGCTGTCGACGCGTTTTGCATTGCCAAATTGAATTTGATATGCGTATTATTACTGTTGTTGTAGGCTCTTCTTTGTTATTGTATTATTCCATTTATTGGATTCTGTTTTGTTTTCAGTCGCAGTCGCAGTCGCTGCCGCCGTCGGCGTCGGCGTCGCAGTCGCTGCGCCAATCGACGTCGCGACGGCCGCTCAGTTGTTGCCAGTTGCTTCTTCCGCAGTTATCAGCTGTTCGTCTTTCTGGCCGATTGCGCGCATGCGTAAGTTAGCAGCGGCTTTTCGTGATTGGTTCAGTGGTCTTTTTTTTTTTTGTTGTTTTTCTTTTTAGTGGTTTATGCAATGGTTCAGCGGTTCAAGAGCTTGACCCAGAAGTACAGTTGCGCGCTCCAATTATAAAGAAACAAGCTGCAGCCATGTAGCAAAAAGTGTTTTGTCATAATTTTGATTTGCTTTTTATTTACATTTTTTTTTAGAGCCTGTAATTAAACATTTATGTAAAGTTCGCCTTGAAAGAGAGGTCTCTTGCATTATAAAAGTGTAACAATTATAAATTGCAGCAATGATTATGCATTAAAAAGTATTTAACAATAGCACTTGCTAAGCGAAATTTAAGTGAATTCCGAAACACAACGAAACAGTGACAAAAAAATTGTACAACCAAAAATAAAAAAAAAAACAAAATAATTAAACAAAAAACAAACAAAGCAGATGCACGCAAGCAGCGTAAACAAATAATTTGATTAAGCAACAGTAAACAAGAATTAAATATATATATATATATATATATATATACAAACATGGATAGTAGCAAATTGTTAAAAAATGTTTATGGCATCGATATACACTTTGAAGATCTCGTCTATCAGGTTAATGAGTCAAAGCGAAAAGGTGCGTAACACATTCTCGATTCTGCTCAAATCAAAATTAATAAATTACTCGCTCTTTGTATACGACATTTGATACCCTTTTTACAACACATTTCTAACACAAAACATTCTTGATTTTTTGCAGAAAAAAAGAAGGTGCTCAAGGGCATTACGGGCACATTTAAATCGGGCGAATTGACTGCCATTATGGGCCCTTCAGGGGCCGGCAAATCTAGTCTTATGAACATTCTGACTGGCCTTACCAAAACCGGCGTAACGGGCACCATTGAAATTGGCCACAAGGCGCGCAAGCTGTGCGGCTACATTATGCAGGATGATCATTTCTATCCCTTCTTCACCGTGGAGGAGACGATGCTGCTGGCAGCAACTCTCAAGATTTCCAACAAATGTGTTAGCATGAAGGAAAAGCGCATTTTGGTAAGCATTCCAGCCTCGAAGCACAAATGACAGTTTTTTATTGGAAAGTTTTGCTAAGCTTTAATCAGCTTGAAAGCTGCACAAAGCTTAAATCAGCATAGGCGCGCTTTTAAAAGCTCCAACTGACATGCAATTTGGGCAGGGAATTGAACATCCTTGAATGCTGTTTGCACTAAAAAGCTTACAGATATCCAGTACAGTGTAACACCCGAAGCTTTAGCTTAAAAGCTTTAATCAGCTTTAAACTAAAAAAAGCTTTTAGAATACAAATGAGAAAATACTAAACTAAACTAAGCTACCTTAATGTAGACTTGCCCCGATTAAAGCTTCTTAAAGCTCTCGAAAGCTTGTAAACGCTTTATTGCTCGTTATTTCACTGTTGCTCAAATTGTTAACCTTTTGTGCTTGTGCTTTTCAGATCGACCACTTGTTGAACACATTGAAGCTAACCAATGCGAAGCAAACGAGATGCTCGAAGCTGAGTGGTGGCCAGAAGAAGCGCCTATCCATTGCCCTGGAGCTGGTAGACAATCCCGCAGTGCTATTTTTAGACGAGCCCACAACGTAAGCAAGAATAGAGAATGCAATCAATGCGGAAACCAGTTGCTGACTAACATGTGCTTACCTTGAAATTGTAACCATTCGCAGGGGCCTGGATAGTTCGTCCTCATTTGACACCATACAGCTGCTGCGTAGTCTGGCGAACGAGGGTCGCACCATTGTGTGCACAATCCATCAGCCATCGACGAACATTTACAATCTGTTCAATCTGATCTATGTGCTCAGTTCGGGTCAATGCACCTACCAGGGCACGCCCCAAAATACGGTGATGTTTCTGAAAACGATCGGACTTGAATGTCCCGCCTACCACAATCCAGCGGATTTCTGTGAGTAGCTACACAATTGTGCCCAATCAGGCAATCATTAAAAATCTTTCGTTCGCCACGTGACAGTGCTGGAATGTGTGAATGGTGATTTTGAAGATCACACCGAGGCCTTAACTGAATGCGCCAAGGACACGCGCTGGCGATACGATGTGTCGGAAACGCCATCCGAAACGCAAGTGGCCAAGTTCAATGAATCGCACACCCAAGGCCAGGCAGCCCAGCCCAAAATACAGAAGGTGGACTCAACAAAGGAACTCATTAAACACACCTATCCGCCGCCCGAATGGATGCGTTTGTGGCTGTTAATTGGACGTTGTCACTTGCAATTCTTCAGGGATTGGGTGCGTAAGACAAATCTGTTCTTCTATTCATATTGTTTAAACTCTAGAAGAGACCAAGATATCAGCCGGGACAAGATCCGATTGACCATAAAAGATACCATATAAAAGGCTATTACAGACCTTTATACACACGCATTGCAGAGCAAAAGAAGTGGAGTGCGGGTAGAGTAAGAATAACATAAGGAAAAGGGAATAAGACAGAGATAGAGCGGGGTAGATATAGAGTGCAAGAGATTCATTTAGAAAGAGAGCACGAGAACCTTTTTGTATTACTTGTATTCGTGAGAATCGCATAGTAGGGCAATATTCACCAATACATATATGTTAAAAACCTTTATACCCTATATATTTGAGTAATGATCATAATCCTGTCTTTCTTTCAGACCTTAACATATCTTAAGCTTGGCATGCATATACTTAGTGCTATCATGATTGGCCTGTTCTTTGGTGATTCCGGCATAAATGCAACCAAGCAAATATCGAATGTGGGCATGATTATGATACACTGTACATACCTCTGGTATACGACCATAATGCCGGGAATATTGCGCTGTAAGCTATACGAGACACAAATCTTTTCAATTAAACACAACTGTCCGGATTCGTTGTAGATCCATTGGAGATTGAGATAATCAAGAAGGAAACCTTTAACAATTGGTACAAGCTGAAAACCTACTACGTGGCCACCATGATAACATCGACACCCGTGCATGTGAGTACATAAATATTATATAGACATTTTCAATACGCGCCTACAATAATAATCGTCGCATTGCCTGGCAGATAATCTTCTCCACAGTTTATATAACTATTGGCTACATGATGACCGATCAGCCGGTTGAACTGGATCGTTTTGTCAAATACCTGCTGACGGCTGTGGTCGTAACCATCTGTGCAGATGGCTTGGGTGTATTCCTAGGCACAATACTGAATCCGGTGGTAAGGCAGAGAGAGACACATACATATTTGGGAGACGATACAAGTATTATTAATTATTTTCTCAGAATGGCACCTTTGTTGGCGCCGTTTCGACGTGTTTTATGCTCATGTTTTCGGGTTTCCTGATCCTGCTGACGCACATACCTCCCGCATTGCAATTCATTGCCGCCCTATCGCCGATGCGCTATGCCCTGGAGAATATGGTTATGTCGTTGTATGGGAACCAACGCGACAAGCTAGAATGTCCATCGAACGAATTGTACTGTCACTTCAAGTAGGTTTCGACGTGTTTCAAAATGAAAATGAAAAAGTGTTTGACCAATTTATTCATGTTTTACAGAAATGCCATTACGGTGCTACGTCAATTTGGCATGGAACATGGCGATTTTGGCTATAACATCATGATGATTCTGGGCCAAATATTGCTATTCAAGATCATGGCCTACTTTACACTCAAGCGTAAAATCAAATCAATTTGATTCGTTTTAGTGGCCTAGTATTGAGCTTAATATAAATTAAATGTGATTTTATGTTACTTATCGCTTAGTTCAAGTGAACTATATTTTACATCGGCGTGTGATACTTTAACTAATGCTACCTGTTGCTGTACTACATACTACGTGTAAACATAGCGAATATAGATTTTATACGGTTATACAATTTTTCATACGCATGTACATACATATAAAGGACTATACATATGTATATATGTCATTCGATTAGTTATCAGATAAAATAGGACATAGTAAGAAAATTGATGTACGAATAAAATGGACAAGTTAATAGAAAAGAAACTTTATATCCAAGACTTTTAATCTTCTGATCATAAGAAAAATATTTTTGGAATCTGCCTAATGTAAACTCCTTTTCAGTTGATAGAGCACAGTATCAAAATTGATTTTCAGTTTGTAATTTAATTTCAATGGCAACTCTTAGTTTTTATTTTCACAAATAATCAAACAATAAAATTCACTTTTTTTGGGTTTTGAATTATTTAAACACTACAATTATCGCGCGCGTCGCCAATGGCTTTGCACAGCCCTGACCAGCTGACTTATCGTATATCGATAGTTAAACGATAGTACACCGTCCAAATTGGTCATCACTAACAGACGAAAACAGCAACCAGCAATAATAGGAGCCGAGCACGGAATACATAAATAAAACTCATTATTAAAGCTTAAAAACTACAAATATAGAGCTTGTAATAGTATTATATCAAATACAAAATGTTTCGCTCTAGTTTTGACAAAAATCTGGGTAAGTGACGCATTACAAATGGCAGCCAAATAAGCTGAAAAATAATGCAACAAAAGTGACTCATCGACAAAGCGCTGCAAAAAAAAAGTATAACAAAAAGGGGGAATGAACCTGAAACGCAATTAATATGCTTTAAATTTGGTGTCTGATGATGAATTTTATTTGCCATTTCGCAGAGAACGCCACAAGCCACTTGCGCTTGGAGCCAGATTGGCCCTCAATTCTGTTAATTTGCGATGAAATCAATCAAAAAGATGTCACGTAGGTGCTATGGAAAATAAAAATGTCTCTTCTTTGTTAATTGCTCAGATTTCGCTTTGCAGACCAAAAAATGCCTTTGCCGCCATCAAAAAGAAAATGAACTCGCCAAATCCACACTCAGCATGCTATTCCCTGCTGGTGCTCGAGAGCATTGTGAAGAACTGCGGCGCACCCGTGCACGAGGAGGTCTTCACCAAGGAGAACTGCGAGATGTTTAGCAGCTTCCTGGAGCAAACGCCACACGAAAATGTGCGCCAGAAAATGCTCGAGCTAGTCCAGACCTGGGCCTATGCATTTCGCTCATCGGACAAGTATCAGGCCATCAAGGTGAGTTACGGCCCAAGAAACCCGGAAATATTACGATCTCTCGCTCTCGCACGAACGCTAATCGAATTAGACGTGCGTATTTCCATAAGCTCTTGAAATGCACTTGAGCTACATATATTTCAACTTCTTAGGCTTGAGCCTAACTTAAATTTGTTTGCCCTCTACAGACAGTGCAAAGTCTGATAGTATAGAAGACTTGGTCGCCTTTAGATATAACCTGCTTGAATGAACGCTGCTCTGCATCTGCCATGTGTCTACAAGGGTTTTGAATCTTCATAAAGCCGTTCAAAAGTATTCTCTTCAGCTTACTGAAGCCTCAATTAAGAAGCGCTTGGTTTCATTTCGTTTTGCAGTTGTTGGATGATCAACAGGCTGCTATAGCTTCTCAATATATACGAATAGGATTCGTCTAGGTTCCATCTGAGTAAAGTTTATACGAATTTGAGCTTTGTGTTTAATTCAATTAGTTCAATACATGTTCAACTTTTTATTGTGCTCGAACTGAATGCCACAAAGCACATAGTTCGGGCACAAAAATTAGTAAGTTAGCTTTAAAAAATAAAAAAAAATCACTATTTTGAAATGTAAATAAATAAACAAAACAAATTGGTGTTATTTTATAGGATACTATGACCATACTGAAGGCCAAGGGGCACACATTTCCGGAGCTGAAGGAAGCGGATGCGATGTTCACCGCCGACACTGCGCCCAACTGGGCGGATGGTAGGGTCTGCCATCGCTGCCGTGTGGAGTTTACGTTCACCAATCGCAAGCATCATTGCCGCAACTGCGGCCAGGTGTTTTGTGGCCAGTGCACGGCCAAGCAGTGCCCGCTGCCCAAGTACGGCATCGAGAAGGACGTGCGCGTGTGCGATGGCTGCTTTATGGCGCTGCAGCGTCCGGCAGGTGCCAAGAGCAGCACGCGCGTGGCGGACAGCGACCTGCCAGCGGAATATCTGAACAGCTCCTTATCACAGCAGGTGCAGGTTGGTTTTCTGGCGTTGCCTCAACAGCGAAATAAACTAAATCTTTGAATTGTTTTCTTCTATTCGAAAAGACGCCTGCGCGCAAGACAGAGCAAGAGCTAAAGGAGGAGGAGGAACTGCAGCTGGCCCTGGCGCTTAGCCAGTCGGAGGCGGAGAGTAAGAAGCAACCGCAATCGGTAGCTACCTATCGCATGCAGCAGCGCTCGCCCAGTCCGGAGCCGGCACAGCCACAGGTGACCGTGCAGCAGCAGGAGGAAAGCAACCCAGAGTTGGCCAAATATTTAAATCGCAGCTACTGGGAGCAGCGCAAAATTAGTGAATCCTCTTCCATGGCCAGCCCATCGGCGCCTAGCCCCATGCCGCCAACACCGCAACCACAGCAGCAACTGCTCCAAACGCTGCCCATGCCAAAGAACGCCGATGAGGTGCAAATTGATGAATTCGCGGCCAATATGCGCACCCAGGTGGAGATATTTGTCAATCGCATGAAGTCCAACTCGAGCCGCGGACGCAGCATTTCCAATGATTCCTCGGTGCAAACTCTCTTCATGACGCTCACCTCGCTGCACTCACAGCAATTGACCTACATCAAGGAAATGGACGACAAACGCATGTGGTACGAGCAGCTGCAGGACAAGCTGGCACAGATTAAGGACTCGCGTGCCGCGCTGGATGTGCTGCGTCAGGAGCATGTGGAAAAGCTGCGTCGCATTGCCGAGGAACAGGAGCGGCAGCGACAGCTGCAAATGGCTCAAAAGCTCGAAATTATGCGCAAAAAGAAACAGGAGTACTTGCAATATCAGCGCCAACTCGCACTGCAACGCATTCAGGAACAAGAGCGTGAGATGCAGCTACGCCAGGAGCAACAGAAGGCCCAATATCTAATGGGTCAAACGGCGCCCTTTCCCTATCTGCCGCCCTCGGCAGTGGCGCCGCACGGCTCGCCCTCGCATCAGTTAAACAACGTTTACAATCCATACGTCGCTGCTGCTGGCTATCCAACACCCAATGGCCATGGCGTTGGTCAGTTTGCAGGCGGCATACCGCCGCCTGGCATGTACAATCCCGGCATAGCGCAGCCGCCGCCGCCGCCAGCTCCGGGCATGATGATGGCCCCACCGCCGGGCAGTATGCTGCAACAGCAGCAGCCGCAGCAGCAGCCTTCGCTTCCCGACAATCCATACCCGAATCCAGCTCAGGCCATGTTGTCGCAGCTGCCGCCACAGCAACAGCAGATCCCAACTCAGCCCCAGACCCAAGCCCAACCACAGCCACATCTGGCTCATGTTATGCTGCAGCAGCAGCAAATTGTGCAGTCGCATCCGCCGATTCCCAACACACAAGTGCCGCCACAACAGGCACCACCAGCGCAGGCAGCAGCACCACCCCCACCAGCTGCTCAAATGGAAATCAGCAGCTCACAAGTCCAGGCTGTGGCTGCCGCACCCGCACCGCCCCAAAACGATCCCGAACCGGCTGCTCCAGTCAAAGCTGCCGAGCCTGCCACAGCGGAACTGATTAGCTTCGATTAGACCAGAATTGTTGCCGCTCTTTTATAAAAACCAAGCAGACTCTTCACATTTATACCAATTCACACGCGCAGTTTTAATGAACGTATGCAGCTCAGATTATAGTTATTTCGTGTGAATTTTAAAGAAACGAACTGCAACACAGACTTATTGTATTCACCAAGTGTAATCGACTAAAGTATGCGCAGAATTTTATTATATTCGCAGTCGGATAACCGGAAGCTGCGTTTTTATTAATTAACAATTAACCCCTAAACCAAACTAGTTTTTATATATTGTTTTGTGTATTTAAATTCGCCTTTGTTTAGAGAAAGTTTCATTCCGGCGTTTCCTAATCAAATTAGCCAAAATAATTATGGATAACCGAGTATGGATTAAAAATCCATTATCCCACATATTATATAGGGAAGCGGTCTGAAAGTTGAGAAAGCTCCAATAGCTAAAAATCATTTTAAAACTAAATAAATTTGTATTAATAAAATGACCCCAAAACTGTTGCTCACTTTTTGAAGCATAAAAAAGTAAGAGGTTCTGGTCAGGAGCTCCCGACAAGGGGATACCCTGATCCCTCTTCCAACATCAACCGTATATATATTCTATTTTATAAGCTATATGTCAAGTTTGTAAGATTTACCAAAATCTATCTCTAGATCTAGCTGTTATAGGTTCAGAGATCCTTGCGTTCATACATACGGACGGACAGACAGACAGACGGACATGGCTAGATCGATTCGGCTGTTGGTGCTGATCAAGAATATATATAGACTATGGATTCGGAGATGCTTCCTTCTGCCTGTTACAAACACTTGGACACAAATGCAATATACCCTTATACCCACTTTTAATGGGTTCAGGGAGAAGCGAGAGCCACAACAATGAAAAATGCACAATATTGTAAAATTTCGAGTCTGCATTTTATTACTCGGCATTTGAAAGCGCCGCCACACCGGGCAGTTTCTTGCCCTCGAGCAGCTCCAGTGCAGCGCCGCCGCCAGTGGAGACATGCGAGACCTTGTCGCTGCCACCGAACTTCTTGCAGGCGGTCGCCGTATCGCCCCCGCCAACAATTGTCGTGGCGCCGTCCTGTGTGGCGCACACAACCGCCTGCAACATGTCCTTGGTGCCTTCGGCAAACTTATCATTCTCAAATAGACCTGGCGGACCATTCCAAACGATGGTCTTGGCCTGGACAATCGCGGAGCCGAACATTTCCATAGATTTTTCACCTATATCTAGGCCCATAAGGTCCTTGGGCACGCCCTGCTTTATGTCAGTGGTCTTAATTTCACCGGGATCCTTGTCCATCTTTGCAGCGCATTTGAAATCAACTGGCAAAAGTATTTCCACTTTCTTCTCCGCTGCCGTCTTCATAATGTCGTTGATCATTTTGGAGCCCTTCTCGTCGAAGAGCGACTTGCCTATCTCCATGTTGTTGATGATCTTTAGAAATGTATAGGCCATGCCACCGGCCACAATCATTTGATCGACCTTGTTCAGCAGATTGTTAATCAGTGGTATTTTGTCAGCAATTTTGGCGCCGCCCATTATGGCCAGAAACGGTTTTTTTGGATCGTCCAGCGCTTTGGAGAAATACTCCAGCTCCTTGTCCAGCAGAAAGCCGGCCGCACGCACTTTGTAGCCCTCGCCCATCATTGAGCTGTGGGCACGATGCGCCGTGCCAAAAGCATCGTTCACATAGATGTCTGCCAGTTGGGCCAATTTCTCGCGGAACTCTTTAACCTTTTGTGGATCGGCTTTCACCTTCTTGTCCTTATCTTTGCTGCTGCCCGTCTCCTCGGCATAGAATCGCAGATTTTCTAACAATATGACGGCACCCATTGGCGGATTTTTCGTTGCATCCAACGCTATTTCGCCCACAGAGTCTTCAATAAAGCATATGGGCTTCTCCAGCAGCTTTTCCAGCTCCTGGGCCACGGGCTTTAACGAATATTTCATATTCTTCTTGCCATCTGGACGGCCCAAGTGCGAGGCCAAAACCTGTGATCCAGAAGAAACTGTTAAAGGAACGCTTGTGGCCAAACATTGATAGCCTTGTTGACCACCTACCACAGATTTGGCTTTCTTCTCCAGCACGTGTTTAATGCTCGGCAGTGCCGCCACAATGCGCTGATTGTTAGTTATTTTGCCATCCTTCATCGGCACATTGAAGTCCACTCGCATAAAAACCCGCTTATCAGCCACATCCACGTCCTTTAGGCTTAGCTTTTTCGGCAGCTTACCATCGTCCTCGCATTCTCCTTTGTCACCATAATTTCGCACAGTGTGGAATTTGCAGCCATGGCTTACAAGTTTTTTTGACAAACACCATTGGCTAATTATTGAAGTCAAAAATTTCTGTTCTAAGTGCAACATGTTTACATAAATTTTAGTTCGTTTCTAATAACATTTTGAAAAACTTAACGAAAAAGCCGTTATGTCAAATCATTAATCACAGGGATGTTATTGCTGCCAAGTCTTAAAATACATACCAAGAAATTTGTAGACTCTAAACAAATATCGTTATTATGCTTTTAGCAATTATAACTTTAAGATGCTTTCATTTATTTTCACTTCCCGCTTTGCGGCCCTTCCTTATCAGTGCGCGTTACGTCGATAAATATTGCGATAAATGTGGCGGAGGTCGATAAATTTGCAGCTTCAGCTGTCGTTAAGAACAGAATTAAGGCTAGTACGCTGAGCTCGCAAGCTGTATGAGGATAATCTAAATTGTTTGCTTCTTTAACTTAGATTTATTTTCTTGTTTGGTTTGAATCTTGTCTGATGATTAATTCAGGCCAAGCAGCCTCGAAGCTGTAAAATAATACCAAAGAATTTAAATGTGCCTGCACTCTTTCCAGTCTTAGCTATGGATAATTTGTATCCCCTAGACTTTATCGAGCACCGTTCTTTCCTATATAATCGAATAAATAAATGTACTTTTCATTGCACGACACTCAAAAATTAAAGCATTAAAAATATTAAAAATATCTTCTGTGAGTTGCATACCATGCTTATGTGAAAAATGGATTTGAGCTGCATACCTCGCTTGCCGTATGTTGCAGCATACGGAAAAAAGAGAGGGAAACGCAGCGACGCTTATTTATACATATTTCCGTGTAATATATTGCTAAGGGAAACATAAACAGATCCCAACATGGGTGGCGGTGATTTGGTAAGACCCATTTGAACCACTTTTGGAATTCATATAACTTGAAATCGTAAATCTTCCTGGAATAGAACCTGAAAAAGTCATGGCATCCACACACTATGAAGAACCAAGAGCGCGTTTGGAAAGCGGAGCAGGCGAAGCAGGAGGAACAACGCAAATTAGATGATTTGCGCAAGGAGATCAACGAGGAGCGCGACCGGGAGGAGCTCAGGCGCATAGGAGAGAATTCTGGCGTTCTGTCCAGCAGCGGCGGCGGCGAAGCGAAGCTGGAGTGGATGTATAAAAGTATATTGAATCATTCTTAAACTCAATTCATAGCTAATCATTCAGCGTATTGCAGATAGCGCAGAGCTAATCAATCGAGAGGAATATCTGCTGGGACGCAAGATAGACAAATCCTTTGAACAGCTGCAGGCGGAGGAGCGACGTCAGGAGAGTACACTGGGTGTTAAGCAGTCCATAAACCATGTTGAGCACGAGTGTGTGCCCTTCTCAATACGGGAATACCGTAACTTGCAGTCCACCGAGCAGGTGGACATGCAACGCAAGACAATGGAAGATCCGCTGATGCTCATCAAGCAGCGGGAAATGGAATCGCGTCGGAAACTGCTGGAGAATCCGGTGCGACTTAAGGAAATCCACCGCATACTCAAAACAGAACAGGAACAAGCGACAAAACGCAACAAAAAGTCCAAGAAGAGCAAAAAGTCAAAGAAAAAGAAGGCCAGAAGCGATGATGACAGCGACAGCAACGATGACCTGGACAGAAAGCTGGCAAAGCAAATGAAGAAACTGAAGGGCGAAAGCACAAATGACGAATTCAAGCTCGACAAACTGCTGGATGCCAAATATCGTACGTTGACCAAGCAGCTGGACATGGCCACAAAGCACAAAAAGACAAAAAGCAAGAAAAAGTCACGGCGTCGCAGCCGTAGCAGCAGCAGCAGCAGCAGCGATGACAGCAACAGCAGCGCGGAGGAGCCGAGCAAACGGAGCAGGGAAAACAGGGCAAGACGTGGCAGAAGCAACAGCAAAGAAGCTGAGCCGAGCAAACAGACCAGGGAAATAAGAGAAAGACATGGCAGAAGCAACAGCAACACCGATGAGCGAACAAAACGCAGGGAGCGGCAGGAAGTCAGAAGGCATCGCGACGCTAGCAATAGCAGACGCAGAAGAAGCAGAAGTCGCAGTCCACATAGAGATCGAGATCAGCGGCCGCAGCGGAGAGAACCCAGCAGGGAGAGACGGCGACGCAGCGTAACACCGGAAAAACGTCCAGCTGTTCGACATGCGTCGCCAGCGGCGGCACGTCAGGCAGCGAAATCCAAGCCCAAGCTGAGCGAAAGTGAGCGTGAAGCGCGTCTGCGCGAGATGATGGACAATGCCACATGGCGGGAGGCGGATCGCACCAAGGCTGTGCACAAGCATCGCGAGGAATATGCACGCGAGGAGGCGCAAAACCAGGCACGCGACTTTGACCAACAATTCATCAACAAGCAGGTGAAGAAGGCCATTGATAATCAGACCTCCATTGGCAACCGCATACGTTCCAATCTAAACAATATACAGCGCACCTCGGCCGCCATGGATGCGAACTTTGCCCGCAAGTAGCTTCCGGACAAACACTTGGCCGTAAGTCCGTATTGTTTGCCTTAGAAAGTAGATTCACGATTAAGTCCATGGCCCATGCATTCTTCCTATAAAGCTTGTTTAATAGTACATGGCGATTTTATTTTGGTGCAAGCGTAGGAGTATAACCGACGATGGCATACACTATAACCAGAAATAACAACAAATGACACGACGGACGACGGATCTCCGGGTCCGTCTCAAGCTAACACGGGGTATACCCGATTCCGAAATTCCCTCTGTTACATTTAAGACAGACGAGACAGACCTGACCGGATCGACTCGTGAAGAATATATAGTATACACGGGCTTAGAAGTGACTTATTCGACCTAACACATATACTCGCAGGAAACAAGATCCTTAACAGCTCGAGCTGTTGTGTAGCTAGTTAACTTAGTATTCATTTTATTGAACTTTGGGGCTTACAGTATAAACGGTGTCTGGCGCAGCAATGATAGCATTAAGATTAATATTTCAGTGAGAGATAATCTTGGGTATTTATAGACTGGGGCTTGGGCCAGTTAGGCGTTGGATAGGGCAGCCACGCCTGGCAGTGTCTTGCCCTCGAGCAGTTCCAGCGAAGCGCCGCCGCCGGTGGATACGTGCGAGACGAGCGCCTCTGTGTTCCATTTGGCGCAGCAAGAGGCCGTATCGCCGCCGCCAATGATGGAAACGGTGCCATTCTTGGTGGCAGCCACAACGCCATCCATAATTGCCTTGGTGCCATTGGCAAAGTTGGGGAACTCGAACACGCCGGGTGGTCTGTGAGCAAATAGAACGAATCAATGACCGACCGATCGGAGAGTTTGTATAAAGGGTGCTTGTTACCCGTTCCAGACAATCAGCTTGGCACGCGCAATGGGCGCGGCGAAAAGCTCGCGAGACTTGGGGCCCACATCCAAGCCCATGTGGCCATCGGGAATGCCGCTCTCGACGGTGGCCTCGCTGACGGTTGCATTTTCGGCAAACTTATCGCCGCAGACGAAATCAACGGGCAAATGCAGCTGCACATTGTTCTTCTTGGCCTTGTCCACCAGATTCTGGACGATCTTGGAGCCCTCCTCGTCGAACAGAGAGCCGCCAATCTTCATGTTGTTAAGGACCTTGAGGAAGGTGAAGGCCATGCCGCCACCAATGATCATCTCATTGACCTTGTCGAGCAAGTTCTCAATGAGCTGGATCTTGTCGGCCACCTTGGCGCCGCCCAGAATAGCCAGGAAGGGATTTGGTGGCTTGTCCAGGGCCTGCGAGAAGTACTTGAGCTCCTTGTTGAGCAGCAAACCAGCCGCACGCTTCTCATAGCCATCACCCATCATGGAGCTGTGGGCACGATGTGCCGTGCCGAAGGCATCGTTCACATAGACATCGCCCAGCTTGGCAAGGCTGCTGCGGAACTCCTTGACCTTGGCCGGATCGGCTTTCACCTTGGCGCCAGTGGCGTCCACGCCCTTGCCCTCTTCCTCCAGGTAGAAGCGCACATTCTCCAGCAGAATAACGGAGCCGGGTGCGGGATCCTTGCAAGCGGCCTCCACTTCGCTGCCGACACAATCGTTAAGGAATGTTACTTTCTGGCCGAGCAACTTGGTCAGCTCCTCGGCAACGGGGGCCAACGTGTACTTCAGGTTCTTGTTGCCATCGGGACGACCCAGATGCGACATGAGCACCACAGACTTGGCCTTCTTGGCCAGAGCCAACTTGATGCTGTCCACAGCGGCAACAATGCGCTGATTGCTGGTGATCTTGCCTTCCTTGATGGGCACATTGAAATCAACGCTACGGCCGGAAAGTGAACAAGAAAATTCTTTTATGCAACATGCAGCCCACACAGAAACGAATCTTGACGCTGATTGGGAGCAGAACCTACCGCATTAGCACGCGTTTGCCCTCCAGATCCAGGTTCTCGATGCTCAGCTTATTAAAGGCCATTTTTGATGCTTGCCAAATTGGATCTAACAAACTTCTGGATACTTTTCGGTTGTGCGAATGCGACTTGACCCACAGCTGTGCGGCAATGTCAGCGCAAGGTCATTAATGGGTAGCATGATTAGGGTTGCCAATGCGCGCCAAACAATGCCGCAACACCCAAAACCCACAGCAAACAAACTGAATAAGATTTTAAATGAACATGAATATTAATCCAATTGGAGTTGGAAACTAATATAGCGCTTGCTCGTTTCCAATTTGCACCAATTGGATTTAGACCGTTGCTTATTCAAATCGCATGCAGCACTGGCAAGTGTGTTGAGTAACGTGTATGCGAAGTGTTGTAAATCAACGCATGGGCGTATCTCACTTTACTTGGCGCGGAATTCAAACAAACGAAATTAAAAAACTGATCTGCTAATTAAGCAAATGCAAATATTAGTGTGTAACTAATTTTTATTAACCAGCTGTTTAGGGCACAGACAAACTACATTAATCCAATAAAAAAAAAAAAAAACAAGAAAACTAGTTTAAGGTAAAAAAAGTTAGCGCATATCTGAAGCCAATTTCCTGATAGCGCAACTATTCAACGGGTGTATTCAATGAGTCTGTGTAATTATGTATTGAATAAATGAATGGATGCTACATGACAACGCAGCTCTAAGGCAATTGAGCACAGTTGGTGTAAATTTATTTGTTTTTCTTATGTGCTCTCGACCACAACACAGCGACGCACACACACACACACACACACACACACACGCACACGCACAGACTCACTCACTCAAACACAAGCAAACTCGAATGCATACATACAACTGGATATGAAATGACGCCAACATTTTGCTCTTTGCAAATGATTCATTCATGTGGTGCTCACCATTCGTACTCTTTGTCGTACAACCACCACCCGGCAACCGCCACCCGGCCCCGGTCAATCCACCCAGTCAAGCGTTCCCATTGCACCCAAATGCATGACGCAGATGCCAGCACAAAAGCCAGCCGGGCCGCAGCCAGAGGCCTATGCGAAAGCGTTGCAGTTTGACCCATCCCGATGCCGAGAGAAAAGAATTTTCCACGGCAGCTCGCACATCAAGTGACTGTGGTGGCTGAAGATAGGTGGGCGGGTCGAGGCGGTGCGGGACGTACTTCTCAGTTCATATTCTGGCCAATTAAAGCGTTCGCTTCAGAATGCCCACAAATAATGATAACACGTACTTGGGACATGTATTCCATATCGAAAACAAAACCGTCAACAAGAAGCAAATAAAATTATTTATTTTCGTACGAAATGCTCGTCTGAGTCCCTCTAGCCGAAGGGTAGGGTATTCAGCTAATCGCTGCACTCGTGCGAAATTATTACCAAACGCGACTTTAGAACGAAATACAAATACTCTTCAAGCTACCGATTCGGGTTGTAAGTCCATGGAACCGCTTATCAGCGAACGCTCCCAAACACCCGGTTGCCCTTGTAGTCTCAAACCAGTTTATGTTGTTTTTTTTTTTTTTTTTGTTTTCTAAATGATTTCAGTTCTTTCACGTAAATACATATTTATGAAATGAGTTCTGAATTGATGCTCTACGTTGCGAACGTAAACCGAGTTAACTATCTAATCTTGTTGGGATAATTCCAATAATATTAACTAAATTCCACACGAGCCAGCCCAAGCTATATAATGAACTGCATGTGTGTGTGTGTGTGTGTGTGTGTGTGTGTGTGTGTGTGTATTTATACGCCTCGCGTGTTTTTCAAGTTTTTCACGCTTTTCTCACCTTCGTTTTCCAACGCTAAAATCGTTTTTTTGTATATACATCAAAAGCTATTTACATCTTCATGTCGAGTGCCCGCTTTGAATAGAAATTAAACATCTATTCAAAACGATTCGTGACACATTCCCATTATATGGAACTCACAGCAAGTGTTCATCAGAAATGTGAATTAAATCTGTACAATCTTGTTATAAAACTATTAGCAGTACATACAACAAATACATGTCCATATACACAGACAAACATTGGTAAAAGAATCGATTACTTTCATTAACACCTTTTGTGCTGCATGCCACAGGAAGCAGAGGCAACGTGTTAATACACTGAACGAAAACTCGGAGAACCTGAAAACTTGACAATAATACAATGTATATACATATATCAAATAAATATATGATTAGGGCTTTGAGATTAGATTATATTAGATCTGAACGCTCGCTAAATCTGTCTCTTGAGGACAGTATATGCGAGAGATGATATTTGTTACCTTCGGGTTCAGTGTAAACGCTGCGATTACCTGAAAACTTTCTTGACTACCTCTAGAACTTTCCCTACGAAATTGCAGGCGCTGTTGCCTGAATGTTAACGATTGTAAACCTTTCTTATCGCAATTCTCTGAACTAACAGTCCAGGGACTGTAACATGGGTATATACTGTTAACCTTGAAATAATATTGGTCATATGTGAAAAACGTGTAACCGAGTAACTGTTACATCTGTCTGCTGTCTATATAGATGCATACACACACACACACATACACATGTACATTTATACATACATATGCATAGTGTGGATAGTTCTCGAAGGAACTGCATAGACCGAAACATACATATTTCGCTTTCTCACTAACGTCTTGTCTAATATATGTACATACATACATGCATATGTATGTAAAGAATAAATCATATCGAAATAAATATTATTTATCCCTTATTAACCGGGGGAACGAACGCAACGCCGCCCAAAACAACACTAAAAGAGAGTCGAAAGAAAGAATGATGGAAAGCCCGTAGCGCAAAAACGAAGACGCAAATCGGCTTATCAAGAAATGAAATGTTAAGGCAAAAGCAAAAGTCACAGTTCTTCTTCTTCTTCTTGTTGTTGTTGCTGTTGCTGTTGCTTTCGAGTAGCTGCTGTTGCTGTTGCGCTGTTTAAATATGATAACTCAATGATTGTTCCACGATTACAGGTGTTGTTGGCAACAATGCCAGCCGCGCCAATGTGTGGAGTGCTACAAACTGGTAGATGCGACCATAGACGACTGTCATCCACGTTGGCGAGGCGAACATCGGTTTTAATTAGCGAGCAGTCGTTGTGGGTCTCTCTCTCTCTCGCTCTCTCTCGCTCGCTCTCTCTCGCTCATATTATTCAGATTACAAAACTATACTTATTTGTTTTGCATAAAAATAGCAGAAAAACGACTGTGGCCAGCTAGCAGCAGCAGTAGTTCAAATAAGTAATGGGACAGACGACTATATCAACTGACGGCCAGAGAGGCTGGCTGCGGCGAGAGCGACAATAAAGCAGAAGAACGTTAGCTCATTAGTCAGTTCCTGAACCAGCATGGTTCGTGTAACGAACAGAGACAGCAAATTGTCGAACCACAAATGTGTGGGATCAACTGAAAGAAATGCAAAGATGCAATAATGCTGAAAAAAAAAAAGCGAAATGCGAAAAATGGGGTGAACCTTGTTCATCGTAATGACAAAGATACAAATGTACGAGTCTTTTAGCCTGTTTAGCACTGTATAATATCTATAAATAGGTTAGTTAAAATGATTGGGTTTCCATCAGCGTACAGCTTAATGCTTAGAAATGTTCTGTTGGTTAAGAAATACTCTGATAATTGGCATTAAAGATCTTGAGTCGTCCAATTGACCTGATTACTCGCTTGTTTTTAGGTCCACTCTATAAATATGTTGTGGCACAAACAATAAGCGAAACACTGCCGTTGAGTATGCAACCCAACAGCAGAACACATACACGCCACAGACGCGGCGACAGAACGCCAAAGTTGCCCGGCCAGCCGCTGCCGCTGTCGCTGCTGCTACTGCTGCCCGTACAACTACCGCTTGGGCTCTCCCTAGCAGCCTGTGCCCAGCTCCAAACCTCTGCCGTCCCGTCGAGAAGCACTCCTCGGCTAACAACAACCACCACAACAGCCAACAAGAGCTGTAACGGGCAAGCAGCCACCGCGGCCGGCAATTTTCAAATTTACCGCCAAACGTGCCGGCGACGTCGACGTCGCCGTTGGCTGTGCTGTACTCACTCACGACCAGAAAGCGCATTTTGTATGGGATTCGTCAAGAAACCCACTCGAGGTGTCAATTTTGGATTTCAGCTTGATCGCAGCGCTCGCAAAAAGATGCCAAATTGAAGGGGACTATTTATACTATAGATTCCCAATAGTTTGGACCAGATCCAAATAAAGGTTTACGAGCAATCGGTGAAAATGCCAGACGCTTAAGCTGTACAAGAAGACACTGCTTGCAATCTGTAGACGGTCGCGTGTGCGATGGTAAGTTTAGTCTTGTACGAGCCGTCAACGGGTACACATATCGGTGGTCAGTCAGAAAGCAAGAAAATACAAAATACTGAAAAATAATCAGCCAAGGCATACAAATATACCGAATAGCGTATGCACATACACAATTTTGTATATTTGTTGCCGCGCTAAAAACTAAGGCTATATTATAAATATTTTATTATTTTATCAAAAAATTATTGCAAAATTATTTGTAGAGTCGGTCAGCGGGCGTAGTTGGTGGGTCGGCCGGACGGGAGCTGGGGCGGCGTTTGTTATTTTGTTCTCGCCTCCGTTACCTGCTTAATGTTGTTGTTGCCTTCTCTTCTCTACTTTGCCAACTGCTGCTGTACAAATGCCGCCG
This sequence comes from Drosophila virilis, assembly GCF_030788295.1. Taxonomy (NCBI): domain Eukaryota; kingdom Metazoa; phylum Arthropoda; class Insecta; order Diptera; family Drosophilidae; genus Drosophila; species Drosophila virilis. Next base: position 11,742,091 of record NC_091546.1, on the reverse strand, counting down.
TGCTTTTTTGTTCAGTGTATTGAATACATGACAGAACGAGAGAGCAAGTAAAAAAGAGAGAGAGAGAGAGAAAGAGAAGGGGACAGTGACAGTAGCGCGCGGCTTGAGCGTGAGCGAGTGATAAGCGAGCGAACAGCGGCCGGTCCGAACGAAAGAGAGACAGAGAGAAAAAACGAGAGCAAGCAACCGCAGTCGGAAGCGTGTGCGTGTGTGCATGTGTGTATGTGTGCTTGTGTTGTATCTGTTAAATACACACGACGTAGCAGCATTTCAGACAGTGTGTTTGTGTGCTTCGTGCGGTGCGGTTCTCGTTTTTTCCCTCTTCGGAACAATCTATCTATTTTGCGCTAATTTTTGTCAACAACCAAAAAATATCTTGAACACACAGCAATCAAAAAGCGTTGGAATAGTATACACACAACACTTGAACGGATACTGAAATTCACGCGCGCATTAATCATTACAACTTAAGCCCTAAATATAACGACGCATGCTCGTTATATAACTGTACAAAAATATATACAAGTTTTTCAAACAAGTTCAAAAGCAAAACAACAAAATGTCTGCAGCCACAGAACAACAAAATAACGGTGATGTTGCCGTCGAGAAGGTAGCCGCCGTCAGCGACAGCGATGTGAAGGAGGATCTCAAAGCCAAAGCCAAAGCAGTTGCCGAGGACAAATCAGCGGCCGCCGACGCTGCTGGCGATGCGGCCGCTGCCGATAACGGCACAGCCAAGGATGGCGAGGACGCTGCCGATGCGGCGGATGCTGCTGCTGCCGCGCCTGCCAAGGGATCCGCCAAAGGCACAAAGAGGCAAGCTGAAGTAAGTATCTGCAATAAACCCAAAACCTACAAATTCGCTCCCAAAAGGATCGTATACTCTACTCGTATTCAACTCGTACAGTTTCACACAATTTACCCTAATCAGTTGCAAGCCTCCCTGCGAATGTGTGTCCGTGTGTGCGTGAGTGTATGTGTGCGCTTGTTTAATAACAAAACAAACGAACGCACTTGTCATCTTCTTTCTCTTCTGCCGCTCTCAACGACGCGTCATGCGCCTATCGATCGAGTTATCGAACGCACTGCGCCAATCGATTATCGCTTTGTTGAGGTTTTGTTTACGCGCTACTTTTGCTTTTTTGCGCAAATGATTCATAAATTATTTTGTTACCCTCCAAAGCGAATTACAAAATCCGGCGGCAAAAATAAAACTGCTAGAAAAAACTTTGTTCTAGAAATAGATATACACACGTTTTTCAGTTTCAGCCGCCTTTCAAACGTTCAGCTGCCGATAGCAGCCGCTAACTGAAACGCAAGAGAAAGAGAGAGCGAGAGAAAGGGAGAGAGAGACTGACACAATGAGAGAGCGCACACTCATCTGTATACAAATACATAAATAGTTATTATTCTACATGCAAAGCATTGAGTATGTGTGTGCATGTTATTATTTACGATTAAATTAAGATGATTGTGAGTCGGTAATCAAAGATTATTTGTTGTTCGGTTCAAATCGAGGTTAGGATGTCTAGTAGTCGAACTCTGGTGGGGGAGCGGTGCGGTACAGTTGTTGGCCAGAGAGATAATAGAAGATTGAGAGAGAGAGAGAGAGAGCGAGAGCGTCGATTTTAGTACAAACGAAAAGAAAAAAACAAAGCAAATAAATACTGGAATACGGCATACATAGGTCATTAGCATTGCACAAGGAAAGCAGCAAGACGCAAAAAGCCCAAAGAGATCAACTTTAAAAGCTTTGGCAGCAATGCGGCCTTGCAACTCAAATACATACACACACACACACCCACACAGTGAATGCATTATGTGTACAAATGTGTGTGTGTGTGTATTTGAAACGCGGAGACAATAGAAATCAAGCACTTTTATAATTGGGTAAATGCGATTTTGTAACATCTTCGCTGACGGTTCTCTTAAGAATCACCTTTGGCCTTTGTAAATTGCATTTTCCAAATTTGGCAGTAACAAATAACAATAACAAATTGCGCGCCAGCCAAAAACTCGCACTCTCAGCTAAAAACAATGCCGGCCGGCAGCAGTCCGCCATATTAATAGAGTGAGAGAAGTAGAGAGCGTGTATAAACGAGACAGAGAGAGGGAGAACCAGTTTTTATGCTGCCGCAACATTCCATTCGTTTGTTGTTTTATGCCATAATCGAAAAAGGCACATTTTTGATAAACATAAAATACTTATGAAGGGAAAAGCACGAGGTATCGTTGGGCTAAATCATCTAAATTAGCAAATTAAATTATTTGTCACAAACTCAAAATAAAAATGTACAGTTTAACTAACGAGCGTGCTCTCAGAGAGAACGCTGTCATTTACTCTCCCTCTCTCGAATTGCTACCATGCGTCGGTTCCTCTCAGTACGCTCTTCGTGTAAATACTTATGTACACATTCCGTATACAGACATGTGTTGTTTGTGTATATACCCATTTACATTTATCTTTCACTTTTTTTTCGCCTTACGTGTATTTATTTTGGTACATTTATGTACTTATGTGTGTGTGCGCATGGCGGGCGCACATAAAAACAATCCATTTACAGGGTGGCGCAACTTCCCTATTCATAATATGCAGGAGAAGTAACGGTTTAATTAGAAATTCTAGATAGTGTTGCCTACTGTTGTGCAGCGAGAGACACTAGGCTTAGATTAATATATTAAATGTGTGGAATAGTTTCAAATAAGATAATTATCTGTTATTTATCGGACGTTTTCCGAACAGAATATTTAATAGAAAAAATATTTAAGGCAGCAATCGACGACGAAATCTCTCAAATTAAGCCTCTCAAACCTCTCCCAAGTGATTAGCAGCTGGTTTCTAGAGCTTTCTTTTAAATACTCATCGCGCACTTTAGCACAATAAAACAGCGTCTATCATTGATGCCCCTGTTTTATGGGTTGTTTGTTTTAATGGCTGGTCTGGTAGCATAAGTATTTTTCTTCAGTTTCTTGCTGGCTTTTGTTTTGCTTGAGAGAGCGCGCCGTATATTTTGCACACATTTTCACAGTTATCTTGTTTTCTGCTTTGTAACAATCGCTGTTAAATTATGCCTTCGCACAATACACACGTGCACAGACATACATGCATATGTATTACAAGCTTTCTTTTACATGAGAACGTGACCGCCTTATATACATGGCTTGTTGTTGGTTGGTTAACTGAGTTTTGAACCCACGCAGCAGCAGCAGTAGCACATGAACGCACGCCAGGGCAGCGCCGCTAGCGTCGTCGGCGGTCAACCGTTTGCGCCTTTTTCTGCGGCAGCTGTTGTCTGTGTGTGTGCGTGAGTCTTCATTCATGCAGCCATTGTCACGACGCGCGCGTTCTCAGGTACAGTTCTGCCTTGACAGCGACAGCGCTGAGCTCTCGCTCTCTTTTATAGCTCCTCAAACGCACACACATACTACCGCCATCATGTAGCAGCAGCTGCGACGCTAGCGTCGCTGCTTGTCGTTCGGATCGGTTTGCTTCGGGTTTGGTTCATTCGCTCGGCTTTCGGTCACAGTGGGTCGAACGCACGCTTGGCTTGGCTGGTTTTGTGTCTCACGGATGGCGGATACATATGCCCTCTCAATTGCTTTTTTTTCTTTCCATTATGTAGTAAATATGCCGCCTTATGTATTGTTGTTAGTATGTAAGTGAGAGGTGCACTTGTAATGCGGCAATCGTTCGCTTTAGCTCTCCCGCTCTCTCGCTTCGTTGGTGCGTGTTGCTGCAGCGAATTCCATTGACGCGCGCATTTTTCAAATGCCTTTTTTACGGCGAAAATAACGATTTTTCTTTGCTGCTGCTGCTGCTGCTCCCCAGTAAAGGGCGATTTTTGTTGTTTTGTGGGCTTTAAATATACATTTTATGGTCATATACACGTACACAAACATACACACCCATAAACATGCTGTAGCTATGTGGAGAAAAATGAGTATGTTGGGCTTATGTTTTCTTTCCATGAACAATTCGTTTTGCCCTTGATCAAGGAGAAGTGTGGGGTATGCCTTGCTCACCCAAAAGGTTCCAGTAGCAACAACAGAAGCCTTCATTATCGATATCCCTTACTCATTTGACATCTTTGTTTTATTTGCATTTGCAGGCTAAATCCGCCGAATCAAAGAAAGCCAAGAAAGATAAACCCGCTGATGGTGATTCCGATGAGGAGGAGGTATTAGATGATCTCATCGAGGGTGACAGTGAAATTGAAAGCGACGAATACGATGTACCCTACGATGGTGAGGAGGATGATATTGAATGTGACGGTAAGTCTCATGCACGCAATTCCCGAAAAGGCAACCCGAAACTAAGACAAATCTTTCTCAAACAACAGATGATGACGATGACAATGATGACGGTTCCGGCTCGGACGATCAAGCGTAATAATAATGTAGTCAAAACATAAAAAAAAAAACAAAAGCTAAAAAAAAAAATTACAAAACAAAACAAACAAAAATTTAAATTAATAATAAATAAAAAGTTACAAGCAAAAAACAAAACCAGAGAAAACCACACAAAAAAATCGCAAAAGTATATAATTCTTATGTTTAAGAAATAATTTTCTATTTCTTATTTTATTTTAATTGTATTTTATGTGTACTTTTTTTATAAAAAAATACAAAAAAAAAAAACAAACAAAAACAAAAACAAAGCAATTTTCGCATAGGGCGAGAACACAAAAAACCGAAAAAAGTAAACATCCCCCCAAAACTATATACACAAACAAAACATGCTCTTTCTTTCCTTTAAGTCATAAGTCTTAAGTTTAAATGACAGATACAAGCAGAAGCAGATGAAGAAACTTAAACGGAGCCCCAAGATTTAATTAATAATAATAATTAAAGGAAGAAAAAAAACAACACACACACACACACACACACAAGTAATAAAATTCATTATTAAAATTAGACGTTACATTTTATGAATGATCGAAAAAGCAAATGCAATTAAAAAAAAAATGAAATATATACAAAACAACACTCAAGTTTTACATATGGTTTCAAAAGTTTTCGCGCCCACTGTGGCCACACACCGAGCCGAAGCCGAAGCTGAAGCCGAAGTCGAAGCCGAGGTAGAAGCTGAAGCCGAAGTCGAAGTCGGAATTGACGGCATCGCGGGGGGCGCAACGGGAAGTTTGATTTCGACTACACTGAGCGAACGATAATTTTCTCTTATTTCAGCATTTATCTATTAACTACTATGACTACTCTTAAGTAAACATTATGTCAGTATTAAAAAGAAAACAAACAACAAATCAAATACACGACACGAAGGCATATTTTTTAGTTCGTAGAGCAATATCGAAAACATTGTGTTGTATATTGTGCAAAGGCAAATCAATTACTGATAAAGTAAATTCATTTGTAAATTGTAAAAACAAAAACGAAACGATGAATATATATATATATATATATATGTATATATATATGTATGAATGCATTGAGGCAACAACAAGAGCAAGCCAACTTTTAAATGTTATTTATACGAAATATACTTATTAAGTAATCGGGCTATGCAAGCGGCATATATTGAATACACGAAATATTTGCTAGCCCAAATACTCGAAAACGTTTTCTTAATTATAATACGACTGATATTTGAACTGAAAAGCAAGACAAAAAGTTGAATATGCAAAATGAAAATGAGAGACGAACCCATCAATCAAATCGAATCAATTTTTTTTCTTCTCAAATTGCATGCCGCCAATTTTGCAAACACGTTTAAACAGCCCCCTGCCCCCCGAACTTGGCCCTAATTTTAACCAACCCACACACACAGACACACACACATATATATATATAGAGTATATCCAGAAGAGCAGCAAATACAATATTAATAAGCATTTAAAGGCTTTCAGTTTATGCATGCCAGGTCAATAACTTATAGAGTACATATATATATGTATATGCCGTAAACAATTTGATACCGAAGCAATGTTGAATTAATACACAAACAATTTTGTAAATAAAAAGAAAAGCAATCAAATGAACAAATGAAACAACAACAAGTAAATTTCAATCGTAACCAGTTGTAGTGAAAGATGCAAAATAAGATTCACAAATGAAAAAAAAAGACAATTTGAAAAAAAAAAAAAGTAACGAATGCGAAAAGAGAAAAAATAAAAATATTGTAATTACAAACAACAAATGTGACGCAGCAACAAGAAGAAGAACAACACAATTGGCATTCATCAGATGCCAATAAAACGATTCTTTCAATTGGGCGGGGCAGCACACAACCCTCCACGCTCCAAGAGCATGAAGTTCCGCAGGAGGGTGTATTATGCAGATGCCGAGTAGGGGTAGTTATTCGAATATGTATCGCACATATGTGTATGTACAATATAGAGGTACATAATTCATTGATTGGTGCGCTGTAATCCTATCGGTTGTTTTATTTTGCCCGCCTCGGGGTTGCATACATATATATATATATATATATATATATATATATGCCGGGTAGGGTAGTTAAATCCCGTTTGTATTTGCATTGAAAAGCGATTTGCAACGCTTTGACGTGCAGCTGACTCTATTTCGCATTTTGTTTCCAAAATTAACCAAAATTTAATTAAATGCTATGTACATACCGTTTAAACAGAAATAGCTCCTGGTCCTGCATTATGTTCAAATTTAACCGTTCTCTTTGTGCTCAAGTCGTGTTATCGATTGAAACGTCTATCGATAAGCCGCTTAGCGTGGACACAAACCAGCGACAACTATTTCAATTACAGCCTTCAATTTATCCGTAAGTAGATCAAAATTAAACATTTATATCGTAGGGATTGCACTTTAATAGACAAGCACCTCAATCTGGGTCTCTGGTCACTTTAAGTATGTACAGATATTCGCCGGGAATGCGCCGTTCCATGTATTTGACAGCCTTAAACTTGAGGTTAGCTAGTTGCTTGATTATTTCGTCGGGCTTGTTCTCGCGCAGCAGCAGCAAATAGAGAACGCCGCTGGGCGAGAGTATGTCCTCCAATTGCTCCAGTAAAATGTCGATCACGCGCCGCCCATCTCTGCCCCCTGCCCACGAGTAGACAAGATTGCGCTGCGTTGCGCTATTCGCCGCCTGGTCGGACATCAATGTTTGGCAGTGCAGCTCCTCGTCGCTGGTTACCACATACGGCGGATTAAAGAGCAGCAAGTCCACGCTGCGCCGACGCAGTGCAGCCGCCAGATTACAGCGTACGCTGTCCAAGCGGGCGCCGTTGCGGGACGCCGTGCGTTTTGTGGCATTGCAGGCACGTGGATTGATGTCCGTGGCCAGGCAGATCGAGGTGTGGGCGAAGTGTTTGGCGAGTGCTGTGATAATGATGCCGCTGCCAGAGCCAATCTCAACGCATAGGCGAGGCTGTAGCTTGTCCAGGAACTTAAGATCCGACTCCAGAGCGTCGAGCAACAAAAAAGAATCCTCCGCCGGCTCATAGACGTGCTCGTAATCGACCGAGGAGAGATGCTCGGTGTGCGGCGTCTCCATTGTGTCTATGATATGTTGGTGCTTAGCGCCGAGTCCAGCAGCGCCTGGCGCCGGCGCTGCTCCTTCTCGATTAGCTTGTGCAGGCCTATCAGGCGCTCCTGGCTGCTGCTCAGCACGTTGTTGATGATGGTCACCTTGTGCTTGACGTTCAGCAGCTCTTTGACCTTCTCCGCAAACTCGGGTATTTGATTCTGCGCCTTCTCGATGTCTCGCAACTGGGCGGCCAGTGCATCCAACTGTCCACGCAGCTCCGATTGCAGTTGTATCGTCGAAGCCACGCGCTCGTCAAGCTTCTCGATGGTGGGCTTGAACAGGTTCGTGATGCCTTCGGCCAGGATATCGCGTGTGGGATTGCTGCAGAAGTTTTCCGTGTTTTCGTCTATGGAAGTGACCGTGGAATCCGAATCTTTATCCATTGCAAATTTTGCTGACAACCTGCTATGCCGATATGTCGAACTGCAATTCGATAACAAACCTATCGTAGAGATGAGCAAGGTATGCATCCCTGCGATTAGTAACTGTGATAGGCAGCTGCTGCAAGAACACACTTTGATTAAGTTGGTTAAATGAAAAAAAAATGGTATATGCAATGGGAACGCAATGTTGAACTTGGAAAATTAACAATAGTTAATAATGAGGCGTATACTCTTGCCTTGCTAGTCATTTAAACATATTTGAGTATATTTGACATAAGACACATAAAAAATGAAAGTGTCATTCTAGTATACAAAAATACAGCCCTGGCAAAAAAGTTATCAGCCGATTGCCCACATTTATCGACGAGCCACCACAATTTCTTTCAACAGCAACATTAACTTCTGTAATATTAATTTAAATGCTTTGATTACATCCACCTGCAAGCCGGCGCAATGGACACATATTCGGTAGATATTGTATATCAAGCGATTAGTGCACTATTCCAAGGCACCAATCCTAAGGAGCAGGAGAAGGCCAACAAATGGCTGCAGGAGTTTCAAAAGTCGGTAAGTATTGGCCTACTTGAGTTTGGCAGGAGTTTTCAGTCAAAATTAGGCATGTTATGCTAAATGCTTGCACTTGTTGCCTCAGATATACTCATGGACCATAGCCGACGAGCTGCTGCACCAGAAACGAGACTTACACGCCAATTACTTCGCCGCCCAGACGATGCGTAACAAAATACAGAACTCGTTCAGCGAGCTTCCACCGCACACACACGAATCTCTGCGGGACTCGCTAATAACCCACATTGGTCAAATCGACGAGCAGACGGACAATGTGATTGTGACACAGCTTAGCCTGGCCGTGGCCGATCTGGCGCTCCTGATGGCCACGTGGCAGGAGCCGATTAGCGACTTGTTGAAGACGCTCGCGCCGCATCCATCGGCCATTTGGCCATTGCTGGAGGTGCTCAAGGTGCTGCCCGAGGAGATTGACTCGCGCTATTTGCGACTGGGCGCGAATCGGCGGGAGCAGGTGCACAAGCAGCTGGACGCCAGCGCCGAGTGTGTACTGGAATTTTTGTGCGTGTGTGCGCAGCGCGAGGATCTGGACCAGCAGCGCATTTGGAATGCGACCCTGCGCACGTACAGCGCCTGGCTGGTCATACACGCGTTCCCGCTCTCCCACATCTGCGACAATGCACTCTCCCAGCTCGCCTTCCGGCTGCTCAGTCAGCCGGCGGAGACCTCTGGCAAATTGCATGACAATGCGACCGAATGCGTCTGTGCTCTGCTTAGCTGCATGGGCACACGTAGCGGCAGCGTGGATACCGATCCACAGGTGGCCCGCATCTTTGAGGCCGTCTGCCAACTGGAGACGGCATATCACTTGAGCGTCGCACACGAGGACACCGACAAAACGATTAATTATTGCCGCATCTTCACGACTCTGTGCGATGCCTTCTCCCTGGACATGTTTGAGTCGCAGAACGCGATGAAGGGCTTAGACTTGGTGCTGCTCTGTGTGGGTCATTTCGACTACGAGGTGGCCGAGATCACGTTTCATTTGTGGTACAAGCTCAGCGAGGATCTGTTCCAGCGATACGACGAAAAGCTGACAGCCCGATTCCGGCCTCACGTTGAGCGTCTCATTAGCGCTCTATATCGGCACGCGCAGATGGAAAGCGATCACGATGGACTCATCGAGGAGAACAACAATTTCTATGTAAGCAAAGACTCATGTTAGAAACCGATTTTCCCTTAACTTTGTACTCGCATTTTACTAAAGTGTTTTTCTGTTTATAGGATTTTCGACGAAAGGTCTCGGATCTGTTAAAGGACGTGGCCTTCATTGTTGGCTCCGGAGCCTGCTTCAAGCAAATGTTTATTATACTGCAAGAGCCAAACACAACGTGGGAATCTACCGAAGCAGCGCTCTTTGTTATGCAAAATGTTGCCAAGAATATATTGCCGTACGTACTTTCTTACTATATTCGTCACATAAAAATCGCGATTTTTCCACACTTGCGAGTGGAAGTTCTACATTTCTGATCTCATATTAATGCGTTCCAATACTTTTGCAGCGAGGAGAATGATGTGATACCCAAGGTGGTGGAGGCGATACTCAACATGACGGATCAGACGCATATTGCGGTGCGGTACACATCGATAATGCTGATAGGTGAGCTGTGCGACTGGATTGAGAATCACTCGGACCTGCTGGAGGCGGTGCTCAACTTTTTGCTGTATGCGCTGCAGCAGAAGAACGGTTTGGCACCAGCGGCTGCTATTGCGCTCACCTCCATCTGCTCGGCATGCAGGCAGAAGATGATTTGCCATATAAGCGGTCTGGTGGAGATTGCGCGCAGTTTGGACAGCTTTCAGATCAACAACGATGTGGCCATTGGGCTGCTGAAGGGCATATCCCTGATCTTGACAAAGCTGCCGCGTGAGCAGCTGCAGCCGGCGCTTCGTGAGATTGTGGGCTTTCAGTTGCAGCCGCTGGCACAGCTACTGGAAAGTAGCCACTGTCCATTGGAGAAGGGTGAGCGCAGCGATCCTGTTTACTGGATTGATCGCGCCTGTGCTATTATACGCCACACGAATCCCGATGTGCCCGACAACGTGGAGCATCCAACAGTTGCAATATTAAATGATGCCTGGCCACTCATCTCGCGTGTGCTGGAAAAGTACCAAAGCGATCTGCGCATTATGGAGCGCACCTGCCGCCTAATACGCTATGCTGTGCGCATGGTGCGCAAGCAAGCGGTGCTGCTAGTGGAGCCGCTGATCAAGCAAATCGTTGTGCTGTATGCGCTGCAGCATCACAGCTGCTTTCTGTACGTCGGCTCAATACTGGTCGATGAATTTGCCAAGTCGAACGAATGCATTAGCGGTCTGCTGGAAATGCTGCAGGCCTTCATCGAGCCGACCTTTGGTCTGCTGCAACTGGAGAACGGCTTGCGCAACAATCCCGATACTGTTGATGATTTTTTTCGTCTGGCCTCACGCTACCTGTACTGCTGTCCGTTGCAGCTGCTGCAGAGCAGCCTCATCACGCCCATTTTTCAGTGCGCGCTGATTGCCTGCTCGCTGGACCATCGCGAGGCCAACTCCTCGGTCATGAAGTTCTTCACCAATCTGCTAACTTGGGGACGCAGCAACAACCAACGGCACAGCGAGTGCCGACCGCTGGTTATTGAACTGGCTACGCAGCATGGCGGCGCGCTAGTCATGAATCTGATACAAGCATCAGTGTTCCAGCTGCACTCCTACATGCTCGCCGATGTCGCCGAGGTGCTCACCGAGCTCAAGCATGTCGTCTCGAATGCACAAATGCAGCCCTTCCTCGCCCATGCGCTGGATGCGTTGCCCAAGAAGAACAGCGGCGGCTATGTAACTGCCACACAACAGCAGTTGGATGAGTTCAGCAACACGGTGCTGAGGTGAGTCTTTCGCAAATGCAAACCCATAAATAATGCGCTTTAATCATGTTTTCTAAACTGCCTATATTTTCATATTTTAGAGCGGACACCACGAAAGCCGTCGCACAGGCCCTGAAAACATTTACGCGACTCTTCCGCTAAAACCACCTCCGCACCACCACCACCACCACCACCAAAATACACCCACTCTGAGCAGAGATCCAGAAAATTATTTATGATGAACTGTACATTTGAAATTATGTATACGCAATGTTGAGCAACCACTGGATACAAGACTTGCCAACTTGCCAGATGCATGCGATCGTATTTATACATTTTACTTTAGTTGGTTAGCGTTATTATTGCTGCGTGCGGGTTCCAAAGATCCACACGTAACATACAATAAGTTGATTTATTTAAGTGCACCTTAGATTTTAATTTAAACAATTGACCTAAAATATATGCTAAAAATGTTTAATGACCACAGCGCTCACTAATGTCCACTCAGCCTCTTTGTTCATGAATTGCAAAACTGCATATTTTGAAATTTTCTGATGCGTCTGGGCAGAAAATTAGTAATATTTGAAGACCTACATTTTAACCAAGCGAGCAGTGTATTAAAAAAATATTTAAATTAGTTTAAAAATTGTGCAACAAGATAGAATTGGAATTTGCGACGAAATAAACTATATTCCAGTCGATCCAGTTGAATCTGCTTGTATAAATTAAAAAGCTAAGCACTTTAAAAATACTGGCAGCATTTTAAAAAGCTTTATTTCCCTCTAAATTTAAATTGCCAAACAATTGACGTAATTTTCATTTGCTGTAAAATGTTCAATGAATGGGAATAAGAGTATATTCTCTATGATATATTTTTTAATTTAGTTCTTAGTTCAAATTTTGTCTTAATTTTGATAATTGATTGATGAAATACTGATAGGAATGAATAATTTAGATAATTTAATTTGCGATCAATAGGCTTTAGCATTCGATATAGTTACAATCACGGTAAGGGTATATAAATAGGCGACACAACTCACGATATTTCTATAAAAAAAAAAACAATACATAAGGGGACGTCGTGACGAGGGCGTGTGACGAAGTACATGTTACATAAATGTGACATACATTAATACTAATTGCACGATAAATTTACTAATTGCACTTTTTGCTTAGCTCTACGGCTCTATGAGTGTGAGTATGTGTATGTGATTCATATGGTTTCAGTACGGGGATCGAGCTTGTGAATGGCCTGCATAAGGCTGGTTATGTTGGCTGTGTTAATGCCCTGCCTGGACATATCCGTTAAGCGATCCGTAATGGGCTTTTGATCCAGACCGCGCTGCCACCTGCAACAAGAATAACAATCAGTCTTAGGCTGGTAAGTTGAGAACCTTTGCACTTGCCACAAATGCGCACAGGTGTGCAACAGGGGTATATAAAGCGGCAGCAGATCAATATCACAGAGCGTATCGAAGCGACTGAGCGCCAAGAGAGCCCAATGCTCCGCCGAGTGATGTGGCACCGGCGAAGCGGTGCAGGCAGCCACTAGACGGCAGAGTATCAACAGGACGGGTCGGGAGCGATTCATATAGATTTTGTTCAGCAGACGAAAACAGTTTTCGAGTATGGGAATGGCCATCTCGTTGCGGCGCTCGTCCAAGTACTGACACGCCTGGGTCAGCTCCTCGTGCTGTAGAAAGTTCAGGAATGCATCCAAATCGCGCAACTTGGGCTGGCTGGCAACATGCGTGAGAAACATTGTGAAAGCGGCGCTACGCTCGGCGATCAGCTCAGTCGAAAAGTTGCCCACAAGCACTTTGCTGGGAAAGTTGATATTGCTCAGCTCGTTGGGATGCTGCCGCTTCAGGCACTGATAGAGCTCTCGAAAGTCTGTGTAGCGTCGTTCAATCTTGGCTGGCTGTTCGTCCATGATGCTGGAGTCCTGGCGCACAGTTAGCTCGTAGGCAATGAAGCGTTTGATTTTGGCATCCTCAATCTCACGTGGCATTATGTGCGCCCGCAGAATCTCAAAGCGCAGCTCCATGCTGCCATCGGCAGTGGGTCGAAATCTTTTAACTGGATTAAAACTCTCCCAGAAAGCTGTTGCGGACATAAAATGTAAAGTGAGCAAACTTGATCTGCTTCTGGTATCTAGCATACGCACCTTTCTGAGCCGTCCGGTCTGCAGTCTGATCCGGTATGGCCAATGCGGCGGCCTCAATGGCAGGACTATCAGGCTCATCGTCTGGATCCGGACCATCCGTCGAAGGATCGTGGGGCAGTAGACGTTTTGCCATCACAGCATGCACTAGAATGTTAAGAGTTTCAATTATGCTGAACTTGAGCTATGCATGCCGATTACACACTTGCAAATGGGAGCACAAAAATAAATGGGCTACTAGCTGTAGAAGCTCTCGAGCTTTCGCTTTTATTAATTTATTTATGGCGTCTCGTGAAGGTATTACGCTTGCAAATATTAACGTGACTAATCCCAGTAGAGCCAAACCAAAACAATGACCAATCAGACTGAGACAATAAGTGGGACGCCTTTGTCTTTCAAACGAACCTATAATGCACCGACTTACGAATGCTCTCTAAGAATAAATGCTGCCGAAGCATAGGGCGTGCATTGTTAAAAGCCGATTTTAATTTTTAATTTAATTTTGTTTTTGTATAATGGCCTTTGTCATTTAAACATGACCATTCAAATAGTAATAATTGTTGTTCAGTCATGCGACGTAGTTCATGCGTTGTTAAAAAACACATAAGCAGCGTTTGGAGAGCGTATGAAAACATTATGCTATCGGTATCGCTTTGCCTTATGCGACTCACGCACGAACAACTTATCGGGTTTTGTCATCGCCTATCAAAAAACTGACTGTTTAATGCTCTTGTTGCCAGTATTGTTGTCTATGCGTATTCTAAATCTCTATACAATTAATACTTTGTAAAAACACAAAAACTATATTTGATTAGATGCATACCAATAGAACATAGTGCCAGTGTTGTTACAAAATGCATAAGCTGTATTTGAAAGTGTTTCAAAAGAGTATGTTATCGTTATCGATAACGTCTTTGCACGAGTCACGAACAATTAATCGGCTTGTCAACGACAACAAAAAAAAGAAGCAAAAGAAAACAGGGTGGGCGGTTTTTCTATTAAGTGGCAATAAGTATGACGCTGCCCGAGTTATTTGGCTGCACATTTATTGCATTTGGACCCCCATTTGCGCTATTTGTGTTCTCCATTGCCAATGATCCCGTGCGCATCATAATACTTATAGCGGCCGCCTTTTTTTGGCTGCTTTCGCTGTTGCTGTCGTCGCTGTTGTGGTTTGCGGTCGTCCCACTGCGGGATGTGCTAGCGTTTGGTGTGGTGTTCTCGGTGCTGTTCCAGGAATGTTTCCGTTACATCATCTACCGCATTCTGCGCAGCACGGAGCAGGGTCTGCACGCCGTCGCTGAAGATACGCGCATCACGGAAAACAAGCACATTCTGGCCTATGTCTCGGGATTAGGATTTGGCATCATATCGGGCATGTTTGCGCTGGTCAATGTACTGGCAGACATGGTACGTGCCACACCAACTAATCCAATTCCAAGCGGTGTTGCTAATCGTTGTTTTCAATTTCTAGAGTGGACCTGGCACAATGGGCCTAAAGGGCGGCACCGACCTATTCTTTATGACGTCTGCCGCTCAGGCGCTCTCAATCATTCTGCTGCACACCTTCTGGAGCATCATCTTCTTCAATGCTTTTGATACTAACAACTATCTGCACATTGGCTACGTGGTGGTCACACATCTCTTCGTCTCACTATTGACGCTGCTCAATGCGGATGCGCTCTACTGGGCCACTCTGCTGCCAAACTATATCGTAACAATTCTCACTGGCGTCTTAGCCTTCAAGGTTGCGGGGGGCAGTGGCAGGAGTTTTAAGAGGTTTGTAATGTGTCGATAGATAGTATTAGAGTTAAGTGCATTTCAGCTAAAAGACATTATCCTAACTTTAATTATTTTAAGAACTGTGACATTAAAACGACTATTTTGTCAAAATTTATTTTGCAACCTATTTTGCAACAATGTTTTCCAACTGTAAAGTATGGACAATTTTGTGACGTCACAACCGTCAACCGTCATTGGGGAAACGGAACTTTGACATTTTCATGGGCTTAGCTTAACGAAATAATTAAATATGCATTTGCCTAGTTTCACTGGCTATAGTCCATTTTGCGTACATTGATGCCATAGTCGGCTAATGCAGGCTGCAGATCCTCCATGGTCAGCGTAAATTTGCGATCCTTGGCCTGCAATGGAAAAGTATGTGACAAGAGCTAATTTTATATAGAGTTCGGAGTTCCACCTTGGATCCGCCGGGTGTGCTGGAGTTTTGCATGTGGGTGCGCGCCTTGGAATGCTGCAGTGCATCGTCAATGATGTCGGACATGAATTTCTGTGTTGCAATCGAGATAAGGCGCACAATGCGCTTGTCATCCGCATGAAAGCCGCCCATATTCAGATAATGTGAGGTGACTGCAAGTAAAACTCGTTTAGGCTGTTTTATAAAACAGTATATGTTTGTTTAGCAACAGTTACCGGCATCTGGAAGTAGAGGCGTATAATCTTCCAGTTGTAGCATGAAATCGCTAAGATGCGATGCTGGCGCAGTGCGGTCAGTGCTAGCAATAGCATTGAAACTGTTGCCACCGCCAACTCCAGAGGCTGTGCCGCTTCCCGTGTTGGTTTGCCCCGAAGAGCCACCGCCAGCACTCGGATGATAGATGATGCCAAAATTGGAGCCAACCATTGTTAACTTTGCTGCACAAATCAATTACGCTTAGTGTGACCGTTTACGGTAAAGGCTAAAATATCAAGCAGCTGCATCGATATATCGATAGATTTGCAGCAACGCTTCTCAAGTAGTTGGCAACGCAAGCTGCCAGTCAGTGCTGAGCGAATGGCGGCCATGATCAACATATTAATTAGTGTCGAATTTTGTGTCTTTTTATTACATACACCAAAGCTGGTGTACATGGAATGAAATCATTCGAAGATAAACTTAACTACACACTATTTATCTTTCTTAGTGGCGGTTTTCTTCGCGGGTGCTTTAAACAAATATTTAACAGTAAATAGAAGAAACAACACAACAAGTGTGCCCATAAATGCCAATGGAAGCGTGCCATAACTGTTTAGGTAATCGAAAACGCGCCCGAAAGATAATTCATCCAATAAACTGGTTGGTTGGGGTACACTTTCCGGATGCGTATTCTTTAAATATCCGGCCTCTGCAAACTCGATGAAGGCCTTGGGAGTATATTCCTTTGACGAATACCGATAGATTTTGCCATGACGCAGGAATATGAATTCGGGCGCTTCGGCAATCTTCAGTCGTTTCGCTGTGGAGACTCCGGCGCCCAGGGAATTCATTCGCGCCACATTAATCTTGCGTTTTAGTTTCCCGCCAACGGATTCCCAGATGGCATACAAACGCTGGCAGAGCACACATTCCGCGGAATAAAAGAACACAAACCAGTCTCCAGTCGTTGCTCCCGTGGATGCTTGCGTCAGGTGCTCAAAATTGTCATCGGAAAGCTCCTTGACTCCTGGCTCCCGGTTATCGCTGAAGAACTGTAGAATTTCATCCTCGTTAATCGCGCCATAATACAGTATTGGAATGCCTCGGCGAAAATACAGAAGAGCCGGCTCCCTGCTCGGATCGTATATATGTATCAAATTGCTATCGTGCGCCTGGACAACCGATGCGCCCAGCGACTCCTTTATGTCGTCCTGGATGTTGCCAACAACATTTTCATAGTCCACGCACTCCGCACAGTTGCCTTTCGTAAACAAAGCAACGACATCGCCTTCGCCAGTTAAGATGTGAATCAGGTCCGAGTCATCAACGCGTTCTATGCTAGCGCAGCGGACAGCAATAATCAATAGATAAATCGTTCCAATTATCTTTAAAAAATACATTGTTGCCGGCTTCTAGACTTCGTATAGATTCCACTTGTTGGTTGCCGACGTTGCGTTTGCAAGTTCTCAATAATATCAAATTGGCCAGAGATGTGACTATCGCATGGAACTATCGATATGTGAAACTTGAGAGTATATCAAGATTGCGATTTATTAAAAATGTGTCCACAATTTTTGATTTGGGTGAGTATTACATTTAAATTCTTAAATTAAATGTCCTACAAATAATTGGGTTAAGAGTTTACATCGCTTTGTGGCTTTTAAGTACTTTTTGATTGCAGGCAATAATTAATAAATAGAAATAAATATATATCGATATGCGCTATCGATATCGTTGCAATGATTATTATTATAATTAAAATTAAATTTATTTGCAACTTATTAGTAAATTTATAGAATAATTACGTATAGGCATTTTTCTGTGTTAGAAGGCGTTTTTTTTTTTTTTTTGAATCATAATCACGTTTATATTGTGAAAGTGAACTTTTTTTTAAAAAAACTTTTTAGTTAGTTGGACTCGATCAGTAAAAAATGTTAGAGAAGCGTTTTTGAGTAACAGCACTTGTAGACAAGTATCTTCTTGTATTTATTTAAAGTCGATCCCTTAGGCTGTCCCCAAATCGCAAAATTCGCGTTAGAGTAGACATGGTGCAGGTGATTTGTTTATGCTGCTCGTCAGAGGACTCGCAGTTGGCCACGCGCTGGGCAACGAATGTGAGCAGGTTGAGCATGTCCAGACGCCTGCCATGGGCCTCCAGTTCGTCGCAGAGACTGTGTATAAACCAGCTGCCCTGCACTGAATTACTCCAGGAACAATATTGAGGCACTGTGCAGAACGCAATCAGGAAATCGGCATATTTGGGAATCTTATAGTTGCAACTGGAATCACTGTCCGTTTCGGTGTGTCTCACAGACTGTCGGATATGGCCGGGATCCCTGCGCTTGCCCCGGCAGGCCTGAATGATAAATATCTTTGGCTTGCCCGCCAGCGAGGGACATTTGTCCGCACTAAACGCTTCCCAGATTGCGTCCAGCTCGTATAACTTGTCCTTGGCATAGACCACGCCATTGTCGCCATGCGTTAGTAGAGCCACCAGGATGCAATCGTGTTCTCTATGGTTTTGTGCAACAGCACTGGCTATCACTTTCATAACTTCCTTGTAGTGCAAATCTTTATGAATCGTTACATGAAAATCCAAGTGCTTGAGCACACGTTCGAGATTTTTGGTGTCCACACTCGTTTCGGGCTTTGATGCCAATCCTCTCTTATTGAATAGCTCATGGCTAAAGATCAGCGCCAGGCCACGGTGCTTATGACACATTTTATACTCCTCGGCATAGCGATGAGTAACCATTTCGGCTACGATTACCTTTTTCTTTCGAAATTTATTAAGAGACCAAACGGCTCCGTCGGAACAGTCATTAGAGACATTTGAAGTTGCGCCCAGCTCGGCATTAGCTTCAAAGCATGATTTGCCATTATCATCATTCATTGTCCAATTGTTATTTTTTTTAGAATATTAAACAACTTCACTTTGGGTAAACTTAAGACGATTGTGATCGATGTTGCGGCTGCTGAACAATTCAGCTGGAAGTCGTGCGTCACGTAACTGATAAGATTGTTTTGGCGGCGAGTGCTGCCATTTGTTCTATCCCGCGCACTTTTAAAAAAAAAGTTATCGATAGTATTGAAAGTGTCGGCTTGCGAACCTGAGCATGCATACAAGATACAGTTGACATACGCATTAAAAAAGGGCATCAAAATGCTGAAGAAGATAAGATGAGAATTGATTTAATCTATTGTACAAGTTACACATGTTGCAAGCATACATAAAATTAATATTATGACTCTGAAATTTTTCTATTGTAATCATCGTAATAATATATATAACTCACAAAGTACCAAACGCATGAATATATGCTATTCATTAGAATGCTGGATAATGCCATGCCAAAAGGTCCTCAAAGGAAGATAGCTGTTTAATTTAAACGTTTTAGCTTTCGCTGGCTTATCGTTATCGATTAATTTAACGGTTATTCTATGTTTGTAAACTTTGGTTTGGTTCCAAACTATCGTAAATTGCAATTATACAGGAATTCCTATACAAATTATAACAGCCTTAGCTTGGTAACAAACCAAGTGCCGGCACATTACTTGGGTTTTTATAGCATGTGTGGTGAATAACGTGCCGTTTTGTTATAGGAAGTGTTATAATTATGGCTAAAAATGTTATACAATTGAAAGCTCAAGGGACTACCCCAACTGAAGCAAAAAGCTGCGCTGGTCTTCGAACTAATACCCCTAACTTTGATTTTAGTTGCAGCAACATGTGCCCTATATTACCCCTTTCTTGTCAACATGTTGATAGATAGTTGAATATTGCGCGCAACTTTTAATGTTGAAATTGATCTAATTTAAAAGTTGCCCAAAATTGTAATTAACTTATATTATTTCTACAGTGATAAGCATTAATTAAAAGTAACTTTTTACAAGACGTTTAAAAAGTATTTTATTAAGTATACTCTATTAAAAAGTATATTTTGTGACGTGCCAACTACCTTTTAACATAATTGCCTTTTAATATTTGTTTACAAGTTCTTCGTGCATGTTGCAGGCAACACATGAAATCGGCAAAATGTTGCAATAGTCATGCGCATTGACCCAAACGCAACGTTCGTGCGACGCTCAGTACGCGAGCGAAGAGATTTGAAAAAAAAAAATCAAATTCAGTGATAAAGTGAAATTCGTGCGCGTTGGTTGGCTTACACTTCGTGTAAGCTCCAAGCTCTGACTACGGCTCTCGGAAGTCTCTCTTCATCTACCTCTCTGTCGCACACTCTCTGCAAGCGCGTCGTGAGTGCTCGTGTCGTTTTGGTTTTATAGCTCCGGATCGGCGCGTTCACAATAAGCAAGAACAACAAGCGTTACCGTGAACTAATCAAAAACAAAGTGTTAGTAAATGCAACAATTTTTGGCCAATTGCAACAGCAGTTCAGCATATAGTATAACAATTCATATTTTTCGTATTCGAAACGAAGCAAGCGGTGCAACGTGATGCGGCTAATTGGATTTATTCTAAATTTGGCTGTTTTAACAGGTGAGTGAGTTTCTGGTCACCTTCGGCAAATACCCTAGATACTTGCCAATGTTTAACCGTATCCATATTTGTACAAGAATAAGCTTTATATTACAATCTAAATTAAGTATACGCACATTTTTTAATGTGTTCTCAATTCGCGTAAAGCTTAAATATCTCGCGCTCCCTGTTAATGAATAAGTATTTACATACACACAAATTTTATTCTGGACTTGAATTAAAAAATATTATTTTTTGCCACTTTGGAATTCAAATCTTTTGAGAGTGCATACAGCTTTGGCAACCTAACTGGGTTAACATTCTGTATGTCCGGTTTCTGGGTTGAGGGTACTTTTGTTTAATTCTCAGTCTCATGGACAACTGTTTGTATCTTTCTTTGCTGTGCGCATATATATATATATATTTTTCCACTATTTATTTTGTTGTTTATCTTTTGCGTTTGCCTTACGTTCTTACGTTTATATATATATCAATATATTTCTCTTTGGGTATTTGGTCTTTCTGGCTCAAGTGTTTCGTGGCTAATATAAAATCGATGCCACATTGTTGCATATTCTGTTTACAGGTGAAATCAATGGACGGTGACGAAACCAACTTAATACGCAATCGAGTAGACGTTTGAGCCCCGAACAATATCTCAACAGCTCTCTGAATATCTCGCTGTCATCTCAAACGTTTGCTGCACAATATGCACCCGAGCAGAGGATTAAGCCTTTCGTTTCAGGTTTTTTTTTTTGTTCATAGCCTGCCGACACTTGTCGTCACTGACAGATCCAGAGAGCAGAGACACTTCAATCTGCATGCTCCAGATTAATGTGGCGCTGCGTTTTAACTCTTGGCTTTACTTCTTGACACTCCGGCAACCAACGCTGGCCAGCAAATATTTAATTTAAATGTCTCAGTTCACACGCTGGACATCATAACTTTATCATACGCTTTGTAACCTATGAAATATGCAAATGCCGAAAAGATAGAACATGTTCATAAGGGTAACCTGTCTAGTTGGGACTAGTTTGCTGTCAAAATTGGTTCTGGAATTTGAAAATTTTCAAGAATTTATGTTTTAAGAATTCGTACATGTCCTTTCCTGTCCCATAAATCTCTTTATTAAAATAGTTTTGCAACTTAAGAATTTTAAGAGCTTAAGTTCGCGATGCGAATTTGTACTTTCACTAAAGTATTACATTAAATAAACGGGCTCACAACAAACCGGTTTAAATTCTGTTCTTAAATTTACAATAAATCGAACAGGATTCATACGGCAAAGAACAGCGGAGTTATAAGCCTGAACTGAACCATATATATATTTGGAAAATAGTTCAAGGAAATATATATTTTTGCTATTTAACAAGTATTGTAAAACTATAAAGCTTTCGAAAATACGCAAAATATTAATAATGAATTTGCTTCTCAGTTAATGCGGCTTACAAATATATTGCTTATATTTATAGTATGTATTAATGTGCCTCTCCAAGGGTATATACGATGCGTCTTGACAGTGTCCACAAAATGTGCCTTTCCGCTTCTTTTACTTTTATGTTTGTTGTGTCGCTTGTGGTGTCCTTTTTTATTTTTAGCTCTGCAGCGCGAGGCTTCCCCATGTTGGGCAACTGCCCCACTTGCGGTTTTGTTTAATTACGCATATTACTCCCATCTCGGCTCTCTCTCTGCCCCCCTCATGTCCACATGCCCTGGCCTAGTTGCGTTGTGGTCGTTTACTGACGACTCCGAGTGTCTTTGGTTAGTCCAAGTTGCAGTCGCTGCTTTAGAGCCTTGTCAACAACAGCTTCAGAAGCAGCAGCGCGCACTTCCGGTCAGCCCAGCTCTGTCCGGTCCGGCCGGCAGGTCGTCTGTGGTTATACTGGGTTTTCGCATCGCCAGGATTGTCAAGTGACCGTCGCGCAGCAACTGGACAATTGGCCAATGACTAAGCTCCTAAACCGAACGCCTTGTTAATTGCTTGGCTTTTGTGGGCGCACTTAGCATTGGTGTTGTCCATTATCTCGGCGATCAAGTTGCCTGTGGATTGCCTTCACTTCTGGTCAGCTTCTACACTGTATTCAACATATGTGTGCTGCAAATCACAGAAATTAGATGCAGCTGATAAATTATAGACGTAGCTGCTGCCAGTTAGTTAATGAGCCAAACCGTCGACAGCAGCATTCCCATTACTATTGCCCCGCACTGTTGTGCTCTGTGCATGTGCCTCTAATTGAGGGAAAGGTCAGCGTCGCATCGATTTAACTAACGGGAGCGTAATCGAGGGCTCACATAACGCAACAAAAAAAAAAAGAAGGAAAATAAAGTAAATAAAGCATCCATTGCAGAGATTCGACTTGAATATACCCTGTTCAAATAGTTCTATATTAAACTATTAGCTCTTCTTCAGCAACTCACTCTTAGAAAGCTAACCTAAGCTTTTGAAATGATTAGATGAGTTTTCATATATTTTTATTTATAAAAAAACCCCTTCAATAGTATTATCGAATGTCCATTGTATATAATACAGTTAAATTTATAAAAAATCCATTTTTAACGGACAAGCCTTCAAGCCTTCATCAAATCTGCAAAGACCGGCATTTATTAATAATAAAATATTATCTCACTTTTATTCCAAAAACTGAACTATCCACTGTATTTTAAATAAAAAAATACTGTTATTCTCTACTGATATCAAAAGAAAACAAAAACAATGAGGTTATCGATATTATTATCGATACATTGACATCTTTAGCTTGAGAGACGTGCATCCTTTCGATACATCAAACCTGTGGTCACTGCTCAAACGACCAACCCTTTCAGCTAACTTATCAATGCCTGTTGTTAATCCAGCGCAGGGTGTACATACACACACATAGATATATGTATGCATTACCGACAAGAATCGCAATTGTATGTGCCTAGGCGTAGGTGTCTGGATTCATTCATGCCCACGCATCGCTCTGCTCGCCGATTGCCGGTTGCCGGTCTCCAGCTGTCCATTGGTCATTTAATTTAGTTGTGCTCGCACTAGGCACCACTTAACCCCACAGCAGCACCCTGCTGTACCCGCCGTCGCCCCTGCTGTTGTTGCATCGCATGATAAATTGCCACTTGACTTTGCATATTTGTGCTATGAACGGGTCGACACAGCAGCTGTCCCCCAATCCCTAAGTCCCTTGTTTATTGTTGTCCAACTTATGGCCCGTCTTTTGAACTTTGACTTTACTTTTGCCTTTGGACACAAAGTGCGCCTCACCTTGAATTCTTTCAAGTTTTGCGGCATCCAACAACAAAAAAAAAAAAATGTCGCCAAGACGCAGCGAGGCCTCGTGCCTCGAGTGTCTCAGTGTGTGCCTGTCACATAACTGACACATCCAAAAGTGTCCTGTCATTTGCCTCCTTAGTCGCCCCACCCCTTGCCGACGCCATTGCATGTCAACACCGCGCTGTTATTCTCTTCTTTTATTTTTTGGTACTTTCATTTTTGCATGCATACTGTTTGCTACTCTTTGCTTTTTTGTTGCTGTCGCTTTTTATTATTATTTCGTTCTCTTTCTTTTTTCTCACTTTTTTAAATCCGACAACCACTCGTTGTTGAGTGGCTGTCAGGTGTCAGGCCGCGCATTTGTGTGTGTGTGTAAATGACACTATATGGCGCAGCTCGAGGCTGGCGAGGTCGAGATGCTTGGCTTAGTTACACACAGACACAAATGAAACAGCAAACATGGCGGAAACATTCCAGAGCAACACTTTTGCACCAGTTATGGACTAGCTTTTATTCATTCAGCTTAAAGCCGAATTTATCTGCATCTAAATTTAGTGGCATACATATCTACACACTATTCGCATATGCTAATCTTTATGGCCATCTATATTAAAGGTTAACTTTAGGGTTCACTTCATATCCCATGTTTGGGCATGTCGCATTGATTTCTAATAGATTTTTTCTATTTTTCATTAATTATTTTAACCTTAATATAATTAAATTCAAATTTAATAATTTTATTAATTCAAATGCCAAATAATCCGACGTCAATAATTAATATTTAAATCCTATGGCTTGTGCACTGCATGAATTGACTAATCTCAACACTTTCATCCCATTCAGTTTGTTTACAAAGTTTATTTTATATTAATTAACTTCTACGATATGCTTCCGATTCGCAACACTCATTCCAGACTATATGATACACAGCTAATTGAGATAAATTTCAATTTTTCACGCTCTCAGTGCATGAATTCCATTCTCGTTTTCAGTTGACAAATTTAGTGCAGCGTTCCAGTGTCAGAGACACTTTGACAATCTAACAAATTGTTACACCAATTGACACTAACATAATGCCGAGCGGTGTTACGGTGTTGCTTTCCCACAACCCCATATCCCCAGTCCACCACTTTTCTACCGGGCATTACAACCAACTAGTGTCCAGTGTTGAGAAATGATTTTACTTGTCACTGATGAAAGCATGTGGGAAATGTGATAAAGCAAGTGGGCAGCATTATCAAGCGTCAATTTAGATTGTGTGAGTTTTGCTTTGCTGCTTCGCTTTGTTTATAATTAAATGAATTCCTCATTAATTAAATGACTACTGCTTGAGTATACCCAGTATTTGTGGATGTCTGTTTGGGTAGTTTCCCTTTAGGAAAAACTTGTAAGATATTGAAAAACTTATTTAATACTTAAATTAATATTATATTATCGGACATTCGACGTTCTAGCCGAAATATTTAATGTGCTTCCAGCTTCTAGTAAAAAGATAAAATTCGAGTGAGAAAGAGAGAGAAAGAGTGGGAGAAGGAGATAGGAGAACAAGACAGAGAGAGAGCAGTATCAAGTTTCAATTCAATTCAAGCTTTCAGAAATAATTCATTTAATTTCGCAACTGTTTTCCACTTACAGTTTTTATGAGCTTTATTACAGCATAAGTCGAGCTGAGTTTTCCTTATTTCAACACCATGTTTATTATTATTATGAATTATAGAAATACAAAGGGTGCGCTCTGATATACCAATTTCTCTCCAGCCGAGTCGCACCCCATGTGAATAGCGCACAGCGGAATGCTCAATGCATTTATCATCAATTAACCTATGACCTGAGCTCGAACTGAACAATAGAACAAAAGAACATTATTTGAATGGAACACAAAGTCAGTCAAGCGTTGCTTTCCACGGGTCAACCAAAGTTGCAAAAGAAGCCGGCACACGATGTGGGCAATGATAAACCAAGGGCCGTGTGGGCGTGGCACAGGCGTTATAATTCAATTAAAATTTAAATAAATAGTCGAGCAGAGAGTACAGCAAAAACAGCTGGCGATTTATCAGGCGCATTTAATTGATGTTTATGCATTGCCATTAAAACGAATTGCCCGATCAGTTTGGTGCGCATGTAAAAAGTATTGGCAAAAAATGGTTAACAATAATCGATTTGCATGTGTTTTCAATAAAAAAAATATAAAAAAATAGCACAAATAAACATCAACAAACGAAATTACAATAACAACAAATACAGCAGAGACCAAATGCCCAGCATACAAGAATCTGCAATTTAATTTGTGTATTTTTTACCCCGTAACCATTCAAAATCTGCAGAGAGGGTATCAGCAAGTTGTACAAATGCTGTGAGCAGGCATATACTATTCTACATTCTATATATATTTAGAAATATTCCTGTTTGAATCTAGTTTTCTGATGGGATTACTTTTTTGTTTCTTTCCATTATAGGGCGTTATCGCTCTCAATTTTTTCCAAAGTTTGGCAAAAGCGAAAATCCCTGAAAATTTGTGTAATTTACAGAATGTAATTTTTTCAGAATAATAGAAGAAACAGCCACATATAGGTTTATTATCAAATCTGAGGATATAAATGAATATTATTTATATCCATTGATAAGACTTAAGAAAAGGATAAATAGAAAGGATGTAGGTGCTGCACAGATTTGAATTGTGGGCCATTATAGACCTGTTTACGGGGTAACTTCTCTTCGAGCATTCCACACTAAATCGTTCTTATTGGCTCTGTGCGTACGTCGCATGGGAAAATATTTTATTGTTTTGCTTCCTTTTTTGTTGTTTTGCATGAATCGATATTTTTTGTTGATTTTTGCATGGCTTGTCGGGGATTCATTGATTGCTTGTATATATAAATGTTACAAACTGTGTGGCGACAAAATTTCAGCCAAAATGTGCATTCAATCAGTGACTAATAATATTTGAATAACATCATATTTTTTATTAATTTAAAAATTCATATGTAAATAAAAAGTTAACAAAAACCAAAAATTGCTGTCATTTTTCGATTTAATTGATTTTATCACAAAAGTGTTCAGGATATTTGTTGACATCAAATCACAAAAATTAAAAGTTACAAAATTGAAAACGAAATAAAAAAATACTAAATGCAGAATTTAAAACCAGAAGCAAAGGTAAAATTTAATAGTGATACATATGTTGTCAGGTCGACAAAAAAGTAGTTGCAAGAATTTTCATGCTAATAGCGCCCCAGAGAGTGTTTCCTTCTATTCTGTATGCCCTTTGAGAGTACAATTCCTGATAATGTAAACTAAAAACCCTGTCTCAAGAGCCGAACAATGTCAAGTAGCATCGCGGTCAGTGTAAAATGTTACTGCGGCTATCTTCTGACATTTTATTTTGTTTTGAATTCTAGTAGAGCCCCAAGCTACATACAGAGTGTGCCTCACTCGCATCTATTGCTTTGAATAGCACATCGCATCTTGTACTTACTGGCTTTGATATCCAATCAAACCTCGAAATCTGTCGAGGTTGCAGCCAATTTGTCTAGATTTGCTTATATCTACTTTTAAAAAGTTGTAAGGATGTTCAAATCTTAATTAACAGATGCGTTAAACGAATTTCTATATTTTCTAACATTAGCCAGACAAATTTGTGAACGGTCAAACAATAAATTGAACAATTAAGGAAAACAATATATATAATGTAAAATTGAGTTTAAATAATTTTTGGAAAAAATAAATTGTGATTATAAAATGTTTTTAAGGTAATTCGAAACCTGCTGCTTGCGGTTCCTCACGATGAGAGTATAACAAAAGCAGCCTCAACTCTGTGGCCAATTTATGAGGCAAGCAAATAAAAAAGTTTAAATAAAAATAAGAAAAATAACAGGAGGAAAAAATCGGATACTGATGTATGCATATGTGATAAAAGCCATTGCGACGCATAAAAAATGCATGCGGCGCATAATGCCGCATGACCCGGACCAGGCACGCCCACAATCCACAAGCCCAAAACGCCCGCCATGAAAAAAATGTGAAGAAAATAAATGCGCCGCGTATTGTCTTGCAAAAAAAAAAGAGAAATAAAAAATCAGAAAGGAACTAAAGGGAGGAAAAAAAAACAGAGTTGATGAAGAAAAAACGCAAAACCGACAGTTATTATAAAGCAGCCAGACGTTAGGCAGGGGGCGAGTATGAAGTGTGCAGAGTGTATGTGTGTGAGTGGTGTCGTGTGTGTGTGTGTGTGTGTGTGTGTGTGTGTGCCTGTGGTGTGTATGTGGCTGTGATGCTAACCTAGTTTATGACAGAGTTTAAATTATCCCTTTGTTTTTGCCACAGTGTTTTTTTCCGCTCGCCAACAAAAGGCAAAGCGCTCAAGTAGACGTCGCACACACACACACATATGGGCACTTATAAATGTGTTTGTGGCTTATGTGTGTGCGTGTGTGTGTTAATGGCGGCAACTGCCATCAAGAAATTGCATATTAATCAAGCGGCGACAGCAAAGCCAAAAATAGAAAAAAAAAACAGAAAAAAACGAATAAACTTTATGAACGTTTAATGAGACGCCAAATGGTGATCTCTTTTGTGTGTGCGTGTGTGTGCATGTGTGTGTGTGTGTGTGTGTGCGTGTGAGGCTGTCTGTAACGAAGGTCAACGGCTCTCAGAGCCTGTACTTTTTGCGTACAAATCTTTATGGCCGTGGCAATAAACACAAATTGCCTGTCATATGCGCGCTTTGTGACTACAGCAACAACTGTTAGAGTAACAGTAGCCCAACACCACACTGACAATTGAATTTATTGAGCTGAAGTCTATCAATCAGTTAATACGAAGCCGCTGGCTCCAACTGACAGTTGCCATTTACCAACTGACCAGGCCAGGCCACGCTCGGCCAGGGCATCTGCACTTGACTGTTGCATGAAAGTTGCTTGTTGCTTGCGGCCTGCTGCCTGCTGCTGGTTACTTGTAATCACCATAGTCACAAGATAGCCGCTGGCTTTGCACAGTGGTTAAGATTTATAAAGAGTTACGACATTGAAGAACAAGAAACAACGGCGTGGCGAATATTAAATACTCTTGTAGGTGGTTCTAAGAGCTAAGGACCCCAAATTTGTTATGCAGATACGCTTATAGTATATACATTTTGCAAATATTTCACATTTTGGATACATCCCACCCCCTTGTACGAGATAGTTCCACACGTTGGATGCTACATTTTTTGCCCCGCTTACAAAAATTAGACAATAAACATGAAAGCTAATCACAAAAGCATTTCTCATGGTATAGGTCTAAGGAAGGATGTGTGTATGTGTGTCTCTTAGTCGGACATTCCCAGCTAGAGTATTCTTACTTGATAAATATTTACGTTTAAAAATATACGTTTACTCATGGTCAGTCCGAAACCTGCAACCTAATTAAGATTTAAAACTCTTTTATTCTTCCGTAAGTTCTCTTTGTGGCGTTGCCAACTGTGTTTAAGTAAAGACATGCTTTCATGTTGTTTGTGCCTAAAAATATATAATATATATTTTTATAAATCGTGTTGCCAACTACATTATAGATATTACGTATACGTCAAGTAGGAAAATGCGTGATGTTACATTAAAATAAACAAAAATTAGTTAAATTAAGATAATAAATAACAAGATGTTGATATTTTGAACAGATTTATATCGTTGCCAAACCAGTGTATGGGCTAAAAATAAATGAAGCAAGGTGTGCACTGTGTGCACAGTGTAAAATGAAGCTGACGTATGGGCGAAATGAGGGTGTGATAGTGGGCGGGCAGCATTTGTGAAAGTTCAATGCGACTTAAAGGCAGGTAAATGATGCCAGGTTGTCGTGGTAAGAAAATATTAAATATGCACAGAATAAAAATATTTGTAACAATGGGAACGAGAAATTCGCTTTGGCCAGTCAGGGCAAAGACTTTACTTTGGCCAATTTAAGACGAGTCAAAACCAGAAGCTATTATAGTCTTTAGTAAAGTACACATACACATGTGTATATGTGTGTGGACTTGTTGTAGATTTATAAACTGACTAACAAAGTTGTGTGCTGGGCATTATTCGTAAATATTTAATGAATTGCATTAGCTTACAGATCTGGACTAACTTTATTTTAATTAAATGCCAGGTCCAAAACTTTTGGGCGAACGACTTTAAGCTACGCCCCTGTTGCAATTTGTCACTTTTAATGACTTGTCAGCGGGCGCTTTGGTGGAGCAGCACATGTCGCTGCCGCCCCCTCTGACATCGACTTGAGAATCTAATGTAATTGAAAAGTTTTAGAGCCACGCCAAGGGAGTCTGTTGTGCAGCATGGGGTAGCCGCCCAACCCTTTAGTAACTGTCGGTCTTAGCCGCAACTGTAACGCAAGTCGCGTTGGCATCATCATCAATGCAGCTCAGCGGAGCAAATGGAGCGTCATGAAACAACAGCACGTTCTTCGTAAAATTCAATTTGTCAAAAAGATGCTGTCACGCAGCAAATGCTGAATGCTTGCTTAATTCCTATTCCTATTTCTATTCCTATTCCTATTCCTATTGCTGACTTGCCAATGTGACGAGACTAACTGCAAGTGTACAGCAAAACCCAAACCTTAAACCTTGAAGTGAACCACAACCTAGATATGGTTACTAAAACATATTGCGCCACACCGAAACTTAAATGCCTTTTAAATTTAAATATTACCCAAGTTAGCTTTTCGCTTCACTTTTTATTTTTCACATCGATTCTTATTTTTCACGGTTTATTTTCAAATATTTATTAACTTCTTATTTTTACTCAGAGCTTCAATTTTGTGCTGTCTCTCGCTTCGCTTCTCGCTCCGATTTTCGCCCACTTATCACTCGGCTTATCGCTGTACTTTCGCTTGTCACACTTCTTGTCCGCTTTTAGCTCCATTATTCTCAGCATATCTTACTTACTGCTCGCTTCTCACTAGGCTTTTCACTTTTTCTCTCACTTCACTACTTGCTCTGCTTCTGAATTCACTTCTGGCTGCACTTCTTGCTGCGGCTTTCACTCTGCTGCTCGCGCCAGTTGTTTCTTCGTTTTACTTTTCGCTTCTCTTCTTCCTAGAATACTAGCTTCACCTATCACTCCACTCTTCCTTACACTTCTAACTCCATTTTTCAATGCACTTATCGCTTCGCTACTCACTTCGCTTCTCGCTGTGCTTTTCGCTGCTGTTTTGTTTAGCTTCTCGCGCCATTTTTTTTTCGCAATATCGTTCTGCCTCCGGCCTTTCCCCTTGTTTTTATTTTACCTTCTTTGTGCGCTTCTCGCCTTGCTGCTTGCTTAAAGTTTGACTCAGCTTCTCGCTTGGCTTCTTAATTCTCATATTCCTTGCTGTTTCTTGCTTCTTGCTTTGCTTTTCTCTTTTATTTTGCTTTGCATATTTTCTTGAATTTTCAATGCGCCGAGTAGTTTGCTGCTCTTTGTAAAATAATCTTAAGCTAGCTAATGTACTTACAGTAAGAGCATTCTAGAGAATAATTTTTTTGTTCGCTACACGTGAACAGTTAATAAATGCCAGTCCAAAATGCATTGAGGGATGCTGCAGTGCGTGCTGCAATTACGGAAGCTGGCAGTGCGGTTTTTATGCTGCGTCTTGCACTTGGTTTTTTGCGTGTGGTTGCGGCCATCATTATGACTTATTGTTCGTTGCGTGTTTACATGGCGTATGAGAAACGGAAATGATGGAACAAATGGCAGCTGAGTTGCTTGCAATGCTGGTCAATTGGAGCACTCGATTTATGTGCCACTTGCCAGTTGCCACTTGCCAGTTGCCAGTTGCCAAGTTTCTTTCTGCCTTTTCTCTTATTTAATAGCTACTTGAGGCGAGTAAAGCGCATTTTGATGGCTACACGTCGCCAGCATTCGGCAGCATTAAAGATCAATTTCAATGAAATTTAAAAGTGCATTTAAGCTGTTCCGCAATTCAGCCATAAAACTAGTGAGGAACGGGAGTAGGGTATGGAGAAAGGGTGCTGCGTCATCTCGAGTGAGTTACGCAGCAGCCCAAAACGAGTTGAGCGAAAAACCTTTCAAACTTCTTATGACTTTTGCAGAAAGCAAGGGGACAAAAAAAAAAAAATCCTTCTGAATAACAATAAGCTGTGAAATGGGAAATGGGAAAAGCTGGAACAACACTAGCACTTGGCTGCCGAGTGGGAGCTAGAAACCCCGCTTAATGGCTTTTCAGATAAGGGCCAGGTAGTGGCCAGGCCGGGTCCTTATCAAGGCAGCACACATACTCACGCATGGCGCATAGGTAGAGAATTTAACTGGTTATGAGACGCGAGACAATGTGTGTTCTGGGCAGCAGGTCAACAGGGACCTTTATGGAAATACTAATTAGAAAAGTGTAAAACAAGAAAGAGACTATGAGAGCGAAAGCAACAAATAAAATTTACATTTTGCTGAAATCCTTTTGGCTCGACTGTCATTTGCACGCGCTGGCTGCATTCTGCCTTCTTGTTTCCTTGTACAATTTCATTTTCAACACAAAGTTTTGTTTTATTACCCCGAGGACACGAACAGGACTTTGTAACTTACAAGCCAAATAACAAGTTGGACGAGCACTGAGACGCTGCAGTTGTTAAAGTTGGATTTGATAATAAAATTACTTTTACAGTTGCTCTTGATGTTGCCTCTGCTCCGATCCGCTCCGCTCTGGCCTGTCCTGCTCTGCTCTGCTCCACTGCTCTGCTGACTAAGTCCATCTTGGCCCAGTTTCGTCTACGTGACTTTGTAATGAGCTACTGTGTCCGCAAACTAAACTCCCCAGGCGTACGAGAATCAATCCACATCACTAATGCAGCATACCAAATCAAACACGAAACATGCGAATTTCCAATTAATGGCATAATGTTTGCATATCTAATGCGGCCGCAGTCCCATCTCCCATTTGCCACTCATCTGTCCACCAGTTGCCAGTGCCAGTTGCCAGCCTCTATTTCAACCTCATGTCCCTTAGCACACTTAATAACGCATATTATTCAAGTCGTGTAGGCTGTCTGCTTGTGTGTGTGTTTGCCACATGTCTAATGAACTGGCTACTTAACATGAGTCCAGCTTGAGGCGCATACTCAAAATAATGATATTGGCTGTGTACTTGTACTTAATCGACTTCATGGCCCAACAAACTGAAATATTTACAATATCTTAAACTAGCAAACAAACAATACGGACTTGAAGCTTGTAGCTTTATTAATAGTTAAGAGAGTTCATTGATAATTTGGCCAATTACAAATAATCTAAGCAATGTGTTTCCCTTTGCATAATCATTCATTAATCCAAAATTGGTATCGAATAGCAAAAGTATAACTTTTGAGTGAAGAGCATAAAATGAGCATGCATTTCTTACAATTTCAAGCCCTTGAATTAAACAACTCTTAGAAACCATTGCATCTAGAATTGTAAGGGAAAATAATATTTGATAGTCTCAAGTAGTTTTGTAATAAATTTGTAACAAATTAGCCACACTTTGATTGGGGAAAATGACGCGATTTGTAAAATGCAATAACAATAAGAAACGTAATGGCCATAGATTTCATTATGTTTAAAGTGTATCTCTTCATCTTTTTTTTACCGTGTTTTAAGATACATTTACAAAATATAAGCAAAAATAAGTAAATACCTGAACTAAATATTTGATTAACAAAATTAAGATATCAAAACCATAATAAAAGCTGTCGACCCACGAAGCTACTGAGACGGGATACTCTTAATAGAATTTGTGCCTATGATAGAATAGCTTGTTAATACAAAATATTAATGGACATATAGATATCCAATATTAAATGAAACTTACCAAATGGAAAGCCGATTTAAATGTTAACAATTAGCATAAAAACGGACATTTACTTATTCATCTCAATTATCTGAATTCCCCGTAATGATCTTTCATGTTCTTAACATGAAACACTAGAAGTCAAAATTACGACCCTCTAATGTTTTCCACTCCGCAAACCAATCGAAATAAATTTCTGCAAATTGTGTCGACTGTTTTGGCCCTCTGTTGCTGTCAATAAGTGACACTTAATAATGCAAATGCATTCAGCAGAGCCGTTCAAAATTGAAGAGCCAACAGGCAACTGCCAACAATAACAACAACAACAACAACAACAACAACAGCAGTAGCAGCAGCAGCAGCAGTTATAGAAGCAAATAGGAAGTGGGTTAAGCGTGTTGAGGAGAAATGTAAACTGTAGCATACTTTTTTGGGCTGGTGTTATATGCGGCACAGAACTCGCTTATGAAGTGCTGCCTGGCACTGATGATTGAGGTTCTTGCAGCAGTGGTTGTCGTGTACTCATACAGAATGCGTACTGCTCCCTTCACAGCCGTCCACGGCCATTAGGCATTAGGCAGCACTCGTGCCTCTAGTCGGGGCATGTCGCTTTGCCGGGGCGTCCACGTCAATCATCAGCAGAACAATCACTGGAACTCGACTGAGCGAGTGGTGCAAGGTGTGTGGTTTTGTTTGCCCAGTCACTGGTCGGCAATTCACTTAAAAGCGAGCACGTAGCACTGGAACTGCAATTGTAGTGCCCCTGTATCTACCTTCTGTTCGGCCCTTTGTCTTCACTCTGTCGTGCCGTTGGCGGCGCGGGCGGCACGGATTGCTTTACGCTACAGGGCACATGCCCATGTCGTACTCTCGTTGTTTTGTAAAACTGTTGCCCAAATGCCGTCCCGAGCTCAGCAGGATAACACCAGCAGGGAAAGAGCGAGGCACTCGATAGAACTGCATTGGCTGGCTGGGGAATATGCCGCACCCACAATTGCACTCAAACATGTGTGTATCTATTGAAACACACACATGTTTGCACTTACCCTTTGCTGCGCTTAAAGCATATTTTTTCAATTGGGCGTTCTAAACGAAGTCCTAATTAAAACATCGAAACCTATTTGCGTTTAGCTATAGTTTTGAAAGAATATTATAAGGTACTATAAAATGAAACCCAAGTTCAATTAAATAAATGTCAAATGCTTTTTTACGCCCTTGCAAAGGATATTATAATACAAATACGCGAGTTTTCTAAGAGCATTTGATCTTCTGCTTGGCGGTGCTAGCCGTTCCTTCTTGTGTGTTTTTTTGCGTTGTCGAATTCTGTAGATGATAGTCTTATTTTAAAATGTATGTTGATAGTTTGTAACTTTGTCTTATAATCTTAATAATAAAAATGAACTGAATACGTTGATACTATATACTAATAATATACTATATTATTATATAATAATAGTTGAAGCTCTGTTTAAGTATGTAAGCACTGGGGGAAGAAAGCCAGAAGTCGCAGACGTAATTTTCCTGTAGCTTTAAAGAAATGCATGCAATTCTCACATTGCGCATTCAATAAAAAATATGCACTCAAATTGTAAATCATACGCCATGTGCGCCGGGCAGCTGTCAGCAGTCAGGGAATGCCGTCAGTGGCGTTCATACAACATGCACTGAAGTTCTCACCTTATGTTAAATCACAAGTGCAGTATGTTCGCTGTTCAGTAACTCCACCCGTCTGCACATCCATTAAAATGAGCATATTTACTGGCGTTGTGCAGCTCGCCATTGTCTGGACCACATAAAAGGGGCAAATTTCTTGGAAACTTTTGCATTCCTCTATTTTTTTTTTTGTTTGTAATCTATGCCGCAATTATTAGCATATGCTAAAACTTTATGGCTGTCAGCGCTTTGATGTCTCTGCAAAGTTATTGAATGGACTTAAACTTGGCCGTCTTGGTTGGCGGCTCATTAGGCGGCGCCTTTGGCTACTTTGTCTCTGAGTAAACGGGCACTAAATGGTCTTGATTACAGTGATTAAAGTGGCAGCAACTGCTAAGAGACAGTTCATTGCACCGCTAATTGAGCACAGCGACGGTCTAGTGTCTAGACAAAGGCCACAACGTCGCTGCCAGCTTGATTAAGACGTTAACATAAAGATAATATCACTAACTATTTGGACTTTTAGTGAGTCTTTAGTCTCAGCTGATTAATCCATTTTTTGCGCATTTATTTTTAGATGATATTCAAAGTATTAAAAGAGTTTTCAATGAGTTTCGTGCCACAAAAAATTATTTAAAATGCATAAAGGAAAATGGGGAAAAATAAATGACGCAAGTTGAAAGAGGTTAGCGCGACAAAAGACTAGCTGAATGTTGTAAAAATGCTTATCTAGTAATTTTAGTTGATTTTATTCTAAGGACAATCTAGCTAAATTATGATATAATAAATATGATTAATTCAGCACATGCTAAAAAGCTTTTAAAAACTCATTTTCAAAAGCTAACTGCAGACTTTTGCTGGCTTAAAATTCGACCGGTGATGACCTCTGGACTAGGTTATTTAAATGTGTGTGTAAAGAAACAAAACAAATTGTTTAATATTTTTTATAACCTAAGCCCATTGAAAATGTGTGTAACAGTCAGAGAAAGGCATCGCTGACTCCATTGACTATATATATTCTTGTCAATGTCATACCTTAAAAAAACTAGGAACTTGACATTTTGAACTTTTGACAATAAACCATAACTTTCCGCGTTTCCAACAATTTATAATATTCTATATCAAAAAACAGTTTTTTGAGCAAATTTCGTAGGTTATAAGTTATATAGTTACCAAATTTGATATGTATATTTCATCATTTCAGTTGCAAGCGCAAAGCGCCAGAATTTCTGTATAACATACATGTGCTCCCATACCAACACGCGCACACACACAAATCGAATAGAGTTTTTTTTTTAAAATTTATTTAATATTATGAAATAATATAGTCAAATCAAGCAATAGCTTTGGATTATCAAAAGCGCATTTAAATTATATTTTCATTTCTATAAATAATAAAATTGAATATTAATTATTCCGTGTTTTTTTTTTTGTTGGAAAAAAGCAAATCAGTTTCAGTGATAATCCAATTTTGTTCGTTTAAATTTAATACAACATTAAACCAGTTAAAGCATAGGGGATGCAGTCCTTGGGCATAAATATTTGCAGCATATTAGGCTTGTTAATTATTGACAGGTCTCTTGAACAGCAGACACTTTTGGATATAGCCAGGGCAAATCAGTCACAATTGCAGACAATTCATTAAGTCTTAATTAATTAATGCGTGTGCTTAAATGAATGAATGTGATTAGAGGGAAATTTAACTGGTGAGAGGTAATAATAGAGATTCACTAATATAAAGTAAAGTTCTCTTCCCTGAATATCATTCAAGAAATAAGTATATATAAAGCAATTCAGGGGGTAACAGTTACATAAAAGGGTTTCTTTAAATATTCTCACATATAGAAAAATATAAATAAATAAGTCTTTATGTACATGTATTGTTGTACATAAGGTTGTTTATGCCTTTCTGCATTTAATTACATTTTGCTCGGCTGGCTAAGCCGCTTAACATGTTTTGATTCATTCCTGACATCTGTGTGGGCGTTGCATACAAGGCGCAAACGCCGGGAATATTTAATAGCATCAAATGTAATTACATACATTTTAGACTCTAAGATATGGAATTTAAATTAGTTTCGAGGCAAACGCAAACTAAGAAATGGGTGCATTGAGACTTAGGATATTTAATGTAAACAATAAAGTAAACTGAAGGGAAATAAGAAAATGTGGGCTTTTTAATACTATTCAAGGACGAGTCTGCAATGAAAATAAAAAGGCAATTGATTAATTAATATTAGTTGTTCACTTCTGTATTAAAAGATTTATCACAACTGAAGAATTATTTATTGACCACGATGGGCGCAGAACTTATGGAGTTAAGAATAAAAGAAGGTACAAAAGTGATTTTGGACTTGATATAAAAAGACCTTTATTAAATAAACATTATTCAATATGGGTTAAAATTACATTATATTTAAGTTACTTTCATTCAGTTTGATCACAAAGTAGTACGTGGAGCTTGTATGTAAAGGAGGAAATATTTCTATTGTTATGACTTTTGTATGTGAATAATTTTGAATGCTAGTTTGCAATGCAAATTGATAGTTTTTCAGATCAATAAAACCCGAAAATAATGCTGCAATTTATGACAACAGTAGCCCAGAGAAACACGTGCACATTGAGTTTTAACTGTTTTTACTACGCGCAAGCGAATAAAAAAGTTTTTTAAGTTTTTAATGCACTGCGCCCAAAGGTTATGCAATAAAAATTATGTAATACCTTTTTTTTTGAGCTTTGAGCTTTATTTTATTGACGCCTTTTCTTACGAACGTGTGTTAACTTTTTATACGCGCAGGTGTGAAATGCAAATGTGAGAAGTTAAGTTGACTCAGTGCAGACACACACATGCACAAGTACGCGCGCACACATACAGACATGGGCAGACATTTACCTTTGGCGTTGCGCCAACTTTAATTACTTTGTGCGAAGTTAAAGGTATGCGAGCTTAACTTTTTAATTAGTTGCCAGCCTTGAATGCAATCAGCTGCCAGGCGGGAACTGGAAATGGAAAACGAACCCAGCCCGGCAGGATGTGTGCCTAAGCGTTGTCCTGTGCAGTTCTGCCTGTTTACAAGTTGTTAACATGCAAATGAAACTGCAGCAGACGAACATTTGTATAATGCATTCATTTGACAGCTAACTTTAATTTTATTGATGAGCAAGTACCCACAACTGTTTGCCACAGGTCGCTTACCTTTTGTCCTAGCCAGCTGTTTGCCGTAACATGTGCTTTATTTATGCGACATTAACACTGCAACTGACACCTCAGCCCCACGACATCTCATCAATGCAGTCGACTTGCGTGGGACGTTCATCAAGTTTATGTTATGCATGAGCCTTGAGCTGTCCCTCTCCCAGTGTCTCTGTGTCCCTGTGTCCCAGCCACAGTTCGGGCTGCTTATAATCAGCTGCGGTTGTGCTGTCAGCACGTTGCTGACGTGTGGTCTGCGCCCCGACCTCCGGTCTTCTTCATATATTTGATATGTAAACAGATATCAGACAGCCGCCTAATTTCAGGCAGGCACTCATTATTGGCCTATTGGCTGTCTGTTGAGCGGCAGCTGTGAGTTGTGGCTGCGGAGCTGTATGCTGAATAGGAATCAGGCTACTTTAATACAAATCGAAGCACGCACTTTAGCTGCGCATTCCGAATTCTGGATGTTTTATGCAATTTGGCGCAAAAACAAATCATATGTAGCGGAAAACACAAATAAAAGGAAAAATCGGCGATATTGGCAATGACTGGCCGAAGCTTTAATACCCTAACTGTGGATTGGTCGTAGAAAATTAATCAGTAATGTATTCTTTGATAAAACGAGAAATATTTATTTGTTTTAAGAGCTCACGACTATTTCGCATATATTGAAATTACTCAGAAATATTTTCAGTTAAAATTATTTTTATTCAAAAGTCTATGAGCATGGCAACAGCTATAACTAAGTTATATTACTGAAGAAAGGGCAAGGGTAAACGTTGCTTGTGCGTGAAACATGTGCGTACGTGTAGGTTTGCGAGTCAGTGTGAGTCAATCAATCAGGCATTCAAGCCATTTAGTCAGTCTATCAATCAATGCGGCCAGTGGAACGTGCACATCATTCTAATGACATTACATTTTTATTTTAATGTACCTTTAAATGGCATCGCAATTTTGTTATTAGGACAAACCAACATGGCGTATGCTTTTATAAGTTAGCACATTTCATTCTTCGTTTTCGTTGGCCACAGCTAGCCAACAACTTAGAAGTTGGCCACGTTGTTGATTGCGACAAATAAACATTTACCTCAGCTTTAAGCTGAAGTATCTGCAATCAGACTTGGCTCCATTTCAGTTGCAGCTGCTCGCAAATTACGCAAATTGCATTGCAGATAATGCGGCTTACGACCAGTTGAGACATTTCACAGGGAAAGCTGAAACAAAGATAGGGGCAGAGACGCAAAGAGGGTAGAGAGTTGAAATACGTAAAGCAGCACAAATACATATACTTTGTGTGAACATATTTTTCACTTTTCGCTTTTATTTGAATTGTATGGGATTATTTCAAAAATCCATCAGAATCTATTAACTAAACTAACCATATTTTGCTTTTCACACTAATATTTGAAATTGATAATCATAATCTAAATTGGCAATAAGGTCAGGAGCTAGCTCTCAAGCGCAGGAGTTTATTATAAATATTCATTAAAGTTGTCTATGCACACAATACTTACTTGAGTAAAGATAAACATTTGAAATTGGTATTTATATATCGTTTACGTTGTGTAGGTCATA
Organism: Drosophila virilis; assembly: GCF_030788295.1. NCBI lineage: Eukaryota > Metazoa > Arthropoda > Insecta > Diptera > Drosophilidae > Drosophila > Drosophila virilis. Next base: position 11,702,226 of record NC_091546.1, on the reverse strand, counting down.
AACAAATCCACATGTACATATAAACGAGTTTATCCCGGCTGTTTGGTAATCAAGCCACAGCCGAGTCAAAAGTTTGTATGAAAATATTAAAAACTACGCACTCATATAATTGTGCTTTACGAACGTGATGTCATGAGCCTGTGTCACTAAGGTGTCTGAGCATAATACTAACAAATGAGAACTTGGTGGTTCAAATTGAGCAGTAAATTAAGATTTAAAAAATTCTTTTATTGTTGTTATTCACAAAGAAAATGCCAATGAAGAAAAAAAAATGAGAGGAAGGCACGCCGAAGATTTAATACGCTTGTAGACATTTGCTTTAACGTCTTGCAAATGGGAATAGTGGGAATAGTCAAGATATCTTGATAGTCAAAAAAGTTGTTCATACAAATACCTACTTCTCGATCGATTGTTGCTATGACAGCTATATGCTTATGGTCCCATTCGGCCGGATGCAGAGTTTGAAGAGTATAGCTTTACAACTGAGAGACTAGTTCGCATAGAGACATATAGACAGACGGTCGGATATGGCTGTATCTACTGGGGTCAGAGATGTCTCCTTCTATGCGCCACACATTTCATAACAAGATATAATACCCACCTTTGCAAGGGTATAAAAATGGAAAATGAATGGGTGTTGACAATAATAATTACATTTTTCTTTTGTGCTGTTTGTTTTGTCAACTGTATTCTTTGTCAGAAACCCAACAAGCAGCTTGGGTTAAGCGTCGTCACACTTAGCATGAGGCTTGGGATAGGGCCACTTGACAACACATTTTTTGTTCTTAAAATTAAATAAGGAATTGTGTTTTTAAATAAATCATAACAGGAGCTTTTCTTTGTGCAAGTGTGTTGAGACAATATGATTAGATATAGATACAATTTCACTTTTATTACCTAGAGTAATACCTTGAACTAAGCGTTTAATCGAACTATGAAATTCATAACTTGAATTTGTTTAACTGAATCGATTATTTAGTACTTGAATTAATTGTTCTCAAAGAAGTAAAAATATGTTTAGTTTTTATGCGCAACTATAGCCAGAAGCCACATAATTGCATTATTTTAAAACAAATAAATTTGGTAGCTAGAAATTGTTGCGCTCAAATTATGGAGCAATTTGCTGGCCGGCTGCTGGTCTTGGCCGGCAGCAAAACAAAGAAGAACTAAGGCCAAAGTCAAAAGCAATGTTAGAGTTGACCCTCAGCTAAAGCAATTCTAGATATCAACTGAAAAGTGCTCGACAAACACATGGGAAAGTGCTGCTTATCGGATGTGCGATATACGATATGCCCATTGCACTTGCCTTTGAAAATTTTGTGCCGGCAATTTGGTCCAACAACATCGGGCTGATAAAAATAGTCAATGAAAATACTCGACTCAGACATGCTGAACTAGAAAATATGCTGTAAATAGAACGTAGAAAAGATATTCGAATGATGAGATCACATTAATTAGAAAATCGAAGAAAAGTCAAAACATAATTTGAATAAATTATATGCCTACTAAAAGCCTGAAGGTCTAAGCTCCTATATTAAAATAATTAATCAAATAATTATAGTTGTCAATTAATACATATTCGTCAATTATTATATTTGTCACGTCAAAGTATGAAAGCTTGGGTTCCGTGCATCAAACACATTTGAGATTTTTTAAGACTATGTTTAATATTTAAACGAGCCAGTTAGGATCTTTTTATGGAGATTCGATTCTCAAACTTGGACTTTTATGTGCCGGTGTTATGGAATATATATTTGATGCCGTTTCTTATTTATGACTCCAAAAAGTTTTGTGTGGGCTAGTTTTTAAACAGTTAAAAGACAATGGAATACATCCCTATTGCACTTTCCAAAGGGGTATCACAGTAAAAACGACTAAAATGAGATTTGTGCTGGTGACAGCATTCGGTAGGAAAGCGGAGTGGGGTGTGTTGGGTGTAACAATTGAAATGGCATTAACATTTAGCAAATGGGAATGGCAAAAGATAGGAAAATATTGAAGACGCAGCTGCACTTGGCCAAAATCGAACGATTCACGTTGAAAGTTTCATCGAATTGCACGTCTACGTTGAAGTCGGTGTCGTTGTCTCTACTCCAGAATTTCGGTGGGCGGGTGTTGTGGGGAGGGGCTGTAGGGTATCTGAGTGCGTGTGTGCCCGGCACGTTTCGTTGCATTTCATTTGATTTGCCGCCTCAATTGCGCACTTTTGTGTGGTGCAAGTCAAATAGTCTTTGCTACTGGCACTTGCACTTGCCAGAGCAAGTGCAATGAGAATAGGATTGGGCTTGGGTTTGGAATTGAGAATGGGAGTGGGAGTGGGAGCGAGCAGCAATGGGCATGCCTTTTGCGCTGTGCAATCACTCGAATATTGAGTTTTAATTTCCGCCGCCTTTTGTGGCAACTGCCGACAGCTGCCGCCGCAGGATATTAAAAATGAACTGCATTTTTCCTAAGAACATTGCAAGCAATTTCTCAATCTCTCATCAGCAGTAGGAGCAGCTAAATCAAATCAAGCCGCATCTTGCCCGTTGGCCATTTCATTTGCATTTTGCTGCGGCACCCTGGAGCAATACACTGGCCCACAATGTATTCGTATACATTGCTCAAGTTACTCTAATGAACTCAAGGGCTCAACGGTTCCTTCCCTCTATCTTCCTTGGAACCTCGCCCTCTGTTTCCTCTTGCACTTATTCTAGTTTATGTGCAGTAAATAACTTGCGCACGGTCCAGTCCTTCGGCTAGGTATGCAGGTAATGCCAAACTTCCGTAACAGGTACCGGACCGGTGTCGAGTCCCTGTCCCGCTTTATTGTCTACGCAACTTCATTAAAAAAGCCGAGCGGGCAGCGTGCTTGCGAGTTGGTTGAAACATTCAAAGGGTTGCGGTTGAAGGCAAACTTGTGGCAAGGTACAACGTTTTGTAACTGACCAAAAACCATTATTAAAGTGGACTTGCTTAAAAATATGCAATCATGGGCGGTAACAACAACAAAAACAACAACAACAACAACAACAACAACAACAACGACAACAACAATAGTGGCAACAACGATAGCAACAAAAACAGCAAGGCAGTTGCATGAGGCAGTTACTGCACTACACTGCGTATACGTAACATATTGCTGTTTGCTATTTAAATGCATTTATGCAGGACAGCAGCTGCTGGCAGGAGCAGACATTCGACTCTGTGGTTGAGGAAGCAGCAGCATCAGCAGCACCAACAGCAACAGCAGCAGCAGCAGCCTTTCAACAAATTGTCAAAAGCAGCTTAGTGCTGCGCCTCCCTCTCCGAGCACAGTGTGCATCAAGAGTCGGTTACGAAGTGTTTACATGGAAGACGTACAGCTGGGTATCTGTGGTTTTGATATAGTAACTAAGTATTTAACTAAACTATTTCACTAAAAGTGTAAGCAGTTTGAAACGCAAATTGAAACTCAATTGAGAGAACAAAAGTGCCAGCATACCATAAAATGTTATTTCTATATAGAAAGTTTGTTTTACTCTGAACTTATTCCAAATGTGTTAAAGGAGTATAATGATTTTTAAGCGAGCAACTTCGACGCTAATGACAAAATATATGTACTTGATTAGCATTAAAAGCCGATTCGATTTAGCCATTTCCGTCTCTTGTTAGTCCATTCGTATGGGTGAATAGTCGATATCGGTAGCTATAAGAACTAGAGACATAAATATTTGACCGTAGATCCTACTAAAGAACGATATTATAATCATTTTCGGGCGGAACTTTTAAGAGCTGGAAATTTCATATTTAGACTCTCGTACGATATACAAAGAGTTCAAATAGTGTGACCTATTTATGTTTTAAACACCGACGCTATTCAAGCTTCGCAGCACAACAGCGCCTAATTTTGTATGTGCAGGGTATCTGCTAGCCGAGCACTTTCGATTAGAGGACTCTAACAAGTATATATTTGGAAAGTTTTGTTTTAGTTTGCTTTTGCACCAGGTATTTTAAACAGCAGGTTAAATAAAAAACTTAAATTGAATATAGCCAAACTTGTAAATTTTTTATGCTCGATTTTGTGAATGTGTTTGGGATAAAGGACAATGTCACATCATGAAAATATGAAAGTTTGCTTGATTGTAATACGATCGGGATTAATAACAAAGTGCATAGAGGAGTAATGTACAGAGGGGATATTTGAATTTATCGAAGTTAATTGCACGTTAAATGAAAAAGAAAAATCGGAATAAAATATCGTGTTACAAGTAATCTTAATTAACACATTCCTCTTCACATCGGCGGGATATTTAAGATACTTATGTATACATGAAGTAGTATGGGCTCGATTTACGTATTGGCTTAATTAAGTATTCAATTTTATCTAACATGACTCTATTAAGAAGAATCTCTTAAGTTCGTGTCATCTGGGTTCTGTGAACAATAGCAGTAGTATATGTATATGCTATATAACAATAATAATTTTATTTTTTGGCTTTGCTCTTTAAAATTGGAAATGCCTTTGCTTGGCTTATCTTAAAAATATCCGTTCTTTGCCCCTTTAGGACTTGGCAGCTCGAAAAAGGTTGCTCAGTTTCTTATGCCTGGGTAGCTAACTCAAAAGTATGTTCAAAATTATAGATTTAGCTCTTCAGCTCTTTTGCTCCTAGTGGCCATTAATAACTGATGTATAATCTAAAAACAATTTAATTTATTTAGTTTTAATATAAAAGTTCGATATAAGTATTTGTCTATTGTAAGTAGCTGCATTCAATGATAAGCGAAGCGCACCATTCCGTTGGTGACACAGCCACAAAGGCAACATCAGCAACAACAAACAACAAAATAACGTCAATATAGAGCTGCATTGCCAAGAAGCTGCCTAGTGAGCCTGAAAGTGTGCAACAGCTTGGAAATAGTTGGCCGCGTTACGCGCGGCGTATACGTAACGCGGAACAGTGTGAAGCTGTTTTCTATGCCATTTACGTAACGTTATTGTTGTTGTTGTTGTTGTTATTGCTTGCATTGTTGTTTGTTGTTAGTTTTGCACGTTGCCTAATGGCTAATGGTGCGTTCTCGGCTGGCAACAAATGCTGCAAATGAGCTGACAGAGGTTATGATAGTAATGTACATAACTTAGCACTGGCTCGGGTGCTCCACCTTCGAACTGGGTGCAGTCCTCTTCAGGGCGAGCAGTTCAATTAAACTGTCAGCCATTAGCGAGTGCCCCTATTGTCATACTCATAGTTAATGGCTTAGCACACAGTTCATTTTCATTTAATTGCGCAAATACCTTGCACTTTTCCCATTATTACACACTAGACAAAGTCCCATTCATTATCGTCGCATGCAATGCGTGTCTGTGTGTATGTATGTGTGTGCCAAGAAAAGTTGCTAAAGTCATTGAAGCATGGGCTTGCCATGCCTTGGCTCTACCTGTTGTTGTTTATATTATTAAGCACCTGATATATTGGCAAAGTTTACCGCCAAGTCTCTTGTGCGAGTGCGACTGCCAGTGCGACCGCGAGTGCGAGTGCGAGAGCCTGCGCCCCATGTAAATGAAGTAACTTTTGGTTCGTGCTTCATCCTGACAGCTCCCGAGCTGTCAACCTTACTGCCCTTTGCCGCTATGTTGTCTACTCTTATACCCTGTACGCACGAATTCGAGTAGCTTGAGTAATGTTGATTAAATGCTCAAAATAAACAAAAAATTTTAAAAATTCCTTATAATTTTTAATGGAATATATTATATATTATAATTGAAATGAGTAGCTCAGATATAAATAAAATAAATAATTAACTTTATTATTATACAGATGATAACAATGTTTTTTTAATGTACAAATTGACAATTATTTTGATGAAGTTTTTCATGGTTCATCAAAAATGCTCGTTCATTTTATTTTCGTTTCTCTTAAGGCTAGAGACTATAATTTATTGTGGCGACGGACAATACGTTAAGTCTTGCGTTCATTAAAGGCGGGGTTCATAAAAAAAACATGTTAAAAATGTGCAGGAGAACAACCGCAAATGAAATAACTGCATGGGCTTTTACATTTATAAATTCATTTTTCAGCCTATTTTAGCTAGACGTGAAGTTTGGAACTAGTAAAAGGTAACTTGTATAAGGAATATAAAATACAAATATTCTTTCTTGTTTTTAATGCAAACATAGTTTATGTGCAATAGATAAATAAACGGATTTATTAAACAGGAGCATTTATAGACAGACGCGTGCAACATTTAAATCTTCTTCAAACTACGCACATAGTGTACAAAATAAATAGATTACTTCGCGAGGTATTTTCTTTTTGAGCATTTTCAAGGATTACAGGAGTTCATTCTTGCTTGCTTCTCAGTTGTTCTTTGGTCGGATTTCATTCCCTTTTCGCAATTCCCACTTTCATACGAATCCTTTTGTACTTTGCTAGTTGGTGTCCCACTAATTGCCTAAATATTTAAACGGGTAATTCTGCCGCGTGCGGCGCATGTTGCTGCTGCTGCAGTTGGCGAGCTGTGTTGATATTTAAAAATTTGATTGCACAGGTAAATATTTGCCAGAATGTGCTTGTACTGGGCACAGGGAAAAGTGTGTGCGGGTCTGGCTTTGCATGTAGCATGCGGTTTTTACGGTTTGTTTGTGTGTCCGGAGTTTTTACTGCGTTTGTTTGTGCGGCGTTTGTACAGTGCAGTCGGCACAAAGTGGCTTAACTTTTAGAGAAACCCCTTTATTGGGCGACTACTGACTGGGTTTAGGCTCTATCTGAATGCAGCAGCCGGCCAGCCGCACAACAAATAAAAATCAATAAAATCAACAACATCAACAACAAAAAATAACAACTATTTTGTGCATTGCAGAGTAAAAACCGACTCGACAAGCACATAAAATATGCAAAAAGCCAACGAGGCGGCGTAAATGCGGCAGATTTATTTTTATGGCTCACCTGAGTCCTTGCCGCTGTGTGTCCTTGTAAACAGAAAAATAAATCGAATCTGCATGCATACATACAAGTTACGAGTTTTGATATAATGCACGATTTTTGTATGTGTCTCGCATGCATATTTTGTGAATTTCATTTCGATTAGCTGATAGACCACAAAATAACAAACATTTATTTCAACATCCAGCTACTCAGTTACATTTATTTGTGCACCAATTTTGGTTGTTTAAATTTAGAATTTTTTTAATGCACCTTTATCCGAATGTTCTATATCACATATAGTATTGTAGTTTTTTTTCGCCTGTCTGCGCTTTGAATTTTCATTGGTATTAAATAATCACGATTTGTAGTCAAAAGTCCGTAAAACATTTGGCCAGGGTGTTCAGCTGGGCTTTTGCCCACTGGCCATAAAATATTGCCATAGCACCGCACCGCACTGAAAGCTGCCTAGGCAAAACTAAAAATATAAATTCAACTGTTGATAAAGATAGATCTACAAATAACACGGTTGGAATACTCTACAAAAATTCGACAGTTTTTCATGTGTGGCTTGATTGGCTTCAAAAAAGGCACATTATAAATTGAATGCTAATGGCAGTTCTATGCGAAATGAAATGATCAATCAATCAATCAGTCTATTTTTGTCCCACGAGTTTGGTTTCACAGAGAATAATGAAATCCATCTGAATGATCACGCAATTAAGGATATATTTTGCTACGTAAAGCTTATATATATAAAGTCTAAAGTCTAATGCCAAAAACAATTTAACAAACTTAATGCACTGCAAATAAAATAAAAAATCGTACAAAACTTGATGCTAACTAAAAAGCTTAATTCAATATGAATTGTATTGTTTGATATGTTGAAATAAATAGTATGAATGTGAATCCTGGGCTATTTGGGATTTATTATAACTCCATAGCTTTCTATATTCACCATATTTATCTTTTTCTTGATAAGCATCTCACTTAGCAAATGAAAGTTTAAAGCCAGAAGCAATATAATAAACTAAAAACTCAGGGGATCAATTGTAGGTAAACAAAATGTGTTATCATAAATACAGGCATCGTTTTAAAAAAAAATTAATTAATTGATTTTCGTCATGTGTATTTATTTTATTCTATTCAATATCATGTTATATGGCAAATGAAAGCGACTTTTATTCATTTGCTGCAGGCAGTGAAAAAAATGTTGAAATTTGCTTAGCGCACAGTGCCAGTTAGATATGAACACAAAAACACACACTAACACAGAAAGACACATATATTGACACACAGACACCGTCACACTCGTTTATTTATATATACGAGTCGTTATGGGTATTTATTTTTGGTTTTATTTTTGCCAAAACGCAGATTTTTACGCTTGAAGCGAAACGTTACGCGGCCCAGTTAAATGGGGGAAAAGGCTTTTAGTGTGCGGTTTGTGTGAAGCCAAATCGAATACGGGCGGCCGCATCAAATTTATGTGAATTTTATCAAGTGTTTACGGCGCATAAAAACACACACACAAACAAACATGCAAATCGCTGGTAGATGTGTAAACGCATGCAAATCCAGTTGCAGATAAACGTGAGTTACATTTGCGTTACGTATACGCAATCTCGGCCAATACGTATACGTTACGTTGGCCACATTTAGGTAGGCGAGCTGGCAGCCATCACGGCGCACATTTAAATTAGGCAAGGCAAAAGACGTGCACGTCATTTAACTGTCAGCTTGGCCGAGTTCCTGCTTATTGTTTCTGAAGCAACCCTGCTACAACGCCCCTTAAATGTGCAGTAATGTGCGTATTTAGTTCAGCTCTTTTGCTCGCAAACTTTTTGGCATGTGACAGACGCGAGACTTGAGACGATTTCGTGTTAATGTAAATAGCGGCGCACACGTACACTTTGAACTCTTGCCTCCAACTTTTACGCATGCAATTGAGGCTTTATTTAACTTTAAACAAGCACATAATGTGACAACACACAGAGGCCCCCATGCTACCCGCTCACACTTGTGCTAACGAATTTTTGCAGGCGCCTGGGTCGGCCTGTTTGTTGTTTCACATGCTCGACTCCATTAACAATATGTTTTTTCTTGAACAGCACACGGCGTTGCATACACCATGCTCTGCCCTTTACTCTTCGTGCCGCAGCTTCACTACGGTCTATGTTTGTGGCACTGACACGCCGCACTGCGCCCGCTTGCGCTTGTTGTGGCAGCCGAAAATGTGAATTCATTTGGAAAATTAAAGAAAATTTAAATATGCTTATATTTATGTGACACACTTTTATGAGCGTAGGAGGTGGAAAAGGGGCTGCTGGCATCGACTTATAATGTATGCCAAATGGTTTTATTTATATTTCAAGTCTCGGCTTAAATTATGAGCTCCATTTGCGTTGAAAGCAAAAAAAAAGATGTTGCCTACTTTGCAGAGCAGCCTGCGGCAAATGCGTCATCTGCGCAATGTGGTGAAAAGTTACGCTAAATTGAGGTTATACTTATATATAGAAAAGCGTATGTTAACCAAGGGACTTTATTTAAAGTCGATAGACTTTAAAGTGAGCCGTTATCAATAGTTCCGACAGTCAGAGTAGATAGTCATTTGACCACATTTCACAGTCGATAGACGACACCTTCGAATTTTCGATGGACGATTTATGATATCATTATCAACAATATGTGACACATTTGCTGTCTTTTATTTGTATTTATGGAAAAGCTTTAAAAATAATAATTAAACTTACCACATTTGTTTGAAACTTTTTGAAGAATAATATTTCACTGCAAATGTCAGTTCGGTGTTGCACTGCGATAGTCAAATATCGATACTATTGCAACATGCTAACTATCTAATAATAAGCTTTAAAATAAAATTGGGAAAAATTTTATTGATTTTGTCGATGGCGCCATCTGTCAATGTTCTGTTTGAAATCAGAGCCTAAAAAGTCCTTGTATTTTAGCTCAAAGTGCACTCAACGCCGACACTTTTGGCAATGGAACTGTATATGTGTATCCATATATGTCTCACTATATGCATATATATGTGCAACTGCATCCATACTAATTGGCCGCTGGCTATGCTGTGGCAATTTAGCGCCTCGTCCAAAAGTGAGTGTCGAGCGCCAGAGGGTAGAAAGGGGATATCAACAGGGGTAAAACGCACTAGCATACCGCACATATATCGCGCACGCACACACAGACAGTCACAATCACAGTCACAGTCAGAGCTGGAGCCTGAGTCTCAGCCTTTGGTAGATAAGCCAAAACCACAGGCTTTTCTCAATTTATGCAACTAGCCGCATTTTGTGCATTTGCCAATATGGCCGGGCGACACTTTAAAACTAGATTCGAGATGCAAGACGTTGCTGCAGTGACTTTTCATTTAAATTTTGACGCATATTTTATTGCCAAATGCATTTTACTGTGCCACACTTGGCTGCCTCTATTGGTCACACACACGTACATATGTATATACATATATACACTTGGGTACACACATACACACACATGTGGCAAGCTTCATGGCTGCAATTACGCTCAAGTGCGTTTAGTCTTTTTATTGAAATTGCAATTTTTGGTTTTAGTTTCCATTTTAGGGGCCGTTTTAGCATTTTCTCTGGCTTTTCTAGTTTTTTGGCCTGCACATTTTCCTACAACGAAAGCAGCTTAGTTAAGTGCGACCGCCTTTTATTTAACATCATTTCATATGCGTTTTCAATATCTCAACAAGAAAGTGTATCCCTGGGTGTGTGTGTGTGTGCATGTGGGCTTGTGTGTGTGCAGCAGAGCATTTCGAATGCCAAGTTTTTCGATAAAAAGGAAAAATTCTTCGGGCTGGCTTTTCTTGACTGTACTTTACTCTTTCGACTCTAGCAGGAAGTGCGCCGGGGCAGCTATAAATTTTTGCATAAATTGTGGATCTGCATGTTGCTTTATGGCATGAGCCGGATGTGGATTGCAGTTACGGCTTAAGAGTGTGTAAGATGCGTAATATCAAATTGCATAACTCAATCTGACAAGCTGCACGAGTGTGATAGAGTGAGCATTTAAGAGATAGGGAGAGTCAGAAAGAGAGGGAGACCGAGAAAAAGGGAAATCAGTTATGTCGAATTGAAATAATTTTATTTTTATATTCAAATTTAATTCTTGCGTTACCGCTTTGGCCTCCTAACATTCGGATTCTTTGAATAAAATTATATTCGATTATATGAAAAATAACAAAGGATATTTACATTGCTTCTTACAAATATTAATAGCTGTTTATTGTATCAAATACAAAATTGGGATAACAACTTTATAGAAAGAAAAATGCGTTCTTGCGTGAACTTTGCTGCTGCGCAAGATATTTTCTGTATATGTTGACTCATATGTAAATAAATATGGTTAAATTGTTTGGAAAAAATCGTTTGTATGAAATATTTCCAGGGAAAATGTTTGCTAGGGTATTTAATTAACAGCATGCCGAGAATAAACGTTCTTTCTTTTTTTTTAGTTAAGAGCGTATCCTATGGGAAATTACTTATTTCCTTTAGTCATTTGTTAGTTAAGCCCTTATGAGATTCTCAAAAATGTTCTTTCTTTATATTCCATTGGTAGAAATTTATTTCGCAGCAAGAGTTATTTAAGTGTCTTACACTGTAGCCAGCACACAATTCGGATCATAAAGGGAGTCAAACTGAGGCACTGCGCCGTGTGCCTCAGCGTTTTCTCGCCACCAAGACTTACCCGGCCGATGTACGGCTGAGGAGGTAACAGAAAGCATATAATACACCTGCTAATAAAACTTTACTGCGTTTTTAGTAACACGACCAGCCTTTCCTCAAAACCATTTGTCACTGTATAGAGAAAACTAGTTATTTCATAGTAAATAACTGTCCTTTTTTTATCTTTACGCAATGACTGCAAAGGCTTAGTGTCTGATCAAATGAATGTGAATACTTGCCAACTTACAGATATATATATACTGCTAATTCGAGATCCCAATCACATATAGCTATAGGCTTGGGGGTGATCCAGACTCAAATTAAGCAGCCGAAAATCAGTTACTTCTGTGTTTGAGCCACCCATTAATATTTGATTTCGCAATGCTCTCACGAAATAACCATATTTATTTACAAAAATGAATATTTATATTTATTAATATAAATAAATATGCTTTATGTTCTGTTTTTTAAAGTAACTAGTCTCACACTGTAATTTTCAATTCCGATTAAACATGAACGAATTTGTTTATCAAATCAATAAACCCTTTTGCTAATACTTCAGTTGAAAAGAATTCTTAACATGCAATTTAATTTCAATAAGCCAAATATTCTTTGCTCTGCGTGCAGAAGCTGCCAAGAGACTAATGAGTCTCACTGTACACTTGGCCGAACTGCAACTAATATGCAACAAATTGCTCAAAACTGGCCAAAGCAACAGCTGCCTTGCTTTTATTAAACTTTTGTTCTAATTGCATTACATTTGAAAGTAATAAAAACAAAGCAACAAAAACCAATTGAAAAATCTTGTATGTACTTTTAATTAGAAATATTTTTCAAAATCTAATAACAAAACAAAAAAAAAATGTCTCTTTGTTGTTGTGTAGCTAGGCAAAGTGCCAAACTGCTTTGGCCAGGATATTTAGTCCTGGGCTGACGCTTAGCACGCACACACACCCGAACACACGCACAGAGTTGAGTACCAAAAGTAAACTTTTTAAAACTTTTAACGAAGATATGTGCGAAAGGATGGCAGCCAAGGACCCAAAGGCGGCTCTTTAGCTGCAGATAGATTGAAGGCAACAACTAATACGCACCCGACTTATACACACATACACACACACGCATACACACACACACACACATTCACATAAGCAGACCAAAGTTTGTTGTTGAAAAATGTTTAGACGTTTTATGCTTTTGATATGAAGCTTTTGTGATCAACTTAATTAAATTCATTAAATGTGCGCACGTATCACGTATACGCAGCGTTGTGCAATTAGTTACCATGATAGATGATTTTCATTGTTGTTGTTCCTGTTGTTGTTTTTTGGGCAACAACAATGACAAACTTTTTACTAGCGTCAGTCAGGTAGTAATAACAGTCAGTTTGTGAGTAACTGAACTATTTGTGATATATGAAAACCAAACGCTCATACGCACAGTTAGCCAGGCATAAAACGTTAAATGCTAATTTAAATATTTTTGCACTGTTGACTGACAGTCGGCAGCTGGAAATTTCTAATTAAAATACATAGTAGTTGCTCGAAAGTTGTTTGCAACTTTTGTGGGCGTCAGCATTCAATATCAATAGACGGCATTTAATAAAATTCAAGTTGAAAGAAGCAAAAGCACACAGCCAAAGCAATTGCAAAAACCTTGATGGTAATCAAAGCGTTCAGCTGAAGCACAAGCAGCACAATGAAATCGCAGCCAGTGCCCCGCCAACAAACTCCCCTCTTTTGGTATTCGCAATTTCGTTAATAAAACGGCAATAGCTGGCAATCGAAGTGAGCCAGCAAAAAGAAAAGTCTATTGCAATTCATCCACTATTGTATTCTATTCATTTTGCTAACAATTTTGAACTCGCTCACAGAGTTGAGTACCCGCTGCGAAATATGAACTACATTGCTTTTAACAGCTTTGAAAGCATTTGCTTTGTCAACTGGCAAGTAAATAATATGCAAAATGCAGCATAAAAATAAAATGTGACAGTTCTTAATACGAAAACTTTCAGACAGCGAAATGTAGCAGCAGTCTGGAAGAGATCATGTAAAACTAACGATATTAAACTGCTATGAAAATTTATACATATTGAAAAAATTCACTAAAGAAAAACACTTTAGCTCGTATCTTTTAGAAAACAACTTTTAAAGTTCGTTAAAATGTTTTAGCAAAATATAATATATTGAATAAATTTATTCAAAGGATCAAGATTATTTTATATATATGACGGCATGTTTGTATGAATGATTTTTTAAATATAATTTTATCCGCGGATAAAAGGTATATGTTATTTCGTTGATTGATCTTTAAACATATTTCTTAATAATAGTAGCTAGAGATACATATATCAAGGTTATTAATACAGTAAAAAGACAAAAGAAAAAATTTAAAATTCAGTTTAAGTGGTTTGCACAAGTTTGGATGCGAACATGAAATCATTTCTAAGGTGAATCATAAGCACCGAAGTTTTTCAACGCAATTCCCATCCGATGGGGTGCTTGAATAGAAGTGAATACGAACTTGTGCCGTAACATTTCAGTATAGGGTATATGCTAGTCAAGCTCTCGCCATTAGAGCACTCTTGTTTAATAACCATGTCATAAAAGATTTTTGAAATTGATAGTGTCATTGGGACAACTGCCAATTAGCTTCTTTTTAATGACAAAGCTGCTTCGCAATATTTGAAATTTGCATCGGCAATGAAATATAAATGAGGCAACTAGATAATACATAAAACAGATGGCAGCGATTTGCCAGAAAATACATTTCGGATTTTTGGTCTGATAAATTGGTGGAACGATTGCATTGAATGCCAACGGCTGTGAGTGCATGCCGCGCTGGTTGTGGTCTAATGTGGCATATGATATGGGCTCTGGGACGTGCTGTTATTGGGGTCACGGGTTGCATATCTAAGGACAACATTGTCGAGCCGTCGCCATTTTGTCAGCGGCAACGTGGCGCGCATAAAATTTTCGACAAGTTATGCGCCTCAAGTGCCAAAACATGCAACAATGCTTGTGCATTAACTTTGCCTATCGCTTCGCTCCGCCGCGTACCGCCCGGCTGATCCTTCTGCTTCAGCACGCCGCCAGAAAACAGCATTGAGACTGAGTCGATGCCAGCCATCGGGCATGGTTGTAATAAAGTTTGTTTAAAACGCGTCGCCAGCTAAAATTTGCAAACATGCAAACATCGAGGGAAATGCATAACTGAGCGATGGCCAGAGGCACAGAGCGGAAAAGGCAGCGCTGCCAAAGGAAACGGAAGTCGCTGCAATGCACACTATCAGAACAGTCAGCACCAGAAGCACTACCAAAACCTAGTTACAGACCAACCAGCCAAATGCTGGTGCCCCTGGCATTGGTCATGAGGAGGCGTCGAAATGTGCATTTTGCAGCGTTTGTTTCGCTTGTTTAACGCATTTTAACTTTGATTAACGACTGACGGGCATTCGTGCAGCCCTCGCAGTTGTTGTTGCAATTGCAGCTTCCTCAGCTTGTGCGCATTTGATTTGTGCACAAAAATTGCATTTGCTTAAACTATTTCCAAGTGTTTTCACAATTTATACGATTACAGTGTTTTGTGCTTAAGTCATTTGACTCCATTCTAAATTCTTTCGTAAGCTAAGCACGAAAAAGCTGAAATTCGAGCTCCGAAAACAAATTAATACTTGTAACTAGAATTAGTACTACTGTAAATAAGTAATAGCTGAGCCTTGCAATTAATACTTTGTTTAATCATTTAAGCCAAGCGACAGTTAATGCTTACTTCTTGAATGTTTTTTTTTTTTTATTTAAAGCTAAAAGTTCCTCCTAAATAATAATTTGTAAAATTTATAGAGTACACTGTAAGTATTGGCATTCTTGGCAAGTTTGTGCTTTTCTATAAGAGTCAGCAGGTGTTTGACTTCTATCTTGCCCGCTCTCAATTTCCTTTATTGCTATGGCTTTGACATTGGTCGCACTGTTTTGCTGCATATCCCTTTTGCGAACAATTAATTTAATTATATTTCGTCTGAATGCATAATATTCTAGAATGTGGTCTGCTGCAGTCGCATGCTATCGCTTGATTCCGCTTTTTGAGTTGTCAGCGGGACATTTTCCCTTTACGGGCTGCTTTCCGTTTGCCCTTCGCTCTCTCTGCTTTTGGTTGCCTTTGGGCCTGCTGTGCAAATTGTTAGCGCTGATTTATTATTTATTGCTCTGGTTTATGCCCGTGATTTATCTCGAGTGGCCTCGAGCAGCGAGTTTAAAGTGCACGGCCATTGTTTGGCAATTTAAACAAAAATGGAAAACATGCGGATACAGCGTGTAAGGTCCTCTCTGGTCACTATCAATATAACGAATGGGGTCGGGCAATTATAAGATTTATGTTTGCACTTGTTGTATGGCACAAAGCTCAAAAATGTATGCAATGCCTAAATGCCTAAGAAAGAACGTGTAAAAATGTTTCCGTCGAGAGTGCTCGACATTAATATACCGCCTTTACCTGTCTCAAAAACGAATGGCTTAATTAATGGGCCGTGCCGTTGTTATCAAACATATATGAGAAAGCCTCCAATGATGATCAGGGGTGTAGGGGTGTTTCAAGAACCTTTCTGCAAAGATAACTATGTTAGCGTATAAGGGTTTGTAGGAATCTCATTAATACATTTTTTTTATAAAACCTTGAGGAAATGATAATTATAAAATGGTATAAATGTTTAATCTTATGGTTGATAGCATCTTTAAACCTTCTTGCAAGTTATAGAATATGAACTCGAATCTGTATGTCACCTTATTGTGCATGTTTTATAGTTAATGGGTATTAAAAGTACAATCAATATTTGTCCCCAAGCATTGTACTTATTTCAGTATTGCCATTTAACCTTCTACCGTACATTCGCCCTTTCTGTGTGGTCCCTCTTTCTCTTTGTCTCTCTTGTTAGCTGGCTGTCAGTTACATAAATCGTGGCGGATTTGCATTAAATATGCAACAAAAAGCTGTTTAAATAACTAATAATTATCTTGTTGGGCTTCAATGTCATTTGCTGTGTGCTATTTATATGCATAAGCCGCTTAGTTCAAATTAATTAACATTAACAACCAGACAAATAGCAACAACAAGAACAACAACAATAAGCCAAACATTGTTCACTACTCAAATATTTATTGTTTTGTTTTTGCACTGTCCACAATGCATTTTGTGGTCATTTGTTGTTAATGACACTGTAAGCCCTATAAATTATTTGTTTTTTTTTTTTTTTCTCACGCATTTCTCCTGGCCGTAATTTGTATTTGTTTGCAAAATATTTTATTTAATTCGACTTTCATTGTTTATTAGTGAAATACATACACATACTAGCGTAAACTGATAAATATTTTGGCTTGTTAATTGAATAAAAAGTGTCTATTTTCTAGTTTAATTTGCTTATCCTATTCGCATTTGTCAAATCCCAGTAAACCAATTAAAATTTTAATCAAATTATTTTTTGCATGATTTGAATTCCGTTAAATATCATAAATATTATTTGGAGCTAAGTTTAATCAAACTAAGCCGATTTGCGGATACTGATGCTAAAATAAGATTTAAATATAATATCGTTTAGTTAAATTACGACTCTATCGGAAAAGTTTTCTGTTATATTTAATTGAATATTCATCAGAATCAGAGGGTGAGACTATTTAGCAATTGGAAAATATGTAGCAAACATTTATGTATATCATTGAGGAGCAGAAAAGGCAACTGGAAACAAAACCTTTATAAGCCAAAACTAAGCAGATGTAAAGTGACCCTGCAGGAAATGATTGCTTAAAATTGGTAGTTATTAAAGCAAATTCACTCTCTTGAAGCTCTCTATTGCTTGTAATACAGCTTGGACATGGCCGAGAGCAACAATTTCAACGTTTAGTCGCCCCTTCTCTTTAAACCACATGTAATACAAAAACTATAGTATACTTATGAGCGACATTCGATGTGACTAAAAAAGCACAAAGCAGCATTTATGCACCGCCCGTTGTCTGGGCAGCCCGCGGTGCTGCGTTTAATCAGAACTCGTTGCCGCACATAACTTAGAGGGAATTCAGATGCAGGAGATGCTTGTGTAGGATATACAGAAAGTGCAGAGCACACGGGGCGTCCCTCGACGCTGCACGGCTTCTCCGTGCGGTGTCTCCTTTGTGTGGCACAAGCAAAAACGAAATGGGATAAAGAAAAAAGAATGGGACAGAGGGGATGGCGACTGTACAAAGGCTGCATTACACTTTAATTTTAAAACAAATGCCGGCAACTCTCAATGGAAAATTTGGCATAGCAGCAAGTCAGGCGAAAGTAACAGCAGCAGCAGCAGTAGCAGCAACTAAATTGTATCTGGCCAACGAAGCGTGCTTGAATTACACTTGCAATCAAATCTATGAGCAACCGCAAGTACATGCAACATGCAACATGCAGTTGCACACTCCTAGCCTCAAAATAAACCACAACACCGTGCACTGCCTCGACTGACTCGAAGATATTTGCAGATGGACAGAAAGGGTTGTATTTGAGAGTGTGTGTGTGTATGTGAGTGTGCACCGCAAACCGCACACACGTTTCGAGCTTCTGTTTTTGGATTACAAGCAGCTATATCTGCGGTCTGTTAGGCAACTTATTAGATTAGTAATGTTGGCAGTAGCATAACTACTCCAATGACCATGCGGGCGCAACAGGCGAACTGCCCCTGACGGACCGCAAGCAGCTGTCAAACAGCTGCCTTTGATTAATATAATTAAAGTCTTGAATGCCTTAAAATTTTAGAGTGCCTAACAGCAAGACCTAATCAGCATAATGCGCTGCTCTGTCAATGTAAAGCCCGTTGGGATCATGACAGAATCAGCATGATATATGCATGTATAAATGGACAACATTGTTACCACCAGTCGGATGAGTGATGCCCATTTGTGGGTAGTGTTTGTGTGTGTGTGTGTGTGTGTGTGTAGGGCCCAGAAAAAAAAGCATGCTGTAGAATTATATTTATGCCACTTTTGGGGCTTTTGCTTGTCACATGTGCACAAAGAGTGCTCATGTCGGTTGAACGCTTAAGTCGCAGTGACACTGGCTGCAAATGTTGTATTGTAGGCTTATTAATTAGTCCAAAGCAGCAGCGTCCAGTTTCTAGTAGCATTTAAAATTAATTTAATTTACTTAGTTATTTTGTAGCTTTTCACCAGCCTGACAAATCCATTTTAAAATGTACATGATGACAAAAAATGACAAAGTTAGCTTTCAATGCACATTAAAAATGTCTAAGAATCTAAATTGTAGAAACTATCAGTCTTCTACAACAATTGAATAGCAAGCTTACTATTATTTAATTAAATGTTTTAGTATATTTTACTTGTTTTTATAGAGAACATTTTTCATACTGTGGTAAAAAAGTGTTTATGTGCCCATTGAAGGCACATCAACGCTTGACGGCAGTACAAATTAAATTCTTGTTAGCTACGCACTGACAACTAGTGTCATCGCACCACAAAATAGAGCAATAGAAAAAAGCAGTATGTTGCTAATTTGAAAGATGAATTAGATGTGCTGCACACAGAGATTTGCAACGCTGCAGTTTTGAACCGAAGAGCTATAAATTTCATTTGTCACAGCAGCCAAATCCCCCAGTGTGTGGCTTATACAATAGGAGTTTGTTTCACAGACAACAACATTTTTGCGTAGTTTTGTGGCAAAGTCAAAAACAGTATAATGCATGTCCCACACAGAGACAGAGTGAGATATATATACACATATATATACATATAAATAAGCACACACACATATATGATAGCAGGGCCATTGTCTGACTCAGACAGCTTACACAAAAGCCATAGAGAACAATTTAGATATTTTCTAAAGATTTAAGCGGTTCACATGACACGGCAGGGCAGAAACTTGTCATCGGTTGCCAAGCTACATATAGCTTTGAGGTAAAGCATATAAAGATACTTAGTGTTCAGGAGGGGCAACTGTTTGTCTCGACTCGTCTATTCGTATTTGTTTGGCATTTAAATAAGCATAATTCCAGTTGCACAAAAACACATTTAAGTCTTTTTTATGGACTTCAATCCTATGCACTTTACTACCATATGCATATTCATGGAACTAACCACAACAGCTCGACATTATTACTTATGTGTGTTGGTATCTCTGTTTGTTTGTATATTTATTTATTTGTTTGTTTGTTTGTCTCTTACAGGTATGTTGAACACGCGCTCATATGTGCATATGTGAAAAGCTTTACTACGGACATCAGCCTCCGTCTCAGCTCCAGCCTCGGCTTTAACCATCTAAGTGGCTACAACATTTGCATAGACGGGGTGGCAGCTGTTGTATCTGGTTTGTATGTTAACACACTCACACTCACACACAAACACCCACGACACACACACACACACACACACACGCACACATATCTATTAATACATATATCTGTTCATTTGTGTGCATGAGACTGGCACTTCAGTGTCTTAAGTTCTTCTTTGAGTGGCAACTTTTTCTCAATTGCCGCAAGTGGTGTTGCAAGTGGTTTTCAAAGCGCTTTGGGCCAGATACAGGTGTATGCTTCTGTGCTCCGTGCGGCCTTTGAGTGGTGTGATAAAGAAAATGCATTTAGGTCTGTAGAAAAGTTCACCACCAACCAACACACACACCTGACCTCAATGCTTTAAGAAATTGTGTGTCAGTTGTGTATGTAGAGCGGAAATATGTGTCCATAAAGTTTGTACCGGCTCATAGATCGCATAAATAATTGGCAGTGGCTTGTGGTTAGTTCATATCAGATTTTTGATTTTAAATGCGACAGTGTAAAACATTTGCAAAAATGTCAACAATATTAGATAAGAATATATGAAATATTAGATATTATTATATTTATATTATATTTAAATAAATTTTAAATTCATTTTTTTTTTGTTCATAATTTTTTTTTGGAAATTTCAAATATTTCCTTTTATATCCTTTTATAGAAAAAATAATAAGCGAGTAACAATTTCTTACAAAGAAAGAAAACATACGATAAGTAATTGTGAAGAGCTCAGATAAAAAGGGATAAATGAGAGAGGAAGGCAAAGAAACAAGAGTAATAAAAAAGAGTTGAATAAGTAGAAACAAGGTTGGACAAACAGAGCTGGACACACATTGAATCAGTTAAGAAATAGCATGCTAAGCACATACTACAACTGGGCGTGGTCAGCAAATACTTGATATTAACCAGAGAATAGAGAACACACATGGTTACAGGCTATTGTACATGGTATAAGTTATGGCATATATTTTGCTTTACAAAGAACATAAAATGACATTTGAGAACTGTCTAACGATCTATAATTGTTTAGAAATTTATATACCTAATAAGTTGGGAGTTTCATTCACGAAACTATTACAAGGGTATTTAAATGACCACTGCAGATATTTCTACAGGTACTTAGCACATTTTTATTCGTATTATCATTGTATAATTACAATTTATTTTGGTATTAATTTAAAGGATGAATTTCCAGACAATTTCTCGCTTGCCTACCGCAAATCTCTGTCGTAATTAACCCACTTAACTGGTAGTAACTTTGGCCAGCTATCACCGCAAAGGGCGGTGGCTTCTGTGGGCGTTACTCATGTCCATGTTATCCCTCAACAAAAAATCCGCAAGCAACGCGCAGAAATTTGCACAATTTTTAATGGCCCAGATGTGTGTTTGGTGTTGGCGTGTGTGTGTGTGTGTGCTTGAGTGTGCGAAGCGCGTGGTTCGAGGCTTTCGATGAGGGCTTTGCGTGTGCTTCCATATGTGTGCGTGGACTTAACTGACCAACACACATACACACGCATGCAGGAAGCTGCAGCCATGGTAAATGCTTTAAAAAGCCATTTCAGCTTTTTCGTCGTTTTTTTTTGGAATCCCCTCCTTTGATGCGGCCACAAAAAAGGGCGGATTATAAAACACTTAAACGATTTTAAGCGCAATTATGTTGGCGCGAGCACGTAAACGCATCGTGGCCATTGCAACGCTTGCCCGCTTTAATATTTAAGCACTTTCCGCTGCCCGACTTGCTGCTGCTCATTAGGTTTTCATTTAAAGTTTCCCCAACAGGAGAAGCACAAATTTGTTCTAAATTATTTAAAAACTAAGTTGGCCGCTAGCTAAAAGAAAGAAAGAAAGAAAAAAAAACTAAACAAACAAGTAAGTGAATAACAGGGGTGCATTCTCCACAATAGTATATCCTCTAAAGGACAGAATGGCAGTGGGGTATTTTCAAATAATAAAATATTCAGCACGGAATTACAAAAATGAATAATAATACTGAATAATAAAAAACCAACACAACACGCGTAGCTTAAGTGTAACCATTGATTGAAATTATAATGTTTAGAAGCTTTTTAAAGTCAAATCCTTTCTACATCCTCCCCGCTAATTATCTTCGAGTAAGTTTTCATAAGCCTCAGGAAACTTAGTTGTTACTCATCAATATAATTAATAAAACCCCAATCTGAGAGAAAATCTTTGTAATGGACGCTTATATACCCTTTTAAAACTGTTAGCTTTTGGGTGGGATAAAAATAGTGCCAAGCTCAGCCATGGCAGATAGTCCGAAACAACAACGACAACAGCGCAGCAAATAGAACAGAAATAGAACCAACAACAGGCCAGAAACCCTAGAAAACCGGTCTGCAAACAATTAGAACGTCAGCTTACCGGAAAAAAGTTTGCATTTCATTTATACTCGAAGGATTTTATTTAGGAAAAGTTTTGTTGTGCATGCCAGCATGCGCAATGGGCAGCGAGAACTGCGCCTGGCCAGTGGCAGGCGTTATCCATTGTGCAATTTCTTCGGCAATGCCAGCGATTCTTCAACGGCCACTTCAGCAATGGTGGCAATAGAGGCGACAGCGACCAGCGAGAGGGCAACGGCGGTGTTTCCGTTGCAAACGCGCGCCATTGTTGCAACAATAAACTTCCGGTTTTAAATTTCACTTGTTTGTCTGTCTGCCTGTGTGTGTGCGTGCGTTTGTGTGTGGTCGCAAAACAAAATGGCCGCTGCCAGCTGCAAGCTATCGCTGCCAACGGCTTTTGACATTAATTAGCACAAAACATGTTGAGCAACGGTAAATGCAACGGTAAAGTTTTTGGCCATTTGCAGCTGCATAATGGGCCCAGAATAGCTTAAGCTGCTGCCATCAGCCGTGTTTATTACGTAATTTAGATAACGTCAGTACCTAGTTAGACCCTGCTACCGATGGCGATCCAGCACCTGCAGCAGCAACGGCCACTGCTGAAAAATGCCCCGTCAGCATGCGAAGAATCTGACAGCAGCATCTTGAGCTGCCAATGACGTCAAGTTAAGTTTCAACTGGTCGGTCGTGTGCATAAATAAATCAACATAAATGTATCTTAGCTCAGCAAAGTTTTCGTCAGCTAACAAAGTTGCTTAGCTTTATTGATGAGCGAAGACTTGAGTGTGATTATTTGGGCAACTTGAGAAATTTCACTTGTCTGCATTTTCAAATAGGTTTGGTAAAGCAGGTTTTTGGTTTAAAAATACTCACTGCTAGGTTATTTTTCTGAACGGGGTTTTCTCCAGTTTATATAGCAAATTTTCATTTTATATCATCTATTAGTAAAATTTTTCTATAAACAAGTCTGCACGTTTGGGATATTTTATCCCCGAGTTGGGCATGGAGATATCCTTTTGACATTGAGTTACCGACTTTGACTGCCATGTTTGTCTTTACTACAAACATAACAAAATTGCTTTTTCAACAATAAATATACTTAATCTAATTTGAAGAATTTTTATCTGATCCATTAACTAATCAGTGCTTGTTCGTTGTGGAAATTCCATGTTGTACTCTCGTTTTAGAGTGAACTTCAGATCTAATAGACTTGGCTCAGCATTTCGGTATTTGGCTAGTTTAACCAAACGCATGGACACATCCTTGACGAAGGCATTGGCGCACTTGGCTACTAAGTCCGCTGCCTGATCGTCTAACGAGGCAGTTTTGTCAATTTTCTGGACAAATCGATTTAAATTTGATTTGCGTATAATCTATAGAGAAAAATATGGAAAATATATATATCTCTGAATATAAGTAGAATTATAATGGTACTCACATGATATTTATTGGTTGAGGAGCATATGTATTCTTTATCGCTTTCGGCTTGATTGCTTTTGCTCGATGAGCTCAAGCTGCATGATGAGGATTGGCTCTCGTTACCTGAAGATACATCGCTAGTATCTCTGGGCAATTCATCGATCCAGGGCCACGGGTTCAGCTGTCCAGAACTCATTTTAAAATATGCGATTAAAAGTAAACTGGAACTGAAACAGCTGATGAAACAAATTAAGAATAATAAAAGTATTACTCAGTCGAAAGCGGAAAAGAACTGTTGCCTGTGGAATAGATTTTTCTTGTCAGTTTATAAAAAAGCTGTTGTAACTAATTGAGAATTATAAAACAGCTGCTGAGTTGCAATCTGAAAAAAAGTGTTGCATATTTCGGGAATGAAAAAATTAATGTAAATGTCATTTGTGTTTTCTATTCATGATTTTCGTCACGTTTTCCACAAACGGCTAAAAAATTTTCGAAATCAAGTGCAATTTTTCATGAACTTTAAGCGTTGACTGATCGATTTAAGCGCAATTTGTATGACGTCAATGTTAATGTCTTACGTTTACGCCCGTTTAAGTACAGTCTCTCTCTCACACATACACACAAACACGCACACACACAACCACAAATACACACTACCACACACACACTTCATCGCACACTAAAAATTCGGAATTTTCTTTTCTTTTCTTGCTGATTTTTCGTGCTTTGTGTCTGCTGGCCTCGAGTAAATGTGTCGCTTATTGGAATGCACTTTGTTTGGCCAATTGCATTGATTTGCGGTCAAAAGGGATGGTAAATTTGACAAAGATTTTGTGCGGCAATTTATCGCATGTCCGTGCAACGAATTGTCCAGCCCACACTTTCGTTCTCTGACTGCGCCGTAACTTTATTTAATGGCAAAAAGTTCACACTTCCTTTAGCTGCTCGTAAACTTTGTCCAGAGCAGCCAGGACAACCATATGTTTTTGTTCTTGTTGTTGTCACTGTTATTTCTCTTGTTGAACTTTTGTTCAAATAGAGGCGCTGTTTTTGCTGTTTACTTGGACCCAGTGCTAAATATTTCAAACAAAAGCCAAACAAACAGCTGACAACGCCAACACCAGCAACAAAAACAACACCAACAACAACAACATCAACAGCAGCAAAAGCTACAACTACGGCAACAAATGGTTGGCGGAAGGAAGCTCAACTTAAATAACGGATATTGGCTTAAATAAACAATGGCGTCCATGTCTGCATTGCCAGCGCATATTACACATCTCTATATCTATTTATATTTATATGTACACACATACATGCACACATAAACCGACTGCGCAAGCATTAAGCAAACTTGCTGGCAAACTGTGCGGCGATAAGCAGCGCTTAAGCGGAAGTTGCCACCATAGCCGCCACCCGTTACCCGCCTGTGGCTTACACCGTGAAGTTGGCTGCATTCACAGGGCTGCATTTTGCGTAGCGTTGCCAAATTGTTTTTCTTTACGCTGTTGTTGTAAAATGCGGCTGGCAGCACAACAGCTGTGTTTTGTCAAGTTTTTCGGGCGCTTTAATTGCTTGTTAATTAGCGTAGTTTGTGTTGTGCCACGCCTCAGAAATGGCGTTTATTGTTGCTTTTTTTTTTTTGTTTTCCTGTTAGCATCGCCAATCTTACTTTTTTTTTGGTTGGGTTAATTGTTGATGTGTGAAGCCGTGACACGCCACTGATGAAATTTAACAACTGTGCAAATATTTGACAGACGGCTGACAGGCTGTCAACGAACCTGAACGAGGCCCAAACCAAATCGTTCATTGACGCGTGAGCGTGCGAAAATTGACTGGCTTTCAACCTGCTTGCCCAACCGGAGTCAGAGAAGTTTCAACACATTCGAGGGGTTCAATAAAACTTAATGTAACTTAAATAAATGCATGGCCTAAAGACGTGCCCAGACAATAACAAGTGATGTGCAGTGTAAGCAAGGAGACAAGGGAAAAGATTTTCTATGCTGAGACGACAGCATGTATTGAGTAAAGGCAATGTGTCAATCTGGCAAGTGGACAAGACTAGTTAAGTGGTCAGAGATTGCAGCAAGCGGAACGTTAAGGAAAGGAACGACTGACCAGAAGTGACAATTCGTCAGTATTTGTTTAGTTTCCCCTTTAGTCAGGTATTTGTTCTTATATAATATGAGCGACAATAGTTATATTAATAATGTTGTGGAGCTTATAATCCCCAAAGAGTTGAACCTGGCAAACAGTATAAAATAAATCCAGATATGGGCGTTATTATATTCTAATGCCTTTCCTAGGCGAATATTTGTTGAGACCCTCGTAGCGACTGCACATGCCGTTGCATGTCTGCACATTGTATGTATGTATGTGTCAACTGTGTGGCAGCTAGCGGAGCATTCATATTATTTTCACACCTAACGACTGTGAGAACGTCAGCGACAACGCGCTTGACAAATGTTAGCGGCAATATTTGCACTGCACTACAAAAACAAAACGCGCAGAGCAGAGCAAAAGGATCAGGATTGCAATTGCTAAAATCGAAGAGGCATGACAGCTTGGCGGGCATGGCAGGGCGTGTATATAAGCAAACCGAATACTTAACTGGCGCTAAAAGGATAAGCGCATTAAGGCATTTACTTTGCAATGCGAATCAGAGGAAGGAAAATGCATTAATGCTTATAAAGTCGAGCGCTCGTCGATTGCAGAATTTTGTCGTGCAGCCTCTGGGCAGTGGCAGCCGCTGCCGCAGCCGCAGTCGCAGCCGCAGTCATGTGGCAGCAAGTGGGGGCAACTAGACAAACAAGCCACATGTTCATGTACTCGTTGTGCTCGACACAAAAGCGCAACAAACAAGCAGCAACAGCCCCGAGCTACACAATTGCAACTCTGACAAAGGACACGCTGCACGGGACACGCGACAATGGGGTGGTTGGGCTCAGAGTAGCCGGGTTCGGCGCTCGGTATGGGTGCGAGTGCAATGGCAACAAATCCGCAGCGCGACGCCCATTGCACTGTGGACCCACTTAATCCGGCCATTGTGTTCGCCTTATTATGACGCCCATCGAGCATTGTCTTGGCCTAATGTTGTTGACTCAAGGCACACAATGGAGCGCCTGCAACCATATTCCAAGTATTCCAAGTGGTTCAAGCATCTCAACTATTCCAAAAAGGACATTTTTGTGCTTTATCAGCAGCGTTGCTAGCGGCCAAAAATTGTTTGTGTTCTTGTTGTTTTTGCTGCCTTACCATACGACCGTCTCTTATAATGAACGCATCTTTTGGCCTGCCTGGTGGGTTGGGTTGAGGGGGTTGGTTGTCAAGCCGAGTGTGTGTTAAGGTTACACTTTGTTTGTTCTCCTCAGAAGACAATGCGCCCAGACGGCGCCAGTTGTCGTCAGACGTCGCCCCCCTTTGCTCCACCTCCAGTTGGCATTTACGAACTATAACATTTATTTTTTTGGCAACTGTTTCGGGTAAATCGATAAAATGTCTATGAAGACATGTTGATAAAATTAAAAGAGATTTAAAAAAATACGCGTAAATGCATGCAAGTTACGACAAGTAGAAAAACTTCATTTGCGGTCAAAGAGTATTGTGAGAAATTTTGGGTAAAAACCACGAAGCATTAAAAATTTAGAAAAAATATGAAAATGTTAAATTTTGTAGGCTGGCCTTAATTACTAAAATTGGTTTTTGGGACGGCATTAATGTCACAGAAATATATCATTTTACATCATATACTTATACCTAGAGAAGTTCATTTAAATAAACATTTTTTAGCAATTTAAAAAAACAAGACTTGTCACATAAATATTTTGTTTATCAATTGAAATTGAATAAATTGGACATCCTGGTAATTAGTTTTAAATGTAATTTTTGCAAAATAATAATAATAATTCTGCTCTCCTGTCGACACAATTTTAAGCCCCACGTATTGGCATTTTAATGTATTCTTTGAATGACCCTAATTAATATTTATTTTGTTTTCACTGATAGCACACATATTTATTTATATGTATGTCAGACACACACACACGCACAGAAATACATTAGCATGTACACATATATTTATTTGCAAATTGGCCTTAATGAAAATTAATTAAATTATTGATAGATAATGCGAGCATTTTGTAAGACGAGTTGAGGTTGAGACTTGCATAAATGAGCTTGCAATCAACTGATGCTCAATCAATTTGCAAACAAACTGAAACTAATTATGTACTGCAAAAATTGATTGCCAATAAATCAATTCATTATGACCACAAGCGCACATGCTGCATGCTACATGCGGCATACCACCGGGTCACCAGTCATCCTCCTGCTGCTTATTAAGTTGCCACAACTTGGGCAGCACTTGCTCTGTCTTGGGTTTGCTTATTTTTCTAGGTCATGCTCTGAGGAAATGTTGGCCAACGAAAAATGTGCGGTATTTTCTTTTGTATACCCTGTACACTTGGAGAATAAAGGTGGCATAAAGTATACATAAGTATCAAAAATTTGCTTGCATATAGTTTAGATATTAGAATTTACCCTAATCCTTTCGACAAATTGATACAATCTAGTTTTCAGCATCGTATATTTATATTATTTATTATTATTATTATTATTATTATTATTATTTATTTTTATTATTATTATTATTATTATTTATTATTATTATTATTATTATTATAATTTATTATTATATTATTTACGTAATTCTTTAAGTTAGACCTGGGCACAGGGTATTACTCGGTGGTTTATTTTCGGGACGACATTCAGACTTGCGTCTTTTCATATTTTTTTGGTACCCATTTTGGCAGACAAATGGCGACGCAGTTTTGTGGCGCCACTAGACGGTGGCTGCAACCACCGTCGCAAGTCTCTAACAATTTTTACTGCAACCATTTCCTAGACGGCAAATAAATTCAGGGCTGCTTGGCCTCAACTACCACTCCCCAAATCCCTTCCCCGTACACGCCGCCAACAACTGGGTATTGATTTCGTGCTGCGCTGCACATTAAAGTGCTAAAAGAACTGGCGAAAGTTTTGCGGCAGTCACATCCATAGTTACACGTATACTTTGGTAGCTGTCAGATCCATCAACTGCTGTCACAACTGATACCAAGCAGCCCCCTTTCCCATCATCAAAAGTTAAAGAATCCTGTAATTTGGGGGAAAAAATTGTTAGGCTTTGGCTTTCGTGTTGAGCAACTTTTTTCATTAGGCTCCACTTTCAGTTCTTGTTTAACAAGAAGTCAACTTATTAAGCA
Organism: Drosophila virilis; assembly: GCF_030788295.1. Lineage (NCBI taxonomy): Eukaryota > Metazoa > Arthropoda > Insecta > Diptera > Drosophilidae > Drosophila > Drosophila virilis. The sequence goes on along the minus strand of NC_091546.1, from coordinate 11,673,282 downwards.
CAATGTATTTTAAGCTTGTGATAAGCTGTTGAAAGATGTGAAGTTGATTGGAGAATTTGTTTTTTGCTTGTGTCAAATTAAAAGTCTTTGAATGCACTTTAGAGAATGTGAGTTGAATATGCCTTTTGAAAATTGTAGACACATTCACATCTTGACCTGATAATATGAATTCTGGTGGAGTTGTAAGCTAACTATTTGCTTTGTAGATTGTTTTTTGTTATAGATTTTCCTAATAAAACATTTTTATAAGCATATATTGAGTTTCCATCTCTTGGATGGGCCTCATATTAAAAGTGTCAGATCTCTGAAGCTGCTAAAGGTTTAGGAATAAGATAAGACCTGAAGATGACGCTGAGAAAATACAATTTTCATGTTGATCAAACAACGCAAGGCATTATAATAAAGAGTGAGCGGTTGTTTGTAAAAATATAATTTTTATTAAAATCTTTAAAGTTTGCATAGTTTGAAAAGATAAAGAAGAAGGCAGTGAGTTGGAAATTATTAAAACGTCTTACGGAAAATAAGTTTCTGTTGAAGTTATCATGTGCCAAGCATAATGAAGGAAAAAACAAACAACGCAAAGTTCGAGCAAACGTACAAACAGCTTGAAAGAAGTGTAACTTGAAAACTATTCTTAAACAACATAGACAAGATATCTTCAAAAGCCGACGACTATATACCCCTTTCAGATATGTGATATAAATAAGATGTGGATTGTTTATGGCTTCAAAACTGAAAAAGTATTATGAATGGAAATGTAAATCGAATCGCCTGGTTATATTAACATATGAGTATACACGCCGGTAAAACAAGCTATACCAGTTATTCACTTCTGACGATCCTGCTATGAATCAATCAACAAAATAAGTAAACGCATCCTAAGAAACTCTTTAGGGCTATTTTGTTAATTTGGCTTAATGCATATTGTTTCGTCTCTGTCAACCCTAATACTTAATGTGCTGAGCCAAACCAGCTAATTGGGTTCTGCCAATTTTCCATTTCTTTTCTGTTTTTAAATTTATCATTATTGATTTTTTCTTTGTGAGAAATAAATACACAAATACGAAAAGTACCGATTGTTGCCGGAATTGAGCAGGCACACTCTTCCTTAAAAGTTCATCGCTTTGACTTTTATGCCAAGCATGGTTCATTTAGTTCCTACAGTTTCGGCTGGCGTTGGACAGCTAATCAGTTAGCACAAACTCTTTTATATATTTGGACTTGGTCGGACATGCCTTTTCTGTGTGTTTTACAGGTCGAGACAAAATAATAGCAGCCCTTTCTAGATTACAAAAAATGAATGAAATTATAAATAAAGAAATTTTAATTAACAAAAACTCAAATTTTTAAGATACCTTTTCTTTTAAGCAAATGAAGTATAACAGAACAAAATGACAATAATCTGAGACTAATTGGTATTTGCACTTTAGCTGATTGTTTACGACATGCGATATGGCTTTTTGAGGCCATGCGGCAATGCTTGAACTACAAGTGTATCCAGTAAAGAAAATTGCCAAATGGCTCACTTACCGATTCCCTTGAATCAAGTTAATTCACTTGACTAATTCCCGCTTTGGTTTGCTTTGCTTTCGCTTTGATTTTCAAAGCTGCTTCAGTTGCCACATTGCTAAGTTATTGATAGATTTTATAGCAATACACTGGCTGTTGATTGCAGTGTGTATATGTGTGTGTTCATATGAGATGTTTGTGTGTGTGTGTGTGTGTGTGTATTGCAAAATCCTTTCATTTCGTGGCACATTACACAAGCCAAGGGCTTGACGTCAATCACATTCGCTTTGTGATAAATTTGCTGCCGCAGTAAAATGTCGAACGCAGTTGCAAGTTGAATTACGTGCAATTAAAAACTAATGCAACCAACGCGGGGCACACAGATTGCGGCACAGATTGATGGCAAGACAATGTGCCGCCTGTGGCAATTACTCGTAATAAGTGGAGCGGAGTTTATATAGATGGGCCTACGGGTCGTATGCGTTATGCTGGCGCAAGTCTAAACTGTTTACACAGTAATTTACCATTTAAGTTAGTTTTTAGTCGGTTAAGCAACGTTTTCAATTTGCAGCTGCCGCAAACTGCAAATTTTAGCCAAGGGACTCCACTCACGGCAGATAGGACTAAGCAGACGTCGGATGCTGGCAAGTTGCTCGCTTCTCAGGCGAACCAAAAATTTTATAATGAGTTAATTTGATGCCAGGGGCTGTGGCGCCTCAACCACATCAACAACAACACAGCCATCGACATCGACATCTTTGTGGCACGCTAAATGCTTTACGCAAAAGCAATTTCAATTAGTGAGCCGCCCATGGGAACCGGCGGGGGTGGGAGGGGAGTTGTCGGCGTTGCTTATGCAAAGCTTGTCGAAAATGTCGCTATGAACTGAAAATTTAATCACAAAACTCGCGCATTTGCATAGTCCAAATGCAAAATGCAAAATGAAATGCGACATGCAGACGGGCGACCGTCAGGCATGGATCTATGCAAATGTTTTTTTGCTAAATGCTACACAAAAGTACACACAATTAAGTTGTGGAAAAACAGCCGAAATGCGACACAAATAACGCAAACATCAGGAGAAACAACAACACAATTCAGAATAATTTTTACTCGAGACCCTACTAGGAGTTACCCTTTATCTAACTGCCGAATACTATATTCGTAAATACCTATGGAATTATGTAGACTGAAAATTGGCTTTATGTTTTTATTTACCATGAATCAAATCCCAGCTTATTGATTATTTGAACAACAAACAATCGAACACGACATTTAAAGTTAACCAAAATCTGGACTCGTACTTACGGTGCGATTTGTTTAAGCCGTGATGCGACAAACATGCAAATTCCGCTTCTTTATTTCTATTTATTATTTACAAAATATATTCTTAAGTATTTAATATAATAATTCTATATAATTCGATATAGATATTTACTTAAAACTACATTTTTAAAACTTTGTTATACCCTTGCTTTTTGCATCGGCTCCGAGGTGTACGAATAACAACAAAAATAACTATGAAAACACATTTACCTACAACAAATTTAACCATAAAAAGCAACTATTTTGGCATCTCATTTGCCATCAAATCGTCAGACATCTGGTCGTAACGCCTGACAGGCGACATACAGGCGACTCCGACGGCGACAAACGACCGAGACGATGATGTGGAAGATGACGGAGATGATGATGAAGCTGAATGTCGTGAATGTTCGAGACATTCGGCTGTGATGATACGGCAACGCTGCTGACAGCGAGACAAGCGGAAATGCTAAGGCAACTTCCGTGTCGACGTCATCGCGTTGATCTATGCGACTGTCTGTCATCTGTCTATCTACGTATGTGTGTGAGTGTCAGGCTAAACTGTGCTTCTATGTTTCATTTATTTGTCAGACCGTTTAGTTTGCGTATAGTGGAATGGAACTAAGTGTGAATTCGGTCAAATTACAAAGAAAAATACATTGAAAAGGCCAAGAAGTCAACATATCTATAATTATTGATACGAGCTCTTTGGATTGTAATCGTTGATTGTCTATTGTCTATACTTACACAATATTAAACAAACATTTTTTTTAAAATACTAACAAATTTAAGTTGACTTGATTTAATAAAATATTGATTATTATGCAGATTATTTCCTAGCTCCACTTTTGATCAATTCATATTATGATAGACTTTAAGTACAGATTATTTCCTAGCTCAATTTTTTATCAATTCATACCACTGTGCAGCATTGGCTTTTGACAAATGTGCCGCACATTTGGCGACTTTAGCAAATTGAATTTTAAACGATTTTCCGCACGAAACGTAAAAGGAATAATGCTTTGGTTATATATATATTTATATAGATATAGTCATATTGTTTGCCGCTGTTGCGCAAAATTTATGGCTGAAACCATTTTGTATATTGTTTTTATACCATTTTGCTCGCCGCTTCAAAAGTTCGAAAAGGCGTTAAATGACAGCGTAGCTTTCGCAGCTGGCTTCAAAAGACAAAAGGCTGCCACTTATTACGGTAAAGATGAAACACGTGACTGGCTGACAATGTGCAGTGCTCACATACATATACACTGACACACAAGGATAACTGCAGTGGCTCTGGCTTGCATATTGCCGGATTTATGAGGCAATAAGCAGATGCAACCGGCAGCAACGGCAGCGGAAAAAAAAATGGCGGCGCATGACAAAAAGGCAACGTGCGCTGCGTAACTGATATGCCACGATTAGTACAGGCACTCACATAAAAACATACACACACACTTACGCACACACATACACATTGAGCACACAGCGTATTGCAATGCAATTGGCATGGACTTTTGAAAATAACGAGTTCAACTTGGCAACGGCAACTGCAACATCGGCCACATTGCCGGCTATTGATTTTACAGCTGCAGGACGTGGTTTTAACCAAGAGAGGCGGAGAAGGAGGGGGTGGGAGTAGCATGGTAGCAAGAAAGCAATAACTCATTACAACACATGTTTACTTGCGCGCAACTTTACAGGCAACACACGCCACATTTTTGAAGCGCCTCCTGTCAATGGGAGGTGGCTCTGCAACTTATTTATGCAGCGCAGCTCTTTGAACTTTTAGGTAAAGTTTAGTGGCCAGAAAACCGCATTCTGACATATTGCCAAATTCAATGCTGTCAGCGGTTAAAAAAATATATCTGTGTGTGTGTGTTCGCGTCCCAATATCGAGTGTGTATTGTTGACAGTGTTGCCAATTTTTTAAAGGAAAAACACAATTTTAAAGGGAAAAGAGGACAAGTGAAGCAAATAATATAGTTTTAGATCTTCAAATAGATTATTTGCTTCGTCAATGAATAACAACTAAAAATTTTGTAAAATTTGAGTTATTTATTTTTGAATAAAGAGAGGTGCTTAGGTTTTTTTTTTTTTAAAGTATATATTTTGTTAGTTTGGCTGTAAAGCGTCGGAAATGGCTAGTCTTAGCTTAAATAGAGAAAGTGGCATCAGAGGTTGTTTACAAAAGGGCTTAGATCAAGCCGGTCAACGCAGTGAATGTTATATTGATAAAGTTCCATTGCGCCCAAGCTGCTTATTAGCCACGACAATGTCAATGAACATGTGCTATAAACATATTGTTATACAATGGAATAATAGAAACATGTATATAATGGGTTATGTGAAAATATATGTTTAGTTAGCGCAGACCATTAACTGACAGTAAAATTGAATAAAACAGTGTAATATATATGATTTCATAGAAATGTCAGTGTCAAGTGGCTGGCATGGAATAAAACTTAAAGTTAACGCCGTGTGTCGACAAAAAGTCAAGTGCTGCAACTGAGCTGCACTGTTCAGGGACACAAAGTCACTGCGAGGAGACGGTAAGCGGCTTAGTTGAGTGGCAGCGGGGGCAGATGGAAGTTCGTCAGGCAAAACCATAACTATGTTGCATTTACAGACGGTTATAATAACTGGAAAGGATTAGCAGAGAGAGCATTGTTCAAAGGCAACGAACCAGCAACTTTTGAGCCGAGGAAGTCATAGTAAGGTAATAGAGCACGAGGCAGGAGCAGGAGCTGAAGCGATGCGTAATGACAAATTTGAGCACTGAGCGTGTGGGATAAAATGCTTTGAAATGACTCGACAAATTGGACAGGCGACAAGGCAAAAAGTAGCGGGTGTGCTCATAAAAAGACAACTCTTCTTTTATTTTTTTGTCTAAACCTTAAAGTCTAACGAGGGAACGGTGTGTATAGGTGTGTAGAGATGTGTGGACTTAAAGCTTAAAGCACGTCATTGATTCGCCTTTGCAATAGCCAACCAGGCAAACTGACCAAAAGCCTTTAGCTAGCTTATAGACAAGGGATTTATAGTAACAGCTCTGGTGTGCCAGTCGGCCCAGCCCAGCTAATGCTGCAGTAGATGCCAAAGGCAGAGGCAAAGCCGTTGCCAAAGCCCAAAGCAAACTCAAGTCAAGGCCTGGCTAAAATGCGCAAACAGAGAAAGAGAGAGCAAAACTCGAGGCATGCTCTAAATGCAACCAAGTGAAATGCGAAAGCAGATAACGGCATGAAAGGGTTAAGCCGCCCAGTGCTGCAAGTTCAAAGTTCGCAAGCAGCTGCATGCAAGGTATGCGGGGATATGCGATGAGGGGCGGGTCCTGTGGTGGGTGTTGTTAAAGCAGCAAGTGTCCGTTTAAGTGACACTGACTGGTCATCAACGTTCTGGGCTTAGCTTTGATTTACTGCGTCGCCTTGTGACTTTTTCGGCAAGTGTTGTGCGTGGCTGCAAACTTTGCCGCCTGATACGCACAATGCCACGCCCCTCTGCTCAATGTGTGTGCGTCCCTTAGCCTGGCAGCCTATTTAGTATTTGCTTATGCAAAGCACGTTCCAATGGCTATGATTAAAATTGATGTGCTTTGGGTTTTGTCCAAAAATTTCCGCACAGCCAAACATAATTTGACCTAAGCCAAGGCACAGGCGAATGCGATAGGGCATAAAAGGCAGGTCCTGCTCCGCACTCTAATTGAATGAAATAGCTAAAGAGACTCACGCACTGAAATTTCCATATTAATGCCAGCCAAATACATGCACACGCACATATACAGCGGAGCTGCAAGTATTTCTGGCAAATTGTGGGCTGTAAAAACCAGAAAAAGCCAAAAAAATTCAACTCAGAAAGGAGTTAAGTTGAAATTAGCACAGACATCCATGAAGGAATGGGGCTAGAGTGAGACTGAGAAAGATAGAGACTGACAGAGATGAAGAAAGGGAGCAGCCTTTTTATGGTGCATAAAAATTTAATAACTGTCGCTTGGGCCACTAAACGTCATCATTGCAAGGGATTAGCTCTAAATGCGAAACCGTACCCGCATCTCGACATTGAACACGCGCCCATAAAAACTGCATCAGGCCATAAAATCGAGCCGGGTATGCAGCTCATTTGCATACGCCCAAGGCAGGCCAAGGAAAAAATATGCAGTTCATTCAATAATCCGATATGAAGGTGGTTATTGAAGGAAATGGGCTGCTCCTAGTCGATTTTACCGAACTTGGGGAGGGGAAAATCTTGGAAACTTGCTGTGCAGTACGCACTCTGCCTTTTTTCGACCAAGCATTTGATATAGAACTAAAGCCGCGCAGACATAGCCACGATCATTTTTCTACGTATTATAGAAGTACTGTATCATATTATGATATTATCTGTCGGAAATCAATTTCTTTTTGAAAAACCTGTTATTTAATAAAACTGGACTTTATTTTCCTATTTTCCATTTATAATTACAAAATTTTATCAACATCTCTCAACAATTGAGCTTAAATTTAAACCATACATGTTATACCAAAATCTAGCATATCCATGCTAACACTGTATCATTGGGCCTAAATCAAAAAACTACTTCAAAAATATATTTTTGTAGGAAAAACTTATTTGTTTTTCAATAAATCTGGACAAAACTCAGTGTTTAAGTATGTCAATTCTCCTCGGATATCATTTGTATCCTGTTGTCTCTTTTATCTTTTAGTATAATAGCAGATAATTTATGAAAACTATACCGATCACCTATTGATTATCTCGGTACTCGTATTTTTATATTATGGCATAATAAACAGGTCTTAGACTTAAACTAGAAAAGTTTAAGTATTAAAAATTTAGCCAAATTTTCTGCTTAAGCGCCAAAGAGATTGTCGTAAAGTGCAATAACAAAATAGGAAGAAAAAAATACTACCCACAGAGAGAAAAAAATATGAAACTAAAAAATGTGAGAGAAAAAATGTGTAGAAACAGCTTTGCCTGCTGCTCGGCTTGAGAGTGGCTATGAATGCAGAAAAGCTGCGGCACAAATGTCAGCAACCATCCAAGGACAACAAGGACAAACAACTTTTGCTGGCAAGGGTGTGTGCTTGTGCTTGTGTGTGTGTGTGTGTGTGTGTGTGAGTCTGTGTCTGTGTGTGTTGTCTGGTGTGTTGTTGGCTTGCCTGTTGACATTAGAAATTGAGCAACCAAAAATGTGTAAACAAGTTTGTTTGGTCCAAGTGTGAAGCTGTCTTTGGCAGCTTCGACACTCGCCTAACGCTTGCCACTTGCCACAGACCACTTCGTATAGAAATCGTTAGTAAAAAAATTATGTTGTGTACTGTCTACACAGAGTACACAAAATTTAATGCTAGAAATTCCAAAACCACTGCGACATGCATCAACTGAACGAGACAAATTGGTTGAGCAAGGCAATTGAAGCACTTTTATATAAAGATAAATCAGTGAAAAGGTACTGGGCAAAAGAAAAAAACTAAATAAGGAAAGCAAAAAAATAGAGAGCGGTAGATGAATGACAAATGTTCTTATGCCAAAAAAACAAAACAAAAAAAAAAAAAAAAAAAACCGGGCAATAAATAATCATGCGAAATGCGAGGCAGAGAGGGAAAAAGTAAGGAAAAACTCAATTATTAGCTTTTATTTGTTGGACTCAATTTAAATTGACGCATATAAATACGAACATAAATCATATGATGTTTTTTCTTGCAAATTTATTGCCTTAGCTTTTTAGTTAGTTAGCTTCAATAGCAGGATATATTTATTAAACTAAGCAAACAAAACAATCGGGTTTTCAATTTCTATTTAATTAGTTCTTCCTGCAAAAACTGTAAAATACAAAGTACTTAGATCTTCAAAAGTTTGTATTGACACAAATTCTTACACAAATCAAATGATTTATTTTCCTGGGACGTTTATTGACCATAAATTGTTGGCTATAGAGAGCTCACAATAAATATATTTCCTTAACTTAACAAACTAAACAATCAAGTATCCAATTTCAATTTAATTACTTCTGCCCTCAAAAATTGTGAAACATAGGGTATTAAAAATGTTGTGAGCTATGAAAGTGTTATCGACTGCACTTATAAAAGCAATATTGTTTTATTTTTGTTGTTTGCATTATTGTGTGACTCAGCTAAGCTGTCAGTTGTTGCATAGCAAAAAATGTATTAAGCTATAACAATAAATTAAAACAAAAATATAATAATAATAATAAAATATGAAATATGACAATAATACAACAACAAAAAAGTAACTTTTTTAACAATTAATGTTAACTTGATGAATATTAATTATTAATTTTCATTATATTATATCAAGTATACCAAAGAACACAGGGTAGCTTATTGGCAACTACTCTAGAGTACAGATTTTTTACTTTATTTTATTTTCCTTCAACAAACTTGTAGATTTGCAATTAAATCGTTTTCGAAATTTCCTCAGTAGCTGATTTTGGCAAATAAAGCAGGCAAACAACACAGAAAATCAACTCAAAAGTCGTCAGTTTTGGCAACTGACAGCATAGCAAAGAGATAGAATTATGCAAAAGAACTTTGCTCGAATTGTTTGAATGACAGTTAGAAGCAACTGGCAATTAGGTTGTGAATGTTGAAGTGACAATTGAAGTCTCACATGCAACAGTTTTTTGAGCCAAAGAGTAACAGGGAAAAGGAGAGAAGCGTGTTCTTGCCAGTCACATGGCTTAAATTGCATTTGAAATGCGGACCGGCATGCAAATCATTGCATAACCTGACATAAAGGTAGTAATCCAGGCAGAAAATTGACCAAAACCCAGGCAATGTGTGGCTTAAATGCTGCTCAACATGTCGTATACTTAATGCAACGCATTCGCTATAAATTGCAATTTGCCAGCTGCAGCGACAACATACACATAATATAAATGAGGCATATGAAAATTTAAAATTCAATAGATTTTAAACATTAATCAACGTCAATTGTAACAACAAAAATGTAAATATGTGTACACATGCCCTGTCTGAAAACCCGATATGTTTAAGCCTATAATTTATACAATTATATGAGTCTATAGAATTGAGTTGTTCAGAGTAAGTTTTACTAAACGGGTCGTTAAAATCATAATAAATTGATGTTCAGTTATTATCGCTTACGAAAAAATCTATTTTAATATATGTATTTGCGAAAATTGTATAATTCGTTAAGATAAGAAAGAAATGTTGAAAGTTGCTTATTTAACAACTAACATTTTGATTATCAAATTAAGTAAGGAAGAAGAAAGTTGCCATTCATAAAAGTTTTAATAGGGAAAGAATACTGATCAATAATTTGGTTAAATACTTATTAATAGAATATTATTATAGCTCGTATTTGAGCTGAAACTAAATAACTTGCTGAAAAAGTAAGTTTCTTTCATGAGCGAGTAAACAACTGAAAAACAAATTTAATCGTTCATGAATGAATAACATGACTGATTAAGTTCAGGAATCGAAATAGAACAATTGAACTTATTCAACAACAACTTTTCTATGAGAGCAGGGTGTGCACATTGCGTATACGCAACGTACGTCCGCCTGACACTTCAATTAGCGGATGCAGCTCACCGCATTCGCTATTTACAATATCAAAATATATCTATTGTACCATAGAGTTTCCGCTCTTGCGCCCTTAAGTGCACTTGGCCCCAAAATGCAAAATATTCTAGTATATTTAAAATACCACCCCGCTCATTGATTATTGCACAAAACAGACAAATATTTGGCAATTAGATGCCCCACGCTCATCGAAATGCCCAAATGCCATTGAGCTGGGCACGATAATTATTACCATTACCAATATTAATTGTAAATGGTGCGCAATTGAAATTCGAAATGCATTTCCCACAAATGCATAATTATGTACAACTATTCCTTGCGGCAGTAACAACATTTCTGATAATTGAAAACAAAATTAGAAACTCTGACAGGCGCATTAAACAGACGTCTATAGCACATGGCTCTAATGAGCCCCAAATTGCAAATGGTCAGATACGTGTATCAATAACTAAAATAATTATTTATTTTCTGATTTGCTTATTAAACTATTTAAAAGTTGCACAATTTGTAAGAGCTGCAAATGATTCATTAGTTGAAAATACTAAGAATTTGAAGCTACTCCAAAACTTGCAAACAATTACAAATATTTGGAATGCTCAAATCTAAAGCTAAGAGGGAGGGACAAGGCACAGGCTTAAGGTACTCAAAATATGTTTAAGAATAGGTAATTTTACTTTCTTATTTACTTCTGATACTACTGAAGAAGACAAATGTGCCTGGCAAATAACTGGGATGGTAAGTCTTCTTTTGGATCGATTTGTCCCGCCCATCACATATTTTCCATAGCAACAAAGGTTAATCGTGGCATTGGACTCAGAATTTTTTTTGTTACCTATGGGCTAAATCTCAAACCGCATAAACTAGAAGAAGACGAAGTTAAATCTTTAACAGCCATATTTCATTTAAAAATATTTAGTTCCAAGCAATATTCCATTTTTTGGGTAAACTGTGAAACCTTTGGCTTGTGGTTGCAAAAATTTAAGTACTCCATACAATGTGTATTAGTTTAATAAAATTAATTAATAAAAATAAATGGTGGGACTTAACAAAATATCTTAATATAGTTTTGCATTATATGAGGATTAGTATTAGTAATAAAGGAACATTAAAAACAATTATATCCCCATCTGGAATCTGAAGCTTTAATCACTGTTAGCTTGAATACCATATTAACTTGATGCTGTTTAAGAATGTATAGACCATTACGCTTGCTTTATAGTTTTAAATAATATAATGTATAGGCTATCCGTTTTATCAATTTTGCGTAGGGTATAATAAATATATATGTGTATAAAAATTCTATATTTGTCTTTCGGTAGTCGTTCATATGTTTGAGCTTTGTAGTACTTGCTAGCGTTTCCCCAAGTGGGCTAAAATTCAATTTCAAAATTCCAATCAAGTATGGTGGCAGGCGGAGAGGGCAATTCGGAGGGAGAACGAGACCGTTTGTAAACCAAATCCTTTGGGTTTTTTTCACCGTGTTTTTATTGATGAAAAATCTCAAATTGCTGGCAAAAGTATTGCTTCCTTTTGGTGCCCCAAGAAAATGGCTTGTTGTATTTAGCTTTAAAGCCGCTGGTTGGAATTTTATCAGTTGCATTTATGTTATTTACTGTCATAAATTTACATAAGCCAATTTTCCGGCTTAAATCAACGCATCAAATCGGAAATCAAATAAAATGCAATTTGCACATAATTGCATTGACTTTTGATGTGTGCCACAATTTGTGGCAATTGAACTTGATTGAAATCGCATCGAGCTCGACAAAAAAAAAGATCAATTGATTGCTCTTCGACCTGGTCAGCATTATGTATGAAAGCCACAGAGCCATCAGGCATTTTCATTAACTGCCTGTTCGCAAATATTAAATACAAAGCTCACATCCTGTTTGAGCCTTTTGTTAACCCAATGTTGGCCTTTAGCCAACGGCTGTGCGCTTGCATAATTTGTACCAGTCATGTTTGCAGTTGATTAACAGTTTCTGGCCAAAATGCCCCGAACATCAGCACAGAGTCAACCCAAGCTACCTGGTCGGGCGGTATCTTTCAGTCGCTCAGGTAGCTAGTGATTTATGTGGACATGCGTGCTTATCTATTGGTTGTATCTACTTTGTTCCGCCTACACTTAAGCATTCACACATACAGTCACCCACCACATGCACACGCACTCGACTTAACTTAATAGCCAGTTTGCGTAGAGCTACAAGCTAGCCACAAAATTCACTTGTAAGTTAGAAATCTAATTTTATTAGTTCGGCTTTTAAGCTTTAGACGAGCTGAAAGTTTTTTTAGAGTATAAGATTAATCTTTTTATTAATATACAAATTTGGAATGCAACATTAATTGAATAGTAGAGCTTATGTAGGTTGATGAATGGCTTAACAAATTTGGTTTTTCTAGATAAGTTAAACTAAATGTATATAATTCTATATTTAACTAACTTGAGCTTTATTTCCACTATTCTTCAGCGTGACACGTTGCCATATATTAACAAAGCTTCAAACTTGAAAATATGCTATTTAAGCTTTACTTTAAGCTCTAACCAGTCACAGTCTCTTAAGTTAAGGAATCCCTTATTTGTTGTATGAGGCTAAGAGCATTTGGCTGGATTAAATTAATAATTTCCCATTACGATACAGTTTATTAACTGAATATGGTTAATTTAAGTTAATGCTTAAAGTTTTCGGAAATGCTGTTTTTATATTCTTCTTAAAGTAGAAATAAAAAAATATGATTTGAATTATTACACATTCAACCAGGAAAATAATTTAATAGAGCCAGAAATAACTAATAACAAGTCATTGGAATTGCAGCTTGAAGCTCTGTAAGATTTGGTCGTAATAATTTCTGTTTTCTAATACCTAAGTAGTAGACTTTCAGCTAGTGTTATAGGGCCATTAGCACTTTGTGGGACAGATATCAATCATACGCACTGCTTGCCACACACATACACACAACGTTTAGCCATGAATCAGCTAAAAGCCGCCGGGCAACGTTTTACGTAGCTGCTGCAGTAAACTAAATTGCTTTTACACAGAAAGCACACGCACACATACATACAGAGCGCATGTTAATAAATGTTGTTCACACCTACACACACGCACACATGGCTAGATACAGTTGAAGGCTACATGGTGGCATGTCAGAAAGCACTTAGAGAGGTCTGCCTGTAGCCTGTAATTGTTAGAACGGATGTTGCTGCTGATGTTGCTGTTGCTTTCGCCGCTGCAGGTTTTGTCGCTTCGGCAACTGGCAGCTCAACCATTTTGCGTATGCTGCTCACCAAGTAATTACACAAGACCAACAGCAACAAAAACAATAAGTAAAAGTGTTGTACCTACGAATGCCCGACTTGAAGATATCCTCAAGCCAGCGCCGGGCTGCCGTTACAAACGTTCGCACTTTCGCATACACACGCCGCAAGCTACACACTTAGTGCTGCGGATGTGCTTCTTCTTTTTTTAGTCACAGACTAGCAGAAGTGCTTTCTATAATAAATACGGTGTCATTTGCTCGATCCTCATAAACTCGTATTAGCTTATCCATGGGATCTGAATGTGTTAAAAAAAAGTGCTAGGCCCTATATCTAAAAAAGTGTTTGTTTCAGGGTTTTGATTGTACGATGGATGATATCCAAAAAGTAAATTATACTGAATATACTTAAAATATTCTCTACTATATTATACCCTATTAAAACTGGAAACAACGAGATTTGATGGAGGAACTTACTTTTGAAGTTTGAAGTTTTTCAAAGTCTTTCAGTCTTTGAGATACGCGAGCGAAGAGACAGACAGTGAGACGGGTCTGGCTAGATCAACTTAGTTTGCCAAATTTTACCTGAGACATATAGTTGCACTCTTGTAATACTCTCTTTACAGGGTATGTAAATAACAAACTTTTTGACTGTCTGGCATGTTGACTAACTGACGCCACTACCGCGCCCGAGCGAATGCTGCAATTATTAGGCGCTGCTGCATACGAATGCGCAGCGCTTGCTAGAACGTTTTTAAGACCCTGTCAAGTGGCGCACAAACTTGCAACACGGCTGCTGTTGCAACAACCCTTTGACCATGTTGCCGAATTGCAGTTTCGGCTGCTGCTCCTGCTGCTGTTGCTGGCTTTTAAGTTGATTAGAGCGGGTGCACGCAAAAATATTTTACGTAATTAAAACTTGGCTGCTCCTGTTCGCTGCCATTGCATAGTAATGCATTTTTTGTTGCATGCCCCTCCCAGCTATCCACGCAGCCACTCTGCTAGCAGTGTGGCAGTTTGCATAAGCAACATTTTTGCATAGGTTTTTGCAGTTGTTGCATTGTCTGATATAAAACAAAGCGCGACCGCAAAACTAGCGCAACAAACAACAGCAGCTAACCCAAAAACAACAATGCAACAGCAAATACAATAACAACAACATCTGCTGTGGCAACCATATGCCACACTTTGTGGTTTGTTTGTGTGTGTGTGTGTGCGTCCGGGAGCTTTTCAAACTATGTCGTCCCACTGTGCGGTCTATGTTGAGTTACGCATACGTAAATTTTAAAGCAATAATTTTGGAATTTTAAATACACAAATTTCACTGAATATATTTATGTCACAGTATTTGACAATTAGCAGCAAAAAATGTTGGTTAATTTGTGTAGTTTATAAATCAAATTTTACTATTTGCTCTTTTTAATTTGTTTCGCAAAAATGCCCATAAAACAATTGACATAATTGCATTTGAAATGAAATATGTGGAATTCGAAAAGTTGCACACCCACATTTATGTGTCCTATATTTTATTTACAAACTTCTGGCATTCGGCTTTTCAAATATAAACTACCGTATGTGTATAAATATGTATGTGCACGTGTGCTGTATGTGCTGATTCTGACAGATTAGCTAGCTGAACGTTGCTTATCAACATGCATACAAAACATAAAGAGACTGAAGGTTGAAACTTTCACAGTAGTTACCTTTTTAAAACATAAATGATTTAAAATGCATTAGACAATAATTTATAATTGGTGCAAAATGGTTAAAGCAATTTTTCACTATTATATAAGTTTGACTTCGAAATTAGTTTCTACAATTTAATGATAAATAATTTGAAGACATTCGTTCTACAAGGATAATTGGTAAAAATTACTTAAATGAAACTTTTTTCTTTGTTTATAAAATCGTTATATGAATGCACTCTTAGACGTGGTTTCTGGGAAATTCCACAAGTAAAGGGAAACAAATGGAGTAAACCGGTTGGAAGAAATTCTTAATAACATCCAATCGTCCACAAACCTAAATCGAAACTGCGTGTCAAAGGTTGCATGGGCGAAGTTTCGGGGGCAAACTCGTTTCTAAATGAAAATTCATTTGAGACGTGTTTCACTCTTTTAGGCAAATCCAGCATTTGTAGGGAGTTAAAGGGTGTTTGAACAAAGTTCCAAGTTTTGTCCGATCGGCTTCAATCTTGTTTGCAAGGCTAACTAAAAATACGGGTATCAGCGATTATAAAAATTTGCCCAGCAACTGAGAAAAATGGTCGAAAAGCGAAAAGCTGGGTAAAGAGTTTTCTTAAATTTTAAACTTATGCTAAGCTATCTAGTTTGAGCTTGAATGGTCCAAATCTAATTTGAACTATCTCTTCATCAATATCATAGAAGGTAAAAAAATGCCGTCCACGATACACATTAAATTTAAACTGAACAATGTACTTTTTAGTTGAGGAGTCCTGGTTTTTTTCTTTTCGGTTGCTTTTTTCATAGCCCAAGCAAGAACTCTTTGGGTTCGTTCCCGTTCCACATGAATCAAAACTAAGTAAATATAAACATTTGCTATATATAGAGCTTGACAGCTCTTATATATCATATAACCCTGGCCCCACTGACTCCAGCGTCGTCTTCATTTCCATCTTTGTCTGGGCTTTTGTGCCTAACTGTTAACAATGGCTTGGTATCAATTGTGGCAGCTACTTGGGGGCAAGCTGGAGGCTGCTGCTCGTTTTGCTTTGAGCGCAAAACTTTTGTGCTGCATTCAAGTGGTTGGCACAAGCAGCTGATGTGCGGCACAGCCTAAAATCGAATGACGCAGAAGGCGAAACTCAATAAAAGAAATATTTTTGTTAGCGCACATAAAGTACTTTCATAGTTGGATGAACTGAAACTCTTGCGTGGCGGCATTGCAAAAGTTATAATAGTTTTTCAAGCAGAGCAAATGCAATTCCACTTTTGAAAAGTTGGCTCAATAGACGATACCCATTGCCGCACGTCACCTTATTCCCGCCCAAACTACGGATACAGTTGTCGTCGAGTGGACTCTGGCCAACAAACAAATGAAGCACATGCGGGCCAAGTTGAAAATTGAGCACTGAACAATTCAAATTTCAAAGTAGCTAAAACTCTAGCACACAAATTTCTGCTGCGACACTGCTGATAAAATGTTCAAACTTGTAGTTGTGGCTGTGCCAAAACTTGGACTCGTACTTCAATCCAAAAAGTGTATGGTTCCATAAATAAGTGTGCACTTCAATTTAACTGAAATCATTTTAATGCAAATATTGAAATAAATACGCGTTGATATACATGAAAAGTAAAGCTATTTGCTAGTTAATTGACATTTATTTATTTATTGCAATTAAAATGTGTGTGCACTGCCCCATGCTGGGCGTCAATCAATTTTAATACTATTTAACGATTTAAAAAATATATCGAAGCTTAGATGCTCTTAAAAACAAGTAGTGTATCCCTCTGAATCTTTATTCTCCTAAGTTATTTGATGAATAATGTTGCTGTCCTTACACCTGATACCCTGCACTGCGTCTCGTATCTGGAACGTGCATTATGAGCTACAACAATACAAAAAAGTGGCATATTTACGAGTAGCTTAGCATCGACAAAGTTTTGGCAGCTTTAAAAACTTGCGGCTGCCGTTGATGGGATTTATTTTTTGGAGAAGCCAACACCTGTTACCATTTAAAAGTGGATCAGTACAGCAAGTCATCGGCTTATAAACTTTTCAAGATAACGAACAGAAACTTGCAAAACTAGCTCAGAGTTGTAGTGGATCCACTTGAGGAAACACAAAGCTTAATGATTTTGTAATATAAATTATAATACTGAATGTCTACACTATAAAAAACAAGGGCCAACATGCCGGGCAAAACAATAGAGATTCATTCCACGGGTTGCCCTGAGGGCTGAGTTAAAACTCAATTAATCTTCTTTTATTTAAACTTGCTCATAATGAATGCTGTGTTTGGTATGGGCGCTTGTAATCAGTTTGGCTTTTGTTTGCTATAAATTAAAAATAAACTCAATTAATCATGTAAATATTGAAATTACAGTTCGCCCATGGATACAGTTTTTATTTGTTTATTCAAAGTGAAAGTTGAAAAAATCCTCCTACCTAGCATGTGTGTGGGTCTGTAAAAGATTCTGTGTGTGTGTATAACTGTCAGACAATGACAGCATTTAAGCACACACGTCTGTTCAAAAGTATGTCATGTGTATGCTGGCAAGAGGAAAATGCTGAAAATTCAAAAATTTATAGAAAAGCAAAAGGAAACTAGTAAAAATACCAAAATCGGAAATGCTCGAATCAGCGATATCCTCTAATAAAGTTTTTTTTAAAGGACATCTGATAAATATCTAAGATCATTATTTCGAATAGTGTTATAAAAGCAATTCCTCTTATTAATTCATATCAACCCAACACAAAAATGAATTAGTTTCATTTCGTTAATAAATATGTATATATATATTTTTTTTTCACAACATAGTAACAGAGACTTAAAACTGGCACATGTTATTTAATTTGTATCTTGTATAAGATTAATATTTAACATTATTTATAGAGAAAGATTGGGGCGTTGTCCATGTAAGCTTTATGATACCCATTGAGACACTCTGTGTACATACAGAGTATTCGAAAAAGAAAAAATAGTATGATGTGAATGTCTATGAGAATTCTTAATAGTCAACGTGCTGAGGCTGGAGCTGTGCGACGTGCCGCTTGTTTGCCTCACTTCAGTGTGAGAGTTTCTGGAGTGTATGTTGTGTGCAAATGTGTAGTTTCTGCTTACGCCATCTTTCTTGCTCAATTTGTAAAACAATTTTGCTTACAAATTGCAACAGCTCCGCCGTTGAGCTTGACATGCAACCATAGACGTTGCATATGCTGCATGCGTTGCATATACAGCCATAAAAATACAGCGCCAGCAATGCAAATATCGTGAAAAAGCGTGGCCAACATGCATGACAATGCATGACTAAAGTAATGAATTACTTATTGTAAGTCCCCCTGACCCGCTGCAGGCAACAAGACATATGCCACTGACTTCCTCGGTAGCTTAACGCCCACGTCCCACTCCCTTTGCTGGAAAAGAATAACATGAAAAAGGTCGTGCCGCCTTGACGATGGCATCTGAATTTGTGTGCATTTGTTTGTCCAATTTAAATGAGTGACAAGCGACTTGCATTTAATTCAACTGTTTATCCGCTGAATATACTCGTAAACATTTACATTTGCAACTGAACCAAAATGATCTATGGGAATTGCAAATATTCGTAACAACTCCCTCAACTCAAATACAAAGCTATGTGTGAAAAATAAGAGTAACAAGAATTATGTAAGGCGCTGCTTTTGCACAGGTTGAGAATTGGGTATTCTGTAAATATTGATGAAATTTTGTGAGCCGCAAGGAATGAAATTTAAAGGGATTCTATTTTGAGTTAAAACTAAATACAAAAAAACATTTAAAATATTCATTTATACTTTATGTTTTAAGTGCATCCAACTTACTCTGTTTGTTTGGCTTTTGCTTTTACTTATGGATACATAAATAATATATGTACATTGCATTGAATAACAATTTTTTAGAAATCAACATTTATCGAAATTGTGCAGATTTTTGGGAGGTACACTTAAATATAAAACAAAAAACGAGCGCCCCCTTTAAAAAATCGCTTCGAAACATTTTATTTTACCAAATGCATTATTATTTCGTGAATTTTATTAAATTTGTAATGCACATTTTATTTCAATTGTGAGCAGCTTATAAATGATGCAATTACTTGTGAAATGAACAAAACCTCGAGAAAAAACGAATGTAGAACAAATATTTGCGGACGAGTCAACGATTCGTTTGAATTAATTTAATTAATTGCACATCACTACACAAGCAGAATACATAAAATGTTCAAATTTCCATTAAATGTTGCTGAATCGCAGACAAAAAAATAACTGATTGGGTTCTTAAACACCCAAGCTAACAAATATGCGTTTAATGCATTTTCACCCTAATTAAATAATTTTTTTATTTGTGCATACTTTGCGGCGCGTAAAAGCCACTCAACTCGACGGCTAATAGTCGCAGCCATTATGGTATATCTTTCGCTGAGCTGACGGTAATTAGCCGCAGCTTAAGCGCCGTCCAACGTTTACCCTTGCCAACAGCACCGCCGCCGCCCCCGCCCACTCGGCATCCTTGTCACCTCATTGCATTTGGTTCATGGCATAAATCTGCCAAGCCGCTTTCGCCATGTGCACGCAAATGAACCAAAACCCTTCAAAGGACTTTATTTATTGTTGCTTCTATCCAGTTCTAGCGACACTCACAATTCACTTAAGCTACAATGCTCTAATGAGCTACAATCAGCAAATAGCTAGAAAAGTAGCATGATTTTAACTAGTTTTCTGTAATTACATTGAGCTGAATATTGTATTAAATACTAAATCGAATGTTAAATAAGCTTAATTAGTAAAGCTATTGTCTTGAGTGTAAGCATACATTCAATATGCAAGTAGATTTAGCTTAAATTGCACTTACATTTTTTCGTACGTTGTTAATACATTGTTTGTTTCTTAATATTTTCCTAAATTTAAAATGTAATAAGCTTCAGCTTTATTTCAAACTTGCCTTGGCTGCTTCATTAATAGATAATTCCCCATTACTGTTGATTTTTTTTGGTCGTAAGCTTGTGCGTGAAATTATTGTGCAGCTTGGACAAAAAACGCAAAATAATATTTTGAGTACCAGCAGCAGGCGGCAACAACAGAGGCAGCAGCTTAACCTGTCTTACCTGGCAGACAATTTTATAGTAGAAAATATTGTCGCATTTTTCAATATGGTTGAGCCGGTTACCTGCGCAGCCCAGAAACTTGTTAAGTGTGTGGTTAGTCGTGCGAGTGTGCTTGGGTGTGAGGGTGTGTGTGTGTGTGTGTGAGAAATTCAATTTGTTACACGCTTTATGTTGGCTTTGGCTGTTCATAACACACCGCTAAAAGCTTAGTTGCCTTTTTGGGCTAAACAATTCTAAAAGCTGCAGCCATAAATTAATCGAGCAACGCTTTTAGCCAGGCGACGGCTTAGGCAAAAATTTCATTAAAATGAAAGCTACTCGAAAGTGGGGCTTAACTGGTTAAGCTAACGGCTGAAGATTCCGCATTGCACTGCACTAAACTGCACCGAACTATTTGGGGCAGGTAAATGCGAGTCGGCATCTTCAAATACTACGCACTTAGCTGTAATTTTGCAATTACTGAATGCGCTCTTAAGTTGAATTAAAAACAAATTAATTGTTGTATGCAACGTCAGCGTGGCTGCTGCTTCTGTTGCTTCTGCTATCTGTTGTGGCATCCACAACAAGTCTTAGGCAACTTGAAAAACAATTTGCGTTGCACAGGTAAATTTATAGCTTCTTAGCTGCTGCTGCTGCTGCTGCTGACTGGATTAAGAGTGCCTCAAAGCTGGCTAATGAAATATGGAACTAAGTGAGATGCTCGCTAGCCTCAGCGCGCTAATCATGCCACTTTAAAGTGCATCAAGTTGCCTTAAGCCCATGTCTCCACAGTTGACCGTATTGCAATTTGTTGGCCAAGTCCGTTTGGCTTCAGTTGAAGTTGCCAATTCAAGTGGAGCCTTAAATTGCGCCAGTTGAAATCAAGCTCTTCTTATGACGCACTAAAAATGAAGACACTAAATGCAGCGCCACAGAAGCAGCGTCATTTTTGGTTATTGTTGCAGCCATTGCTGTAATGTGCCATGCAGCAGGAAACATCAGGATCACATACACACGCGCGCACGCACACACGCTCGCACACGCACACACGAGTTACTTATACAATGGAAAAGAAAACAACTCGCGCGTGTGTGTAAAACTTTATTTTTACGACAAAGTGCAAGCAGCAAAGTTGTTAGTAAAAGACACAAGCTGCACCATAATAACACAAAAAAACCAAGTAAGCATCTATTGGGCAAAGTGGTAGAATACGATATACCCTGTAGGAGTTGCTGCTGCATTCTGCACCATTTCAGTGTTGATTTGTATTAGAAAATTTAATAAATCCTAATTTTCCATATAGAATCTTAGTCAAGGCGGCAAAGTTAAGCGCTTGAATATTTAAGCCAATATCTTATTTGTCCCACGCTCACGAATTTTCTTACCTGATGGGTTAGTTCAAGTCTTGGTTTATTAACTATCTTTCAATTTATTATAAAACAATTCCATTTAAGATTAACCTTTTTTTGTTTACTGTTAAGATGTATATTAACTTAGATTGGAAGAGAGATTCATGTTAACCTGAAACATGCATTAAGACCATAATATGACCACTTCTTAACTATTTTGATTGCCACTGGGTATACTACAAAACTGTAAGTCGCTGCAAGTTGTTGTTGCAAGTTGTTTCAGTTGGATTTTAATTTTTGGCAGTGCCGTGCGGCAAAGTGAACATGAGACAAAGTTTTAACTAAAAATTGCTACGCGGCAACTTTACTTTATATTGTTGAAGAAATTTGATTTTTATTCTTTGCGTGCACCCTAGTTGCTGCTACACGTTGCGTATACGTAATGTGCCATACAACGGATTCAATTACAATTTCCAGCAGAGCCCAGAAGACGGGGCACGGCCAGTGGGTGTTGCAGCTATAATAGAAAGTAAGTCGATAATTATGTTCGTCACTCTGGGTATTTGGCGTTTCTTCTGTTCAGCTTATTTGCTTGCCCCCTGCACCTGCCATTGGCAACGTCTGCCTCTGACTCCGCCTCTGTGTCAAGTATACGCCTTACATAATTGCGAACGCCATTAACACTGACACTTAATACGCAATTTATGCAATTTGATGGCCCATGATTAATGCGGCGCCTGTCATGTTGCAACTTGAGGCAAATTTGTTTAACAAATGATCTGCGCGGTCGTGTACAGTTTGTCAGCCCTGCCAAAAAGTATGCTACATTTTTGGCTCGAAGAAGAAGCCAGTGTCTTGCTGTACAGTGGTATCAAGGTGAAGTGATGCGGAATGCTCAGGAAACAGGTAAAAAGAAACTTCGAAAAATTGATAAAAGTATAAGTCTGAGGTATTATAGGGAACTAGTTAAAAATATAATTAAAGTTGGTTAACAACTGGGTATACTAAGTATTAGTGCTATCAAGTGAAGTATTCAATTTGGACCTAAGACTCTGGCCATAGAAATCGATATTTCAAGTATTTTAAACAGTGAAAGTAATCAAAACTAAGTGTTTCGGCAGAAGCAATAGTTGGAAAAGTGAGTTTTATTAGATTATGCTACAAAAAGAAAACAGTGATAAAAATATAGTATCGCACGAGCTGAACGTCTTCCTCGAATATCGTTTCTACGCATACAAATTTACGTATTGCGTAAAATATATATTTGTGTATAGTTTTATAGCTGAATGTAAAGTTTTAAATCTATACATATGAATTTCGTTATGTTAATTCCACTGTTCACAGATTTATCTATAAAATGTTTAAAATGCTTAAGTAGAGTGAACCTTTTTATAAAGTTATGCGGGGTCGTCTTGCCTATGGGCCACGCCCCTGCGTGAATGTAAAGTTTTTCAAACTTTTGTTTCAAAAGTCAAAGGAGCGCAATGTTGATGAATGAGCTGGAACTGTCTCATAAGTCGTAAGGGACGCAGAAGGAGGGCAGATGGCAACAGGGAGAGGGGAGCTGTGCAAGTGTTTTCATCAAGTTGCGCTCTTATCGCTGGGCAGGCGAAAATTAATGTGCACTTTGCTTCCTTTGAGGCTAGTCGAAGAGAATTTTAAAAGCATTTAAAAACGCATAAATGTATTTTCCGGTGCACACAGCCCCGCACATAATGCCAAATTTATGAACTTTCTGGGCGAAAAATAAAAAAAAATTAATTGCCATGGTAAAACAGGAACTTCAAGTGCAAGACGCAAGGCAAGTAAATTTGTTAGCTAGTCCAAGTCCGAACCAAAACCAAAGCCCACGCTCAAAGTACGAGTCGAAGCAAGTGTCAGCTGCAACCTATTAAAAAAGCATCACGAACTGGCAATGGTTGGGTGGTAGAGAAGGGAGATGTTATAGGGGATCCAGTACCGAGAAATACCTGGAGAAACTGAAGCACGAGTTTTACGACCTGCATTTCCGTTGGCCACAAAGCAAAGCACCAGCCCAAACTGAAGCTGACTTCCTGTTGTGGATGCAGCAGCAGAAGCAGGAACAGCAGGAGAAACGGAGGCGAAGGTGAGGGCAGGAGGACGTTGCCTGGCAGCCGAAAATGCGGAAACGTCCATTTTATAGCGGAAATATATTCTTATGCGGAGACGCGGCGATGATTTATGTATGTTTTGGCATTACGTGCCACAGCAGCAGCAGCAGCAGCAACAAAGCTTTGTGTGAGAATTTCGAATTAAATTCCTTGCCCCATGACGCCAGCTTATGAGGAGTAATAAAAAAATATATAGAAACTTGCAACAGAAATGGGTCAGGCTCATACAAATGCTGCAATTATTTGCATGCTCGACTCACAAGCATTTCTATTTGCTCGAGTCGCCTTTGTGGCGAGCGGCATGCAGCATGCAAAACGTGCCAACATACTCTGTGCTACTAACATAGTAGAAGTGCGTATCTTTGCGTCGCCTCAGCTCGAATTCAGGTTAAGTGCGCGTTCATATGCGTTTATGCCTGACATTATTATAAGCCCACCCGGCCATCCGACCCATCCAGGCCGTAACTTACCACTCTCGATTACAGTTACAAAACTGCAACTTTTGCAGTTGATGTTGAAAGCATGCGTGCAACAGCAACTGCCACAGCAACTTTTATTTTTGTGCAGCAATCAACAAAAATGTAAAAAAAAAAAAAAAACAAAACAAAAAATTGCGCATGTAAAAAGTTTTCGCAATTTCGCTGGCAAATTTTCTGTTTGTTTTTTGTTGTTTTTCTTTTTGAAGCCTATAAAATATTGGCAAATAATTAAAAAGTTTTCCTCTGCTGGGCTAATGGAAATTGAAAAGTTTGTGAGACTCAATACAGCTGACATTTTGTAATTTGTTGAAAGTTTATCAAATTAACGAAAAATATTCAAATTCAATTTTATATTCACTGCCATGTCTCGAGAGAGCTCTGAAATTCATGACCATTTCACTCAGAAACAACTTCATTTAAAATAGTTTAATATATCTAGCTAAAACTACTGAAAATTATAATCATACGGGCTATAAAGGATTATAGTATCAAGCAAGTAATTGAGATTTGACTGAGCAAAAAAAGTAATTAAGATAATAATAATAAAAATGAACAATATAAGTGTAATGCAGCATATTAATGCATATTGTAAATAAACTATTTTTCTATTGGTATTCTATTCTATTCTATTCAGTATGATTTTGATAACGCAGCATTATAGTTATTTGAGATATGTATATCCGCGTAATTTTGAGAAATGTGACAATATCCTCTAGTTTGAAAACTATAGCAAATTAAATTTGCCGATTAAGCAGTCGTAAATAACGCCTTAAATTAATTACCATTTATTTAAACTGCAATTAATTGCTTAAAAGCATTTATACAGATATATGTATTTACACAAATACAGATACAGATACATTTAATACATACTGATACAAGTACGTACGAAAGTTTAATGGCAAATGCCTGCAGCCAAATAATATAATGCATTACATTTAATGAAATTTACGGGTCAACACCTCCCACAAGCATACGCATACGTACATACATACATATTGTGTAAACACATTTACTTAAACACACCCAGACACATACATGAAGCTGGCCGATTCTGCATTACACGTCATTTCACAAGCCGACAACGCATGCATGCCCGCACATTTTATACCCTAGCGAGCGTACTTTCAGGGAATGTGTGACGCATGTGGAAGAATGCAACATTTATAAGGTTCTCTTACAAATTACTTTTGGCTTATAAAATGTGCCAATTACTCTTATTATTGCAACAGTTAGAACAGATATCTTCCAAATTGTGTTTAAGCATTTCGGTAGAGTATATTTTTGTCGACACCACAAGCGTAATTATTCCATTTATGAATTTGTTTTTTTTGTGGTATCTCGCGCTCTGTCGCCTCTTACCGCTCACTTCATTTCTCTTCTTTGCCTGCCACCCACCCGCTGCCACATAGCTGTGTGCATTTTTTGCACTTACATTCGCGCCCGCATTCGTGCTGCGAACGGGTGCATAACATAAGCATTTATAGAGGCCACCAAGCAATGCGGCGAGTGCGACAGATAATTTTGTTGTTGGTGTCTGGCAATGCCAGTTGTCATTTACCGTTAACGCGTTAACGTTAGCCATTCCTTTTGCCCGCACTTGGCAATGCTTTTCTTTATTTATATTTCTTGAATATTTTTTTGCATTTTTATTTTATTTTATTTGTCTTTTATTTATTTTTTTTTTTTTTTGGCTTTTGCAGTCAGTTTGGTGTTGTTGCGTCTGTCATTACGTTCGCCTGAGCTGCGACTTTGGTGTGCACATGAAATTTTATGACAAGTATTTCGCGTATTGTTCGCAGTTGACGTTGCCATTCGAGATAACGAAAAGGCTGACAGGCAAAAACAACAACACGAACAGCTTTCACGAAACAAGCAGCCAACACGCCCACCGACTGAATACGTCGACTGCAGGTGCTAAGGGCAAATAAAGAAAATACATACGCGTTTATGCATATACTATATTGAGCTGAGCAGAAATCACTTTGCGAATTCTGAGAATCGAATCAGATAAGTTGTCAGATTTTGAAAGTCTGAAATGCTATGGTCGCAGTAATTTTTATATATGGTTTTCATACAAAATTTGAATTGGTCTTGCGCCATTTTTCTGTTTTCGTAATTTCTCAATTTACGGTGTGGTAAAGTGTTTATAATATTCTCTTTTCCCTACCTTTGTATAATAATTCTTTTTTAATTTTCTTGAGGACGTAGAAAATTTAAATACCAGTAATGTAAATAGTCACTCCTTATGTTTTTGTATTTTTCGCCTCATACATTTTTAGTAGTGTAAATAAAATTGTTATCCCCCAAGAAATCAATAAATATTCATAAATTTCATGCACTTTCAACAATATCTCGTTAGTCGCTGCACATTAAATATGAAGAATGTTTAATTTTCTGTTGTACATAATTCAGAGCGCTTAGCTTCAACATGACCATTTTGTTGCCAATAAAATTTCAACTTCTTTTACCAAAGAAGAAAAAAATAAATTAAAAACAAAATAAAAATTACAAAAAATATAAAAGAAAAGCTGTGAGAAAGTTTTACCAGCCCCTTTGGCCCTGCGCCGCCTGTGTAACTTCCCCCGTGACCTTTCCGTTGTGCATCTTACTTAGTTTTTGTTGTTTTTTTCTGGCACTTTGGGCATACAAGAAAGTTTATTAAAAAGTATGCTAGAAATTTTTGCATCTATGCATCGCTCGGCAGGCAGGAGCGCTATGATCCACATTTTTTTATGTTGATGTTGTTATTGTTGTTGCTGTTGTTCTTGCTGTTGTTGCTGTTGCTATTGTTGTTGTTGCTGTTGTTCAGATTGACATGAAACGGCAAAATGAAATTGCAATTTCTTGTGATAAATTTCAATGAACAACCTGCCAGTGTGCCCAGGCGCACAGGCGAGTGAATGTAAATATGAAAATGTGAGGCATGCAAAATGCAAATAATTTGAGTGCACTTTGTTGTTCAATATGAATCAAAGTTGAGTGATTTATGTGGCATGACGAAAGCCCATCCACAAACTACAAGACTTACACAATATTAATAAAAAAATGGCAAGATATCTTGCCATTTCCCATAATACATGGCCAATTAGGCCGTAATTGCAATTTTAATCAAAATCGGGCTTACTCAGTTTTCTTTTTTTTTTTTTTGGCATTTTGCTCCGCAGTAGTTTTAATTACGAGAATTGAGATTAACATAAATCAATATGTGCAATATATCTTTGCATAAATCAGTTCTACTAAAAGTATTTTTAGTAATGAAGTTTGTGTAGGTTTAAAGAATATATTTGGCGATCATCAGGTTCTTAGAAGAGAATAAGTGGGCATTCATTTAATCCTTTCGTATAACTTAAGAAACTGCCCATACATATGGGCATGAAATCTGTTCGACAGCATTTCAAATGTTTATTTGAGTATCAATGCACAGCTTGCGGGGTGTCGATTCACAAGTCGGGCTTACCGAAGATCAGAAATTATTGAAAAAAACATAAGAAATAACGCAGCCACATATCGGCAATATAATAAAGCAAGAAAATTAATTTTTTGTACAAATTTTACAAGACTTATATTTTTATTTTAATTATTACTTTTAATAATATTAAAAATAACATTGTTTAATGGAGTGCTTAAGTAGAGCACAAAAGTATACATTACAATTTTATTATATTATCATACATACATTTAAAATACCCAAAACATTTCAGAAATATTGCCCACTGCCATTGAAGGCAAGCAATGAGCATTGCAAATGAGGTGGTTTCTGTCTGTAGCCTGTAATATAAATTGTAGAAAATAAAATTGTTGGTTGACGTTCAGTTTTGCTGCTTTTGCGCTGCGGCAAATTTTTAATGTGGCCTTTGGGTTTGCCAGCAAAGTGCATTTAACAGACGAATGTGCATGTAACTTATACTGTGTGCTTTCAGTTGAGTTGCTGGTAGGAGAAAATGCACTACTGTTTGCAGTTGGAATGCAAATGCAAACTAAAACAACAAATTGCAAACTTCAATGGGGCAAACTGCCGTCTTGGCAAACTTGGCTCGCAACTTCTCAATTTACATTTGAAATGCGCTGCTGGCCTTTGTACAACAGCTGCTGCAATTAGCGAACCATTAACTAATGTGTACGCAACCCTATTGATTTCGCAATTTCTTTCCACAGCTGCCGCCTTGGCCAATCACCATGACAGCTTGACTCTGAGCCCGGGCGAGCATAGCCTCGTGCGCTACACTAACGAGTCCCTCATTGTCCAGTGTCGCAGCCCCAGTCCGGATGTGAAGCTGCATTGGAAGTCGCCTAAAGGTGAAATAATACACGAGCACAAAGGACGCATACACATCGAGCAAACGGCACCAGGTGAGTCCAGGCGAAATGCAGCCAAACAATCAATTGAGCCAAAGAATTTTCGCGCTAGCAGGCACAACAAATAAATAAAATTAATTGCATCGCTTTACACGCTCTCCAAAACGGGGGAGACAATTGTGCTTGGCTTTTGTTTTGAAAATCTCTTTTAACCTCTTGATTCAAAGAAGTTTAATTGCGCTAGGCTTACCCTATAGAAGTTATACCAAATAGAAGTTTGATTTTATATAATCCTTATAAAAACACTCGATTTAAATGAATTTAAATAAGTACAGTCTTAAATAGTAAATTAAACCTATTCCCAAAACATCGTAAAGCTTATTAAAAATATTTTTGTAAAATACAAAATTTTTACAGATTTTAGAAAGCATATTCAGTAAATGGCTGCTTGACTCTTAGACTCTTAGACTCTTGTATGTAGATCCCATTCACTGAAAATATATCGGTATGGTAACGAATTTCGATTGATATTGTTCTGATTGAGAGCATATGAATATAATGGTATTTTATTTAAATAAATAATTCCAAGCAAAATCTATTTTCTCAGACTAACAGTTAGTTTAAGGTATAAGTTTGACAACAAAATGATGAATAAATCTATCGATAAATGTTTTGGGTTTTTTACCAGCTTAACAATAATAAAATATACTTGATAGTTATTCTTCGCACTTTGTTAGATTTTAATGTGCATAAAAATACTAATGCTATAATACACTTAGGTGTCAGTGGATAAATCTCTTAATTATAAATGCAAAAAATCAATGTACATTGCTTTAAAGCTTGGAACAGAATCTCTCGTAGCCGAGAACTATAAACCAAGGTCCACTTCGCTGTTTACTTATGTATTTGATTTATTCTCTTTTTTTACTTCCTCTACCGCACAGAACAATTGAAAATCGTTTTTGCACACATTGCACTGGCGGACAAGGGCAATTGGACCTGCGAGGCTGTTGAGGGTGGGCTGCATAGTAAATCGTTCGATTTGATTGTGTATCGTAAGTGCAGAGATCGAACAACCGACCAACAACCACATTCATTAATTTTTCATTGTATTCTCGCCAAACACAAACACACGCGCCCACGCACACGCACACACAGAGAAAATTACATTCACCGAAAAGGATACCGTACTGACCGTAAAGGAGGGTCAAACAGCTACAATATTATGCGAGCTGAAGGGCGAACCGCAACCGAATGTCACCTGGCATTTCAATGGACAGCCCATTAGCGTGGAAGGTGAGTCGCCAATCCTAATGAGCTTTACACAACGCTGCAGTCTTATTTTCTGGATATCCTCGCTTTATTGTGGATTTTCTCGTTGCACCCGTTTATCATCATGTTTCTCTCATTTTGGCAGCAAACGCTTCGAAATTTCGCATCCTGGCCGATGGTTTGCTCATCAACAAGGTAACACAGAGTGACACCGGCGAGTACACGTGCCGGGCATACCAAGTGAATTCGATTGCTTCCGATATGCAGGAGCGCACAGTTTTGATGAAAATCGAACGTGAGTGTGATTTATGATTTTTCAACTCAGCCAATGCACACTGGACAAAAAGTTTTTGAAACAAAAGCAAATAAAATTCTGCACCTGCTAGTCAATAGGTTTAAAAAGTGGGCTTTAGAGAAATAAGGCATGATACGACAGGAGTTTGAAAATAAGGAATCTTTAGAAGACGCCTAGATACGATGGATTTTATTAAAGAGTACCAAAATAATAGTAAAACCTTTAGTTCAAACACATCATCAAATATAAATCCTTGTATGTCTTTCTAGCTGTTATCCCAAATACAATTTATTTTTATGCGACGTTTATTCTTTATCGGTTTTTAAGTTTTCAGTATTATAAGCTTATAGTTTATTGTAGCGAGTCAGAGGTGTTCATATTTTGATTATGTAAGAGGAATTTGAATTGCCAAAACGAACCTAAGCCTTGATCTCGCGAAAACTCAAAATTTTCTTAATTAAATTTAACCATTTTATTTATTTAGTTGTTTTTTTTTTTCGTACCTTAACGCATACCCGACCCAGTGTGCTTTTGTATTGAATGGCAGGGAAATTACTTGAGCAGCTTAACGAGCGCCTCTAAAATTTGTGCGCGTTTTAGTATGCAGCGCACCGAGCGGCAAATAGTTTTTTGAGCACGAAATATTTTAAAATTACATAAGCTTAGTTCGCATATGTCTTATGCTCTGTGCAGGGGCGTGCAATGGGCGTGGTACACATGTAGCTAATGACTTTACTTGCGCAAAGAAATGACGGCCATTTTTGATTTATGCTGAAAGCGCATGAGTGATTGCATATTTCGTAGCATACTTTTGAGGGACCGCTGAACATTGAATGCAGTCAGACAGAGACTGCAGAGAAATGCTTAATAAATAAAAGTTATAGTGCAGTCTTTAATTAAATTGATTTAGATAAGCCTCACTGGACGCTCAAGTCGCATTTGAGCCTGCAATACGCGTACATCAATGGCACAGCGAGCATCATGTGCGAGGCACAGGCGGAGCCTCCGGCTACTTTTAACTGGTACCGCAAACAAAAACGGTTGGAAAGCAATGAGAAGCTCTACACCATTGAGACGGAGAACTATTGGTCGCGCCTAACCATCCATGTCCTCGATGCGAAGGTCTTTGACAGCTATCGGTGCCGTGCACACAATCATTTGGGCAGCATTGAGCGCATCACGCGCTTGGATGAGGGCGAAAAGCCACCCCCGCCGCTCGTCTTTCAGCTGCGCGGCTACAACTCGAATACTTTTGATGTGGATTTGAGCGCGCCGCGGGATAAGGATCAGCTCGGACCCATGGATGTGAATGGGTTTCGCATCGAGTATATGACGGAGCTGGAATTCAAAACGGATGCGGGCAAATGGACGAATGCCAAGCGCAAGGACTTTCCCTACGAAGAGGGTAAGCAGAGGCAGCGGCAGCGGCAGCTGCATCAGCTGGTTGCCGTTATTCAACAATAGCTTTTCCATTTCTCTGCGACAGGTGCCAATTTTCTCATAACGAACCTGGAGCCGGATACCGTCTATCTGATACGCGCTGCCTCGCGTAATCTGGCCGGCTTCAGTGACTATACGAAAGTGGAAAAATGCAAGACTCTGTCCCTGGAGCCACGTGTATCAGCCGGAGCCCTGCTGCCGCCCATCTATCAGCTGCTGTCGGTGTTGCTTCTGGCACAGCTGCTGCGGCATTGCCACTGAGTTAATGTAAATCTGTAAGTGGATGTGCCCCCAAAATTCCATGTGCTTTGTCTAGCTTTAAGGCGTCGCCAGGTTAACCTCCTTAGTGTCTGATTTGCTGCCTGATCGCTTCTCGTGTAATGTGTAACGTGTACTAATTAATATTCTAAGTTGTTAATATAACCGCTCTTAAGCTTAAGATAATAAGGAGTTACGTATCGTTTAATTTAGCTTTTGTGCAAGCCCAGCAAATTAGTCAAAATTTATATCAAAACATATAAAATCCAAATATTAAAAACTTAAAAACAAATAAATGGCCGCTTAGTGCTTAGTTCAAAGCTGAAAATTAAATAGTCAACATAATGAGAATGCAGTCCAGAAAGTTGTGGGCAAAAGGGCCAAAATGCCAAAAGCAAGTAAATTGATAGCTCTAGATATAAACGTAAAAGTTTAAATATTAATAACTACAGGAAAATTATTCGTAGAAAGTCTCTTTGTAATCTATTTTATCTAGACTCGAATTAATAACCTACAAAAAATCTTTGTAAAAATCAATGCATTTATTTGTCATATCCAAATCGAACACAACTTTGCCTTTTACTAACAGACAAATCCTTCTGGAAAACAAATCCTCTTACAAACCATACTATAATAAATATTCAAATGAAGCTTTACAAAAGCATTGCAAGTTTTTTTTACAAACGGTTTTCAATATATCTGGTATAAAAGCCAAACATACATAAATAAACATAAATACAGGTAAATTTAAAATAAATAACATACAAAACCAATCCACTAACGCGAAAGAAATCAAAAAATGCAAATACACACAAAAGTAGAACCAAATTTATATCCCACAAACACATTTAAGCATTATAGTCAAAATGCAATTTTATAAAATATTATATCTCAAGTAAAAATGTTGCCAATGCATTAAATGTTTTGTGGTTTCTGTGTGCCAACTATGGATAATATGAATAAACAATATGATTGAAAACGTTTTTGATATAAATATTTCTTTGTTAAGTTAATCCGACCGCAGATTGAATGGGACAAAACGAATTTTATGCTTTTTGTGGCTATGCTCAAATGTTTTTTATTTTTATTTATTTTTTTTTTTTTTTTTTCAGAAATTTGTTTATAGACTATTGTATTATATAGATGTACATAATACATAACACACTTCAGTTTGCAGTGAAATTTTAAAAGCAGGATTAACAATTGCTGTTCTTTATATATGTTGGGTAAAAATGAAAAAACTCTGGGTATTTTATTTACGAGGCCCCTGTGCCCTTTCTTAGTATGCAACTGAATGGCGAGGATCTGGGCTCGAAATGGAGAAAGGGTTGCTTTAGCCATAGACAAATTTAAAGAATTGTAATATTAAATGTTAAATTCTATTTACACACTGTTAATAATAATTATATAAATAATAATATGAACAGCAATAATTATTAATAATTATTATGATTATTAGTAATAATAATCTGACATCCAATTGAAATTCAACGCTGTGCAGTTGCTGCTTTAAATTGAAATCTATCTGTGTAAAAAACAAAAAAAAACAAGACACTATCATTCCTAGACAAAGCCATAAACTGGCAAAGGCTTGAACGCAGTAGCCATGAAAAGGTAACGGAATGTTTTGAATATCTACGACTTCAAAGGGGATGGCAGCTGTCAGTAACTAGGTAAAGAAATTAGGTTCACTTATGATACTTGGTTTTGTATCTGGGAACAATGCAAAGCAAGCGTCAAGCTGTCAAATGGTGCTACAAAGGTGTCAGTTGAGAAATACAGACAGATGAGAGTAGTTTGAGTTGATATTGTTTGGAATGCAAGTAAATTTCCAGTTAATCGACAACAATGGGTAATTTTGATAGTTTCACCGGAATGTTGACAGCCTTCCGGAGAGACTAAATTGTTTTTTATTCCATCCGTGTTTATATATATATGCTTACAGATGCTGCACGCACATATGAACGATATTTGAGTGCCCGAATACGCGTGGAACGACTAGATTGGTTACTTTCAAGAGGTCGTGGTTTGCTTGCACAGAGGATCAATCGCCATGGTCGCATGCCCGCTGGTGGACGCTTTACTCCATCCGTCGGCTCATTGTCCCTTTCGTGCGTTCGTATACCCATCTCCAAAAAGCAGTCTGATAGATGCGTGTGCGATGATGTTAAGCCCACCACTTCTCAGAAACAAATTAAAAGAAAGGATACATACGCATCTAAGGAGTATATAACCGTCTCTAAAGTGCAGTCTGATAGATGTGTCTGTGATGAGCCCACCTGCGCAGAGAAAGGACATGAGAAAGTGAAGGTGGTAGGGAAAGAAAGAAAGAAAAAGTCTGAAAGAAAAGCCAAGTGCAAATGCACTTGCAAGCGTCCAGTTATAGTGGTGCCATCAAAATGGAAATATGAAGCAAGCCCACAAGGCAAAAAAGATAATTCCAAAATGCGCTTCAAATGCTGTTTGTCTAGGGACAAGAAGAAGACTAAGACTTGCCGATCAACACAAAAAGTGCAGCCCGTAAATTGTCCATGTCAAGAAAAATTGGTGGGTGCTCCATCGAAGGAGAGTCTGAGGTCCGACAGGCACCATTCTCGAGAATCGAGAGTAGGATCAGAGCCCGTTCAGTGCACTACAAAGTGCACCGAATGTGAAAAAATACCGAATATAACCATAGAACTATGCTTGTTAAAAAAGAAACTGGAGGAGCAGATCGCGCAAGAAGCAGAGCAGAAGCAACAACTGAATGTGATGAACAATCAACTAAAGCAGCTCTGTAGCACTGTTTGTACTCTAAATGAAAAGTGCAAGGGTTTGGAGAGTGAGAAGGGAAAGCTGACCAAGTGCGTCTGCATAAAAAAGTCGTCAGCAAAACTTATCTGTAATAGAAATGATTCCACACTGGAGCGCAAAGTCTCGAGCCAGTGTCAGTTTTGCAAGGACAAGAAGCTACCCGTCCTTAGCAGCATGCAGTATGCTCTCTTCAAAATGATGGGCAAGCGTTGCTTTCAAGACATTGCGCTGACGATCCTATTGCGAGCGGACAATGTCTACCATGTGAATGTTAGAGATCTGGAGACTGGCTGTGTACTAGGCTGTTTGCTGGTTACCGATGCGGGCATCAAGGAGGCCAATACTCTGGGTATTTTCCAGGAGATACTCACATTCTGTGTTATCGATGTGCGCAACACGATCAACAACAAGGAAGCCGTCTTTGGTGGCATAAATTTCGAGCTCGTACGTGATCACCGGCTGACTGGAGGGAATACGTCAAGCCCAAAGACGCAGCCGGAAGCCTGTGAGGTGGAGCAGTGCGATTCGCCAGTGGAACTCTGTGAGGAGTCACCCAAGGAGCAGCAGAGTTCGATTTTCTGCTTAACCGATGATTTCAAGGCTGCCTACAACAATTCCAAAACATTTTCTGTTTCTTCTTCACCAAAAACAAGCGAGCCACAGGTCGAGGCTAAAAGCAATAACAAAAGTAAGCCCAAGATGAGCATGTCCGAGACAATACGAGAAATTAATAGCTATAGTAGTTCCCTTGTGCTGACAGATACGGAGACTAAATATCCAGTGCGACACATACGAATCATTTCCCTGATGGAATCCACCTCCCCCTCTGAATATAGCGATGACGATTTTCCTCGATCTAAGCTAAACTAATGGCTCGTTAGCTGCTCAATCTGTCATAGTTATTGAAAATTCCAAATTTTAATGTGTTGTAACAAGTATTGTACATAATTTTTAATACAAATTTTTAACCCAATAATATCCAAAGCAGGTAGTGAGTAGAAGACAAATGCCATCTAAGAGAAAGTGTTCTGTAAGAATTATTTCCACCATTGAGAAGGTACCTATTCTTGCAAGATTTAAGCTACTTGCTGATATGTAGGAGGACGCCCTAGCACCATCTGTTTCTGTAAGAATATTCCTCATTTTACCTCATTGTAATATAGTTTAATAGCTGCCTGTTTTTTTTACCAAGGTCACTAACTAGACTAAACTATAACATGATGCAACTTGTACAGTATTTGGGAGACATACAAGTATTTATACTTATTTTAATGAAATATATTTTCGGGCTCCAGGACTTTATTATACAGGATTAAACGATAACACATCTTTAAGATATGCCTCAATAAATCGTGCTGATTTCCTATTGAATATCTTTGTATATTGCCTATACTTAACCTTACCAGCTCAAGACGTAAAATAAAATAAAGTTAAGAAGTCTATGTTCATTTTTTTGTGTAGGACGTCGCCTTATGATTTTAATTCTCGCAGATTTATTTAATGCCGGTTGGATCCAGCCATGTTCATCTGCCTGTCTTATACATAAATTATTTCTCAGGTTTTAAGCTAGCAATAAATTTTTTGCTTATTGATAAGACCACAGCCGGCATTTATTATCCAACTAGATCTTATATTTATAACTAGATCTTATATTTATTTTAAAGAAGGTAATGTTGAAAAATATAATTTTTGTACGAAAACTCTCAATCTTAAATGCATAGCCATTAAAAGGTTATACTAAACAGGATTCTCGAATATAAAATTCATGAAAATTACTTTAATATTTATATTTTTTTTTTTCAAATTTAACTAGTGTAAGCTGCTAGCAGTCTACTCTCCTTGGAAAACATAAGTTTTTGGTTCCAATAGGAACAATGTTTTAAAGGGTATTTAATCTTCGGCGTTTCGTTATTTCTTCCTAATGCTTTCTTTTTGCTGTTTGACTATAAACAGCTTGCTCGGCTGGCAAATCTCAAGGATAGAAAGCTTTGAAATTGCAATCAAGGCAAATTGTTTGGGCTCGACACAAAAGCAATTTTTAGCCTGCATTTGTGTAACGGGCTGAAACAGAGGCAACCACTGCGGCCAGAAGAGCCATCGAACCGCATGTCAAACGGTTCATTTTGGCAAATAGAGGTTTGTCAATCAGCCGCATTGCCGTATCCGTGCGCCAACAGCTGTCCGATGAAAGGTCGAGCTGTGTGTTCGTTTGTAACCCCAGCATCTGGTGCTGGTAACTCCTGGGGCCGCGCTGACAGCCGCATAAATCAGATAAATGGCAAACAACGCGGATGCGAATGCGGCTACGGACACGAGAAATGACAACGACAGCTGCCATATTGCGGACTTTGGCCCCAACTGACATTTATTGCCAAACCGCGCGTTAAATACTATTTTTCGCTGTACACAATTCTATTTGTGCGTCATAATGGCATCAGGCAGCAGGCATTAACATTTGATATTAGCACCAACGCATCAGGCATCAGTCGTTTGGGCCAACAAAGGATAGCAGCAGCAGTTCGCATGCGGCCGCTGACATTTGTGTAATTGTTTTGCATCGGAACGGTATTGCGTTTGTGCCACAAACTGCGGCAGCCATTTGTTCAGCCGGGCACATATCACTCACAATCTCCATTCAGTTGTCAAAGCCAAAGCGCATAATGAGCCCATGTCAGTGGAATCCATCTGGATCACATTTTGGCTCCTCTTATTTAAGCAAAAACTGGAACCATGCAGCTCTTTAAGGAAAACTGAGTCGCTCGGCAAAAAAAAAGCTCGCCTATTTTTTCGCCGAAATGACGTTAGTGGGACACGCTTTTAGCCTGAATCGACGGCGTTTGCTTTTGTTGCATACCCTGCTATGGCATATGACCGTAAAAGAAAGAGAAAGATACAGTTCTTAAGTTATACTCTATAGTGAATACTTGCTGGGTTTTAACAGAATTTGTCTGAGCCGAAGCTTTTAATAAAATTGGATCTGTTTGTCAATAATGGAATCCGTCAATCTTTTTGATGATTTTTGGCACATATCGGCCAAATAATGTCCGATTTTTTAATTTTATATCATTTGGGACTCGTAAGGATCAGTACTATCGATCGGCATCAAAAAGTTGAAAATCTAAATTTTGGCCAAAATCGACAAAATAAAAGGGGTCACGTTTTTTTCAAAATCGGGGTCGGTTCAACAATTTAAACTTATTTGATGATATTTTTATTTATCAACATACAACATACAACATAATTCCGCGCAGAGATATAACGTTTGAAAATTACATCGTTGAATTTGGAGAGAATCTCACCATGATCAACTGCTGATTTATGTTGTTTTCAAACGTCATATAACGCGCGGAGTCACTACGTTCGCAGTTATTATGTTTTCATTTTAAATTGATATTCTAGATAATCGCGGAGCTTAGCCCTCTAAACTACAGGGTCATTGCTTTCTTTTAACCAGAGTAAAAACGCAGACGTTTCAAAATTATTAATCCATATTTTTATTGACTGTTTGCCATTACCAGGTGTTACAGTTTTTTAAGTGTAAATAAATACATTACTTATTGCCTCTTCGACTTCTTGTTTACAGCTTGGACACTTAGGTTTATTTTTTTTTCGTTTTTTTTTCTTTTATTGACTAATTTGTTGATATTATTATGCTTGAGCATCTTAACCTAGCTTTACAACATACTTAACATTACAGTTTTCTTTATCTAAGTTTGGGAGGTTGCCAGTGGATTGCTGTCGTAAGAGGTCACCCACTAAGGAAATCTTTAGGTCTCTTTGAGCATACGATTGTTGCCTGTTGTAGTCTTTTCGCCACTTAGATGCCCACATCTCGAATTCGTGCAAGTATTCTTGGCTTGGTATACATAGCCGGCTTTGCAGAGGATTGCTGTGTCGTCAGTGGTTTAGTTTTTTCATTTAAAGAATCATCGTTCGATTTATTGTAGGCAACAATTTGGTCCAAACAGGTGTCACAGGTGTCGTAGTTTGTTTCAATCTCCTCTTCTCCTCTAGTTTTCCTAGTTAAGTAGACAAAAAAATAGAATGCAGTAAATTTATTAAATTAAAATGCAACCTTACTTCTTTCAAGTAGATTAAGGGCGCAAACAAAGAATAGATATTTTTTATAGTAAACTTTTTTATAAGTTAAAATTTTCAGCCTTAAAGCAGACAAAAGCCCACCTTTTTTGTATGTACATACATGTATACATTTGCGCGCCCCAAATTGCATATGAATGTATTCCGCAAAGCGCGGAGATATGTCGTTTCTAAAGATCAAAAGATCAATTATCTACCCATGCTGCCTACCCGTCAGATTTAAGTGCAAGTAAAATCGGGGTCGTTTCAAAAGTTGAAACTTATTTGATGTAATTTTTTTAATATCTTGGTTAAATATGGTCTGATTTTTAAATTTTATACCTTTTTAAATTCGTAAGGATCCCAATTATCAAATTGCATTTAAACAAATTAAAAATCGATGGGTTCAAAAAAGTTGTTGACCAAAAACCGATAAGTTTGTAATCTCAGCCTGTTTTGATGAGATTTTGACATATCTCGGCCAAATAATGTCAGATTTTGGAGTTTTGTACCATTTGGGACTCGTAAGGATCAGTACTATCGATCGATGACATTATTTGGCCGAGACATTCAAAAAAATCAAAAGGAAAGGTTGACTTTACAAACGAATCATTTTCGGGTCCACATCTTTTTGTAACCCGTCGATTTTCAATTTGTTTGAATGCCAATTTACAATAGGGATTCGAACAATTTCAAAAAGGTATAATATTTGAAAATCTGACTTTATTTGCCCGAGAAACTAAAAAAAAATCATCAAAAAAGGTTTGATTTTCGAACCGACCCCGATTTTGATAAAAAACGTGATGTAACCCCTTGCCATTTTGGCCGATTTGGGTCAAAATTTAGATTTTCTATTTCTTGATGCCAGTGGATAGTACTGATCCTTACGAGTCCAAAATGGTATAAAATTTGAAAATCTGACATTATTTGGCCGAGATATTCAATAAAATCATAAGGAAAGGTTGACTTTACAAACGAATCATTTTCGGGTCCACATCTTTTTGTAACCCATCGATTTTCAATTTGTTTGAATGCCAATTGATAATAGGGATTCGTACAATCTCAAAAAGGTATAATATTTGAAAATCAGACTTTATTTGCCCGAGAAACTAAAAAAAAATCATCAAAAAAGGTTTGATTTTCGAACCGACCCCGATTTTGATAAAAAACGTGATGTAACCCCTTGCCATTTTGGCCGATTTGGGTCAAAATTTAGATTTTCTATTTTCAGATGCCAGTGGATAGTACTGATCCTTACGAGTCCAAAATGGTATAAAATTTGAAAATCTGACATTATTTGGCCAAGATATTCAAAAAAATCATAAGGAAAGGTTGACTTTACAAACGAATCATTTTCGGGTCCACATCCTTTTGTAACCCGTCGATTTTCAATTTGTTTGAATGCCAATTTACAATAGGGATTCGAACAATTTCAAAAAGGTATAATATTTGAAAATCAGACTTTATTTGCCCGAGAAACTAAAAAAAAATCATCAAAAAAGGTTTGATTTTCGAACCGACCCCGATTTTGATAAAAAACGTGATGTAACCCCTTGCCATTTTGGCCGATTTGGGTCAAAATTTAGATTTTCTATTTCTTGATGCCAGTGGATAGTACTGATCCTTACGAGTCCAAAATGGTATAAAATTTGAAAATCTGACATTATTTGGCCGAGATATTCAAAAAAATCATAAGGAAAGGTTGACTTTACAAACGAATCATTTTCGGGTCCACATCT
Source organism: Drosophila virilis (assembly GCF_030788295.1). Lineage (NCBI taxonomy): Eukaryota > Metazoa > Arthropoda > Insecta > Diptera > Drosophilidae > Drosophila > Drosophila virilis. The sequence goes on along the minus strand of NC_091546.1, from coordinate 11,632,739 downwards.
TTTTGTAACCCGTCGATTTTCAATTTGTTTGAATGCCAATTTACAATAGGGATTCGAACAATTTCAAAAAGGTATAATATTTGAAAATCTGACTTTATTTGCCCGAGAAACTAAAAAAAAATCATCAAAAAAGGTTTGATTTTCGAACCGACCCCGATTTTGATAAAAAACGTGATGTAACCCCTTGCCATTTTGGCTGATTTGGGTCAAAATTTAGATTTTCTATTTTTTGATGCCAGTGGATAGTACTGATCCTTACGAGTCCAAAATGGTATAAAATTTGAAAATCTGACTTTATATGGCCGAGATATTCAAACAAATCATAAGGAAAGGTTGACTTTACAAACGAATCATTTTCGGGTCCACATCTTTTTGTAACCCATCGATTTTCAATTTGTTTGAATGCCAATTGATAATAGAGATTCGTACAATCTCAAAAAGGTATAATATTTGAAAATCAGACTTTATTTGCCCGAGAAACTAAAAAAAAATCATCAAAAAAGGTTTGATTTTCGAACCGACCCCGATTTTGATAAAAAACGTGATGTAACCCCTTGCCATTTTGGCCGATTTGGGTCAAAATTTAGATTTTCTATTTTTAGATGCCAGTGGATAGTACTGATCCTTACGAGTCCAAAATGGTATAAAATTTGAAAATCTGACATTATTTGGCCAAGGTATTCAAAAAAATCATAAGGAAAGGTTGACTTTACAAACGAATCATTTTCGGGTCCACATCCTTTTGTAACCCGTCGATTTTCAATTTGTTTGAATGCCAATTTACAGTAGGGATTCGAACAATTTCAAAAAGGTATAATATTTGAAAATCAGACTTTATTTGCCCGAGAAACTAAAAAAAAATCATCAAAAAAGGTTTGATTTTCGAACCGACCCCGATTTTGATAAAAAACGTGATGTAACCCCTTGCCATTTTGGCCGATTTGGGTCAAAATTTAGATTTTCTATTTTTAGATGCCAGTGGATAGTACTGATCCTTACGAGTCCAAAATGGTATAAAATTTGAAAATCTGACATTATTTGGCCGAGATATTCAAGAAAATCATAAGGAAAGGTTGACTTTACAAACGAATCATTTTCGGGTCCACATCTTTTTGTAACCCGTCGATTTTCAATTTGTTCGAATGCCAATTTACAATAGGGATTCGAACAATTTCAAAAAGGGATAATATTTGAAAATCAGACTTTATTTGCCCGAGAAACTAAAAAAAAATCATCAAAAAAGGTTTGATTTTCGAACCGACCCCGATTTTGATAAAAAACGTGATGTAACCCCTTGCCATTTTGGCCGATTTGGGTCAAAATTTAGATTTTCTATTTCTTGATGCCAGTGGATAGTACTGATCCTTACGAGTCCAAAATGGTATAAAATTTGAAAATCTGACATTATTTGGCCGAGATATTCAAGAAAATCATAAGGAAAGGTTGACTTTACAAACGAATCATTTTCGGGTCCACATCTTTTTGTAACCCGTCGATTTTCAATTTGTTCGAATGCCAATTTACAATAGGGATTCGAACAATTTCAAAAAGGGATAATATTTGAAAATCAGACTTTATTTGCCCGAGAAACTAAAAAAAAATCATCAAAAAAGGTTTGATTTTCGAACCGACCCCGATTTTGATAAAAAACGTGATGTAACCCCTTGCCATTTTGGCCGATTTGGGTCAAAATTTAGATTTTCTATTTCTTGATGCCAGTGGATAGTACTGATCCTTACGAGTCCAAAATGGTATAAAATTTGAAAATCTGACTTTATATGGCCGAGATATTTAAACAAATCATAAGGAAAGGTTGACTTTACAAACGAATCATTTTCGGGTCCACATCTTTTTGTAACCCGTCGATTTTCAATTTGTTTGAATGCCAATTTACAATAGGGATTCGTACAAATTCAAAAAGGTATAATATTTGAAAATCTGACTTTATTTGCCCGAGAAACTAAAAAAAAATCATCAAAAAAGGTTTGATTTTCGAACCGACCCCGATTTTGATAAAAAACGTGATGTAACCCCTTGCCATTTTGGCTGATTTGGGTCAAAATTTAGATTTTCTATTTTTAGATGCCAGTGGATAGTACTGATCCTTACGAGTCCAAAATGGTATAAAATTTGAAAATCTGACATTATTTGGCCAAGGTATTCAAAAAAATCATAAGGAAAGGTTGACTTTACAAACGAATCATTTTCGGGTCCACATCCTTTTGTAACCCGTCGATTTTCAATTTGTTTGAATGCCAATTTACAATAGGGATTCGAACAATTTCAAAAAGGTATAATATTTGAAAATCAGACTTTATTTGCCCGAGAAACTAAAAAAAAATCATCAAAAAAGGCTTGATTTTCGAACCGACCCCGATTTTGATAAAAAACGTGATGTAACCCCTTGCCATTTTGGCCGATTTGGGTCAAAATTTAGATTTTCTATTTTTAGATGCCAGTGGATAGTACTGATCCTTACGAGTCCAAAATGGTATAAAATTTGAAAATCTGACTTTATATGGCCGAGATATTCAAACAAATCATAAGGAAAGGTTGACTTTACAAACGAATCATTTTCGGGTCCACATCTTTTTGTAACCCGTCGATTTTCAATTTGTTTGAATGCCAATTTACAATAGGGATTCGTACAAATTCAAAAAGGTATAATATTTGAAAATCAGACTTTATTTGCCCGAGAAACTAAAAAAAAATCATCAAAAAAGGTTTGATTTTCGAACCGACCCCGATTTTGATAAAAAACGTGATGTAACCCCTTGCCATTTTGGCCGATTTGGGTCAAAATTTAGATTTTCTATTTTTAGATGCCAGTGGATAGTACTGATCCTTACGAGTCCAAAATGGTATAAAATTTGAAAATCTGACATTATTTGGCCAAGGTATTCAAAAAAATCATAAGGAAAGGTTGACTTTACAAACGAATCATTTTCGGGTCCACATCCTTTTGTAACCCGTCGATTTTCAATTTGTTTGAATGCCAATTTACAATAGGGATTCGAACAATTTCAAAAAGGTATAATATTTGAAAATCAGACTTTATTTGCCCGAGAAACTAAAAAAAAATCATCAAAAAAGGTTTGATTTTCGAACCGACCCCGATTTTGATAAAAAACGTGATGTAACCCCTTGCCATTTTGGCCGATTTGGGTCAAAATTTAGATTTTCTATTTTTAGATGCCAGTGGATAGTACTGATCCTTACGAGTCCAAAATGGTATAAAATTTGAAAATCTGACATTATTTGGCCGAGATATTCAAGAAAATCATAAGGAAAGGTTGACTTTACAAACGAATCATTTTCGGGTCCACATCTTTTTGTAACCCGTCGATTTTCAATTTGTTCGAATGCCAATTTACAATAGGGATTCGAACAATTTCAAAAAGGGATAATATTTGAAAATCAGACTTTATTTGCCCGAGAAACTAAAAAAAAATCATCAAAAAAGGTTTGATTTTCGAACCGACCCCGATTTTGATAAAAAACGTGATGTAACCCCTTGCCATTTTGGCCGATTTGGGTCAAAATTTAGATTTTCTATTTCTTGATGCCAGTGGATAGTACTGATCCTTACGAGTCCAAAATGGTATAAAATTTGAAAATCTGACTTTATATGGCCGAGATATTTAAACAAATCATAAGGAAAGGTTGACTTTACAAACGAATCATTTTCGGGTCCACATCTTTTTGTAACCCGTCGATTTTCAATTTGTTTGAATGCCAATTTACAATAGGGATTCGTACAAATTCAAAAAGGTATAATATTTGAAAATCTGACTTTATTTGCCCGAGAAACTAAAAAAAAATCATCAAAAAAGGTTTGATTTTCGAACCGACCCCGATTTTGATAAAAAACGTGATGTAACCCCTTGCCATTTTGGCTGATTTGGGTCAAAATTTAGATTTTCTATTTTTAGATGCCAGTGGATAGTACTGATCCTTACGAGTCCAAAATGGTATAAAATTTGAAAATCTGACATTATTTGGCCAAGGTATTCAAAAAAATCATAAGGAAAGGTTGACTTTACAAACTAATCATTTTCGGGTCCACATCCTTTTGTAACCCGTCGATTTTCAATTTGTTTGAATGCCAATTTACAATAGGGATTCGAACAATTTCAAAAAGGTATAATATTTGAAAATCAGACTTTATTTGCCCGAGAAACTAAAAAAAAATCATCAAAAAAGGCTTGATTTTCGAACCGACCCCGATTTTGATAAAAAACGTGATGTAACCCCTTGCCATTTTGGCCGATTTGGGTCAAAATTTAGATTTTCTATTTCTTGATGCCAGTGGATAGTACTGATCCTTACGAGTCCAAAATGGTATAAAATTTGAAAATCTGACTTTATATGGCCGAGATATTCAAACAAATCATAAGGAAAGGTTGACTTTACAAACGAATCATTTTCGGGTCCACATCTTTTTGTAACCCGTCGATTTTCAATTTGTTTGAATGCCAATTTACAATAGGGATTCGTACAAATTCAAAAAGGTATAATATTTGAAAATCAGACTTTATTTGCCCGAGAAACTAAAAAAAAATCATCAAAAAAGGTTTGATTTTCGAACCGACCCCGATTTTGATAAAAAACGTGATGTAACCCCTTGCCATTTTGGCCGATTTGGGTCAAAATTTAGATTTTCTATTTCTTGATGCCAGTGGATAGTACTGATCCTTACGAGTCCAAAATGGTATAAAATTTGAAAATCTGACTTTATATGGCCGAGATATTTAAACAAATCATAAGGAAAGGTTGACTTTACAAACGAATCATTTTCGGGTCCACATCTTTTTGTAACCCGTCGATTTTCAATTTGTTTGAATGCCAATTTACAATAGGGATTCGTACAAATTCAAAAAGGTATAATATTTGAAAATCTGACTTTATTTGCCCGAGAAACTAAAAAAAAATCATCAAAAAAGGTTTGATTTTCGAACCGACCCCGATTTTGATAAAAAACGTGATGTAACCCCTTGCCATTTTGGCTGATTTGGGTCAAAATTTAGATTTTCTATTTTTAGATGCCAGTGGATAGTACTGATCCTTACGAGTCCAAAATGGTATAAAATTTGAAAATCTGACATTATTTGGCCAAGGTATTCAAAAAAATCATAAGGAAAGGTTGACTTTACAAACTAATCATTTTCGGGTCCACATCCTTTTGTAACCCGTCGATTTTCAATTTGTTTGAATGCCAATTTACAATAGGGATTCGAACAATTTCAAAAAGGTATAATATTTGAAAATCAGACTTTATTTGCCCGAGAAACTAAAAAAAAATCATCAAAAAAGGCTTGATTTTCGAACCGACCCCGATTTTGATAAAAAACGTGATGTAACCCCTTGCCATTTTGGCCGATTTGGGTCAAAATTTAGATTTTCTATTTCTTGATGCCAGTGGATAGTACTGATCCTTACGAGTCCAAAATGGTATAAAATTTGAAAATCTGACTTTATATGGCCGAGATATTCAAACAAATCATAAGGAAAGGTTGACTTTACAAACGAATCATTTTCGGGTCCACATCTTTTTGTAACCCGTCGATTTTCAATTTGTTTGAATGCCAATTTACAATAGGGATTCGTACAAATTCAAAAAGGTATAATATTTGAAAATCAGACTTTATTTGCCCGAGAAACTAAAAAAAAATCATCAAAAAAGGTTTGATTTTCGAACCGACCCCGATTTTGATAAAAAACGTGATGTAACCCCTTGCCATTTTGGCCGATTTGGGTCAAAATTTAGATTTTCTATTTTTAGATGCCAGTGGATAGTACTGATCCTTACGAGTCCAAAATGGTATAAAATTTGAAAATCTGACATTATTTGGCCGAGATATTCAAAAAAATCATAAGGAAAGGTTGACTTTACAAACGAATCATTTTCGGGTCCACATCTTTTTGTAACCCGTCGATTTTCAATTTGTTTGAATGCCAATTTACAATAGGGATTCGAACAATTTCAAAAAGGTATAATATTTGAAAATCAGACTTTATTTGCCCGAGAAACTAAAAAAAATCATCAAAAAAGGTTTGATTTTCGAACCGACCCCGATTTTGATAAAAAACGTGATGTAACCCCTTGCCATTTTGGCCGATTTGGGTCAAAATTTAGATTTTCTATTTTTAGATGCCAGTGGATAGTACTGATCCTTACGAGTCCAAAATGGTATAAAATTTGAAAATCTGACATTATTTGGCCGAGATATTCAAGAAAATCATAAGGAAAGGTTGACTTTACAAACGAATCATTTTCGGGTCCACATCTTTTTGTAACCCGTCGATTTTCAATTTGTTCGAATGCCAATTTACAATAGGGATTCGAACAATTTCAAAAAGGTATAATATTTGAAAATCAGACTTTATTTGCCCGAGAAACTAAAAAAAAATCATCAAAAAAGGTTTGATTTTCGAACCGACCCCGATTTTGATAAAAAACGTGATGTAACCCCTTGCCATTTTGGCTGATTTGGGTCAAAATTTAGATTTTCTATTTTTAGATGCCAGTGGATAGTACTGATCCTTACGAGTCCAAAATGGTATAAAATTTGAAAATCTGACATTATTTGGCCAAGGTATTCAAAAAAATCATAAGGAAAGGTTGACTTTACAAACGAATCATTTTCGGGTCCACATCTTTTTGTAACCCGTCGATTTTCAATTTGTTTGAATGCCAATTTACAATAGGGATTCGAACAATTTCAAAAAGGTATAATATTTGAAAATCAGACTTTATTTGCCCGAGAAACTAAAAAAAAAGCATCAAAAAAGGTTTGATTTTCGAACCGACCCCGATTTTGATAAAAAACGTGATGTAACCCCTTGCCATTTTGGCCGATTTGGGTCAAAATTTAGATTTTCTATTTTTAGATGCCAGTGGATAGTACTGATCCTTACGAGTCCAAAATGGTATAAAATTTGAAAATCTGACATTATTTGGCCGAGATATTCAAAAAAATCATAAGGAAAGGTTGACTTTACAAACGAATCATTTTCGGGTCCACATCTTTTTGTAACCCGTCGATTTTCAATTTGTTTGAATGCCAATTTACAATAGGGATTCGAACAATTTCAAAAAGGTATAATATTTGAAAATCAGACTTTATTTGCCCGAGAAACTAAAAAAAATCATCAAAAAAGGTTTGATTTTCGAACCGACCCCGATTTTCATAAAAAACGTGATGTAACCCCTTGCCATTTTGGCCGATTTGGGTCAAAATTTAGATTTTCTATTTCTTGATGCCAGTGGATAGTACTGATCCTTACGAGTCCAAAATGGTATAAAATTTGAAAATCTGACTTTATATGGCCGAGATATTCAAACAAATCATAAGGAAAGGTTGACTTTACAAACGAATCATTTTCGGGTCCACATCTTTTTGTAACCCGTCGATTTTCAATTTGTTTGAATGCCAATTTACAATAGGGATTCGAACAATTTCAAAAAGGTATAATATTTGAAAATCAGACTTTATTTGCCCGAGAAACTAAAAAAAAAGCATCAAAAAAGGTTTGATTTTCGAACCGACCCCGATTTTGATAAAAAACGTGATGTAACCCCTTGCCATTTTGGCTGATTTGGGTCAAAATTTAGATTTTCTATTTCTTGATGCCAGTGGATAGTACTGATCCTTACGAGTCCAAAATGGTATAAAATTTGAAAATCTGACTTTATTTGGCCGAGATATTCAAAAATATCATAAGGAAAGGTTGACTTTACAAACGAATCATTTTCGGGTCCACATCTTTTTGTAACCCATCGATTTTCAATTTGTTTGAATGCCAATTGATAATAGGGATTCGTACAATCTCAAAAAAGTATAATATTCGAAAATCAGACTTTATTTGCCCGAGAAACTAAAAAAAAATCATCAAAAACAGTTTGATTTTCGAACCGACCCCGATTTTGATAAAAAACGTGATGTAACCCCTTGCCATTTTGGCCGATTTGGGTCAAAATTTAGATTTTCTATTTTTAGATGCCAGTGGATAGTACTGATCCTTACGAGTCCAAAATGGTATAAAATTTGAAAATCTGACATTATTTGGCCGAGATATTCAAAAAAATCATAAGGAAAGGTTGACTTTACAAACGAATCATTTTCGGGTCCACATCTTTTTGTAACCCGTCGATTTTCAATTTGTTTGAATGCCAATTGATAATAGGGATTCGTACAAGCTCAAAAAGGTATAATATTCGAAAATCTGACTTTATTTGCCCGAGAAACTAAAAAAAATCATCAAAAAAGGTTTGATTTTCGAACCGACCCCGATTTTGATAAAAAACGTGATGTAACCCCTTGCCATTTTGGCCGATTTGGGTCAAAATTTAGATTTTCTATTTTTTGATGCCAGTGGATAGTACTGATCCTTACGAGTCCAAAATGGTATAAAATTTGAAAATCTGACATTATTTGGCCGAGATATTCAAAAAAATCATAAGGAAAGATTGACTTTACAAACGAATCATTTTCGGGTCCACATCTTTTTGTAACCCGTCGATTTTCAATTTGTTTGAATGCCAATTTACAATAGGGATTCGAACAATTTCAAAAAGGTATAATATTTGAAAATCAGACTTTATTTGCCCGAGAAACTAAAAAAAAATCATCAAAAAAGGTTTGATTTTCGAACCGACCCCGATTTTGATAAAAAACGTGATGTAACCCCTTGCCATTTTGGCTGATTTGGGTCAAAATTTAGATTTTCTATTTCTTGATGCCAGTGGACAGTACTAATCCTTACGAGTCCAAAATGGTATAAAATTTGAAAATCTGACTTTATATGCCCGAGATATTCAAACAAATCATAAGGAAAGGTTGACTTTACAAACGAATCATTTTCGGGTCCACATCTTTTTGTAACCCGTCGATTTTCAATTTGTTTGAATGCCAATTTACAATAGGAATTCCTACAAATTCAAAAAGGTATAATATTTGAAAATCAGACTTTATTTGCCCGAGAAACTAAAAAAAAATCATCAAAAAAGGTTTGATTTTCGAACCGACCCCGATTTTGATAAAAAACGTGATGTAACCCCTTGCCATTTTGGCCGATTTGGGTCAAAATTTAGATTTTCTATTTCTTGATGCCAGTGGATAGTACTGATCCTTACGAGTCCAAAATGGTATAAAATTTGAAAATCTGACATTATTTGGCCGAGATATTCAAAAAAATCATAAGGAAAGGTTGACTTTACAAACGAATCATTTTCGGGTCCACATCTTTTTGTAACCCATCGATTTTTAATTTGTTTGAATGCCAATTGACAATAGGGATTCGTACAATTTCAAAAAGGTATAATATTTGAAAATCAGACTTTATTTGCCCGAGAAACTAAAAAAAAATCATCAAAAAAGGTTTGATTTTCGAACTGACCCCGATTTTGATAAAAAACGTGATGTAACCCCTTGCCATTTTGGCCGATTTGGGTCAAAATTTAGATTTTCTATTTCTTGATGCCAGTGGACAGTACTGATCCTTACGAGTCCAAAATGGTATAAAATTTGAAAATCTGACTTTATATGGCCGAGATATTCAAACAAATCATAAGGAAAGGTTGACTTTACAAACGAATCATTTTCGGGTCCACATCTTTTTGTAACCCGTCGATTTTCAATTTGTTTGAATGCCAATTTACAATAGGGATTCGTACAAATTCAAAAAGGTATAATATTTGAAAATCAGACTTTATTTGCCCGAGAAACTAAAAAAAAATCATCAAAAAAGGTTTGATTTTCGAACCGACCCCGATTTTGATAAAAAACGTGATGTAACCCCTTGCCATTTTGGCCGATTTGGGTCAAAATTTAGATTTTCTATTTCTTGATGCCAGTGGATAGTACTGATCCTTACGAGTCCAAAATGGTATAAAATTTGAAAATCTGACTTTATTTGGCCGAGATATTCAAAAATATCATAAGGAAAGGTTGACTTTACAAACGAATCATTTTCGGGTCCACATCTTTTTGTAACCCATCGATTTTCAATTTGTTTGAATGCCAATTGATAATAGGGATTCGTACAATCTCAAAAAAGTATAATATTCGAAAATCAGACTTTATTTGCCCGAGAAACTAAAAAAAAATCATCAAAAACAGTTTGATTTTCGAACCGACCCCGATTTTGATAAAAAACGTGATGTAACCCCTTGCCATTTTGGCCGATTTGGGTCAAAATTTAGATTTTCTATTTTTAGATGCCAGTGGATAGTACTGATCCTTACGAGTCCAAAATGGTATAAAATTTGAAAATCTGACATTATTTGGCCGAGATATTCAAAAAAATCATAAGGAAAGGTTGACTTTACAAACGAATCATTTTCGGGTCCACATCTTTTTGTAACCCGTCGATTTTCAATTTGTTTGAATGCCAATTGATAATAGGGATTCGTACAAGCTCAAAAAGGTATAATATTCGAAAATCTGACTTTATTTGCCCGAGAAACTAAAAAAAAATCATCAAAAAAGGTTTGATTTTCGAACCGACCCCGATTTTGATAAAAAACGTGATGTAACCCCTTGCCATTTTGGCCGATTTGGGTCAAAATTTAGATTTTCTATTTTTTGATGCCAGTGGATAGTACTGATCCTTACGAGTCCAAAATGGTATAAAATTTGAAAATCTGACATTATTTGGCCGAGATATTCAAAAAAATCATAAGGAAAGATTGACTTTACAAACGAATCATTTTCGGGTCCACATCTTTTTGTAACCCGTCGATTTTCAATTTGTTTGAATGCCAATTTACAATAGGGATTCGAACAATTTCAAAAAGGTATAATATTTGAAAATCAGACTTTATTTGCCCGAGAAACTAAAAAAAAATCATCAAAAAAGGTTTGATTTTCGAACCGACCCCGATTTTGATAAAAAACGTGATGTAACCCCTTGCCATTTTGGCTGATTTGGGTCAAAATTTAGATTTTCTATTTCTTGATGCCAGTGGACAGTACTAATCCTTACGAGTCCAAAATGGTATAAAATTTGAAAATCTGACTTTATATGCCCGAGATATTCAAACAAATCATAAGGAAAGGTTGACTTTACAAACGAATCATTTTCGGGTCCACATCTTTTTGTAACCCGTCGATTTTCAATTTGTTTGAATGCCAATTTACAATAGGAATTCCTACAAATTCAAAAAGGTATAATATTTGAAAATCAGACTTTATTTGCCCGAGAAACTAAAAAAAAATCATCAAAAAAGGTTTGATTTTCGAACCGACCCCGATTTTGATAAAAAACGTGATGTAACCCCTTGCCATTTTGGCCGATTTGGGTCAAAATTTAGATTTTCTATTTCTTGATGCCAGTGGATAGTACTGATCCTTACGAGTCCAAAATGGTATAAAATTTGAAAATCTGACATTATTTGGCCGAGATATTCAAAAAAATCATAAGGAAAGGTTGACTTTACAAACGAATCATTTTCGGGTCCACATCTTTTTGTAACCCATCGATTTTTAATTTGTTTGAATGCCAATTGACAATAGGGATTCGTACAATTTCAAAAAGGTATAATATTTGAAAATCAGACTTTATTTGCCCGAGAAACTAAAAAAAAATCATCAAAAAAGGTTTGATTTTCGAACTGACCCCGATTTTGATAAAAAACGTGATGTAACCCCTTGCCATTTTGGCCGATTTGGGTCAAAATTTAGATTTTCTATTTCTTGATGCCAGTGGACAGTACTGATCCTTACGAGTCCAAAATGGTATAAAATTTGAAAATCTGACTTTATATGGCCGAGATATTCAAACAAATCATAAGGAAAGGTTGACTTTACAAACGAATCATTTTCGGGTCCACATCTTTTTGTAACCCGTCGATTTTCAATTTGTTTGAATGCCAATTTACAATAGGGATTCGTACAAATTCAAAAAGGTATAATATTTGAAAATCAGACTTTATTTGCCCGAGAAACTAAAAAAAAATCATCAAAAAAGGTTTGATTTTCGAACCGACCCCGATTTTGATAAAAAACGTGATGTAACCCCTTGCCATTTTGGCCGATTTGGGTCAAAATTTAGATTTTCTATTTCTTGATGCCAGTGGATAGTACTGATCCTTACGAGTCCAAAATGGTATAAAATTTGAAAATCTGACTTTATATGGCCGAGATATTCAAAAAAATCATAAGGAAAGGTTGACTTTACAAACGAATCATTTTCGGGTCCACATCTTTTTGTAACCCGTCGATTTTCAACTTGTTTGAATGCCAATTTACAATAGGGATTCGAACAATTTCAAAAAGGTATAATATTTGAAAATCAGACTTTATTTGCCCGAGAAACTAAGAAAAAATCATCAAAAAAGGTTTGATTTTCGAACCGACCCCGATTTTGATAAAAAACGTGATGTAACCCCTTGCCATTTTGGCTGATTTGGGTCAAAATTTAGATTTTCTATTTCTTGATGCCAGTGGACTGTACTAATCCTTACGAGTCCAAAATGGTATAAAATTTGAAAATCTGACTTTATATGGCCGAGATATTCAAACAAATCATAAGGAAAGGTTGACTTTACAAACGAATCATTTTCGGGTCCACATCTTTTTGTAACCCGTCGATTTTCAATTTGTTTGAATGCCAATTTACAATAGGAATTCCTACAAATTCAAAAAGGTATAATATTTGAAAATCAGACTTTATTTGCCCGAGAAACTAAAAAAAAATCATCAAAAAAGGTTTGATTTTCGAACCGACCCCGATTTTGATAAAAAACGTGATGTAACCCCTTGCCATTTTGGCCAATTTGGGTCAAAATTTAGATTTTCTATTTTTAGATGCCAGTGGATAGTACTGATCCTTACGAGTCCAAAATGGTATAAAATTTGAAAATCTGACATTATTTGGCCGAGATATTCAAAAAAATCATAAGGAAAGGTTGACTTTACAAACGAATCATTTTCGGGTCCACATCTTTTTGTAACCCGTCGATTTTCAATTTGTTTGAATGCCAATTTACAATAGGGATTCGAACAATTTCAAAAAGGTATAATATTTGAAAATCAGACTTTATTTGCCCGAGAAACTAAAAAAAAATCATCAAAAAAGGTTTGATTTTCGAACCGACCCCGATTTTGATAAAAAACGTGATGTAACCCCTTGCCATTTTGGCCGATTTGGGTCAAAATTTAGATTTTCTATTTCTTGATGCCAGTGGATAGTACTGATCCTTACGAGTCCAAAATGGTATAAAATTTGAAAATCTGACTTTATATGGCCGAGACATTCAAAAAAATCATAAGGAAAGGTTGACTTTACAAACGAATCATTTTCGGGTCCACATCTTTTTGTAACCCGTCGATTTTCAATTTGTTTGAATGCCAATTTACAATAGGGATTCGAACAATTTCAAAAAGGTATAATATTTGAAAATCAGACTTTATTTGCCCGAGAAACTAAAAAAAAATCATCAAAAAAGGTTTGATTTTCGAACCGACCCCGATTTTGATAAAAAACGTGATGTAACCCCTTGCCATTTTGGCCGATTTGGGTCAAAATTTAGATTTTCTATTTCTTGATGCCAGTGGATAGTACTGATCCTTACGAGTCCAAAATGGTATAAAATTTGAAAATCTGACATTATTTGGCCGAGATATTCAAAAAAATCATAAGGAAAGGTTGACTTTACAAACGAATCATTTTCGGGTCCACATCTTTTTGTAACCCGTCGATTTTCAATTTGTTTGAATGCCAATTTACAATAGGGATTCGAACAATTTCAAAAAGGTATAATATTTGAAAATCAGACTTTATTTGCCCGAGAAACTAAAAAAAAATCATCAAAAAAGGTTTGATTTTCGAACCGACCCCGATTTTGATAAAAAACGTGATGTAACCCCTTGCCATTTTGGCCGATTTGGGTCAAAATTTAGATTTTCTATTTCTTGATGCCAGTGGATAGTACTGATCCTTACGAGTCCAAAATGGTATAAAATTTGAAAATCTGACTTTATATGGCCGAGATATTCAAAAAAATCATAAGGAAAGGTTGACTTTACAAACGAATCATTTTCGGGTCCACATCTTTTTGTAACCCGTCGATTTTCAATTTGTTTGAATGCCAATTTACAATAGGGATTCGTACAAATTCAAAAAGGTATAATATTTGAAAATCAGACTTTATTTGCCCGAGAAACTAAAAAAAAATCATCAAAAAAGGTTTGATTTTCGAACCGACCCCGATTTTGATAAAAAACGTGATGTAACCCCTTGCCATTTTGGCCGATTTGGGTCAAAATTTAGATTTTCTATTTTTAGATGCCAGTGGATAGTACTGATCCTTACGAGTCCAAAATGGTATAAAATTTGAAAATCTGACATTATTTGGCCGAGATATTCAAAAAAATCATAAGGAAAGGTTGACTTTACAAACGAATCATTTTCGGGTCCACATCTTTTTGTAACCCATCGATTTTCAATTTGTTTGAATGCCAATTGATAATAGGGATTCGTACAAATTCAAAAAGGTATAATATTTGAAAATCAGACTTTATTTGCCCGAGAAACTAAAAAAAAATCATCAAAAAAGGTTTGATTTTCGAACCGACCCCGATTTTGATAAAAAACGTGATGTAACCCCTTGCCATTTTGGCCGATTTGGGTCAAAATTTAGATTTTCTATTTTTTGATGCCAGTGGATAGTACTGATCCTTACGAGTCCAAAATGGTATAAAATTTGAAAATCTGACATTATTTGGCCGAGATATTCAAAAAAATCATAAGGAAAGGTTGACTTTACAAACGAATCATTTTCGGGTCCACATCTTTTTGTAACCCGTCGATTTTCAATTTGTTTGAATGCCAATTTACAATAGGGATTCGAACAAATTTCAAAAAGGTATAATATTTGAAAATCAGACTTTATTTGCCCGAGAAACTAAAAAAAAATCATCAAAAAAGGTTTGATTTTCGAACCGACCCCGATTTTGATAAAAAACGTGATGTAACCCCTTGCCATTTTGGCCGATTTGGGTCAAAATTTAGATTTTCTATTTTTTGATGCCAGTGGATAGTACTGATCCTTACGAGTCCAAAATGGTATAAAATTTGAAAATCTGACTTATATTGGCCGAGATATTCAAAAAAATCATAAGGAAAGGTTGACTTTACAAACGAATCATTTTCGGGTCCACATCTTTTTGTAACCCGTCGATTTTCAATTTGTTTGAATGCCAATTTACAATAGGGATTCGTACAAATTCAAAAAGGTATAATATTTGAAAATCAGACTTTATTTGCCCGAGAAACTAAAAAAAAATCATCAAAAAAGGTTTGATTTTCGAACCGACCCCGATTTTGATAAAAAACGTGATGTAACCCCTTGCCATTTTGGCCGATTTGGGTCAAAATTTAGATTTTCTATTTTTTGATGACAGTGGATAGTACTGATCCTTACGAGTCCAAAATGGTATAAAATTTGAAAATCTGACATTATTTGGCCGAGATATTCAAAAAAATCATAAGGAAAGGTTGACTTTACAAACGAATCATTTTCGGGTCCACATCTTTTTGTAACCCGTCGATTTTCAATTTGTTTGAATGCCAATTGACAATAGGGATTCGTAACAAATTCAAAAAGGTATAATATTTGAAAATCAGACTTTATTTGCCCGAGAAACTAAAAAAAAATCATCAAAAAAGGTTTGATTTTCGAACCGACCCCGATTTTGATAAAAAACGTGATGTAACCCCTTGCCATTTTGGCCGATTTGGGTCAAAATTTAGATTTTCTATTTCTTGATGCCAGTGGATAGTACTGATCCTTACGAGTCCAAAATGGTATAAAATTTGAAAATCTGACATTATTTGGCCGAGATATTCAAAAAAATCATAAGGAAAGGTTGACTTTACAAACGAATCATTTTCGGGTCCACATCTTTTTGTAACCCGTCGATTTTCAATTTGTTTGAATGCCAATTGATAATAGGGATTCGTACAAATTCAAAAAGGTATAATATTTGAAAATCAGACTTTATTTGCCCGAGAAACTCAAAAAAAATCATCAAAAAAGGTTTGATTTTCGAACCGACCCCGATTTTGATAAAAAACGTGATGTAACCCCTTGCCATTTTGGCCGATTTGGGTCAAAATTTAGATTTTCTATTTCTTGATGCCAGTGGATAGTACTGATCCTTACGAGTCCAAAATGGTATAAAATTTGAAAATCTGACATTATTTGGCCGAGATATTCAAAAAAATCATAAGGAAAGGTTGACTTTACAAACGAATCATTTTCGGGTCCACATCTTTTTGTAACCCGTCGATTTTCAATTTGTTTGAATGCCAATTGATAATAGGGATTCGTACAAATTCAAAAAGGTATAATATTTGAAAATCAGACTTTATTTGCCCGAGAAACTCAAAAAAAATCATCAAAAAAGGTTTGATTTTCGAACCGACCCCGATTTTGATAAAAAACGTGATGTAACCCCTTGCCATTTTGGCCGATTTGGGTCAAAATTTAGATTTTCTATTTTTTGATGCCAGTGGATAGTACTGATCCTTACGAGTCCAAAATGGTATAAAATTTGAAAATCTGACATTATTTGGCCGAGATATTCAAAAAAATCATAAGGAAAGGTTGACTTTACAAACGAATCATTTTCGGGTCCACATCTTTTTGTAACCCGTCGATTTTCAATTTGTTTGAATGCCAATTGATAATAGGGATTCGTACAAATTCAAAAAGGTATAATATTTGAAAATCAGACTTTATTTGCCCGAGAAACTAAAAAAAAATCATCAAAAAAGGTTTGATTTTCGAACCGACCCCGATTTTGATAAAAAACGTGATGTAACCCCTTGCCATTTTGGCCGATTTGGGTCAAAATTTAGATTTTCTATTTTTTGATGCCAGTGGATAGTACTGATCCTTACGAGTCCAAAATGGTATAAAATTTGAAAATCTGACATTATTTGGCCGAGATATTCAAAAAAATCATAAGGAAAGGTTGACTTTACAAACGAATCATTTTCGGGTCCACATCTTTTTGTAACCCGTCGATTTTCAATTTGTTTGAATGCCAATTGATAATAGGGATTCGTACAAATTCAAAAAGGTATAATATTTGAAAATCAGACTTTATTTGCCCGAGAAACTCAAAAAAAATCATCAAAAAAGGTTTGATTTTCGAACCGACCCCGATTTTGATAAAAAACGTGATGTAACCCCTTGCCATTTTGGCCGATTTGGGTCAAAATTTAGATTTTCTATTTTTGATGTCAGTGGATAGTACTGATCCTTACGAGTCCAAAATGGTATAAAATTTGAAAATCTGACATTATTTGGCCGAGATATTCAAAAAAATCATAAGGAAAGGTTGACTTTACAAACGAATCATTTTCGGGTCCACATCTTTTTGTAACCCAGTCGATTTTTAATTTGTTTGAATGCCAATTGATAATAGGGATTCGTACAAATTCAAAAAGGTATAATATTTGAAAATCAGACTTTATTTGCCCGAGAAACTCAAAAAAAATCATCAAAAAAGGTTTGATTTTCGAACCGACCCCGATTTTGATAAAAAACGTGATGTAACCCCTTGCCATTTTGGCCGATTTGGGTCAAAATTTAGATTTTCTATTTTTTGATGCCAGTGGATAGTACTGATCCTTACGAGTCCAAAATGGTATAAAATTTGAAAATCTGACATTATTTGGCCGAGATATTCAAAAAAATCATAAGGAAAGGTTGACTTTACAAACGAATCATTTTCGGGTCCACATCTTTTTGTAACCCGTCGATTTTCAATTTGTTTGAATGCCAATTGATAATAGGGATTCGTACAAATTCAAAAAGGTATAATATTTGAAAATCAGACTTTATTTGCCCGAGAAACTCAAAAAAAATCATCAAAAAAGGTTTGATTTTCGAACCGACCCCGATTTTGATAAAAAACGTGATGTAACCCCTTGCCATTTTGGCCGATTTGGGTCAAAATTTAGATTTTCTATTTTTTGATGCCAGTGGATAGTACTGATCCTTACGAGTCCAAAATGGTATAAAATTTGAAAATCTGACATTATTTGGCCGAGATATTCAAAAAAATCATAAGGAAAGGTTGACTTTACAAACGAATCATTTTCGGGTCCACATCTTTTTGTAACCCGTCGATTTTCAATTTGTTTGAATGCCAATTGATAATAGGGATTCGTACAAATTCAAAAAGGTATAATATTTGAAAATCAGACTTTATTTGCCCGAGAAACTAAAAAAAAATCATCAAAAAAGGTTTGATTTTCGAACCGACCCCGATTTTGATAAAAAACGTGATGTAACCCCTTGCCATTTTGGCCGATTTGGGTCAAAATTTAGATTTTCTATTTTTTGATGCCAGTGGATAGTACTGATCCTTACGAGTCCAAAATGGTATAAAATTTGAAAATCTGACATTATTTGGCCGAGATATTCAAAAAAATCATAAGGAAAGGTTGACTTTACAAACGAATCATTTTCGGGTCCACATCTTTTTGTAACCCATCGATTTTTAATTTGTTTGAATGCCAATTGATAATAGGGATTCGTACAAATTCAAAAAGGTATAATATTTGAAAATCAGACTTTATTTGCCCGAGAAACTAAAAAAAAATCATCAAAAAAGGTTTGATTTTCGAACCGACCCCGATTTTGATAAAAAACGTGATGTAACCCCTTGCCATTTTGGCCGATTTGGGTCAAAATTTAGATTTTCTATTTTTAGATGCCAGTGGATAGTACTGATCCTTACGAGTCCAAAATGGTATAAAATTTGAAAATCTGACATTATTTGGCCGAGATATTCAAAAAAATCATAAGGAAAGGTTGACTTTACAAACGAATCATTTTCGGGTCCACATCTTTTTGTAACCCATCGATTTTCAATTTGTTTGAATGCCAATTGATAATAGGGATTCGTACAAATTCAAAAAGGTATAATATTTGAAAATCAGACTTTATTTGCCCGAGAAACTAAAAAAAAATCATCAAAAAAGGTTTGATTTTCGAACCGACCCCGATTTTGATAAAAAACGTGATGTAACCCCTTGCCATTTTGGCCGATTTGGGTCAAAATTTAGATTTTCTATTTTTTGATGCCAGTGGATAGTACTGATCCTTACGAGTCCAAAATGGTATAAAATTTGAAAATCTGACATTATTTGGCCGAGATATTCAAAAAAATCATAAGGAAAGGTTGACTTTACAAACGAATCATTTTCGGGTCCACATCTTTTTGTAACCCGTCGATTTTCAATTTGTTTGAATGCCAATTGATAATAGGGATTCGTACAAATTCAAAAAGGTATAATATTTGAAAATCAGACTTTATTTGCCCGAGAAACTCAAAAAAAATCATCAAAAAAGGTTTGATTTTCGAACCGACCCCGATTTTGATAAAAAACGTGATGTAACCCCTTGCCATTTTGGCCGATTTGGGTCAAAATTTAGATTTTCTATTTCTTGATGCCAGTGGATAGTACTGATCCTTACGAGTCCAAAATGGTATAAAATTTGAAAATCTGACATTATTTGGCCGAGATATTCAAAAAAATCATAAGGAAAGGTTGACTTTACAAACGAATCATTTTCGGGTCCACATCTTTTTGTAACCCGTCGATTTTCAATTTGTTTGAATGCCAATTTACAATAGGGATTCGAACAAATTCAAAAAGGTATAATATTTGAAAATCAGACTTTATTTGCCCGAGAAACTAAAAAAAAATCATCAAAAAAGGTTTGATTTTCGAACCGACCCCGATTTTGATAAAAAACGTGATGTAACCCCTTGCCATTTTGGCCGATTTGGGTCAAAATTTAGATTTTCTATTTTTTGATGCCAGTGGATAGTACTGATCCTTACGAGTCCAAAATGGTATAAAATTTGAAAATCTGACATTATTTGGCCGAGATATTCAAAAAAATCATAAGGAAAGGTTGACTTTACAAACGAATCATTTTCGGGTCCACATCTTTTTGTAACCCTTCGATTTTTAATTTGTTTGAATGCCAATTTATAATAGGGATTCGTACAAATTCAAAAAGGTATAATATTTGAAAATCAGACTTTATTTGCCCGAGAAACTCAAAAAAAATCATCAAAAAAGGTTTGATTTTCGAACCGACCCCGATTTTGATAAAAAACGTGATGTAACCCCTTGCCATTTTGGCCGATTTGGGTCAAAATTTAGATTTTCTATTTTTTGATGCCAGTGGATAGTACTGATCCTTACGAGTCCAAAATGGTATAAAATTTGAAAATCTGACATTATTTGGCCGAGATATTCAAAAAAATCATAAGGAAAGGTTGACTTTACAAACGAATCATTTTCGGGTCCACATCTTTTTGTAACCCATCGATTTTTAATTTGTTTGAATGCCAATTGATAATAGGGATTCGTACAAATTACAAAAAGGTATAATATTTGAAAATCAGACTTTATTTGCCCGAGAAACTCAAAAAAAATCATCAAAAAAGGTTTGATTTTCGAACCGACCCCGATTTTGATAAAAAACGTGATGTAACCCCTTGCCATTTTGGCCGATTTGGGTCAAAATTTAGATTTTCTATTTTTTGATGCCAGTGGATAGTACTGATCCTTACGAGTCCAAAATGGTATAAAATTTGAAAATCTGACATTATTTGGCCGAGATATTCAAAAAAATCATAAGGAAAGGTTGACTTTACAAACGAATCATTTTCGGGTCCACATCTTTTTGTAACCCGTCGATTTTCAATTTGTTTGAATGCCAATTTACAATAGGGATTCGTACAAATTCAAAAAGGTATAATATTTGAAAATCAGACTTTATTTGCCCGAGAAACTCAAAAAAAATCATCAAAAAAGGTTTGATTTTCGAACCGACCCCGATTTTGATAAAAAACGTGATGTAACCCCTTGCCATTTTGGCCGATTTGGGTCAAAATTTAGATTTTCTATTTTTGATGTCAGTGGATAGTACTGATCCTTACGAGTCCAAAATGGTATAAAATTTGAAAATCTGACATTATTTGGCCGAGATATTCAAAAAAATCATAAGGAAAGGTTGACTTTACAAACGAATCATTTTCGGGTCCACATCTTTTTGTAACCCATCGATTTTTAATTTGTTTGAATGCCAATTGATAATAGGGATTCGTACAAATACAAAAAGGTATAATATTTGAAAATCAGACTTTATTTGCCCGAGAAACTCAAAAAAAATCATCAAAAAAGGTTTGATTTTCGAACCGACCCCGATTTTGATAAAAAACGTGATGTAACCCCTTGCCATTTTGGCCGATTTGGGTCAAAATTTAGATTTTCTATTTCTTGATGCCAGTGGATAGTACTGATCCTTACGAGTCCAAAATGGTATAAAATTTGAAAATCTGACATTATTTGGCCGAGATATTCAAAAAAATCATAAGGAAAGGTTGACTTTACAAACGAATCATTTTCGGGTCCACATCTTTTTGTAACCCATCGATTTTTAATTTGTTTGAATGCCAATTGATAATAGGGATTCGTACAAATACAAAAAGGTATAATATTTGAAAATCAGACTTTATTTGCCCGAGAAACTCAAAAAAAATCATCAAAAAAGGTTTGATTTTCGAACCGACCCCGATTTTGATAAAAAACGTGATGTAACCCCTTGCCATTTTGGCCGATTTGGGTCAAAATTTAGATTTTCTATTTTTTGATGCCAGTGGATAGTACTGATCCTTACGAGTCCAAAATGGTATAAAATTTGAAAATCTGACATTATTTGGCCGAGATATTCAAAAAAATCATAAGGAAAGGTTGACTTTACAAACGAATCATTTTCGGGTCCACATCTTTTTGTAACCCGTCGATTTTCAATTTGTTTGAATGCCAATTGACAATAGGGATTCGTACAAATTCAAAAAGGTATAATATTTGAAAATCAGACTTTATTTGCCCGAGAAACTCAAAAAAAATCATCAAAAAAGGTTTGATTTTCGAACCGACCCCGATTTTGATAAAAAACGTGATGTAACCCCTTGCCATTTTGGCCGATTTGGGTCAAAATTTAGATTTTCTATTTTTTGATGCCAGTGGATAGTACTGATCCTTACGAGTCCAAAATGGTATAAAATTTGAAAATCTGACATTATTTGGCCGAGATATTCAAAAAAATCATAAGGAAAGGTTGACTTTACAAACGAATCATTTTCGGGTCCACATCTTTTTGTAACCCGTCGATTTTCAATTTGTTTGAATGCCAATTGACAATAGGGATTCGTACAAATTCAAAAAGGTATAATATTTGAAAATCAGACTTTATTTGCCCGAGAAACTCAAAAAAAATCATCAAAAAAGGTTTGATTTTCGAACCGACCCCGATTTTGATAAAAAACGTGATGTAACCCCTTGCCATTTTGGCCGATTTGGGTCAAAATTTAGATTTTCTATTTCTTGATGCCAGTGGATAGTACTGATCCTTACGAGTCCAAAATGGTATAAAATTTGAAAATCTGACTTTATATGGCCGAGATATTCAAAAAAATCATAAGGAAAGGTTGACTTTACAAACGAATCATTTTCGGGTCCACATCTTTTTGTAACCCGTCGATTTTCAATTTGTTTGAATGCCAATTTACAATAAGGATTCGAACAAATTCAAAAAGGTATAATATTTGAAAATCAGACTTTATTTGCCCGAGAAACTCAAAAAAAATCATCAAAAAAGGTTTGATTTTCGAACCGACCCCGATTTTGATAAAAAACGTGATGTAACCCCTTGCCATTTTGGCCGATTTGGGTCAAAATTTAGATTTTCTATTTTTGATGCCAGTGGATAGTACGGATCCTAACGAGTCCAAAATGGTATAAAATTTGAAAATCTGACTTTATATGGCCGAGATATTCAAAAAAATCATAAGGAAAGGTTGACTTTACAAACGAATCATTTTCGGGTCCACATCTTTTTGTAACCCGTCGATTTTCAATTTGTTTGAATGCCAATTTACAATAGGGATTCGAACAAATTCAAAAAGGTATAATATTTGAAAATCAGACTTTATTTGCCCGAGAAACTAAAAAAAAATCATCAAAAAAGGTTTGATTTTCGAACCGACCCCGATTTTGATAAAAAACGTGATGTAACCCCTTGCCATTTTGGCCGATTTGGGTCAAAATTTAGATTTTCTATTTCTTGATGCCAGTGGATAGTACTGATCCTTACGAGTCCAAAATGGTATAAAATTTGAAAATCTGACATTTTTGGCCGAGATATTCAAAATCATAAGGAAAGGTTGACTTTACAAACGAATCATTTTCGGGTCCACATCTTTTTGTAACCCGTCGATTTTTAATTTGTTTGAATGCCAATTGACAATAGGGATTCGTACAAATACAAAAAGGTATAATATTTGAAAATCAGACTTTATTGGCCCGAGAAACTCAAAAAAAATCATCAAAAAAGGTTTGATTTTCGAACCGACCCCGATTTTGATAAAAAAAACGTGATGTAACCCCTTGCCATTTTGGCCGATTTTGGTCAAAATTTAGATTTTCTATTTCTTGATGCCAGTGGATAGTACTGATCCTTACGAGTCCAAAATTGTATAAAATTTGAAAATCTGACTTTATATGGCCGAGATATTCAAAAAAATCATAAGGAAAGGTTGACTTTACAAACGAATCATTTTCGGGTCCACATCTTTTTGTAAGCCGTCGATTTTCAATTTGTTTGAATGCCAATTTACAATAAGGATTCGAACAAATTCAGAAAGGTATAATATTTGAAAATCAGACTTTATTTGCCCGAGAAACTAAAAAAAAATCATCAAAAAAGGTTTGATTTTCGAACCGACCCCGATTTTGATAAAAAACGTGATGTAACCCCTTGCCATTTTGGCCGATTTGGGTCAAAATTTAGATTTTCTATTTTGCCAGTGGATAGTACTGATCCTAACGAGTCCAAAATGGTATAAAATTTGAAAATCTGACATTATTTGGCCGAGATATTCAAAAAAATCATCAAATTACGCTGACATTAAAAGCACATCTAAATTTTGGACCAAATCGACAAAATAGCAAGAGGTTACATTACGTTTTTTTCAAAATCGAGGTCGGTTCATAAATTGAAACTTATTTGATGATATTTTTTTTCTTAATATCTCGGTTAATTATGATCTTATATTTAAATTTTATACCTTATAAAATTCGTACGGATCCCTACTATCAAATTGCATTTGAATAAATTTAAAATCGATGGGTTCAAAAATGCTGTTGACCAAAAACCGATGTGTTTGTAATATCAACCTTGTTTGATGATTTTTTGACATATCTCGGCCAAATAATGTCAGATTTTGGAATTTTGTACCATTTCGGACTCGTAAGGATCAGTACTATCGATCGGCATCGAAAAGCTGAAAATCTAAATTTTGGCCCAAATCGACAAAATAGCAAGGGGTTACATCACGTTTTTTTCAAAATCGGGGTCGGTTCAAAATTGAAACTTGATGATATTTTTTTAATATCTCAGTTAAATATGGTCCGATTTTTAAATGTTATTCCTTTTTAAATTCATACGGCTCCCTACTATCAAATTGTATTTTAACAAATTAAAAATCGATGGGTTCAAAAAAGGTTTTTGACCAACAAAGGATTCGTTTGTAGTTAACCATTTCTAAAGGGTTTTTTTGAATATCTCGAATATCTGATATTAAAATATTATATCTTTTTTAATTCGCACAGATCCCTACTATCAATTGGCATTCAAGTAAGTTAAAAATTGATGGGTTAATTATATATATTGCAACACCGTCTTCTTACTCATGCAGACTATAGAGGGAAAGAAGTGTAAAAAATATTAAAACTCTTTAAGTTTCACATTGATGACCAATCAGATGGTCATTCTATTAGTCTAGCTTCAGAATATATGTATATAGGGTATATCACTATCGACCAAAGTTACTTCGCGCACTTTAGCTCTTATTTTTTTTCGGCCTGTGCGCGTAAAGTCCCTTTCGCCAGCATTGAAAACTGCAGCTGCCATTTCAGCTGTTGTTCGAGTTTATTAAGCCAATGCCATTTTCATGTCAGCGCGAGTTTTTCGTCCTCTTTTCATTCGCCTTATCGATGGCACTCACACACATACACATACACACACATACACACACACACACATATATGGATGTATATATATACATAGCATATATGTGCCGATGTAACATGCAGACGTCAGAAATGCAGCTTTAAATTTAGGCAAAATGCTTGCATCATTCTCAAGGCGGCTGCCTTTTCAATTTGGATTTGTAGTTTCCATTTCCAGAGGCATAAAAGAATGGGAAGCTTTATTTTATTTCAAAGAGATGGAGAAAGTTAGATAAATGTATATAGAGACAGGAACTTGCAGTTTTCAGTCAAGCATAAAATAGAAAAAATCGATCCGGTATGTTTTAATGTTATTAAAACTAAGTTTTTTCTTTCAATTAACAGGTTATACTTATATGTTTTCATATACATCTACGTAAGTACCATTTGTATGCATACAAATTTTATTAAATCCATTTGAGCTGCATCGTTGATTATTTAGACCAAACCAAATCCAACATATTTCTAGGCAACAGAACTTTCGGCTTTAAGAGCTTTTCAACTAAACTAATTTAATTGGCGCTCTGTGCATTTGATATGCGCTTTGAGAAACCAGCACAAGCGCGGCCCTGTTCCAAAAAACAGCCTCTGAATAAATGCTGTTTAAAATGTGCACTGTGGAATACACACACACGTGCACACACTCAAACACACACACGTGATGCACACACATTCAGTTGGGCTAAACTTTTAGTCAAAAACCAAGTCATCCAACAAAAACAACAACAAAAAGTTTATTCCCGCTCAATTCCCTCGCTGTCAGGAGAGAGCGAGAGAGAGAGAGAGAGAGAGAGAGAGAGAGAGGGGGAATGAGCTGGAGTCGGCTCGTTCAGCAGGCAGCATAATTAATTGCGGTAATTAGAGTGTTGGCAACAAACAGCACACGAAAAACAAGAATAGCAACAAAATCTATAAGAGAAAATCAACGGAGTACGATGGACTAAAAGATACCCTGTAAACATCTAAAAGCCGTGCTTTAAAATGAAGCCCAGCTTGGTATTCATGCGGAGCAATTAAGACTAAAGTTACGAACGATTAGGTAAAATTAAAGTTTCTTCCAACTTAAAATGTGCTTAACAGATCCTAAAAAAGCCAGGCTGCAAGCCAGCATCGAACCGAACAAACATCCACCCGCGAAAATGTATTCAGTTTTTTCTTTGCAGCGAACGAGCCATTAGGTTTTTCATATTTATATTATTCATTATTTGGTAGATGTAAATTTTGCGTAGTTGTCAAAGCTAGCATTTTGTACACAGAAATATAATATAAAAACGACCACCCATAAATTCTGAATGTGTAATAAGAACGGCTGCCCATAAATGAGAAATTTAATGCTTTCATTTAGGTGTTTCAATGCAAATGTCAAACCAATGATGCAAAAAAAAACTGGCTTACGAATCCAATCTCAAGTCGAGAAGTTGTTTCGTAATGTCGGTTGACACCACCTTGTTTTTTTTTTAAATTTCTCACAACAAATTTTGGCTACAGCTTACAGCTTCATTGCGTGATTACAGGGTATAACAACGGAGCGCTGCAGTCACAACAGCAAGCAAACAGCGAAAGGTGTAGGGCGTGCTGGAACCCTTGAACCGGTAGCAGAGTGTGCCACTGCAGGCCGAGCCTTTGCTTTGCTGAAGATTTGTGGGCCCCACAAACTTGCCGGCATATTAGTTCTGACCAACTTTTATTTACGACTCGGGTGCAACTGTTGACTGTTGTTGAGAGGCCCGCGGCGCTAATTTAGTTTGCTCTTTCATTGCTGTTCATTGCGGCGCACATTGCCACGGTGCTGGCATCATTAGAAATCTCAAAATGATTTTACAACTAAACAAACAGACATGTCACGAGAGGGGAGGGGTGGCCAGGGGCTGGGGACAACGCATACTTTCAGATAAAAATCTCAGTTGCAAAAAAATGGACGAGTGGCAACCAGAGTGGCAAAGACTTTTGTGGCGTTTCCCCCCTACCCATCACGACGGCTGTGTTGGTTTAGCTTGTCTAAGGGGAAGGGAAAGCGAGCGCGTCGAAGACTTTTTGCCAGTTCACTTTAATTGGTCACTTGGCGCGCGCACAAAAACAATTTAATTTTCGCCATTTTCTTATTATCTCGATTTTGCACGCCAGCTTGAGTCGCGCCATCTCACTTGCTCTCTATACACTATATTGAGCGTGTCAGAGCGCTGCCATATATCTGGGATAGACTTAACCAGGATGCTGGCTACTGCTACGGCTACTGCTACTGCTACAGCTGCTTACTGCTTACTGCTCGCTTTCCTTCATGTTCAGTATTTCATGCAGCTTCAGGCGCAGCCGTTTATGTAATTAAGCGTTGCATACTTTTCCGCGCCATGCTTTTTAATCAGCTGCCAGTAATAGGCGGTGTGAGTGCCTGTGTGTGTATGTGTGTGAGTATCCGTTGGTAACTCGGTTGGCAACGTCTGTTGTGCGTTATTACCACAGCAGCCATTAAATCTTTTGTGTGTAATTAAAAAAATTACAATTTAATGCTTTGTAAATAGCTCAGCGTTCATTTATTGACATGACCGCGTTCTCAAAGTGCTCAAAGCAACGGCCAAGAAGTGAAAAGTGAGCTGAAATATGGGCAGAACTATGCAGCTGATAAGAAGGAAAAAATAACTTGAGTAAACAGACTTTGATAACTGATGCTCTGTCATGCTCTCTAATTTACACAGACATTCAGTTGCGCTTTGCCTCTCACAAATTATAATGTTTTGGATCTGGAGTAAATGGAAGTTCGCAAAAAATTCTAATTGCTGAATTATTAATTTTGCCATTGCTTTAAGCCGGGCTTGAACTGAATTTTTTTTTTAATATATCTTAAATCGAACCCTGTATTGGACTATCTGATTAATGAACAGCCGAGCAACATTTTTATATAGCTTATTATTTAACTGTTTTTTTTTTTTTTTAGTTCATTATTAAGTGTAGAACCTCTACAATCATAATTTCGAACCCTTACAACACATGGATGGAAAATGTAACCTTAGATATTTATAGAAATCAAAACCACAAATAAAGATTTTTTCAGTGAAATGTACATACAATTTCTTCGCATTTGGGCACAGATATTGAGTTATTAAATAACAGCAATTATTATTTATTTTTTATAAAGCAATTCGAATGCCATGCTTGTTGCACAGAAAAAATAAAATAAAATTTTCAATGCATACTTTTGGATAAAGCATGCTTTTACACAACACAAAAACCCACACGTTTAGGTAATCGAAAACAGGCAGGAATATTATACAACAATTCGCATTCGCAATGCTACTTAGCAAGCCAAATGGCAAAACATGCATGAAAATTGAAAATTATGTACAAAATGCTTTCAGCGGCAACAAAGCAACAATATGCAACAATAATAGCAATTGACTGTGTGTGTATGTGTCTGTGAGAGAGTGTGGGTGTTTTAGCTCCAGCGGAGTGCCATATGCCATTTGTAGTGCCGACCTGCTACGCTTGGGTTTTGTCAACGCAATGAAGTGCGACAGCTATGTGTGTGTGTGTGTGTGTGTGTGCATGTGTGTTTTTGGATGTATGTTTGGATGTATGTTGTATAAATATAAGCAAGACACCTTTGGCAGCAACTCAAGCAACTTGAAGCCAGCCACTTCATATTGTAAATTTGGTAGAAAATATTTTTGTGTTTTGCCAGGATTTCCGCAATGGCTTCCATGCCACCTATCCCCTACCGCCTGCCCCGTGCAACCTGCCACCTTCTAGCCATGTGCTTAACGTGTTCTTGTTATTGTTGGTTTTGCATTGTGGTTGCAAGTTGCAGTTGCTGGGCTGTGGCACCTCAGTAACTGTCTGCATTTGGCTTTCTTTGCATGCAGCTTCTGGTTCTGTATGCAACTTAATGTAATTGTCGATATTACGTTTGCCTGATTGCATCCGCTGTCAGCATTCTCTTCAAAGACTTTTATGTCCCAGTTGAACCCATTCAAATTGAAGTATATTTAGCTTTATGCATGAATGTGCAATTTTACAGCATAATAGTTCGAATACTCACGGATACTCACGAAATACTCTTATAAATAAGAAACCTACCAAATTTCAGCATTACTGCCCAAATTGTGATATTGTGACGACAACAGGAATGCAACGCTTACTGAAGTACCTCGAAATATGCCCAATAAACGGGGTCGACTAGAAAGAATGCTTATCGAATTGGTATAGAAACAGATTATAAAAAAACGATTGAAATGTTAAGAGGTCTGGTAGAATGCTTTAATTAATAGTTTCTATGATCTGGAATCTATAATCAAGATAAAATTCACTAGCCAAAAATATAAAGAAAAAACTGATTTTGCAAGCCAACACAATCGTATTATTTCGGCTATTAAAAATTCAGAGCTTACCCTTATGTCGATGTGCAGGTGTTTCTGCCGCCTCTCACAGAGATAATAGAAGCTTATGGCAAGGCTAAAGCGGAATTTGTTTGTTTTCATGTAACCGGCAACTCAATTAGAGCCCAAGAGTTAACAGGTTGCTGTAATATAGACACGCTTCCACCCTCTAACTGTATTTGATATCTATTTTGGTTTGGCATTATCATTGTTTTAAGCATTTTACGGGGCAGGCGGACAGCCGGCGCCATTACGTATGCTACACTATTTGCACAGCCACTAGACAAGACCTTGCAAGGACGAGCTGCAGTTCGCAGCAGGAGGCGTGGCTGTCTGTGGATGTTGTCTCTGCTACTGTTTGCTGCCATTTTGTTGATTTTATTATTAAGTTGGCTGTAGGTGTAAGTTTCACTCTTATTTTGTGTCCTTGTTAGCAAGTGCAGCCAGTCTATTTGCTTCGTTGTGTTCGTTTTAGTGCCCCATTGTCCTGCGCTTACCCTGGCATTGTTTGTCTTCTAGTTCTGTCTGCCGTTTTATGAGTTTGCCTTTTATGTGATGTGACGCTTGCTAATGACAGCAAAACTTTTTTGCTGTCGGTACCGTCAAAGCGAAAGTTTTGTAAAAAGTTGCATAATTTGCATACTGCACTTCAATGACATTGGCTTATAGTGTGGGCAAAAAAGGGACAGTGAATAACAAAAACCGTACAAAATGTCATTGAACTAAAGAGCATCAATTGCATGGCGTTCTAAAGTCTTGGCATTTTCCTGAATCCTCTCTCTAGCACAAAGTTGGGACAAAAAAGAAACTGTCAATAAATTCTTTTGATATTGGTCAACAAGTAAGATTCAAATAAATGCTTGATGACCAATGAAATTGAAAGGTGGCATAGGTACATAGGTTGGACAAATTTTCTAAAATGTGGCCTAGTACACAAACACTTTACACAGTTTATGTAAAAAGAAAGAAGATGAACGTTCAAGCAAAGTATGAGCTAAAAGCTAAAAGTTGAATATATATAATAATTTCATTCTCCTTTCTTAATATCATTTCTAAAAGTCTTTTTTCAAGAACATATCAAGCGATGAATTAATCTCAATTTGCAATTGCTTATTCTAAAAAACTTCTTAAAGCTCTAATATACCTTCGTTTCTGCATATAAAAGTTTGAAAATGCTTTATAAGATCACCCTAAGCTCCATTTAATATCTTTTCTCTTCTAAAAAAGCGCTTTGAAATCCGTTTAAAAGTTCATCATCATTATGCTCTTTTCCCTTTTCCTTGTAATTTTGCCTGTTTCAGCAAGTGTCATTGGCGCTTAAGAAGCTGCAGTCACTACTCGCAAGTTTGCCTGTTGCTTCATCAGCTGCGCATTTATCAAGCGGCTGCCGTTGGCTCCTTTGACAGGCCAAAATGCATTTGCCAGCGTGCATTAATCACACGCAAAATTACGGCGCTCGTTTGATGGGCAACAAATCGGGCGCAAATTCACGCAAACATTGGCGCCGTCTCAGCTGCATTCGAGATCTGCATGCAGAGCGTGGAGCATGGCCCACAAATCAGTTTAGTTTAGATGCAGCTCGTTCGGCTTCGGCTGCTGCTGCTGCTTGCATCCTTCCTTCAGCTCATTCCCAGTTGCCATTGCTGTCCTCAATCTCGTCAGCGTGCCAAGCAATCTGGTTGACTGGTCTGACAGTCTCACAGTTTCGTAGTTTTGGCTGCTTGGCTTTCGTTGTACGCAGCTGCCTCATTATGTGCGCCAGTTGCCGCTGCTGCTGCTGCTGCAACTTCGCTTCTAGAGCACACAAATCTCCCCTTAAGTAATTTACTGGCAACTGCTACTGCTGTTGTTGCTGCTGCTGCAAAGTGCACTTTGCTATTTTTCAAATCGCAAAAGGCAGACGACAACAACACGTAGAAGGCGTCGTCTATGTATCGCGTCTGGTAGATACCCTTCAGAGGTACATAATAACATTTACTATTCTATTAAAGACCATTTCAATTTATAATTAAATATATTTTTAATATTATTTTATATTAAAATAAAATAATTATATAATATAATAGGAAAACTGTGTTAGTTTTCTCTGCATCCCTTCTCCTTTTCTGTTTCTGCCTCTTTCGCTGACTAAGCTAATGGAGCTAAAAGCATTAACATTTTTTTTATAACTGTAGTATGTAATAAATACATTGCTGAGCTAATTTTTTAAATTTTCTTAAGGACTCTAGACTATAAATTCTGGTTTATCGTACTAGATCTTCTCTTGCTTATGTTTACAGGGTATCGCAGGAACAATTGCAATAGCTGGCTGACTTCTGGCGCTGCTTGAAGTTGAAATTGAAATTGAATTGCGATTGATATTGATTGGCTGCGTGCTTGAGCGACAACTGGCCGAGAATCATGTGCAGGCAGCAAACTCTCCAGCTGGGAATTTCACAGGCACCCAAGCGTCTTGTAACTTTCGCTTATTGTGGTATCCCGTATGTGTGTGTGTGTGTGTGTGAGAGAGTCCATCTTTAGATATGGCATACACAGACATATACATAGTATAGGGGATTATGAGCAGCCCAGAGAGTATCAGTCAGCTCCTTTTGGCATCGTCTCAATTTTGGCATTCGAGTGTGGTGTGGCATGACTGGAAATCGAATTTCAGTTTTCGCTGTAAGCTGCCATCAACGCAGCGATGTATGAATGAATGTATGAGTGTGTGTGTATGTGTGCCTGTGCATTGAAGTAAAGTTTGTGTATTGTTTAGTCAAGTGCAGCTGCTCGGGCAGCTTGTTTATGTGCAGCACAAATAGAGTTTGGCAGCGAGCGAAACGTGTGGGGCAACTAAATGGGGAAAAATCTTATTTAGTTGCAACAGTGCCAATTCCTTCCTGAAGCAGACATAATCAGCACTTGGAAATATACATTGACTGACCTAACAAGCTAGAAGCTCGGGCTTGAACCATGAACCTATTTATGTATTCACTCAATCGGTCAGTGAGCCGATCACAAGCTATGCCTCAAGTTTTGTAAAGCATTTTAAGAATTTTTCATTTCAGACCAGGAATTATCGCCCTTTATGGACAATTCTTTTCGTGTATTATGCTTGGATTACAAAAGCTTGTACCATTTTTAACGATCTTGCTCTCCTCCTTCGCATTGTCACTGACCAAGCCCAGCTATGAGAGGGGGCATATTTGGTCGGACAGAATATGAAATTCCTCCACCGGGTTGGTAACTTTCCATCTATCTACTTACTATTAAACAGTTCTTTACTTTTTTATTAATGTTTTTTTCCCGCTCGTTTTCTAGTCATTATATATTCTTTAATAATTTGATTATTTTCAGTTTTTACCTAATAATAATTTGTCCCGACTAAATCTTCCTTCTTATACCATCTTAAATTTCAATTGTCCAATGCAATTAGCTTAATCGTGAGTAATACACAACAGTTGATTTATTTAGCAGTTTTTAATATTCCCGCATATTAATGAAAACATGCTTAAGGCATTTTGAATTGTAATTGCAACTAAGCTTGGATATAACATTGAGTACATTTAATTTCAAATGCAAAATCAATCAGGTAAAATTGAAAGCTTTATCGATAGACATCTTCGGTCATTGATTGGGTAACCCACACCAACTACAGGCGCAATTTGAATGTCTATGTTTTGTGTACTTGGAGACGAAGCCACACTTTCATTTATGCATCATCTGTTTACTCAGTCAGTCGCTCAGGCAACTGACCACAGAAAAAGCCACAAGTTTGGCAAAATGCATTTCAACAACTTTTCGTTTTACATTTTACATTTCCTTGCCATTTCGGTTTCGGCTTAAATTTCCTTTAGTTTTTATTAGTGTTTTTTGTTTTCTGTTTGCTTATTTGTTGTTTGGTCTTTTTTTGCAGTTGAAAAATGTTTTGCCATGCAAATATTTGTAAATCAGGCGGAAACAAAATTACGAGCAACTTCCGGGTCGCATAAACTGCGTCCGCCAAAGCATAAAAAAAGTGTTGAGCAGCGGCGTAGTTTAATGACCTCCAAAGGGGTCGTTATACCAACGCATAGCTCTTACTTTAAATAAATGTATTTATGCACTTATTTAATTTAAAATCTTGTGGAACTCTTGAAATCTACCAAAAACTAATATTTCTTATGTAAATTCTTTAAATTTAGACGCTGCACTTGGATGCAAACTCTCTCCTTTCACGTTAACACACACTTTTCTTGTAAGGAGTGCGTGAAATCCCCCTTATTCCACGCCTCAATTGCAATTGGCATGTGCACTGGTGGCTTCGGACTTTACACAACATTCAACATAAATCGCTGAGGCGTGCGCCCCAATGGCCGTTCGTACGTCTTTGGCCCTCCCTCATTCTGTTGCCCTTGTGCCACACTGAAATGTGCAAGTTAGAAGAATGTGGCATGTGTCAGTGTTGGCTACTCCCCAACGAATGGGTGGGTTAAGTGGGCAGTGTGCGGGGCGTGTTCCCTCATTTCATTGCTTATTTGTTTGTTGTGGTTCTTGCGGCTGTTGGTGTTGATGTTTTCCGCTTTGTCAGGTGCTTGTACTTGGGTGTATTTACATTTCTCTTTGCCTGAATCTGTTTTGTTAGTTTATTCGCTTTCTGATGCTCAACATCTATGTGTTGATGAAAGGATTTGGTTAATTTATGTAGGTTTAATGAGGTATAGGTTTGTTTATTCAAAATTTTGTTATTTTGGAACACTTTTTTATATGAAACTATTCGACGAAATCTCTAAAACTAAACCAATTTAAATATATAACCTAATACTGGGCAGCCTGTTTTAGTTGGCTCAAGAACCCAACGCTTAAAGCTTCAAAGCTCAGTTGGGTCGTGTCCTTGCAGCTGGCTTTTAGGACGTGGGCTAGGCACCCTGTATCCAATCAGCGCCACCTATTGAGAAGTAGATCTCACAAGCTGTTATTTATTAAAATAGATGGCGCTAGTCTTAAAAATGTGGCATCTCTTTTGGATAGATAGAATGTGAAGCTCAATTATATCGACTACGCGGGCTTTCGAATTGCTTTTTAAATGTACAACTCGTGCAAGCATAATATCGTATATTTAACCTCCCATTGAATTTTAATTTTGTACAACTATTTAATTCTTAATGCTGAAATAAAGAGAGCTTTAGTAAACTTACACTGACAGCAGAAGTAAAACATCGAAAGGCACATGACGAAGTAAATTTAAAATTGTCCATTGTTTTTGTTTGGCTTTAGTATCTGCAATACGATATACGGACTTAATCCTCATATAACAATCAATTTTGAAAACCATTCCCACATCGTATATAGTTTAACTTTTTCTTAAACTTTCAAAGGTTTTGTTTAGACAAAAATTATGGACTCAGATGAAAGTTAGAAGCAGTAATGCGAAGAAATTTAAATGTATTAAAGATATAATCAGGTAGTTAGATCCAGTCGATTATTTAGTCCCCAGTTTTCTCCTTATAAAAAACAGCTTGTATATGCTGGTTTACAGGCAGGCATACACTTCTTCAACTGCATAGGGTATTAAGAGAACCGCACCGTTTAGGTAAACATGTCCAGCCCAAAATCATGATGGAGCTGTCTGTGATAATATTTTGATTATTTTTAACTGGATACGTGGCCAAGTGCAGACTAACTCGCTCTTGCTTCATCTGGCTCAGTCTGTCTGGGTGGGTTGTGCTGTCCCGGGAATATTTAACTGAAATGCGCAGTTAGGAATTTGGAGCACGTTATGGCATGCCACAATTGAATTAGAAAGTTTATCGCATGCAATTCATATAAGCACACACAAGGCGTAACGCGAATGCATTTTTAAATGCAACTCGCACCTTCACTCCAAAGTCTGCTCCTTCCGCCGCTCCTGCTACTATTCTCCTTTGTGGGCTTTTTTGGACTTTAGTGCTTTGACTCTGGAATTTCTTTGTGCATTTCAAATTAGCTCTTCAAACTTTTGGTTGTCTCGCATAGCTTTTAACATAACCGAGGCGAAATTTGATTTCGTCTTCTATGATGCCCCTCCCTGGTCTGTTTCTTGCTTCCTTAAAGTTTGCGACAAAAAGAAACAGACTTAATTCCATCCGCTTTCAAGAATCGACTTTCGTTAAGCGACACTAAGTGCTTCTCAAATCAATAAGCTCACCGTCTACCCACCTTTAACTTCCCAAATTATAGCTTATCGTAGTTAAACATGTTTTACCTTCATTAACAACGTTTTTATTACGCATACGCTCCGTGTGACGATTTATTTGCTCAACGTCGCCATGCGGAAGCTTTTAGCGCCCGGCGAGATCATATCAGACATATATCGTCATTAAATGACAATAAATAATGGGCTTCCAATGTGTGCAGCACGAACAAGTTTCAGCTTTAATGCCACGAATATGCTCAATTCCCCAGAGTCGCCACCCAAAAGGGGCGCTTGGATAGGTTGGTATAGGAGCAGCATATGACGACGTGATGGTTCTTTCCCAAAAAGGTCATTACTCGCTATTTATTTCCACCACGCTGCAGCTGTCTGAAACATATTTTAGCCCTAACTCAGCTTACTTATATAATAGAACTGCGCTTTTTCTTAAACCACGGCGCAAAAAGACTCGTAGTCTATAATTCTATAAGAGTCCTGAATGCCGCATTGTCATTATTCAATTATGCAAACGAAAGCACAACGAAAACGTCCACATTAAAATTATGTGTCGAATTTTTTTTTATTTTCCTGCCTTTTTTTTTGGATGGAAGAAAGTGCGACAAAAAGACGCAGACGCAAAACCGCATTTAAAAGTCAAGAATTTTGTTACGAAAAGCAAAAGACCACACAAAACTAAACACACAAACAAATTTACACACAACAGCAATGGGATTATTGTATTTGTTAGTCAACACTTATATATGTTTAATATTTTAAGGTTGGGCAAATTTTTCGAAGAAAGCTAATAACGAAATACCATTAGATATATTGACCTGCCAGTGAGAATAGTCAAAAAACTGTGTCAATTAATTGTAGATTATCTCATTTGAGTCAAGGTTTTCTATGCTTTTAACTATATTTGGTTATAGTGTAGCTGTTTTGTGTTAAAATTTTTATTGTGATTTTTCTATACATATATGAACCTCACAAGTGATTTGGAATCTTTTTGTTTTAGAACTTTCTGATATATACTTTTAATTTTCTTCAAACATGTCTGTTGCTCATTTAACTGGACAATTTACATTTTCAACCACTGTGAATTGAACAAACAGGCAGCTAACTTGCTGGCTGGTCAGCCAGCCGCCACTTAAATGCTCTGCTCAATGGGTGCGGAGGGTAGGTAGACAATGGCAGTGGCGGCATATAATCAAGTGGGTTTCCTTTCTTATTTTTTGTTTGCTGTGGAAGCAGGCAGCGCAGTAAATCGGATTAGCCAAGAATTATTCTTGTTGGCATTTATTTTGGTTTTGTAGCGCGTACACAAACATATACAGACACACACACACACACACACACAAACCGCACTCATACATACGCACGCACAAACAGCCAGACAGCGCCCCGTCGAAATATCTTCGCATCTGGTGCATAGCCGCTGAGGCATTGTCCTGCCATTTTGACCTCGTCCTTGGACTTGCTGCATTGCGAGTGCGAATACAAATAAAATTAATGTCCAGTTTCTGTTTTGCTTTTTAAAACTTTTTCGCTTGTTTGTCAGTTGATGGTCTTTCCTTTGCTTTTGTCTTTGCCTTTTGTTTTAGTTTTTATTTTTATTTGCCGTTTTATTTGAGCGTAATGAGCCGCAGGCTCGGCCAAGTGTTGCGTGTGGCATTGTCAACTGGCTCCTGAGGCATCTTTAAATAAACAAGTACATTGGCTCAATCTTAAAGCCACAGCCACAGCGTTGCAACCACGTAAATCTATTAACACCTCACGCCCGATTCTAGCTTGGCCGCTCTACTGCTCTGCCGCAAAAGGTGTCGAAGTGTGCGGTAAGTGTAGCATTTTGTTTAAGCGGCACGTACTCAATGTGGCTGCCGAGCTCCCGCCCACCGCACTGTCCGCTGCCACATCCGCCACATCAAAAGCCAATCGACGGCGTTTCGAGTGCGTGCCCCTGCACACATAGGCAGCGACAGTGGGGGCAACTTTCACAA
This sequence comes from Drosophila virilis, assembly GCF_030788295.1. Lineage (NCBI taxonomy): Eukaryota > Metazoa > Arthropoda > Insecta > Diptera > Drosophilidae > Drosophila > Drosophila virilis. The sequence goes on along the minus strand of NC_091546.1, from coordinate 11,595,129 downwards.
CTAATTTACATACAGCTTCTAACGCCATACCTACGTGACCATGCAAATCACATGGCCGGTGGGTTAAATGTGCGCGTATAGTACTCAAAGTTGAAATGGCTTTAATTACAATGACACTAACTGAAAGTTGTTCATAAACGTAAGATTAATCTCGTTTAGGTGCAGAAGTAACAAAAATTTGACTATGCTACGTTCATTTTCCTTTTAATAGCCTACTCAGATATTAGAAAAAATCTAATGGGAGCACAGAAAGCACATTATGTTAAGTGAACGAATGGAGTTTGAAGCCTAACTTTCTTCAATATTAAAGTTCATTAAAGCTTCACCCTGGATAATTGAATGTGGCTTTCGCAACTCTTATGTAATACAATTACAGGTGTAATCAGGGCTTAATATATTTGAGCATTAATACTCTAATCATTTCTTTGACTTGTTAATCTAATATTTTATACTAATAATAATATTGTAATATTTTTACTAATAATTAAAAAGTCTTATTCAGCTTGTGTCATATGTGAATAGTTAGAGATCTGAAAAGGTGCCACCGTTCTGTTCTAGTGTTTAAATTAAACAGAGTGTTGGGGTGTTATTTTTGCCCTTAGCTTGAATAGGAAAAGCTTAAGATTGATTAAGACGTATCTATTGTCGAACACGAATGCCCCAGCACGTAACTGGAGAGGTTTTAAGCTTTTTATTTTATATGCAGTCAGACTGTTTGCGTGTGTGTGTGTGTGTGTGTGTGTATGTGGGTTCGTGATGGAATCACATCCATAAACGTTAATCGCTCACTTTTATGAAGTGTAATAAATTTTATGTTACACGTTGCCAGCAATTTAGTGCTGTCCAAAACTCAAACTGAAACTGTTTTGCTGTTGCATATTAAATTCTGAGGTAAAAGTCGGTATAGGGTGTAGTTTCTCTAAAAATATCTTTATTCATATTTGATTGGTACCCAAAGTTTTGGTATTTGGTTTGTGTTTTAAATATTTGGATTTCATTGGTTTTATCAGTTGATCAGATTTTTAGTTGCAAATAACATGAACAAACATTTACTGAATTTGTATATGAATATCATATAACAATCACATTAAGTGTATTTGATTTATTTGAATTCATATTTGCAATATAGTATATTAAAACAATTTTCACTGTGCTAAATATATATTTATATATGTATAACTGTATGTATATTTAGATACACACAAGTACATATATACGAGTTGACTAATAATAATTATAATTCCCAATATTATGAACTTTCTATCAATTTTTCTATAAATATACTCATAAATTTGTATTTTGGTGTTTGATTCATGCCTACAATAGAATATTTACTAAATAAGTAAATAATTACATTTGCAAACAATTTATTTACCTTTATTTTTATTTTGTGTATATCTTTTGTTGCATTCAAACAATTTACTATTAAAATTGAAGTTTAAATATTTTATTCGCACGCTTTTATTGTTGGCTTTCAGCTATTGAAAGTGGGCCCAAGCAATTGTCCAATGCTCAACATTATTTGATTATCTCATTTTGTGTATGCTGCAAATCGATTTCAATTCTTTAATGACTCTTAGCAATATTTAAATAAATTATTTGCCGTGATGTGCTGTGCCTTACATTAATATTCAATAAACGTGAGATACGAAAAAATTGAAAAAAAAGAAACTAAAAGAGGACTCTTGCGGAGAGTACTGAACAGAAGGATAGCCTTTAAAATTTTGCGTCATAATATGAATGGTATATATAATCAAAATTGGACTTATATTGTCTCATACTTAAATATAGAAATGGCAATTATCAGATCGTTATAATATAACGTCTGTAAAATATATATTTGAAGCACATTATGAAATATTCGGCTTTAACCGTTGTCTAGTTGGAATCATTTGGCAAAGAGAAACTGAAATATCGCTGAGTATTTAGGTTTAACAATCTCTTATGTATTTCCTTTCCATAGATACATGTGTATGATACTCCCGTTAATTGCCTTTAGGGCTACAGGGCGTATGAAACATAATAAAAGTATGTGAATACATCATCTAACCGAAAATATGCAGCGTATGTGTTAAATGAATGCATTTAAAATGCAACAAAAAAAGCATATATAATTTAATTAATCTTATTTGGCATCGCAGTGAATAAGCATGTTTGGCTTTAACTCAAATTGTGCGTTACACGATTAAATTGTAATTATAATGTGGAATATATGTAAGCATTACTATAGAAAACTAGTTTGAAATTTATATATGTCGAATTACATGTTATAATGACTAAGTGCGTTTTAATAGACGTGCTTTTTTTTTTAATATTTATTTAATATTAAAATTGATAGTTATACTATTTAACATGATTCTTAAAGGACTGACATTTTAAAGTTGTAAAAACTGAAAAGTTCTTTTTAATTATAATTTTTATTGGTCACTTGTTGCTTGATTTTAGGTACTGCGCACAGTTCAACTTTGTTGTTTTTGTCTTTAAATTAAACTAACGGAAACCTAAGGACTTTTTTGCTTTCACTGATGCTTGTAGTGTGTGTGTGTGTTTGTGTTTGTGTTTGTGTGTGTGTGTGTGGGTGAGTTAATAACATTTTATTTGATTGCTTTTTGTTCTAACACATGCTCAGGCCCAGGGACAGTTGCAGTTGCAGTTCCAGGGCAAGGTCTGGTACAGGCTTTTAATTTAATTACCATGCTAGTATCATTGGAGACTACGTCTAACCTTTTACCTTTTTACCAACCTTACTCAATGTCTTGTCTAATCTTAATGTTAACTGAACGGTAAGTGTATTGAAAAATGTGTTTTATAGTGTTTATATATAATAAATAACTTCTATACAGTTGCTACAATTTACGGGTCTAAAAAGTCTTAACTGCTTTGCTATATGCTGGATAAATGTTAAGGTAGCAATGACATTAGCTGTAAGTGTGTGCTGAGCTTTAAAGTTTTAGCTGGGTTGAATCGAAGTGTTTGAATTCAATAAATGAATCCCTATAGCTTAAAGCACAATTGAATTCCTTCAGCTAATGCCACTTTAACTTATTTAACTGCGATTTCAAATTTGGTATAACGCTTCTATAAACATTGCTCTTAGGCATACGGAATGCCAAAATCGAGAGCTTTTACATTAAATATGTATTGTATATGCAGCATAACTAACTTTGATTATACACAATTCCCCTAAATTTATACATATATATATATTTTTGTATATAAGTTTATGCTTAAATTTGTTTTGTATGGAAAGTCCGTTAACCTGTGGTTACAATGCTAATTGAGTGGTTTTACACTTAGGCTCTACAATTTCTGTGTTTAGCCTTTAATGGGCTTTACTTAAACACTAGTAATTGATACAAGTAGTGTGTGAGTGTGTGTGTCTGTGTGGGTGTGAATGTGTGACACTTATGTATGTGTTTAACATTTAAGATTAAACACTTTCGGCCTCCTCTCAGAGATAATTTGGGCGAGACATGCAGCATAGTAGACTCATGTTCTTGCATATATAATTCTGGCGTCGTTTTGCCGGCCAAGGAGTATTTGTATCCAGCGCCGCATTGCGTTCTGTAATTGCCAAAATGAAAGAGTCGCCCATATGTACATACAGAGTTTGATTAATGAATGTGTCACTGAAATGTGAACACATAAGTTCAAATAGCTGTTGGCAAGTTTGCGTGCCTTTTTATACCCTTGCAGAGGGTATTGTAATTTTGTCTCAAAATCTGTAATGCATAGAAGCAGATATCTTCGATCCCATACAGTATATATATTCTTGATCAGTATCAATAGCCAAGCCAATATAGCCATATCCGTCTGTCTGTTTTAATGCGAAATAGTCCTTCAGCTATAAAGCTTTCGTCATGAAGTCCCTCTTTCTGTTACACGCAGTACATATGTCGGATATCTTATAGCCGCCATAGGATCTATCGGTCAAAAAGTAGGTTCTTGTATGAAATATTTTTTTGTTTTTCAATATATCTTAACCATACTCGGTATTGACTATTTTCCATGTGCTTCTTGGATACACGCAAAGCATTGTGAAAAGGTTGGATCTGCAAGGGTATTAAGTCTTCGGCAAGCCGAATATAATCCTTCGTTCTCGTTTTGCTGTGTAATAGAATTTCGCTTGGCCTCCGGCTGGACCCTGGCTAAATGTGAAAGTGCAAAGTGCAGCGGCGACTGCGCAGTAAACTCACCCAAATATGCCTCGTGCTGCGGCATATACTCCTGCAACTCGGATAACAGCATGGCAATGTCCTGCGAGTCCTTTGTTATGCTGCATAATTCCTCCTCATTGAAATCGGGCGTAATTTGCTTGCACAACAGTATTTGGCTTATGACATTGCCCAGATTTGAGGGGCCCGCACGATTCTCTACAAAATGAACGCAAAATATCAATGTAAAGCTTCAGCTCAAGCGTTTACGTCCAAAAGTCAAGCTGCGAGAGTGTGCAATATTAAAGACAGCCCAAATTGGCCAACCCATTTGCCGTTAGTTGTGCACTCCTTTTGCACTTAACCAATGACAAAGAATAGTTTTCTCTTTATATACATTTTTTATATGTTGCACGGGCTTTGCCTGCATACCAGGAAAATAAATAAATTGGCATTTACGAGTATTTATTTGCCTCTTTTTTATGCAAACAATTTTCTTGCCGGCTTCTGCGTGTGTGTTATATGCGTGTGAGCCCTTTTGTTATTTTTTTGCTTCATTAGCTTTGTTTTTATTTGCCATCCGCACTCAAAACATGGCAACAGCACTGTTTTTATAAAGCGTGCATCAAATTGGATTTTATAAAGGCAGTCGTGAATGCATATTAATATCTTTGAATGTAGTAAAATGTTTTTAATAATCACACTAACACTTCTGATATGAAGTTAGGTAGGCTAGAAGCAATTTGCCAATATGATCGTTGAATAGGAGAGGTTAAGTTATGCATCAAGTGTCAAATATCGTTTTTATTAAAACACTTGTATTTAAAAAACAAATTGTAACCTTTAAAGAGTTCTTTATTCTTATGATATTGCCGATATTTGTCCCGTGTCCTGCCCTGTGAGCCATCAATTTTCGATTATCATCAATCAATCAATCTTCATCAGTGCAAATGTAGCTGGGGTAATTAAAATAATATTTGATATCTAAAAAATTGTCGTGTTTTATGCCACGTCGGAAATCCATTTATTTCATTATTCACCTCGACGTATACGCAATATACGTATGGAAAGTATCGCATATATTGCGGGAGTCGCAATTTTTGATTTATGTAAGCCGCAGCTTTTCGCTGGCATTGCACATTTTTAAACTTCCCCTACCCTGCGTTGCCTCTGAGGGCATATATATTTTTAAATATTACGCCCGTTCCCTTCGCGAGCCCTGCTCCTTTTGTGTCATCCACATGCACATACAACAGAATCTCAATTTCATAAGGCCTCGTTTTTGCATTATTTATTACATTTTCATTGCACGGTGCTGCATTTTTGGGTACTATGTGAATGCGTTGGCTGCCATAAACTGGCTGCAGCTAAAAACCCACAAAGCCACGACCCCGCCGAGGATTCTGGCCTCAGAAATTCGCATTGTAAATATTTGCATTTCCTTTACGCTGTTGACAGTTGCGGGCTTAACGGGGGCTGGTAATTAAAAAATTTATGGTCAGCAATTTGCGTTTTGGCATTATTGAAGTGCAGCCCGAACAAGGATCCGACGAACCAATCAGTCAAGGCCAAACCAAAGAGCAGGCCAAACTTTTGCACTCGCACGTTCGAGCTTCAACATGGCCAATGAATGTTGGCAATCAAAGCTCGTACAGTCAAGCGGAATGCAACTGCCAAATGGCAAACAATGGCTAAGCACTTGCAGCGCTTGTCCTGAATTGCAATGACAAATAAACAAAGCACATACACACACAGACACACCCCCATGCACACAAGCGCACACACACACCAGTTTAAAACACATTTTAAAGCCAGCTTACCATAATAGCCAGACATATCCATTGGCACAACTTGTATGAGCCGGTAGCTTTTCACCAGCTCACGTAGAAACAGCTGAGCCATGTAGAAGAGTAGCACCAGGTGTGGATTGTCGGTGAGTATGCCTTCGGCCATTGCGCTGAAAAATATAAGTAAATTCATATGCAAAGGGAAAATCTATGTGTTTCAACTTTCATAGCTAGGATGTGCGCGCATGTGTGTGTTTTGTGTGTTTTGTGGCACGCCAAATTGCATGCGGAAATTGAGAAATGAAATTTATATGAATTTGATGACATTTTTGTTATTGGGGTCATATGTGTTGGGAAAGGCAGTCACTCACTGGGTCAAATAAATTCATGGGGCCCAGCTCTAAGGCCATTGTCAGTAGCTGACTCAACGTACAACAGTTGATCATATTTATACTGGTAGCCAAATATGCATTGCAATGTGTGTTTGTTTGCAAAGTGTGTGTTTGTCCAGACATTTGTCAATATTTTTCACAAAAGTAAGAAATAAATATATAAACTATGCGGGTCTGTGTGGCGATGACACTGCTGCAGCCAGCTTTGAGCTCCAAAAGTGGCTAATCGCGTGTGACAACAACAATTCAGCACGATAGAATCTTTTACGTGCTAAAGTATATTTTAATTTTTAGTTGAATAAAAGATCTCTCATTTTGAAGCCTAATTGCAGTTCTTATCATTTGCAAATAATTAAAATGTACTGAATGGATCCTTGAGCTTCAAGAGACGCCAGCTTTAAGCTTAAATTCTAATTTATTGATTTTTAAAGTATTTCGAAGTAAGACCAGTTTTGAGCAGTATGAAAGCACTCTTGATACATACATCTAATCAAATTAGATTTAAGGCGCTCCCAAATCCCAAGTAATTTGCATTCTTTATGGCTAATATTTTAATTTTATGAACATAATCGTTTTGAATCGTTTATTTGGCATTTAAAACCCAATTATGCTACAGCTTTAGCTTAAATCAACTCTGGCGCAGAAAGTGGAATTGCTTCTTGAAATGCTCATAATTCAAGTAATGTTGAGAATTTACAGCTGTTGTATAATTTGGTGCTTAGTTGGGCATCCATAGTATTAATTCTGAGCTGTGACGCTCGGAGAGCAATTATGAAGCGACAGTCGACACATAAATACGATATAAATTGCCATAAACATATTTGCAGAAGCATGAAAATAAATTCAATTTGTAAAATTGCTTTTGCATTGCCAAAACCTAGAGGAAAAGGGCGACTCCAAATGGTGCTACTAACTAACAATTTATATTGAATTGTTTTGCTGGTCGCAAAGATACCCTGTGCCTTTAGTTTCCTGCCGCAGTACATCAAAATCAAATGTTGGACTACGGGAATTATTTTTATAAATTCCATCCAACATTTTTTTTTCGCAAGCTTAAGAAATATTAAAATAGGCATTCAAAATCGGTGTATCCAAAATTTGAGATCTTTTGCATGATGAAATTTTAATTTCATTTTGATACCATATAATTATGTTACACATATATTTATAAATATATATTATAATTTTTAAGATCTATGATTTACATGTTTAGTCTCAATCAGAGACTATGCAACTCCCTTGAGCCATTTATATAGTTACAGGGTATAAATACATTGCTGGAAATGAAAAATATATTTTACCCAAATTACCAACTTGTCGGACAAGCAGTTCGGGCGTCTGCTCAGTCCCTAATCCGTAAATCCTGAACCCACCCACAATACCGGTGAATATGGAATGTGTGGCCATGTCCTCTGCACAACTATCTTCATGGCCTTACACCCTCACCCCCTGTCGACGTCAACACCCATTTTTGCTATTAAAGCAAATAAATTACAAATTAATCTTACCTTATGGTGTCCCTGTTCATCTCTCACTTAGTGTGTGAGCCTCTGTGTCTGCCTGTTTATAGCTGAACCTAGTTAAAGCGATTGCGATTTGGTTTCGTTCCCCATGCAAAGGTTCATTCCTGATAACAGATTGCTGAAGGTGTGTGGCTAAGAACACAGAAATGCTGTTGCTTAACCCTCCAGGAGAGAGAGGGAGGCATGCCTCACATTGAAGAGGGATAATTATGTGAGTAGAGCATTTAATTGATGGCGTGTCCCGCTTTATTCGAAGTTAATTATGTACATTCGGGCAAGGCAATTCTAGCAGACGGAGCTGGGTATATTGATAATAATGAATTCTTGATTAGAACGATATGTTTTTAATCATATTTTTATCTCTATGAATAAAACTGTCTGTCCCGACTAATTGATTGACCCACTGACTGGCTGCTATGCGGTTCTCAAGAATTTATGCATGAGTTTGAGGCTTTCATGCTTTATACTTAATGAACGAAATGTGTTTACAGAAGTCTGTCGTCCTTCATAGAAGAGGAATCAAATAAGCGATAAATGAAACTTCAAACATGAAAGAAAATTGGGAGCAAACTTTATATAAATCTTTTTTGTTTACTATTTATCTGCGAATTCATGTGAGTACATTATTAGGAATACGAATACATTTATTTTCTCTTAAATTCAATTGACATCGAACCCAATTTCAAAAACCGACATAATAATGCTACATAATCTTTACTCCAAAAAGTTTGCTTTTAAGACTCTAAATCAAATGGTTGTTCCTGCAGACAGGAAGAGAGCTCTTACAAATGTACTTTATTTCTTAATTTTCTATAAATAACCATAAGGATGACCATAAGGAACAGACTTGAATTCTGCTGCTACTTTCCATTATTTCGTAATTGTGTAGCATATTGAATTAATAGAACCAACAGTTTTATGTGCTTAAAATATGTTTAAATTAATGTTTAAATTAATGCAGAGCGATTTTTTTCCTCAAGCTTCAAGGCGCTAACCGAGGGACAAGAACATATTTTTATGGTTTTCTATTACTTTCTTTGAACTGAAAGCTATCGCTCTGGCCTTGTCACTTTTTATCTCTATCTCTGTCTACTGTTCTGTTGTTTTCTCTGTCTGGTGCTTATCCGACCCGACAGAAAATGTATGCAAAAGTTCCACAAATTACAACAACCTTTTCAGAAAGCAAAATGACTGGAATGAGCTAAGTCTGCACACCATCCAAAAAACGAAAACAAAAACCCAAAATGCGAGAAATAAAAAAAATCACCAACCAAATGGATGTTGGAGCCGGGGACTGTCAGCAGCTGCTGTTGATTACAGTTTGGACGTAACTTTCATTTATTGCGAATAACAGTGAAATATTTTTTATTGTGCTGCGCTAGCTTCAAACTCAAGATGGGTTTTCTTTTGGGTCGCAAGCGCCAAAGAAAATGGCAAACGGCAAAAACGAGCTTTCCAACAAAAATTGCACAATTATGCGTTGAGTGAGGCAAAACTGAGAATTGGGGGAGCGAGAAATGCGACGTTCGTAAACTGCGTCTAACGTGCGATTTCTTAAGGCAATGCGTCTCGTCGGACAAATCGAAGTTATTAACTGCAGCTGCGACGGTGCTGTAAAACTCTTCGTGGTTTACGGCAATCGTAAAAGTGTAAAGAATCTGGCTACGTGACGACTCCACTCAATAATCGTACTCTTAATAATTTGGCGCTATTCTCACTAACATGACCGCAGCGCCCAGAGCCCAGAGAATCCGGCGTCGAGTGTCGAAATAACAAATAATATTGTTGTAAAACCCAGAAAGAGATGCCCAGCGAGGGTGTTCGACTGAGAGTTATCCTACAACAAGTCTTAGATATTAGCTAGATCACGTTTTCAAAGTTCTTTTGATAAGCACTATATACGCTGAGAGCATTATTGATTATCTAATGTATCCAATCAGGATTAATACTTATTTAAGTAATATAAAAATAAATGTTACTATGTACTACATTTACTTGCAAAGAAATATTTTAAGTTACCGATGTGTTAAATAATATTAAGGGATAAAAAATTCATTTGATGAGTTTCGAGAGAATTGTGAACTTAAATGTTATATGTCGAAAACAGTTTTTAGCTATATTAAATTTGTTAAATATTCTGAATAGTATTAAGTATATATATTCTCTACTTAATATATACTCTTTTTCCAGAGGATTAGAATGAATGAATTTAGCTAGTTTGGGTGAATACCTGTTCTTTTTGATATTTGAAACAAACTGGAAAAACTTGTGATCAAAATAACAACGAATAATCTACAGAGCAAGAACTGTATTCACTACCCACAATTCTTATGGCTACAGGGTAGTTAGCAACAGTGCCAGGAAATATGTATGTGTAGCCAGGCAGACATTTGCCATCGATGCAGTCTGCAAGACTCGACATTGACTTCGGTATTATGCCCTGTGGGATCCTGACCAGTCAGTTCCATTGTTGTGTATTGTTTGCACTGCAGTTTTCGTGTCGTCAAGGACACAGAAATATGACGGCGATGTGAGGACATTATTTGCAGAGGAAATGCGTTTAAGCCAACATGACGACTTTGGCTTGCCTTGGGCATTCTGATGAGTAACTGGCTGTCAAAACAGATCCTAACGATAACAGTTAAAACAAAGTCAGCCAGCGACAGTAATTTAGCAACAACAAACAGCTGCTGCACATAACTGTTAGACAAACACGAGTATACAAATACACAACAGCAACAACAAGTACAATATGTGAAATGAGCGCAGTAGATCAACAGTTGGACGAACGGGAACATGCATACGCAACGTTGTACATCAAGAAATGTGTTTGTGTACGGCCGAGCAAACAAGCAAACATGCAAACAACTATCAGTCACTTAAGCAGTTGGCCAAAGTGCTGTCTGCTCAGGCAGGTGGAAGGAGCAGCAGGGCCAGGTGCCGGAAGCTGGCGGAAGATGCCAGTAGCTAGCGGAAGGCGCTGGAATGTGGAATGTAATATCTGCTGCTGCATCAAGCTAACTGCGTGGGCTACTTGGGGTAAAAGCAGACTTTTCTTTTTGCTTACCTGGCTGAGCGGTATTATAACTTGCTCAGACTGTTTGCTCACGGGCATTCGCTATGCCGTGTAATACCTATTGAAGTTTGGCATAAATAGGAAAACTTACATCGAGCTTTGAAGCGTTGGAGACTTAATGCTATGCAAGTATGTGGGGAAAGGCTCATAATGTATAAGATATGAAAATAGGCAAAGCGTATAAGAAATTCTTGACCTCATATTTGATGAAAGCTTGATTTGTGAAAATATATATAGAAGAACAAAGCACAAAAAAGCATAAAAACTAGTTAAAGTTTGACAAAGTTAAAGGAGCTTTTAGTTTATAAAGGGGAATTTTACAAGTTATAAGTTTCATACATAAAAAGCATAAATAAATTATCAGCTTAAGAATTCTTTAAGCAAAACTTCTTTTGTTTGGTTAGAGTATATCAGCTTCGGCATGTGTTACACACGACAAGTACCTACTTAATTTTTGTGTGCTGCGTTTTTTTTTTCTCTTTTGTTTGCTTTTGTGACTTCGGCTGCCTCACATGGTGCGGCATGTGTTTACAAAACATAAAAACAACAACGAAACACTGTCAGAAAGTTTAGTCTGTGTCATTGTCAAGTTTCGCTCAAAGTTTTTCCAACGCACACTCTCACGGCACTCCGCCCTGCCCCCATCCCCCTTGCTTCGGCAGCAAATACTTTTTACTTTATTGAACTTTTACTTTCAATTTAACTTTCTGGCTTGGCGCTTTGATCTGTCGCCGCTGTCGCTGCTGCTGTTGTCGCTAATTCATTGCCATCGCTCATACGCCGAGTGCGCCGCAGGGTAGCTCGACGGGACGCTGCTGCTTGTCGAGTCTTTCCTCCACATTTTTGCCAATTTAAACCCAAAAATTAATTGAAATATCTTGTGTCAGCTTTAATGACGTTTTTTTTCTTTGTATTTTGCCTTTCCTATTGTTATTATTTCGCTTGGCTTATAGCCAAAGCCAATCATCAATTTCAACTGCCGAAAGTTGATTTTTTGTTGGTCCCTGCACTTTTTAAGCTCAAGTTACCAAAGGAAAAACGAGTATATTTGTTTTTCTTTAGCAATGTTTTTTATGCTCCTGTAAACATTATTAAAGCTGGAGCCCCATTTTTGGTAAATACAATATATTCTCCTATGTCCACTAACATTTTATCTTTTAATAGCCGCTGATCCAAACAGAGTAAGTATAATTTCACTATGAACAGTGTACTACACAGTCGGGTGAGTTTTGTCTTTTTGTTTTACATATACAAAAAATACAATAACAAGTACAAGTGCTCGCTTTTTGAGGACTGACATTTCTGCTGTGCTGCAGTGACATTTAAAGCGTCTGCTCAATAATAAATCACACTGTCATAGGGTGTTCTTAAAAAGCAAATAGCAGACATCCCAACACATCCACACTCTAACCCTCTCGCCCTCTCTCGTTCACACACACGATTGACAGTCTGTTCTATTGAGTTTGTGACTGAAATTACAAAAAGAAAAGACAACAAAAAATGCTTTATGTATTGTGTATGAAATTTCGCTCAAGTTGTTTTTTAAAAAGTTGGCTTTTTTTCTTCTTTTCAGTCAGTCTTGAGTTTTGAAGTTTAGGCAGGGTGTGATAATGGCGCATGTGTGACAGCCACATGGGAATTCATTTTGTAACAATTTATGCTTCAACGACAGCATAAATCAATAACTTGAGCGTCTATGAGCGGCTTAGCTGCCAAATTCTAAATGCCCTCACTGGTTATAGCGGAAAGAGTTCTTTATTAAAATTGAAATATATTATAAGCTGCTAATGGAAATATTCAGGAACTATTCTGTACTACTTACTCTTAAAGCTCTGGAGCTGCTAGTCGCCCAAACAATTTAGAATACCCTCTGTGGACCTAATGTAATTCTCAAGCGATTTAAATGCCTTATCGCAGTTCCTTACAAGTTTTTGGCATGGAAACGAATTTAAGATCTGATTGAGTTTTGCAAGTTCTCTTTCCAATAAATGTTAAGCAAATGCTTCAAGCCATATATTTTCTTTTATTGCGTTGTTGATTGGTTCGAATGCTTTTTGTATAACGGCTTGCTCATTTCCCAAGCAAAGGGACTACATACTCCCACACACACAGCCCCACACATACAGTTTTTTCATCAACAGCTTTAATGAAAGAAATTGCATGCGTGTTCTGTTGTGCCCGCAGCTCGTAGTAAACAAAATGTTATTAACTTTTTACTCTGTGTCCGTGGCCCACGGCAACTGTCCAAAAAGTTGAACCCAAGCCCGGCAAAACACATGCTGCTAAATTATGCAGCATCCGAAATTGAATTTCAAACTCAAACGCCAACCGGTACTAACTCATTTCAGGAACTCAAGAGCTGACTCGCAGTTGGAGTCGAAATTAGTATGGGACTGCGACAGTGCCTGCCAGAGGTATGCCAACAGCGACAAATTGTTATTTATGTTATCCCTTTTGCATATACGGGTACCTTTCCGTGGGTAGTCCCTCTTGTAAATTTGACTGCAATTAAATTTGCATACATTTTCATAAAATGTACGACTTTAAAAGCTTTTTCAACAATATATAGCAAGAATGAAAATAAGCGTGCTCGATTGGAAAATACCCTGCAAGCACACATCAATTCACATATAAATATAAAATTACATTTTTTTTAAATCTCGATAAACCTATATAACTTTTAAGATATGTGATAAAACATATCAGCGAAAAACTTAAAATATTTAAGTAAACTTTAATATCGAGCTGTGCAGATCGAGTGCGTGATATACTAATTTAAATACCCTTTCACACCCTTTTTTTTACGAGAGGGTATTAAAATGTTAGCCGTAAAATGTCACACACATGTTGATGTTTATGTTTATGCTAATGCGATGCGTGTTACTTGGGTCTACAATGGAATGAGGTCGGGTTGGCATGGTCTGATAAGTCTATGATGGTTCTTAGCTTACCTCTTGACCTGTGGCATAAGTATCTGTGCCGTGTGTTTGAATGCCTCCACACAGGTGCGTCGCAGCTTGCGTATCTTTTCGCGCAGCTCGGGGCAGTCCTTGGCCTGGCCGACATGTATCAGCATGTCGCGGAAGAGCGCCACATGGCTGTTGATCTCCACGATGAGCTGCAAGTGCAAGGCAAATGATTTAATTTATGCCAGCATCGGTTCAGAAGCGCTTTAATACAAAGTTCATGCTTAATTTATGCCAAGTCCTCTATTGGCTCGTTCGAATTGCACATTATACAGTTTAATTTATGCAGCCGCAGCAAAAATACCCTCAATATACAGAGCCGCAGGCTCAACAATATTTTTTGGCCTATTTCCTGGAACGAGCCGCTGTCGTTTATGTAGCTGGCGGGGGGCGGCTGAGGCAAATAAATCGAGCAATCGAGCCTAATTTTCTAGCCGCTGGCCAAATCGGACTCGTAAAAATTAAAATGCCCAACAATGCAAAGCCGTTAAAACGAAAGGATGTAGCTCCTTTCATAGCTCGTCTTTTGTTTATTTCCCTACCGCCGGAGGGTATATTTACGAACAAACATAATTATGCTCATTAAAATTAACCATTGAAATGCAATGAGGGAGTAATAACATTTATACAGTCAAAGCTGAGTTTTGGCTGGGCAAGCACTTATCTTATGGTCTATATATAAAATACATTTTTAACTCTTCTGATAATATGCTTGCCTTTGTTCTAATAAATATTATTTGTTAACTATTCCCATTTTGCTGGAATTTTAATTCTTTCCAAGAAGTCGTTGATCAGCTCAGGGTTTGATTCTTACTCATATTTAAATATGCCTATGTCCTCTCTATTATGAAGTTGAACAATACTGTCCCCACTTGGTTACTTTAGTGCTTGTTGTTGTCTCTTTGTACAAATATCTTGAAAACACTACCCAATAAAAAGTTTATTGTCTCTTTTACAACTACATTTTATAACTTTTTGTTGTCCTGTATGTGAACTTATATTTACAACTGTTTCTTGTCATCAGTCTTAGCACTACAAAAATATTTTATTATTCTCCATGGTCACTAAAATGACATTTAAATAAGTCCTTACCCCTTATCTTCAGTTTACAAAGCTTAAGCCCAACTGACTTTTCTTAACAAAATTTGTTTACTCCATACTCACTTTTTTAAATTAAAACATTTAAATTAACTACTCATTCAATTCAATTTACACTTTATTTCAGTGGCATGTCAGTAGAAATACCATTTATCTCTTCAACGACATAAAACTATAAATACATTTTCATAAATTTATCTCATTTTAATCATTTTTTGTTGGTGTTCGCCTTTAGCAATTTGTTTTGCCGCTTGTGAGTATTTTTAGCCAAACAAGAGATTAATTTCGCAAATATATTTCGTACAAATCGACGTGGGCAAAACGTGAGCATGTGCGCCACGCTCACTCACAAATGAGCCAGCAACGCGTTCAAATATTTATGACTGACTCTCCACGCAACGACAACAAAAACAACAACAGCTACATCAACACATCAGCAGCACTGGCCCAAAAATATACCTTCCTGTTATCCCCTCCCGTAGCGGCAGGCACTTCATTTAAAACGCGGCGTATGCGTAATTTTAATAATCCTCCAACGGCTGACGCCGCCGGCGAATGCAAAGTGAATTTTGTGGCTTGACTCAATTTGAGCTGACAGCTGTGCGGTTGTCAGAGGGCAAACATAGAGAGAGAGAAAGAGAGGGAGAGACACGCAGATTACGGGCAAGGGCCTTATGTCTCGCTATGAAATATATGCATGATTAGTCATATTGACAATGGCATGAAGGCATGTCGGAGGGGTGGCAAAGGGAAGCGTTGCACAGGCGGCAGCACTTAAGCAAATTGCTTATTAAAAGTACCAAGTTCTATGAAATATTCTAGGCGTAAAACTTTCGCCAACTAGGCACAATAAAGGCATTCGCCTGTGTATGCGGTAGGGGCGTGGCACTGCCATTGCTTTGTAGTCAATCAATGGCAAAATGTTGTTGGGCCAGCAGCTGCTGTTGCTGTTGCTGGTGGCTGTGCAACATTTTATTGGTTCTCATATTGGGCGTTTCCCTTGACTGTTGACATTTGGCAAAGCTGAGGCTCTAATTGCCCAAAAGCTGCCTTAACGAAGTACGAGTCTAGTCAGAGCAGCCACCAAATGTCAAGAAAGTCTGTTGCGTTTCAGAGCCTGCAGTAGTGTGTATTTCTGTGAAGAATACCCTTTAAATAGAATCCACCCAACTTTTTATATGCAAACAAATTTATGAAGAGCAGTTTCTTAGAAAAAGATAGCGTTTCTATGAAATATCACGAACTTTGACAACAACAAAGGTTTCTTACAAACTCAAGCGTGTGACTGTTGTAGTCGTAAATTTAAACACCTATGATTTCCGATGAATGTAAAACCGAAATGTATTTACAACTGCACACTGTGATGCATAATATTTGAATTCACGACAAACGCTGTAAAACTTATATTTTTTAGTTTTTGTTTTTAGTTTTTTTTCTCAACCGTACTTGTAAATAACATTGGCCAAAGGATATTTTTGTGTGGGGCAACATCTCGTGTCTGGGATTCGAACCCTCGTTGCTGGGTGGCATTACATCTACTGACTATAATATTTGGTACGGAACATTCTCTAAATGAGCTTAAAATCGATTTTATTATTAAAAAATTTTAAGAGTATAATAAACCGAACTGTCTATATATACGACTATCTGGGCTAGGATAAAATTGTTAACTATGATAATTATAATAGTTACACTAATCATTTTTTCATCTATAATTTGGTATAGAATTCGAATCCAGAAACTCACTAAGGTAATTTATATTTAGATAGTTCGCTTTATTTTAATTTGCGACCTAATCGACTGTTATGGTAATGATCAATGATCAAATTAATTATAATAAAGATCTGCAACATACATTTCACAACTATTTAATACTCTTTGGTGGAAATTTAAGCCAACAGGGTATAGCAAAAAGCGTGGACTAACCCTGAAAAAAAGTCGTAAACACGCTCACAGATGTAAGCCACACACGCATAAATTTTATATGTAGCTTAAATCTCAGTTGAGATAAAGACACAAACACACACACACACACACAGAAAGAGACTCGCACAAAGTAGCAGGCAACACACACATGCAAATCCCCAATGTAAACGACTGCGGTTCGCATAAAAAGGGACTGCACAGCCCCTAAAAGAACAGCGTTAAGCCAAAAGACAAGCCGGACCCCAAACTAGGAAAAGAAAAAAACCGAAAACCTCCTGCGAGCACATTTCCGAAATTACCTGACTGGCAGCTATTCAGCCATTCACAGTGCCAGGCGAGTCGCACACAAGCCCGGCCAAAAAACTGGCCAACATAAAAACACGGGCTGCGCGCAAATTGAATTCTCCAAGCGCTGTCCAATTCCATGTACACAGCTACCGCAAATAGTTTTGGTACTCAACGCATTTTTCCTATAATGGAAAGCAGCAGCTAAAAGAGATTTACGTGTTGTAGAAGCTGCGGCTTGCATATTCATGCGCCATTGTTTTGTTTTTTCTATACAACAGCAAGGACAACAACAGTTACAAGAAGAAAGAATGGCTATAATCGGCATGCCGCAGATGAGATACCCTTTTAGACAATTAGCTCGGATTTGATACGAATTCGCAGAGATATTAAGAGAATAATGTATCTCGTTATTGCAGAGTAAGCTCAAAATATTATGGAGAAAAGAAATTGATAAAAAATATCTAGAATATTAAAAAAAATATTCTTACATTCCAGTCCTATCGCAGCTATATTGAAGATGAATCGGCCGATTCCAACTTATGTCAATTACTTTATTAGAATGGAACTTCTAATGGAAGTAGCTTTAAGACTGTGAATCTAGTTTCATAGAAACACACAAATGGACGGACGAAAATATCCATTTGCCTGTTGATACTGATTAAGCATACTTTATGGTGTCTGAAATGTCTCCCTCAGTGCGTAACACATTTGTGCTCAAAATTATAATGCCTATTTGAGGGTATAGGAAAAGCAACAAGAACTACATAAGTTGCTCAACATTTGCTTCAACAGTTGAAGCGGAAAATTGAAAAACAGCTGCCGGCGCTTGTTCCTTTTTCTATGCAAATACAAAAGCATAAGGGAAAATGGCAGGCGAAAAGAAAAGAGGAAAAGTGCATGTGTGCTTGTGTGGCCAAAAGAAAGCTCACTCGTCCTAAAGTGTAAATCAGCAAATACATGAGCAATGCCAGTTGCCAGACAAAGACGGGAGAGCGAGAGAGCGGAGCAGATAGCGGGACGTTGAACAAGATGGCGGGGCAGACAAAAAGTGAATCTAGGCAAAGTGAAAGCGGAAATTAAAATTGCAATACAAAGCACGACGCGGTGCAACACGAGACAAAGGACTGCCTTGCATTTGTAATGAAGTAGATAAGGATGCGGATGAGTACTTGGGTGGGGATTGTGGGCGGGTTTTAGTTTGCGGCGGGCACATGGCAAGTGGTTTAGATGCATTCACAATGTTTTTTGCACGCCTATTTTAGCCCCTCAGGGCCAATGCATACTACAAAACACAACGAACTGCGCCGCCTACAAAGCATTAGTGAACACTGGCATTGCTTTTATTTCGTCACGTTCCCTTTTACTCTTTCATTTCCATATCACTTTTTATGTGTGAGCTGAATTGTGATAAATATTCTGCAATAACATGATTATTTTTTCGTATCTTAGATAATGCAGATAAAGCTGAAACAGTTGACACATTGCAACATAATTAAACGTTATATTATTATTTTAAAGAAATGTCTAGGGTCAGCTGAAAAGTAATGCCAAAATATTTATCTTTGCTCAAATTGATGAGAACTTAGATTATAAAATTGGAAAAAATTTATGGCAAATAGGATTGTGTTTTTTGGGTAACTTGCCAAGAATAAAATGGCTATTTCCCATAAATTTCCCCAATTCATATGCCATACTCATATATCATACTCAAACAGTAATTGTCCAGACCCATTTATTTTTACAAATTCATTTTTTTCACATAGCTTACGCCTTCGAATTCTCTAATGATATTTTATAAGGAACTTTGAACTTTCCATTCAATCTGATCGAAATGTAAAATAGACATGACATGTTTTCGCATCTTTCTGGTGGTGGGTGGTCGATTTTAAAATCAATCTTTCGGTGTTACCTTCTAAAATATGGCTATGCAACTTATTCCAGTCAAGAACCAACATGTGGAAATAAAGTAGAAAGCGTTTCGAGGTATACAAGTATATGGTAGTTGCTGCAACAGCGGCAGCACGTGGCATTGTCCAAGTGCAATATCCGAGAGCTGCGGGCAAATGTTCCTGCGCATGGCTTGAACATAAATAATGTGAAACATTTAGGGGTAAGAGGAGAATGTGAGTGGCAAGCAGCTGATAAAAGTGTGTGCTAATGCGCTTTTCACATCTGTTGATATGGTCGGCCTGGCGCACACTAATACATAGAAGCGCACACAAAGTTGGCAGGGTTAAGGAAAAGGCATTAGCCAACAAGTTCATCTATGGCATAATTACAATCGAACTGCCAACTGAGAACTGGCAGCAGGCAGCAGGCCGGAAGCAACCAACTAGTCAACTGACTAACTGCCTATTCAACCAACTGGCAGGCGGCCTTCACATCGAACACTAAAGGCCCTCATAATGGCCCACTCAAAGCCGCAGAGCTGCTCAAACGCAACAACGACAACAGCAACAGCAACACCAACTGCAACTGCAACAATACAAAGTGCAATTGGACACACGCTGGCAATTGCAAGTGTCCAAGTTTTCAGTGGGTGTGCCATGCTGTGTGTGCGTGTCTTGTGTGTGTCCATCGAACAACTGTGCGAGCAATAACAAAAGGCTGGGGACCAAGTGTCCAGCAGTTGGGTTTCAAATGCTCAGCCAGTACATCGTGAAATACTAAGCCACATAATGCCACTTAAGGTCATTAGGTATAGGCCAATTGGCAATTATGTATATATCATAATCAGTCTGCTCTGGACTGTGAGGAAAATATAACTTTATTTAAAGCGAATAGGGATTTTACATAAATCTTTAAGCATGCAACACAGTAAAAGTATGATTGTATTATTATTTTAATTATATTTGTTTTTAAATCAACGATTCATTTGATAAAATTCTGAATCGATCGTTAACTATATATATAATGTTCATAAGTTCACTTCAATTCCTTTAAGCTTTAAGTGATGTGCGGCAACTTTTCCTTACTTAAGTTTGGACACACAGTTAAAGCAAATTAAACACATATTCCTAATGCAGCTTTTACTGAGGTTTCGAGGTTTACTTTGCGCCACTTACGGCAAAACTCATCTATCAACCCTTCCCCTTTGTTTTATACATTCAAGCAACAGGGGCTTAAGTCTTATCTTACCGACGATTATAGCATCCATTTGGCACTTTAGGAAAATAAGAGCAAAGAGTCGTAAGCCTGAAATCGATAAGATGCTTGTTCGGCGTATGGCTGATAGCTTGACTTGCGGTTGTCTGACTGACCTCTTAGTGATTGTTGGCTGCTTACATTTCCATGTCACGGGGCCGCAGAATGAGCTGAGATATCACACTCCATAGCAGGCTATAATGACAATGGGGCAAGGCACGACCATTTGGCCCATACTATTGGGCTGCTTAGCTTACATTATCAATCAAGCTGACTGACAATCAACTATCAAATAGGGCAGTTCGCTGGCTACTGCGCATTTACCTTCTAGTCGTACTGAAAGTGATACGAGTCTGTTCTGGAACGCAATATCCCATCTAGAGCTGCATACGCGTATCATTTGTATCTATTTGTTTACTTGGGCATGTATGCGCCTTGAACACGATCCTTTGTTTGCGTTCAGCTCACAAGGCACTTGCAAAAAAAGGGTATAACCACTATACAGACGCACTACGTGTCTAAAGAGTTTTCATAAATACTAGGGAAAACATTAATCATAAATAATAAAAGTTATTTTAAGAATGGGAAGCAGAGGGTTTAATAGTGGGCATGCAATCACTGATAATTAAATAGCTTCGCTTCTAATAACATCACATCGGGATTCGATTCGTCGAGTCGCAAAAATATAAGCCATAAATAAGTTATTGAAATATTACCAGCAAAAATAATACAACTGGCCCATTATAGTAGATAAATAAACAATTAAATTAAAATAAAAAAATAAAGAAACGACTCAATGTGGTTTCAGAACCATAAATCCAAAATGGTTAATGTAATTGCTTTGTGGTCAGGAATATGAAAGGGCATTTCAATTGAGGCATGCATATCCACACTACCTCGCCTTTTTCCACTTATAACTTTCCGCTGTGCGGCTTTATATCCAGACGGCGACCCGCATACGCAATCCAAATTTATTTGTCCTTCAAACATTTTTGCACACGAGCTGTCTGACAAATGCTCGCCGCTAAACTTAAGCATAAGTTTTGAGTTTTTTTCGCACGCACACACAGAAATTGGGGCTTTGTACAGTGACCGTTAAATGTTTACACAAACATGCCATATATTATTTTTGAAGTTAAGTAATGAAGATGTATTGGTGGTCTTTACAGTTGTTGGTGCTGTTGTTGTTGCGTTTTTAAGGGAGCACTTGCGCTTATTTAATGAAAATTGGTTGTAGTTTTTGCACGCACACACTCACAAGTGTCACGCCCCCTGCTGGATACACAAAGCCGTCGAGAGAAATTGCAATGGCCATACAAAAATTATTATTTCCACACTGGCAAAGGCAGTGAGCATTTTTTCTTGAGCCATGGCTCTCATCACAGTCAATTCGCCAGTTGCCACGTTGCTGTTCTTTCAAAAGCAAAAACATGTCAAATGTTGGTAGGGATGGGGGTGGAGGTTGCGCGTTGGCAGTTTGGGATTAGACTCTAAAAAGGATAGCGGACAACAGAGCCTTTTACAAAAGTGCTTCATTACTTTGCGCAACAGCTCGCGAGAATATAATGAATGGCAATAAACGTGTTTCACATTTTCTTTTTCGCTGGACCGCTCTGAATTTTCCGGCAGCATTTTTCACTTGCTGCCCGGCAGCCATCCCTCTTAAAATGTTGTACATTACATTTCCACACTCGACACCGGAGAAGGGTAAAGCGAATTCATATATGAATGAAATATGCCTTCGTATGCCTCTGGAGTGCAATACTTATCGCAAGTGCTGAATTTTTATTATATATATATTTTTTTTAATGTAAATTAATAAAATCTCTTACATAAAACTTTTTACTATGTTTTTTTTTTTTCAGCTGCTGTCACATATGGAAAGCTTTTTCTTTATCTTGTGATACCTCTGAAGAGGAAATTATAATTTTGTCATGAATCCTGTTACACAAAGAAATATTCCCGTCATATATTCTTAATCAGATCCGATCTTACCCCTATATCATATAACGGGAATGGAAATAATAAGTCAAAAATAAAGTTACATTTTTGTCAAGATATCTTTTCCCAACTCGACATTTGTTTGTTTCACTTTGGTCCCAATTAATGAGCCAAATCTTATGAATATATATCTTCTAGCTCACATAACTGCCAAGCTGTAAAACATAATTCCTAAAAGGTATTTAACATTCGGCGTACCGCAGAGACACGTTATTTTCTTTTAAGGTTTTTTTTTTTTATTTTTCTTTAATGTTATTTTTTTTATTTTGCTGAAGGCGGATGCTCACAGCTGCTGCTGCAACAGCGAATATTGCAAATTATTTGCCGCGCTGATTTCAAGTTGCTTTTTCTTTGACTTTATTGCAACTGCCAAGTTTAATTGAAGGCCGCTGCAATCAGCTTTCAGCAAATCGCTGCGCTGCGAGAAGCAGCTGAAAACGCATTTCCGCTGCCACTGTTAACGGATCTTCAAATTAATGTTGCATAAGTTAAGGCGCGGGCAGCTTAAAATGTCGCCAACAGCATTGAAACCGTTAAGATGATTTATTTCGAAATTGATTTGGAATTCATTTTAATCTGTGCACAAAAGATAGTTTTAAATTAAGAAAATAATGGAATTCTATATGGAACTTCTTAGCTCGACTAACAGTAATCCTAACTTTATGAGCCCATTAAATACACACACATGAATTGTGTGTTGAAAGCTTACTTAATCTTGATTAAAGTTAACTAATGGAAAATTTCCTAAGAAAATATAACTTTTATATATGTCCACGCTCTTTTTGTGGTTATACGGACGGACGGCCGGAGGGGCGGACAAACGGACGGCAAGCCGAACGTTGGACAAACCCAATAAAATCTTTTCGGATTGTAAACGATTATGAAAACATTGCGATTAATGGTAATATATCTATAATAAGAAACTTACCGTGTTCAAATTGGTAACCTTATCCAATTCGACCGCTGTGCTGCCGCGATGATGATGCAAATGATGCAGGTGGTGTGTCGTCAACATGTTGTTGCATTCAACGGGACGCACATAAGTCTCGATGTGTTGGATATCGTGATTTGATATGCCGGGCGCCGGCTAAATTAAACAATCCATCAAGTGCAACACCGGCGGCCGGATACGGATGTGGTAACGAGCTCAGCTTCAGTTGCAGCTACGGCATCGAGGCATAGGTAGTGCGACGGGATATGGGGCTCGGGGCACGGAAGCGATCACACAAATTTCAGCTTGTTGCACTTAACGTCGCATAATTCAAATCACATGAATAGCATGAATTTTAATCCACCTGTAGGGGACGGACAAGAAAGATTGAAATAAAATTGAGAACTTAAACACGCGACACCTGAATGCACCGACACGGCTCTTTGCTGCCGCAGGTGCCACGGGTGGCGGAGGGGGCGCTCACGCCGTTATCCGGCACGTCACATTGCGTGCAGTTGATTTTTTGTTCGACAGAATTTTATTTGCAAATTTGCGAATCACGTAGGGAATTTTCGGGCCGTCACTTTTCGCGTACCGGAAGCGACAGTTGCCAACCGCTTTTGTCGCATTTTGGGGGCTGAGTTGGGGCGTGAACACTTTATTTGGCTTTGAGTGGCAAAATTGCCAGTTGCCAGCCTTAACATGACTGCACCGCGACGAGGAGCCAGTTTCAGGCTTAACTATGAACTGCGTTGCATTGTGGCCTTGCGGCCTTGTGGCGAGCATAAATAAACAAGCAGTCAGCAGCAAGGGTCGAGGCTCAGTCAGGCTAAATGAAATTAAATTCTGCCCTATGAAAGGTACGGCCCTGCTCTGTTGTCTATATCCAAGTGGTAGCTAACTGGCATCTGTCTGACCTCCGTTATTACAGACCCAACGCGCTTGTTTGCATGTAGTACAATAAAAGTACATTTAAAAGGCAAGAGCACATACGTATCTGAGGATTGGCGAAGATTGAATACCCTTATATTGAATATACTTGTATATAATTTTAAAAACCAGTTTTAAACTTAAAACAAATTTGAAATAGAAAACTATCAATAGTATCAAAAAGGGTATTTCATTTCTCTGCAGAGGTAGTTACCTGTAGTTGCATGATTGCAGCAGTGCAAGCTTCTAATAATAAGAGGATTTCGCAAGGGGCGTATGTTTTTAAATAAATAATAGAATATACCGTGCGTCTGAAATTGGTTTGTTGGATACCCGTTTTCCGGTCGGCTGCCTTTTCAATTATACTAGCTAATTATACATTTATCTTATTATAGAGAGTGAGTAATATACTTAGGAAAGGGTTCGTGAATTTTTAAATAAAGACGTTTTTCTTGTACATTATTGCTAGCTGAATTCCAAACAGAATACAAATTTTAAATGTTCGGATTGTTACATAATATGTAAGACTTGTATAACTCGATATTTTTTTCTTATGACAAATATCCTTTTTATCCTTTTAAGACCTGAGACAATTCGATATTAAAATTTGGACGATCTAACATCTAACGTTAGCATACTTTAGATTATATATCATATTTTGCGTTTAATAACAAAACGAGCATGCTCTTTTAAAATGCCACAGTAGAATCAAGATTTGTGGTTAGAAGGCAAGTGCAGTAGAGTGCTCGGAAATGGCAGAAGTAAACCAATAATTCATGGAAATACCTCATGAAAATTGTTTGTATTTTTAGCGTTTGTACAGAGATATAATTTAACAAATGGTAAACAGTTGAAGTGGTTGGGTTTTAACTCGTCTGACATCTACGAAAATAGAAAAGAAAAGTTATAGAACTTCACCCGATTCATATTTTTAAATAAATTACAATTAATTTATTAATAATATAAGTATTGTTAAAATTGATATTATTTCTATTTAAAATGCAAATTGTTACACAAACTATTTGCTTGTTGTTTATATTGTAGTTGGATTATCCTTACGATGTTATCCTAAAGCTGATTAACGGACAAACTTTGGCTGATAAGAAAGTTGGTTTAGCATCTCATTTCCGGACAGGGGCTTTTAGGTTTAATGTCTGCACGGCGCGTGCTTCGCATGGAAATGTAAATGGAAATGAAAATGTGTCTCATTAACCCCCGTTGCGTTGGAAAATATGCCGCGAAAGGATTAAACGGCGCCTGTAAAGTGCCGCGAAGGCTATTAAAAGGCTTCGCAATATAATTAAATATTTAAATGTATCGCTCTTAGTACTTATTAAATATTAATGCGAATATTATGAAGCCACCACTCGCTCTTTAATCACCTACAACTGTCTACTATCTGCTGTTTTTATTATAATTTCATTTTATTGTAAAGAGCAGCAGCCATTTAAGTGGCACACTTAAAACAATTTGTTTCGCATACCCAACATTTCTTATCAAACTTACAACCGCACAGCTTTGTCTGTGACTTGTCAGCGAAGGCAGCCAAAGTCAAGCATAAGCCTAGGGGGCTTTTTCATATGTGAAGTACGCGCACAACAAAATGCCACAATTGTGCAAAGTACTCGGAAAACCTTGTCACAACAACCAGCTAGAAAAATTCCTTTGCCATGCTCAAGCGTGAGTCTCGGATAAAGTCAGAGCCAGATCCTGAAACTCATTAGCCTTGTTACAAAACAAGTAAGAATATTTAATGAGAACGGTTCACGACGTACCGATACCGTGTACGCAAAGCAGACATGAGACTCAGATGTTTTCAGATATATCTAAAACGAACCAATGGCAAAGCTCTTATGGGAGCTGACAGATGCCTCGACTAATCATGAAAATGAATAATATAATATATATAATACTTTTTAGAGTTGGGGAGATTTAGGATCCTCTACACAACTATATATTACCCCCTTTGTCAGCTTTTATATGTAATGGGTGTATAAAAGAGACACAAGGACAGTTACGACTGTGGCTCCAAATTGGCCTAATTTGTATTAACTATTCATGTTTAAGTGTGTGAATGCAAATGTGAATGTGCGCACACTCGTAAACACACACTCAATAATTCAGCGGCTGCGTTATTTAAATAATTTGAACAAATTTGCGATTAACTCAAGCATTTGCCATGTTGAGATTATATTTTTTATGTCTGAGCTAACAACAATGTATTAGCACTTCATAAAAATGGGTTTGTAACTGAGGAAAAAGTTTATTGGGGCTTTTTAACATGGCAGATATAGTTGACAACCAGTGAGTATGGGTTGTCTGCAGGGCACCTATTTGGCTAAGAACCGTTAAATAAATATTAGGAGTATTAAAGATGATGCCAAATCTTCAATAAACAATTATTTCATAGAAGTGCAAGCTTAATAAAAACCCTTCTAAACATTCGTTATTTAATAACTTAAATAATTTACTTTTAATTTGCTTAAATACGAAAAAAAGTTGGGGGCTTTGAATATATTTTTTAGACCTGTAATTATTTACTCTTTTAACATGATTGGCATGCAAATAATTTTTGGTAGAATGGCTGATCGAAAAAATCCCAATAATGCATTGATTAGAACGATCATTACTTCATCTTATTAATAAACGATAATAATATCAATCGATTATATTACTGGAAACATGGTGGCTAAAAAGGTTGCTTGGCAATTATTTTAAATATTACCCTTATATGCGATTCTCATAAAATTTCTAAGTAAAACATGCACTTGTTTTTTCAACCACTTTTAAGCTTTTATTGTAAATGTTATACCAATGAGCTATGTTTTCATATAAAAAGCTTTATCTCTGCTTATACAAGTACGATTCTCCCTCTCCCACTCTTGAACTCCTTCTCCGTAGTTTGCACTCCCTGTTTTATTGCTATATCTATTTATTTATTTCGAGACACAATTATTAAAAAATACCACATGTGAAAAACGACTTTCCTTAACTGACGCTTTAATCTGACTGGGTTGACTTAAAAAACTTGCTCAAATGGAAGTTGAGACGCTTTGAAAGCAGCGCGTTTCAGGTTTTTGCACTGTGTAAGGCTACACGTAGTAAAATATGAAACGACGAATCAAAGGCAAGCCGAATTACAAAAGAATAAGAAACTGGACAAAAGGCGACACAAAAGTGCAGAGTGAGTGAAATAAAAGCAAAAGCATTAAAAGAGTCGCATGCCGTATCGGAAATGGCAAACGCCTGAGAGGTGGCCTAATGTCAATGCTAACACCGGATACGGATGTGTGACACATGGCTCTAACCCCCTAGCCAGCCAATGCTCACCTCATCGCGGCCAAGCACCCAGCAGGCAAACACTCACACGTATAAGTGTATGAACGCATAGAATGTCGTGTTATTGTCGTTTGCGTTAAGTAGGCGACTTTATTAAGCCGAGGACACTGTAGCCAAAAAGTGTGCAACGCGCAAGCAGCGGCAACAGCCACGGCAACGACATCAAAAAGGGGGCAAACAATTTCAAAATTTATGCACACAAAAGCCAGAGGCCAATTGAAGCAAGCGGAGAGGAAGGTTGGGCAGGACACCTTGGCAGGCCCCAGCTGGGCGCGTATAAGGTGTTGCGGCCTTGCGCCAACTGCGACAAGAACTTTAGGCAGCGAGGAGGCAGCTCAAGTTCGTGCGGCATGTCCGCAATTTGTTGCTTTTTGATATTTATTTTGACGGTGAAATAAAAAGCGACTCATAAATCAGACGCCCTGCGACTTGTGACGAGCGCTTCGCGCTCCCAGTGCAACAATAGCCGCAGCGGAAACGGAATTGCGCGCGGCCCAAACAACAAAACAAAATGGCGTTAAAGATGGCAGCCAGGTGCTGAGCAAGACTTGAGCTTGTTATTTATGATAAAGCTTAAGCGTTGCATCTGCCTGCGGCGCTTGAATTATTTTTCAACCTGGCACAAATCTACCTTAATACCTACTCAGTGTCGAAAATCGACCTTTAGTAACAATATTCAGGCGAACTTTGGGTTGACAATTATAATAGGCGTTCGATAGAAGGTTGTGAACATAAGTCCATGGAAATTTTACTGGGTTATGAGTTAGGAATTTTTCACTTCAACTTTCTACTCATTAGAATTGAGTTATGAAAGTATATGTTTGCTTCCTATTTGTAGATAAGATTCGATACCAATTTATATATATTCTTTTCAGACATACAAATCTAAATTAATATCATTAATTAGCTAACTGTTCATTAATTGAATAAGATAAATATGTATTTTTAATATTTTGTATATATTATTGTAAGGTAAATATTTATTTCCACATTTTATGAATTCAATGCTTATATAGTTCGGCCAATATAAAGTAATTTAGGCTTTTTGTTGTACCACCTGCCGGGCAGCTCAATGTAGGCTTAAAGTGTCATAAAAATGCCAAGGCATATGTATAATGGCTAAACCACTTACCCACTCGCTCACTCATTCAGCCACACACACATCCACCTACTCACAACTTGTACACGTATGTGTTTACACACATGAGCAGGCAATGGAGTTTCTACTTAGGTTTTATTTTTTGTTTTGTTAAGAGGGTGTGCTTTAAGCGGCAAGCAATTTTTTGCAAAAAAAAAGTATTGGCCATGACCATGGGGCATATTGTGTGCGAAAAAGGCATATTTTTTCAATACCTTGGGCATCTCATTTATACACATACTAAAACACGCACGCTCACACACACGATTCTCGTGTTGGGTTTCTGTGGCTCGACGGCAATGGGAACCGTTCGTAATCATAATCCAAAAACGACACATTGGGGCACATTTAAACTGATTTCATTTAGAGCCCGTGCGCTTGTATATGTTTGTGTATGTGTGTGTTGCACGCGTGCCTTAGTTGCCATTGGAAAAATAACAACAACAACAGTACATGCGTTGAAATTCGTGGGGAGTATGTCTTGACACGCACGGATCAAAGCCACAAAGTATAGGAAGGCAAAATTATAATGAATTTGTCGTGCATACAATTCAAATGAGTGCCTCGACACTGCGACACACTCACATATACACTCCCACAACAGGCACACGCGGCCCAAAAAGAAGGCACACTCAGCTTTGATTTGGTATGGTTTACCCGATGGTACTCGGCAGATAAGCATTTAAGTGACTTCGGCCCAAACAGTGCCCTTGGCAGTTCTCAACGAACGCCAATCACATCGCAATCGTGGACATGAAACAAATACAAGTTGTTCTTGTGTTTGATATACCCTGTAGCAAATTCGGACAATTGGCTTATCAAAATTGTATTATAATGAAGAAGGGAAAGAGAAATTAATTAAAATATGTAACTGAAAAGTCTAGTTCCAATACAGGTTGGATGTAAGTGAACATGAAGGAGAGGATAATTTTTAAATGAGGTATATAGTCTAACGAGCTTGACTTCACCCAGAAGCCAAAACTGAAAGCGATTAGAAAAAATAAAGTATAATTAATATATAGTCAAATAATCATATTTTTTTAACAGATAAATGATTTCTGAATTAATTGCTACGTAGATAATTTAAAGGAATGAAACCAAAAATTACATTCGAAACTAACTTTGAATTAATTTCAATATATTCACCGTTTAACACACAGATACAGGCAATTACATTATACAGGGTGTTTAGCTGTCGATTAGCTCGCAAGCTTGTTGTGTTTATTTTGATGACGATTGTTGTTGGTGGTGTTCGATGTATCGGCAAATAAATTGAATTAAAGTGAAATCAGTTGCCCTTGGCTGCAATAAATTAATGAAAAAGCGGCAGGCGACACAATAAACCAACCGAAATGAAGGAAAGCCACATAATATAATCAAAGAAATCAACATAAATCAATGAACAAAATACAAGTACACGTTTACTTTAAGAAGCTTTTCGCTCTGGTTTTGCTAAGGTTTCAGCTTTATTATAACTGAACAGTTTGAAGTTGAAGACATTATACAACCAGTTGCCGAACAGTCATTAAAAGCAGCTTTACTAGCTTAAGAGTTTATGACATAAACTTGTGTTTAATTAAACTCAAGAATTGCGCTCTTCCAACCAAAGCCAAAGTATAGAATAACCGAAGAGAAACTTATTTACTTTGGACATTCACAAACAAATTTGCAACTTATTCAGTTTGGGCTTACTTAGAATTAGAGTATGTCAAGTTTAACGGCATGCTCCAAAGGGTTCGGTGTCCTTGGCTTGTTACAAACTCAAGAATTGCAGAATGTGTGGCAACAATTTGGGGCAGGAATAAATAGGGTAATGCCGAACGACATTTATACTTTGTCAAAATAGCCCCTGTGAACAAATACCAGAAGAGAAAAATGACAAATTGACTTTAATTAGTTGTAGAGTTGGGCGTTTTTCTTAAGTAAAAGTTTATTTTCTTACTTTTCATTGAAACTAGCGAAGCTTTTATATATATTTGCTTACAAAGTGAATGTGGAGAAACAAATCTGTTAAAGATTTCATTTCCCTATGCTTGAATAATTCGCGAACTTTTACTGTTCCTTGGTCACAAGTTCATAAGCATTGCTGCAAATCAATTTTCAAGCAAACGTGTTGGAAAATGGAGTGCCAATTTAATTTTTACTGTGAAACGACAATGCGGATGTCCGAAGAACAGCAATGCCGTAACCCGAACCAACTTTAATTGAATTATTGTTTTCAATTGCCAATATAAAGAAGAGATCAAATGCTATCAATTAATTAATTATATTGTATTGATATTTAAGATTTTCAATTTACGAAGTAATTGTTTTCTATTGAATTATTCAATACAATAATTTGAAATACTTTACAAGTCAAGGTCTCATCAAAACTTCAGTCAAGGATGTGGAAAGGTAGCTTCGCAGAACTTGTCTATAGCTAGGAAATTGGTTTGAGCTATGAACCAAATTAAAGGCAATTTTTTTGTTTAGATGACCTGACTAAAAAAAAAACAATTTTTGCTTTAATAAGGTAAAAACCGGCACATCTATAAAATGGAAACCACAAAGCTGTTTTCAATGCATTAAGAGTTTAATTTTTTTGAACTCTGATTAGCTAGCTTTTATGGCATTTGCCGTGTAAGCACATTTTCCACTTAAGTATGAAACGTGCCATTAACTTGACAAGCTTCAGCTTAGCCCTAATACTAGTAGATTCCAGTTGCCACTCAACGACATATTTTTCTTTATTTATGCAAGTGAAAACCCTTAAATGAAACTCAGCCCTCGTATTTGGACTTAAATGCATTGCAATAACTTTAAGCTTAAGCGGGCTGCTGGCAAATCGCAAAACGTTTTTAAAATTATGCACAAATCTGTTTTATGGCCTCGCCGTCAAGTCAACTCCTTAGGGCGACTTGAGGACGCAGCAGCTGCAAATGCCTCGCAGGGCACCTGTCATAAAGTAAAATTTAGCCAATTTATTTATGGGCCAGGATAAGGAAAACGCGTTTAGTACATTCCCAGTCACATGCAAGGCATTCATCAGCACTGATAGCCCCAAATAAGCGAAATCAAATGATGATAAATACAAATTTAATGGGCAGGCTCCCAATTCACAAGGTCGACTTATAAGTGTAATTGTCAAATTATTCAATTTCATTTTGCAATTATGGCCGCTGTGTGAGAACCCTGACAAATCATAGACAAACACAAAAATAAACAAAGATTTTACTTTTGCTAAGTGCCCCAACAACTGACTAAATAATGTTGATGTCCTGCGCGAATATAAGTAAGCGCAAGGCCGCAACTTTGTGACGGTCTTGTTTGCATTTGCATTTCATTAAAACACACAGAAAGGTAAACAAGCCGACCCTCTCCATCAGGCCAGAGGCCACTCACTCAACTGGCGGCTAGGATGTTGACTACCTCAAAAACAGACTTGATGGTTACCATTCAGAATTTTGACGATGACGACGATGACTACAACTGTCAAATGACAAGGGGTTGGTATACGGTTATTTTTATATCCTTGCAGATTAATTCGCTATTTTTGCAAATGAAAGCAAACTAAATGCATTAGGTAACCAACTCTAACAGGAAATAAATATATCTATATCTATAGTTACAGCAATTCAAATAGCACAAATTATCAAAAATAAAACGAGTAAGATCGCTGTAGTCGACTACAAAATCCCTTGGGCAGCTCGGTCATATAATAATAATGTTTATAGTACCACGCTTCAAATCATAAAATATAGTCCAATGTGCATTCCGAGTGCTTACATGCATTTGTGCACAACACACTGGGTCAAGTCCGAAGAGAAGCTAAGAAGAGAACGGAGTATGGGGGAATAATTGTTTTATGAAAGTTGCTCAATTAAACTAAAGACAACAATTCGATCGATATCGATTTATTATTGGAAATATGTTTAAAATTATAATAGAAAAACTCCTCTGCCTTACCCATCGACCGCATTGAAATATTGACGTATTTTCGTATTAAATCTCTTTGTGTAAACACCAAAAAATTAAAGAAATACTTTAAAGAAGACATTACTAAAACCGTAGGAAATCAAACTAAAAGCTTTTTTATTCGGAATTTGATAATAAAAACAATCATTTGATTATTCAAAAACCAAGCAGAATGCCAGATAATAACTCTTTTAAATTGCTTTGTAGAAATGATCTGGGAAACTAGAAATTGATTGGATAACAATATTTTATATTATCATAGTATGGAAGCGCATTAAGTCGTCGTCTACACATTCACAAAATTTTGATTTGCTAATTTTTAAAAATTTCTTGTACTGCAATTGCATATAAGTGGGCATGTGTGCGCGTGTGAGTGTGTAAACGTGACTTGCCTGAAGCTGTTTTCAGATTGCGCATACGCCGCGTAGACCGAGTGAGTCAAGTGAATGCCTCAATTAGTTTATGTTACGCCCGAATAAACACACGTTAAAAGTGCGTGTAAACAGAGCCGCAAAATAATAACGCCATGTACCATGGGCAAGCAATAAAAGAACTGGTCAAATTAGGCTACCAGTCCTCTACGCCCATAGCGCCTACCTCTGGCCCAGCCCCTGGCCGCAAACAAACAAAACTGTCACTTGTCCCAGGCGCCTCTGGAGCAGTGACACTGGCAGTGGCAGAGTCTCTGACAAAGGTAAAGGCAATAGCAGAGGCAGCGCAGAGTTGCGCCCCAGGCCACTGGTCAGATAATTTCCTTTGTTCTGTATGGCAAATGTTTTTATTTCTCTTTTTTGTTTATATTTTCTTTTCCTTTTTTTCCCTCTTTTGTTGTGTGGGGTGCGCGCGAGTTCTTGTCAGCTATTTTTCCGCTTATTTTATCACGTTTTGTTGCCAGTTTATTTTTTTCTTTGTATTCACTTGTGAGTGTGCCGCAACTTCAGGCTCAGACAGGTAGCAGTATGCAAATCAAACAAAGAACCGAGTGCCACCCCAAAGGACAGGAAGCGACGTTGACAGCAGCGGATGGAGGCAGCTGAGGAACGCGAGCGCCCATCGATATGGATTTCACGTGGCTGAGGTGGATAACGGGTGTGCGATGGGGGCCTTAAAATACGCTGATCTAATGCAATCACCCCAAATTGTGACTTTGGAAAACGGCGTTTTACTTAATGGCATTCATAAAAATTGTACTTGATTTTACATTCGTTTATTTTGTTCACATTTAAGTTTGTTTAACTTTTTGCTTGTTTTTAATTAAATATAAATAAAGTCAAGTTTAATATTTTATCAGTGCTTTTGGGATTGAGGTCTATCATTTATTTATTCATTGATTGTATAATTATTAAAATTTTTATTATTTTTCCTTTTAATACTTTTGTTCCTTTTTTTTATATGTTCAAAGTGTGTTAACAGAAACACATAGTAATTTTTTGCTTTATGGCTTGAATTTTATTTATAAACAATCTTTGTTATAGTCAAATATACTTCAAAGCCTTCAATTTTGATTTTCTTACATGTTTGTTGCGTTTTCTTATTTTTATTTATTTAAGTTTTTTTTTTTTTGGTTCACTAAAATCTCTTCTATGTCTGGGGTTCTCTCCTAAGCAAGCAATAATGTGTTTTCCATTTTTGTAAATTTTCGTTTTGATTTTCAATCAAATCAACAAATAAATAGTCTGTCATAATAAAGCTGATTAAATCGTTTGTAGCTAAATGCGGGAACCAACCATTTTATTTGCTTTGCACGGAATGTTGAAAACAACGCGTATACGCCTAGTCCGCCTCGTGTTTTGGCTTGACGTCGCAGAAACATGCGCGTCGCGTGTGCTCTCGACTCAACGTCCGCGGTTCGACTGAGAAACAGAAGGCAGACAGGCACACACATACACACGCAAACGCACATACTCAGCTGTCAGAGGCTGTGCCGAGTGATGTTAGCTGAGTGTGCAGAGTTAACAGACGCTTTACAGTCGCTTAACAGCCACAGCAACAGCTGGGCTGCCGATTCATTCATAATTATTTTGAGTGAAATTCGGATCTTGGGGTCAGAGAATCTGACGCTGCGATTCAATTTACTTAAGCAAAAATGTGTCACTGGGGAACAACTGGCCAGCGCGTGTCCTAGACGTAGATATTAGGCAGACAATTCAGGACATGCCTGTGGCAATGTATATGCAAAGGGACCCATAACCCGTCTTGAAAATAAATGTTGACCTTTTTGGTAAAAATATAAAAAATAACATGCAAAGAAATAAATGCGCGTGAAATGTCAAAATCACGGTCACGGGAAGGAGAAACGAAAGAAAACCAGCCAAAAAAAGGGAAGAAAAAAAAACAGAGAAGAGAAAGATGACAACGCATAAGCAGAACACAAGCAATTGCCAATGCCAATGCCAAGGCAATCAAGAAAATTTGCTCCTACAAATGGCAAGGCAAATAAGAGAGCGAAAATACATGAAAGTCAAGTGTTTGCACGGACTGCTGCTGTTGTTACTGCTGCTGATGATGATGATGCTGGTGTTGCTGTAGCTACACCGCACAATACACACACCACAATCAACACACACACAAGCACACACTTACAGTCGCATACACACATGAGCTGTTTTGGGGCAGCCCAAAACAAACCGCAAGTATGCTAGCACTCTCATATTCCTGTGGGTTCCCTTACAGCTTTCCCCATTTTGAATTGCAACGCGGGGCTGCTTTTGGCTGCACAACAAAATGTTGCACTTGTAATCAAGGCTGGGTTGATTTGGCTTACAGTTAGGTTCATAGTAAAAATAAATGGCTATTCCCTGCTCGAACCGGGCTTTATCAGTAACCAAAAAACAGCTAAACAACTAAAAGCTTAAAATATTTTGAGAAGAACGGGCAATTATAAATTAAGATTATATTGACTAATTCAAATAAATGACAAGCCATGAGACTTGAACTCAAAAGCAGATTCATGAATGTAGAAAAGCAGGTTTACGAACAGAACATTAAGATATGGTGCTCGAACCGTGAGCTCACCATCCGAAAATGTATTTTCTAGCTTGTAGCCCTGCTTGTTATTGCAGCCACTGAAATAGGGCAAGTTCGGGCTGCTGGCTTTATCATGTGGTCTCAGTTTGTGTTGTGCTGACAATTTTTTGCATACCAACAAAAGTTATAACCCAAAGCTGGATTTATTGTGCTAAGATCTTAGGCAAACAAGTCCCAAATTAGACCACAGCCAGGGCACATGCACTGCTCCAGCTGTTGTCCCTCCCTCGCCTCCCCCAACTGCCGAATGGCGACTGTCTGTCTGGCTCCAGCTGTGCACTGCAGGCAGCCTGGGTTGGAAGAGGGAAGCAGAGGGATTTGTGTGTTGTGGGTTTATTAAACCAAATTGCACTCCCCCTGCCGCCAACCTTGTGTGTTATCACTGTTGTGCCTTGAATGCAACTTTTTGCTTTAACGTGTCAAATTGTCGCCTCAATGCTCAGAATCCTGATGGTAGATGGTTTCTAAGAGCAGAAAACATATTACTAGCAACTATATAACACAGACACGCATGAACAGCCGCAAGGCACACCTAGATTAATGTGTGAAAAATTACAAGTATTAGTAAATAAATATAGTAAATTCCCATAAATCATTCATTCTAAGGACAGAAATGGGAGAGTGTATTCATTAGTCAGACATATCCTGCATTTTAATCCAATGAAGAATTTTTCAAATAAAACGTATTCCAGATCAATATCAGCATGCCCTTCTGTCTGTTTTATGAACTCAATTTAAATTAAATTAAATTAAAAAATTGAACTTACGTTCAAGGTGAGACAACAATTTCGAAATATTGACATACCTATTAATGAGCAGTAGGTGGCATTTTCCCACAGTTAAGACCATAAATTTTCACGCTGAGCTCAAGCGGCCATTTCTGTCGGTCTCTCCATGAGTTCCGTAACATTTTTTACTTAATCAAACTTAATCGTATCGCATATTCACAATTCCATTGATGCTTTTCTGAACGCTGGCACGCCCGCTGACTTTCATGGAACTAGCCTCTTAATCGCTAGATCATATCGCCGCCATAAAAGCACAACAGCAACAACTTCATCGGTAAGTGTGTATGCGATTTAAGCATTTCTTCCGTATTCTGGCCATGGATGTTTGCTGGGGTATCTCTTTGAACCGTGCCTCTAGGCTGCCTACTGCCTATTGGTGTAGTATTGACTCGCTGATTATTTTTATTTGGTTCTCGCAAACGTTTCGATTGAGACATAAAACTATGCCGATGCCCTGCCTGCGGGGTAAATATAAACATTTATATACGATTAAGTGTGCTGTTTATTTTGATGTTTGGTTTAGTGCTTCCGCTCCTGCAGCTTCAACGAATTCTATGCCTACGTATGTGCTGTGGTGGGCTGTGCCCCGTCAGATATTGCGTATACGCCGCATTAAATCGTGCAGAATGAGATAGACAAACAGAGATGAGAGTTGAGCAAGAAAAAAACTCTCGGCAGATTAATGTCGGCGTGCTCGGAGAATACCCATACTGAAATTGAATTCAACTGATGTTCGGAGACACGGTAAATCAATAAAAAACTAATCAAAAAATCAAAAGCAAACATTGGGCATTTGTTGTACACCAAATTGAATGTCAGCAGATTTTCTATGTATATGTGTGTCTTTCGAAGATAGAAATTTCCTTGTGGCCAAGAAAACAAAAATATATCACAAAAAGACAAATTAACGCTCAGCATCAACCAAATTTTATTTCGTTGCAAATCCAAACCAATTAAATTGAAAGCATAATATGCCAATGTTGCCTGCCACTCAATTATACCCTGTAGGCACTAGCACAATGATTAGGCTTGCATAAAACATGCCGTCATTTGGAAGCCATTTATTTTTGTTTATTTATTTTTAACTGAATCTGTTGAACTTAGTTGCAAATGTTGACCAACTAGAATGACAGCGATACTGACGATGGTAGTCATTTACTAAAGCATGGTACACCAGTTTTTTTCATCATTTTCTGATTTTAATGCTACAAAATTGTTGTCCCACATTTAAATTGAAAAAATTGATTATTTGTTCGAACAAGGTGCTAGGAATCGATATAAAATATAAAGTCTAGGGTATCTGCTAGTAGAGTCCTTTTAAATTATTGTTTACTTGTAAAAGGTTTTTTGTTTTAACCATCCACTGTGACAATTTCGGTTATTTTACTTTTTTAATTTATGCAAATGCAACGCAGAGCATTCACCCACAGAGAAGGAGAGCGCCGGAGAGAAGGGTAGAAAGAGAAAGAGAGAGCGCGAAAAACTCAAGCCACAGGCTTTAATGCTCATTAGGGTGTTGCCCAAACCCACTAAGTACATTCAAGGGTAGAATATTTCGCAGTTGTAGAGCTGTGGAGCATGTATATTTACAATTGCTTATGTATAAAAACAAGAGCTCAGTCCGCTAAAATTACATTTTTATCTAGAGTTTATGTCGAGTGGAAAACCCGCAAGCTCGCAGAACCGAGACTCCAATTTCACGAATAAAGCCAGTTGCCATTTAAAATGCAAAATGTCTGGTCTTGGCGCTATAAGCCGACGAAATGCATGCAATTAATTTGAACTTACGACTCGGCATCTCGACTAACAACCGCTGTTGCATTGCGCGCTTTTCTCGGTTTGTGGATATTACGATATTTTAATGACGATGCAATCAAAGAAGAATTACAACCTTCTCTGCCGCTCAACAATTTAAGTCATTTTCTTTATCACTTTAAACAGAGAACATTCATTTTAAACAAGACGTTCTTGTCGGGAGCTCCCGACTAGGGGATACCCTGAACCCTCCTCTTCCAACATCAAATGCATATATAAATTCTATTTTAGAAGCTATATGTCAAGTCTGGTTACTCTAGCTTTTTTTATTTACCAAAATTTCCCAAAAAACAGGATATCGATATCGGTAAAAATCAATTGCTTGGAAACGGAGTAGGTTATCGATTATCGGAAATAAACTCGATCTGCGCAGGCACTAGAAGCACCTACATCTAAAATTTCAAGTCTCTAGCTCTTATAGGTTCTAAGATCCTTGCGTTCATACATACGGACAGAAAGACGGACGTACAGACTGACATGGCTAGATCGACTTAGCTATTGGTGCTGATCAAGAATATATATACTTTATGGGGTCGGAGATGCTTCCTTCTGCCTGTTACATACATTTGGATTTTGCAAACATATAATATACCCTTAT
Source organism: Drosophila virilis (assembly GCF_030788295.1). Lineage (NCBI taxonomy): Eukaryota > Metazoa > Arthropoda > Insecta > Diptera > Drosophilidae > Drosophila > Drosophila virilis. The sequence continues at coordinate 11,556,254 of NC_091546.1, read as the reverse complement.
ACCCATTTTTAATGCGCTTAGGGTATAAAAATTTTCTATTAAGTTACACACTTTTATGCTATTTAAGCTATTTAATTTCATAATATTTTATTATGTCTTAATACTGGCACTGGCCAAGCTAAACTATCGATATGGTCAAGTTTTCGATTATTTGGTAAAGTTGCTCATTGGCTTACTGCCATCCTGTCTGTTCTGTCTATCTGTTATTTTATGTTCTCTTTGAAAATTGCAGCTTCCTAGCTCTTACGGTTTGGGCTGTAAGTTGGTCAGCAAACAGTCATGGACTCAGTTAGCCGTTGAGGCAGTTACGACATCAGTATTATATATTGACACTACTGTCATATATTTTAAGGATTTTGAGAAAACTTATAACAAAAATCTACTACTATAAGAATATAATGGAACTTGTAGAACTTGGTTCAGTGCAATCTTAACTAAGGAAGCGTGGAAGTCCAAGCAACTAATGCATGTCATCCCCTGAATTGGATGCGATCTCGATTTTCGCCTGTAAATTTCTGTTGATGTTGTCGACCATATCGAAGGCGTCGATAATCATCTCTGCCTCGCTTTGTGCCTTCTCGCTCATATGTTCGAGGCTGCGTCGCAACTGTTTGTGCTCCCCGCTAGTATCCCGCTGCTCCGCACGTTGAAAGAGTGTGCTGCTGGCGCGTGCAAAAAGAGCAGCAGTGCTGCTACCCTGCTGCAGTTGGTGATCCAACTCAGCGGGCAGCGGAAACTCCAGATCCAACGCATAGCGACGCAGCTGCTCGTACTTGGCCTCCAGTTGCTTCTGATCCTGGCCGTAGCTTATGACGACCGCTTGCAGCACCACTTCACTGCCAGGCAGCTGGATGTAGGCGATGACGTCCTTGAAAAGATTCTCCTGGCGCCACACCGTCTGGCTGTAGGATATGACCTGATAGACGACCGTTTCTGGCTCTGGGCTGTACTGCACCAGCAGCCAGGTGTGCTCGTCCATGGGCTCCTGGGCAGCATCTAAATGTTCGTCGAAAGCGTGATCAAAGCAGCGCGCCTTAAGGTGCAGCAGCACCTTCTCCATATAATCTCGCTGCTCGTAGGCGTACAGCACATGAGCTATACAGCCCGGACTCAGTTTGACAAGCGGCGTACCTCCTAATTCGGGCTTTGTGCTCAGCCAGACAACGCGGTGGGGCGAGATCATTTTCTGCACCAAACGCTTGCCCGCCGCATCCTCTTCGTTGTACTGCACCAGCAGCTGTCGGACATCGTCCTCCTCATCGCGCTGCTGCTTGCTCATGGATAGTAGCGCGGCGTCTACCAGCTTGCGTTCATCGGCGGCCAGTATGAGTTTCGCCTCCAGCTTGATGCCGTTGACGCGGAACTCAACAAAGCGCGTCATGTACTTGTCAGATACGTCCGTTTCCAGCAGCTCCATGCTGTGCAGAATGCAGAAACGCTTCTTACCATTCGGCTTGCCGTTCTTCATCGAGCCGTCGTCCACCTCGGCCAGGAACCAGGAAAGACGCGTTGCTGCCGCCGCGCCCGTATTGCCTGCCGCGCCACAATTCGCCGAGTCGTCCAAGCCACTATCGTTGCTAATGTTGCTCATGACTGTAATTTGGAATAGTTCTTTCTGTTGCTTTGCTCTCCACAAACTGATGCTCGATGCTTAACGTCGCGTGCTTTTAAGCGCCTGCCAGCGATCTCTTTTCCTACCAACGTCAGGTAGACTACCCTTTCCCGTCCCGGATTTATGACCGCCAGTTGCACGGATTTACCTAATTGTGCGTCGTGTGCTCGATGAGCAGCTGCGTAGCTTAGCGGCCATAAAAGATGATTTCGCCAACTCTTCAGGCATTCGACCTGTGTTTCACTATCCGTTACGGCATGCATGTATTGTCCGAATCGCTGAGGCAACTGAAAAAGGACGCTGTCTGCCGGAGGCAAATTTGGTTTTGTATCCTTAAAGCTATAATAAGTTTTAATAAAATTATAACTTATTTTATTCACGTGTATTAAACCCAAGCTTTAATTCTCGAAAATAGGGACACCACGAGCGAGTATAAAATGTCCGCACCAATTAAGCCATAATACTTATGCATTGATTATGAGTATATGCTTTAAAAATTAATCTATTAATAATACCCTGAACCCATTAAAAATGGGTATAAGGGTAAATTGTATTCGTGCAAAATCCAAATGTATGTAACAGGCAGAAGGAAGAATCTCCGACCCCATAAAGTATATATATTCTTGATCAGCACCAATAGCTAAGTCGATCTAACCATGTCCGTCTGTCTGTCCGTCTGTCCGTCCGTATGTATGAACGTAAGGATCTCTGAACCTATAAGAGCTAGAGACTTGACATTTTTGATGTAGGTGCTTCTAGTGTCTGCGCAGATCGAGTTTGTTTCCGAGCAATCGATAAAAATCCATGTCGATTTCCTGTTTTTTGGGCAATTTTGATAAATAATAAGAGATAGAGTCACCAAACTTGACATATAGCTTCTAAAATAGAATATATATATATATGCATTTGATGTTGGAAGAAGAGGGTTTAGGGAATATCCTAGTCGGAAGCTCCCGACTAGAACCTCGAACTTGTTTTAAAATGTGTGTTATCTGACATCCTACTCTTAGCTGCTAGATAAGAGATGTTTTAAAACAATCTTGCCTGTTTTTGAGCAAAATGAAAATTTTATATTAAATTGCTTATTTCAATAAGAATTACTTTTATCTTTAACATTTAGTTGCAGACGATTTATTATACTCTCGAAAAGTTGTGTCAGTTTGAATAAAATGGTTCTTATCAACGCCTATAATGAGTTATACGAGAAACAAATCATTTTACTCAATATGCGTATGTTGATTCGATCAATTTTAAATAGATTACGGCACTAAGCATATCTTGATTGATTTGTTTTGAATAATAGCTTGAGTTGATAATCTTGCAGAAATCTTCCGAAATTGTGCGAAATTAGAATTACTTGCCATTTTTACTTATTTTATCGGCTGGTACTCCGAGAACATTAGTGATAAAAGCCTGGGTTCTCAGATCCTCAATGTTGGCAGATTCAGCCTTTTTTGTATAGTTATGAGCATTTTTTCGCGGCTTTGCAATGAATTCAAATGGTATACCGATTGGAGGACCGATTGGCTTGATCGTATTACGCACATCAATCACAGAGTAGGTGAGAATCTCTTTGAATATGCCCTGTTTGATAGCCTCCTCTATGGCGGCGTGATTGACCAGCAAGCACCCGAGTACATGCATTGTCTCCCTCACCTGTACATTAACATGATAGACATTGTCGGCGCGCAGGAGAATAGACAGCAAGATAGTTTTAAGGGGCCGATTGCCAATCACCTTAACCAACGTACCAACTAGATCATCCAACACTCGCTCAACCTTTTTCGAGCAGAACTGACATACACTTGAGGGCTGGTGCTCCAGCAGATTATCCGATTTCGGCTGGACTTTTGGTTCTTCCTGGTCACAAAAACATGGCTCGACGGCCTCAGACGAAGTTTTCGCTTTATAGTTAGACACAACAATAATAGGCTGCTTAAGGGTAGTGGCTTTCTTAGATTCTATCGAACTATTTGTATTAGACTTAGTCTGAATTAAAAATGGTTTCTTGTATTCTAGTTGAATATTGTTATTGGATTCTTGACCTATTGGCTTGTTTCGGACACAAGTACAGGGCTTAAACGACTCCGTAGAGGTATTAAAAGGAAGCTTTACATCTATTGAATTACCTTTGTCGGGTGGCCAAATGCCTTTTAATTCCTTAGGTCCAAACAATCCGCTGGCGTTTTCTTCGCACACACGTATAAAGGATGTGCTATGGGTCGGTTTTCTATTAGCGGTGGGCTCCCTCGGCGCATTTGTTTGACAACTGATTTTATCTACATAGGAGATATCTGAGTCCTTGGGTATCTTAATAATTTTTAAACCACTTTGGGTTTTGACTGGAGGAGACAAACTGCTGGCATTGATTACTACAAACCTATCCAGCGATCGATTTCTATCGGGCTTAATATAACAATGTTGTCGAGCACTCTCCTGAACCTCTTGCCTTCTCTTACTTTTAAGTGCGTCGACGTCATTTTGAAGTTTCTCCAGCTGTGCCTCTAGTTGATCAATTGTGAAACGAATTCTGCTCAGTTGGTGGCCTAAAATCGGTATGTCAGATCTTCTGGGAGGTTTTTCATCCATTTCATATATTTCGTATTGCGTTTCTTTTTCGTAAGTTGGTCTCTTCTTTTCATAAGTTATTAATCGTTCCTTGGGCTTAGACTCTCTTTGAACATTTTCACTTTTTCTGCTGGCGGACCTTACTGTTATTATGGGTCGTTTCAAAAAGGGTATGTGTTCGAAAAAATGTTTATTCGAGACAAACTTGTTTGATTTTTTAAATGTATCGAATCTCGCCCCTGACCGTTGAGAATCCTTTGATGTATCTGGTTTTTTAATTGGTCGCTTGGAATTCGCCGATGTGTAATAGAATTCGGAAAGAGGCGTCCTTATTTCATCGTCGTAATCGTGCGTTGTTCCTCTTATTTTTTCATCCTGCGTTTTTGATTCCTCCTCTGTAGAATTATGATTGACTGGATCTAGCGAGTCCCCTTTAATCATCAAAAACGATGGTGACAATAAGATACGGTCGTCTGTCTGGGTGGCCTTGTGCTGAACAAATACGGTGTCCTTGGATGGAGCATCTGCGGTTAATTCAAAGCTCTCCTCCAAAGCAGCAATAGGATCCACCTCATCGAAAACGATATATGTTGGTCGTTTCGTGCGAAAAGTGGCAGGTACTTCATTACCACATAACTGTTCCTTTTTTACCTTATTGCAGTGACAGCTGCGGCACGAACTGCCTGCAGGTAGGCGACTCAGCGGATGGGTTGGCGATGAAGTTGATCCTGCTTGCGTTGAACTGTGCATCCAATGCAGGCGGCTCAACGCGTTTAAGTACCGCCTGTAGGTGCGAAAAGCATCTGCAAGATAGAAAAGGCAATAAATAAGATTATTCTGGAATTTACCTGCAACCGAAATCGGTCGTATTGGTCAGTGTATAAAAGAGCGTTGCTTATTAAGAGACATTCAGTCTACAATTGGACAGCAACCGAGAAAATGGTAAGTAAGCTGTCAAGAAAAATTCTTTAAGCTATTACTATATTAATTTGGAACCTATTTCTCTCCTTAGATCAATCGCCGTCAACGTTTGGAGTTCGCACTCAGCATATTGCCCTACGACCCCAAAAAGGTGCAGCTGTCGCCGGCACAAAAACAGGTGGAGCAGATAATAGCACGCCTGCGCACGGATGACAGCTCCGGCGAGGAAGAAAGCGACGATGAGAAGGCGCGCCAGCAGCACCGCGATGCCAAAGGCTTTGCCGAGCACACCATGCGGTGCATAGAGGAATCCGAAGGTGTATACACTAGGCCCAAACAAATGCTTAGTACTTTGGCTACTTTGACGCTGGCAGCTGAGAAACTGCTGAAAACACAATGCAAGCTGGATGAGGAGAACTTGGAGGAGGAACACGAGTTTCTCGACAACTCCGACTTGGTCATGGATGAGGAGGCGGCGCTGGCTAAAGTGGATCGCCGTGAGCTCAAGGAGAACAACATTCAGGCGCTGAATGAGGCACGTCTAAAGATGCTGCAGCGTTGGGAGCGCACCAAACGCAAGGCCCTGGATTTGCTCACCATCGAGATCGAGAAGGTGCAGACCATGGATCAGGAGCACGCACAGAGATTAGCTCATTTCGAGCTATTTCGCGAAGGCGCCGACGAGCACAACACATCAACGCCTAAAACAAACGAAGACGATGACGACGAGAAGGAGAACGAAAATGCCATCGAGCTGGACGAGGATGATGAGGAATATGTGCCCAACGCCGAGACCAGCGGTAAGCGCAAGCGTCTCAAGAAGCCTGTTACATCTACACCACATGCAAAGCGCAGTTGTCCGCAATTTGAATTCGATCACGATGCAAGCTCAGCTATGGTCACCATTGGGCCCAATGGCACGCAGATATCACGCACTTGCCTGCGGGGCATCAACTGGGCCATGTCTGGACCGGCCATAACCCGCAAGTTGCTTTGCGAAATCTTTGATCGAGCCACCCTCGCATTCCATACGCTCTCGGGCAAGCCGTCGCCCGCCTTCAAGGACTGCGCACGACCCAGCAAGCAGCAGCTGGACCCTCTCAAGGTAGCCGATCTGGTCTACCTGATGACGAACAGTCTGCAGATGACGCCACGCGAGGTGCGCACCGCCATAACCACCAAGTGTGCTGATGAGAACAAAATGCTACGCACACGTCTTCAACGACGTCCACGCAAGACCATCTAATAATATCTTAGTAACAAGCTTAAGACTTAGATTTAGGCCCAGTGCATCGAATTTCGAATTTATAAAATACACATCACTATTTCATTTACTATTTACCATAACTTTCGGTGTATTTTTTTTTTGGGTGGGACACCATTTTTATGCTACATTTGAGCCTTCTTTTTGCACACGGTCCGAACGTAGCTGCAACCAATTATTCACTGAGTTGAATCTGCATTTAGAAAGAGTCCATTCCAAGAATATAACCGAAAAGCTGCAACAATTCTCTAGAGCCCAAGTAATATTCTCATATTTGTTTTTGTTAAACTTCGAATTTTCAAATGTCAACTGATTGTTTTGTAGAAACTTAACTTATATACGAATCATAACTCGCGCTACTAGATACTCATGGGTATATATGTGCTCCTATTTAGATGTCTATATGTATAATAATATATATATATATATTTATATTATTTATATTTTAGGAATGATTTATTCGAAAGCCACTGATTGAAAAAGGTTGATTATTTCTATGTGTACCTTCAAACGCGTAAATGGAGACGTCTCTGACACTAATGTCTATCTATCAGTACATATTCCAGAGAAGGACATATAAGACTTCTATATCATATAGTTACCATTAGATTATTTCGCCAAAAAAAGTTATTTCTGCTTATATTTGTTAAGTTATCTTGACCAAACTAGGATTGTTGTTTTTCTTATATATATTGTATAAATAAATAAATGATGCCTTAAAATATTAATATAAATTGATGAATATAAGTCAAATATCTGTGAGCAGTTCTTTGTGCTGCTTTTCGAAATTAGTTTGCAAATCATTAAAAAGGAATTATTGTCTTAACATATTTTACAAAGATACACAGAAAATAGTATCGCACTGCGCATTTATTTTTTAAAATAATGAATGAATGAGTAAGGATTATACACAAATACTTTAACTTGCCAATAAATGCTCAATAACTGTCCAGTGTGAATGGGTTTTATTTATGCAGAATGCATTTAGTTGCAACGCACATGAAATAAATCAACAAGCATTTTCGTTAGGCGGGGTGAAGGAAGCAGCCCATAAAATGTAGCTTGCGAAGGATTTGAGCAGGACTATGCATTATTTATATATCCTATCAGCTAGTCAATATAACTCGAGTGTACAAAATATTGCGTAACTATTTTTTACACACACTCAAGCACAGACACGCACATGTTGACAAAATTGATGAGTGCTATTAGAAGAAATTTAAAGAAGCAGCAGTGATGTAAAATAAAATAAATAGAATAATCAATTTTTAGTTGTTGCTGCTGCTTCTTCTGTCTCTGCTATGACCAAAACGTGTCAATGTGTTTAACATATATTCATGGTAAATAATATATTTACTCTCTCCTGTTAAGCTCTCATATAGGGCATTCTATATTTGATAAAAAATGGTGCAAAGCATTGATGGAGGCTTCTCCGACATCATACCGAAAGTATTTATGATCAGCATGTAGCTTTGTTCATGATGTCTTTATAAGGCTTAAATTATCAGAGCCTAGTCCTGATCTAAACAATATATACAGAATCTGCCACTGGTACCATACGAATAATCGACCAGAAGTTGTGTTTTATTTTTTGTGAATAGAGAGTATATATTGTGCGGCACCCCAGTGAAATTGTTCTTTTTTGTTTTGTTGGTCAAAAACATTTTGATATGCAAATGCGATGTGTTTGCCATAAAAAGGCAGCCTGATTTGAATACATCTAGATTCGCACACAAACATATACTCACATACATACAAACGTACATACATATATTTGGGTATTTTATGTACACAAAAGATTTTGGCTAGACCTTCAGTCGCTGTGGTTTGCATAGTTTACTTTGTGTTTGCGATATGGCATAGAGCTGGCATTTTAAAGCATTTAACAAGCCGCAACTAGCAAATAAATTGGCTCAACAACCGACAAAAATGGCTATAAATAACAAAGCCGAAAACTCTGTTCCGCAGGGCATTCATCAAAGCAGAATTTATATCAATCATACGCACTGTTGGCACGCACATACACAATCCTACAATCGTACCTACGAGATGTGGCAGAAAATTGAAACATTTCATAAAAATCGGGCGAGACCATCCAACCGCACAGCGAATCGCCCCCAAGTAGACCAGCAACAATAACAAATGTCTGCAACTCTATGTATTCAATTTTAAAAAAATTTTGCTTCAAAGTTATTTATAGCTACAAAAAATAAGAATGATAAGCAATCTCCAGGGCTCGCCTAACAAATACCCTGGATTAAAGTAAGTATGTATATATTAACAGTGTGTAATATATTTATTTTTATTGAAAAGCAAATGTGCAAAAGGATTCAAAGTATACAGTATAGAGAAACAGAAGTTTATATTTCCAATTGGTTTTTGAATCAATCTTACCATGTTCTTAAATTCAAAATGAAACTAACCAGCAGATTTATAAAATGGGGCACATTTAGAGTCCTAAACAAACAGACCTTAGTGTTGGAATACTATAGTAGATAGTGCGATTGTTTCCATTAGGGTCTGATAGTTTTAACGGCAAATATTTATATGTAACACATTTTTATCAATCATTAGTTGTTGAATACATTTTCGAAGATTAAGAAAATAGAAGAATTAAGCAAAGAAGACCATTGAGGCTATCTATATCAAAATCAATTGAAACTATTGTCAAATTTAACCGCAAACATGAGTTCTGTACATGAAGAGAAAAGCCCACGAATGTGATTGATTTCGTTTAAAGTTTAAGAATGTGGTCTCGTAAAATGCAAACAAAAGACGGCTGTCAGGGATGACAGCGCCAATAATGTATGCGGTGGAAAATTAAGTCATTATTCTTGGCAGAAGTCACGTTGCTGTGGGCGCCACGTCAGCAACCTGGCCAGGAATCAGAGTCACACTTCATGGTATGCGCTCCCCGTGTCCCTGTCCCTGTCCTTGAACTCGGTTACCCTTCCCAGCTTGAAGCTGATGTTCCAGCAAAAGTGTCATCGGCAGTCGTGCGTTGCCAACCGCAGCCACCAGCCAGCAGGCGGAAACCAAGAGCCACGCGTTCTTTGGAAGCAAACAACAACAACATAGCATATGGTCCTGCTCCACTGTTCCCCTACAACCCCACTGTATCCCCCCTGTACCTCTACACTCTCTCGAAAACTGGCAATGACATTTACACTTCAGCTGCTGCTTTGCTTGGAAATTCACGTAGATGATGAATGAACGCAACGCTAAACGCTTCTAACGCGCGTCCCGTAACGTCTCTTAGCCCTTTTCTCATTCTTTGGTCCATTAACTTTTGGTATTCAAATACCGCTGTACATACCTTTTATTTATCATTAACAATACAGTTCAGAGCTTTGATGATTTTCTTCAAGCACCATTTGGCACTTTGGTTTTGGCAGCTCTTTGATATAGCGTTGTTTAACCTTTAAGTGGAAACTTATATGCCAAAGAGCCTTCCACTGTCTATTTTAATAATATGTTGATTATACTACGTACTAAGAATTATGTAATTATTATGCTCCAAATAAGTATACATTTTATACCTATAATTGAGTTACGAAATGTATAACGCATAAAAGGAAACATATTCAAACCCAAAGAATATATGTATTCTTGATTGGCATTAAAACCCGAGTCGATAGATCCCAATATATTGGGATTTTGTTTAAAAAAATTTTATTGTTGGGCAATTTTTTGAAGCACAAAAGCCAGTTAAATACAATTATTATTTGTGGTCTTAAAATCTTTTTTGTTGGCACTGAAACTAATCACATGAAAAGCGGTTTTTGTTTCTATCATATTTAGGTTATTAATTTTTCGCTTTAGTCCTGGGATAAGTCAATTAGGTGTGGCTTTATTTTTGGGTAAATGCAGCGCAAAATGAAAATTTTAATAATGCAAATGAGTTGCTGGCGGCAGCCTCAAACATTTGCCAGCTTGTTGCATGCCACCAGCATTTGCAGGCTGCCCTCCTTTGTTGTACAAGCGGCAGCTGCCTAACACCCTCTCCTTCTTTGCATAAGCGACTGCATTGACATTGGCTATGTGCCATCAGCATCATCGTCATCATCCTGGTCACCATCATCCCCATTATCGGCTTGTCGTTTACAGTTTTCAGTTATTTTGGCGTCCTTGCCGGGTCGACAACAATGGCCAACCGCTCGACAACAATCGCCGAGTTAATTGAATTGTGTTTACACTACAGGCACCAGGGAGAAATAGGTCCAGCCCCATACCCAAACTTAGACCCAGTTCCTCCTCCTGCCTCAAAGTGCTATTTGGGTTTATTTTTTGTTGTCCCCGCAACTGCAGTCAGTGTCTAAAAATTCATTTTACATGTCGCCCGACATTTACATTGCATTTTTTGTTAAGACAGCACACAGGCAGTGCACTTGCTAAATTAATTATTAGCCAACTATTCATGTTTTTGTTCATTTTTTCTAGAAGGAGACAACGATAGAGAGAGAGGGAAAGCTACTAAAAGTTGAAAGTCGCATCGAGCAAGAGTCGAAACTCATTTTACACATTTTTGTTGAAATGCTCATTAAAAGTTTTCACATAAAAGTTGCTCGCCTACTGCCTGTTTTATAGAGTTTTATTGCGTTGAAGCCTGAGTACCAAAGTTTTTGCCAATAGCCAATCGCATCGAATGCAAAATTCGCAAAAGAGCGCAACTGTTCTGGGCTTATTGTCATAACAATTAGCGTAATTACCAAACGAAGCTTACCTGGTTGCCTGGCCGCAAATCAATGCCCAAACGACACCCAAAGCTCGTCTAATCTAATCAACTGCCTGCCACTAGATGGGCATGCTAATAGCTCTGAGTACCAACAACATTTCCCCCTTCGGAGAATTGTCTTTTGTTTGTTGCTTTCAATTAGAAAGTTTTGTTATGTTTATGGCCGAATGTATAGCGTTTCAACAACGCTAATGCGCCAATTGGCTGCCGGACAGACAGGGACATGCCTCCACTTTCCACACGGCTTCCCTTTCCTATTCCTTCTTTTGATACCCTGACAAAGAGCATTATAATTGTGTCGATTATGTCATGTCTGTCTGCTTGTCTGTAATGTTCTATGGAAGTGATATACAATTTTGTAAATGCTAGTTAGTTTAAGATAAATATAGTAGGAGATTTATAAGCAAACAACACTTTACTTTCTAAGCCATACAATCCCTTTTGGTCTTATCTATTGGTAATTATTCTATAAATTGACCTTAAAGTAACATTGTAACACATTTGCAAACTGTATACAGAATGATTTTAAACACCCTCTTTAATATATTATTTATTTTTTAGAAATACTATAAAAAGATATTTTATATAATTGATGGTAGGTAAACCTGTGAATTTATGGTCAAAAACATGAGGCATATGATATTCGGTGCAGTAAAGTTAGATCTTCATTCTTTTAAGCAATTTCAAGCTCGTGCGAAATGCAAAAGTTTTTGCCAAGAGCGCGACGCGACGCGCAACGCCGATAAAAAGTTTCGATTATAATAGCAAAATGTTTGAGGTTCGAGGCGTGCTTTGGTGAATTTTATGACGGAAATGGGAAATGTTTGCAAGTGTGAGCATAAATCAGACACGAGCACGACGACAGCACTCCAGACCTTGCAGTGCTCAATGTGTAACTAACTATATTACTGGTAAGGTTTCCAAATTATATTAAATTTTAAAAATGTTTTGATTTGACTTGTCTCTTATATATATATAGTTTTAAGACAACAGCCCAAATATCAAGTAACATTTTTACTCAATTACTTTGTGCAGAGCCTGAGTCGCAGATGCTGCTGTTAAATAACAGAGCCAGCAAAGAATCACTCATACGGCACATGGCACAAGCGAAAAACAAACTACAGCTGTTTTGCTAGTTCACTCATTTAACTGCTGCTGTTATTTAACAGCACTCGATTAACAGACATGTGCGATGTATGAATAGAAACTGGTGTAAATAACGCTTAGAAGCTTTGACACCTTTTGTCTGGTGTAACTGAAACGCGTTTAATACATTTACTAAAATATGCTTTCTGATGAGCTCAATATCCACAATTGCGTCGCACTATTCTTAGCCACATCGACAGGCAGCTGCAAATTAAAGCCCCAATGGCAAGGCCATTAAAGTCCTTCCCCATAGATGGGAGCCCATTAATGTCAGTGCGTTACCTCGTACGGTACTTGGCATAATGACAAAACTTTCACACATGCAGCGACTAAGTTTTTGGGCAATCATTTTAATTTTTATGATCTGCAGGAGTGACAGCAAAGGATAGAAATACAGCAAGGTATAAAAGAGTATGTCTGTGGAAAGTTGCCCTATAACGTAAATAATAATTTTCTGAGTCAGCATTATTCCACAAAATATGAGTAGGTAGAATTTTGGCAATTTTTATTATAAAACAACTAACTTTCATGTTTGCGGAAGATATTTGACTATGACCGTGTGCTGGGGTAGCTAAAACCCAACCGCAGAGTATCTGGTAAACGGGCACTTTTCTCAACAGGGCATTTCACTCGTATGCGCATAAATAACACTTCGGTCTTACTTCTAATGCCTAACTGACAGGTTTACGTGAGTCTGTGTGTAAGTGCGTACGTGTGCCTTCAATAGATGTGGAATGATTATGCGAAAAATTAAGCATACGTCGCGTACGCCATATGCGATTGTTCACATTTGAAGTGTTAAGGCGGGCCAAATTATGAGCGCTAGTTGAGTACGAGTCCTCCTGACAGGCAATGGAGTGTGTGGCTTTATCAATGTTATTTATGTGCCATGCATTATTAAAGCATTTAATTTGTCTAAAAAGCACAACACTTAAGTATACACACGTATGGTTAGGGAATATACGTAATGTGCCTCTGGGCGATGCGACAACATGTCGTATGCGTTATAAATAAAGCGACATGATCATAAAAAATATACGTCAAACACCAATTTTTATGCATACATAAATGAAAATCAATAAAACGTCTCAGGCTTTACACATATTCGCACATAAAACGACATCAGAACCGTTGTACCCACTAACCAAGGTCTCCGACCTCCACCCTCAGAAATGCAAAAGGAGTCAAAGCGGAAACAGCATTTAAATATTTTCCTTACCCAGACCCAACAAGCTGCGCTAAATGAAGCGCAAAATGGGCGCAACAATAAGACGAAATATGCCTGAGAAGTGTTTGGCAACGGCAACTATAGGGGAAGTCCCGAACAGAAGCCGCCCTTAGACGTGGCAACATTTGAATAAACGGTGAAATCCATTGATATGTAAAACGATTTGACATTTCATTTGTCAATGAAATTAAATGGGAATCAAAATGGGAATGTGAAGGTTAACGAGGCTATTAGAATGGCTCATTTTCTGATTTTTTCTGCTTTGCGCAAAGTTTAATTAGACGAGTAATGAGAAAACCATTTCAAAAGAGTGCCTAAATTACAGCTAAGAGCTTCGGGGTCTCTAATTTGCTATTTTGGGGCTATTCACTGATCTGTATTTAATTTGAACTGCTTTCATTAACATAGATATAAAGAAGAAGAACAAGATACTTTTAAGATAATTACCAATCAACATCAAATAAAATTTCAATATTTATATATTAAATCTTGGACTTGTAAACCATTTGATGTGATTGTGATTGCGATTCGGTTATCCTTAAACTGCACTTTAGGGTATTTATTATCTTTGCCTTTGGCTTAGTCAAATTTGGAACTTCACTTGAGCCCCGAGTTTTCTACGCCATGCCTGACAAATCCTATACATTTTATGGGCTCCGTTGGCTTCCTCTTCGCACCTTTTGTAAAGTTGATGCTCTACTTTGTGGTGGCCTGTGAGCTTAGTGAACTAGAAAATTTGATTTCAAAGATTACTTAACCCTATAAAACACTTAAAAGCTTTTACTTGGACCAAATGCTTCCGCTGGATAAAGTTAAATTTACTTAAAATTTTAAGCTTAAAAGTTTGACTAACATATGACAGTTTTTTTTTCAGCAAGTTGAGCTTATAATAATCTGCAATACATTCAAGTGTTGGAAAATAAAACTTTAACTATAACTTAAATTGAATTTCCTCTTTCGAATTCATAACTTTTATATGAGTATTCTAAATTCACTTTCATAAAGCATCTAACATATAAATCAGTTCATGAAATCCAATTCTTAGATCTACGGCACAACGCTTTAGCTTAGCACAATTACGCATAAAGCTAGTCAATATTTTTATACAACTTTTGCTCTACTATTCATTATAAAAATTATAGAATTGCACAAAAAGGACTCTGGTTTCATCTACTTAAACTGCTGCCAAAGTAATAACTTCTTTCAAAATAGTATTTGAATATTTGATCACAATAAACAGCTGAATTAACATAAAGGACTTTGCTCCTTAAGTAAAAATGTTCTTTACAGCTCACTTTTGCCATTGGCGTCCATGTTAACACTCGGCTATAAACTGCAAGACGCGCAAATAAAAACATAAAATACTACTGCATTTGCTTCAAAGGAAAAGTCCTTACCTAAGGTAAATTGAAAATATACAAATGGACATCACTTGCAATTTTTGCTATTGAAAATTAAATTTATGTGATTTTTATTTTCTTGTGAACTTTTGACTGGTAATCTCACTTACTTGCAGGGCAAGTGCCACTAGTCAAGTGGCAACTGCAGTTTGTGCAGCAAATGAGCCGTGCAGCTGCTCTAAGCGAAAGGCACACACACTTACACACACATACACACTCTCAAACATTCAACAGACCAAACCAAGTTTACCGTTGAAATCGCCAACTCTTGACTTTTATGGCCTTGCGGTATATCGACTGTGCACCATGCGCTTCATTAGCTATTAATTTTTGGCGGATACACACACACATACATTAAAAAAAGTTCACAGCTTGGCTGAGGCAACAAAAAATAAATAAATCTGCAAAAAATAAACGCATCACTGACTTTTTCAGTCAGCCAGGAACCACATCTAGCATTAAATCCTGTCAAGTCTAATACGCTCGAATAAACAGAGTGTTGCAAACTGATCAGGAAACACAGAAACACGTTTGCCGAATTCGGGGAAAAAGGGAAATAAATACAAACAACGACGAAGAATGACTTCAAACAGAGCTAACCCCAATTTAGAAACTGCAGTGATATGTAATATTCATTTATAAATATATAATATTTGTTAGGGAAAAAATATAAATTCCAGTTCTAAAGTTTTTATGTCGTATAAAACATATACATACATATAAGAGCCAAAAAAAATAACAAACAAGAATGACTAAAATGAGCAGGTGTCTGTATAGGTATTTCAATAAGATTCTAATTCTATTAATTATTCTATCGACCCCCAAGACCATGTTACCATTTTGAATTTAAAATACATTGAGAATTTTGCGAAAAAAATATCAAGGCTCGCAACAACTAAGCGTACTTTTTTATGCTTACCTTGGGACTTACATTGTGCTTGAGCAATAGTTTTGATTTGATACAGTTTGTACACAAAAGTGGTTATTAATTTAACTAAATGGCCTGTTGAAATACAATATTAATTTCAATTTTTTAATTAAATAGAATATATAACTAACAAAGCAACCAACTAAACCTACCAAAATATTTTTTCAAATTTTATAAAATAGTAAATTGCTTGTGAATCACTGTTACAATTGTTCCATTGACAGGCAGTATTTACGAATTTTCCAGCAGCAAAGGCACCAATAAATTTCATTATAGCAAAGCGAAAAATAATCTATTAAGTTTTGAAAAATATACAGCGACAAGAGCTAAACCAAACAAGTAAAACCAAAACAAGAAAAGAAGCTACACAAGTGACAACAACAATGTGCCAGCATCAAAATGGAATAAACTCGTGCTAAAGACGGAACGAACAGCAAAACATGCCCCACTACAACCAGTTGTGGCAGTTCAAGATGCTGACAAAAAAAAACAGTCAGAACAAAAATGTCCGCTGTTTGTGTACAACATGTCGTATACGCGACGAGTGGCCCAAGGATCGCAGGCATTTGGCAGCGGCAGCTTAACGCTACACACAAAAAAAATGGACAAACACCAACAAAATTAGTTTCAGTTTTGCCGAATACTGTTTGTTGGGAGTGTGTAAGTGTGTGTGTGTGGTGCAAAAAGTTGAACAAAATAAAATGGACAAACACGGACTGGCAACCTCTTAGGTGAGCAGATGTAAAAAGTTGATGTGTGTTCGTGCATGTGTCGCATGTACAGACATCCAGCTCAATTTCGATATCAACTCAATCCTCATAGATACACACATACAGATGCTCAGAGTATTGTCCACGTGCTGGCCTTTAATAGATACAAAAACAAGATAGAAAAGCCTTTTTTTTCTGCGGTCGAAGGCTTAATACCCTTGCGTGAAAGCAAGAATTTTGTCACATATTACTATAGCGAAACTTTGTTTTCGAAAAGTAATTCCTATGGCTTCTGCATATTATTAAATATCTCTTCACGACGAATCCAAATGATATTGACAGCAACAAGAAAGTAATATTCAAAAAGTTTTTTCAAGAATACATAAAAACTGGCACACAATGTGTTACAATTTTCGTAACAAAATTGGTATGGACTCTAAACAGGTATAAGCAAAAAATACAACATATTAAGTTTCCTGGGGCAAACACAAAGAATTTTTAATAGAAGTTTGATAAATATTTCTCAAAGAGACAAGTTGTGAGCTAAAGGCTTGCTTGTTTAACTGTATTGCTAGGCAATCATTTAATTTTTTAAGATCTGGGATCCAGTTACACTTTACTTAAGGGGCAAGCACAAGAAGAGCTGAAAGGATAGCAAGCTTTTAAACTTGGTAAAAATGTCACTTGAATATTGGAAAGCTTAATCTAGCCTATTTAACTATAATTAAATTTGCATCATTAAGTTTAATCAGAAAGCTTACACTGGAAACATGCTTAATAAAACCCTAAGGCATGGCAATGACTAACTAAGATTCGCATCAAAAAACGATATGTTTTACCTTATACAGCATTTGCTTTCTTTTACATTTTTTACTAGAGCTTCCTAATAAGTTGAAAGTGCACATTAAGTCTCTTTAAAAACACAATTTACCGACAGTGAAAAATCCACATTGCTAAGTTGAGATGGGGGCTTAAGTTAAACAGAGAATTAAGCAAGCTCATGAGCGCTAATATTAAGTTAAGCTTTAATTCATTACAAAACCTTCATTGAAAAGAACAACATTTATAAGAAGCTCAAAACTGAACAGCTTTAATCTAGCAAAGCTTTTCGAATATGCAAGCCTCAAGAGTTGTTGTTAATGATTTTAATTATAAATTGTACCTAAATATGTATACATTTCGAATAACTTGAAATAATTTTCCAAATGCTTCGTTAATTAATGACACCAGCTACAAATAATATCGCAATATTTGATTAAGTGTGCTCGGCTATTAATAACATGGATAGATTTAACTTTTGAAAATGCACCGCATAATGCAATTAAATGCAAATGCTTAATTAATATTTATGACGTGTGCGTTGTGTGGCATGCGTAAAATGTAATGCATGTTCGAGCACTCGTGAATTAGTTATGGGGCACACTCGCTTTTAAAGTGCCTCTGAACTTTGGCATTGAGTGCCAACATGCGGGTTAATAATTTAATCTGACGACCACGACATTGATGACGGTGTAACGGGGAGGACAAGGGTATCAGAACGAGAGCTAGCAACACTTCGAGCAGTCAGCCAGAAGTCAAAAGGGTGCAACATTGGGGCCAAGCAGGAGTTTGGGTTGTGGGTTTCAGTTCAGTCGCCACGATGCTTGCTACTTAGTTTAGCATAAAATTTTAATTTTAATTGCTAGCATGTGCGTGGCAGCAATGGCAACGAGCCTGACAGGCCGCACGCCTCGACATTGGCGCTCCTGGCCCTTGGCTCCTGGCTTCTGGCTCCTGGCTCGTGGCCCTTGGAGCCCCTTAAGCATTGCCCTCTGCTCCCTTACTTGATCCATTAATTACGCTTTTAATTAAACTTTTTGCCATATTATGCGAGTGCGTAAAGTTGATTAACCCTCAGTCAAAGCCCAAAGCATGTTTTTAAGTAGGTGTCAATGTTTAATGCACGTTGGAGCGAGTCATAAGTTTGTTCTTTGCTGAGCTGCTTGCAATTTATAAATTATTTAAGCCCTCGAAGGCATACATGGCCAAGAATGGCATAAAGAAATTGCCTCTTACAATCCCTTAACGACGCACAAGCCAGCACTTGCACCGCAGGCAGCTGGCAGGCCGCACGCATGTTGCCGCTCGCTGCATAATTCTCGTTTGCATGAGGCTCGCTTCGCGAGCCACGGCCAGACACCACCAACTTTTCACTATTAAGTGAGCTGACATTCTGAATTGAACAATCACTTTGCATTGGGCTGAATGCCAGGCCAGAGTAAGCTGGTCAGATCAGTGCTGCCAGCTGACGGCAGATTTATTCAACGTATTGAATATCGATTTTGAGTTAATCAAATCACGGATTTGAGCCGCAATGGTTTTCCAAAAGAGAATAACTGACCCGAACAGAAAAATATTTTACTCAAAAGTGGATTCAAAATAAGGAAAGATTCTATCCGTAAGCCGAGCCCTAAAAATTTCGTTGTCGTATTTTATTTCCCTAACTTCAAGTTTAATTAAGCCCTTTAACATTAGTAAATGCCTTGAAAATACAGATTTTTGTTTAACTTGGTTATCAAATTTAAAGTGCGAAGTCTTGCATTAAAAGTCCAATCAAGAAAATTAAGAAATTACAATTTCATACGTTGTTGTTCCTCAAAGACAAGGTCTGCAAGCGCTTTCAGAAAATTTGTGGCTCAACTGAAATTTAAATAAAAATTAAAATGTTAATATCTATATTATTTGAGCCCCATCTTTCCCAACGTAGCAATCGGAAGCAATACATGAGCTGACAGATGGGAATGCACGTTTCAATCACGTCGCTAAAAGGGTTGAATTTTAGCAGTGCTGCCAAAATAAATTAAAAAAACAAAACTTTTGATACTTTTCCTTCTTGTATGAATTGTTGCAACAAATTTTAAACAATTTGTCTGTTTTGGAAAAGATATTACTGAAATAATAAGATATATAACTGTATTTTAAAATATATATATTAAAGCATAATATAAGTAAGTCAGCCGATATTTATCAATTATTACTTCTTTAAATTATTTGACCGAGTTTTTTTAGTACTTTCAGAGCCTCTTATCGGAAATTCATAATGTATTTACAGGGGAGGAATCATCAAAATCATCAAAATTTCTTTCGAAGCTCCACTGAAAGCTTGCTTGTAAGCTCAATAAAGCGCCTTAAGACCTACATCATTTGCCGACATTTGCACTCTCATGACATTTTGACAGCTGATTAAAGTGTCAACGCGTCGAAGTTACAATCTGGAACTTGGCCTTTGGCCAGCACTACAGGCGCGAGTACTGCAGTTAATCAACAAGCGACCATAATTTATGCAACTTAATCAACGCTCAACTACACACACAGTCACACACACATGCACTCTCACAGACACAGATTAAGTCACGAACGAAAGTAAAAAATTTTGTTTGCGTTGGCTTCCATGCAGCATTATCACGCATACGCCGAGTATGCCATTTGAGTTGCACGCGTTTGCATAATTTCTTTAACATTATTTTATTTTTCCATTCTTTGCCTTTCTCATTCAGCTGCTGCGTTACGTTACAAATTGCGCAATTGAATTTAAAATGCAACAACACGTCGAGTTGTGAACAACAGATAAATAATATGAAATTTTTTTTTAAATTACACCATGAATTGAAATGCACTGAAACCCAAAGGACTGCGCAAGCAAAAACAATGTTCTTAAGAAATTTACTAATTGGTATTATTAGTGAAGTTTGTAAACAACTGAATTGTTGAATAATATAAGAGGGTGCCTCATAAAAACATTCAAATCAGATCTATCGCAGCAATAAAAATAAGCGTTGATTTAACAAATTCTGCTCTCTTGATACCTTGATAATCTTGATAACCAAACCGTTCGTAAAAAGCAATGTATGCTTTTCGAGCAGTGTATATTACGTATGTAAATGCAAATGTAAATGTCATGTAGATTGTTAAAATTGTTGTGCTGCACGCGGAGCTCGTTTAATTTTTCAATTTGGACCCGGCTTAAATGTGTAATGGGCCAACAGACACAGCAGCAGCAACAAAATGATGAGGAGCAGTAGGAATTTGCTTTAATTAAGCGCATGTTTCTGGGCTAGATTAATTAATATATCAATTAGGATTCATGTTAATCAATGCAAATCAATTTCAGTTAATGCTGCATTAAATATACGTTAAATCTGTGCCGCGCTGCGACAATCTACTATATGTTTATGCAATGTACCGCGACTGGAAATTTTTTTATTTTTTTTTCAATTTCAAGCGCCACTTGATAACATTTGCATTGCTAACTAGCGGCAAATGCATAAAAGTGCTGGCAACGGGCTGGGGGCATGCAGCAGGCGCCAAGCGGAAACGGAAGCTTAGCCTCAGTGACTGGCCCGACGCGCGTTTATCTTTAGCTCAAACATTTGCGATGACTTCCGTGGCTAACTTTGTGCAGCTTTTCCCGCTTTTCCATTTTATTTTCGTATTTTCCTTCTGAGCTGCAACCGCTGGGCAAATGTTTGCATTGTTGACTTCAGCGGTTTGTCCTCGCTGTCCCAACCGTTCTAGGTGTCCTGTCGGGGCAGTCGTTTAAATTTTTACGACGCTTTGCTGGCTGTTAGTTTAATTGGCGTGCTGCCCTTTAAAGTATGCAACGTTTTAACGACACACGACTCGGAAAATTAATCATAAAATTGTTGCAAATGACACGCCCCAAATTAACGGCAGCCGTTGCTGCTGCAACTGTCTATAAAAAATAAAACTGATTTTAAAACACCCAAAAAGGGTCTGCTGAATATTTATGTGTCGGTTCGAAAGCAAAGGACAGCTTGGAGCCCTGTCTAGTTAACATATTGCGTAGTTTGTACACCCTTGCAGTGGGTCTTATAGTTCTGTCACGAGATGTCAAAGGCCAATAAAGAAGACCTATCTAAGCCCAGAAAGTATATTTATAACTATGGAAAAGTACATAAGTATATAAGAGGTTGTATTAACTTCTATGCAAAGCCAGGGCCCTATCGAACCACTGTGTTATAAAATGGCTGTAAAGAAACTAAATAGAGAAATTTATTAAAAGCATTATGGCTTTTTTGAAGATATCTTGACAGCTTGGCATTGAAAATCAAGTTTTACCATGCTTCTTACATGTGTACAAAGTCTTATTATCATCGGCTGCTCATATACACGTCAATCTGAAAATAGAGCAATCGCTCTATGGGAATAAGTGGGTATTGAGCTTATATATGGAAACTTTAGGTCTTACGAAATATCCCGACCAAATTCAGCAATTATTGTTCTTAGCTAATATATTTGCGAAACCGTATCAGATCGGTATATTAAATGGCGCCATTCACCAGGGTATTAAATGTTCTACTTGCCGTGTTTTTACTCTTTCTTGTTTTTGCCTTGCTTTACCATTTTTTGTTTTATGAGCAAAGGCGCCATCAAATGCAGTGGATGGATTTTTGGCGAGTTTGGGTTCCAGTTCCATTCTCTGCCTCGGGTGCTTTGCTGCTGGTCATAAAAAATTGGGTGTCTTCTGCCTCGTATTTGGTGTAGGAGTACAGATGTTCACAAGTATCTCTCTAGCTGCATATGAATGCGTACTAAAGATACATAGTTTACTCGTATTTGACACCATATGTGTGTTGTTCTGTTGTTCTGTGTTGAGTGTGTTGGGTATTAAACCGAGTTACTCACGCAGCTTGACATTCGCCTTTGATATATCGAAGTCAACGGCAGCAGCAGCGCATGCCACAAGCATGTGGATGCGAATGTGGGATGTGGGTGTGGCTGCGAAGGATAATGGCGATGATGATGATGATGTCCTTTGGCAACATCTGTGAATGCAGTAAAACACTTGCAATTTGTAACATTCAAATTCTAAAGCCATAGGTTATGGACACGACAGTGTTGCCAAACGAAAAGGTCAAGTGCTGGCTAATATTATAATTTAAGACTACGCGTCGCTGGGGTGTTGGAAATAATTATTTATATTGCGTTTAACTCTATGAGGTGCCTGTAATTTAGCTTACATTTAAATTTTTTTTTTATAAAAAGATCAGCAAAAAAATTCAAAGTTTGTGCAATAGTTAGTTGGTTAGACTTTTTTTAATTAACACCTCAAAGAATTGTCTATATTACTAAATTTTGTAAGACTTTTTTTGTTACTTCGTAATCAATAGGCTTTTTTAGCCGATTTACTGTTAATAATATTATATAAAGTGTCTGTCAAGATAAATTATATTTATAGAACTTGCCTAAAGTATGCTATCTATTTTCCCATCAATCATTCCACCCACAAGAAGCGATGGCTTTTTAATCAACTCACCTAAATATGTATTTTTATACATTCTATATGTTTTTATAAATATAACAATACAAGCTTAGGTCTTGCATTCATATTTTTCTTTGAATTTTACACTTTATAAAATTATACAAGCTGGCATAGCCCATTTAAGCCTGGATAAATAGCTGCGGGATATTAAGCTCGCAAACTAAACTCAATAACCCCTCCAAGCTGCCGAAAGTGCTATATATTAATTTGAGTCCCAAATGAATGAATTGCAAAGAGGTTAAAAGATTACATCAAAAAATAACTTTAATTCATTAATTATAATTTATTAAACAAAAAAAGATATATTATTATCATTAATATATATAGATGTTGAAAATATATATTTTTTAACTTTGTATATAAGAGTTTGTGCTGATTGGCCGCTTGACTGCCTGATGGGGTAATCAACGCACAACGCGAATTATTCAAATACGTATTACCTCTGATAATACTCTCACTCGAATTTACGCTCTCGCTATCTCTCATTTTTTCTCTAACTCTACCTCTTTCTTTCTCTCTCTTTCTCTTTTCCTCTTTCTCTTTATCTTATCTTTATCTAATTCTCTTACGTATTTTAAAATGTCTGTTTCTCTTCCACAATATATTAAGATAATTTAAATTGTTTGATATCACTCGAATTCAGTTAGAATTGGAAATTGCACCGCTTTGTTACCTAATAAGAACAACTGCAGTGACCTAAAGCTTTGACACGTCTCTGTGGCAGCTCGTATCCGCATTCAATAAAGCGAATTAAGCACATGCATGTGTTGTGTGTATGTGTGTGTTTGCGAAATTGAGTGTGGGTTGTATTTAAATGATTTCATTAGAGCCGTGCGTGCCTAAGCATCCCTGGAGTAATGCGGAGGCTGCGGCTGTGACCCATGTAACGCATTACCTTAACTCATTTATCACCAAATTTAACAGCAGTCAGGGCTTCAGTAGCTGGACCTGACCAGACAGTCAGGCATTGCTGAAGCCCTCGGTTCGGCCCAGCCCAACTCCTACACCCAAACAAATATCGTGTAGTGTAATCGAGCGCTGCGCAAATCGTTTTGTGTGACTTTCATACGTAAATAAAAAAGGCTCAAGTCCTGCTGCGGTTCAGGCTCGAGCTTTGGCTGTAGCTTCTGGCCGGGACTTTTTGTGCATGCGCTAGCAAAATTTGTTAATTTCATTTGCACAGTTTGCACAAGTTTTTGGCCCAGCAGCCACGGGGCCACGGCCATTGTTTGCGCTTGTGCCGCGTTTGGCTCATTTTGTTTTTAGTACTTGTTCTAGTATTTTTAGTATTTTTCTTAGCTGTGTGTGCGGGTGTGTGTGTGTGTGTGTGTGTATGCTGCGAAAACTCACTTGTAATTATGTTTGTCCTTTAATTGTGGCTCATTATGCGTGCGCTCTGATTATGCCATGCCCCAAGTGGCTCAATTAATGTGCCCACACACTACTCGCTTGTAGAGCCAAACAAATTTTTGGTCTTAGCATCAACTAGCCAAGGAGCCTAGGTAGGCGTATCTCTTCATATGGCCCGTTGCCCCTTTTAGCCCCCTTTTAATAGGCGGCTCTTAGCAGTGGGCGTGTGCGTGTTTAGTGCCCACAATTTAATCGCCGACTGCTGCTGCCTTTTTATAGGCTGCCCATTACGAGCACCAACAACAATTCCACCAGCAGCCCAAGAAATTTATTTGCCGCGCTTATTTATTTAAAACATTACGAACAAGATGGAGCTCCAGCTCTTCGGCCACTTTGCCAAAAGCCCAACGACAGCAGATTTTTTTCTCCGGGCCAAAAACAGAACGAGCCTTTGACCCCGCAAAATATCCTTGGTCGCCGAACCTTTTTTCGGGGGCGTACACAGAAGTAAAACGGGCTGGCATTTAATTGAAGATATGTTCGAGGAAAATGTTTGCCAATATGAACAGCAGGTCCCAGACGCTTAACAACGGAAAGCAAATGGTCAACAGCAACTCAATTATTAAGTGGCTCCTGGAAGGAGAAGCGATAAGCGCTCCTACATGAGCGGCTATAAGTTGTAAAATTACGAAACCGGCTATGCTGCTACCTTTGTTTGGCTTTAGTCAGATTGTGGAACATGCGAGAAATGATTTTTATTAATATGATACTAGCGTACTGTCCGGCTTTACCCGTGGCATGTATAAAATAAATGTTCTTAAAAAGCTTTGAAAATTATTTTGAAACTGATCGGACGGTAAATAAACAGCTTTCATTCATCCGATTTTCACGAAACCTGGGCTTTTGATTATAGTTTGGCCTGTAAATAATTTTGGCATCAAAATCTGGCAATATTATTTTTCGTCGAAATTCATGTCTAAATGTTACCCTCAAATATGATAAATAGACATAGGTCGAATTTTCCCATCCCCATAAATTGGTCATATCTCATCCAATTTTCAATAGAATTGTCTGTTTCTTCCTGATTTTACCTCTAGATTAATCTGGCATTTAAATCTGGACACCGATTTTGTAGTCGAAATTCATCTCCAAATCTTACCCCAAGAAACGTATGTTGACATGGGTCAAAACTTAACATCCCCATAACTCGGTCAAATCTCATCCGATTTTTACGAGGCTTGTATTTTTCTGAATGGTTTTACCTTTAGAATAATCTGGCATTACAATCTGAACACCGATTTTGCAGTCGAAATTCATGTCGAAATCTTACCCCAAGATTCGTATGTAGACATGGGTCTAAACTTACCACCTCCATAACTCGGTCAAATTTCATCCGATTTTTTCGAGGTTTGTATTTTTCTGAATGGTTTTACCTCTAGAATAATCTGGCATTAAAATCTGAACACCGATTTTGTAGTCGAAATTCATCTCCAAACCGTACCCCAAGATTCTTATGTAGCCATGGGTCGAAAATTACCACTCCCATTACTCGGTCAAATCTCATCCGATTTTGACGAGGCTTGTATATTTCTGAATGGTTTTACCTCTACAATAATCTAGCATTAAAATCTGAACACCGATTTTAAAGTCGAAATTCATGTCCAAATCTTACCCCAAGATTGGTATATAGACATGGGTTAAAATTTACCACCACCAAAACTCGGTCAAATCTTATCCGATTTTTACGAGGTTTGTATTTTTCTAAATGGTTTTACCTCTAGAATAATCTGGCATTTAAATCTGGACACCGATTTTGTAGTCGAAATTCATGTCCAATCTTACCCCAAGATTCGTATGTAGACATGGGTCAAAACTCACCACTCCATAAGTCGGTCAAATTTCATCCGATTTTTACGAGGTTTGTATTTTTCTGAATTGTTTTACCTCTAGAATAATGTAGCATTAAAATCTGAACACCGATTTGGTAGTCGAAATTCATGTCCGAATCTTAGCCCAAGATTCGTACGTAGACATGGGTCAAAACTTACCACCCCCATAACTCGGTCAAATCTCATCCGATTCTCACGAAGCTTGTATTTTTCTGAATGGTTTAACCTCTAGAATAATCTGGCATTAAAATCTGAACACCGATTTTGTAGTCGAAATTCATGTCCAAATCTTACCCCAAGATTCGTATATAAACATGGGTCAAAACTTACCACCCCATAACTCGGTCAAATTTCATCCGATTTTTTCGAGGTTTGTATTTTTCTGAATGGTTTTACCTCTAGAATAATCTGGCATTAAAATCTGAACACCGATTTTATAGTCGAAAATCATGTCCAAATCTTACCCCAAGCATCGTATGTAGACATGGGTCAAAACTTACCACCCCATAACTCGGTCAAATCTCATCCTATTCTCACGAAGTTTGTATTTTTCTGAATGGTTTTACCTCAAGAATAATCTAGCATTAAAATCTGAACACCGATTTGGTAGTCGAAATTCATGTCCGAATCTTAGCCCAAGATTCGTACGTAGACATGGGTCAAAACTTACCACCCCATAACTCGGTCAAATCTCATCCTATTCTCACGAAATTTGTATTTTTCTGAATGGTTTTACCTCAAGAATAATCTAGCATTAAAATCTGAACACCGATTTGGTAGTCGAAATTCATGTCCGAATCTTACCCCAAGATTCGTATATAAACATGGGTCAAAACTCACCACCCCATAACTCGGTCAAATTTCATCCGATTTTTACGAGGTTTGTATTTTTCTGAATGGTTTTACCTCTAAAATAATCTGGCATTAAAATCTGAACACCGATTTTGTAGTCGAAATTCATGTCCAAATCTTACCCCAAGATTCGTATATAAACATGGGTCAAAACTCACCACCCCATAACTCGGTCAAATTTCATCCGATTTTTTCGAGGTTTGTATTTTTCTGAATGGTTTTACCTCTAGAATAATCTGGCATTAAAATCTGAACACCGATTTTATAGTCGAAATTCATGTCCAAATCTTACCCCAAGCATCGTATGTAGACATGGGTCAAAACTTACCACCCCATAACTCGGTCAAATCTCATCCTATTCTCACGAAGTTTGTATTTTTCTGAATGGTTTTACCTCTAGAATAATCTGGCATTAAAATCTGAACACCGATTTTAAAGTCGAAATTCATGTCCAAATCTTACCCCAAGAATCGTATGTAGACATGGGTCAAAACTTACCACCCCCATAACTCGGTCAAATCTCATCCGATTCTCACGAAATTTTTATTTTTCTGAATGGTTTTACCTCAAGAATAATCTAGCATTAAAATCTGAACACCGATTTGGTAGTCGAAATTCATGTCCGAATCTTACCCCAAGATTCGTATATAAACATGGGTCAAAACTCACCACCCCATAACTCGGTCAAATTTCATCCGATTTTTACGAGGTTTGTATTTTTCTGAATGGTTTTACCTCTAAAATAATCTGGCATTAAAATCTGAACACCGATTTTGTAGTCGAAATTCATGTCCAAATCTTACCCCAAGATTCGTATATAAACATGGGTCAAAACTCACCACCCCATAACTCGGTCAAATTTCATCCGATTTTTTCGAGGTTTGTATTTTTCTGAATGGTTTTACCTCTAGAATAATCTGGCATTAAAATCTGAACACCGATTTTATAGTCGAAATTCATGTCCAAATCTTACCCCAAGCATCGTATGTAGACATGGGTCAAAACTTACCACCCCATAACTCGGTCAAATCTCATCCTATTCTCACGAAGTTTGTATTTTTCTGAATGGTTTTACCTCTAGAATAATCTGGCATTAAAATCTGAACACCGATTTTAAAGTCGAAATTCATGTCCAAATCTTACCCCAAGAATCGTATGTAGACATGGGTCAAAACTTACCACCCCCATAACTCGGTCAAATCTCATCCGATTCTCACGAAGTTTGTATTTTTCTGAATGGTTTTACCTCTAGAATAATCTGGCATTTAAATCTGTACACCGATTTTGTAGTCGAAATTCATGTCCAAATCTTTCCCCAAGAATCGTATGTAGACATGGGTCAAAACTTACCACCTCCATAACTCGGTCAAATCTCATCCGATTTATACGAGGTTTGTATTTTTCTGAATGGTTTTACGTCTAAAATAATCTGGCATTAAAATCTGAACACCGATTTTGTAGTCGAAATTCATGTCCAAATCTTACCCCAAGATTCGTATATAAACATGGGTCAAAACTCACCACCCCATAACTCGGTCAAATTTCATCCGATTTTTTCGAGGTTTGTATTTTTCTGAATGGTTTTACCTCTAGAATAATCTGGCATTAAAATCTGAACACCGATTTTATAGTCGAAAATCATGTCCAAATCTTACCCCAAGATTCGTATATAAACATGGGTCAAAACTCACCACCCCATAACTCGGTCAAATTTCATCCGATTTTTTCGAGGTTTGTATTTTTCTGAATGGTTTTACCTCTAGAATAATCTGGCATTAAAATCTGAACACCGATTTTATAGTCGAAATTCATGTCCAAATCTTACCCCAAGCATCGTATGTAGACATGGGTCAAAACTTACCACCCCATAACTCGGTCAAATCTCATCCTATTCTCACGAAGTTTGTATTTTTCTGAATGGTTTTACCTCTAGAATAATCTGGCATTAAAATCTGAACACCGATTTTAAAGTCGAAATTCATGTCCAAATCTTACCCCAAGAATCGTATGTAGACATGGGTCAAAACTTACCACCCCCATAACTCGGTCAAATCTCATCCGATTCTCACGAAGTTTGTATTTTTCTGAATGGTTTTACCTCAAGAATAATCTAGCATTAAAATCTGAACACCGATTTGGTAGTCGAAATTCATGTCCGAATCTTAGCCCAAGATTCGTACGTAGACATGGGTCAAAACTTACCACCCCATAACTCGGTCAAATCTCATCCTATTCTCACGAAATTTGTATTTTTCTGAATGGTTTTACCTCAAGAATAATCTAGCATTAAAATCTGAACACCGATTTGGTAGTCGAAATTCATGTCCGAATCTTACCCCAAGATTCGTATATAAACATGGGTCAAAACTCACCACCCCATAACTCGGTCAAATTTCATCCGATTTTTACGAGGTTTGTATTTTTCTGAATGGTTTTACCTCTAAAATAATCTGGCATTAAAATCTGAACACCGATTTTGTAGTCGAAATTCATGTCCAAATCTTACCCCAAGATTCGTATATAAACATGGGTCAAAACTCACCACCCCATAACTCGGTCAAATTCCATCCGATTTTTTCGAGGTTTGTATTTTTCTGAATGGTTTTACCTCTAGAATAATCTGGCATTAAAATCTGAACACCGATTTTATAGTCGAAAATCATGTCCAAATCTTACCCCAAGATTCGTATATAAACATGGGTCAAAACTCACCACCCCATAACTCGGTCAAATTTCATCCGATTTTTTCGAGGTTTGTATTTTTCTGAATGGTTTTACCTCTAGAATAATCTGGCATTAAAATCTGAACACCGATTTTATAGTCGAAAATCATGTCCAAATCTTACCCCAAGCATCGTATGTAGACATGGGTCAAAACTTACCACCCCATAACTCGGTCAAATCTCATCCTATTCTCACGAAGTTTGTATTTTTCTGAATGGTTTTACCTCAAGAATAATCTAGCATTAAAATCTGAACACCGATTTGGTAGTCGAAATTCATGTCCGAATCTTAGCCCAAGATTCGTACGTAGACATGGGTCAAAACTTACCACCCCATAACTCGGTCAAATCTCATCTTATTCTCACGAAATTTGTATTTTTCTGAATGGTTTTACCTCAAGAATAATCTAGCATTAAAATCTGAACACCGATTTGGTAGTCGAAATTCATGTCCGAATCTTACCCCAAGATTCGTATATAAACATGGGTCAAAACTCACCACCCCATAACTCGGTCAAATTTCATCCGATTTTTACGAGGTTTGTATTTTTCTGAATGGTTTTACCTCTAAAATAATCTGGCATTAAAATCTGAACACCGATTTTGTAGTCGAAATTCATGTCCAAATCTTACCCCAAGATTCGTATATAAACATGGGTCAAAACTCACCACCCCATAACTCGGTCAAATTTCATCCGATTTTTTCGAGGTTTGTATTTTTCTGAATGGTCTTACCTCTAGAATAATCTGGCATTAAAATCTGAACACCGATTTTATAGTCGAAATTCATGTCCAAATCTTACCCCAAGCATCGTATGTAGACATGGGTCAAAACTTACCACCCCATAACTCGGTCAAATCTCATCCTATTCTCACGAAGTTTGTATTTTTCTGAATGGTTTTACCTCTAGAATAATCTGGCATTAAAATCTGAACACCGATTTTAAAGTCGAAATTCATGTCCAAATCTTACCCCAAGAATCGTATGTAGACATGGGTCAAAACTTACCACCCCCATAACTCGGTCAAATCTCATCCGATTCTCACGAAGTTTGTATTTTTCTGAATGGTTTTACCTCTAGAATAATCTGGCATTTAAATCTGTACACCGATTTTGTAGTCGAAATTCATGTCCAAATCTTTCCCCAAGAATCGTATGTAGACATGGGTCAAAACTTACCACTTCCATAACTCGGTCAAATCTCATCCGATTTATACGAGGTTTGTATTTTTCTGAATGGTTTTACGTCTAAAATAATCTGGCATTAAAATCTGAACACCGATTTTGTAGTCGAAATTCATGTCCAAATCTTACCCCAAGATTCGTATATAAACATGGGTCAAAACTCACCACCCCATAACTCGGTCAAATTTCATCCGATTTTTTCGAGGTTTGTATTTTTCTGAATGGTTTTACCTCTAGAATAATCTGGCATTAAAATCTGAACACCGATTTTATAGTCGAAAATCATGTCCAAATCTTACCCCAAGATTCGTATATAAACATGGGTCAAAACTCACCACCCCATAACTCGGTCAAATTTCATCCGATTTTTTCGAGGTTTGTATTTTTCTGAATGGTTTTACCTCTAGAATAATCTGGCATTAAAATCTGAACACCGATTTTATAGTCGAAAATCATGTCCAAATCTTACCCCAAGCATCGTATGTAGACATGGGTCAAAACTTACCACCCCATAACTCGGTCAAATCTCATCCTATTCTCACGAAGTTTGTATTTTTCTGAATGGTTTTACCTCAAGAATAATCTAGCATTAAAATCTGAACACCGATTTGGTAGTCGAAATTCATGTCCGAATCTTAGCCCAAGATTCGTATGAGACATGGGTCAAAACTTACCACCCCCATAACTCGGTCAAATCTCATCCGATTCTCACGAAGCTTGTATTTTTCTGAATGGTTTAACCTCTAGAATAATCTGGCATTAAAATCTGAACACCGATTTTGTAGTCGAAATTCATGTCCAAATCTTACCCCAAGATTCGTATATAAACATGGGTCAAAACTCACCACCCCATAACTCGGCCAAATTTCATCCGATTTTTACGAGGTTTTTATTTTTCTGAATGGCTTTACCTCTATAATAATCTGGCATTTAAATCTGGACACCGATTTTGTAGTCGAAATTCATGTCCAAATCTTACCCCAAGCATCGTATGTAGACATGGGTCAAAACTTACCACCCCATAACTCGGTCAAATCTCATCCTATTCTCACGAAGTTTGTATTTTTCTGAATGGTTTTACCTCAAGAATAATCTAGCATTAAAATCTGAACACCGATTTGGTAGTCGAAATTCATGTCCGAATCTTAGCCCAAGATTCGTATGAGACATGGGTCAAAACTTACCACCCCCATAACTCGGTCAAATCTCATCCGATTCTCACGAAATTTGTATTTTTCTGAATGGTTTCACCTCAAGAATAATCTAGCATTAAAATCTGAACACCGATTTGGTAGTCGAAATTCATGTCCGAATCTTACCCCAAGATTCGTATGTAGACATGGGTCAAAACTCACCACCCCATAACTCGGTCAAATTTCATCCGAATTTTACGAGGTTTGTATTTTTCTGAATGGTTTAACCTCTAGAATAATGTAGCATTAAAATCTGAACACCGATTTGGTAGTCGAAATTCATGTCCAAATCTTACCCCAAGCATCGTATGTAGACATGGGTCAAAACTTACCACCCCATAACTCGGTCAAATCTCATCCTATTCTCACGAAGTTTGTATTTTTCTGAATGGTTTTACCTCTAAAATAATCTGGCATTAAAATCTGAACACCGATTTTGTAGTCGAAATTCATGTCCAAATCTTACCCCAAGATTCGTATATAAACATGGGTCAAAACTCACCACCCCATAACTCGGTCAAATTTCATCCGATTTTTTCGAGGTTTGTATTTTTCTGAATGGTTTTACCTCTAGAATAATCTGGCATTAAAATCTGAACACCGATTTTATAGTCGAAAATCATGTCCAAATCTTACCCCAAGATTCGTATATAAACATGGGTCAAAACTTACCACCTCCATAACTCGGTCAAATCTCATCCGATTCTCACGAAGTTTGTATTTTTCTGAATGGTTTTACCTCTAGAATAATCTGGCATTTAAATCTGGTCACCGATTTTGTAGTCGAAATTCATGTCCAAATCTTACCCCAAGAATCGTATGTAGACATGGGTCAAAACTTACCACCCCATAACTCGGTCAAATTTCATCCGATTTTTACGAGGTTTGTATTTTTCTGAATGGTTTTACCTCTAGAATAATCTGGCATTTAAATCTGGTCACCGATTTTATAGTCGAAATTCATGTCCAAATCTTACCCCAAGAATCGTATGTAGACATGGGTCAAAACTTACCACCTCCATAACTCGGTCAAATCTCATCCGATTCTCACGAAGTTTGTATTTTTCTGAATGGTTTTACCTCTAGAATAATCTGGCATTAAAATCTGAACACCGATTTTATAGTCGAAAATCATGTCCAAATCTTACCCCAAGATTCGTATATAAACATGGGTCAAAACTCACCACCCCATAACTCGGTCAAATTTCATCCGATTTTTTCGAGGTTTGTATTTTTCTGAATGGTTTTACCTCTAGAATAATCTGGCATTAAAATCTGAACACCGATTTGGTAGTCGAAATTCATGTCCAAATCTTACCCCAAGCATCGTATGTAGACATGGGTCAAAACTTACCACCCCATAACTCGGTCAAATCTCATCCTATTCTCACGAAGTTTGTATTTTTCTGAATGGTTTTACCTCTAGAATAATCTGGCATTAAAATCTGAACACCGATTTTATAGTCGAAAATCATGTCCAAATCTTACCCCAAGATTCGTATATAAACATGGGTCAAAACTCACCACCCCATAACTCGGTCAAATTTCATCCGATTTTTTCGAGGTTTGTATTTTTCTGAATGGTTTTACCTCTAGAATAATCTGGCATTAAAATCTGAACACCGATTTTATAGTCGAAAATCATGTCCAAATCTTACCCCAAGCATCGTATGTAGACATGGGTCAAAACTTACCACCCCATAACTCGGTCAAATCTCATCCTATTCTCACGAAGTTTGTATTTTTCTGAATGGTTTTACCTCAAGAATAATCTAGCATTAAAATCTGAACACCGATTTGGTAGTCGAAATTCATGTCCGAATCTTAGCCCAAGATTCGTATGAGACATGGGTCAAAACTTACCACCCCCATAACTCGGTCAAATCTCATCCGATTCTCACGAAGCTTGTATTTTTCTGAATGGTTTAACCTCTAGAATAATCTGGCATTAAAATCTGAACACCGATTTTGTAGTCGAAATTCATGTCCAAATCTTACCCCAAGATTCGTATATAAACATGGGTCAAAACTCACCACCCCATAACTCGGCCAAATTTCATCCGATTTTTACGAGGTTTTTATTTTTCTGAATGGCTTTACCTCTATAATAATCTGGCATTTAAATCTGGACACCGATTTTGTAGTCGAAATTCATGTCCAAATCTTACCCCAAGCATCGTATGTAGACATGGGTCAAAACTTACCACCCCATAACTCGGTCAAATCTCATCCTATTCTCACGAAGTTTGTATTTTTCTGAATGGTTTTACCTCAAGAATAATCTAGCATTAAAATCTGAACACCGATTTGGTAGTCGAAATTCATGTCCGAATCTTAGCCCAAGATTCGTATGAGACATGGGTCAAAACTTACCACCCCCATAACTCGGTCAAATCTCATCCGATTCTCACGAAATTTGTATTTTTCTGAATGGTTTCACCTCAAGAATAATCTAGCATTAAAATCTGAACACCGATTTGGTAGTCGAAATTCATGTCCGAATCTTACCCCAAGATTCGTATGTAGACATGGGTCAAAACTCACCACCCCATAACTCGGTCAAATTTCATCCGAATTTTACGAGGTTTGTATTTTTCTGAATGGTTTAACCTCTAGAATAATGTAGCATTAAAATCTGAACACCGATTTGGTAGTCGAAATTCATGTCCAAATCTTACCCCAAGCATCGTATGTAGACATGGGTCAAAACTTACCACCCCATAACTCGGTCAAATCTCATCCTATTCTCACGAAGTTTGTATTTTTCTGAATGGTTTTACCTCAAGAATAATCTAGCATTAAAATCTGAACACCGATTTGGTAGTCGAAATTCATGTCCGAATCTTAGCCCAAGATTCGTATGAGACATGGGTCAAAACTTACCACCCCCATAACTCGGTCAAATCTCATCCGATTCTCACGAAATTTGTATTTTTCTGAATGGTTTCACCTCAAGAATAATCTAGCATTAAAATCTGAACACCGATTTGGTAGTCGAAATTCATGTCCGAATCTTACCCCAAGATTCGTATGTAGACATGGGTCAAAACTCACCACCCCATAACTCGGTCAAATTTCATCCGAATTTTACGAGGTTTGTATTTTTCTGAATGGTTTAACCTCTAGAATAATGTAGCATTAAAATCTGAACACCGATTTGGTAGTCGAAATTCATGTCCAAATCTTACCCCAAGCATCGTATGTAGACATGGGTCAAAACTTACCACCCCATAACTCGGTCAAATCTCATCCTATTCTCACGAAGTTTGTATTTTTCTGAATGGTTTTACCTCTAAAATAATCTGGCATTAAAATCTGAACACCGATTTTGTAGTCGAAATTCATGTCCAAATCTTACCCCAAGATTCGTATATAAACATGGGTCAAAACTCACCACCCCATAACTCGGTCAAATTTCATCCGATTTTTTCGAGGTTTGTATTTTTCTGAATGGTTTTACCTCTAGAATAATCTGGCATTAAAATCTGAACACCGATTTTATAGTCGAAAATCATGTCCAAATCTTACCCCAAGATTCGTATATAAACATGGGTCAAAACTTACCACCTCCATAACTCGGTCAAATCTCATCCGATTCTCACGAAGTTTGTATTTTTCTGAATGGTTTTACCTCTAGAATAATCTGGCATTTAAATCTGGTCACCGATTTTGTAGTCGAAATTCATGTCCAAATCTTACCCCAAGAATCGTATGTAGACATGGGTCAAAACTTACCACCCCATAACTCGGTCAAATTTCATCCGATTTTTACGAGGTTTGTATTTTTCTGAATGGTTTTACCTCTAGAATAATCTGGCATTTAAATCTGGTCACCGATTTTATAGTCGAAATTCATGTCCAAATCTTACCCCAAGAATCGTATGTAGACATGGGTCAAAACTTACCACCTCCATAACTCGGTCAAATCTCATCCGATTCTCACGAAGTTTGTATTTTTCTGAATGGTTTTACCTCTAGAATAATCTGGCATTTAAATCTGGTCACCGATTTTATAGTCGAAATTCATGTCCAAATCTTACCCCAAGAATCGTATGTAGACATGGGTCAAAACTTACCACCTCCATAACTCGGTCAAATCTCATCCGATTCTCACGAAGTTTGTATTTTTCTGAATGGTTTTACCTCTAGAATAATCTGGCATTTAAATCTGGTCACCGATTTTATAGTCGAAATTCATGTCCAAATCTTACCCCAAGAATCGTATGTAGACATGGGTCAAAACTTACCACCTCCATAACTCGGTCAAATCTCATCCGATTTTTACGAGGTTTGTATTTTTCTGAATGGTTTTACCTCTAAAATAATCTGGCATTAAAATCTGAACACCGATTTTGTAGTCGAAATTCATGTCCAAATCTTACCCCAAGATTCGTATATAAACATGGGTCAAAACTCACCACCCCATAACTCGGTCAAATTTCATCCGATTTTTTCGAGGTTTGTATTTTTCTGAATGGTTTTACCTCTAGAATAATCTGGCATTAAAATCTGAACACCGATTTTATAGTCGAAAATCATGTCCAAATCTTACCCCAAGATTCGTATATAAACATGGGTCAAAACTTACCACCTCCATAACTCGGTCAAATCTCATCCGATTCTCACGAAGTTTGTATTTTTCTGAATGGTTTTACCTCTAGAATAATCTGGCATTTAAATCTGGTCACCGATTTTGTAGTCGAAATTCATGTCCAAATCTTACCCCAAGAATCGTATGTAGACATGGGTCAAAACTTACCACCCCATAACTCGGTCAAATTTCATCCGATTTTTACGAGGTTTGTATTTTTCTGAATGGTTTTACCTCTAGAATAATCTGGCATTTAAATCTGGTCACCGATTTTATAGTCGAAATTCATGTCCAAATCTTACCCCAAGAATCGTATGTAGACATGGGTCAAAACTTACCACCTCCATAACTCGGTCAAATCTCATCCGATTCTCACGAAGTTTGTATTTTTCTGAATGGTTTTACCTCTAGAATAATCTGGCATTTAAATCTGGTCACCGATTTTATAGTCGAAATTCATGTCCAAATCTTACCCCAAGAATCGTATGTAGACATGGGTCAAAACTTACCACCGCCATAACTCGGTCAAATCTCATCCGATTTTTACGAGGATTGGCTCTTATTATGTAAATATACGCACAGACACATGACCTCACTTTGGAAATGCTTTCTTGAACAACTGCGTTGTTTATTGTTAAATCTTCCAAGTTATACTGTAAATTTAGATTAGTAATCTGTGGTAAGCGGAGAGGACCTATAAGAAAATGTAGGGACCAAATGTGGCAACCTCAGGTCTTACATGTCCATATCCACCGTTCAATGAACAGGATTGTGATATTGACTTTTATCAATGCTGAAAGAGGAAAATATGAGCTCCGTAGACACATTGCTGAGTCTTTGAGATCGAGTCCTGGAACTGAGCCGGAGATGACTTTCACGGCCTGTTACATACATATACACATAGT
The DNA here is from genome assembly GCF_030788295.1 of Drosophila virilis. NCBI lineage: Eukaryota > Metazoa > Arthropoda > Insecta > Diptera > Drosophilidae > Drosophila > Drosophila virilis. The sequence continues at coordinate 11,518,731 of NC_091546.1, read as the reverse complement.
CATTATATCCATTTTATCAACGGCTTCAGAGTAAAAAACTCTTTAGGTAAACCGTCAAATAACTCGTATGGGATTAATTTTGCATTGGTAGGAGTTGATCTCAATTCTCGGCCTGCTTTATCCACATTTGGAAATAGACAACATCTATAAAATATTCAAAAGATGCCAATACGCCGACATTGACGAATAGTAGTTAGGGATTGTGGATATTGGCCAGAGGGTAAACGAGTTTATTGCTTGGCCAAACGACGAGCGTTGGTTAAACAAAGGCAAGACGTCAATAAACTTATTTGTTGGCCGAACAAATTGTCGGCAAATATATCGAAACACAAATAAGCACAGGATATAGCGCAAAAGATGAAGAACGAGAAGGAGGAGAAGGAGGAGGAGGCAAGGCGTGTCCCCAGATGTATGCAATAATAAAAATGGAGGACCGCTTGTAATGAGCCTTTATTTGAGTGGTCGTCATGGACTCAGCCGCACTTGGCAGCCGGCAACGGGGCGTATGAATAATCGAACTTAACATTTGGCATGCCAATGACCCGTCTCAAGAAGACGATTTGTGTAATGAACTTGAAGAGCATTATCTATGCGACTGTTGCGCAAGTCCAGCCCAAAGTAAGTCCTATAAAGAATTCTTAAGTTGCAAATAATAAAACCGCAGGTTTACCTTCGCAGAAACTTACGCTCATTTGCCGCTCCAGTTGTGCGCTCTGTGCGCTTTCATAAACTCATTCTGATGGACTTCATTAAACTTTTGGGGAACTCCTCAAAGAGGATTAACAATGGCCCGCACCCGAAGGGACGTGCGGCTAGTGGGGTGTGATTGCCTATAGAAAAAGGCCAAGCGGCTTAATTTGTCAGCAGTGAAAATTATGGAAAAAATTTGTCAAATATTGAGCAGCCATGCAAGCTGCCTGAGCGTTATGTCAATAATGCTTAAATATTTTAATTACCATACGGGCAGTGGGTGCAAGCGGGTGATTGCGGGCTGGAGCACTACACGCTCTACAATCATTCGGTTGACGTGCGGCTTATGCTGGCTCATTAGCGTCAATTCTCATTGCGTATGCTCTGACATTTTAGTGGCATTGGCATGATTAGCTAGTTGCCTCTGCCCCTGCGCCCACCCTCAAATTAGCATGTGATTTGGTTGCCATTCAGGCAATTTGAAATGTCAGTTTAGTCGCTGCTACCCCAAGTGCCGGGGCACTCACAAAAAGTGTCATGTTCAGTTTTTCGCTGACGTTTGATATTTGCCACCTGCTGCACCCGTTCTCCGCAGCTCTCTCAGCCAAATGACACTGTTACGAGTTGGTGTCATGAATGCGCTTTTTGCGTTCCCGCATGCCTTTAATCCCGCCAGACAGTCAGGTGCGAAAGACTCCGCCCGCCCACTTCACGGCCACAGAATGTTTCATTATGCGGCTCTTTCCTCGTGGGTCACACGCGACGCTCTATGCAATTTACAGTTCCCTGTTTTTGAATATACTCTACTTTGACAGGGACGATAAAATGTTGTGTGATTTTCTTGTAATACTGTTATCATTGTTGAATCAATGTGAATGTTTTATCTCTCTCTCTCTCTCCCACTATCTGTATACGACGGCAAGCCTATTGAAATGTTGTGCAACAAAAACTTTGAAGTTGATTTCCATTTCTGTATACAAACATTATTCAATAAATTTGTGTAATTAAATAAGTACATTGCTGGGGGAAAAAGCAGAAAAGCAGAAGAAACACTTGTGTCAAGCAGGCATGCAAATCAAATAGAGTGCGAGAGTTGGTTAAAGTGTATGTTAAAATTATGAACATGATAATTATTTGGGCGGACAGCTGGCCGAGAGAGTTTCTACTCTACATACATCACAATGTAAGACTGAAAGCAGGGCATCTGATAAAAGTCTCATATGAAACTAACTCTTTCAGTATAAAGGGTATTTAATCATCGGATATTTGCTGTTGTTGTTTTCTTTACGTGCTTTATTTACTTTACGTTTTCACCTCGACATCTTTCGTTCCGTCCGCATGTAGGCGGCCTAATTTCATTTGCCATTGCCTTCGCGTAATTTATTTCACCGCTAATTTGTATAAATTCTTTCTCTCAGCCGCATTAAAGCGACGCAGAGACATCAACACAAAATGGCGGACATTTAGCTGCCAGTTGGCAGTCCCGTTTGTTCCCCTGCCACACCAAGCCCTCTCTTCCTTTTGACATTTATTGCCTTTGCTGTTCATGTTCTTCTGGCTGCTTGCAGTTATTGTTGTTGCTATCATAGTGGTTATTGTTGTTATTGTTGTAGTTGTAATTCATGCACCTTTATGCTTATAATTAAGTGTCTGGACTCAGCTCGCTCTATGCGGTTAAGCTTGTCTGTCCGCCTATGCGCGAGCGACGCGTTTAGTGTGCGAATTTATGACTGTTTTATGGTAGCATACGTTTCGTTACTGTATAATAAATCTTCTTGTTTTCATCATGGCCATGACTTTAATTTAGTGTTTCTATTATATACACCTGTATATAACTTGTCAACAACAAAACCTATTAATATGCCTATGTCTTGCCTATTTCTTAGCTTATTGTTTAGTTTGAAAGGTCACAGTCCAATATTTGAATATAGCCAGCGAATATTTATATTTTTTTTGCTTAATTATCGCATTTTTCATTTACCTGCTTATATATTTTCATTCATTAATTAAAAAATGCAGTTATTAATTTAGCAACAGACAAAACGGAAATTCGATAAGTCTTAATCGATAAGTCAGCACCATTTGCGCTTTAGCATAGACAACAACCAATCCCAACTTCCAACTGTAAGAAACTCAAACTTGCGCTACACTACACACTTGGCTGTGCCACGCTTACAAAGTAGCTTTCGACAAACGCAATGTTGGCTGCGCGCAAAATGCTTTGTTGGTTATGCGCCAATTTTGAATATATGTTGATGGTGGAATGTTGAAAAATTACAGGTTGCATTTGAGGCTTTGATAAAGCACAGAGTAATTAAAGCTTAATTTATAATTGTGCAAGAATGAAAATAGGCACACTTCAAATAAAAAATGAATCAAAATAGAATATGAATTCCACATTCTGTTATATAAGATATATGATTAAGTAAGTCTCCCCGTCTTAGCCTAAGCGAAAGTAAATTATTCACTTCATATAGCGACTTTCCATTAAATGGGTAAAATCAATACTGATTCGAAAGGGATAATCGGAAAAAATGTAAATGGGCAACTCAGCACAGTAATTTTTTTCTTACATTTTGCGAATTCATATATTAAGAAGCAGCGGGATAAAACGCTGAAAATTGAATTTTCCTTTGGTTTTGTTTGCAATAAGCATATGTTGATTACAGTTTTCTGAAAATGCCACAGTGCTTACCCACATGGCGAAGTCCAGGAATTCGTTAGTCGCTCATAGCTTCCGCCAAATGGCAGTCGATGCCAACTGGCCAACTAGGCAGCTGTAGAAGACAAATGCGCCACTGACACGTGTTAAGAATTCCGCACATGGCAACTTGCTGGCCAGTTGAAATGCCACACAGCAGCAGCATCAGCACACCCGGCCACAGACTCGAGGAGGCACTGGCTCATGCATATGCACAGAGTCTGGCGAGACGATTTACATTGGCCGCCCGCCCAGAGTCCAGACTGCGACGGCGATGGAGACAGTGCAGACCCTTTTTAGTTGTTGGCCAGAGTTCTGCACAAATTTCATAACAAATGACTAACAACATGGCCAAGCAAGGCAGCTACAAGGCAGCAACGACAATCGCAGCTAGATAAACAGCAGCAGAAGCAACAGCAGATGCAGATGCACATGCAGAATCAGATACATGTCCATGTTGTGCAGTCGTATCTGCATGTGCACAGCGGGCCGATTAAGCGAAATGATGATCAAAGTGCTGCAGCTCCAGTTGGGGCAGCTATTGATTGCGTGTGGCAAACAAATGCTACAGACTGCCAAAGCTACCAACTGGGCGCACAGGAAGCGCCCGGTGCGCTTATCTCGATCTATGTTATCTGTGCCTGCATCGCCGACAGACAGACGGACCGACTGACCGACGGACAGACAGTCGGTCAGCCGACCAGCGCCAGCTTAATATTCAATTTGTGCGAACGTTTGTTAAATAAGTGCGCCTCATCTGCCTCACCTACCCCTCAGCCTACCTCACTGAAGCTATGTATTTGTATATTGAAAATTTTCCCTGGCTTGCCTGGTAGCCTTAACAAGTCTCAGTCTCAGCCTCAGTTCCCAATTCGTAATTCCCAATTCCCAGCTCTTGGACAAGGGCGAACGCAATCAGCGTCTGGGGCAGCGTCTGTGGCAGGCACGTAACGCAGCTTCCGCGACGCGCAACTTGTTGCTGGCAACACTTCATTTATTTTGATAACCATAAGATTGCGAATAATAAAAAAACGGCAAACAATACACAGCCAGTTACTAGAGTCGAGCTACCCGCTGCTAGCTTCTAGCTGCTAGTGGAATAAGTCCAGGTCAACCCTTAGCCTGTAGCTGCTTGATTGAAATTGCAGACGACGCGCTGGGGCTTCGGGAACGGGCGCACAGATTCGACACGCATTTTCATTTCGGTGGTCAGGTGTCAGATGACCGCGCCGAAGTTGACAACTGACACGACAGCCAGGGCCATTGGCTGCGCGCATCTCGGCATCTGCGTTGCGGTTCTGGGTCTGAGCCTGGGTCTGGCTCTGGGTCTGACTCTGGAGCTGTGTCCGTGTCTGGGTTAGGCACAGCCAATGCCATTGGCATTGGGTTAGGCACTGGGTGTGGCAGAAACGTATTTGCAAACACAATTTTATAAAAAATGTGAACATATATATATTTTTGTTATAATATATGGAAATGCGGCAGATAAAGGATATTTAAAATAATTTGTTTGCATCAAGATGACACAAGCAAACACAAAGAAAACAAACGACAAATGTATACCCATGTAATACACATTCATTTGATCATCTAACATAGTCTGTGAATTGTTCATAAATACAGCAGAATGCTTTGAAAGATCATTCTGGTATAGATTTAAAATGCGAAAATCGAGCGTTTGAATAGTTCGTTCAGTAACATTTTTTTTCATTCTTTTTTGGGGGTTAACACGAAAGTTCGTCAAAAATTCGCGTAAAATAGCAATAAAATTACATGCAAATATATGCGCGATCTGGTCACACTGATTGCCGTTGGCTCTTGGGCAAGTACAAGTCACGGCACATGTCATAAATCCCTGGTGCTAACTGTACTGCACAGTTTGCCATGACATGGAGCAGCTAGTACACCCGTATGGTTACGTAGTATCGTGCTTTCTTGCGTTCGCCTTATAAGGTTCGCTCAACACTCAGGGCTTGCCAAAAAAAAAACAAAAAATACAATTGTTGCCCAGCTGTGTCAATGGCTATGGCTTAGCAATTGTTATACCCTGCGCCTATTGAAAACGCTAAAAATGGGTGTTTTGTGCTTAATGTACATAACAGGCATAAAGAAGCTTTTCCAACCTGATAAGCTAAGAATATATATTCTCGAACAAGGGCTGCGAGCTCTGAGAATGTAAAAGCGGGGAATATAAAAGAACTTCGGTCGTCTTATTTGCTTGGCCAAAACTATTTTTCTTTAAATCTTCAATAATTTTACTATGTTTCTACGAAGAGCTTAATACCCCAAATATAGTATGTAAAGTATAGTATACAGTCCAGAGTATTATAATTCACCATTTTGGGTTAACTGTGGGTAGTGGACAAGTGGCGTCTTTAGGTATTCATGTATGTATTAGGTATCTTGTAGTCGGACAATCCCGAGAATAGTACCCTTACTTGTTGTTTCTGTTATTGTTGTGACTTGGGCGCATGTGCAACGCCTCCTCCTGCTCACCCATTGACTGATTGCAGTGCGCTTTACAGCCCCCGTCGCATCATTCCCGCCGCAGTCAGATATTGTTGGTAATTTTTCAGCCGCTGATTGTTGCAGTTGGCTTGTTTGTTGGTCTTTCGCCTGCCCTGACTTAGTTTTATGCACGAGGTCATCGCTTGCGGTCGGACCGCCCGCTACAAGAGACTGTCTGACTGTCAGCCCGTCCGTCGGTCCAGCCGTTCTTCTAGCTATCTATCTGGCTGTGCGACTGTCTCCAGAATGTTTGTTACTTAGTTGGGCATTTTTATCTATTGCCGCGCACGTCGGGTCACATTAACGGTGCTTTCTCAACGCTCGAGTTCTGCAATTTGATTTCCATGGCCTTACCTTTGAGTTTTCGCATGCTCTCTGACTGTTTGGTACTCTCTACCCCTGGAACTGGGACCAGATGCTCATTGGGCTCGTCGGGCTCAGTTGCTTACTTTGCTAGAACTTTTCAGCACAGACAAACAATTAAAGTCTTCGGAATTGTTTCAAACTGTGGCAAGCTGCCATTGTTATAGGGCTTACCGCACACACTTGTTGACTGTCTTTGGTGCATGCCATGGAATCTCTGCCGTTTGCGGTTATATAATCTTGTGTGCGATAACTGCACTAGAATGTCATAAATAAATTCTACAAAAATATGGCTGCACTTTGGGGCCTTACCAGTGATATCTCTCAGATGCATATCTATTCTGGTGTTCCTCTTGATATGATTCTACAATATATTCTAAAGAACTAATAAATACTTAACCATTAAGTAGTTAAACTATATAAGAATTATGTAGGACAGAACTCTTGTAATATTTTCTCCATAGATTCTTTCTATTCAGCTACTGTGCTATTTAAGAGATATCTTTATACAACACAGATTCTTTTACATTTTATATTCGAATTCAATTTTCCGCTTAAGTGTTTTATTTTCTACAGACACATTTTGAAAGATGCGCACCTAAATTTGAAAAAATGGGCACTTAATTTTAAGTACTAACGAGTACACAAAGATTCAATTAACGCGAATAATGGCCTCAAATTGCTTTTGGGGTTACTCGCAACTGAACCAGTTTCGGGGCTCTCAGTCCGGAGACAGAGCTGTTAACACCTTGTGCCACATTTGAGTAGTGGCCAACACCTCCCCAAAATGAAGACCTTTGTGCAACTGTGGCGCATAATAAGCAAATTAAAATGTTAATCATTGGCAGAACACAAAGGTCCGCCTTGGATTGAATTCTTTGCAAAGAGCCGCATTCGAAATCGCAGAAATTCTCAGTAAATTTTGCTTTCGAAACAGCAAAGCAGTTGGAGTTGGTCTTTGGAGTGTAACTTGTTATTTGGTGTAATTAATTTTGAAGCCAAAGTGCTAATTAATTCAGAGAGCAGGGCAGAGCGGCAACGAACTGCTTTGGGCGAAGGCGTTGGAAGAGCAACAGAGCAAATTGTGGCCAACATCCGCCGGACAGCGGCAAATTGGACGCGCTGCCTTTCAGGCCAGCACAGAAGCCGACGCCGACGCCGTCGCAGAATTAATGGCTAGACCGAAACCCAAACTAAGGCGCAATTTCTTAAGAATTTGGAAGACAGGAAACTTGCATAACTGTACGCGCACAGCTCACAGCTCAAATCTTGAAGGTTCTTTCTGCGTGCACACTTACGCAATGCGGCTGCAAAATGTCAGGCCAAATCAGAGATGAGAGATGTCCCGCCAGCCACAGTCAGCAGCAACTGAGACAATAGTAACGCCTACCAATACCTTTAATTATAGTACCAGCCGCCAAGGAGCGCAGCCTGGGGCTGTCCTACTTGCTGCAGCTGTGCCCATAGCCTATGACTGGGGCCAAACATGACGCACGTATAGAAAACATATTTCAAACTAAACAAACTCATCAGAAAAAAACGCTGGAACGCGTGCAAAATTAAAAGTAAAGCGAGAAAAAATGTAGACAACGCAGCAGGCAACTGGCAACTGGCAGCAGGAGCTGGCGGCATCAGGTTCAACTGAATACTGTAAGCGTCTAGAATGCCGCTTGTTATGCGCTGCACAGCGCCAAGGTCGTGCGATTTGATCTCTGGGGCGTTCACTGGGGCTGCTCCCAGTTGCCAGTGACGTCATTTGGCTAAAAATTTGATATTGTGTTAGTTTTGCTTTTGGCTTCGAGGTAGAATGATTCACAGATTCACATATTAAAAGTCAGGGCTGCGAAACCGGAGTCGAGCGCAAAGTTCCAAATTAGTTTTAACTAAAAAACGAACCCCAAAACCAAAACAGTTGGCCACAAAACAGGCGAACCTAAACCCGAAGCATTTTTTCAACGCAGAAGACAAACGATTACTCATTAAAAATTGATTCATATTTTTTAAAAATTCTGACAATCCTAAACCAAAAACCTGGGCCCAACCTGCCAACCTAAGGGTAGGGTTTTATATCAAGCCGTGACTATATGTTTTTCTTTTTGATTAGCAGCCCTGCTATAAGTTTAAATACATGGGCTATGCTTATATGGACAGGCTCATCTATTGGCCCGGCTTAAAGACGCCTACGTTTCCAGTTAGCGCCTCATCAAATGCTTAATTCTTGGACTTGGAAAATTGCTTAACTTTCGGTTTGGCTGCTTTTGCTTTTATCTGCGCTATTCAAAAGGCTTCGGGCAATTTAGCAATTATAAAATGATTAATTTTTGTGCATTTTCTCAACACCTTCCACTTAGCAGCGCACTGTGACTGGCGACGCCGGGGTAGCTGGGGTAGGTGGGGCAGCTGGATTCGGACCCTGGGCCAGGCGTTAAAGCGCAACTACTGTCGATTTAAGTGCCGTTGGGCCCATTGCTGTGTGCAGGGTATCATTAGGCCGGGCAAAACAATTTAAAATAACTGCCGCAACTAGCATAATAATATTAAGAAGCGACTGCCAGGCATTGCCCCCTGCCATAGACAATTTTCATAATGGCCAGAAATAAATCTGCGAGCAGCAGACGTCCCAACTCTGGGAACCCTGAATGCGCCTGGCACAACTTAATTAATAAACTAATGAGCAGTTTGCAGGCAGCCAAACGAGGTCCATTCTCAGCCCGGGCACAGCCCCCGTAACCAACTGAGCGAGAGATTATCTACATGACCGCACTCAACGGGGCCCGTGTACTGCCCAGCCTATTTGCAAAAGATCAGCAAGAAATTAAAATAAATTGTGCAACGTGCAAATATGCCAAAGATCCCTGAAAACTAAAGCCGCAAACGTGTTGTGCAATCAGAAACAAAAACAAAAACACAAAAAAACAATGAAAATAAAGCAAAATGTTTGATTTATGCAAAAATGAATTCGGAAATATCTCGCCATTCTACGTGACCGTAAAGCCATACTCGAAATACCTATAGAAAAAATATATATGCATCTATACATTTTAAATAAATATGTATCAGTTGGAGCTGATGTCAGCTGGCAGGTTTATTCATAGATTAGGTACTACAGATTGGAGCTCAACTTTTTTTTTAAATAATCCAAATTTAAATGCTGCTGTTGAATGCAAAAATAGATTTAATCAAATCTGAGGGTTGAACTAGCTCAAGCGAAAATCAGCAGACTCACAAATTAAAAGGAATGTGTTTAAGGTTTGATCAAGCAAAGTAGCAAAAAATAATTTAATTTGAGCTGAACTGATTCCTATCAATTACTCAAAAATTGCTGCACTCTTGTTGCCGAATATGAGAAACATTTGTCGAATCGATGCAACTGTGCATATCGAAATCTTGTATTATAAAATAATCTCAAACGTAATCTCATTAAAACAGAAATTTATCTAAGAATATAAAAAAGCAACTTTGCTTTCACACAGATCCAGTTTTCTTATTTGGCCAGATTAATACAACATTAGTTGGGTATTTTTTACTGTAAATTTGAAATTATTTAGTTAAAATACTTAATCGGTAAAAAGATTAAGAAAAAATGTTTTTTTTTTTGATTGTTTTTGATGAGACTGCCTGTGTGCTAGCTATACAAAGTCTTGCCGGATGGAAAGCAATTCTTCTTCGTCTAGAGATTTGGTCAAGACTGGCAATGAATATTATTTTATATTGATCGGACTTTTTGTTTTATTGAATTGATCAATGACTTTTGATTTATTATGAAGAACATTTTAAATAACATTTTGTTGCCCTTTAAGGTATGATTAAATATTTATCTTATTTTTAAAAATTGGCACATACCAATAGTGCCAATTTCAAATTAACTAACTACTAAATCAGTTGCTACTTCAGAAACAGAACTTCGAGAAAAAGCTTTCGATGATATAGATCCGGCATATGTACTGCCTGCACCGAAGACTCACCTATGCAAAGTTTAATGACGACGGCTTAAGTACAGAGATAGAAACAGAAAGACTCACTTGCTATTACAGACGGAGTCTGAGATGTTTTTTTTTAGCAAAATGTTAAAATCCCGTATAAGGATATGGCTACTAACCTTGCTTAAAGATTAATAGCATAGGTTACTTTGGCTATGTGACCTTATATATGAAATTTGCTTAAAAATATAAACAGTCGTAAGACATAGTGAAACCTAATCAAAAGAAGATATTAGCACAAGCATATATGACTAAGACTAGAATATTCCTAAATACGACGTCTAATACAATCATAAAGAACGATTAAATACGTGTTTTAACGTCTCAGTCTAAATGTGTCATAAATTACAAATAATGCATAAAAGCGTGTTTTACAGCTGTGTCATTTAAATCGGAGAGTTTTCTGAATGATTTTCAACTTGTTGCCTAGTATGAAATTCTCGTCTGTAAATTTCCCTATTATTGCTGAGATGAGATTCCAAACATTAAAGGTGGGCAATGAACATACTCTAGGCGCTTCTAGTTTAAGATTCATCATATAAAAGCGAATCAAAAAGAGAAAAAAATAAAAGTGAACAATGCCAAAGTGCTGTAGGCATTCGCGGGAAAGGTAAATCATTTTGTTTTCACTCTCAGATGGTGCGCGGACTGCCGCAGTTTAATTATCACAATTCCAGATTCGGTGCATGTAGCTGAGGCTCGAACAGCTCATAAATTGTGCGGCGAACAAGTTGATGCTGACGGCGACTGTTGCCACTGCTGAGTCGCAAAAGAAAATAACACAACACAGCACAAAATAAGAAATATTTATTGCAACTTGTAAATTGAAAATCGTCTTAGTTTTGGTTTCGACTGTTGCCAGGGCCACGACGTAGAACATGACTAGAAACCTATTCAAATCAATGAAAACTGATAGCCTCGAAGGCAAGAACCAAGTCATGATTAACATAGGCTTGGCCCTAAGTAGTACTCACCCAGATGCTTCGCCAAAGATGGCACCGGCATAGGCACCGGCTACGTCCGTGTCCGGGTCCGGGCCCGAACGTGTAGCTTTTAAGCGACATGCCAACACTTGAGCACTTGACCATGCAACTGGTGCGTCTGCTGCTGCTGCTGTTGCTCCTCCTCCTTTAGCTGCGGCTGCTGCTCCTGCTGCAAACGTATCATTAACAAGTCACGACAAATTCGCGGTCAGACATTTGAAAAGCCAATGCCAAATTTGGTGAGGACAACGCCGACAGTTGGCCCAGCATTGGCATTAGATAAACTCCAACTTTAAGTACAACTCCGACTGCAGCTTTCTCTCTCTTGCGCTCACCCCCTCCTTACCACCACATCGCTGAGTTCCTTGCCGAGTGCCAAGTACATGGACAGGTTGGCTGGCACTGGAAACTGGTGACTGCCGGCGGCTGCTTTGAACAGACCACCGCCAGTTTAGAGGTGTGAAAAATCTAAAATGCAAACACACGAGTGCCACAATATCTCTGAAGCTCGAGCTGCAGTCCATTTGTAGTTGCTCCCCTGGGCGCTGCCAAAATAAAAAATAAAAAATAAATAAATAAAATGAAAGAACAAGAAATCAAACCCCGGCGTTGCCAGGCTGTGGGGTTGCATCCAGCTACGATTCTCATACGCATGAATTATTTATTTCGATTGTCTGCGCGCTTTTGCTTGCATTATTTTTAGTGGCCATAAAGAGGCACTGAATTCATGTGGCGAGCGGGGCCCGAGGTAGCCGATCGCTCAAATTATCGCAGGAGCATGCAAAATTTATTAACAAACATAAAAATTGCTCGAGAATTTATTTCATCTTAATTCAATTTAACAACTTAAACAGCCATAAAGTGTTCACATAGTAAATCAATGAAACGTCCTATGCAGAATTCCCCCTGTCCACATGCATCTGCATCATCATCATCAAGATCTTTGGGGCTGGGGCTGGAGCTGGGGCTGGAGCTAGGGCTGAAGCTAGGCCAGCGGTAGTTGTTGCTGCTGCTCCTTGTGCCCCGTAAATTTATGAGCTGTGCATGAAAATGAGTCAAAACAAATTATGCTGCGACTGCTGCGGCTGATTGACAGTGTTCCTTGGGAGCAGCAGACGCCGCTCTAAATGGAGAAACCATCCAACGATTATGATGTGAACGTTGCGCTGCCATCAGATTTCCATCAGAGACCCCAACAATTTTGAGGCATTAATCATCCCGCTAAATATGAGGGTGGGTCAATAATTCAACTTCACAAGCCGAAAGCTACTCTCACTCTTTGATAAGCATCATTTATGTACGAACTGTTTTCCATAATATCCATTTGACAGCCATAAAAACTAACCCCAAAATAGCCCGAGGGATATGTGCGATTATGCCTACCTATAACGAGGCTCGCCTTTTGCATATGTGGCATAGTTTCATGCGTATATATGTATTCGGATTTTAACTGGGATTATTATTCAATGTGAATATTTCTTGATAATATTTTGTTCATGTTTTTTGTGTAGATTGAAAAAAATTTAAAATATGTTCACGTCTTTTACAAATATACTGTTCTTTCTTAAATATGACATATTTTAAAATCTTCAGGGAATTTAAATTTGAATTTTTCTTTCATAATGTAAGTTTTTTTTACTATATTCTTAAAGATCAGTGCTAATCTTCAAATTCATAAGCAGTCCGTCTGGATTGCCAGCCGGGCTTGCTTTAAATATGGATTATTTCTTAGAATTTGCTTTTTAATATATTATTCGTAGATGAGAAGATTGTGAAATAATTTAAAATAATTTAAGTGTTCGTCAAATGAGTGAAGTTTGATGGCAACAGAATATGGTAGACTGTGAAATCTTAGCTCTGACAGTAGCAGCCATCGGCGGTGTTCTTCTTGACCCAGTCGACAAATTTGCTAACTCTGGCATAGACGCCGGGCGCATTTGGCTGGGCACAGCCAAAGCCAAAGGACACAACGCCGGCGAGCTTGTAGCGGCCCTCGTTGACAATCAGCGGACCTCCGCTGTCGCCCTGGCAGGCATCCTTGCCGCCAGACTTGACCAGGCCTGCGCAGAGCATAACCTCTTGAATCTTGTCCTTGTAGCGGGTGGTGCGGCACTGCTGGTTAGTGATGATGGGCACGCTCACCTCTTGCAGGTAGTTGCTGGTGGTGCCGCCTTCCTTAACCAGACCCCACCCAGCCACGACAGCCTTAACAAGAGAGTAGTTTGGGGTAAGCGCCAATACGATCGACTCAGCTACCAACTTACAGTTTTGCCATCAAAGTTGTGATTGACATCGGGAAGGCAAACGGGACGCATGTTGCCAGTAAGTGGCACGGGTGCCTCAAGCTTCAGCAGCGCCACATCGTTGACAATGCGGTTGGGATCGTAGTTTGGATGTATTGTGGTCTGCACCACCTTGCGCACAATGCCAGGGTCGCCCGAGGATCTGTCCAGCTGCAGCAGCCGCACGGTAATCTGATCCCTGTTGCCGTGCACACAGTGAGCAGCTGTGAGGACATAGCGATCGTTGATCAGCGAGCCGCCACAGAAGAGACGCGCATAATAGCGACCCTTGACCAGCTGGGCGGTCCATGGGTATTTGTTGGTGCGCACCTGCTGGCCGCCCACAATGCGGTTGACATTCGGAGTGCCGCAGACTGTGCGAAATGAACGGACATAAAGGGAGCGACTTATAACTCGATGAGATAACGACAGGATGAATTCCGGCTACTCACAGCAATTTGTTTTCGTGGTGCACTGGCCGCCGCGGTTGCCGCGCGGAGGACGTGCTCGAACATCGTTGAGTGGCAGCACCGGCTGCTCCACTAGATCTACGACATCGCCAAACTGTTGATTGAGTGTTTGCTGTGGCGCCAAGTATTCATATTGAGCCAGCGCCAGGCTGCAGCCCAGCAGCAGCGCTGCCAGAGCCAGATAACAACGCATCTTGACTGAAGTTGGTTCGGGTGGCAAGTGACGACGCTGTTTGAACAGCGCGTGCTACTTATACAGCAACGGCAGCTCTTTTAATTTTTGTTATATTTTTTTTTTACTAATAAAATTAAAAATATGAATGTTTTATTGCTTGTTTAAACAGTTGGAAGATCGCGGCTTGTATCTTTCTTTCATTCGCGTTTTCTTTCTCCGCTTTCTTTGTTTGCTTTCAGGTTTATTTGCATAACACTTTGAGAGTTGCTCGTAGCCAGAACCTAAATGACAAATAAACTTTTATGATGTTATTGTTTTTATACCCTTTACCAAATTAATTGGGCTGCATGGTTGTGTGCGAGAGATATTATTGGTAAGTTATGTGTTGATCTAGCCATGTCAGAGACTAGAAATTTTGATACATAGATCCTCCTGTGCTAGGGCACACAGATTTAGTTGATTTCAAAAAATCGATTACTCCCTCTGTTCCTACGCAGTCAATAAGAAACGATTTTCAGATAATAATACAGAATTTAAAAATACAAAATCTCTCTCGTAATATATACACAGATCCATAATATATAATGCTGTTCCTCCTAAAATTGAAAGAAGTACTTTATAATGCCAGAGCCTTGTGCCTTGGTATAAACACAAATTTGGCCATGTTTATCCCCTGAAAGCCTCATTAGGATTCCCATAGTCCTAAGGTGCGCAACTCGGACCGTTCACTTGTCTGTTCATATAGATGCACTAGAAACAAATGCGAATGTTTTTTGCGGCCATTTGTATCTTAATTACAGGGTATATCCTAGTTGTGCTCTCACTTGTTGCTTTTGTTAAATTTTTAGCATATTCACAAGAAGTGGAGCAAACTTTAAGCCGCCTCCACACATGCTGCTGCTTAATGGACTTTTAATGCGACGCTGGAGAGGCTTAGGCATACTCATCGCCGCCGTCATTATTATCGTGATGATGATCATTAACATCATCATTGTAATCTTTAGCGTCATCGACATGAGCCGCATGTGACCCAGCTCGACCAAAATAAACTCAAACTCCAACTGAAATTCGCTGAGTTGGCAGCTTCGAGTGCCTTTCATTCGATTTGTGTGCCACTGTCGCTCGCAAATTCTGTGCTTCTTGTGGCCACTGGCAGCATAAATACTCGTACACTTGTAGCATAAATATCCTTTAAGTGCCGGTTATCCGGTATCATCATTAACCAGCAGCCAAACGCCCGCTTTCACGCTGCTGCGCATATTTTACAAGAGTTTAGCTTGCAAACTACTCTTATATATACATATTTATTTTCCTTTTTTCTGGCATATTTTATGTAGCAGAACTCGAGCTGCAATTGGCGTTCTCCGCAATCTGTCCTCTGCCTGCTGGCTGCTCATATTTTGTGTGCCTGGAATGTCGTCGCTTTTGGTGTCTGCCCCCAAAATGGAACGCCGCGGGCTCATTGTGCTCAGCCAAATAAATTATTATTAAAAAAAACAACAACAAGAACAAAATAAGAGCATGTCGTCCGATAATGATGCAACATGTGGCACTTCGGTTGCGGCGCGTGCAAAAATTGCCAATTCAATCATTTTGTGATTAATAAATTATGTAGGACAAGCTGCAATCAAATGTCCATAATATTGCACTTTTAGTATTTTTATATAATATATACCTTGTGAGTTAAAACAAACGCGTTACACAGGTTGGAGCATTATTAGTATATAAGTGAGAATCAACTTTTAAATTGAATACTCTCCACATTAAGCTAGATTAAAAATATAAACAACAAAGATGTATATTGGCATTTACATACATATACGCCCTTTACGCATTGTAGTATGAAAGAGAAAACTGGTAAAAAGACAGAAGGAGACATTTCGAGCGCAATAAAATACATATGTATATAATTATCAACAAGCTCGATCAAGACATTTCTTTTGCCCTCTGAGCAGTACCATAAACAGGCTTAACTTATTTTAAATTATCGATAACATATATTAATATTATGCGTTGCAACCCTCCACACAGCTGTCAATGTATTTAATCACATTATTATAATAATAAAAGAATAGAATAATAGAATAATTTAGTTTCTTTTAAGAGAACCCTTTTCAAAATCAGTTATTGACCTACTTAAAATACCTACCTAAAATAAACTATAAATCTGTCCAAAATCAATTAGTCAAATAGATTTATATCATATTAATGCGTATCTTTTATGGACATGCCGCAATATTGATCTAATAACTTAATATATATTTAGTCTACGCAGAATTCTCATACGAAAACATAAATAACTTTTACTCTTATGCCAACCATAATGGAATGTAAATGTAGATAGTCCCAACTTTTTATTTTCGAAATTTCTTTGCTTTGTCCATTTGCATAGCTTAAAACAATAAAAATAGAGAAAATTTATAAACCTATAAAAACAAAAACAAATCGAAACTAACGCGAATGTTAAAATCGATTAGAGATGTTCGCGAGACGTGACTGAATTTTGAATTAATTATAAGACTAATTTTGCATAATCTACGCAAATATCGAATGTTTTTAAGTTTTATATTAACATACGTGACGTCACACGTTTATCTGCAGTTGAATGTAATTCTAGAGAAAATGCATTTGCAGCACATGCTGATAAGAGAGAATGAGTTAAATCAATTACCAAATGCAATTATTGTGTATGCATCAGCTAAAAGTGGAGCATGCAACTTGTGGCAGCGATGATAAGAAGTGGCAGACACAGCTGCAGTTGCTGCATGAAAATCCCATTGACATGCACTGTGCAGTGGGCGTGGCAGCACGACAACTACAATAGCCCCAACACGTACATTGTACAGTACATTGAACCGGGTCATCACAACGAAAGACTTAGGCAACAAACTGGCGGCATGCCAAACTGTAGCAGAGAGTTTAGAAAGGTTGAATGGCATTTGCCATTCACTTGGTTAGGGGGACCCAGTGGCTGTTGCCAGTGTCAGTCAGTCAGTCAGCCAGTCAATCATAAATTTGCATAAGAAGAGAACTGCATTATCTAAGCTGCAGTTGCCAGTTGCCAGATGCCACATGCATTTATCAAGGCGGCATAAACAATCAAGCAAAAGCAAAAGCATTTTAATTATTGTGTGTGACGCCACAGACAAACAAATCATGCAGATGTCTGCGTAGCCAGCACAGTCTTTGATTCTCTGGTCTCTGACTGATGTGCTGCATTTGATAACTGCCAGCAATGAAGACTGGGACCCTTAGATAATGAAAAGGAAGCAGGTCTCGGAGTAATTCAAATTTGTAGCACTCGCAAGCCGCTGGGCAATGAAAAGTCTGAAGCAGCCACAAATCTAAATGCTGAGATCTGCTGCAGTAGCTGCTGCCCCTGAGCCAACTGGCAACATCTTCTTCCTCAATGACATTAATTCATTTTGTATGCAAAGCAATCAGTGACAGTAGCCATGGCCTCTCTGGCTCCAACTGCAACTCTGACTTTAGCTTGGACTCTTGGCAATTAGAAAAGAGTTGGAAAATTGTATGCGAGCGTAGTCGTTGTCTGGCTGGTTTTCTGGTTCTGCAGCTTTTCCAAACTGGCACTGCGCACTGATTTGCATTGCACGATTCTCAACTTAATTTAACATAAAGTAAACAAGCGCAGTTAACAAGCCAAATACAAGCCATGAGCGTGCGGGTGCCAGTTAGTGACTCCAGCTCTAACTTCAACACCACTTCGAGTTCCATGTCCAGGTTCAGCATCTAACCAAGGGCCATACATGCATAAGCCCTGTGTCCGACTGTCGTGTGACGTGTTGTGAAAATTCTAAAATATTTGAACCCAGCTCTGGGCAGCCGAAGAAGAGCTTTCTCACAAGTCAACGCCAGGCGCGAGACACTTTAACATCGAGCATCGTGAGGAGTTTATTAAAAGACACGACGAGCGCCTGCCTCAGCGCCGCCTGCCTTCCTTGGCCTGTTTCCTAGCCCTGGCTGCCTCCACTCTACGAGACCAGAAAGCAAATCCTTTGTAAGGTAATTGCTCATTTGAGTTATAAACACGCACACACAAAGCCGCCTAGCCGAGCCATGTCCCAATGTACCCATGTCGTCAGCTCCCCAGCCACAGATGGCAATCGTTGTTATGGCCAAGCCTGCCGCTCTTCTAAAGGGCCTCTGCCTGGCAATGTTGCCCGCTTTGCATGTCTAACAATTGTTCTTCTAATTGCGTTTATGGCCAAAGGAAGCTATGGGCAGCCCAATAACATTGCCTTGTAAACGCAATCGGACAAGATAATCTCAGCTAGCGCCCAAAAAGGGCCTTTGCGTGAACGTGTGGCATGTGGCATGCATTTGGGCGCAACAAATTGCCGCTGAATTCTGATTGAGTTCTTCAAATTGGCATTGGCATTGATAGAAGTGCGTTACATATCACATTTATGGGCCGCCCATTAACTGCTCCAGCAAATTGACAGCCACCTCAAAGGGCAATCTGGCAATCAGCCACAAAGCGAGTGACCAGCAACAACAACAACAACATCAGCAACAACAACAACAGCAACAACAACAACAGCAACAACAACAATAACAGCAACAAATAACAATACAATTACGCAACAACACTTCATTAAAACTAAATAAGGTGCCCACCAGATGTTGCGATAACTTGCAGCGGGTGGAGTTTGTTTAGTGTAGTTGGGACTCGGTTAGGTCTTCAAGTGCAGGGTCTGACTAATAACTGCATGCACTGTAGATTAGATCGAAAGATATAATGCTCTACACTGCTAAGCAGCAGTTTTCGAAGCTTTATTTAATTTTATAAGCATAAAATATACTGATTTAATCCTTACCTAAAAGTATGCTATCCGATTTGTGAGTGTGAAAATGAAAATGAGAACAGCCTCAAATATAATTATATTTAATCTAAGCTAAATTGAAAACAGATCCCGGTTCGAATGGATATAGTATTGCAATAATTACAACAACAATATGAATTGTAAAAATAATTTTTACAATGATATTAAAATAAAAATAATAATCATCATCATCAAAAAACAAAATTATAATTTTATAAAGGAAAGTGATTTATATTTAATTTCATTATAAATATGTAATATTATAACAAACAAAGATTTCTAATAAGCACCGCTAATATATGTATAATACTTCATTGAACTATTGACATGTTTTTGTCAATGCTTTAGTTATTTAAATTACAGATGTCTATGGACAGTTTTCTCAGACAATTCACGTTCTAGAGCAGCGAAGCGATAAAAAATAATATCGATAGGTGTAATCACTATTAATCGATTGTTTATATACTAGTTAATTCCGTGCGAAGTATAATTAATCAATTCTACCGATACCAAGATTCACAATGTTAAAAATGTTGTGTTAAATAATCTTTTTGTTATTTGCTTGGGGTATATTTTCTAGATTAGGCTTACCACTTCCAGTAAATCCCTAAAACAAATAATTATCTATCATATGACTGAGAGCTATTTTGACTCAATTCTCATATATGCATTGGTTTATCCAGCTTAAGCTGTTGGCGGAGTCAACTTTGGTTGTCGTCTTCATATGCCGCCATAGATGTAGCGCAGCTCGAACCCTGCAAACAGATCGTGCAATTGCCAGTTATGGCGCTGAATGGGCAAAAAAAAGCTTGCGTCAAATAAAAAAAGGAAAACGATAGCGGGCTGTGGGCATTGGCAGGCTGTACGAGTGCAGGCAGGCACAAAGGCTGCACACATGGTCAGAGTGTGTGGCTAACTTAAATCAGTGGAAAATTGAGGTCCAGCGCAATGTCTAATGATAACTGCTGGAACTTTAAAGGCGCGAGATTGCGGAAATTTCAAGACAGCGACGATGGCAACGACTGCAGCAAGCAACAAACACGACAACAACAGCGACGACAACGACGACGACAAGTGTCAAGTGAAGCTTAGATAAATTTAAAAAGGGCAACAACATTGGCAAACACTTGGCTTAGAAGAGGCGCAAGATCGAGGCGCAAGATCGAGGCGCAAGATGAAATCGGCCAACAAAGTGAGAGAGGGAGAGGTGTAGCCTCACCTTGCCATGCCGCACAAGTAGCCGCAGGGCGGCCGCAGACTCCAAATTAGATTCAGACTCAGTTTCAGTCGGAGTCGTTGTTGCAGTCGCTGTCTGAGTTTTAGCGGCAGCATCCTCATCGACTCGGCCATGTGGCATGCCATGGCTGTGGAGTCTTGCTCGTATTTGAACTTGCGGACACGCTTTTGGCCCTTAACATTTTTGACCGTCATTTTGGCGATATAAAAATTCCAACGAGAGAGCTGTTTTTGCTGTTGCTGCTGAGAGCGAAAACGCTTTGGGTTGCACTTTCTTTGCTATGGCGGGGCGGCAAAAGTGTAGATCAGCGCGAAATCTAATTTATGCAGCAGACAGCCATGCAACATGTTGCACGATGATGAAAATGCAGCAGGCAGCAGGCAATATTTTTATTTAAAAATTAAAACAACAACAGAGGCAACGCGCGGCAACGACAATCGCAGCGACGGCGGCGAGGCGAACAACAACGACGCATGTTTTATGACTCTCATTGTCATTTATGCAAATTAGACAACGGTGCGGCGCGGCAACAGGAACAACACAAGAATCACCACCAGATCCGCGTCCATGTCCAGGTTCAGACCATGCTGATCTTTACTCAGCCCACTTCCACTTCTAAGCAACGGCGCAAATTTCCCACCGAATGGCTGGCCCATGGCTGAGCTTTTGTCATGAACCTTGCCAGACTGTCCCTTTGGCTGGTTGGCTGTTCGCTTGGTTGGTTGGTTGGTTATGAGCAACATGTTTTATGATATCTGCCGGTGATTTATTATCATTTGATTTAAAAAGCAGTAGACAGGACACACATCAATACAGGACTGCGGACAGTGGACTGTGTACTAAGCACTGGTCAGCGCATCCCGGCTTGCAGACCCTTGGCGTTATTTATAGTTTGGACTGGGCCTAATACTTCCACTGAGCGGCGAACTGCCAGCTATATAGAGGCTGCATTTCATGCTTATTATAGAAATGTGCGCTTTTATGAGTGCGCACAGCATGTTAAAGGTGGAGAGAGAGCGCGCTAGAGCCTTTTGGCGATTTAATTAGCGTGCTTGGTTGAAACGGGCCACAACAACGAAAGACTTAGGCAACAAACTTGATTTGTGTTGACTTTGCCACGAATCATAAAATGCAGCTAATTAATTTAAGATGCGCGGCTGGGTAGCGTTTACTATTATGTCCGACTCAGTTACAGATAATTTGAGCTGAACCATCTAATGACAGCTCCAGGGGGCTCAGAACAACTTAAGAGTATTCATCACCAGCAGAATAGAGGTAAGGCGCATAAATGATAATTATCAGATTGCAGCTGTGTATATGTAAACATGCCTTATAACATGTACCTAATGAGATCCGACTTAATTATAAAATGCCAGTTTCTCTGATTTAAGCTTAGAAGCTTTCAGTGAAGGTTAATAAATATATTACTATTTAGATATAAAATTAATATCGTTTACGTGATATCGAGCAGGCATTTTGTTCTTTTAACGGTACATGCATAATATGCATATATTGAATAATCTCTTAAAAAAGTAAGTTTATTTTGATGTATTTTATATTTTCAAGATTATACGGTTGTTATGCTGAACCAGCTCTCTACTCTAGTACATGACTGTAGAATCTTCTCCTTTTTGTAGACTCTTTCTTAGGGTCCCTAGGGACTGATATTGTAGCTGTCGGTTGTTTTAGGTATGCTTACAGTTTTGTATTTGAACGAATGTTTATTAGATACTCGAACGACTTTATAATGCCACGCCAATTAGCTGAATTTGTTGGGTCCTGCCTTACGTATAAATAAGCCTGCCTCGTATTGATCTGGAATAATACAAGTTGTTCCGTTCCGTTTCTATATATTAACTTCACTAACACGTATTTCACAATCAGAGACGTCATCATTGAAATTATTTATTCGTCAAGTCTAGATCCCATCGTTAGCCCTAGCCAAAATGCAGTGATGCACCTTTCTATGTGCTCATCATTGTGATGCACATAGCTAAAAATAGATACTTTAACGTTTAGCTTATTTGTTGTTGTTGTTGCAATTGGTTAAAAATATTTATTACCTTCACATATATATTTAATTCAACGATGTGCAATGTTTGCACAGCAAACTGCCCAAGGGGGTTGTCATAAAAGTATGTGAAAGTAGCTTTTAAATTTAAAGGTTATGCAAAGCAAATACACTTTTTAAGCGACCATTACCAGCAATAATATAGATATTTTCCCCATTCATTTCAGTTTCTGGATAGTTCGAAATAAGCTTTCCTTATTGCTTATCAGGATGGTGTTTTATTTTTGTCCGCTTGATTTTAATCGACCCTCCAAACGTTACACAGAACCCAATCGATTCGATATTGACCAATTTCGAAATCTTCATGTAGAATAGTCGCGAAAAAGTGTTGCATATAGATATTAAATACAAAGTCCGATAATTCAAGCTCAAACTAATAGCTAATTCACTACAAACCTCAAGAGCAACCATCGCTACATGGCAACTATTAGATATATTTACAACTTATTACATTTTGTTCGTGGCGCTTTTGCAATTAACTGTCCATTCAAGTGCCAGCACAGCATGCGCAATGACATCATCTAATTCCCTGGCACCCCCCTCTCCCCTAGAGCTTTGCATCATCAAGAATCGCATTAGTTGTGCTTGAGCCTAACCGATAACCACTTGGCTTAAGTTATGGCCGAGACGATGACGATGCTCCGTTAGCTAAGCTCTGCGCTCCAATCTTATTCGATCCGTTGTTTTAACTGCCGCCCACACCATTGGCACTTGGCTGAGGCCCAGGCTCTGGCTCAGGGCCTAGTGAGTATTTTCAATTGCAAATTGAATTCAATCATTGACTATAATTTGGCACACTCGCCACAAAGAAGGCAGTTCGGAACTGAGACTCGAGTACGCTTAACAGTTAAATGTTGCAGCGGCGTTTGCATTTAACACGCGCAAATTGCTGCTGCAACAACAGCAACAACTGCCATGGGCTGCCAGCTATGGGCATGCAGTAAAGTCAAAGTCAAGACAACGACGACCATTAGAAATTCTAATTTTTCTAGCAACAACAACATTTGGCTTTGGCTATGGCTGTTGCTGCTAGTTGTTGTTGTCGCTGTTGCTGCGGCTGGTAACTGCAATCAGCCATACAAAAGTCACCCACAAGCAACAGCAGCTGAAGAAGGTGGTAAATATGTAAGTCACGTTGTTCGTACGGCTCTCACTTTGATGGAGAGGGGGTTACGGTTAAAGGGGCCCACGGGGCTTGGCTGTTAGCCCTGGCCAAGCTTTCTTTGGTGTTGCTGTTGCCATTGACAACAAACGACAAACGGCGACGATGTTGCTGCTGCCGGCTGCTGTTGATGATGAGGAGCTGTTGTTGTTGCAGATGCCGCCATAAACAATTGCGATAAAAAACCGTGCGAATTTCTCACGAACAGTTTTGAGGCAAGCGCACCACTATGTACAAATACAAATATATACACATATATAGCATGCTATATGGGGAAAATTCTAGGCAACTATCCACCTACCCATCTACCCACACCGTTGTCTGACGACTCTAATTCTTGGCGCATGTTTTGCCTGGCGGTATTTGCGCTTTGATTGCCCAAATCCAAAAGCAGAAGAAAACAGTCAACAGTAACATTGCTGCCAACAACAACAGCAACTTTTGCCTTAAGTGGGCTGTGGGTCAAGCCATGGCCGGCATTGTTGTGGCACTAATGATTTTGGCATGGTACACAATTGATTGATTGCTTGATTGAGTGCATTGAACCGCCTTGGTCAGGGCTAGGGCCGAAGTTGTGCTCGGCAAAGGTCAATTGGTTTGTCTCCTGACAGCAGCTGGGCCCTCGCTGGCTGTGACAAGTTGTACATGCATTGCTTTCATAACAACAACAACCACAGCAGCAGCAGCATCCACAACAACTACAACAGCAGCAACAGTTGCTGCTGCAGCACAATAGCAGCAGCAGCTAAAAAACTCACGTCGAGAAAATTGTCCAACTGTTGGGTTTATTATTTCGATTGCATAGTCAACATAGAGAGAGAGAGAGAAAGAGAGAGAGAGAGAGAGAGAGAGAGAGAGAGAAAGACCAAGGGAGAGAGAGATGCAGAGTGCGAGGAAAAGAGGGGGAGAGAGTTGCGGAAATATTGTATAGAACCCAAGGCACGTAGCAGCACTTTGGCTTAGTCTGCAGCAGCAACTTGCAACTTGGAGCCATGTCCCCAAGCCCCTAGCCCCCCTCTGCAATGTGTGTCTGCTGCTGCTGCTGCTGTGAGCACCACTTCTAATGATGCAAGCGAGGTCGTTCCAGCCAGCCAGCAACAAAATTCTGCAACTTTTTGTTGCTGCTGTTGCTATTGCAAAGGCTGCCTGGCAGGCCTACAGTTGAGGCTGCCTGCTGCTTGCAATTCTTTTTGCTCCAGCCCCAGAGTCCATGCTTATTTTCTATTACTGCTTTTTCCACTTAAGGCCATTGCACTTTTTACGTGCAATGCCATGGAGGGCTTCTTGGCCATTGCCGTCGTTGCTGTTGTTGTTTGCCTGGCTAGCTGGCTAGCTGGCTGGCTGGCTAAACGTGCAAAGGTTGTGAAAATGCTGACGCTGTGTGGAAAAGTTGGCAACAAATTTTGCGTCATGCTTGGAAAAAATGAAATGGAGCGAAAAAATGTTGTTGCTGGACAAAGCACCGACTCGGATCTTCATGTTGCTGCTGCTGCTGCGGCTGTTTGTCTGCTGTAAGCGAAATATGGGACTTTTTAGGTTCGTTGACTTTGAACATTGCATTGGCATTGTTCTTCTCACTTTATTATTTGCTTTGTGGAGGCTGCGGCTGCCGTTCTGTTGTGCAACAATTCGCGTGCAGTAGCTACAACAACAACACTAGAAGCAGCAGCAGTCGAGCCTGTTGCCTGCTGCCTGGTAAACAAAGCGCAAATAATTCATAGTAAAGCCAGCAACCTGAAGTTTCTCCGTAGTCTTCAGCCTGACCCTTTCATTAGACGCAGCAGCAGCAGCAAACAGGCAAACTTTATGCATCCTGCGCGTTGATTTCCATTTAAACGACAGCGTTAGAGAAACAGCAACACAAACAGAAACAGAAGCAGAAGAGCACAAACACACTCGCACACCCGTATATAACCCATACAAAACTGGCTTCCTTGATGCTATCCAGCGATCCAAACGAAAAGCGAAAGAACCCATTAAAATAGCTGCAACTGCAACAGCAACAGTTGCAACTGTTGCAAGTACGACGACTGCGCGGTAGGTTGTTGTCACCCATGCGCTTTGTGGCCTTTTGATTTGCTAGCCCAACACGACAAGCGACAACTTTGGCCTCCGATTGAGAGAGGCAGCTGACGCGCAACGTGAAGACAAAAGCTGCAGCAACTTCCCCCTCCCAAGAAGACCTATCGCAAAAAAGATAAAATTATTCCCCGAATGATATCCTTCTCTCAATAAAAAAAATAACAATAATAGATAAAAAAATATTTCCTGGCCTTGACTGTGGCTTTTTTTGTGCTTCAAATTTCAGACATACTTTATCTCTCATTGCCAGCTCGAGGAAAATTTAAATTTACCTATACTATCTTAAGCTCTTCGTTTTTAAAATAAGTTTAAATTAAACCGGACAAAACATAGAACATCGTCCATTAAGCATTCAGTAGCATTTTCCACAGAGTAAGCTAGGTTCAAGGTTCTTTGAAAATGGGCTTGTTTCCGATAAAAGATACATTTTTTTTCGTGATTTTTCCACACTTATGGGGGGCATTTCATAAAAATCGGTCTTAGCCAGCAAGTGAGTCACATAAGGTTACTATATTAAAACTGTAAGCTTCCTAGATCGTACGATTTGAGATTTGCGTTGATCATCAATCAATCAGTGTGTCAGGATAAACAGTTTTATAAATAGAGATTAGTAAATAATTCAGGTCTTTAGCTTTTACGGTCTTATGGGTAAATACACGGACATGACTAGATCGGTTCAGCTTGTTCTCCTGATTAATAGTAAATTTTATTTAAGGGGTCGTCGTATATGCTTTCTGACTTTTTTAATAGGAAAGGGTATAATATATAGAATACTACAATCCATTCATAAGGCAAAGTACGCTGAATGGCGGCTAAGGTAGAGAAATTTTTAAATCACGTAGCAGCTGCAATTTGTTCGGGCCCAGGCGCAAAAAAGAAAGCAGCTAAGCTCGTATTCATATTACTACCGCTTTTGCAGCTGCTGCTGCGTGCAGCAATTAGTGGCAAATTGCATGGGAAAATTCTATCAAAAATATGCAAAAAATACTGCGCGGGCGAGCTGCAGCTGCAGCGGCTAAAGCGGTGCGCCGATGGGCATATGCAAAATGAAAGACTTAAGACACGAACTTGACGCATTTGGGCTGCGTTCTTAACAGTAAAATGTTGCCGTTCCGCCACTGCCTACCTGTGTGCCTGCCTGCTTGGCAATTTGGGAAAATTGGGAAAATCAATAAGGAATCACTATGATTAGCATTTATGTGCGCTGCATTCGACATCAAATTGGTAGCGAGAGCCCGACAAAAATGCTTCCTTGTTGTGCTCTCTTTTTTTTCACTAAAAACAAAATCGAAAACTTAACCTTAAACTTGGCGTGTTTGGCTGCCAGTTGCAGTTGTTGAATTTGCTGCAAGAATCACAACAGAGACAGACACCAAGCCAAAAGCTGTTGGCCCAGTCGCATGCTCGCTCGCATTTGACGTAATGGGCTGCAACAAAAACAACAACAACAACAACAGCCACTACACAGACGCCAACAGCTGGGCAAAAGTTCATTACTCCACTTAGGGCCATTTGCCGCAGCTACACAAAGTTGAACAGTTTTCTTTTTGTTGCCTGGAACCTCTTAGCGGATTCTCAGATGCACCGCAGAGGTCGCTGCGCCTTCACCATGATCGTCATCATCATCATGATGATGATCACAGTCTGGGGGCTTTGGTTTTCGGTTTTTGCTCTTTTATTTTTTTCCAAGGAACTTTGGATTCTGTTTCAAGTGGGCGGTCAAGGAAGTTGTCGTTGGGCTTTCCGTAAATGCCAAAACATTTTGCCAATATGCTAAACAAGTTTCGCCCAGTGCCCACTTCTATTTCTATAGTTGCCCCTAAGCGCAGGGCTCAAATCATTTCAAACAAAGATGTGCATTAAGTTGATAAATCCAACCAACTGCCAACTCCACATAAATTGCATGCCAGCGACCAAATAATTGGCTGGGCAGCTGCCTGGAACTAGGGGGATCAAGTCTGTGGCTAGCGTTTAGGTGTCTAAGCCGAAGACTCTTGGGCTTTTGGGCAATCGTTATGAACATGTCAAAGTTACCGAGTGCGCCGTCAGCTATTTTGACTGTCAGCTGGTCAAAGTGTTAAGTGGCTGTGCATGTGCTTGAGGCAAGGGCAGAGGATTTCTTAAAATCTTCAGTTGCTCGGTTGATTGGTCTGTACAAACAACAATTTATTTTACAGGATTAAATTGTAAAATCACAAAAGAACAACATTAAAATGGTCCTAAGTGAGTAATAACTACCAGTCTGGGCTTGTGCGCTCTGGCAAATTGCACCAGACTCATGATATTATCAAACAAAGAGCATAGCAATAGACAGAGTGCCATCCTAGAGTCGTTAGCAAGTTTTGTTGTTAAACCAAAAGGTGATTGAAATAGTTATTCAGTTAGTTATAACTTATGCCAAATTAACAGGATGATAAAAATATATCTATTATTAAAACTGTTTGTCCTGACTGACTGACTGACTGACTGATTGGTGATAAACGCACATCCCATTCCGTAAAAGCTAGGAAGATGAAACAGTAGTTAAGACGGGGTTTCAGGAAATTTCACCCGCCTGTCGGGAAAAATCGAAAACAACATTGTATGAAAATTTTTTGTTTACATTCTGATCGGCCACAAGCTCATTTTCAAAGATTTTTGGTCAAATTCATTTATGGAGTGTTTTACACTTTTCGCAGAGTCCACGCATCTATATGTATGCCTGTTTGCGTTGTATATAAACATGCAAGCATGCATGTATGAATGCATGTCCGGATACTTACATACATGTATACATAAATACATACATAAATATAAACATGCATACAAACATACATACATACATGCATTCATACATACATATAAATACATATAACAAACACATTAATACACACATATGCACATACTTATAAACATACATATGTACACAGATAAATACATAAAAACCAACCAACAAACCAGCAAAAAATGAGAAAAAAAAAAACAAAAAAAAAGTCCACACTACCAGCAAAGCATGAAAAACTGCAGTGCCTACTAGGATTCTTGAGAATCAAGGAGTAGAGCACTTGTTAAAAAATCGTTTTATTTGAATTAGCAGCACAGCGACAAATAAACAGGGTCAGATTTTGGTATTGAAAACAAACATGCAGGCATACATATTTTTATAAATGCATACATGCATGTATGCAACCTTAAACTTAATCACGCCCACACACACACACGCACATATTTGCATACAGAAACACCCAGAATACTTTCATAGATAGTATCCTATATTTTTGTATCCGAGTTTTTGCACCGCCACAACTCGATCAAATCTCATCCGATTTTCACGAGGTTTGGGTCTTTGTTCATGGTTTAGCATATAGATCAATTTGTTATCTAAATCTGGCAACATAATTTCCACTTGCTTCAAACTTATATTTAAAGCCCTACATAAAAACTTAACTAGTACGGGGATATTAGAGCAATTCATATATTCGATTTGGTGGACACTTGGCATATGGTATTCAGTCTAAGAGGATACAAGCTTTCGAAGTTTTCAATATATATCGTGCGTGAATCCCATAATAATTCTCGACGATTTGACGTCAGTCGTTGGCGAAGGTCACTCAAGGTCCCTTGACTGTTCGATCTGCCAGCCCCGTGACTTAGAGATGAATATGAATATGAAATCTAAGTAAATACAACTTAACTAAGATAGATAGATGTTTTATGCAAGATACTTGTTGGATACATGGGTTCAAAGCAATCATTTAAAGTACATTCTAAGTGCTAGTATTAGTAATTAATGCAAAAGCACAGCTCAAGCATAGACAACATTACAATACATAATTCATTGTTTGATTTGCATTGATTATATTTTGTTTTGATTTCTGATTAGCGCTCATAAAGATGGCAAATATGACGTAATTGCACATCTCTGGATCCGTCTTTTGAATGTACGTACGTGACGTGTTCGGTTTAGGTTTAAATAGTCAATTAAATAAAATAAGTAAAAAGCCTCAAATGGACAGCTTCAGATTGGCTTGTGCCTCTTGTGTGTGCGTTGAGGCGTGGCAACGTTTTGTGATGCTGCATCATGTCGCATGATGTGCAAAGGCATTAAACACCTCTCGGCTATTAATAGCGCTAAAGATTATTAATTACGAGTCACCACAGCAGCGTCTGCCTGTTGGACGTTGGACAATTGAAATGCAAACACAGCCAACTGCCAACTGGTAGCCAGGTGGCAACAGGTGCGGCAACAGCAGCAGCAGCAGCCACTACAGCTAATATGTGCGCTATGATCTCATCTCACAGCAGTGGGCCGCGGCACGCACCCGGCACACGACCTTGACAGCGAGCCGAACAGCAGCAGCTGGTGCTGTCCAGGTCGAGTCATATTATATCTTTAATTAACATTTAATTACAATATTGGAAAACGCTAGCTATAAACTTCTGCACTCTCATGCCGCTGCGAGTTTTCCGTTTTCTATTTTCCATTTACCATTGCGCCCGCATTGCTCATGGCTCAGCTATGCCAACTCGTAGAGATTGGAGCATATGTCAAATTGATTTGCTGCGGCTTTGCTCTATACGCAATCAATGAGCTGTAACATGGAAAAGCCTTTGAACTAAACCGATTGCCGCGTATCATGGCAAATCAGCGGAAATTTGCAATTTTCCACAAGCGACTTTTGAGTTTTGTGCGAGCTAGAAAAATCTGAAAAAGGTGTGTGTGGCAAAAACCTGACAGCTGTTTATCACTGTGATAAACTGCAACAAATTTTGGGTCATGAATGTATTCTAAATACAGTGATCAAAGATAGAAAATCGCCATAGATTATGGACATGCCGCATCTTTATTAAACGACAAATTGCGACTCTAAGCAAACTTACAACTGGCACTAAAAATAGTTTTTGTTATGATATGCTATTTACTAGGGGACTAAGGCATCATCAATGTGAATATTTTTTGTAGTCTGTCATTAGGATTTTATTTTATTTTTATTAACTTCAGCTACATAAAAAGATTTTTAATAACCAATTAATGTCTAAAACAATATTTTTTTTGCCAAAGACAACTGTTTAGCGCGAAAGAAGAATACTGTCCAATAGTAAAAAAGCTTTAAGATTAATTGAGCTTGTAATTCAACTAAGGTCCGTTTCTTTGAAGCTCATGTTAAAGTTGATGACAATATCCATGTAGATACATTTGCCTTCTAGATAAATTGCTTATTATTTCCTCACTTCCATTGTTATAAGTAATTGCCATTCACATCACTTGAAATTCAAATCAAATAAAAGCTGGGAACGTTGCAACTTAACTTTAATTAAAAACTAACAATGGGGCGGAGGTGCCCAATAAATTACTTTTCTAATCTATCGACAAAAGCCCAAGCTCAAAAGTTCGTACTTTAAAATCCATTTGAGATAAAGGCGCTAAAGAAAAGCAAAGTAAAGCTATGTCTTTGGTTTTAAAAGAGTTTGCATTGCAATCACACACGCAGGAATTTTCATAATTTGTGTAGCCAGTGAAAAGTGTTTTAGGGGGTGGTATAAGGCACATAAACAATAATCTCATACAAGCGAGGCTATAATTTAATTAAAGACACTTAAGTTGTAAGTTATTTTAAGACGTGGTAAAATTAAAAATGTTGGCTGTGTTATAAAATAATGTCGAAAATAATTAAATCACAGAATAGAAGGCAGATGAAATACCATGTGGGTTCTTAGAAATTATTCTAAAAGGGCCAGATAGTAATATTTATCCTTTGAAAAAATTGAATCAGTGCTTGCAGAAGAAGAATTCTAGATTTAATAATATTGATATGAGAAAATAAACAATGACATTGCTTGGAGATGGGTTCTTCTCTCAGCTTCATAGAGTATACCCTTTTAAACATTTTCAATGAACAATAAACAGAAATACAATGAATGAAATTTAAGATAGAATACTTAAGTAGTACTTCTATACGAAAATTGAGATAGTTCTAGACCCATTCTACCTATGTGCTTTGGATGAGTTTGCGAATTTCCAACACCGTAATAAACTGTTAGCTGGAGCGTTCTATAATGGTTACACTTGGCAAGACGCGCTGCTCTAATTTTGCTCAAATAGTTTTCGCTTTTGCAAAATGCTTTTAAAATTTCACTCGACTAACAACATGCAATGTTAATTTCTCAATTGTTTTTTATATGGATGCTAGGGCAACTAAATTAAAAATTATCTACGCTAAATTATCTTTTTTGCTTTTGTTGTTGCTTGCAGCCGTTGTTTTTGTTGTCTGTGGTTCTTGCTTTCAGCGAGTTGACGCCGATTTGATTTTCTGACACCCATTGTTTTAGCCAACACCTGAGATCCGAGAGTAGTCGAGACAGCGGCAACGGTGCTTTCTGTTGCAGTCCAGTGAGCTTAGATAAATATTTAAGCACTCGTATTTTATTATGACAGGGAAAACGCAGCAAGCGTAGCACAAAAAACCATCGAGAGAAATTGCAAATTGCCGTTGTTTCCCATATGACAAATGCACTTACTGCAATTTATTTTTAATAAAAAAAATATACAACACTTTAATGGGCGCTGCGCAACATGAATCAATGCGGCGACAGCAACAGCCATAAAAATTTAACAAGCAAAATTTTGTTTATTTAGCATAAAGGAACTAAACGGCGTATGCAAATGCCGCTGCCACTGCGATAATGTTTTGCTCATTTCCCCAGATACTACGGAAAACATACATATAACAATCTCTAAATGTTTTCCTTCGCCTGATATGTTTTTTATGAGTTTTTAATATCATGTATAATATTTCTTTAATATCTGTTCAGTGGAAATATAAATTATATCTATTTAGTCAATCAAATATTGTTGCAGGTGCGGAATATTTTTTGTGTATTTTGGGTATGTCGCAAATATTTCAAGCTAACACGAATAACATTGATAAAATTATAAAAATAAACTGTTTTAGAAGATGAGTGGGCTGTAATGAAATACCATGCACATAGTTAGATTGTAATGACAAAAACTGATATCTACATAGCCCAACACGCTTATCAAGTGACCATACCAAAAACACTGAATGCCCTAAAGCTCATTTGTACAGGGTATCAATATAATAAAAATGACACGCGACATGGTCAAGCGCAAATTTCATGCACTGTTGATCGATGTCGCTGGGCTGTGGCTGCTGCGACTGCACTGAGGCTGAGGCTAAGACCTTGAGAGATATTCATACTTTTAGTCATTGAATCATTGTTGTTTTTGGCAAATTAGTTAGTCGACGAGCCATGCAAACGGCAATGTATGTATGACAACTATTTATGCCTGTTTAATATTTGCCAATCGAATTGGCAGAGTCAGTTTTTTTGTCTGGGCGCAGACAAAGGTCTCGCCTCACAGTTAATGCTGTTTTTGCCTTATTCAAGATTTATGCAAACTAAAAGTTTATGCAAACTATTTGTATGTTAAAAAAGGCATTTTATTTTTATTTAGAATTCAACATCAAGCATTTAACATTAACAATGTCAACATGAGCCTTAGTCGGATTTATGGCATTTTTAATTAGGCACTTGCAATATTATCGCCTTTGACTGCCACAGGCGCCATTTGTGATCAGCATAAACTTGGCTTATACTTAGTTAATACTTGGCTGGATAACAAAGATCCCCCGATGCCACCACATTGGGCATAAGGCTATCCGGTTGCGTTGCCTGCTGCCTGTTGCTGTTGTTGTGGCAGCTGCAATAGTCCGCGCTTCATTAGCATCGCGTTTTGTATTGTGGAATTGCGTTTACATAAAAATTGATTGCACACCATTCACGTCAAATAAGCGCCGACATCGGGTATAAAATATATGGCGAGGCGTTTAATTATCTATTACAATGTATGCATGAGTTCATCTCCACATACCCCAACTCGGATACTGTTGAGAGTAGGGTCTGTCATTAGAGAATAACTAAATGACCGGTGGGCACCAATAAAGGCATCATCAATGGCCACCAAGACAAATAATGTTTGGATCTGGTGCCCAACATAACTTTTAGCTTTTTCTTAATTAAAAAAAACAGCTTCAAAAAGGGGATAGCATTCTTAAATTAAATGTCATGAGAAAGTAGCCTCTGCGAAGAGTTCTAAAGAGAGACTCAAGTCTGCAAATAAGACAAGGTGCTTACAACAAATCTCATTTTTAATTAAAATTTATAGTTGTGAGAGCTTTAAGGGTACAAAAATGTTGTCCGCTAAATACAATGAAATAAAATAAACTTTTTTTAAGAATAAAGCTTTGGAAGAATATTTAAATTTAACTGCTAATTAAAGGATAATAGCTCAACAATTTTATAAGCTTTACATCTGACATTTTCATTGTGAGAAGAGCTTTGAAAACATATCAAAATGTTAATCTTAAATCACACTTGAATCTTAAGCTTCCCAAATTTGAACTTATTAATTAATTCTTCCCACTCAATTTGCATTTGGAAAGCTTATTGTGTGTAAGTCCCAAAAATCATTGTGGTATTCTAAGTTTTTGACAGTTACTCACTTAGCTTTATAAAGTGCAACACTTGGTCACAAATAGGTAAATACGCAAGTATAATAATGAACAATATAATAACTGTGAAGTCTTTTTACTATGGGGTTGGTGACTTTAAAACTGTAACCCTGCACATAAGATATAAAGATTTGTATAATACATGGCGAATATAAAGTCTTCTTACAAACTATCTTCAGCAATCCTTTTCACCTAGTCCTAATTATGTACACTTGATACAAAATTTACAGTCTCCAAATAGCTAATATGCACTTTTTTACTTATGGAAAAGATTGTATCGTACTCCTTAGCTTTTCATAGTAAATTTCTACATTTTTAATATTTTTTTTACTTATTCGCTCATCAGAAACTTAATTTAAAAAGATCATTTAATTTCTATTGCCTGTAAATAACTTGGCGAAATGAATATAATGTTTTTTACTTATATTTTTTAACCGCAAATTTCATAAGATGTGCGAATATTACGTTCGTTACCTGGGAAGCTAGAATGATATCATAATCAACAGCAACTACTCATAAAAATCAGCCAGCACAAAAAAAAAAAAATTTAACGACAAAAATGCAAATCAGCAAAGAATTTCGATGAGGGAGGTGTTGTTCGGCTTGAGCTCCGACAGACACTTAAAAGACATTTCCGCTGCGAGGCAAGTAGATTCAAATTAAACAAAACAAGCAGTCGCTGTCAAACTGTAGCGCCTGGTCGATCAATGGATGAAAGTTAATTAAGTTGCCCCGTTGTGGGTTCAAAGAACTGAATCAGAAATAGAAAACCCAATGGCCAAAAGGCGCCGCCACAACAAGACGCCGAGTAAAAGTCGCTATCAACACCAACAGCGAGACAATTGTGATGGGGCCAAAACGGAGCGCGCGGTTACAGCAGATGGTAAACAAAATAAATGAAATCACATTCAAAAAGTCATAATTCTTGTGGCCAGAAACGGCCAGAAACCGCAGGGAATCATTAAAATTGTGTGTTGCGCGCTTGTCAAACACAAGCACAGCCAAAAGCCGGCGGAAAGTGCAGGAGGAGCAGGTGAGGGCTACAAC
The DNA here is from genome assembly GCF_030788295.1 of Drosophila virilis. NCBI lineage: Eukaryota > Metazoa > Arthropoda > Insecta > Diptera > Drosophilidae > Drosophila > Drosophila virilis. The sequence continues at coordinate 11,483,623 of NC_091546.1, read as the reverse complement.
CAGAGCCCGATCAGCACGCGATTTGTAGGAACAAGATATGAACGACATGTACATTCAATACAACAAACGAACAAATGAGACTAGGGCGGAGCTGTGTGCGGGGGCTCCGATCAGAGTTATGAATCATTATTCTTCGAGTCAAGTACAAAACAGGCCACCAATGAACGCACTCTAAGAGAATTGAGGCTCGAGATTTGAGCACTGAGCATTGGTTGCCAGCTCTAGGGGCCAAGCAGATTATTGACTCTTGATTATCATAAGGTGATTTGTTTACCCAAATCAAAGCGGGAGTAGAAGCCTGGCCCAGAAGTGTTTGTTTGCTTATTTATGGCCACTTTCAGATAGCTCGCATAGCCCGGGGCTAATAACTGTGCCATTTCTAGGCACTGTTGCCTGCCTGTATTACGCGAGCTACCTGCCCGGAGTCCCATTAAAGAGCTATAAAAGTGGCTGAAAGTTTCGTTTCGAATTGAAAGCTGCAGCACGTATTCTGAGCACTTGATTTGTACACGAACTTTTTGCGCGTAATGATCGCTCAAATTGGGTTGGCCTGTGGGCGTGGACGTGTTGACATTGTGTAGCACAGTTCCGTCAATCAAGCGATCAATCGTTTACTCAATCAGACAGTCAAAAACTCAGACACTCAGTCAGTTGCTTGCGTAACTATTGAGCGCGGCACGTGATCGCTTAACAACTATCCCCCTTTCCCAACAAACAAAATATCCAAATTTGAGCTTTTCGTGCATTGAGCACATTGAACTCTCCTGACAGATATAACAAAATTGTTTAATTGCTCAATTTCATGTCGATTGCCATTTCTTCTTCTTGAGTTCACATTTAGCTGCAAGCGTTTTCAGAACTCTTTTTGGTGCCCCTTCTTTTGTAATTATTAAAAAGCAATTTACATGTATAAAACATTGGTCAATTTTTAGTAGCCTTGTGTAGCTATTTATAGTGTCGTGTTCCGGAAAACATTTGAGCATAGAATTATGAAAATGTTCACCGAGGACCCAAGTTATTTCTTGACCTAAGGCCAATGTAGACAGGGCTATTGAAAAATAAATAAAAAGATTAAAATAAAAGTAATAATAATATTAGTACAATTATTAAACACAATCATAATAATAATAAAAGTGAATATTTGCTAAAAATATATTATATGACAATAAAACAAGCTATTATATGACACAATATTTCTGTATTAATGAATCAATATATTTAGCTAACTATTTATAAAATATGATCTTATAATATATTGAAGGAGGATTTCCATTTACGGTATCTGATCTATTCACAGACATTTTTTCGGTTTTAGGATTTGTATATTTATATTATTATATTTTTCTCAGGTTTCTTTTAAGCAATTTCTAAATCAAACAAAAAGACTTTTCTAATTTGTGTCTAAGCAAACAAATGTACCATGATTTTTTGATATATATAAATCAAATCAAAGAAAGCGTTTATAGCTTAATAATTGGTAATCCTGCATACAATAAGTGCACATACAATTTGGAGCTTTATTCAAACATTGGCGCCAAACTGTTGCCTTAATGATGAATGTAGATTGATGATGTCATCAAAGGTTTTGGCAAACTTCAAAGAACAAGCGCAGACATGCAGAATTCCGCTTGAGACGTGTAGCTATCCGCCTTGAAAGGAAATATGTAAATTATATATACATATAGTATTTGTGTTCTATTGTATTCTGCTTTGTTCTAATTGCGCTTGACTGATTTTAATAGCAGACTCGTGTTGCGTACGAGTGTACGAGTATAGCTATAGGTTATTAATCAAGTGGCTAACTTTGCTCGCTGTTCGCTGCCTGCTTATTGTGTTTTAATTATGTATTTGGAATCGGCGAATCTTAAGATTGATATGATGTCACTTTGTCTCTAGCCTGGTAATTTGTCACTCTCCCGTGAGCTGCAAACAAATCACAGCCAATGGCCGTCATTCGTCTAAACACCTACTCGAATCTATGTAGTGCCCAGCTATAAGTTGTATCCCCTCTTTTGAGGAGGGTACTGAGGGGAGCAGGAATTGGATCCACGTTGATGCCACATCCATAAACTGCGCGCTTGTTTGTTGGTTTTTAATTGGCAGCGCCATAATCTATCATTAATTTTACCATAAATTGTTTCCATCAATGCGAGGGCTGACGATCCGGTTGCCTACACTCACTCTTTCTCTCTCGCCCTCTATGTGGAAGCCCCACTCCGCCCTTCAATGGCATTTTATTTATTTTTATTTTTCTATAAAGCGTTCCTTTTTATCTGCGTTTGCAAGATTTATGCGCGCGGCTATAAAATAATATGCTGCCAAGGCAAGGCCGGGTACTTGGGCAGCTCTGCTCCTTTTGGACCACTACTGCAGCAGTGGCTGCTGCTGCTGTTGCTGCTGTTCGCATCCTTTGGGCCAATGCCAACTATTTAGCTCAGCTAAAAATAGCAGTCAGCACACACATACACACGCATACAAACACATGGAGAAGCAATTGCAATCACTCAGTTTGTTGCTTAAGTCTTTTGTTTTATTTCTGTTTGCATTTTTCAATGTCAGGCGCAAGCGCAAGCGCAGGCGCAGTCTGGGTCCCAAGCCCAGCAGGACCAGATCCAGACAATCGACATGGGATCCATCCTCTCTCTTACTGAAAGTGAGTTATGCAGTCAACAGTTCATAGAAAATATTTTTCGTCGTCTCAAAAAAAAAATAAAAATGAAATAAAGAGCCAGCAAAGCTATGCAGCATATTTATTTCATCGAGCAATGTGAGTTATTTTTGGCATCTATGTATGTAGCTATAGATGCGAACTGCCCCCCACTTGGATTGGCTTTCTCTGCACTAGCCAGCCTTGGCCAGGCCCATCAAATGCGGAAGACCAGCAGTCTACAAGATTTCAATAAAGCAACGCCAAAAGGCTCACCGGTTCGTACCGAGCACATACACATTTTGTAATAAAATTAATGACACGTCATTACCGTAATATTGTTGTTATAATACGGGCTGCATGCAGTGCGCGGACACAGGTTTGAATGCAAAGAGTACAAGTACGAGTACTTACTTGGGTACCGGTCTTGTTGTGGGTATACCCACAAGTTGGAACCACCGTTAAGAATGAACAAAAATATCAGCCGCATGGCTGCAGGGTGAAAAAATTTCTTTATTGCCTTTTTGGCCCAGCTCTGTCATTAGTTTTAAGGCATTTAGCCGTTTAAATTGATAAACAACATTAACATGCAAATTGCGGTCATTTAACGATAATATCTTTCTCTCTGTTACACCAGCAACGGTTCTCAGGCCTGTTAATGAGCGCCAAGCCATGCCCGAAGCCTGCCGGCTAGTCTAACGATAATTGAATAACTCTCAATGACACCAGTCTACCCCAATCTTAGAGGAAGAGTATAGCAATAGTGTCAAATAGGAGACCTTGTAGCTATAAGTTAACTTCATTGCACTCTTGAATCATTCTTTCATAATGCGAGCTTTTCAGATTTTAGATATCAGATTTTAGCGGAATCAATATATATTATATATTAAAGATGTTATTTAATAACGTATTAACAACAAATCTGTTTGAATGCAGCTTGGCGTTAATTTAGCTTACATGGAGCTTTAATAAGCATTTAACATTAGTTTTATAAATATAACAAAAATATTTTTATTTTGACTTTAAATTTCCGTGTGCTTACAAATTTTTTAATAAAATATTTATTATAATTTTATAACTTGTAATATACTCTTGACGTTTTTCTTTGCTGAGATAGTCTAGATTAATCTAAAACTTCTTGGTAATGTTGTCAGCTACCGTCATTGGGAGTATTTCAGCTTTTGATGCTCAAAAGCTTGACAAATTTGCAGTCCATCAAGTTTATCCATTTAAGGGACACTTGCAGATACGCGTATACAACTAAGTAGTATTTGTGGTTGCATCGCCAGGATCGTTGGATTTATGTTCACGAGGCACGCCAAGCCGCCACGTTGGCATTTTAAATGCCAATAGCCGCTTTTCGTTGATGCGCTGGCATTTGTGTAATTGCGAATGGCGAAAAATGTGCTGCTTAAAGGGATCCTCAGTCAGGGCCTGACAGCCCCAGTGAGATAAACTTTAATTGATTGTGCGTGATGACTATGCGTTGTGTGTGTATGTGTGTGTGTGCCCAAGTCCTAAGCGTTTCGCACATGTCGCGGTATTTATTTATGGGCCTAGCTTAATATGGTGGCAGCAAGCCTCGGGCTAAGCTGATGTGGAGTAACTGCACCCACAGGGGGCAAGAACCGCACTTATGCACTTCCTGGTTGCCGGGTCGCCAAATTGCACAATTTCAATGCGCATTCACTTATGCAAATTATGGCCATTGCACAAAATATTTAAATATTTTTATGACTTAATAAAACATTTTTATTAAATTCGAGCAGCCGCATTGCAAATGCAAATCGCATGCAACAGCCAACGAAGACGTCCACGGCCCGTCTCTGGGCCTCCAGGCTCCTCGTAGCTTCACAATTTGAAATATCTTTGAATTGAAACTGCCAATCGTGCATGAAGTCCGAGTCCAACTGCTAGTCATGAGCATGAGCCAACAACCGTCCAATTTTCTAACTGTCCAACAGTCCAATAGTCTACTCGAGCGAAGGTAAATGTTTAAAACATTTAGCGCCGTGCACTTTTCGTACAGGACAGAAGTATAATTTACATTAAAAATAAATAATAAAAGTAACTATACAAGCTGGTCAGACCTAAACGTACAAAAAAATCACCTACTGCTATTTTGATCTATATACGTTAATTATATTTATCTAAGCGTGACAAACTTGTTTTGTTCATAGGGGAGCAAAAAGAACTGTCAAAAAAATTTAATTTTTTTGTTTTTAATGCAATGTTTAAATTATTTCAAATGTTTCATAATGCCTTTGTAAATATTTTTTAGATCCTAGCCTTTAAAGTAAATAAACAACATTTTCAATTAATTAGAATTAAAATTTGTCTTATTTGTATGGGCCTTTTTGCGATTAAGCCATGACGAAAACTAATTTAAAAAAAAAAAACATTTAAATGATGTATTGATATATCATTATAAAATTTCACAATATTCATTGCTGTAGTTAAATGCATATGCCTCACTTTTTAGCAGGGTATTCCTGTAAGAAGACTATATACATATATCAAATATAAATTCAGAACGATTGCTCGCCTGCTGCTGCTTTCATTTCAACAAGATCGGGACGGAACGGAACGCCAGCCAAGCAAGTATAGAGCTGGCTCCCAATATCGTCCCGCTGTGTTTTTGGCCATGTTGCGGAATACACATAAATTTGTGACTTAAGCCAGTACACCCGTCAGCCCCCCGATTACTGGCCACCCCAGGGGTGCCACATGGTTGCGTGTAATGTAACAATGCGACGTTGCGTGCTGAATTTGTGGGCTGTGTGTGTTGCATAAAGTAGATGTGTTTATAAAGCGTTGGACATGCTGGTAAGCGAGCTTGTCATCTAATTTCAACAAGAATTTCAGCGGCTTTGCGGCATTTGGCGCTAATTAAACCAAATGCCAAAGATGCTCAATTCACGCCCAAGTGTTTATAGCCATAAACAGAAAGTTGCTCCGATTACGCGCTCAGTTCTAATGCGGCTTGTCTTTCTGTGTCTGTGCTTTGGGCATGTCTGTGCTTGGGGCATGGCAACCAGCTGCCATACAATTTGTTATTGACTGGCCGTAAATGGACTCTCTCCAACTGCCACATCGATTTGGAGCTGTTCTTGCACTTGGACTTGCAGCAGTTAACTGTAACCGTTGGTTGTCCCCGTCTGTGATTTTCATTTCAATTGAGTTATCTGCGACTCATACGGCCAAAACGGGCACACGTTAGGCTTAAAGCCAAAGCCAAAGCTAAAGCTAATTTGCGGTTAGAGCTAATGAAATACAGACAAGAGCCCGACAAGAACCCGTCACTGACACCCAGTTCGACTTCAGATCTAATTCCAGACCGAGCACAACTTTGCCAGCTGGCCACCCACTCGTCAGCAAACGAGTTCCAGACAAAAAAAAAAGTGGAAAACAAAAAAGAACACAAATTTTTGGGCAGGCCAGGCCAGGCCAAACGGTTGGCTAATATATATGTAACGGCTAACTGTACACGAAGCGACAATATCTATGGCATCATCGCGGGTTAGCGGCAGAAAAAAAACCCGCAGGCACATAAGATTCGCCTTGCGCTAGCTTGAGAGCAACAACTGTTTTATACCCAGTCATAGAAATAATTAAAGGGTATATCTCATTGTTAGTTAAAAAATATTGTACATCAAAAATAAAAGTAAGCCTTTTGACGAGATTAACATTAGTTAAGTCTTGAGCTTCAAGTTTAAGCTAATATCAATTATTTTTAAAGATGAGAAAACAAAATGGTAAAGGTATTCTATAAATTATTTATACCTAAGCGTTCAGTGTTTTGTGAGCTTTTAAACTTAAACTTTTGTTGAAGCTTATAAATGTAAGCGTTAACTTTAAAGTTCAAATAGCTGTCATTAATTTAATACGCAGTGATAATGATCTACTTAACATTTTGTCAAATTTGTTAATTCTTACCATGCCAACAAATTTATTGCAGCAAAGAGTTTCCTGTAATGTGTTTATATTGTTTTCAGCGAATACAGGGTATACCTGAATCAAGCAGTTACAGCAATAATATTCAGTCTTGTTTACACAGCTTTAGAGCCGGCGTTTGTCTGTGTGCAGTTGCAGCCGCGTGTGCACACAGATAAAATCATACGTAGAGTTTTACTTAGTTTTCCTTGTATCTGCGGCACGACACGAATCGGATTGGATCGGATCGCCCAGAAATGCTTTCCCAATATGCCTAGGCCTGCGCACTAGCACTTGATTTTGGCTTGTAGCCTTCGCCTGTCCACACATTGCACTAATTATGTGGTGTGCTCAGTGCTGTGTGTGTGGTGTGTGTGTTGTGCACAAGCACAAACTAGCGGTGCGGTGCAATCTAGCAAGCATTTCCGTGGGCGAGCTGGCAGGTACATTTTCGGGCTGCTGGGAGAGTTCTGCGTGCCGCCAGCTGTAGAGTTGGATCAAGTCGGGGCGAATTGCTGTTGCATCCATAAATTAGAAGTATGTCATTTGGCAGCTACCGCAGGAGAGAAATCCAGAATCCAGATTGCATTCGGCCATAATTTCATGACCAAGTCAAAAGGCCAAAGACGTAACAAAAACCGCAATACAGAGTCGCAGTTGCAGTTGCAGTCGCAGTCGCAGTCGCAGTCGATGATATCCAATTTCGTAATAAAGCATAACGAATTATGCACTCGACTTGGTTTATTTCAGGCAACTCTTCGCTGTTGCTGTTGTTGTTATTGTCGGTTAACGGTTCTGGTTTTGGCTGGCTGCCTGTTTGGGTAGCGCGCACTGAAAGATGAAATTGCATGCTGCAAATTCTCAGGCGGCGGCTGCAGATACTTTTGCATCTTATGCATTTGCTGGCAGAAAGCAGCTAACTCTCATCGAATATGCGATTTATGCGGCAATTTGTAAACGAAAATGGCTTTTGCCAAGAATTATTATTGTCCATCATGGCAGGCCTTTCTGGTCAGCCCGGCCACAGCCCTCACCCGCGCTCCAATGGAATGCCATTCCTGAAGCCACAAAGTTGAAAGCCTTTTAGAGCTCCATCAGCTGCACTTAGCAAATATTACGAATACGAATATTTCAGTTGCCGATTACGAGAATCAAAGGCCCATAAAAACAAACAATTTTTTAGTTGTGTTTTTGCGGTTGGTTATTGCTATTTGTGGCATTTACATTTAAATCGGCTTATAGACGTATTCAAGTAAATTCACGTTTTGTGGTCACCAAAGTGATGAATTGGCAGAGCATCCTCCATTAGAACAGCTATCATGTTGGACATACATCGTACTAACTCTTAACTACTTGCCCCATGCAATCAGTCAAAGCAAACGATTTCCGTATTCATTTAAAATTTTCGCATGAGCATAAAACGTTCCGAGACATAAACTTTTGTTCTATGCAATGCAATTTGCACACAAAAGAAATACTTTGAATATAAATTAAAATACTTATTTAATTTACTAAACAGTCTTCAACATGCTAATAAATATTTCGTTAAGTACAAAATGTATTGCATAAGATCAGAATTAAAAATTTTGTTTTTAACAAAATACTTCAAAAATTGTGAGAGAAGAATCAATTAGGGATAGCCAACATAAACAAAAAATATATTACATATTGATCGGCAATACTTTTAGTTTTCTTAGTACGATCAAAAAAACCCAAGCTTAAAAACGTTTTAAGAATGGTGGTATTTTATTAATTAAAAACTTTAAGTCAGCTAATTATTTTAATATGGAGCACAAAGGCCTTCTAAATCAACATAGCATTTCGAGACATTACACGTTCTTTACCCTTTAATATCGTAAATTCTCTCTGGGCATGAGGAAGTGTCAGCCTTAGCTCTTCTAACACTTTAATAGTCGTAGGGGCCACTCTATGGTCAACTCCGACTTCGAACCAGGGCCAATATCATTGTGTGCCAATTTCAGCTGCAGTGCGTTCGGGGCACATTAAATTTTAGCGGGCCAGCGCGAAAAACGCATAAAAGTCGCAAAGTGGGAAGCCTTGAACTTGACCCAGCCAACAAGAGCAGCAGCAGCAACAACATTGCCAATAACAATAACTACAAGAGGCAGCGGCCAATAAGCGAGGAGCTGTTGCTGTTGCTCTTGCCGGCGACGTGTGTCAGGGGACCCGACTTGGACTTGGACTCGATGCGCTGACATTGACGCAGATGGAGGCGCAGCATTGTTGTTGTTATTGTTGCTGTAGTGCAGCCAGTCAGCCATGTAAGAGGTTCGGGTTGAAGACCAAAGAGCGCAGCATGAAATGTTATTACAACCAGCGACGGGAGTGACGGCAGGGCGGGAGGGTTTTCAAGCAAGGCAAAGGCTATGGGGTGTGGGCAAGGGTAAGGGTATCGAAGCAAGGGAGAAAAAAAAAATTAAACCTTTTGACACAAGCGACGCTTGGACGAGCAACGCAACAGTTGATGAAGATGATGAGGCTGCTCTTGTTGCTGTTGTTGTTGTTGTTAGTGTGGTTAGTAGAGTTGCTGTGTTGGTGTTGGGCCGTCGCCAACATGTGGATGCTGCCAATTACTTGTTGTAAGCCATCAACATCAAGCGATTTGGCTGCGTACCCACCTAACCACAACACCACCAACTGTAGAGCTGCTCAGCCGGGATAGCTGGGATACATCACTCTGTTGAGGCTGCGTCCGCTTATGCTTGTTGGCGGTGTTGGTGGTGTTGATAGCCATCTTCTTCAGCTTAATTTAGCATGTCTGCGCGGTTCAACACTTTGCACAGCATTCCCAGACCGCAGCCCGCAGTCCGCAGTTCGCAGTTGCCAGCTCGCAGATGCTGCAGTCCCTCTCCAGCGGACGTGCCCATTTGGCAACTTGATAATCTCTTTCTTAAGCGGCAGCGCCAATCACTCAGGCGGCACTCAAACGTGAGCGCTGTGTTCCTCTTTTCTGTAATTGTCTTAAATCAATCACAGAAAAGTGTTATTATGACAGCGTTATTAATCGTGACAGCGCAAAGCGCAAATTGCGCCGAACAAAAGACTCTCTGGCAACGAACTCGCCGCGTCCATAGTTACCAGCGCCTAATGATTTTGAACTTGCACCGCCATTTGCAGTTAATTCCATAGCCAAAACCACATACATGCCCATAGCTGTTCCAAAGTCTAGCCGCCAGCCACAGCTCCAGCTCCAGCTCCAACTCAACTCGGCGTCCGGCCACATGCGGCCCACGCGGCGAGCGCCATTAAATGCAAATTATTTCATTTCTGTGCCAATTGTTGTGCTACTTTTTTTTGGGTTCCGTTCGTGCGCATCATCAAAAGCAAATCATCAGCGAGAAATAGAAAAATAGAAGCAGAGGAAATGCTGTTTGTGCTTTTATTGATTTTTCATGTACCGCTGAGCTCGTCATAATTGCGAAGCGGCTCTGATTAGAATTATACAACAGCGGGCTGGGAGATGGGAGCTGCGATCTGAGAGCTGAGAACTGGAAAGGTAGATGGAAATGTGATTGCAACTGGCAGGAAATTGAGGTCAGTGTTATGATTGTTTTGTGAATGAGTTTTTTGCAAGCTTTTGTTTCAGCCATAGCCGCATAGCTTTGCAATTTGCGCCACAAATTGGCTCAGACAAACAAAAGTCCATTGGCAAAAGTCAGTCAGAGAGAGAGAGAGAGAGAGAGAGAGAGAGAGAGAGAGAGAGAGAGAAAGAGAGAGAAGCAACAGCGCTTGAGGCTAATCAAGTGGAGAGCTAAGCAAACAATCTGTTGGACTGTCATTAGAGGCCAAAAACTACACACACAAAAAGTTCAGTAGTTGCAATTTGGTCTAAACAAATGTGTGGGCGTGGCAAATGAGTTAAGAGCGGCGCATGTTTGCCCCGACCAACATTCGCGCCTTTCTGCCAGCAAATTGACAGGAAAAATATTTTCTAACTTGCCTTGCCGCGATGCTGCTGCTCTCCTGCTGTTGCCACTGATTTATTATTATTTGTGTGTGTTATTTGGCGCGTGTGTTTGCCACACACACCTCCAGCTCACGCCCCGGCCGTAGATCATCGTAGTACAGGCGCATATTTCAGTTGACAGTTCATTTGCCTGCCTTGATTGGCTTGCCGACGAAGGGGGCACACGCATGAGGTAGGAACTGGCACACACGCAGTTGTGCATGCCACAATTTATGACTGCCAACTGGCTGCTGCTGCAACTGCTGCACATTGGTTGCTGCATTTCTAATTAGCATTTACAAACGGCTGCTGCTGGTTTCGAGTGCCCTTCGGGACATGTTGTTGGCTCATTTGAAGCCGAAGTGCTGACAAGCAGCGAGTGCGAGTAGCTAATTTGTCGTTGAAAGGTATTTGCTAAGCGCTTCAGCCGCTTGCAGCCATTTGCCGTGAACTCAAAAGGATTTCAGTGTTTCAAATCCTATGTTTATCAAACTGTTGGCATTGCGTGATTTTACTAAATGACTTTTAATGGCATTTGCCGGCTGCCAGCACACAAATTGCATAGACAATGCAAAAAGCAGCTGATCATCGGTCGCAATTAACCCATCACTTAACATTCTAATGCAAAGAAAAAACGCCAAGATCGAGCTAAGGCAAGACACACTTGCCAGTTGACCACGTTTCTTCACTCCACGCAGCAAATACTTATCCTAGTGCTGCTTTGGGCTAGACACGCGGCCCCATAGCTGAAGCCTCTGCTGTCAGGCGTCATCTGGTCGACAGCGTTGTCTGCATACCAAGGCGGCGCTAATCAGCAGCCTGCGTCTGCAATGCCCTGTGGCTGTGTGACACCTCCGGCCAACGACCGAGTCGCGGTTAGCATATAGTTTTTATGGGCCAGCAGACATGTAAGCTGCCTAATGCCATAACCCCACCCTTCCCGTCTTACTATCGATGACAATCATAGTAGACGAGTCGATATTTAAGCCGTGCACAACCGATGATCAGTGACTGGTTTTGGCCAGGAATGAAGCGCCAACAGGTTTGCAGATCATTGGCCATTTTGCCTCTAATATTTGGTCATGAATTCGCAGTTATGTGAGAAGTGATGATGACTGCTGTGTGACTGTCAATTAAGTGGCCAACATTTGATAGATTCCCATTTCCGAATCCTCCAATATCCCGAAAGTATGTCACTGCATTTGTGTGCCGGCCGGTCTTAATTGGTTGTTCGGTGGGTGATTCTTTCTTTTAACCAGACAATCAATCATTTTAGCATGGCTACTGTTCGTATTGCCATCCACTTTCTTCCTCTAGATAGCACCTGACGAGTCAACTGTACCAACTTGACAGGCGAATCATTTGGCCTGGCCTGTCTTGGCTTAACTTAGGTACAGAGACAGAGACAGAGACAGACGAGTCGACCCTAGCGGCGATTTGGCCAACCGAGAGACCCCTCATTAAAACTACTTAAGTTGCTGCTACTTCAGAGATCTGAACGTCTGTGGGGGACCTTCAGCGTTCGGATTTAATTTGCAACGAGCATGCAACAATTTCATTTTTCAATTTTAACTGTAAAAACCAACACGTTATCCACGACGTTGTAAACAAATCAATTTGCCAAGTAAGGACCACACTAGATTCATGCATGACTTCGACTTGGATTTCAATTAAGCCAATGGGATACCTTAAATCAAATCTACCAACCCCCAGAGATGCTGTACGTAATCTAGAGATGGTACGAAAGGAGATTTTAGATATGTGTACAATGGAAAATAATAAGAAGCGTGTGAGACTCTAAAAGCCAATTTGAGCTACTCAATAAAAATTCCTCCAAGGTGAAAGCTGAATTATCTTCTTAACCAATTGTTAACATAATAGGAACCGTATTAGATTATTCTTTTAGTAGTTCTGAGTTTTCCCAAAAACTTTTAACGAAACCATACCAATTAATTAAGTTGCAGTCGTGTCTTCTTGGCTTTTGAACGAGCACGCAATACGTATTCAGAGCACGGTTTATGTTCATCTCTAACCAAAAACCCCGAACGCACAACTCGCCGGAGCTGCAAGTGAAACCCATAATTAAAAATTTCAACTTTGTCTGAAATTAATTTTGAATACCGCTCTCGCACAGGCGAAGCAGACAGACAAACACTTGACTTGGATGTGGCTGCTTTTGCTTTTGATGACGCGCCGACGCCGCGCAAATTGCCTAGGCACGTCCAAAGGGGCCTCACACATAAGAATCAGAGCTGTTGCAGCTCGGAGAGTGACGCGCGGATTAAGTTGAGCATTCAAATTGAAACTGACAGCCCGGCTCGAGCTCTGGCCAGCAGCTAAGCAGCTGGTACGGAATGTATCCTGCCAACTAGCTGTCCATAAAAGTGCCAGGCCCCATTTGGGAATCTGTTACTTTGTTCGCACGCACTGTAAACTTGTAAAAATAGTGCCAAAGTCATAAAAGTGGCAGCCATAAAGCGCATATCGAGTTATATGGCGGCATAAATTCAACTGTGCTACAGCTCTGATTTAACCTTATCTTATCGAGCACTCTGCTTGGCTGCCCTCTTTGGAGATGGGCCCAACTTCAATGCCAAAATGCTAATAATTAAATGCACATAAAAATCGTGCAAAAAAAACATTTGCGAGCCACTGACTGCTGTTTGAATGATGCATAAAAAAGCGGCGATAATTTAATTAGTTAAAAGTGCTAATAGCCACAAATAAGAGGCGAGTCGAGTACTCGTACTTATGTTTGAGCTTGACTTTGTGTTTGTATTTGTATTTGAATATGAGCTACTGCTGTTTGCATACACTAATTGCCACAAACAACTTGAGTAGGTGTTGGAAGTGGGCTGGTCGGCTGCCGGTTACGCAATCAGGTCAGCTGCGTCACGATTTGCATTCAATTTACCCACTTTGGTGGACGCATCCGCTTAAAAAAAAACAAAAGACTAAGGGCACGAACAACACCAAAGCTTAATATAAAAATTTAAGTTATGTTATGGAGTTCTTCCTTCGGTTTACTTTTCCTAAGAGGCACTTAAAATAAAATACCTTGTATATATGCAACTTAATGACCTTATAGAGTATAGACTATAGGGCAGTAGACGGGATCGGAAATGGCATATCAGTTAAGCTCATCAATAACTAATAATAATTCGCAACCCATAAACTATAAAATTTATCTATGACTTGTTTTACTTACGGATGCAAGCTTAACGGCCCGAGAGATTAAAGCTATCTATAAAAAAGGCAAAATCGGCACAAATAATAGAATCTCTTGCATATGGTATTACACATTTAGAATTACACGGTAAGCGTTAATTATAAGGCATACAATAATAGCGGATTTACATGATGTCATTGCACCAGTCGATGAAATCGAATGCCAAAATTTGACACACACCATTAATAAGCGTATGGATTTATGTTGACTGGAGACAAGTCACCGGCATCGTCTGGCGACACGCAGAGGTTGGAGGACACCCACGCAGGCGTTGATTTTAAGCCGATTTCAAAGCCAGACAAATGTGAGGCTCAGCAAAAGAACAACCATTTGCACGCCCAAGCTTAATATGAAATTCAATATCTTTTTTTTGCCATTAGTGTGCTTCGCTTTAACAAAGTTTCAGTTTGGGTCAGTGTGCGCCAGTCAAGTTCGTTGCTTAAGTCTTTCGTTTTGGCCAACACAAAACTCACCACGAACATGCTCGTGACTACCGCCGCGTTGATCACTGTTGTTGCCAATTGGAAGTGTCAAAACGGTGACGTCACAGCTGTAAACAAAGCTAGCCCGGCAAGTTAAGCCGAGCCGAGCCGCAGCAGCAGCTAACTTCGAAAACCAAAACAAACCGAAGCCGGCCACGTGATTCGCGCCAAACCAAAACTCGTTCCAGCTGTCAGTTGCTGACACTGGAACGCGGGCTTGTTTACAAGCGAGAGACTGAGAGCACGAGCGTTAGTGAGAGAGAGATTCGTCGCTCTCCCACTCACGTGCCGCCTCTGCAATTTGTGCATTTGGTCAAGTTCAAGTGTGGTGGCCACTGGTGAATTTCTCTCTTGCCGGTTTCGTCTAATACCTCTCCGTCTCTTCATCTTCAATGCCAGCGCAAACGTCTCCATCTTTTATAATTGCAGTTTGGTGAGACGCTCGCGCTCAGTCTTGCTGCGCACCTCGTCGTGTAAAGTGGTCGTCGTCGTCGTCTGCCTGACTTCTTTTTCAGTAAGTCAGTTAGCAACAATTGTCAGCTCCTCTACGTCAATTGCTGTCCCGCTCTAGCTGTGGCTTACGTAGTTACGTTCGTTGACCGACCGCCGTCAGCCCGCGTTCGCTTACGTCATTCGCCGCTTACGTCGTCTCTCACTGGGGGTTCGCAACAGCAGCGCCTGCGCAACTTGCCACATTCCGAGTCGCGCTTACTACCGAGCTACAAGTCGCCCACTGTGCGCACCGCAAAAAAAAAAAAAACACTCCAAGAAAATTTGCGAAGTTGTTTTCGTTTGCGTCGGGTTAGCAACAATAAATAAAAAAATTTTAAATTATTTTATATAAATTAAAAACTTGGATACGAGCAATTCCATTTAAATATTAAAATACCGGATTTAACAAATTACAACAGTATTGTTAATGAAATTAAATTAATCTTCCAAAAAGTTCGAGAACTTGACTTGCAACGATTATCGGGTTACTTTAAAAAGGGTTCTGCTGATTGAAAATAAAAAAAATAAAATAAAATGAAAGAAATTTTAATTGATATTTACAATTAGTATATCAAAAGAAACTTTTAATTTGTAAAATTAATTTACAAAAAATAATTTTCATTTTTTGTTTAATTTTCAGTTAATGTTCAATTAAATAAAATAAAATTACTGCTTAATGCTTGAACGTCAAAGATATAGCAATATAGCATTAAGTCTACCTTTGTTTGTTTAAGTTTAATTTAAAAATTAAAAAAAAAAGGAAAAATTCTAATTTACAAAGAAAGTAATTACAACCAGCACTACTTGCAACAAATTACAATTTAGTTTCACTAAATTTTCTTATTATCAACTTAATACCAAAATAAATACTTCTTTATTACAACCAAAATAATTGGTAGATATCAAAACCTATGAGGTTTTATATTATTTGGAATAGTTTAAAGAACGAAATCAGAAGAACCTTTCAGCTTAAGTCCTAAGTCTGTGTGTGCTGTGTTTTATTGACAAATTTAAATGCCGTCAGCAGTTAGCATATTTCGCATTTAACATTGTCGACATAAATACAATTAGCTAAATTGGCAGCAATAAAATTAAAGTGCAACTGCAGCGAGTGGAGACTAAAATACGAATATCGAAATCAAAATAAAAATAAAATAAAAAAAAAAAATCAAAAGGCAACGCCAACGCTGCAAACTGAACAACTTTATAAAGCTAAGCACGAGCCGCCCCGACAATTGGCATGAGTCGGCGGCATCGGCAGCTGTGAGCGTGGGTCTTGGTTGTTGTTGTTGCTGGCATGCTGCCACCTTGGAATAGGCAAAATTAACTAAATTACAACATCAACGAAACGTAGGAGCATCAGCAGCAGTAGCAGCAACTAAAAACGAAGCAGCAGCAAATTTGTTGCACATGCAAATTTATGTGTAAGTGAAGCGGCAGCAAAGTAAAATGCAACAGCAACAGCAACAGCCTCTTGGACCAGGCAAATAATTGTGTTTAAATAAAGCTGTAGCCAAGAATTTCGTCTAGGCCTGGCCAATGGCCACTGGTCAAGTTGCTGTTGTTGTTGTTGTTGTTGCTGCGGCTGCTGTTGCTGTTGCTACTGCTGCATTAAGCCATATCCGGTTCAGCTTCAGGTTCGGAGCACTATGGGCACTGCCTGTCTAAATTTAGCGCTTAATGAAGCTGGTGGTGCTGCTGCTGTTGCTGCGACTGCCGCTGCTGCGTCTGCTAGAGTTGCAGATGCAAATTATTGCAGCGCAAGCAGATCTAGAGTCGCATTCGCTGCCACAAGCCCTTGCGCACTAGTTTGTAATAATTCATAAAAATTGGCAAATTAAACGCCAACACAACAAATGATCCGCGTGGCGACTGCAATTTGTATGCAACGCTGGGGCAACATGCAAAAAAACAAATAATGACCAGCAACTGCTGGGGCATGCAACAGGCAAATGCTACAAAAAACAGTTGGGTTTCTGTTGCACAGTCCCCAGCGATGATAAATGTGCGCCCACTTTGCTTATTTATGGCCACTCAAATTGAATGCAATTGATTTTTTTCGCTCTCCGCTCACTCGTCCATCTTGTACCCGCGTTGGCGTTGCATAACTCCCAACCCTCAACCAACTCTTACAGGCCCTTAAGAAAAACTGCCCGAAACAATTCATAAAGAACTAAACATACATAAGAAAAATACTCGTCCCATTCGTGTGTTTTGTGTCCGTGTATGTGTAAAATGATTTTACACTGAGCACGAGCAATATTTTACTAAAAAATATTATATACAAAGTGTTTCTAAATTGAAACGTTAAGAGAAGAGCTGACATCATTTAAAGCAGACCAACAATTTTTTTGCGGAGACATGAGTTGCAGCAAATTATTGGTAAGTCCAGTATCCAAATATCTTTCTAGTTATTTGTTTTTTATTGTTCGCTAATTAAGTCAACATTTAATATGCATACATTAAAAGTAAAGCCACAAAATTTAAACCGCCCAAATGGCAACCGCAAGCAAGTTGAGTATCTACGAGCATTTGGGTTTCAAGTTGACAATTTATTTATTATTTTCCGTATGTTTAAATTTTAAATTGTTTCGAAGCTGCGGTAAAACATTTTAAGGGGCGGTCTCAAAATTTATTGCTTGGTTGCAAAGAAACTTAATATTAATGTTCATTTAGACTGATTGTTGAAATTATTAACTAATTGACTATTTATGTATTTTTAAATTGACGTATATGAGTTGAAAAATAGTTTTCATTGCTTTGCAAATATGTCAAGTTTTGCTTCAGTTCACTCGTCAAAAGTGACATAAAATGACATTTGTACTTATTTTTTGCAAGATTTTGCTATTGTTTTCTTTCATTTTGGTTGAGGCGATGGTCTGCTCAAATAACTAACTAACTATTTCTAAGCTTTGAATACATTACGTTTTATTTAAAAAAACACAAGAACATACAAATTTTGTAGAATGAAGGAGATATTTCAAACTAAAGATTTCAATTATTCATAATTTACACACAACCATTAAAGTAGATTTTTAAAAATCTCTGGATTTAAACATAATTGTGCGTTAAGTTAAATTTAAATGTTTTCGTTTGAATAGAAAAATTTTAACTAATACAAATATTTTTAATGACAACATACCACATAATTTAAAAAATGTTTTAAATGATTATTCAACTTATGTGCATGCTATACCAAGATATTTCAGCTCATCAGCTGTCAATCAAACAGTCACTCAAATCACTCCGTCTGCCATTTTTTTTCTCTTCTTACAATTTATACGTTTGCTGTCCATTGAAGCAGCACGGTAATATCTACCGCCCCTTGAAGGTCAGCAAAAAAATAAATACCAAAAACAAAAAAAACACTTAAGCGGGCGGCACATGATAAAAAGTAAATTTTAGTTTTAAGTTTCAATTGTGTAGACAATTATTTTCGCATGTTTTTACTTTAGACTCTTTTTTTTTTAACAATGTGAGGAAAAAATTCAGATATTTTTAAGTTTTAGTAACTTGTTATACCATAGCTAGAGCCTTAACTATGATATACCCATCAAAAAATGTATTAATTTGAGAAACGCATGTTTAGATATTGTTATAATTATTTAAAAATATTCAAATTTAAAATATATAACGCAGAATACTTGAACTTAAAATTTGTTCAAGAAATGCCTAAAAAAGTTGATCCAGCAAAAATGAAACGCATTATTATATTATATTATTATGTTCAACGAAAATGCGCCATAATGGTCTGTGAAGACACAACTTAATTGTATATCCACCTTCAACTCAATTTGGATGCCGAACTTTGCAATTTTCGTCCCTCTCTTTTTTAATATATTTAAACAATCCAAAGCTTACATCCCGTAACTAGTCCATTTATTTTGTCAAATAAGTCTGCGGAATTGGCAACACGTTTTTATTTACTTATTACATTTATTTTGTGTTTTTGTTATTTTTGTATTTTTTTTTTCCTATTTGTGCAATTCATTATTTATTTTAGCTCAAAAAAGAAAAACAGAATTAATTGAGCGTTTGTCTTGTTTCAATGAAAACGCAAGAGAACTACAAACAAATTTCGCATTGCCGCCTGAATAGCCACAGCCTTGAGATAAACAACAAACTTTTGTTTAAACAATACACAGCCGCATTCATTATTAATTCCGTATATAAATAAGTTTATATATGTGAATAATATGTATATTGAATAATAGAGGTAAACGTGGCACTTGCACGAACAATCGACCTAATATTGAGTAATTTTCTGATTGGGTCTTAAAAATAAATCTATTACGCAGATGCTGCGAGTTGCTCGTAAATTACAGCAGCTCCTAATTGAATTAAAGTCATTTTGAGGAGGCGCATCCTGCCTCCGTTGGTGTCTCGAGAGAGACATAAATTCCGCCACCTTCGAAGCGCGGGGCTATTTTTGGTGTCCATGTGCCAGGAGGCCAGACGGCTCAGCTCTGGCTGATGCATACAGGACCAGCAATATATTTATTGTAAAGCCCGTTGAACATAATCATTAAGCGCAATTTACCTACAAAGTTTCATGCCGCCAACAACGTTGGCAGAGGGACGGACTGACAGGCAGCCTGTGCAAAATGATTATTACCATACGCCCCGCCAATGGGATTGGGTTCGGAGGCCAGCAGTTGAGCACGAGCGCAACGAAAGACTCAAGACACGAACTTGACTTGCCACAAATACAAAGTGTGGCAAATTTAACTCCACACTTCACATACATAAATAAATAAAGTAAATCAATAAATAAATAAATAAACAACTGCAACTGCTTGATCGTTCGTACAAAGAAGTGAAAGCTGCTGTTGTTTGGGGCTGGGTCCGCCAAGGCATTTGGCATTTACGAAACTCTTTTTCAACTGCATATAACGGACAACTGTCAATAAATAATCAAAATAAGCCAGAGCCAAAACCCAATACGGACAATTGACTATTTTTGGTAACTGGTCGCTTGTAAAAATATACGAATAAGTTCCGCTTAAAGCAATTTCGAGCAGTAAGCATTTCATGAATTTGTGAAATTGTCCAATGATGCAATCGCTGCACAGTCTTTACCGTTACAAAAATGTATTTTATGTGGGTGCCAACAAAATGTTGCTATAGAACTGATATTCCTTGATTTCAGTCGCTTGATATTAACACTGCACGTTTTAAATGTCAGCAAAAAATAAAATTAAATGAAGACAATAAAAAATAAAATGGCTAATGCAAAAGCCAAACGAGTTTCTGGCCAAATAAAATTTGCATATAAGAAAACGCAGTCACCGAAAATTAAATTATATTAAATCACTGTGCACTGCTGAGCGCTGCTAGCCAAGTCGCTTCCAAGTTGCTTGCCTTGAGACCACATATCGCGCTACAGTTCACAGACGTGGCAAAAATACAAGTCAGTACTTGCGTCACAAAACAAAGAGAGCCGCTCACTGGGCATTAGAAGCAGCAACAGGCACACAGCTGACCGCATCTAGTCTAAGCAAGTAAGAATGCTTCGACAACGAGATACCCAGTACACAGAATTGTTGTTGTTACACAATATTTCTAACAGCATGTTTATAGGCACGTCTCTCAAGAATCATGTGCGATGGGATTATAATATTAAATCGATTGGCGAAACATCATGTATGGTCCGAACAGAAACATATACCATTTACTCTCAGAAAAACGAGTAGGTTTAAAAAACTTAGTTGTCTATAGCTGCGTCTCACATATATTCGCACAATTACTTGCCCCTCTTATCTGTTCACAATTGAGCCAAGCATCCATTAAATTACGATCAGAGTCTGTAATAAATGCCATCTATTAGCAACGACCTTAATTATGGGCAACATTTTTGAAATTATGCGAAAGCCAAACAAAAGACTCAGGACACAAACTTGCCACTGTTTATACCAGAGTCAAAGTTTATGACATCTTAATTAGATTAATCGAAACATAAAACAGCTGCTGGGTAGAAATAGACACTTGAATCTCTCACCGGGAGTCCACGGCCACTGGAAGAATATTTATGGTTAGCATAAAATTTAAGTGTTATATAAGTTAGGCGACGGCCGGCTTCAGTTTTCTTATGATATTTAAGCCATTGTAACAGTTGACTATAATGATTAATGCCTATTTGTTGTGAGCCCTTCTCAGCATTCTTTGGGTATGCACGAGTAACGGAAACTAGTTGTATTATTAAACGCAATTACTGTCAATAGGTTTTTAGCCTTCTTTCATTTTGGCCATAATGAATTGCACGAATTTTCGAGCTTGTCGGCGCCCAAAAAACCGCCAAAAGCCAAACCCCAAATGCGAAAGTTCAAAGACACGCACCAGACAAGCTGAGGGGGAGTTGCGTGTGTGCCTGAGGGGGGTTGCCATTCGTTTTGCCATTAAGAAAATTTATTTACGTCTGTGTCTTATTTTTTTCCCGAAAGCTCTTAATAGGATTTTTATTTAACATATGTTTTCTTCCTCTCCTCTTTATTTGCTGCCCCGAGACGTGCCTCGAAAGCTTGAGGCTTCATTGATGCGTGCTGATATTATTGATGATGTCATATCGCTTTGAAGGGGCGCTGTGATTGGTTGTGCCTTTCGATGACTACAAATATTTAAAGTGACATTAAATTTGGGATGTGGGAAAAGAGGCAAAAAGAAACCTTTTGCTAATCAATGTAAAGCCTAATGAAGATCGTCAGAGCAGAATTTACTATCTTTAGGCTAACTCTTAGCTTTTTAACAACATTTTTATAACCTTTGACAAAGTTTGTGCGCTCTCTTAGCACCCTTATATGCCTATAAAAGCAGGCACATAAAAAACCCATTTGATTTTTAAGTCAATTCAATGACTATTAAATTCGAAGTGGCGCTCTAAATAAATGGCAATCTCTGCAGAAAAAAAACAAAATTAAATAGAATATGTAAATACTTTAGCATTTTTACAGCTTGTACTTCAAAGTTGTATTAAGTTTTTTTTGTACAATATTTTTTCCAATTAATTATATATTTGCCGGGAAGGACTAAGAGTGTTCCGATGCAAGTACTTATCGCATAAGTCTTATTTGGAATGGTTTCACGTTTGGTCAAGAACAGGGATCGATATATAAACTTGAGTACATATATAATACTCATATAATAAATAAATAATTGCAAGCTTAACTTAATTTATTCAGATAAGGATGAAAAAATTGACTTACACAAATTCAGATCTTTTAGAAGATGCAAAGATAATTTTCATTAAATAACTGAAATAATTTTGAGCAGATTCATTTTTTTAGGAAACTGACCGTTATCTTCATATATTTCGCAATATTAAGAACCTGAAATTATATATGTGTATGAGTCAGTATTGTGAAATAGAAAACAATTTAAGATAAAATAATTTATTTTCTTATAAATTGGCTATTATGTGAGTCAGCTTCTAGAACAAATACTTGAATAGTCGTAAAGGCCCGGCTTAGCAACAAAAAATAATAATCAAGTTGGGCCACCACAGAGCCGGCAACCAAAAAGGAATGCTCCAAATGTTACGCCCACGCCAATAGGCAACAGACAGCGTCGACAGAAAACAAGCTGGACTTAAAAGCATAAACTTATAAAATACGCCAACTTATGCCACACACAAGAGCCACAAACATTTTTATGGAGACATCAAAATCACAGCTCAGCTGCCTTAGCCGCATCTTGAGCGAATAGTGTGAACAGTGTGAGTTGAGGGGAACTTGGGAACTAGGCAACTTGAGTATTTTGATGCGATATACAGCAAATAAGCTGTGAACTAGTCGGATTCTGTGTGCCTGCATTTAGGCAGAGCCATTATCATGATGATTAAAACTTATTATTGGACCTGTATTACTATTATTAGTTGGAGCTGTGCCAATGTCCAGGGCGGTTACACGCACGCCGCTGCCGCTGCCGCCGCTGTTGCCTCCTTTCATAATTCTCTGCGCCTAGGCCTCCCCGCATGCCGTATGCATATTTTTAACCAGGCTGCGATTGCATCCAACATGTTATTAATACGTAGAAACAAATAAGCAAAAACAATAAGAAAGAGCCGTTTGCGGGTCGCTAGCTAAGGCAGAGGCTCAGCAACAACAGCAACAGCAGAAACGCGTTACAATTCTGCGGGCTACACCCCAGAGTCAGTGGCTGAGACGAAGCTGAGACCAGCTAAGAGCAACAGCAGCGCATTCACCTGGAGCTATAGCTGGAGACGGAGCTGGAGCTGGAGCTGGAGCTGAAGCTGAAGCTGGAGCACGACGACGGCTTTGGCTATTGTTTTGTTCGGCTTGGATTTACCTTGATGGTCGTTCACTCTACCTACAACGGCAACAACTTTTACTACTAACACACACACACATGTGGTTTGGGTTGACTTTCAGCGCGCCATCAAAACAAAATATGAGCGAACCGCGCACATTCGCGCAGCCGGCACTAAAAATCGCTCAATAATATGTACACTGGCCAACTAGCAATTGAGCCAACTAGTTGGGCCACGGCCCCGTATCTGATAAATAGAGTGGTTCACAAAATGCTGACCGGGGCCACAGATCTGAGCCAGGCCCAGTCGCCCAGTCTCAGCGGCAGTCCCAGTTGTAGTCTCAGTCCTGGGCCATTTGTATGTTGCCGTGGCCAAGCCTGTTTTTTTTTCTTTGCTGTATTTTAATACCCTTGCACTTGGGTTATTTTACATTTATGGGCGCATTTGCAATCTGTGCATTATAAAGTCTATTTACAATATGTTATGTTTTGTGCGAAGATCTTATATGAAGCACAAAAGTCAAAATATTTCAATTCACATGGTCTTTTTATCCATGGGCTTTTAAAGGGCGTTTAGCATAACTTGGTATAACCAATAATTGTATTCATTCAAGCATAATATTTAAAAGTATATACCATTTATATTTTAATGAAAAGTTATATGCATATAAACATTTTTAGTAGTGGCTCATTGGAATATCATAGAAAAGAATTGCGCGACTCAACTCGAAAAGTTAGTTGAGTTATAAGTGATGCGAAAAATAAAATTAGTCTCAAAAAATGTTGACATGTGTAAAAGCCTGTAATGATTTTTCAGTCTTCAGCATTTGTAACTTAAGGTAAAATAACATTTAATAAAATTGAAATGGCGATCTGAATTGGTTAATTTTTTTTGTATTATTTCTAAATTTCATCACTCCAGAAAATAAATATTTTATCATCATAATTTTACTCACATCATTTTTCTACTCTCAATAGAGAGCCATCACTAACAATATACACCAAATTTTGATTCACGATTAACTCTTTTGCTGAAGCTTACTTTACGTTCCTGCCTATGTGCTAAGGTCTGACTGTCTTTCGCTGTGATAAGGTTCTGTGCCTACTTCTAATTCGTATAGTTTCACATACTTGACAGAGCATTTGCAAATCGGCATACTAACCAGGGCTGTGCGGTTTGTTTGTTGTTGCTCGCAATGTTTGCGAATAACTTTTTTGCCCGGCGTTGCTTATCACGATTTGTGGCCATATTATTTCAGTTTTTTCTCGTTGTTGCTGCTGCTGCGGCCGCGGCTGCGGCTGCTGATGCCGGTCGTGTCGAGTTATGCAGCATGCATTTTAACGCATATTTTGTAATTGTTGCTGCTGCCGCTGCCGCTGTATGACCTTTCGCCAGGGCGCTGCCTAAGACACATTTGCATGTGCACACACACGTATCCATACCGGGCTCACACACACATGCACAGGCAGCTACACAATCAGCAGGTAAACTCGTAGACCAAATCAAGTTCGTTGGACGGGGGCAGTTCATTGGCCCATCCCGAAGAGGCAACCGCAATTCTTAAGCTGCTTTAGCTTGCTGCCTCAATGTCTAATTACCAAGTGCGCTTTGCTGCCAACAGCTGCTTCCCGCAGCCGTTGCCGTTGCTGCTGCTGGTTGTTCATAATTACCAACAAATGAATGTTATAACCATAAAAATTAACTTGACGCCGCAAAAGTTATGCTTCAGTAAAACGCCTTTTTTTTGGACTTGGCCACAAAGTTGAGCGGCAGCTAGAACAATGAGAACAACAACAGAAACAGCAAAGACTGAACTTCAAAAAACAAAAAACTTCTTAATCATTGCTCGCTTTTGGCTTCGGCTTTGTTTTTTTTACCAGTTGCTCTTCGCGTCTAATTATTTACACGCTCCGCGCATGCATATCGCTTACCATTATTATAGCCACAGCCACAGCCATGGCTAGAGCTATAGCTATACTTATAGCCCTGGCCCAAAGTGTCCAGAACGCCCCCCGAGTCATCGCAAAGGGGCACCGAGAACAAAGTGTTTAAAATCTTGTACAGTTTAGCAGATTCAAACGCTTCGCTGAGCTTCATTTCGAGGGGCGGAGCAAGTGTGTGAAGAAGGATGGAGGAGGGGGCCGTGTTACCTGCAGCTTGCATTACATAATTTCGTTTACCGTTGTGTAGCCGTTTGATTAATTTACAAGAACAACTTTGAACGTTGTCTCTCTTGAATGCGCAGCCAGCTGAAAATTTATGCAAGTTCGTTTCCTAAGTCTTTTGTCTGCCTAACTGTTCTAAATGCAATTGCGCAAATGTCCCGCTAATTTTTCATATGCTATTGACAGCTGTGGCACAAAAGCGACGAGAATTTGTCTTGTGAAAGAAAAACAGATTTGGCATATAAAAATATATAAAAAAATGTAGCTTAAGTTAAAATGACTTGCATCTTGAATGAAACTGTATAACAAACATCAGAAGGTATGGGAAGACCATTAATTTTGGGTTCTCAAATATAGCCATAAATGTAAGAAAAAGCTGGAAAATTGCAAAACTTTATGCAACTTAGTTTAGTTAGCAGCTATAGTCAAGCAGTTTCCAAAGAGTATTCACCTATTGTTCCCCTAATAAGAGAAAGATATGGACCCTCAAAACATAAGAGAATCCACTGCAACTTAACGTTCGTTTTATACAATTATGTATTTATCAAATACATGGCAATTTTAGTAATGAACACTTTGCTGTAAGCCGCTTAATATGACGGAATATTAAGAACATTGAAGATATAAAATATAGCTTACAGACCCCTGCGCTACTTGGTATTACCAATCTGGTTGCTTCAGAAATTCGCTCGGACCATTTCAGCAGCATAATGTAATAAGGAAATGCAGCGTCAAAGTTCTAGTTGCCAATTACTGGAGCAGCCAGATCATATACGGACTCATAAACATGCGCGCCTTTACATGCTTCAGATAACCAACAAAATGCTGTTATTTATATTCTAATTAGGAGCACATTTCGAAATATCTATCAAAAGTTAGGCCACTTGGCGGGCTACTTTTCACACTGTCTGCTTGTTACCAGCTCACGTAAATGGCTGATTAGGCACTTTTCACATGGACAAAACCCCAAGAAAAGTATATTTTGTATGTCTTCACAGCGCGATGTTTTGTAGGCGTTTCGGCCACGTCCCGTAGAGAAAATAAAAACCGACAGCGTCATGTTCGAAGTGTCGGTACCGGCTACCAAAAACTATCAACGTATGATGACGATGATGATGCCTTTATACGCAAGTGTCGGAGTTTCCAACTATGCCAGAGATACACGGCCAATTTTCATTGCCAAAAACAACAACAACAACACAAACAAAACACGTACAGAATATTCTCTGCTTTTGTTTTGTGGCATCCTTTAGGCCAACAAGTTGTCCGGCAAACACAAAGAGCGTTCGGCTGTGTGCGTTTGTGTTTGTAACTTCAAAGGAATTTCCATAACCGCTAACATTCCATGTGTGTTGTTGCTACTGCTGCTGCTGCTGATGCGCCTAATGGCCAAAGACAACGACAACAAAAGAGGAAACACATACATAATTCTCTCTTTCTCTCATTTTATCTTCTTTCAATGCCTTTTGCTTTCTGCGGCTGTACGTAACGAAAATGAGCGCAAGCCATAATGAAAAAGCGGCAGGAAAAACAGAAAACAACCAAACAACAAATACCTAATGCACAACAAGACGAACAGGTTTTCAGGGCAGCCCGAAGATGCGTGCGTGGAAAACTGTGGAAAATGCAAAGAGAGACGCAGCACAATTGTGCTCCACTCTCTGACCGCAACTTGCCAGCGCTTAGATGTGCATTGTCCGCGCTTGACCCTCAGCGGACTATTTGACACAATTCAACTGTAAAATAAAAGCAAGAAGGATCGGCTATCCAAACCCATGCTTAAATGCCCTAGAAGACGTACGGCTAACTGTTTTGCAATTATGTTAAGAAAATTGTAAAGCACGTATTTGCTGAGCTTAGCGAAGATATACGAAATAGTATTTCAAGTTTGAAAGAATTTTGCTTAAGTGTGGCATTGAAATATTTATTATAAAAAAAAACAATACATTGAATAAGTAGAAGTTTACTTCTGAGCTTTACACATTTCATAACATAATTGTTATACCCTTCACAAGGGTGTAAGAATCAAGACAAAAACCATAAATGGTTAAATTTCAAACTTAATTTATTTGTATCTATTATATAAAGTAGATCAAATTAAAAGAGTATATATGTTTCGGATATAACCACAATATAAAATCGGATTAGTTTCGAATTACTTTTGAGCACTTTGCTTAATACGAATCAAATCAGAAAGAGTTGCGATTTGGTAAGAAAGTTGCATAAAATAAAACTGATTACCGTTAAAAAAAAAAGAGTTGTCATGGAAAGTCAAGCAAGGATCTTATAACCGTATTTATATGGTGCTCAGTGGAAATTCTGCACCAATCCACAGATTAATCTGTCATTGGCAGCATCTCAATCTAATTAGCACACTTGGGGGGTATATTAGAGTAAACAGAAACTGCTTTTAGCTGGCATATATAAACGTTCCATAGTGGAAATTCCGCATCAAGCTATAGATTGATCTGTCATTGGCAGCATCACATTCTCATTAGCACACATGGAATATGTAAAATTTACAGGGTATATTATAGCCAATGGCATACTTGGTTGCAGCTAGCTTTCAGTTATCTCATCGCAACCACATTCCACGCACGCATGCGTCGTGGCGCATTAGGCTGCTTAGCATGTTCGAGTGCGAGTGCAAGTACGAGTGCGGATGTGAGTGTGAATGAGTGCGAGTGCGAGTTTGAGTACTCGCTCCTATGTAGGTTGGTGTGGCAAGCAACGGTACTGCAACTGCAAGCGACTGCCGGCGGTTTTTGGTTGAATCCCAGGTAATTTGCAAAGCTGCCAAGCGAGGCGCATTCAGCCAGCAGGGGTAGGCGCATGGGGCGGATTCAGGCTCATCACTTGGCCATCTAATGTCTAACTGCATTTAGCTGTCAAGTCAACTTGTTTACGCTAAATGCAGTTGGCAGTCGTTGCCGCTGCCACTGCCACTGCGGCCGCTTCTGCCGCTGCGTTGGCGTCAACTACCGTAGCTAAAGTTGTTTTTTGGGTCAGCCGCATCAGCACGCGCCTCGCATAGGCGCTTATATAAATGCAACAATAACAAAAACAAGCGGGCATAAATCATATGACGTGCGTATGTGCCTTGGCCTGGCCAATTATGCAAGGCGCGTAAATATTTAGCCAGCTTGTGTACAACAAATAGTGAAAATCAGCTTACATTACAACGTGGCCAAAGTCAAAACAAACTGCAACAAACGTTGTACTTTTTTTGGCTTAAACGAAGCATATATAAACAACCGGCATTTAAAATTTACGATGCCTACGTGGCATTAACAAGCGTCGGGCAACGTGACTTTCAGCTCAAACATATAGCATAAATTAAATAAACCGACTGCACCGAAATTACGCCCAACATATCTTAAAGATGTATCAAAGATCTCCCCCCATAAGGCCAAAACGTGAGCGGCCACTTGCAATGAGCGAAGCGAATCTGCAGCACATTTCAGTTTTCCAGCTTTAATTTGGCGGAAAATAAAAACACATGTATTAAAAAGTAAATGGGCAATGTAATCTTCCTGTATATATTGTATAATGAGACTGCGCCAAAAAACGTTTCGATGGTTCGGATCACGGTTCAAAACAAATTCTGGTCTTAAAGTTTGATTTGGACTATTGAACAAATAAGCTAAGCTAAGTTGTTCTTTATTCACCTGGATTGGGTTCGGCTTACGTTTCGCTTCATGGTAAAAATTAAATACACTCAAAACGGTTCGGCTCAATCGGTGCACAGTCATATTTCAATCAGATATTTAACTGATGAATCTGAATTGATCTATTTTTATGTGTACACTTCAATAATTTCAAAGTTAAGTTTCCAGCCGGTTCACAAGTATTAAAAATATTCTTTGAATAATTGTACCATTCAAAATGAATATTATTTATATATACTATTTGCAAATATGTCTGTTTCTGAAGTGTCCTACTTAATTTTGTTTGTAAGAAAATAAATATACCAAATCATCGGAATATCATGTAGATTAATATCGTCTTTTATTTTACACCCCATCTGTCAATTGCCTAATGGTCCAACTTTTTCGTTTACTGTCAGAAATATATTGAGGTCAGAATAATATACAAGTAAAATTAATGTTCCGCAAGATATAAAACGATTTGTATGCCAGTGTCATAGATCAATAAAAAGATTGCAAAAAATAGTTTATCATGATTGTTCTGATTGGACTGAATGTGTTTTGAATACAAAACTAGTCTTGCAATTTGAAATCCATTTATTATATGACTTTCAATTTATGATCATATGATGTTCAAAAAACAAGTTTGATTTTTTATATAAGCAAATCTTTTTTTTGTGCCTTATCTAAAAAAAACATTCATTTTGGCCAAATCTCGAAGCGCGTCACTGTTCCAGTTTATAAACCATAATTAATTTATTTTCAATATCAACTCAATTTATCAGTTGACTTGACAAACACAATAACAAATACAAATTACCTGGCGACAAATACGGCTGCCTCTCACTGCACTCTCTCGAGCAGCAGCTTCTCTCTCACCTTCCCTCTCTCTCTTTCTCTCTCTCTCTCTATACACCTCTATTTCTCTCGGGCATAGCACAGTTTGCAAGCAACTGTTATACACGCCAACAGAAACTGATTTTCAAATGCCCAGAGACATTTAAACGAAACTAGTTTTCCTTTTGTGTGCTTGGGCATTAGAGACGTCAGCAGGGGGCAACGGTTGCCGTCAGCTGTTTGGCTGTAGACTTGGCTCAAACGCTTAGCTGCAGTGCGGAGCGTAGACAGCTCGCTCAGTTAGTCTTAGCCGGCACGTCGCGTTGTGTGCACCTCGACAAAAGTTTTTGTGAAACGGTTGGTTTTTCCAGTGGCAATACCCCCCCTCAACGCGTTCTCTGGCCCCATATCTAGAAACTATTGTACAATACACATTTGCACAGCTGTTGTCGAGTTTCTTGGGTGTTGTGTGTGTGTATATGTGTAGTTGGTATAATTGTATTCCAATGCAAAAGCCATCAAAATTAGCAACAATTTCTATTGCTATTTGTTTAATTTGTTGACGCCATGCAATTTGCGCTAGAAAAAACAAACTGAACACTAAAAACGATCTGCGCTTACGTAATACATGGATAAACTATTTGCTTTTTGGCTGTTGTTATGCGAATTTATTCAATTTTTTTTGCAAATTTATTTTTTGCGAATTAGTTTTGCGAATTTTTGCAAATGACTGCGTCGATTTTCTAGCAATTTTATTTGTGATTTGGGGCAGAGCATTTATATTTTCTGGCGATAAGTAAATTGCAAATTGCCGGCGTCATCAGCCACGTTTGAGTTGCTTTCTAGCTCAGCAGCAACAACAGCAGCAGGTGCAAGTGCATACAAAAGACTTAAGCAACAAACTTTCCTTTCCCCTCCTTCATGCTAAAAAAGTCGCTCAGCGTTTTGCCATAGTGTAATGCTAATAAAGAAGTAAAAAACTCGTAAATAATCATACAAAATAAAACAACAACTTACATCATAAGCAGCTCGCAAGTTGCTGGCACACTTTTCGCAGCTGCAACAACAACGAATGCGCAGGAAAAAAGCGCACAGTCGCTGCATTTAATTAATCAAAAAGAGCTTTTGCTTTTATGAATGAGCGAAGTGAATCAGTGAATATGAGTGAATGAGTGAGTGACTTATCGTGAGGCCCTGCCCTTGCTTTGACTTTTGTCATCCTGCCTCAGAACTGCGACTGCTGCGCTGCTGCTCTTGCTGCTGTTGCTGCCTCATATGTTACAGCAAAGAACATAAATTATGAGCGGCTCAAGGCGGCTGCTCCTACAGTTACGAAGTATTCATAGTATATAAAAATATGACTTATTAATAAAAACAGACAACAGCAGCAACTTAGGGCCCGAACAGCAACAACAACAACTTAATAAAGCCAACAAGCTGCTGGCGCCAGCGGCTGCCATCAACTTGCAGAGAATCGAGACCAGAGTAGCTCGGAGATCGGAGGCACTGCCCCGTCGTAAATGTTGATGTTTTGTTGATTTTTCATTAAATGTGTTAAATATGCCAAGTGTAGGACGGCGCGTGTGGGTTTTTCTCATTTTTTTTTTAGCTGCACTTGTTTGCAACGGTCTACACAGGTTGCTGCTACTGCAGCTGATTGCTAAATAGCTAACCTAATAAACTTTCCGAGCTTTTTATAGCAATAGTGGCACTCATTTTGAATGATTGGACTATATTTAATAAATATTTTGAGGATGTTTTAGTTTCGAATTGATTTGGCTCGTTTCCAAATAGCCCTTATTTTCAATTAATGTAGAGCTAAACGTCAGCTTCACAGAGCATTCCTCGCTTAACCATCTGCTTTTTTAATTATGCAGTTGGAGCGATACACTCACTTTGAAGGTACTTTGTATGTGGCACACGTTTTGCGCTTATGTTGTTTCATACTTCATTTGCAGCATGCAATAATTGCGGGGCGTACAAATTAATGTGCGGACAAGACGCTCCCAAAAACGAGAAAGAGAAAGGAAAAATGGAGAAGTTAAAAAAAGTTACCGTAAGATGGGCTATCAGACAGTATCGGCCCTTTTTTAAGGTGTATACGGAAATAACTTTATTACAAACAAAATTACAAAAATAAATTGCCAAAACACAAGCCTTTTGTTTCACTGGACGGACATGCAGAGCGATAGCTGTCTGATAAAATGCCGCAACAGCTTGCTAGAGTTGAACACATGGACGTTTCTAGTGTCTGCTGAATGGCCCAAATAATTGGACACCCACGAGCAAGGTCAGGCCAAGCTGCATAAACAAGTTCGTTGCCTAAGTTATTCGGGTTTTTTCCAAGAACTACCAAAAAGGCAGCCACGTAAAGGGCAAAGTTTAAGGTGTTTAATTAGCATAGCAACCAAGCAAATCGAATGAGTCAAAGCTGACGCCTATAAAATAAGCCCACTCGCACCGCTCGGTGCCGGCCAGCGAAAGTTCAGCTTGAGAAATTCCATGAAACATGTGTAGAAATAAAATGTTTAAGACGCCTACAAATGCTATCAACCTGTGGATGTGTGTGTGTGTGTGTGTGTGTGTGTGTGTGTGGGTGTTGTAGGCGTGTAATGTGCGCCTGACACCAAAATAGTTAAATGTGGAAATACAAGAAATTCAAGTGAATATCAAGCGCAAAAATTACGTCAATCAAAAAGTCAAAGCAACTGGCAACCAGCAGCCAGCAGCCAGCAACTGGCAGCGCGCCAGCCGCAGCCAGCAAATATCAAAGCTAAAGCTAAGAAAAATGTTTTCTGCAAAGGCGTCCATACAACAAAATGTGAAAAAAGAAAAAAATATTGCTTGGTTTTTTCTGTTTTTTTTTTGCCGCTGAGCGGTCCAAGCCAAAAATGGACCATGCAGAGCCACAGCAGCAGCAGCAGCAGCAGCGCAGTTAGCAGCGTCGCAGCAGCGCAGCGTGTGGGCAGCAAAGTTGCCTAACAACCAACAACACGAACAACACCAACACGAACAACACCAGCACGAGCACTAGTCTCAAGTCTCCACTGGTCGTCAAAGACGACAACTTCGACGCTTCGGGATCGGGCTGCAGCTCCAGCTTCAGCTCGAACCAAAGGCGAATTCGAATTGTGTTTCAGTTCGTTTTTAGCGCGCGTGCGGTGCGGTTCTCTCTCTCTCATTCATTCAACTGGCTTTCAACTTCTCGATCAACAGCTGAACAGTGTGCGGGGCTCTGAGGTCTGCAGTTAACCATCATCAGCAGCAACTGGCAGCCAATCGCAAGGCAAATTTAATTTGATTTTTCAAAAATCTGCGCCGTTTAATTACAGTGAAAGTTTTGTGAAGCGTCCGCAGAAATAAATTTTTCAAATTTTACCAGTGAAAATTTCAAGAAAAACCCCCAAAACGCAACGCGACGCGCGCAAATCAACGGCACCAGCCAAGTGTTAAAAGAAAAGCGTCAATATTTCTGAAATATAACAACAACGAAAATACCAAGTGTCTGTGCACAACTCAGTGTGTGTGTGCACTACCTGAGTGTGCCTGTGTGTGCGTGTGTTTCAAAGCGCATTTGGCAGCTGTGGCGCAGCCAAAAATCAAAGTCTCGAAACAAATTTTGCTGGCGTTGTTTTTCGTTGGCAGCTGTTGGCAGTATGAACTGATTTTGCCCGAATTTTGATGAAGAAAATGGTGAGCAAATATTTTTTACTCTTTTCATGGTGTTAAATTTAAGTAAAGCTAATTAAATTTGCAAGAACAATTTATTTGGAGCTGAAATTTCAGAGTTGAGACGAAGATGAAATATTTTAATTTAAATAACTATTTTCATGTTTGCTGTGAAATAAAATGACCACACGGGCTTATAAAATGGTTTATTTTTTTATCAAAAAACTATGAAAATCCTTTGGGATATTTTTTCGTATTAAATAAGTGTCTTTAGATGTTAAAACGTGAATCATTTAAATAATTTTTTTAAAAAAAGCCCAAGACTTATTTTCTAGATAAAAATTTGTGATCTCACTTAGTAACTGATAAACAAATCCATTGAATTTGAATGACAAACGGCCGTTGCCAAGTACGAAAAACCCCAACCAAACCCACATCAAGCAAACATTTCACTTTCATTTGTGCAAATCTCCCTTGCCTTGGTCAATTGTTATTGTGAGACGCAGATGAAGATGAGGATGAAGATAATTATGTAGTTGCTTTGTCACTAATGTTGTTTGTTTTCTCTGCAGCGCGCAAATAGGGGAAAATATGACAAATGCCCGCTTGACACACTTTAAAGCCGTCACCAAATAGAAATTCAAAATATTTGTCCAGCAAATGACGAAAGAAAACAAAAAACCATAATGAAATTTACAAGTAACCAAAAATAAAATTTGGCGTTAAGGTCGCCGCACCAAAATCTTTGAATGATGCGGCGTTGTCTAATATGGACTTGTGGATTGCTGATTGAAAGCTCGAGTGCTGTGGCTCAAAGACGCACATTAGCAAGATTTTTAGTACCCACGACTTCGGTAAAGTTTATTGACGAAGTTTTGAGCTTATCTTGGCCTTTGTTTTCCTTTTATTTTTGCTTGGCTTATTTTCGGTCAAATGCAAAAACTGCCACTGCTTGCTACAGTCTGCAAACTGAGCTCATTTGTCAGTCGGCGCCAGTTCGGACTTGCTGCTAGTCATTTGTAAAATTCATTGTTTAGCAATCTGCACAGTCGTGTGTTGGGATTTTTTTTTTACTTTTTCACAAGTTTGTGGCTCATCTGTGGGCCACGGCGGGAAGATCCAACCAACTGACTGACAAACTAACTGACTCGCTTTGGCTGCTTTGTTTTGTTTTCTTCGGCTGTTTAAATTGTGGCGTTGCAAAGCTGAAGCGAAGGTGCAAAACTTTCACTTTATGTATTATTGTTTTGCGTGCGAGCTGCGGCTTAACGCAGCCTCGCAATTCAGAAAGAAATTGCAATATTAATGACCATAAATTATGAGCCTGACTCAGGTCCCCCATTTGCTGCGTGGGCTGAAATTGCCGCCATTAAAAGAGCGAAAAGGTCGTGGAGCTTGACGTGTAATTTTACGCAAATACAAGAAAGGCTGACTTAAGCTGCACAACAATGTAGAGAAGACAGTTGTAAAATATGTCACTAAAATTGTTTCTCTGTGTATGCTTATCCGAAAGAAATCGAAAATTGTACCACTCCATCTGTTTCACGATTTTGCTATGAGTGTAACTTCTTCTTCTGACTAGTAGCTTCTCCAAAAGTCACGACTTATACGTTCGATTGGGTGAGGCAATTTGTTATTTTTTATTTAATTTTTTTTTTTAGATAAACTTGAACATTATATTTTTCACAACTTTTCTTTGCACATATATTCCATTATATTATATTATTATATATACGTGTATCACATCTACTTTAGATGGTGCATAAAAGAAGAACTTGACAAAAGTAAAGCTCTCAGCTTGGAAGCCAACAGACATTTTTTCTAGTAAATATATCCTGAATAAAAATGTATGTAGCTTCTAGAAAACAAAAGACTTAGGCAACAAACTTGTTGAGTCCAACTCGAAAGTTGATCACAGTAAAAACTAATCGATTTGAGCTACAAAAAGCCTTCAGAAACTGACTCATGCACCACCTTTGGTCACATCAACTTGTATTGTGCACCCCACACAGTCTGTTGAACTTTAGTGGCTGCGGCTCAAGGCCATTCCCACCGCCAGCGCAAAAACTCGCACGAAAAGCCGCAGCAGCCGCAAATTCTAATAAATTTTGCAGAAAAACCAAATCAATTTTTTTTGCACAGTCTTCTTTTACGGCAAGAATTCTCATAAATTGTGTACGACCAAAAAAGTCAAAATGTGTGCGCGCCCACAAGCAGATCAACGAGCGTCAGATCATTGTTGGAGCAGACGATGGTGCCACAGTTTCATCTAACAGCAGCAGCACCAGCAGCAGTCGCATCATCATTAGTCAGAGTCGGAGCCAGCCAAGGCTGTAGTCGGCTTTTACGAGTAGTTTGGCTAAATTGGCGTGTGGTGGGCGTAGTGCTGATTGGAAAAGATTTTGTTGCGTGGGCTGCCTCATGACACAATCGTTCATAGCTGAAGCCACTTGAAGTGTGTTTTTCGTGGCTAACTTGCACTTGCTATGCGTTTTCGATTTCTGGACAAGAGGGCAACCTACTTTCACCAGAACTTGGTTTCGTTTTCAATGCCTTATACGAGTGGTGGTCCCAAAACTCTTGGGCTTTCAGCAAGCTGTCAGCTACTGCCAGACGCAGACAAAACCAGAAAAAAAATCAACTAAAATAAACGAGCATCAGCCGTTTTGCAAAAAAAGAAAGAAATATGCGCTCAAAAGCAACAAAAGCGAAAGTAAAACAGCGACCAGTTTTTTTCCTTGTTTTTTTTTTTTTTTGTTTTTTGTAGGGCTGCCGGATCGAAATGATGTCATGACTAAAAAGGAATTGCCAAAAATTAAGCTTTTTCTGTGGTCTGTCTTGTCTGCATCTGCGAATTGCAGGCCCCGAAATTGTAGCAATGAAAAGGTACAGAACAGACTGAAGGACAGACACTGTTTTGTTTTATGCAAAATCATGCAAACTGAAACTGAACTGTGAAACAAATGCAAAAGTAACCAGACGACTTTGGCCCAGCCCAGTTCCAGTTACAGTTTCGGATCGGTACAAACGCCAACGTCAGACTACTTTGTTTTTTTCATGAGCTTAAGCCGGTGCCAGACCCTGAGCCGAAACGACGCCTGCATATAACTAGCTGTAATGCCGTTTTTATATTTCATTTTAAGAAATCCACAACAAGCCTTTAAATTTATGACTCATATTAGTTGCCACAAGCAACAGCAACTGCAAAAAAAACCAACACGGAACCTTTTAGATTGCAATTTGCAACAATTTTCGCTGCAACGGCAAAGCACCAAAGCACCAAAAACTAAAAACCCGTTCAGACACTTAAGATTGGCGCCCAATTAACGGCGTCATTTAACTTTCAAACACAGTAACAATCGCAAAAATCCCGCTGCAATTGCTACTAGCAACGGGAGCTCTGGCAAGTTCGTTACCTAAGTCTTTGGTTAGCGCCTGTCTAGTGCAATCGGGCTGCCTAATAACTTCATTTAAATTAATCTAGCTAATCACTTCGGTGCGTATGTTAGCGATTTAAAATTCAATTACAGTTGCCGCTGCGTTTGAAGTTGCGACCACATAACCAATTTCCATGTGGCCCCCATGTGTGAGTCTGTGGCAGCAACATCCTGTCGCCAGCCGGTCATATCCTGTATGCCGGCTGTAAATTGCAAAAACCGCATATGCTAATCAACTGGCACAGAGGCTGGGCCAAACCGCAATTATTAAACTACATTTACATGCCTATGCACTCGGCCTAATCGAATTGCCATATGAAGTGCTGAGGGTCGCTTCTTCCCCAATGCCCAGTAGCTAGCTGCAGCGCTGTCACCAATACTAGACAAGCAGCACCAGCAGTAGCAGCACTTGACGCTTCTCGCTAATTGAGCCGACTGGGCTTTAATGGGGGTTGACAGGCGTTTGCGGTAGTTTGTAATACATATGCATGAAGTACATGTATGTATTTATTATAATTAACCGCTAGAAGGGCGAGAGACAAAAGAACTTTGCCTACGTGTTGAGTGTTTCTGGTTAATGTGAGAATCCTGGACGAACTATCAGTTCAGCTGCTCTTTTAGCCTACACAACAAGTCTGTTGTGTGTTGCTCGGAGTTTGACTTTAACTGCAGAAGCTATTTGTCACAATTGAGTGTTATTGATCAAAGGGCTTTTCTTAATTAGAATATATTTGCTTGTCATACGGATATTTCAATCAGGTTTGCTTGCAACCGTTTAAAGAAGTTAATCTCTGGGCTTTTTAGCTTGTAATCCACTAATCAAGGGGTAAGTGTAGATACGGGCGATCCTCCGTTTTATACTGCTTTGTGCAAGCTTCATATCCGTGTCAGCACTTACACAGAGCGATGCCCGTATATCATATAGCCGGTCACAAGACAATCCACTAGATATGGAGCTTATTATATACATATAAAACTCACTATACAACTCCTAAGCCTTGCCTCATCTGCTTGAGGAACGTGTGGTTGCCAGGTTAGCCAACTGTTAACATTGCATTTGCTCAAGATTAAAGTGAACTTCACAGCATCAGCTATTCATCAAGTAGATTCCATGCCCGAAGAAAAATTAAAATAAAATCAGTTTAGAATTTATAATTATATCCGCCTAGTGAATTACAGGTACATATATATATATATATGTTGTAATGAAAAAAATAAAACTTGATAGATTATAATAAGAAATAATTACTTGAGCACTTTTTTTTTTAAATCATTATTTATTATTTATTTTTAAAGGAATAACCTCTATTTGGCCTTCCAATCTTTCAATTTAAAAATTATGATTTAACCCAACTCCGGCTTCATTTTGATCGGGCACTACAGTTACGCACAAAAATGTCATGATTCAACGTTGCGAAGGTCAACAACTGTCGCAGTCAAAACACTGGCGACAATTTGTGTGCTTTAAAAACATGCACACACACACACACACAAACGCACAAGCACACTGATACGGTACCACACAATGTTTGGCCTTATGCCGTGCGTAGGTTTTACGACTCAGTTGGCTTGATTAAAAAGTATTGTGGCGAACGCCAATTGGCTTATTACCAATAAGCTGAGCTAAGAGAAGAAAAACTCGATTTGCATATGAATCAAAGCGATTCTAACAAGCGAACATACAACATTATAAACCTAACTCATTTGCAGAGGCGTACCTAGGGGCGTGGGCTGTTGAACAGCCTTCAATATCCACACTCAGCCACACTTAGCGAACGGCCCCCACATAAAAGAAAAAAATACATTGTAATTAAAAGCTGTTACACGCAAATGTAGCGTTGATTGATTTTGAAAACTAATTAAAGAGGCTTTGGGCTCGGCCGCAAAGTAGCCAAAGAAAGGGACGAGTCACTTCCTTACGTACGAATGTCAAATTTGAAGAACGCGCCTAAAGTGTTTGAAAACAATGAGCCATAGGATTTCGTTTGATTGATGTGGCATGGTCGCAACGACGCTCATCAACTAGCTGTTCTTAGACTTAATGTGGTCTTTTGTTTAGCTAAGCAATATTCGTTTTTTCTATACCCTGTGCTCAACAGATTTATACCGAGGGTAGTATATTCAGGCGGGCACTTGAAGTATTTATAGTCTGCAATCAGCATAGACCTCAATCCAAATGATTAAAAAGTTTTTAAAATGAACAGGGTATCACCGAGCTAAGAGCACCTACCTAGTGCCCATTTAGTTTATTTCTTATTTTTCAATATTATGGTTAGAAAATGAACAGCGCAACCTCGTGCAGCTAAGCTCGTTGCCTGAGTCTTTCGTTTCGGAGAAGGTGGTCAACCTAGCCGGCTAATTGGTGAGCAAAAGAGCGAACAAGAGCAATAATGTACCGCCAGACAACAAATAACAACATGTAATGAACGCAGCTTACAGTTCACAGCAGTTCGCGTTTTTTTTTCCGTTGTTGTTCAACTCAATGAAAAGTAAATTGTCCGGGCCGCCTGCTTTGTACATGGACATGGACATGGACAGCATCCGAGGAGGTCCAGAAAGCAACAAAATAAAAAAAAATATATATATTTATATCTATATATATGTGTATGTTTGCAGTTTTGTACAGCGAATAAATTGTTGGCATATTGCAAGGCAGGGCACATGAAATTTATGCCATTTTAAAGCGAGAAATGAAACACGCCCCAAGTGCATTACAATAAATTATATAGAAATATGAGTTCCAGCTTGAGCGACCTCTCTCAACCCCTGATGTCCTATGGCTCTCTCGCTTTTTCCGTCTGTCCCTTTTATATTTCTCAAGTGCTCCATTATAAAGCAATTAATGCTGGCGACTCGCTCCACTTTGCTTATTTTAATAATTCATAAAAATAAGCGCATAATTAGGACGCTTGGGTGGCCCCGCGGCACGACTTCGACTGCTCCTTTGGGCTATGCTCATTAAAAATGGCATGCGCTAAAAATAGCCAGAAACAAACATTTGTGGTGTGTGTCCCGGGCTCGAGTCGCCACATATTTTCATATTAATTATCCTAGCCAGCCACTTGTACAGCTGTCCAGCCTCAACTCCTGCCAAGTCTCAGTCACCGTCTATTCTCCAGGGAACCAGATGCAAAGTGCTGGCCTAGCATATGCCGATATGGCGACAGTAGCCGAACCGGGCCAATTCGATGTTGCCCGTGCGCAGATTTTGCCGATTGTCTGCCATTGACTTTTAGCGATAATTAACACCTCGCTACGAGCCCTAAACCAAATTGAAAGCCAAGTCGGGACAGCTGCTGCTGCGCGCGACAAAAAATTACAAAAGCAACAAGAAAAATAGTAAAGAACTTGTCGCGTTTTTTTTAATGGTCGATTTTACATTTATTTTATTGCTGAAGCAAACTGGAACTTTGCTTATTGATTTGCATTTTTACAAGCAACTCCTTGTTCCTGTCCACAGTTTGCTATTTTTGTATATTTAAATTGCTCCTTGTCGTTTATTTTTTAGTTAGCAGCCAATTCCAAGGTCTTGTGCTTTGACAAGCTTACAATTCACCCCAAGTTACAAATCTGAAAAAAATGCAGGAATCCTAAACTTAGCCCTTGGCTGATGTTCAAGTCTTGTAACGATTAGTTTTGCAACCAGCGAGGGGGTGAAAGAGTGGCAAGCTTAGAGAACAAATGTGATTTAATAATTTGTCTTCGAGAAAGTCTTTCATACATTAAAGATCTAACATTTTATTCAGAATTTTCCTAAGAGTTCCTGTTCCAAAATTTTAAATTGGATTTCTGTGAAATTATCCTAAAGCAAATCGAGCAAAACAATATCGAGCTAACGGGCTAAAATATATTACTACAATTTTGGCCTTGTCAAAAGTACACAATTGAAACAAAAAAACGAAAAAAAAATAAGAAATTCATGTCATAGCGTCAATTTATTAATATGGGAAAAGTTCATAAGTACATAAGCGTTTTTGTAGGCATTCGTTACAATTTAACAAATTACTTCAGGTTTGTTGTCTGCATTTTAGTATTATACAATTTAACGATACGTCATCTTTTGTGTGCTTTGTAAGCTCTTGGAGCACATTTTCATGTTTTTCAGTGTATACACATTTTTGAATTTATTTTCGAGTAGGAGGCATGGTTTTCTTTCTCGTAACCAAGTGTGTTGACCATGCTGGTCACATACTTAACTATATGCGTTTTTGTCAGCCACTGTGCGAGGCAACTGACTCATGTCTGGCCCTTGGCCAAGAGCAGCCAAATGATATTGCGTTCGATTCAATCAATGCATAAAAAACACGCACACACACACGCAGAAGAGTCGCCCACGCGCTTAAAGACACAGGCGAAGGGACAGTGTGGGACACACAAAGGTGATTGGGCTTGGGCATTGAATTGGGAATTGGAAATGGTCAAACGGCAGCATTGGACAGCACTTTTCATAACATGGCCGTAAAGGTAAAGGCGACTTGGCAGGCGTATCAAAAAATTATGCAGAGCACATACCACGCACACAAACGCATACTTGGCACTATTATACAATAGGCAAGCAAACAACAACAACAGCGGCAATTGCATAAAACTCTTTTTACAATGCGTCGCCGTCATCGTCGTCGTTTTCAGTTGTGGCATAAACCCAAAAGAGCCAAAGAGGATCGCAATGGCGACGCCGGGTCCGGGCACGTACGCACTGCCAGCAGCAACTAATGCCCAAGTATATAAGCT
The DNA here is from genome assembly GCF_030788295.1 of Drosophila virilis. Lineage (NCBI taxonomy): Eukaryota > Metazoa > Arthropoda > Insecta > Diptera > Drosophilidae > Drosophila > Drosophila virilis. The sequence continues at coordinate 11,442,124 of NC_091546.1, read as the reverse complement.
GTTGTTGTTGTTGTTATTGTTGTTATTATTGTTGTTATTTATTGAAGTATATGCCAGTGCGCGTTATGTTTTTGCTCGGTGCCGCCGCCGAACTCTCTCGCTGCTCGCGCGCATTTGCAATTTACAACACAAATAAACTTGGCCAAGAACTGGCAGTGGCGGCAGCAAGAAGAAGAGGGACATAAAGAGTACAGCAACAGCAACAACAAAGGTTTACTTCCGCCGGATAAGTACGTAAAAATCATATAAATTAGAATTGTAAGCAAGCGACCATTAACGCGACTGTGCACTGTGCATGCGTGTGTGTGCAAGTGGGCGTCTGTGCGTACGTGTGTGTGTGCTGTCTTAGCGTTTATTTAAATAAGTTTCCGTTAGGTATGATTGATTCAGGCACTGCTTAGTCACCCTTAGCTGTACAGTTAAGCTCAGGCGACACTTGCAATTGTGCCTTCCGCGCAAAAACAAAAGACTTAGGCAACAAACTTATTCAGCTGCCTTTCTATTGCCCCCATGCCATTTATGGTGCAGTTGGCTGCAGTCAAGACGGCGTCCATATATGGAAGTCCGGCATGCCGCCAACAGCAATCACTGCAGTTGCAAGAGGTTCGCCTCGCCGGGCGTAGGCGAAAATTGGAAAGTCAAAAGGCGCCAACATGTCGATAGACTAAACCTAATGGGAAGGGGGGCAAAGTTCAGAGACTCAACAAACATATGTACAAGTGTGAGTTGTTGCAGCTGGTGCTGCATTTTGTGCAGACAATTTACAGCATATTGGACATTTACGAGGCGCAGCTTAGACACATTGTGTCATAAATTAAGGCTCAGAGTTGCCAACGCTGTTCAATTTAAAATCCCTCAATGTACATAAATAAATATTGACATTTATGTTTAACGTTGCTCATCTTCTTTTGCTGGGCTTGTTTTCCTGAAATGCTATAAAAAAATATATACTAATTAACACCTTTGGCATTAAGAGGCGGCCGCCAGAGTTGCTAGCTAATTTCTGGGTTAAATATTGAAAGCCATGCCAACAGGCAACAGAAGTAAAAAAAACTGAAACAACAAAGTCATGCAGTCAGCGCAAGCAATGAAAGCGAAATCTCAGTGCCCCTCAGACTCCCGTTTTCCGACGAGTCGATTGCCGACACTCGACTCTCGATTTGCGATTCTTAACTGCCGACTACTGACCATTCCTAAAAAATAAAAATAAAAGAAAAAGAAAACGAAATAAAAAAGCATGCGTCGCTTGCAGTCGACATTCTTTTTAACAAGTTGCCCGTTGACCAAGACCTGAAAAGGGTCTGCTGCTCGGCTGAGAGTTGGTAACGCAGAGCAGTCAAGTTAAATACGCCCGCCGTGTCCACTTTGGGCCTGGCCCGGACGGAGGCAGCAAGAAAATATCAGAAGATCAAAGGCATTTAACAGCATGCGCTGTACGTCCCAATGCAAACAATCAACACGACTGGCCACACGGGGTAAAGAGCGGGGCAAGAGTGAAAGAGAGAGCGAGAGAGATCGCTGCCTTGGGCATCATGGCCAATGTGGCATGGCTTAAGGCCTAAACCTGTGCACTTAGTTGGAGGACACGTACAGGATAAATTAGCAAATATTTGTTTTGCAGTTGTGCTGTTGTTGTTAATGCTGATGCTGATGTTATTGTTGTTGTGTTTGCTGTTGTTGTTGTTTCAGCAACGCGTCGCAGATTTTATTTCTTATTTAAGCAAAAATTGCATTTAAATTGTTTTTGCTGTAACTGCCGTCGCAGACAGCAGACGTCGTGCAGCTACTTTGTAGAGGTTAAACACTTAACCTTGACATTTCCACTGGCCATTGGCCAGTTCCTTAAGCAGCAGACCGACTGCACCCACAGCTAACTGCTGCAGTTGCAATTAAACGCATTTCGCAATGTCTCAATTATGTCAAGCAATTGTCACAATCTTGGCACCCTCTTTGTAGCCATCTTAAGTTGTAATGCAGCCCAATTGATTTGCAAAAAAAAAATACACACAACGCGCCCAACAGCTACATAAACAAAACAGTCAGCACACCATAAACAAAGCCTCTGCTCCCCACACTCAACTACCCCTCTCGGTCATTCGGCAAGCAGACAATATATCAAGACATTGCTACTACAAATAAGTTGACTACACGGGCTGCTGCTCCATTGTAATGGAATAAAGAGATTTAGTAGCTTTGCCTAGGCACAGATCGAGGTTTAAGATTTCAGCACCCAGCCCAACTGCCAGCCACACTTTGTGTGTCCTGCTGCGCCCTCGACTGCACCCCAACCTGTCCAGTTCTCTCCTGTCCTGTCCTTCTGTGCGTGCAATGCTCCCTCAACAACTGTTTTGCATGCCTAAGCTTTAAGCCAGTGCCGCATATTAATCTTATCAAAAACTTGTCAACAATCCAATCCCAACCCATCCAATCGCCTGCTGACAACAAATTCGCATTGTTTCTGCATCTGTAATGTCTTCATTGCATGCATTAAGACTCAGAGCAGCTGGGGGAAACTATGAAGATCTGATATAATAATATGTAACTAGCTGTGGGGTACATAAATATTGGTTTTAAAGGTTAAGTTCAACAGATGATGCAGAGACGGAAATTTTTTTTTCACAATTTCAATAAATACATTTCAAGATTATTTTTGGAAAAATCATCAGCGTCTAATAGAGGTTTCTTAACTAGGTTAAAGGTAACTTATTGCATTTTCCGGGTAGTTATGGTTCACCGATCTACATATGTAGTTATGCAATAAACATATAAATAGGTATAGATAGATATAAATAGAAATAGTTGCTATTATAAAAGTTTTATCGAATTTTGGACTTCACCAAAAGCAACATTTTGGAATTCATATATTTTAATTGAATATTTAGGATTTAAGATTTTAAAGATTGTAATTAAATAAAATGTTGTATTAATTAGAGTATCTGCAAACGCATAATTCGTTCATGATCATGCTTCTATGACCTAATTTAACAGCCAATAAAATATTTAATTGGGAACCATAAACCATTAAAAATTCTATAAAATATATTTGATTCATAAATTATATAATGGAACAATATTGTTTATACCAAGAAAGCCCCTCATATCTTGGGTATTTCTATATAATGGCCCTGATATATTCAAGAGCTGGTTAGGTTTTGTGGCTTCCTACAGTTTGTTTCGTATGATACGATTTATGGCCAGGTCGCACATAAATTCCTTGCCCCACTAACGACTTCCTGCTTGAGCGCAGGCTCACCTAAAAACCCAAAAAAAAAAAAAAAAAAATAAGAAAGAGAAGCCAACTGGATTGATTAATTATGGGCCAATGTAGGGTATTAGATCCTGGCCTGACGATGCCGAGTGAGCGGTTAGCCTGCAGCCAGTTTGTTGCCTAAGTCTTTCGTTGCGATTCACCAGAATTTTATGTATTTGGGTTAATGTTACACAAAACCACAGCAAAAATGCTTCTGTTGTTGTTACTGCTGCTGTTGTTGTTGTTTTTGTTTTTGCTGTTGGCATTTGCATTGCTTTACTTTGATTTTAACACACAAATTTTCCAAGTATTTATTTAATGTGCACCACAAACGGCGTCGCTCGACTGCAATTTCCTTCCGTCGACCGTCGAACTGCGCATCTTGATCTGACCATACGGACCAAGCGGCCAGCAGAAAGCTGTTAGTGCAGCAGGCGCAATAAAAACTTTAGAAGCAATGAGGCTTAGTGCGTTCTCAGGCCTGGGCTTCGGCAACAGCAAACTGGTATGCTGGCTGCCGCTGGCTATTTCAAAATCTAACTGTTAACTTGAAAAGTTGAACGTACTTGCAGCATGCAACATGCAACGGCGGCTGCACCCACGGCACTACTGCTAACCGCAGAGCGCCGACTAACGAAACGAGTTGAAAGCCGTTTTCCCTGTTAGCCAAGCTAGCCAAGTCAAGCCATGCAGCGGCAGCAGCAGCAGCAGCAACTCTTGAAAGTGGTTTCTTGTCTAACTGCGTTAGTTTTGACTTAAATTGTGCGCCCGAGCAGGGACCAATTGACTGCACTACCCGAACCCGTACGCGGCGAACTACCGGGCTAATGGCTCTACTCCGGCCAATCGCTGAGAGAGTTCTCAGCTAAATGTCATAGCGGCGGATGCTCAGAGCATTTATCATTAATCAAAAGCCCAAGCAGATGTCAATATTGCCAATGCGGAAACTGCATTGCGCATAGCGGGCATCAGGCCCGCTACCGACACCGGTACCGGTACCGACGATGCCGAAGCCGATGCCGACACCGGGCATTGGACAACGGCAACAGTTGCCGGCCAGGTGGCCATTTCCGCTGGCCTTAGCTGGGTTCCTTATTTTGACACTGCCCTCGCAACGGCAATTATTACTGCTGTTGTCGTTGCTGTTGCACTGATTTATGAGTTTTTAATGAGCGGCAACTTTACACGAATTGTTAACAACACTCTCGACTGTCGACTGCAATGTAATGCCATAAAGTAGCTACTCTTAACCAGTCGTCGGTCATTGGTCGACACGTACCCGCACCCTGACATTTAAGCCGTGCGAAATGTTGTCTCCGCAATGAAGATGCGCAAATGATACGCCAATGGGCGTTGGAATGCGAATGGGCAATTTTTTACCACGACCCTTTTATACACATTTTCGGGCATAATAGCTAAGTCATCCAGTCGGCGAAAAAGTGAATATGGCGAGAGTTAAAAAGATTTCTGAGATGAAATTTGCTGTGTAATATATGGGGTGGTCAAATTAAAATAGTCGCTACCCAACTATCGTTGTCTGATCTCCCTAACAATATATAGCGATAATTCGTGACAAGTAAGCTCTTTGATGTTTCTAATGTTTTTTTCTGCTGTCCCAAGAAAGACCGTGGCATATAAACTCATAGAAAATTGGGTTTTCACATACAATAAGTTAAATAAGCCCTTTAAAACAGAGTAAGAGAAAGACTTCTAAAATTCATATAGCTCTGTCATAGATAAGTGCATGCAGTATTCGTTGTAAATAAGCAGAATTCTCTCCGCCTCTCTCTCACACAAACTCTCTATCTCCTTCAATCTCTCTCTGCCTCTCTTTCTTGGTTTTGTTGTCGTTTTGTGTGATTGATTATGCATTTTTATGTGAACTGGTTGCCACTTGCAACTTGTTGCAGTTGTTCATGGGCCATGCGGGCAGGCGAGACGATAATTCCGCTGAAGCAATGAGCCCGCAGCTGATGGAGACAAGCCGGCGGCGGTGGCAGCGGCTTCGTCAGGCAGGCGCAAACTGCTGTCTACGGCGCTGTCAGTGACCTTCAGTTGGCGGCAGTCAACCTGCAATTAGACAAACTGCACCAGCCAAGCCGCAGGATAAGTTTGCAGCCTGGAGGCGCAGGCCTGCCACATAAGATTTATGTGGCGAATGCTGCAGATCCTCTGCCCGACAGTTTTGACATTGAAAAAGCATAATTAATTGATCAGCCCACCAGCAGGTGGGCGTGGCCGGAATCTGCTAAGCCTAAGCAAGCTGATCGATGGCATCTGGCCAAGTGTAATGACTACACTCAAAAAATTAGGGCTATTGCAATTTGAATATCAGTCAATGTTAGTAAATAAATGCCAAGTCGTGACATGCGAATACGAAATGGTTAACAGCAACAACAACAAAACCCGACTACTGTTAAATGAGTTCAAACTAAAAGAGAACAACTCGCGTCAGCATCCGGTTAAGCAATTGATTTTTGGGTGTGTATGTTGACGTGTCTTAACCTCAGCAAAAACCTTAGAGACACACACATTCATACAAACACACACACACGCACATAGCTACTCAAAACTGTGAGCAAATGCACATGAAATGTTTGCCTTCAGAAACACATTTTTCAAGCTATCAGCATTTATTTTTAATAAAGATGCGATCAGATCAGCTGTGTGTGTGTGGGTATATATCGGGGCATGTATGTGTTGTTTTTTTCGGACGAACAGGCAAAAATGTGTCACTCGCTTCTTTGACTTTGATTTAGTGGCTAGACAGGTTAATACAAGATGAGATCATCGCTGGCGACGCTCTCGATGACGCCGACAGCAGCGAAGTAGAGACAGGGGCTACTTGAGGAGAAGGCGGGTTCCAAGCAACGGTTATTGATTTTTTAGCTCGGCTTTTGCTCAAGTTGCCGCCGGCCTTCGTTCAACATTTTGACATTGTACATATATTTTAATTTGGCCGCTATAAAAATATATTTCAAATAAACAATGAAATTGCCGTTAGATCAATCGAAACTGGAAATTAATGATAATTGAAATTAAGAGCAATAATATATATTTTTTAGAAAGAAAACGTGTTTTGAAAAAACATATTAGCTCAAATATAGTTGTGTTTTGGTAGCTTGTGACTACGAAATAATATCCATCCAATCACCTGTTGATAGAGAGCATAAAAGGTGTGGTAATGAAAATGTTTAATCAACATTCGAGGCGATCATCTGCTTTTAAATTAAAAATGCTTTTACTTGCGAATGCGAAGCTTTTGAGTATTATTGGCGAAATGCATTTTTCTGATTCGAGTTTTAGCTATGCAAAGCATCATTTCAAGACATCTTGAGTGCTTGTATGACCTTTAGATAAATTAGAAACAAGTTTTATAAATTAATTGAAATAAATATATACATTAAGCTAACTACTAGCAGGCACTTCAAATGTTATCCAATTGAGTTATTCCATGTTATTTGTAGGGCCTGGGCTTATAGCACTTGGCATTTGCCCAGCATTGTTAGATCTTCAATCAGCCTTAACGAACAGCAACAGCAGCAATAACACCAACAAAAACCAGAAGAGCATTCACATTTATCAGGCACATTTATCAGCTTGTCAGCCGGAAGGGAGCTACTAATCCCCAGCTGAGCCAACAGCCCGACCCTCATACCAATTGGTGCTCAACCCAAGCAACCAACCAAATTACGCTCATTTCGCGGGCAACATAAATTTATCAAGCATCACTAAAACTATATTCGCAACTACAATGTGAGTGCACATAAAATGCAAGCGAGAGATCGAGAAACTCTAAAGTACTCCGCACGGTTCCTGCTTTAATTAAGTGATCATGGACATGGACAACATACAAAAGCGCCCAAAGGCCACGGCATAAACGACCAAACAAGATTAACCAAAAAGGCGATGGCCTTCAACATGAGCAGAGACCAGAGCCAAAGCCCGGCCAGAATCTAGGCCTGGATCGTTTCAAATGTCGTTAGAAGAGAGCGAATCTATTGGGTTGAGATGAGTTTGCGCTGCACTGCAGTAGTTATACCCTGTAAAAGTTCTTTTAAGAAATGTTCTTGATTTGCTGAGTCAATCAATCTAGGTTCATTGTCGGCTAACAAATTAATAACTTTTCCCCATTCTTCCATACATCTTTAAGTTATGTAGTACCCAATGTAAACAATGTAATACGAGTCAGATTGAATATTCTAGCATATTCCTAATAAATACAAAATTGATTTTATAAATTGGTCTCTAAAGCACTGCGTACAGAGTATCGTCCCGTAGTTCAACTGACTCGTCAACGAAATCAAACTTGTTCAAGGTTTATTTCCTTTGCCTGGCAATCGTGCAAAGCGCATGTAATTTAGCTTAGAGTGTGTATTTTATTTAAGCGTTTATTAGCTGATAAACCGAAATAGATAAATCGTACGACCAGGCTGGGCCAAGACTAGGGCCAGGCCCAAACCTCAACCAAGGCAATGGAAAAGCCGCTGCTTGTAGCACGTTGCTTGGACTCCGTTGAAGTTTTTATTGTGTGCCTGGGGCGCAATTTATATATGTTTTTGCAGAATACACGCAGATAATGGCAAATATTTTAACATATGCACACGTTAACGTTCACGCCAAGTTAAGAAAGTTGTTTGTTAACGCCCAGATGAAAGGGCAAACTGGCTGCATAGCATCAAACTCCAGACCTCAAACCGTGCCCAGGTCCATCTGTATGTGCATAATAATGGATAGTTTCTGTTTTTTATGATTGCCGCGTGTAAATTCTATCTAACGTAATGTCTGCGTGCCAGTCTCGGTTCAACTTCCGGTACCAGCTGTTGATTATGTCATAATTATGTGACCACCTACCCGACTATCCGACGGCTGAGTGCCATATAAAGATGCTATCAATTTTCACACAAAATTATTACATTTTCCCCCCAACCGTCGTGACAATTTTGTATTGCATTACGACCATTCTACCAATTAACAGGTCTTGCCTTGCCCATTTTGTGGCTGCCCGTCCGATGCCGGCCAAAACCTTATGAAAATCAAGCGAAGCAACTGAAAACTGAAAGTGGAAAATGAATGCGTGAGAAAACAAACAGCAACAACAACAATGTCTTATGGCCAGTTCACATATATGTATATATAAATATATATATATTTTTCGCCAGAGGCGTTTTTTCTCCCTGGTTTCTATAATTTTTATGCTGGTCTGTGTTTGCAGTGCCGTTGTATAAATTTTTCAGAGAAAATGCTGAAAGATAAACGCAGACGTTGCTCATGTTTGCGCATAAATTTCAAGTGTCATTTACCCGTCTTCGCACTTGCCGCACATTTTTGTAAGTGTATTTTTATTTGTCTTTTGACGATTGTTTCGCTTTTTGGTTTTTGGCACCTGTCCCTGATGACCAGGCCAATTTTTGCGGGGCTCTTCAGCTGCGTGTTTGAAATTTTAAGTTAATTATTTGTGTTTGTGTTTCTTGTTTTGTTTTGCGCTCTTAAGCAGGAAATCGCATTACAATATTTAAGTATACCTTTCCAGCACATTATGTTTACTTAACTTGCTTTTAATTGTCTTTTTAATGATTTTTAATGTGTTTTATTCTTATTTATGTCATTTCAGCAAAAATGAAAATATTTTTGCCACTAGTCACGTGGATAGTGCTACTACTCTCGAGTACAGTAAGTATTACCCTAACAAAAACCATACAGTGTTCGTTTCCAGATATTCGTGTTGTCTTGAAATTAGCAGATTTATTAACCTTTTTTCTTAACATCTTTCTTAAATTTATATTACTAAAAATAACGTTTAATTTTTTTATACAAATATCGCGTTACTCGCGAATTAGCTTCACCTCTGAAGCCAAAGCATATTAATTCTTTAGGCTTACAAAGGTGTGGCTGCTCCGGGTTCAAAGGGGAGACCAGTTCTGGTCAAGCCGTAAATATTATTGGTCTTGGATCAAAGCTGAAGCATTGTCAGTTAACACATGAACAATAATTTATTTATGAGTTTGTCCAGAACTTTAAACACCTTTCAAACACAGATCAAACAATCCCCTTTGGATCATGACAAATTTACGAGCAGACAGCTTATTATGATTAAAGTCTTATACAATACACACTAATGAAAAATGATCTCAGCTCTCGCCGAGTAGTAAAGACCCAAATGCTTATAATGATGCAACCCAGCGCGTCGAAGGTTTCATGGCCTAACGGTACTCGCCCGGCCATGCAAATGAGCATTAACAAAAATTACTACCACAGTTTTTTTGGTTCTAAGGCTTAGCCAAAAAGAGATTTATTAAATTTTACAACATGCTGTGAAATTAAAGAAAAGAAGAAGAGTCACGAAAAAAGAAAGAACTTTTGAAGATTTGAGACTTGAGCTAAGCAAATAAAATGGCAGCCCGGAGAATAAACCAGCAAATAGCATTTGATAGTTGATTTAATAGCTGAAACGAGAAAACATGCTCGTGCGAGTAGACGGTGTGATGATAGGGCAGATGAAATGAAGAACAAGTGAAGAATACGCAAAATTTAAGAAAGTGCTTGACTGCGAGATGCTGTTTTAGGAATTTGACTCTTTAACAAATGAAAATGCCTTCAAAACAATATAGAAAATATAAAACAATTTATCAAGCTTAAGCACTTACTAGACTTTTAAGCTATTTTTAACGAGATTCGAGTATATCGAACGCTACTCACAATTTTAATCACAAGCGTAGTTACCCTTTCCAAAAAATACAAAAAAAAAAAATCACCAGATCAACGATCGTCGACTGAATGGAACAGAGAAATGGGTAAAGAAGAAGACCCAGGCCACAAATCGTTCGAAGAAAGCCAAAAACGTAATGAATAAAAATAGCCGCATTAACTGTAAAAAAGCTTTGATAGTCATCGATTTATGCAGTGGTCTAAAAAGAGAGAAAGAGGAAGAGAAAGAGAAAGAGAGTGAGAAAGAACCTGAACCGGTGCTTCGTAAATTGGCCAAAAGAATGCTCTAAGCCTTAAGCTAAGCCACAAGTTCATTGACATTCACCAGCGCACGCATTTGTTGGCTTTTCGCGACACTCGCTCAATGGATGAAACTTTTATGATATTTTTTCATTGATGTGCCTTGCTTTCTGTTTGTGCGTTGGGATTTAATGATATGTGTGCGAACGCGCAGAGCTTTGATTTAATCGATTAGGCTGGCGGGCAAAGACAAAACAAAAGACTTAGGCTGCAAACTTGCTGGTTAACTTAGTGATACACAAAATGCAAGTGCGCACAGCAAATGCCCATCGACAGTTAGCTATTATAACGGATGCACTTGAGCGTTGACGGTTGCTGTCATTGTCTCAGTTAACTTGGCTAACAACTTGCCAACAAAAATTGCATTGTGTGCGACGGCGCACCGCTCAATGTCATGGGAGCTCCGCTGCGGCAGCATCATCTTCACTGCAACACACTCACACCTTTAATTGTTGCATGTGATGATACGACTGTTGCTGCTGCGGTTGCTATTGCTGCACTTGAGTGCATGCGCTGCTCATTGTGCGGCCTGTCAATTGATAAAAGTCGCAGGCGGTAGGCAGCGGTTAGCGGGCGGCGGTCGTCTGCTAGCAAGTAGCTGCCGGCTGCTGATAGCTGGCATCTATTGTTTAGCAAGGCCGCTAGCGTTGCATGGCGTGAAGCGAGCACAAACCAATTGAAAAACCTCAACACACAGCGCACATACGACGACTAGAACTTCCACACACAACTGTGCGGTACAATGTTTTTTGATAAAAATCTACCTAAAACAATTCTCAGACTTAACTTGAACTTGACAGCAGCAGCGAGTGCTTCATGCTCACACCTTTAGTTTTTATTGCACTCTTTACTTGCCGGGATTGCTGCTCATTAGCCAGCTAGAAAGGTGCTAAAGCGGCTCACGTGTCTTGGTTTTAAAATGGAAGGAGCACAGACCAGCCTCGCAGTAATTGGTTTGATCTGCAATTTTCTGAGCATCAGTTAGACTGAGATTGCTTTCCAGTTGTGCCCTAAAACTTTTTACTAGCCCGATGTGCTCAACATATTTGCAGCCCGAAATTAAATAGGAAAAGTGTGCTGGTAACTCGAAGAGCTCTAACGAATAGATACTAAATAGAAGGTCTTATGACAATGGAAAATATATAGCACACTTTCGAGAAATATCCGATTAGTATTTCTAAACTAACTTAAATAAGAGTTTACTTATTTTTACGAAATGCATAAAAAGTGATATTTATCAAGAAATCCATATAAATGATAGCTACTAGAAAGTAATTTTTGTAAATAAAGGCAACCAGAACATTTTATCGAAATTGATTTATATGTTAAGCGATTATTAAGCGACGAGCTTACTTATGTTAATCATAAGTCAAGTTGATATTTGCAGCTTTAGTCGTGTGTCTCTGCAGATGGGTATTCACCTTTCACCTGTTTTCAAACGCAAATTTATGAAAAAATGGTATAGTTAATAAAATTATATGAAATAATATCAAAGGTGTCAAATACCTTTAATCAGATGCAATGATAAACGTAGTAGGAACTCAAACCCGACTCTGTCATAAAATGATTACATTGAAATGGAACGCCGAAACGTAGGAAGTAAAAATTGATCGCGCTGCGAGTACAAATCGTACAAATAAAATATGCGAAATATAAGAGCCATAATGTGTTACCCAAATGAAACTTGTTTTAATTCGTTTTGCAGGAGCGCAAAATGGTCTTAAGTGACAAACTCGTTTTCATAGCCATCTAATGTTGAGCGCTGGTAACAGTAACAAACCGTACCGTCAGTCAGTCAGTCACTCAAGCACCACACACACACACACACACACACACACACTTATAGAAAGGTATACAAGCATACTGAGAAAATATGGCAAACAACTTTTGTTTTTGTGTGTTTATAAAAGTAAAATCAGCCAAGTGTAACAATTAAGCGTTGGCAAAACAACACACAGCACAAGACGATATATCTACGTAGCTTTGAATGCAAACCTGTATGAACATTCTGCCCATATGGACCGAATCAAGCTGCCGCTGTTGGTTAGGAAATCTCGTTGAAGAAGCTCTGACGTTGATACGCCTGCTAACTTTACTGTATCTAATTTGAATTTAAATTAGTTTCGAGTCCCACTAAAAGCACAAAATACGAACGAAACTTGGTAAACACTCCGAAGGTTGCTGCTGCCTTTTCGAAATTGAGGTTAAGCTTTGGGGCTAGAACTGTCCGAAATTTGACAACATTATTTAAGAAACCCAGAAAATACGAAATCAGTTTCCCGATGGGGTTGCGCTTCGAAATAAACTGATGCTCAGAGTATACAATATCAGTTTACTGATCCGAGGCTGCGCAGTATCTATATTAGTATATAGATTTATCTTTCATGTCAATAGCGAACTGTTACTTTCCACGTATAAATTCATTTTGAACCGGTGTAGCTAGTACTGTTTACATAACCGACGATAGGCCCTGTCAAGGATCACAATTTTACTTAGAATTATATATATCAATTGTGAGCTGGGGTAAAACATGCACTTTATACACCAAAATACCAAATTGAGCAGCACAACTAAAATATTTCCACAAATTTGAGTCTAATCTATTTCGTTTTAGTGTATGAAACACTTTATTAATAAAATAAACCTTCTTGCTTGCCAGGTACATTCACAACACCAACAAACACAACCCTTTAAGACAAATCCAAGCAAGCATAGTCGATTTCGAGGCGAAGTATTCTTTCTGAATCTCGAAGATGGCTATTTTGGCTGCCAAGTTAATGAGTCTACAGACTATTTGCAACTATACGATCTATCGAGAATATGCGACGGTAATCAAGACTGTTTTCTTGGTTCCGATGAGCTGAGCAAAGAGCTCAAATGCACAAGTATGTATCAACAGACCCCGCCACACCACGACCCTATGGAATGGGCTTACTTAAAAATAAACTGCTTTTCTTCCCCAGATGACTGTGATAAGGATGGCACACAGTGCACAAACGGTGTTTGCCTGAATGGTGTTTGCCATTGCAATGACGGCTTTGGCGGCTGCAATTGCGTCGATCCGGGTAAGTTTAACTGCGCTCTTCGAACAATGTGGGCTTGTCTCATCTTACATAACCGTAAACCCACTCTCCTTCACAGATGAGAACGAATGCAAGCAGCGTCCATGCGATGTGTTTGCCCATTGCACAAACACATTGGGCAGCTTCACGTGTACCTGCTTTCCGGGCTATCGCGGCGATGGTTTCCATTGTGAAGGTAAGTGCCAGCCATGCTGTTAGCATAAGCTTAATGACCGACCAGATCCAACAACCACCGAGACCCGACAACAGTACAAATGATTGTTGTTGCCGTTTTGTACTTCCGTCAACGTCTGTTATATTATTTTTGCCTGGTTAGCTGCCACTGCCGCTGCCACTCTGCCTGCCAGACCATGAATTAGTCTAGGTTACCCATAGATCTTAATGCTAACGGTTTATTTCGCTGGAAATCTCTTCAAGTCAAGCCGTTTCAATCGTCTCAAGTGCCCAGCCTCTATTTGAAAATGTAACAAAAGACGCGCCGGCCATCAAAACAGCAACAACAATAACAGCATGAAAGCTTTTCCCTCAGCTTACAATGGCCCAGCAATGGAATCTCCTCTGTATACTTATCCAGCGGAGCAATAATAACGACCGTGTAGCGATTACACTAGTGTACCTTATAGCGTCTTTGTTATGAGTCTGTTATTGTCGGAGTTGTGAACATTGAAACTAAAGAGGCGTATGGAAACGAAGCCGTCAGAATCAGTATTAGATCATCCAAGTTTCAGTTTAAGGCTTTCTAATGGTCCAATAGAATTGCAACTCTATATCAATAATGCGATGAATCTTTCTGCCTTAACCTCTAAGTACCAAAGAGTATTGCTTAATAATGAAGATACCTTAGATGAGATTTACAATATATTTTATTATTCCTATAGGATAAACAAATACCCTTTTCTGATTTTACTATGACAAAAATGACAACTATTTTATTTGGCTTTTGCTGATTTCAAGCATTTACCATGCTTAAATGTTAATGTTATAGAACAAATATATTTAATATTCTTCTTATATCATTGATATTGGTTTACTTTTTCTGCTTCTATTGTAGTCCCCACCTACTCTTCTCCCGACTGATATAGTTTCAAATACAGGTCTCGGGTTAATGAGATTAATTCATCTACTTGTTCTCTTTAAATTGCTCACAGCGTGGTTCCGAAAACCCTTCGGCGCACCTGTTTGCTTGCCTTGCCTATTCGACAGTGAAAAACTGGCAGCCATAATTGGACTGGGCCTAATGTTGCGTAATGAAAACACATTATGGAACCACAAAGGAAAAAGAGCACGAAAAAAATCTAAAAACTACAATAATAACTTGAAAAGCAGAAGATTCTAAGCGAGGTACCACTTACCGCGAGACTCTTCCTATAGCGGCTGCTGCTGCTCCCGCTCAAGTTGATGATGATGATTGCAATGATGGTGGTGGCTGTGGTGGTGGCGGTGGCGGTGGCCGCAGTAGGCATGAAAACCACGAACATTTGTAGCAATGCTTTCGCGCCATGAAACAGACATAGACATAATCGTACCTACGAGCATACACGTCTGTTAGACGTGGAATCAGTGTCATGTAATCTGACCCCAAACATGGACACGCCAGAACTTTCAACACTCAAGAGCATGTGTCTAGCTGCGGCTACGGCTGCGGCTGCTGCTGATGCCTCTTCCCGCTTCCCGTTTCCCGTTTCGGACGATACAATGCGATAACGAGCGCAAATTTCACAAACGCTCTGGCATTACCCCACTAAGTATGAAGACGTTGCCGAGATTCTAGATTACATGTGACGACTTCTCGCAGCGACTGTCAGGCGACTGGTGGGGGGAGGGGCAGTAGGGTGGAGTCACAGTTTGCAACGACCGGCAGGCATGCATAAATTCTGGCCAGTGGCATGTGACGCCAGCATCGCATTTCAGTCATACGAGCATTATCTAATTCCTTTCCGTTCCCCAACGTTTCTTCTCTCACCTATTACACGTATTCATGATGCATTTCATTACGCCAGCGCGAAGTCTGAGTCTGAGTTCCACAGAACATCTCAAATTGTCTGTAATCATTTGAATCAACCTGTTTTAAATATGCTGAGAAAGTTTCGTCTACCCATGTGCGTGGAATAAGTACTTGAACCCCACTTGAATGCCACTAACACGCACTCTCGGCTTTCCCACCAACTGCAGCGAATCAAAGCCACTACGAGTATATCTAATTAAATCTTGATGAATTGACTTCAAAACGACGCTACATTAGTAGTTAATTACTTTAAATTATTCGCAAGTTGACTTAGAATTCCCACTGTGAAAAAATTTCCAGTGCGCACAGCTTTAGAACTATTATTGAACTAAACCCGATTATAGCTTAAACAAAAATTTAATCACATCATATTATGCGAAATGCCGTTTGACACCCTTGTAGTGGGAATTATTATTTCTACACATATCGAAAAAGGCCCCCCTTTTTAAATCAATAAAATCATGTCGTACTTTTTTTTTGTTTCTGTTTAAGTCTGTCAGTTTTTTTAGAAGTTAAATTCAATCGGATCGTCTTCATATAGCATATAAATTCCATTAGCAAATTTGAGTTCTTGTATGATTAGCTTTTTCATTTTCAAGGATTTTTTAGCTACCTTTGGATTGCATCCTCTTCTATTATTTACTATCATATAACTCCCATAGGGACAATCCGTCAATGGATTTAGTGTGTAAAAATAAAAAATTAAAAACAATTATTTTTGTTTATTGCACATATTGGGCAGTCCACAACTATCTATATTTTATGGAACTGGCAAACATATTTAATGTCTAGGAAAATCCCAACCGTCTGTATATATCCAGTTTGCATTGCTTTCTCAAGTTCACCCAATAAACTTTGCAAGAAATCATGGCCAGTCTGAAGTTAGCCAAGCCAGTTCTCCCCCCACATTTGAGTGCAGATGGGGACACATTTTGCGTGGCGGGAGATTACGCGCCTACCTGTTTGGCTGCCGGGTCTAACGGTATGAAGTGGGGCTGCCACCTGTTGCAGACCTGGTGGCACATTCGCATTATTTCATGTTCATAACTTAGATGCGTGCATTTGGCGATGGCTTCGTTAACGCAACGCCAAAGTCCAGTTATGCAATGAAGCCTTAAGTCTGAAGACGGGAAAGACAAAATTGCAACACACACAGACAAAAGTCACACACACACATTGGCACCCAGTTTGTTAGTTTGTGGCAAGTCAATAGCTGTTTCTAATGCATTTGTCTTGCAACGCGCCAACCAGAAAAATGGAGTGAGTGCCTCGAGTTGAGTGCTAAATTTATAACCATTTTTGCGGCAGTCAAGAGACTGCAACAGCAAGAGCAACAGCAACAACACGAAATAATCTTACAAGTTGTTGCAGCTGTTGTTGTTCTCTTGCTGTGTTTATTGTGTGTTGTTCTTGTTTTTATTTAAGTTTGTTTGCCACGTTCACCAGGCGGCTGCTCCCTTTCGTTTCGCTAACTGGGGCAGATCATTAAAACGGATAAAATAGATTGTGGCCCACGTAGCGCAGCTTTGGCGGCATTGGCAACGCATGAGGCGGTAGCATTGTCGGCGCTTAATGCTGTCCTCAAAAGCCGCAAACAGCACTGCCTTCAACGCCAGCTCCAGCTCCAGCTCCCAGCTCCCAGTTACAAGAGCTACAGTCAACTCGACGCACAGTTTCCGATCAACGTCAGCTGATAAGAGTCGCTAGTTTTTAAAGAACGGACGTGTTTAATCTGCAGTACAGACCTATATATCGTATATAGTGAATATATATAAATATGTATGTATATTGGCTTTTGGTACTTTGCACTTTTTGCATATCAAAAATGGCAGCAATTAATTGCCGTGTCGTAGCTGCCGCTGATAAGCCATGAAAATGTCTTAAGGCGTTGGCATTGACACGCCTCATTATAGATGTCGCCCCTCGCTCCTCATCTCCCTTCCATCACAGCATGTTGCCACATTTACGCAGCCAGTAGGCGGCGCTGCCAATTGAGCCACCCATGACTTCAACTTCGACGCCGGCTGACATCACTTGACTGAGCCGACTGTCGGCCCCGACCTTGATCTTTTTGCCTTACATACTTAACGCATAATTGCGCCACAAATTTAATAGCTAATTTTATTTTGCCCTCATGTTATGCACTATTTATACATGTTTAATACCCTGTACGCGCTATTTAGATGGCGTTTTCGACCTATATATTTATAGTGGACCAGTCAAGATATCTGCGCCCTTTTTTTCTAACAAATACATTAGCTCCAACAAATCCCATTTATTGCACAACTTAAAATGTTCTAAATCTTGATACTAATTATTTTAAAAATGTGGCTAGGCTTTTGTCATTTGTATGTGTTTATGACCAGGAACTAGGTAACTTCAAAACTTTGCTGAGGGTATCGCTAGTCGAGCACTCGCGACATGAGCATTTTAAATTGTTTCTTATCCGCTTCAGTTTTTGCTCAAGTTCAAATGTTAGTTAGTTATGCTTCACCATAAATAAGACACATAGACTTTTGAGTTTTGTGTGTTTCTGTCTGTTTCTATTTTTTTTTTAAGCAGCCCATCATCGTACAGCAGTCGAGCATGAAAGTCATGTCCGCTCGTAAATTGCTGCTTTTCTATATGCGAATACACATACTCGAATATGCGACTGGTATCTGTAAAAATAGTGCAAAAATTTGTGGCACGAATGTCATAACTCAAATAAAAAAACAACAACAAATTGCAAATGCTAATTAGTTGAACAATTACATAGATTTATTAGATGGACGCCAGCCAGACCAGACGACATATAACAGACCAGACCACGCTTTATCATCCATGTAGATTTTTGTTTAGCATTTCACAATACTCGAACAGCAACGGCTGCTAATTAGTGTTGATTAGTGCAGTTAATAAAAGTGCAGAATGTTTGCCAAGCCGACTAAACTTGATTGTTATATAATTCAACCAGAATGGGAATTATAGAAGATGCCGAATATTTGATACTCTAGGCGAGCCTGTCAGCTATGTGGTAAAAAAATCAAATTTTAAACTAGTATTTACAGAGAGGCTTGACATAGAGCCTTAACTCTCCTAGTTCGCATACCCTGAAATATTTACATTCTTAGTAAGAGCCTAAATTGGCTTGTTGCAAGTAAATTGTAGCATAAGTATCATATCTTAAAAGGTACAAGAGAACGTTACTCATTTCTATCAGCGTTAAAATAGCCTTAATAGGGTATTAAAACTGTCAGTTCTTAGTGAAACAATTTCTAACTTCTTCAAATGCCACTCAAAAAAAAGGTGGTTATAATCAAGCCTCAAACTCCAAAGTCAGCCGGAAATCAGAACCATGTATGGCTGAGAATACGAGAGAATTATGTCAGCATCGTTTTCAACATGCATTCAACTTAATTACATTTAGTCACGCATATTTGATTGGTTTTCAACCGGAGAGCTACAACATTTAGCCCAAGGCTGGCCCACGCCCACATCGAATGGAGTAGAACTTTGCCCCAAAAATCTCTATTATAATTAGTTGCTGAGGCGCAAATAAATTGAATTTTGCACCTGACGTCTAGCGTACTGTAAAATATGAAAGCTGGCAGCAGGAGCCACAGCCAAATGGCCAATGGCCTTTGGTCAATGGCCTAAGCCTGGGCGTAGGACTCGGACTGAGGCTGGACTGCGGTGCCTGGACAACCTTCTGTCTCAGCCTTCAGTAACCGCATTGCATAAAGTAATTAAACTGACATTGAAACTTAGAAGAACATAGAATGCTTCCTGCTTCTGGCTAAACTTCTGGCCAACGCTACCAACTGCCAACTGCCAACTGGCAGACAGGCGAACGAAGACGATGACATTGAGTAATCAGAGTTAGCAATTGCTGGCGTTGCAGCAGAAAATCATGGAATGCAGCCATATCAGTTGGATACGGAGAGAGAGATAGAGTTGATGGGGGGAATACCAGTTTTAGAGTGATGATCCTCTTAATTTATAAGCTAAAAACTAGTAATTATAACTGCGCAACATGCTCGACTGCTCATAATTACAAGGCACTCCACTCACACACATCTCACTCTCTGTACACGTCCTTGTCTTTGGCTTTTGCCAACTTTTGTACTTATGTCATATTAGCTATAAATGTACAACATCTCTTATCCATAAGCCCAATGATTAATGGCCCACAGTTAGCCAAAGAGAACTCCATTGGGTAAATACATTTGTATCTTTATGGGGCCCTTTGCCAGTTGCCGCTTCATTGGCTTCGGGGGTATTCAATTGAATTCTTAATGTTCTGTATGCTTTTTGAGCGGAAAAGCTCAATGTGGTACTTCCGCATGAGCTGACTATGAATTCGTTCAATTAATAAGCACCGTCCTCAAGCAGAATTAAGCAATTAAATTCAAAAACAAACCAAAATTCCCAAATACAAAATAAAAATAAAAAGCAAAGCAAAATTTTAATAATTGTTTAAAATCTTGGCGATCACTTACCCAAATAAGTTCCCAACTAGACAATAATGAAGCTTCACTATTCATCTGAAAGGGAAAAAGGAAAGTTGGATTAATGATTTATCTAATTATAAGAGTACATTATGAGTGTACTTAAGGCTCTAATCACAAGTGCCCTAATCTCGACTCACAACTAATAAACAGTAAACAGTATGTACTTAGATTTATAATGAAAACTATAATAAAAGATAACAATTAGCTCACGTAAAACTGTCTAAAAAGCATATGTAAAAATAGACGACAACCTTTCAAGTGTCATTCTAGCATTAAATACTTATTATCGATAAATTGGTGTCACTTAAATCATAATGTGCTTGAAGGCAAATTATGATATTTAATTAAGCAAAATAAAAAATAAACATAATCTGTGCTCGAATAAATTTAATTACGATTCGTTGTCAATGGTCTTGCCCTGTGCACACTGTATGCTGAAGATCTAATTGGTTTGGTAAATGTATGCAACTGGTGCATCCTGCGCGCATTGACATTGCTGCTTGGTTTGGCTTAGCTCTACATGAATATATACAGTCATGTAAATGACACTGAAATGTCATGCGTAACATGCAAATTTCAAATGCCAAAGCCACTTAGTGGTGGGTCGTTCAGATGGGCCAACAACGCAGCTACATGCGATGCGCAGTCGAGCGGCAAGTGCGTAGAACGCCGCCATGATAGCAAGTTTGTAGCTTAAGTCTTTCGTTTGGTAGGGCTTTTAAATTTTAATTGCGTCTCATTTGTGTCCAAGCACACTCGATTAATCATGCCTTTTCTATTATGATTGTTGTTGCAGACATTGACGAATGCCAAGATCCGGCGATAGCGTCGCGTTGCGTGGAGAATGCCGAATGCTGTAATCTGCCGGCGCATTTCCTGTGCAAGTGCAAGGACGGCTATACGGGAGACGGCGAGGTGCTGTGCACTGACATCGACGAGTGCAGCAATCCGCTGGCCTGTGGCGCCCATGCCCAGTGCATCAATACGCCCGGCAACCACACGTGCGCCTGCCCCGAAGGCTTTGTGGGCAATCCTTATGACGGTTGTCAGGATGTTGATGAATGCGCATATCCGAATGTGTGCGGACCAGGTGCCATATGTACGAATCTCGAGGGCAGTTATCGCTGCAACTGCCCGCCGGGATACGATGGCGATGGACGCGCCGAACAGGGCTGCGTCGATCTGGACGAATGCGCACGCACGCCATGCGGACGCAATGCGGATTGCCTAAATACGGATGGCAGCTTTCGCTGCCTTTGCCCCGATGGCTTCAGCGGTGACCCAATGCACGGGTGCGAAGGTGAGTACGATATATACGCTGAAAAATGTATTATCATATTTGACATATTGCCATCATATTTTGAAAATTTTTGCACTATTGTTTTGGCCGAATACGCACACATGCACTACACCATACACATACATACATGCCACTTGCAACATAAATGCACCGCAATTTGATTCATTAATATTATTAATGCCTAACACGAATAAACGCCAGCAGATGTCGATGAATGCGCCATTAACAATCCATGCGGTTTGGGTGCTCAATGCGTGAACTTGGGCGGTAGCTTTCAATGTCGTTGTCCACTGGGCTTTGTGCTTGAGCATGATCCGCACGCTGAGGCGCCAATGGTGGCCACACCCACACTACAACTGGGCTATGCCGATGGCGATACACTGATAACACCAGCCCCAACATCGGGCGCCGGCTTGGCCTGCCTGGACATCGATGAGTGCAATCAGCCGGATGGTGTGGCCAAATGTGGTACCAATGCCAAGTGCATTAATTTCCCAGGGTCATATCGCTGTCTCTGTCCAAGCGGATTTCAAGGACAGGGCTATTTACACTGCGAGAGTTAGTATTTGCCTGTTTGCATGTTTTGCCAAAAGTCAGAAAGTTCAATTCTCATGAACTGAGAATTTGGCTATCGGCTCAGAGATGAATGCGAGTCAAGATACGTTAGTGTTACATACGATCATAATTAGAATACAAAACAGCAATTTTCTATTATTAAATGAAATTAATTAAATTAAATGTCACTTGATATTGCAATTTCTTACTAATTCAAATTTTTACGTTTAGAATCCTAAATGTTGATTGTTTTGTATTTTGGCTCGCGCCCATCTCTACTTTATATTATAAAGAGCTTCAAAGCTTTGCTTAGGCTTGCAAAACGCAACTTCAATTATGCATGGCTTTTGTAAGCTTTAGCAGTTGCTCTCTACTCTTATATACTCTGTGCTTCCTTTCGCCATATGCTTTCAGCTGCTTTTTTACAAGTATTGAGAGCTTCCAAACCTCGCTTTTATTTCCGCTTTCCCCGACAATATCTTCTATTTCCCAATCCAAACATTTTTTCCCACACCCGCTCCCCCGACTTTCACGCTATAATTTCACATACTTCATAATATTGTATTGTTTGATTTGATTACTAATTTAATTAATTACAATATATTTAACCGCCTCCCTTCTTGACCCGAAAAAAAACGCTACAAAACACGCCAATAAACACGCGTTGCCTGCTCCCCTCAAAAACACGTACCCCTCACCCCTTGCACAACGTGACCGTGAACGTGTGCAGACATCAACGAATGCCAGGATAATCCGTGCGGAGAAAACGCGATATGTACGGACACCGTCGGCAGTTTCGTTTGTTCGTGCAAACCGGACTACACCGGTGATCCGTTCCGCGGCTGCGTGGATATCGATGAATGCGCCGCACTGGATAAGCCATGTGGACAGCATGCGATCTGTGAAAATACCGTACCGGGCTACAATTGCAAATGCCCGCAGGGTTATGATGGAAAGCCCGATCCAAAAGTGGCCTGCGAACAAGTCGATGTGAACATTTTATGTCGCAGCAACTTTGATTGCACAAACAATGCCGAGTGCATTGAGAACCAGTGTTTCTGCTTGGACGGATTCGAGCCCATTGGATCCAGCTGCGTAGACATTGATGAGTGTCGCACTCACGCAGAGGCCTGCGGCCCTCATGCCCAATGCCTGAACACGCCTGGTTCCTATCGATGCGACTGCGAAGCAGGCTACGTGGGCAGCCCTCCGCGAATGGCTTGCAAGCAGCCCTGCGAGGATGTGCACTGTGGTGCTCATGCTTACTGCAAGCCGGATCAGAACGAAGCGTACTGTGTTTGCGAGGATGGATGGACCTATAATCCGAGTGATGTGGCCGCTGGATGCGTGGATATTGATGAGTGCGATGTGTTGCACGGACCCTTTGGTAGCTGTGGCTATAATGCCAGCTGCACCAACACACCAGGTGGCTATAGTTGCGCTTGTCCACCCGGCTTCTCAGGTGATCCACACAGCAAGTGCCTAGATGTGGATGAGTGCCGAGCGGGTGGTAAATGCGGCGCTGGTGCTGATTGTGTTAATATGCCAGGAGGCGGTTACACTTGCCGCTGCCCCGAGGGCACAATTTCAGACCCGGATCCGTCAGTGCGCTGCGTCCCCATCGTTAGCTGCGCCACCAACGAGCAGTGCCCAGGAAATGCCATCTGCGATGAGACCAAACGCTGTCTGTGTCCGGAACCAAATATTGGCAATGATTGTCGACATCCCTGCGAGACGCGCGACTGCGGCGCCCATGCCCAGTGCATGCTGGCCAATGGACAAGCACAGTGCCTCTGCGCGCCAGGCTATACGGGTAATGCAGCATTACCAGGAGGATGCAGTGATATCGACGAGTGCCGCGCCAATCCCTGCGCTGCCAATGCAATTTGCAGCAACACAGCCGGCGGGTATTTGTGCCAATGCCCAGGTGGATCCACTGGTGATGCCTATGGCGAAGGCTGCGCCACAGCCAAGACTGTAGGCTGCTCCGATACCAGTCCGTGTGCCTTAGGCGAAAGCTGTGTTCAGGATACATTTACAGGCAGCAGTGTTTGTATTTGTCGCCAAGGATATGAGCGTAATCCCGAAAGTGGCCAGTGCCAGGATCTTGATGAGTGTGGAGCACAGCGTGCAAAGCCTGCGTGTGGCCTGAATGCACTCTGTAAAAATCTGCCAGGCAGTTACGAGTGTCGCTGTCCACAAGGATATACCGGTAATCCCTTCGTCATGTGCGAGATCTGCAGCAGTCCCGAGTGTCAATGCCAAGCACCGTATAAGCTGCTCGGTAACAGCTGCGTGTTGGCTGGTTGCTCTAGTGGACAGCCATGCCCCAGCGGTGCGGAATGCATTTCTATAGCGGGTGGTGTAAGCTACTGCGCTTGCCCCAAGGGCTACCAAACCCAGCCGGATGGAAGCTGCATAGATGTCAATGAGTGCGAGGAACGTGGTGCTCAGCTATGCGCCTATGGAGCTCAATGCGTCAACCAGCAGGGCGGCTACAGCTGTCACTGCCCCGAGGGCTAC
This sequence comes from Drosophila virilis, assembly GCF_030788295.1. Lineage (NCBI taxonomy): Eukaryota > Metazoa > Arthropoda > Insecta > Diptera > Drosophilidae > Drosophila > Drosophila virilis. The sequence continues at coordinate 11,417,907 of NC_091546.1, read as the reverse complement.
CAAGGAGATGCCTACAATGGACTCTGCGCGCCGGCACAGCGGAAATGTGCTGCTGATAAGGAGTGCGCCAGCAATGAAAAATGTATACAGCCAGGCGAATGTGTTTGCCCGCCGCCCTACTTTCTGGATCCACAGGATAACAACAAATGTAAGAGTCCCTGTGAGCGTTTCGCCTGTGGCATCAATGCCAAGTGCACGCCATCCGATCCACCGCAGTGCATGTGCGAAGCGGGATTTAAAGGTGACCCACTGCTCGGATGCACCGATGAAGATGAGTGCGCCCACTTGCCCTGCGCCTATGGTGCCTACTGTGTCAACAAAAAGGGCGGCTACCAATGCGTCTGCCCCAAGGGATTCACCGGTGATCCCTACAAGAGTGGTTGCATACTGGAGAACGGCGTACCAAAGAGTACCTGCCTTAACAACGAAGACTGCGCTAGCAATCTAGCCTGTCTGGATGGCAGCTGTCTCAGTCCCTGCGCCAGTCTGCTATGTGGCTCCAACGCCTATTGCGAGACGGAACAGCATGCAGGCTGGTGCCGCTGTCGTGTAGGTTTCGTCAAGAATGCCGATGGCGATTGTGTATCGCAGTGCCAGGATATAATCTGCGGTGATGGCGCGCTTTGCATACCCACCAGCGAGGGACCCACATGCAAGTGCCCACAGGGCTACTTAGGCAATCCCTTCCCGGGCGGAAGCTGCAGCACTGATCAGTGCACTGCCTCTAGACCCTGCGATGAGCGTCAGATCTGTATTAATGGACGCTGTAAGGAACGTTGCGAGGGCGTTGTCTGTGGCATTGGCGCCACCTGCGATAAGAACAACGGTAAATGTGTCTGTGAGCCTAACTTTGTGGGCAATCCTGATCTGCTATGCATGCCACCCATCGAACAAGCCAAATGCTCACCAAACTGCGGCGAAAATGCGCATTGCGAGTATGGACTAGGCCAGAGCCGTTGCGCCTGTAACCCAGGCACCTTTGGTAATCCCTACGAGGGATGCGGCGCCCAGAAAAAGAACGTCTGCCAACCAAACAGCTGCGGACCGAATGCCGAGTGCCGTGGTGCGGATAATCAGATTACATGCATATGTCCACAAGGATTTAACGGTAACCCCTATGTGGGCTGCCAGGATGTGGACGAGTGCGTCAACAAGCCGTGCGGTCTAAACGCTGCCTGCCTTAACACAGCGGGTAGCTTTGAGTGTCTCTGTCTATCCGGCCATGCCGGCAATCCATACAGCAGCTGCCAGCCTATTGAGAGCAAGTTCTGTCAGGATGCTAACCAGTGTCAGTGCAGCGAGCGCGTAGAATGCCCCGATGGCTACAGCTGTCAAGGTGGCCAGTGCAAGAATCTATGCTCCAACACAGCGTGTGGGCCGCGTGCAATTTGCGACGCAGGCAAATGTTTGTGCCCGCTGGGCTATGTGGGAGATCCGCTTGACCTGAGCCAAGGCTGCAGTATACGCGGCCAGTGCGGCAACGATGCGGACTGCCGCCACACGGAGATCTGCTTCCAGCTGGGTAAGGGCTTGCGCAAGTGCGTGGATGCCTGTTCCAAGATTCAATGCGGTCCCAATGCGCTGTGTGTGGCTGATGATCATCGTTCCTCCTGCATTTGCGCCGACGGATACTTTGGAAATCCGAGCAATCTACAAGTAGGCTGCCAGCCGGAACGCAAGGTTCCCGATCTTGAAAATAAATGCAAGACAGACAAGGATTGCAAACGTGGTTTTGGCTGTCAAACAGATGCACTAGGCAGTCGCGAGTGCATTAATTTGTGCTCCAACGTTGTCTGTGGTCCCAACGAACTTTGCAAGATCAATCCAGCCGGACACGCCATTTGCAACTGTGCGGATAGCTTCGTATGGAATCCAGTTGTCTCATCATGCGAGAAGCCTTCGCTACCCGACTGCACCAGTGATGAGAACTGCCCAGATGGCTCCGCTTGCCGCCCTGACGTACTAGGTGTGCTAAAGTGTGTTGCCATCTGCGATGCGTTCACTTGTCCGGCCAACTCAATTTGCGTTGCCCGCCATCATCAAGGACGATGTGATTGCCTAAGTGGATTTGTGGGAAATCCCAACGATCGCAATGGCTGCCAGTTGGAGCGCAAGCATCAGTGCCGTAGTAATGCTGAATGTCCCGAATCGGAAGCGTGCATTAAGGACGAATCCACGCAGTCGCTGAGCTGTCGTTCCGCTTGTGACAGCGTTAAATGTGGACCACGTGCCGTTTGTATCACGAACAATCATCAGGCACAGTGCCAGTGTCCACCAGGCCCCTACGCAGGTGATCCGTACGATCCCTTTAACGGCTGCCAGAGCGTGCCCTGCGTCTACAACCATGATTGTCCAACTAATCAAATGTGCAACCGCATGACGCACACCTGCTACGATGTGTGCGATGAGGAATCCTGCGGAGAAAATGCTATTTGCCTGGCCGAAGATCATCGCGCCGTCTGTCAGTGTCCGCCCGGCTACCGTGGAAACCCACTGCCTGAGGTAGCTTGCGTTAAGCAAAATGGCTGTGCGCCTGGCAGCTGCCATCCCACGGCAATATGTGAGGTCACGCCCGATGGCGCCAGCTGCAAGTGCCCACCCCTATTTGTGGGCGAGCCTGAGCCCAATTCCAGGGGCTGCCGTCCAGATGGACAGTGCCCCAATGGCGATGCTGACTGCCCGGTAAATACAATCTGCGCTGGAGGGCGCTGTCTAAATCCCTGCGATAATGCCTGTGGAGCCAATGCGGACTGCAAGGTGGTCAATCGGAAGGCGGTTTGCAGCTGTCCGCTGCGATTCCAGCCTATCTCCGACTCTGCAAAGAACGGCTGCGCACGTAGTGCGTCCAAGTGTCTCACAGACGTCGATTGTGGAGGAGAACTGTGCTACAATGGCCAGTGCCGCGTGGCATGCCGTAACACACAGGACTGCTCTGATGGTGAGAGCTGCTTGGGAAATGTTTGCGTTGTGGCCTGCCTGGATCATAGCCAGTGCGCCAAGGGCTTGGCCTGTATGGAGGGTCACTGCGCCATCGGCTGTCGCAGCAACAAGGAGTGCAAGCAGGAGCAGTCGTGCATTGGTAACAAGTGCATGGATCCTTGTCAATCAAGCACCAGCTGCGGACCCAATGCGCTCTGTAGCATTGCCCAGCATCGCAGTCAATGCACCTGCCCGGATGGCTTCGAGGGCAACCCAACACCCGAACAAGGTTGCGTGCGGGTGCCCTCTCCCTGTCTCGCCAGTAACCAGTGTCCGAGCGGTCATATGTGCATTGGCAATCAGTGTAATCTGCCCTGCACCAAGACCTCCGCCTGCGCCGTGGGAGAACGATGCTACCAGCAGGTCTGCAGAAAGGTCTGCTACACCAGCAACAATTGTCTGGCGGGCGAGATCTGCAACAGCGATCGCACCTGCCAGCCTGGCTGCGAATCGGATGCGGATTGTCCACCTACCGAGCTATGTTTAAGTGGAAAGTGCAAATGCGCCAATGGATTTATTGGCACGCCCTTCGGATGCTCGGATATTGATGAGTGCACGGAACAGCCATGCCATGCCACCGCGAAATGTGAAAATGTGCCTGGCTCTTATCGTTGCGTCTGTCCGGAGGGCACCGTTGGAGATGGTTACACACAACTGGGTTGCACAAAGCCGAGAGAGTGCAACAAGCCTGACGACTGCGCCAATAGCTTGTCCTGTATTCATGGCAAGTGCACGGATCCTTGTTTGCACACGGTATGTGGAGCCAATGCGCAATGCCAAGCGGAAGCCCATGAGTCAGTGTGCACCTGTCCTGCTGGCTATCTGGGAGATCCCAATGACACCGGTGTCGGTTGTTTTAAAGTAGAGTGTATTGATCATGTGGACTGCGCAAGTGATCGAGCCTGTGATGCAGAGACTAACCGCTGTATTAAGCCATGTGACCTAATCAGCTGCGGTAAGGGCAGCTGTCAGGTGTCAGATCACAAAGCCGTATGTGAATGTAACGAAGGCTACCAGCTTATCAATGAAGCTTGTGAGGATATCAACGAGTGCTTACACCAGCCTTGTCATAGCACAGCTTTCTGCGACAATCTGCCCGGCAGCTTCAACTGTAAGTGCCCCGAGGGACTAATTGGTGATCCTCTGCAGGCGGGCTGTCGCGATCCAAGCGAATGCCTCAGCGATGCTGACTGCCCGACCACGGCCAGCTGCCAGAACTCCCGATGCCGTAGTCCTTGTGAGCGCCAAAACGCTTGTGGGCTAAATGCAAATTGCTTAGCCCAGTCTCACAATGCCATTTGCAGCTGTCCTGCCAACTCGCGTGGTGATCCGCAAGTAGAATGCGTGCACATCGAGTGCGCCGACAATGGCGACTGTGGCGCTGATAAGGCCTGCCTAGATGCCAAGTGTATTGATCCCTGCTCGCTCCCGAATGCCTGTGGTGCGCTGGCTCGATGTTCGGTGCAGAATCATATTGGTGTCTGTGCGTGCGAGTCGGGCAGCACTGGAGATGCTAAACAAGGCTGTGTGCCGCTTCAATACTGCCAACAGGACACTCAGTGTCCACAGGGCAGCATCTGTGCGCACGGAATATGCAGTCCTTTATGCAGCAGTAATCGCGATTGTATTTCGGAGCAGCTATGTCTGCAGGGCGTCTGCAAGAGCACCTGCAAGACGAACACCACCTGTCCACAGTTCCAGTTCTGCCAAAACAACATTTGCGTCAAAGAGATGGAGTGCAGTGTTAATAGCGACTGCGGCGAGGATGAAACTTGCCTTGTCGATGCCTACGGACGTGCTCGATGTGAATCTGTCTGCCTTGGACGCTCTGCTTGTGGACGCAACGCGGAATGCATTGCGCGCTCCCATGAGCCCGACTGCATATGCAAGGAGGGTTTCTTTGGGGATGCCCGTTCTGGCTGCCGCAAAATCGAGTGCAGCACTGATGCTGACTGTTCCAACGATAAAAGCTGCGACAATCATATGTGCAAGATCGCCTGCTTGATTGGTCAGCCGTGCGGAGAGAATGCACTTTGCACTACCGAGAATCATCATCAGGTGTGCCACTGTCAGCCCGGATTCAGTGGCGATCCGCGCATCCGTTGTGATATCATTGACTTTTGTAAGGACGCGCCGTGCGGACCCGGCGCCCGTTGTCGCAATTCGCGTGGTTCCTACAAATGCACCTGTCCACCTGGTCTCGTCGGCGATCCCTACAACGAGGGTTGCCGCAGCTCCGTCGAGTGCGAGACGCACGACGATTGTCCCCCGCATGCCGCATGTACCAAGACTAACGGAGTACCCAAATGCCAGGATGTGTGCGCTCAGCTGCAGTGTGGCCCCAATGCGGAATGTGTTCCGAAAGGTCATGTGGCGCACTGTGCATGTCGCAATGGCTACGACGGCCAACCCGCTGACCGGCTGGCCGGTTGCAAGCCATTGCCAATGCCCTGCCAAATCACTAGCGATTGTCCCACCAACACATACTGCTCAGAAAGCGTATGTAAACGTAAGTACTAACACCAAACACCAACCCGAGCACAAACCCGAGTGGCTAAAACCGACTACTAGACATTTACCAGCTACCAACTACCCACAAACTTAATTAACTAATTACACACTTACAAACTAGCACAAATATTTGTTGTGGGTTGTGTTTATAGTCAAAAGATATGCATACAAGGCCAGCTTAGCGAAGAATCTCTTCTTCCTGAGCAGGCGTTGAGCATAATAAGCCATTGGCTTAAGACTCAATACTGCAGCAACTGCAAGAGCTACTCTCGCAGCTCTGGTCTAACTTTGGACTGGCTTTGATCACAGTGCTACCCGTAGCATAGACTAACTGTAAACTAAACAACAATATATACACACGACAACAACACCACACGTACAAGGCAAGACCGTAACGCCAACCAAAAGCTAGGCAGCTAAATCCAATTATATCTTTGCTAATTCTATCGAATCTACCAACAGCTGCCTGTTTGCTTGACACCGAGTGTGCTCCATCGGAAGTGTGTCAGGGCGGTCAATGCTTTGACCCCTGTCAGCAACCGCAGGCATGTGGCCAGAATGCCGAATGCCTGATGCTGAGCCATGTGAAACAGTGCCATTGCCCGGAGGGCTTTACTGGCGACGCAGCCAAGGAATGCGTGCGTGTGCCGGTGGCCTGCGATGGTGACTGTGCGCCTGGTTACACCTGCCGCGACTCAATGTGCCTGCCCATCTGTCACAATGATCTGGAGTGCGCCTCCAATGAAAAGTGCCTGCGTGGCAACTGCATGTGTAAGTAGTTTCTAACCGACGAAGTATTCTCCTTTAATTTTCATCTTTCTCTAGTAACCTGCCGTGTCGACAACGACTGCTTCCTGGGCCATGTGTGCCTGCATAACAAGTGCGTCTATGGCTGTCACGTGGATGACGATTGCAGCGCTTCCGAATCCTGTCGCAACGATAAGTGCGTCAATCCCTGCGTTGAGAATCCTTGCGGACCCAACGCCGTATGCTCGGTGTCAAATCATCGCGCCAGCTGCAGTTGTCTGGACAATATGGTGCCCAACCCCACACCCCAGGTGGGTTGTGTGCGAACGCCCCCTCTGGAGTGCCATGAGAACCGCGACTGCAACAATGGGCTGGCCTGTTTTGAGTCCGTTTGTCGTCCACTGTGTGCCGACGATGCCGGCTGCCTGACCAATGAGCGTTGCCAACAGGGTGTCTGCAAGCCGCTCTGCCGCCATGATAACGAGTGTGCCAATGGAGAGCTGTGTCTGGGACTTAACTGCGTCACGGGCTGCCGCTCCGACCAAGGCTGCCCCAATCATTTGGCCTGCATTGGCCAGCAATGCGTAGATCCCTGCTCGGAGCCCACTGCATGCGGCACTAATGCACTTTGCCAGGCCATCGACCATCGAAAGCAATGTAGCTGCCCCGAGGGACTCAGTGGCAATGCCAACGTGGCATGCAAGGCGCCACGCACTGCCTGTGGTCGCAACGAGGACTGCGATGCAAATCAGCTCTGCTATGCAGGCAGTTGCCAGGGAAAATGCCGTAACGATCAGAACTGCCTCTCGGATGAACGCTGTATGCGCGGCACATGTCGCACCGTGTGCAACACGGATAGCGCCTGTGCTCAAGGTCAGATCTGTGAGAATCGCGTATGCCAAACGGGATGCCGCAACGATCTCAGCTGCGCTAGCGAAGAGGCTTGCGTTAATAAGAAGTGCCAAAATCCCTGCCAAGCACCTGGCCAGTGCGGGCAATGCGCTGAATGCCTTGTCATCAATCACGGTGTCCAGTGCCAGTGTCCAGCTTCATTCATTGGCGATGGCCTAACCGGCTGTCAGCTACCGCCCGAGCGTTGTCATCCAGGTTGTGAATGTGACGAAAGCGGCGCCTATTGCGCCGCAAAATGCAGCCGCACTGAGGACTGCGACTGTGGACAGCAGTGCGCACGCGGCAAGTGCCGCAACAAGTGCGGCGCCAAGCGTCAGTGTCCGCTGGGACAGCTGTGCGAGCGCGGTGCCTGCATTGCCGGCTGCAAGTCGAATGGAGACTGTGCTGCTGACCAGAGCTGCCTTAATGGCAAATGCGTTGATCCCTGTGCCGATGACAGGGCCTGTGGTCGCAATGCGCTGTGCACAGTGTCCGAGCATCGTATGCTATGCTACTGCCCTGATGGCTATGAGGGCGAACCAAGCAAGGAGTGTGTACAGTTCGAGTGTCGACAGGATAACGACTGCGAGTCGAGTAAGCGCTGCGATCAGGGCAAGTGTCGGAATCCATGCCTCGAGTTTGGAGCCTGTGGCACAAATGCGCAATGTCGTGTGGTCAATCGTAAAGCCCAATGCTCATGCCCACCAGACTTCTTTGGCAATCCCGCCAGCGAATGTCAGCCACTAGATGGCGGCTGCTCGAACAATCCTTGCGGCGTGAATTCCAAGTGCATTGAGCTACCCGGAGGCTACGAATGTGCCTGCATGGATGGCTGCATGGGCGATGCCCACAAGGGTTGTCTATGCGAAGGTACATTGGTTAATGCTTGTCATGAACAACCCTGCGGTCTAAATGCCGCCTGTCGTGTTCTAAGCAACGATCAGGCCGAATGTTACTGCCCCGAGGACTTCCCCAACGGCGATGCCTATGTGCACTGTAAGTGACTTAATATTTAAAACGGGTTGGTTATAAAAACATACATCCCATGCTTCCAGGCCATTTGACCCCACCAAAAGAGGACTGCCGCACGCGAGGCTGTGATATTGGTGACTGTGTGCGCCAAGGCTATGATTATGTCTGCCAGCAGGGTAAGTGGCCCAAGTCTACATTATTTATAATACCTTTAGTAGCTAGAATACAGCTAATTCTAATAATGTTAGCCAGCGTTTCCGACAAAGTTATCGTTGGTTAATATACTATATTTCATTGGAGTAATCAGTTAGCGTTATTATCGTTTATTGTTGCCGTTATTATTGACATACATATAACTGGAGTTCAGTCAGTAACAAAAACCGATATTGTTGTTATAATATGTATTTGGTTTGATTATCTAGCTATGAGTTGTTTATAAAAACTTTAAAACCAGCTAATTTCACTAATTTAACAGCTTTTACAGCTGCCACAAAAAACTTAATTCAAAGTTCCAGTGTAGTGTGTGTTTTAATAATGATAAATTAAATTAATGAAATTATTAATTAAAAATTTAACAACCTATACACATGTTCCAAGTTTTCAAGTGTAAAAGATTTTTTTAATCAAATCCCCGCGCACAATAGACACACACACACACACACATATATACCCACTAGTACAAGAAACACAAACAAAACACAGCTACACAACTCAAATGCAATTATTTAAAACAGTTTCTTTAAAATAAAAACTAAATAGTTATAATTTCAACACACTTGCTTAAAAGTGAGTGATAGTTTTTAAGGAAGGTTTCCATATGATAATCATATATAAGTATTTTATGACATTCTACCCACCACTGCTAAGATCAACGCATATGGGAGATCGTGGAATGTTGCTGTCGCTATCGCGGTTACCCAATCTGTGCTTAGAATTCATTTATGAAACCCCATTTTTCGCAAAATAACTGCAGCAAAACTTTATATTAATAATATAAGCAAATTTTGATTAACTATACGGAAAACATTAAAAACGACATTTAGTGCATTTTTCAACTTTCGTTTCGTTAAACTTTGGCAGCCCAATTTCATAAAGCTTTAAGGCTTGCGATTATCATTTAGCATTCATTTAGCATATACTCAACGCCTTAGACACATAATTTCGTATAATTGGCTTTTAATAACCCATATTTTGGAGTGTTGCATGTGGCAACACACCCAGCTCCGCGGCATACATCACCTTAGGTTTATGAAATCGTTTAACGCACAGATCAGTAGACAAGTTGGTTCATCTTTAATAAATATCGTATAGTGTTAATATCGAATGCCGCGATAGCGATATGTAGCCCTTAATCACAGCCGAAACCGGGCACTAAAAGTGCAGAAAGAACAACAAACAACAACACTAAATGCAACGCTTATTATAAAGAAATAATTAAAAAAAAAAAAACAATAAATCCTAGACACATCCTTGCTACCCACGGTAAACAAAATATTATCATCGATATCCTTGCTCCCGTTAATCCCATCCTGTGACTCCTATGCTCTATCCGACCGACCCCAAAATGTACCCTATAAAATAAACCAACATTGTTATCCATTATTTTGCCCCCTGCGCCATTCTGTCGTTTCCTTCGCTAAAACAACAAACAAATACAAAAAATTTTACAAATCTATTATTACATTTCTCGAATGAACAAAGTCTCAGATTGGGAACTGTGGACGGGACAATTCTCACACATGGTTCACATATGCTTAAAGTCAATTTTTGTTATTGTCAGTTCAAGTGTACTATAGTACTGAATATAAGTCTCATAAAATCGTATGTATAGATAAATTACAACTACTACTTTTCAATTCATTTCTCAAAGCAAGTCTTACAATATTTGCATTAACCGAAGATAAGGCCGTTCATTTTTGTACAAAACTCCTAAATTACTTGTAAATTTTAAGATCCATGCTCTGATTGCTTCTACCGCCTACATAGCACACTTTAGCTCGTCTATTGGTTGAAAATCGCTTCCGAACAGATGCAAATCTTTAAAAAACAACAACAAAAACTGTAACTAAATTTAACTAACACTGCAAATATATTTTGGTAAATTTGACTAGTCTTTAAGTTGTATATACAGAAATTTGTATATGTGATTAATCACAAATGTACATACATGCGTATACAAATGTGCCGTGTCTTTGCGGCCGTCCAACTAACCCAAAAGAATAAATATAAAACAACCTGTAAATATTTAAATACCAAATTTATCAATTGTGAATTTGAATAACATATCATAAAAAATAAATCCAGTAAATCTACCTAACTACTTTAACGTACTTTTCCAAATTGTACTTATCGATTTTCTACTACTTTCCGCTAATATCGCTTTAGTCAAACGTTGTACCTTCTAGACCTTGCAGTTTGATATATATCATTCGTATGCCTGCGTTCAGTTTTTCTACCTATCTCGCTAATTTCGTCTTATTCTATATCTCTCTTCCTACCTTTATCATGCCTTATTCACTCACCCAATCAATCACCAATAACGTGTCTCTCGTGAGGGCAGAGCGCATGTGTTGGATGTCGTGTAATTTTTACCATAACTCAAGAAATATATGAAAATCTTCGCTTTAGACCAAAGAGATCATTGCTAAAAAAAAGAAAAAAAAACAATAAACATGTCCATATATAAAAATGCAAATAATTGGGCAAATCAAGCGCAAATCTCTCTATCTCTACACCAGTATAAACACACTCGTTATATAATAATTGGTTATTCATCAAGGATTGTAACTATTGCTCACTCGATCTTATTATTATCTATAAGGCTGCTCGCTCGCTCGTTTGCCCGCTGCTCGAAGACTTACCAAATTCATACCAACCAACAAAAGCAATTAATCACCATACCAATCAAATAAAGCAACCTATTATACAATTATATATACATATTTGATAATTTAAGCTTCAAGCTTTTATAGAAGCTTATTAGAAGCAACCTGAAATAATGTGAGATGTTCCCTTCACAGTTCTGCAATTTGATGTTGACATTGACAACAAATCTTAAACAGTGTCTACTAAAACTTTTGCTCCCTACTTTTAAGATCAATAACTGCACCCAACTGAATATAATTTATCTAAAATTTTTTTTCTGATTTCTTTTACAATTTCTTTAGTCTTTTTCTGATAACAATTCGTTAAAGACCCCCAATATATATTTAATTACTTTAACAAATCCTGTGCACAATACCCAAATCCAAACTCAAAACCACAGCAATCCCACTGACATATTTCTGAACACACACCCCCAAACCCCCACCACAAACATAGTACTCAAAACAAAACCAAATCAAACCGAACCAAACAAAAAAAAATCAATCGAAACAACCAACACTGGATTATACTATTAATATATTGATTTGTTTAAGTTTTTCTATTTTTGTTTTTAGAAAATATTAGCATTAAGTTTCTTATCTGACCCCACGTTTGCATACCATTTTGTCTGTTTACACTACGTACCCCTCCCCCACACTTCAACCGAAACACACTCGCTTGTCTGTCTAATTCCAACAACTAAATCTAAATGATTTCGATTTTGCACTCTTACTTAAATGAACTTCAATGTTTCGTAATTTAAACAATGCAAAAAAAAAAAAAAAACAGCAAACAACAAGTACATTTTTTAGGATACCTCTATCGTATATGCCACCGAATAGTTGAGTGATCCCAACGATTAACATAGTATAAACAACCAACAACCTGTCTATCTCTCTCTCTCTCTCTCGTTCTTCGCTGCCGCTGTAACGTTACGTTTTAGACACCGATCAATGCTACTCAGATACGGATTGTCCCAGTGAGAAATCATGCCTGCAAGGACACTGCACCGATCCTTGTACAATGCGTGGCGCGTGTGGCATAAATGCGCTATGTCAGACAGTGCTGCATCGTCCGCGGTGCTCCTGTCCCAGCTGTCACATAGGTCGACCCGAGGTCGAGTGCAAGCCGGATCCGAAATGTGTGCCAGAAGACACAGACCCCAAGACAAAGGAGCAAATACCATGCGCCAGTGATGCCGAGTGTCCAGAAACCTTACAGTGCGGTCAATTCGGCCAATGCACAGATCCTTGCAACAATCCCCTATTTATTTGTGAGAGTAATAAGAAGTGTGAGACACGTCGCCACCAGCCCGTTTGCATATGCAAATCAGGCTTTATTGTCAATGAGTATGGTGAATTGACCTGTGCACCGGATAAGCGCGAATGCTATCGCGATGATGACTGTGCCTCGAATATGGCCTGCACGGATGGCAAGTGTCGAAACCCGTGTATAGTGCCACTGGGCCGTGCCCCTATTTGTGCCGAAAATAAATCATGTGAGGTACAAGATCATAAGCCTGTATGTATTTGCATGCGCGATTGCCAGCCATCGATATCAATATGTTTGCGTGATGCTGGCTGTCCAGCGGGCTTGGCCTGTCGTAATTATCAGTGCGTCGATCCGTGCAAGTTTGCCACGTGCGCATCCAACTCGCCATGCATTGTCGAGGATCATAAGCCGATATGTAAATTCTGCCCAACTGGATTTATAGCCGATGCCAAATACGGATGTCAAAAAGGTAAAGCACAAACGTACTCTCTCTCACAACTCTGTCAAGTGAAAGTACCTTATGTCTCTGTCTCGTTTATCGTTTATCTCTGTTTCCTGCCTCTCACACGCTCTCACCTTTTGCTAGATCTGTCTTATTGTCTGTCCCCTCAACAACAAGCACACACACAAACTATTACTTGGCGAAATATATTGACCGAAGCCAATACTCCAAATTTCGTGCCTTGTCAATTTATTTCCCGATATATTGTGTAAATGTATATAAAAGTGAGGAATTAACAATCTGTTCTCGTATTAAGCTTTCGCCTGACTATATTAGGTTTAAATCAATATCTGAATATGAATTTCGAAAGCTAAACCACGAACCCTATTATCAAATTAGGAATGCTCTTAATGCCCATATAGCTTCAAACCAAAGCGCAATAACAAAATAAGAAAAACTGTTATCAAAATTATTATGATCATTTGTGATCATACCCCCCAATAAGGGGACGAATCAATAATAACAGATAGAAATACAAATAAACTCTTCTGAACATTCACACACGCTCATGCTCACAATGATATTAATCAAATCAATTAATCAAAATGCCTCTTGAAAACTATAAATATCTTAACCCATGACTCTAAATAAACGGTAAATAGATGTAATACTAATGGTATAAAACAAAAATATATATTCAATATGTAGCTAACTAATAGTAAAAAAGAAACGTTTCTAATTTGAATACACCTAACCGTAAAATAATTTGTACTAAAATAATGTACTGAAAGTTTTTTCCACAGCTTCGACTGTACACGAAATATTTAGTTAAAATCTTCAAACATTTAGTAATCCCCAGGTACCCCTGTATATATAGTGCACATTCCTCCTTTGTTGTAGCTATACACTTACCTATTTATATCGAATTAATATGTAAATATTTTAACGCATTGTATTTTTAAAATTTTATATTTTTATTTGAAATATGTACAAAAATACTCAAATCCCAAAATATTGAAAAAAATCAAAAACAAGCAGCTAAGCCAGGTGGCAACTGTTCCACAAATGAAGATTGCAGTGATGCACATCAATGCGGATCGTCTGGTCAATGTATCGATCCCTGTAACATAGCTTGCGTGGGTGCAGTTAAGTGCACAACAAAAGCTCACAAAATTGCGACATGCATTTGCTCTACAAATTCAACAAAAAATATGACTTTAAACTGTTCACATCACAGTACCGAATCGGAATCAAACGAGACGATAACAGACCCAACAACCATTAAGTATACAGTGATGATTTTGGCAAACCAAACAGAAATGCGTACTCGTTATACCGACATAGAAGCTGACAGTGAGACTACTAGCTCATTCGATAGCACAACAGAGTCGTTCAAAACCACGAAACAGTTAGGCATTGTGAATTCGTTGAGTCAAAAAGACATTGTGCAACAGGGTAAAACAGAACAACACAGTACCTCAGAAGCACATACTGAATCAACCACTTTAGACGGTTCCACCAAAACTACACCATTAGTTGAAGGAGAACATAGAACTACAGAAAGACTGACTTTCATTTCAACTGAAAGAACTCTTTCCCCCGTTACTCAAACATCGTCTGCTCCTCAGACAATGGAAACCACATTTCCATCGAGGGAACAGTTTACTTCTTTTCCCACCACAACCCAAAGAACCTCGCCTGGATCGCCTGTTCCTAGTGTCGACGAAGAATCCACAGTTACAACAGAACTAATAACCCAAGAAACTACAGAAACAACTCCAACTAAAAACACAACTTTAGAGACTTCTATTTTACTGACAGAGCTTAGGAGCACTACCACTCCATTAACAATAACTCAGCATGGTGTTATGCCTGAACTGACTACCATTCCAACTCAGAAATATCCGTCAGTTGATTTTCAAACGTCCTCTTCAAATGACATACCGACAACTACCCGAACATCTTTCACTAGCACTTCTCTACCAACTGTCTCTGAGGCATCCACAGTTCTTATAACTCAAACAGAACCGACTAGTCATGAAACTTCGAAAACAACTCAAACTAAAAGAATACCTTCAGAGGCTACCTCGTCAGTGACTGCATCCAGGGAAACTACCACTTCATCAACAATTGCTCAGCATGGAACTATGCCTGGACTGACCACCATTTCGACAGAGAGATATCCGTCAGTTGTTTCTCAAACTAATCAAACAACCATCACTAGTACTACTGTACCAACTGTCTCTAAAGAATCCACAGTTCTAATAACTCACACAGAACCGGCAAGTCTTGAAACTTCATATACTACTGAAACGGGTGTTATACCTTCAGAGGCTACCACCATAGTGACTGCCTCCGGGGAAACTACCACCTCATCAACAATAGCTCAGCATGAAACTATGCATGGACTGACCACTATTTCTACTGAGAGATACCCATCAGCTGTTTCCCAAACTACCGGGACAACCGTCACTAGTACTACTGTACCCACTGTCACAGAAAAATCCACAGTTCTTATAACTCAAACAGAACCGACTAATCTTGAAACTTCGAACACAACTCAAACGGATAGAATACTTTCAGAAGCCACAACCTTAGTGACTGCATCCGGGGAAACCACCACATCATCAACAATAGCTCAGCATAGACCTATGCCTGGACTGACTACCATTCCGACTGAGAGATATCTGCCAGATGTTACTCAAACTACCCAAACAACCATCACTAGTACTACGGTAACAACTGTCTCTGAAGAATCCACAGTACTAGTAACTCAAACAGAACCGACTAGCCTTGAAACTTCAAATACTACTCAAACAGGTAGAATACCTTCAGAAGCTACCACCTTAGTGACTGCATCCGGGGAAACCACCACTTCATCAACAATAGCTCAGCATGGAACTATGCCTGGACAGACTACCATTTCGACAGAGAGATATCCGTCAGTTGTTTCTCAAACTACCCAAACAACTTTCGCTAGTACTACTGTACCAACAGTCACAGAAGAATCCACAGTACTAGTAACGCAAACAGAACCGACAAGCCTTGAAACTTTAAAAACTACTCAAACGGATGGAATACCTTCAGAGGCTACCACCTTAGCGACTGCATCCGGGGAAACCACCACATCATCAACAATAGCTCAGCATGGAACTATGCCTGGACTGACTACCATTCCGACTGAGAGATATCCGTCAGTTGTTTCTCAAACTACCCAAACAACTTTCGCTAGTACTTCTGTACCAACAGTCACAGAAGAATCCACAGTACTAGTAACTCAAACAGAACCGACTAGCCTTGAAACTTCAAATACTACTCAAACAGGTAGAGTACCTTCAGAGGCTACCACCTTCGTGACTGCATCCGGGGAAACCACCACTTCATCAACAATAGCTCAGCATGGAACTATGCCTGGACAGACTACCATTTCGACAGAGAGATATCCGTCAGTTGTTTCTCAAACTACCCAAACAACTTTCGCTAGTACTTCTGTACCAACAGTCACAGTAGAATTCACAGTACAAGTAACGCAAGCAGAACCGACTAGTATTGAAACTTCAAGAACTACTCAAACAGGTAGAGTACCTTCAGAGACTACCACCTTAGTGACTGCATCCGGGGAAACCACCACTTCAACAACAATCGATCAGCATGGAACTATGCCTGGACAGACTACCATTTCGACAGAGAGATATCCGTCAGTTGTTTCTCAAACTACCCAAACAACTTTCCCTAGTACTTCTGTACCAACAGTCACAGAAGAATCAACAGTACTAGTAACGCAAACTGAACCGTCTAGTATTGAAACTTCAAAAACTACTCAAACAGGTAGAGTACCTTCAGAGGCTACCACCTTAGTGACTGCATCCGGGGAAACCACCACATCATCAACAATAGCTCAGCATGGAACTATGCCTGGACTGACTGCTATTCCGACAGAGAGATATCCGCCAGATGATTTTCAAACGTCCTCTTCAAATGACACAACAAGTACCCATGCAGCATTCACAAGCACTGCTGTACCAGCTGTCACAGAAGAATCCACAGTACTAGTAACGCAAACAGAACCGACAAGCCTTGAAACTTCAAATACTACTCAAACAGGTAGAGTACCTTCAGAGGCTACCACCTTCGTGACTGCATCCGGGGAAACCACCACTTCATCAACAAAAGCTCAGCATGGAACTATGCCTGGACTGCCTACTATTCCGACTGAGAGATATCCGTCAGTTGTTTCTCAAACTACCCAAACAACTTTCGCTAGTACTTCTGTACCAACAGTCACAGTAGAATCCACAGTACTAGTAACGCAAACAGAACCGACTAGTATTGAAACTTCAAGAACTACTCAAACAGGTAGAGTACCTTCAGAGACTACCACCTTAGTGACTGCATCCGGGGAAACCACCACTTCAACAACAATCGATCAGCATGGAACTATGCCTGGACAGACAACCATTTCGACAGAGAGATATCCGTCAGTTGTTTCTCAAACTACCCAAACCACTTTCCCTAGTACTTCTGTACCAACAGTCACAGAAGAATCAACAGTACTAGTAACGCAAACAGAACCGTCTAGTATTGAAACTTTAAAAACTACTCAAACGGATGGAATACCTTCAGAGGCTACCACCTTAGCGACTGCATCCGGGGAAACCACCACATCATCAACAATAGCTCAGCATGGAACTATGCCTGGACTGACTACCATTCCGACTGAGAGATATCCGTCAGTTGTTTCTCAAACTACCCAAACAACTTTCGCTAGTACTTCTGTACCAACAGTCACAGAAGAATCCACAGTACTAGTAACTCAAACAGAACCGACTAGCCTTGAAACTTCAAATACTACTCAAACAGGTAGAGTACCTTCAGAGGCTACCACCTTCGTGACTGCATCCGAGGAAACCACCACTTCATCAACAATAGCTCAGCATGGAACTATACCTGGACTGACTGCTATTCCGACAGAGAGATATCCGTCAGTTGATTCTCAAACGTCCTCATCAAATGACATAACGACAACTACCCAAACAGCTTTCACTAGCACTTCTTTACCAGCTATCTCTGAACCATCGACAGTTCTAATAAATCAAACAGAACCGACTAGTCTTGAAGCTTCAAATACTACTCAAACGGATAGAATACTTTCAGAGGCCACCGACGTAGTGACTGCATCTGGGGAAACCACCACATCATCAACAATAGCTCAGCATGGAACTATGCCTGGACTGACTACCATTCCGACAGAGAGATATCCGTCAGTTGATTTCCAAACTACCCAAACAACTTTCGCTAGTACTTCTGTACCAACAGTCACAGAAGAATCCACAGTACTAGTAACTCAAACAGAACCGACTAGCCTTGAAACTTCAAAAACTACTCAAACAGACAAAATACCTTCAGAAGCTACCACCTTAGCGACTGCATCCGGGGAAACCACCACATCATCAACAATAGCTCAGCATGGAACTATGCCTGGACTGACTACCATTCCGACTGAGAGATATCCGTCAGTTGTTTCTCAAACTACCCAAACAATTTTCGCTAAAACTTCTGTACCAACAGTCACAGAAGAATCCACAGTACTAGTAACGCAAACAGAACCGACTAGTATTGAAACTTCAAGAACTACTCAAACAGGTAGAGTACCTTCAGAGACTACCACCTTAGTGACTGCATCCGGGGAAACCACCACTTCAACAACAATCGATCAGCATGGAACTATGCCTGGACAGACTACCATTTCGACAGAGAGATATCGGTCAGTTGTTTCTCAAACTACTCAAACAACTTTCCCTAGTACTTCTGTACCAACAGTCACAGAAGAATTCACAGTTCTAATAACTCAAACAGAACCGACTAATTTTGAAACTACGAAATCTACTCAAACTGAAAGAATACCTTCAGAGGTTTCCACTTTAGGGACTACATCCATGGAAACTACAACTTCATCAGCAATAACTCAGATTGATACTATTCCTGTACTGACTACCATTCCGACTAAGAGATATCCGTCAGTTGTTTCTCAAACTACTCAAACAACTTTCCCTACTACTTCTGTTCCAACAGTTACAGAAGAATTCACAGTTCTAATAACTCAAACAGAACCGACTAACTTTGAAACTACGAAATCTACTCAAACTGAAAGAATACCTTCAGAGGTTTCCACTTTGGGGACTACATCCATGGAAACTACTACTTCATCAGCAATAGGTCAGATTGATACTATTCCTGTACTGACTACCATTCCGACTGAGAGATATCCGTCAGTTGTTTCTCAAACTAACGAAACTGTCATTAGCACTACTGTACCCAGTGTCACAGAAGAATTCACAGTTCTAATAACTCAAACAGAACCGACTAGTCTTTTAACGTCGAAAACTACTCAAACAGACAAAATACCTTCAGAAGCTACCACCTTAGTGACTGCATCCGGGGAAACCACCACATCATCAACAATAGCTCAGCATGGAACTATGCCTGGACTGCCTACCATTCCGACTGAGAGATATCCGTCAGTTGTTTCTCAAACTACCCAAACAACTTTCGCTAGTACTTCTGTACCAACAGTCACAGAAGAATCCACAGTACTAGTAACTCAAACAGAACCGACTAGCCTTGAAACTTCAAATACTACTCAAACAGGTAGAGTACCTTCAGAGGCTACCACCTTCGTGACTGCATCCGAGGAAACCACCACTTCATCAACAATAGCTCAGCATGGAACTATACCTGGACTGACTGCTATTCCGACAGAGAGATATCCGTCAGTTGATTCTCAAACGTCCTCATCAAATGACATAACGACAACTACCCAAACAGCTTTCACTAGCACTTCTTTACCAGCTATCTCTGAACCATCGACAGTTCTAATAAATCAAACAGAACCGACTAGTCTTGAAGCTTCAAATACTACTCAAACGGATAGAATACTTTCAGAGGCCACCGACGTAGTGACTGCATCTGGGGAAACCACCACATCATCAACAATAGCTCAGCATGGAACTATGCCTGGACTGACTACCATTCCGACTGAGAGATATCCGTCAGTTGTTTCTCAAACTACCCAAGCAACTTTCGCTAGTACTTCTGTACCAACAGTCACAGAAGAATCCACAGTACTAGTAACGCAAACAGAACCGACTAGCCTTGAAACTTCAAATACTACTCAAACAGGTGGAATACCTTCAGAAGCTACCACTTTAGTGACTGCATCCGGGGAAACCACCACTTCATCAACAATAGCTCAGCATGGAACTATGCCTGGACTGACTACCATTCCGACTGAGAGATATCCGTCAGTTGTTTCTCAAACTACTCAAACAATTTTCCCTAGTACTTCTGTACCAACAGTCACAGAAGAATTCACAGTACTAGTAACTCAAACAGAACCGACTAGCCTTGAAACTTCAAATACTACTCAAACAGGTAGAGTACCTTCAGAGGCTACCACCTTCGTGACTGCATCCGGGGAAACCACCACTTCATCAACAATAGCTCAGCATGGAACTATGCCTGGACTGCCTACCATTCCGACTGAGAGATATCCGTCAGTTGTTTCTCAAACTACCCAAACAACTTTCGCTAGTACTTCTGTACCAACAGTCACAGAAGAATCCACAGTACTAGTAACTCAAACAGAACCGACTAGCCTTGAAACTTCAAATACTACTCAAACAGGTAGAGTACCTTCAGAGGCTACCACCTTCGTGACTGCATCCGAGGAAACCACCACTTCATCAACAATAGCTCAGCATGGAACTATACCTGGACTGACTGCTATTCCGACAGAGAGATATCCGTCAGTTGATTCTCAAACGTCCTCATCAAATGACATAACGACAACTACCCAAACAGCTTTCACTAGCACTTCTTTACCAGCTATCTCTGAACCATCGACAGTTCTAATAAATCAAACAGAACCGACTAGTCTTGAAGCTTCAAATACTACTCAAACGGATAGAATACTTTCAGAGGCCACCGACGTAGTGACTGCATCTGGGGAAACCACCACATCATCAACAATAGCTCAGCATGGAACTATGCCTGGACTGACTACCATTCCGACTGAGAGATATCCGTCAGTTGTTTCTCAAACTACCCAAACAACTTTCGCTAGTACTTCTGTACCAACAGTCACAGAAGAATCCACAGTGCTAGTAACGCAAACAGAACCGACTAGCCTTGAAACTTCAAATACTACTCAAACAGGTGGAATACCTTCAGAAGCTACCACTTTAGTGACTGCATCCGGGGAAACCACCACTTCATCAACAATAGCTCAGCATGGAACTATGCCTGGACTGACTACCATTCCGACTGAGAGATATCCGTCAGTTGTTTCTCAAACTACTCAAACAATTTTCCCTAGTACTTCTGTACCAACAGTCACAGAAGAATTCACAGTACTAGTAACTCAAACAGAACCGACTAGCCTTGAAACTTCAAATACTACTCAAACAAGTAGAGTACCTTCAGAGGCTACCACCTTCGTGACTGCATCCGGGGAAACCACCACTTCATCAACAATAGCTCAGCATGGAACTATGCCTGGACTGACTACCATTCCGACTGAGAGATATCCGTCAGTTGTTTCTCAAACTACCCAAACAACTTTCGCTAGTACTTCTGTACCAACAGTCACAGAAGAATCCACAGTACTAATAACTCAAACAGAACCGACTAGCCTTGAAACTTCAAATACTACTCAAACAGGTAGAGTACCTTCAGAGGCTACCACCTTCGTGACTGCATCCGGGGAAACCACCACTTCATCAACAATAGCTCAGCATGGAACTATGCCTGGACTGACTACCATTCCGACTGAGAGATATCCGTCAGTTGTGTCTCAAACTACCCAAACAACTTTCGCGAGTACTTCTGTACCAACAGTCACAGAAGAATCCACAGTACAAGTAACGCAAACAGAACCGACTAGTATTGAAACTTCAAAAACTACTCAAACAGGTAGAGTACCTTCAGAGGCTACCACCTTCGTGACTGCATCCGGGGAAACCACCACTTCATCAACAATAGCTCAGCATGGAACTATACCTGGACTGACTGCTATTCCGACAGAGAGATATCCGTCAGTTGATTCTCAAACGTCCTCATCAAATGACATAACGTCAACTACCCAAACAGCTTTCACTAGCACTTCTTTACCAGCTATCTCTGAAGCATCGACAGTTCTAATAACTCAAACAGAACCGACTAGTCTTGAAGCTTCAAATACCACTCAAACTATACCTGGACTGACTGCTATTCCGACAGAGAGATATCCGTCAGTTGATTCTCAAACGTCCTCATCAAATGACATAACGACAACTACCCAAACAGCTTTCACTAGCACTTCTTTACCAGCTATCTCTGAACCATCGACAGTTCTAATAAATCAAACAGAACCGACTAGTCTTGAAGCTTCAAATACTACTCAAACGGATAGAATACTTTCAGAGGCCACCGACGTAGTGACTGCATCTGGGGAAACCACCACATCATCAACAATAGCTCAGCATGGAACTATGCCTGGACTGACTACCATTCCGACTGAGAGATATCCGTCAGTTGTTTCTCAAACTACTCAAACAACTTTCCCTAGTACTTCTGTACCAACAGTCACAGAAGAATTCACAGCTCTAATAACTCAAACAGAACCGACTAATTTTGAAACTACGAAATCTACTCAAACTGAAAGAATACCTTCAGAGGTTTCCACTTTAGGGACTACATCCATGGAAACTACTACTTCATCAGCAATAACTCAGATTGATACTATTCCTGTACTGACTACCATTCCGACTGAGAGATATCCGTCAGTTGTTTCTCAAACTAACGAAACTGTCATTAGTACTACTGTACCCAGTGTCACAAAAGAATCCACAGTTTTAATAGCTCAAACAGAACCGACTAGTCTTGAAACTTCAAAAACTACTCAAACGGATGGAATACCTTCAGAGGCTACCACCTTAACGACTGCTTCTGGGGAAACCACCACGTCATCAACAATAGCTCAGCATGAACCTATGCCTGGACTGACTACCATTCCGACAGAGAGATATCCGTCAGTTGATTTCCAAACTACCCAAACAACTTTCGCTAGTACTTCTGTACCAACAGTCACAGAAGAATCCACAGTACTAGTAACTCAAACAGAACCGACTAGCCTTGAAACTTCAAAAACTACTCAAACAGACAAAATACCTTCAGAAGCTACCACCTTAGCGACTGCATCCGGGGAAACCACCACATCATCAACAATAGCTCAGCATGGAACTATGCCTGGACTGACTACCATTCCGACTGAGAGATATCCGTCAGTTGTTTCTCAAACTACCCAAACAATTTTCGCTAGTACTTCTGTACCAACAGTCACAGAAGAATCCACAGTACTAGTAACGCAAACAGAACCGACTAGTATTGAAACTTCAAGAACTACTCAAACAGGTAGAGTACCTTCAGAGACTACCACCTTAGTGACTGCATCCGGGGAAACCACCACTTCAACAACAATCGATCAGCATGGAACTATGCCTGGACAGACTACCATTTCGACAGAGAGATATCCGTCAGTTGATTTCCAAACTACCCAAACAACTTTCGCTAGTACTTCTGTACCAACAGTCACAGAAGAATCCACAGTACTAGTAACGCAAACAGAACCGACTAGTATTGAAACTTCAAGAACTACTCAAACAGGTAGAGTACCTTCAGAGACTACCACCTTAGTGACTGCATCCGGGGAAACCACCACTTCAACAACAATCGATCAGCATGGAACTATGCCTGGACAGACTACCATTTCGACAGAGAGATATCCGTCACTTGATTTCCAAACTACCCAAACAACTTTCGCTAGTACTTCTGTACCAACAGTCACAGAAGAATCCACAGTACTAGTAACTCAAACAGAACCGACTAGCCTTGAAACTTCAAATACTACTCAAACAGGTAGAGTACCTTCAGAGGCTACCACCTTCGTGACTGCATCCGGGGAAACCACCACGTCATCAACAATAGCTCAGCATGGACCTATGCCTGGACTGACCACCATTCCGACAGAGAGATATCCGTCAGTTGATTTCCAAACAACTTTCGCTAGTTCTTCTGTACCAACAGTCACAGAAGAATCCACAGTACTAGTAATTCAAACAGAACCGACTAGCCTTGAAACTTCAAAAACTACTCAAACAGACAAAATACCTTCAGAAGCTACCACCTTAGCGACTGCATCCGGGGAAACCACCACATCATCAACAATAGCTCAGCATGGAACTATGCCTGGACTGACTACCATTCCGACTGAGAGATATCCGTCAGTTGTTTCTCAAACTGCCCAAACAATTTTCGCTAGTACTTCTGTACCAACAGTCACAGAAGAATCCACAGTACTAGTAACGCAAACAGAACCGACTAGTATTGAAACTTCAAGAACTACTCAAACAGGTAGAGTACCTTCAGAGACTACCACCTTAGTGACTGCATCCGGGGAAACCACCACTTCAACAACAATCGATCAGCATGGAACTATGCCTGGACAGACTACCATTTCGACAGAGAGATATCCGTCAGTTGATTTCCAAACTACCCAAACAACTTTCGCTAGTACTTCTGTACCAACAGTCACAGAAGAATCCACAGTACTAGTAACGCAAACAGA
Organism: Drosophila virilis; assembly: GCF_030788295.1. Lineage (NCBI taxonomy): Eukaryota > Metazoa > Arthropoda > Insecta > Diptera > Drosophilidae > Drosophila > Drosophila virilis. Next base: position 11,393,566 of record NC_091546.1, on the reverse strand, counting down.
ACCGACTAGTATTGAAACTTCAAGAACTACTCAAACAGGTAGAGTACCTTCAGAGACTACCACCTTAGTGACTGCATCCGGGGAAACCACCACTTCAACAACAATCGATCAGCATGGAACTATGCCTGGACAGACTACCATTTCGACAGAGAGATATCCGTCAGTTGATTTCCAAACTACCCAAACAACTTTCGCTAGTACTTCTGTACCAACAGTCACAGAAGAATCCACAGTACTAGTAACTCAAACAGAACCGACTAGCCTTGAAACTTCAAATACTACTCAAACAGGTAGAGTACCTTCAGAGGCTACCACCTTCGTGACTGCATCCGGGGAAACCACCACGTCATCAACAATAGCTCAGCATGGACCTATGCCTGGACTGACCACCATTCCGACAGAGAGATATCCGTCAGTTGATTTCCAAACAACTTTCGCTAGTTCTTCTGTACCAACAGTCACAGAAGAATCCACAGTACTAGTAATTCAAACAGAACCGACTAGCCTTGAAACTTCAAAAACTACTCAAACAGACAAAATACCTTCAGAAGCTACCACCTTAGCGACTGCATCCGGGGAAACCACCACATCATCAACAATAGCTCAGCATGGAACTATGCCTGGACTGACTACCATTCCGACTGAGAGATATCCGTCAGTTGTTTCTCAAAGTAACGAAACCGTCACTAGTACTACGGTACCCACTGTCACAGAAAAATCCACAGTTCTAATAACTCAAACAGAACCGACTACTCTCGAGACTTCAAATACTACTCAAACGGATAGAATACCTTCAGAAGCTACCACCTTAGTTACTGCATCCAAGGAAACTACTGAAGAACCGTCGATTAGCACGATGCCTTTCTTTTATTCATCAATGGGTTATCCGCGCAGCACAACTACTCAAAGCGTTACAGTAACAACTATGTTAGGCTTAGGTTTTCAAGAAACGACACCCATAACGGAAGGTACGCGTATTTATTTTGGTGTGCCAAATACCACAGACATGACTCGAACAGAAGAACACACAACACAACTGTTTTCAACTTGTATCATAACTGACGATTGTTCGGACGATGAGATATGTTTGAAAGCATTCTGCATTAGACCCTGCGAGTATTACAAAAACCTTTGTAATGCTCAGAATTATTCTGTTTGTCGTACATTGAACCACACCGCTATGTGCTATTGTGATACCGACGCAGATGTAAATAAACCCGGTTGCTCTATTAATGCAGGTAACTAAAGCTGTGTTTGTAAATGTTAAGACTTTATATCGATCCACATGTTCCTTAAAAGTGAATGAGTTGCAAAGAACCCCAGGGTTGCGGTAAAGAATCTTATTGGCATCCGAGGCTCCAACTACTTTAATCGCCAATGCATCTGGCAATACGTAGCAGCCAACTTCAATTTGATGTCATATTGTCTTCTTCTTCTTGTTTTTATGGACTTCTTATCATATCTCCTCCCACTTATGCCATAAATGACCAGCCGAACTTGTTGGCTGGCACGTGCATGTTTTATTCTTTTCGTTCTGTCCCTAGCAATTCAATCCCAGTGTTTTCTGTGTGCCAATATGAATGGCATCAAAACGCTTCAAACTCTACTGCATTTGTACTTCTTCCCCCGGCTCTTATCACTGGCTCCTCTGCTGTTATTCGTATATGTATGTATATGCCTGCACTCACCACAATCACCCATCACGAAAACACCACTCGGACTAGCTCTTGAACACTATGTATGTGTTCGCTAATGGAGCAATAAATGTATTCACCAAAGTTTGAATGCCGATTAAGTAGAGATCACTCTTTCTAGTTCTTGTTCTCGTTCATGTTAGTTGCCTGCTTTACGTTTGCCTGCCTGCCTGCTGCAATTACGTGTATCATCAAGCCCTACATCATATTACATCATGTGGAATGTCCTTTGATTCCTTACGGAAAGCGATCGATGTGCATGTTATATGTCAGCGTTGCGATCACATCATATTTGTGTTATATAAGAAAATTTGTGTTGATTTTTGTTGTATTTAGTACATATGTTTGTTTGTATATATTAATACACTTTATAGACAATTTCACATAATCGCGTGCAGTAAGTTACTTATCTTAATATAAAATGATTAATAAATTGTATGGCATGCCAGGTGACAGTACTAATCGGTGTTGTATATGCTAATGCTTTTCTAAGAATGCACTAACCCCAAATATTTAAATATTTTTGCTTGCTTGCCTGCATGTGTATATGTTGTTTTGCAACAGCAACAACAGCTGAACAAAAACATAACAACATTTTATAGTATCTACTTATAAGCTTTATAGTATTAGATGTGCTAGAAGGTGCCTCAAGTGGCAGCATTAGAACACATATTTGAATTATAATAATTTACTAACAGTATTGAAACAAGACAAGAAAAACTACCTATCAAACAGGTTTCTTAAAAAATATAAACACTGAATTAAACATTTTAAAACGAATGTCCTAACCGAAAGCCATTCCTTATACCTCAATTAATGCAAACAATTTACTTTACCATGGAACATGAAATCGCACAAACAGAAATCGGTTGCGCCTCCAGCGACGAATGCCCAACACAACAAGCATGCGTGAATGCTCTTTGCGTGGATCCCTGCGCCTATGAGAATCCATGCGGTCGCAGTGATGATTGTCGCGTTGTTGCTCATCAACCAGTTTGTGCCAACGGTGGGTTTTGTCACAAATTTTGGTGCCATTCAATAAAAACAATGTTTTTATATATTTATATTTTTCGACTTTTAGACTGCGAGTGTCAGCGCAAATCCGATTGTCGGAATGGTTTCGAATGTGATGGTTGTCACTGTCGTGACAGTAAGTACAATGGTATTTAGTCAAAATTATTGGATTGTGTTATTAAATTTAAATATTACAGCAACAGGTCGCACTCCTGGCTGTGAGCACTGCCCACCAGGCGCAAAGTGTGATCCCACAACTGGTGCTTGTATTAAAGGTATGTACGATTTTTCGTTTTTTTTTTTTCAAAATTAAGTGGTGAATTCAGCATTAATCATACTAGGCGACTCCTAAACACTAACAAGTGTAAATATTATATTGTGTATATATTTGTATTATAAAATAACTACCCTTTACCCATGTAAATATGTCTCTCTCCCTAGCTAATGTAACAATAACAACTAGTACTACCAAGAAAACCACAGTGAAACCGAAAACAACAGCACAAACAACAACAACAGCTAACCCAAATACAGGTGATGATATGTTGCCAACCTTAAGCAAGGGTACCACCACTAGCACCACCATCATCACTACTAGCACTGAAACGAGCACAGTCATAGGCGCTACTAACAAAACCAGCACAAGTAAAACCACCATTGAGACTACAACCATCAAGTCGGGGCACACGAAAGGCTATCGGGATGGTGAAAACAATATAACAGATACGCCAACACCAAGACCCGTGATTACAACAACCACACTGACTAGCAAAGATGGTGGCAGGCGCACTACAACCCCAAAAATGAAGACGACTCGACTTGATACCTCAAATGAGATACCAGAGACGACAACTATGACCAGCACAACGCCTTGGCCCACGGAACTACCAACTAGAGCAGGCACAACAACGGAAATCAACGATCTAAACATGGTGTATACAACAACATCTACACCACCACCGAACACCACAGATATTACAGTTATTAACCCATGTACAGTAGATACTAACTGTGCTCCTAACGAGCACTGTAAACTGGGGCGTTGCAAACCCAAAGGTATATACATTCGTCTATACAATTGGCTATGCTATCACTTTCGGTACCCAAAATGTTGTAATATTCTAATTTTATTTCTATTTCTTTTGTATCCTTTTGTAAATATATATACAAATTTCAATAATTTCAATACACATGTATAAGTACCAAAGTGACTAGTGTGCATCTCACATAACCGTAATTTTACAATATTTTAGTTTCCAAAACATGAAAAGAAACCTGACAAAGCTGTAGGATTTATTATTTTTCAAAATTTAATTTACCTGTTCAACTCACTTCACCAATCTTATGATTGCTTTATAAGATAAAATACATATTTTGTTGCAGCTCAACAAAGTTATATTTACGAAAGCCATACATCCTTTTGATGACTCTTGTATAGTTAGGTCAAAGTGCCATTGCACATATAACAAAATATATTAGTATTATATCAGACACATAAATTAGAATAGCATTTCACGACTCAGCTCTTTATAATAGTTAATTATTATAAGAGCTTACTTCTTATGTGAATACTTTACGACAAACCGTCTGCAAAAAAATTAAATTTGAATAATTGCTTTACATTCTGCACATAATATAACGAATACATGATTTTCATACCCTGTACATATGAGAACCCTCCAAAAATAAGTCTAACCTATTTACATTTCAATCATAAGTTAATAAGTCAACATTATTAATAAAAATGTTAACCAAATCAATAATTTCTAACAAGTAGAGCCACCTGGCACGCCTAAAACACCCGAGCCATGCCAATCAAACAATGATTGCATTGAAAGCGAGGCCTGTTACATGGGTTTGTGTCACGATCCCTGCGAATTTGCAAAAATTTGTGCTTCGAGTGCCAAGTGTACAGCAAAGAGTCACCGACCAATTTGCAGCTGTCCGCAGGGTCATGAAGGCAACCCGATGGTCAAGTGTGTACCAACTCAAACTTCAAGTAAGCAACTAATTAATTAACCAACAATTTCATCAATTACATTAAACTTAATACAACTAAGAACAGTTAGAGCGGCCTTTTGAGACTGATAAATTCAATTACTCATCTTGTCTCGTATCTTTCACAGTGGAATGTACGGACAACTCAGATTGCGGAATTACGGAAGCCTGCATCAATGAGCGTTGCCAGCACCCTTGCGACGTGCATGATCCATGTGCCCAGAACGCGGTTTGTATCAATGCCAATCATGCAGCTGATTGCAGTTGCCTGGACGGCTATCAGGGCAACGGTTTTGTCGGTTGCCAGCCAGGTTAGTAGCTATAACCAAAACTTGTTGCACTTTTGCTTTCCTAAAGTTATTCAATGCTAATATGACACAAAATGTTTAATTTCCCAAAATGTCTCTCTCTTTCATACACTGTACAAATTCCCCGTACACCTGTCAACACATGTATAAAATTTGTACCGCCCTGACTCACGTACAAAAAAACACGAATTGAATTATAAATACACGAAAAAAACCGCACCGTAACCTTAACTAAAACCATAGCACGCACCCACGTCTGTCAATACAACGAGGATTGTCCACCCAACAAGCTATGCGATCGCCTTAATCGACGCTGTATTAATCCTTGCCAAGAGGATTCGTGCGGCGAAAACGCCGAGTGTGTTCCGGTTAACCATGGCATCGATTGTCGCTGCTTACCCGGATACCTAGGCAATGCGTATGTTCTATGCCAGCAATCCCAGGGTTGTCGCTCCAATTCCGAGTGTGATGTCAGCCAGGCATGCATTAATGGCAAGTGTATATCGCCTTGTCAGTGTGGTGCTTATGCCCTGTGTGATGTCATCAATCATCGAGGCATTTGCAAGTGCCCACCTGGATATAATGGTAATCCAGAGGTGGGTTGCAGTCCACCGCAGAATCCATGCGATCCCAACCCATGCGGTCTGAATGCGCAGTGTGAGTTGGACAACGGAAATCCCATATGCTTCTGCCCCAAAGGACTTACGGGTAACCCGTTCAAGAATTGCAGTAAGTATCTTTTGAGTTTCTTTAATTAAAAACAAATGTAAACCATCGCTAAATCGCAGTTCCTGAGGGCGATGAATGCACACCCAATCCTTGTGGTCCCAACTCTGGTTGTCGTCGCGTCAACGGTGCTCCAGTTTGCTTCTGTTTGCCAGAATATGAAGGTCAACCTCCACTCATAGCTTGTGAGTTACCCTCAAATCCATGCGAGCCCTCTCCGTGCGGGCCCAACACGCAGTGTGCAGTACTGAGCAACGGATTCTCCAAATGCACCTGCCTCCCAGGCTATGTGGAAAGTCCAAACACCATACGCGGCTGCGTGGAGCCAATCAATCCCTGTGAGCCTAATCCGTGTGGTACAGGTGCCATCTGCGACTCATCCCGCCAGCCTGTCTGCTACTGTCCGGACAACAAGATTGGAAATCCGTTCAGAATTTGCGAGAAGCCAGCGGTCTCTGTTGAACTGTGTCAGCCCGGTCCATGTGGTCGCAATGCTGACTGCTATGTGGCCGGAAATCGCGAGGAATGCTTTTGCCGTTCGGGCTACGTTGGAGATGCTTACCAGGGCTGTATGGAACCAAGTCGCACTGTGTGTGATCCTAATCCCTGCGGACCCAATGCCAACTGCGTTGTAGCTGGTAATGGTCAAACAGCTTGTGTGTGCCCTGAAGGTTTGTCTGGCGATCCAACATCCGACGCCGGCTGCCATGGCTACGAATGTCAAGTGGATGCCGACTGTCCCCATAACAAGGCCTGTATGGGCTTCCATTGCTACGATCCCTGCCCTGGTGCCTGCGGTCAAGGGGCCAATTGCCGCGTGGAACAGCATCATCCAGTTTGTTCTTGCAATGCTGGCTTAACCGGCAATCCTGGTGTGCGCTGCTTTGCCTTGGATTTGCCAAAGGCCAGCCCCTGTGTGCCTAGTCCATGCGGTTTGAACAGCGAGTGCAAATTGCTAAATAACCGCGCTGTCTGCTCATGCTTACCTGGATATCTCGGCGATCCTCAGACCGGCTGTCAGCCGGAATGCGATATTAACTCGGACTGCGGGGAGTTACAATCCTGCATAAATCATAAGTGCGTGGATCCGTGTGCTGGTACCATCTGCGGTATTAATGCTATTTGCAATGTGCGTCAGCATACACCTGTTTGCCATTGCCTCGATGGCTTCGCTGGAGATGCCTTCCTGCAGTGTGTGCCTGTTGGTATTTTGAAGAACATCTCACGTGATCCTTGTGCACCCTCGCCTTGTGGACCAAATGACGTGTGCTCCGTATTTGGCGATGGTGTCGCACTATGTGATCCTTGCTTTGGACCCAATGCTCAGCAGAATCCCCGCTGTAGACCAGAATGTATTGCGAACTCCGACTGTCCGTTTGATCGTGCATGCTTGGGTCAACGATGTTTGGATCCCTGCCCCGGCTCCTGTGGACGCAACGCTATTTGCAACGTGTACGAGCATAACCCAGTATGTGCTTGCCCTAACGGACTCTATGGCAATCCCTACGAACAATGTGCGCCACCCTCGCCAATTGTACCAACACCTTCGGCTAGTTGTGCTAAGCTGCAGTGTGGTCCCAATGCCGACTGCAAACGCCAAAGTGGTGGTTTGGCATGCGTCTGTCGCAAGGGTTACTTTGGAAATCCCTACTTTGGCTGTCGACCCGAGTGCGTGCTCAACAGTGACTGTTCTGCGGACAAATCTTGTATGAACTCCAAGTGTGTGGACGCTTGTGTCGGAGTCTGTGGCGTCAATGCCGTGTGTCGGGTCGTCAACCATGCACCAGTTTGTGTGTGCGCCGAGGGTTATAGTGGTGATGCCTTCGTGGCATGCAATCCATATTACTTGCCACCGGTGCTACCGCCTACCGATCGTCGTAATCCGTGCGAGCCCTCGCCTTGTGGCCCGAACTCGCGTTGCTTGGCTTCAGCTGACGGTTATGCCGCTTGCTCCTGTCTACCCAATTTCAAGGGTGCTCCACCAGTTTGCCAGCCAGAGTGCGTGGTCAGCTCAGAATGTGCACCTAACCAGGCGTGCATCAATCAACGCTGCGCCGATCCTTGCCCAGGCACTTGCGGCATTGGTGCGAGGTGTGAAGTTCTGAATCATAATCCGATTTGCTCATGTGAGGCACTCTTTGAGGGTGATCCATTCGTGTCTTGCTCGCGCGTGCCTGAACCGCCACCAGATGGCAAATCACCAGCAAATCCTTGCGTACCATCGCCGTGCGGTCCCAACTCCATATGCCAGATTAAACAGAACCGACCAGTGTGCTCGTGCGTTGCCAATTATATAGGCAGTCCCCCATACTGCCGACCCGAGTGCACGCTAAGCAGTGAATGCCCCACCGATAAGGCATGCATACAGGAAAAATGTCAAAATCCATGCGCCAACACTTGTGGACACAATGCCCGCTGCACGGTAGTTGCGCACTCAGCTCATTGCAGCTGCGACGCAGGATACGAAGGCGACGCCTTCGTGGGCTGCTCAAAGGTCATAGAACAGAGTGAGTTAAAAATTTAATTTTTAATGGTTATACGTAATTATCTTTATTAATCAACCACAGAACCACACGATCATATCAATCCCTGTTATCCAAATCCGTGCGCAGAGAATGCAGTGTGCACACCGCATAATGACGCCGCTCGGTGCAGCTGCATTGAGCCCTACTTTGGGGATCCATACAACACCGGCTGTCGGCCAGAATGTATTTATAACTCCGAATGTCCATCGTCTTTGGCCTGCATTAAGCAGCACTGTCGAAATCCTTGCACAGGCGCATGCGGTCCCAATGCCGAGTGCGGCGTGATCAACCATTTGCCCACTTGCAGTTGCACGCATGGCTTCGAGGGCGATCCCTTCGTAGGCTGCAAACGCACTCCCATTGGACCCGTCAGCGTGTGTGAGCCCAACCCTTGTGGACCAAATAGTATATGCCGCACAGTTGAGGGTCATCCAACATGTAGTTGTCAAGTTGGTTACTTTGGCGCACCACCCACATGCCGCCCGGAGTGTGTAGTTAGCTCTGAGTGTGCTCAGCATTTGGCATGTATTAATCAAAAGTGCGCCGATCCATGCAGTGGCACATGCGGCTTCAATGCCAAATGTCAAGTTAACAATCACAATCCCATCTGTACTTGCCCAAATGAATATGTAGGAGATCCATTCGAACAATGTGTTCCTAAACGTAAGTAATGGAAACCAAACCACTTTCAAGTCAACTTTTTCTCAACTTATGATTCTTATTACAGCGCCTGAATCACGACCCGCTGTCAATCCCTGCCTACCAAATCCTTGTGGGCCAAATGCCATGTGCCGTGATGTAAACAATCGTGCAGAGTGCTCTTGCTTAGAGGGCATGTTCGGTGCACCACCCAACTGCCGACCCGAATGCGTTATTAATCAGGACTGCCCCTCGAATCGCGCCTGCATACGCCAGCGCTGCGAAGATCCTTGCATTGGCACTTGCGGCTTCAATGCGTTGTGTAATACCCAGCATCATCAGCCCAAGTGCAGTTGTCTTGACGGTTACGAAGGCGATCCGTACACGGGTTGCAATATGCATCAAAGTGAGTACATCTTATTTTACTATTTGCAATCCATTCGAAGCGGTTGGTTGCATTACTGTGATGTAACCCAACCGCCCATTTGCCTGGTTAATGTTAAATGTTTTTTTCAGTGGTATTATAGACTAAGGGCTTATGGGTCTCATTTCATGCATGTTCTTTGTATTGTGTACATATCCTTTCATCACTCTTTCATCTACCTTTACCTTGTACCCACAAAGATTTGAACATGAAACTTAGAAACACTACTAGGCTTTTTCTATGCTTTAAAGAGTTTCAGAGATTTGAATGTGCTTATGGCAAAGAATCAAAAATGTATCATGTATGCAGATACCAGTTATTTTAAAAGTCTTAATTTGGATAAAGTTGATTTTAAATGAATATTAAAAACAAAGTGCAATATATTTTTAATATATTGCATTTTATTTAATGTAGAATAATAAATTTGTAGACCTGGGTACAGGGTATTATCTACACCTCAACACTCTCGCCTAGATAATTTCTAGCTATTTGTTATGTATGTCAATGTCTAGCTTGTAAGTCTATTCTGTATATTTATCTATATCTTTAATTTGTTATATGCATCATCAACCTGCTTGCTATTTCTATGCCATGTCCATGTTTATACCAGTTGTGGTGCCCGATGTACCCTCTGATCCATGCTATCCATCGCCATGTGGTGCAAATGCCATTTGTCGCGAACGCAACGGTGCTGGCTCATGCAGCTGCATTCAAAATTATTTTGGTGATCCATACATTAATTGCCAACCCGAGTGTGTGCAAAACAGCGACTGCCCCGGTAGCAAGGCTTGTATCAATATGAAGTGTCGTGATCCCTGTGCGAATGCGTGCGGTTTTAATGCGGTTTGTCGCGTTACTCATCATCAACCCGTTTGCAGTTGTGAGCCAGGTTTTACAGGAAATCCATTACGCGCCTGCGTGGAGCGACCCACAAGTATGCACTCCTAACAGAGCGATATAGAGTCTCTGATTAAACTATGATCTCACATTGCTGATTGTAGATATGTACCTGCCATTGCCCAAAGATCCATGCAGACCGTCCCCCTGCGGCCTCTTTAGCACCTGTCATGTTGTTGGGAGTCGTCCAGTCTGCGCTTGCCTGCCAGATTATATGGGCAACCCACCCAACTGCAAGCCGGAGTGTTTGACAAGTGCAGAGTGTACCTCAGATAGGGCCTGCATTAATCAGAGATGCCGCGATCCCTGCCCCGGCACCTGTGGCTACAATGCGCGCTGCCGGACATCGAATCATTCGCCCATCTGCAGCTGCTATGATGGTTATACTGGTGATCCATTCCATCAGTGTGTGCCCGAGCAAAGTATGTCTTCCATAGGCCCCTTGTTAGACAGCATCACTTAATATATTTCAACCTTGCCATGCTTGTAGAGCCAGCACCCATTCCCGATCCCATACAACCGGTAAATCCCTGCGTGCCTTCGCCCTGTGGCCCTAACTCACAGTGCCAAGTCGCAAGTAGCGGTGCCGTCTGCGCCTGTCTCAACAACTACATCGGACGTCCTCCTGCATGCCGGCCCGAATGCAGCATTAATTCTGAGTGCCCGGCTCGTATGGCCTGCATGAATGCACGCTGCGCCGATCCATGCATTGGTTCCTGTGGCAATAACGCGATCTGCCATGTCAGCTTCCATGCGCCCGTGTGTATGTGCCAGCAAGGCTACACAGGAGATCCATTTTCCGGCTGCTACAAAATCTTAGAAAGTACGTCCCGTTCTTTAAACACACTTTCCCCGAACCTTTTATGTCAATGCACTCATTCATGTTGTCTGTTAACTACACAGCACCCGTAGAAACCACACAACCCTGTCGACCCAGCCCTTGTGGTCTGAACGCTCTTTGTGAGGAGCGTACTCAAGCTGCAGCCTGCAAATGTTTGCCCGAATACTTTGGCGATCCGTACGTCGAGTGCCGACCCGAGTGTGTGATCAACTCGGATTGCCCCAAAACGCGCGCCTGTGTCAACCAGAAGTGCGTTGACCCATGTCCGGGTATGTGCGGCCATAGTGCGCTATGTGCCGTATTTAACCACGCGCCCAACTGCGAATGTCTGCCAGGCTATACAGGAAATCCCATAGTGGGCTGTCATTTAGTACCCGAATCGCCACGATGTAAGACTGACCTCATACGTTAGAAGCACGTTTAGAACAATCCTAATTAATAGCGCACTCTTTAATGTGTCTAGATCCCGATCCTATTGTACCCGAAAATCCATGTCAACCCTCACCATGCGGTTTATATAGCAACTGCCGCGCACTCAACGGTCATGCAGTTTGCTCATGCATTCCAAATTATGTGGGCGCACCACCTAACTGCCGGCCCGAATGCATGAGCAGTTCGGAATGCAGCCAGGACAAGTCCTGCATTAACGAGCGCTGCAAAGATCCTTGCCCTGGCACATGCGGGAACGATGCGCTATGTCGCGTCGTAAATCACAATCCCATTTGCTCCTGCATCCCTGGCTACAGTGGTGATCCTTTCGTACGCTGCCTACTCGAAGAAAGTAAGAAAACATCGTTGCATCCTTTCATAAAATACAAGCTTGCCTCGGCTCGCTTGCCTCATTTCATCTCATGCGAAGAATCATATCTGCCAACCATACTATATATATATCTATAAATCTTTCTTTCCTTTATGTACAATTTGATATGGCTTTTTGTGGTGCATGCTGTTATCATATATGGTGTATTGGTAAATGTAGAACGCCCCATCATAAGCAATCCCATCGATCCGTGTGTGCCTTCGCCATGCGGACCCAACTCGCAGTGTAGGGTGTCGGCGGCTAATGAGCAGCCCGTCTGCTCATGCTTGCAACATTATGTGGGTAGGGCCCCAAATTGTCGGCCCGAGTGTACCTCGAACTCCGAGTGTGCTGGGAACTTAGCCTGCATCAATCTACGCTGCCAGGACCCCTGCGTGGGCACCTGCGGCATTCAAACAACCTGCCTTGTAAATAATCATAGACCAATTTGCCGTTGCCTCGATGGCTACATCGGCGATCCATTCTCTGAGTGTAGTCCACAAAGTAAGAGTTTAACGCGCTGTGAAGAGCCAATTCCTTATGTTAAATCTATGCATTTTCCCAGTTATCATACCGCCCGAAATTGCTGAACCCTGTAATCCCAGTCCTTGTGGAGTCAATGCTCTTTGTAAAGAACGGAACGGCGTCGGCTCCTGCACCTGCCTGCCTGAATATAGTGGCGACCCATACACAGAGTGTCGTCCGGAGTGTGTGCTTAACAGCGACTGTTCCAAAAATCGTGCCTGCCTTAATAACAAGTGCCGAGATCCCTGTCCAGGCGTATGCGGCATTGCCGCCGAGTGTCACGTCATCAATCACTCGCCCAGCTGTAGTTGTCCATCCGGTTATACGGGCAATCCGTCACAGTACTGCCGTGAAATACCCAAATGTAGAGTATTCCTAAAAAAATCGGATAAAATCGGTCTAGTAATATTTCACCCCAATTTTGTAGTGGCGCCACCTGTGCAACCGTGTCAACCATCACCATGCGGTCCCTATAGCCAGTGCCGCGAGGTGAATGGTCATGCAGTCTGCTCGTGCATTGCTAATTATATTGGTGCACCGCCTGCCTGTCGTCCCGAGTGCTCGGTTAGCTCCGAATGCTCGCAAGACAAGGCGTGCATTAATCTGCGCTGTGTAGACCCATGTCCAGGCACTTGCGGTAATGAAGCCGTATGTAAGGTGACCAACCACAATCCTATTTGCTCCTGCCCAGCTGGCTATAGTGGCGATCCGTTTGTGCGTTGCGCACCTTGGCAGCAAGAGCCCGAAGCTCCCAAATCCAATGAGAATCCTTGCGTACCAAGTCCCTGCGGTCCAAACTCGCAATGTCGCGTGGTTGGCGAAACGGGCGTCTGTTCATGCTTGCCCAACTATATTGGACGTGCACCAAATTGTCGCCCGGAATGCACACAAAACTCGGAATGCCCCAGTAATCTGGCTTGTATCAACGAGCGTTGCAAGGATCCATGTCCCGGCTCATGCGGCTTTAACGCTTTTTGCAACGTGGTGAACCACTCGCCAGTTTGCACCTGCGAAAGCGGCTACTCGGGCGATCCATTTGCTGGCTGCAACCCGCAACGTAAGCCTTTAGCTCCGTCGAGTTCTCCCAGAGAGAAGATCTAATTTCTTGTCTGCTATGTATGACCCTTAGCTATCGCCACGCCTGAAGAACGTTTAACACCCTGCGTACCTACACCTTGCGGTCCGAATGCGGAGTGTCGAGAGCGCAATGGGGCTGGCTCCTGTACGTGCCTACCAGAATATTTTGGTGATCCGTACAGTGGCTGCCGTCCGGAGTGCGTAGTGAACAGCGACTGCGCACGTGAAAGATCTTGCATCAATCAGAAATGCGTTGACCCTTGTCCGGGTGTTTGTGGCTTAAACGCGGAGTGTCGCGTGTCTAATCACTTGCCCAGCTGCCTCTGCTTAGCTGGTTATACTGGAAACCCATCGAGTGCATGCCGCGAAATACCACAACTACCTGAACCACGTAGGTTTACAAACCAACTAAGGATCTTGCGCACAACTTACATCTTACTCTTTACCATTCCTAGCTGTTATCAATGAAAATCCTTGCGTGCCTTCACCCTGCGGTCCGTACAGTCAATGTCGCGAAATAAACAACCATGCCGTCTGCTCCTGTCAGCCCGGTTTCATTGGCTCTGCGCCCAACTGTAGACCCGAATGCATTGTTAGCTCGGATTGCGCACAAGATCTTAACTGTCAGAATCAGAAGTGCGTCGATCCATGCCCCGGCACTTGCGGCATTGAAGCGCGTTGCCAGGTTATTAACCACTATCCTGCATGTTCCTGTGCCCCAGGCTATACTGGAGATCCCTTCAATCGATGCACTCGCGTTCTATGTAAGCATGAGTAGCACAAGCTGATGCTTAAGCCAGTTGGACAGTGAGGGATAGGGTTGAAGTTAAATTTGTGTATAATCCTGTCCAGCTGGCGGAGGCTATCTGTTTATTTCCTGCATGTATATAAATCCTTCACCTTAATGTTCTTTATTTTTTCTAATTTATGTTTTTATTTTATGTACACTCTACCAATTTTACTCTACACTATCTGAATTTCCCAACTATACTATGTATGTGTGTAAATGTGTTTGTGCTTCCACCTACTTCAACTATCTGGCTTGGCTTGGCTATGTAGTGGAACCAACACCCAAAGAATCTGGTAATCCCTGTGTGCCCTCACCCTGCGGACCAAACTCCAAATGCGTCGATGTGCACGGTTCACCTGCATGCTCCTGCCTACCCGACTATCTCGGACGGCCACCCAACTGCCGACCCGAGTGCATGTCTAGTCCCGATTGTCCAGCCAACTTGGCCTGTGTTAATCAGCGCTGTGCTAACCCATGTATCGGTGCATGCGGGATACACTCACAGTGTACTGTTATCAAGCATAACCCGAACTGTCAATGCGAGCCTGGTTATACCGGAGATCCCTTCTCAGGCTGTGCTATTATACAACAAAGTATAAATCATTCTAGTCCTTATGCAACCCATATCTCTAATATACATTTACATTATTTTGTCCACATTTACTTACTACAGTCACGCCAACGGAAGCTCCTCGTAATCCATGTAATCCAAGCCCATGTGGTGCCAATGCTATCTGTCGTGAACGCAACGGTGCGGGCTCCTGTGCATGCTTGCCTGAGTACTTTGGTGATCCGTACAGTGGTTGTCGACCGGAATGTGTACAAAATGCCGATTGCGATCGATCACGTGCCTGCATCAACAACAAATGCCAGGATCCCTGCCCCGGTGCCTGTGGCATCAATGCTGAATGTCGCGTATTAAACCATGCACCCAATTGCATGTGCTTCGATGGTTACACAGGCGATCCACATCGTTCGTGCGCACTTACTGAAGTCGTAACCCGCCGTCCGGAGAATCCTTGTCAGCCGTCACCATGTGGACCCAATAGTCAGTGTCATGAAACTAACAGCCATGCGGTATGCAGTTGCCTGGAAGGTTACATTGGAGCACCACCCAGTTGTAAGCCTGAGTGTGTAGTCAGCTCTGAGTGCGCACAAAATCGTGCCTGTATCAATCAGAAATGCGCCGATCCCTGTCGCGGCGCTTGCGGAGATAATGCCAAATGCCAAGTGGTTAACCACAACCCCATCTGCAGCTGCGTGCCAGGCATGACCGGTGACCCAATCTCGGGATGTGTGACTGATGTGGGTAAAAGTACCGAGAATCCATGTGTACCCTCACCTTGTGGTCCGAACTCAATTTGCCGTGAGATTGGACAGCAGGCAGCCTGCTCCTGCCAGGCGAACTATATTGGACGTCCGCCCAGCTGTCGACCAGAGTGCACTAACAACGATGAATGTCAAAATCATCTGTCCTGTCAACAGGAACGTTGCATTGATCCTTGTCCCGGCTCATGTGGCAGCAACGCCGTATGTCAGGTTGTCCAACACAATGCGGTTTGCTCCTGCGCCGATGGCTACGAGGGTGATCCTCTTTTTGGTTGTCAGCTCATTGCTCCAGTACTGCCTACTCAACCACCCACATCACCCTGCGAGCCCTCGCCCTGTGGTCCACACGCAGAGTGCCGAGAGCGCAATGGTGCCGGCGCCTGCTATTGTCACGATGGTTTTGAGGGCAATCCCTACGATGCTCAACGAGGATGCCGTCGCGAATGCGAAGCCAACGATGACTGTAGTCTAGCACAGGCATGCGTGCGCTTTAAATGCATTGATCCGTGCGCTAACATGTGCGGAGAGTATGCCATATGTACCGTAGATAACCATGTGCCCACCTGCAATTGCCCGGCGGGCTATAGCGGTGATCCGTTCTTTAGCTGTCGACCAGTACCGGTTACACCTCCGCCACCAGTAAATCCCTGCGTACCATCGCCATGCGGCCCGAACAGCAATTGCCGCAGTATCAACAACCAAGCGGTGTGCTCTTGCCAATCAGGCTTTATCAGCCAACCACCAAACTGCCGACCCGAGTGCGTTGTCAGCGCAGAATGCGCCTCAGAGCGTGCCTGTGTAAACAATAAGTGCGTAGATCCCTGCCTCCACACGTGCGGAATACGTGCCATCTGCAGCACGAAGAACCACAGCCCTATTTGCTCATGTCCACGCGGTATGACTGGTGATCCATTCGTGCAATGTTCCAAAATACGTAAGTATTCAACGGATTCGATGAAAATTCTTAAAACTAACAGTTGATTCTTTGCAGCGATTACGCACGATGTGACCACACCTGAACCGCCTGCACCTTCCTGTGTGCCCTCACCTTGCGGCCCTAACTCTAAGTGCCAAGTTGTTGGCGGTAGTCCGGCCTGCTCTTGCCTACCAGACTTTATTGGCGCTCCGCCGCGTTGTAGACCTGAGTGTGTGCTGAACTCGGAATGTGGATCCACTGAGGCGTGTATCAATCAGAAGTGTCGCGACCCTTGCCCAGGCTCCTGCGGATTTGAGGCCAAATGTCATGTACTTAATCATCTACCAATTTGCAACTGCATCGACGGCTTCACTGGTGATCCGTTTGTACGCTGCAGTAAACTGCCAGAAGTAAAGGTTGTACCGCGACCCGATGATCCATGCAGTCCCAACCCCTGTGGACCGAATGCCGACTGCTTTAGCGGTGAGTGTCGCTGTCAGAACAATTATCAGGGTAATCCCTACGAGGGTTGTCGCCCTGAATGCACACTGTCTGCGGATTGTTCCCGGGATAAGGCTTGCATGCGCAACAAATGCGTGGATCCCTGCCCAGGAACCTGTGGCAATAATGCTGTCTGCGAGGTTATGAATCACATACCCGTATGCTCATGCCAACAAGGCTATGAGGGTGATCCGTTCACCAACTGCCGTCCAAAAACTATTGAAGCTACGCCAGAGGTCAAGGCCTGCTCGCCCTCACCCTGTGGTGCTAATAGTCAGTGTCGCGATGTTAATGGACATGCGGTCTGCTCATGCCTGGAAGGCTTCATTGGAGCACCACCTCAATGCCGACCTGAATGCGTCGTGTCTAGCGAGTGCTCAGCAGTGCAAGCGTGTGTCAACCGGAAGTGCGTAGATCCCTGCGCTGGAGCATGTGGCATTGAAGCACGCTGTGAGGTTATCAATCACAGTCCTATATGTGGCTGTCCGCCAGGCACTACTGGTGATCCATTTAAGGGGTGCACTGAAATACCCACACAAAAGGACGTAGATCAAGAGCAACCTCCAAGCGATCCATGCGTGCCATCCCCCTGCGGACCCAACTCAATATGTAAAGCCGATGATAAGGGACCTGTATGCCAATGTCTTCCCGAGTATTTTGGATCACCCCCCAACTGCCGTGTAGAATGCATCATCAATCCAGATTGCCCCTCCACACAGGCCTGCATAAACAACAAGTGTCGCGATCCCTGTCCAGGCTCCTGTGGCACTAATTCCGAGTGCCGCGTTATCGGCCACTCCGTTTCCTGCTCATGCCCGCCTGGCTATGCCGGCAATGCTTTTGTACAGTGCGTGTTGCAGCGTGAGGAGCAGCCGAAGCCTTGTGAGCCTTCACCATGTGGTGCCAATGCCGAATGCATCGAGCGCAATGGCGCCGCAGCCTGCAAGTGTATTGACGAGTATCAGGGCAATCCCTATGATGGCTGTCGACCAGAGTGCGTGCTTAGCTCAGACTGTCCCACGGACAAGGCTTGCATAAGGAATAAATGCCAAGATCCCTGCCCCGGCATTTGCGGATCAAACGCTCAATGCTACGCGCTCAACCATGTGCCAAATTGCGTTTGCAACGATGGATACACTGGCGATCCGTTCTCCAATTGTCGACGCGTCGAAGCAACAATACCAGCACCAGTCGGTGACCCGTGCAAACCTTCGCCTTGCGGCCCTAATAGCAAGTGCCGTTTATCCAATGGCTTGGCCGTATGCTCCTGCTTGGAGACATTTATTGGCGCACCGCCCAATTGTAAACCGGAGTGTACAGTAAATGCCGAGTGTCCACAGAATAAGGCGTGTCATAAATTCCGCTGCGCCAATCCGTGCGCCGGCACTTGCGGCATCAATGCCAAGTGTGAGGTGATCAACCATAATCCCATCTGCAGCTGTCCACAAGACATGACTGGTGATCCGTTCGCTCGCTGCTATCCAGCACCTGAACTTGCCGAGCCCAAGGACACCCCCAAGGAAAAGAATCCATGCCAACCTTCACCCTGCGGCCTCTATTCGGAGTGCCGTGTGCGCGGCGACCAGGCATCCTGCTCATGTCTGCCAAACTACATTGGAGCACCTCCCAACTGCCGGCCAGAGTGCATTGTGAATACAGATTGCGCCTCAGATCGTGCCTGCATTGCAGAAAAGTGCCGCAATCCCTGTGAAGGCTCCTGCGGCATCAACTCTGAGTGCCGTATACAAAATCATCTGGCTATATGCACGTGCCGCGATGGCTTTACTGGTGACCCGTTTGTGCAATGTGTTGAGGTTGTTGAAAAAACCACACAGCCACAAATACCATCACAGGATCCCTGTGACCCTTGCGGTGCCAACGCCGAATGCCGCAACGGCATTTGCAGCTGCCTGCCTGAATACCAGGGTGATCCATATAGCGGCTGTCGTCCAGAATGCACACTCAGTACCGATTGCTCACCAAACAAAGCTTGCCTGAACAAAAAATGTGTCGATCCATGCCCCGGCACCTGTGGCCAGAACTCACAATGTGATGTCTCAAATCACATACCTATATGTAGCTGTTTGCAAGGGTACACGGGTGATCCATTTGTCCACTGTCGCCAAGAGACTCCTGTGGCCAAGGATCCATGCCAACCAAATCCGTGCGGACCCAATAGTTTATGCCATGTCTCTGCCCAGGGTGCTGTTTGTGCCTGCCAGCCGGGCATGTTGGGCTCACCACCGGCGTGCAAGCCCGAATGCATTGTTAGCTCAGAGTGTTCGCTACAAACAGCTTGCATACAGAAGAAGTGCGTTGATCCCTGTCCAGGGGCTTGCGGCCAGTTTGCGCGCTGCCAAGTGATTAATCATAATCCGTCTTGCTCTTGCAATACGGGCTATACGGGTGATCCATTCACGCGCTGCTACCAGGAAGAACGCAAACCCACGCCAGTGAGTCCGAGCAATCCTTGCGTACCACCACCATGTGGACCGAATTCGGAGTGCAAGGAGCTGAATGGAAATCCAGCTTGCTCGTGCGCAGCTACATTTATTGGCACTCCGCCAAACTGCCGACCGGAGTGCACCATCAATCCAGAATGTTCACCAACTAAGGCATGCATACGGCAGAAGTGTGCCGACCCTTGTGTGGGCGCCTGCGGATTTAATGCCCGCTGCAACGTGGCCAATCATCAACCCATTTGCACATGCGATGTAGGCTACACTGGAGATCCTTTCACGGGCTGCCAACCGGAACAAGGTAGGAAACCGTTTTTATTTACTACACACACAATATAGTTGTTAGGTCAAGGCGTAAACTTGCTTGGTTTTGGTTGTTTTAATGGACGTTCATCGCCCACCTGCTTAATAGTCACAGCTTTACTGAAGATTTACTGCAATTACACGTATTCGCAACTGTTTACGCCTTAATAGAGAAATCTGAATGTGAAACTGACACCCACCCAGTGCTTATTAAAATAAATCATATCTTATACAAATATTGTTATTATAATCTCCCCTGATCTCAAGTGATACATGTTCCTCCCATATGACCCATCAGTTTCACATTCGTTAAATGCGCAATAGAATTATTAGCAAAGGTGTTGTTGATGTGTTTAGTGATGCACATAGAGTTGTTTCAATTACAGTGATTGTTTGGTTTAAGTTTTTTTCTAAATAAAACAAAGTAAAATTATAGAGCCTGTAATATAAATATAATTTGTCCGTCATTCTTGATTTTTTACCGCCTATATGATTAAAGAAATTTAGGAAGTAAGAGGCATATAAAGAATATCAAATATCATAACCAATTAAATTAATTAATGGGTAATATATATAGGTTCGACTGATTTTTATTTCTCTTAAAATTTGTAATTTATCAAAAAAAAATATATATATATTTTGAATATCTTTTATAAGTCGACGTACGATATGTTAGAATTTGTAACATGCTCATGCATCGATCAAACTCGATTTTTATATGTTTTAGCACTACTTGCGTGTAATTCACAACCAATGTGCACCGAATCACTTTACACACTCACCCCTGTTCTAATGCGCTTAGTTATTGAGATATTTACACAAACAATTTACACGAATTTACATTACAATTTTTGGCTATCGCACACACACGCACAATGCATTGCAAAAGAAGTGTTTTCAAAATCCTCAAAGTATTCAACCTATTTATCAACACTTGAGCAAAATGCAATTTTAAATCTACACAGTTCTGTACGAGTTGTCTGAACTGTTGTTGGCTTTGGACGTGTTTGTGTGTGGCAGTAGTCAACATATTTAATTAATTTAAGATAATATTTTGATATTTTATTATATTTGCTTTTAAACGCCCTTAACGCCTGAACACAATATGCAAACTTGCCTCGCCTTTTTGTTGCCTTATATATATATATACATCTGCCTCAGTTGACCGCCTTGAGCAGACCTAACCCTTGACTTTGTTATTTTAATGCTTTGGAAAGTAATATTTTGATCCAGTTGTTCGAATCAATGTTGAACCCATGAAATGCTTATACTTATTTGTTTTGCTTGGCCCAAAATCGTACAAATCCACAACCTTAACTTTTGAATTTTGTACCCTAACCCCAATTGGAATCTCTAAAAATACCCAAAAATTTTCCCAAATTGAGTACTGCGTTGCTATCGACCAAAGTGTTTTGCCTTTTTTACCTTAATTGTAACAACGGTTCGCCAAAGGACTATACACAATTACAAGAACAACATGAAACTAATCAGCGCATAATGATTATTAGCAATTAGTTATTATTTGAATAAGAACTTAGATCTATAACTCTGTAGTGCCAAATATTTAATTTAATTAACAAATGCAATAAATCGATTGATATAAGATGACACGAAACACTTGTTTTAATTACGTCTTGCCACGTATGAAAACAAAATATGCATTTTACGTTATGCAACACTGCACAAAACCACTGCGCACAGCACCACAATACGCAACGCACAGCGTTTAACAGCACTAAAAACTAAACCTAACGCGCCGAAAGCACTTTAAGTGAGAAATTTAAAAATATTAATTGAAGAAAACCAACACCTAATCCGTGCTCTAATCCCACCGCCAAAAACCAAAACCCCGATTGGACTAATAAATTGCAAAATGCTTAAGCTAAAGGCACTGCCAGGTGTGTTCGTTCGTACTAAAATTGAAATACTATGGAGCAACTATTAAAGTTTTTGCCAACCTTTCTTCTCTTCCAACCTCTCTATCTGTAACAATCGTTCCCGAGAACAGAACGGATAGTCAATGAACAGGTCACACCCTGCGAACCAAATCCTTGTGGATCGAACGCCGTCTGTCGTGAGCGCAATGGTATTGGCTCTTGTCAGTGCCTTCCCGATTACTTTGGCGATCCCTATCAGTCCTGTCGACCTGAATGCGTACGTAATTCCGACTGTCCATCGAATAAGGCGTGTCAACAACAGAAGTGTCGCGATCCCTGCCCTGGCACTTGTGGCACAAATGCCGACTGCCGGGTAACGAACCACCTTCCTACGTGCACATGTCGCAGCGGTTACACTGGTGATCCGTATCGTTACTGCCATGTGGAACCAGTTCAACGTAAGCCCCACCTAACTCAGCACCTGAACAATAAGTACAAGATACCCTTTACAGCTATACGTCTGGCCGAACCCACTCAACCCTGTCGTCCCTCACCATGTGGTCCCAACTCCCAGTGCCGCGAGCTAAATGGCCAAGCGGTTTGCTCCTGTCTTGAGCTCTACATCGGTTTGCCACCGAACTGTCGACCCGAGTGTGTGTTGAGCACTGAGTGCCCCACCGAAAAAGCATGCGTTAGTCAACGCTGTCAAGATCCTTGTCCGGGCACATGCGGCATCAATTCCGAATGCCGCGTTCATAATCACAGTCCTCTTTGTCAGTGTCGTCGCGGTTTCACGGGCGATCCTTTTACACGTTGTTATACCCTGCCACGTAAGCAAACTAGTCCTTTTTTAAATAGATTATGTCATAGCCATATTGATTTTCCCAACTCAGCACCCACCCCGGCCATTGACCGCGTTGAACGTGATCCTTGTGTGCCGACGCCCTGTGGCCTTAATAGCCAGTGCCGCAATGTACAAGGCGTTCCATCCTGCACATGTCTACTAGAATACATTGGCACACCGCCAAACTGTCGACCAGAATGTACTATTAGTGCAGAGTGCGCCTCGAACATGGCATGTATACGCGAAAAGTGTATTGATCCCTGCCCTGGGTCTTGCGGCTTTGGAGCGGAATGCAGTGTCATCAGCCATACACCGATATGTACTTGTCCTTTAGGTTATACAGGTGATCCGTTTAGCAGTTGTCGTCTGGCACCACCAGAGCCCGTGATAAGTGAGTTTTCCATTCAAATACCAAAGGTCAAGTATCTCTAACTCGTTATAATCTCTAGACGAATATGTTGACCGTTGTCAACCTTCGCCGTGTGGTCCAAACGCCCAGTGCAACGATGGTATCTGTAATTGTTTGCCCGAGTTCCATGGTGATCCGTATACCGGTTGCCGTCCGGAATGTGTGCTTAACTCTGATTGTCCGCGCGATAAGGCCTGTCTACGCAACAAATGCTCTAATCCATGCCCGGGCACTTGCGGCGAGAATGCCATTTGCGATGTCATTAATCACATACCCATGTGCAGGTGCCCCGATGGTACAGCTGGCAGCGCCTTTATACGTTGCACGCCCGTTCCGAGTACGTCGATGTGAAGAACTATTTCTGCCTTCCTTACTAATATTCGACATTCGTCTACAGAAAATGTTATCACTACCAATCCTTGCCAGCCGTCGCCTTGTGGTCCAAACTCTCAGTGCCGCGAAGTCAACCAGCAAGCTGTGTGCTCCTGTTTGCCAAGCTACATTGGTGCCCCACCCACCTGTAGGCCCGAATGTACCTCTAATGCCGAATGTGCGCCTACCCAAGCGTGTCTCAATCAGCTTTGTGGAGACCCATGTCCTGGTACTTGCGGGGTGGGCGCCAACTGTGCTGTTGTCAATCACAGTCCCTTCTGCACCTGTCCTACCCGCTTCACCGGCAATCCCTTCATACGTTGTCAACCCCAAAGTAAGGGAATTTTCTAAGAAATCTTTGAAAAATACTTCTATAATAAGCCATTCTTAGTTGAACCTGTACGTGACAATCAGCCAACTGATCCATGCCGGCCATCACCCTGTGGCCCCTATGCTCAATGTCGTGCCATTGGCGATGCACCCGCTTGTTCCTGTCTCGAAACCTATATAGGACGTCCACCGAACTGCCGACCAGAGTGCGTCACCAGCTCAGACTGCAGCAGTCAACTGGCCTGCATCAACCAGAAGTGTGCAGATCCTTGTCCAGGGCGCTGTGGCTTGAATGCTGACTGTCGCGTTGTCAGCCATGTGGTGCAATGCATCTGCCAGCAAGGTTTCATTGGCGATCCCTTCGTCCAGTGCAGTCCCGAAATTGAACGCGACATCGAAGTGCGTACACCCTGCAGCCCCAGTCCCTGTGGAGCAAATGCCATTTGTCGCGAGCGTGACGGAGCTGGATCTTGCCAATGTCTGCCGGAATACTTTGGCAATCCCTACGATGGTTGTCGACCCGAGTGTATGCTAGACTCTGATTGCGCATCGAATCGTGCCTGCCTGCAGCAAAAGTGTCAGGATCCTTGCCCCGGTACCTGTGGTCAAAACGCCGCCTGTCAGGTTATTAACCATCTGCCATCCTGCAATTGTCTACCCGGGTACATAGGGGATCCCTATCAACTTTGTACACGTCCTGTCGAACGTAAGCAATCACCCACATTTCCAATTGGCACTCTTAACCGTTGCACATATATATTCGCTGTAGCTATACGTAACGAATACACGAATCCGTGTGAGCCCACGCCGTGCGGTCCTAACTCACAGTGTCGCGTTACAAATGGGCAGGCCGTCTGCTCGTGTCTGCCCCAGTTCATTGGCGCCCCACCTGCCTGTCGACCCGAGTGCACAATCTCATCGGAATGTACTGTTGATAAGGCCTGTCTGAATCAGAAATGTGTCAATCCCTGCGTGGCCAATACCTGCGGCAGCAATGCGATGTGCCGTGTACGCAACCACAGTCCTATCTGCACTTGTGTCAGTGGCTTCACAGGCGATGCCTTTACAAAATGCTTCCCAATGCCACGTAAGCCAAGTTATCTAATACTCGATAGCTGAACTCTACCCAAATCTATTCGTGTCCTGCAGCGCCGCCAATTGAAGTACAACATGAACCGTTGCGCGATCCTTGCGTGCCTACACCCTGCGGCCCGCACTCTGAGTGTCGCAACATTAATGGAGTTCCAGCATGTTCCTGCCTAGCAATGTTTATTGGTCAGGCACCAAATTGTCGTCCAGAATGTATTATTAATTCGGAATGTCCTAGCCAACAGGCATGCATTAATCAGAAATGCCGCGATCCCTGCCCAGGTGCATGTGGCTTAAATGCCATTTGTAGCGTAATTAACCATACGCCGCTCTGTGCCTGCAGCGAGGGTTACATTGGTAATCCATTCACTATCTGCAATCTCAAGCCACCAGAACGTAGGTGTTTAGTTTGTACCCCAATATATTCCAATATGACACTTTTCACCGTTTTGCAGCAACTTTGCCACCTAAAAGGGACGATCCGTGCAACCCATCACCGTGTGGTGCTAATGCCCAATGCAACGGTGGTAAATGCACATGCATAGCTGAATACCAAGGTGATCCAAATGTCGGCTGTCGCCCGGAATGTGTTCTCAATACAGACTGTCCACATAATCGTGCTTGCATACGAAATAAGTGCATTGATCCCTGCCCTGGTACTTGCGGAATAAATGCGATTTGCGAGGTGAACAATCATGTGCCTATTTGTCGCTGTCCAGATCAAATGTCAGGCAATGCATTCTTTGAGTGCCGCCCTGTGCCAGCACCAGCGCCACAGAATCCCTGCCAACCTTCACCATGTGGACCCAACAGCCAGTGCCGTGTGGTGCAACAGACCGCTGTCTGCTCTTGCCTGGTCGACTATGTCGGCAGTCCGCCACAATGTCGACCAGAATGTGTTACCAACTCGGATTGCGCGGCCAATCAAGCTTGCCAAAATATGAAGTGTCGTGATCCCTGTCCCGGCACCTGCGGCTTTAATGCTCTATGCAATATGGTAAATCACAGCCCCTTCTGCAGTTGCCCCACGGGTATGTCGGGCAATCCTTTTGTGCGATGTGAACAGATTAGTAAGCCACTTCTAAATGTAAGCAACTTGCCAGAGATACAACAACAACTCTTTACAGTAGTTCCGCAACGTGATGTTACGCCACAAAATCCGTGTCAACCGTCGCCCTGTGGCCCCAACTCTGAATGCCGTGTCTCAGGTGATTCGCCATCTTGCTCTTGCCTGCCCGAATTTTCGGGTGCTCCACCAAATTGCCGACCAGAATGCATATCCAACTCGGAGTGCGCCACCAACCAAGCTTGCGTCAATCAGAAATGCGTAGACCCTTGTCCAGGACTTTGTGGTCTTAACGCGAATTGTCGTGTTTTCAGCCATACGGCCATGTGCCTTTGTGATAGAGGGTTCACAGGTGATCCATTTGCCCAGTGCAATGCCATTATTGAAGCAACAGTCGAGCAGATACAGCCCTGCAATCCGAGTCCTTGCGGCGTCAATGCAAAGTGTGAGGAACGTGGTGGTGCTGGCTCTTGTCAGTGTCTACCTGAACACTTTGGCAATCCCTACGAGGGCTGCCGACCAGAGTGTGTGCTCAACTCAGACTGTCCATCAAATAGAGTTTGTCAGCAACAAAAGTGCCGTGATCCCTGCCCAGGCACATGTGGCCAGAATGCCGAGTGCCAAGTTATTAACCACTTGGCCACCTGTAATTGTCTAAACGGGTATACTGGCGATCCCTATAGTTTCTGCCGTATTGTAGAAAACGAACCACGTAAGACTGTCCTGATGACGAAAACTATGGAGCGAAATGCTTACACAACATTTCTTACAGCCGAACCTGTCTATGTGAATCCCTGTCAACCATCACCCTGCGGTCCCAATTCGCGTTGCCGCGAAGTCAACACGCAAGCGGTCTGCTCCTGTCTAACGGAATTTGTTGGCAGCCCACCCGCCTGTCGTCCTGAATGCACTAGTAGCTCCGAATGCGCAGCTGATAAGGCTTGTGTTAATCGCAAATGCGTTGACCCGTGCCCTAATGTCTGTGGCCAACAGGCTGAGTGCCGTGTTCGAAACCACAGTCCCATCTGCACATGCCTAAATGGATTTACAGGCGACGCCTTTACTCGTTGCTATAAAATGCCGCGTAAGCCAATGAATACAAATGAAGTCGCAATGGAATCTGACTGACTATTGAATGATATTTTTAGCTCCATCTGTTGTGGCAATTGAACGTGAGCCTCTTGATCCTTGTGTCCCCTCGCCTTGTGGTGCTAACTCCCAATGTCGTGACATATATGGAACACCATCGTGTTCCTGCCTGCCCAATTATCTGGGCACGCCACCTAGCTGCCGACCCGAGTGTTCCATCAATGCTGAATGTCCGAGTCATCAGGCATGCATCAATCAAAAGTGTCGCGATCCTTGCCCCGGCTCCTGCGGGCTTAACACACAGTGCAATGTAATCAACCACACTCCAATTTGTAGTTGTTTAGTGGGTTATACCGGTGATCCATTTATTGTTTGCAATCCAGAGCCGCCTCAGAAAAGTAAGAACTATTTTTAGATTGAACTCAATAGCAAAAACTAATCCTCAGTTTACATAATAGTTGAAGTCCCACCTGCACCTCAAGACCCATGCAATCCCTCACCATGTGGTGCTAATGCCCAGTGTCATAACGGTCAATGCACCTGCATATCTGAATACCACGGAGATCCTTTTGTCAGCTGTCGTCCGGAATGTGTTCTCCACGCGGATTGTGCCCGCAATCTCGCTTGTGTGCGTCATAAGTGTGTTGATCCTTGTCCCGGCACTTGTGCGTCTACTGCCATTTGCGAAGTGCTCAACCACATACCCAACTGCCGCTGTCCCGATGGCATGGAAGGCAATGCTTTTGTAGCGTGCAACCCCGTGAAACGTAAGCCATCAGCTATATGCGGTTGTACCTGTTTCCAGTTCGACTATACAGTGTTTAACCTTTTGTAGAACTCGACGTCGTGCAGAACCCATGTCAGCCATCACCTTGTGGACCAAATTCTCAGTGTCGAGTGATAAATCAACAAGCCATCTGCTCTTGCATTACGCCTTTCATCGGCAGTCCACCATTCTGTCGACCCGAATGCACATCGAATTCAGAATGCCCCTTAAATTTGGCGTGTCTCAATCAAAAGTGCAGTGATCCATGTCCTGGTGTTTGCGGCCGCAATGCCCAATGCCATGTGACGAACCACAGTCCATTCTGTCGTTGCGTGGATCACTATACTGGCAATCCGTTTGTTAGCTGTCAACCGATTATCGAACCCCCAGCGCCGCCACCGCGACAAGCCTGCCAACCTTCACCCTGTGGACCTTACGCCGAATGCCGCGAGATAAACGAGACACCCTCATGTACCTGCTTGCCCGACTACAGCGGCACACCGCCAAACTGCCGTCCAGAGTGTGTTACTAGTTCGGAGTGTCCAACACATCAGGCTTGCATAAAGCAGAAGTGTCGGGATCCATGTCCTGGCCTGTGTGGGCAAGCGGCTGTGTGCCGCGTGCTATCACATACTCCGAGCTGTTTTTGTCCTGACAACCTGGAGGGTGATCCCTTCGTACAGTGTGTGGAGAAGAGAATTCAGCAGTTGGATCAGTTGGACCCGTGCAATCCTAGTCCTTGTGGAATAAATGCTCGTTGCACATCACGACAAGATGCTGGCTCATGTCAGTGTCTTGAAGGATTTTTCGGCAATCCTTACGAAGGATGCCGACCTGAATGTGTGCTCGACTCCGATTGTCCGTCGAACCTTGCCTGCCAACAACAGAAGTGTCAAGATCCCTGCCCCGGTACTTGTGGCCCCAGTGCAGTGTGCAATGTGCTCAATCATGTGCCCAGCTGCAGTTGTTTAACTGGCTACAGTGGTGACCCATATCGCCTGTGCCAACAGGATCGTCAACGTAAGGATACTCAAACCCTAGCAATTGAAACAATTTAGACATCGATGTCTATTACTTTCCTTCATAGCTATCAAGCAGTATGTGAATCCCTGCCAGCCCTCACCCTGCGGCCCCAACTCCCAGTGCCGGGAGAGCAATGAGCAGGCTGTTTGCTCTTGCCTGCCCGAGTATGTGGGTGCACCGCCAGCCTGCCGACCCGAATGCACCATATCATCGGAGTGCGCGGTGGACAAGGCGTGTGTAGGCAAGAAGTGTGTAGATCCCTGTCCAGGTACTTGTGGCGAGAATGCCCTATGCCGTGTGGTCAACCATAGTCCTATTTGTTCGTGTCGCAATGGTTATACTGGCGATGCCTTCTATCGCTGTTTACCTATACCTCGTAAGTGCTCCGCTTGTCTTCCAATATATAATTTTAAACATTTCGATCTGGGTAAAGCCGCGCCGCCCACAGCAGTTGTGCAACAGCAACCGATTGATCCTTGTGTACCTTCACCTTGCGGTCCGTACTCCGAGTGTCGTCCACATGGCGAGGCCCCATCGTGCTCTTGTTTGAATGGTTATCTAGGCGTGCCACCCAACTGCCGCCCCGAGTGTCGTATTAACTCAGACTGTCCCAGCAGTCAGGCCTGCATAAATGAAAAATGTCAGGATCCCTGCCCTGGTTCCTGCGGCTTTGGTGCCATTTGCAGTGTCATCAATCACACACCAAGCTGCACATGCCCAGCAGGTTATACCGGCGATCCATTCAGCCATTGTCAGCCGGAACCACCACCAAAACGTAAGCTTGGTACTAAAAACAATGCCAACAGTACCATAATCTCTTGCTCTATAGCTGTGGAAGCCGACGATCCTTGCAATCCCTCACCGTGTGGTCCCAATGCCATATGTAATGCTGGGACGTGTACCTGTCTGCCTGAGTATCAAGGTGATCCCTACAGCGGTTGTCGTCCTGAATGCCTGACTAGCTTGGACTGTCCGCGAGATCGCGCTTGCGCTCGGCACAAGTGTTTCGATCCCTGCCCAGGCACATGTGCACCCAACGCCTTATGTACCGTGATTAATCACATACCGATGTGTACATGCCCCGAAGGCTATGCAGGCAACGCATTCCTTCAGTGTCAGCCTATAACACGTAAATATGACACAATTCTAAAGTGACCAATTGGAGTGACCAATTTGAATCTTTCACTTGACAGCAGCTGCCGTCGTACAGCCCTGCCAGCCTTCGCCATGCGGACCGAATTCGCAATGTCGAGAGGCCAATAAACAGGCCGTCTGTTCCTGTGTGCCTGGATATGTAGGCACACCACCATTATGTCGGCCTGAGTGCACTAGCAACTCGGAGTGTTCTGCTCAGCTTGCCTGTGTGAATCAAAAGTGTGTCGATCCATGCCCCGGCGCCTGTGGTCGCAGTGCGACATGCAGTGTAGTCAATCACAATCCGTTCTGCACCTGCTTGCCACACTATACAGGTAATCCATTTTTGGGCTGCCAGGTAATTATCGAGCCACCACAGCGTGACACTGTGCCCGAAGATCCTTGTCGTCCATCACCTTGTGGAGCCAACGCTGAGTGCCGCGCCATTGGGGAGACACCATCCTGTTCGTGTCTTGCAGAGTTTGTGGGGTCGCCACCTTACTGCAAACCGGAATGTGTCGTGAATTCCGAGTGTCCTAGTAATCGGGCGTGTATTAATCAAAAGTGTCGCGATCCTTGTCCGGGCCTTTGTGGCGCCAACGCTATTTGTCGCGTTGTCTCACATACAGCTATGTGTGTTTGTGACGCTGGACTGACGGGCGATCCCTTTACACAGTGCCAGCCAATTGAAAAGGATGTGGAGATTATTAATCCTTGCCAACCATCGCCATGCGGTGCCAATGCCGAGTGCATACAGCGCAATGGTGCCGGAGCATGTCAATGCCTGCCCGATTACTTCGGTAACCCCTATGAGGGTTGCCGCCCGGAATGTATTCTTAATTCGGACTGCCCATCGAATCTTGCCTGTCAGCAGCAAAAGTGTCGCGATCCCTGTCCAGGTAGCTGTGGACAGAATGCCGAATGCAATGTCGTCAATCATACGCCGATGTGTTCCTGCGTCGCGGGATATGTTGGAGATCCATATCGCTACTGTAACCAGCCTGCAGCACGTAAGCTAGTTTCAATCTATTAAGTAGAGTTGTCTATCTAACTTGGCGTAGCTGTTGTAGTTACTAATTCGAAGCGTATTATCTATTTGCCTAACCCTAACTCTAGCACTTGTTCACGAGTATGTTAATCCATGTCTGCCCTCGCCTTGTGGCTCGAATGCCCAATGTCGAGAGGTGCAGGGTCAAGCGGTTTGCTCCTGTCTTCCCGAATTTAAGGGAGCGCCACCCAATTGTCGACCCGAGTGTACCTCGAACGCTGAGTGCCCAGCCAACAGGGCATGTATCAATCGCAAGTGCGTCGATCCATGCCCGGGTGTCTGCGGCCATCAAGCGACTTGTCAGGTGCACAATCACAGTCCCGTTTGCATATGTCCTGCAGGCCTGATGGGCGATCCTTTCGTACGCTGCCTACCTCGACCAACACGTAAGAAAACTGTCTGCAAACATCTATAAACAGTCTATGTAACACGAATTTGTCGAAATATTAGCTCCACCACCGCCGCTTCGAGATGTGGCGCCCTATAGGGATCCCTGCGAACCCTCACCTTGTGGCCTGTACGCTACATGTCGTAGTTACCATGAACAGGCGATTTGTTCCTGCCAGACCAATTATTTAGGCACACCGCCGCATTGTCGACCTGAGTGTACCATCAATGCTGATTGCGCCAGTCACCTGGCTTGCATTGGCGAACGGTGTCTTGATCCCTGCCCTGGAGCCTGCGGTCAGTACACTGAGTGTCGTGTGATCAATCATACGCCTAGCTGTGTTTGCCTGCACGGCTACGTTGGGGATGCCTTTGTGGCTTGCCAGCCTGCACCACGTAAGCAATTGGGTTAAAGCTTTCGACCTCCAGTACATCAACACATCTACAATTTATACAGCGCCACGAGCCTATGAAGAACCCAGAGATCCTTGCAATCCCAGTCCCTGTGGCAGCAATGCAGTCTGCTCGGGAGAAGGCCAGTGCATGTGCATTGCCGAATATCAGGGCGACCCTTACATCGCTTGTCGTCCAGAATGCGTCCTCAACTCTGAATGCCCTCGCAATCACGCTTGTGTACAGCAAAAATGTGTTGATCCCTGCCCGGGCACATGTGGCGTCGGGGCCACTTGCGAGGTTTTCAATCACATTGCCATGTGCCACTGTCCTGTGGGCATGACTGGCAATGCATTTATTCAATGCAGTGCCCTACAAAGTATGTTTATAATTCCACCCTTGAGACAAATAACTAATCTACTGAAACCGCTCTTCAGTGACCGTCTATCAGAATCCCTGCCAACCATCACCGTGTGGTGCAAACGCTGAATGCCGAGAAAGGCAAGGTCAGGCCATCTGCAGCTGTCTACAAAATTATTATGGCGTACCACCATCTTGTCGACCCGAGTGCACCACCAATTATGACTGTGCCCCCAGTCGTGCTTGCCAGAATCAACATTGCGTTGATCCCTGTCCAGGCGCTTGTGGGGCTTACGCCGAATGCAGGGTGGTCAGTCACAGTCCCTTCTGTAGCTGTCAGCCTGGCTATACGGGTAATCCGTTTGTGCAGTGCCACATAATTAGTAAGTTCTCAAAATTCCACACAATTCAACTTAATTGATGCAACTGTCAAAACTACAGTCGAACCACTGCGGGATATTGTGACCCGGGATCCATGCCAACCGTCCCCTTGCGGTCCTAATAGTGAGTGCCAACGTAATGGGGATATACCATCCTGTTCGTGTCTTGAGAGCTTCTTTGGAACTCCACCAAACTGCCGACCCGAGTGCTTGTCTAACTCTGATTGTGCTTCATCCCGGGTTTGCAGAAATAATCGTTGCACGGATCCTTGTCCAGGCCTTTGCGGCGTCGGTGCTGTATGCCATGTGCTTAGTCACAGCGCTATGTGCTACTGTCAACAAGGTTATAGCGGTAATCCTTTCGTTCTCTGCTTACCAATTCAACATGAGCCACCTGAGATGATACAGCCTTGCAATCCCAATCCCTGCGGCACTTTTGCCGAGTGTCATCAACGAAATGGCATTGGCTCTTGCCAATGTCTACCCGAGTACTATGGCAATCCCTATGAAGGCTGCCGCCCCGAATGTGTGCTTGATTCAGACTGTCCATCTAATAGAGCCTGTGTTAATCAAAAGTGCCGTGATCCTTGCCCTGGCAGCTGTGGCCACAATGCCGAGTGTTATGTGAGAAATCACTTGCCAACTTGCAATTGCCTTAGCAACTATGTGGGTGACCCCTATCGCTACTGCACTCTTGAAGAGAAACGTAAGCATCTCTTGGCTTTGATTTCCACCCTTATTGGACACATTTAATTTTTCCAGCCATTCGCGAGTATGTTAATCCCTGCCATCCCTCACCCTGCGGTCCCAATAGTCAGTGCAAAGAGGTTAATGAACAGGCTGTTTGCTCATGTTTGCCCGACTACGTAGGCACTCCTCCTGGTTGTCGTCCTGAGTGTACACTGTCATCAGAATGTAACTTCGACATGGCCTGCGTACAGCACAAATGTTCTGATCCTTGTCCTGGCGCTTGCGGCAGCAATGCGCTATGTCATGCCACAAATCATGCTCCGATGTGCGCCTGCCAGTCAGGATATACCGGAGATCCGTTCACGCGATGCTATCCCGTACCTCGTAAGTCAATTGGTCTATGCTCTGTGCCACATCTACTGACCCAATTATACGGTAAATTTAGCACCACCCACCCAGCTGCTACATGAACCTGTGCGTGATCCCTGTCAGCCGTCCCCATGTGGAGCTAATGCTCAATGTCGTCAGTTAAATGGTCAGGCCATATGTAGCTGCCTGTCTGGCTATTTTGGGGTACCGCCGAGTTGCCGACCCGAATGCTCACAGAGTGCCGAATGTCTACCCAGTCTGGCATGCATAAACCAGCGCTGCGTTGATCCGTGCTCTGGTTCCTGTGCCTACAATGCGATCTGCACTGTGCGCAACCACGTGCCCAGCTGTCAATGTCCCGTCAGTTATGTAGGGCATCCATTTACATCCTGCCATCCTGAACCACGTAAGAAAAACAACACAAATGTTTGGGTCCACTTTCATCAATTTTGATATCTTAACTATAGCCAAGCCCATTGTGACCGACGATCCCTGCAATCCCTCACCATGTGGATTCAATGCCCAGTGTAAAAATGGTGTTTGCACGTGTATAGCCGAATACCAAGGTGACCCCTATGTGGGTTGCCGTCCAGAATGCGTACTTAACGCCGACTGCCCTCGTGATCGTGCGTGTGTCCGCAATAAGTGCATCAATCCCTGTCCAGGAACCTGTGCTCCTAACGCCATATGTGATGTACTTAATCATATTGCCATGTGCCGTTGTCCAACAGCCATGACAGGCAATGCGTTCATCCAGTGTGAAACACCGCCAAAACAATTCCTGCCACCGAAAAATCCTTGTGCACCTTCACCATGTGGACCTAACAGTCGTTGTCGTGAGCTCAATGGTAACGCCGTTTGTTCCTGCATTGAAGATTATGTGGGGAGCCCACCTAGCTGTCGTCCAGAATGTACACGCAACTCGGATTGCTTGCCTAGTCTAGCATGCCAGCAGCAAAAATGCATCGATCCCTGCCCAGGCACTTGTGGATACAATGCACTCTGCCATGTAGTCAACCATGCACCCATATGTAGTTGTCCACCACTGCACATTGGCAATCCTTTCCTTGGCTGTTTGCCAACACCACCACAGAGAGATGTCATTCCTGTAAAGCACGCTTGTCAGCCCTCGCCATGTGGACCCTACGCCGAATGTCGGGCTGTGAGTGACCAAGCTCAATGCAGCTGTCTAACCACTTACATTGGAGCACCGCCTAACTGTCGACCGGAATGCGTCACTAACTCGGAATGCACATTCGATAAAGCGTGTGTTAATCAAAAATGTGTGGACCCCTGCGCGGGTGCTTGTGCAGTCAATGCCGTTTGTCATGTGCTTAGCCATGTGGCCATGTGCTATTGTGCTCCTGGTTATACAGGCGATCCTTTCACCAACTGCCACCAAACTCCTATTACTCAAAAAGAGGAAAGCACACAGCCCTGTTATCCAAATCCCTGTGGTGCCAATGCGCAATGCCGTCAGGAGGGCAATGCAGGCACCTGTCAATGCCTACCCGACTACCATGGCAATCCATATGAAGCTTGTCGACCTGAGTGCGTCTCCAATAGCGACTGTCCGTTAGACAAATCATGTCAACAGTTGAAATGTCGCGATCCTTGCCCGGGTGTGTGCGGTCTAAATGCTGCTTGTCAGGTTCTTAACCACCTACCCACATGCCATTGCCTAAAGTCTTTCGTTGGTGATCCCTATCGATACTGTCAGCTCCCCGAGAAACGTAAGTGTAAAGCTAACAGAAATCCCATACAAAATCATATACAAGACCTATTGTCCTTTAGCCATTGTGAAAGAGTATGCAAATCCCTGTCAGCCCTCACCCTGTGGTCCAAACTCCCAGTGCCTCGAGAAGAACGACCAAGCTGTCTGCTCATGTTTGCCGGATTATGTGGGCACACCGCCCAACTGCCGACCTGAATGTGTGACCAGTGGCGAGTGTGTTTCAGATAAGGCCTGCATTAATCAAAAGTGTCGGGATCCATGTCCTGGCGTCTGTGGTACCAATGCCGACTGTCGTGTCTACCACCATGCGCCTATTTGCAGCTGCCGTCCAAACTTCCAAGGGGATGCTTTCACGCGCTGCTACCCTGCACCACGTAAGAGCTACCATGTGGTCGATATAAGCTCCAAATCATATTTTCTTACCCTGCTTACAGCCCCATCCATTGTCCAGTTGAATACATATACGAATCCTTGTGTTCCTTCGCCATGTGGTCAATATGCTGAGTGTCACGATACTCAAGGCACTGCTGTTTGCAGTTGCTTGCCAAACTATTTTGGCAGCCCACCTAACTGTCGACCCGAGTGTAGTATCAATGCTGACTGCCCCGCTCATCTGACCTGTCAAAACCAGCGCTGCCGTGATCCTTGTCCAGGCGCCTGTGGCTTCAATGCTCAGTGCCTGGTCATAAATCATATCCCCGTTTGTCAGTGTGTACCGGGATTGACTGGCAATCCGTTCGTTTCGTGTCAAGCCCCACCAACAGTACCCCGACCACCTGTGATAAATGACGATCCATGCCTCCATGTAAGGTGTGGTCCCAATAGTGTTTGCAGCCAGGGACAGTGCAGCTGTCTACCCGAATTCCATGGAAACCCATCGGTTGGCTGTCGTCCGGAATGCATATTGAGCACGGAGTGTGCCCAGAATCTCGCCTGCGTGCGCCAAAAATGCATTGATCCCTGCCCGGGCACATGCGGCTCGAACGCAATATGTGAGGTTCACAATCATGTGGCCTTGTGCCACTGCCCAGCTGAAATGACGGGCAATGCTTTTGTACAATGCTTGCCATTGCCTCCGCCGCCTCCACGTGTTGTTTCCGATCCCTGTCAACAATCACCTTGCGGACCCAATGCACAGTGTCGAAATATTAATGGACAAGCTGTCTGCTCCTGCCTGCCACAATTTGTGGGTGTGCCACCATCATGTCGTCCGGAATGTATTAGCAATGAAGAGTGTCCACTACACTTGGCTTGTCTGCAGCAGCGTTGCAACGATCCTTGTCCGGGTGCCTGCGGTCAAAACGCTGAATGCCGAGTTCTTAATCACAGCCCGAACTGTCGTTGCATCAGCTCCTACACTGGGAATCCGTTCATAGTATGCCATCCACAGCCGCCGCCGCCTCTAACACACGATGTGGTTGATCCCTGCAAGCCCTCGCCTTGTGGACCGAATTCCGAATGCCGCAACGTTGGAAACAATGCTCAATGCAGCTGCCTTGTTGGTTTCATGGGAATACCGCCCAACTGTCGGCCTGAATGCGTTAGCAACGCTGACTGCCCTACAAATCTGGCATGCTTTAACCAAAAATGCCGTGATCCTTGTCCGGGCGTATGTGGCAACAATGCCGAATGCTACGTCATCAATCATACGCCCATGTGCGTCTGCTTCAAAGGCTATACTGGCAATCCCTTCATTAATTGCGATGTACAGCGTGATATTATTGAATCACCTACGCCCTGTGTACCAAGTCCTTGTGGCTCAAATGCGATCTGTAGCGAGTTGAATGGCGCTGGCGCCTGTGAATGCTTGCCTGAATTCTTTGGCAATCCCTACGACGGCTGCCGACCAGAATGTATTTTGAATTCGGATTGCCCAAGCAATTTGGCCTGTGTCAATCAGCATTGCCGCGATCCATGCGCGGGTATCTGCGGTCCCAATGCCATATGCCATGTGCGCCATCATCTGCCGCATTGCAATTGCCTTAATGGCTATGAGGGTAATCCCTATAGCTACTGCAATGTCATCCCCGAACGTAAGCAACTCAAATATGGCATATCTTTCACTCATCGTATTTACCCGACGTTTTTACTAATAGCCCTGCATGAACCTGCTCCGCTGCATCCCTGCCAGCCCTCACCCTGCGGATCTAACTCCCAATGCCATGAAGCAAATCAGCAGGCGGTTTGCAGTTGCCTGCCAGACTTTATAGGTACTCCACCAGCTTGTCGACCCGAATGTACCATCTCCAGCGAGTGCACCCTTGACAAAGCCTGCAAAAATCACCACTGTGTTGATCCCTGTCCAGGAGTCTGTGGCCCCAATGCCGCGTGTCATCCGATTAACCATAGTCCCCACTGCAGCTGCTTGCCAGGTTTTACGGGTGATGCCTTCAGTGGTTGTCGAACAATAAGTAAGATCCTGATGCCAGAATGAGTTTGGCTCACAAATATATAAACACAACAATATTTTTAGCACACGCCATTAACTACGACAATCCAAAGGATACAATCCATGATCCTTGTGTGCCGTCACCCTGCGGCACTTTTGGACAGTGTCATGCTCAAAGCGGTCAAGCCGTGTGTCGCTGTCTGTCCGGTTACTATGGTGCTCCGCCCAACTGTCAACCAGAGTGTATAATAAACTCCGATTGCGCTTCTCACTTGGCCTGCATAGGTGAAAAGTGTCGCGATCCCTGTCCTGGCTCCTGTGGTATTTCAGCACGATGTAACGCCATCAATCATACGCCCATTTGCAGCTGTCCCGTAGGCTATGAAGGCAATCCTTTCGTTAGCTGCGCACCAATACCACCATCAAATGACCCACCGCCACGTGATGCCTGCAACCCCTCGCCATGCGGCTCAAATGCTATTTGCAACAATGGGCAATGCTCTTGTATTGCTGAATTCCATGGCAATCCCTACATTGGCTGCCGACCCGAATGTGTGCTTAACACGGATTGCGCACGTGACAAGGCTTGCCAGCGCAGTAAATGTGTAGATCCCTGTCCGGGCGCCTGTGGCGTAGGCGCTATTTGCCAGGTGCGCAACCATGTGCCCATGTGCCACTGTCCCCCGGGCACATCCGGCAATGCATTTGTACAGTGTGCTTTAGTACAACGTAGGTTTTGTTGTAGTACCTCAAAATTGTTAAAACTTAATTGTGTACCCAATAATTTAGCTGATCCCATCGTGCCCGTCAACCCATGCCGCCCAACACCCTGTGGAAGCAATGCTCAATGCCTTGTGGCAAATGAGCAGGCAGTGTGTTCCTGCCTGGCCGGCTTCTTTGGCACACCACCGCTTTGTCGACCAGAATGCAGCATCAACTCGGACTGTGCGCCTCATTTGGCCTGCCAGAATCAGCACTGCCGCGATCCCTGCCCTGGTGCCTGTGGCCAACACTCGCTCTGTCAGGTTATACGTCACACGCCACATTGCAGCTGCCCGCCCGGCTACACGGGAAATGCATATGCGTTGTGCCAACGTCTACCACCGCCCCAAATTTTGCAAAGTGATCCAGTCAATCCCTGCCAGCCTTCACCGTGCGGTGCAAATGCACAGTGCACTTCCACACCAGATGGCAGCCAAGCGCAGTGCAAGTGCCTGGAGCACTATATTGGAACCCCGCCAAATTGCCGGCCTGAATGTATTACTTCATCGGAATGCTCCAACCAATTGGCCTGTATTGGACAAAAGTGTCGCGATCCCTGTCCTGGTGTATGCGGCCAGGCCGCCATCTGCCAGGTGATCAGTCATGTGCCATCCTGCGTTTGCATAGCTGATTATATTGGAGATCCATTTACCAAGTGTTATCCGCGCCCGACACTCGAGCGGGATCAAATTAATCCATGTGTACCTAGTCCCTGCGGCAGCAATGCCGTCTGCAGGCAACAGGGTAGAGTTGGTTCCTGCCAGTGCTTGCCCAACTACTATGGCAATCCTTATGAAGGCTGCCGACCCGAATGTGTCCTTAACTCCGACTGCTCGAGCCATTTGGCGTGCCTTAATCAACATTGCCGTGATCCCTGTCCTGGCAGCTGTGCACCTAACGCCCAATGCCAAGTCGTCAACCATGTTCCTATATGCAGCTGCTATCCCGGCCACATTGGTGATCCCTATCGCCATTGCCGGCTGCACCAGTCAGAACGTAAGCATTCTTCCCAGTTGTCAGAAATTTGCACTAACTCAACCAACAATATATTATTTGCACCCATTTGCACATCTCCCACAGCCATTAAAGTGGTTTACGTCAACCCCTGTGAACCCTCGCCCTGCGGTCCTAATGCTCAGTGTACGGAATCTCATAATCAAGCAATTTGCAGTTGCTTGCCCGATTACTTTGGTACACCACCCGCCTGTCGACCCGAATGTACTACAAATTCTGAGTGTCCTACAAATAAGGCATGTGTCAATCAGAAATGTCAAGATCCCTGTCCTGGTAGATGTGGATACAATGCCATCTGCCAAACACTACATCACCGAGTTTATTGCTCTTGCATCCCCGGCCACACTGGCGATGCATTGGTGCGTTGTCGACCCATACCTCAGCCCGTTGTGGCACGCGAACCATATCGTAATCCGTGCGTTCCCACACCCTGCGGACAATACGCGCAATGCCGTGTGGTCAATGACCAAGCGATCTGCAGCTGTCTGTCTGAGTATTATGGCACGCCACCACACTGTCAACCCGAATGTATACTCAACTCCGATTGCCCCGCTCATCGTTCGTGCATTAATGAAAAGTGCCGAGATCCGTGTCCGGGCGCTTGTGGGCTATACGCTCAATGCAGTGTTTTAAATCACGTGCCCAGCTGTACATGTCCCAGCGGGTATATTGGCGATCCATTCTATCGCTGTTATCCAGCACCGCCTGTTCCCGCTCCAATTGCCGAAGATCCCTGCCAGCCATCGCCCTGTGGTGCTAATGCCCAGTGTGCGGACGGCATTTGCAGCTGTTTGCCACTATACACGGGTGATCCGTACGTGGGTTGTCGGCCCGAATGTGTGTTAAGCACAGAGTGCGCCTTAGACAGATCATGCGTGCGCAATCGCTGCATTGATCCCTGTCCTGGCACATGTGGATATAGCGCCATATGTGAAGTGCACAACCATGTGGCCATGTGTCATTGCCCCGGCGGTCTGCAGGGCAATCCATTCGTTTTGTGCCAAACACCGCCATTGCAGACATTGCCAGCACCGCCAGTGCAACCCTGCCAGCCATCGCCTTGTGGTGCGAACGCGCTTTGTCGCTCAGTTGGAGATCAAGCGATTTGCAGTTGTTTGCCAGGCTATTATGGCAGTCCACCAACCTGTCGCCCCGAGTGCACCACCAACCAAGAATGTCCTCTGAGCCTGGCATGCATGAATCAAAACTGTCGCGATCCGTGTCCGGGAGTCTGCGGCCATCAGGCTGAGTGTCATGTGATAAACCACCGACCTCAATGTGTTTGCCCCACAAGCTACACAGGCAGTCCATACACACAATGCCAGCCTATTAGACCAGCTCCGGTTGTAGTCCAACGTGAACCACTTGATCCTTGCATCCCCTCGCCTTGCGGCCCTCACTCCGAGTGCAGCAGTGATCAAAGTGTAGCAACTTGTCGTTGCCAACCAGAGCATGTAGGCGTGCCTCCTTATTGCCGTCCCGAATGCATTTCCAACAGCGACTGTCCCAGCGATCGTGCATGTATTAATCGGAAGTGTCAGGATCCTTGCCCTGGTCTGTGCGGCTTCAATGCCATATGCCGCACCAGCAACCACCAGCCAATTTGTGTGTGTGCACCAGGTTTACTTGGTAATCCGTTTACTGCCTGTCAATTACCGCCCCCACCCACGCCGACTCCTACAACGACTGTTATA
The DNA here is from genome assembly GCF_030788295.1 of Drosophila virilis. Classification (NCBI taxonomy): domain Eukaryota; kingdom Metazoa; phylum Arthropoda; class Insecta; order Diptera; family Drosophilidae; genus Drosophila; species Drosophila virilis. Next base: position 11,352,581 of record NC_091546.1, on the reverse strand, counting down.
AAAACACCGCAATATGAGCAGACTGCGGTTAATCCTTGTGAGCCCAATCCTTGCGGCGCCAATGCGCTCTGCAGTCAGCATCACGGCATTGGCTCTTGTATCTGTTTGCCTGATTATTATGGCAATCCTTATGAAGCCTGCCGTCCAGAATGTGTACTCAACAGCGATTGTCCCTCGCACAGAGCTTGTGTGCAACAGAAATGCCGTGATCCTTGCCCTGGCACATGTGGTTTAAATGCAGAGTGTACTGTAGTCGACCACCTGCCCCAATGCAGCTGCTTCAGCGGCTACACTGGCAACCCATTGAAACACTGCGCCCCTTTGCCGGCGATACAGCAATGTAAGCGAAACATGCCAAACAATTCCTATATCATGTGTCAAAATTTCATAATTTGTTCTAACCTTTTAGCTCCTGTTAATCAAATAAATTCTTGCGAGCCGTCCCCTTGTGGTCCTAATGCACAGTGTCTTGAAAGCAATAAGCAAGCTATTTGCTCTTGTCTCCCTGACTTTTATGGTAGCCCACCTTATTGCCGACCCGAGTGTACCTTAAACTCTGAGTGCGCCTTCGATAGGGCTTGTGTGCAGTACAAGTGTACCGATCCATGTTTAGGAGCCTGTGGTCTTAATGCCGAATGCCGAGTACATTACCATAGCCCCATTTGCTTCTGCAAGCCAACGCACACTGGAAATCCATTTACTCGCTGTTATGAGAGTCAAAGACGTAAGATCCAATGTGATACAGCTGTCAACTGCAACAGTCCATTTTATAATCATCTTTCAGAAAATGTAGCTCCCCCAATAGTGAGACCTTTAATTTATGATACACCAGCACCACCCTATCCAATTGTTATACCCGGTGTGGTTTATATTTTCTCTGGGCCACAGCCGGTAACCCCATCGTACCCAGCTACAACATATACCACAAATTCCCAAGTGCCAACAACATACGAATCGAAACCGGGTATCATTAATATACCGTCACTAACACCGCAAGCCACCCATAAACCAGGAATAGAGAATACTCCTTCGTTCCCACAACCGGTGCCACCAGCTTCCCAACATCCTATATTCGTTCCATCACCTTCGGTACCTTCAACACCTGCAACGCAACCAGGATTAATTAACATTCCATCAGTACCTCAACCTACATATCCGCCACCTCAACAAGCGATACATGATATAAGCCATCCACCACAGCAGCCACAACCTCCCGAACCAGGAGTCATTAATATTCCGTCAGCGCCTCAACCGATTTATCCGACAACACAGGGGCCCATTATTGTACATTCATCAAGTCCAACGTCTCCTGCACCACAGCCGGGAACTATCAACATACCATCCATACCACGGCCAACTTATCCATCATCACAGCCTCCAGTCTACGATGTGAACTACCCAACGTCACAACCCACGCATAAGCCAGGAGTAGTGAATATTCCATCGTTCCCACAACCGGTACCACCAGCTTCTCAGCCTCCCATATTCGTGCCCTCACCTTCAGTGCCTTCCACACCTGCAACGCGACCAGGATTAATTAACATTCCATCAGTACCTCAACCTACATATCCGCCACCTCAACAAGCGATGCATGATATAAGCCATCCACCACAGCAGCCACAACCTCCCGAACCAGGAGTCATTAATATTCCGTCAGCGGCTCAACCGATTTATCCGACAACACAGGGGCCCATTATTGTACATTCATCAAGTCCAACGTCTCCTGCACCACAGCCGGGAACTATCAACATAGCATCCATACCACGGCCAACTTATCCATCATCACAGCCTCCAGTCTACGATGTGAACTACCCAACGTCACAACCCACGCAAAAGCCAGGAGTAGTGAATATTCCATCGTTCCCACAACCGGTGCCACCAGCTTCTCAGCCTCCCATATTCGTGCCCCCACCTTCAGTGCCTTCCACACCTGCAACGCAACCAGGAATAATTAACATTCCATCAGTACCTCAACCTACATATCCGCCACCTCAACAAGCGATACATGATATAAGCCATCCACCACAGCAGCCACAACCTCCCGAACCAGGAGTCATTAATATTCCGTCAGCGCCTCAACCGATTTATCCGACAACACAGGGGCCCATTATTGTACATTCATCAAGTCCAACGTCTCCTGCACCACAGCCGGGAACTATCAATATACCATCCATACCACAACCAACTTATCCATCGCCTCAGCCACCAACCTACGATGTAAACTACCCAACACCGCAACCGACTCATAAGCCAGAAGTGATCAATATTCCTTCTGTTCAACTACCGGCGACACCAACTCCACAGCCTCCTATATTTGAGCCATCACCTCCAATTTCAAGACCAGCACCAAAACCTGGGATAATAAATATACCTTCCCCGCCACAACCATCACCGCCGATTCCAGTTTTTGATGTTACCTACCCAACACAACCTACGCAACCAGCAGTTCCTGGAGTTATCAATATTCATTCTGCACCTCAACCAGTCCCAACCCCTGAGCTAACGCATCCAGCTATATACGATGTATACTATCCACCGCCACCACAAATACCTGGAGTTATAAATATTCCATCATTACCACGGCCAATTATACCAACACCAACACCTCCTGCTCATAATCCGTCGCCTGCAACGTCAACTTCAACGCCTGCACCACAACCAACAGTTATTTATGTACCATCTATACCACAACCAACTTATCCGACACCTCAGCTTCCAGTATATGATATAAACTACCCGCATGAACAACCAGCTACAATACCTAGTGCTGTGAATATTCCTTCAGTTTTACAGCCAGTCCCATCAGTACCGCAGCCTCCTATATTCGTTCCATCTCCTCCCGCAACTTCTGCACCTGCTCCTCAAGCAGCAGTAATAAACATTCCTTCAGTAGCTCAGCCTACGTATCCAACAGTACTGCAGTATGATGTGAGCCATCCAACCCCAGAAACGTCTCAGACGCCAGGAGCTGTGAACATTCCTTCCATCCCACAACCAGTACCACCAGTTCCTCAACCTCCTGTATTCATTCCATCTGCAGTGTCTTTGACGCCTACACCACAACCGGGAGTTATCAATATACCATCTGTACCAACATACCCAACATCTCAACCTCCGATCAACGTTATTTCCTCATCGGCTCATCCCTCTCGAAAACCTGAAGTCTTAAATATTCCTTCAGATCCACACCCAGTAATTCCACCTCCACAGCCTCCTATATTCGTTCCAACTCCAGTGGGAGTTACTCCTATAACTCCGCCGCATGATGTTAACTACCCAGTAAAACAACCAGATTCCATGCCAGAAATCATCAACAATCCATCACCTGCACAGCCAACACCTAACACCCCACGTCCGATCAATAATATTTTGACACCAAGTGCAGAGATCAATCCGTGCTATCCCTCTCCATGTGGCCCATACTCGCAATGCCACAATCGTTTTGGAGTAGCCGCGTGTATTTGTCTACCCAATTACATTGGAACTCCGCCAAATTGCCGTCCAGAATGCGTCGTACACTCCGACTGTCCTGCTCACTTGGCATGCATAAATGAAAAATGTCGCGATCCTTGTCCAGGCTCTTGTGCCTACAACGCTCTATGCCGAGTACACAACCATGTGCCTAACTGTTTTTGCCCGGCTGGCTACACCGGCGATCCCTTCGTTTCATGCGATCAGTCGCCGGTGCCGGCCATTATGGAACGCGAACCAACTGCAGCGAAGGATCCTTGTTATCCGTCACCTTGTGGAGCAAATGCTTTATGCAATAATGGCATCTGCAGTTGTCTGGCCGAATATCATGGAAATCCTTATGTGAGCTGTCGTCCGGAGTGCGTGCTGAATACGGACTGTACCAAGGATAAGGCGTGTAGGAGGCAAAAGTGCGAGGATCCATGCCCGGGCACTTGTGGCTTAAATGCTGTGTGCAATACATACAATCATATTCCCTCTTGCACATGTCCACCTCAAATGCACGGTGACGCCCTTGTGCGCTGTGACCCAATGCCAGTACCGAAACCGGCAATGACAACTCCTTCCTCAACTCCCAGTACACTTCCTGCCATTATACCACCACGCATACCAATCAATCCCTGCCAGCCCTCGCCGTGCGGCCCCAATGCACAATGCCGCACAAATCAGCAGCAAGCCATTTGCTACTGTCTGCCTGGTTATCAGGGCACACCACCCTCATGCCGTCCGGAGTGTAGCAGTAACTCGGATTGTGCTCTTGACAAGTACTGCTTGAACCTCAGATGTCGAAATCCGTGTCCAGGCGCTTGTGGCTTACGCGCTGTATGCCACTCGCAGAACCACAGTCCCATATGCGTGTGTCCACCCCCGCTTACGGGTAATCCCCTAGTAGCCTGTCAACCCATAGGTATGCCGCAAAACATCAAAACCTTAGCAATCTCTAATGCAATTTTTTCAGTTATGCCACCAGCACCCACAAAAGACCCCGTCGAAGTGAATCCCTGTCACCCATCACCTTGCGGTCCCCACTCAAAGTGTGTGGCCACACCACAAGGCGCCGAGTGCAACTGTCTCGGAGAATTCATAGGCACACCACCGCATTGCCGTCCCGAGTGTGTTAGCAGCGCTGATTGTGCGAGAGACAAGACCTGCTATAATCACAAATGCATTGACCCTTGTCCCGGTAGCTGCGGTCAGCTGGCCTTGTGTCGCGTCATAGCTCACAGCCCTAACTGCTACTGCCCCGAAGGTTATATGGGCGATGCGTATATCATGTGCGTGCGATCCACGCCACCTCCAGCAACAGTTTTACCTAAACCCATACCATGTAATCCGAATCCTTGTGGTGTGAATGCCATTTGCCAGCCGCAATATACCCAAAGCGTCTGTCAATGTCTGCCCGACTATTATGGCAATCCCTACGAGATTTGTCGACCCGAGTGCATTCGCAATTCGGACTGCACAAGCGATCGAGCTTGTGTGAACGAGATATGTCGCGATCCTTGTCACGGTGTCTGCGGCATTAATTCATACTGTCAAGTTATCAATCATGCGCCCATATGCGAATGCCAACCATATCATGTGGGCAATCCCTATCACAGCTGTCATCTAATGACGCAAGAACGTAAGAAAAACTATAAGAACATGCAAACTAAATTCATGCCACTAAAAACAAATACCCTTCCGCGAGTTCTTTGCTTAGTAATCAGCAACAATGCAGTACTCAATTCTACGATTTACCCTTTCGTCTGAGTTCTATTTTTAAGGTCTCATTATTATAAACTTAAAATGGCCATCAGAGCTCACATTACATAAGCTCCAGATGTTTCTGATATTGCTCTTTGACCATCAAGAAATTTACGACTGGTTTTCTTTTCTCCTACCTTATTACGAATCGACTCTATAACCATTTCATTATTCAATATTGCAATCAAAGATCTGGTGTTCTTCCGTGTTCTTCTCTCGAGTTGTCCTTTATAACTATTGCGGTACCAAACTTATCCAGGAGTTGCAACCATATGTCAGTAATAAACTATAGCTAACCACCCCATTATCCAACACGTAAACGCATACGACTGCTTGAACTAATTAAAAACGCTTTTGAATTGCTTTGTGCTTTTAGAATACGCTTTGCTTCGCTATTACCCCCAAATATGTACAGAAACTAATCTTAATTTTCACTCCGTTTAGCCACGCCCCCTGTTTATGTAAATCCCTGTGAGCCATCACCGTGCGGCGCCAATTCACAGTGCCGAGAATCGCAGGGTCAGGCAATTTGCAGTTGCCTGCCACAGTTTATAGGTACTCCGCCCGCCTGTCGTCCCGAGTGTGTTATCAGTGCCGAATGTAGCGCGGATAAAGCCTGCATCAATCAGAAGTGTCAAGATCCCTGCCCAGGCACATGTGGTGTCAATGCCCAATGTCATGTGCGCAACCATAGTCCGCTTTGCTCCTGCCAATCTGGTTACACAGGCGACGCCTTTATCCGCTGCTTGCCGCTACCACCCAAACAGGCAGAGCCACCTACGCAGCCAGCCATGCCGTGTGTGCCGTCACCATGTGGACCCAATTCCCAGTGTCGTGAAGTAAATGGCGGCGCCAGTTGCAGTTGCCTGCCCAACTTTGTTGGTGCAGCACCCAACTGCCGGCCTGAGTGCACCATTAATGCAGAGTGCGGCAGCAGTTTGGCGTGTATCAATGAGAAATGTCGCGATCCTTGTCCAGGTGCCTGCGGCTTTGCAGCACAATGTAATGTAATCAACCATACGCCTAGTTGTTCTTGCCCCGCTGGCTACACTGGCGATCCATTTAGCAGCTGTCGGCTGTTGCCGCCCACACCGCCACCAACACCACCGAGTATGCCCCCTCTATTACATAAGGTGTTGCGTTCTCCTAACCCTGACCCCAACTATTTCACAGCGCCTGCCGATCCCTGCAATCCCTCACCATGTGGAAGCAATGCGCAGTGCCGCAGTGGCCAATGCTCATGCCTGCCGGAATATCAGGGCGATCCCTACATTGGATGTCGTCCGGAATGCGTGCTAAACTCCGAGTGTCCAAGAAATCGCGCTTGTGTACGCAACAAATGCATTGATCCCTGTCCCGGAACTTGTGCCCAGAACGCTCTTTGCGATGCGATTAATCACATTGCCATGTGTCGCTGTCCTGAGCGCATGACAGGCAACGCATTTGTTGCCTGCACGGCTGTGCGCGACGAGCCCCCAATTAATCCGTGTCAACCATCGCCATGTGGATCCAATGCACAGTGTATTGAGCGCAATGGAAATGCGATTTGTTCCTGCATCACTGGATATTTGGGTCAGCCGCCCAACTGCCGTTTAGAGTGCTACACCAGCTCAGACTGTTCCCAACAACACGCGTGCATCAATAACAAGTGTGTGGATCCCTGCCCTGGACAATGCGGCCTCAACGCTGTTTGTCAGGCTGTGCAGCATCGTGCCCACTGCGAGTGCATCGCTGGCTACACAGGCAACGCGTACAGCCTGTGCAATCCCATCGTTGTGGAGCGCAAACCGGAAACAGCCCGCGATCCATGCTACCCTTCGCCATGTGGATCAAATGCGCAGTGCCACAACGATAATGGTCAGGCGCGTTGTAGTTGCCTGGATGAATTCCAGGGAAAGCCGCCCAACTGCCGACCTGAGTGTTCCTACAATGATGAGTGTGCAAATAATTTAGCCTGTATCGGTCAGAAGTGTCGCGATCCATGCCCCGGTAGCTGTGGCCAAAATGCGCAGTGCCAAGTTACCCTGCACACACCCAACTGTCATTGTCCAGCGGGCATGACGGGTGATCCGTTCCGACTCTGCCAGCAAGTGCCCCAAAGTAAGAACCAATCGGCCAACCCAACAAGTTTGCATATTGTATATAGGCAGGGCAACCTTTCTCCCCCAACCACCACAACAACTCTATATAATCTTAATCTTACATATTCATTTACAGCTTTGCCGAAACCATTGCCTACACCAAAGAATCCCTGCAATCCATCACCGTGTGGCAGTAACACCGAGTGCCGTTTGCGTGGCGAAAGCTTTGTCTGCGAGTGCATTCAGGAGTATATTGGCAATCCTTATGAAGGCTGCCGTCCCGAATGCGTTGGCAACTCTGAGTGCCCAGCCAATCGCGCATGCATACGCAACAAGTGTGCCAATCCCTGCCCGGGTACCTGCGGCCAAGATGCGCTATGCAATGTCAACAACCATATACCCATCTGTTCATGCCCGGAAGGTTACACGGGTAATGCCTTTATGCAATGCACGCGACAGGTGACACCCCTGCCGCCCTCGGATCCATGCTATCCATCGCCCTGTGGCCTCAACTCAGTGTGTCGTGTGCAGCGGGATCAGGCTGTCTGCGAATGTCTGCCCGGCTTCTTTGGCAATCCATTGGGTCAGGGCTGTCGACCAGAGTGCACACTCAGCTCAGACTGTGCCAAGGATCGTGCGTGTGTGAACAACAAGTGCGTTGACGCCTGTGCAGGAGTTTGCGGCTACGGCGCCGTCTGCCAGACAATCAATCACAGTCCCATTTGCTCTTGTCCTGACAACATGGTTGGTAATCCGTTCGTGCAATGCGAAGCGCCACGTACCGTCGATGTCGATCCCTGCCAACCATCACCCTGTCGCAGCAATGGTATCTGCCGCGTACAAAATGGCGCTGCCACATGCAGCTATCCGGAGTGTGTTACTAACGAAGACTGCTCCCGGGATCGCGCTTGCGTCAGTCAGAAATGTCATGACCCATGTCTGCACGCCTGTGGCCTCAACGCTATTTGTCGTGTTATTAATCACAAGTCCGTGTGCAGTTGTCCTCCAGATTTCTATGGCTCACCGTACGCGCAGTGCGTGCGCCAAGTGCCTCAACTGGATCCACCAAGGCCAGAATGCACCAGTGATGGCGAATGCAGCAACGACAAAGCATGTATCAATCAGGTCTGCCGTAATCCCTGCGAGCAATCAAATCTGTGCGCACAGCAAGCACGCTGCCATGTGCAGCTTCATCGTCCGCTCTGCGTGTGCAATGAAGGCTACACTGGCAACGCCCTGCAACACTGTTACCTTCTAGGCTGTCGCTCCGATAGTGAGTGCGCGCCAACCGAGGCATGCATTAATGAGCAGTGTGTGGACCCGTGCACATTTACCCAGTGCGGCACCGGAGCCATCTGTCGCACCGACTTCAATCATCGTGCCCGCTGCCACTGCCCCGATGGCTACCGCGGCAATCCCCTACTGCGCTGCGAGCGACCCGAGTGTCGAAGCGATGACGAGTGCACCTTCCGTTTGGCGTGCCGCAACGAGCGCTGTGAAGATCCCTGCAATTGCGGTATTGGCGCTCAGTGCCGTGTAGAAAACCATCGCGCCCAGTGCCGATGCCCGGCCGGCTATAGCGGCAATCCAGCAGTAAGTTGTGAATTGCTGCCCGTCAAGCCTGAAGGCTGCACTATGGATGCAGAATGCCCCAGCAAATTGGCATGCTTCAATGGAGAATGCAAGAACCCTTGCGATGTGACCCATCCATGTGGCGCCAATGCCATCTGTGAGGTTGTCGATACACTGCCTTTGCGTACTATGATCTGTCGATGTGAGCCTGGTTACGTTGGTGATGCTGATATTGGATGTCGCAAAGGTGGGTAACAATAAAAAATTCCATTTAGGATTGTACCTTTGTTTGCTTTATGTTGAGTTTGCTTATTTCATTGCAGCCAAGTTGTAAAAAGTTAAATATACATATTATGTTCAATATGCTCCCTCCTTTTATCCGTTTACAGAGTTGCACAAATTATTCTTTTACACCGTATATTGTATATGCACTCTAAAACCTTTTTGAAACTATAGCACTCTCACGATAAATCGTCATGTTCAATTTAATTCAACTCATATTTAATTTATCGCTTTAATTTCATTTAGAACCGACACATGACCAAGGATGCGTATCACATGATCAATGCCAAAATACAGAGGCCTGCCGCGCTGGCAACTGTGTCAATCCTTGCCTGGATGCATCACCCTGTGCGCGCACCGCTCAATGCTTAGCGCAACAGCATCGCGCCATCTGCAGCTGTCCACAGGGTACCCAAGGAGATCCATTCACCAACTGCTATCAACCACGTATGTCACTTTCACGTTATCCCACATAGCTCTGTTATAAGCCAGTTTTTTTACTCATTTCTTACAGCACAAATTACAGCTGGTTGCGCCCACGACTCGGAATGTACGCCCACAACGGCATGCATCAATAAACGCTGCCAGGATCCTTGTGCCGAGGCCAATCCTTGCGCTGGCAATGCCGAGTGTCGCGTGCAAAATTCGCGACCTATCTGCTACTGTCCCCCTGGATGGGGTGGTGATCCCCAAGTTCAATGTTTCAAACGTAAATACTGTCGAGCTATACTTAGTGAGCCTGTCTAATCGTGTCTAAATATTTTCAGCGGAGTGCAAGATCAATGCTGATTGTCCCTATGATAAGGCTTGCCTTAATGAAAACTGTGTCAATCCGTGTACTCATGGTCAGGTGCGTTGCGGCAGCGGTGCCGAATGCCTACCACAGAATCACCAGGCTGTCTGCCGCTGTCCCGCCGGCACGCAGGGCAGTCCCTTCATCGCTTGCATTACTGGACATTGTCAGTACAACGAGGATTGTGCCGATAATGAGGCCTGCGATCGCCTAAATCGCGTTTGCCGTCCAGTTTGCGAGCAGGACACCTGCGCTGTGAATGCCCTTTGTGTGGGACGTCGTCATCAGCCACAATGCGAGTGCCGTGCAGGCTACCAAGGCAATCCCTTCGTGCTGTGCCAGGAGCCCAAACGTGATCCACAGCCGCAGTGTACCCAGGACGCCGACTGCCCATCGAAATTGGCATGCATTAATCAGCGCTGCGAAAATCCATGCGCCACACCACATGTCTGCAATCCACAGCAAAGCTGTGCAGTCCTAGACACACTGCCACTGCGCACCATGATCTGCAAGTGTCCCAGCGACACTGTCTCCGATAACTCTGGCAACTGTGTACCTATCCAACCTGTCATAGTCCCCGGCGGCTGTCAGCATAATGCAGAGTGCGCTAGCTCCGAGGTATGTTTGCATGGCAGTTGCCTGGATGCCTGTCGCCTGGAACGGTGCGGCGTTAACGCACAATGTAACGCGCGTGACCATTACGCGCAATGTAGTTGTCCGGCTGGTTACCAAGGTAATCCACGCATCGAATGCTACACAACAGACATTGCCATCCCTAAAATTCCGGGCGCCGAGTGTACACGCAACGATGACTGTCCTCGTGATAAGAACTGCCAAAACGAACGTTGTGTGAATCCTTGCGCGGCGGATGCCTGCGGTCTGGGCGCCTACTGTCATGTACAAAATCGGGCTGCCGTCTGCCGTTGCCCGCCTGGCTATACTGGTGATGCACGCGTACGGTGTCTGCCACGTAAGTCGATGCAGCAGTCTATTACCTTAAACAAACTTTTAATTCTCAATTAATTGCAGCTTCGGATGTCATCACGGTAGGCTGCAAGTCGAATTCCGACTGCCCTATTTCGGAGGCGTGTATCAATGCACAGTGCATTAATCCATGCAATTGCGGACCCAATGCCGAGTGCACTGTGAAGAACCATCATCCAATCTGCTACTGCAAGCCCGGCTATTCAGGCAATGCGCAGTTCGGCTGCGTACCTATTGGCTGTCAGTCGGACGATGAGTGTTTGGGCGATAAGCAGTGCGTTAATCGTGAGTGTATCAATCCATGTCTCGTTTCCGATCCTTGTGCTCTGAACGCGGAATGTTATGGCCGTAATCATCGCGCTAGCTGCCGTTGTCCCGCCGGCCTCGAGGGTGATCCATTTGTGCGTTGTGTACGCCTAGAATGTCACTCCGATCACGATTGCGCCTCCAACTTGGCCTGCGTTGCTAACCAGTGTGTGAATCCTTGCGCTCAGAGCCCTTGCGCTCAAAATGCTATCTGTCAGGCGCTTAATCATCGCGCCGACTGTCGCTGCCCAGAGCAAATGCCATTAGGCAATCCATATGCCTTCTGCGAACGCCGACCAATTGAACCAGTCTGCCGCGACGATGGTGACTGCCCCAGCGGATTGGCCTGCATCGATGCTAAATGCAAGAACCCATGCACCGAACTTTCACCCTGTGCACGCAGCGCCCACTGCAGCGTGCTGGACAGCGTGCCTGTGCGCACAATGGTTTGTGAGTGCCCTGAGTCACAAGTGCCGGATGCCAGCGGTGAGTGTCGCCAGCTTGTGTTGCAGAGTCCTCCCGGCTGCGAAAGCGATTTGGATTGTAACGAACAGGAGGCCTGTGTGAATCGTCAATGCCGCAATCCTTGCAACTGCGGTACCAACGCTATTTGTCATGTTCAACAACATCGCGCCGTGTGCAGCTGCCAGGATGGCTTCGAGGGCAATCCTTATGCCGCCTGCCGCTCCATTGGTTGTCGTGTCGACGGCGAATGCGACTCTGGAAAGGCTTGCATCAATGGCAATTGTATCAATCCTTGTCTACTCAACGATCCGTGCGGCCCCAACGCCGAGTGCTATGTACAGTCCAGTCGCGCCCAGTGCCGCTGCCTTAGCGGCTATCGCGGCAATCCATACGAGCGCTGCCGCGTCATTGGTTGTAGTAGTAACAACGACTGCCCCACGGATAAGACTTGCCAGAATGAGCAATGCGTTAATCCATGCGTGTATCACAATGTCTGTGCGCCGCGCGCTGAGTGTCGCCCACAAAATCATATGGCCGTGTGCCGCTGTCCGTCGAACTTCTTGGGTAATCCGTATGTGGACTGTCGCCCACAACCACAGCCCGTTTGCAAACTGGATACGGACTGCCCAGCGCGCCTGGCCTGCATTAACGAGCAATGCGTCGACCCCTGCTTAGTATTGGAGCCCTGTCAAAGACCTGCCCAGTGCCAGGTGACACCAACGGCTCCTGTGCGCACCATGATCTGCATTTGTCCCGATGGTTATATCAGCAGTGGCAGCGGCAGCTGCAAGCCTACCACTAGCATTGTCAAGGTGGGCGGTTGCATCTCAGATACCGACTGTGCCGCTGATAAGTCTTGCGTAAACGGTATTTGCCGAGATCCGTGCAACTGTGGTCTGAATGCTGAGTGTCGTATTAAGGACCACAAGCCAGTTTGTACCTGTCGCCAGGGCTACGAGGGCAATCCCGAATTCGAGTGCGCTAAGATCGAATGCACCATTAATTCAGAATGTCCGGCCACACATGCCTGCCGTAACCAGCTTTGCGTGCCTGCCTGCCAGGGCGAGATCTGTGGACCCAATGCCGAATGCCTAGCTATTAATCATCGAGCCGTTTGTGAATGTGCCCCTGGACATGGCGGAAACGCACGTTTAGGCTGCACACCGCTTGGCTGTCGCAACGACGATGAATGTCCTTCAGATAATGCTTGTGTCAATGGCAAATGCGCAAATCCTTGCGAGACTACGGCCATTTGCGCCAACGATGAGCTTTGCAAGGTCTATCAACATAAGCCTCAATGCGCCTGCCCGCCAGGAACTGTGCCTGGTCGCAGCGGCTGCGAACAAGAACGAGTGGTGCCCATCTGCATCAGCGATGCCGATTGCCCAACTCAACGCGCCTGTCTGCGCGGCGAGTGTGTGAATCCTTGCAATTCTACACAACCCTGTGGAGTAAATGCCGAATGCCGAGTCCTAGACACACTACCCGTGCGCACCATGATCTGCGAATGCCTCGAGGGCTATACTGGAAATGCAGCTGTGCAGTGCGATAAGCGCTCGCTCTGCGTCATCGAGAAAGGATTTGTGCGCGATGTCGATGGTCAGTGCGTATGCCCGCCGGGTAGCGCCCTTGACATATATGAGTACTGCACACCATGCCTGGTGGAGCAGGGCTATCGCATCGACGAAAGCGGCCACTGTGTATGCGCTTTGGAACGTGGCATGGTAATAGATGAGCGTGGTAGCTGCACTTGTCCAATTGAGCTGGGCTATCGCCTGACACCTCTGGGTGAGTGCCAGCCCGTGGAGCAACCTGAGTGTGTGAGTAATGAACAGTGCGCGGATAATCGCTACTGTAATCCAGAATCAAAGACCTGCGAGGATCCCTGCTTAACTAAAACGTGTGGTGTCAATGCCTTCTGCAATGCGGTGAATCATCGGGCCCAGTGCCAGTGCATCACCGGCTATACAGGTAATCCGGAGCTGCATTGCAATCACACCAATTTCCGTACCGACTTCCCCCGACCTGACATGGTTGTCAGTTGCTTAGCTGATGGTGTTCAAGTTGAGATTCATATCACCGAGCCGGGCTTCAATGGGGTGTTATATGTAAAGGGACACAGCAAAGATGAGGAGTGCCGCCGCGTTGTCAATTTGGCTGGCGAGACGGTGCCACGCACCGAAATCTTCCGCGTCCACTTTGGTAGCTGCGGCATGCAAGCCGTAAAGGATGTTGCCAGTTTTGTGCTGGTCATACAGAAGCATCCTAAGCTAGTTACCTATAAGGCACAGGCCTACAACATCAAGTGCGTCTACCAGACTGGCGAGAAGAATGTGACCCTAGGCTTTAACGTGTCCATGCTAACAACTGCCGGAACAATTGCCAATACTGGACCACCGCCCATCTGTCAAATGCGAATCATTACCAATGAGGGAGAGGAGATCAACTCCGCCGAGATTGGTGACAATCTACGTCTGCAAGTGGACGTTGAGCCAGCCAGTAAGTAGCGTAAAGTTATGACCGCAAACTAGAACCTAATTCTTAATTCTTCTACATTCTCTTCATTAGCTATTTATGGCGGCTTCGCGCGCTCTTGCATAGCCAAGACCATGGAGGATAATGTGCAAAACGAATATCTTGTAACTGATGAGAATGGCTGTGCCACAGACACAAGCATCTTTGGCAACTGGGAGTACAATCCGGATACCAACAGTCTGCTGGCTAGCTTCAATGCCTTTAAGTTCCCCTCCAGTGACAACATACGTTTCCAGTGTAACATACGCGTATGCTTTGGAAAATGTCAGCCAGTCAACTGTGGTGGCTATAATGCCTTTGGACGTAGACGTCGCTCCATTGCGGACAACTCTAGCGATACGACAGCCATTGCCACAAGTACAGGGGTCGAGGGTCAGTTGCGTGAGGAGATAACTATCTCTTCCAATGCCATATTGACATTCGAGAAACGCAGCGGTTCAGGCCTGAATGATGCCAACAGTGAGTACCCCTACCCAGTCACACAGTCAGAAGGCCCAATTTCTAATATGATATTTCTTTATTCAAATTCAGTCAAACCGGCAGCCCAGCGTGTGGAGGATATTTGTGTCTCAATGGTGGGCTTGATTATAGCTCTGGTTATCACGGCACTGCTTGCACTTGTCGCCGTCGCCGTGGCGGTCTCCTGTTGGCTCATGGCCTACAGAAGAAGGCCCAAAACATTGGCGCCATTGCCACATCCACCAGAGTTCCCTAATCCACTGTTCGCCAATGCAGACGCTGCACCCGAACCAACGCCGGACTATATCTCCTGAACCGTAAAGTAAACTAATAACAAAACAACCATAGACAAAACAAAACAAAAACACCTAGCTATAATAATAGTATGTAAAAACAGAAAAGATGAATATTTGAAAAGCACGTGCAAAAAGGTAGAAACGAAATTAAATTTCGCGCAAAAAATGCAATGATATGAAAGAAAAACAAAAGTAAAGTTGTGAGCAGAAAATATATTCGTTGGCGTTTATGAAACGTTGACGAAAAACGAAGCCTTAAATGAATTGTAAAAAAAAAACACGACAATAAGATAAATGCCACAAAAGGCATTGCGGAAATTAATTGAATAACTTAAGAAAATAATTTTATTATTTTGTATTAACATTTTAGTATTTTTTCCTTACTAATATGAGAATTTTGCGTAGTTGCACGACAATAGTAATTTTTTTTTTCATTTAAACAGAATTTTAGAACCGAAACTGCCAAAAGTGAAATAACAGATCAATACAGAGAGAAGATTTAGATTAAAAGAGCAGCTACAAACGAATTCTCGTCCTCTAACGACAACTTCTTCATTAGTCGATTATAATTACATATTGATATTTTGTTATATACATACATATACACACACATATATATATATATATATATAGCTAAAGACTTCCTATAAATATTTAGGGTGTGGGTAGTAGCAACAACACTTTGTATTATAGCACAAATACACACGTAAACACAAACACACACACACTACTACTTCCTGTGTAATTTAGGAATTGAGCTCGCCTTTAAAATTGAAAACTGCCTTAATTTTCCACTACACTAAACGAACAATGCACCCGAAAACAAAACAAAAAATACTCCCTAACAGTTCTTAAGCTAAAAATGGAGCAGTAAATTTCCACAGCCAAAAAACAATATAATCACAGGACAATATGTCAACGATTGTCTTTCACGGATTATATTGAAACAAACAAGTTCAACACATTCACACACACAGACAGACCACAAAAAAAAAACAAATGAACTTGGGCATAGTTCAGGCTGCTTCAAAAAAAAAAAAAAAAAAAAATGAGTATATGAAAAACAAAATAGAAACTGCCACGGAGGCGTCAAAAGCGCACAAAAGATTAATGCATAGGAGAGATATTTAAGGTTTGTTTTAATTTTAAATGCAACGCCGACTAATGGAGGATTTGAACTATGACTATAACTTTAACTCTACTACATACTACTATGATTAACCAATTATTTTTGTAGTTTTTTAGTCAATTAATATTAAATTGTTGTGATTGTTTTAAATGCAAATGAAATACTTCCACTAAATAACTAATAACGCGAAAAGTATAGCAACTACTTTAAAAAGGCAACGAATCGGCGTGTTTTCTGACCTGCGCATCCATCCAAGCACAGAACGCAGCTGTTAACGCGCCTGAAATTATGCAGCGAATTTTTTGTTTCTGGCGCCTGTTTACAGCGCGCAACTGTCGCTTGGGGGGATGCGAGATGCACGCCGCTATATTTAAATTATCTAAAATGAAGTTTTAAATTAATATTATTAAACATAAACAAAATGTATAGTCACTACTTTAAGCCGAACGTGAAATCACTTTTTTACAGTGGAAATACCATTAGAACTCGCACAACTTACACACACACCCACAGTAAGAGACCACTTGTAAATAATACAATACAGGCAAAAAATCGACGGTATTTTTAATAGCGCATTTTTGTGTATAGGTTTCTAAACAATCAGGCACTTCTGTCCAGCAATAGTAACATGCCAGAAATAAAATTATTTTCTGATTTCAATTACAAAAAAAAAAAAAAAAATCAATATATTTCAACTTGAACACTATTTTGCTCACAAATTACATTAAAAACTTTTATTTTTTCTTTATAAAACCGCTTAGCTTAACAAGTATCCCGCAAACAACTAGAATTAAGTTGACAAAACTTTTTGCACTGGCAGCAAATATTGATAAAGGAAAAAAAGAATTGTAAAAAGAAAACAATAGTTAAATTGTAATTATAATAAATTGTATTTAAATCGAAACAAGAAAAAACATATAATTTTAATCGCTTATTGTAAACTAATAAAAATTAAATGAATATAAATAAAGAAAATGTAAAAAAAAAATATTGAAATTTGATATCGCGAAGCGGACCAGATTACAGCATCTATCTACGAATCAAATCAAATGAATCAGCAATAATGCATTTAAAAGTGAGGACGCTGCTCTTGGTATTTATTCTTGCTTATGTTCAAATCTGGCAAAACCTAACGACAGTCAGTGTACATTAATATCCATAAAAACTCGAAATCCAATTTTAAATTGAACCAGGTGGCCTGATTAACAATCTGAAATTTATATTCTGTTTGAAGATCAAATAAAAAATGTCTCATTTATTGCCCGTTTACCTTGACATACGCCGCTGCAAATCTATTCCCCGTAGTCATTATCAATCAGCTTATCGCAGCGTCTGCCCCGCTAAGTAATCAAAAATGCAATCATCACGAAAAAAAGGAATACTTCACATAAACAGCTCAAAAATTGTAGTAAAATGAAAGCAGTTAGAGCTTCATTTGATTTCGGGTTCTCTTGCAATGCCCTATACACCATGGTTAAAGGTTATGTTTATTATGTATGTGAAAATCAAATATATAAGGAAACAGACAGGAAGTTAGAATATACTAGCTTAAGCGAAGCTTTAAAAAGTTCAGAATGCTTAACTCTGTCTTTGAACTTTAAAATATTATGAAAAACTAAAATTGTAGAAGTTAGGATTGCTTGAACATTCTTTCAGCCCTACAGACTACCTGTAGGAATATATCGAATTAGACCAATTTATTGAATAACTGAAGCGCTCTTTAATTATTTTCTGAAACGAAACCTTTTTTGTTTGTGAAGATATCTTGGTCAAAATGTTCTTGAATGAAAAACGGCCTGGTCAAAATATATTAATATACGATCCGTACACACATGAGCTATATCTTATCAACTTCTATTTACTATATCATATATCATATATGTGTTCACGACATATTCACAAGACTGAGCAATTTTTTCTGAAAAGCAGCCAAAGGGTAGAAAGCAGTCTATCAGCATGTAAAATACGCGGCTGCGGTTATAATGATTGCCGCAAACTGCTATCAGATGCCGCGCCGGAAAGCCCAAGCGAGCGCACAAAATAACTAAAACCCGCAAATGCTCACTCGAAACGAACGACTAAACGCGGGATTGAGCAAACGAGAGACAGAGAGATAGAGAGCCAGCGGACCAGCGGACGAGCAAGCCGTGAGTCGCAGGCGTCCAAGCTCTAAAGCCCCATACCGACGTCAAGTGTAAACGATATTCGCAAACGTGGATCAGTTGACATTTGACAGCGCGCGTGCTTGCACGTTCCTCAGGGGCTAAACGGCCTACAGCTCTGGCGGCATTAAAGTTCGACAGCTTTACGTTTGGAGAAACGTGGAGAAACGCTGGCAAACATAAATCGTGGTTTTGGTGCGCTCATTAAAAACATGTTTGACATAGAAATGCGTGTTTTTGAAAAACTGCAAAAAATTTAAATAATTCAATTTGGCGAAAGGCCCCTTTGGCCCACGCATTGCGTATACGTAGCATTATCTGATCATCCGGGTAATTGATATAGCATTTGCGTGCCAAGTGTTGATTATGTTATTATGATTATTAATTATGATTAAAATTGAAATAGAGCTTGGGCCATTGTTAGGAATATTCAGTGCAATGAGCTAAACTGAATTAAGCCAATTGCAAATAAAGTTCAATTTAAAGTGTCACAAAATCAATGCAAATTGTTGATTATATTAATAAAATATTACAAAGCGAACAAAATGATTTAAATAACCACTGTCATTATTACACTGACAATTATTGGTTGTTTTTGTGTACGTGAAACTTTTTTCGGCTGTTCGCGCGGATAATCAATGTCAGAAAGTGCAACAAAAAGTTCAACAAATTTAATTTTTTATTTCATTGTTATTGTTTGTGTTTGCTGCTGATAAACAACAACTGAGAAAACACACAAAACGCGTACATGAAAACACGTTACGTTGTATAATGGCAAATTTTATATTTTTTTGTTTTTTCGCTTCCCTTGAATATTTGCTAAGTCCATACTGGTTTCATTAACGCGAAAGTCGTTTGCTTAAAATGAACCATTAAATATTTCATTTAATTATAATCCTTTTATGTAGAATTAAATTACCGCAAAAAGTGTTCAGTAGATGAATTTTGTATGTCTTAAAAAAAATAATTTGTGAGCTTTCAATTCAATACGTTATATGAAATGTATTTGCCAGCTTATAAAGTGTCTAATCTAATCAGAACTTTATGGTAATATGGAGCTGAAGACATGGGAATGCATTTCATACCCACGCAATTTTTATTGTTTTTCTCCAGCATTGTTGTCTCTTTAAGATGATCGTTAAAAATGAAATTTAAAATCGGTATACAATTTTCTCTGTAAGTCGCGCTCATTAAAAGCGTATAAAAATTTACATATCACATGGTCGGGAAATGGGGCTGTTCTATTACAATGAAGCCCCATAAAATGACATGTGCAATGCATACAAGTTACTTGTTGTCTGTAGTCGATAGTAGTATGTCGTTATAAGATGCGTAATTAATCATTTTGAACCCATTTCAATGACCTTTGCGCCCGCTGAAAGAGTCACTAGAGCATAGCGCCATCGGCATTGATCATCGCCAAGATTATGACGTACTGCCGGAATTTATATATACTTTCTGAGCGGTGCGAGGGGACTTTTAGCCGAAAATAAGCAAGACACTCACAGCCATAAAAAATGAAAGCTAACAATGAAATGTGGAGGGGGCTAACCTTTAAAGTGTAGCACAACCCGATAAGATACAGTTTTGTAAGTGAATTGCGAGTGACTTTGATGGGGTCTGAAGTGTGACTCGGTCAGATATGAGTGTTTATCTCTCTGTCACAATGATAAAATAAAAAGAAAACGAAGCACGGTACATGGAACATGTGCTCGTTTGTTTATATTAAAAATTCAAAAGTAAATAGCATGAGAAAAGTTGATTAATTGTTGAGATGAGATACAAAGCAAAGCGTAAAATTAATTATGAGCGATAATTTGTGCAGGTGTTTATCAAAAATTAGAGACCCAAAAAAAGACGATATTTTATATTCAAATACATTTTAAAAACATACTTAAGAATAATAATGCACAGATGGCAATATAGCCGAATTTCTCAGCTCTTCAGGAATCTAAAAACAGCTCATTCTAGAATTATCGAGATAGAAACTGAAGTCTCTAAGTTTTATAGTCTTCAGAATCATCGCGTCTATGCAGGTGAGATCGAAAGTTCTTCCAACATTTTTGATTGTGATCGTCCCGATCAAAAAATTTTTGGGGAACGGAGACAACTCCCTTTGCCAGTTAGATAAAATTGCACAACATCCAAAAGTGTGATAAAATTTAAAATTAGATAGAGCATATAAAATACAGTGATAATAAACAAAAAGAAATATTATCTCTTGGTTTTCTCTTAATTTCATTTTATTATGATTTAAAAGCTTCAACGCGCACACAGCCACAACAACAACCATAATAATAATAATAATGACATTGTGATGTTCAAGGCTTTAATGTGATTTAAAAATATGACAACCGCAGCATCAGCAGTAGCGGCAGCAACAACAACAACAACGTTCTGTATCAACAACAAGTTTCGCGGCACCGGCTACAAATTATGAGCATTAAAATGATAAATACGCATATGAAAGCAGCATCAACCACAACAACAACAATAGCAGCCATAACAAACAAGTGCACACAACAACCACATAAGGCAAACATGATTTTATGATTGAGCCAACAATAGCAACAACAAAAATAAGACGAATTTCAGCTGCAGAGCAAGCAACACAGCAAAAGGAGCAACAGTCTAAAGCCAAAATGGCAGATAAAATTGCCCAAGATGCATGCGTCAAAGCCCCAAAAGGCCAAGACCAACCATTGGCCAAAAGAGCCTCCTCGCCCACTGCCCTTCATCTGGTACCGAAGCGCACCACGGCAACAACTTTATCGCCGCTGCGGCTTAGTCAGTTGTCAGACAGCGGCGCCGAGAGCTGCGGCGATGGGGACGAGCAGACGCGACTTATTCGCGGCCCTTCCGTGCGGCCACACAAATACATCATTATACCAGCCACGCCCGGCGCGCCGGTGACCTCGACGGCTGGAGCCCCACAGCTGCCATTTCGCCAGACAAGCTCCAGCACATCGCTGGTGGCAATGGCAGCGGCAATGCACAAGCAGCCGCCACGCCAGCCCTCGTTCAAGTCGCGTCCCAACTCGGATGTTATACAGCCGGCACAGTTACAGCAGCAATTGCAACTGCAGCCACTCCAACAGCCAACGGCGTCCACATCAACGGTCACCTTTACCATTGACGATTACGATACAGCGGGTGGGAGTGCAGCTGCGCCTGCTCCAGCAATCCACCACACACCCGCAACGCTGACCAGCACCACTACCACCACAATGGCTGGTCTTGATGCATTGGCCGCCTCCCCACTCAGCTATGATCTGCGCTCGCGCTTGGGCAGCCATCACAGCAGCATGCGCTCGGTGGTGTCAGGTGAGTTGAATTGTTGCTCCTATTATTAGGTGGCTTTATTCTGTATGCCACGCCTACAGCATACCTGCCCGGCCTGAGCGATAGCAGTTACAATCTCGCCGGCAACACGGCCACAACTACTGGACTGCAGCCACCCAATCCGCTCTACATGCAGCCGCAGGCCTCGCTCAGCGGCAGTTCCTCTCACTTTCACGACCTGGCCAGCAATCAGATCTACTCGGATGTGACATCGGTGCGTTCGCTGGCTTCAATTGGCATTGGGTCCACCGACGGACGAAAGCTGGTCATACGACGCGTACCAACCACAGCTAATGAACTATTCGACATGGTCAATCCACAAACGCCACCGTAAGTTCAACAATATTGTCTATATAGATAACAGGTTGGTCGGATTAAAAACCCAAACCACCTTAAAAACATTTTCAAAAATTTCGAAACGATCAAATATTTAATTAATCCTATGGTTCAAGTTGAACGCTGGGTCTGTTTTTCCTGCATTCTGAAATTAATGAGTTTGGCTTTCTGTTCGGCTGTTTGTTAGACATCTGGCTTAAAAGATAAAAGACCTTCCAGTTTCTAGTCTGCTTAAACCATTTAAGCTTCGACATCGATCGGGGTATCTTTCACACAATTTATATTCCTCTCTCCATTAGCATTTCAAAAACGCGCCCCTTGACAAACCATTTGACACCCACATAAAACGCTTAAATATTCATCGCAAATTTTGGCACCATTTGACGCCGGAGCATAAAAGGCAAATGTTATCAGACCCAACCACACACACTCATACACACGCACACATATTTACGTGTTGGTAAACATACAATTTTAACACCATCTGTGCGTGGGGCACATGATGCCTTTGACATGAAACGTGAATAAGTTGAGACGGTTCGCTGCTATTTTTAAGCAATGTTCCTTAACGAGATCAATAGATCTACATAAGTAGCCAAGTATAACTATTGACTCTTACAATTTACGCCTATCGCAGTGCTCAAACAGTTCGATTCGCAAGATTAGTCCCAAGCTCCAAGCGACCGACAGTAGTCAGTTAAGCAGCGACCTACGATCGCTGCAGTTGTTCGATAGATCCGACTCAAAACGAATTATTACCAAAGTGCAAATTATCAATGGACGCATGGATAACGTGTAACAACGTTAAATTATTAGCTCGCATATAGTCGCCTATATCCTGAGAGTACAGTATTATAATTCAGCGAGATGCCCTATCGCAACGATCCGGATGCGCAGTCCTCCAAGCACTCGGAGCAGTCCTTTTTTCACTTCAAACGTGTAGCCAAAGTGTAAGCCCAGCGCCCTCGTCGTTATGTAACCAATAAATCGTGCCATTTCATTTTGACCAAGTGCCAACCTAATAGCTTTCAATTCAAATTTTGATAGCCCATTATGATTGTCGTGTTTGTTTAGGTCATTAGCGAAATGCCGCTGATTGAATATTAACGTTTATTTAATGGATAAGTGGCCTGTTCAAACTTTTGCTGACCATATAATTTATACAATTTATTTATGTTCACTGTATATCATGCAAATGCGGCACGTGTAAAAGACATTTTTTGCACCCTTAACCCATTGAAAATGAGCAAAAGGGCATTTTGGTTTTGTGCAAATCGATGTAACAATTATATATATTTTCGATAAGAACGCTAAGCTAATCGGATCTAGCTATATCCGTCTGTCTGTCCGTTCGTCCTGCGCAAAAAGAATCTGTTTTTCACGATATCGCTCAGAATCGATATTGACATCCGGTTTTCAACAACAAGAAACGTGTAATTTGATGTGTTGATCTTCGTATTATCTGCACAGGGTCCAAATATTTTAATTTTTGACGGCTATTTTTGAAATGTTGCCATATGCCATATATATGCATAGAAAAAACCAAATGGCAGTGTAGGCTAAGATAAAGAAGCACAGACGCAGCGAAAGCTGGAAGATTTGTAATGGGTTAAGGGAATCTACGGGTCGGACACTCCCGACTAGAGTAGAATCGTTTTAATGAGTTCAAGATTAAAGTGTAATATATTAAATAATTATTACAAAACTCATAAGAAAAGATTTTGCAATATGCGTAATTCCAACTTGATGCAAATATCATGAATAATAAAACTTCTGCCGTTTACCAAAAATGTGTGTGACAGAAAGTGTTCCGATCTGAAGAACTTCAACAAAAAATGTACTGCAAAAAGGCAATTCTATTTATATTTTCTTAAAGATAGCTTTAAAATGAAGAGATAAGTTTGCATAGAAACAGAAAAGCGGCCGAACAGATATGGCTATATGGGCACGGTTGTTTTGATGAATATATTTCTAGGATTACTTATACAATTTTATCTCTGTATATGTCTTCATTTTTATACCCAGGAAAAGACATACTATATATATATATGTTCAGTAACAACAGCTGAGTCGATAAAGCTATGCCCGTCTGTCACTTTTACCGAATCCCTTTCTATCTATCCCGAAATATCCCAAGTAAAAATCAGAGTCTACAATGTTATTATTTTATTGGGGATGCTAAAAATGGTCTTTCGTGTTTCATTTTCCTTTGAATTTTGGTCAAGCCAATTACTATTGTGAATAGTAACAAAATGTTTAAATTGATTGGTTATTTTACCATAAATACGTATACTTCGTAGAAAAACTTATTGAAATTATAATTTTATAAACGTGCGACAGTTTGAATCGCCCCAAAGCATCAACACAGAATAAACATTCACAGACGAATTAGCAACGAATTAGTTAGACTTCATAAACCTGTTATTTAGCACTACCATCTTGCTTACATGTTTACTTATTTTTACAGTTTGCATAATGCATTAAATTCAAGGAACTGTTATTATTTTCGTCTATGCTAAGCAATGTTACAATAAATGTTTAACTGCGGTCAACTAAGTATCTTTAGCACTTTTATTATTCTTTGCAGTTTACATAATTCATAAAACTCAATTTGCACAACCGTACACCTCATCAAACCAGTCGTCCCCCAACATAAGCAAACACCCCCATAATCTCTAATCATACCTCTCACAATGAACTGGCATTTGGCACCTCGGACAAAGCTATTGTTGCATTTGGCATGTGATTACTACAATTAAACTATTTGACGCACCAGAAATGTTGGATGGGGTCGTGTCGTGGCGTTGGTCATGTAATCTGTGCAACTATACTGTCTGGGGTTCCGTTTGGTGCCGGGCCAGACAATGCCATCTCGTGCATTGGGCGAGTGTTGACAGCAATTAGATGCGGCTCGCTGACTAAAATGCAAATGACTATGAAAAGCGAAAAGCACCTCTTGATATGCCTATGTATAAACTATGTGTATGCTTTGTATTTGCAGGCCGCTGGGCATCGATGACGATGACAGCTTCATGGACATGTCCGACGAGGCGGCCCATTTGAAGCCGCGCCAACAGCATTGGGCCAACAAAATGCAGTTTGTCTTGGCTTGCATTGGCTATTCGGTGGGCCTGGGCAATGTCTGGCGTTTTCCCTACATGTGCTACAAAAGCGGCGGCGGTAAGTGAAATTCCCCTGAAAGGCCCAATATAAATCTTAACGGAAGTCACAAGGGCGTGTGGAGCATTACGTCAAATACTTTAATTCCATGCGACAACTTTCAACGCGACGTTCGACGTGTGGCTTTGTTCTAGAAAGGAATTTTTATTTTTTTAAATTTTGTGCTTTATGCGACATTTCCGCTGTAAGCGCTACAAAGTCATAATTTAAAATTTGTTCAAGCTCAGCGCAAAAGTATGAAAACCCGACGTAAATAAAGCGGTCACTGTCATCTGTACAGTATCTCGACTGTCCCACAATCCCCCACAACCCCCCTGCAGTACAAAACACGCAAGGCACTTGGCGGCCTACGTCCATCTTCATTTACACGCTCTCACTCTCAGAAGCCAGAGGCCCCATTTACATTACACATAAGTATAATGAGCAACCCAACTGGCAACTGGAGAATATGTGACTGTTTGTCTTATACAATTTGCAATTGTTGATCTCAAATATTTATAATTAATTTAATTTGTTTATTTAGGTGTTCCATTTAGAGTCTCTTGAGTCTAATTTTTTCTTTTCCTTGATTATTATATCGACATTTGCAGGTGTCTTTTTAGTACCTTATTGCATAATACTCTTCATATGCAGCATACCCCTGCTGTTTATGGAGTTATCTGTGGGCCAATACACGGGCCGGGGTCCCATCGGAGCACTGGGCCAGCTATGCCCCTTATTTAAGGGTAAGTTCTAAACATAGTATAAGACAAAGCCAGAAGAACTTTGCAGTTTCCGTCTGATGTTGAAATTTCACCTCCGTTTTAAGCCTACGTTTAGATAGTAGCACCATAAACTATCCTGTCAAACTATAATAATATAGTCGACTGATGCTTATAAAATTTTGCACATAAATTTATATGTAAGGGTCATAATGAAACTAGTCATGATATCGTGAAAAATAAAGAATTTGTTTTGAACTTAATTCTTAATCGACCGATCGTTACTAAAGTAGCTATATGTATTGCCTACAACAGAACGACGTCAGCTTTAAAACAGAGAAACATAGAAAGAGATGGGAAAACTTGGTTGGATCGACTTGTCTGCTTCTATTGTTCAATAATATGTATGGAGTTGGATATATCTCCTTCAGTTATGGTTAGAGCTTAGTAAGAGCCTAGGTGATAATACATATTTATTAAAAAAGTATTTAAAGGAAATGTAGTCAGCCGAAAAAACGTTGTTTAAAATTAATGATACTGATTTTGTAGACACCAATATTTTCTTATAATTTTGAAGCCCTAAATGCAGCACAAAAGGCAACTGTCTTCAAGAGAATTTAATCTTCTCATCTTCTCAATTTGCCGAAAAGTGTATTAAAAACAAAATTATTAGATTAGGGGCCCGAAATGACAAAAACTTTGATTCTGCTGCGTAAAGCCTATTTGTTTTGATTGCAAAATCTTACGTATGAGAAATTTTTTGTCACAGACGTCGACTGACTGTTCCTTTTGTGGAGATATCTCAAAGTTTTGAGAAGACAAATACACACACACACACACACAAGCGACGAGTGTGTGCTCATTTAATAATTTACAAATCCATAATTTAGATCGTAGTCTTATTGCGTCATTTTGTTGAGATATTTACACGCTTTATAGTTAAGTGCGAATACGTCACAGTGACACGCTTAGAGTAACTAAATTTAGAAATGTTCTTTCCGCCCAGTGAATTAGAAATTAAACAAAAATAAATGTATATGATATATGAATATAATGAGAACAATACATAACTCCAAATGAAGGTTGGCTATGGATCCATGACAAGCAAACATGGGCGCTGCTTGCCAAAGTTCATTGCCAATGTCTGAATACACATAATTAGTATACCGGGTAAATAGTTTGTTAGCAGCGCGTTGTAGTTTCAGTTTACAAAAAGACACAAAGCAGCCGAAAACTAAACCAGTCAGTAGGTACTTGACTTGGCAGTGATCGGCCAAAAGATACCCTCTTTCCACGTTATTAGAGAACGTTTCACCCACCACTACTACTATTTTCTTATATAAAATTCACCTGTATTATCTTAACGAACCGGATATGAAAATCTTTTTCAAAGGTGTCAAACGAACTTATAAATAGTATCGGACTTTCTGGCCTACTTT
This sequence comes from Drosophila virilis, assembly GCF_030788295.1. Classification (NCBI taxonomy): domain Eukaryota; kingdom Metazoa; phylum Arthropoda; class Insecta; order Diptera; family Drosophilidae; genus Drosophila; species Drosophila virilis. Next base: position 11,325,302 of record NC_091546.1, on the reverse strand, counting down.
TAGGCGGTATAATCAAAATAAATAGTTAATCAAGATCCACAAATAACCTCGCTATTTTATGATACCCTTTTGATAAATTTTAACGGATGCTGGGTATACGAAAACCTTGCACTTGTCTTAAAAAAAATTGGATCAAGTTACAGCGAAAAAGCTCAAATACACATTCATACGAACAGCGGCGGGACTTGCTAATTAGTTAGTATCATTTTTCTGGGGATGGCGTGAAAACGCAAAATGCAACTGAAAACTGAAACGGAAATGTTTTGAGCGATTTACGTACGCGTCTCACGAGTGATTGTGAGACCCAGAACGCGTTCTCTCTTGCCCACCCGCACCGCAGCCTACATAGTAAAGCAGTCAAAGGCCGCAGTCATAAATCTTAAAAAAATACAAAAACAACATTACTTTGACATATTTGCAAAGCGTTTAAGTGTTCACAATATTTTGCCAATAGAACAGCCTTGGCACGCCCACGCCCAAAACGTTAATGCTGCAACCAGAGGCGAACTAATAAATATTAATAGACAATTTTAAGCCAAGATCCAAGCAAATGCCTTTAATTGGCCTCAACGGCACGCGGCCAATTAAAATTATGCAGATGAGTACAAGTCTAGACAAGTGATTCAAACGAACCAGTCTAAATTACAACCGACCTGATAAACTCTACCCCCATTTATGCGACAGATCCTTAAATGGAATATAATTGCATACCCTATTATAATTGCACGCCTTACTAAAAATAAATGATACCGACATTAATCATTGTATTATTATAATGCGTAGCTAACTAATTAACTATAGAATAACCCAACATATGGCTATTAAAGAACAATATAATCTATAATCAATAAAGCTTTAAGTCAGTCATATAAGTGTGAGACAGATTGATTAGATTCGTTCTTAAAACCATCCTTAGGACATATTTAAGAACGCATACTAAATAAATAATTAAATTTTGTGGTTATTTCTCTTTGCAGGGGCTGGACTGGCGAGTGTAGTTGTCTCGTTTCTCATGTCCACCTACTATAGCGTCATAATAGGTTATTCAATTTACTACTTTTTCACATCGTTCAAAACAGAAATGCCGTGGATTGACTGCAGCAACAGGTGAATATGCCAAACAGCATTCGAGGTTATAAGATAAACGTATTATTTTATGATAGATGGAACACTCCCGACTGTTGGGTGCCACAGCGCAAGGAGGTTAACTATACGGCGCCCGATACATCTCGCACACCCTCCGAGGAGTTCTTTGAGTATGCTCTAAATGAATTCGACCAAGTGCTTAAATATCATATTTGTATCCTCGTTTTAGAAATAAAGTGCTGCAGATTAGCGCCGGCTTGGAGTATCCAGGTATGATGCGCTGGGAGCTCTTTGCCTGCCTCGTGTGTGCCTGGCTGATGGTGTACTTTGCCACCTGGAAGTCCATAAAGTCGTCGGCTAAGGTGCGCTACTTTACGGCCACGTTTCCCTTTGTCCTCATCATTATCCTCATGTTTCGGGCGGTCACGCTCGAGGGCGCTGACGAGGGTTTGCGCTTCTTCTTCCGCCCCAATTGGTCCGAGTTGAAGAATGCGAACGTTTGGATCAATGCTGCCTCACAGAACTTCAATTCACTGGGAATTACGTTTGGATCAATGATCTCGTTCGCCAGCTACAACAAGTACAACAATAACATACTGCGAGATACAATTTCAGTGAGTCTAGTGAATATGGTGACCAGTTTACTGGTGGGCATATTTGCCTTCTCCACGCTGGGCAACCTTGCACTGGAGCAGAATACCAACGTGCGCGATGTCATAGGCGATGGGCCGGGCATGATATTTGTGGTGTATCCGCAGGCTATGGCAAAAATGCCGTATGCCCAGCTGTGGGCAGTGATGTTCTTCTTCATGTTGCTGTGTCTGGGCCTCAATTCACAGTTTGCCATAGTCGAGGTGGTGGTCACATCCATTCAGGATGGCTTTCCTCGGTGGATCAAACGGCATCTGGGCTACCATGAGATTGTGGTACTCTTTGTCTGCGTTATTTCGTGCCTCTTTGGATTGCCAAACATCATACAGGGCGGCATCTACTATTTCCAGCTAATGGATCATTATGCTGCCTCTGTGACAATTATGTTTCTGGCTTTCTGCCAGATGATTGCCATAGCCTGGTTCTACGGCACCGGGCGACTCTCAAAGAATGTTAAACAAATGACTGGCAAGGCGCCGTCGTTCTACTTAAAGTCCTGCTGGCTAGTACTGGGACCCTGTTTGCTCTTTGTAAGTGTTAAATGAGGTATGTCGAAATATGAAGTAATGTGTATTGGTCTGTGTATTCCAGGCTATTTGGGTATTAAGTTTAATAAACTACAAGGAACCCACGTATCACAATGGGCGCTACACCTATCCGGACTGGGCTTACGGCATTGGTTGGATGTTTGCCTCATTGTCACTGATCTGCATACCAGGCTATGCACTCATCAACTTTATGCGTGCCAGCGGAGACAACTTTTGGGAGGTGAGCGCCTCCATATATTAAACCTTAATCCCTTATCGATTAAATAACTTTTTTCACGTTTACAGCGCATAAAAGTTACACTGCGTCCCAATATTTACGAGTGTAAGATTTGTGGCGAGCATCACTGCGAACACGACTATCCCGAGCAGGAGCAATATATGTTGGCTCAGGAATTGGGCAACATCTACAAACCAGCAACAAAGCCCGGCTTGCATCAAAGCCAGCCGGGTTATAATGCAATGCATGCATCCAATACAGCGCCCCATGGCGTTCACACTGAATACACGTACCAATCTAAGGAGGAGCAAGCAACGCTTCCAACGACAGACCAGCACAGTGTCAAGTAGTCGTGTCAAGCGTGGAGGTATTCTTTCCTGTTCAATTGTTAGCAATTTCTCTGAGTATTTTTAATACATAATTTGTTTTAATTTTCAATAAATGCTTTAACTTTATATTGAATACATAAGCGAGTGAAATAGGTTTGCTCATAATTTGTGTTTGTGTCTTCAGAGCTTATCGAATGTATCATCGTACTATACACGTTCTATACATTTATTTCTGCGCAGCTCGTATGTATTGTTTATCTCAATAAAGCTACTTAAAGCTTTAAGTGATAACTTAGACGAAACATTGAATACCTGTTTGAGTACTTTACACAATAATTTATTGAAATTTTGTTGTTTTACTAGATATTTCAATATGTAATGGTTTTTGCCTTAGGCCAGACAACAATATGGGGAAGAAATTTCACGACTACACAATACTCTGTTCAATGCAAGAACTAAAACGCAGACAAACAAACTGTTTTGAAATTGTTATCGACCGTTGAGGGAGTTTGATTATAGTCCTCTGTCTAAATATCCGTAAAACTGTGAAAGATACTGCCGTTTACCACGCCCCATATAATATAAATACTTTCAAGTCTAACTTCAAAAAGGGGATATTGCACAAAATCAATATACTAATTTTATGCACTATGTGAATATACTCTATAATACTAGAGTATAATATAAATAGCCAAAATGATATATTTTAAATTTAAAATCCTTTTTAAATTTCAGGCATTGCCCAAAATAAATATACCTCTGTTTGCACTCTGTGTACGAGTATAAAAACAGAAAGGCAAAATAATATTTAAGTTAGAAAATAATTTCCATTCACTCTGTGAAGGAGTATAAACACAGAAAGACATAGTAATATACTCTTGTTTCTTTGGTGACAGAGTATATGGTATATGGTAAACAGCCAATGATTTTTTTGTACTCACCCCAATTCCCATGATGAATTTGAACAGCTTTAACGGCACATAAAATATTTTTATACGACTGCTATTGCCCTGTCAACGATTTTAGACTTCATCAATATTGAAGCATCACCTGTTAAGTTGACCTGGGTACTTTCCAGCTTTTGAAAATAACCATATAATAAATCACTTTCTTCAAATTTAGGCACCGCATTAAAGTTTCGTGGCGTTTTGCAGTATTCCGCATAAACGAGAAGACTCTTTGCAGGTACTGTTGGCGGCCACACACTGAGATAAGAATCTGTGCCGTAGTCACCTAGTGGACGTAGTGTGATGCCACGCATCATCTGGGCCAGCTCTTGTTCGCGTTGAGCTACGGCCGTTTGGCCTGGCTGTGTGCCACCGCTAGATAGTTTGCCCATTTGAACATACTTTTTGTAAATAGCCATGCTCTGTTTGGATGGGGAACTGATGGTGCAGCCATATACCTCTTCCATGGGTGGTAGCATGGAAGCCAGCCTAAATGGGGTTGGTTCGGCTGTTTCCGTTTGTTTCGACTCTTTTTCTGCAAAGCTGGCACTAAGTTCTTCATCGCTGGAGCTGTCTTCGCCCTCGCTGGAACTAGAGGAGTTGCTGTTGGTGGAACCGGTAGAACTTTGGCCAGTCATCGATGGATTTTGTCGACCCTTTCGCGATGGCTGTATCTGACGCTGGAAGGGACTGTAGTTAGTGCGGAATGTGGGCATGTATCGCGTGGCGAGTTGGCTGATCTCAAATTCAATGTGCTCGCTCAAATCCGTCCACTTAAAGGACTGGTGGTAATTCGAGAAGGCATCAATCATCTCTAAGCCATTGCTATGCACACGAAACAACTCCTTGACCAGCTTGTTGGTGTCGGCGCAGGGAAAGGGTAAGCACTCGCGCACCTTATGCCGCACCCAATCCGTGATAGGAGCTATCGAAGTGCTCGGCACAAAGGCATTGTGCATATCGTAATCCGTTTGAAGCTCCCAAATTGGTTGGTTTACTGTAAAAATAAAGCTTGTAAGTAAAATATTAGACTCAGGCGGTCTATTTCTTACGCTTGTTAAAACTCGGCTTGTAGAGGCCCAGAAACAAATTAATGCTCTGCTGCTTCTCCGTGTCGCTAAATGTATTACTGTAGTAGCGGCTTAGAGTCTGCATAACGTCATTGCCCTGAGAGGCCCAGGCGGCCGTTTTACGATAGGTCTTAATGCGATGCACTAGCTGTGATCCGCCATACTGCAGAGCCAAAGTATCACCGTGCTCTTCGTACAGATGCTCCAGCATAGTCACACAATCCGAATCAAACTCCAGTTTGGCTGATTTAACAAAACCCAGCCGCTCTAACTGATGCCCCAGAGCGCATTTTCCAATAGCAAACTGCGCCGAGTTGGTGCGATCCAAGCAATCTACGCAATTTGTACGCACAATGCCCGTCTGGAAACTGAGCTCACTGCCCCGATGAGCCTTATAAAACATGCCTGTCATCTGTATCATACTCGCCGCGTGCACGGCCAGTTGTTCCATGACATTGCCCCCGCTGATCCGGCTCTGACGTGCCATATCAAAGTGAATGTGCTTCATGCGATGCTGCGGCGGCAAGAACTGATTAAGATACTTAATGCTGTTTTGCAGTTCCTTGGAAATTATGGACTCGTGTTTCCGTCGCTCACGCTTCTTTACCAAATTCAGCATAATCAGCGGAGCACCATAGTGAAACAGAAGGCGTTCGAAATGCCGTGACGGAGTTTGAGCATAGGGATCACATATGTCTAGCTGTATGGGCGGCTTTGGCACCATCTTGCTAATGTCCTGGGACCAGTGCGACGGTATCGAACCGCGCATTTGCGTGAAAGCGCATAGTCGCTGCCCGTCGCTTACAATCTGTTCCGTTTCGACTTCATTAGCTACGTCGCCCTACAAGATAGGAATAGTTAGTTATACAGTGTATCTATATTTAATCTGAAAACATACACGAAAATTAGCGCCTCGTTTGAGAAACCGCGTGCCAGCAAAGCGTGTGCTGCGACGCGCTATTAGACAAACATTCACATGTCTGCCAAAGATGCTGATGCACGACTGGCTTACATAGCCATGTGTGACCTCCAACAGCCAGTCCTTAAGCATAATGACCTCCATAGGCTTCAGTAGATAAGCGTTCCACACAAAACGCTTGCGTGAATCGCTGCGAAAGGCATAGTCGACACGCTCGTGCGCCTGCGCGACATTGTTGGTAAGCGTATTCCAATCGGGCAGCGGCTCATCCCGCTCTAGATTCACCTTGGCACCCACATATCGTGGCGCCGACTCGTTGTACTGCAGCGTGCGAGTCAAGTCGTACGAGTAGGAAAAGTAAAAGTTGCTGCGTAAATCAATATTTTGGAACATCCTCTTGTAGCGCTCCTCATGCGGATGTGGAGGTCGCTGTGAGGTCACCTCATTGACGCGCACCATCACGGTATCTTTGATGGTATACACCAGATGCATGCCAATATGGGCGCAGCATTTTCGCTTGGTAACCAGTATAAGGTAATACCCCTCCAGGAAACGCACGAAACCCAACACACCGTAGGCGGAGGTTATTTTTGGCGATCCCGTTAATGAGGACACAAACCTGCGAATCTCCAAACTGTTCAACTCGTTCGCATTCTCCTCGATGATCAAGCGATTCAGCGCCAGCCGATCGATGGTGAGCAAGCGAAATCTTGTCTCGCGATTGTTGCTGCCCACCAAGTACAGGCGCTAAAGGGACGAAAACAATAGAATTAATGTGCTTTGTTGAGTGCGAACAACTTACCGATCGTGTTTCATAAAGTACCACTTTTTGTATGGAACTAATTAGTGGATTAAATATTATATTTGGATTATCATTATTCATTTTAACGCAAAGTCATCGCAGCCTCTAATAAAATGATAAGTTATCGAAACATCAAGATATCGATAGCGAAAATAAATTATAGCACTACTAGCAAGCCACAGCAACTAATTTATGCACTAATTATATAAAATAATAATGAAAAAACGAATTTCTAGCTTTAATTTCCCGAATTTTTCACAATGGCGCCAAAAAATGGCAGTCAATCAATGTACCGATACCTTACATTGGTTGTGCGTGTCGGTATTTAAATACCGCCCATTGCACTCTGAAGCCAGAGTTGCCACACACTGTATAGTGCATCACACAGCTGACAAGAGTTTTTCCTTTTTTCCAATAGAGTAACACTTGCCCTTTTTGTATACTGTTGTTTTGTTTAGTCTAGTCGATATTTTCAATATTTATAAATATCAAAGACTATGACGACGTGGGGAAATATTTGCCGCATATGTAGCAGTCCCGCAGACTACAATATCTTTGCCAAAATACCCACATATTTGCACGGCTCGACTAACGAGTTTCTGAATTATCAGAAGCCAATTAACGTATTGCTTGAAGAGACATCCGGACTGAAAGTAAATATCTCTTGCTAATTTTTGTGTCAGCTTAGAAGTTTATTTGTTTTTTTTTTCATTTGACTCTATAGAACTCTCCAGATGATGGACTGCCATCGTTTATATGTGCACTCTGCATATCGTATTTAAAACACGCTGTAACATTCCGCGAACAGTGCATTAAAAACGCACTTAGCCTTAAGCTGATCGAGCTATATCAACAGAAGTCTGTCAAAAATAAGGGTGACAAGGAGAGTGCACTCTTTACTGCAGAGCAGCTGAGCTATGTGGAGCAACGACCGGTGCACAATCTCCTGCTTAACAACAACAGCGCCAAGCTGGAAAGAACGGACAAGGTGCACAAACAACTGCTTAATCAGACTGTGCCCCAACAATGCGGCAACAACGAACGACGCATACGCTACTTGAACGATTTATTCGACAAGCATCGAAATGCTACACAGGTAGGCAGGTCAACCTTATTGTTTAAGCAACAAAGTAACATGTCATCGACAGGCAACAGTGGAGCTGCCATCGACCAGCGCTGGCAGCGGCAGCGGAAATGGCGAGGAAGAAGACTATGCAGCCATCACCTCTAGCGATGACAATGAGGAGAATGCGCTGTCACGGAAGCACAAGAATTGCTATAATTACAGCGAAACGAATTTCGAGGAGGATGATCCCATGGAGCAGGCTCAGCTGAGGGACATCAAAGTCAATATACCCGAACCTATGTGGAAGGAGCGCAAGTGCCCGGCCTGCTCTAAGCGCTATATGCACGAAGACTCACACCAATTGCATCTTGACAATTGCGTGGAATTTCAGTTCATCAGCTTCGTTTCGGAGGTCAACAAACTGCTCGAGATAAAGCGTCAAAAGATGGTCTCACCACACGAGTTCATTAGACGCATGATATTTGCTCTACACAAAACCTGCACCTGGTTGCAGGAGCACTCGATCGACACCGATCTGGCCGATAAACTAAATCAGAGTAAAATAACTAATGGCAGCAGTGAGAAAATTGAGAAAAGTGAGCCAGCTCAAGAGGCCGCACCGAAGTGTTCGACCGGCTGGGATAGTTTTCCATCACCATCAAATGATGATGCACTCTTTAGCAACTCCTTGCTGAAATTTAAGAGCGGCACCAACACCCCAATAACGGCTGAGAACAATGTACTGTATGCTATTGAGCGCTCCGAGAGTCGCAACTCACAAAATACGCCCAATCTAGTGGTAAAGAAGCCCATACCTATTAGATGCAAAGGCCCGGCATCTGTTGCTGCAGCGACTGCACCCATGCATGAGGAGCGTGCACGTGCCACATTTCTAGAGAAACTGCAGCGAGCCACTGTCACGCCACAGCAGCAGTCGCCAGTGCCAGCAACGCCCACAAGTGCAACGTTGATGCCTTTCTCGGCAGCGCGCTGCAGCCAATGCAACTTGGTATTCGAATCCGTTAGCGAACTGGAGATTCATAATGTCATGCATCATAATGGACAGTGCAATGTTGGCAATGCTAAGGACGAAGACGCACAAAGGCGTCGCATAATTGCTCTATTCGAAGATGATATTTAATTTATTTTAGCTTAGTTTCATTTTATTCTGTAACATATTTAAGTCTGAATCATTTCCTTACAATTTATTGTATTCATCTTGTGCATTGTTTTCTTTTATACATTTTTAGTTTTTATTTTTATACTGTGGCAACTGACTGTCCCTTTGTATGTACATCAACATTGAATGTTTTCACCTGCATCCCTAAGGAAACTTAAAAGTATTTATAAAACATTTCTATATTTATAAAAACCATAAGATGCCGAATAAACAAGCCATTTCAGGGCTATATATCCTTCTAAAGACTAAACAAATTCACCCTCTGCTTATTTCTCAATATTTTTAAAACTTTGTTTTCTCGTAAATTAATCTAAGCACTTTGTGCAGCGCCTATAAAAAGTTTCAAGACGATAGCTTTATCGGGTCGGAGATGTCTCCATAGTTTACTCAAAGGGTATTAAAACAATCGGATATAACTTTTGACTCATTCCATCTTGCTTCTATAATAACATAGAGATAATCTTCAAAGGTGTTTATGGTTAATATGTAACAGGAAACTTCAAAAAATATGTTTTAATGCTTAACCGAAATGTGAAAATATTTGAACTATACCTGGCTAAGCATAGACTCGGAGGTGTTCCAACACGAGCTCGTTGTCCAGCAGCTGCGCATCCATTAGATTCTTCAACAGCTGCATCAAATCCATAGTTAGACTTGTATCACGTAGGGCAAATAGTTGATTTAAAACGTTCACAAGCTGCTCCAGCTGCAATTCCAATTGGCCAACGGATGGGCGAGCAGCAAACATGTTGGCTAGCACGCGCACTCCGTAGACGGTGCGTAGCTTGTCGGCGGAAGTGTTAAAACCAATATTCAGATTGGCCATAAAAAAGTCGTACAAATGCTGAAAATGTTGCGCACATAAATCCCGCTCTTTGCTAACAATTTCCAATTGAAATACAATGTACATGTAATATTCGGCAGCCGGTTCCGCTGGCTGCTTCTTGTGCAGATTCTCGGCAATGTGCCGGCGATCATCGACGCTTATGGAGGAAGCTGCATGAGTTGCTATCAAATACAAGCAAATGCCAGCATCTTCCTGGTAGCCCCGTAGATCGTCTGACGGTAACGTATAAATTTTCCACAATTTGGTCGCCAATTGCATCTGCAGCAACATGTTAGCGGACTTGCGGCATGTGGCCAAAATGTTGCCCAATGTCCAAAGGCAACTGCGCTTCAGTCGCGGCTCCTGACTATTCAAAAGCGTAACTAGGTAGCTGCCAGCCAGCGCTGTTATTTTCTCACAAACATGCGCTTCTCCCAGTGAAAAGTTGCACAAGCATTCGGCAGCCTCAATCTGACGCTGCATATGGGTACCTGTCCAGGACACAAAATTGAGAAATGTGCAAATTAATTGGGTTCCGTTTAGCTACCTGTCAGTTCCTTGACAATCACTTGAGTTGCGCCCTGAACTTCAGCAAAGGCGTTGATGTTTGCGTTGCCCTGCAAAAAGGCGTGGCTCAGGCGGTACATGTCCTCCTCGGTTGCGTGTTTGCGTCGCTTAATACGACTGGCCATGCCCTGCACATCTTTGATGCCCAGATTTTCCAATTCGCTTATTTTATCCTTGATTTGGCCCAAACCGAAGCGCAGTGCATCCGTTGTATCCATACGTAAGTCTTTGCGTTGTTGTCGAGCATACTCCCGTGTCCTAAGTCGCAGGGCAGTGTCATTCACCTGTCCAGGTGGCTCAGAAGTTGTTGCAGTTAGCTCCATTATTTAAAATAAACTAAGCCGGCAAATTCACATTTATTTATACCGCCAGCTGTTGCTGGACAATTATTCCATGCGCGTGAATAGAGAAACACTGGCAACTGTTTCTGTTGTTCTGTGGTATTTACATATGTTATTTACGATAACATTGTAAAAATGGTATTTTTCAATTAACAAATATTTTTGTGATTGTCGTATGCGGTCACACTGCTACTCAGTTGCATAAACAGTCGAACAAAACGCCAAACAAATAAAATGTCGTTCAATATAATGCAAAAGCTCTCCTTACAATGCCTTAAGGCTGATCAGCCGCTCATGAGTAAGTAGCTGTCAATCCCATGCAAAATAAATTCCTTAACACCTGTTCATACTCGTGCAGCAACAATACGAAACGCCAGCAAGAAAACCGGCGGCAGCACACGCAACAAGAAGGGCCATCCGCGCCCAAAACATCGTGGATGGCGAGTGCTTGATGGGCACTATGTTTCCCAAGGAACCATATTGGCAACACAGTTAACGACGCGCTTCCATCCCGGCCTGAATGTGAGTTAATGCCGAGTATGTTGAAAATGTTTTATGCCCGAAATCGTTCTATAGGTTGGCTTCGGTCGCAACGGCACATTGTTCGCCATGGAACACGGCAGGGTTATTGTTAGCTGCGAGCCCATCGAACCAAACTGGGACCACACCTGGGTCCAACGCAACTATGCCGGTCGACAAGATCAAACTATCTATAAGAAATTTTTCAATGTTATTCCCGAGAAGCAGCACCAGAGGTTTCGCCTCGTTGAGGAAATTTGAATTGTTTTAGATAAAAAAATAAAAACAAAAACAAAAGCTGTTATCGTATGCATATTTTACTAACAATAATACTAACTTATTAAAATCCCACAGGCTATCGAACTTTTTTGAATCACAATCCATCCATCCACATTGCGGTATTTGCGTCACGCAGTGCTGCAAAAGACGCAACCACTTTTCGATAGCAAATATTCATATCTATCGGTATTACAAATGTCCTCTATTTACCGAACGCTTTTTTCTGTGGTTCAACTCTAATGAATTTGCTAAACGCATTTTTGTCGCTTAAGTGATTATATTTTTGGCTTGCAAACTGCAAACGCTTTTACAATTTATTACAAAATCCATTAACAAATGCGACGGGCTTTGTTGTAAGCGCAGAGAAGCCCTAGACAACGCTGACCAAGAATTGACGCTGGCCAAAAAGACGCACCAGAGATTTCGAAATCGTTTATCGTATCATTGAAAGGACTTGAGGGGCAAGTATAAAATCAGTCGAGGCGCAATTGTGGGCGCTGCCTGAAAATGACGAAACGACTTTCAAGGGATGATGTGAAAAGAAATAAAAGATGGAGCGCTGAAGAGGTGGATAAGATTTTTCAATTCATTCGCAAGAATCCGTTCGAATTACCCACAGGCACAATGTATTATAAGAAGATGACACAAGATCTTAAACTCAATTCCAATCATACTGTGGTGCGCTGCAAAGTTAACAACCTGATCGCATCGTACAAGAGAGCGAAAGCTTTGATAGCCACCAATAAACAGTTTCCCATGGCGGAAGTCTTGAAAGCCTGCCCCTACTACAGGCAGCTGCATGAACTGTTCAAGAAATCCCTGCCGGGCCGGAGGAACACAATATGTGCAGGGGGCCGAATATCTGCACTACATCCAAAGCTGGATGGCGACGGAGCGGCAACGGACGTTGACGAAAGCATCGCGGACTGTTGGACAAGTTCCCCAAGATTTATGGTGCAACTGCCCGCCCCAGCAAATGCTGATGCTGCTCTCGGCAATCTGGTTGGACCGGCTTGTGTCAAAAAGGAACATGTCCCCAGCTCGCCGGCGCTTTCTAAGCCAACGGAAATTGCATTGAGCAGCAATCAAGCACAGAGCGAGCAAATTGCTCCACCACAGATAGACGAACCAATGCTAACTGAGTCCACGATCTTGCCACAAGAAGCAACAACAAGCGAGCATTCCGCCGAACAAGAGAACACACAAGCTCGACTCGATATAAGTAACACGTGTGCCGACTGCATCATTAGAGAGATTACAGAGATTGATGTTTCCTCAACTGCTGCCCTATCAACCGAGACTGAATCCCAGGATGAGCCCATGGTGCTCGCAAATCCCAGCATAACTGTTCAGCAAGGAACCGTTCCCACCGAGACTGACTTCAGACTGATGGAGCTTCGTTTGCGGGAAAAGGAGCTGGACATTAAAATGTTGGACATAAAGGCAAACGAGCGATTGGAGCGTCTTAAACTGGAATCGAAGGAACGCATTGTCATGCGAAAACTTGATCTAAAATATGCCAAGAAATAGAAAACTTATTCCAGCGATTCTTTTTGTTTTTTGTGTTTAATAACTTATACCTAATATTATTTAGTCCCGCGTTATAAGTTACTTACTATGATTAACAAATATTTTTGTTTACTCAATTTTAAATTTAAGTTATTCGAATAGTTCCAAAACGAAATCATTTCAACATGTTTTCCGATTTAATACTTTTTGACTGATTTGTAGAACAATTATGTTCAATCAAAATATAATTTTTTTTTTTATTTAGCATTACACACAATACAGCAATTTGTACAATAAACGAGCATTCGGGCACCAAAATTCTTGTAATTTTGTTTTTTTTTTTTTTGGCTACATTGTCGCACAAATATTTGTCATATCGCAAAAATAAATGGTTTGACAAAACATTTAATTAAACAGTTTAAAGATTACAGAAGAATAACAGTGTCGTTACAGTGTTGTTTAACATTATCTGAGTTATTTCAATCAGAATGTGTCGATAAGTTTTTACATTTTGGTCTAGCCCAATATATCGATAGTGCCATCGGCTTGACAGTTCTATTGCCGCCTGCCGCACACGTGTTTTGCATCGCAGCACATTGCTCGTTTTATTTTCTTTGAGAAAATATTTAAATAGTTCAACGAAAAGAAAATAGAATGGCCGCAGTTGCAGAAACACCAAACGCTGAGGTGAGCGCTGAAGTGAAGGAGGCTGAAAAGGTTGAAGATGTAGTTGAGTCGGAAGCCGACAAAAACGGAGATGTAAAGAAAGAGGAACCGGCGGCTGCCGCTGCTGAAGAATACAGTAAGCAAGAGCGCGCAATCATTCGGCAAGTTGAATACTACTTTGGCGATGCTAATCTGCATCGAGACAAATTCCTCAGCGAGCAGATATCGAAGAACGAGGGCGGCTGGGTGCCGCTTTCAGTGCTGGTCACATTCAAACGTTTGGCATCGCTTACCACAGACTTCGATGAGATTGTTAATGCGCTGAACAAATCTGACGAGGGCCTGGTGGAGATCAGCGAGGATAAACAGAGCTTGCGCCGTCATCCCGAGCGACCCGTGCCGGAACACAATGAAGAGCGGCGCAAGGAGATTCAGGAACGCACCGTTTACGCTAAGGGCTTCCCATTGGACTCCCAAATGACTGAAATACTTGATTTTGTCAGCGCCTACGAAAAGGTGGTAAATGTGACAATGCGCAAACATTACGACAAGCCCACAAAGTCGTACAAGTTCAAGGGCAGTATCTTTGTCACCTTCGAAAAGAAGGAGCAAGCCAAAGAGTTTTTCGATAAGGAGAAGATCGTTTACAAGGAGCGTGAGCTGCTGCGCAAGTGGCAGATTGAATATTTAAAGGAGAAGCAGGAGGAATATCAAAAAAAGAACGAGAAACGCAAGAACAAGAAGGAGGCCAAGCCTGAACCCGAAATTGAACTGCCCAAAAACGCGATCGTTGTCTTTGAGGGTGCCCCAGACACTGTCACACGCGAGGAGATACGCGAAGCCTTTGAGAAAGTCAAGGACTTTGATATTGCCTACATTGAGTTCAACAAGGGCGATACCAAGGGCTCCGTACGTCTCACAGAGGCGGATGCGGCCGAGAAATACATTGCCAAAGTGGACGATGCCAAGGTGACATCTCCATATGACACTAGTTCTCGTTTCTAAAACTAAAATATTGTTTTTTTTTTTGTTGTGTCCACCTTACAGCTCAAGTTTAACGATGAAGTCTCCCTCACACTGCGCAAGGCTACCGAGGATGAGGAAAAAGAGTTCTTGGACAAGGCTATCGAATTCATGAAGAAGCGTCGCGACTTCACACGTGGCAAGAACAACAAGCGCTTCGGCCGCAAGCGTCACGGCGGCAACGACAACAGGAACAACAACAAGAAGCAGCGCTCAGAGTAGCGACACACTCAAGTGCTGTGCTAGACTCCAGATGCAGATGAAAATGTTAGTTCTAGTTGTTAGCTTTAAGCAACCATTTTGTGACATCCAATTGCTACTATTACTAGTTTTCCAATAACATTAGGCATATGTAAGTCTGAGATCCGAATATCTGAGAAATATGTACAGTTTACATAATATGAGAGGAACTCTAATTTATTTTTATTACTGAACATGTTTTGTTTTTTTCTTTGCTCAAAAAAACATTAAAATAAATATCAGTTTGTAATCTATCTTGTATATACTTGTTGTTGTCTGTTGCTTGGCTTAAAACAAAATTAGCAGAGACTCAAGGAAGTGACTGCGGGGATAAATGCTGATCGAATCAGTTGATTGCTTTTACTTTGCTTTAAGCTTTTCAAATGACGTCGATTTAATTGAATGAAAGAGAATTCATTTATTTTTTAGTAGTTTTTATTTTTATTGCTGGTTTGTGTATTTTCGTTCTTTTCTTGTGTATGTGTATGTGTGTGTGTGTGTGTTTGTTAAATGATAGCAATATCAATATACATAAATATGATTCAACTTAAAAACAATAAAAAATTAATATAAACTTCATAAATTACAATTATTAAATGCATTTACAAATTACGATACGCAAAAAAAAAGAAACATAAAATTTTCAAAATTTGTTTTTCTTTCTCTTGTAGTTAAACTATTATCTAATTGCAATTAGGTGTAAAATTATATTTAGCTTTAAACAACTAGTCACAATTTAAATTTATTAATAGGTTTATATATAGAATATGAGAATAGCGAAAGTCAGCTTGAAAGGAGGTTGTGGGTACTTAAATGAAAAACAAAACGAATATTTTCTTCTTTTCCAACAGGGAAATCAAACAAAATGGATCTGTGCAAGCAGATAATTTACAACAATAGTTCCTTAACTTTGTCTATAATCAACTTAAGGATTCAATCGTTAAGGCTCATGCGCAATCGAAGGCATAAGCTATAGAGTGCTTTGGATTTGATAATAATGATAACCTATATATACTTGAATGTGGTTTAGTAAATTGTTATATATATATATATCGTATTGTTCGGCTGTTTTGTTAGGGTCTGTGCATTTGTCATATGTAGATACGAGTTATACGAGACTTAATCAACATTTATACATAAATTAAACAATTACAAACAACGTCATCGTATCGCATATCGCACGTTTTCCATTTTCTTTATCTATATGTGTATATATATATATATATGTATGTATGTATATGTTTATGTAGTATCTGTAGAGTATCTACGAGTATGTGTGTGTGTGTGTGTGTGTGTGTGTATGGTGGGGTGCGCGCTCAAGCTATTTCCTAGTCGGAAGAAGAAATATACAGCGTTGCCTTCCGTTTTTGCTAGGGATTCTTGTTTACTTATTACTAGGCTAACACGATCTAACGATTTACAACGATATCCAGGCGCTGGCTTCAACTCAAACTCTCTGCTTGTCTTCCTCTCCATCTTATGTATACAACAGTCCATCCAAAATATGCATGTGTATATTTATATAGCTATATATAATATGTGTTATGTAGTTAATAGTGCGCTGTAGGCTGCCTTAATCTGGTTAACGAGTTTTATTTCCAGACAGGCGTCAGATCCAGCGTGAGATTCTGTATCGTCCGATTGCGCGCCGAGCTGCGCTTTTGCTTAACGGAGCTGGTGATCTCATTGACCAGGCCCTGGCAATCGTTGCAAACGGTCACCTGCTCGCCGCGCAGATTCTCCTTCTGGTCCTGTTGCGTCTGCGCCAAATGGCTGCCCGAGGAGAAGAGCGCAAAGCCGCGCGAGAAGCGGGATCTGTTGGGAGAGCGAAAGAGAGAAAAGCATAAGCTACTGTCCTGGTTGTATTGGTACGCAGCAGCAATACTTACTTGCGCTCCAGTGTGCTGCTGTTGGACAGCGGCCGATGGGCCGGACTGTGCACGGGCAGACTGCGCGGTCCCTCCATGCTGCGGGACATGGCGTTGTTGTAGTGCTGCTGCTTTTGCTGGTACTGATGCACGCCCGACGGCCGCATGGCCCCGGAATAGGAGGCGGACATGGATGCCTGATCGTGCAACGCCTCTACGGCCTGGCCAGTGGCAGCGGCTGCGGCAGAGCCTGGGCCAACACTAATGCCCGGCGTGCTCATGTTTGATCTTTGGTGCTTGGGCGATGAGGGTGCACTTCCCACCGTGCTGCGAGTCTGCGAATGGTCAATGAAATAGCTAATTATGAATGTTCAGTTCCTTTTGAAGTGCTCCTGGACTCACCTTGCGATCTGACTCGGAACGCAGGAGGCGCTCGATCAGCGATTTGGGAAACTGATCGTCCATGATGTTGCCCGTCGATGAGGAGTGCGCGTGGTGGGCAGCGTGATGCGATGGCGATGGCGTGCTCGAGCTGGCCGGGCTGGACAGCAGCGAGGGTGAGATCAGCACCAGCGGCACATTACGAAAATGCTCCGAGGGTATGCGCATCTTGGTATAGCACTTGGCGCAGACGGTGCGCTGGCACAGCTTGCACTGGATGCCCCATGGCCCGAAGAAGGAGAAGCGCGTGCGCAGGCAGAGAAAGCAGACACGACGCTTTTCAACATCCTCCTTGACGCGCACATCCATGGGCAGGCCCTCCAGCTCAGCTTTGGTCATGACGGAACGTATGTGAACGATCTCAGCCAGCGTGACAGACAGCCGATCATCACCACGTTCCATCCAGGTCTGTTTGTCCATAAAGGACTTGTTCCATGGGCCAAGCGAGGATGTTGAACGCGACGCAGTCTCATCAGCTCCAGTTCCAGACGTTCCACGTGCCTGCTGCTGCTGCTGCTGTTGCTGCTGTTGCTCCAGCGACTGTGGCGCTTCAGGTGTCTTCTTCAAAGGCTGTGCAAGCAGAGAAGGTCAAATAAGTTTAATGGATGCGTCATAAGATTAATTACAACTAGGTCCTACTCAACTCACCTCTTTCGAGGAGCTGCTGACGTCATCCGACTGACGCGACTCGGGACGCGTGGGCGGCATCGAGTGCGTCTCGTCCAGGTTGCTTTGGCAGCCAACGATGGTGTGACGGCGGGCGGAGGCGCGTCGCGACTCGCTCTGCGTAGCCAGGTCATAGGCTGTGGAAAGCAGAGAGAAAGAGAAGAAGGCGGCGGTTGGCCATTAGTTGGGATGCGCCATTCCATGGAAGGTCGGTCAACATTGCGTATGCGTTATATAGTATGTGTGTCTCGATGTGTATAATAATAGTGGAGCAAACGATAGCGAAAACAAGAACAAGGCATTCATAAAGTCGTACAGCAAGCAGCGGGCAGTGTGGACAGGTGACAGGTGACAGGTGCGAAGGGGAGCGTCACATGTGTGTGAAGTGTATGTATATGTGTATGTATTTGATGTTTGTGTGGAGACAAAAGACAAAAGAAACTAATTGAAATTCAATTGAAAATCAACTCAAGCTACCTGAGAAATGGAAGAATGGAACCAATTAAAATCATCAACAACAACAAATAACCTTAGTTACACGTTCGCTTAATTGAATTTTAAATAGTTTCTTAAAAGTTGAAGTTCGAATAAAATGTTATTGTTGATTCAGAGGATACTAAATACTTCAGCAATCTATGAAAAATAGGTTGAATATCTTTCAACTGCAATATGGAGCTTCACAATGAAATTTAATTTATATTATAAAGTTATCGATATCGATAACAATTAAACTCTGCTTAACACCTAAATTCAGTCGCTTTGCTGCCCCCCCGGGCTGATGCATGAATGTTTCAACGAAGACGAGATGTCTACATCGATTTCGATTGCATTAATTTAATTAGTTATGCAGTTTGATGGTGTGGAATTTGATGTGTTATCGATTATGAAGCTGATGTTTGTTGTTATCGAGAGAAGAGAACTTAGCTTGATACAGTTAATAATGCAATTTCTGGATCTAACTATTTGTGTGATAAAATTAATGTTTTAACAATGAGCGATAAATGCAGTTTTGTTATCGTTTCAATTTTGAATGTATCGAATACGTGAGCGATTGCAAGCAGACAAGAAGCTAAGAACGAATCATATCTTCGAGTATTCTCGCATATTTACATTCCAAGGCATTGTTATTGTAGAATCTGCGATATTCGTCCTGCGGCTGCTGCTGTTGCGGCGCCTGATCCTCTGCCCAGCGCAAAAAAGTGTTGCATAGTTTAAGGCAGCGTGTGCAAAATTTTCATTTTGTTCGTAATTTTTTTTTTATATTTAAGCGTATTTTTTTTTTTAATTTTTCAAATTGAAAATTAAATATATATTAATGAAAAAATTTCATTTGAAAGCACATCAACCAAAATGTTAGTTTGCATATATAAAAATAATAAGTTTGTCATGCAACATTGTTTTTATAATATTTCCGTTTTTATTATGTTTTATACTTGTTTAAAGTTATCTTCTTTAAATTTGTTGTGTATTTGTTGTTATTACAAATATTTCGAGATTATTTCTTCCAGTTGTGTGTGTTCGTTTTTGTGTCTGTGTGTGTGTGTGTGTGCGTGTGTGTGTGCATATCCTTAACCGGCATCAATTGTCTTCAGCCTGCGCCCACACCAACTGCTCTCCAACCAACTATATATATTTCATCTTTATATATATATATATATATATATATATTATCAAGTCGGTTCCCATTTGTTCTTAGTGCGTTTGGCAAAATATAATACATTTGATTTTGTTAACAAAATCATAAAACATAATTCATAATTCATTAGCGGTAGTTGTTCGCATATCATAAAATAGGCCAGGTTTAAACAAACGATCAAATACCTTCGCAAAAGTAAAGTTTTTTTGTGTTTTGTTTCGTGGCAAGTGTGGAAAAAGTAAGAAATAAAATAAAAATAAAATTTTAAATAAAAACAAAACCGCGTCAATATATCAAAGCATAAATATCGTATGCAAGTAAACTGTCACACAAAGTACGAAGGAGCAGGATTAAATAAATTGAATTGGAATCAATTTATCGAAGAATAAACAAAAAATCTTGCTATCAAAAATAATATATCTCTATTTATTATTAATATAAAAAGAATTTTCATGCTAGTTCCAAATTTATTCAAATAAGAGATTCTCTATAAAAACGGACAAAGACAGAGTTCAACTATTTCCAATTCCAATAATTATTTGATTTTAAAGATACAATATATATATTTGTATATATATCATTGGTTTCATTTAATTAACTGTCGCCTTCAATCATCCATGGACAAATTGAAAAATGTCAGGTCTTAAAATGTTTAAAGCCCTTGTCAAGGCAATTCATTATGAACCATGAAAATGCGAATTACTTGCAATATTTATTTTAACATGCCTTCATCGTAATAATAATAAAATATGGTATTTAAAAATAGCTCATTGTGTAAAGTTTGCAGCCCGTTTTTGTGCTATTTATTCGCATGTCCAAATAGTGAGTTATTTATAAGAAGTATTTATTCCTATTTCAGTTAAGTCGCTTTCCTTCATTTTACCTATGACCAATTTTTGATCTGTAGTTAATCTGTTGTGGAAATAAGATTATCTGATGCTATAAACTTTCTATTTCTGAACTAGCTGAAACCTTTCATATAGCTTCTCATATAACAAAGCGGAGGGTTTTCTAGACTAAATCAAACTAGTTGATTTTTTAACTTGTTTCATCTGAAGCTGATTGTAACCCAAGTAAGCCAAGTATTTCCAGTTGAAATCCGATTGGGTTACAGAGAACTTGTTCCTTTATACTTTGTGCACATTTCGTAACAGCTGTTGTATATTCTATATAGATATATATATATATATATAGATATCGCTTGACATCGATACTCACTTGTGCGTCTCGGTCGCATCAGCAAGGCCGGCGACTCGTGCCTCATCTGACCGCCCAATATGTAGCCGCCAATGGGATATGGCGGCATTTTGGGCTGGGAATAACGATGCAGCTCGGCGAGATGTGCGGCGGCGGCTGCTGTGGAGGCATTGCCGCTGCTGATGCTGGAATCATCGAAGATTTGCTCGTCGTCCTGGCCAGATGAATATTTGTTGCATATTGAATAATCGAATGGTGTGGCATGTGGCACGGCCTGTCAACTAACTTACCTGCAACTTTGAGAAATCCACTTTGATGAGCCGCTGCCGGGAGCGTGACAGCGTCGCGTTTGTCGAATTTGGAAGCACTGCAAAAAAAAACAAAAGACGAAACGTAACTCTTAGATACAGAGCGAAAATGAAGTAGACTAAATTAATGCTATGGGAAAATGGATCTGTATGCTGCCTTCTCAATGTGTGTGTCTGTGTGTGTGTGTGTGTGTGTGTGTGTGACTGAGTGCACTCACAGCTGCTTTGATTAGATTACATGCTCGGTAAGTTGCACAAGCAGCGACTAACCTTCCCCCTCTTTGCCCCCAAAGGGGTCTAGAGCGTAACCAGCTCCATGGAATCGCCCCTCGCCCGGTAATTAGACAACGTCTTGAGCTTTGCTCTTTTACTTTGTCATCTTATTGTCGGTTTGTTTCTTTAGTTTTTTTTTTTTTTTTTCATTTATTTTTTAGTGTCTCGTCTGGGCATTCAACTAACCGTTAAGTCAACGCATTTAATGGTTCTACCCGTCAAGTTTTTTCTTCCGCTTGTGCAATGCTCGTAAAAGTGCTTGGGAAATTAACCCGAAGAGCATGTTTCAGCTTCATGTGTTATTTATTTAATTTACCACAAATTTCAAAGGCAAATATATTTCGTTTGTTTTTAGTTAAGTCCGTTTTTTAGCCATGCACAAATTTAGTTTCTAAACAGATTCCGCATAGTTTTCATTAGTTTCAGAAAAGTTGAAAGTGATTAAACATTTGCTATTAGACAATTAAAAATAAGTAAGAAGAAAATATGGTGCATTATTTTGAATCAAATTTAATGTATTATCAATGTTTATAGAAGTCAATTCTCAGTTTCAAAGTTCCTTTGATAAGGTTATAAAATGGACTTCGAAGCAATGCATGGGCCAAGGGTCATTCCTAGAAGAGTTTTAAAAGTAAATTAGCTTTGGCCTGCTTTCCATCTATTCCTTGATTAAATTTGCATTTTTGCTTAGTTTACCAAGCGCATTGAACGTAGCCTATTATTTTGGCCGCAACTGTATGTGCTTACAGAAATAGAGGGTAAATAGGGACTGTCATAATTTGAATACTGTAAAACAAATCTACCTTATTTTGAAGCTAACTAATTTGTATTTTCTTCTTCTCTTCCACTCTAGGCTCTTTCATTATACTCTGCTGTCCAGATTTCAGTTGGAATAAAGCCTGCGGCTTTGTTTTTGCGATATACTTGAGCAGAATGCTGCATGCAAAGTTCTTGCTCGAAGGACGGTACTGTTACTGCCCGCTACCCCCACCTCACACCCAACCCCACACCCAACCCAACCGAACCAACTGGCTCGAAATTGAAACCAGGTCAAAGCAAAAAAGTGGCATCGATAACGACTTGGCTGCTACCTTTTGATGTCCTGACAGCCTGACGGGGCTTTGGTGTTGGCGGATTGACAGCGGTTGCAGTGGCAACAGCACGCGGTGCAGCACGTGGCGTTGGCTGTGGTTGCGACTGCAACGGCGACTGCAACTGCAACGGCGACTGCAAGTGTGTGGCAGCAACTGTCTCGGTTTCCGTTTCGGGGCCGCAATAGAGCGACGCATCGCTGGCAACATCAACGACATCCGCGTTGCGTACGACGTGATGCGATCTGAACACTGCAGCGGCTGTTGAGCGCTTGGCACTGGGCGTCGTTTGTTGTTTGGCAGCCATTTGTGCGCAGCGAGCGATTTCGGTTGTTGGTTTTGGTTTTTGTTTTTGGCTAAGAAAGTTGGCTTAAACTTTGCATTGCATGTGAAGGAAATTGGCGCCCCGCCTGTCAGAGCTGTTGCTCTACTTTCAGGGCACTTCACTTCGCACAGCACGTTTGTTGTTTTCTCCTGATTTGTGTTTTCTTTATTTTTGTTTTTTTTTTTTTTTTTCACTCTTGCACGGTTGCATTCGGGCTATCGATCCGACAGGCAACCAACCAACCCCACTACCGTAGGGCTAACAGTTGTTGTCCCATTTTTTGGGGTGTGTGCGTGTGCGTGTTTTTGTGCTTGTGCTTGTCTAGTTAATTGACTGAGTGGCTGACTGTCTGACTGATAGTCGTTTGGCAGCGCGACGCGCGTAGTTAATACTTTTTGTTACAAGTAGTTTTCAATTAAACTGCTTAATCAGGTCGTTTTCATTTTCACCCGCGCCACGCGTCGCCTGCGGCCAGCCACAACAACACGTAGCGACACCGCCGAAGCTTAACACAAAACTGTCGACTCTGTCTCTCAGCAACGCATTTGCTTGAGCTCGAAAAGCTTTATACGTCAAGCGCATGCGTCGCGCAAAGAGAGTGGGCGACAGATTAAGAGACAGCGAGAGAGAGAGAGCGCGTACACTTTGTTTTGTTTTGACATTTAACATTTAACGCTGTTTGTCTTTGTTACGTCATTAATTTGGTGACGTCGCTTAAGGGAGCACGCAGAAAGAGAACACATTAAGGCTGAATGCGTAAAGCTGTGCGTTTGATTATTGCAAAAGTTTGAAGCTAACTAATGAAAGTGAATGGGCGGCGCTAGGGCACGTTACAGCTATTTTTAAACCGTTTTTAACGGTAATTGAAATTTGTATGAGCGATTTTAAGCTTTATTAACAGTGTTAGTAAGTGGCTCAAGTTTACTGTGGTTCAATGTTAATTGTTTTGTACACAGTCATAAAAAGGATACAGCTGTACAAAACAAGGTACTCAGCCACATAGTATGTCCTGATATGTAGGTGGATAAAGCACAGTGGTCATAATAATGAAGATCTAATATATTAGCCAGGCGGCAACAGAAAATAACCAAAAAAACGCTGCATGCTTTTAGGCTGATTCATAAACAGCGCCATTTTCTAGCCAGCTCAAAGGGGTATGCAACACTGGTTTTCAAAAATCTGACCAAACGCGCAACCGTCTTTCACTCGGCCTCTGTTGCACGATTGCAGCGATTGCAGCAGAGCCAAACAAACAAAAGTTCACTGCAGACAAACAAACATAGCGCCGGTGCCGCAGCCACAGGCGGAGTTGTTGTCATCATCATCTTCATCGTTGCCGTCGTTGTCGTCGTCTTTGAGGTTGTGTCGTGTTGCTGCTGCTGTTGTTGTTGCTGCAAGCGCTGCAACGTTGTCGCTATCTTTGTGTGTCACAATTTTGCACGCTTCCTTCAGCAGAGGCGATTGGAAAATGTTGCCGTTTTTGATCTATGCTGGCATGCGCATGCCAGCAACGGCAATTGGCCAAGCAAACACAAACATAGACAGACAGACAGACAGACAGACAGACAGACATAGTTACGAGTTAGACAGGGGCGGACAATGGGGCACCGACAAGTGCAGTGAAAACTTTTCGTGGCTAACAAGTTTTTCTCTTTTTTTTTCTTTTCTTTTGCCCAGAAGACAGGGACTGCAGCAGAGGAGCTGACAGGCGGCAGCATGTGTATGACAACAATTTATGAACGGTTTGGCGTTGAAAATTTTTGGAAAAGGTTGATGACAACACAAGTAGAAGGGGATTGACTCTGCCACACACCAAATATGCATAAGAGGCGGGTTTTTATCAAAAGACTCTTCTCTTTTTTGCTGTGCAAAGTTTGCTGGCACAAAAAAAAAGAAGTGTTTTGTGGCTAAGCAAATACTTGCTGACAGTCAAATATTTAATTTTCGATATCTTATCATTATCTTTGTAATTCAACAGTCCTCTTTTCTTCCGGATATTGAGTTATTTATATGTATACACTTTCATGCTGCATACCAATTGCAAATAAACGCCAACTGACTTAATTTTTGTCAAGAAAATTTAAGTTAATCAAATAATTGACTGTGAAGAGTATGTGCCACAGTGAACTCTGTTACAGGCTTTATTTATAATTGTTTTATTTCAATGGGAGTTTTCACTTACATTTTTCCTTAAGCGGTGGAGTCTCGGGCGGCGTTATTTGCTTAAGCTCCTTGCCCTGGCGTATGGACTCCATCAGCTGCTCCCGGGGCGAGGGCGTGCATTTCAATGGTGGGCCCAGTTGGCGTTCCGAGGCCTTTAAAGAAAACAATGAGGAGCATTTGTTGTAAACATTAATGAAAATCCATATGCCATTAATTGAATTGAGTAAACGAATGGGTTTATTTTAGCAAAATATATATATATATAGTGACATATCCATAGTCGCACCCACCCTTTAACATATCTTAGCACATAAGCATAAGCACAATTATAAACATTTCTAATATTGTAAACAAAGAGCCTGGTGATAACATCGACATTGGTCAAGATCAAACTGTCCCCCTTTGGTAGACATAAACAATTCACCCTAAATATCACGCCACTGTCAATGTTCCCATCAGAGTACTATCCCACGCATAATTGCTGACGCAGCTCAAACTTCACTCAATTTTGACTCAAACTCTCTCAAAGCGAAGTTTGCTAAGCGACCGCAACAGTTAGATAAATCAGTTCATATTCGGGAAGCAAATCTGAATGTACTCAACAAAAGTAGCCGTTAAGTGAAAATAATAAATTGAAATATATTTTTTTATAGTAACCTAACGTGTAAAACTTAATTGGCGCAGCCGGTAGGATACGTCGGGAAAAATTAAAGATCGCTAAAGGATAATTAATTCCCAGATCTAACGCACAATCGCGACCGAAAGTGTTGTCGGAGTGTAATAAAAATTTTCTCGAATACGTATCCGCACAAGAACCTTCGGGTCATTAGTAGCTTAATAATATTGACCCTTTGGGCAATAAAGCTACTACAGTTAATAACGACTGGCTTTGCATATCGTTTGATCCCTGCAATACGTTATTACTGAGTCTTTTTAAGACACACACACAAAAAAAAAAAAACATTTACACAATAATCCATCACAAACTTTAACTTAAAATAAAAGTGCAAAATCAAAGAACAATAAAGTTCAAACCTACAAACTCAAAACTATTCAAAAAAAAGTGTATTACACCAAGATGACAATGGAATTATCAGAACAACACCTCAACCAGGCCCTTTCACAACTTAGACAGGTGCCAAGCTTTGACGGATCAACGGATCAACTAAACGCCTTCATTAAAAGGATAGATTACATCCTACACCTGTATCCAACCCGAGATGTTAGACAACATAGCATCTTATACGGAGCCATCGAATTGCAAGTCACAGGAGATGCTCAGAGAATATCACAAAGGACAGCAGCCAACACTTGGCAGGAGCTGAGAAACGCATTGATTGAAGAATACAAAGTGCAGACACCATTTGAAGAACTCCTTCGACGCTTATACAACACGAATTACCAAGGAAACGTCCGTAAGTTCATCGAGGAGCTCGAGAATAAATCTTTTGTTATATTAAATAAGTTAGCACTAGAAAATATACCTAGCAATACAACCCTTTATACAAATGCTATGAATAACACAATCAAAGATGTTATTACAAAAAAATTACCAGATAGGCTTTTCATGATGTTAGCCAGACACGACATTACGTCGACACAAAAACTAAAGCAAGTAGCTCAAAGAGAGGGATTATATGAAAATAGTGTTACTGAAAAACCTAAAAATAATAATGTTCAGGGAAATCCAAATAACAATCGTAGGAACATGGGAAATTATCAGCAAAATGCTAACCCAACCACCATTTCAAGTGGCTATTCCAACACGAATCAGAGTTATCACGCACAAAATAAACAGCATAATAAGTCCGAAGACAATCAGAAAGCTCACCACGAGTTCCAACAGAAATTAAGTCAAGGTAGATACCAAAATCCCTTAAACTACCAAAATCAGTCCCATTCACGCTTGAATGCACCAAACCCTCCGACTAAACGTCAAAGAGATAGTAACAGTGGGCAGATGAAAATGGATACATCCGAAAATTTTCATCAGCAAGCCTCGGAACAAACAGAAGAAATCCATTCATAAAATTGATTATGAATGACGAAGTTCTAAAATGTGTCATCGACACAGGTTCAACCATAAATCTAATGAAAACAAACCGCTTAAATTTTCCAGTTTACAACGAAACATTAAAGGTTCACACCATAAATGGTGTTATTGAATTAAAACAAAGTATACGATTAGGAGCAAGCAAAATTTGTCCGAGCAAACAAAAATTCTATATTCACGACTTCTCAGAGCATTATGATGTTCTGATTGGGAGAGAATACCTTGAGGCATGTCAAGCAAAAATAGACTATGCACAAGGATCCGTAACCTTAGGAGAATTTAACTTTTGTTTTAGATATAACGACGAAGAGGTCGAAGAGGACATGACCGCACAAGAGTGCCTTGATCCACCCTCAACAGAGGACAGACCATTTAACTTCGCTATTAATAATGAATTAATAGAAAACAATGAGTTTAGGCTAGAGCACCTAAACTCAGAAGAAAAAGAAAAAATAAAAAAAGTTTTACATGAATTTCGTGATATCCAGTACCATGAAGGTGACAATTTGACTTTCACTAGTACAATTAAACACAAAATTCTAACAAAACATGAGGACCCAATTTACAAGCGTCCATACAAATATCCTCAAATATACGATGAGGAAGTAAATAAACAAATAAGCGATATGATAAAACAAAATATCATACGTAAATCCAAATCCCCTTACTGCTCACCAGTAATAATCGTTCCAAAGAAAAACGATGCATCTGGAAAGCAAAAGTTCCGGTTAGTCATAGATTACCGCAATCTCAATGAACTAACTATTAATGATAAATACCCTATCCCGATCATGGATGAAATATTAGACAAACTTGGAAAATGTCAATATTTCACAACCATTGATCTAGCCAAAGGCTTCCACCAAATCCAAATGGATCCTGGTTCAATACCCAAGACCGCATTTTCGACTAAACATGGCCATTACGAGTACACTCGCATGCCATTTGGTCTTAAGAATGCACCTGCAACGTTCCAACGTTGTATGAACAATCTCTTAGAAGATTTAATTTTTAAGGATTGTCTGGTCTACTTAGACGACATTATTATTTTTTCCACTTCATTGGAGGAACACATTTTGTCGCTACAAAAGGTATTTAAGAAGCTTAGAGAAGCTAACTTAAAACTACAGTTGGATAAATGCGAGTTTATGAGAAAAGAAACTGAATTTCTCGGTCACATAATCACAACTGAGGGTATAAAACCAAATCCCAACAAGATACAAGCAATTGTCAAATTCCCAATTCCAAAAACCCCAAAAGAAATTAAATCATTTCTAGGATTATGTGGTTTCTATAGGAAATTTATACCAAATTTCGCTAATATAGTAAAACCATTAACACTTAAATTAAAAAAGGGAGCAAAAATCAATATAAAAGACAGAGACTACGAGCTAGCGTTTGAAAAGCTAAAAGTACTCATAACATCCGACCCAATTTTAATATACCCTAACTTCGAAAAACCATTTTCATTAACTACAGACGCGAGTAATATGGCAATAGGGGCCGTCCTTTCGCAAGAGCATAAGCCTATATGCTATGCAAGTAGAACTCTCAACGAGCATGAGTTAAATTATTCAACGATTGAAAAAGAATTATTAGCAATCGTTTGGGCCACTAAATACTTTAGGTCCTATCTCTTTGGTCGACAATTTCAAATCCTTAGTGATCACAGACCACTCGTCTGGTTAAATAATATGAAAGAACCTAACATGAAATTACAAAGGTGGAAGATCAAGCTAAATGAGTTTGATTTCCAAATTAAATACGTCCCAGGAAAAGAAAATTATGTGGCAGATGCTCTGTCCAGAATTCAATTAAACGAAAACTTCTTAGGCGAAGATACAATTAGCACAAGAGCAACAATACATAGTGCTCAAGAAGACAACAGTAACCATTTACAAATCACAGAAAGACCACTTAATTATTATAATCGACAAATAGAATTTGAAAAAGGAACCGAGAACGAAACAAAAGTTACGAATTACTTTCACAAAACCAACATAAAAATTACGTACAAAGACATGACTAATACGCATGCCAAAGAATTAATAAAAGAATACTTATGCACAAAGAAAAGTGTGCTATACTTCCACAACGAAGCAGATTTTCCAATTTTTCAAGAAGCCTACTTAGAAATAATAAGTCCGAATAATTCAACAAAGGCAATGAAAACTAGTACAAAATTAATAGACCTTCAAACATACGCAGAATTCAAAGAATTAATATTAAAAAAGCACAAAGAATTATTACATCCAGGAATTGAAAAAACTATCAATTGGTTCAAAGAAACCCACTATTTCCCAGATTATCAAAATCTAATTCAAAATCTAATAAATGAATGTGAGATTTGCAACATCGCAAAAACAGAACACAGAGATACAAAATTAACTTTCGAAATAACTCCGGAAATCGCTAATATCCGAGAAAAATATGTAATGGATTTTTACATAGTAGGAGATAAACAATTTTTATCTTGCATTGATATCTATTCAAAATTTGCATCATTAATAGAAATAAAAAGTAGAGACTGGCTAGAAACCAAACGAGCTATATTACAAGTGTTCAACCAAATGGGTAAACCCATCGAAATAAAGGCAGACAAAGACTCAGCTTTTATGTGCACAGCTTTACAATTATGGCTAAAATCAGAAGCAGTAAATATTAATATAACCACTAGTAAAAACGGTATATCCGACGTAGAACGATTTCATAAGACAGTTAACGAAAAACTAAGAATCATTAACAGCGACTCAGACGTCGAAAATAAACTTACAAAATTTGAAACTATACTCTACACGTACAATCATAAAACAAAGCACAAAACGACTAACAGAACACCAGCGGACATATTCATATATGCAGGTACACCAGAGTATGACACTCAAGCTAATAAAGAAAAACTAATAAATAACCTCAACAAAAACCGAAGAAACTTTTAACAATTTAATTGAACAAAGTAAAGAATTCAATAACCTTATACAAATCGAATACCTAGTAGAAAAATTAAACAGAGAAATAAACGGCTTAAAAATAGCCAAACGTAGCAAAAGAGGTTTAGTTAACATAGTAGGAACAGCATATAAATACTTATTTGGAACATTAAATCAAGAAGACAAAGCAGAAATTGAACAAAAAATAAGCAACTTAGCAGAAAACAGCGTTCAGGTTAACGAATTAAATTACATAATAGAAGCTATAAACAAAGGAATAGAAATCATGAACGAACTAGATCAAGAGAAACAAAAAGGAAAGAAATTAGATATCCTTATATTTAACTTACAACACTTTACAGAATATATAGAAGACATTGAGATGGGAATGCAGCTCACAAGATTAGGAATTTTTAACCCAAAATTACTAAAACATGACTATTTGTTGCATGTTAATTCTGAGAAATTGTTGAATACAAAAACTTCCACTTGGTTTAAATCAGATACAAACGAAATACTGATAATATCCCATATTCCTCGAGAAATAATAAAAAGCCCGGTATTCGAAATAATTCCATACCCGGATGAAAATAATAATATTTTGACAGAAATAGCTCATGAAAAATATTTTACCCAAGATAAAAAAGTTTATAGCAGAGAAACAAAAAAATTAATTAATAATGAATGTTTAACAGGAATTTTAAACCAAATAACATCAGAATGTAGTTATACTAAAATTTTGCAAAATTTTCAAATCAACTACATAGAACCAAATATAATTTTAACTTGGAATTTACCAAAAACTATATTAAACCATAATTGTATAAATAACGAAATAACAATAGAAGGAAACAATATAATAAAAATCTTTAATTGTTCATTGCAAATTAATGAAATTTCAATTTCAAACAATATGTTAGATTATACTCAAAGCATTTACGTAAGCAATGATGTTATAAAATTAGAACCACTTTCGTTTGTACAAACGAAACAAATTATAAATGCACATACAAAATTTAACAATGTATTCCAGATAATTACAATAACCATATTTGTAATCATATTAATAAGTTTAACACTGTATTTGACATATAAGTTCAAAAGCATACCTAAGAAATTAATTATAAAATATAAAAAACCCAAAGTAGAAGAAACACCTACAATAATAGGAGATATACCAATTGTAAAAGAAGAAAATGTTACACTATATCCAAACTTAAACACCTGAGGACAGGCACTTTTCTAATGGTTGGGGGAGTGACATATCCATAGTCGCACCCACCCTTTAACATATCTTAGCACATAAGCATAAGCACAATTATAAACATTTCTAATATTGTAAACAAAGAGCCTGGTGATAACATCGACATTGGTCAAGATCAAACTGTCCCCCTTTGGTAGACATAAACAATTCACCCTAAATATCACGCCACTGTCAATGTTCCCATCAGAGTACTATCCCACGCATAATTGCTGACGCAGCTCAAACTTCACTCAATTTTGACTCAAACTCTCTCAAAGCGAAGTTTGCTAAGCGACCGCAACAGTTAGATAAATCAGTTCATATTCGGGAAGCAAATCTGAATGTACTCAACAAAAGTAGCCGTTAAGTGAAAATAATAAATTGAAATATATTTTTTTATAGTAACCTAACGTGTAAAACTTAATTATATGTATATATACATATAGTATATGCATAATAACACAAAAATTCACAAATTGAAAGCGAAAGAGCGCGATAGGAGACAGTGCATATATGTAACTAGTTGAACATTGGAACATTGGACAGTCATATTAAGCATTTGTTTGGCTATTCGAAATGGGCATAGGGAACGCAACACACACCTTCTTTAATGGCGGCCGTGACCTAATGAACTCCAAGATCATCGCGTGGGCATCCTTCTTCACGCGCGGCGGTATATCACCATTGACCATCACCTTGCGCAATTGATACTTTCTGTGGTAAGAAGAAAAAAGAGAAATTTCAAATTTATATTTGTGGCTTGATACTCTTTTTGTAGAGTATATAAACGAGTATATAAATGTGTTCTTTAAGTAGGGAAGCGTACCCAAATGTAGTACATATTTTCGTCTCCGACGATGTCTGAATTGGTAATGTTATGCATCTAATGTATTGAGAATTAAGAATAATTCTAGGAATTTGGAATATCTAGGAATTGGAATATTGAATAATATTGAAAAACATTGATTTTTCGTAATATCGAAAAATATCGCTTTTTCGTAATATCGAAAACTATCGATAATTATAAAAATTTCCTATTGACGGAAACTATGAGAGCAAGAGACCCTCAGTTTTGTTGTATGTTTTGTCAAACACACAAGTATATGCTAAATTTCAGATACAGGGTATCTACATAGGTGTTTACTTACTTGGCGCGTATATCGCCCATAAGTATCTCATAGGGCGTCAGCTCGTATTCGATGGGCGTGCGCTCATAGTTGCGCTTCTTCAGGCGAACGCCGCGTCGCAGCTCGTCGATAACCTGCACCCAGAAGCGTGCCTATGGCAAGAGAAAGAGATTAATAAGAGCATTAGTAGTCGGCTATAGTTGTTTGTATAAACAGTTATTTATATTTATTGACAGACATGCACTAAGCTTTGGACTCAGGCATATTGAAAGCAATTGCTGCTTGCTTATTGGACGTACTTGCAACGTTCTCCAGAGTTCCAGCTCGTGCTGCATAGGCAGCAGGTAAGACAGAGACAAGAAGTGGGGAGGGGGGGCTTAGGCTTAGAAATTGCAATCGCCACTCACTTTAATCAGTGGCGCACAGCGGGTTGCAGCTACTTAGCTTGGTTGGCTTTTCACTTTTTCCGCCGTTGTGAATATATTTTAATTAATTTAGCCATAATTTAGACCCGCTGTGATCAAGTCAAGCGCTTCAATACCAATCAGCGCACATTACACACAAACACACACACACACACACACACACAAATACACACTTGACACTTCAGATGTAAGTTGTGGCAGTTGCACCTGGCAGTTGGCGGGTTAACAGTGCGTATGAGTAATGTGTTCGATGTGTGCGCGATGGCAGGAAGCGTATTTAGCACACAATGGCAAATGAGGGAGGGGATGGGGGGGAGCAGAGTTTCGGGTGCAACTGATTAAACTAGATGTAACAGTGATTCGCATTTTCACTTTTCATGGTGGCGGCGTCGCTTTTCCTGTTCCTGTCAGCGGCTGCGTCAATTTGCGGCAATAAATTTTGTGGCAGCTCATTAAACATGCAAAATAGTCGCGGCGACAGGGGGGGTGGGTGGTATTGGGCTGCTAATTTACACCCACAAAGCTGAGAGGCTGCGGCACATGTTTTCTCGTCTTTTTTTTTTTTGGACACAATCGCATAATCGACACAAGGCAACAAAAAAGTCGACAAATGTTGCATTCAGCGCTAGGCTGTAGTTGTTGCGCTTCAATAAATGCAACAACAATAGCCATGGCATAAACAACAACAGCGCATCATGGGCAACGTGTGGCAGCTTCCGGAAGCGCTTGCAACAGTTTGTTGTTTGTTGTTAAGCTGCCATGTTGCATGAAATATTGCACATGTGCGTAGCGCTTGTAAAATTCATTTTTTTTTTTTTTTTTTGGTTTTCGGGTAGGTGGAGTTTTCAGCATCATCATCACGAATATTAGCATAAAAACAGCAGCACCACAATGCTCATCATCATCATCATCATTAGCATGCTAAGCAGCAAAGCGAAACACATGTAGGGCTGTGTCTAGGAAAATGCAGTTTATGTTGATATGCTCGATAGCATCGGCTAAAAGGTGAAAGAGATTCCCGCAATCTAACAAACTATACGCACCAGAAAGAGGGGCAAAAGTTGAATGTTGTATCAGCGAACTGTCCAATTGTTGCCAGTGATAGCTGAGAGGGGGTCTAGAAACATTTTTTTACCAAGAAGTTAAAGAAGAGTACCCCTATCCGGCATTAAGCTCCAATTCTATTCTACACTCAATCCAACAAAGAGTTGTCATATCGGGATCCTATCGGGAAACAATTTCCAAGAAGGACGGGCTCAAATACAATGTATTTGATTTGATTTTCAAGCCATGTTAATTGAAATTTAGTTAGCACATTGTACTACTGAGTTTCATGGGACTTTTAAGCCAAGCTAATACGATATTTCTGGAAAGAATTTAAGGTAAAAATCTTCCATTAGAGTTTACCGTCTGCTGCATTCCATCTAATTGCTTTCAAGTAATTACCTCACTCATATTCCAGTCCAATCCCAAATAGCTAGACAACAGGGAGTTACCCGCTCCAAAGCAACTGTTTCGGCTAAAAGTCCAACAAAGCATGAAGCACAAAGAAATATATAATAATGCAACAAACAAAAGAATTTCAGCAATTCCAGCGTAAAGCTCTATCCAAAAACGGGGCAACAATCAAAAAAGAGCCAAGCAGATCTGAAAACCGTTTCTTATAGTCTGCATATCGCGTGGGCTTGTCGTTCCGGTCTTAACTAAGAGACGGGCTGTAGGGAGTGGGGCGACAAGGGGCATCAGCTACTTATTGTGTGACATTCTGAAGGCTGTTTGGCTTCCGAGAAACTGATAAAGCGCTGACTATATAAAGTTTGTTGCGTTTGAATTCTACCAAAAATACAAAACAAAACAATAGTTATGTAGTTTGGAGAGTACGACTAGTAAATACTCTATATCCAGCATTCAGGGATCATCACACTTCGCACTTCCTTTATACATATTCACATTTACAGAAAGCAGAGATTCACTCGATACTTATCGATATCGTGGAGTAATCGAGAGGGGCCCGTTACATAAAACCGTAAAGCCAAAATACCCGTTTAACCATATGGTATGGCTACAGGGTATACGAGTAGAAGAAAACCCAAGTTAAAGAGTTGACATATAAACAATAGACAGGTGAGGAGACACACAGAGAGTCTAGAGAGGAGGTGAAATCTTATCAATTTCAATGGGTACAAACCGTCAGTCAGTCATTCGCTTTGCTTGATAAGAACAGGCACAGTTTCTAATCAAACTCTACAATTGTTAAGAATTACACAAATATCATCAGAGGCACTCGCTGTAAAATAAATACATATTTCGCCTGCAATTGGGAGCTTTACATTCTTTATGGGTGCCATGAATGGACTGTATACAGTCTTTGCGCAACAAGTCATGGGTATTAATTGCCCAATTGAACTGCGCCTCATTTTATTTTTATAATATTTCTTTTTCTGATTTTTAATCAACGCCTTTTAACGAAATGCAAATTTTTGTTGATTTAATTACGAATATGGCGCTGATACGGGCCTGAGAGTTAGGATGGGTTGGCTGTATTTATGATATATGATACCGACTCGTATGTAGTCTAGCGCACGCGAACCTATTTTTTGCGGTTTTTCTTTCCTGTTTTATCAGCATGCCAAATGATGTGTGGGGCGTGTGCCCAAGGTAATATTGTTGGCTCGGGCATAGCAGGATATTGGATACGCTTTAATGAAAAAACACAAATCATGATCGTTTACTGATGTAACTTAGCCTAGGTTGGTTTTAGAACTGACATTGTGGTAGTCAATGATCAGATAAAATAAGATAATTTTCCATTTACTTTGTGGCAGCGATTTTTCTTAGCGAGTTTCATGTCTAATGAGCCATTTTTTTAGTGGACGCTTTAACTATTTGCGAATTATAAGTAAAAATTTTCATAGATGCTTAAGATTATCGAAGGAAAATGTTGTCAAGAGTTCTGTTTTGCTTGAACATTGCCTTTCTTTAAAAATAGCACAATATGAAATGCAAGCAAACTGCCTCAAAAAACCCACAGACCTTGAATTGTAAACTGACAAAACACACAGAAGATTGTCCATGTTTTTCATCTTCTTTTTTGCCACAAACCTATTTGGCTTGCGTGCTTGGCCAATTTGCGTGTTGGTCTCAATGGATTTGGAGGTCCAATAGCAACCACAAGCGAATTCCTGAGCTGGCCTCGACATTTTTTTTTTATATTTAAAGGTCACACAAAAAACTCGATTACAAATATGTATATAGATATATTTGAATCCAAATATTTGGCGCTAATGTGTCGCACATTAAATGTATCTCGCATAGTCGAACTCATTAGGATAATGGGAGCTGTCAAACCGCTGCGAGTCGATTATTAAAATTAAAAGTGAATTTTGTGAAATGGTTCACTTTTTTCATTGTCTTTTTCACCTGGCCCCGTTGAGGTTAAAACGGAAGACGCTCCTCCCACCCCCTACCATCATCTAACTATAAAAGCTGAAACATTGCGCGTGATCTCTATGATAATGGTAATGATAATGATGATGGTTGCCTGCCGGTGGATTCGAAGAGGTGCGCCAAAATAGCAGCCAAAGAGTCGGTCGTGATTCGCTGTGTAGCCCACTTTAAAGACCATTAGTGGTTTTTCCTCAAATATTGCATAACATATCGAATCGAATGTAAGATATACACCGTGTGCTTAAGATGGGGAGGGAAGGGGACTTACCCAGTCGTTGAAGCCCAGCTTCGCCAGCTCATACTGCGTGCTTTGCGATGTTTCTGATGCCTTTATTAGTTTTTCGGTATCTACAGAAAAAGATATTGGCAAAAGTTTATGGATATGCATAAGTTGGGATAGATGAATGTATTTTTCTTGTAACTTACCATTGTTTAGGATTTGTTGCAAAAATATTCGCAGCTCAATTGTTTCCGTTACCAAGGCGCGACAAACGGCTTTGTAATGGTTCTCTGGTAATGCGGGCTTTATATGGTTTGTACAGGTCTGTAATCAAAATTAGTCAATGTTAAGTAATCAGGGAAACACCTTTTAAAAACAATGTAAATATAGTATGTATATGTAAGAGAGAGAGGGGCTAAGAACACTTTCTGATCTATGCCATACAATAAAAATTT
The DNA here is from genome assembly GCF_030788295.1 of Drosophila virilis. NCBI lineage: Eukaryota > Metazoa > Arthropoda > Insecta > Diptera > Drosophilidae > Drosophila > Drosophila virilis. The sequence goes on along the minus strand of NC_091546.1, from coordinate 11,288,649 downwards.
AACTGTTTTTGAGAATTTTTAGCGAAGTTGTGCATGTTATCAAATATTTTTGCATCCGGGTCAGCGCACTTGGCAAGAGTTAGTTAGAATTCTGAAGCAAATTTGAGGTTTGATATTGAGCTTCAACCTTTTTAGGCAATATAAAGAGCTGATCCCATGAAAAAATAATACATCTATCTTATTATTTATCTATCGATATACCTTCCGTATTTTTTGCTTACTCATCTAATTAACAATAATCCATTGCAAACTTTCAACAGCTGCAGGTTCTTTTCTAATTAGCTTGCCAGCTGGGCTAACAACGCGCCTAACTGGGCCATAACCCATGCTAAGCCCTGCTGGCAGTCAAAAGAATCGCATAGGCCAGACTTATTGCAGATGGTTCAAACTTTACATTTGGCGCAAATGTGTCAGAAAAGTCAAGCAAGTGGAAAATATTGCATGCCACCGAGTGGCTGGCTCGGTGGAACGACTCGAGACCCATTGCTCAATGTTGCCTGACAGTAATGTGTCAATTCTATAAAGTGGCTCATTAGAGAGGGTAGAACGCGCCGACAGGTGGCGCTGCACTTGCTATTGCTGCTGCAATCGATGCATGTGATGAGCAAATGCGCATTGAGCTGGAACACAGTGGAGCGGCGGGTCGGGGGTCTCTGCGCTATTATGCTAGCCGGGGGGGGCTCAATCAGCAATGCAATGCTGTTTATCACACGCCTGAATGCCAAATTACCAAATGATCGTGATCTTTTGGTTATGGATTGGCATGGCATGGATGCGGATGCAGTGCAACGTGAATTCCTACAACGCATTTAGCTGTGAAATCAAGTGCAGAGCGATTTCCTATTACGAAATGGCCGCAACTTGATGGCTATTTGGTTATTTAATATCTGCCATACTGCCGCAATATGAAATTGCCTGGCAGAGATCTGGTCTGGTTTGGTCTGGTCTGGTCTGGACTGGGTAATCTAGAACCCGGGCAATTGAGCTGGCCAACTGAGCGCTTGTTGTTTTGCGGTTAGCCGCGATATAGATACAGCTACAGCTACAGATACAAACCCATAGATACAGGTAACAAGTATCTGAGAGTGTGCGCCTCACTTGGCTAACTGTAAGTGCAACTGCTGTTGCGTCTATGCAACGTGCGCCAAACTAGTTTTCCCACACTGCCACCAACTGGATATCCATATCTCTCAGATATGTATGTCTATGTATATAAGCCAAATGGAGCAGTCAAAGCCTGGTCAAAAGGTTACCCAAATGACGGCGCACCTCCAATGGCTGTAGAAACGTTCATGTGTGAACGACTGAAAAACACCCTGTACGAGATTGCGAACTTCATCCATTTTTCATCCTAAAGAAGAAGCTATACAACTGCAAAATATATGTACATTAACTTAATTATTAACGAGCCCGAGTTTTGACAATTATAACTGACTATGTTGAAATGTGTTCTCATTTTATTACGATATTAATTATTGGACAGATCAATGTGTAAGGATTGTATCTCTGATGAGGAGATAAATGAGGATTTCTTTAAAATGACATTAAATATTCTATAATTCTTCCTCCTGCCCACCTATAACTAAACACTTCAGAATTGAATAACACGATTTTACAGGGTATACACGTAATGGGAACTGACTCACGGCGCTAAAAGTTCAATTCAACTGGCAAAACTTTGATTTGATTCAATTTGCATTCGTGTATTTTTTTCGCTTTTTTTTTTTTTTTTGGCAATTTATCAACTGCTGCCTGCCAAAATGTCGAAATGTCAAGAGTTGTTTTTCTTACCTCGATTATATGCTCCAGATCTTTGGTATTGTTGCGCTCCTCCTCGGACTCGTCGTCCCAGCGCTTATCCCCCTCCTCAATGCCCTCATCAATGCAGTCATCGTCGTTTTCTGCAATAAGAAATCAAATTGGGATGAATGCAGGAATATCGTCTATCGAGTTATTCATGCTGTGACGAATTTGGTTATCTAAACCTTGGCCTTGACTTTTGCAATATTATTTTAATTTTCCCAAGTAAATAACATTGCAATATACAATATTCAAAGTACGACTCATGATATGGGGGTTCCTAAGTGATTCATTTGGCGATTGTCGCATTTCAAAGCACTTGGTTGAGAGAGGTTTTATTTATGGAAGCTGAGCGATTGACGACATTATTTGTACTTTTTTTATGTGAGTAAATGTTATTATTGTAGTAGCTCTACAAGTACAGATGATGAATCAAGCATTAAGGTCGGCTGAACTCAAAGTATTTGTGCATTCTTAAATGGGTCATAGACATGTGTTTCTTGATTACAAGCTGTTTATTTTTTGAATGATGAAACTAATTTATTTATATTTCCAATATACAAAGATGGTTGCAAAAGAGTTTACAAGGATTTCCCTATATCTATCTATGTATCTAACTTTCATCCCTCGAATCAATTGTCTTTAATCTTTGCTCTTTTATTTTTCCTATATTTTTTCCATAAGCTACATTAACAAATTGAACTGGAGGGCCTTTTATTTAAAATATATGACAAAACTTACCATCTGCTGTCATAAAGTGGAACAGATTTTCAAGTTCCTGCGACATTTGGCATTCTTCGTCCTCTGGAAAATTGTAGTCTAAAGCGGCATAAACAACTTCTGCCAATTCGCTGATAATCTGCAATGAAACAGAAAAAAAGCGAATATTAATATTTATATAGTTCATATAATTTATTACAGACTTTAATTAACACTTGGGTGTGAACTCAAAATAGTTTTTACCAAGTTCAAAGGTTAAGGACGCAGCACACTGCTCAAGAGATCATAAAACTGGATACGCTTTACGCGGTGCGAATGTTATCTACGCTCTGGACCTTTCTATTGCTAGGGTTACTCTGATCAGCAATTTGTCTCTGCCTGTGGGTCTGCCCCAAGGGGGGGTTTCGCTGTCAGTTCATTAAACTGACACTCTAATTGGAGCTGAAGTTGACACTTCGCAGAAACTGAAACAACAACGCGCAAATAAACACTAATTGTTTGTTGTTATTGTCGCTGCTTGGGCGCTACAGTTTTTGCCTGCTGAAGTTCGAGTTCAGGTGCAACAGCAGCAGCAGGCGGCAGCTTCAACTTCAGCTTCAACTTCAACTTCAACTTCAACTTGATGGCAACAAGACACAACAAAGATGACAACATCAAACGCCCAAGTGCAGTGGCAACACGTTGCTATTGTTGTTGCTTGTTTGTTTTAGTTGCTATTGTTCACTTTCACTTTGGTGTTGGGCACTTGCCAAAAGTGTTAAAACACTAAAACTGAAGAAGCCGTTAAATAATAATTTGCAGCTGCCGCCAGATTGCGTTCGTGAACCTCAAAGTTTTAAATTCCCCGCTCCCCACAAAAAAAAAAACAGAAAAATAAAAACTCGATCACCAAAGCTGATCGCCCACGCGAATTGTCTCTTCTCGTTGGCCAAACCTTTCTTTGGATGGAGGGGATTATAAAACACAATCTTGGGTCTCCGGCCTAGGTCTACGTCAGTTGGCATTGTTCCACTTGATTTCGTTATTATTATGAAAATTAAATGATAAAACATTGTGACAGCTGCGCATTCGATGCTACCACCATCAGCTGCCCACAGGGGGACTGACTGGCATTTTCAAAGCTTGACACATGTGGCATGTGGTAACTAATGGCAGCTAAACAGCGGGTAGGGGGCAGCTGGGCGCTTACATCATTCACAAGAAGTGCAGCAGCGACAGCGCATAATTAATGTGAAAAAAATAAACTGATATATTTACAAAGAGCTGCTAAAAGTGTGCATACCCTATTAAACAACGACTTGACATAGTTCGATTTGTTTGCGCGAAAATCAAAATCATTTTCCAAGAACTTTCTTTATGCTCTTGACAAGCGGTTATTTAGCCTAATGAGATTTCCTTTCTTTTGCTTACAGAAATATTTAGAGTGCAATAAAATTTGTAAGTATATTTATAAATAAACATTTTGTATAACACAAAGATACATTGAATTAAAAAATATGTTATTAATAGCAAAATTAATCTATGACGACTGTCGAAAAATACACCAGCTGGTTTATCTATAGTTCCATTGCAACTTTCAAATGATCTACATATAAGTAGATTATTAATATGCGCTGGAATGGATTAGTACATTCTGATCTTTACCCAGGGAAGAACTGGTATTAGGCTATAATGAGTTTGGGTCTTTGTGTCTTTCTCTGGATAATATCGATTAATTTGCACGCATTGAGATAGCCTAGCAAAAGCTTATGGAATGCTTAAGTTGCTCAGATTTGCAAGTGCAAGCTACCTGCTAGCGCCCATTTAAAGCTATTCAAACACAAGCTGCAAGTACCTGCCAGCGGGTTATTCAAACATTGTGACAAACCCGTAATGCCTTTTAGCAAGGCTATAATTATGTGAGGTGCGGACAAAGGAAAGGAAATAAAAAAAAATATATATAACGACCCCGAATCACTTCTAAGGAGGGGCCGTCCATCAGCTGGGCCTGTGAAGTTTCTCATGCAATTAGCAAAGAGGAGAACAACAAACTGGAAGACTGGGAACATGTGCATTGTGCCAGAGATCTTTTTCTAGCTAAAATACCAAAGGGGCTTTTTTTCGTACCTTTTTGCAGCTAGTTTGCATATCTATTAAATAAGTATGTGGAGCGGGTGTATGCTATAGACGCAAACACACCCTCAAGCGACGCGACCCAAAACTACAAATTCGCGTTCTCACCACACTTTAAGTAGTGCTCCGTTCCAATAATATCAAAGTTGAAATCCAAAGCGCAAACATGCAACGCGGCAATTATCAGACCAAGTTTCCAGTTGCCTCAGCACCAACATTTGTTTGGCCAACAACGCGGCCAAAAAGGTTCCCAACACGCCCCAAAATCCAAAATCCAGAGGAGGAGGTATGGGCAGTTACCTTAAAGTGCACAGCGCTGAGGGGTCTGCTCTTTTTGGAGGCCCTCCCGTTCATGTTGTCGTCACCGCCATTTGGCGTGCCGCATGTCAATCTTGTCAGTTTAACCTTTTGAGTGACCTCTATGTTCACTTTTTAGTTCGGCTTGTTGCTATTGTTTTTGTATTTTCTTGTTGCTATTTCGACGATTCTTTGGCTTTGACTGTGCTTTACTTTGTCTTATTTAAGTTTCTTTTATAAACCAACAAAAAAAAAATCAAACCAAGTAGCAAAACCATTTCTGCTGATTCAGTGCCCACAACTAAGGTGGCAAAGGTGACAGGAAGCAAGTGGGCGTGTCTACTATATAGATTACTTTCATGTTTTTACTTTACATTTAGAGTGGGGTAAATGTGTGTAATTAAGGGCTATTAGAAGGGCTTAGAAGGGGTCTGGTATATTAATTGGGGTAGGTTAGTTTCGCTAAAATGTAATAACTCAACAATAAAGCGAGAAACCATGTTCCCAACCATGAATAACGCTCGAAGCTATAAATATACGATATGAGATTAAAATTCCCAACCGGTTAAAGCATACGCGCTCTGATATGCCCTTCGGGTTCTTTATAAGAGCCAAAGAAATAAATGATTTACTTTCCAAAAAGTATTAATATATAAAATAAAACATATTTTTCTAGATTATCAAGATGAAAATCAGTAAAATAAAAGCAAAGCTTAAAATTTAAAATTCCCAAAGGGTTTTCGCGCGCTTATAAGATTCCCAGAATATTCCGATGACGAAAGTTCGACTTCTAGAAAGCTATCCACGCTGTCAACTACTTTTAGATTTATTAACATTATAAATCTGACTTATTTAGTTTTAAGTGTAAGCTCTCAGCGTGTTATCGCGCAGATTGTTATCGCTATTTGCACTGTTGCCAGGTTGGCAGATGTTTTGAGCAGAAGACGCTCTGAAGACGAACAAGTAAAATCTCTGCTTGCCTCAAATGGCTCCGCTCTCGGACTTATCTCAACAGTAGCTGCTCATAAGCTGTCTCAGTGTTTTCCCATTATCAGAGATTGGTGTCTATCTGAAAGCCAGCCGTGGCTCATTCAAAACTCAGTTCATTCATAAGGAAAAAATGTGAAATTATAATTGTTATACACATTTCGTGGTCGTTGTCGTTGTCTCTTTGGCAAGCGCGTCGCAAATCGTGCGAATCTTTTGTTTTATGTATGTACAAACAATAATTTTAGACTTGTAATACCTAAGTAGTTGTACATACCTGAGTACATATAGATATGTGTATATAGAAAATTAACCCAGTTCGCACGTCGATGCCAAAATAAACACACAAAAGCAAACGCAGAAGAAAACAAACTATAAAAAAGGCAAAACCCGCACAGTAAGGTGCATAGCATAGCCATAGATAAGTACCTATAGGCAGACAGACAGCGAGACAGAAAGGCCTAAAGTGCCTAGAGGCGGAGGCAGGGGGTTGGAGTGGAAGTGGGCGTGGGTGCGGTATTGTAAGAGGGCTAATTGCGGGCGTATGCGGCAGAATGTGCAAATAATATTATTTGAAATGCCGCAGTTACAGCTACAGATAGTCAGACAAAAAGGCCACGCACTCATTCACACTCAGATTCACATTCACAAGCACTCACTCACATTCACTTTCACCTGCGGCTGATAAGCTGAGAACCTGTGCATGTTATGGATACGACATGCGGTCCAAAACTCGTACTTCTAGCATGCATCTAAAATTCATAATTTTTGCAACTACATCTATTCCCATACTCGTCCCTCTTATCTGCCGCCCTCTCGCCCTGCGATCTAGCGTCGCGTATTTGGGTCAAACATGCAAACTCATTGAGTCTGAGACTCGCAGACTCGTCGCTGCCAAACTGGAAAAGCGCAAATCTAAAATTGTATAACCTGCTTCGGCAACTGGCGGCATCAACCGCTGCAGCCGTTAGAGATGGGCGCGTGATCGTTATGTGGCAAGTTAACACGTTAAAATATCGATTTCAATTGTGCTAAGAATCCCAATTACTCAATATCTTATTTACCAGTGCGATTTAAACCCCAATTATTTAATTTATTTATATTTTTTCAAACCAATTTCTATAAAAGAAAGTATTTAACTTAACATTAGAGATGAGCGCAGCATAGATATTTCGATAATAATCGGAAAGATATTATTGCAAATATACAAATTCAGATCGTTATAGTAATCGTATAACACAGCTTCTTTTTAAAGAATTCTTTGCTTTCTCATACTTTATTCTATACAAAAGTAATAGTGATCGATTTGAATCGATAATTATCGATTGGAGCACTGAAAATATAACTTACAATTTATCCTAAACGTCAATATGCAAAAAACTCTGACAAGCAGAATATTTAATACAACTTTCATAACAACAAACCAGTCTTAAGCATATGTAAATATTTAGAGAGGCCTCACATTATGCAATTGCTGTAAAGCTTTCAGTAATTTTAACAGTTCTTTCAATTTTAAAATCCAGGCTTAAAATAAAAGTTGAAACTATTTATAAATTACAAAATTTGCATAATTTATGTATGTGCATTAAGTATTCTTAAACAAACGCATCTCTACGAAAAAAGAAAAACCTTGGTTAGCCCCGCCTCGTCCCCCATCGAAGCCTAGTTCTGTTGCGTATCTTTGTATCTGCGGCCATAAATTGCGCCCACTTTGATCTTGCCACATTGAATGTAAAGTGCTTAATGGCCAAGTGGTAGGAACCTTTGTGTGGCATTAAATTGCATTGCAATTTACAAAAACAAAACCCAGACGATGGCAAATAATGAAAAAAAAAAACATATATATAATTAAGTTTTACACGTTAGGTTACTATAAAAAAATATATTTCAATTTATTATTTTCACTTAACGGCTACTTTTGTTGAGTACATTCAGATTTGCTTCCCGAATATGAACTGATTTATCTAACTGTTGCGGTCGCTTAGCAAACTTCGCTTTGAGAGAGTTTGAGTCAAAATTGAGTGAAGTTTGAGCTGCGTCAGCAATTATGCGTGGGATAGTACTCTGATGGGAACATTGACAGTGGCGTGATATTTAGGGTGAATTGTTTATGTCTACCAAAGGGGGACAGTTTGATCTTGACCAATGTCGATGTTATCACCAGGCTCTTTGTTTACAATATTAGAAATGTTTATAATTGTGCTTATGCTTATGTGCTAAGTTATGTTAAAGGGTGGGTGCGACTATGGATATGTCACTCCCCCAACCATTAGAAAAGTGCCTGTCCTCAGGTGTTTAAGTTTGGATATAGTGTAACATTTTCTTCTTTTAGAATTGGTATATCTCCTATTATTGTAGGTGTTTCTTCTACTTTGGGTTTTTTATATTTTATAATTAATTTCTTAGGTATGCTTTTGAACTTATATGTCAAATACAGTGTTAAACTTATTAATATGATTACAAATATGGTTATTGTAATTATCTGGAATACATTGTTAAATTTTGTATGTGCATTTATAATTTGTTTCGTTTGTACAAACGAAAGTGGTTCTAATTTTATAACATCATTGCTTACGTAAATGCTTTGAGTATAATCTAACATATTGTTTGAAATTGAAATTTCATTAATTTGCAATGAACAATTAAAGATTTTTATTATATTGTTTCCTTCTATTGTTATTTCGTTATTTATACAATTATGGTTTAATATAGTTTTTGGTAAATTCCAAGTTAAAATTATATTTGGTTCTATGTAGTTGATTTGAAAATTTTGCAAAATTTTAGTATAACTACATTCTGATGTTATTTGGTTTAAAATTCCTGTTAAACATTCATTATTAATTAATTTTTTTGTTTCTCTGCTATAAACTTTTTTATCTTGGGTAAAATATTTTTCATGAGCTATTTCTGTCAAAATATTATTATTTTCATCCGGGTATGGAATTATTTCGAATACCGGGCTTTTTATTATTTCTCGAGGAATATGGGATATTATCAGTATTTCGTTTGTATCTGATTTAAACCAAGTGGAAGTTTTTGTATTCAACAATTTCTCAGAATTAACATGCAACAAATAGTCATGTTTTAGTAATTTTGGGTTAAAAATTCCTAATCTTGTGAGCTGCATTCCCATCTCAATGTCTTCTATATATTCTGTAAAGTGTTGTAAGTTAAATATAAGGATATCTAATTTCTTTCCTTTTTGTTTCTCTTGATCTAGTTCGTTCATGATTTCTATTCCTTTGTTTATAGCTTCTATTATGTAATTTAATTCGTTAACCTGAACGCTGTTTTCTGCTAAGTTGCTTATTTTTTGTTCAATTTCTGCTTTGTCTTCTTGATTTAATGTTCCAAATAAGTATTTATATGCTGTTCCTACTATGTTAACTAAACCTCTTTTGCTACGTTTGGCTATTTTTAAGCCGTTTATTTCTCTGTTTAATTTTTCTACTAGGTATTCGATTTGTATAAGGTTATTGAATTCTTTACTTTGTTCAATTAAATTGTTAAAAGTTTCTTCGGTTTTTGTTGAGGTTATTTATTAGTTTTTCTTTATTAGCTTGAGTGTCATACTCTGGTGTACCTGCATATATGAATATGTCCGCTGGTGTTCTGTTAGTCGTTTTGTGCTTTGTTTTATGATTGTACGTGTAGAGTATAGTTTCAAATTTTGTAAGTTTATTTTCGACGTCTGAGTCGCTGTTAATGATTCTTAGTTTTTCGTTAACTGTCTTATGAAATCGTTCTACGTCGGATATACCGTTTTTACTAGTGGTTATATTAATATTTACTGCTTCTGATTTTAGCCATAATTGTAAAGCTGTGCACATAAAAGCTGAGTCTTTGTCTGCCTTTATTTCGATGGGTTTACCCATTTGGTTGAACACTTGTAATATAGCTCGTTTGGTTTCTAGCCAGTCTCTACTTTTTATTTCTATTAATGATGCAAATTTTGAATAGATATCAATGCAAGATAAAAATTGTTTATCTCCTACTATGTAAAAATCCATTACATATTTTTCTCGGATATTAGCGATTTCCGGAGTTATTTCGAAAGTTAATTTTGTATCTCTGTGTTCTGTTTTTGCGATGTTGCAAATCTCACATTCATTTATTAGATTTTGAATTAGATTTTGATAATCTGGGAAATAGTGGGTTTCTTTGAACCAATTGATAGTTTTTTCAATTCCTGGATGTAATAATTCTTTGTGCTTTTTTAATATTAATTCTTTGAATTCTGCGTATGTTTGAAGGTCTATTAATTTTGTACTAGTTTTCATTGCCTTTGTTGAATTATTCGGACTTATTATTTCTAAGTAGGCTTCTTGAAAAATTGGAAAATCTGCTTCGTTGTGGAAGTATAGCACACTTTTCTTTGTGCATAAGTATTCTTTTATTAATTCTTTGGCATGCGTATTAGTCATGTCTTTGTACGTAATTTTTATGTTGGTTTTGTGAAAGTAATTCGTAACTTTTGTTTCGTTCTCGGTTCCTTTTTCAAATTCTATTTGTCGATTATAATAATTAAGTGGTCTTTCTGTGATTTGTAAATGGTTACTGTTGTCTTCTTGAGCACTATGTATTGTTGCTCTTGTGCTAATTGTATCTTCGCCTAAGAAGTTTTCGTTTAATTGAATTCTGGACAGAGCATCTGCCACATAATTTTCTTTTCCTGGGACGTATTTAATTTGGAAATCAAACTCATTTAGCTTGATCTTCCACCTTTGTAATTTCATGTTAGGTTCTTTCATATTATTTAACCAGACGAGTGGTCTGTGATCACTAAGGATTTGAAATTGTCGACCAAAGAGATAGGACCTAAAGTATTTAGTGGCCCAAACGATTGCTAATAATTCTTTTTCAATCGTTGAATAATTTAACTCATGCTCGTTGAGAGTTCTACTTGCATAGCATATAGGCTTATGCTCTTGCGAAAGGACGGCCCCTATTGCCATATTACTCGCGTCTGTAGTTAATGAAAATGGTTTTTCGAAGTTAGGGTATATTAAAATTGGGTCGGATGTTATGAGTACTTTTAGCTTTTCAAACGCTAGCTCGTAGTCTCTGTCTTTTATATTGATTTTTGCTCCCTTTTTTAATTTAAGTGTTAATGGTTTTACTATATTAGCGAAATTTGGTATAAATTTCCTATAGAAACCACATAATCCTAGAAATGATTTAATTTCTTTTGGGGTTTTTGGAATTGGGAATTTGACAATTGCTTGTATCTTGTTGGGATTTGGTTTTATACCCTCAGTTGTGATGATGTGACCGAGAAATTCAGTTTCTTTTCTCATAAACTCGCATTTATCCAACTGTAGTTTTAAGTTAGCTTCTCTAAGCTTCTTAAATACCTTTTGTAGCGACAAAATGTGTTCCTCCAATGAAGTGGAAAAAATAATAATGTCGTCTAAGTAGACCAGACAATCTTTAAAAATTAAATCTTCTAAGAGATTGTTCATACAACGTTGGAACGTTGCAGGTGCATTCTTAAGACCAAATGGCATGCGAGTGTACTCGTAATGGCCATGTTTAGTCGAAAATGCGGTCTTGGGTATTGAACCAGGATCCATTTGGATTTGGTGGAAGCCTTTGGCTAGATCAATGGTTGTGAAATATTGACATTTTCCAAGTTTGTCTAATATTTCATCCATGATCGGGATAGGGTATTTATCATTAATAGTTAGTTCATTGAGATTGCGGTAATCTATGACTAACCGGAATTTTTGCTTTCCAGATGCATCGTTTTTCTTTGGAACGATTATTACTGGTGAGCAGTAAGGGGATTTGGATTTACGTATGATATTTTGTTTTATCATATCGCTTATTTGTTTATTTACTTCCTCATCGTATATTTGAGGATATTTGTATGGACGCTTGTAAATTGGGTCCTCATGTTTCGTTAGAATTTTGTGTTTAATTGTACTAGTGAAAGTCAAATTGTCACCTTCATGGTACTGGATATCACGAAATTCATGTAAAACTTTTTTTATTTTTTCTTTTTCTTCTGAGTTTAGGTGCTCTAGCCTAAACTCATTGTTTTCTATTAATTCATTATTAATAGCGAAGTTAAATGGTCTGTCCTCTGTTGAGGGTGGATCAAGGCACTCTTGTGCGGTCATGTCCTCTTCGACCTCTTCGTCATTATATCTAAAACAAAAGTTAAATTCTCCTAAGGTTACGGATCCTTGTGCATAGTCTATTTTTGCTTGACATGCCTCAAGGTATTCTCTCCCAATCAGAACATCATAATGCTCTGAGAAGTCGTGAATATAGAATTTTTGTTTGCTCGGACAAATTTTGCTTGCTCCTAATCGTATACTTTGTTTTAATTCAATAACACCATTTATGGTGTGAACCTTTAATGTTTCGTTGTAAACTGGAAAATTTAAGCGGTTTGTTTTCATTAGATTTATGGTTGAACCTGTGTCGATGACACATTTTAGAACTTCGTCATTCATAATCAATTTTATGAATGGATTTCTTCTGTTTGTTCCGAGGCTTGCTGATGAAAATTTTCGGATGTATCCATTTTCATCTGCCCACTGTTACTATCTCTTTGACGTTTAGTCGGAGGGTTTGGTGCATTCAAGCGTGAATGGGACTGATTTTGGTAGTTTAAGGGATTTTGGTATCTACCTTGACTTAATTTCTGTTGGAACTCGTGGTGAGCTTTCTGATTGTCTTCGGACTTATTATGCTGTTTATTTTGTGCGTGATAACTCTGATTCGTGTTGGAATAGCCACTTGAAATGGTGGTTGGGTTAGCATTTTGCTGATAATTTCCCATGTTCCTACGATTGTTATTTGGATTTCCCTGAACATTATTATTTTTAGGTTTTTCAGTAACGCTATTTTCATATAATCCCTCTCTTTGAGCTACTTGCTTTAGTTTTTGTGTCGACGTAATGTCGTGTCTGGCTAACATCATGAAAAGCCTATCTGGTAATTTTTTTGTAATAACATCTTTGATTGTGTTATTCATAGCATTTGTATAAAGGGTTGTATTGCTAGGTATATTTTCTAGTGCTAACTTATTTAAAATAACAAAAGATTTATTCTCGAGCTCCTCGATGAACTTACGGACGTTTCCTTGGTAATTCGTGTTGTATAAGCGTCGAAGGAGTTCTTCAAATGGTGTCTGCACTTTGTATTCTTCAATCAATGCGTTTCTCAGCTCCTGCCAAGTGTTGGCTGCTGTCCTTTGTGATATTCTCTGAGCATCTCCTGTGACTTGCAATTCGATGGCTCCGTATAAGATGCTATGTTGTCTAACATCTCGGGTTGGATACAGGTGTAGGATGTAATCTATCCTTTTAATGAAGGCGTTTAGTTGATCCGTTGATCCGTCAAAGCTTGGCACCTGTCTAAGTTGTGAAAGGGCCTGGTTGAGGTGTTGTTCTGATAATTCCATTGTCATCTTGGTGTAATACACTTTTTTTTGAATAGTTTTGAGTTTGTAGGTTTGAACTTTATTGTTCTTTGATTTTGCACTTTTATTTTAAGTTAAAGTTTGTGATGGATTATTGTGCAAATGTTTTTTTTTTTTTTGTGTGTGTGTCTTAAAAAGACTCAGTAATAACGTATTGCAGGGATCAAACGATATGCAAAGCCAGTCGTTATTAACTGTAGTAGCTTTATTGCCCAAAGGGTCAATATTATTAAGCTACTAATGACCCGAAGGTTCTTGTGCGGATACGTATTCGAGAAAATTTTTATTACACTCCGACAACACTTTCGGTCGCGATTGTGCGTTAGATCTGGGAATTAATTATCCTTTAGCGATCTTTAATTTTTCCCGACGTATCCTACCGGCTGCGCCAATTAAGTTTTACACGTTAGGTTACTATAAAAAAATATATTTCAATTTATTATTTTCACTTAACGGCTACTTTTGTTGAGTACATTCAGATTTGCTTCCCGAATATGAACTGATTTATCTAACTGTTGCGGTCGCTTAGCAAACTTCGCTTTGAGAGAGTTTGAGTCAAAATTGAGTGAAGTTTGAGCTGCGTCAGCAATTATGCGTGGGATAGTACTCTGATGGGAACATTGACAGTGGCGTGATATTTAGGGTGAATTGTTTATGTCTACCAAAGGGGGACAGTTTGATCTTGACCAATGTCGATGTTATCACCAGGCTCTTTGTTTACAATATTAGAAATGTTTATAATTGTGCTTATGCTTATGTGCTAAGTTATGTTAAAGGGTGGGTGCGACTATGGATATGTCACTATATATATATATATTTTTTTTTTCCAGTTGCAGTGCAAATGCGAATAGAGCATGTTTCTGTTTTTCCTACATCTACCTGTGAGACTCCGGAGTATCTCGCTCTGCTCGTTCTTCACGTTCTTTTGGGCTCCCCAGAGATTTTAATCGTTGTCGCCGAGCGCCTTGTCAACATTTCAACGTTTTGCTGCTGCTTTACATTGGCGTCGCATTTCTATACCCTGGAAACTGGGCAAAACGGGCGGGCATAATATTTGCAAATGCATGCAAGGGCTAGAAGAAGGCAGTTTCAATGCCTTTAATGAGTGCTTGTTGAAGCTCTTGATTTACTTAAAAATGTCACTCGATCTGTTCTCAGTTCTCTAGAGATTTCAGGAGCTGCATTCTACAAGTTGGGTGTGCAAAGAACATTTTAAATAGGAAGTTTTAAGCTTATGTTAAAATATCAAAATCGCATAACCATAATTAAGTTTTCATTAGCTGTGAATGATTGACATATGTTTAAGAAATTGGTTTCGTAATTTAAACAACATTTTAAAATGTAACCTCTGAATTCAAATCAAATATTCCATGCATCAATATTGGACTTTGAGAACTTTGCATGTGCTGAATATGTTTTTTGTTTTGTTGACAATTAAATCTTACTAATTATTAAACACTTATTTGTTATTTAATAACACTTCTCCTTAAGCCAAACATTTCATAGCCATTCTGTCAGGCTTAAGCAAAAATAACACCGCCCTCAGCCCAATCGCAAGTTACGCCTATTTGGCAGTTAGTATTTAATTAACAGGGACCTTGGATTTTTTTATACCCTGCACTAATAAGATATAATTGAAAAGGGTATAATAATATGCTGCCAATGCCAATTGTTGAGGATACATAAAGGATATCCCATTTGGTCAATTGATTACAAAATAGTTGAAATTGCATATAACCGAATGTAGGAAAAGGTTGTTCACAAATCGCAAAACCTCCTTTCCTATCTCGAAAAAATGAAAATTCACGGGCTCGAGGCAATGGCTGGATTTTTTTAATTTATAAGCAAAACAAATGTCAGCAAAAAATGCCCTTATGTAAAGTGCAATTTTTTCTTCATTTTTTTATAAGCATGTTGAGAATTGAAGCATCTGGAAGATGATTATAGCTTATACCTACTCAAAGCGCACTCAATAAGCAGAATGCACTCCTTGGAATTATATAAAAGGTTGAACATTTAACGCGAATTAGCAGTTTTAGTTCACGTTTCAAGAGGTCAACAAGCGTTGGTTACAAGTGTCACATAATGATATTCAAATATTTGAGAGAGCCATCTATGGGAGATTTGTTTCCCGGTCGAGATGCGTTCAAGTATTTGGAAAGGGGCATGAAATGCGTAGGTTGGATGCCACCTGAAAGGAGCAATCGTTTTTACTGCATCTACATTATCTGGGCGCTATATGTACATACGACTGCAGAGATCTACCTGCCAATTGTGTTTATATCGGGCTATTTTATCGATTTAAATCGATATACACCAGAGGAATTTCTATCCTCAGTGCAGGCCTTTTTTAATGTACTCAGCCTCATCTTTAAGGTTGCAATTATTTTTCCCAACATGTGGCGTTTTCAAAGAGCTAAGGAACTACTGGATAATCTGGATGAAGGATGTATTATATATGAGCATCGTGTCGAAATACATCGCTGTGTTGTCCGCTGCAATTTTGTCTTTATGATGTATCAAACGGCCTACACGGTATATGCTACAATGAACTTTTTGCTATCCGCACTCACGGGAACAACACCGTGGGTATCCTACAATCCGTTTGTGGATTTTCGAGAAAGTAAGAAAAGTCTCTGGATAGCGGCCACATACGAGTATGTTGTAGGCTCGAGTGCCGTCTATGCAGATCAAATGGCCGACGTCTATCCGGTTATATTTGGCTTGATTTTGCGAACCCATATAGAATTGTTGACGCGGCGCGTCCAAAGACTACGCACAGATCCCGCTAAAACGGAGAGGCAGAGCTATGAGGAACTGGTTAACTGCATTAAGGATCACAAACTTGTGCTACAGTAAGTCAGAATCATTAAAGGTTATTAAAAGAACTAAGAACTTAAGTTTTCAGATGTTGTGAGCTTTTTCGACCTGTCATATCTCGCACCCTATTCGCCCAGTTGTTGGTAATTGGCCTGGGTCTGGGCCTGTCGCTAATGCATCTATTATTTTTTTCATCCCTGTTGACGGGCCTGTCCACAGGTCTATTTATTATTGTCTTACTGATTCAGACATTTCCCTTTTGTTATGTCTGCGAGTTAATCAATGACGATTGCTACAATTTGAACTTGGCCATATTTTATTCAGAATGGATCGGTGCAAGTCGACGCTATAAATCGACGTTGTTCTTCTTCTTGCAAGCAGCTCAGAAGTCGATTAGCTTTATTGCCGGCGGCATGTTTCCTATCAACATGAAAACCAATATAACGGTAATTCAATGATAATGCTGTAAGATCTAAAAATCATACTATTTTTATTTTATTCTACAGTTTGCCAAGTTTGCATTTTCGGTTGTCGCTGTCGTCAAGCAAATGAATCTTGTGGAAAAATTTAAGTTAAACTAAAAAGTTTTCGATTCGAACTAGTTAAAAACACAACATAAAGTATGCATTACTTTTTCACATATCTAGTCACTGTTTACAAATTGTTTAAACAATTTTAATTATATAATAAAAGTCGCTTTGCACTGATACAGGGTATTGCCTAGCTAATCAATTGCAAGTTAAATATTGCTAGTTTGTTTTGCTCTAGTGTGCTCTGCATGGGCCAACATTGATCACGACTGACCAGATAGACAGCACAGACCTGTGCACCGACCGTCTACAAGTTCGAGTCCAAGTCAAGTTGAGAGCTACTTGGCGCTGCTGGTCGGTGGCTGCTGCTGCGGCTGCGGCTGCTGCTGTGTGTTGTATGTATTTAGACATGGCATTCTTTCTATGGAAACAATTGCATAAAATGTGAATCCTGATAGCGACAAAAAACCACAAGACAAAACACTGGCTCAGCTTGGCCTGGCCTGGTCTTGTCGGGTCCAGTGGTCTAGACTGGTCCCATGTGGCGTTGATGCTGGCCTCCGTTTCTGCAAAACTTATGAGACAAGAAACTTAAAGAGCAGCAACTGCTTAGGAACAAATCACCATAAAGTCAAGTTCTATAGCTGCACAAAAAGATTGCTTTATGGCAGCAGAAATGCATTATGTCTGTTTTTTATACCCTGAACCCATTAAAAATGGGTATAAGGGTATATTGTATTTGTGCAAAATCCAAATGTATGTAACAGGCAGAAGGAAGCAATTTCGACCCCATAAAGTATATATATTCTTGATCAGCATCAATAGCCGAGTCGATCTAGCAATGTCCGTCCGTCCGTCCGTTTGTATGAACGCAAGGATCTCAGAACATATAAGAGATATAGACTTGCAATTTTAATGTAGGTGCTCCTAGTGCCTGCGCAGATAACTAACTCCGTTTACAAGCAATCGATAAAAATCGTTATCGATATCCTGTTTTTTGGGCAATTTTGATAAATAATAACAGCTAGAGTCACAAAACATGATATGTTGCTTCTAAAATAGAATATGTATATGCATTTGATGTTGGAAGAAGAGGCTTCAGGGTATCCCCTAGTCGGGAGCTCCCGACTAGAACCTCTTACTTGTTTTATTTAATTCAGCGCAAGAGAATACATTCAGGACTGAACTATTAACTATGCAGCACAAAATATACAATGAGAACTGCATAGAAAGGCGCAAGTGGTAGAAATTTAAAAATTGTATTTGCTAATTAGTCCATCCATTTAGTACAGCTTGTTTTGTGGCTTGTCAAAGCGATTTGTGAACATTATCAGCTAGTTTCTAAACACTATGCAATTCATTTGCCCAACCCAAACCGAATTATTGGGTTGTTGTGCGGGTTAAAGTCAAACAAAGTTCAAGTATGGGCCACCTGGAACAGCCCGCCCCGCACAACGCTTGGCACACACATTAAAGAAAGACGGAAAGAGGTGAAAGATAGCGAAAAAACAGACCAATCGATAATAATCGGCAAACAAGTTTCATAGTTTGACCGACGCGTCGCAACTCTCAAGACATAATCCCTGGGCGCATTGTGCATGGCCAGGCTATAACGGAACCGAACAAAACGCTAATTGTGCACGCCTCTAGAACATGACGCAAATCAAAAGAAATAGCCATGGGCCATGGCCCAAACAACAAACTGTACAAACTATACAGATATCAATATTTAGGCATCTACGACTACGAGGCGATGGCGGCAATGAGATTGCACAAAACGCTGGCGTTTAATTGGGTAATTGGCTCAAGTACCGTACGTATTACCACCACCACCGAGCATCCAAATTGAAATACTCGCACATGGCTCAAAACAAAAACGGGGAGTGGGCCTCGGACTTGAACTGGCCCGCAAACGTAATACCAACCAAATTGCAAGTGTACATCAGTCGAGGAGGGGAGTGCGGGCGGCTTTTATATAGCGGGGTGTTAGCTGTGCTTATGAATTGACGGCTGTTTGGGTCAGGCTGGCATCAAGAAATAGAATAGAATGGGTAAGTCGGGAAGACTTTGACTGCGCGCAGCTCGTGACTGGCCAACCAGTTACGACAAAGACTCTTCCCAGTTCCCATGTTGGCAAAACTGGGCGGCAGCTCTAGGCTCGAACTGCACTCTGCCGTCTCTATAATGCAGCAGGCCCCCAAAACTATAAATGTATAGATATATATAGTATATATGTGTGTGTATAGAGAAAAGTAACTGTTACTCGCCAGTCAAGCAACTCGTTTGCGTCTTCTTTCTATTTTGCTGAATATATGCAACGCCAGAAAAGCCTTCAAGCCAAAATAAACTAGGAGAGAGGTAAGAAAAGTCACCTGGAAGTGTGCATACTCTACAAGTTACTTGGACAATTAAATGGCCGATATAATAATATATAAAAAAAAACAGCCCCAAATATAATTATAACTTTTTACAATCAATATATAGAATAATCAATAATAATACATATCTCTATAAAACTATTTCTGTTGACTGACAGAATTATATTGGAGACTTTTGTTCTTTTTGCTGTATGATAATAAAATATAGAAATCCTAAGTTGTATATAGATTAAAATTATGTATTATATATGTTGGAATTATTGTTGTACATATGATTTTTACCCTATTAACTGTTGCCAAAACCATTAGAAAGTGAAGAGATGCCACAATAAAAAAAGAGTATTAAAAGACTGGTTCGCTCTTGAGTGTTGTGAGGCCTTAAAGTGGCAAAGCAATTGAGCAAGTGAACTTGTGTGCGTGTGTGTGTGTGTGTGTGTGTTTGAGTGCATAGACAACTTGGCTATGCCTGAGTTTGACTTGGAATAGGAATTGGAGGCTGCTAGACCAGCCCATTCAGGTGATGCTTTAATGAGTCCTTTATCACGTCGACTCGCATGTACCATGTACGCGAGAGACTGTGGCATGGCAATGGCATAGCTATAAGAATTATGGCTTCATTGTGAGCGCACTCGGTTCCCACCATTCAAACTGAAAGGGGCGGGGTGGCAAGTGTGCGCGCGGAGTAGAGATTCAAATGCATTTTTATTCTAATTTCAAGTGCAGCCACACTTGAACCTTACAATGAATTCAAGCTTGGATTGTGTGTGGCTAACGGTCAGCAGGCGAGTGGTCAGTGGCTAACAGCAGCTGTCAATTACTGACATCTATTCATATGATACGAACAGTGTTTGCTTAGGCAACCAAAATTTAATAGAAGCAACGGTCATTGGTCTTACGCCGCACACAGCGTCTGTATTGGGCTATGGGTTGTGTGAAGTGGGGGCCAGGGGACGGGTGCTTGGAGTCGGGGTGTAAGTCACGACGCATGCAATTACATGCAGCCATAAATACAATTGCTTCAAGAATCGGCACCATATGCCAGAGAGCCAGAAAGACAATCGCAGACGCCGCTTCAGCGAGCCATGAACTTGCCTCTTGGCTGGCCATGCCAAAGCCAGGCTTATAATAGCTCTTCCAATGCCTTTCCCTGGCTGTTCTACACACACACACACACACACACACAGGGGGCAGGCAGGCTGGCAGCGCCGACAGCGTTTAGTTGATCGACACTTTTATGTTGACGTCGTGCGCGTTGTCATCGTCATCGTTGGACGCCGTCGCCGTCGTTGTCGTCATTCGTGGCAGTTCTGGTGCTGCGCCTGCCAAACCAATTGATTGATTCCATAGAACAATGCGCAATGGTCGCCGATGCGCCGCCAGCAACAGCTGCAGACTACACACACAAACTCACACACATACCCACTCATCAGATGCGCACAGTGGGGCAAGTTGCAGGAGCACAAGCTAGTGCTTATATTTCTAGAGACTTCTTTAACATTTTAAACTCTTATTAAAATGGAAATTTTGCCTTCCTTAGAGGAAAGTATTATGGGCGAACATATTTATTTTATATCAAAATATGTACAGATTTTTCACTATGCATCTTCAATTTTTTTTCTCTTCTCAATTTATATATTTCCTGATACCATTTATTAAGCTATAGAAAAAACCTTAAACGTAGAAACCTTCATATGAGCATGTAAATTTCTAATTATTTCATATAATTTATTCCCCATTTTTATCTCATTATTTCCAGCTGCTATCTATTTTTTTCCTATATATATATTAGGATTCCGCTAAAAGCCGTTTGTTAAAAAAAGGAAGTTCTGCTGGGTAAACGACTTGGGAGTAGGTTGGTTTCGTTTTGCTTTCCTGTTGCGTATGACAGGAAGTCGCCCACTGTGCCATGTTCCGCTTATTATAAATGCGTAGCAATAACACAGAGCGTGGTCACAGCCAACGAGACAGAGCCAGAGCTGGAGCTGGAGCTGGAGCTGCAGCTAGACCTAGAGCTAGATCCAAAGCCAGGCGGAGCATAAAATAAACGGCGAAGGCACTCAACCAAGTCGCAGTCAGAGTCAGAGCCAAAGTCGCTTTGCTATTGTTGTTGTTGTTGTTGTTGGCCAAGTGGAGCCATTGTTTTCAGGCAACAGGCAACAGGCAGCAGCCGTTACCACTTGCAACATTTGTTGGCGCTGCCAAGGTACCGACAAACCCATAAAAGTACGGGCGGGCCACTAAATGGAACAGGTACGACTTAGCCAGATGTTCACGCTCCAAAAAAAGCGCTATGACTTTTTTTTTTCGCCAGAACAATACCAGTAAGAGACAGATAGAATGAGGGACAGTGAAAGACAGAGAAAGAGGTAAAACAGGAGCTGGCAAGTTAGATAGCAGCATTCACTGAGTCACCGCCAGGCACAACCCACACAAAACACCATCAGCACACCTGATCGTTAGTATTTCAATTCATGGCACAATAATATTTACAGCAAATAATTGTACACACATTATTTGAACTGGGCTCATATATTTGTGCTGTGACTTTGTCGTTCCACAGTTGGTGGACCTTGCAACTCTCTGTGATCTGGGTGTCTGGTAAATAATTGCAAAGCTTAATTGACCAGCAAAGAAACGCTTCATTATATTGAAACAATTTGGTGCCAACTGGACGCCATTTATTTGGCCTGACAAAGTACACAGATGTTGTAATACCCTGTAGTCGACACGAAATGTTGTCAAGAGAAGTTGGATAATCATGGAATACTATAAAGGACTTGATGTATTCGAACTATTTTATCGCTTTCTATGTCAAAAGATTTTTCCATCTCTTGCTGGGAGTTTCTTTGAGTTTGCAACTTTGTAGAGAAAGACACATTCGTGAAATTAAGTTCAAACAAGAATGATCTTAGGTTGGATTTCAAATTGAAGTTGTTAAAATTCATGGCCTGCAGCTATTCATAAGCTACACTGTCCTACAGTTTTTCTGATAACTAAATAGCTTGAAGACAATTTGGGCCATGGCTTCTAGTGCTTAAGTCCTTATCTATGTAATAGATATGAAAGCCAAACACGAGACCTGCACACACATGACACTTCAAATTGTTAGCATATATGTTTTGTCGAAATATTTGGATAACGTGTACTTGAGATTAGATCTGGAATCTTTCGGAATATAAAGTAGAACTTGTAAGGTTCACTTTAACTAGTATGTAATTAGTTTTATTTTAAATAGAGTAGTGTCTATTTAATTTATTGTATAAGTAGACAAGTAACATGGGTAATCAAAGGCAATTAAATAATTTACAAATTCCTACCAATTGAGAGTAGTCTATAACAAATGTTTAGATCGGTTTAGCAATAATATATTTGACGTATGATACTGCATGCCTGGTTTCGTTTCTAATAGGTAAAACGTCGCAATATATAGAATAAATTCAGGAACCACTCTAAAGCGATCTAAGCTATCTTTGGCAACTTCCTGGTTAACTAATTGCGCCAGACCCATTTATCTATCAGCTTATATTCATTTAAGAGTAAATCTTATAGATATGGTCATAGCCCTATGACCATTTTAATTACTTAATTTCGAGTTTTGTTTGATTTCGTGTGCCCAGCCCCATTTTGGGAATCTTTAGCGTTTCGCCAACACATGCCTAACCCAATTTAAAAGAGCTGTCAAATGTGTAGAAAAGTAATCCTATTTTGTTGCTTGAATCCCTCTCAAATGTCGAATTGTCGCCGCTGCGGGTCATAAGTTTACCAAAAGGGGCCGCGCCCAAAAATCAACTGAAAACCCATAAACCAATTACAAAACTCCCCGCACAATGTCTATATGTCTGTCAGTCAGTCAATGCAATGCTTTATTGGTTTATTGTAAATTGAACTACAAATAGCACAAACTACGAGCGCTACAAATGCCATTTAAGGCAATGGACCCAGAGACAAGCCCTTTTTCAACCGGGTGCTTCGTGTCTGAAGGTTTACGCATGCACTCGAGTGCGGTGAGGCGCATCTGAAGGGGGCCTGTTTTAATTTATGCCCTTGCAGGGGCACTTAACATTTTGCCATTAAGCGTGGCATTAAAAAAAGGAACTTGGCCAATAACAAAATGGTAATATAGTTTAGTTCAAAATGATAAATTGTTCGTCTGCTTGATAATTGTCTTTATTGTTAAAAGTTTAAATCGATCAAATCTGCATATTTGTCAATATATTAATTAGTTTGACCTCGATTCAGCAACTTTTTCTATTTAAGAGTATTTAAGATGGTTTTCACAATTCCACATATTGTGGAAAATAAATGGAAGTCTCTGAAATTATGGAAAGTCTAAATCGCTGCCAAAGGTCCAGTTTATTTCATTCGCATCTTCTTTGTTTTTATGCCCACGTTTTAAGTTTGCTTTATCTAATTTTTGACGTATCTTTAGAAAATATAGTTAGTAGTTAGTGTATGCGATATTCGACACCCGTAAGCAATCCGTTCTGTATAATTCTCTATCATTTTAGCTGTCTTTTAGCGACACCCACCCAATGAATACGGCATCGGGCTACGACATTTGGGCGACCTTAGCTGCTGACTGCTGATGGTGGCTGGTTGGCAACCGCAAAGGCAACTTCCTGGTAACAGCTTCCACATATCAAGCTGCCAGGCAGACAGTTAGTCAGTCAGTCAGTTAGTTAGTCAGCCAGGCAGGCAGGCAGGCAGGCAGGCAGGCAGTCTAGCAGTTAGGCAGGCAGTTAGTCTGATCACGAGCCAATCCGGAAAAGCAGGAGACGCGACTCGAAGGCAGCTTTTAAAGCGGTTTGCTGATGAAGACTTCTGCGGTTAGTAGACTGCCAGTAATTTGTTAGGCTAGTAAGTATTATAAACATGCATAAGTGCATATCTCTTTTCTATATGTCTGTCTGTGATGCCGTCAACCACATTACCACTGGCTGATCATCAATATTTTGCATCATAATGTGCAAATCTAGTCACATGATATGTATGTAGATGCCATAAGTTCCGCATTAGGCGCGCTCTCGTCTCGATTTTGTCATTTTCGTCGTTATGCGATTGCATAAGCTGCCCCAAGTAACGAGTACTTAAGTCATGTATTTGACAGCGCTTTGGCCCAAAACCTAAAGGCAAAGGTCAAACTTGTTTAAGTGCACTTTAGCGGAAAATGTCACTGCACACGCTGGCACTCAAAAAACTTGCGAGTTCCATGAGTTAGCTTAGTCCCCCCTCCAAATGATTTTTCCACTCAATTTCAATTGTTGTTGCTAAAATAAACGCTAAGTGAATCGCACCCAACAAAGTCGGGCCGTTCCGAAAATGAAATGAAAATTTGCGCATTGCGGTCGTTTTTTTTTTTGCATTTCACTTCTGGGTGGGGGAAAGCAACCCCACAAAATAGTCAAAACAAAAATAACAACTAAATTTATGATAATTGCAGAAATATTTATCAATTTAAGCTTGTGGTGGACACAGTTCTAAACCCTCGCACTGCAATTGTT
Organism: Drosophila virilis; assembly: GCF_030788295.1. Classification (NCBI taxonomy): domain Eukaryota; kingdom Metazoa; phylum Arthropoda; class Insecta; order Diptera; family Drosophilidae; genus Drosophila; species Drosophila virilis. The sequence goes on along the minus strand of NC_091546.1, from coordinate 11,264,072 downwards.
GCTGTCGGGGTTGAAATGTGTGGAATAAGAAACAACATACAAATTCCTACAAGTCTTAAAGTTTAACTGTCAAATAAAGAGTTTGGCAAATACGAAAATGTTTCTAAGCAAATTGCGAAAGTAGCGTTTAAGGTCGAGGTATTTAAGAAACAATTTTCCAGCAATATAATTGCAAATGAGTTTCCTGAATGTAAAATAAATCATTAGCATTAAGCTCATATTACCTTAAAAGTAATAAAAATCTCTTAGCTAACTTATAATAATACACTACACATATAAAGTGGACGCTATATATCGTGTATCCGTATTGTATTAAATGAATTTATGTCCAGCTCATCATATCTGTATATAAAATTCCCAAAGAGTTCTAGTGCTCCTCTCCAAGTCTGACTGCAGCCTATTTGAGGGTATTCCCCAAAATGGCCAACAAAATGGATCTCTTACTGCATTTTGTGACTCCCATGAAATAATAACAATTTACAACTGTGAACAACTTATGTTATCAAATGCATTTAGGTATGCTTATGCACTTAGCCCATAGGTTAAAGGCGGCGCATTTATAATTCCCAAATGGTTCTAGTGCCGCTTGCCATATGAGACTACAGACTACTTAAAGCTTTACCAAATAGCGTGACAAAATGCTAGAAAATTAAAAAAAAAAAAAACTCAAAATTTTAGCAGGCCATAAAACAAAATGGGCAACTACAGCTGCCAAGGCATAATGTGTGAAAGTGTTGTTGTTGTGGGCATTGTTGATAGTTGTTGGCGATGCAAGCCAACAATTTTACGGTAATTTACACAGACGCTACGGCCGGACCCGTTCCGTTCCATGCGTTCCCTTTGGCCAGGCCGAAGTGCGAAAGTGTTTTGGAGAGCCCACAAAGAATGCATTTGGGCTGATGTTTCCCACCGTCGCCCAAAAGGCACTCAGAGGAAATGCGCAGGCGCAGAGAATTCACATGATGATCGTTAGTAGATGTTGTTGTAGCTGTTGCTGTTGTTGTTGCTAGTTTTTGGGGGCAGGCATGAATTGGTAGGTAATTAAAACTACTCGCAACTGCAACAGCTAAGGCAACACCGCGGCTGCATTTACCACAAACAAAAGCAGCCGCTGCTGCTGCCTCCGGACGCTGAAGTTCGTAACATGGAAGCGCGAGTTTCTCTACGCCTTCATTTTAATGTATCTTTTAGTTAGCTTCAGTTGTTGTTGTTGTTGTTGCTGGTTTTCAATTAAGTATTGCTGTTGTTGTAATGGGTGTGTGTTGTTGTTTCTGTATGCATGTGAGAAATATGCAGCCTACTCAATGGAGGTCGTTCGTTATTCTCCCTGCTTAGCATAAGGCAATTCCATTGTTTTGTAACATGTGAGAAAACCTCGGCATTCTTGGAGTACCTTCCAATTCTTGTAATTATAAGAATTAAATGAGCTTATGTGCGTGTGTATGTGTGTGTGTGTGTGTCAGGGGCCTATTAGAAGTGGGTAAGAAAATTGTAACAAACGTAGGTCATTTTCCGTATAAGGGTTCCTATAATAAGTATGTGGGTAGCAGAGAAAAAGGCCAATCATAATATTATTTCTAGCGAACAATAGTATGATGTGTAATTAGAGCTCGTGCATTGTATTGAAATACATGTACTTGGGTTAATTTAAAAAAGCCAAATCTTAAACTAGAATTGAATTATTATCCGGCCTTTTATTTTGCAAGCTGTATGCAACATTAACAACAAATTGAGAAAAATAAATCTATCAAAACTTGTAAATGTAAAAAATAAAAAACTCTAGATAAAGGGTATGCATATATAGTATTTATATCTATGACTATTTAAAAATGAAGAAACTAGTATGTATATCAAAATAACAATATTATTGTTACTACAACTTCTTGACTAATCAGTTAATTTGATTGATTTGTTTAAAATTAAAAAAAAAAAACAGGCACATTTATTTATCAGATCTATTGCCCCACATGTCTCAGCTATTTAAATAACTATCTGATATTACCATAAATCATTAAAACTTAATTAAAACTCGAAGCGGAACCTTAAAAGAAAAAAAACCAACGTACTGCCCACCAAGACCAAAGTGAGCTCATTTATGGAGATTTAACGAGCCATAATTCTAATCTGTAATCGGTAAGCACTTGGAAAGTCGAATTGTCTGTGGTTTTAGTGGTTTGGTGGTGACACACGTGAAAGATTTCAAACTCTTAACGGGCCATAAAAACGAGCGAAATAAAAATAAAGGTAAAAATGCTTTGAGACTCACCTTTCTGTGCGAGGAGACGAGCGGCGTGTGCGGATTGTTATTGTCAAAGGCTGTAAACAAAAACGAAAATGGCATTATTAAAAATCGGTTAAGGCTGATCAAATTGACAGCCATAAAAAGGCGCCCATATGAATATCATAACATCAACTTAGGTACAGTTATAGCGCATTTAACAATTAATTAATAAATATATAAATCGATAAATGTCGTTTACGATCAAATTGCAATTAAGCTCTAAATTGTTTACCTTTCCAATTGCAGTTTTTTCTTCTCCTTTGCTTAAATATGCAAACTGTTTGAATTCCGTCTGCCTGTCTGTCGATCTGTCCCGCCGTCTTTCTCTCTGTTTCACTGTCTGTTTCTCTGTGCTTTACACTTCCGCACTTGATTGGCCAAACCCAAGCAGGCAAAAATTGTAACAAAAATAACTACATAAAACTCGAAACGGGTTCAGCAATCATAAACATGTTGTGCAAACAGACGGACATGCCCGCTGCTGAGTTGTGGTGTGCGCTTTAACAGGGTGGGGTGGGGCGTGGTGGGGCTGGCGTGGGGTGGGGCACCTGACATGACCAACAGCACCTCAACGGAAACATACAAGAATGCTCCAAGCACACATGCATAACTTCTAGATACTCTTTTACCCAGCCTCAAGAGGTTTAATCAAAGCAATAATCAATCGATAGTTCGAAATATCGATTGCAAACAGTTTCGATAGCCTTATCGACATTCTTTTACATCGAACAATTTTCATTTAAAGTAGGACTCGAATCCCTGACTTGTATAAGCGTAAACAACAAGAATCCGGGCTTGAGACCCAGTCTAATCTATAAGTTACATACAATGCCTTAGCCGTAATAGTCGCAGGTCATAATAGCCAGAACTCTAAAGTTCAATCTGAAAGATTCAAAGAATTGCGTTTTTCTTTCTATTATATACCCATTTATGATTTGATAGAAACAGGGTATGCATATTGTCAATGAGCCGGCGTCAGTTGTATCATATGTAAGTTATACATAATATTGCAGACACATGTATAAGTATCTCTGCTATAACTCAATCCACAACGTGGTTTGGCATTTTGCTTAACAATTAAATGCAATTTTTTTATTAAAACCTGCACAAATTAAGTTGACTCAGCGATTGAATGTCCAAGTTGATCCGGTTGGTTGGGTTCGATTCGGTGCGGTACGGTTCGGTTCGCTTGGGGCTAGAGGGTGCCCATGGTGTTGCTGACCGGCCGGCTTTTGATTACAGAGCAAGATAAACCTCAGACTGACCACAGACCGGACGAACTCCATGGCTCGGCAATTTCGTTTAAAGTTTATTAAGCGTGACTGACATTTGTGAATTGCATTTGTAATTGCTACGCCCAAAACATGCAATAAATAAGTCACAAAATCAAAAACAAGTCCACAACAAAAACTTCCGATATTTGACGCTTGAATACGCTTGCACATCTAATAAATGTAGATTCGAGCTTTGTATACAATACACGTTGATGATTACATCTGAGAATTTTACTCAAATAGTGTACCCAAATATATATCTTAAGTGTTCAATATAGAACAAATAAATAAATATATAAAGAATCTAAGCATCAACTTTAACTTCAACTGCAATTTTAATAGGTTAATTCCAGCTCAATTGTTCTATAGAAGATAGAAGATCATTTTATTTCTTAAGCCAACATTTATCGATTTCGAAAAGAGTAGGAGTTATAATAAAATGTAGATAATTTGGTGTTTATGCTCCTATGATGATCTCCTAATATGTGCTTTGTCGCAAAATTATTTAGAATAAATTATGCCACAGCTGTGATAAGGCTGAAGTTGATTTAATATATTTACCCAAGAAGATGTTACTTGTTACATGCCGACTTGATAATATAACCTTTAGCCTATTTTGAATGAATGCAGTGTATACAAAGAACGTACTATCGTATCTAAACTGCCCAAGCCCTATGTAAAGCTAATATGAACCGTTTTTCATTATTCGTACGTTTCCGACTAAGAAACTGATCTCTTAATGAAAAAACTAGTTTGCTCCCCGGAAAAGTGTGTAAAATAAAGTAATGCTTGTTTGGATCTGGTGATTTAACGCCATTAAATTTAGCAGTGTGTGTGATCTAAGCCCTTTTTTTGTGTTCCGTTGCGGATACAACTTTGAACTTACAGGTCTGGCTGGGGTTGGGGTTGGGATCAGGCGGCAGGGAGAACACTTTGCAGTTTTTTGGGTACAAAAGATGAGCTCAGCATGATATCATAATGCCGTCCGTTGTCCATCACTTTCGCAGGAAATGAGTTAACACAATAGTATATAAAGGTAGGCAGGGTCAAAAAAAAAATAATAAAGATAAAAGAAGAGCAGCAGCCGCAGCTGACTCCCGAGTTGGGGCACATAAAAATTCCGTGGATGCATGGAACATGCCGCGACTTTATAATTAAATGAAAAAAAATGGTGTTTTTTTTTTTTTTTTTTTGATGTCTGTTGGTTCCACTTAATAATTAATTGACATTTAGCAAAGAATTTCAAATGAATGAAAGATGTTTGGCCATTTGCCGATTCTCAGCTGTCGAAATTTGCGTACATTGAAATTTATTAGTGGGTGATTTATGAGGCAGCCGTTACGCCTGGGTCTCAGGCCTGGGAACATGTGCTCAACGCATTGTTTTGAGGAATTTTGGACGTTAGGATTTGAAAGTTCATAACGCTGAACGGATTAGTCAGGCACATGTGTGAAAAATTATGGCAAGCTGCCGAAATTATTTGAGATATGCGCGCAATTATCGTAGATTTCGCTTGGTTGAATTTGCTGATGGATCAGCGCGCCGAAAGAGTTCAGTTCGTTTGTCTGGGGATTATCATAGCTTCTGGCATGGATTAAATGGATTAGCCTTGAAGTGAGCCACAAATTGAGACTTTAAAGAGTTGTCTGGCACGCATCCTACTATACAAACGTTGTTCCCAAGTTTTAAGATAAAAGATATTATAATTTTAGAAAACATTTCTTGTTGGCAAATAGATAATCTTCTAATTGCACTTTGCTTCCTTTTCTTAGCGGAAAGAGAGCAAATTGTTGTTATAGATTAGATCAACAAATTTGTGATTTCCTGAGATGTTCTTCTGATTTTTTTAAAACTTTTTTAGGTTTTTTGCGCATACGTTAGGCATAAAATTCTTATCGATTATGACTCATAAATGCGTCAATTGTTTAATTTCTAATTGGTGATCAACATTGGCGCACTCACCTACATATACATACAGTACTTAGGAATCGGTCAGACATTATCTTTACTTTTTATTTACACAAAATATATTGTCATTGTAAAGGTTCCCTGTATATAATAACAGAATGTAAAGTTAATGTGTATTTCTATTACAGCAACAGAAACTTTTCGCAGCAATATAAAACGTAAAGCTGGCATTGTCTGTGTTTTACCTTGAACTCGAGACTTGTTAGATTTGTAAACAATAAGCTTAGAATGTATCTATCAATCTTTCAAAAAAAAACGTTCTTCTTTCCTAATAGGTATCTGTTCAATATATAAATATAGAGTGAAAGTGCCTTTCCTATACTAAAAAGTATCTCAAGTTACGCTTACAGGGTGTCTAAAAGTCATGGATATTAACATTTCATATTTCTAATTGTTTTTTTTTGCCAGAGTTTTGGCCTTTGAACACTTGGTGAAATACCGGCACACATTAGCGAGCTGAGTGATAAGATTAGCTCGCCAAAGTGGCTGCGTGGACAAGGCGAAAGACACTTTGGTGAGTGGGTTGCATAAATGGGCAATGGGAAAATGCAGCACAGAGTGAATTGTGAGACTGAATCGGCGAGACGGGCAATACTTTCCTCGCGCCACCTGCCACCTGCCAAATCCAATTAATAATTATTATAATAATAAGTTGTTAATAAAAAGCATTTGCGTCTGCTGTTGACTTTCAATTGTGGCCCCTTTGGCGCCCGACCTCGCCCCCGCATCAGAGTTCAATAGAAAAGTATAAAACATTTTCATGCTTATCTGACGCTTTTTCTTGTTGTTTTTGTTTATATTTTTTTTTTGCCTTTTGCTCATTTTCGTAATAAAGTTTTGTGCACGTTGTTGGCTTTTTGTCTGATGTTTTTGTTTTAGTTGCTGCTGTTTGACCAAGTGGCCTCATGGCAATTTACTTTCTAATGTCATGAAAGTCATGTGCAAGTCAACTTCATTTCTTCGCTATTTATTTATATATATATATATATTTCTTGTATATATATTATTTTCTTAAGCACAGCAAAAAGTTAATTTTATTTAATGACTAAACTTTTTACCCACGCTGCCGGCCAGCAATTGATAAATAATCCTCGCGCACAATACGCGTAATCTATGCATATTTTGGTCATATATTTTTTACAGTTTTTTTCTTTCTTTAAATTGGTGACGGCTTTTGAAAGATAATAATCTTTTGTTTTTTTTTTTTTTTGTTGTTTTTATATAGCCCCAAGGGTAATAAACAAAAGCAAGAAATAAACACTGGAGGCTCTGATAATAACAATTATCCTAACTCAGTTGAGCGTTGAGTGTTGCAATTGCTAGGCTAGTTTTAATGGTAACTAATTAACTGCAATTTGCATTACAACAGCGCCAAAATAAAGGCTTATTAATCAAATGCGTTGAGAGGGTTGCCCCTCGAAAACCATATGGGAGTGACCTTTAGGCGCTGCTTTATTTACAATTAGCCGCCTGCCGGCGTTTACTTTCAATTATAAATTAATTAATAATCTTTAATGATTCGCTGCAGTTGTTTAGCTTCATTGTTAATCATGAGGAAATGATAGATAGTCTGGTGATTAACTTAATTGCGCGCGGGGTATTTGGAATGATCATTAAACTAATTTCAGATAATTAGTCGAACAGTTGTGTAAATTTAATAGAATTACAAAAGTTAAGGAAAATTGTTGAAAAACTGAAATTGAATTAATTGCAATATAATGATTTTTCATGCTTAAGTAATAAAACAGTGTAAATATATTTTAACCTAACTAAGCGTAACTTAACAGTAAGCATGTTAATAACACTCGTTTTGCTAACATTCTGCTATATTCCTTAATTACTGTTAATATAACTGCTAACTGTGGTGCTGTTAAGTGGCTCTCAAAAAAAGCACTACAGGATTAATGAAACTATTATATAGAACTTGCTGGTACTGTGTTAAAGGACGTGCACGATTTACTTTCTTTCGTTGGATTAATTACCAGACAGTCATTCTCTTGAATTTGTAAGCATTTTGATTAAAGGCTTGCAAGATTTACTGTCTTTAGTTCACTTTGAAGCATTTTCAATAATCCGTTAAATTAGTTAAGCGGCAAAGAAAACAATGTGAATCTACTTCTAACTTCAATAACTGTCATGGGAATTCTCTTAAACAGCTTTCATCAACACGCAACTACTTGATTTACACTTAACAGAGACATTCGGATGCACTGTTAAGTGACAGTAAGACATAACATAACAGCATTAGATAGCGGAACAATCTTAATGCAAGTCACACTTAACATTATTCTAGTTGCTTGGCGCATTTGAACTTCGTGGCGAACAATTTAGCATGACTTTATGATTTTGACACAATTACAAGGCTAGTGGGGCGTGGCAGGTGCAGCCGCAAATCGTTTAGCTGCGCAGGCGCCATGCAAAAATTATTGTAACTGAAACTCTCGCTTTCTTTCCACGGCAACGACAACGCCTCGTTGCCTTGATGACTGTGAAATTAGACAGCGGCCGTGTCGGGGGCGGCGACGGGTGCTATTCATATTGTATCTGTTATCAGAGGTGGCTGACTTACTGACTAAACGACCAACTGAACGACTGGCTGACTGAATGACTGCGGCTGCTGCTGCCTCTTTCACTTTGCGCTGAAATTACAATATAAATTTATATGCACAATATACGAGTTATATCTCGATGTGTGTGTGTGTGTGTGTGTGTATATGCATATTTATATACAGAAACAATCTTTAATCAGCATTTACGCTTTCATCTTTCACATTTTTCAAAGACAGCGACGCGCGCGTCTTGAGTGAAAAACAACACCAACAACAACACGGACGAACCTGTTGTTGTTGTTGTTGTCGTGGTTGTGCGCATGCGCAGCTGCTGTTTGTGGATGAAATATTTTAATTTCTTTAGCAAATTTACATAGTTGGCATATTTAACAAATTCACAAATTTACGAATTTGTATTGTCCATTTGTCTAATTCAATTTGGGAATTGGCCGCCCATCAATATTTATGTCTTTTGATTTTTTACAAAAGACGAAAGCAAAAGTGACACTTCAAGCATTTAACTCGGGCAGGAGACGCCCTTTGTTGGTTTCTCGAAAAATAAAAAACGAAAAACATTATTATGCAATCCACAATAGAGCCTAAGGCTGAAGAATGGCAGCGGTTTTGTGGTTTGGAATGTTATTCACATTGATTACAAGTTGATTGGCTTAGGCTTTGGGGTTAGCAGGGAATTGTCTGCGCCACAGTGTGGTCACACTGAAAATGGGCCACACAATTTAGTGAATGGCATGTGTGTGTGTGTGTGTGTGTGTGTGTGTGCGTGTGAGCGTGTGTGGGGATTGTGTGGGATTTGTTGGGAAACTTCGAAATAATGTGCAGGCATATGCTAAATATGGTTATTATTATAATAACAAGCCAAGATATATGTACAAATAGAGCAACAAACTAGGCAATCTCTAGAAAAAAGAGATATAACAGTTTAACAGATAATCTTGCTGAAGAAATTAGATCAACGAAGATTGAAGATTGCTTCGGGATCGAATATGGATTGGAAATTGAAAATTTAGCTGAAAACTTAAACTGGAGTTAAGAGTTTATATTATATTGCGTATATCATAAGCTGATTAAGCCAATATTTTTTTCTATTACTTATAGTATCGTTTATTATTAAAGGCATATTAATAAAAATCCTAGTCAGAATACTAACAAAAATATTAATGGGTAAGTCCCATGTAGTTTAAAATGTATTATACACCTATAAAACGGACCACGTACTGCTTATGTACAATACAAAACTCTCAAGTGCATAAACGTTCCTATTGTTGATGTAGTCGACACACTTACCGAGTGCTTCTATATAAAAAGTATATATTCCCATAGCCTATAGACTTTCGAGACGATAAGATAGGGTACGGCTGGAAAGAAAGGCGCATTTCTTGGCATGGCCTTTGCCATTTTTCGATTGTGTATAATTTCATCAAAATTTATTTATAAATTAAAGCGTATTTTGTAGTAAAAATGCGCAGCCTTGACTGTGAATGAGGCATCTTAAGAAATAGGTGCTTTCAGGGTCGCTTCAGCCGCCTCTCGAGAGCAATTCGTGGAGACTCAACACACGCACACACACTCGCATGCAACAAGTGTCATCGAATAATAGAGCTCAGAAATACCGTTGTGAACAATATTTAGATTATCTTATGATTTATGTGGTAGACGCACTTTCAAAATCACATAACAAACTGCACACACATTTTCCAGCAAAATATTTTGTTTGTTACCAAAGCAAAAGAAAAAAAAAAACAAATAAAATGAATAAAATGTTAAAAAATTTCAAAATGCAGTTTGGGTGCTTTTACAGACTCTGCACAGGTGGACAAGTTTGGCGACGCCAGAAATAAATTAACAAAAAAAAACTTTATATATAAATAGAGTGCTCTAGTCGACGGGAGATACCCTGGACGGTTTAAGGAGTTGACTTAAGATTTCTGGCCGCCTACCTGATAGGTATTATCAATATTGTTATTATCATGATTATTATTATTATTATTATTGTTATTATAATTATCATTATTTTTATCATTTGTAATATAAGTTTTTTTTTTTAATATTATTATTATAGCTATCATTACCATTACCATTATCATAATAATTATTATTATTATCATTATTAATAACATTATTTGGTGTAATAATCTTTGTCGATATCAACATCTATTGAGTTCGTAGAAACGGAGCAAGTTATCGATAATTTCAAAGAAATTTAATATATTAGGGCCATATGGGGCTGACTTTAAAATTAAAATCTCTAGGTCTTCCAGTTCACAAGATCGAAGAGCCCGTAACCACCCTGTTGTATAATTTTAATGGGTATAAAAAGACCTGCTCTGTCTGTGGCTTGCGGTCTTTTTCACATAAGTGGAGCATATGGAACGTAAAATTTGGTTCAGGTTCAGTGGTCGTCATGCGTTGCGCTTATGTCATTATGACGACAAAGCCGAAAAAAATAACACCAAATTATTATATTAATTTTTTGACCGTTTTCCAACTAGAGCAGCAACCACAAAGAAGACAACAATTTGTTTTGTGGTGCCTCTTTTTCTTTTTTTTTTTTTTGTTTTATTTTTAGGTCTATGGAAAATCACGTGGCAAATGCTTCAGGTGAGGTCCACGGCGACAAGTCACGACGACAATATAAATTATTACAGCAAGTTCATAATAAATGCATATAATGTGGGTTTTGTTGTGCTGCCAAATGACCTGCCTTTGATCGCATGGCCAACTAATCTGATCTGTGGCTCATATATTTTCGGTTTACATGTGTCCAAGTTCCCGGAAAACGTAAGCAGCGCACAGATTACAACAGTTGCGAAATATGACACATAAGGTTGGGAAATGTTTCCGATTGGGAATGGGCATAGAAATTCGAAAACTATTCAGAAACCTGATCAAATATGAACACGTATTTCATATATATAATATAGTACTGCATGAATTCGAGAGCAGAAAACTAATTTATTTCATACTCACATAAAGTGAAACAAGAATCAAACGAACTGAAACACAAGAACCGCAGATAACTTCCAAAATAGTATGGCGTGAGATACGAAATTCTTTTTTAAAATATGTACGACATTCCATCATAAGCTTACAATATACGGTTTAAAGCTAAGACATTAGAGATCTCAAGGCAGGGTGCTGGTTTGTACCTTAAGCTGAGTCAAAGATAAAGCTAAAAAGCTAACAGCTCTGCTATATTTCATTTTTACTATCGCAAATCGTTAAGTTTTTAAATTTTCAATATTTTTTTTTGATATTATGTACAGTTAGATTAAAAATGCAGCACTTTTTATTCACATTGAAATGTTCTCCATGTTGACTTTCGTAGAATTCAACTTGGTTTTCTCTTTTGGCTCTCGACCAAAAACAAGATATTCACATTTCCTCAATTAGCACATCCACAATGATTTAGGGTCTTCTCGTAGAAAAACCAAGTTTGGAATAATCTAAGCCTATTAAACTTCAAATGAATGGGATTTTCAATGCATGTTTGAGCACATTTTAGCTCCAGTTTGTGCTTTTTGAACTTAACAACTAGCTAAATTAGTCGCAATGCTGTAAGCAAGCCTATGAAAAAAAACTACAACAATTTGTGGCATAGTTTCGTTATAATTATTGTTGATGTCTTCTAGTTGATGTTTGTTGTAATTTTTAGTGTAATTATTTAAACATTAAACCAGTTAAGCGACCAGCTGGCAATGCAACATATTTCTGTTTTTGTTTGATGTTTTTTTTTTTTTTTTTTGTTTTTAGAGAAAACAAGAAAGTCATAGACATGAAAATAAAATATCATCACCCATTAGACCCATCGTCTGGACCCCATCCAATACAGTGTGTTCGAGCAGTCGATGTACGTAATTTTCCATCTTATTTCTTTTTCTTCACACAATTTACAGATCTGTTGACGGCTGTAATTTTTCTAGCTTAAAGGCTACAAGCCCAAAATAATGAGTAAGGGGTTTTTTTATTGGACCAAAGCAGAAGGCCAAAAGTAACCTGCTTTCTTCTGCTATTGTCAATACTTTTTTCATTGTTGGGTGAAACTCTGTCTAATGGCTACAAATTGTTAGAATGCTGAATTTTTGGTTTTCCTTTATTTCTAAATATTTATGCCCTGCTACTATAAGAAATAAGCATGAAGGCATAAGGTAAAGAAGAAATCGTTGAGTGCCATGAGATATAGCCATGAGAATTTCGTGCTAAGAATTTATGAAATCGTAAGACCTTATAAGCATAGCCATAGTTTGTACGGAGTCAGTAGATTGTAGGAATACGAAGCATGAAATATAAAAAGGTATACATCAATAATAAGTTCCCCAGTTCCCGTCCGAATATAGGGTATCTGCCAAGTAGAGCACTCTCAACTAAAGCACTCTTGATTTAAAGTACGTTTTCTCGTGCTGTAAACGGAAGAGCTGCATTAAAAATGATGCCTTGGCGGAAACTGAACGAAAGCAATCAACAGCTGATGAGAAGAGAGCGAGAGCGAGGGAGAGCGAGAGAGGGAGGCAGGGAACCTACGACAACAATTTAACAGGGGGTTGCACATAAGAGCGCATGTGCCGTGACCTTCAGACAAATTGTAGGCGGCTGTTGGGGCTGGAATTGGGTGGGTTTGGGGAATCGCCCTTTAATAAACTTTCACTAGGCAAGGCTGGAGCGCATTGCTGAATTTGCTGAGCGCCTGGCGAAAAACGTAATGGCGAGTTTGTGTGTTGACAGAATCGAGCGCCAAAATGATTGCCGCCTGTTGCCATTTGCCAGTCAGTTGGCTAGCAAATGCTGCGCGCCTAATCGAGGCGCCAGCGAGCGCGGCGACTTGACGGCGCCGTCGACGTCGTTTGCATTGACTTGGCTTGACTGCACTTGGACACAGGTGAGTGCTTGATTGTTATTATATGCAGACGACGACAGGTTCTGGCTGGGGTGGGAGTTCAACAAGCACAATCAATGATTCGCGGTGCCCGGCGACGCGGTTGTCAGCATTTGATAGAAGCAACGTTCGATTTGCCACAAACCACAACTAAAAACATTTTTCACACATTTTTACACCCATTTCTGACCGTCAGGGCGGCAAGTTCAAAGGGGGCGCTCAACCTGCTCAGCCCGGTTTTAAATGTTGATTTTCACATTCCATACGAAAAACATAACGAAACATTAGAGGGTGCTGAGCATAGTTGCCAGCTAATTGACGGATCCGACATGGATCAAGATCAAGTCAAACCTGAGGCAACACTTTTCGTATCTATCTATCTACCTTCTCTCTGCCGTCGTCTTCTGTTCGTTGGTGCTGTCCGCTAAATTAGCGGCAATTAAAGTGTTACAAGGTGTTTGCTGTTTGCCCCGAAGAAAGCTAAGACAAGGCTAAGACAACAAAAAACTCAAGCGCTGATAAGTAGATGAATGAACCGAAGAACAACTAAATTAGCGATAAACTGTCTGTTCTTTGGAATCAGACAGCAGCTTAATCTGCTGAAAGTTAACTGAATTTTAAGTGTAATCGCAATGAATAGCATGTGGAAGTGCTTCTTACCTAATTTTAGAGAAGTTATAAAATTAAACAAAACTAATCGGTTTGGTGCGTTCTTTGGTAAATTCAAGAACTTATCAGAACAAACAATTAAAACATTTGTTTTTTTTTCCGTAGTTTCAACTACTAGATGTTAGAGGTAAACGAAGAAGAACCGCTGTAGATCCAAGTTTTGGACTATGAAAATGAGTTGTTTAGCTTGTGAGCCGGCTGGCTAGTTGCTAGTTTTTAGCTGTTTTTAAGGGGCCGGAAAACCGGTTGAGTTCGGTCGAGAGGGTCTCTTGTCGAGTGGTTTTTCGGCAAACGCTTTCATTTTCACTTAATAAGCGACAGTTAACTTCTTTCTTTCTCGGACAGTTCCCGATGATGTGCGTTTCCGTGTGCCACAGCCAACCCAAACCCAAGCCAAGCCAAGCAATTCATCTTGGCATTGGCCATCGCCATCGTCCACTTTCCAAACAAACAACCCACACAACAACTCTGATGACCTGCGCTTTAAATTATGCACCAAAGCAGCTTTGATTGAGGTTTTTCTCTGATTGCGTGTGTCTTGTTGTCTCGTGTCTTGGGAAAGTGTAAACTGCGACTCCCATAAGAGAGGCAGACCCCTTGGCATACCATATACCATCTGCCATATGCACACAGAAAGAAAAATTTTAAAAAAAGTAAAAACTACAATTTTGTAGAAATTTAGAAAAATTAATCTTGATTTGAGCAATATTTATATTCAATGAATATATGTTTTATATATATTATTTAATTTGAATTGATTGAAGAAAAATGTAAAAAAAGTAAAAACTACAATTTTGTAGAAATTTTAAAAAATTAATCTTGATTTGAGCAATATTTAAATTCAATTAATATATGTTTTATATATATTATTTAATTTGAATTGATTGAAGGGAATTTTTTCATTTAATTTGTTTATATTGTAATAGTTTTTTTTTTAAGAATCTTAATGCTGGATTTTAAAAAGAATATTGTACTTAAATCAAGTATTCTCGAAAGAAATTGAATTTAATTTTTTTCAGTGTACTAGCGTATAACCCATCTAGTTGCCTATCAACTCTATTTTTCACTTTCTTTCATCTGTGTGTTTCTTCTGTTGCTTTTGTAATTGATGAGGGTCGCTCAATAGCCAAGATGTTGAGATATTTTTTGTTGGTTTTGTGGCTTTATTTTGTTGCTTGGCTCAGAACGTGTCTGGCTCTGCGATTGTCTCGATGTGGCATCCACAACTGCTAATTGTTTAATCATTGGCTGTGCTGTCAAAATACAGGTTGCCGTAATCTATGGGCTTTTAGATAAGCAGCGTTAATTGGAAAGTGTGTGTGTGTGTGTCTAGAGGTAAAGATCTTCCCGTTCGATCTGACATTCTTTTCGGTATGTTCTCCTCTTGGGTGGCATCTGCAGCGAGTTATCGCTTGTTGCAACCAGAAGTGGCAGCTTCATATTTGGTATTAACTGCATTCGACTAGCCTGAGTTTCCTCACAGACCAAAAACAGCTGCACATTACTTTATACGGCCAATATCCAAAGCCAGTTTACAGGGCTAATTGGAGCCCTGACTGCAAAATCAATTAACTTGACTTTGGGCCACAACAAAAGGAAGTTGTGAACTTAATATGAGCTGATTTTTATTGAAATTATGTTGTAATTGTGCTCTTAAATGTTTCCGCATTACAAAAAAAAAAAAAAAACAATAAATGGTCGGACAAACTTTTGCTAATCAAAGAATTTGGAGTTTGAATAAATTAAAATATTAATTGCAAATTATTTTGCTTCATTTTTCTTTATTTCTAATTGTTAATAAATACTTGTAAATATTCGATTTCCTTCTATATTTGATTTATTTATTATTATTTATTTATTTAATATTTTATTTTTTAGTTAATTAAATTACTCGCATAGCTGTATCTATTTTTAAGACAATCTTAAGCGAAGTCTTACTAGTTCCGGTTCTGGAATTTCAGTATATGTCCAAAATGTGATTTGCTAACAAAATTATTAATTTTGTTTCACGATTCTCTGAACGCGTTAACAAATCAATTTCGAACAGAGGCAAATGCATATGTAACATACTAGAGGGCATTACCCAGCTTTGCCCGGGCTACGTTATCTGCAAATTTTAGCCAAGGGGAAGGAAGAAGGGCGAATATTCAAAACAAAAGGTTTTCCGTGAATTTTCCACACTGGCGGGTGGAACTTATTTTACCAATCAGTCAAGAAGAACAGTTATATCTATTCTATTCTATATAAAAATCTACAATTTTTAAATTTAATTGAATTAACTATAAAGAAAAGCCCAACTATAATCGATGTGCCGAAGATTAAATACCCTTTGCAAACAAATCAAAACAAATGCTGATATTCAGCGAGACTCAAGTGGATCCAGATTACTCATACATATATATATATATATATATATATATTCAAATGTACTATATGATAATTATTCTTGAACTCACCTCGGCCAATGACAACGCTGCTGTCGCCGCTGCTGCTGGCGCTGTCGTCGTGCGGCAGCGATGCCGGCGACATCGGCTGCTGCTGATCCGTATTTAGTTGTAGCTGCGGCTGCCGCTCCTTGCCGGAGAAATGGACGCTGCCGTCGCGATGCAGATGCAGCTCGAAGCGTGTGGGCAGCTGCGCCTCGTAGTCGTCGCTGCTGCAGTGCAGCGCCTGGGCGGCCACCTTAAGGTAGAGCGATGTGAACTGATAGATAAGCGCCCAGGCCTGATCCTCGGACACGGGCGCCTTGAAGCAGTCCAGTATGTTGTTCAGGGAGACGCACTGTTCCGCGCAATTGCACTGATGGAACGCCTGCAGCAGCAGCTGGCGGGCAGCAAGCGGCTCGGCGTTGACGTTGCCGCCGCTGCACTGCTGCAGCTCCCGTGGCTGCGTGTGTGTGTGTGAGTGGTGCGTGCGCGTGTGTGCGTGTGCGTGCGCATCCCCATTTGCGCTGTCCGGCGATGTGGAGAGAAAACCATCCTCGGCCTCCCCTTCGACAAACTGTCGACGCTTGACCGTGGCCTTCGGCGTTGTTGTTGCTGCTGTGGTTGTGGTTGTTGTTGTAGTTGTTGTTTTTGTTGTAGCTGTTGCTGTTGTTATGGCCTTGACGACAGTGGCGTCAGCGTCTGCGACGTCGCCTGTCAGGCTGTTGTCCAATTGGAGTTCCGTCATTGTTGCTGCTGGTGGTGGTTGTTGTTGTTGTTGTTGTTGTTGTTAATGTATTTGTTGGTATTGTTTTAGGCAACAAACCAAAAAACTGCAGCCGTGCGTCTCAACATATAAAATAATTGATAATTTATTGTAATTCAACTTGAAATTTTAACGATTTGTTGTTGCTGTTGTTACTGGTACTTTTGTTGTTATTGTTGTAGTCGGTTATTTATTGAAGCATACACACACATTTACACATTTATTTGCTCTTAATTCTAACATGAAACACAAAACATCTAGCACAAAATAATTGTAGAACAAACAGAACACACAAAAGAGCGAATATTTATTTGCGTTGCTTCTTTTTTGTAATTTTTTTTTTTTTGCTTTTCTTTTTTGTATTTTTCGGTCGTCACGTTTTGTGCACTTGTCGCTTTTGCCGTTATTTGCTACTGGATTGCGCGCTCTTCCTCTTCCTTTTTTTCTTTTTTTATTCTTCTTCTATCCTCGGCTGAGCGCCTTTGCCGCTGCATTTAACACTAGCTGTGCGGTCGGTTCTAGGCGAAGCGGGCAGAACGCGAGGGGAGAGTTTCGTTTTACTCTTTGCCCTGTGCTAAACAAAATCACGCGCGCGCTTTGATTAGAACACAAATCAAATTAATTTATTCTTTTTTGTTTTTATTTTGATATAGTTGTTATTGCTCCGTTCAGCTTGCCTTGATGTCAAAATGTTAACTGCATTTACGCTTAGATAGCTAAACACACTTTATCATACGCTTTTATTCAATTCTGCTGTTACGAATTTTTCAGTTTCGTGTTTTTGCGAAAAGCGCGCACACACGTCCGATCGTCACGAAAGCTAAACACAAAATAACAGCTGTTAGCTGTGCAACAAACTGACTTCTGCAAACATAACATGAGTCGGCTTAACGCTAGTGCTGACAGTTATGTTATTTTCCCGCCGAGTCTAGCTGTTTTCTGTTAGTTATCAGTGTATGTAAGTGAATATTAACAGTAAGTTAGTAAATTTAGAGCTCACATTGCTAATAATAGCAATTATTAAAACTAACTTTGGCCAAGAGCCTTGTCAAATGAATTTAAAGCGGGCATAGCTGTTTTAGCTATTTGGCGTGCAGCAAGCCCTGTTAAGTTAACAGCCGAACTCTTGCGGTCTTTTAACATAACAGTGAGAGAGCAACTTATCTGTTCTGCTAAGCGGCCACTCTACGCTGCTCTCTCATTCACATTTTGCACTCTTTGCGTTTTTATTTTGATTCCGGTTTTTCGTTGTGTTTGCAGCGGCTGATAAGCGTATGTATGAGTCTTCTTATTGGAATATGTGTCTTATTTTTCCTTTTTGCAAAGCCAAGCAACATATAAACACAAATTTCACATGCCTACCAGGTGAACTTCAGGTGCGCTTTATGGCAATTTGAAGCAATTATGTTAAGGTCAAGTCGTGTTGAATTGCGCCAACACCTCTAAACGCGGGGATCATAAACTTGGTCAACATTAAATGTTGGACGCTGTCCGGAAATTGTCTAATGAGCTAATTACAGCTGTACTAATTGGGTTCTGCGATTCTTAAAGTTTAAAACCTAATCCCAATAAAAACGTACTTAAAGTATTATTTGCAATTTGTTTTATGCTCACATACAACGCGCCTCTAATTAGAATAATCTTCGTATTAGACCCATTGCATAAGTCTATTGTTGTTGTAGACTTCAATTAAATTTCACCTGGCTTTGGCCCAAGGTCCTCCCGCCAGCTGCATGCAGAGGATCTGAAGATCTGACACTTTGCAGTTTTACGATTTAATAAGCCATAAGTACTACACCCGCCCGCTGACCAAGTTATGATATATGAGCCGTAAATTGAAATTTTATATGCTGTCGTTGCGGTAGCCGAAAGATTTGCATACAATATTATTACAGCATCTCTCGGCTCGGCAACTTTTAACGACTGTTTTCTTCATTAATTTTTGGCATTAATAAAATTGTAGCCATACGCATTTTTGTTTATTAATTGGCCACAACTGCAGCTTGCAGTTGCCAGTGCCAGTCCGTCCGTCCGGTCCAGCTGCCTGCCCACGTAATCAGCCGGCGGATTGGCCATAAAAAGTGTGTGTCCTCAACTAGACATGACATCAGCTGCGGCTCTGCGACATCTGGTAATTGTTACATCTCGATAAGTCGCCCGCTTTATTGCGCCAACTGCTAATGAATTAATTAACGATTATTGCCAAATCGAACCAAAAATAGTTAGCTATCAATTAAAGGCGAGTTCAACTGCCGCCGACTTCAACTTCAACCCACAATCGTGGCAAATAGACGGCTTTGTTCTTGGCTAACTGTGAGTCGAACTGGGAACTTGACTTGGATGAATCATGTTGCACATACTCGTAAACTTCAACCAGCCATAGTAAAAAAAAAAAAAACAAACCAAATAAATGAGCCGAACTATGAATGGGTGTGTAGGGCAACTGCAGCCAGGCAGGGTATATGCGAACGATGATCAAGTTGGTCAACAGCTCAATACAATTGATTTAAGCCGTGTTAATAATATATCAGATATTTAAACTATGCTGAGAATATATTTAAACTTAACTATGAAACTATCTGCTAGTCACAGCTTAGCTCGGTTTGTCAAAGTATTTTCATATTTCAAAGTTAGTTCTTAATTTTTTTTAAAGCAACTCTTTTAGTTTAGAAAATAAAAAGATCAAGTCTGATTGATTTGATAGGTATTTCTGCCAGTGTGAACCCATGAAATTTGCGCATTTGTAAGGGTATTCAAAAGTCGTCTATTTGATGAAGTCAACTCTTTAACTCTTCTGGAATTGCCATTTGTTGTGTTCTAGAGCTCAGCCAAGCGTTGCATTTTTGGTCAATTACATTTGTCGCGCGGGTGGCGGCAGTTGGCCCGGTCGCCGTTTCGCTGTTGGCCTTTTCGATTTTGCTCGGTCAATTGGAGGCGTGGTCTGTGTGTGTGTGTCTGTGTGTGTGTGTGTGTGTGTATCTGTATGCATATGCATGTATTGTTGTCATGCAACGTCGACGCACCGGAAGTGTGCATCCGTTTTTGGACTGCAGCTAAATGCAAGCATTTTGTTTTGTTCTACAACAAAATGAGCTCCAATTGGAGTTGGCAAATCTTTGGGCCGTTACTGTGTCAAATGTAAGCCGAGCCATGCATTGGCCAAATTTGGTCGGAGACAGCGAATTGCGTACAGCATGGCTGGCGAAGATGCAACGCTTCGTTGCGCCTGACACTTGCAACGAAAATTGCACAAAAGCCGCAAACGTCTGTCTGCCAGCAGACAGACAAAGTTGCACATAAACTAATAGATGCGGCATACAAATTATTGTCGTCCTCTGCTGAGCTCAACAGTGCCTTCGCTTTCGTTAAGTTCAGCTGTAATTAACAGTTGGGCAACCATATTGATATATGGCTCTAACTATTAAAAATCAAAGTTTCGTTAAGTTTTATTATGCCTTTTCGGCAAGCAGCTCAGGAAGAGCATGTCAACTTCTCTACACTGCTTCTCTTTGCTGTTATTGTTGTTGCGCTCCCAGCAGACATTCCGTCGTTCAGTGAGTCGGTTGCTCAGCTCACGTGTGGAAATCATTGCAGCCAATGTGCATTATTTCTTTTACAGCTCTTCCTTTGTTGCTTATTGTACCCTGCGACCAATGCGTATGATTAAGAGAGGGTATATGCATATGCATATAGAGGATCATCTCGAAACTGAGTACAGGGTAGCTCCCAGTCGAGAGCGTTGTTGTTGCGTGTGTGTCTTTCAGATCTTCGCGCATTGTTGCATACAAATACAATTGTGTAATAATTCTGCGGGCATGTTGTAGGCCCAACTTGGTCTAAAAACGTGATGCTATTAAGAGTTTAAGATCTCGGCACTTTAAATGGATGCGTGTGTGTCAGTGTGTGTGTGTGTGCAGCAGAGAGGTGTGAAAAAAAGGGTTAGCAAAGTTATGATTATTGTACGTGTTCTTGTACTTAATCTGGTAATCAATTTTTTCCTATCTTCATTTCGTATTATTATTATTTTGATTGTGAGAATCATTTTTTTTTTATTTTACACACACAGACTTAATGAACGTTTGGCGTAGCATGAGAAAGTTTAAAATAATTCTTAATTATGGAACAAATATGTAACTAATTTGCCTAGCCGAGACTCCTGACAGACCAACAGCCAGCTGGCAGATGACAAAAATTTAATTCATCACTCTAATCAGAGCTTACTCCACTTTTGTGGAATAGTAGGTGTCCCAGGTCCAATTGAGACCACCCTCAAAGACCTAAAGTCATAGTCAGCCCACTTGGCGCACATTGAACCCAGACGCCAAAACGCATTCACAAAACAAAAATAGACGAACAGCAAAAAGAATGTCATATCTGAATTTGATTGTAATTTTTTTTCTATTTTCATTACGGAAACTCCAACAACAATTACAATACGCACATTCTTGAGCGGCTTAAATATATCGTGTCATTCGTTCATCAAGGAGGAGGCTTGCTCAACTGAACGTGACAGCGACACAGATAGAGACAGCAAGAGACAGAGAGACAGAGAGAGAGAGAGAGAGAGAGACACTTGACATAGACATAGATACGGGCATGGAGAAGGAACTCCAAGTGGTCTTTTGTGCAGACGATCTCTTTCGACGATTTGCCATGACCAGTGAAAGCAGAACGTAATCAGAAAGACTCGGCGCTTCAGATAGCAGAGAATGGCAACAAAAATAGGTAGTTCAAGTGCTCTATAGCTGCAGCACACCGATAACTAAATACTCTTTCCATACACTCTTTTCAATAAGCCAACTGGGGCTAGCCTCGTCAGCAACCTAGAATTAAATCCTTCTCTGTTCATAGAATATTTTCAGATTTTATTCCTGGTATATATATATCTTATATCTTTCTTTGATATATTACCAAATAAAATAGAATATTTGGAAGTCTTATACAGAGTTTCTAATTTCTAATCTCTTTTAACTGATAAAGCTTTTATTCAAATATGCCCTTCACGCTGCATGACCTAGCCTAAATACCCACTTTTAGGGTATCGAAATGCAGAATGATTCCTGCTGCATGACACGGCGCTCTAATTTGTGTGCATGTAATTATTTCAGGTAACTCGGCAGCGATTTGTTTTGTACAATCGCCCCCCCTTTCCACCTTCGCGACGCTCGGCTATCTCGAGAGTTGGACGTAGCTGAGACCCATTTTGGGCGGAGGGCAATGGCAACATATTAAAAGTAAGTGCCACTTAGGTTTTTGCCTAAAACTTTGAGAACTTGCGCAAAAAAAAAAAAAAACGAACTAACTTAAACTAAGTACCGAGCGAGTCAGTCACAGTCTGGCAGTGAAGTGACTCTACTTGACTCCATGCCACACCAATCCACTCGAGTTGGGCACATTTGTGGTTATGGGTCGACGACGCGGATCATTCGATGCTGGGCTGAGCAAAGGGTGTCGTTGGCGGAAGGGGCATGCTATGTGCAATGCAATTTCTAAAACGTGATTCGTGCAAAGACAAAATGCCAAGCACAGTGGAGCACAACAAAAGACCATTAATATAATTTGTGTCTGGATATCTGTGCCACTCTCCAAATTGCCAGTTTGCCCCAAAGACGCGCGCTCCAGAGTTCCCGCAGTTCGTCCTAAACGATTATGAGGCGACGCAACTCGGAGGCGATTCCGCTGCCCGTTCCAAAGCTCAACTCGCTGCAAATCAAGAACCTACCGCCCTCTCCCCTCCCCCTGCCCTGGGCTTGATGTTAAGCCAACATGCCACAATTTTCATATTGCATTGTTTTCACTGGGCTTCCCAGTTCCCTGTGCCCCACTACCCAGTTCCCTTGCAGCTCGCAATTTCAGATCAAATGGGCCGCTGACACGATCTTGTCGTCGCCCTCGGAATTATATTGTTGGCGTGTGTGGGTTTTGTTTATTGTCGTTTCATTTTTATTGCCAAACATCCGAATTGCGCATAATATGATCAGATAAATCAATATAGACCAATTAATTGGGAATAATAACGGTCGAGGAGAACTTAATGAAAGGCTCGGGCAGGTTCGGTTTCTCTGTACCCATTCCAATAATCAATCCCCTTACCAAAACTCTGTCCATAGCCAAGCTAATTCTTTGGTAATATGCAAGCCTTTAAATAGTCCATTATATGCGCTTATCTGTTTGGCAAAGTCTTCCTCGTCCTCCTCCAGCTCGAGGAACCTTTCGAATGAGGCAACAAATCAGCGAGAAGAACAAAAACAACTGCGGTTGCCAGCGAATTTAGTCATAAACTAAGTGTGGTTAGGGGAACAGCTCGGTTCTGGCCAGATCTGGTCGGGTTGTTGGTAATATCATAAAGAAATGTCTTTATGAGACGCCTAGAGAGGACTGCGCTGTGGCTTGGTTGGACGGCGATCGCGTTTGATGATAATGAAGACTTTTGCGACAATGGGTTCGCACTTGGCGTTCCAGTGAGGATCCGGAGTAGCTAATGATGGGAACAAGACAATCAGGCGAAGGCAAGTGTTCGCGCAAGAACTTCGTATTGAATGCGGTGGCAGATTTGTGTGGCATGTTGCATGGGGGTTTGATTGTTTGTGTTTTTTTTTTTTGGAAATTTCAGTGCAGCGCACTTTCATTTTCAGTGCGCAGCGTCGCATAATTAATTGCGACCGAAAGTGGACAACAATTTGAGCAGCCGTCGCAGAAAGTAAAATGCGCGCCAAAGGAACAACGAACCTGTCCAACAGAAAATAAACCGGATCATCAATTGCGGGCTAAGACCCGAGAGCTGGGTGCTGCGAGTTGGGACATGAAGCTGGGCAACTTTCTTCTTGCTGCCTGCTTCTGACACACTAAACTGACGCAACGTGCGGCAACAAGTGCAGAGCATTCGCCACATTTCTGACTGCCACATGGGACGCCCACGAGCAGCGGCTTGCGGCTTCCTGCCGAGAAAAAGTGGCAAAGACTGTGGCATAAATGAAAATTGTGCATGTTTATGGCCAAGTCAGGCATTGATCGGCGGGCCAGGGGCAGGGTCTGCTGCCTTTATGCCTCATTCACACGCTGCAACCGAGACGCACTCAAGGAGTGCTGCAACGAGAGGGGCACGGTCGCAGGGGCAGGGGCAGGGGCAGGGGCAGGGGCAGCCAGACAGAACCAGTTTAATGGCGCATGAAATTTCACCGAAAAATCGGCGTATCTGCGTCTAGCTGAGGTGGCAACCGTTGCAACATTTGCTGCCAACGTTGCGGGCGTTGGGGGCGTGCGGCAGGCGGCAGGCGGGAGGCGTGGCACAGCAAGTTGATTTGCTTAAAAGAAATTCACTTTCCTTTGGTTTTTACGTTTTCAAACAAACGTGTGTTGCAAACAGCCAAAGGCAAAGAAGGTCACGTTGTTGTAGATCATGAGGATTCGACAAGACGCCACGCGGCTTTCGGCTTTCAGCTTGGAGCTGGGATCTGGTCAAAGTCAGCTGGCTCTAAGGCTAACAAACCCCAAAAAGCAAACACAATTGAATTCAACTCGCATTGGCAATGAGCGAAAAATACTTTTAATGAAAGTTGGCACTTTGCTTTTGGATGCCTCTTTTTTATTATTTATATACATATATATATGTATTTTTTTTTTCTCGTTTTGGGGATATTTTATTTTTCTTTTCGTTTTTGATTTGTGGCAGGCGACATGGAAAATAACTAGGAAAGTGCTCGCTACACAATCGGCTCCGTTTGCTTCCAAGCAGTTGGCCCAAAGGTGTTTAAACCTTAACCAGGCTGCGACTTGATGTCCCGCTCTTGCATTGGCCTCATGCTCATCTACCTTATGTAGAAAGCACGGCCATATCCAAAAGAACTTCACATGAGAGCAAACATATATATATATATATATAAATACTATATGCATATAGAGATATAGATTTGGATACTATATGAAGCTTAGCCCGGTATATGAATTCATCAAGAGTTAGATCTGAAGTCGGGAATTCCCTGAGGTCCTGGCAAACAAATTTCATGCAACCGCTTTCCGCCAATGTTTCACAATTGCGGGCGGAATTTAGCACTAATATAGAGATTGAGGATTTTGATCTGTTGCACTGTATTTTTTATTTAACAATCGAACAAATATGCTGGCCTTGCAAGTTTGTAACTAGAATAAGAAGTCACCGTTTGCCGTGTATCAGCATGTTATAAGCGTGTTTTGTGTTCCGTGTGTAGGATAATTTTGGTTATTCTTCGGGTGGTTCTTCCTCCTCGTCGCCATAGGGACGATTGTTGTGCATGGCTGACCAGCGAGGAACCTGGGACAGCGCC
The DNA here is from genome assembly GCF_030788295.1 of Drosophila virilis. Lineage (NCBI taxonomy): Eukaryota > Metazoa > Arthropoda > Insecta > Diptera > Drosophilidae > Drosophila > Drosophila virilis. The sequence continues at coordinate 11,238,948 of NC_091546.1, read as the reverse complement.
CAATAAGGAAGTATCATCATTATCAGAATCGAGCCCCAGCCGAAGATCAGCTTCTGACCCGTGGACATGGGAAAGCGCGGCGGGCCACAGATAGGCGCATGACGGCGCACCTGTTGCAGCTGACCGGCATAGCCAACTCCAATTCCAGCTCCACCTCCGCCACCCTTACTAAATGTTTCGCCGTGGGTAGCACAGACCCGTTTAATGGGCACAGTTAAAAGATTGCTCAACAGTGTAAAACTCATCTTGAATGCTGCAAAAATCAAGAGAACTTTTTAAAAAAAAAAAAATGAACAATTTTAAGAAATAAATACTTACTGGAAAATCGAACAGCTGTGTTGAGTTAAACAAGACTATATGAACTGTTGACGAGTAAGTTAAGTGAAAACTGGGCGAGGCAAAGTCGGAGCCTACTGAGATTTGGATATGAAAAAAAATCAGGAAATGTGCACAGGGTTCAAATGGGCAATGCGCAAAGGTTAAATAAGCATTAAAAATGCTAATGAAAGAGTTTCGGCTGCCGTCTGGGTATGTGGCCCGCGGTGGCTTTCTTTATTCCGTTTTGATTTGCGCCCAACAATGTTGCAAATAATAAAACAAAGACAAAAGTTAAATATGAAAAGACGCTGTAAAATTATTACATTTGGCGTTGCGTGCGCAAACAATTGACTTTTTTTCGCCTCTCGCGACAGCTAACTGCGGCACGAGAAGTGATCCGATGATTACATAAAATTGCGAATTGGAATTCATAAGTGGCAGGGGGGTTGCCCCAATCCGTCGAAAGCCAGATTATACGCATGGAGGCTGAGCTGTCACTCAGCCGTAGTTTATAATATTCAATTCAATATATTTAAATATACAACGTGTGGTTGCTGTATGGGGTAAATCACACCGATCACATTTATCGATAACTTTGCATATATTTTGAATTCAGTGCGCGCGCCAAGCTGAGCTATCGCCGCACCACCACATTAAAGTAACAGCTGTTGTGTTATGTGTCTCTAACATGCCTCTGTTAACAAAGAAGATTTAGCAGCTGTTAAATCAAATATCCCGTGTCAGTAGTTCCATTTCTTTTAAATTTAATTAACATGATCGCAATTATTTTCGTACACAAGTGCTTTAGCCAATATCACTTAGTAACAAGAAACGATTATCTTATATAGAATTACAAATTAGTGCGCGCTGTTAACATAACATTTTTGGGTGCCCACAGCTGTGCTGTTAAGCTACAGCGGTGCACAGGCAAAACAAAACTAAAAAATGCAGGAAGCAGACGCACATAAAGCGCGCATAACGCAAATCGAGGAGTTCATCAACGATGTGCTTAAAGAGGATCTCAAGCAGCTGGAGCACCATCTCAATCTGTTCAACGAGGAGATCATGGAGTATGTACAGTTAAAGAATACACTGCAAACCTTTGGCGACCATATGCCGGCTGGCTACAAAACGCAGGTGAACATTGGCAGCAACATTTTCATGCAGGCGCGCGTCAAACAAATGGACAAAATCCTGGTTAACGTAGGCAAGGAGGTGTATCTGGAAATGAGCATGGACGAGGCGATACGCTTCAGTGATGTGCGCATCAAAATTCTAACCAAACAGGCGGATGTGGTGCGCGAGGAGAGCGTCAAGAAGCGCTCTCAAATCAAGATGGCTCTCATAGCGATCAGCGAGCGGGAAAAGCTGCTGCAGCAACAGGATGACAGATAACGGGCGTTGGCTTAGGTTAGTGTTAGAAAATGCTCTACAAAATTCCCTAGTTGAATTATTAATATATTGAGCTCTGCAAGCCCGATTAAGGATTCTCACTAAAATACAGCGCACATTGAATTGAATTTTGAAGTCAAGTCAAAAAGCTTTACACAAGCATATACTCTAGTTATTTTGTCTTATAAATTACAACTTTGAATTTACAGCTGTTGTCCTAATGTGATAAAAGGAAAAAAAACGATTACGTGAAATGAACCGATTTGAATGAGTAAAATTGAACCGCAAGTAGAAGGAATGAATAAATATATCCTACAGCAAGCTGGACGTTGACTTGGACCCACTCAACTGCCAGGGCTTGGTCTGTTTGACAGATGATGGCTGCTCGCCGCCTGCAACACATCGTTGATTGATGGAAAGATCGGGCAGGGTGCCGGCATTAAGAGTTTTGCACTGTTCGGATAGGCGCTCCGCGGTGTTGCACATGAACCGCATACGGTTGGTCATCTGCGGGTGAAGGTGGCAAATCAATTGAATTGGACGTGTTTAGGTGGACACTCACATTATCGTGCACCTCCTGCCCGCTGAGAACAACACCATCCGGCTGCTCGTAACCACCGGCTACAAAGCGACTGTTGACCGCGACCTTGAAACGTCGCAACTCCACCTCGAGCAGACAGTAGTCGTTATATAGACGCCTGTATTCCTCGCACAGACGCTGGTTCTCCTCCAGCAATAGGCTGATATGCTCCTCGGCACGCTTGATGCACTGTCGCATTGCTTCATCCGATCTGATCTGCGCATCCTTCCACTTGCGAAACGATTCTATAATCTGTTGCTGCTGCTCGTTCACGTTCGTCTGCTGTCTGCAGTTGAGGATGTGGGATCAAACTGGTTTAGACGGGTGATGGACACGCTATCGGATCAACCGTACCGAATACATACTTCAGCTTGAGCTGCATCTGTTTGCATTCACAGGCAACGGCGCGCATTTGCTGTCGGATATCCTCGTTGGCTTGGCAAAGACGGTCCAGGGTTTCCTTGTGTTGCCGCTCCTCCTGCTTCAGATGGTTTTGCATGTCGCGGACGAGGCAACGTGATTTATCAAGCTCCGCCTGACGGCTTCTCAGCTGATCGCCCAGTGCCCGTTCTCGGCCACAGTTCTTGGCATCCTTCTCCTTAAGGGCGGTTACCTCCTCACGCAACAGATTTCGCTATATCAAGGTATTATTTTATATTAACTCTTTTTTTTTTTTTTGGTTTTCCTCCTCACCTCCGTTTTTAGCTCATCCTGTCGCTTCTCCAGCTGCTCCATGCAGTCTTGCAGGTTCTGTACTTCGCGTTCCGCTCGCCGCAGCTTCTTGGCCTGCTCCTCATAGTTATTCATGAGCTCTTCATTGTTTTGGCATATCTTCTGCCGCTCTTCCTCCTGCGCTTTCAGTAAACTGGCAATTTCCAAAACTTTTTGAGATTGTTCAGCTGAAAGAATCTATTAGATCTGCCCAGTTGCTTGGAATATATGATTAAAACTCACTATTCTTTTGTTTCAGTGCCGAGATTTCATCCTTGAGTCTGTTCGTCTCATTGAGATCGATGTAACCATTAAGCGTTGAGCGCAGCTGCTCGATTTGCTGTTCACGATCCAACAATGCGTTCTGCAGTCTTTGTATTTGACAAACTAGTCTTTCGTTCTGCAAAAGGAAACGTGGCAGAATTCAAACAACAAAGAATTAATCTGTGGATGCTAGAATGCTAAAGGATTTTAAGGCGAAAGTGTTAATAAAGGATTAAAGGAATTTAATAAAGGAGCTCATTATAAAACAAAAGTTAAAGGATCTGCAGCTAGCCTAACCATACTCAGTCTTAGATTCAGCTTTCTTCGATGTATCCGTGCGGATTAAGTCTGCTTTTGTACAAAAGCTATCCTACCACCGATTCATCCCATAGAGCTATATTATGCATTATTCAGACGATTCAGTTCATAAGTCAGGAATATGGTAAGTGGGCTCGAATGATTTAATTCCTTTCTAACCTTAGAAACTCTTTTATACTACCGACTATTCCTATGGGGTTTTACAGATATGTTTCAAACAAGATCTTTTTTATTTTGCAACGGAGATACATTCCTGAATCCTGATTATGAACTTGCAATTGTTGATTGGTTGGTCAAGATTTCTTCAAAACCAAAAGGTTGTCAAACTAGAAATTTATTTTTCTCCGATCGTTAGAAGGGTCTTCGCAAAGAGAAATCCACTTTGCATAGAAACAGACGGACAGTAGAACGTGACTATATTGACACGGTTATGGCATAAATATATACAACGAAAGCAAGCAACAAAAAGTTTCTATTCTTATAAATGATTCTTTATAAATCCCAACTTGTAGCTCGAGTTCATTTGCGCCGATTCGCGTCGGTTCCTCGTGATAGCTCGGCTCCAATTCCCTGGACGTAAGCTCATTTTGCTGTTGCTGCTGCTGCTGCTGCTGTTGTTGTTGTTGTTGTTGTTGTTGTTGTTGTTGTTGTTGCACTTGTTCCGTGAGCTCTTCCAGATCGCGCTGAAACTCCTCAATAATGCTCAGGTAGTTGTCGCGGGTGGCCTGAAGTATCTGCGATTGCGTCTGGCAGTGGAGCAGCGTGTGCTCCAGTTGCTGTCGATGCGGACAGTCCGCGCCAATGTCAGTCTGCAGTCGGATAGCATTTCTTATAACAATCATATAGCTCGAGAGCTTGAACCTTACCATCTTGCAAATGCCAGATATCAGACGGGCCCCAGACACAGTCGCTTTGTGCGTTTGTTTATGTTATTCTTTGAATTGTTTCGGGTGTCGAATGTTGGTCGGGCTTTCGTGTCGATATCAAATTGCCGCTTGCTCAAAATATTTATAAACGCCACGTATTTTGCCTTCATTACCATTTCATTTCATTCCAATAATATTGCTATTAAAACTTTCGTCACGGAAATGAAGGCAAATCCAATTTCGAGCTTGTGGGTGGCACCCCAAAAAGGTGGCAAAGTTTCAGGTTTCAAAGTTTCTATTCTTTAGCACTTTCATTCGCGTCTCCCAGCCCCACAATTATTTTATAGATATGTTTTATTATATTTGACATGGATTTCCAAATAAACTACTTGCATTCGGTATTAAATTATATCGTGAGCTCCAACTTGGTCGAGCTCTTAAGTTGGCTGAAAGCGAATGCATGGCAGCGCGCACTTAAAAACACTTTTAAATGTCGATTATGTGGACCGACATTTATGATTCTTAATTCCATGTGAAAATCGATTTCAGAAGTTTTTATAGCGCTTAAGCTTCCATTTAAAGTTGACGAAAAGTCGTTCACGACTTGCCTTTAAAAATATTGTCTATATCCAGATTCAATTGTGGTCCGGTTTTTTACTATTTTAAAATATTGCAACTATTTTTGTGCGTCTTGCGCCTAATTATATTCAATTTGTGAATCGGCTTAGTTGCGGAATTTATATATTATATTTTCGATGAACCGAACCTCAAGCCTGAATGCAGATAAATAAAGAAGTCTCGAGCCTAAGCCTTCAATTGAAGATTTCGTATTTTTGTAAATATTATTTGCCTGAACTCAAGATCATGAGTTCTTCTATAAATATCTGGAGCAGGTTGACGGCCTCGAGCCGAAGCGCCTAACAATTACAAGATATTGCTGAACAAATTTATAGATAAATTTGGGACATTTGATATTTTTGTAAACTTTCATTTTGCTTTTGTGTTGTCCAACCCATCCGCAAACAAATTGTACGCTTCACTTTTTTCGAGCACTTTTCATTTGCAGCTTTGCTTGTGGCTGCTTGGGGAAAACAATTTGCACTTTTGGCCAACTTTTCAACAGTTTTGTTGGCTCGCAGGATAAACTTTGTTAATTGCACACGTATCCGTTTGCCATCAGCGACGCGTCCTGTTCGTAGTCTTGCCACCTGGTAAATATTATCGCCTCGCCCAGACACTTTACGGCGGGCGTCAACTTCGTGGCCGCAGGAGACGTAGACGACGATAGACGAGAAGTCGTCGTCCTGGCCTACAAACGGGGCGCGCTTGTATGTGGGTGCAGCGCGACGAGGAGAAGCATTGCCAGCACCGCGGCTGATTATTATATTTGCCGTTTTCATATTTCCAACTGTGTTTCCGTTTCGATATTCAGTTCCACGACAGGTTTGATTTGTTTCACGCGAATAAACAGCAACGTTGACGTTGGACGCGGACTACTCCGGCGACCATTCGGCTGTCTATCTGCCCGGGGCTACACCCCTCTCAGGAGCTCATCGATATGCATATCAGGGCTCGCAGCTCGCGTGTCGATTGTGGGCAAATAAATAACACGAAACCTATTTCAGCTCCTAGTAGCTGGTCGCCCCAACCGCCCGAATTGCAGTTGAGCTCGGCAGAGTTTCAAGCGATTTGTATTTGTCCAATGTAAACAAAGAGTAAGTCTTCGTTTCGACAGTTTCGAGCCTTTTTTTCACAACAGTTTGAGTACATAAATCAAACGACTTAAATGGTAATATAGTTCAACTACTGTCGGGAACTGCAGCATATTATGTACATGGTATTATATGTATATATAACAATGGGGAATGCAATTTTATTGCATATATATACCATTTATAGGGCACACCCGAGGGTCCTTTAATAAATTAAACGATTCATTGTTTAGATGGGGTCATTTTGCGAGAAATGGGGAACTACGCTATCTTCGGCACGGGTATCCATAAACTAATATAATCCCTTTTGCAGATACGTGTGGATTGTATGGTTAATGTAATGAGAATATCTTGCAAGAGCACTCGTAAATCAAATATAATATAGCTACTGAAGTCATATAGTTAATGAGTCACAGCTGTATCGATAGGGAGGAACCGGCAAAAATCCTCCCATTTGCGTGTCAGAAACATGTTCCTCATACCAAACCTATTCCGTTGATCGCGATGAGTTCCCATTTGGCCAAACTCCAAAGTATTCCACAGTTTGTAATCATGAGGACATTAATTCCTAATGAACTATGTTTATTGCTTGCATTGCTTAAATACTATAAAATAGTAGAAGTCGATTTTTCACTTTTTTCTCTCCAACACGAACATCAATCGAACTCTAATGACAGCCCTCGGCAAAAATGTATATTTATATATAACAATTTATATACAATAGATGTAAGTGTAGTTTGTTGTAACTATTGCCTTTGAAATTTTTTGGCGGGAACTTGCTGCATTATTAAAGCTAATAAATAGTCGTACATTATAGAACAAAACTTATGGCTAAAGTTTACTTTTAGGTAACGTTTTTTGTTTAGAAACTTATGATAAATTAAACTAATTTAAACTATGCTTAAGCGGCGGCTGCTCGGAGGTGGTTAACAAGTCGCAAGTTGTTTTTGTTGTTGTTGTTGTTGTTGTAGTTGTTGTCGTTATCAGCTATGTGCTGTGGGCAGGTGTTTGGGGCTCACTTTTGTTGGTCTGAATTTGATAAGAACTCTCTCGAATACGATAAATTGAATATATATGCAATTACTTACGGTTAAAAGCTGTTTCTCCTGCTCCCCACTATTCTCTAGCTCGTTTAGTTTCTGATACATTTCCATGATGGCCACGCAAAATGGATTATTTGTCGATTTTTCTGTATAGATCTCCTCATAAGAGAGATCGGAGCAACGCTAGAGTAACAGGTGCAATCGATTGGTAATTGAAATTTATTAATTATAATTAATCATTGTCTAACTACAGCTGGACTTACCAATTTGGAGAGTAGATCAGCTATCTGCTTCAATGCCTCACAATTTTTGACATTTATAGAACGTTCAGCTTCGTATAGGCAACGGATTTCCATCAGTTCAACTTAAGAATCAGACATAATATATATAATATACTAGTAGTTGCAATGCTATAGAATACGTACCTCGGTGCTGGACTTCCAGACGCTGGCATCTGGTATTGAGCTCCTTGTTGCATTCATTGATGTTCCATAAGCGGCGACGCAGTGCATCGATGAGCTGTATATCAAAGTCGTCCTCAGTCACCTGGGTGCTGCAGGCAATCGGTGCATCCAGCTGATCTAAATTGCAATCCAACGCCCGCAGCTGTGTACGCAAGTTCTCCAATTTGCGTAGTGTATCGGCGCGATCGCAGTTCTGAGAAAGCGATTTTGAGAAATATAGTGAAAGCTCTCAATTAGCACACAGTTTGGGCGTGACCTACAATTCTCTCGAAGAAGCAGGAGAGCAGCTTTCGACGGCACTCCATGGCCTGAAAGTCTTTCTTGCTGATCAGATCTATGAATTCGGTCAGTTCCTTATTGAGCATGCGCAGCAGCTCGCTGGCCTGTTGATCCTTCTCGTTGAGGCCCTCGAACAAACAGCTGGTGAAATCCTCATGATTGAAGTCGACATCGTAATCCTCAGTTAAACTTGCCTTCGTGTTTGATCCTTGCGTCATGCTTGACAAACAATCTTGCAGTTCCATTAACTAAACAAAAAATTAAGATAAATATCGTTTTTAACATGAAATTTTATTTATAAACGTGAGCAATGTTGTGCTTATAAATTATAAATTGAAACCCAAAACAATATCAATACCCCCCCTCAGTTTATATATGTGCCAAAAAGCAGGCCATGATGTGAGCAATTCTAATAGCCCAACAAATTTGAATGATAAAATAATCATATTTAAACGAAGCAGAAAAAAATCGATTATAAAATTTGGCTCTTGGTATACATAGTATACACGGATTATGAATCTTTCTTTTCATGGTTAGCTCCCTCCATTGTATGAAGAGCCTTACGCCTAAACGTTTCATAAGGCAGCAGATTTTTTTTGTAAGAGTATCTGCTAGTCGGCTAGAGACTAGCTTTAGTTGGTCTACGACTAGATACATTAGCTTGCCATACATTTACCGATTATTGCATTTTTTAAGAATCAATCGATCAATCTTACGATTGGCATCTCACCTGCTGATTGAGCTGCGCTATGCACTTGTCCTTAAGGATGATCTTCTGTCGCGCGGTCTGGACAACTTCGTCCAGCGCACACATCTGGTCCTGCAGATGGCAGACCTCATCATGCTTGGCGGCCACCTCGTTGGCCAGAGATCTCATGCATTTGGTAACCTGCAATCAAATAATGCTCAGATAAGAATTCCTCTCTCTCTCTCTCTCGCTCGTTGCATATAAAGCTAATTTATTTCAAATAGTTCAACACGACAAAAAATATATATAAAACGTAAAATAGAATTGAAAACTTGAATGCACTTATGAGGGGTGGTAGGTGGAATCGAATTGAACAAATAAATTTCTGGTCTGCTCGTTTCTATTTGAATCTTCGTACTTCTAGAAGAAGACAAGTTTCGATGAGTGAACGATGCCCCTAGCCCCTTATGCTAATTAGCCGACCTACCTTCTCCGCTTCGCTCTCCGGTCGGGTCTGATCGGCCTGTAGGCCGAGCAGCTGATTGACCGTCAGTGTTTCCAGGCACATGTCATCCGTGTTCCAGATGTTGTGATGGAAAGCCTCCTGCACCAGCTTTATAATGGCACAAATGTCCTTGCGCAGCTTGCGATTCTCGTCCAGAGCCTGCTGCTGTTCGCCGCGCACCGATTGGAAACAGTTCATGATCTTCTCGTAGGCCTCCACCTCCATGGCGGACATGTTGCCAAAGATAATGTAGTTGACATGCAGCAGCAAATCGACCCAATCCTGGAATGTTACCAGACGCAACTGTGGCGTCACATTCTGGAATGCAAATCAACAATCAAAGTAAAGCGATTTTTAGCAACAATTTGTTATCAAATATTACTCACCGAATCACCGCCGCTTTGTTGATCCATGCAATCGATCTCCTCGAGTCGCTTAAGAAAAATGCTATTCAGCTCAAAGTTCATCATGGCCGCGTCTCCGCATATGCCGCGCAGTTTCTTGAGCTGATTGCGGTAGTGCTCCGTGGATGTGGCCTCTGAACTGGCATTGAACTGGGCCTGCTCCTCACTCGCAGTGCTACCGGCAGCAGACGCATCTGCTCCACCTCTCAGGCTTGGCGTGGCAAAGAGCGTTTCAATGCTCGGTGGTTCCGTGTCCGGTTGCTCCTGTTCGTTCTCAGCTGTTTCCAGTTGTTCACGCCTTAGCTCTTCCGCCTTCTCGTCTTCTCCTGGGTTCCCAAGCATCTTTCTGCCCTGTTCCAATTGCTGTTCACCTTCTACCGGCTGCTGGTTGGTGGCGACACGCGGCGATGATGACTGCGACAGAGACGTCGACAGGCCCAGTGTCGCGGCATTTATGCAAAACGCACGTCGTTGGCTCATTACAAGAAATTATTGTGGGTTATCAGAATACAAAAAAAAAAAAAAAAAAAAAATGAAGATAAAACTAAACAAAATATAAAATGGAAATTTGTTTTTGTTTTGACTTTTCTTTTCAATTCAAGAAAACAGAAATTCCAAATTTTGCCAATTTTTTTGTCAAGCTTTAGTCTAGAATCGCTTGTGTAATCAGGCCAAGTGTTCTAGTCTGGTTTGGATCAAAAAGTGAATGTTTGACAATTCCCAAGGCATTACTAATGCCGTCTGGCTTTCTGAGAGCCAGGCACACTTCGCCTGCTTTGATTCAAACGATCCGAATTCGCTCCGTAACTCAAATGCAGTTTTCCTCACTGTAAATCACGATTCACTAAGGTCACTAACTTTACACACGCAACCGTTAAACAACAAAATAAAAATTATAAAAAAAAAAAAAAAAAACAGAAAAAAATAAAATTTAAAAAGAAAAATGAAATACAAAAATCAACAAAAACAGAAAGCAACAAATGTTAATAAAATCGGAAACAAAAAAATTATATGTATTTCGATTCGCCTAACGTTCAAGCGAACCTTGGCAGCGACGCTGACTGCGACTGCGACTGAGACGGCGACTGAGACGGCGACGGAGACGGAGACGGCGGCGGCGTGTTCATATCTTTTGTTTGTAGTCTTCTGACGTACTTTTGTTTATTTTCATAAGTATTCCACATATATGTATGTATGTACATATATCAAATATTTTAACACATATATATTCTTGTTGTTTTTATTTTTTCACCGTTGTGTATAGAGCAAACGGTTTCGGTGTCGGTTTTCAGCTTTAGTTTTGGATACGGCTCCAACTTATTTCTGGCTCTTCGCCCCGCCAAGTGGTATTTCGCAATTCCAATTTCGCGACCGCGTGCTGCCCCGTTGCGCTTGGTGACCAGACGGCAACTGAGCGAGCGACACACACACCAGAAATATTGTGCGTCTGAAGTGCACGCAAGTAACGAGTATGGGCAATATCGCTTGTTTTATACCCTGTAATTGGCACGAGCGCTAAGCGTGGGTATGCAGGCAGATAGCATTTTGTTAAACAAGTCGATGATTTCTATTTCTGTCAAAATTTTTGCGCATTTGTCAATTTACACTGTGCAACATTTAAGATTTTCTGTCGGGATATTAGGCAAGCTTTAAATATCTCTCCTTACTGTCCCATACAATATTTAGCTAAAAGTTATGCTCCTCAGCCTGTTTTAGACGGAGTCTTATGATCTCATAGTTTTCCATAATACTGAAAGAAAAAAACTACTGAAACAGAGATCGTTACTTAATTGGACAATTTTTACGTATATATAAATATTTATGATTTTTATGACACAATAACAACAATCAAATTACTAGTTTAAAATATATTATAAGACTAAATAGAAGAAATTATAATATTTTAGTTCGGGCTGAAAAGTAACACAGAAATTCTTCAAAATTTTCAAATCAACCAGTTTTTGCCTCAAATATGGTGCATTTGAATTATGTACGATTTAGTATGCCGTAATGTATTTGTAGGGTATTTGTCAATCGAATACTTTTCACTACAGCTTTTTTTTTTACTTGTTTCTTCTGTTCAAAGGGGCTGCTCCATTTGAGCGCCGCAAGCTGTTGCGCTCTCTGACTCTTTGGCTTGGCCTTATCAGTGCGTCAGATCGAATCGAATCGAATCGAATCCGATCGAATCGGATCGGATCGGCGTCAGAATCTTAACTTGAATCGGCGCCTCTGTCTCTGTTCCCGTCGCGGTCTCAGTGTCTGTGTTTACCCAAGAATTTAGCATATTTATTTAGAAAATCTAAAAGCAAGTCATTTTTATTTGCGCAGCTTCGTTCGGCCCGGCCAGACGAAAAGTTGGTCAATTTAATTGATAAATAATTATAATTTGCCTGCCTATTTGCAGGTTAGATAAGTCTGTTTACAACAAACAAAATCGATTAGGCGCACGACTAGGAGATACCACGTGAACTATCCTAAGTCGGGGATTCTTATGAAAATGCCGAACTGAATTTCCAATATCCAGATGTTAACTTTGATATCGATATTTATTAGTTTCTGAAATTTGAGGAAATCTCCACATTTTGAAATGGAAATAAAAATATCAGATTTAAGGTACTTACCTTACTGTATATTGAATAACATTTAATTTGCGATAGAATCAAGATTGACTTTCTTACAAAATTTGAGATATTTGTAGTAAATCTGACAATAGAAATCCCCCTAGGCATACCGAAAAATTCAATAGAGTAAATTTGACAAATGACACGTACACTGTACATTTTAACGCTCATATACGTTTTATTTATATTTCATTTTTTTTTTTTCCATACATAAGAACAAAAATTTATGTACAATTCTATCTTCATACGCGTTCGTTTTGCTCTTTTGACTCCATGCATACGCTTATATTAGTTAATGGACTCTCTCACATAAAATTTGCAGTTAATTTTCAATACAAGAAAAAAGGACAACGAAAAAAAAAAATGTGCACAAAGAAACTGTATTGGGCTGGCATTGGCATGAATGTTGGTTATACCAACTAAATTAGTAGATAACTTTTATACACGCATATAGTTTTTATAAGCTGCTGACGAATATGTTTAAGTTATGTATATAAAAAATCGATTTTAAAATGTCTTTTAAAACTTTAAACTCTTTTCGACGATTTTAAATTTAAATTTTTAATTTTGGGATTTTTGTTTTTGTTTTTATTTTTTGGGAAAGGGGAGAGTTACGTAAAAATGTACATGAAACGCTCACTAAATTTATTATTCATTTAGAAATTTATTAGTTTAGCTATATTTATACTGCTGCTTAGAGTTAATTTTTGCATTATGCATTTATCCTTACGTTTGCTTCGCTTACGCTTCTCCATCCATGGTGCATGTGTATATATGTGTGGGTGTAATAATGTGTGTATTTGGGCTTATTGCTATACATTTTGTTGCTGTTGCTATATTGTAAATGTGTGTGTGTGGCGCATGTTTTGTGCCTCAAAACAGTGTGTTTGTGTGTGTGTGTGTGTGGTAATAAAAAATTGTTTTAAATAAATTGCGAAGAATTTAGAGAATAGTCGAAATTATATTATGGATAGCAATGGCATGAGAGAGAGAAAGAAGGAGAGCTGCATAACCATCTAAAGATTAGCAATAACTGTTCAATTTTGAATGTCAGGCTTACAAATTTCGCACTTGTCTATTGAGTTATATAATTCTATTTAACATCTTGGTCAAAATATATGATTCCAGTTTGGATGCTCGTAACTGCATTGGCGCTTAATTAAAGTTTTGGATGGTTGTGTTACCGATTAATTGCGAATTGATAAAAGTTGAAAATGAGGTGGGGAGGGATTTGAGGATATGAGATGGGGCAGTTGCTCGTGATTAGTAGCTTTCGATTGCAAAATGATGAGTATGTGCCAACGGATTGAATGAGTTGGATGCCTTTTGCGCGCGGACACTCCTTAAGCCAAGTAAATGTACACTTTACGATCCTCTGGCGTTCGCGCCAGATATTCACGCTCGATAAGGCCTTCGATGCGCTTCTTGATGAACACGGGCGAGGGCAAGAAACGTGACTTTAACTGCGACGTTACGTCCGAGACAAGCAGATTGTGCTGTAAAATTGTTGCAAAAGATTGTTAATTTGATTACTCGTTATCAGTAATAAACGATTTAAATATTTACCGCCATGCGTTTGCGCGCCTTCATAATGCGAACAATGGCCGCCTCGATTTCGTGCTTGCGATCTTCATCCACTTTGCCGCGCGTCTCCTTGCGTTCCGGCTCCGATTCGCCTTTGGCGGCGACCGTTTGAATCTTTACCCTGCACAATGGATAATAAATTGAACGTTTACGTTTTATGTTTAAATTGTGTACACAAACGAGAATACGCACCTGTGGAACTTTGAGACAAATGCATCGTTCACATAAAACTCGTCCGAGGGCTCAATGTCCTTTGTTTTCGTTTTTGAGTTGCGCACTAGCAACCGCTGTGCAGGCTTGCCCATTGACAAAGATTGCAGTGCACGCACCAGCTCACGCTCGGGTATATCCGTCTCTTGGTGTATGTCATCATAGGTCAGCACATCCCGATTGTTAAACAACAACAATACGCACATCTACGGTTGATATAGAACAAAGAGATTAGATTTTAATTGACTCGTATTAGAGAGGTCATTGATATTTGCTCACCTGATAGGTGGACACTTGTAATATATGCTTGCGCGTTGTGGTAGGCACAGCACAGCCACTTGAACTTGAGCTTGGCCCATCTTTGTCCTTGTCGCTGTCGTTTGCTTTGCGGCCATAAAAAACGGCGTTTATGTAGGCAGTGCCTGGGCAAAGCAGAAACTAACTGTTAGAACAAATTACAGGGGCTTTATTCAACTCAATGCTAACTCACCCATCTGCGGCTGTAACGTCAGCTGCCGACCCGAGTGCTTGTCCAGGTAGAATTTCTTAAACACCTCAAAGGCCTCGCGTGGTGCTGCGGGTATGTTGCAATTGGGCGTTGCCGTCTATGGATTTAAGCTTAAGGTTTAGAAAACACAAAAATGCTTGCTCAAATGATGTTGGAAAGTCACCTGTGTGGGCCAAAATCCGGTGGTCAATATGCGCACCGTCAGCTCCACGCCGCTCAATGAAAAACTGTTATTATTTACATAACTCTTAAATTCATCCATAATCGTATTGGACACGGACATATCCTTAAACATGCCCTCCAGCTTTGATGTAAATTGACAGCCACATTCAGTCTAAAGCAATTAGAACAAACAATTGATTAGTTTATATGTTTAAAATGAAGTGCTTCCTCTTTTGAAACTTGCCTTTAGTTTGGATATCATGTTCTTCTCAAAGTCATCGGAGACCGATTTGTTGAGCAGCAAACGTTTGGCCAAATGCGTCTTGTAATAGCGCTCGAAGACATCCTTTTCGAGTAGGAAACGGAAAAGAACCATCGTTTTGTCCAGAATGGTTTCAATTTCTTGCTCACTCATCTATAAAAATTTGTATAGAAAAATATTGTAAAAAATGTATAAACGAGTGTGAAGACTATATGATATTGAATATCCAAAATTGAGATACTTACGCCCTTGCCACCCTTTTTCAGTTTATCATCGATGAAGAGCGACAGATATTCGGGCGATTTGTTGTTCAGATTGAGAAAATGCTCAAAGTCAGCAGAGATGACATTCTTGAAGAGTCGATCATTGCTAAATGAGTGCAGCAGAAATTGATCGAATCGATCCTTGAGATCGAGCAAATTTTGCACAAATGTAATTGGATTTGTGTTGCCATTCTCCTCCTCTTTGACCAGCATGCTGCCCTGTTCGCGCAGATACGCAGACATTGTGTCGGCTATCACTTTGAGGCCCTCCTCCTTTAAACGTGAGAACAATTTATATGTGCATGCTAAGTCCTCGGTTTTTGAGTTCTTAATCATGTGCACCACGCCCGAATTTTCCATTTCGACAATGGTGCGCATGTGTTTCTTAATTAGCTCCTCCTCAACGACACGCACAATGCGCGGTTCCGTATCCTTGTCCAAATAAAGAGCCGCACGTGACGATTCCTCGGTGATGCGCGCCTCAACTTTCTTGATATAAACGCCAGCGTTGTTCTCCGCAAGAAAGTTCTGCGATTCGAATTTGTAAAAGGCCGCCGACTGTGACAGGAAAGGCTTCTCAAAGTCCTCCTCGTAAACGGTTCGCGAATTGATTCCCAATGTTATGAGCATCGTGCACGCATTCTTGATCGCCAAATGATTGATCGGCTCGCCGTGACGCTCTTCCATTACCATGCCCAGCAGCCTCTCTCGTAGCGCTTTCTGTATTTCCGGAAAGCGAACGACCTGAATACGAAAACAATGTGCACAAATTAGTAAGAATTTTCACAAATTATGGGTTGTGCAAAGAATTAGGAGCTGTCTCTAATGACATCTATGCACGGGGGATTATTTTATAACCCATTTTTAAGCTTGGGTGATTTTCGCAGAATTTTGCATATTGTTTTCTATGTATGAGGACGATTTCTTTAATGGAGAGCTGCCGTTTAGGGCGCAGCGTTAGACTTACCTGATCCCTGAATAAATTAAGACCCAAATTATAGACATTATCCAATCCACGCTGCTGCACATAGACACGATCCATGTACATGAGTATGTCGCGTATCATGACCATTGAGGTCTGATGATCGGTCCAGGCTTCATTCAGTTTTGGCAGAAAATTGCTGTGCAAACGCTCGAGAACCTCCTGCCGCACCTTTTGCTCCAGATGCTTCGAGACGACATCGCTCAGTCCATGATACAGGCGATTGCCATGTTTGTGCAGCACCATATTGTACGCATTGCGATACAGCTGCTCAAAGGAGAGGCCAGAATTGTTCTTCTTCTGTATCTCCTGTATGGCATTTTTCAGTGTGGCCCATATATCATCCACGTACTTCTCATCCATGGAGGCCTGCAATTAGGGAAAAGGCAATTTGGGTTAGTGAAAAATAATCAAAAATATGATTATTATTTAGAAGATTTGTGCAACTTTTGGGGGCTAACATTGAATGCGCGACGTTTATACTCGGGCAGCCACAATGGATACTTGCGTCCAATTTCACGCATTTGTATGACACCGGCACAGGCACCGGCTCCGACTGGCTGCACAGCTGAAGTTGCCCTTACGGAGTGTTCACTGTGTGGCGGCACATTGCCCGTTGGTGTCAATGTGGAATTGCCAGCCGCACTGCGTGTGGAGTTACGCAGCGGCTGCGATTGCGGCTGCTGTTGCTGATGCTGTGGCGCCACCACATTGAGGGGTACATTTGGGTGCTGAGTGCGTGGATGTTGCTGCTGCTGCTGCCCCAGGGCATTGCGTGTATTGCGGGAGCGATGATTGAAATTATTTGAGCCGGCTACAATGCGCGAATGCGGTGGTGATGCTGCTGGTGATGGGTAATAGTGAGATTGGGACGGGCTATTCAGATTATTTGGCTGATTGTTGGACGACGGCGGCGATGGCTGCGGCGCTGCGGCTCCAAAGAGACCGATCCTCGGATCGTGACTGTACATCGGAGGAGGCAAACGCGCGCCGCCGGCTCCACTTTGGGAACCAAGCGCGCGCTCCCAGCTATAGCGATGCTCCCCAATTATGTAGTAGGACTGAGACGTAGCCAGCAGCTGCTCCGGCTGTTGCTCCTGTTGACTTCGGGCAATTTGTTGGCGTTGGCCCGCTGGTGCCGTAAGCGAGCGGCTGCCGTTTGTAGGCCTTATTGACATCCGCCAGGTGGCGCTAGCGTCCCACAATTGTCCAAATGACGTCGTGTGCGCTCGTCATCAATGCGTTTCCGGTACTCTGGCGTCTCTGCTTCTGCGTATGTGTGTGTGTGTTGGAAAACAACAACAATTTGTCGAAACTAAGTTGAGATTGAAAGTAACTTAAAAACTAAAATGTGATGAAGCTTTTTCATCAATTTCAACCCTGACAGAACTTTGTCGAAACAGTGTTAGGCAGCGTTGAGCAGCCTGCTGAGCCAGCGCCCGGTGAGGGGGGAAGGACTGGAGTATCAAGAGGCACGCACAGATATTAAGTGAGACACAGACAGAGAGAGAGAGAGCGAGAGCGAGAGCGGGGATCGTGGGACACAGATCAGTGTTATCTATATCTTATCGCAGTCCAAGTTTATGCTGGCTCATGCTCCAACCGGCAGTTTTGCCTCTTCACACTTACCGGAAAGGCGCGTATGCGCATTTTGCCCTCCTTCTTTTGTGGATTACCACGTAGATTCATGTTTCCCAGGCGATGTCGACACTGCTCCTCCACTTTACCAGCACGCTGGTACGCTCTCCTGCTGCGGAGCGGCGACGGCAGCGGCAGCGGCACCGCTGATAATCACTATACCTAGCGCAGCAACAGCAGTAGCGGCAGTGGCAGCGGCAGCGGCGGCGGCAGCGGCGTTTCGTATCGTTCTTCTTCTTGTAAACAAACGGTTACGTTGTCGTCGTCGGCGTTGTAGTTGTTTTTTCGCTGATGTACTTTGTGGGTGGCGGGTGGCTGCAATGAAGTTCGACAGAAGAGAAAGTAATAGATCAGTTGAGTTTTAAGTGTTTGTTTATTTGTATTTTTTGTTTTTTTTTATTTTTATTTTCTCATTTTGCACTGGCTGCAATTGCAAGTCAGCAGCGTAGGCAGCGACCGCTACTGCGACTGCGGATTACGTCTCTTTGTCACAGAAATCGGCATCTCCTTCGTTCCCTCTTCTTACTCTCTCAGACTTTCTCATTGTCGCAGTGACGATCTTTTGGGCTGCTTTCCGAAACTCAAAGACTTTGTTACACACAAACACAAACGCGCACGAATAAAGCATTACACATAGCCAGGTATATAAAGAGAAATGTAAAAAAAAAAAAGGAAAAACTCACACGGGGGCGCTACAAAACGTCGTTGTGTAGTCGTGCAACTGCATGAAATAAATTACATTTGCCAAGTATTTGTAAAAAAAAAAAAATAAATAAAAATAAAAACAAAACGCCAGCGCGCGAGCTCAGGATCAAATACAAATCACTGGCGTAGCTTTAAATGCTAGCTTTTAATATTGTTGTTTCGTTAAAATTTTGATAGTTTCTTTTTTTTTTTTTTTGCTATTTCACTTTTTCGTGCATGGCAAAGAGACCAACTGCGTTTGTGTGTGTGTTTTTGCTGTCTGTTTTTGTGTGTGTGTGTGTGTGTGTGCTGCTTCTTGTTGTTTTGTTGTACCTTTTTGCCAGAGCGGCGTTCACTTTGTTTTTAACGAATTATCGCTGGCTTGCTGCTTATCACTTGGTTAGCGCTGTTCACGCAGTTTGTTGTCAATTATATTGCGGTTTGTTAGTTTATCATGCATTGCAATTTATATTGATTATAAGTTCATATGAGATATTCGGCTGTTGTGTTGTTATGCTCTAATTTTGCCATTCCGATAAATCGATAACGATAGTTGTTGACTACTTTTTTTTTACATTCGAACTGGTCATACTTACATTGCCTACAGAACGGCGTTGCATGCCTAATATCGATATTATTTTGGCGGCATATATGGAATTTTTTGAACATGTTAAAGGAGCTGTCATTGCAAGATTATAATAAATGTAATTTCTCCAAAGGGTGCCAAGAATAGATTGCTATAGGCTGAATAATGCTTTCAAGGAAATATTAGTTGAAAGTGTGAATCTGAATTAAAACAGCTGTTGTAAGACTGCTAACACAAAACTAAGCTGTTAATGACAACCGATTGTTAAATGTGAAGTTTATTTGGTATCGATGTTTAAGAAATATCGGTAATTGTTTATTAACACATGCGCCCAAAAGTATGCTAACGTTTGATTGCGCGCCAAGAAATCTAAATTTAAAAATACATATCCACTTAATTGAATTGAATTACAACCATTTGTTTTAAGGGACAAGTGAAAGCTCGCCTTGTGCGCTTTATTAATTATTTGCCGAGTGTTTCATACGACATATAATATTTTAATTATGACACTTTGCAACTGCCTGGCAAATAATGTAATTTGATACTTTGAACTTCTGCTACCGCATGCGGTTTGTTTAATTATCGATTGCTCGATCAAAGGCACTGTCCAATAAGTATGCTGATAAGCAAATTGCCAAAAATTTACAACAAAATTGTGAGCTTAATTTGTGTATAAATTTTCCACATTCAAGCTGCAATTGCCGTCTGGCCCGGCCCGGCCTGGCCTGTCGTTCCGTCTCCTTGGCTTGGCCCGTGCGTGTAAATTATGCGCACTTTCACCGCGTTGGTGTTGCGGCTGTTATGCTTGGCTGTTGATTTTGCTGTTGCTGTTGCAAGCCTGGCGTCCCTTTGGTACGGTTTGTCGCCAGTTGTTGGCTGTGAGTCGAAATTAATTAGCCGCACTTCATAGCAAGGCTGGCGAGTGCGTAGGTGTTTATGTCAAATGTCTGGGCCGATCGAGCACAGCGGGGCTTGGCGGAGGGTCATCACTTGTTGCAGTTTGTTGTCATCAATTTATGCGTATTTATTACAATATTTATGCATGTAAATTGTGATGTGCCTCGAATTAATTACACGCCAGGCATATCAACATGAATGTTGCCAGCACTGCGGGTGCTAAACATGTTGCCAGCCGCTCTCACAGAGACAACAACTGGAATCGAACAACAAAAAACCAGCACAAAAATACTGAGAAAAAAAAAAAAAAAGGAGAGATAAAAATAAATAAGCGCACAATAATCGTGCACCATCAGAGAAGCATTCATATTCACACCAGTGCATGCAAAACAGTTGCAACAAGGTTAATAAATCATGCTACAGCGTCGAGTGGCAGACAAATTCACTGAAATTTCAATGAAAAAAATCAAAACAAATGCTAAACAAAACGGCGCTGCGAAACCCAAAAATGGTATTGGTATTGGCCAAAAGGCAGCCGCATCAATATGGAGCATGCATAATCCGACTGCAACTGCAAATGCAATAGAAGCAGCAGCAACAGCAACAGCAAGTTGTCGGCATTATGAATAACTTTTCAATTTGAATGTGAAATAAACGCTTTGTCTAAGCGTCTGGCTAACCGGCTACCGTTAGCAACATTGCCAAAAGTTGTGCGCGAATGTTGCCAATGATTTATGCAGCAACATTTGATGAAATATAATACAAAAGGCGCACAGCAGCCGCAACAGCAACAGCAACAACTGGATAAAAAAAAAAAAAACAAAGATAAATTGCCGCTGCAGCAAATTGTAAACTATATAAGGTTTAAATGTAAAGTTGTGGGGGTTTTCATTTTTACATAAGACTCACATTAGCAACGCTTGCGACTGCCCAATGCGCGCACGCAGCAACATTTATGGCAACAATTGTTGCAAGTGGCGCTAACAACATGCACGTGACACATGTGTCTTTCTCGTCTCTTTCCGTTTTTCGTGCTTTCTGCTCAATTTCAAACCTCTCTTCGTGCTCGTGACACGCTGTTGGGGCACGCGCCCATCGCTAAGGCGCGAATAGCAACAAGTTGATTAGAAATTTTCGGTTTTATTAGCTTTTAATGGGCATTTCGTAATGCGTATTTAATTTGGTTCTGCCCTACAGTTTTGAAGGCTTTAATGGCTATTCCACGGTAACGGTGTGCACAGGCCCAGTCAGAGCGATGCACTCAATCTCGACGAGCGCATCCATTGGCAGCTTGGCCACCTGGAAGCAGCTGCGTGCCGGAAAGTCCTTATTGAACACTGAAAAAGAGCACAGATAAGTTGAATCGTAAATGTTGTGCTTAGTACGCCTGATAAGCCAGCAGATGCCGCTGCCTTATCGTTGGCACTTGTATAATAAGCTATTGGAATGCTCACCCCGCTTGTACACCTCGTTGACCGCACCAAAGTCGTTCAGATCTTTCAAGAAAACTGTGTTCTTGATCACCTTATCGATGCCAGAGTCGGCTGCTTTTAGCACCGCTTCCAGATTCTGCAGCGCCATCTCTGCTTGCGCAGTGGCGCCACCTGGCACCAATTGCATAGTTGACTTGTCCAGACCCAAACAGCCGGACACATAAACGGTGCGATCGGCCACCACAGCTTGACTACAACAGCAACAAACAACAACATGATATGATTGACAGTTGGCTTACGCTCTCTCGCACTCTCGCGCTCGCTCTATTCGCTCGCGTTTGCTTACTTGTATGGCGCCACCGGCTTGGCTGCATTTGCAGTGCTGATTAGTTTACGCACAATTGTTGCCATGGCTTTGTTTTTGAATTGTTGTAGCGCCTGTGCACCTGTTGCCGCTGCTTAAAGTTGACTGAGCGCTCAGTGTTTGCTATTTTTCACTTGTCGCATGTCAAACTTTTATCAGCGCGAGCTTTTCGCACGCTCTCCCATTTGCTCTCTCTCTCTCTCTCTTGGCACAAACACTTTTTGCAACACTAACATGAGCTTTAAAAACTCAAAAACTCAGGCACTTTCGCTCACTCTCATATAGGTTACAGGGAATTATAAAAAATCACAAAAAATATACGAAATTTGATTAAATTTCAATGGATTTCTATAGGCATGAGAATGCAATATGTAATTTAATAAAATCCATTTTTTTTAGTTTGACATATTTGCACTTTGCAATTAGACAAATAACATAAGTAGTTTACTCGTGAGCTTGATGCATTTTTTTTAAAACACAAAAAACTTACAAAATCGGAGACCAATAAGAACGTATAAGCCTTGGGCGACTGAAAGCTCGTGAGCAAAATTGCATCTGTATATTTTTCTAACTTATCTGAAACGTTTTGCAACACTAGCTGCGTAAGTTAGCTCAGTTATGGTTTGATTGCTTCCTTATCTCTGGCCAATTGGGTCGCAGACACTTTCTCTAGCGACCAATATTTGATTTAATGCATGCCACGTCACTTCCCGTGCGCCCCGGCTAATTATTTATTATATTTGGCAATTGCTGTCTGTCAGTCGCTGTCAGTGCGAAGGAAAGCACCGTTGCCAGAATTTGTACGCATGCCACAAGAGCACCGTAATTATTATTATGGGATCTCTCTTGCCAAAATGTGGTTAGGGTCTTAATCTTCTTGACTTGACTGCCTGGCAAAAGGTGCACGCAAACTGACTGGGCGCAGTCAGGCCAGGCTCCTTGGGTAGGCGTAGGTGCAACGCAGAGCACACAGAACACGCCCTGAAAACGCCTGCCCCAAAAAGATTGATTGCAGTCGCTTTGTTGTTGTTGTTGTTGTTGTTGCTGTTGTTTTCTTTTATTATGTATGCATTCTGCTTGGGCAACCCACGAAGATTCAACACTGGAGTAGAAATTTTGTGTTGCCCTGCAGCGTTTTAATGTCGCATTTTAGCGCATTAATTACTTTATGATCCACTTTATGCGCATAAAATATGCGCAACGTTAAATTTAACCAAGCAAAAATTAAACAAAGGCTCTGTAAGGGATCTGTAGTCGGCATTGCCCAACTAGCAGATGCCCTGCCAGCGGTTCCTCTTTGTAAACTAATAAAAATATCAATTTTAAATATCTAGATCGGCTCAATTCGTGATATATATATATACACATAGGAAGCCCACTTGATTCGTTTGCAAATATTACAGGGTATAACAGAAAAAGCAATTTGCCAGTTTTTGCAGTGGATCCTCTCGACTTCGTGGGTGTTGACTGAAACTTCATACTAAATAAACTTTGCACAGTTCAAAATTGAACATTCTACATTGATATTAATTAGTGGCAGAGAGCTTGTGGAATTGATTTATATGCATATATATAATTTCCTTATATCGCATGCCACATAATGATAGCCTGTGGCATTTACAAACAATTTACATTAAACGCTTCAATAAATAAAGCTTTAAATAAGCCACAGCCATTCCAGCCATGCCATATAATTAACATTCGGCCAGTCCAGCAAATAACAATAACAAATTGCCTCCGCAGAAGTTGAAGGTGTGCATTAAGCAAAGGGCCGAGTGCAGGCAGACAGAGAGAGCGAGAGCGAGAACTGCAAAGAACAAGTTGCAGAGGAGGCAGCAAGACTGGAAGCAGGTCAATATTTATGGCACTTGTTTGACAGAGTCTCAAAGCTTTGCTTTTATTACCAATTTTTCCGTGGGTTCTGCGCAAAACTTTCCCTTTTTCATTTTCCCATTGACATGCCTCGAGTCGGATGCGCCTCATCATTGCTGGCTGCCATTTTTTATTGGCTCAAATAACTTCATCTGTTTAAGGCCTTATTGGGGGCTTTATAAAAGCGCCGCAAGCAGCGACGCTGCTGAAGTTGCAGCCGCTGCCAATGCTGCCGCTGCTGCTGCTGCTCCTGCTCCTGGTCTGGGCCATGGCGTAAATTGCAACAATTTCTCAGCCATGTCTGCCTACAGAGAGACTAGCGTCTCAGCCAGCTATATAATTTGCATGTGATTTTTATGGCTGGGCGATTTGGCTGGCTAAATTATTTGATTTTAATTTGCTGCGTAATTGTTGGGTTTATTGTAGCGCACGACCAGAAGCCGAGGCGTAGATATTGCCCGACTAGGATCCCGGTTTGTGGCCAATTAGCACTCGGATTTATGTTTATGGCTTTATATTGAGGCTGCCCAAAGGCTCAGACAAGTTGCCAGAAATAGATTGGCAGTAGCTGCTGCTATACAGTGAATTTCAAGGACTCCTTTAATTAAAGCTGTGCTAATTTGTCGCTTGTTAAGAACAAAACAAAACAAGATTGCAGTTTCTAATTGTATCGAAATACGCATTGATATTATATCGGCTTCCGTCTATCGACTATCGGCTTTGGTATATTTTCTTAACAGCTTCGCATACTCGATTAAACGATCAATCGCATTCCGCCACATTGCATTCTGCTCTTATGTTGTTGTTGTTTTACAGTATCCCAATAAGCTAAACGCTGCTCCCGCTCTTTTGCACACAGTTTACAGTTGCTTTAATCAGCTGATCTTTTTACGCGTGCTTATAAGAATTATAAAAATCGTAATTTGTGAAAAATGTACTTAAACGGGTCCGGATCGCGTATAAATGAAATGAAATTAGTGCGTAATTAATTGGTGTATACGTATATCCGGTGTGCGTTTGATCTTGTTTGTTAATCGATTGAATAAAGACATACTTAACTCTCTTCTAATTAGATATTAAATTTATAACACTCTGTGCCTTAGTGAAAATCGCGTAAACCTACACGAATTGAAAAGATTGTGCAATGTTCGCATTTCCCTTTATAAGCTAGCTCGCAAGAAGGTTATGATAAATTGTCCATCCGATTACCAGATTCATATATTCGTCGTATATCAGCCTTTGCTTTCTATGCAAAAATCATGTAAGTTTCTTTTGCTGCCGTAAGCCGCACTTTAATGCATCCACGCCCACATGGCCAGCAGTGCACACACATACGTACATATGTATGTATGTACATATATGAATGCGTGTCTGTTAGAAATTCCCCCCTGCAAATTATTCATGGGCGAAGAAACCTACAACATTCGAGCCAAGACGGTGAACAGGGCGCCGTAAGCTGTAGCTGTGCAATTTTGTCACCCAAGATTGCAGTTTCTAATTGTATCGATATACTCATTTATATCGGCTAATGCCTATCGACTATCGGCTTAGGTACATTTTCTTAACAGCTTCACGTAATCGATTAGGCGATGAATCGCATTTCTCCACATTGCATTCTGCTCTTATGTTGTTGTTGTTTTACAGTATCCCAATAAGCTAAACGCTGCTCCCGCTCTTTTGCACACAGTTTACAGTTGCTTTAATCAGCTGATCTTTTTACGCGTGCTTATAAGAATTATAAAAATCGTAATTTGTGAAAAATGTACTTAAACGGGTCCGGATCGCGTATAAGTGTAATGAAATTAGTGCATAATTAATTGGTGTATATATATATCCTGTGTGTGTTTGATCTTTTTTGATAATCGATTGAAAGAACGCGACATACTCATATTCTAATTGGATATTAAGTGTGTAATAATCTGTGCGTTAGTGAAAATCGCGTAAACCTACGAAACATATACATAAATCTACTTTCTCCGCTTCATTTACAAATTGAAAAGATTATATTGAGATTATGCAATGTCCGCCCGTCCATCTGTACCCAATTAATTCGAGATAAGGTAAGTCGCAAATAAACTAAATTAAACTTTGACTAAGTAAATACAAATAGCAAGGAAATGGGCTTAAGTTCGTGAAGTAAAGTTATATAAATATAATTATAATGAATTAAACTACTTCGTGGGCCGATCAATCTCTGAACCGAACCTTGAGGCATTGGCCACCGAAAATGTGGTTTTTAATAAGCATGCTAGCTCTTAGAAAGGTGTTTGACATATTGCCCATCCGAGTCGGCTCGGGCTTGGCTTATCAGATTCCTATATTCGTTGCATATCAGCTTTTGCTTTCAATGCAACTTGCATGTGCCCAGTTCCTGTGGCTGCCGCAGCCAATGCAGAGCCGCAGAGCCGGCGCCTGTGAGCAAACAACAATCAATAAGCCGCACTTTTGTGCAGCCACGCCCACTTGGCGAGCAGCGCACATATGTGCATATATGAATGTGTGTCTGCCACAAATTTGCCCCTGCCAATAATTCAATTAACATGGGCGAAGAAACCTGCAACACCCGAGCCAAGACAGTGAACAGGGCGCCGTAGGCTGTTGGCTGCCACAGCTGCCACTGGGCCAATAAATATCAACAACACATTTATTTCACAATTGGCGCACATTAATCAATGGCAATTGCAAGCGAGAGGAGCACGATCAGCGTGTGCACCGGACAGAGAGTGCCACAACAAGTACCTAAGCAGCAGCTAACTACCGCAGGAGCTGGCAGGAGCTGGAAGTTTCCACTGGCGAGTGGAGCCGCAATTAAAATCAGATTAATATGCCGCCCAGTGGCACAAGAGTCGGTGCTGATGGTGGCCCAATCGGTATTGGCTTGGCGCAGCTCAGGTGCAGACAACGCCTTCCCAATTGCTGGCGGTTGTCATCCTCTCGGCTAGCTCGGATTACAATTGCGTCCGTCTGTCGATTGTGGCCCACTTTAATTGCACTTTTCATACTTGTTAATTTTTCAATTTTCCTTGGCCACCGACTGCGATGGCAACGGCAGCAATGGCAACGTTGACCAGTTGCCAAATGTCGAACATGGAACGTGGAACGTTTCGTGGACCACACACATAGATACAGATACAGATACAGGTGGACATGCGAGGGGCTGGCTGCCAGGCTGCCAGGCTGACCCAACTGGACCCAACTGGAGTGCACACACAGCGGGCGCAGCTGTCGACTGTGGGGGCGCCTCGTCCATTGCATTTGGGCCAAATTAATTGCCAGCGATTAAATTTCAAATTTTCCATGCCAAGTCCATATACAAACTATCCAAACATCCAGAGCTATTCGCTTCCGTGCTGCGAGTTTTGCGTGCAGCAACTGCAACAGTTTCTCCTGCTGCCTGCCACACGCCCCTGGCACGCCCCCCCCCCCCACCAACCCACCTGTCCCCCACTACCGATCGGCTTTGCCTAGCTCATAAAGTGAAAATCATTAGTTTTCATTTGTGGCGTTTAGGGCGTGTGCCGCCCGCTGCACTGCTGGCCATAAAATTGTCGTGCAACTGTTTTGCATTGCAAATCCGATTGCAACTCCAAGTGCAATTTTTACTTGCGTCGCCGCGTCAACTTTTTTTTTTTTTTTGCTTCTTGCAGTTGCATGTCAGCCATAGACACATGTGTGTATGTGTGTGTTCTCCCGTAGCGATCGATGTAGATATACCCTCTTAATATAGAAAGCTGTCAATGGTTTATATAGCTGGGGAACTTCGGGTAGAAATGGTGTATATGAATTTATACTCAAGAAAGTCACATATTAAAGGGCGTCTGCAGAATTTTCGGATCAAATAAAGCTTAGATTCTTATAGATTCTTATAGCATAGATCCTACAAAATATATGATATATACATTTTTGCGAGAAGGAGACATGTATGTCATATTTCTTACAGGGCATTTCTCAGTCAGTCACACTCAATACTGGTGCTGTGATTTTATCGTAATTAAAAGTATTTGCTGCTGCCCTTTGAAAGCTTTAATGTATGGCAAATAAATTCAAAATATATATGAAAGTTGCCCATGCGGACAGAATTCATTTGATAGATCATGAGTTAAAACTAAAACATATTTTATTTAAACAGCTTGAAATGTAAGTTTAATATATATATATATTTGATATATATGATGTGATATATATGCATTTAACATGGATGAACAGTTAATGATTTCAAGTGGTCAAGATATATCGATTTAAAAACGATAATTATCGATCTATGAAAAACATGTGCGTGCTAGTAAAGTGCAATGCTTTGTTGAAACCTTGACTCACATGATAGGCTACTATTTTTCTTTTAAACTGAAACAAGTTTGTTGGACGAACTTGAGGAACCTTTGGAAAAACTATTCGTTTGGCCATCAGCTACAGCCACAGCTCAAAGTGAAGTTCAAGTAGCAGAGTTCAAGTCATAACTCCTCGTTTTGGCCTCATCATCATCATTATTACCATCAAGCAGAGAGGAACATTCATAAGCAACAGAGTCAAAAGGCGTTGCACTAAATCAAGCCCACATGGTATGGAGAGCCGGGCAGCATCAGTTTGGACAGCTTCCACACAGTAGCCCACAGCGCATTGGAGCACACCGGGGCACACACACACACTGGCACAGTAGCCGCCAAGTTCGAAGAGTCGCTGAGTCAACGTCAGCAGCGGCATCAACAGCATCATCATTAAAGCCTGGCCAAGATAAACAGACGGTGCCCAGGCGCAGCCCGAACATGTGTTGCCTGTCGAAGCCCAATGAAGCGGGGCCAAAACTTGGCGACCCACAGGTTCCTTCCTATTTAACTGCCCTGCAGTTAAGAAGCAACAGGGTATATGTAATGTGAAAGTTACGCATCTGTGCGTGGGTGCGATTCAACAAGAGTATTATTATCATTTGTTGAGTAGAACATTTTAACAAACTTAATTTCCTAAAGACCTAGTTTTTTATTGTTTTATCTGCCATGAACTGTCGCAGGTTCGGTTCATGGTTTTAAGCCTTTAATATTTAATAACTAAATCGTTTTTTTGAAATGTGATTCAGTTGATCTTAGATATGATTGTTCATTATGCAACTTTACAGGATTAAGTTGCAGTTCATGTTTAGTAATATATCGAAACAGGTTTCGTTCAGCTTTGGATTTGCAGCTCTTCTATTATAGGGTATCCGCTCGCCAACCACTCTTCACCTAGTTAGTTTTCCTAATATTTTTTGTAGTTTTGTGTCTGTTATTTCTTAGCAAAACCTGGCGCAGGCGCACATAAATTTTAAATATCGCAACTTGGTCAAGGAAGATGCGCGCCAAGGAACAATGGCTTGGCTACTAAACCATATTTGGTAATGCCAGAGACGGGGGGGAACAGCTAGGTGGTATGCGGTGCCTGAAAATGCAGTTTTTACTCTTTTTTATTGACCTGTGCCTGAGCAAGCGGACAGCTCGAAGCCCAGCTGCTGGTGCATCGCTGCGTATGAGTAATGCCCACCAATTGTGTGTGTGTGTGTGTGTGTGTGTCCCTGTGTGTGGCTGTGTGTGCGTGCTCGATTTACACGGCTGAAAGGATTAATTCGTTACCAATTTGTTATAATATGCAGTCATAGCTATAAATCTATTAATTAAGCTGACTGTTGTTGTTCCTCTTGTTGTTGTGATTGCTGTTGTTGTTGTTGCTGCTGTTGTTGTGTGTGTATGTGTGAGTGAGTGTGTGTGTGTGTGTGTGTTGCTGTGCGCTTGGGGATTTTGCAGTTGAAAAATTACAACGCTTTTTAACAAATTCGCTGCGCTTACTCTGAGCAGCTGCGCAGCTGTGTAAGTGTGTGTGTGTGTGTGTGTGCGTGTGTAAGGGTGTGTGTTGCTGGTGTGTAAATTTGTTGAAATTTAAGACAGTGGGTGGTCTGAAAGTGGAAATGAGCAACTGGCAGCGGCAAAATAAAACCATTTTATGAATCAACTTTAACTCTTGATACCCCGTAAAGTACACTTAAGGAGAGGAGTTTACGCGACGTCTTATGCTTGTTGAAAAATTAAAACTTAGCATGAACATTTCCCACAATTTAACGATTTGCAATATAATTTTGTTTTTATTTGTTGCAATGTTATAAAATATAATAAAAGGTTTTATCCAGCTTTTGAAGCTTTTCTTCAAATGTTGGTTAATTTTCTGCTCATGAAAAATTTAATATAAAATGCTTGGATAATGAAATTGAATCCTAAACTTAACTAAAATAACGTTGACCAAGGATGAGCCTACGTTTGCAATAGCTGGCCCCGACTTTACTATAAAAACTAGGGTATTGCTCAGTCGATCTGCGTTGTAATATGATCTTGCTCATAATAAACCAATTGCGGGCCATAATATTAACAACAACTGTGAACTACTGTGCAACGTGGTGTGTATAAATTTGCCAAATTAAAAAGCGACAGCGGCCAAGGAGTCGGCAGCCATGGACAGTGGGACAGCAGGACGGCTGAGCGGGTACGGTTGAGCCACCCACCGGACGCATAGATGACGCAACAGGGTGCCCCGACTGGAGCGACAGCAACTGGGGGAGCGTGATACACTGTCTATAAATAAAGCCAGTGCCAGAGTAAATCAAAACAACAAACACGAAAGGCGAACATGTGGCGCTGTTGAATTGGAACTGGAACTGAAGCTGGAGCTGGGCGATTGGCAAGTTGGCAGCTTGGCGCTAGCCAGGATCAAGTGGAAGCCGACTCTGGGTGTGGTCGCCTGGGCGGTCGAGTATGTGATATGGCGTCAATATTTTGATCTCTGGCTCTGACTCTGGATCTAGCTCTGACTCTGGCTCTGGGCATGCGCATGGATTTGGATTTGTCATCTCCCAAGCGTCGATGACATAAATATTGTTACGCATTTTTCAGTTGACTAAATCGGTAATCGGGCAGGGCAGCCGCAACTGCAGCAGCGACTGTTGCCTGCCCCCAGACAATACGCTCGTAATGTGCTATGCCCGAGGCTTTGATCTGAGCGCCGCTTGTCAACATCTTATTCCGGTCCTGACATGATTGATTTTTCATGTTGTCCACAACAGCTTCATTGTTGAAATTTGTTATTGCTTTTGGTTTTCTTGTTGCTGCTCAGGACTTTCTAAATACAACCATAAAGTTAAAGTTAAAACCTTAATAGTTGGCTGTGATGCGCTTGGCTCTAATTTAATTAGACTTATATCTGAACACATTGAAAATGGACTAAAGGGGGTTATGGGTAGTTATTATAATACTGTCCGACCCATCAAGTATTTTTTAAAATAATCTTGACAAGACCTATTTATTTATTTAGATTAAAGAGAAATAACTACTAAGAACGCGATCGACTTCGTACTCAATTATCAGAGAATGGAAGCGGGGCGGTTATTCTTACAGAACCATAATTATAAGCTATATAATTTTATGATAAATAACAAATGAATGAGGCCTATGATTGGTATTCAAAGAAAAACGTTAGCGAATTGTAGCTCGCTGTCAGCATCTTCCTCTCACGCCTGATGTCAAAATTGAACAATGTTTGTGCAACAGTCAACAACAGCAAAAACTACAACAACAACAGAGGCAACAACAATAGCACCAGCAAATACTTTTAGCGGTAAAAGTGTCTTAAAATGTGTTTAAGTAATTGAAATTTATTGTGGCAAGATGTTTGTGGCCTGAATGAAAATGTTGAGCAAATGATTTTGCTTGATGTTGCCTGGCAAAGATCAGAGAGAATGTTGCCGCTGTTGCAGCGCGTTGCATGTGCTGTTTGGGCATCTGGCCACGAATGGATTATGTTAGTGGAGCAATCAATCGGCTATATAAGGCAGGCTGAACTGAAGAAAACACCTAGCGTGCCAGACAATTTCATTTGGCTTTATACATGACCAAAATCAGCCCGGTGAGAAGTTTTGCCCCCATCCTGGGAAACAATTTAACTGTTAAGAGCAGAGAAGGCCTCCACATCTGAAAGGTGTTGATATGGAGGCGTCTGCTCTGTTGCTCTGGGAAAAACTTATTGATATGGAGGCTACCTTAGCCTTGGCAAACAGGCGACACAAACTGCGCTTTTGCGCTTTACGATTTGCGCCCAATTTTGGTAGCCTGATTTGTCACGATGTTTTTATTTTTTCCTGTCTTTAGTTTTATTTTCTTTTCCTGTTTGTTTTTTTGTTTTCTTTGCTGTGCAGTTGGACTTTATTTTTTTTTTTTTTTGCGCCTGCCGCTCTGCAAAACTGGGAAGACAAACAAATTGGTCTGTAGTTGAAAATTGACAAGAATTTCGTGACTTTGTCACCTTCTTTTTTGCTTTTGCTGTTGCAGTTGCCACAGTCGCAGCCACAGCCAAAGAGACTCTTGCAACGCCCTCAAAGGCAACGTCGCGCTGCTTTCCTTCGATTTGGGCTCAACGCTCGTTAAGTGGCAGCCAGCGCGTGCGCATTGAAGTTGCTGCAGTGACTCCGATTTCAGCTCCTTGCCCAGCTCCTCAGGGCTCCCAACTTCAAATCTCGACTGCCGATTGGCGTTGCCGCGGCTATTCCCGTCTACCCAGCTCCGACGCCTCCCCCCTCCCCAAAATCACTTCATCATCGGGCGGCCTTTTGGTGCATTCTAAAGTCAAAGCAGCGACTGCAAGCTGCAACTCTTGTCAGATTTATTTGTTGCTGTTCCTTTTAGCCAGGTTGTACAGTTGCACAATGCCCTAAAAAGTGGGCATAACAATTGTGTGACAACGCTTGACATAGTATAAACAAATACATGCTTATGTATACTTAATTCCAGCCTGAATATGTAAATCGTTTAAATTGTTAAAAGACCAATTGAAATGAGCTTAAGACAAACTCGAAACTCGCGTCAGACTTAACCAGGTTTTAGGTTTCAATATGTTGGGCAAACTTGGTATGCAATATGCCTTTTATTTTTAGTTTAAAATAATTAAATAAAAAGCTTAAGCCAGTTTAAGCAAGACTTAAAGTAGAGAAAGAGCATTTGCCTATCGTTATGCCATAGATTTTCTCGGCGATTCATTTATTTCATTTGTTTGTTGACTTTTTTTGTGCGCTGTACCTGTAACCTTTTGCACTTGGTACCCTTTTCTTATTTTTGTTTTATTTTTTTTTTTTTTCAATTTAATGATTGTTTTTTGGTGGCCTGACAGTTACAAGGAGCTGCAACATGGACACAGCACAGAACGGCGACAATTTCCCAACTTCAAACTGTGAACAGTAATTTTTTTCCTTTTTCGTTCCGTGTTTCGATCTTTGGGGAGGGGGAACATCAGGTGGGAACGCCCCTAAAATATATTTGGAATACGGTCGAGTGCTATGTTTGTCTCGTTTCCATTCAATTGTTATGGCTTATGGGCTGGCAGTCTGATAACTTGGTCAATGCGCGCAAATTGACCAAATTGAGATTGAGACTGGCACCGCGACCGAGAACTGGGCCCACAGGCAAAGTTCGTGTCGAGCCGTTGCAGTGACACCATCAACAATAACAACAATAACAACAACAATAATATTGTTGCCTATTTGTGGGTCAGCAGACCAAACAGAACAAAGCAGCAGCTACTCGGCTGACTGCCCACACACACCCCACCCGTCCTTTCTCGCATTATGAGTTGACATTAGAGAACATGGCCACGGCGCAACTTGTACATCGGCAATGCCATCGCCCTAGACTGACCTCAATGTGGCCCATTCTTGCTGTTGTTGCTGTTGTTGGTATTGCTCCTCTTTGGCTTTGGCCAATTTGCTGCAATTGCATTTTCAAGTGTGCCACTTTGGCAAGTTCGTTTGGGGGCGACCAGAGGCAACAGCAACTGTTTCCACAATCCACAAATAACCCAGGCCAAAGTCAATATTTGTGCAAAATGCGCGATGAAATGAGGTCATGTGATGCAATCTGTGAACTTGCAACTTGGCCAACAGTTGGCACTGACGACGACTTATGAGTGTACGAATGCAATTTGTGTCTTGTTCGGAGCTCCAAAATGGGTTACACATTCAATTGATATGCAGAACAACGATTGCAGACACAACTGAAAGGTCAGAAAATTACTAAAGTGCGCCTTGCTACACATATTTATGTGTATATATTGGCGACAGATTGTGTAGGTGTCTTAAGATTTTACGAGACCTCGTTCAATTTCATATGTTTTAACAGAAAGTCTTGAATATGTGAATATAAGCCAAATAAAATAAAGGTTTTCGACTTTTAATACATTTCCTTATTGATACTTCAATTAAGATGAATATTTAATGGTTCTACTGCAAGTGTTATCATCATTTCGATTTATGTGGAATTACAATAAAATGTTAAAGATCTGTCATCTGTAATTATAAGGAATAACTTTAAGTATTATATTATGTTTCTTATTAGAGGACATTGCCTGGCCCGTGGAATGTTTTGTTTTGATTTCTCAATTCCCTCAAAGATAAAAGAAACCCGATTATATACAATATTTCAGTTATATAGTGTCTAAAATACGCTCTGAAACTTATTCAAAAAGAAGCTCGAAAAGAGGTTTCCCAAGTGTGGTACGTACTTTCTATATAAATAGTTAAGAGAGAGTAGAACTGACATTTAAAGTTTAAAATTGTTAATGCTGTTTGTATTAGTTATATTAACTGAAGCTTTCTTTGCTGTTGTACATTTTTATTATCGGAGCTTAGTTATCGAATTTTTGCCAACTTTCCACTCATTATGAATGCCATTGGCTTTGACAGTTTTTGGCAGCGATGTCAACCAGGTTCATCGGTGCATCTCAATGGCAGCCGAATGGCCAAAGCACTTTCCATCTAATCACAATAATGGCAGGCAGGAGAGCAGGCAGTTAGGCAGTCAGGCTGGCGAAATCAAAATCTAAAATCCAAAGCTTGGATGAGAACTGCCTTATATGATATCAATAAGGTATTAAGCTGCCAGCGTGGAGAGCCCATTACCAGATCGACCATGGTGCGATGCGGGTGAGGTGCAGCTGTAGTTGGAGCTGAGTTGAAAGCTGAAGCTGCGGCGATGCCAGCTACATATGTCAACACCATGAACTTGAAACCTGGTCGCAAGTTGGCTAAAAGCATTTTGTATTCTAATTAGATTGTCAACGGCACGACAACAACCTCATTTTGCTCCAAAATGCCTGAGCACACACAAAGATTTGCATTAGCGCCAACCATGAAGCGACTTGGGCCGGCTCCTGTGCCGACTGCGGCGACTGCGGCTCTGGCGGCTCCACTCGACTTGGTTTGGCAGACAAAAATCTGCATAAACTTTGCAGTTGCTGCTTTTGTTGCTGTTGGGGGCAGGTTTGAAGTTCATTAACATGCACAGGTTAATTACCGTTGTTGTTGCTGTTGTTGTTGTTGTTGTTGTTGTTGTTGCAGCAGCCACTGCTGCAGCAAGGAAATGAGCCATTAGAAAAAAGAGGCTCAGAGCGCCGCGGTAGCCAAAGCGACGATAAAATGGCTAAAAGCACACATAAAAAAAAAAAACATACACAAAGACACATGTAAAGTGTCCGTCTGTCTAAGGCTGTGTGTGTATGTGTGTGTGTGTGTGCGAGTGGGGGGAACTGTGACAAATGCCCATGCAGTTGAACGTGGTTTTTTGTTTGCCTGC
This sequence comes from Drosophila virilis, assembly GCF_030788295.1. Taxonomy (NCBI): domain Eukaryota; kingdom Metazoa; phylum Arthropoda; class Insecta; order Diptera; family Drosophilidae; genus Drosophila; species Drosophila virilis. The sequence goes on along the minus strand of NC_091546.1, from coordinate 11,203,705 downwards.
TACATGCAAAATGTTGCACTGATAAGCGAGCAACGGTGGCAAAGCCAATGCCACTGAAGTCATCCCGTTTGCCGCAGCGGTAAATGAGCTGGCAACAGGCAGGGAGACACCAAGTGGCACGATCATTAAAACAAAAGCGGCGACAATAGCCACAGCCGTAAGCCACAACAAGCCGTCGCTGGAGCCATCACTGACAAGCCATGACCAAAGTGCCCAGTTCCATGAGCAGCTAACCAGCCAACCAGCCAACCAGCCAGCCAGCCAAGTCGCCTCCACCTAGCTGCCTCCTGGTGTTGGATTGCCTTAAACGATCCGCGTGAATAACTAATTTCAATGGAAGCTGCTTGCTGCCTGCACACGCGCGACTCTTAACATTTATCACCCACCATCGGCCATTGCCAGGAGCCAACAGGCTGGCTCCAGGCTCCATAGGAGCTGGCTGCCCCGTTAAAAAAAAAACAGTCGCAGAGACAATGCAACAGTTTTTATGCTCCATGAGACAGCAAAACAGCAGCAACAGCACAAACAAAAAAAAAAAATTGTTACCAAGACTAAAAAGGAGTGCGTAGGACAGCCAACGCATGGACATTGGGTCTAATGAGCAGCAGACAAGTAGCAAAAAAATAACAATTTCCAAACTGCAAAGTTTCTGAAAGGCACAAAAAGATTATGAAGAAACTGAAGAATTGCAAGTGAATTTCAGCAGGCAACAGGGTTTCTTCCAGAAAATAATCATCGAGATATATGCAAAAAAAATGGTCTTGAAAGCGACATTAAATAGAAATAGACCTCGTAGCTGCCTCGTAGCTGCCAGAATATATTCATCAAAATATATGCAAACAAAAGTTCATTGAGCCTTATGTGATAATTATTGCATACATCTGATATACAAATCTTAACTTTATTATATACGATAGGTCTATATTATTCTAGGCAATAAAACGGCTGAAATTAAAGCTGTGTTAAGCTCTTAAAGATTTGTAAAATGGCTTATAGGCAAAAAATTTCCAGTGTCTCGGTTGTCAATTAATTTGGTTCGTGAATCTTGAGCCAAAGATTTGTTCTTCACCTTCATTTTTCATATATTTTCCAAAGATTAATAAAACTATTTTAATTTCTCCTATAAATATTGCAACCCTCTATCGTTAGATTGTTAGATAAATGCAACGCTCTGAGCTTAGGCGAACATAACATTTTGTAGTTCTTAACTAGCATGAGAGAAGTTTAAAGTTTTATTCTTGCACTTTCCACTTGTGGAAATATGCGTTGAAGTTTTAATGCATATCTGATAAATAATTTTAAATATCAACCGTATTATCATTGAGTTGCAGTCAATATTCTTAACCGCTCCACACGGTTTTAATGATCGTCAAGACGACGTCACGTAGCAGCCCTTTAAGCATATCGTGTAAAGTAAACTTGTTATAAGACTCAACTCTGAACTTATTGCATCGTTCGGTTTGTCTGTGCCCACTCAGCTCTTGTACCAGGAACTCACAGCACGTGCAGCGGCAAGGGAGACAGGCACACACACATCAAGCTAATTAAGCATACTTCAATAAAAAAAAAAAAAGTAAAAAAAAAAAAACTAAATAGAAAACAACCCACAAAAGCATCATAGAAAACGTGGGCCAAACAGCACACATGAAGCTGAAGCTAAAGCTGAAGTTGAGGTTGGAGCTGGAGTTGGAGCTGGAGCTGGAGCACCCACAGAGCGTGGCACGCGATAATCAATCAAAAGCCATTAAAGCCAAACGATTTTCAAAACTGAATTTTCAAAACAAAGCTGGGCACAAAGACAATGAATCAAAGTAGAAAGCATTTCATCAGAAGTACGCAGCCGCAATGCCCAAAGGAGTGGCAAAAATCATCTACGCACACAGCATCGCTGCATCGGCTGCCGTCAAGACAAGTTAAAGATCAAAATCGAGAAATTAAAAGAGTAAGAAATATACAAAAAAAAAAAAAAATAAAATAAAAAAACAAAAACAAGATCAATAGAGCACGAGCTTGACTGGTTAGGCAGACAGTTGCAGTTGCAGATGATTGACGGAATTAGAATAATCGTATGGAAATCGTGCGGGTATACCGAAAATAGATGATAACATTTATTATTAAATGGCCCAGTTAAGAGAAGGCTATTGGGCCTTCAAGTAAAAAGTGAAGGCGTTCCACAATTCGAGAAGAATGTCGCAAGAGTCTGCAGACTGAAAAGTCTTTCGTCTGTGGCCTCGGAAGTCTGCCAATGTCGCTCAGACTTTGGCAAATGCAAATTTTTTTATTTTTTTTTATTTAAACTGCATTTTGGTGCAACTTTCTAAATGAAATTCCAATCGCATGCCGTCTCGCTTGCACAGCTAGCATGCCATCTCGCTTGCTGCATGTGTGCGCAAAATTAAAGAAATAATTTCAAGCGAAAATATACAAATTGATTGTCACCTGGCAGGCGAGCGAGTTAAACCTTTGTAGAGCGCTTGGACTAAATCAAAGCACCTTTCTCCATTTATCGGCCAGACACTTAGCCATGGCTAATACATATAAATTTTAGCATAGTGCTCCGGCATACACACGTGTCAACGACTTCCAGTCAACTGGCGTTGAGTGTGGGGTGGACTGGGTTTGACGCTGGGCAGGGGGGGGAGGTGCGCGGGCGCCGTTGGGCTCAATTAGAGACGCGTCCGCCAAATTGCTCAGCACCTTTTTTATTGTCGCCAGTTGGCAACGCCGGCAACGGCGGCGTCTCTCGAGGATATACATTTTGTGGCATTTTGTCGCGACGCCTTCAATGTCTCAGGTTTCCAGCTGCCCCTGCCCGCCTGTCCCCCCCATTTGCCCATGCCACTACTCTCCCCTCGCCAATCAGTCACTCAATTGTGATCGTGCGCGTAATTGTCTTTGACAAGCTACGCAGCTTGCAATTCGCCATTGCAACTTTAACTTCAACTTCGACTGCAACTGCAACTGCAACTTCTTGTTGGCATTTTGTTTGACTTGGATTAAGTTTAAGTGCATGGCTTAAGATTCCCAGCATTGTTGGCTAAACGTTGGTTCGATCGTTGCGATCATCTGTATTCCCCCCCCTACAACCCGCAACGCAGTTAACCTTGCATAATCATGTTAACCAGTTCCAACTATGGGACAGCCGCTGGCACCACACGTGGCCTTTTGTCTGCCCAAATAAGGCCAAACATAACTATAATCATATCACAAGTATAAATTTCATAAAATGTTTAGGTCTCCTTCTTTTGGATGATTTTGGAATATAATAATATATTAACATTAGTCCAGGAACATTATCTCTATAAAAATATAAATGTAGCCAGTCAAAAGAGAATTGTGATGCCAAACTCCAAATGTAAAGCAATTTGCAATCTCCAACTTTCTTAGGCATTAAAATGTGTCCATTTTTTTATTAGCTCAAATATTATGTCTTACAGGCGATTTATTTAAATTTATCGTACCCTTAGGTGGGAGCAACAAAAGGTTTAGTTAGGCTCAGACCGGCTGGGTTTCATGACAACTTTTACCCATTTGACAACCATTTTCACTGGCGTTGCATGTCGATCACGGAGACACTTGCAAGGTGGACAAACGCCGACGTTGGCCATTCCTTGGATTATTCCACACATACAAACAATCGCCCGCCCTAGCTGGCCACCACATCCAGCACAGCCTAACTGGTATTTGCCAATTTGAGCATGCAAAAATGATTTTATTGTTGTCAGAAAGTCGATGCTGGCACTGGGAAAACTCCTCGTCCGCAGTCACTACGTCATGTCCATGTCCAAACGGTGGCCCCAGGCGATCTCTTGTGCAGCATTCGACCAAATATTAGCACACAATTCGATTTTGCATGCCATGTCAGGTAGTAAATTTTTACGAGTGCAAGTGGCGAGTTTTTCTTCATGACTCTCCATTTGGAGTCGGGCCAGCATCTCCTGGGCTTAATCTGGCCATGACCATAGCCAGCTGCGCTTTTCGCTTTCACCTGTTGGACGCAGTTATGTAAAATCTACTGTCAAATTAATGGTGATTTATATGTGGGCCATAATGTGCGCTTTATACCCATATATATGGTCAAATTTTGTTGCGGCCTCAAGGAGTTTGAGTTTCTTAGCTAATGTATGGAAACACCATAGTACAATGACGTTTATTGACTTAGTCTGGTTCCCAATTTAGATAGTTGTCAGAAATGAAATGTCTGAGGGCGTTGGTCTCAAGTTGTGGGAGGTGTCTCGAGTTTAGGATCTTAAAACCAATTAAAAGTCAATATATGTTGCCTACCAAAATACTTCAGACCGAAAGCGACTCTTGCTGTCAAAATACAATTATAGGATAGGGTCTCGTATATGAAGCTTGAGGTTTTCAGCTAGTTTGCAATTTCTCAAAGTATCTTTAATATTTTAAGAGCAGCGTATGCTAATACGCTCCAAGTTCTAAATCCTATTTCAGCACCTGCTGAGACTAGAATGGAAGCATAATAAACATTATTCAAAGAAGATAAACCGTCATAAGATTGACTTAGTCCAATTCTTATCAACACACGGTAAGGAACAGAAGATAAAATGCTATTCCTAGATATGTATCCCAGTTTAATTTTCGCTTCTAACCTTTTTACAGCGGTGTGAAGACTTGTCTTTGTAAGCGCTGGGAATTTTGTTAAGAATCGCAGTTTTGATAAAAAATAAACTTTGAAAGCTTTAGATCCCACACAAATTGATGTTTTATCGAGGGGAAAATGTAGGTTCGAACACAGCTTTTGTTTTAGGGTAACCTTATTGCTCTTCCCCCTTTCTCACTATCACTCCCAGATATTCTCTAGGTAAGGCTTTCAACTAAAAGCATTTCTCCATACACATAACATGACAGGCAATTTGTTGTTATTATTGTGGTTGTTGTTGTTGTTGTCGTTTACGTTGGTGTGGGCTTACATAGTTTTGAACATGTGTGCATCTAAAATGCCCATTAAAAAGTCACTTCACTTTCACTACCAATACGCATTCCTAGAATTCCGTTTGCAGCAGGGTCTGGCCAAGAGCGAAGCAACCGCCTCACGGTCTCGCCTGAAGTCCTTTGCTTTGGGCGTGTAGTAGGCATTGCAGCTGTTCGTCTTAAAGTTTTGTAGTTTGCATTGATTCAGTAGAAAGGATGTCTCCGACTTGGGTACCACCATCATGTTAATCCAATGCTGATTTATGCGGCAATAATTTTGTTCGCCAAGATCGCTTTGTTTCTCCAAATGTTTTGAGGGTTTGGAAATTAAACTGTCAGAGCTTGTACTATATAGGCATCTTCTTGAAGGTTTGATACACAAGAATTCCATGGAGAATGTTTCGGGCTGTTTAGCTTGCGTACAACCACCAGCCGTGCTGGTCTCGGTGTCTTTGCTGTAATTATGTCGTTCCGCGGACCGAAGCATATCTAAAAGATTTCTCAAATTCGATGACTCATCTTCAGTGCTGCTACTAAACTGCTGACCTTGCCTGCCGGCATAAAGTAATTTCAAATGATAATTCGGTTCCGATAGCCTCGACGGATTGTGCTTCCTAGCACGCTGACGCTTTAGATGGCTATCTTCCTCCAAACTATCGCTCTCCTCGTTTGGTCTGCGAGCCGTTGAGCTTCTTTCGTATCGCCTAACTGGCCTAGATTGGGAATTATAGGACCGGTGTTCATCTTGAAGCTGCATTGCGTTATTATGGCTTGTGCTCCCTAGGCTGTAGTCCTCAGAGCAAAGCGAATGGCCGCCGGGTGGCGTCTGATACTCCAGGCCCTCGTTATCCAACATATCTTGAATCAGCTCTGGTGTCAATGGTATAAGACGTTGATTGAAGTTGCGTAGTTGTTCACTCGGTAGCATAACACTTTAATTTTGATATATATTAAAATTTGGATTTCAATTAATGCCAAAAAGCTAGACAGATAATCCAGAGCCCTAGTGGAGAATTTTTTTTTTTTTTTTTATAGACTTCGCAAGTCAAGTGACGATATATGCAGAATCATTTATGAGATAGGAATAACATTGGTAAGTAAAAAACCCTGCCAGACCGCCTTGCTGAGATAACATTTGCCAATTTTCGATCCGGAACATATTAAAAATGTATAACAAACGGCATAATGATGCATTTCCTGTTTCAAGAAGCATTTATATGTAACAAGAGCACACCTACTTTTTTAATACCAGTGTAATTGAATTTCCTATATTCTCTAGTATCTGAAATACTTTCCTGTGATAAGCCACAAATATGTTAGTTTTTGCAGAGAATACAATTTTTCTATACTTACAAATATATTTAATTTTCTTCCATAATATATTAGATGTTCTGTTAGTTTTTTATCTTAGAGTCCGAAAAGGGTATGTGACGCGAGAAGAAGAAATAATTAAAGGGTTTCTGTGCGAGAAATAACTGCATCGAAATGTTGTCTATACTTTAACAATATACAAGAATAATGTTGCCAGATTTAGATGCCAAATTGATCGTAAGGCCAAGCCGTGAACGTATGATGAGATTTCACAGAGTTTTGGTGGCCAATAGACATAGGTTTACGAGACATTTGAGAGGGTTCCATTTTGACATGAATTTCGACCGAAAATAATATTGCTAGATTTAAATGTCAAATTGATTTAGAGGCCAATCCATGAAGAAATACCCAAACATATGAAAATCGGATGAAATTTGAACGAGTTATGATATTTAGGATACATAAATTTTGAGCAAGAAAAATGTTGCCTGATTTTTGCCATAAGAAACTATTGTACAAACCTTGATATTGTGTTAAATACTTGCAAGTAAAACACATCTTTGTTTTCTTTGCAAATACTATCAAAATTATAAATATTCATAGAAATTGGAATAGTTACATCCTGAGCACATATCGAAATACTTAAACCTGGTAGTGTACTTTGACAAGCATGATTGTTTTGAAGTCATTTCTATGTTGCATGTCTCTACGACTCGGGTGCGTCTTACTTGGTTACTTTATCATCCTGCACGGTTTTGCCAATGTGTATTTAGTTGTATTGGAATACGGACAAATTTGTCATCGCATGATCATGATTTGGTTTCTGCATGCGCAGATCAATATTATTGCTGGAATCTTATTACTGACTGTTGCATATAATGTGAGTGCCCTAAAATCTGGAGGTGACAAGATATTTCAGCACAGTGTTTCGACAGCCTCAAACACTCAACTATTTACTGCCCATACAAATAGTTGTGAAGCTCACGAGTTTAATTATCGAATTAATATTCTACCTGTTGATGTCCAGTGCCAGCATTGAAGATGAACTACTGGTCGCATACTCCTTTCTCTCGATAGGCAGTGAGTTGAAGATGCGCATAATTGAAAATTGAACTAATTAATTAATTAATTAACTTATGCGGTTCACAGCTACTATCTATGTAGTGATTGTTGTTTACTCCTTCTATCAGGAGACGGATAATTCATATTAAGCATTAGGTGTTGAATTAGAGACCAGAGGCTCGGCGGCTGCTGCTGCTGCTTATCATGGCCAAAAACGGTAGTTGGTACGGTCAACGTCAGCGGACTTAATCACAGCGTGTAGCATTTTGTGCCGTGATTAAACGCAAATTTATTAGACAAATGTTGCGCAATTGGTCGCCAGCATCAGGCTGCAGCGCATAAATCGTGCGGGCCCAATTGTCACCAGGCTCCAATTCAGGCTTTACACCCAGCCTAGAGCTTCAGCTTCATATGTGTATGTATGTATATGCAGAGTCTTTGGCTTAATTATCGCCGCACCGTTGCGCTACATGCGTGCTAATTGAGTGCGGTGACCAGTGACCAACTGACCAACTGAGCTGCTGAGCTGCTGAGCTGGCGACGCGGACATGGACTTGGGCATGAACGTGGACGTGGACGTGGACGTCGACGCCACGTCCTGCTATGATAACAACAACGCGACGACAAACGCACGCTGTGCCAAAATGAAAATTATGTTGCAATCCTCAATGCTCAGCGCTCTCGGTATTCAGGCAACTACTGATCTCTGATCGGGGGGCTTAATTAATTTCGTTGATTAATTGAAAGTGCGCCTTGACTTGCTTTTTTTTCTTTTTTTATGTATAGCTCTTATCTTCTGGTCACTCGGTTCATTCGCTTTGGCAGTGCAAAGTTGAAGGCAAGTATGAAAAATGTGTTCAACGAATACGTTTTGGGCTGTACTCGTATATTTCGGTAGTATGTTGAGGGCGTTGCCGTGGTACCAACCCTTTGGTCCATTACTCTTAACCGATACGATTCGATTATGGCTAAAATTATGACTGACCGCAGGGTAAAGGCCGCAACGGCAACGGCAACGGCAACGGCAACTGCAGCTTCAGTTACAATTACAATTACAATTCGAGTGTATTCAATAAATTCCCTTTGGGGAACATGCAGTTACCTAATTGGTTTTACATACATACAAAGTGGGCTTATAATAATCATGCACTTGGGTAGACTGCACAAAAATATATACGTTCTTTTATAGCTGCGTTTGTGAAATATGAGGTTTTCACTAAAGAAGCCACGTAGCTATATGTCCTTAGGAGTCACTAGATCTTAGATCTTAAGACTATATATTGAACTAGTGCTAGAATCAAGTGCCAACGGATTTTGTGTTTCTGTCCCTTTTGAAAATTAACTGAATTTGTACAAATATTCAACACAACTAAATATGGTTTGAAGTATAATAAACTCTTCGATGGGAGTAGATAGCTAACCCCTTAACTTGTCCGTATTCATTTGTAACCTATAGCAATACTAAGCGGCATTTAATTTACCTGTGCTGCACTCGCATTTGCCAGGGGCCAAGTCTGTGATTAATTAGCTTAAGTTAAAGTTGCAACTCACGCGAGTTTATTTATTTGTTATAGCGGTCTAAGAAATGGCCCATGCTGATTGTTGTTTTGCTTTACGTGACATTTTCAATCAGAGCATAAGCAGGAGCCACGCATTGCCGGCAAGTGAATGGCGCAAGTAGCGACAGGTTGCCCCCAATGACAACGGCAACGCGCAACGGCAACTTCAACTGCAACTTCAAGCCAATTCCAATAGCATGCAACGTAGGTGGCACTTGGACACATTTTTGAATTGCGCGCCCGTTGGCCAATTGTGAAACTTGGCCAATTGACTAACTGGCCAAGTGTCAAACTTGCCAAATTGAAAACGAAGTTACGATGCGGCTGCCGATTTGTTTATGCACCCTGCACATGCCTTACTGATTGCATATATATTTATACTCTTACACTGGGTATACACAATTTATGAAGTCAACAGGCATTTAACGATCCCATTGTATATTCTCTCAATAAATTTATTTTGAGTCGACTCGAAACGACGCTTAGGTTGAACAAATTCTTCTTCTATTTTGAATGTTTTTTTTTTTTTTTAAATTAAACAACTTATACAGAGGTCAATGTAATACGCTATTTGTTAATATGTTTGATTTGATTGTTTGTTTGATTATAATTCTCAAGATTTTAAAGGAGAAAAGGTTGGATAAAAGGTAATTGTGATTTCATTTTAATGCAAGGGTATTTAAGCTTCGGCGATACAAAAATAGCTCATTTTGCATCGTATTTATTTGTATTATTTGTATATTTTTGTTATTTCTGTATTTTAAATTTAATGAAATATTACGCGCACGTGTCAACAGAGCGATAAAATTTATTTACGCAGCACTGCGGGTCAAGTGAAAGCACATTTTGCTGGCATCTCGGGAATTCAGACGCTGTGCAGACCTTCAAATTGAATTTACGCCAGCTTCAGGAACAGCTTCGGGCTCGGGTCTTGGGCACTGGTTACTGGGGATCAGTGCCAAAAAATTGAAACTGACTGCTATAAAAATGGGCGTAGGGCATCCGCTCTGACACGCGGCCATATTTTAAATGTCAACAGGCGGCGGCAACTAACCGAAGATCTCGAAACCCGGCAGCAGCCACTGGAGCCACAACAGCCAAGGATGCGGCTCCGCACCGTAGTCGCCTTGTCCGTGTGCATCAAAAATTCAATAAAATACCATTAAATTACAAAATGAAGACAATTCATTTTTTTCCCTTCTTTCTTTTTTTTTTGTACATTTTTTGTTTTTAGTATGGATCGCTCTGGGGTCTGGCCAGATCTGTTTTTGGGGGATCGGGTTCTGTGTTGGGTTTATTATGCGCTGCATTTTGTATCTTTAAGCAGCAGCATTTAATGTCGCTTTGCAGTTATAAGCAATAAAATATGAAAATCTGCGCTTATAAATGTTGAAAACGACATTTATCGTAATATTTTATGAAATCAGTGAATATTCGGTGAATGGTTACAGCAACAACAGCAGCAACGACAACGCACGACAATGCAACATTGTTGTTCAAGTACCCCAAAAATTGACTTGCAATTGCATTTACTTTATGAGTTGGTTTTCTTAGGCAATTGATTGATGATAAATATTGGTCATTCATCTGTTATGATCGACTAGTTTGTTCCGAATAGCATCAAGTTGATTGGCCCGACAAGGTCAATAGTTTTGCTTGCTTATTAGGAATTTTCAATTTTTTTCTGGTCAATATCTTAATTTATAAAGCTGTCTCTCTGACTTTCTGACTGATCGACTTGTGAATGATCAACGTGTCTTTTGTGTCTTCGTTTATTCATAATAATTTGACACTGCGTCAGGAGTAAGTTTCGAATATTCTACACGAATATTGCGCAACTTTGTAGCTTGGTTCTTGGCTTAATGTGGCAAGGCCATCAAAGAAATTAGTCAGGGGGCATAAAAAAAACGTGTCCACCGCCCACAACAGCTACAAGAGATCTACACCTATTACATATGCATAATTTTGAGTGCTGCAAAAAGTCTCATAAACATATGGCCATTAGGACACTTCGACTAATGGCCCGGTTAAGCGTTTCAGTACAAGGCAGACATGCCCCGCCCCCCGGCAAGGCAGCTTAGAGGCCCAGGCCCACACAATTGCACTAGCTGCTCGTAAAACTGTGCGTTCGACCAACTTCTGCGGATGCAAGTGCTCTCGCTGTTGTTGCTCCTGATGCTGGTCATTAGGCCAGCTCCAGCTCCAACTCGAGCTTCAGCTACATTGACGACGCACACGCAGTTGAGTGATGCGCATTGGGGTCATTTGTGTCGGTGATGGGGCGTCACTTTGGGGCCAGAGCTAATTTCCATAATGTTTGCCTGGCACTGGAATAGTTCATTCACTCTGCAAATATACGAGATATGCACACACGGGTAATTTTGGAGCTGGTAATCTTGGGAGCTTGTGTGAGTACAAAGCAGCTTAAGTGAATGCCGGGTCTTAACACCTACCGACCGAGCAACAGGTAAAGTTGGTGTCCAGGCCCGGCATCTGCGCTTCACTTGTTGGCAATGGCAATTTAATGGCTCAGCAATTGCTGACCCGTCCGCTGTCTACAAAGTGGCCGTTGGCTCTCGTTGCACTTGGACTCTGATATCTGGAACTCGGAAAACATTGCACTGCACTTGGGGGCCAGCTCGGATCGGCGTTGTCGTTGTCTTTGCCAGCGCAACATGAGTATGATTTATAGTAGTTTTTGTGGCCAAGCTCAAGCAGCTTCTGCTCGGCCTGAGCCAAAGTGGTAATTCATAATGTTAGTTAGCTTTGCCTAGGGATGGACGCATGATCTGCTCGTTTTGCTGGGGATATATCGTGTGTCTATATAGTCGTGCCTTTATAGCAACATGCAAAGCACATAATTTTAGCTAAAAAACACGAGCTTTTCATTTAATCAATCAATTAAAATAATGTTGTTCACTATTAACATCAGGTGATAAAACTTTACGTTACTTATGTGAAATTAATCAACACTGAAAAGGATATACATTTTTCAACAATGTTGCAAACGGCTTAAAAATAACGGTGTATCAAAATGTTCAATATTTTTGAACAATAATGCGATCTTTTAAAATCTGTATTAATTAAAAAAAATTCTGTCTAATTTTTTTTTTTAATTTTTTATTTGTAGTATTATTATTATATTTATTATTATTATAGTTTCCAAATTTATAGCCTGGAATTTCAAATCTTTCATTCTGATCGGTATATTTTTTAAAACTTTTTAACTTGTTCGATTCCCAAGGTTCCCAAATTACCAAGAAACCAATAACAAATGCTGCAACTTGAATTGCTTTTTCTCAAATAATAATCCAACCTTGGTTGTCCATCTCCAATTGGGTCCGTTGTCTGTCCATCTTTATGTGTATCATTTTTCATGCCAGCGGCATGGATTTAGCATTATTGTATTTTATATTATTTGTGCTTAATTTGCCGAACTGCGTGCACCTGATTTCCTGAATGTTTTGACTTAACAGTGCGAAAGAGATGCAGATATAGGCAGACACAGAGAGGTGAGAGAGAGAGAGGGAGAGAGGATTTGGCTAGTCTGTGCTTTGCCGCCGGGCCGCATCTGCATCATCTCCTGCGCTCCTCGTTCTCGCAGACAAGTTCGTTAATTTGACGCTCGCACCTCGTTCGCATAAATTTCCCAAGTACCCGTTGGGGAGGGGGAGCTGGGGTGTGGCAACACTCCGGTACCTCTACGTCTGTCTGGTTTGGTGGGCAGTGGCTGGTGTTGCATGGTGCTTGGGCTATTAGCGCACAATGCCAACGCCTGCGCCGCCCACTCCACAACCGTGCCACCACTTTGGTCCAGGTTCCAGCCAAGTCTTAGCTTCAGTTTATGGTCATGCGGCGTTCCTTTTGTCAATTTCCAGACATTTGCCTTTAAGTGCAGCCACAAAGCGGCTGGCCTGAGATTTATGTTGTGCTGTTGTCATTTTAAGTTAATGGCCTGTAATTCTCTCTCTCTCCCACTCTCTCTTTCTCTGTCTTTCTCTTTCTCTCTCTCCCTTTTCTACCGCAGCAGCGTTTTTCATAACTCTTTGCATAACCTGACGATCGTTTCTTTGCGTTGCCAATTGGCGGCAACTGCAGGTGAATTTGCGCTTAGGCAGCTTGCTAAATTTATGATTCGACTTTTAAATTGGTTTATGGAAATTTCCGTAGCACCCTCACCCACACACACACCCACACACACACACACACAAACACACACACTCATGCACAACTATAATAGTTATAGAAATTCGTTAAATTTACATTTGATCAAAGCTTTGCAAGTTATCGAGGCTTCTTGACTATCGATCAGAAAAGTCAGCGAGTGTTTAACACTGGGCGCCTAATTTGACATTAACAGCACTGACAAACATCTGCTCCGGTTGTCAAATATTGAAAAAAATTCCTAAGCTGCTATCAAATCATCTGTTTCTATTTGGACTATTTTCGTTGGTGTTTCGTTCAACAAAATGAAGCGTCACAATGCGAAGGCGATTGCGGCAGCTGTTGCAATTGCCGCAGCCGCTGCAGCATCCGCTGAAGGTAAAAAGAAAACAGAGCAAACCAAGCAAAATCTGAACTCTTCGGCGCTGTATGTGGATGTGGTCAAGAATATGTCCAGGCCAGAGTCCTCGCCACCTGCCACACCGCCACCGCCAAAGTTTACCATATTGCGCGAGGATTTTCCAGCCTTACCGGGCACCCACGAGGATTTGCGTGGCAGCAGTGCAGCCGTGCCGGATGATTGGACAGCCATGATAAGCGACGATGATGATGATGAGGTGCTGCAGCCGCCGACACCAGACAGTGTCAGTGAGCGGGCGATATCCGTGCTGGACTCGGAGCCGGCGCCCGATTTACTAGTGGAGCTGCACAGTAGCGGCAGCAGCAACGGCTGCAAAAATAATTCATATTCCAGCGATCACGAAACGCTTGATAATGAGCCGCCAACGGTGGCACTCGTTGCCGCCACCACTGATTTTAATAACAGCCCCACCGAGCTGTTCTCCCCGGACAGCGATGCGTACCAGCAAAACTACTTCGAACGACGGAACAGCGGCATCTTTGATAAGCAGTTCCTCACCGTAGGTGTGGGTCAACGCGCCTGGAGCCGACAAACGTCAAACAATGACACAACAGCTACCAACATTGGTCCGCCACCTGGCTTTGAGCACATCAAATTTTATGGGCGACTGCGCACCAATCGCATGGGTGTGCCGCTGGGTGGCGTTACCTTTGACATAACGCCGCCGCAGGGCAGCACACGTCGCTGGGATAGACCGGGCAGCAGCATGGAAGGTGCCTACGGCCTGGCCGGACTGGCTAGCAACTTAGAGGCGGCGCAACAGAATCCGCATCTGTTGTCGCAGATCTTTGGCCATGAGGCGGCTGGTCTAAATGTGGATGCGCATTGCTGTGCCTGCGAGGCGAACAAGCTACACGCCTGCTTTGCCGGGCCGCTGCAGGGCGGACGCTGTGCACCACATGAGGTTAACTATGATGTGCCGCTGCACTATCGACGCGCTGGCGGGCAGGACTTGCCGCAGCCCAAGATAGATCAGATGGAGGTGGAGCTGTTGTTCTTCTTTTTTTATACATATCCGGGCGATATGATGCAAATGCTGGCGGCTGCGGAACTGGCGGAACGCGGCTGGCGTTTCCACATTTATGAGCGTCTCTGGATCCGGCGTCAGGCGGACAATCCACACTATGTTATATGCGGCTACCAGGAATCCGGCGAATACAATTATTTCAACATGGTGCACTGGAAGATACTAGCGCGTCATTTTGATTTGATGCCCGAGCAACTGGAGCGCACCATTACAAAGGCCGAGCTGCGCGAGCAATATGGCTATCACCCACAGATGAGGTGAGGAGTCATCGCTATCCTCGACAGTCACCCATCACTAATCCACTCGTCTTGTTTCCCCTATTCCTTATTCTCCCCCATGTTAGCTTCTTCTGAGACGGGCTTTGTCTTGGCGCGAAGATTTATTCATTCTAGTCGGGTCCTATTGTTAAACAAGTTATCTAATCTATAGGACTTTTCACCATGATACAATATATGTATTTTCATACATGCACATGCAGACATAACGGTGTTTGAATGGAAAATTCAATTTTCCTCAAGTTTCAGCATAACTCAAATCAACTGAAAGCGTGCGATTATGAGAATGTAAAAGCTTTTAATAATATTTTAATCTAGATACTTTAAATTTATAAAATAAATTATGCCCCAGTCGATAGTGTTCGACGAGCTGCCTTCCTATTTCCACTAAAAAAAAATATGAAATATTTATTTATTAAATATTAAATTTTTAATTTAGCTTTTTATACTCTTGTAGAGTTTTACTATTTTTTTATGAAATGTGAGATCTCAAACACCATAAAGTATATATATTCTGGATCAGTATCAACAGCCGCATTGCTATATTGCCCGTCTGTCAATCTGTATGTTTCTATGCGAAGGCTACTAACTTGAATCATAGTTTCTTATTGTTTCTATCACCAAGGGAGTATATAAACAGAAGTAGAAGCGATCGTCCATATATAAAGTTCTTATATAACATCTTTGCTTTAAAATATATCTTGACCTAATTCGGCATTTAAGAGCTTTGCTTTATTCTTTACCTTTGATCAAAATAGTGTACAACGGTTAAAAAGATTTTGCATGGGAATCTTTTACTGATATTATTAAACGTTTGTAAGAAAGGTATTCTAAGGAATGTTCCTATGTAGTCTTGTTATACCAAAAGCTGTGATTGAATTTTAAGTACAGGGGCTGGAACTATGGCAAGACATGCAACATTGATATTTCTCGAAATACGAAACGACATTTTCATTTTAGACGAAATCTCGTTTTTATTTTTTGGAATTGTTATACATTTAATTTTGACAAATGATTTTCAAACAATCCACCAAGATGGAATAGTTCTGATTTACATTAAAATATAATATATTTAAAATAAAGAGCATATTTATTAATATTTTATTTAGTCCATGTCATATTTGGGTTTCCAATTATTCATAATTTTGTCAGCTATGAACCCGAAGCGTTCCTATTAGAAGGCAATAGCTGTATTTACGACAATTTATTAATAAATTTGTTTTCTTTGGAAGCCACGTAGAAAGTTTAATTAAAAAAAATGATGTTTCTCCATACATGAAATGATTTTAATTACGATGAGTATGCATCAAAATAATATCGTAATTGTTGATGGGAATGTTCATTGTTCAGTAAAATATTGCAAAGCAGAACTGAACGTATATAGTGACAGTTATGATGATTTTTCTTTTTTTTATCAATTGCTTGGCTTTTTGTGTACTCTGTGAACACGGTTCGAGATTTAGCCATCCATCTTGGGTGGAGTGAACCAACCATTCTTTTCATGAATCTGCACCATCGATTTGAAACTTTGCTGGGCACGTGCCAGACTGTAGTGGGCCTGTGTTAGCTTCTTGGTAGCTCCGAATTGTATGCGCGCCTTGCCTTTGACCAGCGTAGCGGCTATTTGCATTATCAGCGCCTCGACAGTGTAAGCAGAGCTCCAGCCCTGTGGGGTTAACAGCTCCATGCAAATGGCGCCACCGATGAGCACATAGCCACCAGAGATGATAGGATGAACGACACGGACAAATGGTGGTTCGAATGGATATGTTTCTCTAAAGAGGGCGCTGAACTGAATACCGCTTGCGCCTTCGTTCTCTTTTAGCTGCAATAGATCACCGTGAAGTGGACTATCCGGATCCACAGAGTTGAGGCTTATGTTCCACTCGTAAATGGAGTCGTTGACCAGCTCAATAGAGTATGTTTTCTGTCTGAATGCATCTGATCGATAAATATCGCGCAGCTCCTTCATCAGGCGATCGGTGGCCTGCACGGAACTGCCAACGCAACCTTTCAAATGTTGCTGTCTTTGACTTTGACGCAACCTTTTAAGCGTCGCTAATTGTTCCTGGTCCATGACATCATTTGCGTTAGCTATTTGAAAGTTTTCCATTGCCAAGGGTAAATTTTCATCACACTCGTTAGCCGCCTCGCTCTCACAGAAGAAAGTATCATATTCCTTTGTTTCATTCCCATCAGAATCGGAGTCGTTATCCTCTTGACAGACGGGCAGCTCCTGCATTATCAATGGTATTGTCAAATTATCAATATCACTAGGTGGCGCAATGTTGTGGAAACGGCACAGCTCGCGAAGCAGCAGCTCAACCTGAATGATTACGTGGTTGTTCTGTCCATTAGTGTTGCTCAGTATTTGCAGGGCTTGCACTATGCTCGGCTCGTCCTTCTCGGCGAACCAAACTGGCGGCGTTGATGGATACGTCTCCGTAATGTTCGCATGGATATCATAATGCTTGCCATTCTTGTCAATGAATCTGCACAAAAGCTCGTCCAGATTGGCGTTGACTATCTGAAACTGCAAGTGATCTCTCGGGAATATCTTTTCCAAAGTTTTGATTTCAAGCTTCAGTGTTTGGAGGCACGCCATGTCCATTGTCAGTTGTCGCATCTAAGCCCTTTTTTCTGGTATACAGCAACAGTCTCTTCTATCTATTTTATTTTCTTATTTTACTGCTAATATGTGTTTGCAATATGTGTGTGCTTGAATTAAAATTATGAAACTATCGATAATGTGGGATTTTGATATTAAAGTGTTGGATAACTGACTAAGTCGATATATTTTTGGGCTATCGATTTTAAAGCATAATCGTTTTATTGGGCGACATATTTTCAATTTTATTTAAAAATGTATAACTTTTTCATTTAACAATTAACTATTAGAGAAAAGCTTTTTAATGTTTTGGTTCCTGTTGTTTTAGTATTATCTTTTAGTCTGACCTTCTGATGTTTGTCCTATTTATAGTAGCCCATCCAAGCCCATCCAAATACCTCTATTATTACAGCCCACTCTTCTTTGTCTTTGCACCGTTGCATGTGTAGAATATATATAAGGATTTGTAATGCTGGCCAGTGGCCACACCTTGCAGCTAAGTATATCCAACGGCCAAATCCACATGCCATGCGCTCCTCTGGCAACTGCTTGAAATGCCAACACAGAGACTGTGGCCAAGCCTCGAAGCCCAGTAAAAAGCGGCTCATTAGCAATATGGAGCAGTTGGCGGCACCGCTGACCAAACGAGTGAGCGACCACCACACGATCTGTTGGCCAAGTGTCGCTTTGCTCGCTAATTGCCACGTAAATTTGCAACCATTTTTGGCAGCTCATTAAATTTATTATTAAAACAAAACGCTGGCCGTAGTTAATTGCCATCAAATTGACATGCGAGACGACAGCACCCGCCATAGAGTTGGGCCTGAGTCGGAGTTGGAGCCGAAGCCGAAGCCGGGCCTGGCCAGGCACAGGCTCATGCGTATTAATTGCCATAGAGACTTCATAATTTCATGTGGAAAAATGTGAACGTTAGGCGTGCACACAACAACAACAACAACAGCAACAGCAACAACATCAAATCCAAGCTGTAATTTAAGCACAAGACTTTAAGCTGAAAAGTGCATGGGTCTGCGAGCTGGAGGCTCTGTCCAGTTGTTGGTTTATTTATGGCACAGCAAAGTTTGATTGAAATGTGTTGTCTGTGAAATTGACAACTGGGTGAGATTTGTACGGCTGTTGCATGGGTGGGGTGGCGGTGCGGGGGGTTCCAATTAAGCATGAATCATGCCTCAAGCCGCATGCTCCCAAGAGTTGCGCAATTTAACAGAGCGCTCTGATTAATAAGCCGCCCGCACATGGACGTAACCTCAACCAGGCATTAACCCCTCAACGTAACCTCAACCCAGACGCATGCGCGCCAACAATTACCGTTACCATGCCCCCAGTCTCTGCACAGTTCTTGTAGTTATTATTATTATTATTGTTGTTGTTGCTGTTGTTGTTGTTGCTGTTGTTGTTGTCAACACGCTCGTAACTTGCAATCAACTTAAGATGACAGTGAAAATGAAGCATTGACGCCTCGCACGTACCACGGAGGATACGGATACAAGTTGCAAGTTGCAGTTGCAGTTGCACATACACCGCACACCTAGCATAAAGGCCAGTGGGAAGCCATGCCGAACGGCTTGCTGGCTGGCAATCTCACCTGGAAAAGGTGTTGGGCAATCAGGTTTTCTGCTTTCGGTGCGAGTGGGTACCAAATTAGACACATTTTATTATTAAAATCCACTTGTGTTGAAATAAAACACGACTTTCTGTGTCGCATATAATGAAAATATATGGCAAGTTAATACCTGAATTTATTTATCACCCATGCGCAGGCCAGGCCATGTCGCACCACGCCAATTCGCCAGCCGGCCAGCCAGCCAGCCAGCCGTCCAGTCAGATCAGGCAACAAGTTTCATTGGGATTGCTGGGACTGCAGCTGAAAGGCGCCAAAGGGCAGCGCTTAGTATGTAAATAATTCGATATGGTCATGGGTCGGTAGAACAGTGTTGGTTCCGGGAAATCTAACTTTTTTCAGCCGCTTTGATTCCGATCCGAATTAGCTGTGGAAAACTCCGAAACTTGCGATGAGGCATGGGCTTAAGCCGTGAAGCACCTAAAAAGTATCCTGGATTTGCAGACCTGCTGCAAATTATTTTATTAGATTTTGGATTAATGGTCTGACTTGTGAAACTTAGCTTCAACTGCCTGAATTTGAGTTGGCAACAGAGCTAAATGCTGTGATTCACAAATGGGAATGTTAAGCGCATTTTTCGAGATCAACGAACGTTGACATCAAGGATTTTGTCATAGCACGATCACTGATCGCTTTCATTCAAGTCTCGTCTACGCTCTTTGCATATCAATTCCTCGGCTCCATATGATGCTAATTGGCAGCTTCTTCCTTTTTGTCCAAGCAGCCAAAAATTTGTAATGTTAATTGCTCTCTGGCGAACTCAGTGATCTCTAAAAGCGATTTGCATGCAAAAGATCGTGTCAGGTATATTTCGATTTCGACTGGCTATTTCTTTGCTTATTTGAGTGATATCGTTCACTCTTTTTTTCGGCGGCATCTCTCAGCGAGTTCGTTGTCTCATTCATTGGCGTCGTCTGGGTGTCTGGCATGGCGACTGCGACTGCGACGTCGACAGCATGGCAGCACGGCAGAGCTGCGTTATGCCATAGCTGATAGTCGGCAGAGGCAGAGATCATCGAGAGAGTTCAAAGACACAACGGTACATTCAACCTGGGTAAACGACAAGGCCACATTGACCACGATACGGTCCACACACAGAACACACACCCACGTGGGGCAAGTCAATGGCCTGGCCGCTGGACGAGGGTTGATTGAACCTGGTGGCTAAAGCAGATGCTCAGGCTTAAGCTGTGATGCTGTGACTTTGCCTGGGGCTGGGGCTGGGGCTGCCTGCCCCAACAAACGGCAAATTGCAACCGAACCAAACCGAATCGAACAGTATTCGAACTATGAGCGCGATTTGCAATTCAGCAGTAGAACAATGGGATCTGCCGCTGGATCAGCCGCTGGTCACAGCATCCGCATCGGTAACTCGTCTTCCCGTAACAATTTCCTTACTTATGCAGAATGTTTAACGGTGGTTCCATCGCCCCCTGAAGCATCGCCACAACAACCACAACAATCACAATCCCAACCATTGGCCACTGAACCGTCAAAGCAAAGCAAAGCAAATCGAGCAACAAAATGTAGGTGGTATGCATTTTAAAGCAGTGAAAGTGCAAGAACCAAACATATATGCCCCGTTCATTGTGCCCGTTCGGCCAACAGATACGCTTTTATAATTGCAAAACTTCAATGCAGTATTTTTCTTTTTATACACTGCATATGGTACTTAGACTTCTACTACATAGATACATATATATATATATATATAATCTTACCTAAGCTATTTCAAATACGCGCCAAATTTGTCAAAGCAAAATTTGAATTGAATTTCTCATGGCAGCGGCATGCACCCATCTAACCCCACAAAATACAATCCAACCCAGCCCAAGCCAACCCAACTACCACCCCACTCCGCACTGCTGCAGATTATGTAAGTTGCATTAGCATAAATGTGATTGATCTCGCAGTTTGTGTATTATTTGATTTTTATTGATTTACGAATGAAATGCAAAAAAATGCAGTTGCATTTGCAGTTGGAATTGCTGCTGCTGTTATGAGTGTTTCTGCACCGAATTGGCTAAGCCCCAGTGGCTTATTGGCTACCCTACAATGGCTTTTAAAGCGCATTTATATACTCATGCACACACACACACAGTTGGAAGCCAGGCTTGAGTCTTGAGTTTGACTTTGTCAGAGAAATGCAGCAGAAAATTTAATTTGGCATCTGCAACTCTCATTGCAACAAAGCTGACCTGCTTGGTCCATAACTCTTCTGTGTATGACTGTGTTATCCATCGTTTGGGGCATTTACATGGCATGCACATATTTAATAGGCTTTTTGAATATAACAAATATACAAATATGCAATTGGACAAAGCCAAAAACACAGGTGAAATTTGCATGATTATGACAAAAGATGCGTCTATTTTCTGCATTTGCCTCCCGAGAGTTCAAAGCTCTTTAACGGAAATGCGAGCGAGCACATTGATTTTCTTCCTAGATGGATAGCCTTAAATATCTCCATTCAAATTGCATATGATAATAAGTACCATGTAGATTATGCAGAGTTTTGTTTTGATTTCAGTTCAGTTTGCATAATATGGCCTGTGGCATGATAGCATAGCACAGTTTTAGGCGCTTTCTTTTAATATACCTATATTTAAATGTAGATATTGCTAATTACCAAAGTCATCATTATGCCCAATGCACTATTAATCGAGGCATTATAACGAAGCAGCCGTATTATGTCCAGATAGAGATAGCCTTTACTTACACAGCATTGACAGCATTTGAAATTGAAAATGTTCAAGAAGCGGTGGTCCTTGGTCTTAACATTACGAAAGGAAATGATATTTGTAACATCTCAATTTTCAATATTCTTCTCAGTCCTTCTCAGTCATCGGTACAAGAGTTGTAAGAATTTATCCGTATTCTAATCCCAAAGGCCACAAAACTCAGAGGCTATAGGCTACCGTTCTTTGCCCTATAATCTGATCCCTATGACATAGCATTGACATGTATATGGCATCTTAACAAGTGTAAGTGCCAAAAGCCCAAGACTTTACTTTTTATTTACTTTGTTAAATTTTGGGGGAAAGCGTGGGGAGGTATTCAAATATTTCAATATACTAGATCTGTGGCTGTATTCTAGAGTGTGTAGCCTAGAGTCTATATAATTTCTGAAATATGGTTCAAAAACAGCATATCGATGTCGATTCTTATCGATTTTATAAACACGAGGCAAATTATTGATCATAGCCCGTATGATCGCGACATTATCGGACACGGCATTCGGATATGGCTAAATCGACTTACACGGAGAACTGGCTAGTTCCCGATCTAGCTTCCGAATCGAATCTGTAGCCGATCCCACTTAATTGAGATGGTTCAGGATATATTTTGTAGCCCTTAGCTCTTATTAATTCTGCACTGAATTCTGAGTACATGTCATATGCGCCCCTTGTTGTTTCATGTTGCATTATTAGCTCAAGTCAAGTGATCGCATATATTATGTTAAGCATATAATTTAGGTTTAATATATATATTTTAAGCAGACACCACTCTTCAGTTTAAAAGTCAATTAAAGCACACGCGCCGCCGGCTGACACCTCAGCAGGAAATATAATTGCCGCAGCCCAAGCGCCAGTGCAGCACGCATTGTTCTCCCTCTGTATCTGCTTCTCTCTCTTTTTTGTTGCTTTCTGTCCCCCTCTCTCTTTCCTTCTCTCTTTATTTTGCGCTGGCACTCTCTTACGGTCTCGCTCTTGCTCTACTGCCTGCTTTGGCATTCTGCATTCGTGCGCACTGCTCATTGATCGAAATTGAATTGGACATAAATAAAACAAGATCAATCAATTGATTTATTTTGACATGTTGCAACAGCGCTCGCTCCGGCTTCAGCTCCAACTGCAACTCCAGCTATAGCTCCAGCTCCAGCCTCGACTTGGACAGCTTTGCCTGCTGCGCCTGCGCCTGTGCCTGTGCCTGCGCTGGCGTCTTTGCAATTCCTGTCACCGTTGGCTGGCGCTTTGCGGCCGGTTTGGGCTCCTGACTCTCGGCGGTGCAGTGGGTCTCATTTGCTTTGTCGCTGGGGAGTTTTGCTTTTCATTCGTTTTCTGCCTTTTTATACCCTTGCAAATAGGTATTATAATTTTGATATGAAGCATGTAACAATCAAAAGAAGATACCTGCGACATTATGAAAGTTATGTATTCCCAAACAGAACCAGAAATCAAGTTGATATAGCCATATCTATCTGTCTATCTCTTGGCTTCTATGCAAACTATTTGGGACCGGTTTGGAGCCACTATATCATATAGCTACCCCAAGAATGATCAGACCAAAATTAAGTTTGAATATCAGTTTGACTTAGCTCCTTATATATAGGATATATCTTACCAACATCAGATTAATATACTAAGTTGGGACAATCTATCGGAAAATGAGTATTGGCATGAAAACATTTTATGACTTTTAATATTTTTTTTTAACGTTTTCCTCACATATCAGCAAGCTCGTAAGTGATAGTTCTACAAGGGAATTCAATCTTCGGCGTGACGAGGCTAGCCGTTTTTTCTCATTGTCAATTGCATTTGCAACTTGTGTCTATTGTTGCAAGTTCGCGACTGAACTGGCCGCTAAACTCACCTTGTATCCACGCTGGTGGGCCGGTTGCCGGCTTTATTAGCTTGTTCTGCTGCAGACTTTTTGCTTCTTTGGCTAATTTGTCGCCGCACTTAGCGGGATTTCTCGTTAATTAATTTGTTTATTAAAAGTGATAACAGAAAAATGAAGGTCAATTGCATAATAAGTTTTTTTTTAATATAAATCACTTGAACTTGACTATGAAATACCCTGTAAGCTTTAGACAACATTTCGGCACAAAACTTTTAACCTTTAAAATTGGAAAATTGTATTTCTAAAGGTAGAATCGTGGGCTTTGTTATTTTCACATGCCCTATTTATAGCTTAAAATTTAGATAGACATTGGTTTGCAAAGGGAGAAGTCCTGCCATTGCATACCTGTTATAAAAGACGATCTTGTTAATTAATAAGAATTTAATCAAGTAACTACTGTATTATTTGCAATATCTTATTATCTGTAGCTAACGGTTATTATATTTTCAATAACTTGTATTATGAATTAATCATGAGCTTGTTTCTCTTGGAGTATCGACTGATTAGCCGATAAAAATGGGACGATGACGAACTTAATTGCCTCGCATGTTTTGTGACACCCGCCCACACACACACACACACACACACACACACAGACCAGCCTCCAATTGGAAATAGTTTCTCTAATTTCCAATTCAAAGCCCACCTATGCATAGATGAAAGTGCGCCCATACGCAGGCTGAGAGAGAGAGAGAGAGAAAGATCCAAGTGCAACTCCTGAGATTAATTGTCTGCTTTCATTGGCAACTGTTACCCATTTTCCCAATTTCCTCAGCCAGCGTCACGTGTCACAATTAAAGTACGGCACCGGAGAGTGGAAATGTGGAAATGTGAAAATGAAGGGCTGCCTGGCAATCCTGGCATGACAGCGTTTTATTTTTAAACTTCCGTTGAAGATACTCTGAGATCGCTGAGAACGGCATGGAGAAAGTGCATCGCATGGCTAAAGAAAAACAATATATATATGGTATATATACGTAGATGATAAATTAACTTAGAAAAGTCACGAGTGTCAGGGCGTGAGTGTAATAGCATGAAGTGTACACAAATGCCTAAGCATATAGAGTGGGTTCCATTGCAATAGACATACATACATATACGATGTGTGTGTGTGCATGTGTGCATGTGTGTGTGTGTGTGTGTGTGTGTGGGGGGGCCTTGATTAATGCACTTGCAAGGCATCTGAGCTGCATGGCACGCCTTTTCAAGCCCACAGCCTGCCTCTAATAAAGTAATTTACTTTACTAAATAGTTGCCGGCAGCGTTTCACCTATGTATTTTGGCCAGACTTTAACAAGATGTTGGTAACATGTTCTCCCCCCCGACTGCCACCTAATATACCCCTCCTTTAGCTCTGGCCGTTACAAAATTAGCATTTTAATTGAAATGTCACGTCGCTTGCCAAGTGCCAAATGCGTTTTGGGCTCAGCTTTGCGTTTGCGGCTTTGCCAGGCACGACACGCACTTTTTCATACATTTTTCTAGGTTCCCTCAATTTGTTATTCGGCCTGTCCGCATTGATGTTTTCATTTGAACGCGACTGATGTATGGCATTTCAGCAAATTTGCCAGAGAGAAAAACAGAAACCATTCCAAAGTCTTCTTACTGCAACCTATGCTCATGCTTCAGCTCCAATTTAATGCATTTGCTTGGGTTGTCTGTACCTAGTTTCGGGGCAATGGATCGGAGCTTGATAAATGCCTGGCAGCAGAGACGTCAGCTAAAGTGTCAAATGTAAGTCAAGTTGAGTAAATTGCTTGTATTCATTAGTGTACTCAATCGAGTAGTCCATTAGTCAACATATTCAATAAAAGTGTGTTTAACAGGTTTAAGCTTTAAAAACAAATTTCAAAACATTCAAGCACTAGTTGACTATAGTTTATGTCGAATTATACTAACTCTAGATGGAGGGGACTGGTCATAAGTGTGCGACGAGGAAATCTTAAGCGTTTTTCGGCTTATTAGACTTTAAACTTTGAACGCTTTTGCTTGGATAACTTAGGTGTTAAGCTTAAATTGATTGCTGAAATATTAACGAGAAATTAAGGATATTTCGGCATATCGAAAATTGAATACCCTTGTAGACTTTGCCTTACGGCTTTCCAGCAAGGCTTGTAAGTGCTGAACTTCACGTAAATATCTTGGAAAATAGTTTTTTTTTGCAAGAAAAGTATTTATTGTCGAACGAATGCTCCCATGGCAGCCATATGATAAACTGATCCAATTCGTCGGTTCAAATACATTTACCGTCCATAAAGAAAGAGTTATTCGCATAAATATAGACAGACTGACAGACAATGTCACCTCGGCTGTTAATGCTGATATAGAATATAAATACTTTATTTGTTCTGAGATGTTTCCTTCTACACTTTAAACATTTCATAACAAAATTATGACAGTTTCTGTAAGGGTATAAAAGCGTAGATTTTCCCTCTCCGGGGAGAGGTAAATGCACACAAGCACATGTGAAACAAGATGAGCATTGGTGTTAGTGAGCAGAAAACTAAGCCAAAGAGACCATTGGGATTTAAAGCCAACTAGATCTGAGAGCAGTTGCATCAGCAGAAGCGCCAGTCCAATTAGAAACGTGCATAGTGTGGACACAAACCTCCCACGCTGATTAGCATTTTCCCAGCCCATTGTAAAACAAATACCAATTGATTGGGTTTTCCATAAATAATAATGAATATTACCAATTCAATTGGGAAAACAAGAAACTGACTCTGACAGTTGCACGGCAATTGGTTGGCTTCATTATCGCGCTATCGGCGAAAGGTGACAGTCCTGGGAAATACAATTTTCCTGTTTTGCTGCCTGCTGTCTCCGCTCTCCTGTAACATCAGCTCTAATCACTTTGCAGTGAGCACACAAATGTTTCCACTTATGAGCTGCACTTTCCCCCAAAAACTGCGCCATTTGGTTGCCCATAATTATTATTTATAAATATAATACAATGCTCACGTGTTGCGGCTAAATCTTTGTACCCCATGCCAAATGGATTTGTGTCCCCCTTTTGGTGTCCGTCATCGCTGTGAGTTATGGTCTATGACTACCTCAACCTCAGTCCCTGTGCTCATCTCTTGCCATAGGCAGTTTCCATTTCGTTTGGGCTGTGTTTTAGTCTCAAGCTATCTGGTGTTAATAAATTTTAACGTTTTATGCATAAATTAATTCGATTACATATTAATTATAAGGGGGTTCCGTTAAGTCGAGCAGGCATTATGTGCGGTAGCAGCGTAGGGTTTTTTAATGTCATTATTTATAGAGCTACACGTGTTATGATCGCACTCCAGGGGCCAAAACTATTGATGTAAGGATTACGCGAGGTGAGCTACATTTCAAATTTATTGGGGCGAAAGAGTTGGGAATGTCAAAAGTGAATGTGTTTGCAATGGGCTGCACACTTTTTTTGTCATATTCAATATTTTTTTTTTCTAATTGGGAAACAAACTCTGTTCGACTAAGGAAATTTAACAAATTGGTCGCATAGAAAAGGAAAGAGGACTTTTGATCGAGAATTTATTAAAGAATTTGTATGCAATTTTCAGCTTTTCGCATTTATATCAAGTTTGGGTTTCAACTAAATTTTTCTCTCCGTGTTCGTTTATACTAAGTTACAACTAGATATATCTTGGGGCTCCAACTGATGTCACATGATCTATGCAGCATCTTTCGCCTCATTGATTCAAATCGTATTCGTTTCGCGTCTATTGATTAACGCATTGCAGGTTGCCCATAAATCTTGCCTAACTGCCAGCCACGAGTTATTTATATGTAAGTGTGTATATATAAATAGGTATATTGTGTGAATTTCAATGCCTGAATTTCTTGTGCATTAGTTACACAATCGATTAGCTGCGCTAAATGTTCAATAAAAATGACTTATAACTAGGTTTATTCCATTCTTTCTATTGGACGTGTGTGTGCCGTGCCACATGCTGCCAGCCTGTGGCACATTTGAAAGCTGAGACTCAGAATCCACTTATTATATGAACATTTTCTTTAAATAAAGTTTTCACTGCTTATTACATCAAAGATCGTTGCAGGTGAGCCTGTCTCTTGTGTTTATGTGTCCATTGTTCCCCATATCAAATGACCCAACTTTTATTTTCAAAAACTTTATGCCATTGTCTTTTCATTGTGGGTGAAAGTACTGCCAGAAACTGACTCGCATGAGTACGGTACGAACCTAGTATTACCTATGTCATTAATAACCCATTGAAAATTGTGTTAATTGTTTGGTCGGCCAGCAAAACAATTGCCAAATTACACCATCAATATCAACGAGAGTCTATATGCAAATATAAATGCCAAAAAAGTGCTCTACTCGAAAGTGTTTGGATGTGGCATACCCTGTATCTGTTTTTATAGGGATAGTGTGAGAAAATGCTGACAAACAATTCCCAAAAAGTAAGCCTTTGTTGTTCATTTCAGGCTTGCTAAATATTTAATATATATACACATTTAATTTGCTCTTTCCGGTTTCTGGTGTTGGACACGTATACCATTACCTGTTTCATTAATACAGGGTATACACAAAACAAACTAAAAATAGCTTAAAATTAGCTCAAAGCGCAACATCCGCAAAACGACCAAATAGTAAACAAGTAATACAAAAGCTAAGGCGAAATGTAAATTTAAATGTAAAATGTAAATGCAATTGGCAATTGCAGGCGCTCCAAGTGCGTTTAGTGCAACTTTATTTCGATTGCGAAATGCATACAATTGGCAACAACAACAAGAAAAACAACAACAACAGCAGTAACAGTTAGTGCAACAGCAACAAAAACAAATGTCCATATTTGCATTATGTGTAGCGGCCAAAAACAACGCATTTTGGCCAATTGCAATTGCAATACCAATTCGGTATTTATTGCCTGACATTTGCGCCAACGTGGGCCAAACAAACAAATGGAGGCGACCTGTCCCCATCCTGTCCTGTTCTGCGTGCCGCCCGAACAGCCGTAGTTCCTCCTCGCCTCCTCAGTCTATCCAGTTCCCGATCCGGCTAGTTAACATGTGTTTTTCTATGTCTTCTGCACCTGCGCACCGTCCAAATTTACAATTGCTGCCATTTTTGGATGCGCCAAAGATGAAGATGTCGACAGCATTGTTGTTATTGTTGTTGTTGTTGTTGTTGTATTTGTTGCTGTTGTGGCTGAAAGTGAAACGTGTAGCTTGTGGGGCCCGTCAATTGGCCAAGCAGTCAGCCAACAAACTGCCTCCATATACGTAGCATGTGTGTATGTATAAAGAGAGCGAAACGAGCTATGGAGGTCAGCGCTCATCGTGCGATTCTTGGAAGCCAGCGACATTACAAGCTGACAAACTGTTGGCCATAAAGCACCAACGAACAGTTCAACGGCAAAACCAAAAAACAAAAAAAAAACAACAACAAAGAATCAAACAATTGAATGAACTGAAATACAGATACTTTAAATACCCTCTAAATGGAAGTTTTAGAACTATTTTGAAATTGGTGTCGTTTGAATTTGTCGAATAGATCAAAATTTGTAGATTTCCTAATTATTTTCATACTTATACGAATCTGTTACTCTGTCACACATGCGACCTCTCACACTCTTGCTCTAATATTCTCTTACGTTTTTTGATTTGCTTTTTAAGCGATTTTCGGACAACAAAGTGCTTTGTAAGGCTGCCGTAGATCCTTACAAGCTTCTCAATATTGGCAGATCTAACCACACCAACGGTTCTTATAGAAACATGAACTTTGCTTACCAACTATTTACAAGTTTCTAGTTCAAGTTGAGAGTACTCTCTGTAAAGTATGGAAAGCAACACGCAACATAACAAAGTTCAAAAGGAAACAAGCTGCACGAACTCAAAGTCAGCGCTGTAGACGAATTCAGAAAGAGGAAAAGAAAAAAAGTTTCATTTTATTTTACAAGCGTACAAATTAAAAATGCCCAAGTCTGCGCTTTAATTAGTCAATCTCGCGCCAAAGCCCCAGAAGAGCCAAACGGTCGGCGGCGACGCACGAACCAAAAAACCAAAATGCGGCAAAAACATCAAGTCGAAATCGGAGTTGGAGTTGGAGTTAAAGTTAAAGGCGGAGACCTGGCGACAACTTTGTCTGATTGCTGTAGCAACTTCTTGGTATTCCAGTAGGGGGAGAGCTGGTGCCACTGGCGTGCGGTTGCCGGCATTGACTTCCGTTGCAGTTCAAATCCAAGCCCAAGTACAAGTCCGAAAACTTGGCCACTGGCCAGACGACACTTGTCAACGTTTTTAGTCTAATTTCATTCAGCGGCGGCGGTGGCGTGCCGTGACTTTGGAAATGAAAATGTTGTCCGAGATTTATGCGTCAAGTTTTCTTCAACGTCTGCCTGCCACTTGCCCCGTGTGACACAAGGCAGACGGGAGGTTTCGTTATTTTGGGGCTACATTTTACAACTATATTTCCAAATAAACTTGGTTGTTTGGCTTTTTATGATAGGCCCGCGATCTCAATCATAATTCTGTGGAACTTGTAAATGGAGTAACAAGTGAATATCGCCAGCCTCAAGCATGCACTCGACCTAAAGCTACTGAGGCAGCTCGCGTTTGTTCTGATTTCAATGGTTTATGGCCAACGGCTTCTATGAATTTCGCTGGCTCTCTTAGGCCGAAGAATGAGATATTACAGCGTGCGTTTAAATTAATTGCCTAAGATGCGAGCTCAGATACACGAAACGTGACTTAAAACGGGGAGCCACAACCTGACGAGGAGCCACAATGCCGACTACAAGTGATAACTTCTCAGCGATGCTGTTGCCTAACCGTTGATAGATGGCGCCACATAAAAAATTTAGCACACGAGCGATTGGCAAATATCGTTGCTTTTTATAACTCTTGCATTTTAAATAGGCTTTAAGTGCCAACTATGCCAGGTTTATGAACGCAGCCACTTGATTAATAGTTAATTCAGCGATTTTTATATGCTTTTAGCGTGCCTTCCAACAGATGGCGCCACATGCCAAATGTAGAAGCTAAACACTGAATGACGAACTGAACAACAACCTGTCGCTGTTTTGCCTAAGCATATAGTTTTTCACTCAGTAATAGGCATTCGTTTT
Organism: Drosophila virilis; assembly: GCF_030788295.1. NCBI lineage: Eukaryota > Metazoa > Arthropoda > Insecta > Diptera > Drosophilidae > Drosophila > Drosophila virilis. The sequence continues at coordinate 11,173,005 of NC_091546.1, read as the reverse complement.
CTTTCCATGAAAAAATTCTATTATCCTCTCTAGTATTAACAATTTTCATGCTAAAAACCCAAACAAACGCCTGCATACTACTTGTTGTGTGGGCGTTTGCACAACTTTTCGAAATGCATTTTTTTCGTACCGTTTTCGCTACCGTTGAAATTCACACGCATAGCGACAAATCAAAATTACGATTCTGAAGAAACAAATTCCACGAGCTGCTTTTGTTTGCAATAGAAATAATTGTTACGGCTTCATCCAGAGAGCCACAGAGCCAGCCAGTTCCATTGTCCGGAACACCCAAACAGGTAGTGAGTGAAAACTCAGCCTCTTATCGCTACTTTCAGTTTTGTGGGCTTTGTTTGGGCTCGTTTTTGTATTTTGGTTTTTTTTTTCATCTCTTTCTGCGCCCCATTGATTTGCCATTTGAGAAGAAAGACAGCGCCGATTATAACCATATCCGTGGCAATCATTTGGTTTGTGTAAATTGTTTTTTTTTTTTTTTTTTGTATCCGTGTGTTTCGCTCTGTGTGTGGCAGAGTGCAAATTGAAATTTCGGCTTAAAATCTGCGGCGGGAAAGCGGCTAAAATTTTCGAACGCATTGTGCGAACAGTGCGTTGGGGTCAAGTGGCGAGCGGGCAAGTTTGTTGCTTAAGTCTTTCGTTTTTTTTCTTTAATTTCGTTTCTTTTTTTTTTTTGAGCGCTGTCAGCGCGCTTGTCAGCAAATTTGTTAAACAAACTGAAATAAAATAAAATGAAATGCAATTTTTTGTACGTTGTTTTTTTTTTCGGCCGTTTAATTAGTGGAGCAAGCATTTCGTTCTGCACAATTAAGGCGATGGTTTGCATTCAGCGAACAAAAAAATAATAACATAAAACAAGAATGGAAAAATTTAATAGCCAATCGAAGCTTGAATACCCTTACCAGATATACCCAAGAAAATTAATTTATTGACAATTTGTTGCACTATCGATCTCGTGTAGAAATACTATTATAAATGTATTAAAAGTTTTAGACAACTATTCTTAATCTTTTCTTATTCCGTCGTTCCGAGCTAGTTCGGCATATAAGATCTGTAAGCCGTCCTGAAATGAGTTCCTCATTTTAAGATACCCTTGGCAAGGGCATAAAAAAGAAACCGAAAACAGCGTTTAAAGGCGGCGTCCGCTGTGATTAAATCAAAATGCGTGGACAGGGACAGGCAAACCAAATCTCTTGTAAGCCATAAACTGCAAACTCATATGGAACAGGAGCAGGCGCTGGAGTGGGAGGATGTGGCGGCGGCGGCACAGGCTCTGCTCATGTCATTTAGCGCTTATTGTGTCTGCACGTCTGCTCGAGCTATGGCCGAGACTTGAGGCTCGTTTAACCCCTGAGTGGGCAGACGCGCCTGTCAACTTTGTGCCGTAAATTAAACCGTAAAAACAACAACAGGGCAACAGCAGCGGCCAGTTTCCAAAAAAAGAATATGCCTACATGTACAATATGCTTATATTCGAAATTTAAGTAAATACCGCAACGCACGCTACGTGAAAAATCAAAATATTTTCTGGCACGTCATGCTGCGGATGCGTTACGCTCCAATGTTCCAATGCTCCAACGAGTCGTCACTTGTTGACTGACCAAAAACTCATTTCATTTCAGTTCAGTTTACTTCATTTCATTTATTTTTTCTGCCTTCCATTCGAGTGTCGTGCGACAAGTGCCGCAATTGAGTTGCCTGTAATTGTCAACAGGCGTTTGTATTGCCCTCCCCTCCCACCACCTCCCTCTCCCATCAACCTCTTCAATGGACGGTGGGGGGGTGACGCTGACTGGCCTGTCACCAAGCAAACCACAGCCATTGTCTCAACGAACAGGTGAAGTTGTTTTTTTTTTTTTCGGTTTCGAGCAGTGAAATCGAGCGCAAAATGTTGGTTTTGTTTTGATCCCCTCGTCTGCCGTTGATTTATGGCCAACAATTTGAGCAATTTCATTTTATGCATTAAAGTGTTTTTTATTTATTTTTTTTTTTGTTAAATTTAATGACAACTGCTTTGCATGTCATTTCTGGCAAGTTGTTGGCTGTCACATGGCCCCTGATAGCAGATAATTTGACTGTGCTTCAAGTGTTTGTCAGCTAAAAGTAGATTTATAGGCATAACTATCGAAAAAATGAAAGTATTCGGCTAATAATATTGTCGTGCTAATCTTAACTAGTTATTTAGCCGAAAATACAGCTGGATACCAGGCAGTTCTACTATTCAGTAAGAAAAGTTAGTCTTCTCTTTATGAATATAAAAAGTCATTCCAAATTAAGCGACCATTCTATAATGCAATGAAGTACATTGCACAGATCAATAAATAAGTTATTCCAAATTGAGCTTAATTTAGAGAGTCGATCAATTTAACTTACTGGACTTTTAAATATAATCTTTATTGGTTGCAAAAGAAAGGCGTGTCTGACGCATAAAAAGATAATAATTGGGACAGAAAAAGTTAACCATGCTTAAATTAAAATAAATTTGATAACTTGTTTCGATTTGCCAATAAGAATTGCAAATAATTTATGTAAGATGCGTAACTTTTAAAGAGTTCGTTTCTTCACATTTCAACAAGAAATACACTTTGGGAAATAGCGTTTTCATAAGAGGATCGTTAGGTGATTCGCATTTTCTTTCTAAATTAACCCAAACCAGATTCTGTATTCCTTGCATTCGTGCGCTTTTGCAGAAATCGAAGCTATTTTAGCCCACTTTTAAGACACTTTAGCGTGGTTTCTCTGCCAATTTGCATGCCCTTTAAATAACTGACAACAAGAACAATAAAATTCGTTTTGATTTTACAAGTATTTCACTTTGATCTGCATTTCAAAAAATCACGAATTGAAAATGCGTGGGAACTCAATTTTTTTGCGTGCGACGAGCAAAGTTTTTATAACAAAAACACAACAACAACAAAAATACCGAATGTAAATTGCAGGTAAGAAAAGCTGAAAAACTAATCGCACAAATATAAAAGTGAGTTTGACAATAAAAAAGTTTTTTTTTATTATTTCTGTTTTATTTTTTTTTTTATATACCCTGAACTCATTCAAAATGATTGGAAAGGGTAGAATGGTTAAGTGCAAATTGATTTCAAAGGCAGAATTATATTCGATGCCAAAATAATATATATTTTTGATCAGTATCAACAGTCAGGTCGATATATAGTTTTTTGCCTGTCCGTATGCACGAAACAATAAAAACTAAGGACTCCACCCTGCTTAACTTTTTACCATAGCTCGGAGCAAGACACCCAAACTTTGCTATATAGAGTCTCGTATTCACAGATCAAGAATATTTATTTATTTGAATACCTCTTTCCATTCTTCATAGGCATTGGGCTTGAATGCCAAGTTTATATATACTTATATATATATGAATACCCAATCTGTTCGAAGCATTATGTGGAGCTAAGTAAAGCAGGGCCATAGCTTTTGGTGTGTGTCCAAATGGAAGTGAGAATATTTGAAACAGTAGCTCAACGATGAGCCTAGGGTATCTTCTAGTCGAGCATTTCCGACTAGAGTGCTAATACTTGTGTTTTGGCGGCGACCCACAAAATTCAAAAGTAAGCTAAAAACCAAAGCGTCGTTTATTGGGCAACTGTAATAAATTATCGAAAAACACGAAATGCGCACTAAAATATGGCCAGGAACAGTAACAACAATAACAACACCAACAAAAATCCAGTTGTTGTCTATTAAAAAAAAAGGGGCGATTTGTGCCAAAAATTCAAAGCTTAAGATTAGCATCGGACCGAAAATGAAATCATGCAAAAAAAAATTTCCTAAAAAAAAAAACAAGCGGCAGCAGCATCGATGAGCCAAGCTGAGGTGCGGGCCGGGAGCTGAAACTAGCGTGGATTCGAAACAGGTTCACACGCTACCAAGAATCCCAATGAGATCCCGAAACACATACACACACACACAGTTCAGTACGTTGATGAGCGCGCAGGGGGGGCGCAGGAAGTGTAACTGAATCAGCCCTTTTACGGGTTAAGGCACTGAAACTTTGAATCTACCTGTGCGTGTGTATCTGTGAGATACATTTCGTTTAATTCTCTCTTTTGCTTTTTTTTTGCTGTTTTCTGTGTGTGTGTGCAGCAGCAACAAGTGAATGACAGGATAATCGTCCTGTGTACCTGTTTGCCTGTTTGTTTGCCTGCTGCCTGCGGTCTTTTGATATATATTTTTTGCTGTTTTCTGTTTTGTTTTTGGCATGTGAACAACTCGCATAAAATCTCTTAATGTTTGCATTCTTATGCCGCTGTCGTCTCGTTTGATGCGTGATCTTGTTGATTATGCTGATGGCTGTGATCTGTCTCAGAGTTCCCAGTTTCTCATGCCCCCAGCAGGTTCCATTCACCGAGTCAGTTCAGTGGCATTTTCGACAGTACAAATTTCTCGTTTACCATTTATTTGAATACCCTGTACCCGAACCAAACGGGTAAAATGGATCTGATAACTTTGTGCGAAAATATGTATGCAGGCAAGAGGATCTCAAAAATGTTATCTATTTTTCATCGGAAAGACAAACAAAGTCTATAGAGCGCCTAAATCTAGGAACCTGTAATTTTAAATACATATCGATGTTTTGATTGCCATGATTCGAAAGCAAGCCCAAAGAAATCATCTCGAATACTATATAGAAGTTAATAATACCTTGCTCTTTGTGTCCTCCCATCTCCTACAAACTTGTCACGACAGCCGGGCGCTGAGTACAGGGTATTTTTTAGTCGGGCACATTCAACTCGTCTTCTTTATCAGTTTTTATTTTCAATTTTTTGGTTTTTCTTCTTTTTGGCTCATTGCTTTTGTATGCAAGAGTGTGAAATTTTTGCTTGTTGTTTGCTTCATGGAAATTGCCTATGCCTCGGAATTTGTGGGAACAAGTGCAGCGCACGGCACACACACATTCGAGGATGTTACGTGCCCTTTCTGTACGATTGCCAAGAGAACACCCGCAGGCGAGAGCGTGTGAATTTCGCACTGTATGATTTTATTTTTCCCTTATATACATTTTGTACATTTTTGCATTTCCAAGTATAGTTAGTGATTGGAAACTGCATTTATATAATAAAGCGAAGATAGTTAAGCATAGTTAGATTACGTTAAAAAAAATTATATAATTGGAAACGTTCGCTTGTCATACATACATATGTAGGTATATTTTCTTGTGACTAAACAAGATATGCAAATGTTGTCTTATGCACGTAGATTAATGGAATTACGATATGAACCATATTGAAATATCTTCTTTGATATGCAGAAATATTGATTATAATTATGTATTTAATTAATTATAATATGTTTGCCTGTTTGTCCCTCCGCCTGTATGTATGGACACGTATTCCCATATCTCGCGCAGTTTCAGGTTGTTTTAAATAATTGATAACTTTCCCGATTGCAAATTATAAATATCAATATCGAAACTATGTTTATGAAGCATGTCACAGAACTTATAAGAGCTAGAGACAGTCGAACACTCCTATAATTTATTATTTGCTTTAAATAGATATGTCCAATGTTAGAGCATCATTCAAGTCTAAAAACATGCACCATTTGATTAACAATCTTTCTGTTTGTTTTGCTAGCCTTAAGCTTATATTTAACTATATTTAATATCTATATTTTGTAACTGCTGGAAATAACCAAGTCCCTGAGTGGACATCCCTATTGATTATAAACCAGTTATATATGTAGTCCAACTTATCTCTCTGCCTGACAGTTTTGACCATATGGCCAAGGTAAATCTCCTTGCACACTTCGTGCTCCATTTAATTAAAATTCCAGCAACCTGCTCAGGTTTATGTGTGTTTATGTGCCCTAAAGTGCTGTCACCTTAACTCGCACGCATCATGATTTATAATCCTGCAGCAAACAAAATTAAATAATAAAACCGAAAGAAAAAAAAAATACACACAATCTGTAACAAAATGCGCCACGTACAGACGCTTCTCATATTGGAGGAACATCGGGCTGCGCATGCGCAATAAATTCGGTTTTTATGACACCTGACAAAATACGCAGCAGCCGATGCTAAAGTTGCCGCTGGAGTTGGTGGAGTTGATGTTGCGGCCGCTTCAGTGGAAAATTGTTTAATGACTAATGGCAGTCGCCAGTGGTTGGGCTGGGGTTGAGGCTGGGGTTGGGGTATATATGCACACACACACATGTATGCATGTGTATGGGACGCCTTCTGCCGTTCGTTTATTGCCCTGTGTCTATTGAAGATTAATTTCATTTACACAACTTCATCGCCTTGGCCGGGCTTAACACTTTGTTGCCGCTGTTGCCGGCTGCTGCTGCTGCTGCTGCTGCTGTTGCGTTTTGAAGTTAATAAAGCCATAAATATTGTCTTTGGGGGCTGTGCACGGATTTTGGTTTCGCTGTAAGACGCCGTAATACGCAACAGTCGGAGCAACAGCAGCTACAACAACAGCAGCGTGTCTGGAGCGGCACAAATCGTTACGTGTCGATAGTTTTTTATGGCTCCTTTGTGAGTGCCTAGTGGTGGCCAGCGACCAGTCGCGACTAGGCGGAGCATATGCCGCAGATTAGAAACGGAGCTGATATTTTATGAGGAAGCAAATTGCATCAGCAAGTGAAACTTAGCATGTCCATGGGAGGAGCTTAATTTTATTAACTAACGAAAATGAACTTTTCAAAGCACTGAAAAATTAATTTAAACGCGTAAAAGCAAAATATACCACTAAACTCTACGACTAATTATACTATCATTTTATAGAACCCAATCGAATACAATTGAATATTGTATATTCTGAATCACCAGGCTTATTCTAAGGAATATTTATTTTCGACTCATTACAAGTTGTTGGAAAAAATCCCCCGTTATTCACGTTGCACGAAATGAAGCACAATGTGTGGCAAGTTTGTGCTGTAAATAGCTTTCGACAAATTGAAACGCTTTCAGATAGTTCAGTCAATGCCTGTGTAAGCAGAAAAATATGTAAATAGACGACAGGAAAGATGTTTTCATATGCCTAATGGGCACCTTATCGGGCCACAAGTGTGTAAACATGAGCAACAGATAAAATGGGAGACGAGCAGCAATCAATATACACAATTCCCGTAAGGTTTATCCGGGCCAAGGCAAACAAATGAACACATGAGCATATGAAAAGGTGCTTCACAGTTTTATAGCCAAGCGATCGGAGTATTGGCACAGCTGCTACTTTATAAAGACTTCGGTGATCGGGACAGAGCACAGACCAGGCCAGAGCAGGGCAGAACAGGCGACGACCTTATGCAAAAAAGGTGCAACATTTTCCAAATACAAAAGCAACTCTTTGTTGTTGCTCTTATACAAATACTCAGATATCATAATACACAAACACACACACACATTGCGAACGAGGTGCGCCCTAACGGAACATTGTCGAGTGCTTGGGCTTGGGGTGTATCAATGGTTGTCTGTGTGTGTGTGTGTGTGTGTGTGTGTTGGCATTTGGCTTCCTGCCCAACGTAGAGTTGTGCTATGCAAATACACCTTGCATACTAGCGAGTCGCCTCCTTCCGGCCGGAAAAGTGATCTATACTCAAGTGCCGATGGTTCAGTTGGGGGTGGTTTCAACACAAGGGGGCATGTTGAGTGTGGTTCGAACTTTTCCTGTCTACCTGTCAAGTTAACGCCTGACGGCGCAAGCGCCCGATAAGTGGGCAAGCGAGCGTCGAGCAGCTGGGAGAGGGTCCTTAAAAAGGGATACGATACATGCATATGCAGGAGCTAAGCCTGCAACAGGGCTAGGGGTCTGGCATAGGGGTGGATAGCTTTGCCGACAGGTGTGTCAAAAAAATATAATAAAAATAGACGCACTCGAAATTTGTTTAGACATCAACTGAATGATTATCTAACAACAGAACTATTCAGACTGCCTAAAAAGTACAGTTTTCATAAGACCTGCATTGTAATATTGTATAGAAAAAAAAAAAAAAACGTTATAATAAGTATGCTACATAATATGATAGGGAGGAACTAGTCATCATACAAAAAGACACTTGAAGTAGAAAAAATGTTCACATCCTTTATCTCACATAGGGAGTTCTACGATTTCGTAAAAATTCAAATTATGTACTGAAATTGTTGAGCTCTGTTCTTTTAAAAATAACTCGCTTAAGAAATATCTATAAAATACATTTTTGATGAATCTTAGCTGTTATTTAAGCGTAGTCACAATCAATTTCTAAAGACGATAAATAATATATTATTATCATTTCAAGTATAGGACTAGTTATAGGTCTAGCGTCAAGTATAGCTCAGACAACCATAGAGCCATACATCGAGCATTTGTTCAATTTTATACCAAGCTTCTTATTTTTATAGACTATAATTTCTGATAATCTAATTGTGTTGGGGCCCAGCTCTATTTTGAAACCCACTACAGAACTGCGTAAAGCATTTCCAATTAGATATGTAGAATGGTCACTCGTAACCCAATACAAAATGCCATCTATTACACGAAAATTAATGCTACTACAATTGGTGTCCACAGCACGAACCGCACGCATGCCCGTCCAATGGCTACGTGAGCGCCCAATTTCGAAGTGAGACTTGGCGCACGGCTTCAATTGAAGTTCAATTGGAGACGCATAGATGATTGTGTCGCCCTAAGCCGCGCTTTGATTTTATTGCCAGCACTTAACATAATGAGCGGCACGATAAGATCACGTTTCCTCCTCCAAAGCGACGACGCCGACAGTTGGCGACTAGCGCATGCGCATATGCTTCCTGTCTGGGTTAGCGTTGCTGGCCGGATATTCCTTTAAGTACTCCTCCGCATTGTCGGCGTCGTCGTTGTCGTTGTCGTTGCCGTCGTCCCCGTCGTCTGCGTCTGCAATCAGTGCACAAAAGTTCAAAGTGCATGGGTAGAATAAATGAATTTTCATGGAGCTCCATTGAAATGCCAAGTGCAGCAGCAATGGCAGCAGTAGCAGCAACAGCAGCAGCAGCTGATTGAACAAAGGACACACCACCTGTTTCCTTGGGCTTTTGTTCTGATTTATTTGAAAGGAAGTTCATTGAACTGTCTGAATATGGCTGTAATTGGAATCGTAACGCGCGTGTGTGCCAAGCAGCCCAGAGGCACGTCTAATTCCCTCCTAATATCTTATTCTTACTGCCTCTGCCCGTCCGCTCGCTCTACCATTTGTACGTCAAATAGGCATCGTAGAGCAGCTTGGACTTGTTGTAGCGCTTCTCCTCCTCCATGAACTGTATTATATCCTTCACGTTCATATGCTTGATGCGTATGATAAACGAACGTTGTGGCGGCTGAGCGGCTCCAGATGTTAGCTGACCTCCAGCACCACCAGGACCGATTGGTTTCCGTGCGCCCAACGCCATGAGGGCCGTACTATTGGTCGACTCCAGACGCATTTCGTTTTCACCCGAGTTGTTGGTGCGATTGCGTTGCAGCTTCATCCAGCGCCTGTAATTGGAATAGATATTATCATATAAAAATAAACCCCATCTATATCTAGACTACCTGCGATGCCCGTAGGCGGAATCGTCATCCGAACAGCCATAGTCGGCCACCTCGCGATCGTTGAGAAACATCATTGTGGTGCGCATATTATGCTGCACCACGCAACGCGGATCGTTATAGAGATTGTTGCCAGAGCGATGTTCGCATAGCTCGATGACGGTCCGCACTAGGTACTTCATGTACGTCTCCACGGCTGACAGTAGCGCATCCACGAGCTCGTCCTTGAAATCTTTAGAAATGCCTTCTAGAATGCAATACTTGAGCAGCGTCTTTTCAATAACCTTTGGCTCAAAGAACGATGGACGTGGCATGTCCGAAAATTTGGGTCCCACAATTGCCTTCTTGCCCGAGCCTTGCCTTTGGTCATCGCTGACGTCGGGCACAATGAGATGCTCAATGATGAGCAGCCTGCCAGCGTAGGGCTGCATGGGCACTTCAATGGGATAGCTGGACATGTTCCGCCCCGACAAATATCTGGCAAAAAGAAACACAATAAGTTATAAGTTCCACACAGCAGCTGCCCAGAGCAAAGCTATGCCCATGGCCCCTTGGCCATGGCACGCGTCTGCACCTTGACTATGTTCAAGTGCATAATAGAAGGTAACATATGCCAGCATGATCCTTACCGGTCGAGTGCACGATCAGTGACCGCAACACTGCCCACTCGCGCAACAGCACTTGTTCCTCTCCAGTGCACTGTGCACTCAACCTGCCCACACATCTGCAACAGGAGCGAGGACATGTTATGCAAAGTGCACAGGAATGCGACAGGAAGGTGGTTGGTGCTGGTGCTGGTGCTGGTGCTAGTGACTGGAGTTTCTGGCGTGCTGCCGGCACGAGCGACTAATTATTCAAATTGTGAGCATGATGGAATGCTAGAACTAGGACAAACGACCCACCGATCGACCAACCGGTCGGGGTAAGCGGATATTAAACAACGGCGCGCGACACTCGTCTGTCGCACGTCGCACGACGCAAGTCTCAGGTCTCGCCTGTCCCGCACATTTCCGCGCACCACTGACTTTCGGTGCCCAAAAGGACGGCCCAGTCCAGTCGAGTCGTGGCCGAATCTATGAGGGTGCTTGGGCGCATATTAAGCCAGGCATTACCTGTGCTCGCCTGTGTTTTGACATGTTGTTACCCCTAGCTAGAAATTTATTAGAAATTCTGGTCAAGGTGCCACCGGAGCCGACGGCTCATGTGTTTCGCCTTTGTCGCTAATGTTGCCGCCGTCTGTTGCCCGGACGAGTCGCTCTGCTCCCGAACAGGTTCATTACGCGTGCCGTCGCAGTGCCAGCTACGAGGCGTTGACCTAATTATGCATTTTCTTTTTTAATTACTATTATTTTATAAGTTTTCTGTGCGTTGGGCCGACTTACATGAGGGTAGCTCCGGGTTACTTACCCAAGTTCTTCGCCTATGCAAGGTGCGCTGTCTTATTCTTATTTTATGGTTGTTGTGCATAAATTCACAATAGTAAGTTTTAAAAAAATATCACCTCTTTGTTTCTAATCCCTAAAAAACTGTATAAAACTTTATTTGCAAAGCAATTTCCCTCTGACTCTAGCTTTTGGCATTTTTCAACACTACATTGTAATAGTTTTTTCTAACATTTGATCAGTTAACTGAACCGTCTCGTACCTTCAGCTGCCGTTATGTTCAGATCGGATAGCTGCATATACCTTACTGCCACAGTTTGGTAAAAAACTATGGTCTTCTATGCAAAAATTGATACTATGTTAACAATCGGTTGGCCATTTGTTTATGAGAGTATAAATCTTCATTCTCTTGTTTTGATAATAATTTCAATGATTAATTTTAAAAGAAGGCCGGTGTTTGTTAATTTTAGCAATAAGCTTTTCTTATTTATTTTAAATGAGTTTTTATCAGTCAGTTTTATCACTCATCGATTATCGCTACTCTAACGTACGGGCCCGGCATTTTGCAGCACTGCCTTAAGCAACACACAACACTAAAATTTGAATAACGATAACTCAGTAAATAGTCACTGCATCAATCGTAACGCTAACGGTCCATATTCAAGCCAGCGTTTAGAAATGCAGATTGGCAATTCGAATTGCAATGCTGCAGCTTGCATAATCCAGCGGGAGGCAGCGGTGGGTAGCGGGAGGAGACGACGACGGCGACTCGGGTAAAGGAGCAGTAGCGGCTGGGGCTGCAGTTGGATCAGCACATAAACTAAGCTAACAATTCAACTAAAATGCCAACTAGATAATAAAAAATAAAATCGAAGAAGAAGCAGCAGCTCAGGGAGAAGCAGCAGCAGCAGCAGCAGGAATAGAGTCTAGCTGATCGACAAACAGTGCAGATGGCAAATGGAAATAAAAATGCGAACACACGAATGCCGAAGTCACTTGAAGGCACCCAAAACTGACTGCCAGACAGCCTGACATGGCTGGAGTCGGAGTCAGTTGGCGACCACCCACACGCTGTTTGCAGTGCATCCTCGCCGCCTGCGCAGTGTCAAATAGACAACAACAACAACAACAACAACAACAGGCTGAGTGTTGCGTGGAGCGCGGGCGTTGCTGGACAGACAGACAGAGAGACCGACGGATAGCCCAGCGAGTTGTTGTGGGCATATTCCAGCGAATAAATATTATCATATGGAAATTTCTTTTAGAGCAATTACGAATACTGCCAAAGCCCATGTCCCCATGGCAAGGTGACCCAGCAAACGTCAAACTTTTCTGCGCACAGGAAATCGAAATCGCAACAAGTTGACGTTGCCCCCAAACGTTGGCCACACGTTGACGATGATGTAGCACCGCCGTCGACGGCGGCTTGAGAATGGGACGCTGCGGCCCATTCATAGATACCCAGCATGTGGCAGTTGTAGAAAGTTGAAGGCAACATGGAGTGCAACGACAGCCGAGCACAGGTCGTACACACACACACATACACACATAACAATTGGAATCGCCTCCATTGGCAATCGTTGCGCTTTGCGTACCTGTCGCTTGTTGGCTTTAGCTGCGATTCGCGGGGCTCGAGGTCTGCGTTTTGGGCGCAGCAAACGAAATTGCCAATTGTTGCACGTTTAGTGGCGGTGGCAGCTACTGTTTTATTTTATTTTTTTTTTTTTTTTGTTGCTGCCACACACCTTGCAGCAGTTGAAACGGAAGCAACAAGCCAAAAGCCACTGTTTGCTATACATACAAACCCACACACATATATTATACCCTTTATACCCTACAATCTAGAGTTGGGCATGATAACAGGCAGCTTTTACAATTAGACATAATAGATAGAGGTATCTATCATTAAGGTTAACAAGTATACTAGTGGGAAAATCATGAATTTGATTTGAATTAAACCGAATTTCAAAAATATTGCAAGTCAATGTCGGATTCCAAAAATGCTTTCGTGAGTCGAAAAGGCCAGGTTCACAAACCCATGACAATAATGACCATGATATAAACGCTATATATATAAATATCAGTGTACTGGCCTAACTAAGTTAGATCTAGCAAATATGGCACATCGCTTACAGACTAATTTATATTTAATGCTAATTTGACCAGCCACAGCTTAGTTTGGGAAAGATAGAGTATTTGGTATTCGAGCAGTCTCAGCAGACGCCCTCCTACTTGTTGTTGTTATTGTTGTTGCCACCTCAGCAAGAGTTTTAAGAAATTTTAATATGGGGGCCTTTAACTGCACTGTTGCATCTTGTGGGTGTGGCTGATTGGGCGAAATGGATGAGTCTGAGCCTGGGCTGGCCGCAATGATCAATCTTTGACGTGAAACGTTTATTGCGGATTCAGGCTGACGTTGTTAGCTAAAATGTTGATTATTATTATGATGATGATGATGATGATGATGTGGATGTGGATGTGGATGGGGATGTGGTTGTGGACGTTGAGGACGTGTGAACGCCGTTGCTGTCTTGCTGAAGATTTTGATTGCAGCCAACGGTCGGTTGCCCTCGGTGCCAGTTGCATTGGCTACTGGTTTTGAGCCGCCACTTAAGTGGGCGTGGCGGCATTTGAAAATGTTAGCTTGATATGCTGCCTGCTGGCCTTGTTGGCTTGCCCCAAATCGCCTGCTCCGATTTAAATATGAAAGGAAACGATTCATTTTGCCCATGGAAATGGCTGACAGGCCTCGGTAATGTTTCAATTTCAGCCAGCCTCGGTTAGTTATTAAATTCAATGTGAAGGCTGACAAAAAGGAATACGAAATTCACCTGAAGAGCACCTACAAAAAAACACACAACTTGACGTGTGTCTAGATCTTCAAATGCACACAAGCCCTTGGCACGGCAGCGGAAGTGAAAATGAGACGGCTTGCAAAAGGAGACAAATGAGAAAACACCAACAATTTTATTGTTTTTGCCACTTCTAATTTATTTTTACAGCATCGCATTTCCGTTTGCTTCTCGGAAGACAATTCGGCATTGTTCCAACACAATTGGCAACAGGAACTATTTTCTTTCCATATTCTAACAATTAGGCATTATAATTTTGTTACAATGTGCAGAAGGCAGCGGATTGTTCAGGGCGACGAACCAGACAGGATATGCTCTCATTCTTTAGATGAACTGGTCAGATACAAGTATTCTTTTGAAAATGGACATAAAAAGGATACAGTGTTTCTGTGTGGAAATCTGTGTAACTAGCTGAAGGATGTTTCGTTGATCTCATGAAATATATTAGTATGTTCTTGACGAGTCGGTCTAGTCGGTCGAGTCGGTCGATATCTAACCAAATCGATATCTCACCAAATTTACTATATAAACTCTGGCACTTCCAATTTTTCCCTTTTATATATATTTTGATTAAATTTTTAATTGGTTGATATTAAAATGGCTACCAGGTTATCAATTTATTCCACGAAATCGACAAAAATTGACTCCTAATATCAATAGACACGCTAAATAAAATATATATATATATACATATATGCTCAGGCACTTCAAGATTTACTTTTTATTTGTTGACATAATCAAACATTCAATTGGCTTAAAAATGTTTATAATTAATCATTATATATATCATTATCTATCCATAATTTCGTATAATATTAATATAATTATTATGTTCTTTCATTGCAGCAACTCAACAAGTAGCAACACATTATAAATACATAAAAAAACAACGAACCGCAGCAGGTTAGTGCTTGGTCAAAACAGCTCCCAGTCGAAGACGCCATCGGCAACGATAGGATGCACATTGACGACACGTTGCCAAGAAAATTACTCGTATTAAATGAAGCAGCAGAGAATTTCTTTATAAACATGACGCGCGTCGCTCGATGGCACCATAAACCGGACGATAACCCGAGTGCGCCTGCGCCCCACGCTGACCCCCAGGGCCCCGGAGACCTGTAGCCCCCAAAAAAATATCATATGCAAAATGGGCAAGGCGGACAAACTTAATAGCTGTTAGGCTGCAGTCGGGCACTGGGCCCCCAGCCGGAGACAAGCAGACCACAGAAGAAAAAAAAAAATAAACAAAAAGTGCAACACGCCGCCGGCGGCGTGCATGGCCTGTGGTTGCACGGATGTGTTGGATGCACGCCCCCCACATGCACAAGGGAGCGCATACCACGTCTCCGTCAGAGAGTCGAAGCTGCAATCTTCTTCTTCAGAGCGCTCGCTCGTGTGTCGTCAACCTGTAAAATGTATAACGACAACATTAAGCTCGTGCCACCAGCTGAAGTTTAATGGTTGGGGCACTTACCGCTGTGGCGACTTGTCGACTGTGCCAATGTTGCAACATCATCTACACAACGGTACACAACTTCGCTGCGCGGCAGGTTCATGCCAGTTCAGGCACGCCGGCAACGGTTGATCTGATTCAAAAAGGGAGGCACAACACTCGCATGTGTGTGTGTCGCTTTTCATACCCTTTTGGAGAGTATTACAACATTGACACGAAATGTGTAACGCCAATCAGGTAAGGTATTCAATCCCATATAATAATATTTTTATATTATATATTAAGCCATTATATATTATATATTATATATTATATATTAGCTCTCATATGATAATTCGAAAATTCTTCTATACAACTTTGCTTTTGTCTTAAAATATTCTCACAAATCTTGGCATTTACAAGTTCCACATGATTCCTCACTTATGAACATAACCCCATCACTATAGAACTTACCATATCAAATAGGTTTATAAGGAAATTTATTGAAAACTGATTTTATAGAATGAAATCTGGGCAATTACAAGTTTCACTTTTAATTTCGTAACAATTTAGATTACTATATATGGCTTATATGGGAACAATTGGTTGGAAGTAAAGTTTTGGGTACTAAAACCCTTCCAAGTCACGTGAATATTTACAAGGGTATTTGATATTCGACGTAGCCGATCATAGAAGCTCTTTCTTGTTATTCTTTTTTTGTGAAATGTAATAAAATTTTAATATTATAATTTTTAATGTTAGTTTTTTGACCGCTATGAAGCTGGTTTCGTGGTTGTAGGTCGCCTCGTGCTTTACCAACCTGTTCCCAAGCTGTCGTCGGTCGCTCCTAAGTAGCTCAGCTGTATTCAGTTTTGTTTCCAAATCACGGCCAGGTGCGGCGCACGCAGCCGCCTGGCTCGTCTCCAGAAAAGGATCTCCATTTCTCGCATTGCATTCAAGCGAAAATGCGGCAGGCAGACAGCCACTCAATGGGCTCAATGGAGGCTGCCGCATTGTTATTGCTGCTCCTGCTGCTGCGCTGGGGCAGATGCGGCAACGAGGCAAAATTAGTGCTCAACACTCATGGATGCATTATCCTGGAACGTTGATTTATAGACGCGCCGGCGCAAGCGCGCGCGTTCTTTCTTTTCAATTATTTTGAGCTACCGATCCGTTGCCCCGTCATGTTTTGTTTGGTGTGTGCACACACACACACACGCATTTAACTTTATTTATTCAAATGCGCCTGAAATGCATGCAACGAGTGCGGACACTAATGAAAATCCTGGTTCCCGAATTGCTTTAGCCTGTGAAAACATCTGCGCGTGCGCCTAAAGTGCAGCGAGTTGTCAGTGTCTGGATTTATGAGTGGTGTCTGAATATGAAAATGCGTTGGTCCTCTTGTTGAGAGAATGCTATGAAAATTATACGAAATTGAAGGGAAATCAATTACAATTTCTGTAGTTGAAAACAAATTATCGAGACTCTTACAGAATTAGATTCGCATACCTAAAACTGAGAACATTTAAATTTTATAGCCAAGATAATGTAGAGAATACGAAGGGAATTTTTAATTGTAAAATGAATACCATTGTGTGTACCTCGATTCTTTTTAACCGGGAACATATGTTATCTGAAATTCTTTTAATTGCACTGAATTTTAACTGAATATGTCTAGCTCTATGCAAAAGTACATTTCAATCTCTTCGAACTTATCTTCACTCGTATTCGTTCGATTTTTCAAAGCAAGGACTTGAATACTTTTCAGATATTATAGAGCTCAAGGCAATAGTCAAGGTGTTGTTGGCCCAGTTCACGGAACATCACAATGCTCCAATTACCATCCAAGTGTCTCGTGGCTTGCTGCTTTGAATCCGTGACAGTTAGTATCGTAGAGAATTTCCAAATAACTGTAATTAAAATAAAAATAACTGTGGTTCTTAAGATTAAAATTAAGTAAACCATTAAGATGTCATGCAAAGACCGCCCACATAGCAAATAAACAGCGCTAGCTCGCCCGGCGAGGTTTCATTCAACATGGACTGACTTTACAGACGCTTCACCTACAGACACACATACACCCATATATGTACAATCATCAAACTGATGGACATGATTAGAGGCTTAACATCAAAATGAAAAGAGAAAAGCGCGACCTTTGGCGCCTCGCAGCGGTGCAACAAGCCCCTAAAAAGTCAGATGCATGAGGTATAATTGATGAGCTTTTAGCATTTAACCAAAAAAAAAAAAAAACGTAAAATTAAAATGAACAACAAGCCAAATACCCTTGAATACAGTTTCCATAAAAATGCTTTTCAATATGGTCTTTGCCTTAATTATTGTTTTTTAAGGAGCAATTTTAATTGAGGAGAATAGTCAAGTCTGTAATTGATGAATTTGGTCGAAATATCTGGGCAATCCAAAATGTTTTCATCTCCGAGGAAAGAATATAAATATTTTACGAGATCGGCGATTTCTCTTGCTCGGTGTTACATATTTCATGACGGAATAATAATACCCTCTGCAAGGGTATAATAACTCGTGAAAGACGACGGATTGACGGGTGCAACTAACGCACTTCATAAAGCACAGCCCGGCACAGGGAAAGAAGAGGGAGAAAGCGAGGGTAAAGGTGTTAAAGGCAGCCGAGTTCGGGGCCACAAAATGATTAATCATTTGGCAGGTGCGCTTAGCCCAAAGAGTTGCAGCACACACAACAAACAACAAACGACAAGAGCCGAGAAGAAAGAAACGGTACTCGAGAAGGGTTTTCTTTAACGAGAAACTATTTAACTTAATTTCAACGGTTTGCATTTTGGGTTAAATTGTCAAGTGGACGCTGCGAAAGGTGCGGCTGTGGCGGCAGCACAAAGGCTCAGAGCTGGCCAAAAAGGATTGCCTTTATTTGGACTGCCTGTGTGCCACACCCACACACAAAAGGTGTGTGCGGCGTGTGTGAGGCGTGGCCAGGACTCAAGCCCGTGTCTGTGCCTGTGTCTGGCCTGTCTCTGAGCTCAATCAAGTAGGCTGGCCATCATTATGTAATTTGACGAAAAGTAAACGAGAAACAGTTCAACGTTTTACGTAGAAAATCAAAGCGTTGCCTAATGAAGGGTTAAGCATGGCTCGGGTTTGCAGCTTGAGCTCATTTCGAAGCCGTTTTTAATGGGCCTCTTACGATCTTTTTATGCTTTATTTTCATCAAGATTTATGACAATTAATAATAGGTATAGACCATTATGTTGCGATGCTCAGCCACTTCCGCTCCCAATCAATTAAAAAAATCTCCAACTCCCTCGCTGCCTCTTCACTGAATTATGACAAAATATATATATACTAATATATATAAGCAAGATTTATGTTGACAGTTCGCTCTAACAGACTACGGCATAACAGACCACCTTGCCGGGGCACACTGTACATGACGCAATCAAGGCAAGCACCTTGCCAAAAATGAAAAAGGACGGTGCGAGGCCTAAGCCCGAGCCCAAGCCAGGCAGCTGGCTGGCATATCTCTGCCTGCCCCTAGATTTCTAATAGCATCTTCATCTCTTCAGATTTGTCAGCTGCCTCGCTGCCCGCTTTTGTGCGCACTTCTTTTTGTCTTTTTTGCGAATAATAGCGTTAGGCATCGGTGTCCTAGGCACAGGTTCCACTCCTGACTTCAGAGTCCTGTGTGGCATTCGACGTGCACAAAAAAATTGTGGGAAGACGCTCATCACCTGTCCTTGTGCCAAAGGCAAAACTCTGCTTCTATTTTGCTTTAATACTCTTTTTTTTTTTGCCATGTTGTCCTTTGTTTAAGGATTTAGTGTTTGATCCAGTAGGTAAGTCGACCTGCAGCCAAAAATGTTTTCAGTTATTGTATTGGCATGTGCCTTACGATATGAGGGTAGATTACAAATTGGATGCCGGAGCGAACGAGCCGAAGAGCGCGCATCACGGCCTGTCGAAAGAGAATCACAGTTTAAAATTGCGCACTGAACTGCTCTTATCTCAAGTACCTCTTGTAAATGCCCAATACAAAGCACTCCAGAGTTTCCATTAAGATTTACTGCATAAAACTATTTGTCCTGATTGATGATCAACAAGCACAGCCCAAGCCGTAGGAGCTAGGAATTAGATTTCTGACTGTAAGATAAGGTTTTGGAAAATTCCATCTGCACCTGTGAAAAATTTTGTGAAAATCAGCTCAAATTGAGTCATGTTGAAACTCGATTAATCTTTTCGAAAACCAACTCACCTGGGAGGAAAATGGGAGTTGTGTAGACGATTTACCGATTGTCCAAGATCCACTTAAATAAGTGGAAAAGCAGTCTACATTTAAAGGAAAAGTCGCCGTCCAAAGCTGATTACATTATGTTTTTCATTTTTAAGCATTTTCATATAAGGCACTTTTACTTATCAGTACAAAAATGCTTTTGGCACCCAACCAAATCGCTTAAACAAAAAAGGATAACCCGTGGGATAAACAGTCAAAGTATCAAACAAAAATATTGTATATATTTTATTATCTTGTTATCAACCTTTCCTAAATGCAAATACAAACAAAAAGCGCAGACACTTGTTAAGCGTTTGCCAAGTTGTTGGTAAATACATGAACTATGAACAAATATCGGCTCGGCCCGTGGGTCGAGGTTTTTGAGAAACCACATACAGATAAATGAAATGTCATTTGGACACGCACATCACGTTTAGCACCTGAATTTATTTGTGTTTGCCAGCGGCTGCTGCCGTCCAGGCTGGAATTCACATACGACAACGTTGTGATCGTGATTTTAGATGACATGAGCATATTTACTACAAAATGGGTTTATTTGTATGGTTAATTGTTGGCCAAGATGCGGGGCAGGTGCCAAGTGGACAGCTGATAAGCTGTGCCAGATAAGACAGGGCTTGGCTTAAGATTTGAACCTAGGCCGGACCACACCTGTCGGTCTCTCACGGTGCGTTACTCCTTTGAGTGCTGACTTGTTCCTCGGCCCGCTGCACCGCAGGACCACGTCGTTAGAAAGCCATACAACTCAGTTTAGCATTGTCCTTTGTCTTTGAACAAACGAAACGCTTGGCAGGCGTCTTACCCTCGCGCTGCGTGCTCTATTTCCTTTCCATTTTGCACACTCCCTAATGAAATCGCGCTTTGTTTCCTTGCGGCCTCCTCGTGTTTGTGCCAGTAGCAGTAGGTGGTGCATTAGCGTTGCCTGTGCCCGCCTTCTGGCATCAGGTCGTCTGCCCCGAAATGAGTCTTCAACTGGCCCAGCCATCTGGTGCTCACAGCTGGCAGCCAATCCGTCTAGTTGAGTTGAATGTATATGTTGATATATATAGAAAACAAAAATTATGATCTTAATTTGAACAAGACTTGGCAATTCTATCGATCACACGGCTGTAACCGGTTAAAAGAAATTGTTTAATATAAAAATAGTCTAAGGAAAATCCAGCCTCAAAGCATAAAAAACTCGAGACCATTTTTGAACACGAATCGAAATTGAAAGACAGGTATCTGGGTCGAAGCATGACAATTCAGCCCTGAACATACGTGTAGATCAGAAAATTGTCAGAAGCATCACTCTGTTTGCCCAGCTGAGATCAAGCAACATCTTCATTAGAGCCCAGCCTAATCGGCACGCACAATTCAATGAGCATCGATCATTATGCGGAAAGTAGGTGTACCCAGGCATCTTCTCATCCTTGTACATGTACGCCCGTTGCCGCTGCTGCCGTGTCCCATTGTACGCAAATCTGCACCAAATTTATGCAAATTGAAATTCCATAGCAAACACCTGGCCTGGCTTGCCAAACACACACATGAGCACACACACACGCACACCCAGATAATACGTGCAACAATTGTTTCAATGGCAGCCAGGAATGATGAATGTGGCAAAGATTCCATTCGCCGTCGCCGGCTGATTACACCAGCTACGGCAGACAACTTGGCGCGCCGCACAAAAGTGTAGCAAATCCTCAAGAGCGCCTGGGCGCACGGAGCAGCCCGGCTGGCAAGGTGTCAATTCTGGGAAATCTGCTCAGCGTGCGCGGGCCCAGCGATGCACAAACAATACACAACGCAGCGGGAGGCTCTGGTCAAGCAGAAAAGGCAACAAAATTGTTATGGTGACAATGACAATGCACTGGCCATGGCCAAGGCGCACAATAAGCAGCAGCAACAGCAAGAGTGGTCTAGTCGAAGGGATCCGACCAGGAGATACCCTGTACGCATCGTTTTGAAGACGGCCTCAGAAATTCAAACAATATTATATGCATACAGAAAATAGCACTCACCTTTGATTATTTACCCTTTTCCCATATTATGGGAAAATGCATTTTCAATAGCTTCGGTGTTTAAAGCCAGATCCTTGTCAAAATTGCGGAACGTAGAAGGACAGCCAAATATGTGTGTAACGAAAGCAGAAAAATTGAGGAACTAGGGTAAAGAGTAAAAATATTCTTAATCTGTGTATACCATAAGAAAAGATGGAAAATATATCGAAAATGTGGTTGGTAGACATGTTTTGCTTGTTGATGCTTCCGTCCTCTTACTATACATATATGCCCAAAACTAGAATACCCTTTACATTTTCAATGGGTACAGGGTATGGCAAGAGCAACACATAACGAAGCGCAGACAACATTATTGTCATCTCTCGACATCAATAGGTGCTAGCATTGGCATTGGAAACTAGTGCAGTGGGCTGTGGGAGAATCTTTGAACGCGCTCCAATTTAAAAAAAAAAATAAATAAAAAAGCTTTAGCTGGATGCTCTTCTTCTTTTGCTTTTGCAGCCGTCTGTTTGCTGCCCACAGGCAATTTGCATTCGCAGGCGTTTTTCCTTTGTATGCTGCACTGAAAAATCGCGTTGTTAGTGCCTGACTGAGCTCTTACAATTCCACGACATTATTTATTTATTTATTTTTTTTTTTTTTTTTTCGAAAATTTACATACCAAACATATGTAGCTGATTGCGCAAATTCAAGTGCAAAGAAAAATTTTAATGGCACGCTTCAGTGTTGTAAAACGCCAGCCCTTTGTTGTCGCGTTGATGAATTATCGCAATCAGTCAATAAAATAGGGCTATGGGAAACAGATTAGAATTTCCCACCCCCAATAATAAAGCTATCGATTATTTAAATCTAATTCAAATCTGTTAATAGCAGAAAAACAAATTGTATATAAATAAATTAATGCATATTTAGTGCTGCAAATCGCCATCCTTTTGTTATCGCATTGCCCACCCCAAAAGGATGTTATCGATTTTTTTTTCATAACTTTCAAATCTCTTTTTTAAAGAAAAGCAATGAAATGATACGTCCTCCATTTTGTTAAATTTATATAGTGTGAGAAAAGAACAATTTGTATTTTGATTAAAATTAAAATATTAAATGAAAACCCAACTGTGGGAACATTGTTGATTTCTCAGAATCGCATTCATAAGAGGCTTTTGTTTAACATCCTAAACAGAAAGCGTGTAAAATTTTGATATTTTAGCCATTTTATTTTGTCGAAAGTTTATTTGTTGCAACATGGAGCAACGAGTAACACCCATTATATGATCAGCTCTTAAGGTACTAATCCTATTTTGAGGCAGTGAAACAAAAATAATAAAACTTTTTTACGACAAGCTTTAAAAGAAGAAA
Source organism: Drosophila virilis (assembly GCF_030788295.1). Classification (NCBI taxonomy): domain Eukaryota; kingdom Metazoa; phylum Arthropoda; class Insecta; order Diptera; family Drosophilidae; genus Drosophila; species Drosophila virilis. The sequence goes on along the minus strand of NC_091546.1, from coordinate 11,150,186 downwards.
GAAAACGCGGCCAGGGACTTGCCACGTCTGTGTCTGGGCCAGAGCAGCAACAAATTATTAACGACATTTTAAATACAACGCCTTTTGCGACCGCTCGAGCTGAGCTCGAGAGCGAAAGGGGTCAAACACGGGTCTCAGCTCTGCTGTCTGGGAGTCAGCATGGCCCAATCGAGTCTTCCTTGCGGGCGGCGACACGAGAAACGAAGACGACGGCGACAAGCCAAGAGGCGACGCCTTTTAATGAGATTTGTCTGCTCCGAAATACATGAAAAACTCGTGTTTCTTATGCATTTAAGCGTTTTAAGGACACACAGGCAAAAACGAGAGACCAAAGCCACTTGCTGTTGGCCCTTACGAATGGGGCTCAACAAAACGGCAACGTGTGGCATTAACAAGTGTCTGGCAGAGACTGCAGAGTTGTGCTTTATATTTTATGCTCAGAGCAGGCAGTAAAAATTGAAAATTACTTTTGTAGCGGATCTTGAGGTTGGGGCCATTACATATCCAGGCCCTACCGCATTTGAAAGCTGAGGCAATAATTGCACAGTGAAAATTACAATCGAGTATTTTTATTGACTCTTCCTTGCGGCTGCGCAAAGATCTGCGTGCCATCCGCGAGCTCGATGAAAGTGCGTGTGGGTTATGGAGATCTTCAACTGGGCACTGGAGCATGTGCACCCGCGGCGTTTAGTTTCTGTTACTGTAGTTGCGAATGAAAGTTTTTAACCGTTCATCTTTTTTAGGATATTATGTTAAAGGAATACCCAAACATGACAGCCAAAATTGTTGCTAATAAATTGCTTAACTTAAAATGCCACCCAAATAATGGGACACAGTAAATAAATAAATGATGTACAGTGAGCAAAAAAAGTAAAGGTATAAGCTGTTTTTTGTGCTAACAATCAATAGAATTAGAACACGTTGGAAAATAAAACAATTACGAAAGGATGTTCCTCGGTACATCGAAAATGCAATAAACTTATCTAATTGGTGAATTTGGAAGATATGAAAATATATAGCTATTTAGGAAGAAAACAGAACCTTTTACTGTAGGCCGATTAAGCCAATATACGGCTTATATGTAAGAAGCTCTGTAAAATTAATAATTGGGGTGCTTGGTCTTTATCTTGAAAAGCAAATGTTTTTAAAGGAAAACCTAATTTTCGACCGATTGTTCCTATGGGAGTCATACGATTTATTGGGCTGGCTTATTAACCATCATTATTAATTGATTGATCCTCTTTTTGCTCCTGATGCATCGGCCGTACTAAGTTTTGTGTCAATTATTAGATTGCTCCTTCAAATTGCTCCTCAAATTGTCATTGGCAAGTTTTCGTTCATGATAGGTATTTCTGATTCAAGTTCCGGATATGGGCTCTTGGCTTAAGATCTGAAGATTGGGGGATAGCTATTCAACTCATTCATTCGCTTGTCCATTATTTGTATAAATTAATTTAATTAAACTTATATTTTAAACGAAATGTTTCTTTAAAAAGTGTAAATTGCAAACAAACTTGATTCGCCGGCTGCAAGCAGTGCGACGCGATCCCTAAATACGGCTAATTGAGGCCCAGGACTTGTCGCCTGTCAGAAGAAGAGAGCGACTTCAATAAACTTGTTCCTTCATGATTTAGAGCGTCAGAAAACGCAAGCTAATTAACTTGCACAGCGGTTAGGCACTCCACACCTGTGGGTGGTCGCCGTCGAGAGGCACATACCAGCCAGGCGGATCGGGAACGTACAAAAAATTAGTTAACAAGATCATTAAATCTTTGTTAACAGTCTATCGAGCGGCGACGAGACGACGAGGCATTAGACTTGGAGAGCGAGAAATACCCAGGTGCCCCAGGCTGTGAGCCCAGGCCACGACGTGCGATAAGATAAGAGCGCACCCAGAGCAGAGCATACCTGGGCCCAGCATGTAAATCGCATCTCACACAGTACGTGGTCAGTCAGTCGGCCGCGCGGACGATGTTGCACATGTTTATCTATTAATTTATGCTGGTGGTTTTGTGGATTTGGGCCGGCGAGATTGCTGCCCTGGACCCGGCTGGACCTGCCAGTGCCTGCTTCCTGGGAATCTAAAATCTGCACAGCACAGTGGGCAACAGGGACAAACATTTGATAAGCCCGCTAATTAAGTTAAATGCGCGCCTGTGTGGGCTGGAAAGGATTCCGAGAAGTCGCCGCAATTGGCACAGGTTTAGGTTTTTAGGTTATGTGTTGGCTCATGATTTATGGCCGCGCCGAGCACAAGTAGAGCCCATTGCTAGCCAACACCTTTTTATCTGACTAACAACACTGAAAGTGTTTGTTTGTTTGTTTGACAGCTGCCTCCATGGAGGGGTTGCCACTTGAGATTCCAACATGTTTTTTAATTGCGCAACGCGCATGCGTGTGTGGCCAGTGCCAGATTTCTGTGTCTAAATTTAGAATTACGGTTTAACCCCTGTCTGAGTCGATTAACAGGCGACACTTGGTTGGTTGGGCATGCGCCGTTTGGGGCAATGCTTTAAGAGCGCGCTAAGAGAGCTTGTCTGTGGCCAAGCCCCACGAGAAACAAACTGGAAACGAAACATACAAAAGCAATACGAAAAGAGTGGCGTTATTGAGCGTGGCTTAAGAGTGCAAAAGTTAACTCTTCCTTATGCTCTTTTATGCTGAGTTGCGTATGAGAAATAAAGCTTATTTACTTTTAAGTGTGCATAAGCTGTGTTCGGCTATTACGCTGATTTAACTCCTTTAAGAAATATCTTACGTAGAATTTTTTCTAAATACCTGTACCGACATCAGTTAATTTGCACACGTGCGGGTTGTTACCTATGGTTTATAGTTTGACCACGTTTCGGCAACAGGTCAATTCCAAACGCAGCAATGCACCTGATGAGACAATATATGGGGTTATATGACGGTGCAGGCCAACTAATCCACTACTGGGGATGCTTTTTGCATCGTTTTAACTACAGGTAGTCGGCTAAAAAAAAGCAACATCTTTAAATTTATATGCGTAAATAAACCTCAAGCAATGTGACTGTCAATTGTCATTCACTATGATCGATATGTCGCAATTGTAAATGCAACTCTGCTAATACATCAGTCAAAATACAAAATTATTGTAATTGCGTCTTGATTATTGAACATCAATTGTTTCGCCTATTTAATAGTCGAAAGGGCACTGCGCAAGAGCCATTCGCAACCCCCCAAAAGGTCTGAGCAGAGCAACAAAAGTAAGAGTCGATTGATATTACGCATTGTCGATGCTTTATTATTTTGGCTATCAACTAAATTTAACGCTCTCTGGCGCTCTCTGCAGCAAGACCTGGTGGGACTCGTGCTGAAGAAGAGCTTCACACGTTAAGTGCGTTGTTGATCTGAATGCGCCTCTGGATTCGCTCTCTTGCATGCACCTAAGTTTCGCTGCAGCTGCGGGGCCTGCACACCACAGCAAAGATAACGGCATTTAGCTGCACGCTGTTGTTGTTGCGGCGGCGTTAGCGATTGGTGCAAGTGTACGCGCTCCGGAGTACATAAAGCATACATAAACCAAGTGAGAACCGGTTTTGGCGCGGACCGCTGCGATTGGCTGCGACGCATGCTATCAACAGCACGACGTCAAGCACATACACGCACACATCTGCAGCCAGGTAAATGTACACAAGGGAGCAGGTAATTACTGTTCTCTCTCTCGCTACCAGCACGCTCTCTTGCGCTCTCTGGCTCTCCGGCTGCGCGCAGCGCTTGTGCCGCTTATAAAAGCCGCTGGGCAGCCTCGTCTTGTTTCAGTTCTTCTCTTTCGTTCATTGCAACAGCAACACAAACCAATTGACGGCAACCCTACATTGAGTTCGTTCAGTTCGTTAAGTTTTGTGCGCAACGCGATGTTTATGTGAAGCCAGCGACAAAATCAGTTCCGAATTTTTGTGTGACAATAATAAAAAACAACCAAGGGAAAAAGAAAAACAGTTACAAAATGCATACCGTCGAACATATGCTAGTGGAAAAGAACTACAGCAAGTGTCCTTTAAAGAAGCGCCCTGTCAACTATCAGTTCGAAGCCGAACCCGAGGATTTGTGCCTCAAAAAGAACAGCAACGATGCATGCTCGACAACAGCAACAAATGTTGAGGCCTCGGCTGCAACAGCCACCTCCAGCTCAGAGGAGGAGCTCATCAATGTGAGCGACTGCTGCGAGGACGAAGGCGTCGATGTGGATCACACGGACGACGAAGCGGAGCACATGGATGTGGAGCACGAGGATGAGGATGATGTCGATTGTGTTAACGTTGAAAGCGATCCCAAACAGACACAGGCCGCTGCACTGGCAGCTGCTGCCGCTGTGGCCGCCGCCTCGGCTGCGGCTGTAGCCGCCTCCGTAGTGGTGCCCACGCCCACCTATCCCAACTATGGCCTGCAGCCCTGGAACTTCCATATGTCGCCGTACACGGCGGAGTTCTATCGCACCATCAATCAGCCGCATTTGTCAGCAGCAGCAGCCGCATCGGCGCCACTGCGCGCCGAGCTGCTCTCGCCCAGCTCACCCTCCGATTCGTTGGGCTCGCTGTCGCCACCGCCGCATCATTATCTGCATGGACGCGCCAGTTCCGTGTCGCCGCCAATGCGCTCCGAGATGATACACCGACCGCAGTTGGGAGTGCGCCAGCAGCAGAGTTTCCTGCCATATCCAACGTATCCTGCAGCCTATTCCGCTCTGGGCTATCCGCATCACCAGCCGTTGCATGCCCAGCACCATGCGCCGATTTCGCCAGCCTACTCCGAGAGCTCCTACTACTCGATGCGCAGTCTGACGCCCGAGTCGAGTTGTTGCTCGGTGCCGGAGGATCTCTCCTTGAAGCACAAACAAGCTGCCTCTGCGGCACACAGTGATGCCGCCAGTAAACAGCTCAGCCACAGCAGCTCTGCCTCATCAGCTGCAACGGTTTCTTCGTCGTCCTCCTCCACCTCCTCCGCCTCGTCTGTGTCAGCATCGTCGTCGCCCAGCAAAAAAGACAAGTCGTCGCCGCCTCGCTATCAATGCCCCGACTGTCAGAAATCGTACTCCACATTCTCGGGCCTCACCAAGCATCAGCAGTTCCACTGCCCCGCCGCTGAGGGCAACCAGGTGAAGAAGTCGTTTAGCTGCAAGGACTGCGACAAGACGTACGTTTCCCTGGGCGCACTCAAGATGCACATACGCACCCATACGCTGCCATGCAAGTGCAACATGTGCGGCAAGGCGTTCTCCCGGCCCTGGCTGCTGCAGGGGCACATACGCACCCACACCGGAGAGAAGCCGTTCAGCTGCCAGCACTGTCATCGCGCCTTTGCGGATCGCTCCAATCTGCGGGCGCATCTGCAGACGCACTCGGACATCAAGAAGTATTCGTGCGGCAACTGCTCCAAGACATTCTCGCGCATGTCGCTGCTGACGAAGCACAATGAGGGCGGCTGTCCGGGCGGCAGTGGCTCTGGCTCTGGCTCCAGCGCCGGCGCTGCTGGTTCCAACTCTGAGCTATCCTACGGAGGCTACGCCGAGCCCTAGGCTCCCAGCTCCACCTCGTCGTAGTTCATCATCGCATTACAACGTTCTACACAAGCCATGTTCCACCAAAAATTAGTTCCTAGCTCGAGAGTAAGCGGAAGCCGGCAGCTCCAAGACAAATCCAAGACACACACACACACACATGCACGCACAACCAGAAAAACACACACCCAGTGAAACGTTAAAATTTTTATTTTATTTTATTTTTTATTTTCTAGTCAACATTTTCTTTGCAAGAGAAAATCAAAAAACAAAACAAAACAAAAAAAGAACAAAATATATGTAATTTTCAAGAATTTCTTAAAATTACAATTGCAAATTCGTTTCTTAAACCCTAGATATCTTTAGTGTGTCTCAATCCTAAGCCGAACTAATGTGAAGTATTTGCAAGTGTCCTGTACATATAGGTATTACGCCCCGGCGTCTAACTGTAAAGACTCTAAGAGCAAACGACGAGCCGCAACCTGTAAAACTTTAAAACTGTAAAACTAGCAACTCGAAACTATGATTATGACAAAGAAATCGTATATATTTGTATCTCTTTTTATTATAGTATTTTAGCATAGCTCTAGCTTGTACTTATATATACCTTTATATATATACATATATATATATATATATATATATATATATATATATTTTTGATATCCATGACGAAACTATTTGCATACATTGAAAATGTGCTATACATACAAATTTTTAGATGTAAACTGAAAAACAAAAAAAAAAAAGAAACAGAACAAATATTTTGATATAAAAATGTTTTATAATTTTAAGTAATTTATTACACGGTATAAAAGAAACCGCAACAAATACAAAACAATCAACAAGAAAAAAAAAGCAAAAAAAAAAAATACATTTATTTACATACAAAAAACATTTATGAGCATTTTTTGATTGGGTTGTGAATTTTAGGAATTTTACTTGCAAAATGCGAGAAAAGACAAGAGAATATTGCGTTCTATTGGGAATTTCAGAAAACTCTCGAGTCGGACAATTATTACTAGAGTCTAAGGCATTTTGCTAGCATTATCTGAAAACTCCAATTTGCACACTCTTATTTGCAATACTTTCCCAATTGCTTCCAATTCGATTCCTATTGGAAATATCGAATTCCTAGTGCAATTGTAATCGAAATATTCGTGAATAGCTTCCCTCTTGGGCTTTACAAGCATAAGTTTTATAGGTCGTGCTCCTCTTTCGTAAGTTTCAGACGCACTTCAAATATAAATATATATACAAAAGCAACGATCGATCGACCGATCGCTCGGAGTCAATCAGCCAATCGCGACATTTTATTGCCAGAGACCCCAAAAACATTAAACTTTTTATATGCAACGCTGCTCATAAATTATATTTAAATTTCAGTGCACGTACTCAAGCGTACAATGTGAGTGTGTCTGGGCACAGGGGGTTCGGGGACATGGGGGCGGCATGGAAAGGGGCGTACAGGTATTCACAAAATGGCAGTCACTAAATCAAATCGAAAGCCAGCACAACACGACACAACGCACGGTTCAATAGATCCGCTGCCACAGAGCTCCATCAACGTCTTATTAAACATAAACCTATTTTAATGAAAAAGATCAACGCAAATACGCAGATATTTATTTTTTCTTTGGCCATACGCAAACGATCCACGTCGATCCCGATCCGGTGATGCGGAAAGAGAAATCAAATGGCGATGCTCCATGGGCGACACTACTTCAAATAGGTGAGGAACCATAATGAATGGGCTAGCAGACACTTTGAATACCCTACTTTAAAATATATTTAGTTAAGCACAGGAATCGAGATATGACTATAATAGAATATTCAGAAAATTCAATTTTTTAGAAAGCTTCAGAAATCAAGCTTTTTTTATATATTTTCATGTGCTTGCTCCATGTTCCACAAATCTCTTCAAGGAATTATACTTAAAACTGATAAGCACTTCCGCTTTGTAATCAAAATCCATAGAGATCATCATTTGATGAGCCCGGCACAGTGTCTGCTAAAACATAAATGCCCAACATATATAGGGCAAAAAATATGGGTGCGTTCTCGACTGCTAAGCAAACTCATTATCGAGATCAATTGATCGCCCAGGCGGAGACCAGGTTAGGCCGGGCCACATGTGTGTGGATCTGCGCCTCCAAGTTCGCCTACCCGCCCCTCCCCCTCTAACCATCGCCCTAGAGCCCAAACTGCCACGACTACGACAATTGTTGCCAAATTAGATCATCAGCAGCAACCAGACTGGATAGTCAAGTCCCCGTCCCCGTCCCCGTCTCCGTCTCCGTCGGCGTTAACGTCTCCCAGCTCCGAATCGAGGCTCACGTGTGCAGATCCCAGCGAAGCGATCGTTGAGCCGAACTCGACGTAAATATATGAAATTAATATGCACGCATTTCGTGGCTCGACTCGAATGGTGTACAAGATCCCCTCCGCCGACACTCCGGTTACGTGGGGTTGCGGGGCAGAGGATTGTGCCTGATCGTGCTGCTGCTTTCTTGCACAAACAATTTGCAAACGATTTCTAATAAGCGTCCTAAATTGTAACAAAATAGACGCGCATTTAGGGCCTTTTGTGCCGGAGCTGGCGATAACAAAGCGCCAAGCCGAGAGTCGCGACGACTTCGAGAAATGGAGTCGAAAACATGGTCAACGAAACAGAGGCTATCGAAAGGTGGCCCGGCCCCATTCCTGCTACCCTTTTTCGCCAAAAAACAGTTGAGCTTCACTTTAAGTCTTGTTTTACTTATTTCTGGGGATTTTTCGGGTCTTGTATGTGCCAAATTTCGCGCTTGATCGGCAAATTTGTTTGACGCATTGGCCATGGACTTAATCCATCCCAAGTTTTGGATGATTGCTGTTGGCTGAATAGACATCAAAGCTGCTTGGAGATGACAGCTCAATTGCTGGATAAATTACATTTCTGAATGAACTTAAGTATAACAAGAAAATTACCATTTCATAAGTGAGATGTCCGCAGGCCTTTTTAGAGCTGAGCACAAGAAATTTTTTAAATACTTTTCAATTATTTCAACACATTTTTATTGTGCAGACCACAAACAAAAGTATCTTTTGACTATATAAACAGATTTGTATTTGTTCACAAATGGACATTTATATAAACTTTTTATTTAATTATGTTAAGAATACTATTATTGTTCATCACTAAAGACTATGACTATTAAATCCCTATTTGGACGGCATTCTAGTTCTAAGATTGGTTACAATTTGGTACAAGTACTATACATCATCGGCCTTTAGTTATCCTTTTTTCCCACATTCTTCTCTTGAATGATCCTCTGTTCTCATTAGCTACTCCGATCTGTCGGGGCTTTCGGGTACAGCTTCTAGTCCAGGGAGCACTGACTGGAGCTTATGGGGAAAACTCCGGCCACAAGTTGAGCTCCAAATTCGGCTCCAAACTACGAAGCGATCGCGCAAAAAAGCACACTTCGTCGTGACAAACAAAATGCTCACGTTTATCGCAGACAAAAGATCTCAATTTTTACGCTAAATTTCATTCGGCTGGTCTGTTTTTATTTTTATTTATTTTTTTTTATTTTTGTCGCTCTTTGGCAAGTTCCCTGCCTCGATGTGGCTCCCTCATTTGGGCTGGATCTGCTCTGGATCGAGTGTTTTTTTTTTGTTTTTTTTTTTTTGTTTGTATGGGCAGGCTTTTGTTTGGAAAGTTTTTATTTTGGCTCGTTAAAAATTTGAAATTCAAAAAAAGTTTTGCGCCCAAACAAAATGACAAACAGCGCGCGAGCATTTAGCGGAGGGGCCAAGTGGGACAAAGAGTGCGAGGGTTTTGAGTATAGTTGGGAGAGGGGGGGGGGGGGTGAGCCCGAGCAGTCAATTGTTGTTGTTTATCTTTGCATATTCATAAAGCTCGATCTGTTTGTCGTTTGACTTTTCTGCTTTATTATGGCCGAAAATCGACTCCGTCGTCAGGTTTATCTATGAAACGGACTAGCAGAGCGGTTTGGGCAGTGATGGGGGAGGGAGCGGATGCAGGAGAGTTGGCCCAGCTGTAATTGCAAAACATCAGGAAAGTGATATTCGCTCATTGTATTACCAAATTGCACTACTTTTTGGCTAGATTTCAGCGACTGGTAAATCATTGTATTATATAAAATTATCCTTAGTATTTGTGGGCCAAGCTTCAATTTAAGTCGCATTTCCTCAGCTTCCAGACGGTTAGCTAGAACCTCTGTGCAGTCGAACTTTGGCGTTGGCGGCGTCGGCGGCTATATCGAAATCTATAAATTCCCGAATTCGAACCCTGGGCCAAGTGCATTTCGCACAAAACGTGCAAATAATAACACCATCTCCATCTATGCCTAATGATCTACGCCATGGTGATGTTGGCCCATACATAGACACACACACTTGCACACCTCGTTGTGGCCACTTGCAAGACAATAAAACGCGTTAACTGCTGTTTGCCTGCGCAATTGTTGGCCGGGAGCCAAGTTTTGTTTGTCTGGCTGTCTGCCTGACTTCCCCGCTCCATCCCGCCGCTTCCCTTGGCTTGGCCAATGCCAATATTGCACGCTACGCAGCCGTAGCGGCTAACTAATTGGCGAAACAGCAGCAGCAACAACAGCAACAACAACAACAACGACAATGGGTTAGCCGCATTGGGTGAAAAGCCGCCAACTAGCCATAGCCAAGCAGGTTGCCTCGGTGTGTGTGTGTGTGTGTGCGCGTGTGTGTGTGTGTGTGTGCGTGTTTGTTTACGCAGATGATATCGCGTTGTCGTTCAGCTCACGCACTCCCCATTACACTTACACTCTCGCATCTCTCTCATCGCTCTCAGCTCTTTGAAGCTTTTTTGGTTGGCCAACCAATGCGAGGCGCGCTGCCCCCACAAAACACTTGCGCTTGCTTTGCTTTTGCTCTCACTTCGTGCTTAGCTGCACTGTTGCGCTGTTTGTGACGGCACAGGGCGACAGATTTTGCATCAAATATTTTGTAATTTATCTTCAATATAGTAGCCAAACAATTCAATAGTAAAAAATAAATTAAAGTTGACTTTTCGAATTGGTTTAGTTAATTTACTTGTGCTTCAACTTCGATCATTTTCACTTGTATAACAACATATAATTAATAATATGTCACGAGTTGTACAAATAATTTATAGAGTATTCAATCAAAGGCTTGCCACAAAGAGTCTCTCTTTTGTTGTTGTTGCTGCTCCCTCGCAAAAATTAGCGAAAATTGTCAAACAAATGCAGGAAATAAATAAAAAGTGTTGTTATTGTTGTCGTGCTTTGTTGTTGCTGAATTTCGTGCGTTGCACATTTTCTCTTATCTATGAACAATAAGATTTGCTTATGACAATAATTTCATTTTTCTAGGCATTTTTAGCAAGACGAGTGGGTAGTTAGTTGTTGTTACTGGCTGTACGTATGCTTAATATAGTAAGTGTACAAGGAGAGTTAAGAAGTTGGAATGGGATGGTCGAAAACTGGTTTCATTCCACATAGCTGAAAAGATATAGTATTCTGTTTGACAGAAAAAGAAGTTTTAAGAAGTTACGATCGGATAGTTGAACATTCGTTTTTCACTTCTTTCCCTTGCATAGAAAAGTTGTACTCAGCTTGATTTTTTTGAAGAGTCCTGCAATCTGCATATCCTTAAGAGGTCTACCCTATTTAGGTTTTCCGAACTCAATCATTGCCCACCTGGAGGCCTTTACGTTGACTCTCACGCTAAAGCCTTGACCCCAACTTTTCAGAGTCTCTGGGAAAACGAATCTCCCACACAGCTCATGACCAAACCGCCCGCTTTTTATGCTCAAATTTAGGTGCAGTGAACTCATAATACTAGAGAATAAAAAAACGACACATTCGAAATGGCATTCATATGAGAAAGATGTTGCTCCATTTCCTACGGCTCGAATTACCAAAAAAAAAAAAATCATATAAAATACAAAAAAAGAACCAAAGCAGGAAAAGAACCTGTTCATCGGCATGGATTTCGACCTCGCTCTCCTGCTGGCTTGTTTCTAAACGTGAGCGTGCATACATAAAACAAGCTGGAAATTGGGAACTACCTGCCTACATATCCATCCCGAGTCCCGAGTGCCGAGGGCAACAGGCATGCTGACAAGAGCAAATCAACATTCGACAATTCTGCTCGGAGACTGTTCGCGGGGTCATGGGAAAATTTGTTTGCATCGGAAGTGAAACCGTTTTCTGGTCGGGGGATGGGGAATATAGGGGATACAGGATATGCAGCGTGATGTCGTTCGCAGCGTGTTTATTTATAAGTTATGTCATTCGTCTGTCTCATATTTATGTTAATTTTCATTTCCATTTGGACAAATATAACAGGAATTTTGATTAATGCAACGCACCTTTGCAACGGCTGCGGGGCAGCTGTGAGAACCCACGGAAGATCTGGCTCCACACTTCGCCCTGCCATCCACTTCTTGGCACATTCAGCTGGCAGCCACTTAAAATATTTGCTAGTCAAACAAAATATAAAAAATAGAAATAAACAAAAAATAACAATCGCTTAGACACACGGCACATGTCCAAATTGATGCCCTGGGGCATTGCGGTGCGTGGATATAACCAAAAATGGACTCATTTGCGAACGGTAAATTCAAATTGTTATGATCCGTAAATGTCAAAATTGTACGCGATGTTTGTCTTTTGCAATTCAAATGGCCCGCCCTCCCTTTACCTTTTCATATGATTCATCTCGGGGGGCACTTGTTGTGCTACTAGCTATTCAAGGTCCATTATCCAAGTGCGGACCATAAATAACGACTGCCCCGAGCCCAGAGCCCAGCTGACGTACGTACCTCAACCGTGGGCTCGATCTGTAGACTCTGTTGGCTTACTATGACTCTGGGTTTCTCTTTATGCTCTGAACTTTCTTCGATCAAATGAAATGCTCCTTAAGCTTAATTGTCTCTTCTTTTTTTTTCTTCTTCTTCTTCAATTTTATACTCATTTAGCAAAGCTGTGGGGCGGAGCTGCGGTCATTTGCCCAAAGATATTCAAATGCTATAAAAATATGTTGGATACTCGAGTTAGCTGGGCACAGTGGTACACAGTTCATTTGTTCTACCTAGCGAAAGTGTCAATAGAAAAAGAAATTGGACTATTTCGAGATAACCTAATATTTTTTTATATTTTGTTATGTTTATATATTTTTAGCATTTTCTTTTCGTTACTTTTTCTAAAATATAATGAAACTTTTCATACCAAAGCTGGTTTCATTCCTAACATTTATTTCATTAAACAAACATTGCAATAGTTTAAGCCAAATATTTTTTTTGTTTTGTATTAATATTCGTCTTGCAGTGAAACGTAGCCATAATTTTCTAATTAATTGTTTTTCTCAGTCGCTGGAATTTTTTCCACTGTGCGCTGTGCAAATAGTTTCAATATTTACACCGACTTTGACTTCAATTTCAGTCCAGAACAATAATAAAAAAAAGACACCCGAAAAATCCGGGGGCAAAGATTTCAACATAATTTTTTTTTTTTGGTATTTTGGGCAATGCCGGAATTGACTTGAAATTGGTTTCTCGATTGTTTATGCATTTTGTGGCGCACATAACTCGACCGGGACCGACAGAAGTCGAGAGAAATTCATAAATGCCAGAAGAGTGGACGACAAATAGGCGGCCGCAGTCAAAAGAAGGTGAATAGAATTCTGGTCCATAGCAGCTCCACTCCATCATCATAAACAATAATAGAGACCATAACAAACGCCGCGCGCGCCAAAACCAAGTGGGGAGCTCTTGGATAGTTTTTGTTGGACATCCAAAACTGATTTCATTTGCTGTGCACCCGTTGGCCATTTGACATGAATGTGAATCAGTGTCAGGCAGCCAAAAATGATTTGATTGTCTTTGCAGATGCAGCCGCTGTGGCAGCTGGGCATGCATCAGGCACCCCCGCGTGGCAGGCATGTTGGCCAAGTTGTTTCAGCCAGCTGCCACTTTCCAAAGCCAGCCAGAGCTGCCTCTGCTGCAGCTCAGCTCGTCGTTATGGCCCGTTGTCATAATCAAATGCGTTATCTGGTAGCTAACAGCCGCATAATTTCAAGTGGCTCTCAGTGCCCCTCGTTGGGCCTGCTCCAAGTGGATTTGCGGTTGCCTGGAAATCAACACGTTGCGCAGCTTCCAGCTCCAACTATCTGTGTATGTGTTTGCTTATGTGTGTGTGAGTGTGCTTGTGTTTGTGTTTGGTTTGCTGCTGGCATGATGGTAATTACGAATGTGTTGGCTCAAATGAAGCAGCTCGAAAAAGTGCTCGCATATAATAATGACAATAAAGAAATTATAACAATAATAAACTAATGGTGGAAAAAATGGTATGCGCCCAGCAGACTTTCGCCTTTTGTGGCCTATCCGATTACCTGCAGCACAGCCCTGTGGGTTAGCAGAGAAAGGGACTGGGGGTGGAGGGCATTACCTTTAAGTATGTCTGATGACGATTTCATATCAAATTACCTGCAGCTAACAGTAGCATATAACAGTATAATATATCATGTAGAACGATTTGTTCGAATCTAGAGAAAATTTGTGTTTCCCAACTCTCACTTCTAGCCTTGGCTTATGCAACTGATTTAAAAGATATAGGAGCAGTACCAGGAACTGACCATATTAAGAGTAGCTTGCGATTGGTCTATAGAGATTACATTCTTATGAGTTCATGCGAGAAATTATCAATTCTACCACCGATATGGCATAGATGAGCCACCTTTATGAGCATGCCTCCAATACTTTGAGGGAATATATCAGTAGGAAAGGTGTTACTTAACTGTTCAAATTTTGAGTTACAAAACAATTAATTATTTTGAGTGCGGGCAGAAGAAACGTAGCATATTAAGCGTTAGTATACCCCGTTTCTTCATAGGGTATATTGAAATGTTACACGTGAGGCGCGTGCAAAGGCGCAGCCTTTCTTGTTGTTATTGCAGCGGGCTGCACAAATTTCACTTGGTGCGCATTTAAGGAAATGTCGGGAAATGTCCATTTTGGTTACGGTTGCGATATTTCCTTAAAAGATTTTTCAACGCCAGCAAATGGAATTGTGGGTGAAAAGTTCAAATGTCAGCTAAACTTTCAAACAAAAGGTAAAAGTTATACGAAAAAAAAGTAAAATAAACAAAAAAATAAACAAACAGCAAAAGAAAGAAGTAAAAACACAAATAAAAGCCGCAAAAGAATTGCCAATGATTTTTTATGCAAATCATAAATCAGCCATAGACATTGAGACATAGAAATGGAAATGTAGACGTGAACCGAGAGCGCAAAGTGATTGGAATGACGGCGCGTTTGACTGATTGACGGACAGACTGTAAAAAATTTTGCCCTCCCCACCCGCAGGCCACCAACTGCAGATGTGAATCACAATTTTGGCCAGATTTTGCACACTTTCCAGATATCCCGAAATAATTAACACAATGAGCATTCGCAATGATGCGATGTCTGCGTCTGGCTGGGGCCTTAATTAATTTGAACATGGTTTAATTTCATTCACGCACAAAAGAAAGCTTCGGGTGGCATGGCCATATTGTATTGGCATTTAGCCCATGCGATTTGCAGTACCGTACCATCTTCATACTCTCTACACTTCAGATTGAGACCTGTTTTGCGGTCCCCGCACACTCATTGACCTGGCATCATTAGCACGCATCCCCAGTCAGCAGCCACCAGCCACCAGCCTCCAGCCCCCAGCCCCCAGCCCCCAGCTCAACCAAGCAGCAAGTGGGTTTCAATAGAAATTAGCAAATGTGTCGCATCATTAGCCACAAAGCCATAGAGCCAAGCCATAGCCAGGTTTTGTCTCCGCGCGCTGGAAGACTCTCAAATGCTGTGGCATCTGCACCGATCTTCAAGTTCCTCTTGGATCATTGTTGTTGTTTCGATTCGTCTGTTTTGCGGTTTATGGCGCCGGATTAGCTTGAGGATGCGGGCACCAATGTTGTCTCTTCATTTCTTCTTCTTTTCCTTGTTGTTGTTATTGTTGCTGTCTAACTGCGAATTTCACCTGAAGTTTTCGGCCAGTTATATAACAACATTTATTTGGGTTGGGTAGGTGTTAGCTGTTGATCGTTGATGATTTATTGAGTTATGACAGTGGGTTAAGTTGTGGCCAAAGTGTTTATTTTGTAGATGGAGGTGCCAAAATTGAGCGGAGAAATATCCACAGCACCACGCACAAGTGCTCAAGTCCCCGAAAGCAGTTAAAACAACGAAAGCGATAAAAATATACTCCATAAAAAGTTGCTGCTAAAAATATCATTACAAAGGACGCTTTAAATATTTAACTCTAGTTTCGGCTTGTAATTTCACCAAGAGTTCGTGTCAATATTTGATTATAGTTCCACGAGCTAGAATTGGAACATGTGGAAAGATTTAGTAGAACCTCCTCGCAGCAAATTATGCTGTTTGCTATTAAAAAATGTAGTTTTTAAGAATGTAGACTACGAAATTGATTTATCTTCAGCGAACGCGTCCCTTTCAGCGGCTTTCACCGGAACGAACTTAAATTTGAGCATTTTAGAGCCGTGTACAGCTTTCGCAGCGCTTGACAAAACTGCGGGGGGCGGCAGCCGTCGAGTACCTTTCTAAGCTCTAATCCCATAAATCTCGCCTCTCTCTTGAGCAATTTGGAAAAACTTTGCTATTTGATCAAATATATTTTCACACTTGCCTCATATATCAAGCGGGCAATGGGGCAAAATTTGCACTACAAATGATTTCAACACCAAAAGGCCGCCAAGAGCAGCGAGCAGCGAGCAGCAAGCGGCGAGCAGCGAGCAGTCAGGAACAACAGGCAATGCTGAGTTATGGGAAACACCGAGCGCATGTTGTACAAATTTTCTAAGCCCCCACAGCAACAATAAGAACGGGCCCAGACGGCCAGATAGACAGCCAGACGGTTGGACAGATGGATGGACTGACGGACACGCCAAAACGCCAACGGACGACGCCGAATCAGAACAAAAACAAAAAAAAAAAAATGCAGCGCAAATCTTCAAAACTGTGCAGCAGGCATAAATCTTCCGACGCCTTTCTTTCGGGGGCGGAACGGTACTGTTTTTGGTAGGGGCACAAAAACAAAATGCTGCATAATTTCCGGACCCAAGACGAGCTATTCTAAAAAAGCCAAATGGATTACAATAATAATTTTTCATATGCAGATTTTGCTACAGAAACTCTGCTGCAACAAGTTGCCAAAGCCATGAATAATATTTCATTTTGCTGAGCATTCGGGAATTCTGTCTAGCCTACGCCTGAGCTCAAAAAAGTTGTAAGATAAACAAATTTTGAGTGCTTGACTAGGAGATATCCTGTGCCAAGTGCATAAACTCGGAATATTCGGAAGAATATAGAAGTATATATATATCGATTTCTCTCAACATAATTAATTTTAAAATCTTTCGATGGTTTTATTCTAATTGTTGATGTGCAACTTTTATGCACCCCACTAAGTATTTAGTTCGTTCAGTTTAACGGGTTTGGTATAGAAAAATATCTATTGACCGAGCCGACACTCCGAGTATAGGGTATAGAAATGGGTAGTCGAACTGATGGATGTTTTCTTGATGCGCACTTCTGAAGCAACTCAGCGACGCCAATATGTTGCAACAAATTTGCATTCGACTGCGACTTGAACTTCCACTCCACTTGAGGCAAACAACCTCCACCTCCACCGCCACCTCCAGGTCCAGCTTCAGCTCCATCTCGAACTTGGATTGCACTCAACGATCGTACCGTGTATCATTGGCCATGCAAACGTTATCAACTTGAGGCTGCAAGAATTATTATGCTCTCTGCTAAATATAATAAAAACAAACCGGGCATAGTTTGCGGTTGGCCACAGGCCAACTCCACTTCCACTTGATGGACTTTAGTCAAAGTCAAGTTGGAGTTCAAGTTCTGGCCGACAGATTCTGCATAATGCAAGTCAACGTCGAACGCCAAACGACGAACGCCGAACGTCGATCGGGCCAGTCAGCCTCATCATCATATTGCCAATAACGCATGGATTTGTGCAATAGATTTATTGAATTATTGCTCTGACCGTGGCAGGTACATGGCTCCACTCGACTCGACTGGACCTCAAGTTCGCAGTATGGAAAAATGCATTTGAGTGGGTGATAAATTCAAGCCAAGCGATCCGTGGAGCGCACACATAGTCATTATACCAAGCGGCCATAAAAGAAAGCTGCTGAAGTACATGGACGCTGATGCGAGTCAGAGTCAAAGTCTGAGTCGGAGTCAGACTCGGAGTCAGAGTTAGTGCTGAAGTTAGAGACAGAGTCACAGTCCAGACTCTATGATAAGTCCAATTAAAGTTGCCATTGCTCCACTGCCAGCCAGCTGAAAACAAGACGAGAAAAGGCCGTCTTCAGATCGACGAATATTAAATACACTTGCAGTAAATCAATAACACTAGATAGTCAGCCTGAAGGGCAAAGTGATTTGTTTTAATTAAATTTTTAGCCGAGACTATGTATGGGTTAACGATCTAATCGGCTTCAACTTACTTTAAATTCAGCTGAAGAATTCTAATTACAAAAATGTAATTGTTTTTTTCAAGCTTTTAGAAATATATATGAAATCTGGGTTCATGAATGTGGAAAACCATGTTCAAGAATTGCATTTCAGGAAGTTGGTTCGAACCGCGAACCGAATCAGCAACCATTTCTTGTGTTTGGTAATAACAAATATATTTCGTGGCATCATAGAGTATAACTGCAAAATGAGCGCCTTAGTTTGGCCTAAACGCTGGCCAATTGGCCTGGCCATCATAAGCAAATAATCAAGCCATAAATCTCACCTGGCAATGAGCGATTTACGTTTCGATGCTTTTGGACATATTTTTGAAAGTAAAAACTATCAAAATATTCTGCAATTATTTGGCAATTTGTGCGCCAAGAAATTTCTATGATTAATTGCCTTCCAGTTGTGCCCTGCTCCAAATTCTGTTGGAGTTAGCTGATATTTAAATTTTTCAAAGCCAACGTCAACCTGCTGCGAGTCGAGAGATTCTCTCACTGTGAAGTGCACTCCAGTCCACCGGTCCACATAAAAAACGCTCAGGGCGCCCGGGCCTCAAGTGCGGTGTTAGACGGGGTTTACGGTCTGCCCTGCAATTGCTTTGATTTCTCTCTCCACCGAATACAGCACAATTACAAACGCTGACAGTAGCTGGCCGATCTTCAACTTCATTAGAGAGATTTCGATATTGTTTGAATGCCACCGTAAAAGTGTAATATACATACGTACCGGGGTACGTACATATATAATTGGTAGTCAGTGTAGCAGCAGGCTGGCACTTCACTTTCCAACTATGACATGGCAATAATAATTGCGTTGCCCGTCGGCCAGAAGGGGGTTAAAGGCGCGGGCGCTCAGGCTGCGGCTGCGGCTGCGACCGAGTTTCGGTAGCGCTTTAATCACTGGAGAAGAAAGGAAGAAGAAGCATAAGGTGTCTTGAGAATGTGGAGCATGTTGTGAGTCACCTTGCGGTTGATCCAGTTGTCTCAATTAGCTTCAGCTTTGTCGCCTCATTTTCGGTTTAAATCACTTTAAAACTCATTAATTTCTTCCCATTTGCCTTACTTTTAACGCTTTGTTCTTTCGTATTCTGGCACGCTAAAACAGTGCTGTGAACTGTTAAGTGGAATAGTATCGATAAGTACTGTGATCTTAAATTCGTGCTGATTGGTTTACAAAAAACAACTGGGCAACGTATGCCCTATATAGGTTATTTACATGACTCAAGGGCAATAAATTCTCGTTGTAGGGTTTAAATCGATCCATTCATAGCTTGATTTAGAGAAAATAAGATGGAAATGTTTGATTTATTATTTACACATATATCATTTATATATGTACATATACTTTTTATATATATGTATGTGTATAGTGTATGTCTGCAAAGATATTCAATAGCAGCCCACAAAATAGTTTTGTTCTGGATTAACACAAAACACTTTAATAGATATAATTTGTATAGTTAAATTATGCATGCAAAATTAAGAATATTATGTTAAATATATATAAAAAAAAAGGCTACAGTACCCGGTAGCTGTCTATGTGTTATTTAGGCAATTGAAAGCCTCTTTATCAGATTGGAAACCCAAGTTTTTAAATTAAATTCGAATTATCTTAGCAGTTGGCCATAGACAGACTGCTATTATGAGAGGTTAGGTTAATACTCTTTTAAGTATATCCTGTAGCTATAATTTCTTTAATATTAATATTTATTCTAGCCATAAATATGCTGCAGTAACTTTCATAAACAAGCGAATCCAGCTAAAGTGCGAGCCCTGCCTGCACAACATCGCCCAATTTGGCAGGGTAAATGAACATTTATTGCTGTGCATTAAAAAGCACTTATTCACAATAGAGAGTTAAACTATTTGCAGGGGTCAAGTTGACAGGTACAAATAACTCTTTTTTTTTTGTGGTGTATTTGTGCAGAGCACAATCGGCCACTGTGGCCCGGTCCTGTGTCCGGTGGGGCGTCACGCTTGATTCGTGCACTGTTATGATATTTTAATAAGATCTGGCAGCGCTGGCAAGAGGCTTGCCATTTGTTTGGTTATTGGCAATTGGCAGTTAAACTGCGCAAATGTGTAGGCACAGTTAGTTACCATACACTCGATACACGACTAGACTATATATAATAATAGTTGTTGCCCGGACTGCAACAACAATCGAGTGAGATATTTAGATTAACAGGTTGTTTTCATTACAATTCGTGCTTTTTAACAAGCAAAACGTGCACTTTCTCCGCACGCAGAGCCAATAATTTTGGAGCTAGCTCTGGCTACGGCTCTGGCTGTGGCTCTGTGAGCTACTCTGTGCCAGAAGAGGCACCACCGACTCTCAACTCTTCGTCGCCAGACTCCTTGGCGTGGAACAATAGCCACATTGGCAGGCATCGGCATTAACATTGACTTTACACGACTTTGGAGCGATCGCGTTGGTAGCTTCATATTTTTATTGTTGTTGCGCATTGCGCATTGTAAAGAATGCATTTTTGTTTTTTTTTTTTTTTTTTTTTTTTTTTTGTTTGCCTGGGATCGTGCCTGTGTCCTTAAACTCTTGTTTGGCAGCTGGCATAACGCATCTTTTTATATGCATAGATCGCTGAAGGTATCATGAATTTGTAAGTTGCCAGGCAACAAGCCTTGGCTGCGAAGATCGATAACCATCGATGGGTTGTATCGAAAGTATGATCATTTGCGATTAATCTATGTATGCTAAGAAGAAAACATGAAAGATCAATTAATTTTCTTGCTTTTATAATTATATGTAAGATAAGGATTCATTTTTATTAATAGCCCTATACTACTATCATAAAAAATTCCATAGGCGTTGATCGCTGTTATCGAAAAGGTTCAAGCAGTTGAATGCACAGATATCTTATCGATAAGCTTTCATCGCAATTTTGAAGGAGCCCATTTTGATATACTGCACAAAAGTATGCATCCTTTTAAACTGGGTTTTCCCAGGGTATTTGTGATTCGTTGGTTGGAAAAATAGTTGCTTTTTGGCCGTTCTTGCTGCCTGTTTATGCAAATAATGCGCCGCTGGGTCACGTTTATGGGTTGTATATACGTTGTAAAGTGTCAATTTCTCAGATGCGCAACAGACACACACAGGCATATATACGTATACTTAGATATCAGAATGGGCATTCAGAACGTGCAGCTTATGTCATAATCGTCGAGAATCCTTGCCGCGCTCTGTTGGGTGTTAATGTGCATCCTCCATGTGGTCATCCTGCGTCATTTTTCCCACATTTCGCGTTTGCCATGTTTCTGGCTATATGTTTATGGAGTTTGGCTACTGTGCACTTGCTGTTTCTGACGCTGTTGTTGTTGTTGGTTTTGTTCCAACGACTAGAACAATGGATAGTTTGCATGTAATCTTGACTCCCTCCACCATGTTCCCTTCTCTTATTGTGTGTGAGATTTCTGACTGCGATGTGAGCAGGACATGAGTTGGGCCCTAGCAAAAAGAACAAGCTGCCTGCTCATGTCCCAAACGAACAGCAACAAAAACAACAATCACGAATCTTCTGACAACGACAGCAAACACAGCCGCCAATGAGGTAGCTAAATGAGCGCCGTTGCCCGAAAGTTAACAAATTGCAGCTTTATTACCAACATCTCACTTAAAGCTCAAGCTAAAAGAGCTAAGCCCAGCCGAACTGAGTGCCAAGTCGGAGCTGATAGATGTGCCCGCCAAAGACTCAAACGAAAGTCGGAGCCATTAGGATAACTATCGCGTGAGAGTGCGGGCGCGCCGGTGTGTGGAGTGTGCTCCCAGGGCAACCGATCCTGACTCGCCGATGCTCTGCGCAGCTAAGTGGGCTAAAGTAATGAGCCGACGCCGACGCCGGTGCCGATGCCGATGCTCCAGCTGCCGCTCCAGCAGATCTCAGCCAGGGCGATTGGCGCGCATGCGCAATAAACAAACACGCCATGTTACCGTTGTCTGGCATCCGATTCAAGAGCACAGTGGAATGCATTGCCTTATATACTTGCCAAAAAATTATATAATTTCAAAATGGGAAAATATAGTCTGCGCTTGATGCAAGTTGAATAAATGCAAAATACTTAATAGACACAAGTTTTAAGGATCCAAGCTCAAATTCCTGGCTAGTCTGTTAGCATTTTTTTATCCAGAGTCTGTTTTTGTTGTATTCTTTATTTGATTTGTTTTCTGACTTGCAAATTATACTAAGGAGAATCTGGTATTATATTAAATAATTATCCAATACCAGCTAGGGTCTTAAAAAAGTCAGTTTTCGATACCAAAATTTTATTGTGGGAAATAAATATATATTGAAATTAAGAAAAGTATGTTTTCTTAAGAAACATATTTAAAAAATGTCCGTTAACATTTTTTTTATTGTTAGTAATTTAAGGGTAATTTATTTAGTTTGCCTTCGGTTATTCATCTCTAGATGCGTAATTAAAGATATGTCACTTACAACTCTTGTGCTTTTCGTATGCTTTATTTGAACAGTTTCAAATATGATTTTTCTAGCACTATTTCTTTTATTTTAAATCGTGTATATTCACCAAAAATCTCATCCTTAGTTCAATGTTTACTTGCCACTTCCTATGTTTTGTTACCATTGTTAGCTTATCCAACTGCAACTTGGACTGGAAGCTTATTGTTTTTGGCCTGGCTTTCAGTTGGTGTCAGCTGGTGGGAGTTGCGCTTGCCAGAAATGAAATAATAATTATTATTAACTATTAGCGTTGGCTGGTAGCCAAACAGATGAGGCTACAGCCGATGCCGGTGCGGCAATTGCCACCATTTAGGCCCCAAAGCTGGACTGGAAGCACTCGAAGCAACTTTTGATTGTTTATGACCTTAAGTTGTCGTGCCGCAGTGAAAAGGTCATCATTAGGCACAGCCGCAGCCATTGCACAGCGGCCTGTGTTGGGTTAGTTAGCTGAATGGGTTAGTTAGTTAGTTAGTAAGTTGTTTTTGGTTGGGCTTTTGGGAGGCGGTGTCTAATTTGTGGCTGCGGCTCAACTTCTGTTCGCGTTTTTAGTGTTTGCGGCCACGGCGGCGTTTTGCCATTTTTCGTTGGATCTGCCTTTGATTTTTATGATGTTTTAATTTGTGGCACGTTGCAGTAAATTTCTGGCTTTACGATTATTCGATTATTATCTCGCAACAGGTTCAATTTCTATATACTATTTTCAATTGTGCTGTGCTCTGTAATTGTTTGAACTCTGAACCATACTGCGTGAAAGCTGAAAATTGCCTCGGCTATTGGGATTGCCGTGTGACACAATTATGCATCAGTTCTAATCCGCAGAGCGTCGAAATCCCTGGTCACTTTCCCATCACTTGTCGGCTTGCCATCAACAGCAGGGGCAACAAAATAACATTTGAGCCAAATCTGTGGACTATAACGTTACCTCGTAATTCAAAGCGTTTCCAGGCAAAGCCGACAAACTCCCATTTCTCAAAATGTGTCCAAATAAAAAATCTTCCAAAGCTCTCGAACGAAATTTGTTGTTTCGGTTTTTGATCTTGTACCGCAATAAATAAATCCCCAAGCTAGAAACTTCCTCATACACACAAAAGCACACTTGAGTGACCAGAGCAGCCCGCAACAGCACAAACAAGTCGAAACTATCCTATCTACAACACATGTCGCCGCCAATTAACAAAAACCTAAAACAACATTTAAAAAATATATTTACCAACCAAATTCGAGCCGAGAAATTCGCTGCCAGATGAATGGGAAACAAAAACAAAACAAAAAAAAAACCAAAAAAGGATTAAAATCAAAATTGAGAAAATGCTTTCAGGCTAATCCCAGCGACATGCGCAACGTTTGCGTCTCATGTTCTCCAACATTTGTTGTCAATGTTTTTGTTATTATTGTTGTTGTTGTTGCTGCTGCTGCTGTTGTTGTTGCTTTTGTTGTAGCTGCTGGACACACACTTGTCGGTTGCGCTCAAAGCGACATTTCCCACATCAAAAAGATTTCGTCACGCATAATGTTTTTGATTTTTTCAATTTTTTGATATCCAAGGGTTTCGTTTGAAAAATTTGTTTCAACCCGAAAAAAAAAACAACAACAGCATGATAAAATATCTGAAATTATTAAGTCATGCAGAAGACAATTGGATCATTTGTTTATAAGGTGTGTTTGCTGCGCCGCATGTGCAACAGGTTAAATCGAGTGACGTGTTTCCTTGTTGTTGTTGCTCTTGTTGTTGTTGGGCATTTGTCAACAACGGTACCGTTTTATTTATTTATTTTTTACTGGACTGAAATCAGCTTAAATATAATTAATGGCTGGCATTGGCCATTGACAAGTCCATTAAAAAAGTTTTTGCCGCATGCGGAATCTTGATTGACTTGGCCGGAGATACCGCATCGTGCGCTGGCCAGGTAGGCAATTATGAGCTAGAAATATTGTTTCTCTAAGCAAACGAGTTGCTTATATTTAGAAATATGTATTGTATTGTAAACTTGAATTTCCATATACGCAATACATAAAATGTGAATTTCAATTTAAATTAACTCAACTATTTTCTTTTCAAAGGAGCAGGAGTGTATTGTCTCTTCCAGCTTTGACTAACCCGGATTGAAATGCCTATCGGCATGAAAAAATACGAAAAAATATACAACTCACTTTACAAAAAAATATGAAAACATTCCGCATAAAAATCGTTTGTGTTTTGACCATGTTATGCATATAAAAATCTGGTTAAGGCATTCATTAGTAAAGTAGGCCAAGTAAGCATATTTTTACATACTATTTGAGTGTTCACGACTTGGATATTATGATCCTGGCTAATTTCTTAGCTTTAAATACCAAACTAAGCTTTTAACCACGATGAAGCCTTCGGCAGACTGCAGTTGTGTCCGTCACAATTTGGTCTGCCTGTCAGTCATTTGCTGTTTATTTTATACCCTCGAAGGGTATAATCATTTTGTCACGTAGTGTGTTACACACAGCATATATCATCGATAAATATCAACAGACATGTCAATAAAGCGTCTGTCAAGAAAATGGTATAGCAATTTTAAAGGCATATTTTCTTTGCAGGCACTATATATATTTAAATCTACCGGATCGAACATAAAACTGTCATTGGAATGATCGGTTAAAGATAAAGTTCATGTAAGTAAATCTTGCTTATTTATTTAGATATCGTATTTAATGCATTCAACTTATTAGTTTTAATATTCTCCTTTATATATCGTAAGAGAATTTCATGGACGGTGTGTCGTTTTTTCTTGTTGTTGATGCAGTTTGTTTGCATTTGCTGTTGTTCTTGTTGCCGTTGTTATGACTAATAAAATGTTAACATGCAAAACACTCGAGCGCGGGTAGAAAAGGAAAAAAGACAAACCAAAAAATGTCAAAAGCCAGCAACACGTTTTTGATTATGGCCCACACGTTGTTCCTGCAGTCAGTTCATTTTGCCCTGCATCTGCTCAGCTGGTGGAAAGATCAATGGTCAACTTGTGGCAGAACTGAGATTGCGTTCCGTCCCCTTCCTGGCAGCACCGCAAGCCTCACCTCTGTGCCACCACCCTTAAGCCGAGTGCATGATTCATTGGCTTGAGTTACGAGCTGCGGCTGCCGTTGTGCCAATTCCTTGATTTGCGGGGCGCGTGCCTGTTATCAGCGGCCGGTGCAACGGTTAACAACGGTTACTTGACGGCCAACAGAAATATTGAAAAAAAAAATTAAAAACTAACACACTCTCCGACACAAAGGGACGCCTTAAAGAAATTCCAGGTCAGGCCGTTAACAAAATGTTGGCTTTCTCCTCGTTTCAGTTGGGTCTATTCCTATCAATTAAACTCATTACATTTTTTTACATTTTTTTTTTGTTTGCCTCGACTCAATTAAAACTCATTAAATCATTTACAATATTCATAAAATAACAATAAAAGGCTACAAAGAAAATCCAAAAGAAGCGAAGAGAAAAAGCCGCCGCAGAACTTGCAACGGGAAAACTATTTGAAACTTTAATGCATTTGTCATGAACCTGCCAGGCGGCGGCGGAGGCGGCGGTGGCAGTGGCGGCTTCGGCGGCTCCAAGCCAACTCCAAAGTCAGTCTTCGCGTTGACCGCGACCTGCTCTCCATTGTGCACATGATGAGGCTGAGAGGTTGGGGTTGTCGCTGAGGTTGAAACCTCGGACCCGTTGGCGGCCAGCAACTACACGCTAATGGTCAACAACTACCACAACAATATCGAGGGGCATGAAGTAAGAGTGCACTAGTCGAAAAAGCTTAACTAGAAGATACCCTGCAACCAACACTATGCTGCCGTTGAAAGCAATCGGATCTCCTTCTTTATGTATACAAAAACACACAACAACACAACCGTGATAGCAAATTGTATGTTTCTAGCTGTTATAATTTTTGAGTTATGCTGACTAAACCAGGCTCCAAAATCGATATATTTGATATTGAATGAAACTGTATGAAAATGTATCGGAAACGGAAAATCTCGTAGCTCACCGTCCTGATTTAGAATGCACTTTACTTTACGTCCTAGATGTTTTCTTCTGCCTTATCACGTTCATTTGCATAAAACCATCATACTCTCCTTAACCGTGTTCAATGGGTATACAAACTTGCCGCGCACGCTGCCAACATTATAAAGAAATTGTAATAACAATAATGGCTCAATAATTTATTGATAAAGCTTCGGAGTTGCAGTTAAAGTTGTAGGTAGAGGTCGATTTTAAACGCTAATGTGGATGTTTGCTTGTGTGCTGGTGTGTGTGTGTGTGCGTGTGTTTGTGTGTGTGTACATATCAAACGGTACTTCCCAAGTATTTTGATTTTTTGGTAACTTCATTTCATGCGAGCGTCCACAGAGCGCGTAGTGAGCAAAATCGCTTAGCCCCACAGAATCGTGACTCCCACATTTTAACCCTTGACCTAACCACGAGCGAATGAAGTTAACTGAATGCCGCCCGCCTATTCCCCTCTCCAGACCATAGAGCAAAGCGTTTGTTGTTGTACCTGCTTTCGTTGCAGTTGGAAAGGGGCGCTAGGGGCAGCTGGGGCAGTTCAAAAAATCCACAATAATCATACGATTTATTGCCTGTACCTTTTTGCAAATTCTCGAACTCAAAATGACAATAAATCATATGCTTATTTTGAGTTTGGGCCTCCTTATGTAAGTCGCAGGCCTGGCACGAGTCGAGTCGGTGCATTGTTATGGGCCAAAGGATGTGAAAATGGTCAAAGGCAATGCACTGATCAGTGCAGAAAAACAGCCAACTGGCCATTGAAAGCAAAGTGGACACAGGCTTTGAAAAGTTGAAAGTTTGCGACTTTTGGGCGCACTTCTTGGGGATTTCCCGACTGCATTGATAAATGCATGTCCGATGTCGCGTACACATATTTTCAAATCCTTTCCTGTTCCATTCTACAAAATTCCAGATAAAAAACCGTGACAGTAGTTTCCCGACGGACTGGAATTGACACACATCGCTAATTATCTGAAACTACAGGGTGGGTTGAGGGTATCTCCTAGTAAGAACTACCCGCCGGCATCTGTATATTCAATTCAATTCTGCAGTTCACGGCCAACTCCAGGAAAAATGTCTTTCTTCTCATAATTTCTAATCGATATACCATGGCAAGCTAGTTTTAAACCGATTCGGCTTGAGCCCGAATATTTCAATATGAATCAAACCCTAAGCCAATTCTGTTGTTCGAAAAACAGCTGAGAAAAACCCGAACCGAGTTAAATTTTTTCCCAAAAGCTGCTCATTGCTTAGGTTTATTCCCTTATCCAAATTTTGACCCTGCGCCACTCAAGATAAATAAAACAGATTGACAAAATAGCTAATTTCCATAAAGTTATAAAAAAAAGCTTGATAATTTGGCAATATTGCTTAGCATGCGATTCACTTTTAAACTTTCAAGCTAACTTTCGACTTAGGCTGTCGTAATAATTGGGCTAACTTTCGACTTAGGCTGTCGTAATAATTGGGAATATATACACTAAGAATGTCATGTATGTACACTAAGAATACACATGTGAAATTCGAAAATCGCTTCGGCTACTTCAAACGCATCCCTTGCAGCGTTTCCTCCAAGAGGACAGTCAAGGTGTAAATGAAAATCATATTTACGCACCTTCACCTACCAAAGGCGGTCAACATAAATATATGTATAACTCACGCAGTTGTGGTGGACACTTGCCGTGGGTTATACCGCGGAACAACAACATGCGCAACAACAACAACAATTATTTTTGACTCGTCACGGGTCCCGCTGGGTCGCAATTTCGGTACTACATTTAGCATGTTCTAATTTACAAGCGAGCGACGAATATCGAGAACTGAAAGGAGGCCCAACATCAGCGCCAAATGTAAGCCAATCACGTATCGGGGCGGTGGGGGAGCAAGGTGTGCCAGTGGGGTTACGGGGGGGTGCGCGTTACGTGCTTGTAAATTCAAATTTCATTTTTGGGCCGATCGGAACGGCGGGTCTCTTGGTCTCTTGGTCAGTTCGGCTTGTTTTCGTGGTTCATTGAGCCGCGTTCCGCGCATAAATTAATGAATTATGAAAAGGAGCTGGTTCTCAGGGGTGCGGAGACGCACTGGAGGGGTTGAGGTAACAGGAGACCGCACACAATGTTCAACATGGTTTATTAATTCAATTTGTGCCTAAATTAACGTGTAAGTGCTTAAATATTGAGTTACCGGCAGCGTCACATCAACCGGACTCAAACTTCACTTCCTCCAACTGCTTCTTCTTTCCCTTTTTTTTGCGTGTGCCAATGCCATTGACTTCTTCAATCCTGTTCTTGCTCCTCCTGATTTAAATATGTGTCTTGGATATTAAATGTAGATTATCGCTATGCTGTTGCAATAAAAACTGCATAAGCTTATTCGCAGAGAAAACTAAAACGGCAAAACAGTATGGAACAGTGGAACGCGGAACGGAAATAGTTTTTTCTTGAGATTACGCAACACCGAAACAAGCATCAATGAGATGTGAAACACTGCAATTATTTGCATTAGGATACGACTGCATGAGATATAACTTGTTGGTATATGGAATATTGTGAAATGAAAAATTATGACAGCTAAAAAGCGAAAGAGGAAAACGCGCAGTGGCACATCGAAGTTAATTTTGGAACAGCTGAAGTTGAAATGCAGCGTATTGTTTTTTCAGACTGTCGGCTTTGTTGGTAATATCAATCAAACATTGGCAGGTCGTTCGCAGGCTTGTTAAGCCACCGGCTGGCGACAATATGGATCCACCTTATCACATCGACGCATGGACGCTATCGTTGGCACATCTGGCATAGAAATTTCAGCGCTAGTTAAGCCCGCTAAGACACCCCCATAAGCTGTGACTAATTGGCGAGGAAATCGATGGTCGATAAAAAGGCGCTCTTAACTTTAATTTATGGCGCCTAACAGAAACTGATTCGCATTTTGGTCATGCAATTGATGTTGGCATAAATTTGCACAAATTTAACTATTATTTAGCAAATATTATTAATCGACCACTTAACGCATTCTGAATGTGCGATTCATGCTACAACACTGCAAAATTGTAACGTGTATTTGTTGCTCTTGTATTTGTTTTCTTTTTTTTGTCTTTAGTGTTGGCGTTGTTGTCGCTTTATTTAGTTTGCTTGGCGATTCGAAATTCGTATTGAAACAACAAGCATTTTGTCTAGACTGCCATGTTCAATTTGGCCTTAAATTAAAATTTTGGGTTTTGAGGTCTCCTAAACGCAACACGCAAGCCAAAACCTTTTTGTTTTCGATTATGATTAAACTCTCGAGTTTATTGAAGTCGACCGAATAACAAATAGTCACACCTATTTTATGCCTACCAAATCTTCTCTATTTAATTGTTCTGGCATTGTTATTAGTCGTTCGCACAGCTGTTCTTTCGCGCTGCATCAGACTGTGTTATGTTTAAATTCGGCTTAAAAGCTACCCCAATAAAAATTATCCTTGTTGCAGGCAGCAAATGCTTCGATATTTACCAAATCTTTTCAGAAAATTTGTTTATTTTAAATCAGCTGATATTTTTTTTAAATATTTGCTAATTCATATATTGAAAACAAATCTCTTTACATAAACATGGTTTTCCTGGCCCTTCTTCCAAGCAAACATGTGTATGGAATGAATTTAATTTTGGTCCGATTGCCTTCAAAGTTATTTTTAATCTTGATGCAAAGAATTTATTGTGTAATGCCAGCGAGTAATCTAGACATGCCACATATATATAACCTATTATAAATTTGTTTTGCCGGGCTGTTAGCCATTATTTGAGTTTGCCATTAGTTGGTATCGCTTGGCCACGATTTAATTATCTAGTTAGCGCCATGTTTATGTTGCGCTATCTTGCGACAGGCGGCAACCCTGACATCTGCCAAGCCCACCCAAAAACCCAAAAAAACCAAGAAGCGGGCGACACTCACTTAGCATTTGATTCATGGACCTCTACCGTGCCAGCCAATCAGCAAATCATTAACAACTAATTAAATTATATAAAACAGTCATTAATTAAGCGTCAAATGCGCCAAGGCGGTGCAGAACGACGGCTACTTGGATTCTATGGACTCCATAGAGTTGCCTTTCACTTTGCCAGCAGCTACTACACAGGCTGAACGGAACGGAACGCAACGAAGCAGAATGAACCGATTGCAAATAACGACAAGAACTTTGCGCTAAACTTTTGCACTTTGACATCGGCTGGCAACCCGGTTGGCCCCACCAGGTGCAGCACTGCACCCAAAATTGGCACGCTTTATGCGGCGGCAGTTGTAAATACATATTTAATAACTACATTAATAACAGCAGCAATGACAATGACAACAACAGCAGCAACAGCAACTAGCAACAACTATAATAACACGCGCTCTTTGGTGATTGCAATTTGCCAAGCAATAAAAACTACCGTTTTGGCCACGTTTGCCAATGGTATGAATTGAATGAATGTCATTAATTTGACAACAGCAACCGTTAAATCAGCAATTCAATCACCAGCACCACAGCAACAGCACCACAACAACAACAACAACAACAACAACAACAGCAGCAGCAGCAGGCGAGTGGCGACAAAAGAAACGGTTCTCGATTCTCGGTTTGGTGGTTCGGTTTTGGTCTCGCGGCGTGAGTCTTAAATTACCAACCTTGCCACAATTTTCAATGCGCATTCGCATTCGAATTTGTTTGCAGTAATTGGCCGGCAAAGCTGAGAAGCCGGCTACGACTGACGACTGTTGCTGCTGCCACCGCACCCATCAGCAACAGTTGCTGTGACTGCTGTTGCTGCTGCTGCTGCTGCTGCACCACCCAAGCATTCATCGTTCGCCTTTTGCCTTTCAACTTCAGTTACAGGTGTCTCTCTCCTGATCGTCTGGGGTTTGGTACACTACCAAGTTGTTGCCGTGTCAATGACAGTTCAATGTGCTCGCGATTTGTTGCTGTTGTTATTGTTGCTGTTTGTTGTGCGCTGGCAACAGTTGTCGCACATGCAAATCGTGACTGTTGCCCAACCGACGTCCATCACAAGTTGCCAAACAAACTTGCCAGTCAGTCAAGACAGTCAGTTGGTCTCATGCCACGTTTGTGCAGTGCACCATATAACGAAATGTTAAAAGTTGGTTTATAGCTTCAAAATATTTCGTAGAAACGTTTATTCTATAAACATTTTAATGATACAGACACTAAGTCGCTTACGAAGATAGAATTGCAAAAATTAGATGGCTCTATTAGAAAGTCAATATAAAATTTGGTATATCCTTGTCCTTTAGCTGTCGTCAATTTCTCAGTCAGTAAATCACTTAAGAACGGAAAACAAAGAGGATTAGCTCTAAGCTGAGACTTTGAGAATAATTGAAACAAACATGTGAAGCTCGTTTTCAAAAGCTTCCTATCCTTCGCTGCTACCCACTTTTCGCCTTCTCCACTTCTATTCTATCATTGGCTATTAGATATTTATCTGATATTTATAAATCTATTAGGATATCAACGCATTTTATGCCTGCATTTCCTGATCTGCACAGCGTATAAACGCACTTACAGACTGTTCCAGTTAATCAGTTAGTGGCTGGCTTTTTTCTTGCCTTGATTTTTTTTGGTAGTTGAAATGCGAGTGATTTGCTTAAGACATTTTGATTGATTATTTTTGTTTGCTTTTTTTATTCCGAGCGACGACAAAACTGCGAATGCGCACCTCCTAGCCTCAATGCCTGCGCCTTCCATTTGGTGGCAACGCTTCCTCGAGTCTTACTCGTCCGTGTTGGCCACCAGAGCTGGCTTCGCGTTTGGCCAAGTCATGGGCACAAAAGTCGCTCGCTTTTATTAATTATTTTGACCCAGAAATCGCTGTTGTTTCGATTTGTGTGTTAAGTATTAGGTATCGGAATTGAGTCTCTGGCCACGGATCTGACATAGTCGGCGGATCTGGCTTGGGGATCGGCGCGCGTTTGTTGTCAGTTAAATTTACCACCTGTGATGAATAACGTTACATTTTGTTGATTGTTTTCTTTTGTTATTGTTGTGTTGCTTAACGTGATTAATCGCATTTATGCAGTACCAGCGGAATCTGGCATCAGAATCGTATTTAACGTAACGTAACATTCGCCCGGCCATGCCCACATAAAGTTGATTACTCAGGTGTCTGAGTGCGTGCTGCTCTCCCTGTCTCGCTCTTTCTCTCGTTTGCTGTATCTTGCCTTGTCTTTATTTATATATGGGGGCCGTGTACCGTTAATTAATTTGCAAGTTGTTTTTTGTTTGTTGTTGTATTGAATTTGTTTACTAATGCCCTAGTGCATGGCTTTGGGGTCAGGTAGAGTTTATTTTAATACAGTCTATGCCATTCATTAAATCGGGAAAACGTAAAAATTTTGAGCGTTGATTCTTGTTACCTTTGATTTGGAAGGAACCAGCCAACATATTCTCTATATATTTTAAAAATTGCTTGTTCTGGCTGACTGATCAACGCTCCAGCCGTAAAGGTTTGACTATATTTACATTATGAATGGAGATACTTGGAAATTACCAATCAAAATTCACAATGGCGTTTATAATATATTGCCGGACAAAGCAGGATCATTATCCAGCGGTTATTACCGCTGGTATATATATATATATATAACGTATTCTTACAATAAATTTCATTAGTTGGTTAATAAAAATTTGAAAATGCATATGCAACAATGACAACTAATATCAGTTATTACAACTTATGCTGGAATCTAAAGTCATTTATCATCTAAAAATTGAGCTCAAAATTAGATTTAAATGTGTCCCATATACAATTGGCTGTTTGTCACTTCTTTGGCTTGTTGGCCAAATGCAGCTTGGATATGTTTGGACTGGTCCTGGGCGGAGTTCTCAAGTTAGGCGTGCTTGGCTCGATGGTCACTCTGGATGATGGCGGAGCACGGGGTAGTTGAAAGGAGGTTGAAGGGAGTTGCTGTGATGGAGACTTCGAAGGCGTCGATTCCGGGCCGTCGGTCGACTCCTTCCTCCTGTGGCGATTATAGATCGGCGAGCTGTGCAGCTCTTGCGTAATCTCTGCCGCCGTGGGCATAATGGCTGGTGGCTCACGGCGCATGCGGGGCGATGGCGCAACCGGATTAACGCCATGGGAACTGATACTGCGGCTAAGCGCTTCCGCTTGCCGCTGTGTCTCCAGATTGGCATCGCGCATCAGTGTGGAAATACGTTCTCGATTGGCGCGCTCTTGAGCCAATTGATTGCGCTGGTGACGGCGTATCTGCTCAAACTCCTGCCAGAAGGTTTGGGTAATTTGGCGCGAATTGCGATGCAGCTCGCGACGCAAAGCTTGCACCACATGCGCATCCCGAGGCAATTCATTTTTGAGAGGTCGTCTGGACATGGTTTTTGATTTTTGTTGAAATTTTGAAGTGACGAATAGAACAAGAATTGGAAATCAGACACAGTATTTTATAGTATATACTATGTAACTTGTACTATGTAGCCATAACGTGTGTGTCTGTGGCAATTTGATCGATGCGAGTTTTCTAATTGCGCCGCCAACTTTCTTCTTAATTGTGGCGAGAAAAATGAGGCCCGTATCGAAATGGCATGAAAAGCACAGCAACAAGAACAACAGCATATCAAACAACAACAGACGTCACTCGCGGAGAGCGAGAGAAATTGTTTTCAATATATTTCGTATGTAAAATGAATATTTGTTCTGTTGTATGTGCGGTCAATCAATCATGTGATAGAAGCTTAAATACTTGGCCCAATTGGGCCTTGGCCAAACAATGGGCCAACGTTTGTCTTTCGATGTAATCGCAGCCGTAGAGAGGCAGTGGAGGCCTCTCCACTCCATTTAACCGAAATGAAAACAAAATTGCCAGCAGCGCCGCCTCCTTTTTGTTTCCTGGCCAAGACACCCCGCTGTGCACTTGTCGAA
This sequence comes from Drosophila virilis, assembly GCF_030788295.1. Classification (NCBI taxonomy): domain Eukaryota; kingdom Metazoa; phylum Arthropoda; class Insecta; order Diptera; family Drosophilidae; genus Drosophila; species Drosophila virilis. Next base: position 11,115,714 of record NC_091546.1, on the reverse strand, counting down.
GCCAAAAGTTCAACGATTGCCGCCGACTGTTTTAAATGCGGCTACCTAACCGAGGCGCAATCGAAGGCGCAGGCACAAGCCGAACTCGAATTCGAATTGGAACCGACTACGCGACTTGAGAGTCACAATTTATCCTTTATGGCTTTTGTTTCTGCAGAAGTGAAAACAAAAGATTGTCATCGAGACCAGAGACTCAAGTATTTTTTGCTGTTGTTGTTGCTGTTTTTTTTTGCCGTTTTGCATAAGATCAGCAGCTCCTTGATAGTATTTATATACATGTATATACCAATATATATGATATGACTGATCGCCCTAATTGGGTGAAAGTGCTTAGAAAGTGTGACAGTGGTCGAAAGCGCTCTCATCAATACGATACCCCCTGTCAAATCAGTATCTATGGCCTTTACCTATACCTGTAGCTATATAACATACATCACCCGCATATATAGGCATCGTCAGCAATCAGCTAGCAAAACGACTACAAAGCCCCCGTCTGTCCGTCCATTCGTCCATCTGTCTGTGAGATATTCCCAGGCCAGACCGGGCAACAAAACTAGAACTCAAAATCATACATCACAAGCAATTACCGGCTAAAATGCGGCAGAGTAAGCTTCGACAACGACTAAGGCAGCGACTAACCTTGGCCGCTAGTGAGGAGAAGAAAAAAAAACGAATAAATACAAATATATATAGAAATATATATATTTATATAAAAGAGTAGGCTGCTGTTATTATTGTTGTTGTTAATACACTGCGAAAGGTGCCGGGCATATCGACAAGCATTAAATTGTAGAAGTAAATTTTTGTAGGTTTTTTTTTGGAGCTAACCTTTAGGAAGCGGAACAATGAACAATGAGTGAATAAATATATAATAATAATTTTATAATTGACAATTTTTTTTTTTGTAATAAGAAAAAAAATTAAAAAATCGAATAAAATTATATGGCAAGAATGCGCACTCCTTTCGATTTTGCAGTATTTTCAGTTTGTTGCCCAAGTCTTTTATTTTATAGCACTTGCATTTCGTGTGAAAACGTTTCGTTAAATAAATATTCCTTAAATAAAAATGTCAATCACTTATTAAGTGTTAAATATAAAAACATTTTATTTGAATAGAATAAGTATTTCTAGACCTATTCATCATTAGGAAAAGTATCAAAGAGTGAGAGTATTCCGAATCTTTAAACAAATATTCGCGTATTTAACTTGAAAAAAACTGCATAAAATTACAGCAAATGTTTTGAGAACTTTATCTTTGAATTCGCCAAATACTTTTTCATAGAGTATCCCACGTAGCATTTCGACTGCAGCCTTTGCAACTTGTTGCTGTTCTGTTGGGATGTTGTGTATGCCGCGCATGCATCATCATACCATCATCCCATTATCACATACCACAAGCCAAGCCATGGCCAGGCAAGGCAAGACTACCTTGTAGTGCTGGTGTTGGTGGTGCTGGTGGTGGTGCTGCTGCTCCTCCTTTGGCTGACCGACTGCGGCACTTGAATGCTCGGCATGAAATAAATCGCGTGTTTATTGTGCCAACGGCGATCGCTTCAATGTTGCACATGAAAATTGAACGCAATAGAATGCCACTAATCGATCGGCCCGAGCTGAGCTCTCTCGGATGCCGCCAGCCACAAAATGAAATGTTTCAAGTTCAAATGCAAGGTGCGGAGCTGGCCGAGAGAAGGAGTGCCAGACAGATTGGACGGCCTGCCGGACATCAGTTGGTGGAGACTGGCGCAAGCAATCTCAAAATAATCTAAACGATTTGGCGAAAATCACGTTGCCGTCGCCGTCGCCATCGCCATCGTCGTCGTCGTCGTCGTCGTCATCGCCGTCGCGGCAGCGGGAGCGGCATCCACCTGTTACGCCGAGCTCATTTTTAATGCCTGCCTCCTCTGCCCCCACGATGAGATGAAGGCCAAGGCGGGTCTGGAGCAACTGCGACGGCGGCATTGAGAGCAAATTGCAAAAGCCAAATTCAACGAATGCCGGCACACAGTTTGGCATTAATAATGAAGCGCAATCAACTGACGGCCGCCGGCCGTTGGATGGCTCCAACTGACTGCTTGACGGGCCGACTGGCCGGCTGGCTGACTAACTGACTGACTGTATGGCCAGGTGAGGGTGCCTTGATATGTGGCATTGGCATTGGCATTGCACAGATTAAACATTTTTCCAACACAATGCATAATTTCTCGCTGCTGGGCTCGTTATGTTGCACTATGTGGATGCTGTTGATGTTCTTGTTGTTGCTGCTTTTGGTCGATTGGTGTTATTCTAAACGGCTTTTAGACAAAGCATCAGTCCAGTCGCTGCCCATTGCCCACTGCCCGCTGCTCACGCTGCCAATCAATCAATCACGCCGAGAGCTGAACCGAGTCGCCTAGTCATCTGAGCATCTGCCGACGCCATCAACGTACCCGGAGCGCGCTCTCTGGTCAAGTGTAATGGTTTTGTCATGATGCAGCATTTAAGCTGCCGCCGCTGATTGATGCGGCGTTCGTTCCACAAGAGAGTGCCAGTTAGGAATTTCACACCATCAACACCAACATCGCCATGGCCATGGCCACCAGTGCACCAGCAGACTATGGAAATTTTGTGAGTCGCTGTCTGTCAGTCCGTTTTTCTGTACATTCAGTTATCTATTAGTTCCATATTTGAGTTTGTCGCTTAAGTCTTTCATATGACTGCAATTGATAATCGACTGAATACAATGGTCGGACTTAATTCAAGTCCATTTTAAGCGGTTTTTAATGGATAATATAAAAATTAAATAAACAATAAATCTTGTTCCGAGACCGTGTCAAAGCTAAATCGACCTCCTTGCCGTATGCCTCTTTATTTTAAGTTTCTCAAACATTAGTTCCTCATGACAATTTGTTTCCATTCTACATTTCGATCACGCTGGTTTATTAATATATTTCCGCCATACAGGCTGTTAACGTGGCATTTGCATATTACAATTAGTGCTCGATTCCGACCCGAAAGGAAAGGCTTCTGTAGCTCCTTCGGGTTGGAATATGAATGGGGCATCGTTTAGTAAGTCTTTCATAAGGATAGGACAAGCATATACAAATATATTTTTTTGTGTTTGATATATTTTACCATAAATCGTTGTACTCTATTTTTTATGGAGGCCACATACTTGATTTGCATAACCTTTTTTTTTTACAACGTATTGACATCAAGCCGAAATAACGAATGCCACCTGCAGGGCGGCATATCAAATCAGCGAAATCAAAGCGCAATTAATTGACGACAATTGTGTGGCAAGTGGCCAAATTGTGTGGCAACATCAGAATTGGCCACAACGGCAATTGAAACAAATGTAACAACGGCAAACGTCAATTGTCTAATCAACAAATTTAGTCAATAAATCGTAATTAATTAACGTTTGCCGCTGCGCTTTGGTGGCAGTTGCAGCTTAGTTCAGCAGTTGCAGTTGAAAGAGCGTTTAATTTTTGCAAAAAATTCAAATGTGTGGCAAATGCAACAGCAACAACTATAACAGAATACACAAACAAAACCCAAAAACGCGAGCAAATATTCGTGAATTGCGACTAATTTTTAGTGCAGCGAAAAACTTTAACAAAAATATTGGTAACAGCTAATCAGGCGCATATACGCCCAGAAAAAAGAGGTGTGCCTGGCAGGTGGTCATAGTGTGCAAATGTTGTTGTTTTCGTTGTTGTTGTTGTTTTTGTTGTTGATAACATCGTTGCAATGTGTTTCTTGTCAAAAAATTGACTTGCAATCCACGAACTAACTTTTCTATCCCAATGCAATCAAAAGACTTAGGCAACGAACTTGCCGCCTGCTGCTGTTTTTGAAAGTTAAAAATGATTTCGAGCCTGTCAGCAGTTAGAACTAGACGCGATTTGTAAATTCGTGCCCTGCACCGTCAAAGTTGCTTGATATACCCTGCATCCAGTTAAAGTGCATTAAACGTAGTAAAAATCTTGGCAATTTAAGATTGCGACTTCTGCGACCCTAATAAAAGCTTCAGAATGTACCACGAATGAGAAATATTTTTGAGTCCTTATGTCTTTTTGTCTTATCATATCTTGTATTTGGCGCATTTAATGAATAATAAACATATTTACGAAATTAACATTCATGCAAATTGGTTGGATAGCCATTTTGAGCTCGAAGGAGTGACTGACTCAGCTATTTCCGTTGAACGAGCCATGGCTCATCATGAGCTGCTGCCTTGACTTATATCATATTCTGCAATTAGCTGTAAAGAACTTTTAATTAATAATGCTTAATGCTCAATGGTTAATGCCTAATGCTTAATGCTCATGATATATGTGTGTACTGACATCGAACTCTACTGTGGCCAGATCAAAGGCGCCTTAAACCGCAGCCGCAACTTGGCAGTTAATCAAATTAATTGCTAAGAAAATCAACATGTTGATTTGAACCGTCGAAAAAAATACAAAATAAAAAGAAAAGAAACAGGCAACTCAAAATCTCGAATCACAATCGAAATCAAGAGGCAAACAATGACAAATAACGAATTATGGAATAGATATGAGTATTATATGCATATTCAAGGCCCTCCTAGTTCACAATGGGAATGTGCAACAATATGTTTTGTTTCTTTTTTCGGAGTTTTTTTTTTGTAAGCTTTGAGATTTTGGTTGCTGCGTGTTTATATTCTTGGAAGCGCATTATTTAACCGCAGTACTGAACTAAAAACGAAAATTGGCCAAAAACGAGGCACATAAATCACCAAAACACACACTCTCTCAAAGCAGATACAGATACAGATACTTACAGAGCCACAGCGCTTTTTGGGGTAGAATTATTGACAGCGCGCCGGAAGATTTCATTGTTTCCCAATGGGGCCCAAACGGCGACGCCGACGATGGCGACTTCTCGGTATTTTATTAAGCCACACAAATCAAAACCCAAAGGCATTCAGCAAAAACAAAAAAAAAAAAAAAAAAACCAACAGGTAAGAAACAACAAATATATATATTTATTTATATATATAAAGAAGCCTTCGTGTGGTAACTTGACTCATGAATTTGGATGCTTAATTCTACTTAAACTCTGTCTGGCCTTTTTGTGCGCTTTTAAATGCCTTACATATTGGCTCTGAAATCCGAGGCGACGATGCAGCCGCGATTAGCTGGGCAAACAAGTGTTAAAGTTGTGGCAGCCAATGCTGCCACCACAGATGCTGCTGCTGTTGCTGCAACCGTGGTATGGACTGGGTTAGGGGCAGGGGGTTGCTGGCGATGGCAGTGGGTGCACTGATTGCTTCTGCCGCTCCTCTAAGTGAGAAACAAAACAAAGTTAAGCAAAGGCTTGTTGCTGTTTTTTTCTCTTTCTTTCTTCGATTTGTGGCCATTTTTGGGTAGCTTCTTTTTTGTTTCGTTGTCGCATTGCATTGTGCAAGACGATATTTGCTTTGTTTTATAACGCGTTTGTCGGTTTGCTTAACGCTTCGTTTCGATTCATTGTGGCAATGCCAAAGGTAGGCTTTACAGTTGGTGTTGCATAATCTGCTGCTTGGGGCGAGATAAAAGCTAATAGGCAATAGGATTTAATACAGAAACTAGATGTAATGAACATAGAAATTAAAGAACAATAAGATTAAAGAATATAAGATACATCGGTCAGCCAGTAAAACGATTACAGGTGTTTCAAAAATCAGAATTGACAACTATCGAATGCTGTCGATGGCCAGAGGCAACTTCCAGAAATACGTTAACGTATAGGATTGAGAGGAAAGAAAAAAGGCAATGAAATTGTAAAAAATGGAACACTCTTATTACTCTTAAATTGACAAAAGGCTAAGAAATAAATATGAACTGAGGCTTACTTATAGTTAGGAAGATCCGTATGGATTACTCTGCTGCGATCATGGCACTTAGCGCCAACAGCGCTTAGAGATCGGTTCAAAGATCGTTTTATTTTTGATGATAGTGATTTATTTAATTATAACCAGAAAAAGGCATCCAAAGGAATAGTTCACTTACCTCAGGCAATCTTGTCATTAGACCTTGTTTCCGATATCCATGCTTAGTATGTTTTGGAAGGTATTTCTTGGGATTATATAACCTTTCACGAAATTGTTATTGCTGTCAAAATGCAACCTCTCATTTTGGGGCTAGCGGGGCTTTAATACATTGCACCTGGTTCGATATTTGCATATCGGCAATCATTGTCCCCACGGTTCATGTCATTTGCAGTCAGCTAATCCAATGGACAACAGCAGAAAGGCAAACCCCACCCAACGGATACTTCAAGCGCACAACACACACACACACATACACACAGTAACACCCCTCACAAGGAGCAGTTTGTGTGTGGGTGTGTATGTGTGTGTTGCCTGCCTGCCTGCCCAGTTTGTCTCTAATTTAATTTGCATTTTAACAACTTTTTGCGTGTGGCTTTAGCTGCGACTCCAAAAAATGCCGTCCGAATGGACAGCGGGCAACAAAAGGCGTGACTGCAACATGCGCCAAGTGCGTGAAACGCCAAAATAACACAACAACCTGCCAGTGGTGCTGCCAGTGGTTCCAGTGGTGCCTGTAAAGCCAACTTACCTGCGGGCACACCACGAAAGCCGCGCACAAATTAAATTAGTTTGAATAAACAGCGAGAGGTAACCGAAAAAAATAAATAAAAATAAAACAACATAAAAAGAACGAGAACAAAAAATACTCGTACATAATAAATGAACGAGGACGCGGGCGCAGCCTTTAAAAGGCAATGCAACAGCAGCAGCAGGCAGAATCAAAAAATAATAAGAAGAAACGAGCCCAAAATCAAAGCGAGACAAAGCAAAGCGAAGCGAAACGAGAAGCTGCCGACCCAAGGAGACGACGACCATGAGATGAAGGAGCAATTGAGGGCCAACTGAGCTGAGAGCTTCAGGCAACTCCGAGGCTGCGAGGCTGCGTGGGCGCATGCCTGCGCAGGTGATTTTAATCGCATGCCTGGAATCTGGCATAAACAGGTGAACCAAGTCTAACCAAGACTGAGGGCCAGCCAGCCAGTAACAGCAGCAGCAGCAGCAGCAACAACAACAAAATTAAATCAGAGACGAAAAGACCGCAAAACGTTTCAGCTACGAGTATGCCAAATGAGCCCGAGCGGTGGCCGGAGTTGGAGCCTGGCAAGGATGAGGCACGGCAAAAACGAAACGAAACGAAACGAAAATTGTAAATCACGAATTTTTGCTGCCAGATATGCAAAAGCGGCGCACATTTTGTAGCAAATTGAATTTTCAGCAGAAAACCCAAAAACGGGCAACGAGCGGGGGGTTGTATGACTGGAAGTTGTTCTTGTTGTTGTTGTTGTACGCCTTGTTAAAGGCGAAAAAATAAGAATCAGCGCGCTTGCGCATAAATTTCACAAAGAGCATTTGCAACTGCGACAGGTTGCAGGTTGCAGGCAGCAGCTAGCAGCCAACAGTTCCCAGTTCTCAGTTCTCAGTTGCCAATGCTCAGTTCTCTGACTCCCAATCTGCATATACAAGCCATAAAGCAATTTCCATTGCTGGAGCACAGCCGCAAGGAGAATGACGTGCTCTACGTACACCCCACACCAAAATGAAAACAAGTACGTAAGTCCCAGTCGGTTGTGCTAGACTAAAAGATACCGTATAGCCAGATTAGAAGGCAAGCCAAAGCTAGAAAACAATGATAATTATATATGTGTCCCGTAATATGTGATATACGATTTATGGAATGCATGGAATACATGCAAACAGTATATGAGATCTATTGTTGTGGATATCTTTTCGTCTTTTCATCTTTGATCTGATTGCTAAGAGCTGATATGCGAGTTTTTAATATATAAGTCTTTGTCATTGTATGTCTACCTCTTATACCTTTTTCTTGTATTTGAAAGATGAACAGGGTATAGAACGGCCAAGAACTTGCCCTACCCAAGCGCGTCGCAAGTTGCTAGTTGCAAGTTGCAAGTACCGATGCCACAACCTTGATCCTTGTCAAGTGCTGCCTACAGCAGCCTCCAGCAGCCGCCAACAACTTTAATAAGTTCGCAGCTCGCTGATTTTGCGAGCTCTGTTCTGATTCTAGACGTTGAGACTGCGGCCAAAGCAATGCGTATTTTATTTACTTGATTTTTATGCAAATTTTTATTTTATTTGTTAAGGAAAATGCGCAAGCAACAATAACAACAACAGCAACAACAACAGCACACGTATTCATTTCGTTGTTGTATGCAAAAAATTGTTATGGCTCCGTCGTGAGGGTAGGAGTCTCCAGTCTGCAGTCTCGCTTCTCGCTTCTCGTGGCTGTTACCATTTATAGCTGGCGGTTTTTCGTTGCCAAATTAGTGAATTTACATGTTGAACAATGATCAATGTTTTGTTAACAAATGTTTGCTTTACAACGCTTGTTACATACGTTACAGGGGGAAGTCATAACAACAAAGCACACACTAAACCGAACGCTATAACAATGCCAACGTTTTATTTTCCAGCGATTTGAAAACTGTGTCGATGAGCTATTTTGTTAGATGTTCTCCGAAAGCTTCACAAACAAAATAAACTAAGTGATTCGGATACAGAGAAAGCAATGTACTCTGTGTTGTACCTATCTTGGGGATTAATTAATATGTTTATAAATACTTGATTTAGATATTTCAGATGATCAAATACTCAATAGACATTAATTTTATGGTTCGGGACCAACTCCTTGCCTTGGGGTTTCACACGCATGAACCGAGATTTTGTTCAAACTTCGCATTTTCATAAATTTTCATTCATAATAAGATGTGTCGAATGGCATTCTCTTACTGTGATTTTCAGATTTTAAGGATTCGATTCTGTGTAGTCTTATCGAAAATTCAAATGAAAAGGCACGAAAAAACCTTGAAGAGCTTCTTTATCCGTAAATATGCAAACGTACATAACATGGATAACATGAAATAGCTTAAATATCTATCTTTACATCTCTTGATATTTAATATAAAACAATTTGAATATTTAATGGACATAGCACATAAATTATATTATGAAGGACTCCAAAAGATGAAAAAGCGATTTTAAAGTATCAGCCAACACGCGCGTCATCTGGCAGTCCCAGACTCTGAATAGAGACACCGTCTGGCCAAGTGGGAGGTCAAGGTGATCATTTATGATAGATAGAGCTGGTCCATAGCAAATTAATAATAGCCCAGGCATGCCAAATTAAAGGCCACCCTTCCCACACACACACACAATGAGAGCGTTCAAAGTAGCAATGTGTCTGCAACAATTGTGCGGGTTATTGTTTGCACAATAAGCCCATGGAATAAGGGGAAGGGGGGCGCGACACTGGCAGCACCCTGAGAGTAGCTAGCAAATATTGAACCCATCAACGGCAGTCGCTGAGCTGTCATGCGAGAGCCAAGCATTCAGCCGTGGTCAAAGTTTACCATCAAATTGCTAAAATAGCAAATAATGAAGCTGACAGCAGAGCAGCAGCAGCAGGAGCTGAGCGAGGACGACAACAGGGGATGATCCGGCTGCTAAGCCGCTGCAACAGGGGCGGCAATTAAAACGGGGCGCAATGTGCCTCCTCCCACCTCCTCCTGTAAGCGCAATGTTGTTACAGTCAGGCAGGGACATAAGCAACACTTTTCGGGTCGTGGGAAACTGGAAATCCGAAGACCTGAAGTGCCTGTTGGCGGTTTGACTATGACGACGTCGCCGAGAAAAAGATACATTTGTTGCCTGTGGTAGACAGCGAGCGTCTGTTGGCCATCAATTTGGCTGGTAATGCTCAAACCGAGGGTTGGCACTGCTTCAGAGGGGGTGGCTGGCTGCGTGCGGCTCTTTAATTTCTCAATACACGCATTATCCTTGGTTCTGGTCCAAGTCCTGGCACTTATTATCATCTGCGTGGCGTGCCCAGGACCACTTGAGTTTTACAATCGAATTTTTGGTGGGTCGTCAATAGCCTGCGGCTTACTGGTTGCCCAACTGGTAAGTGCTGCGGTGTGGGAACTGTTCGCTGTGAAGCTGAGCATATGCTTTTCCATGCCAAACACCACAGCAACCCTCCTTTCCCCGCCATCGTGAGACTCGTGCACTATCAATTCGCATGGCCAGTGGCATCTTCTATTTTTATGCATATTTGCAGTCGGCTGGTCACGTGCCGCGCCAAGGCTTTGGCCGCCGTTCTGCGCTTTACTGTACCTGTCACAATCACACTTTGCGACGTGCTGCAGCATTGCAAATAATATAAATTAATATTTTTTTGCCGGCCACCCTCCCAACTCTCGTTTGAGGTTTTTGTATGTTTACGAGATTCGGATTTTGCTGATGCGATTGCTCAAGTTGGATTCCAGATTTGGGTTTGCTCTTTGATGCCTCTCTGGGGGATGCAATGTTACACTGAGAATAGGTCCAAGCCAGTAAAATAATCACAAAGCAAAGGACAATAAATATTGCTTAATGATTGAGTTAATGTTGTTAGGCTTACGTGATTTTTTGCTCGAAAAATACAATGGAGTTCCGAATTACATGTTTAAGCCAGAAGAAATATGCGAAATATTTGACCTTAAAAATAGGAGAAAACTATATGCCAAATAATTGCATTGACAATTAGGCGAACAAATATGACTTACAGGCAAGCTTACCAGGCAGTTAATATATATGCTTATCCAGGGAGCTAAGCTAAAGCAAGGTTTAATCCACTAAACTGAACTCAGGGAAAACTCAATTAGGCAATATTTAGTTGATCAGAATCACTTAGGAAAAAAGAGAAGCTCCGGAAGAAACTAATAGAGTTATATACAATACCTTTAGAGTTACATTAATATTAAGACCAGTGAGAAAACTTAAGAAATTTCTCAAAATGAATAGAAAAACTTGCGCTTAAGTTCACAAGAACGCTCAGTAATTTCGCAAAGTGTAGAGTTTTGGCAAATATTTGCAAATTCCTTTTGCGCCCCACTTGCTAACAAATGCCGCTCATTTCCGCTGCGTCTTAAGGACACGTGCCAGGACAGTCGTCAACTGGCAACTGGCAACTAATAAAAGTGCATCTGCAGATTTGTCAAAGAGTCGAAAGACACAAATAAGCTAAAGTAACAGGGTCGAAGGGGATGCACGGTTGATGAGCCGCATTAGTGCAAATTGTTGTGGGCGTCATAGGTAGAGGCAGAGCTATCGGATGACGTCAGCACTTGATACATTTAGCAGGCTGCAAATCATTAAAATAAATTAAATGCACAGCGGAGGTTGCTGGCCACGTGGGTGCGGTGCTTGCAAAAGGGCAACTCGGCTGGCTAAGTTATGTGGACAGACCCAGACGTGGATAGTCGCCAGTCGGTTGGGCGGTCAGTCGCATAAACAAAGGCATTAGACGTCAGTTTCAAGCGACGCAAAGTTGATTGGTGTCAGCCATAAAGTTGCCACGTCTCCTCCTGCATCCGTATCCTGGTGGCGCCAAAGGCTTTGAAGTGATGGCGGCAACAGCGACGGCCACGGGGATGGCGATGGCGATGGCAACGGCGACGCCGACTGCTGATCTTGGGCCTTCGTTAGACACGCAGGCGTTGATGGACATCTTGTCGCTAGCCGCGACCAGTCGTCGCTAGTTGACCAGCCGAAAAGTGTCATACAGTCAGTCAGTCAAGCAGCGGCATGTGCAAAGACCCGGCGACTATTCCAAGCCAGGCTGGCGTCAAATGGTGCTTAGCGGCACCCACTATGGACCAGACTGGGCTTCATCCAGGCTCCATCTCATTTGCATGGAAATGTGCGCGGGTGTTGGCCCAGTCGCATAAGCGAAAAGCCAATGCAGGAAACCTATTGTCTTTTGTCTGGCCAACAAAATATGCAAAGCTGAAATTTATGAGAAATTAAAGTAAATTTATTGCATTGCATTTTCCACCGTCTCGTGCAAATGCGGCAAAACACTTTCTGTGGCCAGTCCCTTTGCTGATTGTGTGATCAATGGATCTCATGTGCTTGTTGTTTTTTCTTCCGATAACTTTCTCCCCAATCAAACATAAACACAACAAACCATAACCCTTGCTCTAACCAATTGTATATAGATTAACAAATTTTAGATTTGTTAGAGGGGAATGAGGTTCACTTGGATAAACAGGCTCCCATAGCATATTCTTGTTTTTTGAGTATCAACTTATTTCTAATGTTTTTTTATATCGCTGAAATACACTTAATATATATAAACACGATTTAAGTTGTAAGCCTTATTTATACATCCACTTTTGTTCGAAAAGATCGGCCCGGATGGCTGAAACTCAATTTCTTTTGAAGAAAAATAACTTAGTTTAAAATACGAGCATTGTACTTTAACTTATTCTTTTTAATTAAAGCTTGGTTAACTAAAGTGTGATAGTGGAATATGTACTGAGCTCGTTAAAGAGCTTTATGTATGCTGTATATTACTTAATATGTGTAAGTGCTTGTCTATTTTTTATAAAGACAACATCTTAATCAATTCTCCGCGCATATGCCTTACTTTCTCTGGGCGCAACAACAGCAAACAAAACAACATCTTCTAACCCTAACGCTTTCAAATGTCAAAAGAGCAGGCACTTAAAATGCCAGAGATTCATGAGTTGCCGGCCAATGAAATTAGGTAATAAGCTGGCCATATAGAAAACCCATTTATATGCAGCCAGTCCAAGTGCAGCTCACTTTTCATTTTCAAATGGCAACGGCAAGTGCGCCACAGACGCCAAGTTGCCAGCCGCTGCAGTCAGTCTGTGTTCGGAGTTGCAGGCAGTTATAATTTATAAGACTGTGCCCCACTCAGACGACCAGACGACCATAAAAGTCCTGGACTGGCGGCCTGCAGGCGGCTCTGTCAGTTGGACTGTCAATTGAGCGCAACACTTCCAGCCAAGAAAGAAAAAAATACAACGCGCAAACAAAGCCACAAATCGGACACGCGGACACTAAAATGAATTGAAACTAATATGCCAAAGTGAGTGGAGCAACAGCCTCTGACAATGGCTTCATGATTCTGAAGACAGCGCCACGGGGCGAACTAGAATAAGAGCTGAACATACTGAATATACAGGCAAAAGGATATACACACAATAGCCGCAAGCTAAGCCTGGTTACCCAATGCAATAATCGATGTCTGGTGTGGCGCTTTGGCGCTGTGGAGCTCGGGAGTTGGGGTACAGAAAAAGTGTTCGCAGTGACTAAACTTTGATACCCTTTGTCGGAAGTCACTTGCGATTTGGACATAAAATGTATGTAGAGTATCGATGTGTGGTGGGTGCTTAATGATCGATAAAAACAAGTTGACAGTCAATCATTGAAACAGTTGACATAAGCGATAAAAATTGATAAATTGATTTTTTTGAAACTAACTAAGATTATCATATTGAAAAAAATATTTTGCGAACCGTTTTTGCCGAGTCACATCTTAAAAAGATTTTGGTTAAGATAGAATTAACGAAATGGTATGTGCAAAGCCTGCTTAATAGAAATTTGATTATAATGCCAACAATCGGTTTAATATACTTGCAATCCTACGGTTATCCTGTTTTCCAATCTGGGCATTTCTTAAGTTGATTTATTAACGGCCGTTATAAATCATTTAAAACAAGTTGGCGAATTGCACTTTTAAATATGCTGAGTAAAACAAAGGTGTCACGAGTGCCAAGCAGGCATAAATTAATTGAAAATCAATTAGGCGCAAGTTGCCGTCGCCAACAGGCGCAATGAAATGCCATTAAACGCATGCATTGAATTATTGAATTATTGTCAACTGCCAATTGGCAAATGGTTGGCAATTGGCCACCGATCCATGGCGACATTTATGGCTTAAATGTGATTATTAATAATGCCCCAAACAGTAGGCGCAACATGTAACAATGTGCACTCGACTGGCGGATACCCATTATACAACAGCAGAAATCTGTTCAGTTGTATTTTTGATAAAAAATAAATTATGCAAATGATATTTGATCTTCTTTATACTAAAATATAATATAATAATAAATATCAATAAGTGTACTTAACATTAAGATCTAAGATAAGATCTCTAAGATACCCATTTAAGGCAGTTTTACAAGCACAGGGTATAAAAAGTGGACTCATAAACTGTTGGGGCTGCAGGTGAAATAGAAATATTTGCCAGCATATACATATGCATACGTATGTAGTTATACATCGAATTCATAGGTATTTATGACTGGGCCAGCGAATTCAAAGTGCATTGCCGTGTATGGCTAATAAAATTTTATTTTAAAATTTTTTGCATGCGGACTGACTGAGTTTCTGTATTTATTAATTAGAAAAACCTGCAACGTACCACGGCTCGTTTAAAAGCCATGTATATAATTTTAGTCGCACTCAACCAGACGCTGAGGTGTTAATTGCACAGTGGGTAGTGCTGCACCACAGCTCCACTGTGGATTGTTAAACCGAAAAAAAAAAATCGATTGCCCGCCGGTTGCAGTTGTTGTATCGATTGAAAGTGTGAAATTACTAAGCAATTGTGATTGTTGGTCTGTCGAATGTGTTTTTTCGGGTGTTTTTTCTGGACCATTGCGATTGGCAAATTGCATCAGGTGTTCGCAAAAATTAGTAGGGGGATTATGATTTGTGTGTGTGTTGATTAGCTGTGGGTGTGGTCCAATGATTGGCTACATAAGAGTGAGATTAGAAGGCCTTTAGCTTGTTGTTACCTCAATATGGCCCAACGTGTGCAATACTCATGTGGCGTATGTAATGAATGCGCATAATTGAACTTAAGATAACATTAAGTACATTCCATTACTTCAAGTTACACGCACATGTGTTAAACATATTAATTTTTATAAGTGAATGAAATGGGCATGGTATTTGACCTCCATGGCTTGTTCAGTTTTCTCCAACAGACTGTGATTAATAAATTGTGTTACTCTCATCAGCTAATAAGTTATAGAGATTTAACAACTTTACTCCGTTTATTTTGAGCTATATTTAGTCTACTTATTACATGCACAGCTTTATTTTATCTCCATCCATACTCACTTAATTTGCAGTCATATTTGTGATTTGATATTTACCTTAGCATCGTTTTACCTGACTGCTAAAAATGTGTGTTATATGTGCAGATATAATTCACGATATAACCTAGGTAACATTATAAGCAGTTAAATATGTGTTCCCTTTTGAACACACATTTTTTGGAATTCTTTTGCTCCATTTCGGTACTCTGTGTCCTTCTGGACTTATTTTGAAATACTACTATGTTTACTTTGTAAAGCATATACCTTCTGTCGCGATTCTGTTTCTAATATTATCACATGCTGATATTACATTTTATCTCTTTTGTATTCATATCAAGATCAGCTCTATGCTCGCTTTATTAACAGTATTAGTTCCACATTCCTTTTAATTCCTCCATGCTTTTCGCGAATAGAATCTTTTTAGGAACCCATTGCAGATTGACTAACTATAAAGATACGCTGCTTGATTTAGGAACTTGCATATGTTTGCTTGGGCAGAGCCAAAAGGTTAAGCAAATGCAAATGCAATTTATGCCCATGCTCTTCAGAGTTGGCGACATCATTAAAATGCCGCACATTGGCCAGCAAAGTTTGCTGAAATTTTCAAATTAATTCATTTTAATAAATCGAAAAGCAAAGCCCATTCGAAATGCAGTCCGTGGATTCTTCCGCATTACTCGTACAACTGGCCCGATGGCAAATATTTTAACAAAGCTGCTGCTGAACCAGAAAGTTGGCTTACTCCTCACCTGGACATGGATTGCATCCATATTCGTTGGGCTGGCGAAATTCGGTTACAGATTTATGTAAATTTAGAGCATGACACACACGGCACGGGCTCGGGCACAGCCACAGGCACGGGACAAGGAGACTGCAGCTTCTGCTGCTGCTTGGAGGTCAAAGTGAATCACGGTTTGATACATGACCATTAGTAGATTTTTGTTCGGGTCTGGAACGTGCAGCGGCATGCGAAATTAATTTCCTATAGTCAGTCGAATCTTTCAGTTATGCACCTGGCTGCCAATTAGCGTAAATAATAAGGATTCTATGTGAACTTTAGGCCGCCCCCGAACCCGCTGAAAACACCGTTTAAGTTCAGATTCTTGGCGCGCTTTAACTGCAATAAAAATTGCCATTTTCATAATTGCACAGGCAGATGGTGCCAGAAATGTCGCCTAATTGGCTGCAGAGCTAAGCTAAGCCCCAGCGATAAGTCCAGCCGCAGCTCACCTGGTCCTTCTAACGCCAGAACAATAGAACGATCCTAAGTGCACAGCTCTTTGGCAGGTTTCGGCCAGTCGCTTGCCACCAAACGCGCAGCTTTTTCTCCTGCTCTCTCTCCCTCACTCCCTTGACTATATGGCTATGACAATATTTTGCGCTGCGTTTGCTTTGCTGGCAATGCGAGCTCCTATATCATTTATCAGATGTAAGTTTCATGGCCGCTTTGGCTTTGACTTTACCTTTGCTATTCGGTATTAATACACTTACTTGGGTTACACTGCTTTGGGTATGACAATTGTAACACTTTTAACCACTTTTTTTGAATAATTGAAATTTCCCTGTGCTTACTTAATCTATGACTCTTTTTCCGAATGACGTATGGGTCTTCAATTTACCCATCCGCCTATTCAGCGCATATCAACCTTATAATCTATAAACATGATCGGTATCTAGATAGAAGTTGTTCAATTAAAGGATATTCCCGCCTATCTAAACATTTTTTACATATGTTTTACTATTTTGCACTTTCTAATAATTTTATTTTGCCGCCTTGATTCTTTCGATTTCCGACACTCAATTTAAAAAGCAAGCTATATGTTATGTAAAGACATTCATCATTCTTTAGAGTATTTCCGCTTCATTATTAGATTGCCGACTTTTCTAAAACATTTTTCTGTTTGGCTTCTCTTTTATTATTATTATTATTATTGTTTTTGCTTTTGTCGTTCTTGTTGTTGTTTGTGCAGAGTGTTTGCGGAGTGTTAACATGATCTTTTATTACTACTGCTGTACGGTTGGGAACTAGTGCCACCGGGTAGGTTTATTTACCGCTAATAATGGTCATTTAGCTTGATATTTTTGCCACGTTGACGATGGCGTGGCTCTGATTAGACAGTGGGTTAGCTTTGGGAGCTGCAAATGCACATGAGCAATGCACAGCAATGGCAAGCGCAGACACACATACGCACACACACACACACACATACATTTTGATTTCATTTTCTAAAAATGTGTAAAACGCGATTTTTGAATTTGTTCAGCAATTTGCTGCTTAATTGACAAAACACACACCGACGGCGACAGACTGGCCAACAACCAGCGGCGTTTTTCTGTAGTTGTAGTCAAAGCAAATAATCCAACAACACACGCTCGGAACAAACACAGCACACATACTTAGTCAAGAACCAATACGAAAATTCAAATCCGAATCGAAAAACAACTAATAAAATCATATATGCAACAAATAGCGGCGGCAGGCAAGCTGCAGAGACCCCAATGAGTCACCCGGCAGCAGGCAGCAGGCAGCAGGCAGACACTCTATGGCCACAGCTCTTGGCCCAGACAGCTGTGCAGACTAAGCGCCCCAGTTTGGTGGATAGAAAGGCAGGAGTAGGTGCATGTGATCTGTCTGGTGCTACGGGGCGTGCTTAGAGTCTATGCACAAATATATAAAATGTGCAACATTTTTAACAAACATGCGCGCTTTGAGGCAAATACTCGCTAAAGCAAAAACAACATGCAAAGTATCCATGGCTAGAAGCAAATAGACAAAATTGATACTTTGCATATTCAAAAGGTGTAAGGCTAGGTTTGGGATGCAACTTTCGATAAGGCTTGTAGTTTTCAAAAATAAATTGGAAATCTAAGCGTAAATCAAGTAGAGATTAGATATTATTGTCAATATTTGTTAAGACGCTCATATATGAACAGATCAATTGTATAATTCTCGCATTTTTCTTCTCTTAAGCGAAATTTCCACTTAATAAAATATCTAAAAAATAAGCTTTTGTATAAATTAAAGTGTTCGTAACCTGTCAATTAGCACAATACTAAGCTTGCGGATAAGAATTGCGTACATACAAAAATAATTAAAATATTTATTCTGAAAAATTGAATAAAATTTCTTTAAAAAACTCATATTCCTAACGGTACTTCCTATAGAGCTACATATTAGGTGTTACTAAAAGAAAACACATTTTGTAGAGATAAATTAAGAAGCAGAAAGCTTGTCATCGATTTCTGACTTCAGTCTGATTTGATGGTTCGATCCGACAAAAGAACAGCCCAACTTTGCATGACGATATTTGTTTTTAACTGTAGCAAAAGAATATGACATTTATTATGCCATTATAAACCCATGATATGTTATTTGAAAAAGAAACACAAGAAATTAAAAATTATTTGTGGAAGCTTTTTGAAATATCATTACTCTTCTTTTTTCGGTTCAGAATGTAAGTTATTTTAAGTAAAAATAGCTTTAATTAACAATTATTAACTCAGATTATTGATGCGTAAAGGCCCGACTCCTCTTAAAAATCACCTTGAACTGTTAGTTTGGGTTTCTTACATCCGCGGTCACAGTTGCAGCAGAACATGTTGCATCTGCCTACCCCACAACAGAACTGTGGGCTTGAAAGATCGTTACAGACATGTTAAAAATTACGCGTATAGTCTGCACGACAGCATTCACAATTCGCCTGCCAGATATACAGCGAAAAAGTATATAAAATTAATAATTGCCACGTATACCACATTGCAGCTGTATAGCGCAACACCGAAGTGCTCTATAAAACTTCGAATAGATTTTTGTAAATGCTATTTAAGCTTCGGAAAAATATAACTTACTTTTTGTAATGTGACAAAAATATAATTTAATTAGTAATATACCGAATAAGAAATTTGTGTGTAACGAACTAATTGTAGTTTTCGCAAGTATACGAGAGTATTACATTATCCGCGTCACCAGATTGTTCAAGTAATTACTTATATTGATGATCGACAAGAAAGATATGGTCTACCTTTTGTTGTTTCGCTTTGCACCTAGACTCTTAACTATTATATGTAAATTTTTTAGTGTAAGAAAGAGTATGGTTCAAATGATGAGTTGTCTAAGTACTCTGCAGCCAAGTCAAACTTTACTCGGCTGAATTCACAGCGCTTCGGGAACTATCTTCCGATTGCATAGATAATATTGATAATATTGATTGATGTGCCTTAAACTGTTTTGCTGCAATTTTAATGTATAGCAACTAACTGTTTGTCCTGAATGACTGACTGATTGCCTGGTTTCCTTTTACACAAACATACACAATTAGCGGGTAAAATCCGACTTTGCTCGTGAAAAGTTTTGTGATACACATTTTAGATATCACTTATTCACCCAGTTCCCGCCCTCAGAAAATGTAGACGTCTTCATTTTAATTTTGTGTAATGAAATTATGTTTGAGGTCGATCGGACCGAACTTAAAACTTCGTCCTGACTATATGTTTAATTTACAACTACAGTAATAAACAATTTACTCTGCTTTCTGATGCGCAAACATCATTTTATGGATATACTAGTATATATATGGTCTGCATCCGCGATCACAGTTGCAGCAGAAAATGTTGCATGTGCCTCTCCCACAACAGGGAGTCGGGTCTGTAAGATCTGGACAGAGGTTAAAACCAGTTACGCGACAGCATCTACAATTTGCCTGCCATATATACAACGAAAATGTATATAAAATTAATAATTGCCACGTATACCACATTATAGCTGTATAGAGCAGCACTGAAGTGAACTGTGAAGCTTCGAAAAGTGTTTTACAAATGCTATTTTATCTACGGAAAAAATAACCTACTTCTTGTTATGTGACATGGTAATAATTAAATTAGTTATACTGAATATAAAATGTGTGTGTAATGAAATAATTATACCCTTGAAAGTATACGAGAGTATGTTCACCGTTTGTTGACCGTTTATAAGCATCAACACGAACGAGATGGGACCGATTATTCCTTGTTCCCTTTTGCTTTACGCCCAGACTCCCTAACTCTTATTTGTAAATGTTTTACAGCATCGTTCCTATGGTAGCTATATGATATAGTGTTCCGATCCAGCTGGTTCTGACATGTGTGCTGCATGCAAAAGAAAGAGGAACTTTTGCAAAATATCATAAACATTAGCTGTAAAACTGTTTTGCATAGAAACAGACAGACAGGCAGACGGACATGGCTATTTCGACTTGGCTGTTGATACTGATCAAGAATATAGATACTATATGGGGTCGGAGACCCCTTCTATGCGTTACAAATTTCAAGACAAAATTATAATACCCCTACCCTAATGCATTTGTATCCGCAAGTTCTTACCTATTTTTGCACTTAATCTTTCTTAATTTTGTAATCTGATTACCAGCATACTTGTTCGCAAGGCTTGTCTCCAAGTAAATTCCTGCTCTTGCCTCTATTTTATTTAACATTAGTTGGAGTACAGTATTCACCATCTGACCTCTACGGTGGCAGGGACAAGAGTTGGTTTAGAATCAATGATAGTCATACGATATATAGATTTGTTATCTGGATGGGCTTAAAAATACTTCTCAATAACAGCTGCTGAATGTGTGAAATTCGCTGCACAAACAAATAAAAAGGGTAAAATAATATTTATGAAAATTGTTGGTTCATTAAAAATTATTGACAATAGAGACGACGCTATCAATACTTGTGTCTAAATATGATCTGACCAAATTAATTATATATATTCTTGTCCGGTATCGGAAATCGATTCAATGTATATGGTTATTGATGTATGTAAACTAGTCGAAATGAAAGCTGTCGCCATAAAGTTTAACATAGGTTCGTGAGTTTGTTTTAGACAGCCTATATAAAACATTATAAAGTAGTAATCATTTAAAGAAACTTTTATGTTTAGCTATTGAAGCAAGAAAAAATAACCACATGCGTTGCCGTGGTACCAAAATATTAAAAATTTTATTATATCATTATATACCCATGAAGTGTTATTCTTAAATGAAACACAATAAATTAAAAAGATTTTGAGAAGCTTTGCTAAATAATCTTACTCTTTTTTTTTGGGCTCGGGGTTGCTGATACTTTCTTTTTCATTAAAAAATGGCAATCTGAAAAAGGAGCATTTATTATTAAAACTGAAAGTGAAGTTTAATTTTCAAATAATTACTCTTGTTGTTGATGTGTAAATACTGTTTTATGGCCATACTCTGCCTTAAAATCATCCAAAACAGTAATTTTAGCTTTCCTGCATCCGCGATTACAGTTGCAGCAGAAAAAGTTGCATCTGCCTACCCCACAACAGGGTGTCGAATTTGAGAGATCCTGACAGACTTTAGCTTGGCACTCATCTTTGTTCCAAAAGTGAACTTGGCTCCCTCCAGCGATATCCGCACAAGTCGTACTGTGACTATTTTTTAGAAAATAAGTCATTGAGGTTGAGCGACAGCACGCACCATTCGCCTGCCAGATATACAGCGAAAAAGTATATAAAATTAATAATTGCCACGTATACCACATTATAGCTGTATAGAGCAGCACTGAAGTGCACTGTAAAGCTTCGAAAAGTGTTTTACAAATGCTATTTGATCTACGGAAAAAAGAAACCTACTTTTTGTTATGTGACAAGGAAATAATTGAATTAGTTATATATACCGAATGAGAAATTTGTGTGTAACGAACTAATTGTACCTTTTGAAAGAATACGAGAGAATTACATTATCCATGTCAAGTGATGACCTTTTATGAAGATCGACATAATCGAGATGGACTGTGAACGAGTATTCCTTTTGCCCTTTTGCTTTGCGAAAAGGCATTATGCTCAGGAATTGTCCTATAATATTAAAATTTTTTTAATCTTTCTTGGGACTGCAAAATCATGGAATGCTGCTTGCAAACCATTTACCGATGTTATTAGTCATGTTAGCTAACTTATCTTTATAAAATTAATTTGTTTAATTCAATGTATGCTTTCATCATTTACAAATTTCCGATAGTTATGTTCTCTCTGCTATTGAATATTTTTAGAAACTTTATGAGATCTTTTGAGACTTTCTATCATATAGTAGTTTCAAGTAGCAACGGCATTATAATATTCAAAGAAGACATTCGAAGCAGCAAGTTTTTACCAACTTTCAGTTAGCACCGTTTATAAGAAGGGAGAAGAAGAGTGCATAACATGTTTAAAAATAACACGCTATTTTATTTTTCTTAAAAAATTTCGATTAAACTGGACGTAGAGACTATTATTAAACGGTTTTAAATTAAACTCTTTATTAGAGTTTAACTAAAGGTTAACTCATTCCAATTCCAAGTCTTTGGCTTCTACCAATGTTAATTGTTTGGAATCAATTTTTATTTGGTACAGTATAAAAAGAGTATAAGGGCTTTTCCAACATCTTAATTGTTTTAATACCTTCACAATCTATTCATGTGGCACCAAGCATCCTTGCATCCCTGTTCTCGATTTGCACAAACTGCTTTTCGAAAAGCAAAATTGTCGCCACTTAGGCAAGGTCCTATATTGTCTTTATTACTTAAATTCCTGGATAGCATTCGGTATTTGAATTAGCAAAACCGAGATATAGTGCATTGCAGGCAGTTTTCCGGAAGCTTTACGGAAACGAATTGATTTTGCATGTACGCGCTAACGAAGTATATCGAATTTTAACGATACCGGTTACAAATCAATTAAAAGAAACATTGTAGTGCATATTTTTCTTTTGCTATCTCTCCCATTCCCATATCCAAATCGACAAACTTTGTTGTTAGAAGAGGGTATTATAATTTTGTCATGAAATGTGTAACGCATAGAATGACACATCTTTGACGTAATAAAATATATATATTCTAACAAACATTTTAACGAACTTGGTTTTTGAAGCTGTCTGTTCTCATGCTATGCTATAATAATCTTAATAAGTGGGGGTGGGAAATTTGGATCTATGTCTAAATAGGATATTTGAGGGTAAAATTTTTACATGCATTTTGACAAGAAAATAATTTTGTCCGATTTAAATGCCAAATTGATCAAGAGGCTAAACCTTGAAGAAGAGCCAACCCTCCAGAAAATTATGTCCGAGTGACGGGAGTGTAAAAAATACGACCGATAATAGCGGACACGGCCTTGCCCATGGCACGTTCAAAATAAATACTCTCAAAAATCTTTGAAAATTAGTTTAAAGTCGATCGGACGGTAAGCCTCTTTACCACTGTTGCAAAATTTCCCAAATCGCTGAATCACTGAATTGGATGCAAATCGAAAAATGTGAAACACTTCTCTAATGACTTTTCATATAGATCTTTGAATATTTATTAGAGGGCGAAACGTTACTCACAAAATCGTTGAGCCCCATTTACACCAAGATAGAGTGCATATTTAGAAAAGTGTGAAATGGAAATGGATTTAAGGCCGATTGGATGGGAAACAAAACAGTTTCATACAAACGTTTTTAGCAATTTTTCCACACGTGCAGGTGAAATTTTCCGAAACGCAGTATTAACGTGACCTTCGCAAAATATATGAAGCAATATAAAAACAAGCTTATTTATGAAAATTATTTGAGTTTAGGTAACTGCATTTGTAAGTATATTATTGTGTTCAGTGCATTGCCCCAACCACATTCATTCGCGAATATCTGGTGGATCTAACATACATTCTCATACGAAATCAGCAGCCATTAGGCTAATGCAGCGCCAGCATCGCATTTTTCACTACCCGATATGTCCCATTTGTGTGGGTCCGCCAACAGACTTGCTCCGCCCCTCTCTCGGCGCAATAAAGGCAGGCGGTCAGGTAGTAAACATTGCGCCTATTAATTTATGACATAATAATTCTCAAAGCGCAAACAAAGCCGCTCGTAAAAAGTGAGCCCGGGCCAGACAATGGACCGCATTATGCACTTACGGGTATATTGGAATAGGTACCCACATGAGCACATGCCCATTGGGGCAGATGGTGGACAACTGGCGCTGAGCCCCCGATTGCAATTGCAAATCAGCGCGACAAAAATTGAAAGACCAACAACTGACAAAAGGGAGACCCCAAGTGGTTGGCTCGAACTTTGGTTGTTTGTTTTTGTCTTTATTTTTTGTCACCTGGACCAAGTGTCCACATGCAGCTGTCAGAGATTGCCACTGTCGCGTCGGTCGAGTGGCAAATAAAATAAAATGAGACATTGGCTAGGCTAAATTATTTAATATCGCATTATCTAGCATCATAATTATCCACTGTGTGGCACTGTGGAGCTGTGACTCACACCGTGGCCCCCGGTAAACGAAGGAAAGGCGCAATATGCGACAACTATGAAAAATCACTTGCAATTTGGTTTATCAATTTGTGAAAATTATAAAAAATATGCATACGTTGAATATTTTGGCGAAATCATTTGTAACCCAACTGTCGCCCACGCTGCGATTGCGGCGATGTGGCAACGCCGTTCACAACGCCGCTGAGTGGCCCCCGCATCGCGTGGGTAGCTGCTGCCCAGGCGCCAAAAAACCAAATCTGTAATCTGTTTATGCAACTGTTTACATACTCTTACTCTTTTGAAGGGCACACCTACTTTCCTGGCAGACATGTGCAGAGGGGTAAGGCTTTTCATAATTAAAGGTTAGCTCTTGAATCGATTTTCAGTTTTAAGTTGAAATGAGAGCTTTAACTATATAACTAATATAATCGCGTTGCTTTTCTCCGCTTATTCTATTAATATGTTATCCAATTGTTCTTCTTGTAATTACCTCATCGCTTGTCTCTACAAATCTCGACATGGCAGTTGCTTACAGTGTATCTTAAAGTCGTTTTCAATTGATTTGATATGCATTCTTGTTGCTGCTGCTGTTTTGCGGCCATTCGATACACTTGACGCCGTTCGTTGAAATTAAATATATACGGGTGCATATAGAAAATGCGTCGTGAGTCAAGTTTAGGATTTCTAGTTGCATCGTTTCGCTACAGCTTTAGCTGCTTTCGGCGGCTTCCTCTCTGTCTACATTTCAGGAGAATACGAGGAAAAGTATTCGAACAGCACTTCTTGAGTTTGTTTGCAACGGCAGCAAACAAATATTCGTGATTCCTGATAAGCATCATTTGTTGGCCGCTGTGGTCCGAACTCTCTGCATTGGTTAACAAATGCCGCTAAAATGCGGAAAGCTAATCAAAAACGCGTTGCGACCACGACGCCGACGCCGCCGCTGCTGCCGCCTTTGCCGGCTGGCCCCAAAAATCGATGGCAAAACGTTAAGTTCCAAGAGCCAAGTTCAATTGGCAAACAAATTCGCGTGAATGAGCCAACAGCAACAGCAACAACTGTCGAGCATTGGCTGCTGGTATTTTTACTCGTACTTGCCGGGCAAATTTAGGCAAAACATTAACCGTTTTGTCCGTTTCGTTTTGTTTCCTTTAGTTTTGTTTTGGGTTTTCCCTGTCCGCGATTCTGTCCCGCTGTCCGTGTGACTTATGTGCGACATTAGCGCGACGTTCTTTGCTTAATTACGTAAACTTTTTTGGGCCTCCGCCTCAAGGCTTCCCTGCGCACATGGCTCCCCCTTCCCGTTTTACCAACCCCCGCGCACTGTCTCCTCTACTCACAGTTTGTTTGGTTTGCTGTTTGTTATGTGTACGACAAGTTCGTGTCTTAAGTCTTTCGTTTTGCGCCTTGTTCGGCTCTTGTCGCAGTGCCGTTTTACTGTTTTCTGTTATGTTCTGTGTTTGCAACAGGTTGTAAGTCGAAATTAAAGAATTTGTTAAGTTGATTTGTCCTCTGGCTTGTCCCTACACTGGGTGGCATGCACAAAGGTCTAGTGTAAGGACAGTTGGTTACAGGGAGTCAAAAGAAGCTTTTCTTCGATTCTTGTCACATTTTCTTGGCAACTATAAGCCGGATTTGTTCTCATATATTAACAATGTGTCGGAAAATAGTTTCAGACAGGGCAGTGAATAGAAATACTTAATAGACAGTTCCACCTACTTGGTTGTCAATATGTGCCTCATCGCAACAACCTATTTTTGGCATCAATCCACATATCAAATGTATATCGAAAGTTTGAAACTCGTTTGTTTACAATATACTTTTTTAACACCTTCAAATCGAAGGTATACTATATTCAATGAATTATGATAATGATGCCTGCGAAAACTTTGCATGCTGTGCGCCTCTTATCTTTGTATATATTGGGAATTTTTTCAAGCTTTCAACGTTCGCGTTTTACGCTTTCTAGATATATGTTCGTTCCTAAAGCTTGCAAAACCCTGAATATTTGCTAATTTCCGTTTTAATGCTTTATTAATCATACGCCGGGCCAGCCCGAAGCAGAGCACAACAACGCAAGGTGCGGCAGAATTGCCGAAAAAAAAAACGTTACAAAAAATAAGCATTTAATAAGTTTTTCTCACGCTCCATTAAAACATCGTTAATCTGTGCCTGAAAATATGAAGGCAGACAGAGGCAGAAGATGAAGCATCTGGCGGCATTACAAGAAAGTCGCCGATCTTATTTCGAACTAATTTCAATATTACCCAAGCCCAAACCTTCGCCGCGGCGGAAACTTCAAACGCTCTCGCACCGACAAGTACAACACTTGTTGTGCAGCTTGTAAAGTTGTTGAACTCGCGAGTGAAGAGAAATTGAAATAGTTGTTGGGAGTATTGACAAATTATTGACAGACGGCCCACTGCTGTTCGAAACTAATTAAAATCTGTTTAAATGTTACAACAAAAAACAACAACAAAAACAACAAAAAGGTCGGTGAATTAACATAAAATTCGATTTATTTTCATTTGTTGTACTGCGATTGGCAATTTTTCATGTAAATGTGGTAGCTGCTCGATCGTTTGTTGCCGTTGTAGCTGCTGCCATTTACAACATAATCTAAATGAGGCATATGGAGCTGGGCGCCCCATTATTCATAGGCAGGAGAAGGCCCAGCCGTGAAATGATCAGAAATGAGCTAGCGCTATGACTTAATAGGCCCGGCCTTAACTATGCCTCACGATGTTGTTGTTGTTGCTGCTATGCTGGCCACCCAGCCCGGCTTGGTTTGGACTCGACTGTGAAGTCAATAAAGGCGCCGTTGGTGGTCAGCTCAAAATGTTGCCAACTGAGGACTGTGCCACTCGACAAGAGACTTGGACGTTACGTTTGCCGCCGCTGCTGCCGCTGCCAACTGTTGCCGCTGCTGCTGCTGCGGCTGCTGTTGCTGACTGCGCTTGGCAAGACAAGATCATTAAGGTGGCATATAACATGG
Source organism: Drosophila virilis (assembly GCF_030788295.1). Classification (NCBI taxonomy): domain Eukaryota; kingdom Metazoa; phylum Arthropoda; class Insecta; order Diptera; family Drosophilidae; genus Drosophila; species Drosophila virilis. The sequence continues at coordinate 11,088,495 of NC_091546.1, read as the reverse complement.
CACTAAAGACACACAGACACTTGCCGCTTGCCTTAGCTGCCCAAAGTACCTGTTTCGCATGGGGCTGCGGATGCTGAGTACAGTAGACACCGGTTAAGAGAGACAATAATATCTAAATGGTTTATATGATTTGTTTTGCATAGCTACTTCTGTAAAATTGGACACTCTCTTTCTTTTAACCCCTTCCCCTCAAGTAAGATGTGTGCTTAATGTGTTTTGCATTTTTGGCAAGTGATGTTGTTAGTCATTTTTTACTGTAGTAACCAAGCGCAGTGTCAGTTAGTGCTGCTGCTGTTTGCAGTTAGAGATGTTGTGCCGGCGCTGACACTTTTGATTGAATTCCCAGCAGCGTGCGTTGGGTCTGCGCCTGCGCCGCTGATTGTAATCAACGCGCCGCGATCAATCCGCAAAACTTGAGCTGGACGCCACACAGCCACTCGAATCAATCCATCAAACGTATCAATCATGATGACAGGCAAGACCAGGCCAGGCTTAGTTCCACGTCCACAGTCAGGTCCAGCGTCAGTGCAGGTAGCTGCTTTTCTAACATGACTGGAACCGTTGTTGCCTCACTTGTGGAGTCTCCACGCGCGTTGCGCCCATTAAATTTGAATAATCTTAGTTTATTTTTTTGTATTTTTCGCTTGCAACTGTCGCATGGAGCTGGAGCTGGACACGGCCAGGCCGCCTTGCGTGTCAGCCTCGCACAGACGCTGCAGGCCATCAACTAACTGATTTGAAATTCTAAAGTGATTTTGATTACTTGAGGTGTTGATGTTTTGACTTGTACGTTGATTAGATAGCTGAAGGCTTGTTAGATGCATGTCAAGTTGCCGCACTGCGCACAGAGCAGGAGCACTGAGAACCGAGCACCGAGGACCGAACACCGGGAACCCGTCCAGTACCGGTCAACCAATCTGGCTATCAGTCTGCGTGATGCGCCTTGATGTTGATTATAATTTAATTATAAGCAATCTGTAACAAGTTAATGGCCGTTGGCGCAGCGCATAATTTAGCAGGCAGGTGTGAAATGGCTTCATTAGCTTAGACGCCTCTGAGCCAGTAACTGGCAAAATGCGGCAAATGTGGTAAATGTTGACGAGGCAGTGCTGCACGAGTAATAATAGTCATAGCCCTGTCACAGTTGCACATTGCCTGGCATGGCCCCTGGTCAGACACGATTCCCGCACTGAAATGGATCTCGTAAATGAAAGTTTTGGCTAAGTGACTGCTTCAAGGCGCTGCCAAAGCGAGCACTCATATGATTTAAGCTAATGGTAGAAAATACTCTATTGTTGCCTTGAGCCAAAGAGTGTGTGGACTTGGACTAGGCTGGAAATAGCATTGATTACCAGGTTGGGATTGTTGATTCGCTGCTCATCGTCCGATCTTTATATAATTTTCAGGAGCTAAATAAGATAAGCGTGTATTTTCAAAACCAAAAATACACAATATTATAAATAATTTATAAAACACATAATATTATAGGGGTGCCCACGTCTCAAGTTTCTAAGATCTTTTACTCGCTTTTAAGGGCTAAGGCCTTGATAATAATAACTGTAATTGTTGGAAAATCGAGATCATATCGAAATGATGTGTTCTAAATTATAATCTTTACTCTATTAAGCTTTGAAATTGTTGGCATATAAGTTTTATATCTAAGCTAAAATGTTTCTGTCTGTTAATTGCTGGAATACGCCTTAAAGTCCTCTCTCTCGTTGTCATTCATTGCAGTATTTAATTTGAGCCTTACGGTTTTTATGCCTAGTCAGATTGACCCATTAAGCCATCAATTAGTGGAATCTTGTGACTTGTAGCCGTGATTTATGCTTTGAACTTAAAACTCTGAGAGCTGCTGCTAAACCAATCTATCAATTCGCGCTTTACAGTCCATAAACAATTCACTTTCGAAGCTTATCGGCGGTTAGCCGATAAAAGTAGACCACCTTGCAAGGGATGTTTCTATTTGTGAGACCCGCCGATTCAAATAAGTTTTTTCGATATACCCCCTATTTTAGGATTTGATGGGCTCTATTCGAATCATGTCATGGTCACTTGTTCGCATTGTTGGTCTCATTTTTTTGAGTTTGTTTACTTCCAACTTCTGGCCTGCTGAATTCTCGAGCTGTATCATATGGCGATAGGGAGAAGGGTTAGAAGGGGGCTCTTTACGTTACTTATTCTAATGGACTGGACTCTCTAGGCATTTGTTTATTTGCTTCGCATTTGTTGTCGTATACAATATGTCAGCAGTGTGATTTTTGGGCACTTTTAATTGCCGGCACAGAACGGAAGAGGCAGCAGCCGCTGAGCTGAGATTTCATGTGTGGGCCGTTTTCTAAGTACATATTTTGTTTGTATTATTTGAAGTGTTTGCATTTCGTAATTGGAACGTCAAAATGTCAAGTGACGCTTGAAAGGGTTCCAATTTGTTTATTAAGCATTCTCCGAGTCTATGTCTACATACATGTACATATATAATGCCATATAAGACTACAGCTCTAATGTATTTTATTTACATAAGAAATAGGCGATATTTTAATCACATATGTATGTATGTGTCTTTTATATTGAAAGATTTCAATCAATGTGCTAACTAATTAAGTTGACTTCACAGGAAACTGAAATTAAAGAATGTTGACGTAATAAAAGTGTTGAAAAAAAATACAATACATACTAAAATATATTACAGTCCTTAAATATTGTTAAATACAATTTATAATTACAGTGGAAGTATTTATTGTAAATTATAACAGAAGTTTAATAAATCAAGAACGATTACTCTTGATCCAATTAAGTTGGTGTCAGGCACAGAAAATAACTTGAGTAATAGACCATTGGAATGGGTAATTTATGTATTAAAAAAAACTGTAAAAGTCGTTTTAGCAAGTTGTTGTAGCAGTTAGACGCATATAAACATAAATAGGTTGAAAACGCGCTAAACAATATTTTACTGAATTCGTGACAAAAATGCTTACACTAGCCACTAGGGCGTATAGCTACTTAATACACATACATAATCCACATGTCGCCTGGAATAGAAATTGGTTGGAGTGCTGCAGCATGAAGTTCACCTGGACCAGCATAAAATAATGTACCTGCTGCAGGCTGCATCTACTTACGTCGTATACGAATAATATTATTACCAACATTAAGGCAGTGTTTCGACGGGTCCAAACAAAGTTAAAACGCAGGGGTGGGGGACTAAAGGGGTCGATGAAATCAACAAGCAGATCAGAGCCGTTTGCAGTGCACGTTCGCCGAGGAGCAGAGACCTCAATGTGAACCTGCTGCAAGCGGCAGTCAGCAGTCAACAGTCAGCATGCTACAGCCACCAGATCCAGCTCAACCACAACAAAAGCCACGACAACAGGTACTTGCAGTCGCCTCTAGGCCATGGATGCGAGAACGAACCAATAATCCACGCACAGTACACAATGCGGCTGGGGCTGTGGCTGTGGCTATGGCTGCTGCTGCGGTCGTATCCAGCGTTTCTATGGAACCTAAACAACATCGTGCCCCGACTTTGACTCCAAGTCGAAGTTGGAGTCTGAGGCTGAGTCTGAGTCTGGTCAGTGGCTCCAAGGGCGCATGGGCAATTCTCGCGAAATGGAATTATAAAGGAATGCCTCGACCCGGGCGCGTTTTAACGAGTTGAACAAAATCGAAAACTGTGGATGGCCGCGCGCGTAGGAGAGCCCTCAACAGAAATGAGTTGAAAATAAATAAAAACAATAAATAAAAGTTGAAGCTAAAGTTGAAAGAAGCAAGAACAAAAGCAACTCCAAGCAATGAGCGTGAGGGTGATGTCGGTGGCCAGAGACAGAGACCGGGCAGGGAAACGCGCAACGGGTACCCACAATGAGCCCTCAAATGAATGCATAGTCGAGACGAGCGGCTCTCGCTGCCGCTGCTGAAGTGGGTGCCCCCAGAGTCCAAAACAAAATTAACCGAAATGCGAGCGAGTGTCGACCGCAAACCCGCAGCAACAAGTGTATAAGTGGCATGGCCAGACCCAGAGCCACAAACTGAGGCCGCGGACGAGGCTGAGAGCCACAGCCAGGCGCGAGCGATCATTGATCGCGGCAATCGCAGAATGAAGTGGAAGTGTGAGTCCCGGCACTGGCGGGGGGAACGTGCGCAATCGATAGAACAGATGAAACCCCTGAGCCACTGGAGGGTGGGAGGGGGGAACACAAGCCAGTGCGATCGATGGATCGATGGGCAGTTGGGTTGAGGCTTTATGGTGGCAATTGTATTTGGCCAGTGATCGCATGGCGGCTCAATTGTTGTTGTTATTGTGGTTGTTGTCCGACTTGTTGCCTGCCTGCCAGCCCGTACATTTATGCAATTCATTGTTTCGTGAGTGAGGGAGGACAGGGATTGAAAGGGTAAGACATGATCATCTTCAACACCTCGGACAGGTTACAAAACAAAAGTGGCAACATTATTGAGCATACTCTCCACCCCTACACACCACTCTCTCGACTCTCCCTCCACTCACCTGTTATCGGTCAACTGCCGTGGATATGCGTACGTGGTTCAGGCTCTTAGCTGCAGATTACGTAGAAGCTCTGGCATCATCTTCAGCAAGGCATTGGCTTTGGCTTTGGCTCCGGTTCGGTAGTTAGTGCTTGATGTATGTTATTCGTGTTGCGCCCGCATGCAGCTACCTGCGGCAGTACGTGGCCATCCCATGGCATACCATCTCATGGCATCTCGTAGTATCGAGTATTTCATAATGCAATACAATCTTTATGGGTTCATCGCAGAGGTGATCGAAAAGAAGTCAGCTAAATGCAACCTGTTGGGCTAGGTTATCCAGAGAAAGCAACAGCATTGTGAGAATTCCTTTAGGCTGGCCATTTCAGAAATCTCAGTAATCTAAGTTGCGCGTGTGCGAGAGATACAAGCAGAGAGCGGTGCAAAGCGTAAGAAGCTAGCAAGAAGCTAGAGTTCAACAAATAATGGTAATCATATTTAGAAACTTATGGTATGAGGTATGTAGGACACAGGGGTCTAATGAAAAATAATTGTACATATATCTATCTGAATCAATATCTTTCGATTTGCAGTTTGATCACGAACAGTGTTGGATTATCGCCCAATTGGGTTATCATATGGGAGATAAGAAATATGTCGGACTTGGTCGAATCAAGCGAATATGTTTCATAGCAGTTGCAGGAAGAATAGGTCAATATTTAAGTTTTCACAAAATAAATATATATATTTTTTTTGTATAACTTCACATATAACATAAGCTATATTTTTATCGTAGGAATGTATCATATACCTCCAATCGGGTAGCAAATCTTCCTCCTTCGTCAAGGGTATTCAATTTATGCCATTGTCCGCTAACGGATTTAATTTCCAAACAACTTTTTTGGACTGATTAGTCATAATATAATTTTAAATTTCCAGGACTTTAATTACGATTATATTAGATCTTTGGTCTCGCTTTTTCTCTTCAATATCTTATATTGATGTTTTAATGTCGGATCCTTTTTTTAAGTAAAAGATCGTTTAAATTAACCACATTACAATTTATTTTAAGATGCCGTAAAGCTTTCTTTTATAAATGAAAATGTATGTGTGTATTATGGAATACTTTCAAAGTGGCACCGGGTATCTCAAGTTTCCGTTAATTTTATAGCCCTTTTTGCTTATTTTGAAAGGAACTTAAATGGAATTCACAACCTTCGGCTTATCTGCATCCTCGTGCTGGAACAACCTTGCCTGGCCGAGAATCTATAACCTGGTCGAAGCCGGCTATAAGGAAGAAATTAAAATTGTTGTTGCTGTTGCTTGGTATTTTAATGATAATTTCCTCTTCACGAATTTATGGCATTTTAATTAAAAGTGCCTAAAAGAAAAAATAATATGTTTTGTATTTCTTCTGTGTTTTGTGCCGGGCCCAAAATACGAGTTTTAGCCACGTAAATTAGCCAAGTTAATGCCTTTTGGCCTGCTGATGCTGCTTCCTGTTGCGCATGAACTTTTGCAACTCGAACGGCACTGTCAATGGCATAATCCTGACCATATGCAGCCACTCTGGGCCCAGTGTGGCCAATCCACGGTCGCACATAAACGTCAATTTGGCCAATTATGGAACGCACCAAAAACTGGAACCGCTGCCCAAGACAAGTGCATTGGACTTTCGATTTCTCGTTCTGCGCGCTCTGTTGCCATTGCCTTTGCCACTTGTTTTGGGCTTGATTAATGCGCTCGCTCCCGCTGCTTTAGCTCCAGCCACAGCTCGTGCCCAGCCCATCTCCTGACTTGGCTATTAATTCTATAGCTCCTTTTGTTGTTGTCGTTGCTGTTGTTGTTGCTGTGGATGTTGGCTGCTGGCCATAAAAGGCAACGTTTGTCGCCCCGACGATGGCTCAACAGGTTGCTGTTAATGAACGCCCGCGCAGAGAATTCTCAGCTGGACGGGGGTTACTAGGGGGGGAACTGGCGCAGGAAGTGCTCGTCGGCGGTGCCAACGCAAATGGTTAGCAATTACTTTATGCGTTCGCGTTGCCAACTGATTACAAGTCCCTTTTGGGCAGCGCCGCACCTCGGAGCCAACGTGTGCGGTAGAATGCACGAATGCGTTCAATATAATGAAATTCATTTGTTCAATGTGTCTGTCTACCCTGTCCATTGGTTGGCTCCGCAAAGGGCCTGGAAGTTGGTCCAAGCCGGAGTCTGGGCTCGGCCTAAGGTGCGTGGCAGACCTGTCCAACAATCTCAAGCGTGCCACGTCGGCTAACCTTGAATTATTATTTTTTTTTTTTTTGCAGTCACGTTGAAACGAGAATTGTAGCGCTTGGCTTTTCGTTTCTTGGCTGTTTTGCTGTTTTTGTTGGTTGACTCCTCCGCTGCTTGTCACTACGGCGAAATAAAACTTGTTACACCGCAAAAAATAAAAATATACAAACATATATACATACAAAAGAAACAGCAGACAACAAATATATACCTAAAATGCGTCTACGCTTGGCGCACTCGACTTGATCTTGATCCGCGCTTGGCTGATTCATAGGCGCATCCAAAAAAAAAAAAACATATATATTTTTTCGCCAGAGTGCGTTGATTAAACGTTCCGCACGGACGGTCCGACAGACGGACGGACAGGCAAAAATTCAAAACTGCTGTTGATATTATTAATAAACATAAATTTCAGTTTAAACAGTTGCTAAATAATCGTTTTTAGTGCGTCCATTGACAGCCTCAAGTGGGAAGTGTCACCTGAGATCTGAACAGGGTTCGGCTGACTAGAGATTGCGGTCGGTGCATATCAAGGATATGCGGTAAGAACTGGCGAGCATGTGAAAAGGAGCAGCATGGGGTTAAGTGACAGACATGCAGGCATTTTATACATAACGATGCTGAAGAAACAGCTTTTATGCAGTGAAACAAATTGTGTGCAAACTGTCAAAGAGGGTAACTATAAAAAAATAGCGGAAGTAAAGGTAGACGAAAGGCACATGTAATGACAGCGTAGCTAAGATTAAATCATTAAAGAAAAGAGTTTTACGATGAATATTAGTATGTGATTAGGAATAATTTTCATTTTAATATTTGGAAAAAAATATATTACGAAAGAAGGTTATTATGTACTCAGTTTGCGGACAAAATATAAAACAAAATGTAAGCTCCGAAAAATAACCCCCCAATAGGGGACTCATATGCATAGTGTATGTGAGAATGTAAGGGAAAAACCGTGGAGGTTACGAGGCTTTAAAAGCAGTTACATGAGAACGGGATGTATTATAAAAAAAACGAGCAGCGCAGACCGATATCAATCAACACTGAGATCGACGTTCAAGTCATATTCTGCTGTTGTTCTTAACTCTCAGAGCTTAAACAGAAAGCATAAATCAAACTTCAAAAAGTGCGCCCAAATGGCGAGTACCAAACGTAGAACAACTTTCACCCATAAATGGTGCGAGCTGGCCATAAACTTGGAGCTGCTTGTTGACGCAATGCCTCCTAATGATAACATTAAAATTGTGTTAAGAAATTAGCTAAGCGCGGCGGCAGAAGAAGCAGCAGCAGCAGCAGGAACAACTATAAGTCGTAAATCATGTGAAACAGCCAGTTGTACCACAGACTGGAGCTTGGACAAGGAGAACAGCGACCAGCAGCAACCAGCAGCAGCATTTTCACATTACGCGATAGCGAAATGTGCACGTCAATTAAGATACGCAAAGGTATGCCAGACAGGTGAATCAGCAGGTGGGCAAGGCGAGCAGAGGGTAGCATAGGAGAAGTTGAAGCCGCATCTCTACAGTGGCTGGGACACTTTTGTCAACTGGCTTTAACAGTTTCTACGCCTGTCAGCTCGTAAATCTTAGAACAACTCTCAGCTTTTCTCTCATTGCCTCTGCCTCTCTCTCTCTCACTCTGTCACACTCTCTCGGCAGTCTCGGCAGCGATCTCCCATTTCAATGTTTCCGCATAGGGATGAGGAGTGGAGGAGTTAACGCCCAACTGGTAGCGCAGATCGCTTGCGTTTATTAAAAGTCAATAAATTAATAAATTATCGCATTAAAATAAATTGCATCTAAATGTTCTAAGTTGCACATTAATTAAGCAGATTGCTTGATTTATTGGCGTATCAAGTGTCGCCACCGCCATTGACCACTGGCCACACTCCAGACACTCCAACGGGCTGTGCCTCAGTCTTAGTCTCAGCCTCAGTCGCAGCCTGGGCCTTGTGCCTTGTTCTCTTTAGCTGATTTTTATCGTCTACTCTTCTGCGGTTGCAATAGTTGCTGCTGTTGCCTTTCATATTGCCACAGCAACCAGTTCAACGTCTTGCTCATCAACAGTTGAAGATTCCTCCCGTGGCCTCCACTCCGCCAAGAACACATTTTATGTGTCCATTTATGTGATGCTCAAATTGTGCGCATACTAGGCAAAAGGCACAGACACAACAACAACATCTGCTGTCCGCTCCCAACCAATTCTCATTCCTCATCAGCCTCATTCACATCCTCATCATCACCGTCGTCATCCCCCTCCCTATCCCCATGCCCATCACTAACATCATCGCCTTTGTTTGCACTTTGTTGTCATCCGCTGACTTCTTGTGCGTGCCAATTTTCTCCTTATTAATAAAGATAAATAACTTAATGATTATTACGTTAAAAGTGTTTAATTTACAGACGTTTAGTTCCCACTCCCGATTCTTTATTGCTCCATCCTACGGTCGTTGTTGCCGCTCCACGGTTATGAGTTTTATTGAAATGAATTTATTAATTGTTATTCAGATCTATGTTTAACATGTGCTTCATCATGTCTTATAGTAATAAAATCTGACCAATAAGTTTAAAACATAATTGGAGATTGTTTAATGTCCGATTAAGGGGATAGACATTTTAAGAAAATTTGTAGTAATTATCTATTAAGTATTTCCTATTTTATTAAATTATAAATTTTCTATATGCCTTTTCTTATAAGCTTTTCCTAGTTCCTTCGCGAACGATTGAGCTTCTTGCAAAGCCAATTCGGTCAGGACTTTAATAATTGGAACTGGATAAGGCATCTTTTTACATTTAACAACTTGTGACCCATTGGGGACGATGTAGCACAACAGTGGCAGCTTTGTGGTGGGACAGGGTAGCTCCTAGTCGGGCAGTCCCGACTAGTAAACTTGTTTTAATTGATTTGATGTACTTCCGAAAGTTTTCTCGTCTGATTAATATGCCCTGTTATAGGGCCAATTTCGAGATGTGGAATGACCATGTTAACAAGTGTAGCTGGTAGTCATAGTACCTGTTTAACCAGACGGAAACAACATCAGCGACAACGCTGACGACAACGACAACGACGCCGGCCCACGGTCCACAGTGGAGCCGGAGGAAATATGGCACACGCTGCCATGTGTAATTGTAATTTCACTGGGCCAGACATGGGCATCAGCACTGGGATTGCGACCATGCTCTCTTTCTCGCTCTGTCTCTCTCTCTCTCTCTCTCTCCCTCTCTCACTCTGTCACACTCTCTTTCTGTCTTTTTTCAAAGGTGTCAACGCGCATGCGCGCACGAGTTGTCAGCACATTAATTTCATTTGCATTTCCGCTCGGCGCTGGTTTCGCATTACAACTCGAACTTTAAAGCTGGAAAAACTAGTGCGATTTTCCAGACAACAACAAAAACAGCAGCAACAACAATAAGGAGAACAACAGCAAATGCAAGTGTTGCCCACTTGGCCGACGCGTCGGCTCGTGCCTATGTCTGCGGCTCTGGATCTGGCTCTGACTCTGAGTCTGACTCTGGATCTGGCTTTGGCACTTGGCCTGGCCCACTCCTGGCCTGTTGCCAACTGCACAACATGAATCACACACGCACAACGCAGCGAGGAGGCATTTTTTGATTATTTACATAGTTTTGCTATTACTACAAATTTTTATTTGCCGCGCACATTCGAAGGCCTGGTTTTTAATAGTTGTTGTTGCTGTTGTTGTTGTTATCGTAGCTGTGTTCGTTGTATTGGCCATCGTCAGCTGTCGTTGTGTTCGCTGTTCCTTGCTTTTTGGGTCCCACTGTTTAATTGTGGCTTAAAGTGGTTATAAACAAGCCTCGCGCAAGAATATTAATAGCCCATGTTATTGATGGCAATTGCTCGTTGAATTTGGCGTAATTAAGTCGTTGTCATCATTGCATGTGTGTGTATACGAGTGTATGTGTGCATATATATACGACTGTGTTGTTGTGCTTGCAGCTAATTTATGCAATTTTAATTTCTCGTTCACAGATTTCTTGTGTGCGCTTCGTTCGCTGTGCTAGTTAGCTAATCTAAACAAGTGCAGCTTTTGGCCAATAAACTAAAAAGGTCGATTCGTGCTGTTGAACAATCCATAAACAATGTAAGTACAAAATCCATTAAAAATATCTTTCTGATCTAGCAAGTGGCAAGCGTCTATCGCTCAGCCGAATTTTAAGCTTCATTTCAAATGTCTCTTCTAATGTATCAAATTGGTTTGGCTCATTTCTTTACTTACAAATTGCATTTTTTACCTTCACATTTTTTAACTTCAAATTTTCTCTTTGGCTAAGCTGCTTTGTGATTTACTATTTTTACAAATTAATATAACATAGCTCAACTGTCTTATTGTAGTCTGCTTTTAAAGCAAATAGAGTATTTTAGTAAGAATGTGTCTATGTGCGACTGTCCATCCGTATATACATACACTCAGTTACACACAGATGAATTACACACAGAAATTTCGTCTGTGCTTCTTCTCTCCTCAGCGCTTACCATGGGCAATGAATTCAAGAATTACTTTAGTGTCTGTATACTGGGCAAAGATATATTTCATATATGCAATGCATTAAAACAACTTATTTATACTTACTTAAGAATAAAGATAAGCTAGATGGACACAGCTGATCGTCCTGATCGTAGACTTATCAACTGCATGGGGTCGTAGATACCTTCCTCTCCCTCTCTGATACACACATTTTTTTTTTTTACTAAAAAAAGACATAAATATAGCAAAACTTCCGTTAGAGTTGGATATTAGTGAGCCCCGTTGATGATGTCGCTGATGTCCCCGCAGCTGCTGGGCCTGTGGCTAGAAATTTTCTCCCACATTTGGCTGACTGACATTTCATGGCTTTCGTGATGCGCCGCGTTGCCTGCTGCTTGTTGCAAGCTGCCAGCCGCGCAAACATCAAACGGCCGTCAAACGCCCAATGGCCAACAAGTTGAAAGTTTCTCCACCAATATGGAGACAGCATGGACCTGGCCCGTCTCCTTTTCTCCCATGCCATCTCACGACCATCTTTCTCTCTCTCTCTCTCTCTCTGTCTCTGTGAAATCTATGGCTGTTATCAGGCTGGCCAAATGTAGCCGTGGCTTACAAATTAGCGCGCTGCCAACTGCAACTGTCGAGTTGGCCCAAAAGGCAGCTCCAACTCAAATGACACTAACAACAACAATAAACTACTGTAGACATTTGTTGTTGTTGTTGCTGTTTGAGAGTGCAACCTCCTACTACAAAAAAAAACTACACACAATGGAACACTTGCGTCTTGGACCTGGACTACTCTGGCGCTGCGTGGGGGTGAGATGTGTGGCTATGCGCCTGGATCTGTTGCTTCTGTGTGTGTGTGTGTGTAGTTTATGGCCACGCACGAGGCAGCAGCCAGTCCCAGTCCACTTCAGTTCAGTCCAGTCCAGTCCAGTCCAGGCGAGTTTCCATAACTCGACGGTGACTCTCGTGTCCATGTCAGCATCGTATGTATTCATTTCCAAAGGGAATAACTTATGTACGCTCTGGGCACAATAAATTCTTGCGCTGAAAATGTCAATTAGGCGCAGATTTTGTTGTTGTTTTTCATGAACTTTTTTTCTGTTTTCTTTCCGATTTTTCTTCTTTTTTTTTTGCTGCAGAGCGTGAAAAATCTAATTGGCTAGCATTTGGTTGCGGCGAATGAAATTGAATTGTATCAACCGCAGCTCCAGCCCAAAACAGAATTCGCCCAACTGAGCAACCACTATTTGAATTTACACTTGCCGGACTCGCATCCGTGCCGGTAGCTGCCACTTAGCTGTGAAATGATGACATAAAAGAACACATGCACTGACACATCAATGGGGGGACGAGTGGACACCATAGCGCTCTTTTTCTCTCTTTGTCTCTCTCTCTCTCTCTCTCGCTGTCTCTCTGGACTAATAGGCACAAGCGTAACCGACCAAGGACTGTAGACCGTTTGCTGTTGTGTTTGCTTATTGACAGCTCTTCGCTAGCGATGAGCATAAGCATAATATGTATCTGAGTGTGAAGCGAACGATATTCAATTTCAAGGACTATATTTAATAAAATCCTTTTCATAATAATTATGGATATCTTACATGGTATACGTTTACCTTACAAGTATTTCAACTGTAGGTTCACCAAACTTTGATTAATATTATTTTGATTTGCAAATCGAATCTTCTATTTTGTTTGTGCCTTTGTCAATTGTATTTAATTTACCAAGTGTGATTAAAAATGTCCTATTTTTTTTTTTAAACGTACTGACCTTTTCTTGATGATTTACTATCGCAAAAAACATATTATATTACGTTATAATTATAAAATGTAAGAACAAAAGGGGAATGTTTTATTTAAAACATCTCATATAATTCGTTTAACATTTTAACCGATGAGTACACAATTATTTCGATAAGTCACGGCACGCGCTCATCTCTAGCCAGTACGCATAACGAAGGTGGATGCGGCCAAGTGCCTGGGCAAGTGTACAATGGCCAAGTGCGTCTCTTCACTTGGCCGGACTCGGGCGCAAAAATCGCAAAAAATCAAAAATAATTGCCAACACCGGGCGACGGCTTAAGAGATGCGTATGGTGTGATTATATTGAATTTTTGATACGCGTTGGCCAAAAGGGCTCGGAACAGTGGCAGCTACGACGACGTCGACAACATTGTGGCGACATTGACAGGTCAATATTGATGGAAACAAGATTTATATGACAACGGCGGCTATATTTTCAAATTTAATGAGCAGGAAGAGGCCAAGTGCTTGCAAGTGGACAGTGAATGGTCGCTGGCCGTCGGGAGAAGTGTCGAGTAACTCGCTTAAATGATGTGCTAATAAGGCGCACATAACTGTGCAAAATATGATGAGGATTTCTTTTGCTCCTCCAATCGATCCTCTTCCCACTCCGAATCGCAGCATTCGCTATATTGACTGCTGGGACTTTACGCACTGCATATTTGGCCAGAGTGTGGAAATTATAGCAAATATGACGTGAATTTCTGCTTAATGAGCAGGTGACTAAGGAATTTGCCAAGCGAAAGGGAAGTGCAGATGGAGGAGCTTGCATATATAGGTCAGAGGTGAAATTAGAAGGAACACCTCAAAAACGCAGGTTTAGGGGATTTGTGCAAAAAAAAAATGTTGCGGAAACCAATAATAATAGTATAATTATATTATATTAATTTCAAAAGATACCAAAAGTTATTAAGATAGTAATTTCAAGAAGACTTAATGCCCTTTCAGTCACATGGCTTGGTTTGGATTCTGATAATCTTATTTACTTACAAAAAATGTACATAGTTAAAAATTTAATATATAATTACTATGTTAATTTTGTTTCTTAGTCGCAGTTGTATTTTTTTTTTTTGAAGAAATAGAAATTAAATTTCTGACTGACTATTCCTGTAAGATAGGATTGCTGATAGGATGCTTATCACATGTTGAGAATATAGGCTAGATTGTTATAAAAGCTAATGTTGATCTATTGAGTTCGCGGATTTTTCCAAAGCAGCATAATTATATAATAATTCGATGCGGTCAACTCTGATATACAATAATTGATAACGGTTGCTGTTAACTTACAGGACTAAACTGCAAAAAAGGACTTATATTCCCAACTTCCTGTTTTTAATAAAAAAAAGGCTATAAATCATAAAATCAGTCAAACAAGAAAATCTCTTTTATATTTAGAAACCCACAAAAAGTCCAAATGTGAAAACACTAAGCGTTGACAATATAGATTTGATGTGATCTATGCTTAAAATTAATTTCATTGATCTGAGATGCATGAAAGGATTTCCATGCACAATTATGCTGATCTGCCCAATAAGCTTTCGCAGGTACATTGCCCTTGCCCGATTGCAGCTGCCAAATGCCAATCCCGGCGATCTTCAAGTTTCTCAATGGTCATCACTTGAGCAGGCAACATTTTTGCGCACATCCTTGACCTCTGTCGTTCCTCTCAGTGCAGCATCAAGACAACAGAGACAACAAAAATAACAAACGCCCAGACAAGACAAGACACCTACAAGCAACAATCTACACCCACAAGCTGCACACCTCCAGCCGCCAGTCGAGCCGTCGAGTCGTCCGAGCCGTCAACATTCCTTGCGCTCTCTCACTCAGAGCTGCATTATCGCTGCACGTCATCGGCAGCAACGGAGAGTGTGAGAGAGGGAGACTGAAGGCGACGTTGAAGGGGGAGGGTGCCTGTACCGCCCGTCGTCACTTGTCTGATATATCACCTGTGCGGCGGCAACAACAAGTTGCAACAACATGGCATAATGCCCGACAACAACATGAAGACAATCGCGTCTCTATATGCGTGCCAAATTGGAACAATGCGACCGCACCTCCAGAATATTGTCAACATTCAGACTGCAGACTGCCAGAGACTTGGACACGAGGCGTCTATCTCTCTTTCTCTCTTACGCTCTTTCTCTCAGAATCTGAGCGAATCAAAGGCATTAATCCAATTTACGCATGCCACAACGCCGTCGTCCACTTGCTCCAGAATTTTTAGTGTACAGCCCCCGCCAAAGCTGTCAAGGGAAACGTAATGCGTACTGTGGCCAGACGGCTGGCTTGGTCGCAGGGCAACACGGTTCCGAAAAAGATTTCTGTGTAAATTTGCAGATTTTTCAAAAGTTGGCAGCACAATTTAAGAGCAACGCAATCAGCGTTAAGCAATCTGCGGCAGCTTTTCACTTAGCCCCCACGAGGCATCGGCGGAGCCTCTCCGAGGCGGAGACTCAAGTGCAGCCCGTTGACAATTTTATTTATTTACAGTTGGCAACTGTCTATATAAATTGAGGTTAGCCCTGGCACAGAGTTTTGCAGTGTTCTCTTCTCTGCAGACAATGTCAACATAGTTGCAATTAATTTGTAACCGATTATCATCTTCAGGTGCCAAATAAACTTCTCATACACCGAAAGCAAACTGTGGCGAGAAACGTGTTGAGTGTCCTCGGTATCGGTATTTTGCATTCAGCATTCAACATTTTACTTGCAACTTGCATCTCTCGCCTGCTTTATGTGCAACATGGCCACATAAACAAGATCAGGCCAGTTACGAGAATGTGCGATACTCGAGTTTTCCCTACTCTGATTTTTTTTTTCTTTTATTTTATTTATTTATTTTTGCTTTTCTATCTGTCCGCCTAGAACACTGGCGCAAGCCTGTGGCTAGCCTGACAGGTTGCCAACACTTGACGGATTTAATTATTTCGATATTTGCCTCATGCCGCACCGTGTTGCGTGTTTCTGCCGGCATTCCACATGCATCATGTCCGATCGTAATGAGAAAATATGGCATTTGTGTGACAATAAAGTGTGCTTCGCACTTATGTTACCCACATCTACGAGCACTGCTAGTGCCACAGCCACAGCCTCAGGCACAGCCCACCTCTCTATCCACATGATGCGACACAATCTCTCCGAGCATTTTGCATGCGCCTAAATTATGTTGACAACTGTCCGTAGCGTCTCATTGCAACGGCTGCTACTCACTCATTATGCCTGCAACATGGACTCGCACTCGTATCATATCGCCCGCTCTCTGTCGTTGCGGCTACATGCAACATGCAACCAGTCGTCGGTCTAATGCCTGCACCATTTATTAAATGTCTCCACGGTGCGACAATAACTTTATCAGGCCAAAAAAGAGAAGAAGCTGCCACAGACACGGGCCACTAACTGACCACCAGCCACCAGCCACCAGCCACTGGCCACGAGCCACAAATACGAGTCGAGTCTGGTGAAGACGCCTTTGCATGTCGGTAACCGAGCACCAGTTCTGTACTTGCTCTGCTCTGCCAAGTGCATGGCATTAACCCATTGATGATCTAAAATTTGCCCCATTTGTTTCTTATTCAATGGGTAAAAAATCTTTGGGAAAATGGAAGATTTATGTTGTGTAGGGTATTCACCTCAATAAAAAAACATTTTGTGTGTATAGTGGCAAAAATGCTTAATGCGACTAAGTAGATAATAAAGAGGAGGAGTGAAGGAAGTCTATATATGATGTTAGTTAATAACAATCATCTACAGATCAACACTTTGAGCTTAGCTTTATCTTAAATACCCACTGACTAAAGTTAAAATCACCTTACTTTATATAAACTTTTATTGTATTGAACCAAAAAAATCATATGGTATTTTTATGACAACACAGTCAACTTAGATGATGTTTTGCCAAGCCTGGTTTACCCTTATATATGACTCAGTTAAATGCAGGAAATAATGAATAAAATTACAATAGTGAGATATATCCCTATTTTTATGCATTGTTATTACCAACTTCAGTTCTTCAGTGGGTTAAACGTTGGTCAGGTGTAGTGTTACCATGGATTGCGTTATAGAGTCCCGGCAACATCCACATTTACCAGCTCATTAAAAGCCGCTGCACCCACCATGCTGAGCCCCACTCCAGTCCCACCACTTCAGCTGCGTTGCGTGTACATTGCCCCCTTTTGAGATGCTCAATTGGCATGTGTCGGCCTCATAAACAGAGCGAAAAGCAGCGAGCGGCCATTTTGTGTGCAGGCCTTGTAAATTTGGGTTTTACACAAATTAGCCCGAGTGGAAGATCATTGTATAAATTCTAAACGAGTTCGACGAGGTTGGTAAACCTGTCGAGAAGGCTAATTTAAAACAGTAACACAAATTGTCAATGGCGCTTGCATACGAATTCTCATACGAAATACGAAATCATGAAATAATCATATCAACATTTCTGGTGCTGAAATCATTTTCGGGCTGCCTAATGACAATTTCGTGTTTCTTAAAGAGGCGGCTCAACAAAATGCCAGCATGCAAATCGTATTTGTGTGTGTATTAGTTGAGGGCTCATAAAATATATAAATGCCAGCTACGTCGCCGCGGCTCAAAGTGCCATAAATTCTAAGAGTTTATTTATATTTTTATTTATATTTTCATTTTTTTCTCTCATTTTCGAGGGTCAATATTTGCGTTATGCTCGCATTTAATGAACACGCGCTTCAGACCCGATTGGAACGTCCTGCGCACATTTAACATTTGACAAAATTATTTTCGGATGACGATCTTTATTTTTTTTGGCAACAAAGTCAAAGAGCCATAAACATGTCAAGCGCCGCAACGACTATCGGTTGGCAACTCTTGATTTTAATTAGTTGTCTCAAGTTGGGGTCTTTTAAGTCGAGAGCTCCACACTTGTCGCCATCGTGTAGATACGAAAGCGAATGATACGGATAGAAGCCAGCGGCCAGCCCGCCCTTTGGCCATTGACAACGAATCAGGTGTTCGATGTTTCCATAATGGAGTCTCGGTCTAGATTGTTGTCGCATGATGTTTCATGGCCAAAATGAACACTTGTGTATCTTGAATGGCGTCTAATTTGACTAAGTTATTCAGCAGTCGCCGATCAACTTGTTTTCCCAATCAGTTTTGTCGCTGGCCTGTCATAAAATTTGTATAATTTTTACGGTTTTATAAAGTGACATTCATGAGTTTTTAGTTGGGCTTCCCATTGAAGCGGTCTTTTGTTTCTTTGAATCGCTCGCTCCCATTTGTATTTTAATTTTCTATCTAATATTTTTGTCTCATCATTTCTCGATCCGTTGATTGTTTTTTAATGAAGCTCCGCGGCGAATGTGTAACGCATTTTCATGATTTTTATTGGTTACAGTTTACAGGCGGCGTAATTATCGCATAGTTTCGTAAATTTATATATTTATTGAACTTGATACGACCGGCGGCCTGTAAAAGTCTTGTTTGTAGCTGCTGGAAAATTTGGTTAAAGGAAATGCTAAAGATCAAATATAACCGAGATGAGTGAGATCAGAAATTTAGATATGGTGTGGAAAATTAATTTTAATACCCAGACAACTTAGTGGAAGAACAAAGAATGAGATTGACATGGTTACAATAAAACGCAGCTTCTTTATATAAAGTTTAGTTTTACTTTTATAACTTATCTTTCTTAGCTATAAACGCAGTTTAGCTTATTTGTTTGGTAATACTGATACGAAAGCGGGAAATTGGTATTGACAACGAGCACGATAAATTGTATCTTGTTAATATTGAGATACTTTTTCTAGATTTTAATTATATCTTGGGGGAATTTAATTATTACTTGTTAGACTAGAGTTGTATTTAGATAAGTACTTTAATAATCGGTATCTAGAGCAATTCGAAATATTTAATCAATCCTTATCATTCTTTTGGTATGATATATCGCATCTTAATTCTTAACAAACAATTACATATTTTCGTAACTATGAATGAGTGTTTTCTAATAAAATTACCCACAACCAATCATCCGATTGGTGATTATACAACTGTTCAGCATGTGTCTTAATCCGTTTGGATTGTCCTAAACAAAAATTCAAAATGACAACCAAATTCAAAACAAACTTCTCCATCAATTTTCATTCCTTCCTCGCTTTGAATGTCTGAGGCTGTCAGAGCTTCCTGCTGTTTGTGTTCCACTGCAGGCTCCTTCTTTATGCGGCCCCCTTTGCACCCCCCAGCAACCGCATGGTCACCAATTTAATTGAAACGCCCACGTCATAAACTCTGAGGCAGTTTTACCTGTCATTTCGCCCCATTGCGTGTTCGAATGTTTGCCATTTGCACCCACGCCCATTCCCAGCTCCAAACTCCAGCGGCAGCTTCATCTCTGCCCCAAAGAGAGAAAGATATAAGGAGAGGGATAGAGAGAGAGAGAGAGAGAGACAGAGAAAGAAAATCAACCATTAAGCAGCTGAAGCAAAACGCAGTCAAACTTCGAGCGGGCACTAAATTTTTTGGTAAAATTATTGTTATTACACAGAAATCGTTTATTATTAATTTTAATGTATGGCAGCAGACGCCAGACGTTGCAAGCGGTGGACAGGGCGTGGAACGGCTGGGTTGGGGGAGGGGGAGCTCTTTGCATGTTGCGTGACGTGGATAGACGACCAGCCCATGGACGCGTGCAGTGCGCCGTTAATGCAACCAACTAGGCAAAAATCCGTGGCAAACTCGAATGCGTCACGTGACTCACACCCACACACACCTACGCACACACACACACAAATACACACAGCAAGTCCTGCTGCTGCTTTTGTTTTTGTTGTTTTTAATGGTATCTTTGTTGTTGTTGTTATTGTTATTGTGTTGGGCAAAGGATGTGCCCGGATGGGCGCAGCCCATCGGTTTAACTGGCAGGTAACCTAACAAAAGCCCACGTCGAGCACGCGTCCAATAATCCCAACCCTCATCGATGCAATGTGCCAGCCGGCTGGCGCGGTCCCGGACTAGGGCTGGAACTTTTTACGCCTAATTGAAACGACTCGGAGGCAAACTTTTCACCTTCTGACGTGCGCATAGCTCGTGGCTCATTAATTATAATTTTCATGTCGAGTGGGCTTCCAACAGGTAGGCCAACAGCCAGGAGAAGGTACAACAATTATGCTGCGTTCACACGTGTATGCAATTATTATCAAAATAAAAATTGTATATAGAAAATAATATTACTTGACAAATTGTATCTAAGAATTTAATGCATTTATATAATACGTGTTAATATAAACGTGTATATATAATTATGTCCTTGCTAGGAACAACATTGTCGCTCTGTGATTTGAACCGGCGACCTTTCGCTTGTTGGTTCCTTAGCAAACTAGGGTCATATTGTCGCATCTACCAAAGCTTACTTTACATAAGCTTTGCATCCACATATTGGTTGAATTTTCCACACCAAAAGGACTTCAGTAAATATAGCTCCTTACCACGTAAGCATTGGAAAGGCCTAATCAGACCTTTACAAACAAATTCTCAAAAGCACTACATCGTTTATGATTTCATATTCTATTTTGAATATACATCTTAGCATTCAAATGCCTGGATAGACGAGTGGCACGTGTGAACACAGCATAATCCACAAAGGGTTGCATGCTAGGGGGTGTGTTGTCAGGTCTATGTAAATGCGACAGCCATAAAGCGCTGATCCAGCATAAAATGCACTAAATTTTATTCGTAATTCGAAATGGTAATGGAAATTAAAAAATATTGTAAACTTCAACTATTTCAACTTTTTCTCCTCTTCAATTTTCGGTGGCACTGCAATTTTAGATGCACTCCACAGCTGACTCAGTAAGGGTCGAGGGTTCAGCTCGCCTGCTTTTCTTTCTGTCTGAACCGGCTGAAATGCCATCCTTCCCTCGCCGGTCTTTGATAGATGCGAAAAAGTACTTAATCATTGTGCGGGCTAAATTAATCAAGTGGCTTGTACTATGTACTATGTAGTAGCCACAGCTTCTGTCTGGGTGAGGGCGGTTCTGTTTTTAATTTGTGCAGCTCATGGAATATTTAAACAGCATATGGCCGCCAATGGATTGGGCTGCAATCCTTGAGGCTGCATAAAATTAGGCAAAACAAGTAGGAAATTAAAAAAAAACAGAGCTCGACTCAACTGCGGTGAGTGTCATGTGGCCAGATACGCTGTGAGGTGAGACGGACGGTGCGCTTTGAAGCACTTTGTCTATGGTTCCTGGCGGCTTTCCGCTTTCCTTATGATTAATTGAGTTCATCTGTTGGATTGTTTACAATTTCTTTCATTTCATTGGGCTCTGAAACTCGCGCACTCACTTTAATATGCGTAAAGCCATAAAAATTTCTCTTGGAGCGCCGCATAGTTCTTGTTGATTTCGTTATGGTAAATGGTTAATGGAGGAGAACAGCTTGGCCCAGACGGCAACAGGTACAACACACAAATGGAAAACTCGCCAACAGCTGGGCATTAAAGCTGAAGAATTTTAAATCATGGCGACAATTTTCAAAAATTCCTAGCAACTGCCAATTTTTCGGTCGAAGCAGTAAGCAAATTGGCAGGAGCTGCATCCTCCTTCTCCTTGGGAAATTGTTTGCTCACTGAGGCATTTCTGGAATCTTAAGTACGCCTACAGGAACATGTAAATAGACTTTCGGTATCGAAACAGGAACATGGTATGCAATTTGCTCGTTTGACACTTGAAATATGTGGCAACAATACAACGAGTTCGAGTACGAGTATCACGGGTAAAAGGCGGTTCGGCCAGTGTTTGCAAATACATTTTCTATATGCGAGTCGCGAGTCTGCCAGCACTTGCAATGTGGCTCCTTATAGGCAAATGTCAGAGACGACGACGACGACGACGACGACTTCGTCGCAGGCGGTGACAATGACAGGCTGGGACAGAGAGAGAGAGAGACGCAAGTCTGCCAACTTGCAACTGGCAACTGGCGACTCGCGGCGTGCCACTTGCAACGACAAGTGGCCAAGTAGCTGCCTCTAAACAGAACTAAGGCTGTGGCTGGAGCTGTACTAAGCTGAACTGGACTTGTTCAAATGCCTGACTGCCTGACTGGCTGGCTGATCGTTGCCTGAACTTTGAACTCGAACAAAATATGCGGCCAACTTGTTTTCGATGCCCGCCCCAAAGCAGCTGCAACGCCCCCAACTCAGCGCAGGCTCTGGCAGCGTCTGTTTACTCTCTCTCTTTAATTGGGTAACACGAACATGTGAATAAGTTGGCCTGGAAAAAAGAAAATGCGAACTGGCTAATTCTCGACGTGTAGTTAAATTAATTAATTTCTTTATATGAATCACATAAGTTCACACAAAATATATTCTAGATCCGCGCAACTCTTGTTTAAAGTCGCGATTGATTCTAATAAAAAGCCCATGCTCGGGCTCTACCATTATAGATTCGTTCAGTTTGCATGTACTCCAAATAAGAAAGAGTCAACTGTAGTAGCCGCTTTCTTTTGATTGATAGTACTTTGCTCTGATCATGTATTGTTAGGGTATAGGGGCAGCAGCTATTCATGGTGCTGGCAGTTTTGCAGTTGTTGTTACGTTTGGTTCTGATATCAACGCTGAGTGAATTTGTATGTTCACAGTTTAAAAGAGCAGGCGCGAAAGTGAACACTGATCCGGGCACTGGTGGGGCCTAGGCTGGTGCATGTTACCTGGTTTGCTGCTGCCGCGGCTGCTGCTTGACTTACAATAGCTCAAGAATACCGCTATCATTATTCTTAAACTTTGTGGCGTCGGCGGCGTCGGCGACTCCTTGGGTATAGCCCGAGCAGGCCGGCAGGCTGGAAGGCTGGCAGGCAGGCCAGCCGGCCGGCAGTCGGGTAGCCTCTAGACTTTAGCCTCAGTTTATTCTCATTTTAATGAACCGCCGTTCTATTTTTCGCTGATCTTTCGCCACTAATAGGAACGTGTTCACGTCGCCGACGTCGTTGTAGATGCTGTTGTTGTTGTTGTTGTTGCGGGCTGCTCCTTGGTGAGACAACGGCAACAACAGCAACAGAAACGACAGGGAGCAACTTAAGCGCATGGCAGCAGCAATGGCTTAAATCTATGAGGACGCCTTACAAACTATGCTTAAGTGATTGTCAAGTTAGGCTTTTAATTTATCATCCAAAGACAACGAAGACCACTCGGACTTGGGGGCTTAGTAGAGGTTATGCCAGGGTTAGGCTACCATTTTTTTCCTGCTCGTATGCTCTGGACTCTTGTGCCGGGCAAAGTGTTTCGCGTTGCATAATCTCGCGCTTCCTTGACACGACCGTCTCACCGTCCCCTATGCCCCTCTTATTTATACTGGTTTTGTGTTCTGTTGTCGCTATTTTTGTTGTTTTTTTGGACCCTGCTTGGGTGTTCGATCGTTCCACATTCCGGCATAATTGATTTTAAGCAGAGCTTCGCTAATAAATCGTAACTTTATCGCTGCGCGCTCCTTGGCAGGAAACAGCTCCTGATGCTTGGTCTCTGGGTCGCCAGCTCTAGTGGCACTTGCTGCCGTTTTTGAGGGCGTCCTATGTCGACTGTCGAATAAAGAATGATAGTAAATTTTGCATGCAACCACTGCATTAGAAAAGCTTTTCACACAGCTTGGCCCTTGACCGCTGCCTGCCACTTGGCGGCCACGTACATTATCCAAATGCTGCCCTGCACTTGACGACGTGGTTGCTGCTGCTGCTGCTGGCGCAGTTTAACAAATTTCAGCTCGTTTATGGTCAAATGGCATTGCACTGACTCCATGGCAGACACAACGGCAGCTGCATGGCCGCCAATTATCCGTACAAGATGCAGCAGCCCCCGCAGCCGATGCCGATGCCGATGCTGATGCCGAACCCGAGATCCCAAGCTTTACAAGTTACTTTACCTTGCCGGTCCAGTCAACAACATCAGCTAAAGTGCTTCACTTGGTTGTTGTCTGCCTGTTGTTAAAGTTTCTGTTCCTTTTGCTAGTTGTTGCTAGCTGGTTGTTTTTGTTGTTGCTTTGTCGCCTGCTTTTTTGCTATCTGGCAGTGCTTGTCCCGGGATTCTTTTTATCCAATGCGTCTCGTATCGACTGTTGGCTGTTCTGTGTTCTCCCAAGCTCTGCTGTTCGGATGTGTTCTGTTGTATTTTATCGCAAAAATACTACTTGAGTAGCTTTATGGCCCATGTTGGCCAATAAAAAGCTGACAAAACAATATGTGTGCAAATTTGAACTGGGGCTCCAGAAATGGGCCACCGAAAGAGCTAAGCTTAACACAACGCAACAAACACACACACACATACCGACACCAAGGCAAACTAATTTGCTTACTTTTTTCCATGAATATAGTCATGCGACGTCGCTTTATGGTTGCGTTTTTATTAGCTTTTGATTTCGGCATGATGATACCTTAAATATTAATTAATGAAGTGAATACCATTTAGACTTAAAGACAATGTTGCAGCGAATAAGTACTGAACCGTTTCGCTTTAGGCAAGGCATGATAATGGAAAGAGCTACTATAAAAAAGTATTATATCGTTTAAAATGGTTGGTACAGAAGAACGCCAAGTGAATACTTAACTTTTAATTATAACTTTATTTTAATGAAAAATTTGTTAAATTATTATTACATATTAATATAAACAACTTACTTATGTAACAGTAGTACAATAGGCTTGGAGTGCGCATATTACAAAAAATGATTTGCTTTGAAATTTGGCGCTAGTCCGTTCATTCATAGATGGAATTGCTTGTAAGTTTATCGAAATGTGTTAGTATGGTTCCAAAGCATACAAAACTAACCGCTCCCGACTATTGGCACTGTTTCTATTTTCGGCTTAAAGATTTGGGGTTCGCTCCTGCATTTGATATTTTATTAATTTAATATGCACGCCCGTTAAAGGCAATAAAGTTGCTACATTTTACGCTCAGATTCAAAAACTGAGGCAGCTACTTCAACGGTTGCGGGCGTGGCGGTTGTTGTGGTCCATGCTTTGCTTGGCTTTGTGTTGTTGTGCGGCTTAAATCAAATAAAAAATGTTTTTTGGGCTATCGAAAAGGCGCTGAGTTTTTGAGAACAGGAAATATAATTTAGCTGACGCGGCGTGTGGTAATTAAAAGGGCAAAGCAGGTACCCAGTTGTGGGCGTGTCCAGTTCGGTAGCGATTAGTTTAGATTTCTCGATTTCAAACACGCACAAATCAAAAGACTTAGGCAACGAACTCGAAGGTAAATCGATGTAGACAAAAAGTTCCCACATAGTTGCGAACATTGTCAATGCTATCGCTAAAGACAATAAAATTAATATACATACAGAAGACGCCTGTCGACAACACCAACAACATCAACGATTTGCCAGTTGAAGACCCAAATCTAAGACCATAAATAAAAAACAGCGAAGAAGGGTAGCGAAACATGAAAACCGCGATGGCTTGGCTGCTTGTTAACAAGTTCACCAACAGCAGCAGCAACAACAGCATCAGCAGGTAACAAAAAACAAAAAAAAAAAACTGACGAAGTATCATCTCTACACTTGGCCAAAAGATCAAACGCATACATTTTAGCGGCAGCTTTTGATAATTTTTTCCTTGCGCTCTGCGTTTTTGCCAAAACGCAACATTTTTCATATTGTTTATTTTAGTTGAAGTTTCTGTTGATATTTTTACTTTTAGTTTTTTGTTTTGTTTCTTTTTATACTCTGTAGGCAAGGGTAGGCAAGGGCATATTGTTTTATGCTTAGTTATGTAACAGGCAAAAGGAATCAGATCCGAATTTTAATATATACCTATGACATACGTATATCCTTTCCATTTTCAAAATATCGATAAAAACATTTTTGAAACTTGATCTTTTAAGTGTAACTCAAAAACTTTAAGTGTTAGACACCTAACATTTTATATGCAGGATTCTCGAATAACATACAGAGAAACACATAGGAACCTCCCTCCGTTACCACAAGGACCAACATTTTTTTTAATCTAAAGCCTAGTGACCTATATTTGCATTTGAATGCCATATTTATGCCCTTAAAAATAAATAAGGGTCGGACGTCATTTCACAACTGGAAGAATCCAAAGGAGAGTACAGGGGATTTTGTAGCCGAGCACACTCGACTAAAGCAATCAATTCTTGTTTTATTTTGCGCAACTGGCGCTCGCCCCCTGATGGCGGCATCATTAAATTAAAACGAAATTTAAACAATTTCACTGAAAATTATACACAATGAAGAAGCTGCCGCTGAGGGCAGCAATGAAGCTGAATGAAGCTCCGACAACCTGTCCGGCGACTGCAGACATAACCCAAAGCCTGTCAGTCAGTTCGGTTCAGAGCAGACCACTCCAGTCAGTCAGTCCCTTGTCCGTCTGGGACGACGAAGACGACACCGAAGACGACGACGCATTTGGTCTGGACAGGTTGATTACTGTTAAAATTATCACTGATTGTGATAAGCGATAGCTGTGAGCACGTCAAGTCCACGAAGACGACGAATTTTGATGCTGCTTCTGCTGCTGTAGCTGATGCTGATGGGGCTACCCAATAATGGTACGCCGCCCGATGAGTTTCGGGACTGGGCTGTTTGCACTCGCCTCTGGGGCCCGAAATGTTGAGGCCCATAACGAATTGTTACAAACCTAAATGGAGCAGCTCGTTAGTCCAACAAGATAATGTGCATGAGTTGGGAGTCTGTGTGTCTTTTGTGATATGTTAATAAGCATTTGCCACTTGTTTCTTTTGTGTGTTTGGTATGCATACAAATACAAATTTTACGAGCCAAGTAGCGTTTACCCAAGTGTCTGGTTTGGCGCAAAGCAACAAGTGCTTGCACACACCTACAACCGGGAGAGAAAGTTTCGGCATGCATTAGATCCGATAATTTCCAGTGTGTAACCCAGAAATGCAATTTCAACTCTCAGCGTGGGAAATTTCGAATTTCGAATAGCTTTTTATTCAGCTACTGTTTGTTTTCACACTTCTTTGGCAAATCATACAAAATTCGCAAGAAATTCACTGTATGCTAAAATCTTAAATATATAAAATCAAAGTAACAAAACGCGTCAGCCAAATAAAATAGTAATAATAAGCAAAATCAATTTTAAAAAGAAAACAAAACTTTAACAAAAATGCGGGCAACGGCAGCAATAATTAAAATACAAAATGCTATCATAAAATTTAAATACAAAATTTAAATTATTGATTAAGATCGACGAAACATTATATTAAAAACAACAGAAAACGAGAAGTCAAAATAAAAGCAAGGGAGACTTTCTGTAGTAGACGAAGAAATGCTCTAAAAAGGCATTGAAAATATGGTATATGTAAGGTAATATTATTAATTAAAAATGACACTTACTTCGACCTTTTGGGTTCATCTTTCAACTCTGACTGTAATGAATAAGATCTATAACAGAATTCAGGGTTTTGACAAAGTAAATATTAACTTTTAAAATACAATATGTTTACAAAAAGTTGAAAGAGTTGAAACTTGCAACATAAAAGTTTCATCGAAAATCTCTACTAATCTCAGATGATTTGCTAAGTATAGGGTATAAAAGAAGAAGCTGGGGGAGTGACATTATTAATTTATTTTAATTGCAGCTACGGCTTTTAGATAAAGACCGCCATTGATTGAATGAAAAGAGAGTCAGCCATGTTAAATCGCAGCTCAATCCTCAAGCTGATTGAGCGATGCTTTACGATGCCCATTGGCATTGCGTCGCTGAGCATTTTGTTAGAAACTATCAAAAGATTCATAGATATTTGTATTGGGTTGCACGTCGCAGCTGCGGGCTTAATGCATGGCTTGATATATCTTTATGTGCGGGGATTTGTAACATTGTGTTAAAACTCATTTCGATGCGGTCGAGCTGTGAATGGATCAGCTACGGAGGCAAAGGGTATCCATTGTAGTATATGAGTCACAGCAAATCACATATTGCGTATGCGCGATATTTGGAAATTTGAACATTTTTCTGTAGAAGTAATTAGTGGGTTGAATACAGATTAGCTTTAACTGTACGTTGCCTTCTGCCAGCTGTAAAAATCTGGGGTAAACAATGAGTACTGAGGGGAGCCTGTGGCTTCCTACGGCCCCGAGAGTATATGCTTGTCTCGCCGGGCAGCCCACTTGGGCCACATTTGCATATGAGTTCATTTAGCAGTTTAAGAACTTGGCACAAATAAACTGCAAGCTCTATGTTTAGGCTACGAAACGTGTGCTAATTTACATGAGATCGCATCAGAAACCACATCCTCAAGCACATCCACATCGACATCTCTGTTACACTGGGTGTGCTCCCAAAAAAATAAGGCAGCAAAATTAAATCAAAAGCGCGATACGCCAACGTGGACCCGCCGCCAGCCCACTCGATGATGATGAAGAGTCTATCGTCGCCTGGAAATCGCTATCAAGAGCGCGCATACATATTCGAGTTAGTCCCCGTGCACTTAAAAAAAAAAGATGTTTCCTAAGACATAAACTTCTGGATTTGATATTGGGCTAGATAAAAAGAGCTTGCCTTTGATTGGATGACTAGAACTGGACTGATTTTGAATGAAATCCGCTTTTACAGTAACAATGAATGACGTATCAACGTAAGGCAGAAGAAACGAAATGTAAAGATTTCAGTTGTGAAATTAAATAATTTAACCATGATAATGACAAAAAAGAAGGGGCCATAGAGAGGACATAAGAATTAAAAGAAGCCTACACTTTTTCTGAGTGCATCTTGCAGGCGTTGCCGTGGTATAGTCTGGCTTAGCTCTGGGCTGCTTTTTGGCTGGCCAAGTGGCAAGTGCAGATTGCCAGCATTAGATGAAATATTTATATTGTCTATATGAATTGAGCTTGCGATCTGCCACTGCAGCGAGCCAAGCAAAAGTACTCGCAGCAGGACGCCAGGCATATAGCACTAAGTCCATGGGCCTCCAGTCGCACTCTCCACGGCTGCTCGCATCAGGTAGCTGTAGCGCACACAAGTGTCCAGCAACGACAGAGATATGAGCCCATTCTGCAGTCACGTTTTATTTAAATATATGCGCGTGCGGGCAGCTGTATCCCCGTTGCCAGTTGCCAGTTGCCAATTCCCGCTACCCTGCAGCCTGTCGCCTGTTCCAGTAGCTTTTACTGCTGTACGGGCCGCCTTTGGGGGTGCCGATGAGTTTTTCCATACGATGTCTTTGGCTACTGTATGTTCGTTTGAGATATGAAAAAGTAGCTCAGATGTAGATGAGCCGTACTGTACTGTACTTGCGGCTAATTTAATGCCAGTCAATTGTGCTATAGTTTCACATATTCGATTGCCTGTCATCTTGGCCCTGAGGGCGACAAGTGTACTCAAATTATGAGTCAATACTCAATATTGGTCGATTCCATGTATTAAAGTTTGAAATTTCAATTACCCGAACATCACGAGCAATCAACAGCTCGCCTAGAGATTTAGCCTCTGCATGATTAATAACCAGCTAAGGCGACTCGATTCCCAACCATTTCTTCCTGTTGCATCGCGTGATGCTGCTCCGACTACCCTCAAAAAACAGTTTCCACACTAAAATTCGTTTGTTTCTTTTCATTTTTTTGGGGAAAATGCACATGAAAGTCTGGAAACTATTTCATATGCTTTGCAGTGTAAATGGAAAGGCAAGTCGTAGTAAGAAATAATGTTTATCTGCACAAACAAAACAATCAGATAGCATATTATGGAGTATTATTAGCTAGTACTAATGAATAATCTACTTTTTATTTTAAAAAAGAGCTGTACTTTTTAAATTATAGTTTTAAGAGCATTTGGGATTCGTTAGCACTTCTATAGTTGCTGGCTTTAGTTTATTTGCCAAGGCGGCTCTTTGACACAGTAGTTAACCGGGCGCATAATAATAATGGAGCACGTCATGCCCCTCTCCATTCACTGCACAAGGAACAAAAAAGAGAAGAAAAAAAACAGGTAGCAGCATCTCGCCAGCAATTGCAGTCTCCCATTACATTTATTATTTATTAATAACATAATTTATTGTTTCATGGCATTCATGTGAACTTCATGAGCTTACTGTGCCTGCAACTTGTACCTACAAGTGCCTGGGCTGGGGCAGAGCAGGGCAATGGGGGTGTAAGCTCTGGCTGGCGACTCAAACTGCAGTTTCAGGTTCGATTGCCAAACGGGGCATTAGGTCGTCGCCAATTGTTAGACGAAAAATTGGCGTTACTTTGGCGCAGCGCGACGTTCGCTTCTTGGCAACTTTTGGTCAGGCTCCCTCCTATTGCCGCTTGCAAGTAAATTGCGCAAAAGATTCTTAAAGTTAACGGCCCTTCATAAATTTTGTTATGAAATATGTGCGCGCTGGCTTAATATGCCAGCCAGCTTCTAGTCCAAGCAGCCAACCGACTGGAAAACTGGCGTCGTCGTCTTTTGTCGCCGACATCGTCGATGTCTGCTTGGTGTTCAGTTTTCCCTCGAGAAAAGTTCTCAGCTTGGCCGGCATTTTCCCTCATTGTGCAACGGTTGCTGCTGTTGGCTGGCAAGTGGCATGACAATAAAAATTTACGATTGCTTTTATGAATTTACGAGGTTTTTGTGCGGTCTGCTGTGGCGTTGCTCACCGCCAACCGACTGGCCACCCCCGCCTGTCTTTTGCTCGCGCTGTAATTTGACGCTAATGAGTGTCAAAGTTGATAGTTTGATTTTGGCAAATGGCGTAATTGTGCACCACAACGAACATTCAAGTGTTGGCTGGGCTTACGCCCACTCTTTGCGTGAAATTTCATTCGTACGAACAGTCTTGTTTGAGTGGTTAGCCTGAAGGATATTAGACTTAATATAATAAAGTACGAACTTTATTCGATGAAAATACCCTCATATAAATATTTAATTCTATCGGGAGTATAGATTTTCTAGTTTTTGTGTTTATCTGTAACTGGGACTATTCCCTAAGCTTACCAGGTCCCAAATGTTACGCAAGCGCTAGGTTCTTCCGTTTAAAATTGTTTAAATTGATAATTTAGTATGGAGATCGGTTATGGTATCGAAAAGTAAATTATTCTTGATATATGCTAAATGAGAACCTACATATTTTACATATCTGTCACCACTTTTTTTCTAGCTTGATTCAATATCGTAAATATCATCATGAACATCACGATTTTTTCCTTAGCAGACTTAGATTTCTTTTTAGCTTAATCGTGCCTAATAGAGCAAACATATCCTTGCCATTATACAATTTGCTTGATTTAATTGGATCACTATGTTATGCAGATCCTGCAAGTATACATGTGATTAGTTGACATCGTGCCTATACGTCTATTTTATAATGTTACCAAAGATACCTTCCTGTATGTCTTGTGATCAGAATGCTGTTCAGTCAATTGTAGACGCTTTCACTGCTTCTCAACGCTTAAAATCAAATTTATGACCGGCCAGGAAAGGAGCTAAAGAAAGAAGGGGAAGAGGATCTCTGCCCGGCCTGCTGAACTCTGGCCCTGGCAAAAATTTTCACGCCGCTGCCACATACTACCAATTTAGTCGGCATTGAGGCACTGCATAATTTCACCTACAGAAGAAATGAAAAACCGTATCTCTGGGCATTGTGGATGCAATGGCCAGCATCGGCGTCATTGTCGGAGGCACGCATGCAACTTTCATTGAATTAAACCCTAAAAATATGAAGCTTATCACAAATCAGGCAGCAGTGGGACTTCATCACCTACTTTAAATGTTGGCTACCGCATGAATCGCGACTCGAGTTGACCTAAATACGGCATGGCCGGGGCGCGTGGCCAAAGAGGTGTGCTGGAATGGGTATGTCCAAACCGCTGCAGACAGTCGAAGATGAACTAAAAATTCAATATACAAAATATGTGCCGCCACAGCCGCCAAAAACAATTTACCAATTTATGCTGAACTGCGGTTCGACGTTGAATCCTTTAAAGCAACACGATAACGGCTACAGCAGCTCTTCTCATGCACATGCGCATCTTCAACAGAGTGCAGGTATCAGACAAGATACTCGCCGCGAGACGACTTCACTGACTCGGCAAATCACTAAATTTATATGTTTTCTGATTTAAAATATTTATTGCCAAACCGCACACAAATCCCAAGCAACTGCAACTTACAAGTGGCCCCAAAAAAGGGCAGCGGCAAATCCAAGTGTTCCGCTCAAATTGACTGAAAAATGGGAGGAGGACATTAAAATTTACCAAATGTATTTATTACGGCACCAAAATGCAACAACAGCCCGAAACTGATGCGTCGACCGCAACCCACATACTGTACTGTGAAATCCGGACGGACACTCACTCTTCCCCTCCGACTCCGTGACTCAATCGCAGTCGAAGTCGTAGTCTGCAGAGTCGGCACTTGGCGGCGGCATGTTTGCAGATTGATTTGCTGCGCCCGCAGATACCCCAAAGAAACCCCAAGCCAAACACTTGCCAGAAACAGCAAACAAAGATGCTGAAATCAATTGTAAGCTAAAAAAAGGCATTTAGTGTGAGCATCAGCCATCAGAGGTACACTCGAAAAAAATGCACGTGAACTATGTCATAACAGAAAATAATATTTAAATTTAAAATATTATTCAGGAAAGTATATGTCTCTTCAGGACTTATTTGGTACATATGAGGTACATACAACAGTTAACTTGTTTTCTTTTTATGTCAACTTCAAAAGAATCGGTGTTACATCGTCATAAGTTAAGTCTGTTTGCACATGATTAATTCGTTTCAGCCTTGTATACGTTTTTTTCGCGGTACGTAACGAATTAAATTATATTTTCTTCACACTTTTCGTCAATAGCTAGTTGGAATTCCTCATTGAGCGATGTCATAGATGTGTGGGCATTAAGGTACTTTCTGAAATCCGTTTTAAAAAGATTCTCTTTATAGTTTTAACTCCATGTTGTCAACAAATGTTTGCTTCATGAATCGATTGAAAATCAAAATTGGGTAAGATTACTGAAGCGAATACACTCTGTACACAGCTGATAACTCCCAGCTCTATATAAGGATATTTTTGACAAATGAATGATCCGAAAGAGACAGTGGAAATCGAAATCGATCTGTAAGTTCTGGAAATCGAAGATGACAGCCACCAACATCTTACCTTATGCGAATAGCGCCTTCACTATCTTCCATAATCTGACGCCAAAGCAGAATATGGGGACTGATTAACAGACGTAATCAAAAACATCAAAGATATGGTAGCGCTCTTACGATTTTGGCTATTTCATCTTTAAACTCCGAATTTTAACGAATCTTTAGGAAAACTCATTGGAGATCCTCTTCTCTTGGAAATAAAATGAGAGTAAAAGGCTGAAACTCAAGAGATTATTTTTCGGCTTCATACTGTACAAGTGGGCAAAAGTTGATTATAGCCTTAGGTTCAATGTATTTCGAAATAATTTTCATATATCTTTTTAAAAATATTGCTGTGTTGGGCAAAGGCAGGAAATTTCAGTTGGCATTTCACGTCATATTGACTCTCAAATAGTTATTTTACAATTATACTTTTAGTTAACTTTTTTTCAGTGTAGTGGATATAAGTTCCTGGCCAAGACGAACTCACAGCGCGCTACAAGTGGTCCCTTAGACAATTTGGCATACAACTAGATTCAAGCCAAAGCCGAGCATCGAAATTTATTTCGATGCCCTGCAGCTGAATTATTTAAACCGACGAATTCAATTAGAGACAGTGACTTGGTTTTTGCGCGATAATCCAATGCAGGATCTGAAGAGTAAGGTGCTGAGGGGATCTTGCGGGAGGTTAAAGTTGGGGCAAGACATGCTGAACGCGTTCGTTGAATTTGCGTTGGCGCTGGGGGCGAGTCCAAGCTGCGGGTGCGGCCTCAACGACTTCACGCAGATTTTTTGAGGAGGCGTCGATTGAGACAAGTGGAACTTTTCTTTTTAGGCTTTTTTTTTTTTATTTCGGTTTCTTCTTCTTTCACCTTAGCCGCAGCCTCGGTAAGCTACAGGATGCGCGCTTTAATGTTTTGTTGGTTCTTTTAATTTAATTTAATTATATGCGCGGGCAGCGCAACTCCCTTTCAGTCGTCTGCGGGGGGCGTATTTATTGAGGCAATGCCTACTTTTCGCTGCCATAATATTTCCACCTCCTAAATGTGACGTATTTTGGGTACGGCTCGCGGTTGAAAAATCATCGCTTTCAACTTTTATATTATTGTGTGTGATCACTTTTTTCGTTGTTAGAGCTCGCATTGTTTTTTTGTTGTTTGATTTTAGGAGTGGCTTGTTAAATTTCACTTGCATGTCAAGGCAGAGTTTTTTGTATAGTTTGAATCTTAGTGTGAGGTGTTGGGCGTCGATTTATGCGCTTTTCACTTGTCTGCCTTTTAGGGAGGAGCAACTTTAAGAAAAGAAATCGCTACGAGAGTAAAATACAAATACCAATGTTTGAGTGGGAGATTGCATAATGTGGGAATATTCTTGCGATTGTTTTATAAAAGTAAAGTATTTCGTGAGCTTTGAAACATAAGCCAGTCTAGACGATCAAGCACAAATAATCCATTCAGAAAATTCGGTATATAGTTGACAAACGGTTTTATGTGGGCATATTTGTGAACAAAACCCATGAAAAATTGGTTGCAAAATATGAAACAGGCAAAACCAGACATCCCCTAAGTAAACACAACTCCATCTGCTCCTCGTTTATAAATTGACGTACAAGTTGAATGCACGCAAATTTATTCACTCGCGATGTCTTTGATGCCACATTCACAATTAAAATTGCAGTAAAAAATATTGCATTCACCTGCCCCCCAACAGGCCTTGACCATATTTAGCTTGTTTTTTTTTTTGGGTCAAGTTCAATAGAATCATAGTTATATCAGAGTCTCTTACATAAGTTAAGTTTGTTTGCATATAATTCATTCGCTTCAGCATTGTTTACATTTTTTTGCTTTACGTAACAAATTAAATTATATATTCTTCACACTTTTCGTAAATATCTAATTGGAATTTCTTTTTGTTTGAAATGTTACAATATTCTAAAACATACTGGACAAACTACAATGTATAAGGAAAGGTTGTCATTGTTTCTAATACTATTGCTGCAATGGAGGGCGAATGCTGAATGCTGTAGTAAGGTTGAAGTTTTTTATAAGAGGAAACCCAATCTGCAAGCGAATTGTTCGGATTTCCCTGGAGGCAGTATACTTCAGTTTTGGCACAAAAATGATTGTGTATCTAAGCTCTGTGGTGGTTTAAGAGCGGCGACGCCCTGCTGCGGGATAGGAAAATGCAATATTTTCTGCTGCAATTGTGATCGGGGCTGTTGGAAGAGAGGGGAAACCGTTAAAGCAGATTTTTGGTCAATATATGGTAAATTCATATTAAAGTTGACATGAACGGAAATAGGAAAAATGAAATAAAATTTTTACACATTTTTATATAGTTTATTAGATATTTAAATAGTGTTTCAAATATCGATTTTTCAACATCGAGCCCCCGCTTAGCGCCAACGAAGAAAGATTTTTAAAGTAAGGCAAGTTAAGCAAATTAGCAGGAATATGTTCACAAATAAATAAAAATCATTTGTTCCTTAAACTATATGTGATTTCGGTAAAGCTAATATTCGTAATGCATCATATAAATAAAATTGTAATTATTAACTCTTAAAACGCAGAATACATCTAAAATTCTTTCTTTTGAAATCAAAGCAGAATTTTCACAAAAAATGAAGAAAATCGCAATAACTGACTGTGTTAAACCTTTTGGTGCGATCCTAAATTCCTTCCTCACTGGGCACGTGAACTGATCTGATCTGTTAAATAATAATCCGTTTTAGTAGTCCAACCTCAGTTCTTGTGCAAATGTATAAAGTGGACCGAAGGATGCACATGCAGTCCTGTAAAGTTTATAGAGTCTTAGACGATCTTTCTTTTCTGTATGCAAACATTTTAGAAAATAAAATCAATTTTATTTTAAGTTCAGTGACTCCCCACGAGTTCACAAGAACGATAAGTAGTTGTATAGATTCTTATCATAAATTCTGCATGCAGATTATCTGCTATTATATACAATTTTATGAAATAACATTCAGGGCTTTGGTCAATACACACTATTGAAATAAAACATTGCAAATTTCATAAGGATCGGACTGCAAGACTCATACAGAGTAATCACAGTATATAGGTTTTCAGGTTAAGCTTAAGTTTTATCATTTTCCAAATATGGGTCCAGTACAACACTTAACCTTTGAACGGGAGCACGAAGCTCATCACAAATGAGCGGTAAAATGATTTATTAGCAGCATCAAGTGATCAGCCTCTGATAGTATAATAATTGCAGTAGACAAGTGTAGCTCGGCCGCCCTGCCCCCCACATACATAGCCGTCGGCTGGCACTCCCGTCTGCGACGCATATGGGCCACATACCAGAAAAGGCCACTAAACCGCATAACTGTCCATGTCGCTCAGTATCTGAACCGAAAAACCAATTGACGATGACGACGACAGGTGATTAATTGTTTCAGGCGCGTAGACGTTACTTAACGTTGACTCCAAATGAGACTCAAACTCAGAGATTCGTGATGTCAAAGACTGAGCTGTGTGTGAGTGCGAGTGGCCATATATGGGGATATATTTGCGGCCAAGTGTCGAGGCGAGGGAGAACAAAGCAAGTTGCATGGCTCATGAATGAATAGTTGAATAGTTGAGTAGTTGAATAGTTGGCCAAATGACTGAATGATACAAGCACCTGAAATTCAAAACAAAACAAAGCCCAACACGACGACAAAACAAAAAAAATACAACAAACCTCGTGCGCAATGACAGCAGTTGAAGTCATGTTTTTCTTTTTGTATTTTGTTTTTTATATTTTATTTTTTGGAATCGAGCGCTTAAGCGATCTTGGGTTACACTTTGCTTCCATTTCATTTGGCTTGGCGTGCGTCGTGGCTCAACCGAAACCCGGCCCAGCCCCAGCCCCCCGCCCAACCGATCGACCAACTCACTCGGCTTTGTGCTGGTGTCTGACTCGCTGGCGTATGATCCACTGATTGCTTGATTATTATTTTGATTAATTAGCTTAGATTTGGCTAGTTCAAACTGTGCGGCCCACGCCTAAGGCCAAGATCAGTGCTTGGTGTTCGGCCGAGTGTGGCTCTGCTATTGTCTGGGTTTTTGGCTCATTGGCTCAGGTTCATGCGTTTGCCAATGATTGATTGAAGTTTTCGTTGATAACAGCTTACAATTGAGAAATTATTTACATGAGCTATAATTAAACCTGTTTGTTGTTCCCTGTCATTTGATGCGTGTTCACTGTACACCTCGCTGTCTCCATCTCCATCTTCATCTCTATTTCTATCCCCCTCTCTCTGTCCAGGCCTCGATATTGGTCTGGTTTATTGAACTGTCTGCAAGCAGCGAGCACTGACATGCCGAGTGTGGGCTGTATGGCCAATAGAGCCATTGGCAAGTGATGCTACCTATGTAAACATAATAAGGAAATTGCTTTAGGGTCTGTCAGATGCTCTAAGTTGATAAGTCATTTTAGAGGCACATGCCTAAGGTGCGGTACTCTGGAATCTGGTTATCAAAGAACAGTGTCCTATACATTAAGCGTCTAAATACATTAAGCTTTTTATCCTGGCTGAATGACGTATAAGCTAGAAAGGAGTTTTATGTTTAAATTGAAGAATTATCCTAACTCGGGCTGATCTGGTGATAATCAAAAGAGTTAAACCTATGAAACTATGTTACTATTTCTTGTCCGTTCAAAAAACTAGTACCAACTGCTCGTATCTTCGAATAAGCATCCAATGAAGATGAGCGAAAACTGATCATTTAAGTTAATTCGAAGCGTTTTTGGCTATTGGCCAATAACTAATTAGCTGTCATTGGATATGTGTCAACTGTGTATCAAACTGGCTATCATTGGGCTCATCCATATAGCCAGTACTAAGTCACGCTCCATTAGAAAGCCGAGTGCCAAAAAAAAGAAATAAATAAATAAAATAAGAAAATCCCAATAAGCTGTTGCGGGCGCCCATTGATCGTTTGATCGTTTGTGTGGCCCAGCGGTGCGAGTTGTTGGTTGCTGTGCGGTTTCTGCTGGATGTTTGCGGGATGCGTGTCTGGCCGTTGAGCTTCTGCCGCTGATTCGCGTTCGCTGCCAGGCGACACGACTCGTTGGCGGGCATTGTCCGGCGGAGCTTAGCGCATGCCTTCACTTGCCGAGGCAGCTTCGACGCCATTTGGGGACAAGAAGCGAAACATGCAAAGTGACAACGACGACTCGGCCATATTTGGCCAAATTCAAATGCCATTAACACGTACGCCATTTGTCGGGTAATGGGCATTTGGTTTGTAGGGGGCGTTGGGCGGTGGTGCGGAGGGCCACTCGGGTTGCAATCGATGCTTGTGGG
The DNA here is from genome assembly GCF_030788295.1 of Drosophila virilis. NCBI lineage: Eukaryota > Metazoa > Arthropoda > Insecta > Diptera > Drosophilidae > Drosophila > Drosophila virilis. The sequence goes on along the minus strand of NC_091546.1, from coordinate 11,050,082 downwards.
TTCATTTGTCCACTTTCTGTTGGCTATTTCCGTGTTCGTTTGTGTCAAAGCCGCTGCACGCATTTCCCCCAATTCGACATTTAACACTTGTAAATTTCTTGGCCAACAGCGTCGCATTTATGGAAAGGCCGCGGATTTGTAACCTTTTTTTTGTCGTTCTGTTTTCTTTCGCTGGCGGCGAATCGTGTGTTTCGGCCTGGCATTGGGCTCGCATGGTAACCTGTCGTGATTCTTGTTTTAATTTGCTTTGACTTGTGCGCCTTTTTGGGCTGCCGTCCCCGGCTTGTATTTGCCTTTTTATTTTGCTTCTTCTGGCTTTTCTCTTATTGGCGACATTGGCAGTTATTAGGCCTAAATGCAGAGGGTTTCCATTTGCCGGGTTGTTTGCCTCATTAGCGGCCTTTTTGTTCGGCTTGTGACTCGTTGTCTAATTTGCCTGGTCTGGCAATTATCGTTAGCACTTTCAAGGGAGAAACAACTACATTGTCCTCAGGCTACCAGCAACTGTGGCCAAGATCTAGCTTAAACTGATTTAAACATGCCAAATCTTGTACGCAGACATAAATTTACAAACTTATCTCAGTACGCGAATCGTGCGCTTGTTTCTATACCCTGGACTCGTACAAATGGCTCAAAAGGGAGTCTGTCCGATAAAATACCCACAAGATTTGGTATGTAAGCTCTCATATTATGATTTTTACTGACTTAAAAGAACGTAGACCACAATCCTTAAGACATGATTTCAATATAAGGTATGCATGTAGCATATTATGTAACGATCCTGAATATTTCACAGCTTTACAAAAGATATTCAAGAGGTTTTTGTCACAGTAGCTTACGGATGTCCGTGGGTTTTTTTGTTTTACAAGAGATGTGGGTTTGGCTTAATTGTGGGCACAGGGTATCTGCCAGTTTTTCATTTTCGACTGTCGGCCTTTTTACTTGTTTTATTTTGGTGTACTTTTTGCCTGATTTTTTGGCATAGATTGAAGCGTTGCCACAGCCGTCGCCGCCACCGCCGCCGCCGCCGCTGACAACGCTGACAAGTGTTAATTGAATTCATGTCTCTGGTAATCATAATAATAATAACAATATCATGTTATGCCGGAGCGTTGAAGTGCCTCAAGACAACGGCGACGACGACTACGACGATGACGTGCGCTGCGAGCTTTTGATGTTGTTAACCCAAACTGCCTCGGCCGTCCGTTCGTCGTATCTGTCGTTTATGTCCGTCTCGCTCACTGGCTGTCTGCCTGGCAGCACCGACGTCGCCGACGCAGTCGCCGTCGCAGTCGCCGCCGCCGTCGCCGTCGTAGTCGCCGTTGTTGCCATCGTTATAAATTACTCAATTAATGTCAGCGTTTATGTCAGCGGCAGCACCCAAAGCACCTATACAGCACCACCAGAGCACCATCTGATCACCACCAGAGCACCACTGCAGAGTAAAGGCAGATAGGCACATGGTATTATGCAGATAGTCCAGCAAAGATAGATATGACATGGGAGGACATGATAATGGGGCATGTTTAGTGGCTGTCGTTGTCGTCGGCGGCGGCTGTTTAATTAAAAAATTTTGCCAGGCCACAAAAGCTAAATTAACAGCGTACTGAGCATTGAGTAGGGAGAATTGAAGCGCAGGCTCAGGCTTAAGCTGCTGACAAGTTGCGCAACTTGACACTTTGCATGTAGGCCCTTTGCAGCGAGTTCGTTTCTTAAGTCTTTTGTTTCGCGCAACACAAAAAACGTGCAAATTATGATTTTTTTTCTCCTCTTCTTCTTGTCGTTTTGTGGTTGTAGCTGTAACTGAAAGCGAAATGTCAATTTTGTGACGGGATTGCTTTTGTCTTTTGACGCCCTCCATTTAGGGCATCGGCGCCCCCACACGACACGCCTCCCCGAATACACTAGCCCGTTCCCTGTATTTGGAAATTGGTAAAAAATGTACACACTAATTTGTGCAATAGATATATATTTTATATTCAAAAAGGGCAGCGTCTCGAATATCATCAAATCTCTAGAACTATTTGTACATATTATATTTTACAAGTTAAGCTCGAACGAGGCAGCGTTGGCCATTATGATTGTTGGACATTATGATTGCAAATTAAAATTTTGACAACATCCCCTTTTAAAAAAAGTGTATTCAAGTTTCGTTATGTCAAACTTTGGCAAAGCATTTCTTGGTTTTTGTAACTAATATGCGGCACGGGCATAATTAAATCTTTTGACTGTCGCCTTTTGTGTGTGCCATTTGTTGTGTGTTGTAATCATAAGATAAATCCGTTTCAGCTGCGAACAGGTTGCTGCTCCAACAGTGGTCTGTATGACACCTTTGTGCTGTGCGGGTTGAACGCCCAACTGAAAGGCGCTAGAGAACAATGCTCACCGTTTGCCATATTATATTTATAATATTTAAAAATCTGTTTCTCTCTGTTATTTTTTCCCCTCCTTTGTTTTTTCTTGCTATTTTTCAAGCACTTAGCGTGCTGACAAGTTGAAGCATTTGCGTGGCCTGTCAGTCAGGTGGCTCATAAGATATATAAACGGACTTGGACCTCTTGCAAAACCGACGGGGTACCTTATTATTGCTGTTGTTGTTTTTGTTGTTGCAGACACATTTCAGTTTTGATATGTGCTGTCGCCCATTTGAAGCTTGGTCTCTCGCTTGTTGACGGGCCCGCTTTGGTTTTTAGCCATGGCCAAGTCTCTGGTGTGGGTGGCCCACACACATGTGTTTGGACTCAGAGTCAAGTCAAAGACTCGGACATGTACCTGGTGCAATTGTTGCGCCGCCGGCGCCTCAGTTTGCTCAGTCCGACTCACAGTCAAAATCCCGGACCGAACGACCCGTTCTCTGTCCAACTCGACTGCGTATTAAATTTTAAAATTGGTTTTTGTTGCGGTCGTTAAGCTTATTTCCGTATTGAAGTCTCAGTTTGCTTTGCGGTTTGAATTAATTAGCCTGCACCAACGAACTATATTTCGTTCTTTGCATATTAAAAGATACAAACCATAAGACTCGGTGTCTTTGTGTGGCCCCAAAACGCCAACGCATTCTAATCTGAATCTGAATCGGGCTCTGATGCTGATTCTGAATCCGAGTCCAAACCAAACCCGAGACAATGGTAATTATTAATAATGCAAATAATTATATTGATTTCATTCTGGGGCGTTGCCTGTGATTTGTACAAAGGTTCTCTCGTGTTCTTTTCGGTTTGCTTTGATCGCCAGTGTGGGAAAAAATATATTAAACTTCTCATTTGCCACTTGAGTTAAGAAGTTTTTCTGTTTCCATGTTCAGAAATCTCATTTTTTTTATACATATTTTTTTTTTTTTTTGGCTAATTTGCCTGCGTTGCAGTTGGTCTTTGGGGTTTTGATTAATTTGACGTCAACGAGTGCATGGCATTGGATTTATGACTTTTTAAAGTTGCTGTTGAAAATGGGTCATAAGTTATGAGTAGTAGAGTCAAAGGCTGTCAGAACAGATCTACTCTAATGACAAGAGCTGAAAGTGGCGCTGGAAGAATACAATTGATTAGTGCGAGAATATAGTAGTGTCTAATTGCACTGTCACAGTTGAAAACCCACAAGACTGAAAACCGTTCTTTTTAGATTTAAATGAAGAAACTAGCCTTTTTCTATGTTTGTTTTTCTTTGAGACTTTCTTCTTCATCTATGGGTTAACGACAAAGTTAATCTTTCTAAAGTACTCCTGCTTGCATTTAACTAATCTTGCATATGTTTAATCTAATGCTTAATCTTATGCTAACCATAACCATAATTACTATTTTCCTGGTTGTCTCACTTTAATATTTTCAACGGCTCAAATATTGCTTAATTTAAGATTGAGCTTAAGACAATAGCAAATCTCTTGCACAACTTTTTCGCTAACTTCACATAGTTCATATTAAAGTTCGATTAGATCTAAAAAATACCGAAACTGGTGCTGCGAAATAGCCATTATTAAATACTAATTTACACCCAGAGCGTTAAACAAACAACACGTAATGCTAACAGCAACAACATTAACTATAATAATTGGTATCTACATCAGGTCTCGAGTCAATCAACAGCTGCGACAAAGGCGACAGCTAAGGCTTGCGCATTGAAAATTATTAAATATTAATTACAACGAGCGGAAAACGTGCCGTGAATTAAAAATTTAAATATTTTACACAAAAAAAAAAATTGATTTCGTAAAATTAAAAATGCATTTAAAATAACATTTGGCGATAAAAGATTAATTAAACTGCCGGCGAGGAAGTTTTAGCCCGGCTCCAAGCCCCTCGGCCTTTGGCCAAGCTAAAGTACATTGTAGAATCAAGGCGTGTTAGTGGCAGCTACAAAATGCCAATTAAAATTAAATAAATGAAATCCGAGTAGCAGCAATGCTGAAATATTTTTATATTATTTTTTCTCTCTGGGCTATAAATTAATGCTCTAAACGATTTTCAGCTGCAATCGCGGCGTGGCACTTGTCACCAGTCATCTAGTTTGGGGCGGACTGGGGGTACGGCCGTCTAATTTAACCTTTGACCAAATGCCGCTACCACCAAATTGCCTGTTCCACATGTGCGTTACCCATTTGGTTATTTTTTTTTTTACATTGAGGCGTGGCAACAGCAGCAGCAGCAGCACGCGCAGCAAGTCAACGTCAAAAGACGGAAAAGTTTCAGGCTGCCGACGCGACAGTTTATTGAAAGGGAGGGCGGGATAAGGGAGTAGGCTTCGCACATAGTCCTGGGTTCTTGGTAAATCTAATATGACTTTCCCAGTCAAGATTTCGGGGCCTATAGTGTGTTTACTAATAGACAAAAGCTACCGCCAGACAAGCTACAATTCGTGACGGAATTGAGAAACAAATGAGCGCACAACGAAGTTGCAACACTCTGTCGAAGGAACCTATGGAATAACTTCAACGAAAATGAACAAATTAAACTTACTTTCATAACCATTCTGAGCAAGTAATCATAGACAGGATTCGATCTCATTCACCACGATCAGTTTGGAATTTAACATCCCCTCTTTAAATCAATATGCTTATACTCTTAAAATTTGAGTCTTGTGACATAAGTGAATGACCCAAAAGTTAGCTAGAGTGTTACAGACAACCAAAAGCAGTGCCGAAAAAATGAAACTGGAAGTTGTAGAGCGTAAGAAACTGCGTGGACGGCATTTATAATAATGCGACTTGGGCAGCACCAGGTTGACTTTGGGCAACAAAGTAAGGTGCGGCTGCGGCAGTGCGGAAAAACTGAAAATCGCTGCAACAACCAAAACAACGGCAACAACACAACACCAACAACAACAATAACAGCAACTGCAGCGGCAACGAAAATGAACTGGAAAACGCGTTTAATTGAACCAAAGCTTGATGACTGCCCACTAGCGCCATCTAGCTGCGTGCGGCTGCACTAAGCCGGCTAGGTAAAACTTGTTGTTGTCGTTGCTGTTGTTGCTGTTGCTGCTGCTGCTGCTGCTGCTGCTGCTGTTGGTGTTGTTGTGGTGGTTGACTTGTTGCTGCTGCCGTGGTAGACCCGAAATCGATGATTCATCGGGTTGTTTGTTGTTTTGAGTGGTTTTCGCCGCCCCGTCGCAAGTCTCCAATGCTCCAAAATTGCTAGACGTTTGTCGTACTTCGTTGTTGTTGTTCTTGTTGTTGTCGGCGCTTGCCGCCCGCTGTTGCTGGTGACGCAGTTGCAATTGCAGTTGCAGCTGCGCCAATTCTCCTTCGTTTGCCGTTTGGCGCTTTACGTTCAAAACAATTATTATTCTGGCAATTAATTTTGATTTAAGCAGCGATTTGATATTCCGCTCTATCCGTATCCAAGCAGCCAGCCAGTTAGCCAGCCAGCCAGCCAGCCAGCCACCCACCGATGCCCACCACCGCCACCCGCTGCTACCAGCAACAGCAGCAATCTGTTCGATGCCGGGCGCTTTGTGATTCGCCAAATTTGCGAATCAGCTGCAACTTTTGTATGCGATCGATAAATAAAGAGACACCTACGGTTCACCTACCGAGACACCGATCGATGGCATCGTTTCGACTTGTAAGCAAATGAGCATCCGCATGCAATCGTATTAGACATTGACTAACCATATATGACTCTGCTTGTTTGCACGGGGTATGATGAGGCTGAGAGTGAGGCTTTTAGTTTTAAGTTCAGTGAAGCTAACGTATTCTTTTCACTTTCTAATAAAACAATATTAAATGAGTGCGCTTTTACCCCATATTGTATAGATATTCTTCGGGAAAATGAGGTGAGTCAATCTAGACAAGTGCTTTCGCGAGAATCTCAAAAACTGCAATGGCTAGAAAAATATTTACTTTCGTATACCACACGATAAAAGAGTTTATCACAATGATAAATACGATTAATTTTTATGTTGCTTGGAGCAGTCGGTTAGCGCTGGGTTTATGGTATCTGCTATTCGGGCAATAACAACTTGAGAAGTCTTACTTGTTTCCAGGCTATTTATCCCTTGTCTTCCCCCTTCATTGTGTTTTTATTTTCATTAATCTATTGTTGTCCATACTTATGTACCCTTATTTTGAAAATTTCTTTCAGATGACTTACGGGAAATCTTCGATCAATCCCAGCTGCACAGGTAAGTGATGTGACATTATTAGAAACATTTTACAACCTATCTCGGTATTTAACGATTTTTTCTAAAATTAAAACTTTCAATTAGTTTTTAAACGCGAATTTAATCGATAATCTCAGTTATGAATTTTATATATTTTTTTCATAAACGGGAACTTATTTTGTTTATGGGTTGCCAGCATCCTCTGCCTCAAAAAATGTTGCATTTTCCTACTCTCACCCCACAAAATTGACTTGACACAAATCGTACGCCTATATAAGCTCTCGAGAAATTGTGTACACCTGGTATGATTTGAAACTTTTTGATAGAAAATAAAAATGAGCTGATCTAAAGGATACAGGATACAGTGTGAAAATACAATATTAAAGCGAGTACTTCCTGTCACGCAAAAACAATGTGGAAACAAAATATTTGAACTGACACAGGCTGTTTCCCCAGTTGTGCTGTGTCTTATTCATACCCTGAACACATTAAAATTGAGTAAAAATAAGTATATTAGTCTTGTGCAAATGCATGTAACAGGCTGCAAAAGATATTTTCGATAGTTTTATATACACAATTTTCACCAGTTCGACGCGCTTACCGTGTCCTTCTGTCCATCTGTGCCTCGTTCTACCCATCTGCCTGCATCCAGACTTCAATTTCGAAACAAATATTTTGTCTAGCATATCATTTTTTTCAATAGCTCCAGTTTTAACACCGATTTATATCAATTTGAAAACAAAGTTCTTAATGCAAACCTGGAAAATTATAAGAGTTATATGTACTCTAGCATTTGCGTAGTGACAGTGTGCTACGATATATACTCTATAGTTGAGGAATAATATTTTTAAAAGAGGGAAAAGGAAAATTTTATAATATTCTGTTGCTCCATTTCGTTTTTTCTCAGTTTTATATTTATTTTAATTCATTAAATTCTAAACATACAAGAACTTGGCTAAATGAATAAATATAGTATTTCTATATTTTTGCTCATATTTACACAAGTAGAAATGAGGAAATAAATTAAATAATATTTTAATGCAAAAATAATCATAGCTATATTTTCTATCGAGCTATAAACAATCTCGCACCATTTCGATTTGTACACAATGAGTTTCAACAATAAATATACACGTAAAAAGATTTTAACAAAACATGAGTTAACAACAAATGGCTGCTCATCTGATGCAAATCCTTGACTTGGCCCTACGAATCTTACAAAATTAAATAGTTAATATAAATAATATATATAAATTCTAACTTTTGGATACAATATATTTTCCCACACTAGAAATGATCCTAATAGGCAATAAAATTGCCTTGACTAATTTTTGGCACTGAATTACTGACTTATTTCCCTGCTTTGGCTAAACTGTATAACTGACTAATACTTGGAGGTAGCCCCAAACTATCCTACAGTTGATTGTATATAGATTAACAGATTTAAACGCTGAACTTATTTAATTTAGTATATGCCCTGTCTGACCTGCGGGGGCATTTGAAATTCGTGTGCATCCTCCTCCTCGCCGCCGCTGCTGCCCACACTGCCCGCATAGTAGAGCTGATGAGAAGACTCGTCATAGCCCTGAAGATGCTGCTGCAGCTGATGCTGATTGAAGCCCGCTGTCGCGGCGCCACCCTGTTCCGACTGGCAGCCGCTCTGCAGGTGCTTGGCCAGTAGGGACATTCGGGAGAAGGACTTGGTGCAGCTGGGGCAGGAATACTTTTTCACATCCGAGTGCGTTTGCATGTGCGCCCTCAGATTGGATCGATCCGCAAAGGCACGATTGCAGTGCTGGCAGCTGAACGGCTTTTCACCCGTGTGGGTGCGTATGTGACCCTGCAGCAGCCAGGGCCGCGAGAAGGCCTTCCCACATATGGGGCACTTGCATGGCAGCGTGTGGGTGCGGATGTGCATCTTGAGTGCGCCCAGAGACACATATGTTTTTTCGCAGTTCTTGCAGCTGAAGACCTTCTTCACCTGGTTGCCCTCCGCTGAGGGACAGTGGAACTGCTGGTGTTTGCTGAGGCCCGAGTAGGTCGAATAGGATTTGCCACAGTCCTTGCAGTGATAGCGCGGCACGCCCACCGGCTTCTGCATGGACTGCGCCGAGGCGACATTCGCTGCTTGTATGAGGGCCGAGGCCTGATCCGTGCAGAACTCGGTTTGATCCACAATGGGGCCACCGCTGGGATTGCTGCGTATGATCTTGTACTCGGTGCTCTCGTAGGCGTGGCTCTGCTGATGCTTCACGAGCCCAGCGTAGGTGGCATAGCATTTGTTGCACTGCTGGCACTGATAGTACAGATCGTTGCTGCTCTTGATTTTCAAATTCAGCTGATTTTCATGGTTCTCTTGGTTCTCTAGGTCCTCCTCCTGCTCTAGTTGATGTGGCGCGACCTTCAAGCTCTGCTGCTGCGGCAGCTGTTGCTGTGGCGCCGCTATATGCTGCATGCTGAGCAGCGCACGTGCCACATTGTGTAGGTTGACGTTCTCAGTCAGACCACGACGCTGCGGTTCCTGCTGCTGCTGCGGGGCTAGCTCTGGTCGAACACTCAAGTCCTGTGGCTCCGCTGCCAGCTGGTAGCGCTCCGGCGGCGGCGGGTGGTGCTCAGGCATTGGCAGTTTCATGCAATCCTCATACTCCGCAATGCTTTTCAGCAAGTTGTTGTTGTAGTTGCGCAAACCAAAAGGCTCCTCTGCTTGCTCTGCTTTAACTGATGCTGCGGTTACCAATGGTGGTGATATACTTGCATAGCTGGCAGCCATTTCGGTGTCACGTTCGTGCTCCGGCTCCATGACCTCGTCCTCTGGCGGTAGTTCAAAATCGCCATAGCCCAGGCGCGCCAAGCTCTTGGCAATCTCCTCCCGCGTAAAGACGTCGGGAAAGGCGCGTGCTATTTCTCGTGTCTCCTCCCAAATGCGTCGCGCTAGTTGCTCCTTGGTTTGTGTCATGGCCTCGTCGAAGCGTCGGCGAAGCTCTGTGGTTACCGGCTGTGGCTCCGGTTCCGCTTTGATCGACCATTGAGGCGGCTCTAGGGGCACCGAAGCTGCAGCCACGCTAAGGTCCACGGGTCCCTCATCTGAAGACAGCGTAAAAGAAGGAGGAGTTGGGTGTTAAGTTTGATAAGAAAACTTAAATCTCTAGAAAAAATATGGAAAGAAGCTTGTAAACCTACCATGACACAACTGATCCTCATGCGGTGGCTCCTCGACCAGTATGGGTCGCTTTTTCAGCGGGCATTTGCTGTACTTGAGTTTATCCATATTAGCCCCAGGAATCACAATTTTACGACACGAGGATCACAGCGATCTTGTTTCTTGACTCTTGTTATAAACTTAACTTTCAATCACTGGAGCTGATCATTTGCTGCGCGCACGCGTCTCGATCGTTGGCCGTTTCGTATACGAATGATGCAACCGCCGAGGATCACTTTAATTTTATATAGACTTCACAGCGCAGGATCAACCCCCAGCCAAAAGTGAAGCGCAGCAACCCCCTTGAGTGCCAAAAAGGATCTGCTACCTACTTCCGATTTCTGTCACGGAGGATTCTGTACGGAAATCAACCACCACGAGCCAACATTCAATGATCTTGCATAGCTCCGCAGTCAACCCTCCATCCCTTGCCCAGCCACGGATTGTCGCCTGCCATAACAGCTGTGCCGTTCATTGAACGTTGCTCCAGCTGCAGATCGCAGCGGCACATAGCCACCGCCAACAAATCTCTGTTCAAAAAGCGAGCACGTGCCATACACAGCACTCACACACACACACACACACACACACAGAGACACACACTCACACACCGGTTGCCGGCTCTCGTCTCTCTCCCTCTGGCACACCAGCGCAGCCGATCGCCACCAGCTGCCACTGAGATTTAATTTTATACGCTCAAATTTCCCCTACTTAATGCGTGAGTGTGCGTGTGTGTGTGTGTGTTGGTGAGCGTGAGCGGCAGCTGCGGAGCTTATATACAACTTGAAGCGCAAGTTTATTTTTAACTCACAGCGAGGTGCTGTCTCTGTCAGCGTTGACGATCGGCTGGCGAGCTTATGTACACGACGAACCACACAGACGCGACGGCAGCGCTCTGCGAGCAGGTGAGCTGCTTGACAGTCGCTCTTTGATTGTAGCAAAGAGCAGCTTAAAGCTGAAGCGTGCAGCCAATTGGCGCTCTGCATACCATTGGGCTCTCTTTGGCGCTCTTGTTTCAAATTTCAATCGTTGCGCTGCGGCTTTTTTGAAGCTCTTACAGAGCACAGCCGATACGTTCAAGCTAGTGATCTTTTTGGCCAGTTTCAGTGCTCTTGCAGGCCTTAAGCTGCTTAAATCAGCGCTCCTCCACGCACAGCTTAGCTGCAGCTTTCAATTTAATGGTCTGCGAGTGGTTTTAATCTAAGCTTTTCTACTCGATTAAACTTAAGAAAACCGCTCAGGGCTGATATTTTGATATGTCGAGAAATATTGTACTTTCAGCCAGAATTAAAGTTCTTTCAGCCTTCTAAACAGTACCCAAATACTCAACAGTTTCTGACAGGTATTCAAAAATATTAATCACTGAAACAAACAAACCGAGAATCTAAAGTAAATCAACAACCATTGTACAAAGCCTTGTCCCTCGCTCCTCCATCTAGGTGCATTATAGCAAAAACAACAATTCCCTAACGGCCGTGAAATTTTCGAAATTGTTATTGAAAATTTGTCCGCCAGCTGCCAGTTTGAGAAACCTCCACTTTGAGTCTTCCATATGTACACGCGTATCTATGGGGTGGCTGCGCCGCCGCATTTTACCTGGTCGAGCTCGGCAAGAAGTACCTTGGAATGCGCCAAGAGGTATGTGCAAAACTACCTGGCACTTTCAACGTGCTCGTGCCGCCTGTGCTGCCCCGTGCTGCAGTTGGCCCACCCCAATGGAACGCAGAGCATCACCAGCCAGCCGCCTGGTGGTTGTTGTTGCTGTGGTGGTGCTGGTGGTGGTGGTGAAACTGCAATCCGAACGTTACTTTCGAGCCAACCCTTAGCCACGAACAGCGTCTTGGCATTGATCTTGGCAGAAATCTCAGCACCACAGAGGGTTGTCCCGTGCCCCTGGCCTGCACACAGCTGCTTCTTCGACACGTACCAAGCAACTGATTTTGCAGACTAGTGATTCCAAACAGAAATTGGCGCCAAAGTCCTGTAATGAACCGGTGTGTCCTGACCGGGATAGGTGATCTCTGTTATAATAACAATACTGCGGATAGAAGACAGAACAATTCATTGTTGTGCAGATCGAATACCAATGTCCTTAAATGATTCTTCGTGAATTGATGTTAAGTGAATTTAACGACCACCCGGCATTCCAGCATGAGACAGACCGATGTCCGGAACGATTTTATATATGTCCTATTGATCGCTTGATCAACTCACCCATTAATGAAGCTTCCACCATACACGTTTTAATGCAGAAACTGTGTACTTTCTATTTGATCGCGGTCTGCAGTAATAATATTTATAGAATTAAAGAAGCTTTTAGTTGAAACGAACCAATCGGAGCCTGCTATCAGAAATATATATATATAATTTTATAAATTGAAGCACACCAAGAGCTCAATCCATAATCAAAGCATTTTTCATAAAAAAAAGCCCGGTTAAATACAAGATCGTTTTGGGAATTTCAAATAAACGGTGTCCAGCCATAAATTATTTTCTTAATATTTTGGAAATTTATAACAGAGCAAAATCTTAAACATAAATCTAGAAAACCATGGTTCAAATCGCAGCCGAAACCGAAGGATTGTTTTGTTATTATTTGTTTATTTAATTATAATAATTTTAAATTATAATTTATAGATATTTTGGTCTTTTGCTAGCTTAATTTAAAATCAACTTTGATCAATCCAACACAAAAAAACCTTGCCTAAATAATCACTTGATGTACACTTGATTGATTCATAAAGTACATCCGCGATCAGCTCAATATTATCTGTTAACATAAGATATTGTAAAGTATCTTCAAAGTTTGAGCTCTCCTTCGAAAGCCTTAAATTGGCTGCTATTCAGGCAACCTTTCTCTGTCATCTTTGACCAAGTGCAGCTCCAGTTGCTCGTCAGCAGACACCAAGGCGAGCTAACTGCACATCAGCTGGCAGCCAAACCGCAAACTGCCAACTGCAAACTATAGCTATGTGGACTCACTCTAGACTCGGCTCAGATGCAGCTGAGTGCCTCACTTCAAAGTGTCAAAGAGCCGCCAAAGTCGCATAATGAAGTGCAAAATGTCATTAATTTGCCGTTGCTGCAGCTGCAGCAGCAGCAACTGACAACAAAAGAAAGTCGCCGGATGGATAGGAAAAGTGTAAGAAAACTATGCAGAAATGCAAAACCCAATACCCAGCGCGCATGTACAGGAGGGGCAGAGTGGTGGTGGTGGTGCTGTTGCATGCCACACGCCGCCGCACAATGTCACGAGTTATAGATTTCTCAAGCCACTGAGCAAAAGAATGCGCCGACCATGGCGGCAACGCGGACTGGACGGCAATCAAAACAAGATCTTAGAACTATTGGCGCCTGATCTACAGACAAAGCGGGTGCGGGGCAGCTGGCCATAAACGTGGACGAAGAGCAGAAGGAACAACAACACAGAACAGAGCCAGAGATGGAGTTGAGTTGGAGTTGGAGACGCAGATGGAGATGGAGACCGAGATGGAGACCAATGAACAGAATGTCCAGGTCAGTGAACATAAATGACGCCGCGGTGGGCAGCAGTCTATTGAAATCTGATATTGTTATCAAAGCTAACGGTAATTATAAACAAATAAAAGCACAACAACAATAAGAGTGCTCTAGTCGCGAATGTCCGACTATAAGTTACCCTGTGTCGAGTGCTAAGCTGCTATGCATCTTTGGAACTTCGATATTTATGTTCCGATTTGAACGGAATGTTCAAAAAAGAGCGATCAAGGATCTGCCTATAAACATAATTTCTTTATAATGTGGGCGATAAAGTATTCAGCCAATATATAGATTTAATATTGTGCGTACTATGATTAAAACACCAAGTCTTACACTCGATATTTATCTATGTTAACAAGAGGAGTTACCGCGATATAATTATATTCTCGATCGACTGTTATGCACTATCATAGTCGAATCCACGGATCTGGCTAGGCTTGATCATTGAGATCGGGATGCCTGTTTCAAACATTTTCACAAAAACATGGTACGCTGTTTACCCATTTTCGATTTGTGTAGGGTATAACATCAGCAACAATCTTGTAACGTAACGAACACACAGCAGGCCCGCAACTTGGGCGACTATGTTGTCCCGCTTCCGACGCCGCATATATTAGCAAAGTTAGAAGCTACGTCTATAATTCAAACTAATTTGTTTTATTGACAGCGTGTGCGCCTTCCATATGCGTAGTCATCGATAAGGCTAACACACACACACACACACACACACACACATAGACAGACACGCACACACAAATTGGTCAATTATGAAATGAGCCAGGTCTAAAGACCCATTCGGGCCAACACAGAAAGTCTGCGGCGTGCTTCTTTAGAGGACGGGGGATTCAAGTGACAATAAATTAAATTTGTTGGCCAACTAACTAATTAAAATGCGCTTCTATAGTCGCTCGACTCTATTCTCCTCATGGCTCTTGAGATATTAATCTGCTTGGGAAGCTTACTGTCAGAGCTCTATGGGGGCATGGGGGACCACCCGCTCAGATGTTGGACTCAACATCCATCGGTAGCTCTCATCTTGACTAATACGAATTATAATTTCCAGCTGGTGATTTTATTTAATTTTGTCCATAAATGAATCACGATAATGAATTGTTTATGCGGCGAGCTTCAGTTTTTTTCAAGAGTTACGAGAGCTTCATGGGAAAAAGAGATTAACATCAACGTTTATGTTAATGCATGTTGAAATATCATAAAAATAATATAGTATTCGCCGCTTGAGCAATATTTTCGGGGCTGATTCACTTGCAAATATGCAAAATTTATCTTGTTTTTTTTTTTTGGCAAAAATTTTACAAAGTTGGGTTAATGTACTTGCCATGTCTTTCATTTCCTTATCAGTGGCAAACATCCTCCTTGCCGTTCAGATATTTGACATGCGTTAAGTTGAAGGGCGCGCCAAAGTTCAAGTTCGTCGTTTTTGGCAGGGCGAAAAGCTTGTTTTAATCTGCAGGTAAATAATTCAACTGTATTGCTTGTAAACAAGTTTAAGACAGCTTTATGAAGTGAGTAGGGAATACTCTGCAACATAAAATATCACAGTTTGGTTCTTTTGGTTCTTATACTTCGCAATTTATCTTACTTCGCCTGAATTTTTTTTGAAAGGGTTTCTTAGAATAAATGATTCGTTCTGAAATAGAAAATTGGCTAATTTTGGCGATCATGATTGTAATGTTTTGTAAAATACGTAAAAATTAAAAATGATTTCTACTTTGGAAACTCATTTTATCGAACGATAAACCGCACATTCAACCCCACTTGAATAAACATATTGTAATCAATTAAGGCAAAATTGCGACTGAAACTAATAGGTAGCACTCCTTAAACGCAAAATATCCAATTATAGCCCATCAATTGAGCGCCTAATAGAACAATTCAATCGAGTGCAAATGTTCCCATGACCAGACAAATTTACACTTGCAGACGTTTACGCCCAGCGACCACCAGCAGCAGCAGCAGTAGCCAAGTGCGTGAGAAAAGCTAAGGGGGGGAGTGGGAGGGAGAGTGCCGGGCCTGGGCACAGCCTCAGCGGGAGGATTCTCTTGACCAATAAATAAAAGGTACCCACGCTGGCAAGTCGAATGCGGGCGCGAATTTCGGCGGACTCGTATTACAAAAGGGTCAGTGCAGCAGCAGCTAAGGGATGATCCTTGATGCATTATTTGTTATTTGAATCACGTGACAAGTTGCCGGCAAGCCGAGGGGGTTGCTGGGAACCCGGCACAGAAATCATCCCACGGGATTCAATTTATGCGTGTTTGAATGTTTTTGATTGCGCGTTGCTAATTCAAATAAAATTCAACTTCGGCTCTGTTTGCTGTTGATGTTTTTGTTGTTGTTTTTGTTGTTGTTGTTGTGGTAAGCTGAGCTGCTTTGTGCTTTACTTCAAGCTCTATACACCAGCCCGTCGGTCTTGGTGGTGCTGCTGCTGCTGGTGGCGGTGGTGCAATTTCAACCTCATTACAAAACATTTGCTTTGTCCTCTGAACTTAACTTACGCCTTTTGCTGCGAGGGGTGCATCAATTTCAGTGACAGCTTGCGCCTGTTGGCATTAATAAAGTCACGAAAAACATTTGTATTCCTGTGCTCGGGGGATTTGTAATTAAACAAATTAAGCAACTGACTCAAGAGTCGCTCAAACCCCTCCAAATTTCGATATTTTTTTGGGCTGCAAAAAGCTGTAAAAATAGCTGCAATTGTCATGCTAATTATTACAAATGATTTCATATTTATATTTTATGTTAATTTTTCGGCTGTCAGCATCAAATTTTTATAGTCATAAGCTATGAAAATACCAGAAATGCCTTTCGTTCAATATAATCCAAAGCGGATATGTCGTAGTTGCAAGTGCCTTAAACTGCGATACCCTGTACTCATTTATTTCTTGATCATAATACATTTTTTAAAAAAGATAATTTACAGGCATCCATTGAAATCAAGGTATTTATTATAAGCCAAATATTTATTATCACATTAAATTACTTTTTTAACCTATTAAGTCGGAAATAAACCAAGGAACTTTCCAATTTCTAATACCCACCCGGCAATTGGTCTCTGACATATTTGCAAAGTTAAATTTGTGCATTAATATAGTTTAATAATTCGCCCCTTTAACCAAGTTAATCAGCACAGGGTATATTAAACCGATCCGATATCTATAGACATGCACCTGAAGCAAGCCCCCAGTTGCAGTTGCTGCTGAGAACTGTCTTTAGCTTGGCATCGAAAAACCATATAATTGATTTATGGCCAATGGATTGTTGGGCTGACTAAATTTAGAAGCGAGCGAACAACTAAAACAACTAATTTAGTGAGAGATGTGAGCTGTAAAGTTTTGTGTTCTTAAGTTTTGTCCCGTTCATGGGCATGATATGCTAGGAGCTCCCTCCCTCGCTCTCTCTTTCTCTTTTTTTCGGGTGGTTGCGCCCTACTGTACTGAACGTGTCCGTTTGTTTGTTTTTGTATTGTCTGCGGGGAAAGACAGGCGGGAAGCTGCCGCCTGGCAGGGCGCTGTCACAATTGACACTGACGATGCGGCAGGTACACGAGACGTGCCGTTAAGTTGTCAGTGAATACTGGATGGGAGAAACGGTGGCAGCGGGAAATTTTGGACGCGGCCTCTCCTCAACTAACGAAAGATTAATTGAACGTGCGCCATCGAGTTATTAATCTTGGCGAGCTTAGTTGGGACCAACATTGTTTCTAAAATATTGTGTGCACTCGTCTCGGTGTCAGCTAATGGGACCGCCACTTGAGCCACGATTTTGTTGCCCATCTGAATCACATGCAGCACATGCAGCGCATGCAGCTGCCCTGCTCCTTCTTTTTTACTTAATTTTTTTTAAAAGGTCTTCCCCTAATTTGTTTATGGCTCTGATAATGCAATTTTTTAGTCGCAGCGAGCCATGGGGCAGCCAGGGACGGGGGAACTGCAATACCATAAATATATCCGCTGATCTGGCGGGAGCAATTACCGGGTGAGCCATATTTTGTCACATTTCTTTATTTTTTCCTTCTCGGCATTGGGTGAAAGTTGAGGCTTTCTCATGGCTGCACATAACTCTGAAGTTGCACTGAAAATTATGGTGGGTGTAGTTCAGGGGCGAGGGGCGAAATCAATAATTATCAACTAGTGCAAAACATCAATAAAGATATATTTCTTGTTGCTGAAATCCTACCTACCGACCCTATTTAGTATACATATTTCAGCAACAACAGCTGAATGGATATACCCATATATGACTGCACTTCTGTGCCTGGTTACGATTAGGTCGTTTGTTGCAGACAGTAATACCCATAAAGACTATAGATGGCAGCATGCAATTCCCACTATGCTCTAAGCAAACATAAGAATACCATATCCCTAAGTCCTAAGCGCTCATGCGCTTCTTTATTTTTCTTTGGTATAACTACACGTGCAAATAAAGATAGAAAATTTCAATTGCCTTGGGATCACTTATATAACTTAAGTAATGTAGTTTATTTAATTTATATCATATTGTAACTTTTGAAAATATACGAGAGTATTACATTATCCGTATCACCTAATTTTCCAAGTGATAAGCTTTTATAAAGATTCACAAGAACGATTTGGACTGTGAACGAGTATTCCTTTTGTCAATTTGGTTTACGCCCAGACTCTCTTTCAGTGTATGTAGATATATACCATGAATAGAAATTTAGGATACTTGCAATGTACATATCTCAGCTAAGGGTTCTAGTCGGATAAACTCAAATAGATCACTATTGTGCGATCTTAAAATTGGTCTAGTCTTAACTCAAATTATTTGAATAATTCAATTAAAGAATAAATTAAAATATGTAAAAACTTCATCTAAAACCTGAAAAGATTTGCCAGTTTATGCATATGCCCACCCTGAGCGTTGTCTATTACGCATTGTGAGCACATGCCAAAGTTGCCACAAATATAGCGCAGCTGCTGTTCTATTTCAGAAGGTAGCGCAATTGAAAACATGACGCACACGCAAACGCCCCACTCCTCTGGCCAGACTTTGCCGAAAAGTAACGTTTCAGGCTTTTAAGTTGAAGCGCAGCACAAATGCAACACCTTGAGAAGGTAGAAGAAGCAGCAGATAGTCGAGTCACCACCAGCAGCAAAAGTTGTGGCACAACTGGTATGTCACGGGGGAAGTTTTCAATTTCTATGGAACACCTGGACTCAGTTGTGGAAGCGTCTAAGGTGCACGGCTAATGAGCTCAGTTAAAGGCGCAACTTTCTGTTTTGACGCAGTTATGTCTGCCAGCCAATGGGGCTATGCCAAGGGCAGGGACTGAGACAGAGACAGGAAAAGGGAGAAGAGAGAGAAGGGCCGGTTAAATCCATGTGTGTATTTCATGAGTAAACAACATAAAATCATATCAGCTCGGTTCGGTTTCCCTTTGCCAAATCCACAAAGAACACTTGCGTCATCCGCATTTCATAAAAATAAGAATTCAATTTGAAGAGCTCTCATGCAGGGGTTGCTAGAGGAAGTGCACACCTTGCCCCATTAGCATAACATTAACCTAGGCACATCGTGGCACCTAGGTACAATTTTTAAGTTCCCATCGCGCTATTGTGAACTTGTGACAATTATGGTAAACGCATGCAAATGACAATCGGAACATCATTTGAATATAGTCCAGAGCAAATGCAATGCGATCCACTTCCTTGGCCATGTTGAACCCTTTTGGCATGTTATGATTTTGTTCAACCGGATGCCAGAGCCTACATGCAAGTGTTATCCCAACTATTCGAGAATTATGCAAATGACATTTGACGTTGAGAGTATTAACCAAAATCGGGGATGTCCGAACACCTGGGCGGCGGAAGGAAACGAAAGCGAATCCCTACTAACGAGATCTTTCCCACAGTTGTCAGGGCTAATGGATAAGTGATCTTAGCACTATCCAGTTGATATTATATCAAAAATATGGAATATGGAATGAGATGAGAGTTCAATTTGTGGTATAAGAAATGAATTTGATATTCGATTGATCTCAGCAGCTTGACTCGCAAAGAAACCCGACTCAGACTTTTATTTTTCATTGGTTTTTTTTTTTTTTTTGAAAACAACTTTGTTTAACTATTCAAAATTAACATAGTATTGTAGTTAATTTCTCCCGAATAAATAAATCTTGTATTTAGGCCCTAGCTCTTAAATTTAAGGTAAATACCACGTACTTCGATGTACCAAAAGCCGCGAGATGAGACCCAGTGTGTTTTCAACAACTGGGACGGACTTGATCGATGTGGTGACTCCGCGTCATTCCCTGCTATCGGGGCGATTTAAGCAGAGCTTTGCCTACATAGCGCTGCAGGCGCGCATGCCGGGTATAATGCAGCAGGTTATCAATACGCTGCGATTTAGGGAGTATGATCTGGAGGATCTCTATGGCGAGGAGGTGCACAAGGATGTACGCATGATAATTGAGTCTATTGAGCGCTTAAAAGGGGAACTTCAACGCGATCGACAGTTTCAACTGTTCCATGGCAATGAGCCGGACAAGGCTGAGTGGAATGCGTTTCTATCGGAGCTGCCCCGCCCCAAACGATCGTTCTTTCGAGCCAGCTGGCTACATGCCGAGTGCTACCTGTACAGGCGCATCAGCTCGTTCTTTGAAAATAGCAGACATCTGCAGAATTTTGATTACTTTGCAGACCTGAAGAAGGAAGACTTGCAGATCAGTGGTCGTGCTATTCGGTGCCTTACTGAGGCCACGCGTGGGCTGAGCAAGGATTTTGAGTCCTTTAGCCAATTGATGCGCATCAATTTATGGAGCAATCATTATGAAATACAACTTAATGCCTTTATCTTTGATGCGCCTCAGGACCATAAGAATATCGACGTGCTGGCCCGAGTTGCGGATCTAGACAAGCGACTCCTGGTTGACGACAGTTTGCTAGTTTGGAACTGTCTGATGAAGGCAAAAGGCGAAAAGCAGATTATTGTAGATTACATTTGTGACAATGGCGGCTTTGAGCTGTTCACTGACTTGTTGTTCATCGAGTATCTGATCGACCATGAACTGGTTACCCAGGTGCGCATGCATGTTAAAGCCATACCCTGGTACATCTCCGATGTACTCCGACACGACATTGAATGGACCATTAAATATTTAAAGGACTACAACATTGAGATCATCTCCACGCTGGGCAAAAAGCTAGAACGTCTAATGAGCGAGAAGCGCATTGTTATAGCGCCTTTATCACATTTCTGGACGGGACCACAGTCCTATTTTGTTATGGTGGATTCCAATATCGAACTGTACAGGTTTCTTACTAAGGCGCAGCTGGCCATTTTCAAGGGGGATCTGAACTATCGCAAGCTGCTCGGCGACTACATCTGGGATTCGACAGAGGAGTTCATCACATGTCTGCGTGGCTTTCGGCCAACAAACATATGCGCCATGCGCAATGTTAAGTGCGAGGTAATCTGCGGGCTGCCCGAGGGTTGTGCCGATCATTTGCTTAAGGTCGATCCCACATGGATGATATCGGGCAGCTATGGCGTTATTCAGTACACCGACAGCTTGAAGTGCAAGTGCGATGGCCAGGATTCTGCCTGCTCTCTCACTCTGAAAACTTCGCCGCTGTGAGCCATGTTTCACTAGTGGACATTTACATATGTCCCGCCCCGGGCCACACACATAGCTGCTCCTTAGCGCCTTCACCTCAGTACGTCCTGCAATCAGCAGCCAACGCATTGACGTCTCATCGCCGGCAGTTAAAACTGCTGTATTTCTTTTTTGTTTATTTTTTTTTATTAAATTTACTTTGCAAACGCGTCCGCGACTGCTACTGCAGCTGGCCACAAGTCGAAAGGGGAGATTGGGGGCTGGGCTATGTCTTAATTTGCATTACGCTGCCAGCGTAGAAAACTCACAATGCCCAAAATAAATGAGCCCAAATTTGTCAGCGCACTTTGCCCAAATCAAACTGCATCGTTACGCCCACCAACTGCGCATGGAGGCAGGAATTTGTTCATTTTGGCTCCGTGCCACCTGCATTTCTCCGGCCTAAGCTAATCTAGACCTGGCCAGACCTGGCCGGGCCTGCCCAGCGGCCCGGCCAATTGGCGTGTGACTAATGCTGTTGGTTTTATTGATGTGGCGCACATGCGCAGCTATTTTTATGCGAGGAGCTGCCGGCGTAGAGAGTCTTTTTTTAGCCGACCAATTGAAAATGGAAAGTTGTGAAAATCAACATATGAAAGATGTGCGAAATTTAACTAATATGTGTAATTTATATGCCTTTACGATTGAAGTCAACAAAAAAGCTCATCTAAGTAAAAATGGTTCACTAATAATTATAAAAAACGTTGCATAAAAAAATCAAAATCTTAGTTTCGTCAGGTAGGGAAAAGCGCGAATAACTATTGAATGCAACTTTTAGTCTTTTATCCGATCGACTACAATGGAAAGTTCAATCGGTCAAACACAGGGTATTATTATATTTTTATTATTTATTTAATTGTTTTCCTCAGGTTTTATTTGCTATGTTTGTTGTTTATTGCTTAAACGGAACCAAACCAGACCACAACATTTTAATTCAACTTAAAATCCATTCAAAACTTTATATAATAAAAGACGCCATTTGCTATTTTATGTTTAGAATCAAATAATAATATTGCAAAATGATTTGATCTACTTAATGTATATTTTTATACATTTATTGAAACATTCTGGCTAACTTTATGCATTTTCCATTTGATTTCAATTTTATTAACAAGCTAACAATTTACGTTGTATGATGCGTCCTTTCTTTTAAAAACAAAAAAGAATGATAGTTTAAGCCATTTCCCTTATGCGTCCCTTTTTGTGAATTAATCTTAAAGTTGTTAGAACTCTGTTTCCCATGAAGCACTCGCTTGGTTGGTCAGTTCATTCAATAAGTGCATATATTACCTTAATAATCATTGGGATGTTGCTCCCTGTTTCCCAGACTTGCAGTCGAATAGACCTCAATGCAAATCTTGGCAGTAGGTGTTCTTACTTTGTTCTCTAAATTATTGCATGCAGCGCTTTCTCAGTAATTCGAAACCATATCAAAGTAGTATCAAAAATTAATTGTTAAAATCATTCTTGAAATGACTTCGAATCAAATTCTTTTAGTTGATTGAACTTTAACCAAAGAAACGCTCGCAAATGAACAGCGCACAATAGCCAAAATAAATATAGGAAATAAAATCAAAATTGGAGCATTAAGTGTGCATTCCCACAACTATTAAGATGGCAAATTGAAAAGAGCAACATGAGGCCACGAAGTCTCGAAAAATTCCAATGCACATCAATCTCAGGTACAGTGCCCATTCCCGAAGTCTGATACGTAATCAAATTGAAACACTGGAAACGGGCCGCTAAATTATTTTCCCACCGAAAAAGCCACCCCAAAGGCGATCTACTGCGCAGCTGCAGGATAGGCAAAAGAAAAAATACATACACACACAAAAACAATTCCAGAAGCTGCTTTCCTCCATATGCTGAGCGCTCAATCAAAGCAACTGGCTGCTGTCCACTTGGTTTTTATTTTGGGGTGGGGATTGCTTCCCATTGCCATTGCAGATGCGCCCTTGAAAACAGCACCCGACACCCGGCACTCGACACCCGGCAACCTAACACACCAGTTACCCGTCTCCAGTCGGCACCATTCACCGGTTCGCAGTTACCAGGTTGCTGTTGCCGTTGCTGGTGCTTTTGTCTGATTTGGCCCGGGGAGGGTTGCAAACTTTGTGAGCGTTCCCAGGCCAGGTGATGATTATAGTTGCGATTTCCACCACCCATTCAATGGCTTTAAGCTGTGCGCAGGTATGCGCTATCAAACCAGCTGTCAAACGAGATTTAACAACACTCAACTGTGGGTTGGTTCTTTGATTCGCATTGGGTGGAGTTCCTGCAGTTTTTTTTTTTTATGCAAGGTGCGAGAGCTTCGCAATTTGTTTGCCCTGCCTAACATTGGGTAAACAGTGAAAATTATATCAGTCGCTTTGCACCCCAAATATTCTTTCAAGTATGAAATAATTATGTGGGCAAATATGATTAGATCATGTGACGCATGCGTACATGCAACTAGAAACTGGCGCGGTGCAGAAATTCCAGAAGCTAGCTCGGCTAAATGTAATGTGAATTTTATTGAAGTGACCATGGAAGAAGTTGTAGTCACTCCACCAAGAACTTATATTACTTTGAAATTACATTCCCTAAATAGGTATGACTGTTATGATATATGTTGGAAGACACAGTTGGTATAATCCCTTTTTAAGAAGAATTGAGCAAATAATTGTTGAGCAAATAATTTGTCAAACACAGAGGGGATTTTGTGACTTTTCCGCGCACATTGGCTCACTGTTGCTTGGGTCGGCGGATGACTTTGCAGATAGTTCGATATGGAGCCAATAAATGCTTTTATGTAAAGCACACTTGGCAACAATCAGACGGTCAGTCAGACATTAGGCAAATGTTGTGCCTAAATTATGATCAAATTAAATGAAACTAACTGTGAGCGCAATTACGAGTATCTCCGCTTGAGGAGCTTACCAAGCGGCAGTTGACATAAACCTTTCGCCAAATGCCGCCAAAGGCGTTGACAAGTGGCCCAGAGGCAACTGGCAAAAGGTCAGCATTTCGTAATCAGCTTTAGTGGCTGCACTGTGTGTGCACACGTAACCATAAGCATGGCTCCATGTCATCCTATATTTCACCAAGACACCCAAACGGGGACTCTGAGGCTGGGCCAGGCGAATGGCACTGTCAACTAGCCAGCGCAACGATTGTGGAACAACAGCCAAAAACACATTCGCCAAGTGACCAAGTGGCCGATCTGGGACGTCGACGTCGACAACAACAACGGCTATAACAGAAACAACTAGCAGTAGTAGATATGTATGTTCAAACGACTATCACCCGCTAAAATTCAAATTCAAATTTGCTTAAAACCCAACGCCCCGGCCACCGACCACTGACCACCGACCCAAAGACCACTAAAATCAGCCATCGACTTGGGCGCTAATCTGGTTTTAAACTGCGCCAGCGACCGCTGCTACGATGCGGGTGTGTACCACGCAGCCTGGGCTCGAGCTCTGGCTCGAGCCAGACCCAACTGTAACCCAGGCAGCCTGCACAGCCTGGGCTCTGGCCCGCTAGACAGACAGACAGACAGATAGTCGCCGTTTGGCCATCGCTGACCAACCAGTTTGTGGCACCCGCACCTGGCCAACTGCCCAACTTACGACTCACTGCGAACTGCCCCAGCCCAGACAGCTGCCTGTCCCGCCCGCCCTGCTCTGCCCTGCCCTGCCCTGCCTCGCCCTGCCCTGTACAGTTCAGTCCTAGTTTTGTGTCCAGCGCTGTTTAGTAAGTAGAAATGCGTTGCTTACAATTATATTGACAACTTTTAATTTCCTTTCTAAAACATAATTAGCAATTATTTGTGTGCATAGCTTAATCTGAAAACAAATGTCTTCCTAATCCTATTGTGGTTTTCAAAAATTCTCTGCGCTTTAACCTAGATCTTACTCCGGTATTTATTTAAGTTTTTTACATTGAAGCATAATTCTAAATAGCTCGTATTATCTATTCTGATTATTCTGTATAGTATTTAATATAGTTCTTATCTGGGACCAACTTCCTCATTATAAGACCATACTTTGCCTGAACCTTAGTTTGTAATAGATTTTTAAAATGTTATTAAGATATTTAAGCTATTTGAGGCCGTTATACTTACAACTTAATTAATTTCATAGAATAATATGGATTTGTTTTGATTTCTGTTTGGTTGTTTTTGTGCAGTGGATTTCGATTAGCTTTGTTTCGTTGTAAGAAATAAATATAAAGTGAAGGATACATCCGGTTCGCACCAAACCTGTTTGTAGCTTGTATTACATTCTGAAGATTATACACTTTTTGAGCCCAGCTACTAAATTATTTATTTTATATTTTAAATAATATAAAAGTCGCCCTCACAGTACCCGGATCCAAGCCCAAGAAATTTTATTGAGTATACTCAGGATGATGTTGTTTAGTTTGTTATGGCAATTGAATGATTAGTCAAGTGCTGATCATCGCTGGAGCCAGTGAAATTTTACTCGAACAACATTAAATTCGGCTGGTTATTAGACAGCGTCATGAAGATTAGAAAATATGGGTTTATGTGCTAGCCCGCTTGGTTGTTAGCTGAATTAAAAAGGCGTGGAGTGCAGCTAAAAGCACTTTAGGAATGCAATAGATTGAGGTTTATTAGTCATATACCTGAATACAGATGCAGTAATTGCGCTTTAATTGGCTTTTGGCATTGAATACATGAGTGCGTGCGGCATGTGAATATAAATGAATATTTAATTATAATAATAATATGCGCATGTTTTTTGTTTACTCAAAAACAGGTTGTGAAATTTACTCTGCACTCCCTATACATTAACACAGAGGCAGACATAGACACAGACACACACACACACAGCCGTCTGTTCAAATAGTGCGCTGTAATTCGTCTACTCAACGCCAGAGTGTGATTTGCTGATTAGCAACACTCTTTCCGTCATATTCTAAAAGCCCAATTACAACGGCCAACAAGACAAACGGCCAAACAGTTGGGGCCGACGCTTACTTTTGCTTTTATTCTGTTTTTTTTTTTTTTCTTTTTTGGCCACGTGAACACCCTTATGCAAAACAAATCAAAACAGCATTAAAAGTCGTAAATCTGTGCCAAAAAACGTTGCCGGCCACAAACCAAAATCAAGCCGAACCATTCGACCAGCTCCTTAACAACAAAGGCGGCTGCAGCATGTGCCAAAGCCAAAGCCAAAGACCAGGCCCAAGCCTCTTGGCCACAGAGACACTTGGCCACTCGAGACGCCGGCGTCGTCGGCGGCTGCAGTGATAAAATATGAGACACTGGGGCAGACAGTCAAATGGGTAGCGGCAACGTGGAGCGGGGGCAAGAGAGGATGAGGTAGGGGTACTATGCTATGATTCAGTGTGCAAAACAGGCAAACAAAAATATGTATAGAGACTCATATATAACTGGCCAGACTTAGACGTCCAGGAGGTTGTTGGTTATTACTGCATTACCAATGACAGCAGCCACCGCCGAGACGCCACCTAGCGGCCGAAATGAGGCAACTAACCTACCTGTCAGCCCAACATATGAAAAGCCTTCGATTTCGCCGGCAACTCATATGCAGATACTCATATATATATATATATATATGTATACATTTGTGGGTTCCTTATGCGGGGATTGGCAAAATGTCATGCGTTGTTGTTGTTGCCGGTTTCAATATTTATTTATTTGTGAGTGCCTCGCGCAATGCATTAAAGGCAATAAAATAAATAAAAATTGAAATTGACTACGTCAGAAAATTTTGGCATTCATAATGCATGAGTTTTGATTTCTTAGCGACGTCAAAATGCAAGCAAAATAGTAAAGAAAAAATATTAAATAAGAATACACTAGTCACGATGGCTAGACTAGAAGCTACCCTGTTCCGGAAAATTGTTCCCTATTAAGTAAGATCATTAAAGAAACATCAGTAAAGTTAAGGCTAATAACAAATAAATAGAAAATGTATTTACATAGCTTCTCTATTAGAAGTTCAATTTGACTTTATTATGCAAGAAAATTTCGATTTTGATTTTATTACATCCTTTTAGCCAACTGTTTCACCTGCAGGGTATCCATAACCTAAGTTAAGTGCAAGAAATCACTTAAGTTTGCTTTGAGTCCATTGCAGATTTATGTTAACTACTCGACTTGTTATAATTGGTATATTAAATGATTTAAAAGCTTGCCAATGCGCCAACACAAACAGAAATCAATTGAAAAAAACCAAATCCCAATCCGCAGCCAGCCATTCATTCATATGGTACGTCTGTCTATGGAGAGGGTGTAGGCAATTGGGCACCGAATCCAAAATATGGAACTGTGACTCCAACTAGGAGTCCGTTGGCAGCTGGGGAACGGAGAATGGGGGTCCGTCCTGTGTATGAAACTGGCTTAATATTATTTATGAGCCCAATATGCGCGATATCACGTAATAATCACGCACATAAATGGCCAGTTAAATGCCGGAGACCTCTCGACTTGGAGCTGGTGCTCGAACTAAAGCTGTGGCCAGTTGCATTTCATATTTCATTTCAAGTGTTATTTGCAAAACATGTACGAGTGGGGCGCAAATAAAAAATTAAGTAATAGATTTTGTCGCTGCGATAACAAAAAAGTGCTAAAATATTTTAAAATGCGTCAAAGCTAATTTATAGGACACATTTAGCGAAAAGCGAATTGGCCAAAATTGGACCACCACGAGATGCTGATATAATGTGTGTGCGTATACTTGACCAGGCAAATGGTTAAAACGAAAGTTGATCTTACAAGTTACATTGGCTTGCCAGCCATTAATTTGGTAGGTTGAGGATCATTCACATTATGAACTTTATGCTAGCTTATCAATTGCATTTCACAAATACCTGGAAATCGAATTCATTAGTCTTTTGTCTACTTCAAGCTCTTCTACAAGCTCAACATATTTTTAGTAATTTAAGTTTTTTATATGTTATATGATCTATAGATCACAAGCATACAATAAAGTTTACGTTAGAAGGTTAAATGCGGCATGATAGAGACCCGCCTAAGATTTTGTTTTTAAATGTTGCATATTTTGCAATATTTAGAATTTAATGCACGCTGGCAAAGTGCTTACAAACAATTTGTGAGTGATTCACCACGAGGCACATGGCCATTAAAATGTGCTCACAAAACAGGCAGATCAGCTTGTCAATTGCTCTTCAATAGCACCAACAATGAATGAACAACAACATCGCACAATTACAAGAAAATTGCCAGCGATTGATGTTCATTGGATTCGCAATAGGCCGTCATCATTCCAGTTCGCATCCACATCCACATCCATGTCGAGTTCCAAGTGAAAAGCGAGCCGTGACTGCAACAACACAGCAACAACAATTGTCCAACTCGCAGTCAAAGACGAAGTCGCAGTCAGAGCGCAGTCTGATGCTGCGAATGACAGTTGAATCACCTTCATTTTTAATGGAGACAAGTGTCAGTAATTTATGCACAAAGGCAGGCTCTGATCAAGGTAGAGCAAGAAGTGGTTAGTGACGGGAGGAAGCTGCACAAACAAGCGCAAAAATTGATGCACAAGTTAAACAAATTAAAATCGATTGTCGGCTCCAAATGCAACTACTCTGCGGCCATAACTGTGAACCTGAGGTGAGAGGCTGTGTGGACCCAAAGGCCCAGCCTTAACCAGGGTCAGGCCCAGTGCGCGGGGTCAATGTGAATTGTGTGAAAATGACCGCTGCACTAGAAGATCAATTTCACGACTTGACGACTCTGATCTCTCTCTCTCTCTCTCGCTCTCTCTCTCTCTCGCTCTTTCTCTCTAGCGCGCGCGTCTCTTCGGACTTTAAGCGATCTTGGCACTTCATTATTCACGCGCGTGCGCCATTCAAGGCTCGCGGAAATGTCAATAGCAAATCACTTAATTTGTTTAGGCAATTTTCCCCAGATCTCTGGAGCTATAGAAAACATAAGCCACAACACAAGAAACGTGTAGAAAATTGTTCGAACAAAGAAAAAAAAAACCCGCTCACGACGCCTTCCACTTGGACTTGTTGGGCAAATTTGGTCAAATAATGTAGAAACATTATCCCTACCCGCTTGTACTTGTAGCTGTGATCATTTTCGCTGACTGCCCACGGGGATAAGTGCTTCGTGCTTTGGGTCAATCGGGTCAATAAAGTGCTGCAATTGCTGCGAGCACAGTGAGAAATTTATGAGAAGCACGTAGAGAGGCACACACATAGAGTCAAGAGATGAGCAGCGCTTTAAGAATCAATTTCATATATTTTATTAAGTTTATTTCAAGGTTTTCAAGGTATCCAACTTTCTATGCCCATTGAAAATGGGTAAGAAAAAACGATTGAAGGTTTATAATCCTCTGCCCATTTTACGGAGACTGACATAGGGGCACATTAGGATTTACTCTTATTTTAATAAGAAGCGTGTAGAGCACAGACAAATGCCCTTTATAAAATGCCAGCAAGCACTGAGAGAGACAACAGCTCAGATCAACGATCAGCATATCAACCCCAGTTGGCCACATGACGCCACACACACCCCTTACAGACACACACAGTCCACACTCCACTCTCCACACCCACATCAGGCAATCGCATGACGCGTGGCGCTGGTCAGCCCACAAAAGAAGAAGAACAAAACTTTGGAGATGGCAGCCATGCGATAGGAACGTCGCCCGTTGCGCGTGTCAGAGAACAACAAGTCAAACCGGAAAGCAGACGAACTAGCCGGGGCACCAGGACCTGCATCGCAACTGGGTGCACTGCACGCTCGCAGGAAGGTGGCGCAGCGAACGTGCAAAGTGTGGGTCACGTGTCGCATATTAAGAATTGAATGCCGCTCAAAACGTATGTCAACTATGTGCTGTGGGTCGGTGTGGTGTGCTCTGGCACGGTGCAAGGGTCAGGTCTAGGGTAGAGGGTGCGCAGGCAGCCGTGACGCGTACTGGCTGCAACCCTCTCAGTCGTCGTTGACTTTCGACCAATGTGGCCAGCCAGCAAATTACGCGACTGCTGTGACGTCGACGTCGACAAGTTCGAGTACGAGTGCGAGTAAATAATATCATCAGCGTTTGTCGCTCGTTAATGGATCGTCGTCAATTCTAGATGAAGCAACCCCTGGGCTTAGCTCAGCGCTGCCATTTAATTTGGCCTAATTTAATTTTTGCTGGTAGCAATTTGGGTAACTTCCAATCAGCACAGTTTCTTACATTGCCAAATTTCTAGCACCCGCCCTCGAATTGTGATTTGACAATTGTGGGAATCTTTGTTGCTTTGTTGTTGCAATATGGTAAATGTCACTGAGCAGCTCAGTAGCAGCCCACCCTCCCTGTGGGTATGTGAAACATGTGCAATGATGCATGCATGCCCTCTGCCCGAATCGCTTCCTGTGACCTTATGTGGGAACCCATTAGAAGATCTATGGCCCAATCTATCAAGGGATAGATAGATCATTGTTTGCATTCGGCAGTCAACCCGCAACCCAAAAACATTTCTCAATTGTTGACATTCATCATAGACGACTCGTAATAATTGATAACTGTTTAGTCACTGCTTGATTTTCGACCTATTGCGGGGTCAACTCTAATGACACTCGGCTCTTTTAATTGTTTTTACTGCCTCTATTTGATCAGTTTGTAGCTAAGTGTTTTATAGAAAACAAATCATTTTATGTTCGCCGTGGGAAGTTTATTGAACTATTCTTGCGTAACACTTTATTAGTTATAAGTTATGGACAATGCCCTTAAGGTGTGATCAAAACATGGGAAACATAATATTATGCTCATATGAGAACTGAATATAAAACGAATGTTTGATTTGGGAGTAGCAAAAGCGAAAGCCAACCTCTTATTAAACAAGGGAAACAATGATTTCTCGTCTACTAGGTTTTTATGTGTGAAATTAAGATTTTAGTGGGGAAGCCCAGTTTTTATTCCCTACATTATTTCTGCGTTGAAACCTATTTTAGATTGAAGAACTATTTCGTGAACTTATGCTTTGACGAAGAAGAGTTTTGTTTTTTCTTTTATTTCCTACATGTTTCTCTTCTTTTTTGTGCAAACTTTTGCAAGAAAAGGAATGTTTTGTTTTTTTATTCCATATTACATCTTTTTATTCCCTTACAGATGGTATTACTACATCTGTCACCATTGACAAAATGGTACATATGTCCGAGTTGATCGGATCAAATCCACATAATTGCTTGAAGCAAAGAACATTTCTGTCTTTAGAGACACTTTAGGCAAACTCTCGAATTTCGATCTGTTGAATACTTCTTCAAAAAGAATTATTTGTATAAAATGTTTTGCTATGTTTTTTATGTTTCTGAAGTCAGTCGTTCATCTCTAGCTAGATATGTATACAAATATGTCAGCTATGTCGTTCATTGATGCATCAATCACTCGTTAGAAGTGCCAGCGTTTTGTTGTTGCTGTGCATCCCTTGACCTTAGTCTGATTCGCAATCAATGGCCATAAAATTAGCACTTAATGTCGCTGGTTAAGCGCTCATTAGAGGCCAAATCGATGCATGCAATTTGAGGCTAAAGCCGAAAACAAAAACCTAAAAAAAATTGACTTCAGCCTGAACCAGAGACGGGGGCAGAGGCGGAGTTAAATGGCCACATCTGAAAGTTGAGACCATTACAAGCCATTACGAGGAGAGTCCAGGTACCAGTCAAAGTAACGACACAAGCAAATGGAGCAACTAACAAACAGGCAACAAGAAGAAATGTTAAAGCCAAGTCCAAACTAATTTCAACCACCCTCAGGTGATGAAGACAATTAAATATTCGTGATTTAACGATCACTTTGCAATGCTCCAACTGTCAGACCGACGACGACTACGACGACGACGACGGCGGCGGTCGCCAAATCCCCGAAAAACCTCAAACTCCCAACTCCGAACTCCAAATTCCCATTTGAGCCAAATGTAAATGACTAGCGGGACGTGGAATGGAGCCCTAAAAATTTCTTGGCTTTCAGATAAAGATCGCACAGTGGACGACGAGGACCGCAAGAACTAAACCAAAGCTGGGCCCAAATGAATGTTTTGCCTTTGCCGTTGCGCATCACGAATTTTCCAGCAGCAGCCGCTGAGGGAGTAGTTCGCAGGAAAAGCCCCGCCGAAAACTGAAACAGGTTTTCTTTTTTTTTTTACATTTTGCTTTTTGCATTTTGCCAATTTGCCTATCAACAAGCGATCGATTAAGTACGCCTACCAGGCCAAGAGCGGCTGCTGCTGTTGTTGCTGCTGCAACGAGCTCTTCGGTCTTCAATCTACCCCACACTTCGTCCTGCTCGCCCGATATATTGGTCACAAAGTCAAAATGTTAATAAATGCAGTTGGGCTAACACTGTGGGCAGATGCTTGGTGGGGATTGCTGGGTTCTGAATTCTGGATTTCTTAGAGATGACGACGGCGACCCACCCACAAGTACGTGGGCGTTGTTTTTCTATTTTTCTGTTTCTGTTTTTGTTTTTGTGGTCAAGTTCATTTCTGTTGCTGCGGCTGCAGATTCCAATCAGGTGTAATAATTCTTATTGGCAACGCTTCAAACTCAGTTCCAAGTGGAAGTCGAGACGTCGACTTTCTTTTAATATGCCCCGCGTATCGTTTACTGTTAGACGTTTTTGCTGCTGCCACAGAGTTCTCTTTCGTTCGCTCTCTGTCTCTATTTCTCTGCCTCTGACTCTGTCTCTTTCTCTTCACGATTTTTGATTGATCGTGCATACTAAACTATAAATCCATCGTGATACATTGGGGCGATCAGGCGAGGCTACGTCGCAAACGTCGCGTTCACGTCTTCGTTTTTATTTTTATTTTGCATTTGCATCAGTTTTCTCTCAGTTCCGTCGCCAGCGGAGTCTCATTTTCATATTAGCAGTGCATACAGGAAAAGCAACGATCTACAGATGGGCGTGGGCCTGGATATTTAGAGAACAAACATAGCCAAAGAAGCGAAAGGATGTCTGAATACAATAAGAAAATAATACTAATATTAGGTTCTTTTTGTTGCACGTGATTCTCGTGACTTCAGAGCTGTATTTTTGTTTGTATTCCACATTTAATAACCAGTCAGCACAGTATAATTGTCATTCATTTACACACATTTTATTAAATATATATTCGCCGGGAGGCATGAAAAAGCATAAATGCATTGACCCTGACGAATGGTCCACAAAAAGATATTGACAATTTTAATATTGTTTTCATTAAAGTTTTTTACTTATGACTTCAACATTTGCCTTTAACAGCAAGTTTACGTGCGTGAAGTGCTATAGGAAACAACGATCGCGTCTCTAGCACGAGTACACAGGCATTTAATTCCCAGTATTAATCAGGCAGCACAGCTAATGTAGGCAGTTAATCGTTCCAGTGTGCACTTTACACGCCTTTTGCCTAATTTTGGGCCTTTTTATCACACGCAGCTGCATCAGCTCTCCCAGAACTCCCCCCTTGATGGCAGCTCCACGAGTTTTATGTGCCAAGTGACACCAACGACGCATGAATATCTGAGCAGGCAACAACTAATTAGTGAATATCTGCCATCGAATGGGGTAAAGCTACGAATGCTCCTGCCCCTGCATTTTGCTGCTGCTTCTGCTGCTGCCGCCGGGCAAGGTGTCGCCCCATTGACAATAACTACAAAAACAACAAGAATACTTAGAACAGGAGCAAAAACAAGAACAAGCATAAGAACAATGTTGAATCAATTCCCTGGCGTCGCACTTAACTCGCTCCCCATTTTGACACACATTGCGAGTATTTTTGGGCCTGGCCATAGAAAATTATTGAAATTTTTATAACAACGCTGAAAAGTCGAACGGAGAACTCTTCTCTGAGATCTCAGTTACAGAGCTGATCTGATGCAGAAGCCATTGGCATTATCGCTCGGCATTAAATGCGATTAAATTGATTTCTTCAAAATGCCATCAAATAGCCGACGTCTGACTTTGATTTTTATATGCGTCTCATCTTTGGGGCTTTGTCACCTTCTGCGGCACTGTGGAGGGTGATGCAGTACAAGAGTGGGAGTGGAAGTGGCGGTGGGTGTGGGGCCAGGGTGACTGTTGCCATTGACGGATTGTTCCGTGCAACATTTATTGCACTTGAATGCGTTTCTGGAGCGATGCACAATCCGGCAGCTATCGTAAAAGTTGGTTTTATCGTTTTATTATATATGTCTGTGCTCCGACTTTGGAGCTAGGGGAGCTGTGAAGGGGGCTGGGCTACATTTTATGCGCAACTAAGCCAATTTCAGCGATTACGGGCCATCATCGGTGTGTTTGCTGCCAACAAAACATAACAAAACACAGCAACAGGCCAGAGGAGACGAGGCGATTAGACAAATAAAACGTGGTCATTGCTATAAGCCGCACGTCAAACATGACATTCATTTTGGAATGGAAATTCATTCCTTAAAATATCTTTATATGATATTTGAGCATTTCGATATGATTAAACTCTGAATGGAATTTGAGCTACGCTTCGTGGTCGAGAAATTTGGCTGGTGAGCTTTGAACATTTGTTGAAGGAATTACTGTTGAAAGCTAGAAAACATATGAAGATTCTTACATTATTTTTTTATTTCCAAAGGATGAAGTACGAAGTTCTTGAAGCTTTGAATTAAATAGGTTTTTCTGAAGATTCTTTTAAGTCAATTTTCAATTACTACAATTATTACTTTGTACATTATGTGAATAGCCAAATTTCCTTTTAATGATTACTTTTAAATGACAATTATGGTAAACTAAACTTAAAAAAATGGTATTCTCTCAGTGAATCAAAGGTCTTAGTCCCGCGTCCATATTGATTGGAAAAAATTTAACATCATTTTCAGACAGTATTCAAAGTATTTAAATTCCAAAAACTATCAAAATATTATATCAAATGTATTTATTAATATTATGCTTGTACGGACTAAGCACATTAATAAACATAATAAAATAATTATGTAAACATATGTTAACTCAGTTTTTCAATTGCCATTGTTGAGGGCTGTCAACCCCTTCGGGCAATATGCTCAACGCGTTAAACGTCAATAAAGTTGCCAAAATCAACAAGAGCTGCAAATGGTACGGTCGAGAAAAATGTGGAGGGCAGCTTATATAAAAGGCAAGTTCACTAATAAGCCCGCTTCCAGCCAAATGGAAGTAATAAATAGTAGCAGTACTAATAGGGGTAGGGTTAAGGGGCAGGGGTACGGGTAGAGCTAGGGTGGCGCAATTAACCCGTGTAAAGTGGAAGTGCAATGGTAATTTAGAGTATATTAAGTAAACGTGTGCCAAGTAAGCGCGCAATTTGGAATTGAAAATGAAAATTGAAAGAGAAAGAGAAAGACTGAAAGAGAGAGTGAGAGAGAGAGAGTCGAGGGTGGTCTATCTGCCAGTCTGATTAAGTAAATGGGTGGGTGCACTGCAGTGGTGCGACGGCGCCGTCTAAAGCAAATAGCATTAAATGCTCAACTCGGCACAGGACGTTAATTAATGACGCGCCTGTTGACTGCCAGTCAGCCCTAAATAAAAAACCTAGCAAAGCCCCCACACGTAAGGGGTGGTGGTTGGGAGAGTTGGGGGCCCCGGAAAATCGGTAATCACTATGTGAGTTGTGTGGAGTATTTTACGTCACATAAACAATGTGCGGCGTGTGAAAAATCAGCTTGAAAGGATGCCGACACACCGCGATGAGGCCGCCTGATTGCATTTTGCGACATTGCCCCCACTCCTTGCAACACACTCAAAGAGAGAAGCACACACGTGTCTCCCAGCCTGGCGACACTAAATCATCGCCAAATGCTTATGATTAGCGTCCCATCGGCTCGACACGCTCACTTTATGCGGGTTCTCTTGTTGTTTTTGGTGTCGGTCACATTACACTTCTCGGCGAGTTAAGAGGCAGCTGTACGAGTTTATATGCGACAGACAATGCATCTATATATAGTAAAGGCCTTAGCCTGTAGTACGCATACCTTGGCATACCTTGTGTGCCTGCTCGTTTTTTGTGTCGTTTCCCTGACTTTCCGTCGTTTTTTAATTAGAAACATTTGAAAGCTATTGTCATCTGGCTGGGCGTAGCACTTGTTGCCAGCGATCATTGCCAGGCCAAGCTAATGATATATAGTGAGGGGAGAATCGGAGAACTTTGATGGTGCGAGTTATGCTCTAGGTGTGAGTGGGGAGCCGCAGACAAGGCTCACTGGCAACAAATGAGGCTGTCATTGTTTTGGAGTGCAGAGAGAACAGAAGCGAGCTATGAGAGAAACACGCTTGAGAACAAACATTTGGAGAAATCATCAAATATTATATCTGCGCTGCATCTATTCTAAAAAAATTATAATTCTGTTAAAAAACTTTTTAATAAAAAATATGTTAATGATAACATTTATGAATCTTCTGAGCATTAAACAGAAAGGAGCAAAGAAAATATTAAGTTGACTAAATGTATAACCGAACCGA
This sequence comes from Drosophila virilis, assembly GCF_030788295.1. Lineage (NCBI taxonomy): Eukaryota > Metazoa > Arthropoda > Insecta > Diptera > Drosophilidae > Drosophila > Drosophila virilis. The sequence continues at coordinate 11,013,706 of NC_091546.1, read as the reverse complement.
ATTCCTTGATGGAAACCCTGATTAGATTGAACAGAAAAGACTATCCACAGCATGGCTTCCAATTTGCTAGCGAATTTCGCAACCAGCTCCACCCCACAATTTAGATGCAGGCCTTAGGATGTTTTGTAACCTTGAGCAGAGCTCTCTGCCATTACCATTATCATTATCATTTTCATCATCAGCATTATCGCTATTGACTAGTTTGGCTTGCTGCGCTACTTTTTAATTTCGGAACCTTGAACTTTTTTCATTTGCTTGCAAATTGCATACCAATAAATATTGAAAAAAAAGTCTCGCTGCAAATATCAGTGATCAGCTACAGAAATCACCAGCCGGCTGGCCGAAAAACAAAATAAAACAAAGCCAAAACAACTTCATCAACACAACAATGGCTAATGAGTCAGTGGAGCACTAGGTATGTATAGTCGTATAGTCGGATACGTATCTTCTGGCCCGTGTCTGTCGGCATTCGACTAATAAAACCATCAAAGACATTAAACGTTGTGGGTGCCATTCATTTGATTGAACTCTGACACCGCAGCCAGTCGCAAAGTCTGACCACGACTGTTAAAGCTCTAAACTGCAAACTGTAAACTGCAAATACATAAAACTAATAATAATAATAATCGCAAACAAAACAAAAACTTAGCGCAGATGCTGCAAACGCGATACTGCAACTATTGAAGATTTTTGGTGTTCGACTGCCTGGCAAAGAGTCTGCACGTGCTCAGAGCTAGCGCTGAGATCTCCTCCATTGGACTTCGCACTGCAGTTGCATAATCAGCAATTCGGCTCAATGGGATGACAAATCAAAATCAAGTCACTGGCTTTAAGGAAGTTTCTACTAACGAATATGGGACTGCAACATTTGCAACAATATCACAAAACTTGACACACAAATAGGCCATACTTCTCTGAAGTCGAACAGTTATTTGCACGGTTTATAAAGGGAAATAAATTTCACAAATTAAAAAAAAAAAAAACTGAAAAAAACTTATATTTTTAAATCTTCTTAATATGTAAGTAAAATAGGTGACAGTTTCAATGTTAACATAAATGGAAAACACGGGAAATCTTCAAATATGACCTTTCTGCTATTTATAAAATTTTCTTAACATTTCAACGATCAGCCAAAACAGATAAGTTGTATAAAAATATCCTGAACAAACTCAGATAAATTTATGTAAATCTGTAGAACGAGGATACGGTTCTGTTCGCAGGCTAGACGGATTATTGTCAAATCTAAACGCCTCAGTTCCTTGAGCTATTAAAAAAATTGATCAAAAACAAATTCTTATTTATGCTTACTCTTAAGCGTTGGAAGTTGCTATATTCCAAAATTATTACGAATAATTTGTTTTTGCTATATTTCAAACTGAAGGAAAATATATTTTTACGCGTATTCTAATCTAGTCGCTTATATCTGTTTATGATTTGTATTTAATTCATCCGCTAGAGTATTAAGTGTTCGGTACTCGAAAAATAACGGTTCTTGTTCTTGTTCATAATTGTGTGGCCATTTCAATTTCATTTAAGTTTGAGGCGCCCGCGGGTTATGGCGACTGTCGACTGTCGACTGTCGACTATCGATTGTCGATTGTCGCAGCGAGGCAGGCTGGCTAGCCGTTGCCGCTTTTGATCGGCTCGCGATCATGGCTGGCATTGTTTTGGCCAACTGTCTGAATAGAACTGGCAACTGCATAGAGACTCCAAAGAGATCGTTATAATTTGGCTCGAGGCGCCGCAGCGGCGCAGTTGCAGCCGCCACGTCCTTCGCAGCGAGTGGGTGGCTGCTTTAAGCATTTAGCTTGATTTTCGGCTGGTTTTCTTATTTATTATTTGTTATTTGCTTTTTGCGCCATTTGATTTAAATTATAATTTTATGTAATCATGAAGTGGGCCTGTTGCCGGCTGCTGCTAGCCGCAATTAAATGCACGTTTTGTGCCAGCTACTAAATGCAATCGATTATTGATTATTCGATCATTTTAATTGCCTTCTTTGCCTTGGCCAACGTGAGAAACGAAATTTATGAATTAACTGAAAGTCGGACCGATTGGGCACTAATTCTAATCGGTTGATTTGAACAAGTCTTTCAAAAATTTAAAACGAATATAATAAGTTTTTCCCACAATAATTCATATAAAATAGTCACTTTTGGCGAGCATAGTCTCACGGATATCTTTATAAACAAAATCTATAGGCCCTTTAACTATTTTTGACATTAAGGAAATGTATACTTTTTTTTGGCTCAGAAACGTCTTCTTTGATTCGCTCCACATGTTTAGACAAGATCTCTCTGCAACGTATTTCAATCCGTTTCTGCAACAATACCTCTTTTGACGAAAATAGTTCCAACACGTTTTGCAGCTGAAGCAACTCTTCCCAACTTCCGATGATAGCTGCTAACCGTCGCTGCCTAGGACACTTCCTCCACAGCCCAAAAACAGGTGTGAGCTGCACGGGGTCTGAAAATTGTATACATTTCCCTATTATACTTAACCCCCTGTCTCAAAACTCAGACGCGTGTCCAACTTGTGCCTTTGTCGTTAGTCAAAAATAGCTGGGCGACACGACATCAACAACAACAACAACAATAATAAGCAGAAGAGGAACAACAGAAACAACAATTCAAGTGACACCTTTAGCCAATGCATCTGCACAATTACGAGCAGAGCAGAAAGTATCAGATTTCTGGAGTAGGCTGCAGTGCACCACCACCAGCAGCAGCAGCCACCAGCCACCAGCCACGATAAGCCCAAGCAAAACTCCTTTCTTTTATGCGCCACTGACAAACGGCACATTGCACATGTCCTGCAACAGCAACAACAACAACAACAACAACAGCAACGGCAACTGAAACTGGGCGACTGTTGGACTAACTGACTGACGGACTGGTTGGCTGCCTGCTGCACAATCGCAATCAGTCACCCCCATCAGAAAGGCAGTCGTGAAACAAAAGGCGTGGTGTGTGTGTATGTTGTTGTTGCTGTTGTATCTGCAACTGATGCTGGAATCATTGCTGCGGGTGCGTGTGCGGGTGTGGACCTTGGCCTCGGTATTGATTTCATGTTGACGCTGCAATATTTCCTTAATGAAAACAAACAAAAGATGCGATGGAGTTGCCGTTGGCGTTGCCATTGGCTTTGGTGTTGCCAGCAGGCAGCTGTCCAGCAGCAGCAGCAGCGACAGCATAGGGAGGCAGCACAAAGTGCGTGTTATTAATATTATTGGCCTGGCCCAGCGGCTGCTTCCTTATGGCCACACACGAGTGTGGCAGGCAGGCAGGCAGGCGCTGTATGTAGATGTGTGCAGCCAGATAAATTTTTGGCAAGCAGGTCGGGCCAAATTCCATACACACCAACCAGCACACACACACATACATAGCGTACAACTGTGGCCAATTTAAAACCAATTTAAAGTTTAATGAATTCATAAAGAAATCACTCGCTGGCTGCACTTTCAAAACATAATCTGCCGACGCGTCGGAGACGACGCCAAATTGTTGCATTCACTTGGAGTTGTGCCTCCGCTTGTGTTACCTTCTGGCCGTGTGCCGCCTGCCTCATGGCGTGCCAAATCTCATAATCAGTCAATAACTTTTGCCGCCTTCTGCTCGCACGTGGCGTGGTCTGCGACGACCTCGACTATGGGCCGGGCCCGGCCGGGCCAGGCCAAGCCTGGCCATAAGCGTTTCTTTATGTGCCCCATAATCGAAGTGAAATCAATGGCACTGCCTGCATACCATTAACACGAAAGTCGTTGCGGAATCTCTGGGCCATCGTCAGGAGGTGCCCCAAGAAGGCGGCGATGAGCCAGCTGGTCGCTCAGTCGCTTTGATTTGAGTTAAACAAATTTTATATTCGAACAGATTTCAGCATGACAGTTATTAATTGCAAATATCGCTTAATTCATCGCTTAAAAAGCGACAACATTCGCATAGTTCTGGCCAATCCTCCAAACAACCTGTAATCACGACACGTTGCGAACCAGTCACCGTTACCAATATCTCTGTCTGAGCCTGTGCTTAAATTATGGCCAAGTTGGCAATGTAACTGTGTTGGTGTATTGGTGTGTTGGTGTGTGTGCAATTTACATGGTTGCATTCCATTGACACTGATCATCAGTTAATTTGTTTATTTATAGCATAAGCAAAGGAATAAAAGTGAATGCGCATCGTTTGTTTTGGGTCTGTAGGACATTCGTTATCCACTTTGGATCATTCCCTGAATTTCGGTTGAGTACTGACAAGCCAAAGAGATGGGTGAAGCTTGTAAACAAGTCCCACGGATTATGGTCTTGATGAGGTTTATTGTTAGAGCTATTCAGCTGTCATACAACAAGGACGTCTCTATATCTTGGTAATTTCAGTATATCTGTTTTTTATTCACTTTCTCAAAAAACAGGCAAATCTACTACATGGACCATAATCTAGATGTTAGATTTGCAATATAATTATAAAAAAGTTATAAAGGCCGCCGGCAGTGCTACCAATCAGCAGAAATTAAACTGGCAGTTTTGCACAACAAAGAAAACTTTCTGTAGATACTTATTATAATTAATTTCGAGTTTCTCTAAAAAAAGCCAAATTAAGCCTTAACCTGAGCGATGTCACATTGCAGTGCTGCCAACTTATTAATACATTTGTGTGTCAGTATTGCGAAATACAAAAAAAAAAAACCTAATACAAATTGAATACAGTTTTCTGGCTGTCTACAATTTTGTCCTGAACAAATTTTCACAATTTTAACTCGATCAGCTTGATATGCAGCTTGTAGAAGCCGAGGAAAACAAAAGGGGGGAAACCGCGTTTATGCTGCATAATCAAATCATTAGTGAAAGGTTTTAGGGCACTTGATCGATCGCGCTGCTCGTTAAGCTCCAATAAAGCACTTAATGAATAAAAAGAGCTCAAATATTTTCACAACAAACTGCAAACTACTCGAAATCGGAATCCTGAGTCAGTCTGGAGTCCCAAAGATTGATTGTGTTGACTGATGGTGTTTGGAGTACTATTGGGCTTTGCGGTTGCTTCTAGCTTGCAATTGGCAAATTTGAATGTTGTTGATGTTGTCGACAACAGTCGCCGCGAGTTTTGTTTTGCTTTGCTTTGTTTTTGGGCAACGGTGGCAACTGCCAACGATTGGGGAGCAACAATATCGTGATGGCCCCGTTTTATTGATGGATTAAGGGCGATTACGCGATCGTTGTCAGTCCAGTGGTGCCCAGGAAAAGTAGCTGAAGGGCCAATTCGTTTGGTTGTTTGCCAAAGACAAGACCCAGTCACAAATGTTGATGATGATGATGATGACGATGATGACGACGCGATGGGGACATTGAGCTTGCGCAATCGATAATCATGGACCCTGCAGGGGGTGGGTGTAGGGATTGGAATTGAGCTGTCATGTCAGGCGGCAGTTAATCAATGCAGCCAAACATAATCAAATTAACTGCCACAGAGAAGAGCACCAGAGGGGACAGCAGACGTCTAAGCGGGGTGCAGGGGCTATGTAAAGTCAGGACTATGTAGGCCACAGCAACAATTGTAGCTGCTGTTGTCTGTCTGTTGCTGTTGTCTAACAATCTTGTGGCTAGCTTTGGGGCAACAAGTGATTTGATTGCTGCCCACTGCCCACTGGGCCAGGGAATCTTTTTGACTCAGTTCAAACAAGTTGCTGGCGGGGAGTTATGAAGTAATGCATTATAATTTGGCCGCGCAATTGGCCCGTCGAGATGCACCTTATCCAAAGTCGAGTTGCGAGGCATGTTTGTTTCTTGGGCACCGCTCACTGTGCACATTTTTCCACAATTTTTCTCCTGCTTTGCATAATTGTGGGAAACAACCAGCGGCCTTAGTAAGTAGGCTAAGGTTCATTATGGCATGCCGAAGCACTGAATCAGTTCTGTTCAGGCGAGGCTCTGGCCTGGCTCTGGCTCTGGCTCTGGCTCTGTTCCAAGCATTTGATAAATTATGCGCCCTGCTATCGAGGCACAGCAAAGTGCAGACTCCAGTGCTCCAAACATATCGCTGCAATATCGGACAATCGGCGTGATTAATAAGCCGGCCAGAACTGAGATGGTTCATCAGCAGTTCGCCCCCTTTTCTTCCCTCACGATTCAACTGAGTAACCTGTTTGCCTGCACTTGGCGCCTGATACGCCAATCATGGCCTGGACACATCGAATTCTTGGCTCATTAAACGCATACGCGCCTTGCTCTGTCGCTCGCTAATCAATTGTCGCCGTATTAAGGTCGCCGGGTCCCGCCTTCAATTCACGAAAGGAAGGTCCTCACTTGGCTTGCGTCTGTGGTTTCCTGCATTTTGGCTGTAATCGAAATAAGTGCGATAACAATTGGATTAATATTATAAAATCAAGTAAGTAAGTAAGCAGCCCGGTTCGATTCATGAATAGTTCGAAGAATCTTAAAAAGATAAACAAATGTTTCGTAAATATCGTCGAACGATAACATCGCGCTTTCAGAGTTCTTAAGAATGTCAGAAATCACCGCAGTGATAATTATGCGAAACCTGGCTGAGATAGCACTTGAATCATTCGCTTATCTCAATTGCCAAATTTTTAATACCATATCAATGTCCTGTATAAATCTGTCAGTCTCTGGGGTCTGCAAAAAGGCACGCTTTAAGTGAACAGCTCTTAAGTTTTCGGTACAAAGCCCACTTCCCACCTTATCGCAGTAAAGATATTCTTAGCCATCAATTAACTTCATTTATGATAAACTCATTGCTGGGCTGTGGGCTGCAAAAAAATACTCAAGATGTGGAAAATAATTGATTGATTCAATTTATTGGTAACTACTTATCCACATCGGACTATTATTAGATACGGTTTATATAGTTACAGTTGGGCAAATATGGCATTACATCTTCTGAAAGCCAGAGGTCATTTTCCTCCTTTCTAGTTATTTTTGAGACCTTATTACTTATATTTTAAGTACTTATTAGGAACGTGAAAGCTTTTAGTTGGTATAATTTTTGGGCACTGCAGACGCAAGTGTCCAGTGAAGCGGATGGCAGTTTTGCATATTTTGGTGACGTTGCTTTTGCTAAATGTGACACTGAGGCTACTGTTCGTAATGGTGTTGGCATTAAAATGGATTACACACGGACTGAAATGCTGCTGGCTGCGCTTTCGCCCAGGCCCACTCCACGAGCCGTTGGCCAGGCTTGGCACCTGTGCCGCTTCGACTGCCTCAACTGGTTCTGGTTTTAAAAGGTGTTCCTTGTTGTGTGCGCGGTGCGTCTACCACTCCTTAGCCCCCTCCTGTTCTCTCTGTGTCTCGAGGCTTAGTGCAAAGCGGCATTTATTCACGGCATTTCGATTTCAATTACGATACAAATTGTCATTAATGTTGGAAAGTTGTTTTTGCACATACAAACCATACTCATAAACAGCGGGTGGGGTGGGTTGTGGTGGGTTGTGGTGGGCGGTTGGAAATTGCATTTGCTTTTGATTTTGATTTTGATTGAGTGGGCATATAAACATAGGCATAGAATTACGAGTTATCTCAACCTGTGTTACATTTGATTGACTTTCAGACGTTGCGGATCATAAAGCTGCGAGTCGCCCGACTTGCTCCCCTCTAATCCCCATTTGATAGATGCATTAAAAGCACATAAAGCACAATTATAATTTCCATATCTGTTACGCTGTGCACCCAAAAACCACACCTCAGAATCAACGAACGCGATTTACTTGACTTGCTGCCTGCTACTCATAAATAAAACATACATATGTGTATATATATATATATCTTTTAATTTCCCATAATTTCGAGAGCGCGACGCATAAAGTATATGTAAAAAAAATATATGTATAAAACAAAAAAAAACAAATCAAGAAATTACACACACACGTGATATCGATGATAATGATGATGAAAGGCATACGCAATTGAGACTAACCTGCGACTTGTCTTGGGCTCTTTTCGAGACCCAGCCCATAAGAACCGGACTATGACGACGACGACAACATCGACGACGGCGACGGAGACGCTTCCGGGCCTCGGGGCTGGCACGGGCACAAACACGAGCACCCAGCACCGTTATGCTTCATTGCCGCCGCCCCGTTATAGAGCCCGCACCGCCCGCTTAACCTCAAATGCTACCCAAAGCCAAATCGGCGATCCTCACCTTAAGTCAACAAATTGAACGGACAGCGCCTTAAATAAACCCCGTGAGGAACGGCTATTATCGGCACTCCGAAGACTTAATACCCTTAAAAGTATTAGTTATGATAAAAGTGAATTTCGATTTTGATAAGCTTGGTCGAGATATCTAAAAACTGTGAAGAACTAAAAACTACTGTTACTGATCAAATTTTGATAAGATATACGAATAAATCCAGAGTTTGGTCAAGTCATCGAATTAAAGAGATCTGCCGTGGCAGCTATACGATATCAAGATAATAGCTTAAGGACCTTAAAAGCGACTGAGAAACAGATATAGGAAAGTCTCTTATGCGTTACATACTTCATGAGAAAATCATAAAATCTTTTTGATACAAGGGTATAAAAAGATGAGAAAAAAAGGTTGTATTTGGATTTGGGGCTGTACTGTCAGCGTTTCGAATGCCGTATTGCGTACTTGTTGTTAAAATATGTTTTCGATGATCGTACACCCCGTTCCCCACGGTCCTGCACGCAGAAGATGACAGCAGCGGCGAACTTGGACAGCTTTGCCGGTGCGTTATTGAAGCGAAACAAGTGTTTAGTCACCCAAAGAACGCGTTGCAGGTAAAATGGGTGCTCCTGTCTGCCCCGTTGGCCCCCGCTGCCCGCTGCCCACAGCTCGTCGTAGAGAGCACACCCCAAAACTGCCAGCATTCCTTACGTGTGCCGTCGTCATCCACAAGTCTGCGTGGCCTGCCTTATTTGGTTAGGCTTCATTGAAGGTGCACCTTTGTTACGCTCAATGAGCGAACTGTTTGTCGTATTCTTCTTCTTCTTATTCATTCGCTTCATCTTCTCTTTCCCGCTCGCCTATAGAAGCAGCTACTTTTGTAGGCTCTACCTTTGGCGTTCTGGTTCTGACCAGAACCAGCGCCTTGAATCATCGCATCGCGGCGGGTCGCATTGGGCTTGTCTCTGGGTCAGTTTTCGTGTGTGTGAGTCTTAGTTGTTGGGCCGAGGGTGGGCTAGGGCTCTGGCAGCTTAATTTCCGCGAACCAGAGACATAATTTATGTTGCCACTGATTTCCGGTGTCGGCTAATTGGTTAAAAAAATGAGTGACCTGTGAAATTAACATTCGTTTACATAGTTTTTTACTGAATCAGGTGAAAATTACCTTGAATTCGAGTTAAAAAGAAAACCAACAGCATATCCATAACGATACTTATGTTTAGTATTTGTCGGGACATCGCTGCTCTATCTTTTTGTGGCAATAGAACCAAGGTTCTTATGTCAAATGGCTTTTAAAATTTCCTTTAAAATAACAATTCCTTGGTAAATCCGAATACATTTAATGTATTTCAAATACACATTTTATGTGCTGAATATTTCATATGCCACAGCAGATAAATGAACCATGATCCGAGTCAAAGATTAACGATCGCATTTCATAATTTATGATACATTTTCTTAGCGTCGCTTTTCCCAAATACCTACGCAATTACCTCAGGCCTCATCAATTGGAGGGCCTCCCCCTCACACACACTTACAATTGCAAAATGATCTCGCCGAGGCAGCTGACAATGCTGTGTGCTATATATCTGGCCGATCGATCTAGCTAAGCGCATCTCCCATAAACCTTATGACATTTTTATGTTAATGCAACATTGACTGTGCCTCTGGCGCCTGCCTTGTTTTTATTACCTTCTAAATGTTGCGCTAAGTCCGCCATTAAAACGATTGCCGTATGTTTACAGATTTGTCGTCATAATTGCTTTTTAATGCCTTATCTATAGAGCCGGGTTGTCTTAGCTTGAGTTCGACCTGGGACTGGGGCTGGGGCTGCGGCCCCATCATCATTAGAAACGGCGCAAACGCGCGCGCCATTTAATTGTTTCAATGAGCTTTGGATAGCATCTTGGGTCGCCTTTGGAGCTACCCAGCAGCTGGTTTATCAGCGATCTCCACGAATTTACGCATTCGATTAATGCGCCGTCCACGATGGCATCTGCCTGGTGAGTTTTGTCCAGCGCGTGTGAGAGGCTATCACGAAGGTGGGAGTTATGTCCGCTCGCGTGTGGGAAACCATTTGACAGGGCACCGATTTATCCGTATGGTCTAGGCTCGAATAGATGCCACACAGCTGAAATGATAAGGTTGCATAGATATGGTAAGGTGAGCATCGGAACTATTGCTGCCAAAACCATCGATGTTATTTACGCGAGCCTTAATACTTGATAATTAAGTCAAATTAGATATGTATTCTATTTACTGAGATCTTGTAAGCTTTAGTGTGTGCCAATTCTTATTACAATAATAAAGTAGCATTTACTTGCAACTTGCCGAAATTTCTTATAATAAGAAATAATTCATTTCGATTTTATGAAATTTATCAAAAAGTAAGATATGTCGAAAGAAAATCTGAGATCTATTTTTCTAATTCTCTTAATAAGAAAATTAAGTTTATGTTATTAACTCCACTATTTCTTGAATTGAAAAATTATAAATTATTATAATTAAAATTATAACATCAACAATTTTTAATATTTCCGCGAAACGTGGCTTGCCGATAACAGAGATCGATTTCTCATTAAAAAAATCTAAATGAATTTTATCGAATCGTATCAGCTTCTTCTTCACTGAGCTCTATACTGTGGGAAATTTGTAGCTATCAGCACTTAAATATTAAAGCCGATTTCTTTAGTTCAAATATAAGGATTAAAATAGGATTCTTTTAGAGAACAATCGAGATACTCTACGATTAATTTGTTAAGCTATGCGCGCTCCTGCGACAAAAGTAAAGACCAAACACACTCAAGTTTAAGAAATTGTCAGTTCTCAAACTTTTTGCTGATACCGCAACACTAAGAGGCCCACTGTGCGCTACCAGTTATCGTTGTCGTTATCGCTGTGGTATCATAAATCAATATGCAAGCCGCTTAAATTGCTTAATTATCGGACATGCACGGGCGTCAAATTAACCCATATGAAATAAGTCATTTCGCTCGGTGTAATACACTCGTATTAATTTCAATTACACACAACATACAATGCAATTATGCGTTATTTAAGGGGGACTGGGAAGGGGCTGCAGCTATAGCTGCAGTCGAGACTGCGTCTGGGTCTCTGTCATGTACACCGAAAATCTGGCAATTTATGTGATCAGCGTCTGCGATTTCAATCAGCACTTAAGTAACTCAAGGGGCGAAGGGGGCAGTGTACACTTTTCCAGAAAATTACTCAACACCTTCTCGGCCAGCTCTCCAAGAGAGAACCCAAAAACCAAGACTCTGTCGACTGGACCACAGCCGCTTGCCGTTTGCCGTCTAAGCGCGTTTCAAATTTCTTGGCTTAGCGACGCCAACACCAGATCCAGCCCCAACCTCGGCCTGGTGGTTCCAAAAGCACCAAGCGGTACCGCACAAAAAACTTTAATTAAAGAACACCATAAAAGTGTCGCCCGTGCGATCGTAATTATGAATTTAATCTCAATTAGAGCGTTTATCTTGATTTTCCATGTGCTGTGTGTGCCAGTATCGGTGTGTGTGTGTGTGTGTGTGTGTGCAGACTTGTCTGGCTGGCAATTTGTTTGACCAAAGTTTTTGCCCGCTGAATTTATTTGCATTATCCTGTATTGTCAGCGGGCCGCGGGGCAGGTCAACTCTTATATGCTTGGACATGTGCAAACACCTTTGTTGCATTTGGGGAGATAAACATTATTCAACCAGATACTTTGGACGCGCGCCTTGACTGCGTTTTTCAGTTATCTATCAATTGCTCGAATTTTAACTCTTTTATTTATCGTTTTCGTTGGCATTTCAATTTGTCTTAAATCGATTAACTTACATTGGGAGCATTGTTTATGGGAAACTTGATAGCTGAAAGCTATATTGTTGAAAGATATATGCAGATATGGATAAAGATGTTAGGCTGGATCTGATTATTGGTTAAATGTAACAAGCTATTATTTATTCATACATTACTTTATATGATTATCTTTATCAACCTTAACAAACTAATTATTTTAGTTTCCGTGTTGTATTATAATCTTATTCAGAAAATTTGTACGCTAAAGATTTATAAATTTTCATATTTTATCAAGATAATATAATCAAGTCAATCATGTTATAATTCGGCTTCTATTCAAGCCTCTCACTTTTTAATATATATTGATGAAACTCGAAATATATGTATATAATGTTGTACTTCGTACACAAAGTAGACAGAAAAAATCGAATAACTTCGACTAGTCAAAGATATAATGCCATGTAGACATGTACATTACATATAACTAATATTTTATATAAGCCTTTCTGACTTAATACTGTTCTGCAGATATGTTAGGGAAATAGTTTAGTGATATCTTGAAAAACGTACAAATTAGTTATACAAAAATAAATTTGTTGACCCACGACCGTGCGTTTCTACATCTGCTCACCCCATTATAAAATTTTCTAACCCATATAAAAATATAAACGTACCACTTTCATAGCTGCAAAAAGGCAATAAATTTGTGTATAAGCAATTTGTATCTTTTTTTATGATATCATAATCAAGCTCAGAATTTTTAATCGAAACCCTACATTATACAGCCAGAGATAAATTTAAATATAAATATATTAGTCTATAAAATCTTAAGCTGGGTTGCTCTACTGTACTATATTATAAACATTGAAATGAGTTTCCCAGAAAGCTCTACAATTGGACACTAAGAATTGAGAACGATTGCCATCAGATTTTGACATTTAATGTCCATGTCTTTAATCATTTCTCATGTGCATTGACTAAATTCAATAAATCCCTCAGTACGCTTTCATTTAGTTTAAAATCTGCCAAAGGTTTTATTTTAGTAATATTGCGCTTGCATTCTGTCAAATAAAATCTTATATATGATGCATTTATATGGGCAAAAGAAAGCTGCAGTCTGTCTATCATTTATCAATGCGACTTATGGAACCCACCTACTCGAACTCGTGCTCGTAGTCAATGAGTACCGCAAACAAACGATATTGGCTTGTAATTTCCAACTATTAGTAACATTTTGCGACGACAACAAGCGCAACATGAAATGATCCACATCCACAATGCCAAATGGCGAATGGCGAACCTGTGGATGCTGCTCAGCTCTAGCTGTGCAAATTTGACGGCAAAAATCAATCCGAAAACGATTTAAGACGAGCCTCGTCCCTGGACCGCGAACCGCGTCGCCGCGTAGGCGTTGCCAGCCAGAAGAGGAAATGCCAATATGACACGCGCAGCGAGAGCTCCAGCCAGGCTGCGAGTGGCTTGGTCGATGGGTGGTTAGAAGGGCGGGGCTAGTATTGCGTATCGTGTTACCAAAGCGGGAATGGCCGGCAAAAACATTAACCAGCTATCGACGCGCCGACGCTGACGGATGGGTCCAGGCTAGGACGCCACTAGACCAGGCAACAGGCCCGAAAGATAAGCGGCGACGCCGACGTCAAAGACAAATGCGTCTTGTGGGTTCAGAAATCTCAGAGATTATTACGATTTTCATAATAAATTGTGGCAAATCAGGCGCGCTGGCATTATAAGGCATCATTAACAACGACAACAACAGGAACAGCCACAGCAGACCATTGGGGCAGGCCACAGGTTCGGCGTCTAGAGGATGAGGCGCAAGTTTACACTGTAGGCCAAAGCGTTAACAAGTTGAGCCTATGACGTTGCACGTCGACAAACGTTGTTGCTGTTGTGGTTCAAGTGGTTGTTGTTGTTGTTGTTGTAGCCATCTCATAACTGCAAAACGAATGAGCGAGCAAACAAGTGGGAAGTGCGTCCAAGCAGCCCAGCCGGCCAACTGGGCAACGGCCTGGCCCGGCCAAAGATCAAGCCACCAAAGAAGGCGCCTGCCCGCCAACCAACCAACCAACCAACCAACCAGCCAGCCAGCCAGCTTGTGGTGCGGTGTGGTGCGTGGTGCGTGGTGCCTGGCGCTCTGTCGGTTTACAGGCCTTTGAAGTGGCACGCGGAGCGGCCAACGCGTCGTCCGTTTAAGAGCAAAATGTGTGCGCGTTGATGACGCCCGAGTGTGTTTGTGTGTATGCGCCAACAACAATAACAAGAGCGTCGCATGCGCACAATATCAGCGGCATCTATTGGAGCAGAAATGCGAACCCACCTAGGAACCCCTATAAGCCCAGAGACTCCACTCCACGCCAACTGGAACGTGGAGTTCGGCTTCAGCTGGGCACCAAAACTCAGCCATGTGCCGCATTTACTTGTCAATTTGTTTTTGGTCAACGTTTAAATAATGAACTCATATTTGCAACATTTGCTCGGCTGTTGTGTTGCACATGCGGCGCATGTCATGTTGCATTATGCTTGCCAGTTGAGAGCCGCATGTTGTTGTTATTGTTGTTGCTGTTGCAGTTCTTGTTGTTGCTGCTGCTGCTGCTGCTGCACGCTGAGTGAGAGTTGGGGCCTCTGCACTTGCCGTAACTCTACTCCAGGAAGACTTTTGACCGACCGCAAAACTAGGAAATGTCATTGTATGCCGCAGCAAGGGGAAGCAAAAAATGTGTGACATGGAAAAATGTGTGACATTTGGTAACTGCGTGTGGAACCATGCACAATAACTGAACAGAAGTGACAGAACTTTCGAAATGCGAGTGATAAGTAGAACGGAAGCTAATCTAAAAGGCGTTGGATTGGGTTAGGGAGATCTTGCACAATTCCGCTGAGAGAAATGTAAAATTAGTGTAGCTGAATTCATAGTTAAATGCGATCATCAGCGAAAATACGCGTTGCAGCCATTTCAACGGCTTTACATATGAATGTAATTTACGTAAATTACACAATCGATTTCGGTAACATTTGACACGAGCAACCAAAGGTAATTAATATTTTAAAATATAGAAGCTCTCAATATTAAATATCACCAACTTCATATTACTTATTCAATCATCGCATGGCTTCCACTTTCAAAACTCGATCAAAAATTATCCTCTAGACAGGTTACTACAAACAGTATTTGAACCCAAGGAAAGTCTACGAAAAGACAATGTCTAAATCTGATCCGCATTTAGCCAAAAAATAAAATACAGTTCTGTCCCTTCTCTGGTACATACCCTCCATAAAGATCCTTTGCAGTTTGTGTAGCTATTTTTATATATATTGTCTGGTTTATATATTTAATATAACATGCCGTAGCTAACTAAGCAAATATTGCATGAGCCCAAACCCTGAAATATTTGTAATCAACTTTATATAGAGCCGGTCTACTTTAAGGCCCTCCCATTTACCTTCGGGCTATATCACACTCACTGGGCAATTAATCAAAAATAACAGCAGATCAACTCTAGAGATATGGGAGCTTTGACTTTGAACTATATATTGAGCAGACTGACGACTAAAGTTGCCAAAAGGCAACTCCAATAATTGGCGATTATATCGGGCGTCGTTGGCGACGCCATCAAATGACAGTTTGACGGTTCTTAGTTCGTTTGGTTTTTACCAAGACCTATTCGCATAATGCTTATGGCTCTAGGGGCAATCTATGCAAAATTATTGAAATAAAGAAATCAGGCAATTCAGCTGTGAGCTTTGGCTCGGGGGCGTTTGCATTGTCAAATCGGCGCGAGCAAATTTCAATTTGTTAATGCGGGGCCTGAACCTGGACTTGTCGAGCTGGTGGACTTGGCCTGTTACTGCAACTGCAACAGCAACAGCAACAGCAATAGCAACAACAACTTTGACTGGGTATTGGGGACTGGAATGGGGCTTGGCCACTTGTTTGCATCAATTTGAATTTTAATTGAAAAGTCTGTTGAATGCATGCAGCAACAACTCGCCCCGGAATCTGGCGCCAGCTTTTGTGGCGTGCTGCAGTGGCATGTGGGTGCAATTGGATATATAGCTGCGATATAGCTCGATATATGCCTCGATTCGATTGCCAGTTCCGCTTTTCTGCTGGCGCTGCTGCACAGGTTACAGCCGCGTTTAAGGTGATAATTTGCGTTTGTTTCTATTTGCAGAAATGTAAATTTTTTAGTTTTCAAACAAGCGTTTGATAATTAATTGCCTTCACCTTTGATATGGAAATCTTAAACTACACAAATCATAATTAGACACAACAGACACAACAAGGTTCGCATACAAATTTTTTGACCTCATATCGAATCTACTCCTAAGACTTATAGTTAATATTTTATTTCTATCAAATTTAAATATGTATGTTAATGGGAGATCTGTTGAAAATTATGGACTTTCCAAGTCACTCGGTGTCTAGAGAGTCAATCAGACATAAGGAACATGTGAAATAATTGTTGAGAGTCGCCGATTTGTTTTTAAGTTTTATCATATTTTGGGCTGGCCGCCTCTTCGTCTTAGATTTGTGCTTTAATTATTATGACTCTGCTCGAAAATCGTCATTATGGCTGCGTAAACAATTGAAACACAGAAACATATTTATAATATATAAAATAATATGTTAAGAATATATATTATATTTATATATATAATATGGAAGTATTGTATAGGCCACTTGCCGGGGCGTAGGTATGTGTGTGTGTAAGTGTATGTATGGATTTATGTATATATGTATGCATTCGTCGCTGTGCTGCAAAATTACATAAAACGAATTCCTACCAACCGCTCTACGATTCTCAAGAATTCAAGTAGACTCTGCATATTTGCTTATGTAGTTTAGAGGCTTTTTTTGCTTTTATTTTGTTTTGTTTATATGTATGTATGTACGTATGTATGTATGTATGCACGTACGTATGTATGTATGTCAGTCAATAAGTCAGAACAAACAGTTTTATATCGAGATACGGAAAAATGGAGAACTCGCAGGGTCCAAGTTAAAAGACTCCGTCCAAGAAGGATTTCTGTTTGACTATTAGAGTATATTTATTGCAACCGTCTCAATAATAGAATCGTCAAAGTTTATAAGGATAAAATAGGAGAGCATATGATTAGCATATATAAATATAGTTCCAATTTCTAAATGATTTTTTTTGTTTGAAATTGTGTTTTATATAATTAAGCTACCTAATGGCAGCAATATAAAATGGTACTATACATTTTTTTGGTCTTTCTCGAATCGAACCCTTTAATTAAATGTTATGCGGAGGGCTGAGCCAAAAAACATAGGACCGCTTATCAAAACACCATCAAAATGTACCAAAATATACAGCGAGAGCTGCAAAACGTGGAAGAGCATACAAAGCCGAATCGCCACTAATATATGTCGGACACACCCAATAAATTCTGAAGAATGTACAATCCTTTTAACATTTCCAGAGAACGGACAGGGGCTAACAACTGCCCACATCCAAATGTGCATCGCGAGGATAATGAACCCCAGTTTACAACCGAAAAGTGAAGCGAATGAATTCATTAGGGAAAACTACGGGCCACGGCATTTGGCCAACTGTTGTTTGTTTCAAAATTGATGAAAAGTGAGCTATGACCAAATGCTTGGCCAATGGGCCGGCCACTCGTTACTCGTAATACTCCTACTCCAACATGGACTTGGCGCATGAGCGGCACAGGCCCGAAGCGTGGCGTGTTAATTGCAACTAACTAAGCGGGTCGTGAACTCGCGTGAGAGCAACAGAGAGAATGGGAAAGAAAGAGAGAGGGTGTACGCCTTATCTGGCGTGGGGCAGGACCTGAAGGCAGGCTTTAAACTAGCGCCATATGGCGCACAGCGTGTTGCTGCCCGGCAAAGAAGATGTATCTATTTTGGCTGCAATGAAATTAATTACGAGCTGACCAAAATTTGATGAGGCCGCCGACAGCCGGGCGCGCACAAGAAACCCCGAGCTAAACCCGGCCTGAATGAAACATTTCCCGAACTGAAGATGCCGACACCTGATGTTTGATTTGATAGCCAAAGGCGATGCTCGGGCTCTGCGACTGACTGGAATTTACGGTTTCACTTTCAGCGCTGAAATCAGAACAGGTAGGGGCCAACGGGCCAACAGCCGGACTAACAGTTGTGCGTCTAGCAGATAAAGTTAATTATCCCGATGGACATGGAACATTTTACAAACTGTTAGTTTACGATGTGTGGCACACACTTCTGTATATAGTTGAGTGTATGCGTGTGTGGCTCATAAAATGCATTTTGGTGATAGATAGAAGGAAGGGACCGCGTGCAAATTGTTGTAGCGGAAACGGAAGAAAGTCTTTCTTTGGACTAGCCCATGCTGACAGCTCATGCATATTTCAATAGTCTCAGCTCAAACTATGCGCGTCATCCCGTTGGACTTCATCGATCATGAGTCAAGATTTATTTTGAATAGCAAAACGTTTGTCTAGATCTTGTGCTTTCTTTCTGCTTTCACATGTGTGTTGGGGCTTTAACACGTGAATGTCTTGCAACAGTTTTTAGCATATATTTTCATAGCAATTTATTGGATTGCATGGTATGAACTACCGTTCTATGCACTTTCTTTGGTTTGATTAATGTGGAAATGCACAGAAATTGAAAACAAATTGCAAAACACTTGCACAAAATTGTCACTAGTCGAATTTCTTGATCCAATTGGGAACAACAGCTTGAGTCGAGTCATATTCTACCCAAGAGTCATTAAAGTCTATGACATAGATCCCTTCCTCATTCTACTCTCTCAGACCAGAACCCGAGTTACCGAAAGGTAGGCCAGTTTTCAGTTGCATGAAGAAAGTGCCATACATAAATCATTTATCTCTTTCTTTTTTTTTTTTTTTTGAGGGGGGGCGTAGGCTTTCTGTATGCCTATGGAGTCACGTCGCCGGGCTGACGCTCATCATGATTGCTAGTTATTTTTGGATGACTGCTTCGGATCGCATCTTTATCGGCTTGGAAGCGAGCACTCCATATGCGATACGATATTTTGTAAATGCTACCGCATCGATTTGCGTGCGATGTGTGTCAAGTAGATGCAATCGCGGAGCGGCAATCGAATCGATTTGCCTGCAAATTAACTATTCGGATATGCTGGGACTGGGCTGGGACTGACAGCGGGCGCTACTTTCTACCCCTTTGACTATAGTTTATGCAATATTTATTTGTTTTTTGAGTTTTATGAAATTCAAATCAAGCAGAAGATGCCTACACCCCGCAAAGCAGGAAGTAATTGCTGCTTGGGGTGGGCAGCAAAGAGCGGCTAAAACTAATTAAATAGATGCCATAGATGCCGCTGACAAAAATCATAGCCACAATTAACCGTTGAAGAAATACCAACTTGTCAAGGGCAATCAGCGTGGCAAAGTCAGGCCACGATCGCCTCTGCAACTGCTTCGGCAACTGAGGCTGCCTTTGCCGCAGCCTCTGCTGCGGTTACTGTTGTCTTTGGCTCATTGATCATGTCGCCGGCGCGTCCCTGACGATGATGAGCATAGGAAACACAAAACGACATGTCAACTATAACCACCCATCGATCGGACGACGTTTGCAACGACTGTGACTAGCAGCAACAATAACAACAACTGGAAACAACAACAATGTGCAACGACAGCAACAACAACTTGCAACGACAAGTAACAACATTTATCAACGCTTCGCGATCTACAGCAAAGGCAAAAGGCACGATGCATAGCCTTAACAGACCAGCTACGAGAGAGAAAGAGTGTGAGATAGAGAGAGATAGAGAGAAGAGAGAAAGAGAAGGAGAGAAAAAGGAACGCTGAGAGAATACTAGAGATGAGCAAAGGCGCCCGCCTTGGCCAAGTTCCCATCAACACCTTTAATATTTATCACAAACTCTTTTATAAATGGGGTCTTCCTTAAAGCTTATTATAATTCCCTTATAATAATATTTATGTTCTCTTTACGAGATCTGTGGGATATATTGATGTTGATTGATATGTTCAGACAGCCTGTCCTTTTGTAGTCCTATATGAAAATCCGGAATAATATCCACTTATAAAAATATTGATATGCTTTTTATATAGATTATCCAACTCTCATGGAGAAGAACTGCGTACATGATATGATATGATAATAGAAGATTGGTTAAGTTTAAAACAATAGGACATATTTTTTAAATTTAAAGTCGTCTAATATTTTTTGCTAGTGTCTGAATAATTAGGTATTCCCTAATTGATTGCTTATTATTATAAAATAATAATAATAATAATATAGAGTAAACTATAAACACCGCATTGTAAAAAAATTGTTAAAAGCTCTGTACTGTGCGAGGGCTCATCTCTATTGAATGACGCTGGCAACAAGTTGATGGGCCAGGATTGTGACGAGTCTGCGACTGACTCAACGACTTGCACTTAGCGACAACTAACGCCACGCTTGTTGTTGGGTCATGTAACTCGAGGCACAGAACTTGATCGAGCTGGGCCTAGAACCTAATGCGGTCTGTGGATGAGTTTACAGTTAAGGTCGCTCACACTGCCAGGCTGACTGGGCTGGCTGAATGGCTGACTGACTGGCACTGGCTAAGATCAACTGACAGGTTGGCAGCGACTAGTACTTTATGTAGACGGTGCGGTGCGGGCCATGGGTGTCGCATGCTGGCCACGATCGTTCACATTTTGCATATGCCAAAGCCATAAAGCTTACATGCCCGGAGTCTGATGAGCTGCAATATCGGGACAGTTGTCCACGACATGGAGCCGTCAGGCATCGTGGCTGCTCTGTCAGCTGCAATTTCTCCACAGACATTTGATTTAGGCGATGCGATCGTTGACGATCGTCATCTCTCACTTGTCGAGCGGGCCAGATCATATCGGCTGCTCCACATCCGCGCAGCGATTAAGCAATATGTTTTTGGCCTTAACATGACCGCATTTGGCATTTGGCAGCACCAGCACCGGCATCGGCAGCAGCAGCAGCCCCCACATGGGACACCCGCTTCACTGGTTTGGCTTATCTACTGATCTCCATCGTTGGGGGGTTACGAAATCTGAATCCAAATCGAAATCGAACGCGAACGCGAATGCGAATGCGAATCGCGGCGCTGACTTGCGCGAGAGTTACCAAGATTAATGTTGATGCTTTTTCAATTACAACTCTGGCAGCATACAAATTTGGAGTAAAACGTAATCGTCGTAATCTCAGACGTCCTAAACGACGACAACCACGACTCCCAGCTCCAGCTCCAGCCCGGCGTGGCCTGGCCCGGTCTGCCTCTGAGTGACTGCCTAAGTGGCTGCTGTGGCTGTGACTCGTATTCGTATTGCATTTCCTAATGTTTGTTTTGCATGAGCTTTTTGTATTTGTTTTTGTTTTGTTTTGTTATTGTGTGACATGCGCCGCCGCTCACTGATTGCCCCGACTTTGGCCCGATCCCGATCCCGATGCCGATGCCGAAATGCCTCATCCGATCTCCTCCTCTCCATGCCGGCAATTACAAATGCTGCGACTTGTATCATGGCCAGCCATCGATTTGTATGGCAACGACTCGTATGTTGCTTGCAAATTCGATCGCATCTTGTTCCCGATTGACTCGACTCGGGTTGCATTGTCAATTGCAATTTGTTATCTACTCTGCTGCGGAGCAGAGACTTAAATCCAAGTGGATCCGCGCCACAAAGCTGCAGCTTCAGGTGGCTCTAGTTGTTGTTGTAGTTGTTCTTGCTGTTATTGTTGGCCATTCAATCAAAGGATTTGCTGATCGTCTCTGTTTTTGTGTCTTCTGATGGCTCAGCAGTGATTAGCTACGAGTTTTGCGGCGGCAGGACAATGGCAAGCCAAAGCCTAGCAAAAGGATGCCTCAACAATGCGACAACAAAGGCGGCACAGATCATACGGCCAGAAGCCAAAAGAATTGTGCATTCAGTTGTAGGTCAGTAGGTGACACGGCAACAAGGCAGACAACTGGGCGACAGGTATAATACACTCGGAAAAATAAATGTTCATTTAAGTGAAACATTTTTATGAAACATTTAGAAAACAAGTCTATGATTAAAAGTGAATTAAATAGATTACAAATCTGGAAATTACAAATATATCAATATTAATCAAACATTTTAAAATGCACACTTGATAGCTCAGGAAAAAACAAATAAAGTATAGCATACAATCTACATATATTTATATAAGGAAGAGCCACATTTCTTAAGATTTTAGACTTGTGTATACATTTTTTTCAGTGTATCATGCTATGCTTAAATCAGAAACTGACTTCTGTGCATTGGCCGTGTGCTAAAGGTGCGCAAGGTGTTTTCCCATTTCTGTCCTCTCCCCTCCTGCAGTTTTCTACTATTTTTTTTTTGCAATTGCACAAGCGACGCGCTCTGATTACCGCGAAAATAAGAAAGAAAATAGTACTAAAAATGATTGTCCTTTGTTTTGGGTGAATTGTGTGCCAAGGTGTAGTTCTAGGAATGCGTTTTTATTATGTTTTATTTATGGCCGAAAGGTGTTGCCATCGCGCCAAAATGTCACTAATGTTGTCTACCCAACGGAATGCCTTTCAGATTGCCGCTTGGCAGTTGCAGTTGTAATCTGCCAGAAGAAACGTGACTGGTGGAACCTGTGTATGGTTGGGTTCCACTTCTTATCAATACAGACACAGGTAATTATTATAAACGATTTAGTGCCATTTGCATTATCGAGCATTCAGAACAGAAGGTACACAACAAGCGTTGTCCAAATGTGCCCAGATAAGAGCCATTGGCGTTGATATGGCTTAAATGTACTAAAAACTACCGTCTAGAGTTAAGAGTGGAGTGTCTAGTGTCGAGTGTGCTGTGTGTTTACTGTAGATTCTACCGTCTGTCATGTCAATCAGCTAGTTCAAATAGTATTCGATAAGCAGCCGTCGTCGTCTATCACCTGCGACGGGACGCATGCGCCGAGATCCTTTCGGTAAACAATTAAGGCAAAGGATTGCTGCAATGAGAAAAGGACGTGCACAAAACGCAGGAAATGTGCTTCGATAATGTCCTGTGGCAGCTAATTAAATATTTGCGTTTGCCAAAGGTGCAATTTTCTGTGATACGGATTGATGAAATATTAGGGGCGGGTTAAGAGGAAGTCCTTTGAAAGGGAAAGTGGAACCTTCTACTCATTGTTTGCCTTTACCAAAGGTGTATTTTGCTTATGCAGAATTTGATATTGTTATTAATGAGGAAATAGTCGGGCAGGTTTACTGAAATCGAAGACAACTGGCAAATGCTGCAAAATATATTGTACAAATCCCAATGCTATTGAAATATGAGCGAAAGAGCGGAAGAAAGAGAATTTTCACTATAGATGTGCTCGACAATTAGTCTGTGGTAGTTGGAAATAGTTTGCAAAATAAATAAATAATAGTTTGGAACTTCTTTTGTCATGTTTTAAGTTTTATTTTTATAAAAATATATATGGCTTAAAAACTAGCAAAAGATCTTAACATAAACATTTGCTAAACATAATTCATAAATTATACAAGTTCAATAAAAGTTAATAGCTAAATGCTTAAATTTGGTCAAATGCTGTCTGATAAAATGGCAAATGTACAAAAACTTAGGAGCTACAAGTGTTAAAACTGAAATAAATATGATATATTATACTGTCTAAATGTATAGCACCAAAACCGATAAGACCTTATGTTAACTATGAGTTGGGGCTAGATTATTGTCTGTTTGGTTTGGTTGGGTTTAATCCTCGCCAGCGGAATGTGTTTGTGTCTGCTTTGGTTCGTCTTGGTCCTGTGATGAGCAGCGCCAGTCTAGACAATTGTAATGGTGCAATTGGAGCTGGAGTGCTTGTTGAGCAGGGACATGCGCGAGAAAGACTTGTGGCACACCTGGCAGGCGTACTTCTTGACATCTACGTGCGTTTGCTGGTGAGCGCGCAGATTGGAGCGATCGGCGAAGGAGCGCGGGCAGTCGGGGCACTGGAACGGCTTCTCGCCAGTGTGGGTGCGTATGTGACCCTGCAGCAGCCATGGGCGTGAGAAGGCCTTGCCGCAGATGGGGCACTTACAGGGCAGTGTGTGGGTGCGTATATGCATCTTGAGCGCTCCGATTGTGGTATAGAGCTTGCCGCACTCCTCGCACGAATGCTGCTTCTTCTCCTGGTTACACTCGGCGGCTGGGCAGTGGAACTGGCGATGCTTGGACAAGCCCATCGAGGTCGAGTACATCTTCTGGCAGTTGTCGCACTTGTAGCGGTAGTTCTTGGATGCGACCGAGCCACTGCTGTTGTTGTTGTTGCTACTTGTGCCGGAGCTGCTGCTGGCGGCATATGAGTAGGAGGCGATGCTACTGCTGCTGCTGATTTGGCTACCGGCGCTGCTGCTGCGTGCCTCGTCGAAGAGGTGGAACAGCGCTGGCAGCGGAATGTCGTTGCGCACGGAGAGATCCTCCGGCTCGGAGCTTGCATCCGAGCCAGGGCTCGAAGGTGGCGTCATCTGCTGATAGCTGTACACCGAATGCGGCGAGGCCAAAGAACTGGCTGGCGATGGAAACGCGGCGGCATTCAGATGTGGCTGGTAGCTGCTCCACAGCGCTGAGATCGGATTGCAGCCAGCGGCCAGCACAAAGGCCGATTGATACGGATTCGTTGTGTAGCCGGCGGTGGCAGCTGTCAGTCCGCGCATGTGTATATCGGTAGGTTGGTAATCCTGGTTGCTGGGCTCCGCGGGCGGGGATAGCAGTGCGGAGCTGAGCGGCGAACTGGCACGTCGTGGTGTCAGCGGCGACTTCGAGAGATTCAAGACGTATTCACGCTTGGCAGGCAGCTCATAATCCTCTAAATCAATATCGCTGGCCTTGCGCTTGAGTGAAAGATCCTGTGGCTGCTCCTCCTGTATTGGCTGAGCGGGTGCAAACAATGAGCTCTTGGTCAAAGCCAAGGCCTCCGTTTGCGGCAGCTCCTCCACAAAGACGATGGGGCGCTTCTTCAGCGGGCAGCTCTTGTAGTTGGCGGCCATGTCGTTAGTTTTGTTTTGAGTCTGGGTTACGTTTTCCTTGAAGCTGATGATCGTTTTGGTAACGCGTAGTTCCGATACACTAGAGATTGAGAGATCGAGATCGAGGTCGAGAGTGTTGCTTACTCAACGAGCGCTGAGGTTGCTGTGACAGGTCGAGGGCCGAGCGAGCTCTTTTATATGCCCGGCAGCTCTCTCGGGGCTGCTGCTGCCTGCCTGCTGTCTGGCCATTTGGTGGTGGTTCTTCATCAGTTCACACACTAACACATACGCGCAACATCACACACACGCAGAGGCAGGGCGCACGTGTACCTCGCTAGGTAGCATTAACAACAACAACTAACACACACACACGCACACTTTTCCCATACCCTTATTGCGTGTTTCCCATTTGTTGTTCTCTCGTTTGCTTGCCATCTCGCTCGCTCAACCTGGCGCTGTCTACCTGACAGCGTTCTCGGGGAAACACTCGGAGAGTCCCTCGGAACTCAGAAACTCTGAGCATCCAACGCAGGCGCACCCTCAGTTTAGGTGGCAGTTAATGTGCCAAGCTCCCTGGCAGGCGCTACGATCACCACTTAATAACTTATGACAGCTTCTCGCTTACAGTGCGCTCTCGACCTCATCGATGGTTCTCGAGCTTCTCCTGTTTCCCCGCACATCCGTGCTGTAATAACTCGTCAAGACTCCAGCCTCCTCCCCTGTTCGCAAGCACTCAATCTATTGCAGGTATTGTTAGAATCTACGGAATTTGAGTTTCGCTTTCATTTGCCTCGTTTCGCCAGCTCCGAACATTGAGTTTCTATTTTTAGGCGCTGGCATTTTTCACCAGTCAAATTGGATTCCCGGACTCTCCAATGGGGTAGTTTTTGGTAGACATCTGCCACTGCGCTGGTGTTTCAAACGGGGGGAGGCAAATTGAACCTGAGCTGTGCTGGCATTACAATTGACATTGCGCACCTAAGTATAGCTCTTTAAATAGATATGAGGCTTCACAAGATATGTTAGCTCTTGGGTACACTTTTCGCTGACTTATTATTGCTCAGGCTCTAACGATTACTTGGCAGCGCTATCAGGTTCTTCTCCATCTTGTTATGAAATTTCCTCTGCGTATTCCACTTTTGACTTGAGCTTGAGCCTCCTCGCACCACATAAATAACTATCCCACATCCCCTCTTTCACTCTTTGTACACATGATCAAACACTGGAGAGGCTATAGATTTGTTTTGCCCATGTCCTAGTGAAAACAGTCCAGCCCGCATAGCCAAGTTCCCAAAAACATTGAAAACTGATTTCCCAGCCATCGAAAAAACCAAAATGCACGCATTTCCCCATTCCTTGCAGTTTCCCAGGGCAATGTGTGAGAACACAAAAAAAAAACCAAAGCAAATGTAGCAAACCCAAAAGTTTTGATAAACCCAAGCGATGACAAAAAGTACAAATTTCCAAGTGCTAAAATTCCAATTCCCAACGCGATCGCGTTCCCAGACTGACCAATCGCAGGACTCGACTCTCGCCTGGCCATGGGTGTGATGGAAAATGCGGCAAGTAAGCAATCCATATTTCCATTTTGTATTTTCCCTATGATGGATTTTCCTCGTTGCTTCACTTCGCACCGGACAGGCAATCACATACACGCACAAACGTCCGGATGTGGATCAGCATTGGATTTAAAGTAATTTCCCAGCTTATCCAATTACGCAGTCAGCGAAACTCAAGCAAAACAAGCGGCGATTGGCCAATCCACGCCAAGCCGCCTCGCGGGAATTTCTCCCAGCGATGAAGATGCCTCCCGGTCCTACCTGACGGGCGTTCCCGGCTATTTCGGTTATTACGTGTGTTATTCCACACAATTACCATCCATGGCATCTCCAGGCAACTACCTAATGATCACTATGCTAATATCGCCGCGGAATTGCCCGCGGGACAGCGCGAAATAACCCGCGCTCGAAACCACTTCATTCATCAGGCGGAGAAACCCAAATTACTTCTTGAGACTCCTGGCACTTGTCGTCCTGCAATTGTCAAGTACCTGCTGGGATCTGCGTCGTGGCTAGTCCGCTCATTAGCATTGGCTTGGGATTATGGTGTCGTGATGTTTTCACTAGCCGCACTCCATTCATTCAGGCAGCGCGGATGGGAAAACCCTTTGCCCGAGGTACTTTATCTGATTCCGTTAGAATATTCGCAGGTGCGTCCATGGATTTTCTGGTCCTGTTGTATATTTTGCAGACAATGAGCCCGTCCCATTTTTGCACCTTGTGTTCATGCACAATGCATTGAGCAGGGAATGATGGTCTGTATTGTTGAGAGAGTAGACTGGGTCAGCAGATGAACAGGATAAATGGAGCGCAAACAGAGCAAAAGATGGAAAATTGTGCTGTTTGTCATGAGACTAGAACATATTTTTTCTAAAAAATGTATTTCGTGAAGAGCTTATTTAGAACATCTCAATCTTCAGTCAAGTTCGAGAGATTTTTAATATTTGCCTGAATCAAAATTATGGACTTTTGGTTTATAGATTATACAAATCTTTGGCGTTCCTTCTATTTGTCTCCCTCTCAATCTGGGTGCTGCCTGGCCCGGTGCACTGGCACACCTTTTGCCAAAAATATATATGCAGTAGTTGGAAATAAAGAAGGGAACTGAAAAAATACCACCAAAGAAAACAAACTATGGCCCAAGATATACGATGTGTGATGTCGTTGACAATGAATGGTTGATTACTACCCCCAGACCAGATCCTTAGAGCAACTGCAGACCTGCTGCCGATTGTTGTTGCTGTTTCTTCGTTTTCGCACAAACAAAAGAACTTCCAATCCATAAATCGAAATCGAAGCCAAAAACTGAAAGATGGAATGAAAGAAGTAGGGAACGAAGAAAATCACTGCCACGGGCCTAGAGCCGGGTGCATTGCACAATCAATAGGCCTCAGGACCTCATGACATAATAAAAGACCGACTGAGCAGACACATTGGAGTAAATGTTTTGAAAAGCCAGCGAAAGGAATTGCTTCCAGGAATCCACTGCCGCTGCCGGCGGCATATCAATGTCCTTAGCCAGAAGAAATCAAAAAGTTGGATCACCTGGCCGCATCGAGATGTCTGTCTGTCTGTCCGCGATTATGTGCGGGTGCCGCTTAATCTTCATCGGCTACCTGTGGCCCATTGTTCTCGCCAAATTGTGAATGACCCCGCAAAGAACGCCAACCCCCAAAGAAGCTTCTCCTCTGTCCTGTGACCTGCCACTTGCCATCTGCCTTGACTCCCGACTCCAGGACACATTCGCGCAGGTTTCGTGCCTATTCACGCTTCGTTATCCTGTCAATGCGTCGGCATTAAGCGCATTGTGTGACAACGCATTCCCGTTGCCATCCTGAAACGCAAACTCACTCTCCCGCTTCGTCTGCTACCTTTCCTCTATTTTATCTGTTTTTTAGTAAACTGATTTTGTAGAGAATGTCCTGTTATGTCACATACTAAGCGTGCTGTTTAGCCTATTAAACGTGTCTCCCAAATGGAGTGTGTAAATATTTTATAATTGTGTTGCGGCGATTAAGGTTTAGGCAATGCACCAGGAGGTCCTCAGGAAGTAAAAGGGCACAATGCAATGGAAAAACAGGAAACATTAAAGAAGTTAGAGGAAATAACATAAAGACTCATTGATATTAAGACAATTCACTTAAATAATCTTTAGATAACAGGGTGTTAGCAGTTACGTTATAATTATATATAAATAATAAGCCAGCTGAAATGAATACTATTTAAATACTCTTCAGATGCAAGAAACAGATAAATACCCCAAGAGAGAACAGCACAAAGCTCGATGAGATTACTTTAAGATGTGTCATAAAAGTCAAAAGTTTTTTAAAACAATAATTTTATTTTTGTACAATTGAGTATATCATAAAAAATAAGACAAAATCCTGCATGTATATATTATCATTGTTAAAAAAGAATTTACAATCCTTCAAATTATTCTCTAAAAAAATATCCCGCC
The DNA here is from genome assembly GCF_030788295.1 of Drosophila virilis. NCBI lineage: Eukaryota > Metazoa > Arthropoda > Insecta > Diptera > Drosophilidae > Drosophila > Drosophila virilis. The sequence goes on along the minus strand of NC_091546.1, from coordinate 10,984,755 downwards.
AAACTGAAGCGCAGCTGATGCAATCACTAAGCTAGTATAAACCGAGTGCTACGCCCTTATTAAGAGCATTTTTAACACCTTTCGTCGGCCGTAGGCTAACCAGCAGGACCTTAGGCCAAATCAGAGCTCTTGGTAGTCTGAAAAAAAAAGAGAAATACCCAAAACAAAAGTATGTTGAGGCAAAAAAAAACTCATTACACAGGTCGGGCCAGGCCCAACAATGCAAACGGGAAACCAAGGAAACAGCACAAGGATTGCATCTGCGCCGTGCGGGCAGGCAGCACAAATCAGTTTCTGTCAACCGGGCGATGGTGATTCGGATGCTGAGATGCCGATGCCGATGCCGATGTCGTTGCCGTTGCTCGGCTAATGCTGTTGAGGGTGTTGGCTGGCGCGTTGGTGGCTTGGCATTGACAGCTGCTCCTTTGGCGCGTCTCGTCAGCGTTTAGGTCTGCGTCTTGGCCAGGGGTTTTTGGCAAGACGTGCATCTGTTTGCACAGCCCTAAGAGCGAGGCAGGAGAGAAGGAGGCAGAGATGCTGTACTCGGACGTTGACTTGCATCTGCAGACGCACAATGGGCACGCCGAGGATAATTCAAGCAAAAAGGAACAAAACATCATGATCGTCATCAAAACAATCACAGCCAGAGCAGGAGCCAGGCTCGGGAGCAGGGGAGCGTTCCCTCTGCTACGAGCATGTGACAAACAATAGTGCACCACCACCACCACTACCACGACAACGACCACCACCACCATCATGGGCAGCACTCGTCAGCGCCTGCGCTTCCCTGCGAGTTTTTGGCGGCATGCCACCGCTGCTGCCGCCGCTGCTGTTGCTGTTGCCGCCATCATCAACGTGCGTTACCTGAGGCATGTCCTTTGTTGGTCCTCGGCTGCCTTTTGATTTTGCATTTGTTGAATTTCATATTCCCTGCCAGGGTAATGCAACCGCAATTGTTTTGCTCTGTTGCTCTGTTGTTTCCTCGCGTTTTGGCATGTGCACAGCATTTCAATGGTAGGTAAATGAGTCTTGTTCCGATATGCTCTTGTTCTTGTTATGCAGATGCATTTCATTAGATGGAACAGAAATTGCATAACAGCAGCTGCCCCATTGCAATCCGCAAAATATTCTAAAGAAGTTTTCAGGTGGCTTGAATTCGAATCATGCTTCTGATCAAACAAAAAAGTAATATACAAGTATGTTACGTGAATAATAATAATAATCAATTAATATTTTCATTGTCGCTAAATATGAACTTAATATTAACTGCAATAATGAAAAGTCAGATTAGAAATGTTTTCAATTTAGGGTATGTAAACTTACTATATGTGTGAAGATTGAAAGATGATAAATTTTTAATGATCTACACACTCTGTATAATATGCATTCCCATGAATTAACAAAATGATTTCGTGGGAAATACCAAAACGCTGTCCATTAGAAAACCAAAAATCCTTCGTAGAAATTGCCAATCCTTTGAATTGTTAACATAATGTGCCCACATTAACAAATCGAAAATGGGTAAAGATTTATAAATCACAAAAAAATGAAGATTTCGGGAGAATTATACAACAGTATAACAATGAGCCCAGTTGACAAACTCGCGTATTTACAATTACAAATTACACGAGTTTATCGAGCATTAGTTGCCTGACAAATGATCAGTGAGTGTAAAATTGAGCTGCCCGCCCCCCAGTTCCTTTTCCCTTGGACAATCGATAAACGCGTTAGAGTGAGAACAATCAATCCAGCACGTTCTAACGATTTACATGTCAACTTGACAGACAGATAGACAGACAACTAGACGGACAGACAGGCAGGCAGACAGGCGGGCAGACCTCTGAGCTGAGACAATGGTCAGGGATTGGAGACCGGCGCTATAAATATATACTTAATGTGCTGGCACTTCGTGTGTGTCCAGGTGTCCCATACAAGTTTCGCTTTCATTTGTCAATGGCGTTTGACACCTTGTTGTACAGACATTGCAAGTTGAGATACCCATCTAAGGGCAGACGGAGCCGTACCCCGTATCGTGCCGAACTGTATTGTGACACGTCCTCAGTGCTATGTAAACACAGTTGTGTCGGCTTCCAAAGTTTCATGTTCCTCCACCTCCAGCCTTTTCTCCATCTCCCGCTTCTTTGCGTCATCCAAAATTTGATTATGCTCGCGTGATAATTATGCACGGCAACTTATGGGACAATCACATCACAAGCTCCTGGACTATGTCTACTATCAGCCGATGACAATCGGGCCTCATTGTTTCCGTTTCCCACCACCACTCAGTTTTGTATAAATTGCGTCTTTGGCATTGCCAGCTCTTCTTGTCTCCGTCCCAGCCCCACCGACCGACCGACCGAACGACCGATCGGCCGTACCACAACGAACCTTCCAGACAGCCATCCAGCTGCGTGGCAGACCGTTCGGCTGGCAGTAAATTTTATGGTTAACTACACTCGACATTTCTGCTATTTAACCTTTTGTGCAACGCATATCGAAGCTCTAACGAAACCTTTCCCCAACCCCTTGCGCAGTACCGATTGCCGATTACCCCACGTGCGTTTTGTTGCCTCAGGCCTGGCCCTATTTTTCTTGATTCTGTGTATATGTTAATTCGTGCCAAGTGTTCCGATAATAAGCCAGTAGCCGAGCATGCGAGTCTGTTTGTCACACGAGGTGCCTAGAGAGGGTAATGTTGATTCCCGATCATAATATAATAATGAGTTTCGTAGCACAGTGTTGACAAATAAAAAATTGTAAGTCAAGCTTAATGACTTCTGCAGAAAACTTAGCTAATATGCCGAAAACAGCTTTCTTAACACTTGCCTACACATTGTATCAAAATAATCGTAATATACTTACAATGATCCTTCGCGAATATATCTGTTTCAAGAATATATAAATTATTCTATGCTTACAAGAGTATAGTATATTTGCAGGGCTCAGCTTACGGCTGAAAACCTTGCCTTAGATTTGTTGGTTGCATACAAGTTGAAAGGTTGAAAGCCAGGATCGAATCGAAACGCTTCAAGCTGAGATTTTCAACTAATTTTCTATCTTATATTGACACCCAAACCAAACCAGTTGCCCAAAAAGAAAACTAGCCGAACCATATATTTCTCTGAAAATAATTCACAGAACAATTTTATTCCTCTTTATTTCTAAACTATGTTTCTTAGTATATTATTGTTTTATGAAACTAATAAGAATAAATTTTGTATCCCTCTTAATTGTTTAATTTCTCGTTTATATGGGCACTGCTAGGCAGGCCACGAGTTTTCTCTCATTTAGTATTTATCATATTAATTTACATGCACGTGTAGCTTTGAAATCCATCAAAATCATTTAAAACACAAAACAATTGAAAATTCGTATAAATTCAATTTCGCTTTAGACAGTACATTGATCGAACAACCAAAACCAGTTTAGGCAAACAGAATATGGAGGAATATTCCCGTGAACCTTGTCCGTATCGTATTGTGGATGACTCTGGCGGCGCCTTTGCTATGGGCTCGATTGGCGGCGGCATCTTTCAGGCGCTTAAGGGCTTCAGAAATGCGCCACAGGGCCTGAGTCGCCGCCTTATGGGCAGCATGATGGCTGTGAAGGCGCGGTCGCCAGTGATAGCCGGCAACTTTGCTGCCTGGGGTGGCATGTTCAGTACAATTGACTGCACCCTGGTGCACTTTCGAAAGAAGGAGGACCCGTGGAACTCCATTATCAGTGGAGCTGCCACAGGTGGCATTCTGGCGGCACGTAATGGCCTGGCTTCAATGGCAGGCAGCGCCATCATTGGCGGCATCTTGCTCTCCTTGATTGAGGGCGTTGGCATACTTCTAACCCGCATCTCGGCCGAGCAATTCCGCAATCCAGCGCCACCCATTGATCCACAAGACGTCGGTGTTAACGCATTTGAATCGGATCCCGCAAAAGGATTTGGGTTTGGCACGCGAACAGCAAATGTTAATTCCTAAATTGAATTTGTTGACTTTTTTAACTTAGCCATCCATTATGACTCTGATACGTGGCTAAGTCTTAGCAAAATTTTTTTTTATGGTTCTGAGCCCATCTGGCTAAAGGAAAAATACATGATGAAGTACTCGTCAGATAAAATTGAAGGATTTTGAAGTCTAAATTAACGCGTTAGTTTTTCTGTTTACTGAATTGTAAAGTATGGTTGAACCGTACTGAGCCACACTTATCGTTAAAAATTATTTGGTGTTGGCATAGGCCTTTTCTGAACACTTAAGCCCTCAGCGTAAATAACTTGGGCCTAGGCTATTGGACATATTTTTCTATGTTTGGTGGATGATATTTTTGAGTAGAGATCAAATAAAAATATCTTTAAATGGTTTATTGGCTGCCTAACTTCAAAACTTTGGCTGGGGTATGGTTTATTATAATCCAGCCAATTCAGGAAATGTTCTATCCAATTTACCATGATAAAAATAACAGGAATCGTGTCATTTGCCTTGCCAAGTATCTTCTGGATTCCCTTTTATCAGTACCAAACAGCCCAGTCTGCTAATGTCTTTATCACGATGCCAATAAACTGTCAATAAGTTGAACTGGAAGCTCGTTAAGATACTCTGGCACTATGCAAAGGTCTAGCCAATTCAACAGGTAGCTACCCGCACACTTGACACGTGTCAGAAGCAACAGGCTGTATGTTTTATTGGCAAATGTTTACCTGTTGTTGTTGCCCTGCTTACCTGTCGCTCCGCAGGAGAGCCTCAAGGCTTGCGCCTGCGCCGGCGCATAGTCAAGTGCTGCTCAGTGGCCCGGTAGTGGTGGGTGTGCCGTGTCCTTTTACAACCTGTGCACTCGAGATGACCACAGTTGGGAGAGCGAGGCTAATAATGATCGCAGCCCTGCGGCTACTGTCCACGTGTTGGTTTCAGTCTCCGGCCCTGGTCAGTTTCCGTCTCAGGTACAGCGCGAGTCACAGTTTTCCCAGGGGCTGTGCAAAAAACCAATAGCAAGGATTTTCCTCACACATGGGTAACGGTGGGAAAAAGTCGCCTTTGCCCAACCCAGTTATAAAATCGGTCTTTATGATAATGTTGCCAATATTGAGAGACGTCGACGTCGACGTCGCCGCCAGCGTCAGCGTCAGCGTCGCGTCAGGAAATACCACATGGAAATTTTTTGAATAACCGGCAGACAGCTTGGTGCCCGCCGACTGTGGGAAGATCCGATAGCACGAACCAAACGTCCAGAACCCAACGAGCCCAACATATGCAACTGTGACTCGTGTGTTTTTTCACTTCGTTCTCATTTTCTATCCAAGCGCCGGTCTTCGCGTAATGTGTGAAATGTTTTCCTTGAGAAATCCCTTGGTCATGGTACACGCCTGGACCCGGCGCTACGGGAAAAGCACAAAGCAAATTTACCGTTGAAATTCACATTATCATGTGGCACAACAACAGCCAGAGATCGCACCTACGCTTGGTACGTGCTCTGACGAGTCCCTCAACGTGGGCTCTCATATGTGTCCACGTCCTCAGTCCTCCGTCCTCTGCCATGCGGCGTTGTGCTTGTTTTCCCAATTATCTCAGCATACGTTGCCAAAAAGGTAGAGGCGCTAAAATTTGTTTATTTTTCATTTGTTGGAAATTCAGACTTTTGCACGGCCATCGGCCATCGGCCATGGGAACCAGCCTGGGAAGTCGAAGGTAGAACGGAGGTGAAATTGCTTTCACCCAGTGACAGGGTTTTACACAAAGTCCCAAATTCATATTTACTGTTTGTACCATATATTGAGCATTTTGTAGTGAAATTTACATTTTACTTTGGCGATTTAATATTTTATTTATACACAATTTGTATATTGTTCCCGATTCAAATGGATGATGCTAAAATTGTAAATATATTTCGCGCCAACTTTAGGCTGAAGCTGCTTTGTAACTCCACTTAAAAGGTTTAGCCGAAGACTTATTAAAATTTCAATTTTTAGTTGATGAACATTAAAATATTTTTGAGGCAAATCTAAATATCAATATATAAAAATATAAGCTTATACCAACAAAAATGAAGTTGAGTAGAGGAATGGAAATGTATATTTCACTTCAAAATGGATAAGTTAGTGATAATACCGATAAAAATAGGTTGATCACTGAAGACTTAAAGTTTGATAAATAAATATTGATAAGTAAATAATAATATTTGGCAATGCACTAATGTTTTACACAAGGTACATAAGAATCGATTCAAACTGAGATTCGAAGATCAACTTATTAAGAAATAAGGACATATATGAGAACAGTTTGAGTTTGGATATATTGCTAGAAACAGAAAACATGTATATTCTGAAAACAGTGCTGAGCACCTAGTCTCACACCTCACACCTACGCCAACGCCTGGTGTGGCAGGCGGGCACGCAGGACGTCACTACGGGCACAGAGATCAGTACACATGGTGGGCATATGTTTGGCCAGCCAACAAAACACCTCGACGAAAACATCTAATGGAAGATGCTGGAACAGGGACTGGCAATGGGATTGGTAATGGGATTGGACGGGGTCTGTGGAATGGAAGTGATCATTTTGCATGCTGCGCCCGCATGGCGCTAAATGCTAGCCATTTGGTACTGGGCAAAGGCTGGAAATTGTTTTGGTTGTTTTTACTATCGATTGTATTGAGAGATTGCAGATAGTCTTAATGGCAAGAACTTGTGGCTGGGAGAGCCCGCAGCAAGCCTTGGCACATGTCAATGTCAAACATTGAACCGCATTCGAACCGAACGATGCGCATTAAAGGAATTTCGCCGACTTGCTGGCACCTTTCGATGTGCCTTGCATTAGAATTGTGTTTGCATTTATCCGCATTTCGTATGCTCGAGAGTCGGCGCCAAATATCTCATGCATATATGACACACATTTCGTATAGCTTCAGAGATCTGTGTTCTGAGATCTGGGTGATCTGCAGGCGGAATGCATTGATTACGCGAGTATTCGAGTATTGTATTTTGGCTTTTAGAATAACTTAGGTGCTTAGCGCATAAATTAACCGACTCCTCCCCAAACAGTCGGTCAGTGGAAGTTCAAGGTGTTCTCGCCTGATCCGATCTCTCTTATGCTATTCGCTATTGCGACTACTGTACACAGCGGCCCATCACGATGGGGTGGCCCTGAAATAGCGCCCGGTGCAATGCACTCCATCAACGACATCGCTAGGTTTGGTTTTCCCCAGGGAATTGGTGCGGTGGGTGATGCTGGTACTCGTATTGCAATAGTTTTGAGGCGCAATGACTTTTTCTGACAAAATACTCGTCCGCATGTCGATTTTCGATTTACATATCGCATCGATAATTGTTTCTCAATTTTCGGCTACCGCTTCATATGCATGCAATGTGCGATCCCAAAGCTAATTTGCGTTTTTGGCTGATGAAACCGATGAAATCAAATCGTCTCTCTCTTTCTTCTCACGCCACTCCGATATCGGACTGCAGCGTGTCGCGCTTGCTCGACCTTAGCCCAATATTAAGAACCATCATTTGCGGGCCAGTTCCATTGAACTCATCAATATAACATTATTTTTACTCGATATCAAGAGCATGTAAATATATATCTCGTAGTCGCCTCAGGTGTGATAAAATGAAAAGACAAATTTCTTGGAAATGCAGAGCTGTCTGCCCAGCTTCCTCAGACAATGAGAGTGAGTCTCTCTCAAGTTGGAGTAGGTTCAAAAATACGTAAGTAATGGAAAGTAAAATGAAAGTTAAACGTTTAGTTAACATTTGTTATCCTTTCACAAGATAAAATTGTTCTTTTACGTAATGGCAACAGCTGAATTGCTGTCGCCATGTCCTTCCGTCGGCTTCTACGTTAACTTTTAAGCAAAGACTTTTCTTATATACCATTTCAAGTAACTAAGTTACTAAATAGTAGGCTTCAAATATTCCTTATTTGAAAATACTGTTCAAAGGGGGAAACGTCTCTGGCGCGCAAACAGCAATTATTTTACATGCTTTCTAACAGGTGTAAGTTGTACTTGAGAGTGGAAAGAATATGTTCGGCAATTAGTTGTGTCTGATGTGTTCTATCGCCCAGTAGCTCCATTGAATTCAATTTGAAAGACATAGTTGAATAACCGATTTCAATCAAAGTTGAAAGTCGCAATTTATCTTGCCTGTTGCACTTTCCTAAATATATTTCATGAAGACAATCCGCTGATGCCTTCCCATTGCTCATCACGCAGACGTTGTCTCCAGTCACAATGGAGTCTACAATCTATAGTCGCGCCATGAACCTGATACTGTATACACACTGTCGACTGTCTGCCAGTGAGCGCAAATCCGTTACAAACTCGTGAACCGGCTGCCATGAGACGCAGCTCCTGCACCGGGAGAGTTGGAGAAAAGTTCGTGACATGGCATCAACAGTTTGTCATTAAACATTTCGACAATAATTTGTGCTTTGTGCTCGTATTTATATGCACACTTAAATGTATTTTTTATTCGCATTTTCTACGCTGACTTCCCGAATTGTAACCGTAGACAGTGGCTGGGTCCGAGCCAGAGCCGAGGAGTCAGTTGAAATTGTTATGGCAGGTAATTTACATAAAGATAAGTGGAATACGAAGAGCCCGAGCACTACTTACAATTCTGATTAGCCAGCGACCTGTCTATTGTAGTGCGAGCAATGGAAAAACTCGCCACGAAATGCGCCTTTTGTTATTGTAAATACACTCTCTGACTTTTGGGCTTTTGTCTGTCATAGTTTTTGTGGAGCTGGGAGCTGCAGCCCAGACTTCCTAAAGGTATTAAAAATATAAAAAAAATACAAATAAATAAAATAAAATAAGTGGTATACAAATTGAATATTTAGCTACTTGTTGCTGCGTCAATTGTCATGGAAATCAGTTTAGTTCAGGTTGCGTATACGACGTGTGTGCCCATAACATGTGTGAACTCTTGACAGCTCCCCCTTCCACTCATGCCCAGTTCGCACTACGGCTCTAGTCCAAGAGACAATGGAGGCGGCTGCTGATCTGTGGCCAGTGGCAGACAGCCAGGCAGGCTGGCAGTCGGGCCCTGACCCGCTTAGTTAGCGTTATCTGCATCGTTCAGAGTCTGCGCCAATAAAACAAATTAAAGTCAACAATTGACGGCAGTTAGGACCTGAAGCTACTCGCCTTGAATGCCGCCTGCCTCTTGCCAGCTACGCCAAGCTGAACCAACTCTCGGCTGATCGTCGTCTGTTCAATTGGGTCTCACTTTTGGGGGCCTCCGATATTCGTATTGCCATGCAATGGGTCGACTGTGCCTGTGCCAGCATCGTCTTATCAGCGACCCCATCGATTCGACTGTGGGGCGTTGGGTTGCGGGTAGTGGGGGCGTCGCATTTGGCAATAATATTTTTTGTTGCGGCAATTGTTTGGCTTGCGCTTGAAAATTCGCATTTGCATTCGCGTTTTGCTGCCTGACAGTGAATAATAATTTGCCATTTGAGTTCGTTTTGCATTCGTCCGTTTAATTCGCTTTAATGACTTTGAAAAGCGCAAATCAAAACGCTTCAAGCCCTTCAAGTCGCACACAAATTTCTGACGAAAATCTACAACAATAAAAATAACTAACAAGCAGCTGTGTTTTTCAACAAATTGCAGTGATTCAAGTACTTAAAGATAGTTAAAAGTCGGTAAAGTTGTTAGGGAAAACATTTTAGGATATGTCACAGATAAGTCTGATATGATTTATAATAGGGAAATTATTTACGATATATTATTATTTATTTTTTTTTGTAAATTATAAATAACAATATCAACAACTTAACTTTTGAGTAAAGTTAACAAATTAAACTAATATTAACAGCTATTACATGAAGTGAAAACAATTAAAGGCACTTGACAAATCTAAAGTGGTCACTCAATGCCGCCTACTGCAACTGATAGCGCGTAGTTGACTCAGCTGTCAATATTTATCAACAAACACACACACACACACACACACACACACACACACACACACACACACACACACACACACATGCACACATACACGCCGGCACGCGTCTCTTACGTCAGTTGTACGCATTCTTATCAAAAATGTATAAAGAAATTTCTATCGATCGACTTTAGTGTGTACCCACAAGAGCGGGTGGCACCTCCGTCAGCCTGCCGCAACCCTTCACCCCCGCTGCTCATATAACTGGGATGCGGGAGCGTGTGTATGTGTGCGAGGCATCTGGGATACGCAGGCATCCAGCTACACACGCTTTATGTTTGCCTGAAACTTTTGGCATTCTTATCATTTCCCAAGAGAGGCGTGTGAAAATCGATGCCAGTGGAAAAAGCAACAAACGTGACGTGGGCTTCAACGTCAGAGGAGCATGCCAATGCTGGAGCAGCACCAGGCGGGTGGCGGATGGCAGGAGGCGGGAGGCGGCGCAACAGTTGTGCTTAGAAAATTCTGATAAAGAGCAGGGCAACAATTTAAAAATGGTAGCCTTTGAGTGCAGAGCGCTGACAAAAGGGAGAGGGAGAGCAGCTGAAAAGCATCTAGGCGGAATTCCCGGAGCTGCTGCCTGCTCTGCTCTGCGCCTCTGTTTGCCTCTCAACGCGAACCGCAAGTTTGTCGCTCCGCTGTGTGCGTGAACTGTGGGCGTGCTGCTGCGCAGAGTGGGGAAGCTGCACCACAAAACACCACCCACAGCCGCTTGCTCTCTGCTGCTGAAATCTCTGCCCGGCTTAGTACGCGTGACGGTGCGCGGCGCTTTGGTTGCCTGTTCGCCTAAAATGCGTGTCGCTGTGATAATGTGTGACCAGAGCTCGTTGTGTGCGAGTGTGTGCTCGCGAGTGTGCGTGTATGTATGTGTTGTGCTGTGACTAACATCCCCAGCATTCAGCACACACACACACACACACACACACACTAGCGCAATGGCTGCTGCTATTGCCGCTGCGCGCCCAATACATTTGAGAAGTAAAATCTACGCCATGTCGCGCACTTGAGCCAATCTCTCTCAATGTGCGCACATTTCACATACACAGTGTATATACATTTATATCTCTCTATAGATATATTAAATCCCCAAAACTTGCTTTGAGGCAAAAACAACAAACTATGGAAAATGGGATTATCCAGAAGTAGCAGCAGCCGCGGCAAGAGGAGCAGAGGCGGCGGAGGATTGGCTCAAGTGAGCCCAACTCCGCAAAATCCACCACTCAATAGGACGAAGCACGAGTCACGCGAGTCCTGTGGCTGCTGCTCTCCCTCTCTCTCTATCTGTCGCTGACGGCGACGCCGCGTCGCACGCACACAACGAAAAATGTTGAATTTTGGCGCCTTCGTCAACCAGGCGAACAGCAAAAGCAGAACGCGAGACTACGTTTCAGCTGTTGCCATGACAGCAGCAGCAGCAGCACACCCCTTCTCTCTCTCTCTCTCTCTGGTTTTCTCTCGTACATTCTCTCTCTACCCTTATGTCATGTGCTCTCTGTGTGTATCCATTAACCGGCCTGCGTCCTTGCCATAACTTGCCACGTTTTTGGCTCAAGGACTTCGCAGCCGTTGCTCGTGCCAAATTTGTAACTGGCACAACTGGCGCATATCCTGACCTTGTTTCCCAGATTCTCCTGCTCGCTCTCTCCCTGTGCCAGGCATTTCTCTTTCTGTATCCTGTACGTTTTTGTTTTTGCTCAGTTGCAAATTTTTTTTGTTGTTGCCACGCTTTGGAATGTTGCCACCACATGTGTCACTTGCGGCTCATTTCTGTTCGCCTGTGCCACAGGATGCTTTTTGCGTTTGATTTCAGGGACAAATATAATGATTGATAGAAACGGTTGCTATGGCAAAAATGTGAACAGCATTCTGAGAGAAAGAGACAGAGGGAAAGAGAGAGAAAGAAATGTGAGAGTGTGTGGAATGCAACAGCTGAGCAGCATTCGTAGGATGAGGGGGGAGTGAAAGAGACAGAGGATTAAAAAATGAGGCTAAAAACTGGGAGCATGGCTCAAACAGCTGACTTATGAAAACAAGAAGGATTCGCTCTCGATACGGAATACGAAGGAAAAGAATTGCAGTTATCAAAGAAGCAAGAGGTACATGCATAGAGATTCAACATTTAATCCCAGGCTAGTTTATGGACTTAACATTATTTTATCTATTAAATAAAATTAATAAATTATTTAATGCAGTCTTCCAATGCGCCCAGAACTTAAGCTTTGCAATTTATTCCTTTGCTTGATTCATACAAATATCTTTCTATAAAAACCCAACAAAATAAGTATTGCGAGTTCAAAAATTAACTTAAGTCCCATTAACATTTGGACAACCGTTGAGTGCATCCATCCAAGCCTGAGCAAAAGCCGTGAAAAAATGCCAGATATTACGTGGAAAACAAACGAAAAAATCCATTACATAAAAATATAATGTTTGGCCATTAGGAAGCATGCCCCTGCCCAACGCTGCCCCGCTGCCCCTTTAACCGGATGGCTACCACGCTCATTGATGGCATTCCATTAAAAAATATGAAATTAGACTTTAAATTTGGCAAAGACAAAGGCAAAGGTCAAAGGTGCAGCCAGCCACTGGCCAAGCAGCCGGCCAGTTGGTGGAACAAGCGATCTCCCCCTTAGCCCCGCCTGGTTGCCACCAGCCTGGCCGCCTGCCTGCCTCGCTGCCTGGGTGCCACAAGCAGCCGCCAACATGTGGCCAACAAAAACGGGCTTTTGCTTTTGCTGTTGTTGTTGGGTGGGTGGGCGCATTGGTCCACTCCTCGCTCCAGACGATTGCTGCACGTTTTGCTCATTTTACTAACGTGATAATAAAGTGCAAATAATATGCCTCAGTTGCAGTTGCAGTTGCAGCCAAAGACAATTGTTGCACCAACTTGGCCGCTGATCAGCGCGCTGCGATAGCTACACGGCTGTTGCAAGCTTTCCGCAATCGATGCAACCGAACAGCAACAAAAGCAGGGAATTATCGCTGATGGAAATGCACCTGACGCTTGATTTGTTGCTGTTGTTGCAGTTGTTGCAATTGTTGCCGCTGTTGCTGGCATTTGCACGACTTTTCGGACCACTCTGCAACTGTAGCTGGGGCGTTGGTTCGCCGTTCTAACGCACTTGGCCCCAACTCACACACACACACACACACACACACTTGTACACAATTCCATTTGGGGCCAGGCCAACTCTCTGTGGCCGCTGGCATTTGAGCGATCCGCGCGGCAAACACAATTCGCAGCCTCGTTATGTGCCAATTACTTGGCAAACAATTTTTACCTTTAGCCCCAAGTTCAAATTTTAAAATCAAAAGCAGCAGCGAGGCAAGTGGAGGCGGCGGCAGCAAACCTGGTCCGGGTAATTGGTCTGCCTGGGCAGGTTTTCCCATGGGTAACCTGTTGCGACCGACTTCCACTTGAGCCCCAGAGCCTCAACAACGGTAATCACTCACTCAAACAGCAGATGCTCTATCTCACTCCCTCCCTCTATCATTCTCTCTCTCTCTCTATTTAGCTGCATCTCTGTTACTCTGTGCCATCTTGGCAAGGTGTTAGAGCTTTGCCACAGCATTCGCATAGGTACACGAACTTCAAATCAAAGCCAAGTTAAGTGCTAGTTGCGGCTGTCTTTTTGCGATTACCAAACGCCTCACCAACCCATCCCTGTTCTCCCTTCTCCTATACAAAGTGTTAGCTGTCCGAAAACTATAAAAGGGCTCCAGACTTGCAGATTTGCATTTGGCGTTTTTGGTATGCGACCAAATTATAGAGAGAACCGCCAACTAACCAAGGCTCTGGCCTGGGCCACATGAATGCGCGGTCATAGATCGCTGGGGCTTCATTCAGCTTGGCAGCCGTATAGCCTTGGCAGCAGCTTCCATAGGTCAACCTGATTGCTCCAGTCGGTCGCTGGATCTGCTGCAGCGGGGGTCGCCCGATCAAAGCCACAGACAACTTAATTGACCTTCTGCCGCTGTGCAACATGTGGAATGTGATTTATGCCCCAGACTACGAGTTGATCGTAACGCGAAACATGTCTGCTTTATGCGGAATATCGCGCTTGATTAGACGTCAAATAATTGAATTTAAGTTAAGAAATTGATCAGCTCTTGGGCAGATCAGCAAAGAGAGCTCAATGTGGGTTATCTCCATCTGCTAGGATTCTATATCAGTTTTTAAAGATTTTATCGTTTTTTAAAACCACGCAACCTTTACTAATTTTTGGCGTAGTCAATGATACTTATTCATATTAAGTATACATTTTTTATTTAGATTATAATAACCTATATTTGATGGACCCAAAATCGATCAACTCTCATTAAAAGCCGAATTGAGCATCGCCAAGAAAACTACAACATAATTAATAAAATTCTCTTGGTTCATTTTGGATTTGAACTGAAATGCGATCCCATTCATGGGTAGAGCTCGTTTTACGATTTCATAGAATCAAAGACCAACTGCCCCCATAGTACAACATGGAGGCAAGGAGCGCATTTGGTGGCAAATCAATGTTGCAGATGCAGCTATTCGAGTGGAGTCGACTCTGGACTGTGGACTGTCAGATGGCTGCCGCCCACAAATTAGCTGGCCAATAAAATTGGCAATTAGCTAAACATTTGTACGCACTGCGAATGCTTTGTTGTTGTTGCTGTTGTTGTTGTTGCTGATGTTGCTGATGTTGCTGATGTTGCAGTTGCAGTTGCTGTTGATGGCCAAAACGTGAGCGAGGCGTGAGCCATAAATACGATTGCAAATGGCAGCAATTAACGCCGCGTTTGCGTCCGAATGCGAACCCGAACCCGAAACCGATCTATGGGGAGAAATACATTTAGTCCAGCTCCTTAAGCCCCCTTCCCCCTCCCGCCGCTATACAGATTCGCAGTTCAGCGGCCGTTTTCATTAACATAAAAAGCCAATTTCAATAACATTTTTCCCAACTGCAACATGAGGCGCAACAGCAGCAACAACAGCAGCCAGCAATATGTTGCTGGCAACACAGCAACAGTTGCAACAAATTTGTTGATGCCCCTCGACTGCTGCTGCTGTTGTTGTTGTTGCTGCTGCTGTTGTTGGGCTTTTAGCTAGAATATCGTTTATTGAAACATTAATTGCCCTTGTGAAAATCACTTTCGAATAGTTCAACAACTTTTCTGGCGGCAGCTGCCTGCTGCTGCTGCTGCTTCTGTTGTTGTTGTTGTTGTTGTTGGTGTCCACATTTGCATTTTCTCCCGCCCGTGTTGCTGAGACACTTGTTTAACTTTTTTGCTGTTGCTCTCCGTTGGGGTCGTCGCCCATTGCTCAGTTTGCTTCCTTTTGCCACTTCGATAATTGAAATTTGATGTTTTTGCGCCTAGCTGTGGGTGCATGTGTGTGTAATTTGTGAGCTTTAGCATTTGTTTAGTTAGTATCGAAATGTATAACTGATCATTTATGTAATCAACAAAACTATGAATAATATGAATAATAATTGTTTGAATAACAAACAATATCAATATGTAATACATGAGAATCAACATTTATAACCAACTTCCGAAATAGATATGTCTACCACTTTCATATTCCCATTGTCTGGGATTTAATATTTGTCGGAAGTGCTCGACTAGGAAATACCTTAAGGCCAGAGCTGAGCTGCCCTTACAAGCATTCATTCAGGACATAAAAAAGTCAAATGTGGCAAAATAAGACTGAGAAGCTATTTTCAAAAAAATGCACGGAATCTAAAGTTTTTTGACAGAAATCTCTCGGACGAGTCCTTGTCCGTGATGACCCAACCAGACTTGGCGAAACATTATCTAAGCCAACTGAGTTGTCATAATAATGTACATATGTAATTTTAATCGAATACAATCAACAATAAGAAAGAGGTTAAAATATCGCTGATATTTAATCTTTTTGGACAGTAGAAGGAGCTACATTTAATGCTTTATTTCTCTAGTTCCTATAGTCTCTGAGATGGACGTGTTCATACATAGTTTAAATGAAATTATATTCTATATGGAACGTGAGCATAAGAAGACGTTTCGATACAATTTAAAGAGTTGGATGCATAGTCAACATTAATGGGCTGGGCTAGAGTTGAAGGGAATGATCCGTAATTGTTTATGCAGTCACTGGCTCGTTCCAGTTCACAGCTCAATCACATGTTGTACAGCAGTTGTAACACCTACAGTGGAACTGACTTCAGATACACAAAACGATTGACAGCCAAAACTGTCAACGCATTTGAAAATCAGTTGACTGAGTGCCAGGCCACGCCCCGCTGTTAGAGGTTGTTATTGTTGTTGTTGTTGCTGTTGTTGCTGTTGTTGCTGTTGTTGTCGCCGCCGGTGGCAATGGCGACCGACACTTGGCCCCCAGCCACAAGTCGCATAATGAAAATGTCAACTACGCTGCCTGCCTGGCGCAAAGTCCACTTGGAGAGCCAGGCGAGCCAGGCAGGCAAATAAATAAAATAGACAATCTGGCTGGCACCGACGTATGCATACCCTGCCAAAATTGTCACCTCATCAAATTAGAACGAAAAACATTCTTTGAGCACAAACTTAATATATAAACTATTTAAATTTATAATAATTATGATATTTATATTAGGTTTAATTATAGGAATTGAACATTTTTTTCTATGAACCCAGACTTAAGTTCAAATCAAGGTTCACCACATACTTTATACTTATTTATCAACAATTGAATGTTGCATAAATTAAATCTATTCTACTCATATTTTTATTCATCAGCATTTTCTTTTTTAAATAAAATAAGGTTCGATTGTTGCTCTGCTTCGGTTTGAGGTTTGGTTCGTAGTACTTTCGCGCTTTAAGCTTGAACCGTCACGAGAGACCTTAAGGAGTTACCAGCTGGACGGAAAGAAGTATATGGCCCAAAGCTAGAGTATAGATAAAAGAGACAGAAGTTCAGTGCGCCGTTGCAGCAACTGTAACGCAAATATCACGCGTGATTCATCGGCGACAACAACAGCAACAACAGCAACAACAATGGCTGCAGAAAACACCCACACACGCACACACATATGCAAATGTTGCTGCTGTTTTGTTGTTGTTGTTGCTGCTGCTGCCGTTAGCTGTTGCTGTTGCCGTTAGACGAGGCTCATTTCAGCGCGTTTTTATGCTTGTTAGAGCAACGCCCGCGTCGGTTTCAAATTGGGTGGGGACTGCGCTGGGCGAGAGAGAGAGAGAGAGACAGAGAGAGAGAGAGAGAGAGAGGTAGAGGGCGGAGAGCGGCGTGTCGGAAAACTGTAGGTCTGCACTTTTCTTATTTATTAAGCGCACAAAGTCGTAATTATGCAAAGCGACAAGAGTTTATGGGCCAGCAATTGTTGCTGCTGCTGCTCACTGATGAGTTGCTGTTGTTGTTGTTGCTGTTGTTGTTGTTGTTGTTGCTGCTGTTGTTGTTGCGACACACTGCGACACTTTTAATGCCTGTGTCGCTTACACAATTCTTGAAGTTTAATTGCCAAAATGAAAAACCAACAATACAAGCCGAAACAAAACAAATCGAATGTACTTGAACCGTGGGCAATCGATGTAATCGATATCGAAAAGTGCAAAAATGAAAGAAAAAACAAAAAAAAGAATTGCAACGACAACAACACAAATTTTGGCATTCAATTCGTTGACAATAAGAGTCGCGAATAAGTCGCTGATTTTGTCGTTTGGTGTCTGCGATAAGCCAGATTCAGAATCTTTGCCAGCTATTGGCCAACTCTCGGCTCGTGTTGCCCTCAATTCAAGGGTACATCAGCTTTGCGAAGTAATTTGCAATCAGCCTATATGGATTTGCCAATTTCACCCAAGTGGAAAAAGTGTGAAACAAGCTGAATGCTCTTCAATATAATTGATATTTGTAAATAAATCGGAGGTTGATCGAATCGATCGAATCGAAGTTTCCTACAATTATTTCCACCAATATTCCACTGTCGAGAGTGGAATGTCAGGCAATCAGTCAGTCAGTCAGTCAGGTTAAACAGTTATACGTATATATAGATTAGGATAGAGTATGCCAGCTGCGGCTGGGGCTTTATTGTTCCTCTAGCTTTTTAGGGTGCCGCCGTCGCTGCCACGCTCTGCAAGCCAACGTGACCCGCTTTCTGGGCCCACAGCAAAGGGCTAGGGCTGACAGTAGCAGCAGCAGCAGCAGCAGAGGCCAGCAGCAGTGTCAGAGGCAGAGGGTTAGCGGGGCAGCGGAGATGGCGACGACGACAATTTGGCAATCATTTGCATATCGATGTAATGATCATTGGGTCTCAAGAGGGAACGTGTTGGCATTTTGCATAGGCTGCCGCTGCCGCTGCCTACATAATAAGCGCAGATTGTTAGATTTATCGCGCGGCGAAGAGATATTTCAGCTTAATTACAATTGAATTGCACGTGGAATCGCTTGTTGATTGTTTTTACCGTCTTTCGTTGACGTATTCTCTGGGCTTTGTTGTTGTTGTTGCTGTTGCGATTGCTGTTGTTGTTCTTATTTTCGTCATCTTGTTTACTTTAACAAATTCGACGCATAATTTTCCCAAGCGAATGTTGAGTTCAATGTTTTTGTGTTTTCCAAATGTATTTTGTCTACAAAATCCTTGAAGTAAGTCAATAGTCTCTGATTGCCATATACCCATTCTCCCCCTGCACACCCCGAGCTCCAACTCATTTACAAATTGTTCAAATTCTTCCGCAAAATAAACAAAAAAAAAAAAAAAAAATTAAGAAAAATGGAAAAAAGTTTCGTTTTCTTTTGCTTGAATTTACCGATCCGTCAGACGCGTCTTATTATTCCTACAGGCTATAGGCCTATTGCCAAAGTCAACGCACTTTGCGGGGGCCTCATGAATTTTACTACAATTGCCGCTTTACGCACTTTTTCGAGCTGCTGGCGCTACGTATTGAACGTAGAATCAATATTCGATTCGATTCATTAACGTTTGCTGATTCATACGCAAATTTATTCGAGTGCCGACTAATATAATGCTGTGCGGCTGCAAACTATTGATAAGTATTTTTTTTTTTCTTAAAAAAATGATTCTATCAGTAATTTTGATGTACGTCCTAAAAATATGTGATAAAAAAAAAAGATTTTCAAAATTTCAGAAAATTGATCTGATGTTGCATAAGCATCTTGCTAGTGCACTGCTTGTCTCAATACTGCTTCCTGTACTGCATTGAGCAGCCCAACTTCTTGTTGGCCTGCTTGCTTTAATGTTGCCAAACTAAAGTTAGCGCGTTGCCAACTACATAGTTGCTCTCGAAATTTCAGTTCCCGTTCACCCAGTTCGGTTCCAGCAAAATAGCAGAGTCAGTTTCTGATATTCGAACAAAACAGATCGCTTTAAAAATTGTAAGTTAGCTGAAATGAAAGTTAATTATAATGTACACATTGAGTAGGCTGCCCGTGTTCGATAGCCAACAGCCGCTTGCAATAGGGCAGCACGAAAATTCGATATCAGCTGTGCGAAACTCACCACACGCCCTATCATATCTCACAGGGTGTCGCCTATTCGCTTCTTAATACAAATACTCAGTCTCCATTTAATACTTTTTGTTGGAACGCGCTGGCGGACGGTTTGGAGCCATCCGAGTTCGCTGTGTCGGTGTAAAAAGAAATTGCCATTTAAATTCGCATATTAGCAGCAATGGGCAACGTGGACGACGACAGCGCCACCTTCGAGCAGAGCTATGACTGCGCCAATAACCGCAATGAAAAGGTCTCCACTCCAATAAGCAATGGACACATTCCAAGTCACGCGTTTGTACAGCAGAAGGTGGAGGGGCAGCTCAGCGAGCCGGAGCTGGTCGAGGAGGAGCAGAACGAGGAGCAGTTGCTGCTGAACAAACACCTCAAGTTCTCGGCACCGGCCTACACCGAAATCCGCACGCGTTCCGGAGGCCTTAAATTCAAGGTGAGCTGAGAGTGAAAGAAAGAAAAAAAAAACCACAACTAACAGAAAGGCGAGGCAATTTCGAATATGTTTTTGCTTTTGCCTCTGTTTCTGCTTCTTGTTCTACTCGTGCCGGCGCTTCATTGATTTTGTGTGTGTGTGTGTGCGTGTGTGTATAAGAGTAAACGTATGAATAAGCGGGCGCGCGTGTGAAGAGAACGGCGCGCCAAAAAAGAGTAAAACATGTGTGCATTTGTTAGGCCAAGAGAAGGGTGGAGATGGCTGCAAGAAGCGCCTTTTTGCATTGGCGTCATTTCTGGGTCAGCTGCCAGCTGTTGCCCCCGTTTACTCGCTCTCCCCTCCCTCTCTCTCTCTCACTCTCTCTTTCTCGCCCGCTCTCTTCGGGTCGTTTGTTTTGGGCAGCTGAAACGCCGATTCTTTGCATCTATTTCTGGCTGCCCCAGCAACTGGAGCATGTGTCCTGGCGTGTGTCCAGCAGTTGGCCACTTTGCGACCTTTGACATGCTCGTGTATGGCCACTGCGCCCAACTTGGCTCGTTCCGCCCATGGGCTGTGGCTATCGCCATTCCGCATGCTTATCAGCTAACACTCGTAGAGCACACAAGAATTTTACGTAAAGCTTTCGAAAAAAATGCGCTGACGGCTGCCATTGGGCGTTGTGGGGGTGATTCATGTGCCGTCTGATGTTTTATTTTTTTTTTTTTTTTGGGCCCGGAATCTGTTAAATTTGGCTGATTAGGTTTTAAGTTTTCATTTCGACCATATAGAAGAAGAGCGCGACTTGCAAGTGACGCATTGTCGGGCCTTACCCGGAAAACAAGACATATTTAGTATTTCCTGACTTTGAACTATAAATCTATATCAAATAAATGCAAATCCAGCTAGCTGCTTTAATCATTTAGTATGTACTAAATGCATCAAGAACCCTCTACGCCTTTATTCAGAATCAAATTCCTAACCACATCGGAGTTGCAAGCGGCGCTACGTGTCCGGACTTCAGCGGAATTTCAATCAATTTTAGCTGGGCATAAAATTTAAACGGAAAGCTCTGCAAGCGGGCAGCTCCCTCAGTCGGATGTGGCTAAGTTTTGTTTCCCCATTTTCGATTGACCGTATTCTTCCTAGACCAAACATACTTTCTTATGGAAGTGTTCCTAACGACTACAACAATCGACAATATATTCTTGAAACCAATTTATTTACAACTCATTTTTAGACAATATGTAAATAGGTAATTCAGGAATATTGAGTTTCCAGTAAAAGCTACTACTATACTATTATATTATACTTATTTTGTAGGAAGCTGAATTTATTTGATTTATCTACCCGGGACAGGGAATGCGTATATTCTCATAGTCTCTTTTCTACAGATTGAGTAAAGATTTACACAAATTAAAGGAAAGTAATTCCCACATCTGATTATAGAAGCAAAGACTATTCTGTTGCCGAGAAACACTTGCCTTAAGTTTAGGGTATTCTTTCAGTTTTTATCCCAGTCTATGAAATATTATAATAGTTTATATGAACTTGAGTTGTATCCGATTGCCTGCAAGAATTGCAACTTAATATAATTAGTTGCTACACTCCAATTTTCTGCAATTGAATTCAATAATACACTCAAATTGCTCAGTTTCTGAGTTCAGCCGAACTTAAAACTAATAAGTGGAATAATAATCTAGTTAAAAAATAAAGATATAGTTCACGTTACAATCTGGCCCCGTGCCTGGCTGGGCTGTGTATTTTTTTATCAGATGGTTCCGATTTTCAACATTTACCACCCGTTCAATGCGAAAAGCATTCATTATCTATGTTAGTTCGTTGTATTTGAGCTTTACAAGCGCTATTTTCTATGTGATTATTTATTTATTTAGCTGGGCTTCAGTTTAGTCTATTGCACAACTGAAGTGCATACGAGAACTACTTATATTATAGAGTATATAACTAATTTAGGTACGCTTTTTGGAAATTGCAATTGCGTGTGTTATTTCGCATAAGAAACAAATTTTGCAAACCAGCCAAATGATAATAAACACGACATATTCTCGCCGTCGCCATGTTATTGTTATACAATTGAGTTATGGCTAGTTATATCAATTTATATGCACACATATACACTTTATATAGAAGCTATTATAAAGCTAACCATAACAAAATCCGAGCAGCGGCTTGTTTAATCAGCTCCTTTCCACAGCTGCCAGCCGGGCAACACACGGCTGTTCCCAAGGGCCTTCGAATATCGACATCAGATCGTATCCATTTATTCTCTTCAAATTGGTATACCCTGATAAATGTGCACATGCAGTAGCTGGCATCTCTGAAAGCTCCTGTACCCGGATACCCGAAATGTCCGTTTATACGAATAATTGAATTATATAGACTCTTCTAGGACTCTGCAAAGCGAAGTAAATCAAGAGTGCATTAACCAAAATGTGGGCATAGGGTAAACGAATGCCTGTGACTGGGCACAGGGCATCTGCAAGTCGGACACTTGTGAGCAGGGCAGCTCTGGTTCGTTGTAAAATAACTTCACGCACTGCTCAAACTGTGTGCCATGTTGTGCAATGCTCTACATAGTTATGCCCATATATACATACTTTTATGTATATACAACCTGCATATAGATATATGAAGAGTGTTTTTATGGCTTCCATATAGTTTGTGGTCAGGGCAGAGCCCTCTAAATGACATCGCTGCACGGTGTGAGCGAGCGAGAGGCCGAGCTGAACGCAGTTTTTGTATTCTGGTAGTTAAATGTTAATTGGCTGATTGACGACACAACAACAACAACAACAACTAAAATATATATCAGTCCGAGATGTACTAAATATGCGACTGATACTGTGAAATGATTTTTGAGCTGCAGGTCATGAGTTGATTGCTGAAAGGTCTCTCAAAAGCTTGCCAGCGATTCGCGGCGAATAGAGACCTCAAGTGTTATCTTTTTGGGCTCTCATCTATCGCGTGATATGAATAGCTTTTGATATTCTATTTATGCTCATCATCGAATTGCTCGTTATCTTCTGATTTTATTAGCCGGCCGGTAAATAGATATATACGAAATCTTATTTCGACAAACAGTGACGAATGCTATTTATAAAATTTAAAATTTATGTTTATGAAACAATCCAAATTCACAGAACTGGAATGTAATATTACAATGTAATATTTTATATATTCCTCCTATTCACTGACTTGATAGAACGCAGTAAATGCTGCAAATCCCTTAAATAACAGGATATCTTCTAGAGATAGCCTCAGGTACTATATTTGTGACATTTGTCAACAGCATCTAATATATATATAAAAATATATATATTTATCTGAAATGTAAACTTGCATTATTCGCTTAGGGACGCAAGTTGTACACCAAACATCAATTCAATTGAAAAACTCGCAGGTGAACAAAAATTGTGGTTAAAGCCTGTCGGAAATTGATATCGATTCCCGGATGGATCGAACAATTTATCAATATTATGACAATTAATCGTGTTTATTTTGAAAACCAACTTGTTGTTCGGGGAATAACAGTTGAGTATACAATTGGAAATTATTGGAAAAAAATCGGACACCATTTTCATCGACTGTGTGCTTTCGCTCGCCTCCGACAAATATTAGGAAAAAGGATCTTACAGAATACTACGTTTGAATTATTCAAAAGAGTGCGCTGCTTCTGGGAATCATGTGTAGAATACCAATTAAACGCCGGCCGTGGATTATGGAGTCTCTCGCACCTGTTCTTTGCTGGTTGCGATTACTTTGGCGCTGATAACGAGCTGTCAATTTGCATTGTGATAACAGGCATTCGGTTCTAATATAAATGTGTTCAGCCATCAATCATACGTAACTCCCATCTAATCTGTATCTAACGCCGCAGGGCACCAGCGAAGGCAGCTACCATCCGGCCAAGCAGCTGGAGGCCAATGGGCATGCGACAAAGTCCGGCAGTAAGTGCGAGAAGTTCAAGCCAAGTCAAGCGGACGGTGTCTTGTCGGCGGAGCAGGAACACTACCAGAAGACGTCCTTTGAGGATGTGCCGCTGCACACGGCCTGCCTGACCTATTTGGGCTTCTATCTGCTGATGATACTCGGCTACATAAACCAGCTGCTGTTCGTGCCCAAGGTGGCCACGGAGAAGGGGCGCGAGGGCTATGTGGCCCTCTACGATGCCTTTGAGAGCTTCTATTCGCGCTACGTGTACCGTCGTGTGCGCGACTGTTGGAATCGACCCATCTGCAGTGTGCCAGGCGACGAGCTGGTGCTGAAGGATCGCGTAACGGACGACTATGGCTGGAGCTTTAGATTTACAGGGACCGAGACACGTTGCCTGAATCTCGGCTCCTATAACTATCTCGGCTTTGCCGCCGCCACAGGAGCCTGCGCAGATGACTCGGAGCAGCGTGCTCGCCAGAAGGGTCTGGCCTATTGCAGCCCTCGCAGCGAGCTGGGCAACACGCAACTGCACATCGATCTGGAGCGACTGACAGCCCGTTACTGTGGCGTCGAGGATGCGATTGTCTTTGGCATGGGCTTTGCAACGAACGCACTGAACTTGCCCTCGCTACTGGGCCCCAACTGTCTGGTTGTGAGCGATGAGAAGAATCATGCCTCCATTATTCTGGGCCTGCGTCTGTCGGGAGCCACAACGCGCGTATTTAAGCACAACAGCATGCGGGATCTGGAGCGTGTGCTGCGCAATGGCGTCTGCTATGGCAATCCGAAAAACGGCGGCAAGCCCTGGAACAAGATCATGATCCTAGTCGAAGGCATCTTCAGCATGGAGGGCTCCCTAGTGCGCCTGCCCGAGATTATTGCCCTAAAGAAGAAGTACAAGGCGTATCTGTATCTGGATGAGGCCCACAGCATTGGCTCCATGGGTCCGACGGGACGTGGCGTTGTCGAGTACTTCGGTGCCGACCCCAAGGATGTGGACATTCTGATGGGCACCTTTACCAAAAGTTTCGGCAGCGCTGGTGGCTACATAGCAGGCTCCAAGGTGATCATAAATACGCAATAATTCCCTGGCATCGCATTTAATTCCCATTGCTTTCGCAGAAACTGATTGACTTCCTGCGCACAAACAGCCACGCCCATTGCTATGCCAGCTCCATCTCGCCGCCCATTGTACAGCAGATCTACACCTCGATGAGCATCATAATGGGCGAGGATGGCACCGATACCGGCCGCAACAAGGTACAGCAGCTGGCCAGAAACACGCGCTATTTCCGCAGGCGCTTGGCACAAATGGGCGTCATTACCTATGGCCATGAGGATTCGCCGGTGGTGCCCATGTTGGTCTATCTCTTCTCAAAGATTGGGTAAATGTGATTCTGCCTTGCCTGCCAACTTTGTTAATATTGTGCTCCTTCACTTAGTGCTGTCATACGCACGCTCACCACGCGTCATATTGCCGTAGTGGGCGCTGGCTTCCCGGCCACGCCTATCATGGAGGGTCGCATACGCTTCTGTTTGTCGGCTGCGCACACCAAGGAACAGCTTGACTATGCCCTCGACGTCATCGACGATGTGAGCGAGAACTTGGGTCTAAAGTATTCCCGCAAACCGCGCGATCCCAAGATCATTGAGTACTAGACTCTAAGCACACACATGCACCACACAACACACACATTTAGTACTTTAAGTAGAAAGTTGTCCTCAGTTATTGGAACCAGCCCAAGGCACAAACTGTATTCGGCACAGAACGAGTTTCAGCCGCCAGACTCGAGTCGTTGATATGGTGAAGCTATTTACAATGGACATGTTGTTGTGGCTTAACTTTTGACTAATCCCCAAGGGACTCTGCCTAAAACACTAAAAAGAAATCGATGAAACAGCACTACAACAACATGCATAGCTTTATTATGATGAAAATAATAATAATAATAACAATAATTAATAACTATTGTATATTTAGCATTTAACTCTTCATAGTTGTTATGGTATTTCGTAATATTTCCGATGTCTTCAGCTGCTGCACATATTTTCTTCTCTTTTAAGTAGTAAGGAAGTGAAAAATGTATTATGATCATCAAGTTTTTCAGTTATACAAATGCGTATACTCTATAAGCTAGCCAGATTCCGCAGCTGCTCCAACATCGCGCACCTCGCCTTAAAAGATTCAAAATGCCAAGCCAAACCAAATGGAAATATTCAAATGCAACCAGTTAACATAAAAACTTAAAAGGCGTGGCAGTTCCAGAAATATAAGCATTACTTCTATGTTTGTGTATATGTATTAAACATTTTATTTTTCTAATAATAATAAATATTATGAAAACTTCCAGCTTAACAACGTGATGTGATAAAAGCATTCAATTTCTGAAGGTGTTATGCGATTTTCTGCAAGTGCTTTTAGAATACGCAAAACACTCAGAATTGATTGAACTTTACAAAACCGTTGAAATAAATATGATAGTTCATTTTTTTAATTCATTAGTCTCCGTATTAAAAACATTTTTGTTAAATCACAGCTAGTCTTATATATTTGACAAGTAACCAAAGTTATCCCAAATTATTTTAGCCAAGAATCATTAGGTTTTTTCAATCAAAATGAAAATCAAATTTCAAAGCTGTTTTTATTGCATTAAAAATCCAATTCGGGTGCAAGCAGTGAACCGGAAAGCACCATGCAAAGCAGTTCATGAATATGTTGCAAGCAGTATACCCTAAAATGTGTATTGATGTATTGACAATAGTTTAAATAGATATGATGTTGTTTCTATACCCTGTAACTGAATATTTGATCTCAATAACGCTTTAAGTGTGAAATTAAGAAAAATACCCAAGACATACTTTAATAGCAGGCGCGAGCACGCTATTTCTTAATGTTTCCTCAGGTGTACGACTTAAATATTTTGTTAGCCTTATTCGACCAAACATAAATTAATAATCACACAAAATAGTTGGCTATGCTCTAAGGTTCCCAGCCAAAAAATGTTCTATCTGCACAATTTTCTGTTCATTTTTAGCTTGCGTTTCGGTTGCCGTCTTATAGGATTTATTGAGATTTGTCTGTATGGCTATGGATTCTATTATTTGGTTAACAAATATGGTAATATAAGACTTGTTCAATATCTTTAGATTATTTGTAAATTTTTTCACATTTCAGGCTTCTCGCAAATGCTGGAATCGATGATTATAATATCTCTGGGCACTTCCTGTCTGCTATCGATTCTGATGTTGATCTCTACGCTGCAGGACCACGTGAGCTAAAGCATTTAGATTGAATGTCTTGTTTATTCGAAATGTTAATTATTTCACTTAGGAATCATCCGGCATTATCTTCACTTATCTAATGTGGGGCATTTTCACAACAATTTTCTTGGCCGTATTCTACTTGATAACCTTCAAGTCGGGCCGAAAAATAAGTTTGGAAGTATTCTTGGGTCTACTATTGGGCACAACAAGTAAGTAGCGTTTGGTCATTTTCTGCTATGTTGCTTATTTCAACAGTTGCCAAGTGCTATTCCATGCTGGTGGTACTATCATTCCTCCATATGATGGTAAGTTCCGATAGTGAAGATTCCTCTTAAAGACGCCTCGGACATCAAAATAGAGATGGAATAGAAAACATTATTCATATGTGAAATGCCCAATGTCCACTCTTAGACAGCTGTTTTATTAAAGTGCATTTATATATTTTGTATCTATACAAATAACGCTCTCTTCCTGCACGATTGATGAACTGACCGATTCATGGTCAACGCAAAGTTCAAGGTGGTAGGGATAGAAAGCTTCTTCCAGATGGAACTAGTAATGGAAGCCCGTACTGAATATCGTATTGAAAGATCAAACTGGAAAATTTTGATTCTACAAGGAAATATCGAAAAATTTTAAAATTTTAAAAAATATTCACAACGCCATTTAAGAATGTAAGGTAGCAACAAAAATCTATTCTTTAATTATTTGTAAGCCTTGTTTTCATTTATTCCAATCAGTAGAGCTACAATATTTAAAACTATAGGCCAGAAAACCATTCCAGAAATGTGCGGCTAGAACTGGAAACAAGAGTGTCGAATGTCACTAATGTGTCAAGAACCAGCAAATATTTTCAGTAATCTGGTATAAATGGGAATAGCTTGCTTTTGCTATGGGTTCCAATCACTATGATCACCAAGGAGACATCTTCAATAACTTAATGACT
This sequence comes from Drosophila virilis, assembly GCF_030788295.1. Taxonomy (NCBI): domain Eukaryota; kingdom Metazoa; phylum Arthropoda; class Insecta; order Diptera; family Drosophilidae; genus Drosophila; species Drosophila virilis. Next base: position 10,956,767 of record NC_091546.1, on the reverse strand, counting down.
TCTGTATTTTCAGCCTGAGCAGGCTTTGCTAAGAAGAAATTTGTTTGTTTCGTTTCCTCAAGTTCAGACAGTGTATACAATCCCACAAAGAGATTATAACAAATGTATTGAAATTCACGAATAATACAAAAATTACAAAAAACTGAAGCATAGCCACTAAATACATAATTTTTAACTTTTTTAATTTCGGAATGATTCCCTTTTCGATTTTTGCTATCTACTGCCAAGAAACCGAAGTCTTTTCAAAACTTGCGACTTCTGTGTTTTTGTCTGTCGTCAGTTATTAGAAACAATCCTGACAATTTTTACTCAGTTGTTTTGATCAAGGCTATATATGTTACATATTTAATGACAAATTTATAGTGATTAAAGTAAGAGTAAAAGAAAGCAGTTGTACAAGCAGTAGTTATACAGATATTCTTATATATGCATTCTAAAACAGTTAACAAGCAGTGCAAGCCAAAAATGCCCGCGAATTTTCAAAATGAATGAATTGGTTGTCATGTTGGGGACTTATGCAACCTGCAACTCTTTTTTATTAAAACAAGAAATATTGTACTCATAATTTACAGAATCTACCATTTTCTTTGTCTGATTGGATATAATTTCATTGCCCCTTTTTTGTTGAGCTGTGAGTTTTACTACTGCACTTTTGATAAAATTGAACAAGCATTTGGAAATAATAGACATTGTACTGCAATCGATTGAAATTGGGCGGGGGAAGTTTAACAATTTTCTAATTAGCAGTAACTCAAGAACGTCTGGCACTCGACCATAATATCAGATAAATTCCGACTGTAATTGTCATAGATTTCAAGATACCAAAAAGGGCGACAATATTCCGAGTGTTGTTGCAAAGAAATTACTTTCAATTTTATTGCACATGCAATATTTATAGAGTTGTTGCCTGTGTGTGGCATTTACAATGCAGATGCGGGCAAAACACTTGATGAAATTTCAATGGCACGCCCCTTTTTGGGGGCTGGGTAGGGGTGACAAAAGACACAATCCGAAATAATTCGTTAAAAGTTCGTATTTTTAAAAATCGATTTTAAAGAAATTTTTGCAGTTTGTATATATATGCTTGTGTGCTTGTGTGCGATTCGGCTTTAGTCAAAATGGGAAAATGTACCTACATATGCATACGTATAGGGTATATGTAGGTATACAATATGGGCTGCTGGGCGCGGCCCTGTGCTGCTGCATTTCTGGTGTGAGTAATTGACTACGTGCGTATAAACTTTGTGCTGGCATTTTACCGAGCGTCGAGTGCCCAGCGAGTGCAACTGGCCTTGAGTGTGTGTGTGTGTGTGTGCGTGTCCGTGTGAGTGTGTGTGCTCTCATAAATATGCACTATGTTGGCCATTTGTCATGGCTTTTTGCTCAGCCCAAAGTAGCTCTGGCCTAGCCGCAACAAAACTGCTGCAACTCGTGATCAGCCAGAAGCGCAATTTAATAGAGATTGATAAGGATAAGCAGCAGCCAGGAGCTTCGAGACACGAAACTGTCCAAGCTACACGAGAAGCCGCTTAGTTCGCTTCATGGATATCCAATCCTAACATCACCTATAAGAACTTTGCATTCGATAGACAATCGCGAAGTTATTTTTAAAATTATAATTTCTATTAATATATTTCTTTTAATGCACAGGCGCATGTTTTAATATCAAGGGTAGTTATTTTATAAATAGGCATAATTAGAAGCCATTAACAAAATACTTTACTGTGCCAATAGATTCTGCTTAGGGTTCGTCTAAGAGCTATAAGGCGCCAGACCTGAGGCTTAGTTTACCTTCCATATAAATAGAGTAAATCTCTTACCAAACTAAATTTTAAATATACTTATATATACAAGACAAAGAGTATGCGGAAGCTTTCCAGGTGGGTTACTTACGTTAAGCAAAAGATGAGAAGCTTATAAATAAGACACAAAAGTGCTGGACCATGCCCATTTTGGTTACTGTTAACTTGGCTTAAGCTCGTTCGACTTCTCTTGATGCTCGATTGCAGTCGCTGGTTTTGGCTTTTGAGTGAGTTGTTGTTGTTTTTGTTGTTGTTGTTGTTGGTGGTGGTGCAACGTTGCGCGAAAAGCTCAGCAAATACAATTTTAATGTTTCCGTTTACCTGCGAGAAAATATGTATGCATGAGTTTTCTACTAGTTTTTCTTGCAACTTTTGCTTCTTGCCGCCGCACACATTCGAGTATTGGTTACGGAAAAACCTGCCACGGATTTCGTTTATGGCAGCAGGAAAAAAAAGAAACCAGAGGAAGTTGCATTTTGTGTCCATAATCTGATAAAATGTTGCAAAGTTCTTTTTTTCTTCTTTTTACCTTAACAATATTAAATAACGGCGAGGTAGAGAGAGAGAGAGAGAGTGAGAGAGAGTGAGCAAGGGAGAGAGGGGGGAAAGTCGGGAAATAGACAGAGTAAATCCGATTTGTGTACATTTTGAAGCATGCAAAAGCGCGTCAGCTGTGGATTGTGTGCATACTTTTGGCAGCCAGTGTGGCCAGCTATGGCAGCAATTTTGATGATGTTGCAACAACGACAGCGGCAACAGATACTAATTAAAGACATCAGCTTTGAGGATGGGGCATACATATTTGTATGCTTATACTCAGATACATTTCGGAGAGAAATTGGCAAAGACCACGCCCAGAAAACAATAATCATAAATGTGAACAAGTCGGCCACAAAACTTAATGATGCCAAGTAAAGGGCGCAGCATAGACAGGACATTAGTGTGGGTTTGTGTGCGTGTGCATGTGCGTATGCGTGTGCGTGTCCTTGGATGTGACAGGTGTTAAGGTGTCGCCTGTCGTTTGCCTCGGTTTGCCTCTGTATCTGTATCTGTATCTGTTTGTGGCATTAATTAGAAAACTGTGGTTGCCTTTTCTCAATGAAATATTTGGCAGCAAATTTAATTTGCGGTCATTTTGTTAGGGCTCAGCAGCAAGGACCAAGCTGCTGGCAACAAGGATTCGCAATTTAAATTTTGTTACTGAAAATAAAATCTCAACATTCTTTGATTAAATTCGCCTTGGCCCAGAGACGCAGCGACTTTGATGGATTGACGAGAGTATAAAGCACACACAACACTGAGGTGCAAAAGTGTGTGTACAGCGTTCTTTACTTACGAATATAGCCTTCCTCTCGCCAACTCCCTATCACCCTGAAATATCCATCACACACACAACAAAAGTCAAGCACATGGCCAACCTTTGGACACTTTTGCCATCGCGCTCGTAGCTTCGGAAGCGTGTGCCCCACGACGAATGACTGATTGTCCTGGTAGCTGGCTGCTAGTCCAAGTTCGGGCCGGATAACCATCCATAAATGCAACCAAGCACCCAGACACACACACAGAGAGAGAGAGAGAGAGGGGAGGGGGGGGAGAGAGATAGAGAGGGGATGTGGAGCTTACCAAGCGACACGTTCGAGCAGGCACATGAAAAATTGTTTCCGTTGGCTTCAAATCTTATTATAAAACATGTGCTTAAGTAATAGCATCCAACTGAAGTGTTTGACTTGACGCCTCGTGTCATGTAACAGATTGCCCATGTGTCATGAAAGGGTAAAGATTAATTTAATGCCAGAGTGATGCAAGTCAGGCAATAACCATAAGAGACCTTTATACAGACCATATCAAAATCACAAATTAGAAAGATTACCTTGCAACTTTCCTGTTATTGGGGTAACATGCACAATATATCCTACTTAAGATCAATCAAACGATCAATTTTATTTTGGAATATATGGCTTCAAATACCATGTGCAGGCCAAGCATCTCGAAGTTGATAAAGAAGAGCCCAAATTGGGCATTTGGTAACATATTCAGATAAAACCCTAGCTATCAGAAATAGTTTATAAAAGATCTCGAGATTCAGCGCAGCACTCTTTGAGAATCACATAGAGAGACTCGCCTAAGGAACAGAAATCGCTTTAAGCTCTTCTAAAGCTTTTAACGTTTGCGAGAATTTCTTGAAGCGTTAAAGCCTCTCAATTTCTATACATTTAAATAGTGTGGGTAATGTGCATTTGCAACAAATGCACAAAAATCGATGTGAATTTCACTCGAATCAAATTGCAAAATTAACTTACACATAATCTGAGCTAATTGGATTTCTAATGCGACTGTCGCACAGATGCGAACCTAATTGAATTAAATTATTGTGGATGTGGCAATATAATAACTGTATGCACATATATGTTATATATATATACATTAAATATCTATATTTATCTGCCTGGTACATATTTAATTTAATAGTTTGCGTATTGATGACAGTCGTGCATGTCACTGGGCGTATGCGTAATTTGATTATTAATTAAATGAGCAACTGGCGTGCGCTCAACCTCGGCACTTAAATGGGCCAATACTTAATCGAATTAACTGGCCGCAGCGCAGGAGCCCGGATGCTGTAACACACAAACACACACATACGTAAACACACACACACACACACACACACACACACACACACACATGCGCAGACACAGACAGGAAAACAATGGGCCTTGCCTAATGACAAGGACAATGCGTAAGGTGGGGACTGTTGGGGTGGGGCTGTTAGTCAACCTAAGTTGGTCAACGGAAGTAAACAAATCAAATAAGATTTATTATGTGACACGCATAAAATAAGGACAATCGCAGCAAACTCAATAGAAGGCAAAGGGGCGAGTGTGGGGCTGGGTAGGTGACAGGAACAGGAACAGGGACTGGGACACTTTTGGGCCCAACCGAGACAATGAGCCATGACCCAAGTCTATTAAATCAATTGAGTGTAAGATGGCACGCACGAGACTACATAGACTCAGTCCTGGCAACAGCCCCTGACCAAGCTGGCAACGAAAATGCTAGCTAATTAAGTTGCCTCATTAGGCACACGTCGGCCGCCTCCTCAATGTCCACGCCTCCAGGCGTTGAATACATCGTTTGGCATAGTTAAGGCAAAAATTTGTTATCAATCAAAGGCCGGCGGCTGTCAACTGTCGTCTGTCGGTCCGGTTTGTTGGCCAGCTTATTGGGCCAATTATGTGCAAGTGCTTAGCGCAATGGCTGCTAATTAGCCGCTGGCCAACGTGGCATGCTGCAGCAGCTTGCAGCATGCAGCATGAAGCGCAGTTTTGCGGCTGGCGCCAATTGGGTTGGCAATCGAATGACCAGCGGGCTGTGCTCGACGCCAATCTCTGACCTGTTTTGGCAGTTGCCCTGCAACTGCTGCAGCTGGAATAGCGCAACATGCGTTTCAGCTCCGCAATGGGGCAGTTGCCACCTGACGGGCAGGGCCTCCATAAAGTGGCCAAAAACATGCGTAACAGGCGTCGATGATAATTTGATGCTTGTTATTAGCACTTGGCGCGAATGTGCTAAACCGACCATTGGGCGCAGCTGCCCCAAATGGATGCACCGAAAGGGCAGCACATGCTGCATGCTGCATGTTGCATGCTGCATGCTGCCTGCTGCGCGCGTCCACAGCTGCTGCTGTTAGCCAGTGACTCTTCAAATGTCGCAAAGCAAGAAAAACTAAATCATAAAATAAGCATGGAAATATATTTTTACTTTTTCGCAGCTCAAAAGGCAGCACCAAGTTTTTGTAGGGGTGGTTGAGGAGAGTGTCTGTCGAGGAATCGAGGCAGAGCTGCAGCAGGAGGTTGGAGCATAGTGAGCAGATATGTGCATCTGGTAGCGACAACTGCCGGAAGTAATAGCAACATAATCGATTTGATGCTGCCACTGCTGCAGTTTACGGCCGGATGCCGTTGGGTAGCAGGGCGAGCCCGACGATGGAGCATGGTGTATGCGGATGCGGATGCGAATGCTACCCTTGGCAGGAAGTCATTTTGAGCAGTCACATAGATATCTATATAATAGCAGACTTTTACCAAAGCATCCAAGCAGAAATCTTAATATAAACGGAATTTTTTAGTTTGAGCTGAGAGCGCTCAGCAGAAGAAGGCCATCAAGAATTTATCAATTCGATGTGATGTTGAACCAATTCCTACGGAATTTAGGAGCTGGATCAATTGTTTGGCTTGGCCGCAAAACATAAAAGCATTCTGTGGTTCGGTTCACAGTACAAACAAACTTTCTTGCCTTGGGTTCCATGATATTTCGCTTCAGTCAGTTTAGGTTTTGGGCCTAGGATTTGTGAGAGTAAATTTAGTATCTATCAAGAATTCAATAAAAACACATATAAAAAAACTTCCTATTAAAAGAAGTCTAAAATAAAATGAAGTTTAGGATTTGTAGACAGGCGTAAGATTTAATATCAACTTAATCAGATTCTCTCAGAAATACATACATTTTTTTAACACGGCATGCCCAATTAGCTGCGTCTCTCATCCTGAATGATGCTCGCCTGATGCTCGAAGCGCACACACAATGCACCCAGGACATCCAAAGGACGCACGCAAACCACTTATAGATAATGAATGCATGACACACACGCATAACACACTCATAACTTAGCTGAGCTATGTGCTGCTGCTCCATGAGTCTTCAGTTGTCTGGGGTTGCCCATGCCTTGTTTCCCGCCTCGTCAGTTGTGCAGAATTTTCCTTCAGCTTATCACTTAAAACTACGATTTGTCATAGATAATGTAAGCAGATATCTAATTTATAACCTAGACAAATCAGACTCAAAGTTGTCTAGACTTTTGATGCCGCATCTGTTGGCAGCGTCATTTGGCAAAGTTCACTTCACCCGCTGCCAGAAGCCCCTGTTCATCCAAAGAGACCAACAACATCAACTGACACAAATCCAACCGAGTCAAAAGTTAAACAAAACTGCAATGTCTTGCGTAGCTCTCTTTCTATCTCTTTATTTTCTCTGTTTATAAGATGACAGTCACGTGAAACAGAAGCAAACAAATATTACAAAAGCACGTTTGCTTTAAGGGGCTATGACTAGCAAATACCCTGTGCTTGGCTTAAAAGTGCAGCTTCCTCTTGAAATATTTGTGGAATATAGTCATAATTAATAGGATCAAAATGAATATGTTTTAGTTCACAAATGTAAGCCACATAAAAGATTCGTTAGATAGGCATACCCCATCTAAAATGTTCTAACAGGGCATAAGGAAAAAAATGGCAAATTGCAGCAAACTGTTGTCAGCTGTTTTGGCCCCGTTGTTGTTTTTCTTTTTCTTCTTTTTGTTGTTGTTGTTGTGTCATTATTTGCCATAATACCCGCGACGTTGTCGTCATCAGTTTTGTCGCATTTTCGTTGAGCACAAAAATCATATTTTATATGCCAAGGCAATGGGAGGGAGCGACCCACTTCGTTCCGGCTCTGGCTGTTCGCTTTTAGTGTGGCAGGAGATTCCTTTGGAGTTGGAACATTAACACAAATTCGCTCACCTGCTGCGCTGCTGTCTGACGCTTTCTGCCCCGTTGGCACTTTTACATTTTAACATAATCATAAATTTTTATGCGGCGCGCCGTCTGCAAGCAATGTTTCTATGTCGGCCGTCGCCTTCACCCACCCCCCTATTCCTCTCTCGTTCTATGCCTTTGGTAGTTGATGTTGCCTAGTTTCGATAGTTGCGCCTTTTGGTGGCCTTGCCCCAACTTGTTGCACGGCGCGCACCCAACAAATTGTTGAGCGTCTGCCCCCGCCCTGCTCGAATTCGGTTTGCTGCCCCTTTATCGTAATCGTATTTTGCTGCTCAAGTGTTTCCCTTGAGCTGCTTCCGTTTCTAATACATTTTGCGTGCTTGTGGCTCGTTCCGTTCGCAAGGCACAGCGTGGCGTATACGTAATGTCTTCATTGTGTATACAGCACTGCAATTTATTGTAAATTTATGCCACGACCAATCAAAACAGCCAGAAGCTGTACAACGACCATTTGAAGCCCTTTAGCTTTGCCTGCTCCCGTCTTCGTCCTGCGTTTTGTATCAATGCAAATCCAATTGTCATCGCAACGCGTCATGCGCGTGCTTGTCTTCCCCTTTTCCTTCCATGGCAGTCAATCTTCGTCTAGAGCACTTGCAACATGTTGTGGCAGCAAGAACACCCAGCTATTTTAAACAGCTCGAATCCGATTTGTAACTGTCGCTTACTTGGGATCTCATCCATGCCGTCTATTACCATTTTGATGATACTATATAAATATTTCCCTAGCCAGACTAGCATTTCTTGACGCGACGTTATCCACGTTCGTTTTAGTTGAGCTAGTAACATCTATGTAAGCACCATCCCGGCTCCTTCCGAACAAACCTATTATTTATCTTAATAATTATAAATACTCACTAGCAAAGTTTTAATGATTTAGAAGAAATTATTATAACAATTGAACTAAAATGTGTAGTGTAATAAAGGCCACCTTTAAAATATATAAAATTGCTCTAATGGCCCTCACAGGATTAGCCATTTACATAAGCTCTCCGATCGCAATTTATTAATTAAAAATCCTAGCAAAGAAAAGTGTAAGCCTTAAAACTATCATGGACAGTCGCAACACATTCACTGGGACCCCATTGTCCATGTTCAATTAATGTATTTATTTTTATTTTTATTACGGCTATTGTTGCTGATCGTTATTTATTTACATATGAATAGTTTTGCATCAATTGCTCATAGAAAATCACTTTTGTCTGAATTTGTTAAAATAAAACCATTGAGACTTCCGACTCTTAGTCAACTATGCTACACAATCAAATAGTACATGTTTGTCAAAACTACAAATACATACATTTACAGTTGAAACAATTTTATCAACCGAAAACTATTACTATTGAAGCAAAACGGGCAATTTTTCGTTAACAATTGACCAACCAAGATTCAAACCAAAACCTGAATTCGTGCATGTGGATAAATCAGGTGCGGGATAATAACATACGATTACTATCAACTGACAAGTGCTTCAGATCACCTTTGAAGACTTAGTTAACCTATGATACATTCGAGCTAAAATCATTTATTTGGTTTTTATTTTTGGTGTGTTGACAAAAAATACAAGAAGATAAATTGCGCATCCGCCTCGTTTGCTGCGTGATTTGGGGCTGTGTGGCGAGGAGAAAGTAGGCTTTTGCGGCCTCACAGCATATTTGCAAATTTAATTGCATAAATATGCAAAAGCCACACAAGAAAAAAATGCACAAAGGTGCTGTATGTCCCAAAAAGACGAAAATATTTTTGTTAACAGGCAGCAAAAAAATTAATCTCGAGCAGGTAAAATAAAAGTCAACAAATGGAATGCTCGTATAAATTTTGTAAAATGGATTCATGAGGCACACGAGCTTAAACATATTTAAGAACCATAGATTTATACATTTTTGAATCAAAAAGCTTAAAGCTACAAAAGATTCAATTTATATGCATAGCGTTTGATTTGATTATTCAATGGAGAAATTTGTTCAAGGTGTAATAGATATTCCAAGCAAAATACATTTGCAATGCATTCGTAATTTATTTGATTTTATAGCAAAATTATTTTAATTATTTGATTTTGTTTTGTTGATATTTTTTTGATGAACAAACGTAAAATACTAATTAAGCTGCAAGTGCGACAAACTTGTTTTTAATAACATGTTCGAATGATTGGTCTAAGCCCGAATACTCTCGTCGATATATTAATTAAATGAATTATTTTGTTGAATCGTTGATTTTGAATAGCTCGGTAGTTTTTATAAATTTATTGAATAAAAAGTTTGATAAAGAACAGTATATTGTTGATGTAAAATATGAGTCAGCGAAGAGAACAATATATTTATTACTAAAATAAACATATCCGCTCAAGTTGATAGAACACAACACAAACTAGGTCTTACAAGTGAGGTATTAGATTTTATAAATATTTTAGAAAGTTGTGCTCAAGAATCGCAAGCTTGTCAAGATCTTATAAGAGATTATTCAAATGTTTCAAAATAGATATACAAGAAGTTAAATTGGGAACCATAGCAAGATTGATATAGAGACTAAAATATGTTGAATGCGACAAGTCCTAGTTTGAATTCAGAGATATGCATTTGTCTAAAAGAAAATGCTGAAAATGTTACATTTGGTGACAGCTTTACTCTATACCCCTCAGTTAGAGAATTTTAAGGCAATATAAATTGAAATCGGTTTATATTTGATAACAAAATAATTCAATTATGTAAATGCAATTGAACATATTTTCAATTCAGTTTCGATAGCAGCGGCTTTCCAAAGCAGAGACTAAAAATGCTCTAAGTACGCATAAATATGCGTATAAATAAATATTTAAAATGCTTAAAATGCGCTGTGCTTAGACTCGACTCATAAATTCGCAACGGGGTCCGAGTTTTTGGCAACTTTTGCAGTGGCCTTTTGCTGCGGTAATTGCCACAAGCGGCTGCTGTTTGTTTTCGTGTTGTTTCGAGTTAGGTCATGAGGGGAAGGGCAAGCGTGTGTGTATGTGTGTGTAGGAGAGGGCTTGTGGCATCAACTTTTATGCAGGCATGTGGGGGAAAGCATTTTACATTTAATTCACAAATTCTATAAATTGCGCTGCGTTTATAAATTGTGTTAAAAGTTGTGCTCATTGCCGAACATTTTCGACAATTGCCATGCAATGCACGTAGCAACAGCAACAACTGACGCAGTCCTTGTCGCTGATTTCGCAGCGTGCCTGGCTCCATCATCCGCTCACCCCCTGCTTGCCGCGAAATATAAATATTAGGAATTTTGTGTACTCAATATCAGAATCAACTCAATTCCTCCTAATGAAACGCAAGTTGAATTACTTAAGATTGACCTATGTATCAATTTGTGAGGTAAGCCATGTTTGGAAAAGATGGTGATTTTCTTATCTGATGTGAAATGTTTATTTCAGACTTAAATTATGAGCCTTAATTGCCTTGGTCTTTTGTACGTTGGAGAAATAGAGTTGAATGTGCTTATTGGAATTTGCAAATGTATCTCTTTGAAATGTTGTCGCTTTGCATGCTTAAAACGTTTGGCAATTATTTCATTTGCGAGTTGGATTTGAAATTCTTGCCTGTCCCCAACCCCCTGGTCGGGCACTTCCGCTCACGAATGCTGTTAAAAACTTTAGCGAAATGATTTCAAGTGCATTAAATTGGATGCTTTGCAACAAATGCGACTAATTAAAATGTGGGCAGAAGAAGGCGTGGCGAGGCGGCGGCGGCAGCGGCATCTCCAAAGTTTTTGCGGCGTGTTGAGTTTTGAGTTATGAATCGTAGCTGCTGCCGTTTCTGTTGTCTGGCGTTTAACCTGTAGCTGAACTCCTGCCCCGCCCCACCGCCTGGCTACCAGACACCTGGCGAAACTGACTCGATGCGCAGGTAAAGCCTTTGCTTAGACAACCGCAGCAACAGCCCATGGAGGCAGCAACATTTTGTCTAGGTCTAGGAAAGTTTTTGTTAAGTATTTTGCACAATTTGTTTAAATAATTATCCGTTTAAGCCAAATTCAAAGCGGCAACATTAAAACTTTTAGTTGCAAACTTCAAATGAATTAACCAACAAAAGCTACGCTCAGACAATGAGCGGCAGTTTAGCAGGGGCTACCAAAAAGCAAACGATCCTTAAATCTAGATGGTAACTGCAACAGCTCCTAGACGATACTTCATGGCGACTTGGGTCTTAAATAGGACACCAACAGGACAGAAGCGCAAGAACAAGGAAGCTAGAGTAGAGTAAGAAAAGGAGCTAAGAGTACAGTGGTAAAATTGGTCAGAAAAGTAATATGCGGTTAGCTTATGAAAGAAAAATAGCTTTTCAGATCATAGCATTATATGAAAAATTAACGAGCTGAGGTCAAAGTCTATAGATCAACCGGTAAACTGGATTTGATTAGAATTTTAATTTCTTCTAAACCGAGCCTAAAATATATTAAAATAAAAAATATATATTAATTGTATTATGTGTATGCATATCAATTCGATTAGATAGAAACGTTTAAGTACAAAATACATCTAGGACCTCCACTAGATAATCTTTAAAGCGCCATTTGATTTGAATTTAAAAAAGTTTTTCTTTTTTTCACCAGCCGGACGTAAAAACAACGAACTATTCCAAAACCAGGTAATATATTCACTGTTGATGTAGAAAATTTGAACTTTAAATAACTTTTATAACTTAATAATCGTCTGGTGATTAAATCATGATTTTGATTCTTGAACTAGCTATAAGATAGCTAGCTTAGGTCTGTCTGTCTGGATTTCCCAAGGCTTTGGCGAATATAGCCTTAACATAATCCTAAGCAATTTCTTAACATGGTTTATTCCAAACTCATCCATCAGTTAAATATGTCGACGCACTTTATAAGTTATATAATCACGAAAAGTATTCTCTAAAAATTGCAAGAGGGAAAATATGAAATATTACTGCATAAGCATTCCATTTTTTTTGTCAATATTCTTGAGTTTAGTATACCCAGCTGTGCTGAGCTTCTTTGTTTGTTAAACTAATTCGTTTAGAGCGTTTCTCGTGCCAATGTGCAAAATGTTTACTAATTTCCGGCTTCATTACGCTTAAAGCCATTAGCAAACTTTTGAAATGAATCCTTTGCGAGCGGCTCTTCCCCGCCCATTCGCTCTCTCGCTAATACAGCAGGCATCTTTATTTCATTAGCAGCAAAAACTCTCAACTCGACTCGCGAATCGAATTTTGGTGCAGCACACCTCCCCCAAACACCACTCTCTAGACACCGTCCCATACCATCTTCGCGCACTTGATCTATGTATTGACATAGAAACTTGTGTGGACGGTTTGAGTACCCTTTGACTTTTGGTCGTATCGAGTACATTTCACAGAAGAGCCATAGAGTATCGTTTGCTCGTATGGAGGGGCCCAGATACTTGGTGACTTTCGTATAGTAAGGTAAGCGCTGTTTATTCAGACATGGCGAAATTGTCTAATCTGGCGTGGAAATGGGCGCCGAGTGCAGCTTGAAACTTATAATTAGTGTTGCATACTTTGAGAGAGGGGCAGCAAAAACCAACGAAACTCAATTGAAAACTGTCCAAATGCGAATCTAAATACACTTGACGGCGATTTATGCTGCAAACTTGCCACAGATGCAGCAGCAGCAGCAGCAGCAGCAGTGGCAAAAGTAGAAAATTTATCACCGCAACGATGCGAGTGCGGAACCTTACGAAACCGCAACATGCCCGAAGAGACGAGAGACTGCAGTCCGGAGTGCGGTCAAACATCAGCTGGTTTATCTGGACAGCTCTGGCTAGGAGTGGAGTAAAGTGCAAGTGAAAAATGAAATAACAACTTGAACAAACTAAAGACGCGCAGAGCACAAAAATCTAGATGAAATAATGTACAAGTTGTTGAAGGCAACAGTCTAAGCTGCAGTCGGAGACACCACACTTTTGGCATGGGGCATGGGTTGAAGGCGCGCCTGGCTTGAAACGCAAACAACTTGAGTGTGAACTGGTCAATAGTCCGAAATAACAAGAAGACAATAACACTGGCAATAACTTGTTGTAGCAGACGAGTAGCTGGGAGCTCAAGTGGGCCTGGGCGTGAGCGTGGACTGGGGCACAACTTGTCTCAAGCTCTGTTGGCTCACTTGGCGCGTGGTCAAGTGTTTGACAGCAGCAGCAGCAGCAGCAGCAGTGGCAGTGGCAGCAGCTTCTTCAACATCCAGTTCTTAATTAATTTTTATGAATTGCATGAAATTTTCACAGCAAGTTCATTTTTCGGCAAGTGTTTGTCAAGGGCCACCAACAACCAACGGAACAATGGCCACCATCACTCGACTGGAGTAGCAATTGCCATGATGATGATAAAGTGTATGGACTGCTCTAAGGAGTAGCATTGAAATAGCCTGCACTGGGATATCTCATGTCAGAATGGGGCTTACAATTTTAAAGGAACAGTTTTTTTTTTAAATATTTAAAGTATAGGCTATAAAAACTCAATTTCTTTATTGAAATAATTTTCCAAGCAGGTGCATCTATCTTTCATCTTAATCGCGAACAAATTACTGAAGCCTTTTATGATACCACGTATAATTTGTCTAGAGGGGAAGCACTTGGCACAGCGAGGATGCCCTTTTTTTATTCTCTCCACTTGTAGAAGATTCAAATGCAAAAATCGAAACTAGGCTTTTTGTGTTTAGCAACTTAATTCGACCAAACTATAGATTTTATATTATTTTATTTTTATTAACTTTCGCTTTTGTATATCTGTCTATGGAAGAGAATATTACGATGCGACTGATTAAAATGTTAGAAAGAATCCACTTTTCGTACCGTGTTAAATAGTAAAGTTGTGAAATGTAAAGTTGAGCCTCTCCGACTAGCTGCAACTGAAACGTGAATATTTAGCCAACTGGGCTTAAATTAGGAGCGTGTCCGTTAAATAGGAATTTACGAAAGTACCAAAACTAACTTTAGGTAAGTTCCAAATGCCGCTTGCAGCTGCAACAACAAATGGCTGCCACTTGAGTGGCCTCTGTGTCTGTGGCAGTGAGGCTCTTGAGTGTTGGGGCCTGTCCGAAATGTATTGCATGCATTTATATTAGATATCGCTTGCAGCGCTCTTGCACTCTTATCTTGAAACTTGTCTCAACCGATGTCAGCAGGCGTCTGAGCTCACTTGAAAATCAACAAAAATAAATATTTGAGCTGTCAGAAACAGGCTGTGGCAAGTGCTAAGCCTGCTGCTGTCTGCTTAACAGCTGCAACTAAATTTAGTCGGTTGATGCAGCCACTTGGAGGCACTCGCAAGTTGTGGCTGGTTATTTGTCTAATGATGACAAATAAGTTGAACTGGACACTGAGCCAGCTGCTGGGGCAGCATATGGGCTTGCATTATCAGTGGCAGACATTGCGCATACGCCCCCATGGCCTGCTGTCTTGAGAGTCGGGCGCCAAGTTATGAACCAAGCAATTAAATGTAATTTAATTTGGCCTCAGAGCACTGACTTCAGTTGGGGCAAAACTAATGAATTCCACGCGAAAAGTCAAGTGCCAAAATTTATGACCAAATGGCCCAGAGACAGAGGAAGAGAGAACGAGAGAGAGAGAGGGAAAGAGAGAGACAGTCAGATAGAGACTGAGAGAGACAGAGGACGTCTCTGTTGGCGCCTGTGGCCTGACAAATGTTCGACGTTAGACGTAGACTTCGAGCTCTAAAATTTGGCAATAAAACACTCGGCAATTACTGGCCTCGAGGCGAGCCGGGGCAAAGTGAGAGGCGGCTTGACTGTGCAGCTGCTGCTCCCATTCCACGCTCCCTTCACCCCCAGTGGAACACTTTATCGGCGCATATTTCTTTTGCCTTGGCCCATAAAACATGACATCAAGCATTTCGTTCGTTTTTCGTCATTTTAACTTTCGTCGCCAGTTTAATTTAATGAAGACATTTCATTTAGAAGCTTTGATTTAGGCGGCATTCCAAGCAACTTCTCCCATCCCATTCTCTAGCCTGACCAATGCGTCACTTACTGCAGCTTAAATCAGCTCAGCTGCTCAGCCCCTAAAGCCGCACTGAGCACAACACCATGCAACAAAATCCTTTTGATTGCATGCCGCTGGCCGTAAATGTTTAAGGGCTATTATTGCAACAATAGTTGCGACGCGGATGCGCCTCCAACTGAGGCAGCCAGAAAAACTGCGCACATACACGAAAATATATAGATGTATGCGATACTTTTTGTGCCCATTTGTTGCATGGGATGAGAAGGGGTCGGGAAGGGTGAAGTCGTCATTTATGCAAATGAGTCCAAGGATGCGCCGTTGCCCCATTTAAGCGGCATTGTGCGTGCCTCTGATCGATAATTGTCACTGTCGTCAAATGTGCAAAATGGCTAGCGACGTGCCCACGGATGCATGCCACCATCACGACTGCTTTCCTACTCCGCCTGCTCCCCCTGTTCACCCTCGAGCAGCCCGTCCTCCAGCTGCTGTCAGTTTACAAGCCAGTTGCAACATTTGCCGCAACATTGTTAGCTTACGTCGCCTTGCGACAAATTGTTGCCAAATATTGAGATGCGTTTGATTGGAATTTAGTTGCATTTGAAATGGAAATGCATCCTATGCCAGCTCATTCATGGCCCATCAATTTGTATGCCTGGCAGGGCACGAGTGTCTAACTGTCATATAATTGTGGCAGAGACATTTCATATCAGGATTGAAACCCTTCAACCTCTAGAATATGCGTGGTTGAATGAGATGAAGCATGACATACAATAATACTCCATTGCGAATTGCTCATGCAGTCATATTTAATTAAATGCACACCCAAAAGCACACATATATTCGCACCTTTTGGGCGATGGCAGTGCGTCCTTTCAATAGATTCTAGGTATAATCCCAGTATTTTCAACTAATTATTAACTTTAATATTATTATTTGTTGAAAATATTATCTCTCAATTTACTTTGTGAATTAATATGGACTTGCATAGATGTAATTTTGATTACTCAAAATTACTTTTGATATATATTGGCTTGCATACCCTTTCCTAGCTTCAAGGATTATTTATCTTACGTCAAATTTTTTAAATCAATTCTGAAATGATGTTTATATATTTATGATTTTTTTTTTAGAATATCTTCGTGCTATAAAAAAAAAACAGCTTTTCTCAACACATTTGACATTGTACATCCTTATAGACGTTATTTTAATTTTTTCAATCTATTTGCATCGGACAAAAGGAGAATCGACGTAGCCATGCCCGGTTCCCTGTCCGTGAGTAAACTATGCAAATGAGTCTTTTACTCTTAAAGATATTGGAATGAAATTTTCCTTAATGCTTTTATCTTGCTGGCACTAGATTGCTCGAAACCATTCGCATCAGATCAATATAGGAACGATGTTTTTCTTCGTTATTCTTCAATTTAAGTATATTCGATCATGCTCCTTAAATTTGAGCAGTGGAAGAGACTGTCAAAAGTGAGGTTTTGTATACAAGATAAGATATCTTAAGCAAACATATTGCTGTGCCTCGCAACTCTCCTCACTTACCAGCAGAGTATTTAAATGTCGTTGAACCAAATGTAGCCGCTCGATTTTATTGCTTAATTTAATTGATTTTCTATTATCTACTATTCAGTGATTTTTGCGTTGGGACCGTGTCCTATTTAGTTGGTTTGTTTCATGCTAGGGGGATATTTGAAAGTGGTCAAAAGGGGAATTTACGATACTTTGTTATGGCCTAAATTGTATAAAATATTTATTGTTTGTCTTTTATCTTTGGCATAGACCGTGTTTAGTAATTAGAGCCAAGCAACTTGGTCCTGGCTAATGAAAATGCTTCAATGATTAATGAGTCGAAAATGATGTGGCATATTGGAGCAACAATTATAAGAAAAGCAACGATGGAATCAATACAGTCGTTGGCCATGTGTTGCATGGCCAATGAAGCATGCGGCATGCGGCATGCGGCACACGGCACACAGCACGTGGCACATGGCTCATTGAAACGAAAATCCATCTTCATTTCCGACAGCCTCAAAATCTTTGGCCATATGGCGGCTATTCGTCGAATTTCGACATTTTTCCATTGGCAGCTTTGGACCATTTGCCGTAGCATTGTTAATTAATTAAATTTTAATTAGCCACGCCTGCGTGGCCCACCTCTTGACCAACGTATTTGGTGGGCTTGTGTAATGTCTTGTTCGCTGTCGGCTGCTTGTTGCTTGCGTCTTGTTGCTAATTGAAAATGCGGCGTGTCATTAATTAATTCAGTGGCACATTTATTAATATTCATTATACGCACAGTTGTTCGCAACATTTTGTACAGTGTAAATTGAGGGGCAGGTAGGGCAGGCTGGCTGATGCCAATGGAAGTGGGCGTGGCTTTGGCCTGCATTTTATTTGCGGCCTCTTTTGTTGTGCTCTTGGCATTTGCTTAACCCATTTTCCCTCAGTATTTCACACACTTTTATTTTTATTTTTTTTTATTTAACCGGAATGAAAAACTTTCTGACCTTTTGTTTTTGATCCTCCTCCCCGTACACCGCGTTTATCTTTGCCCGCATTGCCGCTTGCCTTTCTTGCTTTGACACTGCGGCGACTGCAACGCTATCACCCATACTCCTGCCACCCTTTGTCCAATTCCTTTGCCCTGGCAGTTTTCTCTGTGTGTGACTTTAAGTGTGTATAAAATATGGCGCTAAAATGCAGTTTCCCCCACACGTGGCTTTCCTCTTGCCCCCCTTTTGCCCACATGCCAGCTAGTCTGGCTGCTGAGCAGTCCTGACTGCAGCTGGCACATTCGTTCCTGCTCTTTGGCCTGGCATGGTTTTTATGGCCACGTGCGATGTTTAAAATTTACTTGCTGGCATTTTTGCAGTCAACTTGCTTAGCACGTCGCACCCTCTTTTACCCAGTAACTGCATTGATTTTATTATTTCTCCTTTGCCTTACTACATTTGCAATCTTTTTCACGAGCTGCACCCCTAGGCAGTTGTTGATCTTAAGCTTTATGTAAATCAACTGTAAATTCTTCTTAGCAAATAGAACAATCTTTGCTTAACTATTGCTGTATAAACAGAACGAAGATTAACTTCTTTTCCATTTTGCATTATCCAGAAATTCTACAGAGTTTGAATTCAAGTCAGATTAATGTTCAAGCAGATTGTGCAATAAGAGCTTTAAGGTAAGAAACAAATAGTTAATCTATATTTCCAAATTTTAGTGAAATTTGCTATTTGCCTTTGCTAATACTTTGAAATATGTTTAACTTATGTCTAGCTTTCATCTTCAAATAATTCAAGAAAGCTTGAACTATAAATATTTTACTAATTGATTCTTTTATTTACTAACACACTGGTTCAATCTTCGATAAAAGTCCAGCAAATATAATTTAGACTTACGCGTTTCACTTAAATTTCGTCTTATTAAAATGCGGCACGCAGCCAGCGAGTGTATCTAATCGCATTCAAAGTGCCCAATCTTTGCTCCAGCTCCTGGTACCTGTCCCTTAGCTCTCTCCGCTTGCGTGCTCCAGAGATTTACAACAAATTACTGAGCGCTATCCGAGTCGCATATCGCACAAGTGCGCTGGTCAGTCGCTATCTGCGTACATGGATCTTAGCCTGCTGGCCGCGATGTTGCGGATGTGGATTGCGGATGCGGATGGGGATTCCACTGACACTGCTGATACCCTGGATCGGTCCCTGTGCCATTGCTACTCGCTGAGTTCACTGCTGATGTGGCGTTGTAATTGAACCGGAAAATTACATATTTCAGGCTATTTTTACGCCGAGTTTAATGGCAGACGTGAGCGGCAATAGCAACAGCAACAACAACCACACTCAACTGTTTGTGGTCAGCAATGAAATAATTTATTGTTGCCTACTTTGCAGCGTCGCCACTGGCAGCTGCCCCAGCACGTAGCACACGGCTACGCGGCGAGTGGCGCGTTGCTCGTTGTGAGTCTCGATTTGAGTGGCAGAGATAAGCGAAAGATATGGCGCAAGGTATGCTTTATAATTGCATACAAATATACGAGCATAAGCCGGAACATTTAACACAATGTAGCTACCTCTGCAGGGCTGAATTGCGAAACGATTGCGGAATTGCAGTTGACCCGGGCAGCAATTCAATATGGAAGACATTCGATTTACTCGTATCTAACGAGCTGTAAGTGAACAACTGTCGTCAACATAGCCAGCGGGTAATGTACTTGCAAGGAGTTGGGCGCGGGCCCATTGAATCATTCCGGCAATTTTAACAGTTAATACGGGCCAGATAACCACATGATCCGGTTAACTGACCGTATAAAATGTGGCCAACAAAAATGTCATTACATGAATTGGCGTTCACTTAACTAACGCAAATTTAATAGAGAATATTATATTTCATTGCTATTAGCATAATACGAGTATGTACGAGATCCTTGGGGGTCGGTCCTATGGGGTCGGTGAGGCTTCCTTCTGCTTTTCTGCCTTCCTTCTTTGAACAAACACATTATACCCCTTTTATCTATTTTTAATGGATTCAGGTTTGCGAACCTTAGTAAATCTTAGTAAATTATAATAAAATGGCTAATGCTCTGATAATTTAATATGACTTAAAGCAATTATGGGTGGCTCATCTATATATCTCGTGGTATTCTTCGCTCATTTAATTATTTGCTTTGGAAATTAAATTATTTTATAGCAATCGAGACTTTTACAAAAAACATTTCAATCTCAGAAAATATATTGTAATACACAACTTTTCATTGCATTGCAAATTTACTTTTGAACATCAAATTTTGTGCAGTTAGCTCTTTCTGTTCTTTTTTAATCTATTGTTTCTATTATAATTTAAAGCTTTGGCAAAAAGTTTGTGTGGATTGCACTCGGAGCAAAAGTTAAGTTTGAAAATCGAAATAAAAATCAAATTTTCCAAATGCACAGATTAAGAGGTACCTTGTAATTTGCGCCGTGCCCCCAATTCGCTTGAAGTGGGCGCCGAAAAGTTAACCTGGCTGGCTGCTGCTGCTGCTGTCGTTAGTTTTTAAATTGTTTTGCAATTTTAATTGAACATTCGCCCGCACGGAACATGTTTAAAGCCAAGCCAAATGTTGCCAGTTGCCAGTTTCAGGCAGCGATCTACGTTGCAGTCGACCGATTTGCAGTAAATAACTTTCGCCTGGTCAACCATTTTTTATTGTTGATGAAGTTATTGTTGTTGGCAACTGGCAGCTGGTCTGGCCCATGGGCCTGGCTGTTGATGTGTGCGGTTGACCGCAGCATGCGGCCAAAATGTGTTCTTATTGTTGTCGTTGTTGCTCTAAAGGACGCTTTCAGTTGGGCTTGCATTTCGCGTATGAAAATCACAAACGAAAAAAATACGCAGGGCGCCAACTGTAACTAATATATCACAGGAAAAGAAGCAAAGAGGTGAGGGAGAGTACTATGCATATATAAATATACATATGTACGAGTGCCCGCATCACTTGTTATGAGCTGATATTGTAGGTACTCCTTGAAAATATTTAACATCCACAATGCCTCATCAAATATTTTCGACAAACCTTCATAATTAGTTACTGTTAAATAGTTTTCAATTAAGATGAGAATTGACTTTTGACTAATGAATAGTTTATGGTTTTCGAATTTAAATTTTTCGTTCTTGTTGATATATATATTAGCGGTAGGCACCTCCAGCCACTTTAAGTATATATAGATTATTGATCATCCAAGTCAAGTTATGTCTATCTCTATGGTTTAACGCTGAGCTCCCTCATTTTGATACCGACAGTATCTATGTCAGAATTATCCCATAAAGTTGTCAGAGTGATCGGTGCAGAAATAATAACGAAATCGCAGCAGGCGATAAGATTATGAGTTGATCTATAAGCAGTCAATTTGTTCACAGACACATTTTATATTTCACACTCAAACTGGACATATAAAATTTGAATTATAACAAAATTTTAATACGTGTAATATGGAACTCACTGCAGAGGAAATTGAGGAGTTTAGGCGCTGTTTTAAATTATTGAGCAGTGAACAGGATGGCTGCATAGGCATCAAGGACTTAGAGATTTTTTCGACAACACTTGGCAGGCATCCGACAGAAAAGGATATGCAAGCGATGATCAACGAGGTTGACGTTGAAGGCAATGGATCAGTTGATTTTGACCAGTTTGTGTATTCGATGACTATGCGAATGAGCAATCCGGATGACGATGATTTGCGCGAAGCATTTCGCGTATTTGACAGGGAAAACACCGGCTATATAGGAGTCAATGAGTTGCGAATGGTTATGATGAATCTCCATGTGCAATTGGCCGAAGACGAGGCTGAGGAAATGATAAATAGCTATGACACCGATGGCGACGGTAAGCTGAGCTACGAGGAGTTCGCCGCAATGATGACCACCAAATAGACTCGTAATTTTCATTGACTACGTTCGCGTATATCCCATTCGGTATTTAATCAACTAGACGGTACATATAAGGATACTATATTATGTTGAAAATCTCCTGTTTAAAATAAATTTTCGCATTTACTTTCAATTCGATTTGACCTTTCATTGTAAACGTCGTTTATATATTGTTTACAAAGCCAAAGTGTAGTGTATTCGGCTAATACAATCCTTGCGCTTATGTTGCCCAGAGGAAACTCGCAAAAACTGATAGCCTTCACTATGATCGATCAGGAGTAGCAAATGAGAAAAATCGATATCAGTTAATATAGATGTCGCATTGCATAAGTTTGTGTTGTTTTTGAATTGACCCATAAGTTGAATAATATTTGACCAGTGGATACTACCCGGTTTACCCCGGCAAAGGTTTCTTTACTGCTCTCCACGTATAGCTTATAGCTTTTTTTTTTAAATAGTTTTACTTGTTTGTTTAACTTTAAATTGGTTTTAAAGCTGATACTAGTTAGAGACAGCTTTGTAAATATTTGCGAATTGGTCGCAGTTGTAATTATTAAACTTAATCAAATGAAAACCGCGCTGTGGACCTCAATTAACTCGGATATAAAAATAATTTGTGGTCATTTGCGTTTACATTGCAATGACTGTAATTAAAGCAGACTTGTAAATACTTTTCCAACGACTGATGAAAAAGGGATATAGTTATAGATATATATTAAGAAAGAAAAAAATGCACATCAAGTAACCAATGCTATAGCAAGTTTTGCATGTAATGCCAACTATAAACTCTTCAAATATAAATAAGTAACCATTTGCCATTGTAATTAAATAATATAACCAATCATTGGCATTAACAACATGTTTCATGAGTTCACACAGACCTCACTAAATCCTGTAAAATTAGTGGAAAAAAAATAATCGAACTGTACACAGAAATAAGTGGTAAAAAAGTATACCGTGATATTTTAACCGCAAATTCACATATATCGACTTTGGGAAGTTATTCGAGTTGTAAAATTAATGCGATTTACATTTGTAATTATGTGTACATATTTTAATTTGCATAATTTAGTAACTGATGTCAGGTCTGGGATGAAATTACATTACAGGCCAACAGCAATGTTAGCCAGAATGAGCAGGGGCAAAAGTATCCCAACTACAGAAAGCAACAATTGCAGGTTGCATTTTGTAAATTTGTTTCGAAATTAATTTTCAATAGTTTTCGTTGCGTTTCGTTTTGATTTTCCCAGTTGCCAGTTGAGAGCCAGCAGCCAGATTGAAAAAGTTGGCCAACAACGAAGACTGAATACTGTGGGTGGGTTGCATTCCACAGCGGATGGAGAAGGGTAATGAAGCGTGCGGCCAATTGAAATGTTTATCCGAATACCAAATCCAATTGCCAAAGAGGCATTTGCATACAGACAGTAAAAGCAAAACACAGTCAGAGCCCAAGCCGGAGACAGGGCCAAAGATGAGCAACAACTTTTGGCCTCGTTCGTCCATTCAATATAAGTATTTTCTTTGCTGGATATTTTCTTGGAGCAGGCCACGGCCCCAGCTTGGAGCAGCCAACAATTGTCCATTGTGCAGGGAGCACAAATTTTGCATGCTCGCCAGCAGTATTTGGTCCATAAAACAGCAATAAAGAGCCAAATCGATGCTGGAAGATGCTGAAATGTTGAACGCTGTGTGTCCTTTGTGTTGCTGTTGGGTTAAAAAATATTTGCACAGGATATCGAGGAAATCATCTTGGTCGGAATATTGTGGAGTTGAGCTAAGGCATATCATTATAAGCAATTGAACGGATGATCGAATTATGCAGACATACCCTAAAGGCATTGTCTGACTTACAATACGCCCTTTCAGCATCGCTCGCTCTCTTTCTTACTGTCTGCGTCCTGTCTCTGTGGGTTTCTCTAGGCGTTCTGTGTGACAAATTAGCCACTTTGGTTATAATTCAGCGACTGTTTGCTGCTGCCTGATGGCGACAACAAGAAATTACCACAATTTGTGAGAGCGTCGAGTGATTGGTGGGCGCCAGGCTGACAAGGACGTGCAGCTGGACACAGGACACACGATTCAGGAAGCAGGACACAGGACTTTGCCTAGCCAGCTGTTGACGTTGTGCACCTACCACACACAACGACAGCTGAATGAAGATGTTTACGAGCCGCAACGTGCAGCAGTTAGTGTCAGGAGAGGGGAGTCTGCAGCCGCGACAGTTATAAATAGCCGAGTAAAATTGGCGACGCGACATCAGGGAGTGCACGGGGCCAGGGTGTAAACTGGATGCAATACATGGGTCTGTCTGCTCCTTGTTCCTTCAGCTTACCTACCTTCTTTTTCATTTCGCCTGCTCTTTGTCCCGTGTGCCACACAAAACTTGTAGTTTATTCAAAGTTGCCTGCCGCATTTGGTTACTCGGACATAACGAGCGGGCGGTCGGGCGGGTGATAGGAGGCAGACAGCATCCAGTGGCAGACAGCGAGCAACATATTTTCTTTGGCCATGTTTGTTGCCTTTTGTTGACAGGGCCGCAGCATCATTATGGCTAATAAACATTGCCATTTGCGGCTGCCGTGAAGAAATTGCCGCAAAAGTGGGTCGACTCAACGTCAACGTCAGCTCTTAAGGTGGCTGCAGTTTGAAGAGCACTTGTGAATGCGATTTAAGTTATGCAGACAGCTCTTTCCCTCTGATAACATGAGGCTTTATTGCATTGAGGGGCAACAAATAATAAGTCAAACTGGGTGCTAAGTGCTTTACTAGAAAATACTCTGTATCAAGTCTGTAGACAGCTCAATAGTAATGGGATCTACTTAATTCATTTATATAAGCAAGTATTAAAATTTAACGAGACAAAGAAATTATGGTTTTCTCAACATTAGTCTGTAGGGTAAACTTAAGACGATTTGAAATGTAGTGTCTTGGCCTTGCTCCGATTTTTTTGCAATTATTGTTATTCATTTTTAATCATGTACGTTTAGGTCACCATAGAGCGACTTTTGGGAGATATCAAAATACTTTGCTGTTAAGATAATATACTCTGATAAGATAATATAAAAATATTCGTCAGTGGAAGTGATATAATCTAGAATGCCTCACTGCGAATTTCATTCAAGATAACGATTTATCTATCAACTTTCCTGTTACTTCGCCAACACCTTCAAAAGTGAACTGTTCAACTGCTTCAGTTCACGCACATGTTCACACCGCATTTTAGTGTTATATATATTCTTAAAAAAATCCCACTTTCTACTTACTAACTGTTAGATAATGCCCATAGTCCATTGTGGTCCAAATAAATAGGAATATATATTATTTATATAGCTCTTTCGCTCATTTGAAAAACACAGAATAAGTACGCAGCAATTAAAATATACTCTCAAAATATATTCTATCAGCATCTACGTTTCACTCGCAAACATTTTGCTTTTAAATTAATGTTGGTATTACTTCAATTTAATTGATGGCGAACGCTTTCTAAGCCCATAAGAGTATTTACTTTAATTTCATGTTTTTCATGTTTTTGATATGTGAAAATACCATCGTGCTGAAATTTTGCAAATATTTGTGCATCATTAAACATGTATCCCTGTTTTGACTGCCGGCACTTGGGAGAGCCGCTGGACTCGTTCCGGCTGCCTCTGCACTCATCAATTGGATGGGCGAACGGCAGGCAATGTAAACAATATCCACACGTTGCATAAATGTTTAAGCAACTGCTGCCAATCCTAACCAGCCATAAAAACCGGGCAGGCAAACATAAATGCTTGTAAATAAATTGCGCATACGCCGCGTATTTGCCAAGGGCAACCAGACAAGGCCGACAACAATGAAGCAACAAAACAACATGGCAGGAACGACAAAATGTTTATAAAAATGATTTCTGCATTTTATTTGTCATTTAAACAAATAAATGACCCAGCACATGCAATTATTGATGCACCCACACCTGCTTCACGCCTGGCTTAATATTTATTTGGACGATATAATCAGAGAGAGACAGGACATGCAACTAAAAAAGGGTCCAGGATGAGCACACAAAATGTAATTAGGCTTAGGCCAGGATTAGTTGCAAATTCAGTTATTCGACCGCCGGCCAACTTGTTGAGCGTGTTTTAATTGAGGCTCGCTTTTTGGATTATGTTATCACGTTTGTTGTTGCTGCGCTTCCGGCATATTAAATTATCTAGGGGATTTGCATACATATTTGAAAATCGGATCTAAAAAATAAACCTCTGACACAAACTAATGGAAAATTTAATAAATGTAGCAATTGAAATATTTTAATAAATATTAGCCGAGCATTAAAGGATTTCATCCATTCCTCGCTTCCCTTGTCTTTAGCTGCCGAATATTCTCTCATGGTCGTGATACTTGAAAATTAATGATTTCTATTTGATTTCGAATGCGTTTGCTTCTAATTCTGTTCGAACCCACGATGATGACTCGAGTCGCCTGAGTCGTTTCATTGCTTACAAAAAATTTGTTTTCACTCGACTGGCGCACCAGACAACAGTTATATATACAAACTAGCATGATTTAACCGGCGTTGCTTGGCCGTCATTATTCTCTCTTAATTTAATAAGCTTAATGCATTTGTTTCTAATATAATTTAAAACCTAACACAGAATGTGGGATGTTGGGGAAGTCGATTCTTAGATCCTGCTCTGTCGTAAACAACTTTCTGATTCTTTTTCCCTCTAGCCGGGGTACTCGACTAGGAGATACCCTTCGTACCTCCTATAAAGAAGCCAAATGACAAAAAAGTAATTGTGAACCAGCACATTCTTATGTTATCTTCTTTAGTGAACGACTGGTCGATAGACTCTCCT
The DNA here is from genome assembly GCF_030788295.1 of Drosophila virilis. Lineage (NCBI taxonomy): Eukaryota > Metazoa > Arthropoda > Insecta > Diptera > Drosophilidae > Drosophila > Drosophila virilis. The sequence continues at coordinate 10,930,159 of NC_091546.1, read as the reverse complement.
TTCTGGCAGTGCTGTAGAGTGTCTCGAGTGTATCTAAGCCCTTGTGTTCTCTATATTTGCACACACACTGACAGCACAAGTTGTTATTTGTAGTTGGTGTCGTTTTTGTTGCCACTGGCAAATTTCCAATGCAAACATGAAAAGCGGTTGGAAAAACGCCCGCGAGCTGCCGCTGCACAGCTCGCACAGAACAACAACTTCTGCCTGCTGCTACAGACTCTGGCCGGGCTCTGGATACATCTGACTGACTTGGTGCGTTAATAGAATTGTGATAAACGCATCCTTTTGTATCGATGCGCGGGCATTTTAGCCGCTTTTGGCTTACAATGGATTTGCGATTGGGATTTGGATTGGGCTTTGGGTTTGGGCTGGGGCTTGGGTTCGGGATATGTTTGGTTGCTGCCTGAAGCAAAGCTGCTATCGAGAACGAGATGCGCTTCGTTGGGCGCCCAACAAACAAATTTAATTAAATTGACTACAGCAATTTGCTTTGTGTGCTGGGAATCCCAGTTAAGAGCTCAGTTCGCATTAAGCCGAAAGTGTTGTGAATTTCCCTTTTAAAGGAAAGCGAGTTCAGTATTTTTCCCAACTTTCAAAGAAGGCACATGTGTGCGAGCTGGATGTTGGGGGGTGTTTGTGTGTGTGTTGAGTTTCTCACTTTTCATAATTAATTAGAAGTTGAAACGAGTTTACGCATTCATCGCTGGCATCTTTTTTGACGCAAGCCTCCGTTCTAGGAGCTCGATTCAGCTGCTACACGTGCCTACTTCAACCTTCAGCTCATAATTTCGCCAACGCATTCAAACTTAATTTGTTTATGCACAAACACGGCACTGAGTTACTTTTGGAGTGTGCGGCATAAGTGCTGCTGGCACGCCCACTTGCCTGCACATTGTGCATAATGCAATATGCTAAAAATGTCAACTAAGCCCGCTTCGCTTCGCCTCCCTTCGCTATTTTCAAACAATTTTCAAGACTCGCATTTGTGGCATGACAAGCCGGTAGACGGGGGGAAGAGAGCGTAGCACTTACTGCTCTTGGCTTGCGTTGGAATGGACACAAAATCTAGGTGATATATTAGCTGGCGATACATCAGACTGGGCCAAGGAAAAGCATATTATGCCACGTTTTGTGTGTATGTTAGGAGGGGTGAGTCGGGGGCTGAGCAGGCCTTAAAATGATTTCCCACTTTTGGCTAGGTTCGTTTACCTTGGCCAAAGCTGTGGAACCTTCGTCAACGTGGTGTGAATTTATGTCAAAGCGTTGGAGTCGAACATATTACGTGTTTGTTTCTCATTTATTTTACGGAGCTTATGCTGGGACCTTTTACAGTGGAACAGAGAAGGCGGCGCGGTGGGGGCAACTACTAAAACTGGGCAAAGCAATCCATTAACATTCCCAATAATAATGTACATATCAGCCAAAGCATTTTTCTTTTCACGTAGCCATTCAAACTGGATTAAAAAATGTGTTATGGTTTCATGCAAATGTGTGCCACAAGCGGAAGGAATGAATATATATATATATTCTTATATATATAGATATATCGAGTATAGATATAGAGTAAAGAATACATACACAGATCTAGAAAATTTCAGTTCTTGAAAACTTCTGCCTGTTCTTTTCAATTTTTGAACAATATCAGTTCTAGAGATATATTCTATATAAAATAATGATCGGATTAAAATTAAGCGTTTTGGAGAAGAAGGTCTGCAGCAGCGTATATTTTTGTGCATGTATCTCTATATATAAAATAGATAGAATAGAGCGCATTTACTTGCTCATACTCATTTCTTGCTTATTTTGTTAATATAATATGCAAATGAAATTCTTCAACTCATTAGCCAGACCAAGAGCAACAGTTGTTTTACACGATGATGCTTGTTCTTTCGTTCATTAGACAGCATTTCAAGAGTTAATGCAATTGCCATGCACTCCGCTAACGCTGGCTGAATTTAAGACCCACGACCTTGTCCTGTTACAGTAGTCAAGAGCGCATCTTTCTCATGCTCCCCATATTCTGTTGTGTGTGGGCTGAGCTCTGGCTTTTGCCAACTGCATCGACTTCCCGGCCCGTCCTCCATGTTGGCCTCGTCAATCGTCAAGTAATTGCATTTACCAAGCACGTATGTTGACGATAGTTAATTTTGTAAGTGTATCTTGATATCGATTGCAGTCGTGTGTGGCAAGCAGCAGCCAGCAACCGGCAACCGAAGAATCGGAACCAAGGCACAAGTTGGAGCAGGCGGCACCAGATGTGAGACACGAGTCGGAAATCCGCAGCCAAACGCAATGAGGCAAAAATGCAATTGCCAAGCAATAACAACAACAGCGTAAAGGCAGCAGCAGTCAAAAATAAGGAAGTAACGGTTCTGAAACTAAGTCCATCCGACTTGTATCTGATCTGTACATACCCCAGGAGTAGCTAGAAAGTAAAAAAGGTATTTAGCGATTTAATGACTGCACCAATTTAATAGTATTATAAATTATAGTCTCTATATTAGACGGATGGACATTTTTAGCCTTGGCAATAATCAGATTAAGAAAAGTTATATGCATTCAGTTGACTTACAAAATCTAAACTTAATCTCACTAAAAATATTTCATATAGTATGGAAAGGTATATTTTTGCATTCCTTGTCTGGTATATACGAAACACGTGCCAAGTATGAGCCCGATATACTTGTTAAGTGCATTGGGAACAGAGTATTCGAAATTACACAACATTTAATGCCTGCGCGATGCTTGAAATTGCGAGGAAATTGCTAGAACAGTTTTTGGGCCAAACCTTAAAGCAATTATGTTGATTTTCTTGGCTTGGAATTGTAGTTGAGACCGGCTACTAATTGGGCGACAATTTGGGTACGTCGACAGCAAGTGGATTGGTTTAATTGCCGTTTGCTCAAGACAATCATTTATATAAACTAAAAATAAAAGTAGAGCGCAGGAATCATTAGACAGGACGTGCCTCAGGCGAAGGCATATCCGTTGTATGTAATGGATTTTTAAAAACCAATTTCCGCTCCCCAAGACAAAAAACATGGAAAACTAATAACCCATTGCCTGCGTTAGGGATCGACAGTAGTAGCAGCAGCAGTAGCAGCAGCAGTCGTTGCTAACTCGGAAAAAGTGCCAAGGAAATTGTTTTCAATTTCAAAGAATTTTCAGCAAAGGAGAAAAAGTCAAGCTGTGCGATTAAAATTCGCTTTCACAATATTTATATAGAAACAAATTAAATTTTCTTTGCTCCGACAAGTTTTTGGTGCTGCCGACGATGGCGGCGAAACAATTTCATTTTGCAAAACAAAGCGGCAAAAGGCAACGGCGAGAATACAAAAAACAAAAGTGACTCAAAAAAAAATAAAATAAAAAAATAAGCTGCACTTAAAAATTATTTACGAGACTCGCCGCACGCTGCAGCTCCGTTCCGTCCCCCTGAGATTCCTATGTGGCCATAAAGTGGCTCCTGTTAAACTCGAAGGAAGTTGCAGAAGAAGAAGCTCAGCTCGAGCCATTGACTGACGACGACTGACTACTACCCAAACTTTTCTTACTGCCGTCTCTGTGAGTGTATGTGTGTGTGTTTGCCTAGGTTTCTCTAGGTGTTGCTGCGGCGAATTGAAAAAGTTTAGACTTGCCTCCAAAAAAACTTTATGAGCGCCCCGCGTACGCTTTTGCGGCAGCCTTTTAACGGCCTTTTTATGGCTGAATCGCAGCCAAAAACTTTGCTAGCGGTCAGCTGCGTTAGCTTTAACGCATCTTTGGTGAAAGCTAGAATCACCATCAGGTGTGTCTCAGTTAGCATCAGGGTTGCAACAAGATCAAATTTAATCCCTTATGGATAAAGCCATGCCAAACTTGAGCTGCTTATAAAGGCAATATTGCATATTAGTACAGAAATGGACATATGGATTAAAGTGTATCCACAACAAAACAATCGAGATATATATACATTCTAATATATAGATCATTTAGAAAAGTTTATTTTATTCCAAATTTTCATAAAGCATTTTTTTAATATGCCTTAATTATAATGTAGGAAATAAAAACATACGAAATGCTAAGGGGCCTGGCATAATAAAAGGCTTAGTTGATTATCTTGCAACTATATCGGATTTAAGTGTGTTATAGTTCATAGTTTTAAATAAAGCAGTCTTCACATTCAAAGTTATAGTTTTAGGGAGGGAACATGAAATGCTTTTAAGCAATAAAGCTATATGGCACACGACATTTTAGATTTAGATTATATTTTCTTTTTTACAATGAACTATAAACAGCTTTTGAGGAAAGCAGCCACAAGGGATTAACAAATTGAGCCCCAAATAAGGTGGATTCCAATTATGAGTAGATATCAGACCCGCTTAGCTTGTAAATGAAAATATTTATACAGTATTTTTAGTAAAACAGGAAATCAAAAATTGCAATAAAAATAAGTCAGCTCGAAATGGGGTTTAATGTTCCCAAATTTGGAAAGCATTTTTTCCTTCTTTTTCACATCGAGCTTAACAGATTATTGTAAAACTTCTTAGAAAAACGTGAATAATATCTGTAATATATTTAAATTGTTCGGTGCGCCAGTTAAAATGAATTTACTTTGCTTCGTGCTCCCAACCCTGAAAGCAGCAAGAACCGCAACAGTTTGGAGCAGGCAGCACTTAGCCGCGGACGTGTATGTGAAACCCCTAAATTAAACTTTGAGGCTAGCGGCCAAAAGTCAAACAGGACAAGCTACCCGCGCAACCAGATGGGGAGGGAGCGAGAGGCGTCGAATGATATGGCATATACCAAAAAAAAAAAGAAAAAGGAAAACAAATAAAAAACGCATTGCCAAGGAGAATGAGCGGGAATTGCTGTGGGGGATGGTTGTTGAAAAGCCAAAGGCAGCAGCCGCAACAAGCAGCAAAAGGATGAGCCTCGGGAGCCAAAGCCAATGAGCGTTAAAAAACGCGCAGAGACACAGAGACAAGAAAGAAAAAAAAAGAAAATGCAAAAGCCACAAAGCGGGAGGAGAGATAGATGAAGAAGCCGGAGCAGAAGTGAAAGAATCTGTAGCAGCGACAGGACAAACTTCAATTTGGGTTTGCGCCCGATACGCCATTGCGATTCAAATCGCAGCAGCCAGCAGTTGACATCGACATGGACAAGGACATGGACGCGGATGCGGACGCGAACGCGAACGTGGACGTGGACGTAGACGCGGACGTGGACATGGGACGCTGCCATCGATGCCATCAATTGCGCGGCTTCGACTAACCCAGTACCCGCCCTCTGCGACTTGGGATTGCTGCTGGATCTCCAGCTGCTGTTGCGGTGTGGCTTGGGCCAAAACGTCCCAGGCGCATTTCAGCTCATGCTTCGACGCCTTTGCAATCGCGTTTGGCATTTGGCATTAATGGCGCGGGCGTACGGCAGGCAATCGACCAGAAGACGGCATGCGGAACCAGGCAGTAGGCGGTAAGGGGAAACTAGAGAGATGAGACAAAGCAAAAGCAACAACCGCAGTTCCATTGCATTACATATCTGCCGAGCACTGCGAAAATATTCATTAGCCCAGTAGGATGTCGAGTCGGCGGCAAAAAACTGGAGCTGTAGGCGTGGCCGCTTGGCCGCATGGCCGCATCGATATATACAGCATGTTGGAAAGTTTCGTTCATGGCAGCTTAGAGAGTTTTTCGCACAGATTTTTGTTCGGCCATAAATTGCCGGTTGGCATTTCGGGTCTTCTGGCCAAGTTTTCAGCACGCGCTGCACTCGCGCATAACTTTTCTTCTACTTCTGTGTGTGTGCTGCGACTATTTGGAACAATTTTAATTAAAACGATAGACAATTACACACAGAAGGAAAAGCTGAGGCGGGCGGAGAGAGAGAGAGAGAGAGAGAGTTGGTGACTCAAAGTGGGTGTGGCTGGGTGTGCACATCTTTCAAGCAGGGCAATTGCAGCTCAAGTGCGTCTGTCGTGTGCTCAAGCAGCGCCAAACGTTTCCCACATGCCACAAATAGAAATAACAGACGCACACACACTCACGCACACACACTCACACACACACACACAACCGCGCACATATACTCAATCTAAGATTGAGTCTGGGCAAAATGGCGGTGATGAAACCGGAAGCGAGCACAAAACATGGACCAGCAAAACACGTTGCAAACTGTAAACTAAAAGCCACAGACGGTACACGGAATCTTAACTGGAAGGCATAAGTACATAAGCTAGCAAACTGTAAAGCATTGACAGTTGCAAAATATATACCTTTCTTTATGCACCCTGCTTTTGCTACTAAGCATTGATTTCACCTGTCACTCGTTCTCTTTCATGACTAATGATCTATTTGGTAGCTTTATTTCTAATATCTCTATGTTCACTCCATTCCGAAGTTCTTTCTGATCACTTTGGACACACACACACTTTATAATCATAATCTTCTTCGTGCTTGTCGTCTCCTGCTCAGCTTTCGTTTGTTTTTGTTTAGGGTATCTATTTTGATTTTCTTATTGAATCTTGTTGTCATTTGCATTGTCCAGATCAACTTCTTCATATGCTTTCTTGCTTATGAATATATATTGCCGTACATCGCATAAAGTGCTAGTGTATCAAGAGCTCGATACACTCGCTGTGCAATGGAAAGTAACTCAAAGGCGTCTGGCGCACAACATGTGCTCCACACTGAGGATGTGGACCAGTTGGGAAAGTCCTTGTCAATTGCCGCCGGCAACGAGCTCTGAGATCGTTAGCTGACAGCTGTTTGGAAGTTATGCTTCTTATAAGTGTGTGTGTGTTTCTGTGTGTGAGAGTGTGTCGAGTATGTAAACGCTTAAAGTCAAGTTTTATTATAATTACAACTATAACATTTATTAACGGCTGATAGTGGAGCGCAGCTGTTGCTGTCGTCGTGTTGCCAGGTGCCGTCAAAGTCAACAAAGGCGAACAGCGCGAAATGAACAAAAGACAGCGGGTGTGAGAGAGAAAGGAGACATTCGCATAATATATAGTTGCATATTAGCAGGCAACAGCAACAGCACCAGCCCATTTTCGCTTGCCACGCCCACAAATCCAGTGCTTATGGCCCTGTAATGTTGCATGTTATGAAGCCATTAGGGCCAACAAAGTTTCTGCTTTAAGAGCTCTCTAATTTCTGCTATATGAGCGCGACCAAGACAAGCAAATAGACTAAAAGAGAGAGGAAGAGCGAGAAAAAGAGTTCGCGAGAGTGTGTGAGAGAGAGAGAGAGAGAGAGAGAGAGAGGGTAGGGGAACTTGAGTTGCAGCATCTTTTGGCACTTAGTTGTTGGCGTCAGCCATTAAATAAAGAAAGATAATGTCTTTCCTCTGATGTGCAGCCACGAACAGCTGTTGTACTATACGAGCTGCAGTGCCATAATTCAAGTGGCTTTCATATCATTCATACTGCACGGCTCCCAGCTAAGTTAGGTTAAACTGGATCCACGAACGTTCCTCTTAAGTTCATTGCGTCTGAATTGTTCTTTTATACAACTAGGAGATTATTACAATATTACCATAGAAACTGTTTATCTTCTGTGGTCGCCCCAGAATGTATATATATATTTTTGACAATATAAATATATTAAATACCCTTTAAGTAATAAGGTTTTGCAGATATGTGAATAGATTATTGAAGCTTACAATTGCTGAATTCAGGGTTAAATATCCTGTAAATCAGAGAATTTCGCCTGGGTGGAAATGGGGCTTAAAGATTTTGCGGGTGACATATCTTGCTAAAATTTGTTCTTAGATCTATACGGAAAATCATTTGAGGAGTGTTTCACATTTTTCGCAAAATTTAAGCTTCATCGATGAAAAATGCGATTCAACATTTTTTGAAGTTCAAAAAAGCTTGAAGTTTTGTTCATTAGAACTTAATGAATACGTGTTTCTACGAGCTGGGCAATTTCACCCGCAACAATGGAAAATTAATGGAAAACGTTTGTATGAACATTTTTTTTTTCATCAAAGATCTTTAAAAAAATTGATTTTATGTTCGTTAGTTGCGCATTTAGAGCTATATGATGAAACATTTCGTATTTGATAACATTCGGGTCGTATGTAAGGAGGAGGAATCTAATTAACATTCGGAGGCATTATGAATGTCGATAAATCGACTCGAATGCTGATGTTGATGAAGAATATAGTTAAAACTTTATGTGTACGAAGATTTCTCTATCTTCAAATTAAAATAAACTTTACATGACACAAAAAATATATATTCCAGATGCTGTACTCTGAAGACCTAATAAAATTGTATTCAATGTTTTCTTAAGATAAAATATCACTGGGTTTAATGAGCAGTCTGAAAATACGTAAGAGTCTATACTGTGTGGGTATGCAATGCTCCACTGTATCCTAAAGTGCACATAATTTGATTTTGTTAAATATACAACAAGTTGGCTTTATGCCGATACAGATATAAACGAGGCCTGCGCAACACTCTTTTTTGACAGTTTTTATTGGTTGTTACGCAACTTCCATTCGGCTCGCACGCTCTGCAAATTGAATCTGTCAAATTGAAGCTTTTGGTAATTTTGTTTCTATTTTTTGTTTGCCTTCATTTATATTTTATTTTGGCCTACGGTCATTTAAACAGATTAAGCCAAATTGAAACCGAGCAAAGCTGTGAGCTGTTACAAATTTCATTTGACCCTCTTTGTTGGCCCTTCTTCTGGCCACTCCACGCACCACTTCACACCAGTACACGATTTTATTTTGTGGTGGTCCAGCATAATTTTGTCATTTTTACAGCAATTGATCTCGGATTGAATGACATTGCGTTGGCTCTGAGTATATGGGGGTGTGTCAAAAAATTTGTTTTGGGGTTTGTGTTCGTTTGTTTTTGTTTCAGTTTCTGTTTTGGCTGCAATTTCTGGTTAAACTGTCCATAAAAGCGAAATGAAAAATGCAAATTGAATGAGCGAACGCTCTTTGCCGTCCAATGTCAGGCAGTGAGCTACTCCAAAAATTACACTTTAAGCTCGCACATTTAAAATTAAGTGTAAACTTTAATGCTTCCAAGCGAGTTTCATTTGCAGAAACACGTAAAATTTATATTAAAAATATAAAAGTTTTTTGTTGTTTATTTTTGTTGCCTGCAGTCTTACAACTTTTCACACACGTTCGCCAACTTACTAGTGAAACTCCTGCTCCGCGTCGTTCTCTGTGTAAATTTATTGAAATTTTGCGTTGTCTGCGCATAATTGTTGGCAATTTAAGAGCTACAAAAAACTCTTGTTCCCGCTTATTCCTTCTCTTAGTTGTCGCCAGGACTGCAGGCTTTGCAGAAGCTTTAGGGCAAAAATCTGAAGTCTGCAATTTCTATCGACTTAATGACACTAGCTGAAAGTGACAATTATGCAGTATTTTCTTTTGACCATTTAACTTAAGGACACCTATTTGAGAGGACGTTAATGCATATCTGAACGTAAATATACCCAGACCTACACACTCTGACACCGCTAACTCCGGAGCCTACTTAACCTTCTCGATCCTGCTGACACTATCTTCTTTTTTACATGGCCTTAATAGGTGTCAATTATACAAGATCTTTATTCCAGTATTTCGATGATAGGTTAAAAGACTTTGTTTCAAAGGCTATATTTATCAATGTTATCAACATGAAAACATTGAACTAAAGAGCTTAACTTATAATATATCGCTCTGGGTAAGAGTATATGTATATTTCATGGGTACGAAGGTGCGTCCGTTCAATACCTTTTACAGGGTATAGTACGAATATTTGCAACTAAAATGGGGTTATAAAGTGGCATCAGACGTACACAGGCTTGTGTTATTTAGGATTAATCCTAAGCTGTTAGCATCTTCAACTGGTGTAACTTGTACTGTGCAGACTTGGGCGTTGTTTTGAGGTCTGTTGTCAATTTTTAACTTCAATATTCTGTCGGCAATTGCTGGGCCACTTATTTTAATGCTCGCCAGTTGAATATCTTATTATTAACCTAAATTTGTTTGGGGCGGCCACGCCCACCGGTGGCTTGTCAGCGTACCCTAAACGGTGCAGTCATTAAGCGTACCATTTATGCGGCTGCTCGCCTTCATTGTGTATGCAGAGCTCAAACTGGGCCAAAACAATTACCGCATAATAAATCAATTTTGAGTTCTATGAATTTGCAAAGCAATACACCCACTTCAATACGCCCCGGGCTCTGCGATAGCCTTCTACCAGCTGCCTTCAATCATTCAGGCAGCGCCTGATAGAGTTGCTTGCCATCTTCTGTGTGTGTGGGTGTGTGTTTGGCACAGTACAAATCCTGTGTGGGTAGCAATTTTCAGCTCAACTATGCAAATTACTGACAGTTGGTAGCCTTAATTTAATTCGCAGCCGCAGAAATGGCAAAATAATATACAAATAGGAGCATGTCCTAAAAATAAGGCAAATTGAAATTGGCAGAAAAATATTAGCGCACTGCATTTTAAATATTTAATTGCGATATATTTCCCATTCAAGTCATTTACATGGCTTACAAGCGAACAATTTTAAATTGAACCATTAAATATTGAATTTTAAATAAAACGAAATTGGGTTAAGTTAGCAAAGCAAAGCAAAACATAAGTCGAGAGAGGACATTTGGAATATCCTACCTACCGTTCGATTTTGCTGTTGTATATTTCGATGTGAATCGCTTGTTTATTCGATTGTTACTGACAGGCAGAGCTTTTCATGAGAGATACGTTTCTAGCCATAAGGCTCTAAAATTGTATTCTTAAAAAATAAAGAATTTTTTGATGGAATTCATTATAAAAATGAGGCTGTAAATAATTAATGAAAATTATAGAAATTTATCGTGTGGTTTTAATTTTTCATTAAAGCAAACATTCAAATAACAATTGAAAATGTCGGAAAATCTTTTCAGTTTAACATGTACTCTGCATATGTCTCAAAAACACCAAAAGCACATCTTGCACCATATTCATGCACCACATTTAACATCAACTGCAAGGACATATTTACATATAATTAAGTGCCACATCTTTCCAACTGTCATGTGTCTAGAGTGGGTGGCAGGTGGTGGAGAGGGAACTGTTGGCGACTCGAAAATGCCACACAATGCAATTTTCGAATAACACGAACGGCAAATATCAATTCAATTCATTTATTTGCACAGCAATTTGCCTGGCAGGCAGCTGTATCAAACCGGCTGCAGAATTCTCAAATGTTATTTTCTTGCTGTTATTTTCGGCATAATCCGAAACTAACAGACGCGAAATGGATTTGTCGTTTGACAGTTGATGGATTTGACGGTTGCAACAAATTGAAACAGGGTGAAAAACAACTTCTCTTAACGACAAGTTCTCCATATATATTATACACACACACGCACTCACGCTTACACATATTTACAAACACGCTATAAAAATGTCACATGAAGCAATTTAAAAATATACTAACCAGCTCTGAGCTCAGTGGCACGGCCCTTTTGAGTGTGGCCTGCATAAAATGTTAATGGAAATTATTATAATGTTGGCACAGCAATTAATTAATTATGTGGCTTTCATATAAGGCACGCGAACTATTTATTAATTGGGTGACACACTATATTTTATTGTCCGTTCATTTATTTACCTTCCGTCTCTAGGGCATGCGACTTTTGTTAACAGCCCGCAGTCCATAGAGATAAATATTGATAATGGTATTGTGATTCGATAGTTGATAATTCTTCATCGGCACCAAAAGAAGAGTCGTTCGAGCCACAAACAAGTTAGTCACTTCCTCCTTATCCCAACTCGTTTTCCATGTATTTAAACTTGCCGAACTCGAATACTATTAAAGACGAAGGCTTTGAATTTCGATTAAGTTTTGTTTTTCAAATTATCAATAGTTGCCAGCAATGGATGTTCAGTTTGACTCTTTCGAACATATCTCAAAACGTGTAGGAGCTAGATATAGCAAAGGGTATGCAAGCTCTAGTATAGCAAATCAATATAACAAATTGTGAATCATTTTCACCTATCCCAAAAAAATTAAATATGTTGAATTGCCTTACCTTACTCAAGTGCCGAGTAGATATTGTAGGCCTTAAAGGAAAAGGACATCTGTGTGTGTCCACAAGTTTGAATGCTACAGGATATTTACCAGTCGCTCACTCTGGAAAATATTCCTTTTACGGCTTTCATTATCTGATGTCTTTTTAGAGACCCAATTAAATCTGAACACATTTTTATTTCATTCTGATTAAAAATATTTCAAAAACTATTTTTTGTAGCTTGTTGCGACAGTTCAGTATTTCGCTTTTGGCTTGCCAGGTGCTTCAGATAATTTGTCTGAATTTAAATGCAATGAAATTAATGCGCATTTGTCTGCTGCTGCTGTTGCTGCTGTTGCATCCTCATCAGTATTTGTCTGTTGCACCTTTGAGCGAACGTCAGTACGAAACGTTGTTTGTATGTTCCACTCTCTTTCACTCATTCTCTCTCTCTCTATCTCTTTCTATCTCGCTGATTCTCATCGCCATGTCTACAGCATTCCACTCCAGCTAAACGTCGACAACGCTTCATTTGACTCGAATCGCGTATACGCCACGTTGCTCGTTTATATTTTGATCCCATGCATTGCGAGTTTGAAATCCAATTGCCATAAAATTATACAGTTGTATAAATGTATCCAACTAGATGTGCGTGCCACATTTACCACATGTTAAGCGAAACGTTGCAAAGGTCCTGCATTGAGGCAAGCTTGCAGTTTCAAAGCTCAATGAACCACAACAATTCGTAATTGTCGCTCAAAAAGTTATCCATGAGTTTCAGCTGAAACAGACTGCAGCTACTATATATTAGGAGGCATGAATTTGCAATTCGGTTGAAAAAACTTAAGGCAGCCAATAAGTGACTTTTTCTAATGTTTGTCAACAGAGTATAAAACTATTATTGACTCTCATACTGCAAAAGATTTAAGCATTGTTACCTTTAGCTTACCTTAATATATAACTGAAAAATTATTTTAACTAATATTACTTAAAATGAAACGTATAATCTCTGCGGGCGAAATAATTGGGAACAGCTTCGAAGGGTTCAGTTCGAGTATATTTTTAAATATGTGAGCCAGCTAACAAGTAAAAAGTGCGGATTTAGTCACATGTCCTTAAGGAAAGCACTTGCAGGAGTCGGTCAATGCAGTAACAAGTGAGATTTATGTGCTTTATGCCGCACATTAGCGCATTGTCACCGCACTCGGCACACTTTCAATAAATTAGCCCGAGGCTCACACGGTCCACACTGTGGAGTGGAGTCGACTAATGCGCTTAGCGCCTTTGTTGCGACATTTTGGGCAATGCTTTGCAGAGGAACGCACGGCGGGAAGGCGGTAAAAATCCGCCATAAATAAAGGATAACAATTTGTTAGACTGCAACAAGTGGCAAACTAAATCAACAAAAGTGCGAGTAGATTTCGGCCAAGAGCACTTCGAGTCGCACCTTCTCGCTCTTTCACAGTCTCTACGTCTGTGTGTATTCGTATGTGTGTGTGTGTGTGTGCGTATGTGACTACACATGTAATCCAAAGCTGGTAATGGAGAACGGTACGAGCCTGAGCATTGAGTATGGCACGTAGGAGCAGGTGGAACTGGCGCTGATAAACAGTTATCTGTGTTTACTTTAGCAAGCAAACGTCTGGGCGCGAGTCCTTGAGTAATGGATGCTATATTTTGGCAGGATACTAAGCGAACATTTTAAAGATTTCAAGAAACTTTATTTAATAAGCATCAGAGATAAGCTTAGAGATACCCTGTATCCAGAAATTACTTGCCCTTAAAAATAGTCGAATTTACTCTTATGTCTACATCTAAAAAAAATATACACTCGATTCTAGATCTATATATATACATCATATAGTCATATTTTCCTAGGTAGGAAACCCAAATTTTGCAATTCAGAATACTCGTATATTTTATAGAAAAAAGAAAATTCTATCAAGAATTAGTAAAGTTCGGTTTTCTTTAACCCTCATCGTTTTTCTCAGTGTATAGGTAAGATGAGCAATTTGATTTTGGGTCCCTTTCGAGTGAGTGCAATGGCAAAAGTGAAAGGACAGTTTTCTGTTTAAGTACATTTTACTTTATCCTTAAAACCACAACAAGGGCAGAAGCTATTCGGCCTCGCAGGACTTCAAGTAGTAGCTGAAATTAAGCCTTCAACGCAAAGTGTCCCTTTTTTCCGTTTCCTTTTCTTTGTTGGTAATAACATTAATGCAATTTTACGCTTTTTATAATCCTAAGGAGAATACTTTTAAATTTTAGCACAACGTGCGTATTTTTTTCACGATTGATAAAAAGTTGTATTGAATGGCATATTGTTCTTAAACAAAAGGTTTTTCATACAATTTCTTTTAAATTATGATATATTTCCTTTAATTATTCGGTCTTAATTCATCGGATTTGTTGTTTTAGCCACTGTATTTAAGCTCTTAATATTCTAGTAGAATAGTACATTGGCTCCAAGTTTGAATTTGCCTAGTCAAATGTATTTCAATTCTAATTTGTGTATATATCTAGCCTTACATCTCTTTCTATTTTCTTCAATGTAAGCTTAGTCAAGTAAGTGTGATTGTTCCGGTTGGGCTCCATAAAGAAACGTTTTAGCTATCAATAATCGGAAACAAAGACACTGCACGGGTACTATATAACCAGTGATTCTGGCGATGAATGTATATATTTTCTAGAGTCTGAATTACATTCATTCATTGATCGTATTGTATACAAAATGTCTTGTACAGCCGTTTTCTTTCAACTAATCACAATTGTCGGTCTGAATACCAGAGGTAGGGCGTATTCTATGTTTGAAAAAAAATGTTTTCATATTTTACAATATATAAGCACCGGCCTGTGTTCCTCTAGTTAGTTTAAAAATATAAAGCGCAGTCAACTTTGACTGCGGGCGGCATGAAGCAGGCGGCGGGCGCGGACTGCGTGAGAATTCCTTTGAGTCTGTCAATGCACAATCGGCTGAGGGTGCAACTGACACATGCACAGCAGCAAAAGTTTCAGTAATTCGCTTCATTAAGTAATTAACACGCTCATTATAATTTAATTAACATTATTGAATGAACATACACACACATGCAGCCACACTCACACGCACACACAATGTCATATATATTTCTATGAAATATGCCCAATTAAATTTCTATATTTTGTATAGAATTAAATGGAAAATGTAGAAAGCATCTATAGGCGATGAATAGTTACAATATTCCTTATATGTAACACTGCAAATATATTCAATCCTTGAGGAAATGTTCTGGATTTGACCCACAACCTAAAACCTCTATGCGACCTTCGGCAGGCCGAAGATTTAGTACCCCTGTAGACATTTTCCTTGTGCAGATACCTGAGAATAGTGTAGCTCGGAAATGTTGAGTTTTTTTGAAATATCTTTGAAAACAGAATATCTTGCTATAAACCCAACAATCTTTCCTATATGATATAGTGGTACAATGTTGTTAAGATATTACATAAAAAACAGAATGGCTGCTGCGAAAAAGGCGAATTACAAGAATTCCGATGCCAGTGCAAAAAGGGATGTACATTTCTAAATAAGTAAAATCCTCCTTAATAATTTTGAGTAACCAAACATACCTAAATTTACTTTCTTACTTTCCAGTACTATTTCCAGAATATCTAAGCCAAAAAAACATTGAGGGTACTATTAGAAATACATCTGTCATGGGATATCTTACCACAAATATTCTGTTCATATTCATTCATTCATATGAATATTTTAATTTTATTTGCGCCCATACAAAAGATTATCGCAAATGTATAAGACGCCGTTCAGATGGTAAGTATAAACTTTGATTATAACGCTTTTCTGCGTGTCCTTTGTAGATCATAAAAACGTTGCTCTTGCGAATCAACTATATATTCTTATTTTTTTTATTTATATTGATTAAAAATCCAATTGCAATTATTATTAATTTAGTATAGAATATACATTAATTTTGTTGCGAACAGTATACCATAATTCCATTATTTCGTAGATAGTTCAATTTATTACACTGCTGAGACATACCGAAAATATTATTGGATTTAACACAAAACAAGTCATACCTCTAGACGTAGTCAATAAAGTATTCATGATCTTCTATATTTGCATCCACTATCGCAATTGCAGCAATGTCTATCGCAGGTGCCTCTTCCGCAACAGCGGTTATGTTTTCCACACGGTAAGTGAAGGCATATATGGCCAAATGAGATGACATTCGGATAATATTCGCACGGGCGACCAAACAATGGGATATATTTCAGCTCTATCTTGGGGCAGCAGCCCGGTTTATTTCCGGACGACACTGCTAGAAACAGCAGCTGGCATAATATTACCAGCAGCCACGTATAAGACATAATTTCTTAACAAAAAGAGTTCCCTCAAAAAGCGCTGTGGCGTATAATTCAAAATAAAGCAAAGTTTTGCTTGACACAGTTATGATTTGTATTGGAGCTGTGTTGTGTGACGGGCACGCTTTAATTAATCAACTGTATTAATGTACCGCGAATCCATGGTGCCCTTTGCGACTGGACAAGCGTTTCATGTAAATTTATTTATAAATGCACTGAGAGTTCTCTTGTCGGAGGTGCCCTTGTGAATGATCCCCTGTACTAAGGCTGTCAATATCGAACATCTTCAGCATCGATATTTTCAATCTTTATTGCCCCTCTTAATCGATACTGTAGACTTAAATGTATTACCAGATAAGGAATGCTTAAAAACATATTATAATGGCTTCATGTTGGGAATTACTACTTATAATAAGTAAATAGTGTATAATTAAAATGGTGTTAAACTTTGAAAAATAATTAAAATGGGAAAAGTAGCCAACAGGTGACGACCTGATTAGGCGACAATGCGGCGACTTCATTTCAATGCTGAACGCGCATTAACAGATCTCAAGAGGAAACATTTGAAATCATTTTGGGCTAATTCAGTGATTTATGGGCATTTTAAGTGAAATTAGAAGCTAATCTTTCTAGAACTCAAACCAAGAGATAAAGGAGAAAAAAGCTTGTACAACTTACCGCTGTTTGAGTTTGGCACCTTTCATTATTTTACAAAAAGTTTGTTTTCCGTTGTTTTTTTTTTTTTTTGAGATTTTAGTGAATACAGAGTATCTTCCAGGGCATCCACTATGCTAATATTGCCCATTTGCAACAGGCACCATAAATTGTCTCTATGTTAAAAAAATAATTAAATTATTTGCCCGTCACAGAGCGCTGCTTCAATATAAATGTCGATTGGCGCAAAAAGCACTTGCGTTTCTTACTAATCGCAGTAATCGCACCAAATTCCTTCAAAAGTAATTTTTCGAAAAAGTTGTAATGAGCAACGTTTGGATGTTGGTATTATCACTAGAGCTGCTCTTTATTGTGTCGGAAGCGGCAGATGGAAAGTGGCTTTTTAATCTTTGCTGCCCGTCAAAGGAGTTGGTTTTTGTACCTAAAACAGATTACGCATGCGAAAATATTCCGGGTGCATTCACAGAAGACAATGTATGTGTTTACCAGCCGTGTGGAAAGAAACGCTGTTGTGGCAACGGCTGGTGCAATATGTACTGCTGCAACTGCAAAGGGGGATGCGAGGATCAAACTAATATTAACTATTTTTTGCGTCACTTCCATAAGTGTTGCATAAAAGATGTGCTTGTAATTCGGTAACTAAGCTTATACCTTTATCATGATTCATTTTATTAATGCTTATTAACATGAATTTTACTAGGGAAATTGAACCGAAAAGAAAAGCAAAGGAACTATTAAAATAGTGCAGGAAATATTAAGTCACATAAAATGCATTTGATCAGAGGCAAATCCTAAACTCAAAAATAAAGTGCGAGATATTTGTTTCAAGCGTATCCATATAATTCATTGGCTACACAACTACAGTGACAGCTCTCTTGAGCGGAATGCGACTATCGGGCTACTATATCTTTGTCTGTTTGAAAGGCCAGATCGCATAATAGCTGGAAACTTTAGTTTTATTTTCATCCGTTGGATCAATGTTCTTATTTTTTATTGATATGTTTGAAAAATAAGTATAATTTTTAAAATGAATTTAGTGTGGCGGTTGCGGTACAGTGAAACAGCGAGTTGGCTACACTGAAATCAATTTACGCTATTCGTTCTGGGGCATTACAAACTGAAGACCTGATCAATGTCGGAACAAGTTTCGCAAGTATCCCAACACATTTAGATTTTAGGCATGGCTCCTTATTTTGTACTTGCATCAGCGTTTTCCCACGACATTTACACACGGATTCCATTCAGAGCCCGTCAATCACAAATCAGTCAATGCGCCAACGACGAGGAAGACGACAAGGACGACATCGTCGCCAACTCGTTTGCATACAAATTACAGATGCAAGTCGCATTTGATTGAAAACAATTTGAAATGATATCGCACTCATCCGCATCCTGCACCCCCTGCCTCTGTTCGTTATCGTCTCGGCTTTGCCTGGCTCCGGGCACGTGTCCTGGCATCAGTTGTAGCTGTTGCCGCCAAGTGGCTCTATTTTATTTTGCCGCTGCTCTGCATTTACCTTCACAAAAGGGCCAAATCATGTGCACACTTTATTGCTTTTACGTGCGAATTGTTTGTGTTGGCCCATAAAAGATATAAACCAAATTGCTCCAGTCCAATCCACAATCCTCAATCCGCAGTCCATGGCGAGCGTTTCATTTCATTTTCAGCTAAAAGGGAACGCATTTCACATCACCTTTCCCTTCTCTCGTCTCTTTTCTCAGCCCGGTTGAGTTTAACTGCATTGGAATGCAGCTCACTCGGCACCTGGTCAGTCCTTTGCGAATACCACGACTTCCATTCCCTTCCAAGAGTTAGAAGTGCAGCTAATCAAAGCATTTGAAAGGTTGGCCAACACCTGAATACGCTTCTCTCGCTATCCAAAACTTATGCCCCGAATTGAGAATGGTTAAAAGGAATATAATTATTTTTTATATACTTATGTAAAATAATGGATGGAAGAAAAGGAAGGAGATGGGCTGAATTAATATAGCCACGGGCGAAATCCGTCAATTCTCCTGAAAACTCCTCTTCTTTGGATTATATATCGGTAATAATCGATTTTGAACATGATCTTTTAATCCTAACTCGGATATTTTATGAGCTAGATACACCAAACTTGATACGTTATATAGGTAAAAACAATATTACTTTTTATCGGACTATGGACAACGATGCTAGCAATGAATAATGTGTGGCTGAGGGAAGAATAAACATAGCTGCCGCCTGTCGTGCATAGTTTGAGACCAGCTTGTGTATAAGTTTACGAAGAGGTTTTAAGGGTTACGACCATCTATTCCATCTATTCTCTGGGTACAAAGTACTTTCTAGTCGGGCACTGCCGCCTAGCTTACTCTAACTTGTGCTCTATCGATGTGCGTCCCGCCCCTCCCAGTGCTTCAATCGTATGTTGTGCGTTCCACCCAGATGCAAATAATTACCAATATGAGGTGTCAAATGCCCACACACATACACAGACACACACACAAACGTCGCATCCTTCGTTAGCTGTAGTGGAAAATTTGTGTCGCTTGCACTGTTTGCCAATATGTTGCCGGACAGGTGAGTTGCTGTTGTTGTCCTTGCATGTTCCGATTGCTGTTGCTGTAAGCGCTCTAATTGTTGTCGTCATTGTTGTTGTTGTTGTAATTGCCTGTGCGCCGTGGATTGTGAGCTTGTAAATAAGCCTTAATTATTGCAATGGCAGCCATAAAGCCACCACACAATAAACATGCAAATGCAGTGGCCGTCTCATCTCCCGCCCCTCGGGGGATGTGTGATAAGCCAATTTGTTGGTGTTGAACTGTGGCAAATGCTGTTACAGCAGCAACAACAGCCACATCGGCGATCTAAGCCAAACGCTAATCACGGTCGACTTGACCAAAAGACTCTGTTAAATAACAAGAACTTGCCCAGTAAGTGTTGCTTCGAGCACCAAGCCAAAGGGCAAGTAGAGGGAGCGACTGGGAGGTATAATGACGCTGTGCTTCCGCTTTCGCTTGAAATATTCTGTATATGTCATTCGATAGCGTATCAAGTTTGGTATGTTTAACTGTAAACATAGTTTGACTGTGTTTCAAAACGTAGTTCCAAAATCAAAACTTATCGAATAAATAAAGCGCATGATATGCAAGAAATAATAATAGATTTCATATATTCGAAGACTCGTGGAAAGGAACAGACATAGGGTTAAGTAATAGGTACCATAAAAATAAATGTTTTTAATTATTTACGCTTATTGCCAACTGATAAATTAAATTAAAATTTCATTAAGCTGAACTCAGCAATTTGTTTATAAATTAGATTTAATTATTGAAATTTGTAACTTGTTTTTAGAGCCAACTACCGTAAAGCATTTAAATGAACCTGCACCAGGGCTCGGCTGGCCGTCACGTTGTCATAATTAGAACGTGCCGTGCGGGCTGCAGTGGGAGCCACTGCAGCGCAGGGCACACATAAACGCTCATCAAATCCACTTAAACTGGTAATGGCCTGCGCTGCTACAGATCCGCCACGCCCCCAATTGGTTTTATTTGCCATCAACAAACAGCGAAACACGCATACGACGCGTTGCACCGTTGCATAGCTGATTGTGGCACCCTCTGCCGATGTGTGTGTGTGTGTGAGCGTTGGTTAGTTGGCGTTTAAGTGCCGTTTGGCTCGGCCAAAGGTGCAATAGAGAGAAGCCAACAACAGAACGATGATAGCCAGGTCCGGCTATTTGCCTGCTGCGGAAACTGGGCACAGGCAGCTGATGCCGGCGCTGGGCTTCGGTCAGTTCATGATGACGGTCGGTTCATGTGATTTTTGCACTGATTTGCGTTTAATTGAATTTTGCGTTTGACACAGCTGGTGTTTGGCCTCACGAAGCTGCCCAGCTCGCACTTGGCCCGTCAATTTGCAAGCCACATTTAATTACGTCGAAAAGGAAGGGCAGCTAAAACATGTTGAGCCTACTTAAAATGATTACGAGCAGGCACTAAACGAACAGACAAACTCCGTAGCATATAAATCAAGGCGGATGCCTGTTCAGTGGCTGGTCAATGAACCGCAATGGGTAGGCAACAAAAAAGAAAGATAAAAATAGGCAAAGGCGGCAAGCCAAAGCCTAGTCTATGTTCCTACTCCGGCCTGGTCTATAACCATTAATGATGTGGCCTACAACCTCGATACGAACGCGAGTACGTGCCTCAATGCCACAGCCGCAGTTTTCTAGCTTCCCCATGGGGGAAGCTGTTGCAGTCTGGCAGCAGAGCTGGGCCTACTCCCACGCCCACGCCTGCCATCCTGCACGGAGAAAACAGTAGAAGAAATGCGCGAAGCGGAAACAACTTAATGACGCGCGGCGCTAATGGTTCACTTAAGCACCCACATAAGTTGCCCGCGCGCTTCCAAAAACAGAGCGTTAGAAAAAACACACATAGAAGCGGCTGCCTTTGGCACCCCGAAACATTAATACACTTTCCAATATAAATGAATTGAATTATATTTAGCCGTGCTACCGATTACTGCCCATAAAAAATGATTATAAAACAACGGCCAGAGATGAGATTTCTTATACTTCGTTTAACAATTAAGTATTTCGTGAAACATGGAAGAATATTATAATCGTTGCAAAATTGAGCTATGTAAACAAATACCACAATATTGCTTCGTTTTTTAAAGGGATTTTAAATTTTCGATACCCAGAAAAATATAATTCTCTCTTTGGGCATATTAAACTGGTGAAAGTATGAGTTTGAGTAGAGGAATATCCTAAATAAACATTCTAAATATACCATTTGATTTTTCATTTTTCTGTATAACCGTCAAACACTCTCTCTCATTGCTCCCAAATCGATAAATGTCGATTATGATTGTGATTTGCATTAGTATAAAAGGGTATATTCTAGTCGGGCATCCATGACTAAAACTGTCCTTTCCTTTTTTTTGTGCCCCATTACATTTTAGAGGCGTCGCAGGCTTGTGGGTGTCACTGCGTTGTCGTTTTCCCGCCAAAATCGGCAAACGGCCTCTACCCTCCACTCGTCACCCTCCGCAGTACAGTTTGCCTTCTGCTTCTATGCGTACTCCAGTGCTTGCCCTGGACCGGCGGCTGCCTACCCTCCGCCCAGCGCCGCTGACGTCGCAAAGTAATAATTTCTCGCTAATGGTGTCCTAAATTGTCAAGAAATATGGAACCATTTGAATGTGGCACCCCCCTTCAGTGTCAGCGTGTGGGTGTGCCTCCCGGAATGTGTTGATATATATATATATATATATATATATATATATACAGGGAGAATATATCTACATTATGGTATATATGTATGTGTATGATAAGGAACGCTGTTGCTGAGAGTGCGGCTTTTAGTTCGTTTGTGTTCTTGACTTCCGGTTAGCCTGTCGACTAGAAATGTCTTTGTTTTCTCTTTTGACTGCTTTTATGTGTGCTAAAAAGAAGTAGGCGTGTCTCAAGGGTGGGTGTGCATCAAGTGTACATGTTTTTGACAACTCAAAGTACAATATGAAGGCTAAACTACTGGTAAATATGGGCCAACAGCAATAAGCAACAGCTTTTTAGTAGAAGCTCCAAAATCGAAATTTTATGCAGATCGATAGAGTGCTTTACTGAATTCCTTTGAATAACATTCTAGTTATTTTAAATTACTGTTCCACATGCAAGATCGTCCTGTCCTAGAAGTTGTTATGCTAAGATTTCAAACAAGGAAAGGTGAGTCATATTTGAGTTAACCTGTTTCACAGATCTTATGAGGACTGTCGACCAGCAAAGACTAGTTAAAAAGAATGTTGCTAAACTGTTTATCACATAGTTTGCTTCATTCGGCTCATTCCCATTGAAGCATATCCTGAAAAGTGCAGAGGACACTTGTTGCACCTTCAGCTTTAAGTAGACAGACAATTGCTTAGCTTCTCATTCAAGGAGGTCTTTTTAACGTAACGTAAGCCCGCTACGTCACGCATACGTATCATTGAGTTATCCACAAGAATTCATTGTTCACGTTTCTTTGTCTCAGAGTTTCCCTGTGGTAAATACCCTCAAAGATGGCATCGCATTCATCTTCAGCTATTCAGACAGACAAAAGTGAAAGACGAGAAAAAAAAAAATGCCAGTATTATGTGTGCGTGAGTCTCTTTCTGTGTGTGTCGGTGTGTTTGTGTGTGTGTGTGTGTGTTGTTGTTGTGTGTGTGTGTGTTGAAGCATTTATGCCAACACAGACGTAAAAAATCTGCTACTTATAAATTATGTTTATTTATTTATTATATTTTTGAAGCAGCTGCGCTCAACTACGCAGCATTTTGTTCAAAGCTGCCGCTCGTCCTGCTGTCAGCGAGTGTCCTGGCTGGCTACTGGCATAACAATGCTTCGCTTTGTCTCCGTCCTTCACGATTTCTTCGTTTTCATAAATCTGCAGAAAGAAAGATGAAAAAATACGTTGTACAAATGTTGTTGACAGCGGACAAACAGACAGCGGACGGACTTACAGGACACACTCAAAGCTGGCCATTTGGTAGGAAGAAAAAAATTAAGACGAGGGTAGCCTCAAATTGGCCAAGCCGGCCAAATTGCGGTAGTTTGAAGGACCCCAAGGCGTTTATAAGGCATTTGTTGCTAATAATGTTGCCGATGTGACAAATACGAGTACAAAGCCCATCACGGGATCTACATAATGACTCCAGCAATAATATTGACCATTTCTCAATCTATTGCGATTCGCTAAGCGAATATTAAGCACAATTAATCTAACTTCTAACGTGGCCAATGAACTCTATTTATCTATTCATTGATATCATGAGATATTTTCGAATGTCAGCTACATATTGCTCTATTTCTTAAAGCTACCTAGGTTAAATTACTTTATTTACCCCCATTTATTGCTACTTTAAAGTAGTTCAAGGAAGATTAAATTTATTGTAAACGTTAATGAACCCAAATTAAGGTTGACTGAGCTTTGAATGAGTATAATTTTCAAGTTTTCTTGGATAAATATTAAATAAGCCTCTATAATTAGCCTTAATTGAAAGTAAGCTACTTTGACTTAAAGCTCAAGGCTCCGCTAATCGCTTTTTTAGGCTTACTTAAATTTGACAACAATGAATGTTACTTAATGTTGTCTCGATTTTCCAATTTTCTTCGTATCTTTGCAAGAAAACATCTTAATCATTCAACAGATGTTGTAAAGCATGAATGAATTCAATTATTAAGCTCAACATGTTCAACATAAAGCTGTCTGTGGTAAGTTGTCATAAATCTTATGAAAGTTGAAGCATAAAGTCTGTTTTGAAGCATTATTTTGTTGTACTTTTTGTTTGAGTTATGGAATCGAGATAGGCCATTAGATAAGAATAGAAAATTCAATTTTAATGTGTTAGGTTAAATTTAACAAAAAACTTGGTTTTCTGTTTAGAAAATGGCAGGCAACGATGTTCTGATTATTTCACCAACGAACGTCAAGTTTCAGGCTCCATTTCCACACTTGCAGAAGCGTCAACTGAGCCTGCTAAATCTGGGCGCTCAGCCCATGGTATACTTAATTGACGTTGCGAATGAGGCACTATTCCAAGTGTTTCCCTCCAGCGGCAAGGTGGCTGCCTTCGACACCACCGAGCTAAGCATTTTAATGCAGCCGGCAGCCAGAGATCAGCCGGACTGTAATTTAACAGTCAAGTACAAAGTCAAGTCATTCCCAGCTGAGCCTTCAAAGGAGCTAGACTCTGCTGAGGATTGGACGCACGCACAGACAACTGTAGTAAGCATTGCGCTGGAGAATTTCGTGGAGAATGAGAAGGAATTGCTCAATATGTTCGGCTTAGATGGAAATGCCAAGACCCTCATCAAACTTATGGAAGAGCAATATCAGCCCCTGTGCAGCAAGTGCAGCTTAAAGCGTATCCATCGACCTCCCAAGAAACGGAGCTGGTTTAGCCGCATGTCATGGCCGCTGCTGCTTTTCTTGCTGTCGGTTATGGGTGGGTCATAGATGCATTGTACAAATTTGTGTATGCGTTATGCAAACAAGTTTTTTTGTTTTGATTATTTTAGTTTACTTTGGCTGGGAGTGGCTTGGACTGATCAACCTCAGCTCGGAGATGGTCTACTGAAAGAAAGACTAGGGGCGTGGATCTGTGACAATAATGCAAATCAATATTAAATTATGCAAATAGAAAACTATGCCTCAAGCAGTTGCATACCAGTCTCCCCCAGTCACGTGTTCTCAAGCAAACCATGCAGAGATTGATAAATCAATCATACGCGCCGTTGGCTGCGGCTTTAAATCAACTTGCCGGCTGTCTGGCTGATTAACTTAACTGCCGTTTTATTAGTTTGATTTCGAAGTGCAGCTCATTCAGGCCCCTGAATACCACACTCAACCACATACACACACACACACACACACACACATGGACAAAACATACAGACACACGTATACGGACGTGTGCACACCAAGATAGATGCTTGGATTTATTTATAAGGCAATTATTGCCGCAATTAATTTCTGATTGCATTCTAGACGCGTATCGGCTATTTTATACGGCTGTTGACCTAGGTTGTTGTTGTCAATGCTATTGTTATGGTCCTTGTTGCTGCTGCTGGCATTGCAACTTTAATTAATTTACGCTTGTCTTGAGCCGTTGCTTTATGATGCCAATTAACATTTTGTGTGGCAATTCAATTTGTATCCACTCGCCATCAAAATTCTAATGCAAATCCCTGAAGCGGCAGCCAAACTACAAATTGATCCCCCGAGGCATTAAGCTAAAGACCTTGACGTTGCCCTCGTGACAGCCAATTCATATTTATTTTATACAATTTGCACAAAAATGAGGCACGACACCAACGGGCGACACACTGCACTGAAAGCACTCAAAACGCCTCCAGCTCCAGAAAATATCCCAAATGACTCTTTTTCTGGCTCTCTGCATTTGCTTTGCCCTCTTACCAAGTCTTTTGTGTGCATTTTTATAGCCCAGCTGCGAATGCAACAAGATGAGAAAAGTGAAATACTTGAAACAGAAAACAGTTAAGAATTGCGCTTTGGGGCGGTGGCTAGTTGAGAGCCGGGCAGTCATTGTGAACTTGTTACGAGCTGATTACAATCCATGAAGATTGCGAAATGTGGTTCATAAAGAGCACTGTCCAACCCTAAGCAATTAAAGATAATTTAAGATTAGATGTTACCTTTGTATTACTGGATTGTAAGCATTATTCACAATCGCAGACAGTTGATTATTGAAGCAGTTCACAGTTTGGACCAATAACTCAAGGTTCGGTTCAGTTTTCTTTTGAAATAAATATTGTTTCCTTGTTTTATTTATTTAATTTTACATATTTTGATTTTTTATCTACTATATTTTTCTTTAAAAAATAATGCTTAAAATGATCGTTAATAAGTAAATATATGGCCTGTCTGAAAAATGTAATCGACAGTTGCGTTAAAGGACCTACTTAAGCTTAGACACTAAACCTGAAGATGTTACTCGTAACTCAGCCAAAGAAAATTGGAGTCGTCAATCGGAGTTCATGTGTCCAGTTAACAAAATCATAGACCAGAATTCAATTTGGTGCCGCAATTTATGCCGCAGAGAACTGAAGAATCGTTTGCTGCATTTCCGTTTTAGTTGTTGTTGCTTCTGTTTCGCTTTATCACAATCAGAATTTATGTGACATAAGGAAGTGAATTTGGGACTTTGTTCTGCCATAGCCTGCCCCACGCTCAGTTGATTGTATTGAGAAATGAATGAAATTAGAATGTCTGATGGCATTTTGAATTGGATTTCGACATTTGTTTTTTGCGGGTTCTTTTGTCCCCCTCAAATCTCCCCTCTCTCTCTCTCTTGGTCTCTTTCTATATCCTTTTTGGTCTATTCGTGCTTGTTGCCATGTTTGCTGGCCAATTTCAGGCGACACCGCAAGACAGGCCACAAAATGGCGTCCTGGCTTTCCCCTGCCGCCCTCATACAACCGCAGGCCCATGTCCTGTACCCGCACTCTTCCTTTACCGCTCTTCGCTTTTGATTGCTGTTGCATGTCAAAGATTTTGCGAGCCAAATGAAAATATTTTATTGTGCTACACTGCAAAAAAAAAATGTATGCAATTTTTAATCGAAATTTATTTAAATATTCACTAGAAGCACAAAATTATCCAGCAAAATTTCAAATAAAAATAAGAAATCGGAATATTTATAAAAGTATACAAATGTAAAACACCCTCAGTGTATCAGATTGAAGTTGAGCCAAAAGTATGACATTTTGAAGCGTTTCGCTACAATGTCATAAAACATTATTGACATTTCAATTGCAAAGCATTTGTCTGATACATTCCGGATGGCAGGAAAAGCATCCGCAGCAGGAGCGTGGAGAGAAGTCCAACAAAACAGTCGCAAGCTAACCGACACATTTCCCTATCGCCTTTTTAACCCTATATCTGTGTCTATAGGGGAACTAAATATATTCTAAAGCCCTGCAAATGTATTTAACAGGCACAAAGAAAGTTTTACGAGACTAAGCTGTGTATATATATATGATTTGCATCGAATTTTTGAAAAATGCAAGTGTTGAGACTTTAGGAATGTTGAGAAGCAATTGAGCTAGACGAGCCGGCTAATACATGCCAGTGTGTTGGAATAAGAAATTGTTTGTAATACTTTGCCTTAGGCTAAGGGGTATCTTTTGGTCAAGCACTCCCGAAATTGGGTTGTTGCATGCTAAATAATTTCGTGTTTGTTTTGTCACGCCGTTCGTTTTAATCAAACCTTACAATTTTTAATCATACTACCCCGGCTGCCAATGCTACCCCTTGCGACTCATTAAATTGTTAAGACAAAATGTTGAACCGTTTCTGCTTGGGCATAAAACCTATAAAAGCCACAAATAGGAATCAAGTTTTAGCTTTGTTTTTATATTTTTATTTATACCGTGAATCCATTAAAAATGGGTATATTGGATTTGTGCAAATAAATGTGACAAACAGAAGTACGCTTCTCTGAGTCTAGTTGAGAGAGGGTCGTTGCTTCCCACTTTATTCCGATTCCCTATTTATAAATGTCATAAAGATAACACTATCAAATCGATAGTTCCTGAGGGAAGTAGATTCATAGCCCCTACATAAGCTGCATAGCTTGCGGCATGCCTGCTAAGAGAGTTAAGAGCTAGAACTTTGTTCGTCTGCTTGGCGCTGAGTACAGGATATTTTTCAGTTGGGCATACCCGAGTAGAGCATGCTGCTCTTTTTTGTTTTAGGCAAAAGTTTTATGAGCTTATCCCAAGAAATAAATGCGAGCGAGGAACACGTTGAAAAACACACAAAAACACGTGCCAATAACCAACAACCAAGAAACCAAGAGGCAACAACCGTCAACCGGCAACCATAACAACAGCAAGAAACAACTGTGATGGGCGAATTAAAACCTGCGGCCAAGCCGAAGGATACTGACTCGGGCAGAAGCCTCCGAATCTGAACAGCTGGCGGGCTGCAATGGCCTATTCAGGTGGAAAAAGTTATAAGGTGCCAACGGCCATAAAAGATGCAATCAAAATCAAACTGATTTGTCTCCGGGGAGTGTTGCCAACTTTTATGTTTACGAGCAAGCCATAGGATCTTCAAAATGCAAAAAAGCTGCATCAAATGTGGATGATTAACGAACTGCAAATACTCTACAAAATTCAATTAAAAATATACTGTTAAAAATAATTGTTTTGACTACGTTAATCTCTTTTTTTACTTTAATATATATTTAATATGATTACTAAGTCACATTTAATAATACATATGAGTACAGATATACATAGATTTTGAACAAAGAGATTTGGTTTGTTTTCTCCAATAGTCTCATGTAGCTGGGCTTTTGTATAAGTGCTTACTTTGAGGTAACTCTGAGTAGTTTCTTGAAAGCAAGCCTTGATCAAATAGTTTATAGCAGCCTCCGCTCCCGTTTGTGCCATCATAATGGTAAACGGAAGGCATTTGTATTGCTGGCGCACAGGAAAGGGGCTACGCCCGCTGAACTGGCTTTAATTAGACAGTCGTGAAGTCGGTTAAGTTATGGGCTGGCAGACGAGGCTGCTGTGCTTTGGCCTCGGGTCGAGTCGTGAAATTTATGCGTTAAAATTGCATAATTTCCAGACACGCAAACACACACACAGCTATACACCAAAAGTTTGCACATAAATTTAAGAGTCAAGGTAAGAGGGCAAAGTTTTGACTGCCGTGCCCCCATTTGCTGCATGCCATTGCCCAATGGCCACTGTCCCTGGCCTCGTATTGAATAAAACACTTTGTGTTTCTGCCGCCTCAGTAGTGTCTCTTGATGCCAGCCATCTGCAAGATACACAAACACACACACACACACACACACACATGCACACATACATATCTACGGAATACACGCACACGATTCGTTTTTAATTTCCTGTTTCGGTTGCAGCTTCTCCGATTGCTGTCGGCTTCAGTCTGTTCTTTTATCGCTCGCCCTTCCCCACTGCCTTTCTCCATAGTTTTCCCCCAATTGCATATATGGCCAACATTTTTGTATTTTTTATACCCTGCTCCCATTGAAAATCGTCGAGCACGGTATAATGACTGTACATGTCAATGTATGTAACAGAGAGAACGTGACTCCATAATGTATATATATTCAGGATGGATCTCAGATTTGAAATTTGTATTATATATAATTTCACTTTTTGACTTCCTTCTCTTATTCCCCAAAGCTGCTAGTAAGGTAGAGCATCATTTGGATGCCTTGAAAATTTAATAAAGATCAAACCATAAATACGGAAGTATTTGGGCAATGGGAGTAAGCTTGGGCTCGTGTGTGTATATGTAAGTATACAATACAATAAGGATACAGCTTACTCTAACATATTCTCTTAAAGCTGCAGATTCCCTGGAAGTTGTTCGATTTCGATTATCTGGTTTTAATCTTTGCTTCCTCTAAAACGTATCACACTTACAACCATTTTATTATAGTTAAGCAGTGAAAATGTCTCCTGGTGCAGCTTGTCGCTTGGGCAAGAGTATCTGCTAGTTGGGCACTCACGACTAGAACACATTTGCTTATTTTTGACTGTGGTATTTTAGGTGATTTTTATTTTGTTTTTCAACGCGGGCGCCTGTCTAATAGTTTTTTACTGCAACTTTATTTAGTGCTCCCTCTCCGCACTCTCCCCCTTTCATACTACGCTGTCTATGACATGGCCCGTTGGGCGCCATCCTGCCAGCTCGTCCAGCTACGCCCCTCCCTTTCATTTCCATTCAATTTTCCCCGGCAACAGTTTTTTCGTGCGCCATTTTTGAACATTTTGCAATGAATTTCGTTTGGGACAGGGTCCGTCTGTCTGTCCGTCCGTCGCTTTGTCTGGCGGCGTTTTTATGAAGATAAAAAGCTCAGCGATTCGGCAACAGCATTGGCATTGGTCTAGGGCATGGCTATGGGCCGCCGCTTATGCCCGGCTGACGCCTGTGGCTAATAGTGAATGGTAAGGGGGTTGAGGGGCAGCCTGAAGTGTGCTCTGCGTTTTGTTTTGCATGAATTGCAATAATTGTTTATTGGCAACAATGGATTTAAATTGTTATCGGCTGCAGCTGTGAAACAATTATGAATGCAGAGCGAACGAATGAAGCGAATGAAGCGAATCGAGTGAATCATGTGAATCAAGTGTGATTGAATTGCGCACTTATAAATTGCAAAATGTTATGATATTTCAGAACATTTGATGCCAGATAATAAAAAATCAAAAGCTGAACCATCTGTATGTATGATTTTAAAGAAATTATAAATCTTGTTATATCTCTGCCGAGAAAATTATTATTTTCTGAATAAATAAAATTAATTATCAGTATCAGCAGACGAATCGATATACTCCCCATAAGCCTACGAAATCGCTAGTTGTTCAACCACAAGGGTATTTTAGTTTCGGTATGCTTAATGTGATACTAACAAATTGCACACTGGCACAATCAACAAAAATAATGTTTTCAACATTTGAGAAAAAGTGGCTGACCTAAACTACAGATCGTCATTTGCCTTTCGTTTTTCAGATAAGGACCCTTTAGTCCCCTCCTTTTTGTTTGAATTTTGGCAGGTGTCTAGAAAGGATGTTCTATAAGTTGACAATATCTTCAATTGCCCAGCCTTCAATATATTTTTGTTCCTTATGAACCCATGCGTTATGAGCATTTGCAACTGTCGTGCTGATTCTGCAGGAATATTTGGATTGCTTTTTTCTTTTTTTGTGGCATCATTTTGTTTTGCCGCCTCTGTTGTTCCCATAACAGGTTAGTTTCCTGTTGATATGAACAAGGAGATAAAAATAGCTCTGTTTGTTAGGCTTAGGACGGCAACCAAACATTCTGTGGTTGTAAATCGTCAACTGTTGCAGACTTTTCTATTCATTTTGATATTGTTGCCAAAACTGTGCTGTGAGAACTATTTTGTCTTTAACTTACCTCCGTCATCGACTGATGTAACATACATATTCACTTGGTGACAGTTTTAGATTCTTAATATTTTTTCAAATTGAATTTTATTTCAGCAAAATTTTAGTAGACATATGTTATTGCTGATGCATAATAAACATCGTCAAGGGCAGCCGCCAAAGGGTATTCTTAGAAATATGAATTTCACATTTAGTAAATTCATTATTCATTATTTATCAAATCGATCCATTTAAAATCAAATAGTTTTATAGCTTATATTAATGTTTACTAGTATTTATGGGCAATGAATACCTAACCTTACGAAAAATAAAGGAACCATTTTACTCTCATTTGTGAAAAAATGATGAAAAACTATTGCATATAACTTTTTGCTTAGAAATCTATCAGCGTAAAAGGCATTTTTAAAGATCTTCCCAAAAATATATTGAGTACGAGCTTCATTTTTCAAGAAATGCACCACTGCAGGTTTTGGCTAACCAAATCTGAGTAATGATGTGTTCAAATTAATGCATTGAAATGAAGAACAGCTCGAAATCATAGCTGTTCGCAAGACCTGAGCCCCGTTTAATTAAAGCCTAATCCAAAGTTCAAGCTTTCGAGCGACCTCTTCATAGCTAGTAGATTCGACAATAAACTGATTACGATTTGATGGTATTATCCCGTCTTTGGCAGCTGAAATGTCTGGGCTTTCGAGTCTGCTTGGTGAACATTTTTGCGTTTGTGGGCCAACTGAGAAATGCCAATTGGCAAGGACGCTGGATGCGACTTGAAGGCGGCTTGCCAAGTATAAAATAAATAGCGAGGCTGCAACAACAATTTGGAGAGAAAATCAAAGTGGAGCGGAGCGGACCAGATTCTGGCGCATATTTTTGGCAGGAACGCGAAATTAATTATGCGCGGCGAAAGAAAGGCTTACCGCAGGACAAAGACACCGCATGCAAGCACCCAAAGAGTGGCATGGGCTAAGAGGGGCGGGCAGGCCACAAGGAGGCGCTGTGCCGCGTCAGCTGCCGAAACGGTCGCATTAAATGAGTGGCAGCGCCGGCGTCGGCGACGTTCCAGGATTATGTTAAATTTAGCGGTGACACAGACACTTGGCAAAGATTCTCACACAATGGCGCAATAATTGGGCAAGACTTGCCGGCCGGAGAGGAGCGTGGGGGTGGGGGCGTGTCAGGCTGGCCGCCATTAATTGTGCAAAGTCAGTGCGACTGAATGTGTCGCCCCTGGCAGCTGCATGCCTCCCTTGCTGCTCGCTGTCTGCCCCAGGCAGAAGTCA
Source organism: Drosophila virilis (assembly GCF_030788295.1). Classification (NCBI taxonomy): domain Eukaryota; kingdom Metazoa; phylum Arthropoda; class Insecta; order Diptera; family Drosophilidae; genus Drosophila; species Drosophila virilis. The sequence continues at coordinate 10,897,411 of NC_091546.1, read as the reverse complement.
GTGCCAAGTGGCAGATGCCCTGCTCAGTGCCAACTGCGAGTGTGGAGTGTAGCAGGTGTGAGTGTGGGTGTGCGGTTTGGGTTGCGGGGCAGGGTGTAAGCTGGGGCAAGTGCAAAATAATAAAATGGCCAAGAAGCCGTTCCTGCTGCTTCGGCTCTCATTTCGTTCCATTTCACTTCGTTTGGTATGCCATAAATTTGATGCTATTTTTATTGTCATTTTCATTGCGCGCTCTGTGAAAATGTTTGTTTAATTTACGACTAAATCTCTCTCTCTCTCACTCTCTCCTTTTGAGTTTTTCTCTATTGCAATTATCAAAAGCGGACTGCGAGCACGACAATTAAATACAATTTTCGCCCAGTTCAAATACTCAAAAGTTCGTCAGCAGCAGCTTAAGATACGCGCTGAAGATAAATCATTTACATTTTCATTTTCTATTTATCAAGCTCAACATTTAAGGATATGCACAAAGACCCTTGACGCGGTTTGTCGCTGCAAATTGTATGGCCAAAAAGTGGTCGTTACCTTGGTAAATACTCAGACAGACTTGTCGCTACATGGCGGTGGGGAAGGGGGTCGGGCATTCACTTGCCCTGAGGTTGTGCGACGTGCACATTTCATAGCTGTTTACGTGTGAAGCACAATAAGGATCGCATTCATTTGGCCAGAATGCGAGCGAAATATGTGGCCATAAATTGTGCAAATAGCTGTGGAATAGACTTTGCTTAACCGATTATTTCTTTAGAGTTTCAGAATGAATCTTCGTGCATCCTCTATGTTAACCAAGGCTGCAGGCCCTTAGAAAAAATTGGCAATGACTCGTGTATGTGGACTTTGAAATACATGAACTCAGGCTGTGATTAATCAACCTGACAAATTTAATCTACCCGAAATTGACATCAACCTTATATGGTTAGATAAATGCAATAGTAGGAGCATTGTCTCTCTCTTGGGTTTTATTTTGAACCAATTTTGAAGCAAAATCTATATTTCGATTCCCGTTTCGATGAAGTTATTTTTAGAAAAGTTAGAAAAGTCGTGCTGGGCTCAAACCTAATATTGACCCAATGCAGAATGTCGCCCTCTTCCGCGCTTTCATTTGGCTGCTGCCCACAAATGTACGGGGCCTTTTCTTTTGTGGTTGGCCAAATATTTGCATTAAATTTGGCCAAGTGGCAACATTTTTTTCGTTTTTTTTTCCAGGAATTTTACTTGCATTTTCTTTGCTGCCGCACTAGCTGCTCTTCTTCTATATTTCCTCTTTTTTTTTGTTTTATGTTTTTTTTAGTTGTACAACAATTTCTTTGTTTGTTCTGCGCTTTCGCGGCGAGTTAATTTTGCATTTCCGCTCATTTAACTGCATTTTTTCTGTAGTCTCTCACTTGACCACTCTCTCTCTCTCTGTCTCCTACTCTCTCCTTCACTCATTGTTGGTGTTGTTGTTGTGGTTGGCTCCAAGTGCCGTGAAGTTGTTTTTTCCATTGCAGCTTTACCAGGAAGTTCATTTGGAGCAGCCGCAGCAGCATATGAATGAATGTTGGCGCAGGAGGCCAAGCTCATGAAATTCCACTCAGCAGACCTTATAAATAACTCTGCATCCTTGCAGAGGGTATTTTAGCGTGGCACGAAATGAGTAATTCATAAGATGTGGCAACTCCTCTTCCATCTATATAAATGCATATTCCTTATAATACCGACAGACGGGTGGATCAGTCGATCAGTTTTTATGCAGACGTGGCTTAAAATAAAAACAATCAGTCAAAAATCAACCCAAAGATACTCTAAAAATGGTCATATATTATATATTATATTTGTTAACCATGATATATTAAGGACGTGTCGAGTCTTCCAAACTTCTCTTGTACCAAATCACGTTAAAAGTTAAGCCTAAAAGTGTAACGAGGTGTGCTTTATAATTAGTCCTAAAATCGATATAATATCACGGTCAAAGCCATTTATAAAAAGATGTTAAACTGCGTATGATATACGGAAGTATATACTTCAAATTGGAATTAACCAGCCTTTTTCCCTCTGGTAAAAATGCTTCTATCTGTTTGTTTTTTTTATTCATTTACATTGCCTTGCATCATGAACTGTGTAAAGCATGGAACGAGACATCCCCGCTTCCATAAACTATATATATACTCAATCAGCTTTAACAGCCGAATTGATCACTATATTATATAGCTGATTAAGTTCGCGATTAAGGTTTCAATTTCTTCCTTACCAAATATTATATGACAAATCTAATCAACATATGGATACCATATTATACAGCTGCCATATAAGCGATCGTTCGAAAATGAATATTTTGTGTGAAAAACTATTTTCCAGCAATTTTTACAATTTACTATTCTCTCTATTGTCGACAAGGCTAATTCATGTTGCACAGTTCTCTCATGTTATCCAATGCCCTGCTGGAAATTGTAATTTGAGAGTGGCCAAGTACAGCATTGTGGTCTTTATTATTGTAATAGATTTGACATAGTTGTAGAAAAATTTGTATCTAACTGTATATGAAGGGCTTCCCAGCTGCTGAATTTTATTGATTCGATATCTGAGGCACAGGATAAATATTTGTAGCGTTAATGTGATAATTTAAATGGATTTCTGTAGCTAAGCAATTTCTAATTTAACGGCATCCCTTGGCTGCTGCTGTGTGTGTCTATGCGTGTATGTGTAATAATTATATGCCTATTTGGACTTACGAATCGCAGCTCGTAAATTTCACACCTCAGCCATCAAAAGTTGAGCAAGTGCTGCGTTCTGGCAAAACTTTTGCCATTTGCGCAGGATGCGCAAGGATGCAGCTCGACACACGCACACCCACACACACAGCGACTGGCGACATAAAGATTATATGTCAAGCGCAAAATCTCGGGCAGGCAGCGCTTAAACATGCGTGTGTGCCTGCATTAGTATGGGCGTATGTGTGTGCCGATGTGTGTGTTGTGTGCATTTGTAAATGTTGCTGTGTGAGTGGCAGCTTCCGTTCTCCATTCTTGGCTGCACGCGCTGTCCCTACTCGCTGCCCCACCCCCTGCACACGTGCCCTAACTCTCACTAAGTCTCAGCATGACATTGCACTCAACTTGCTTTCGCCTTAGCGCTCGAGATGCGCGCTCCACCTTCACCACAGCCGCGCCACCCGTTGCCAGACCAGCTGTTGACTTTTATTGTGGCTTGACATTAATTTGTTAAGTGCACCACGGCGGCTGCCCGGCAGCAGCCCCTGTCCCTGCCCCACACGCCAAGTCAACTGTGTGTAATCTTAAAGGTGAGCAGCTCGAGCGGTTTAACAGTTTTGCACACCCGTGTTGTTGCCTTAATTGCATTTCAGTGTGTACACACTCTGCCCAAAATGAAAAGTACATACCGTTTGCCATTCTACAGGCGCTGTGCACCTTTGCCGTCGACGGCGACGTCGACTTCGCTTTTAATTATGCCCAATGCACTGTGAAAATGCTTAAAAATGCAAATTATGCGCTGCAAAATGCAACGCATGCAAAATTTGTGGCACATAATTTATGCCGCACATGGCGAATATCCATCCGCTGCCCTCTCGCTCTCACTGGCTCTAGCTGTGTCCCGCTTGCGCCGTGTTGCATGTTCTGCTGCTGAGCGGTGTCTATCGCATTATGTTGTTCAGGATTGCTTTCTGGTGTCATCGATGCCGATTGTTGATATAAGCCATATGATATGCATAAACATGCCACAGACCCAAGCCACACACCTACACCACACACCACACTCCCACATCAAACACCCATACCACACACACACCCACACACACACACACACAATATTTGTTTAATTAGCCCGTATTAATGTCGATGCAAGCAAATAAGGTGGCAACCCATAATGAAAACTGCAACCAGCTCCATTGTTCCGGCCAATTGTTCCTATTATTATTCCTGCTGCGATTGCAGCATGCCCTTCCATCGGCTACCGGCTCCAGTTGCCCATTGGGGGCATGCTATGATGTTGCCCACTGACCCACTGACTGTTCAATTTTCATTTGAATTTTCTCTTTATTCAGACCATTTGGCTTGCCATAAATCCGCTCGTGATTTGAATGAAACACACAGTTTGTTGCCTAATGATCGGATTTAATTGGTTTACATATACATAACTAAATTGTGTCCAAGCTCAAATTTCATTTATCAACACAATTTGCCTGGCAGTGAACATATTTTATTTAAAGTGCTCAGATTATTAGCTTCAGCTCATTTTTGCCTAAAATCAAGCTGGGTCGACACACACATTAATATTGTCGCTGAACTTGTTGTTCCACGCCCATTAACCCACGCCCTAGTTCAAAGAATGGCTTTTCTCATATTTTCATAATGTTTAACTTTTTAATCTACAAAATCTGGCTCGTTAAATACAATTAATGGCGACCAGATTCCTTATGCTTATTGGCGCGGCCTGCATCTCATTGGAAATGTTCAGCCAAGGCATTTCATATAAAATTTATTTTGAAATCTTTTCCTTTGTTGTCTAACAAATGTGTCGAAGTACAAACGAAAATTGTTAGTCACCTAAACAGTTGTCATTCGACATACATCAGATCAAAAGCGTTTGCCAAAAACACAATTTTTCAATATTTCACGTTTGCTCAATTGTTGCGGCCATGCCCTGTAAGAGGAAGACAAAGCTATGGGAGTCGCACATGGACAGTTCGGTCATGAAGACCACCACACAGATCATGCTTGAGCAGGGCTCTCGTCCACAGCGCACCCTTTGCACCACGGATCACAAACTGGTCAACTTTCAGTCCTTCAACATGGATGAGTAAGTGCAGTCGAGTATTCGGATGCATTTCGTTCGCGTTGACTCTATTCACTGACTGCCGCAGTCCACGCTATGGGCCTGTAGACCTCGAAGAGGAACTGATACAGCCACTCAAGTCCGGCTATATGCGTGAGTATACGCAGCCTTATCCCTCACGCTGCAAGCCGCTGGAGCCCAAGGGGGGTACACCCGACTTTATGTTCAATCGCTTGCCCAAGAACGACTTCGACCCGAATACTGGCACCTTTTACAAGTTTCTGGATGATCATATGCACGATATACCCGAGGTACGCAAGAAGGTCAACTTTTTCAGGCAGTTGAGGTAGGACAGGTGCTAATACAGCTTGCACATACAATTGTCATTTTGTTTCCTTCCACAGAAATCAATCATTTTTGCTTTATTGAGGGCAGCGAAATTTTAAATTGTTGAAAATTAAATAAACGTAGTAATAGTTGTTGCGAACAGAACTAGCTATATTTGAAGTGCTTAAAATAGAATACCAAGTCATGTTCCTCTTCTAGCTAATTGCCTGACAATTTGTTGCAATTTGGCTCAATCATCATTCAAGTCACGCTACAAGTTCTTATGCTAAAAGCTTTTCCAGTGTTACACAATTATAAATTACCCCACAGCACTTTTGCCCAACCCTTCTCCTTCCTTTAGCCGAGCTAAGTAAAAATGTGTCAGTTGTTTCCTTTTCAATAGAAATCAATTAATATTGCATAGAAATATCGTTCGTCAGCAGGAACAAGTAGACTAACTGGGTATATATATATATATATATATATATATATATATATATACACGCAATTTTTATATGTGGCAGTCGTGGGGCATACTTTGACTGATATCGCTTATTAGGTTAAAGCTGTTGCAACTTCTCGGAAAAACGTAACAAATTGCAATTAATATTGCACAAGGCATGCATCGAGCAAGTCCGATACTTTGGCTCGTAGTTCTCCTATATTGCTAGCAATTTGCATAAATGCAGCCAACAAGCTGCAAGGACCGCAGCTCGAGGGTGGTGTCAAACTAATCGCAAACTATGACAGCGCTGATTTATTATGCACGGTAATTAGTTTGGCCTGTTTATCGTCTATGGAAGTGGCCAGTGCCATCAGCAAGGCGCATTGATATGCCGAGCAACTGCATCGAGTTTTTTTTTTTGCTGACGATGACAAGACCATAAAAACTGTTGCGACAACAAGCACCATCAACAGGCGCTAGTCAGCCCCTTAGCCAGATGATGACGTCGGACAGGACGAGCAAGGACGATGAAGTGGCCGAAAACAAAGCACTCTTAGACGTCAGTTGACAAGCGCATGAAAGTCAAAATGAATGTTCCAAAATGACAGGCAAAAGGCCAGCCCGAGGAGTCCACAAGACGAAGCAGGAGCAGAGAGACGAATGGTGAGGCGGAAGTCGCCATTGTGGTTGACAAACGGGACATGGACATGTTGTGCGGAGTCGGGCGGCAATGCATCAATTAGGAAGCGACAAGTTTTCAATCTCGCACTGAAAGCTGACACCTGAAAGCTTAAAACAAGATCAAAGCGGAACCTTGCGTTAGAGATCAAAAGGAAATATAAGAGTTTGGAAGGGTAACGAGATTAAGCTAAGACTATACTTAAGACTTTATTTTGGATTTGAGTTAACAAAAGTAGGAATAAGAAAACTTTAACGAGGTTACGAGGCTCAAAACAAGATTAAACTGGCATCTCAAATGAGAAGTTAAGAAGTTTTTGAATAAAGGTTGAGCTATTAAACTAAGAATTTATGTAGGTCTGTGATATTTAGGATTTAAAGAAAGCTTTTTAAGCACATGAATGCTTTCGAAAATTTTATATTCAGCACTAACATCTTAACGTAATGCTTGTAAAGAATATTGAAGAATGAAATTCGTTGATTTCCTGTACTTTAATAAGACCTTTTGCGGTACAAGGAATCAACTATATGATGTAGAGGTCCGATATGGCATTAAGCTGAATGACAATAATGCATTAATGTATGCATACTATTTATGCTGTTCAATGGGACAGCATTGAATCTGTTCAGAAACAACTCTTGTTGTTTGACCTTCGTGCTTTAAATAGGGATCCTCGTGTGATGATTAACATTTCTACTTTGATTAATCGTAGTCACAAATTAATTACTGGTTAAATTGACTCTTCTGTGTTGATTAGCCAATTAAATTGCTCTATCCCTACTGGACTAACACGTAACTTGTACCCCTATCGCTTCAACCCTTCAGAGTTCTCTGTGATGACTATAATAAGCATTACAGAGTATTCTGCTCAGAGTCTTCTCTTCCACGTATGAAGTCTTCTTTTTCAAACTATTTAGTAAGCAGATAGTCTTATGTTTATTAGTAATTATATATTTTCACATACTTGTAGTATGTATGTATTTTTTTTTTATTATTATTTTCTTATTTACCTTGCATATCGTGTCGTACGTTACACGACTGCGCCTCTCGGTCGGTTGGGCGGGAGGCGGGATGCAATACGTTGCATCAGGATTCGCGTTAAAAAAAAAAAAAAAACAAAAATTATAGTATGTATATTCATATGTGGCCGGAGAGCGCATCCTGTGGTATTGTTGCTTGTCTAAAAGTATAAGTATCATTGAGCAACTCAGGTAGAGTACTGCAATTTCATGATGCTATTTCATAAATAGTTTCAGTATTTGATTTGCAGCAGATTCTGATTTATCCAATAGGACTAGCTCAATGATATTTGGCCGTTTCCTCTTGCACATTAGGCAAGTCGGACAGCTATAGTCTTGAACAAGGGTACTTGCTACGCACTACTGATAACAGACCGAGGTGCCACATTTCGCAAGGAACATTCAACAAGCTTTCACCAATGCGTACGACAGACAAAACTCACCACACACCAACAAAAGCCGGCAATAGCTCTCGCGATTTCAGTCTCTTTTGAGCTCTTGCTCTCTCTGCTGGGCGTCTGCGTTGTGGTCTGACGACACGACGGAGAAACTCAACACGGACGCCCGACTAAAGGCATCGTCTGTGATAAGAGCCAATGCTTCGGCTTTGGCCACGGCTCGTGCCTTGGCCAGCAGCTAGGCTGAAATCAGTCAACTCGGAAACGTGGCCATGTTCGTTTTGCGGCCATTTCGTTGCGGCTCTTTCAGCCTGGCCACCAACAATTGGCAGTAGCCAAGCCAAATGACAACCGCCAACTGCCAACAAAGTTTGTGTATCGTTTCGTGCCCCGTGCTGCGATCCGAGTGCTGTTTTTGTGTGCAGGCCAAGTGCCAACCAAATTCCGAATACGTCGAAATCAAATAACACAATTCGAAGGTGTGCATAAGTGTGTATGTGTGTGTGTGTATGTGTGTGGCTGTGTTACTGTGTGTATGTGTAATCAATTAAAAGGTGTAAACTGCAACAACAACAATCAAAGTAACAGTACAAAAACATGTGTATGTGCGTGTGTGTGTGTGTGTGTGTGTGTGTCTGTGTGGCATGTGTAATTAATTTTTGGCATTTAAATTGGCCGCCATCAGCATCCAGACCTTAAACCAATTTGATAAATTTGCATTTTTGCACACAAAAAATAAAAAACGCAACGCAACGACAGGAAAACAAAAAGGGGGAACCACAAAAAGGGAGGCCTGAAAAAGCAATTTAATTTACAAATTACAAGTTGATGGGTTAGTCAGAGGGCAGCCTTCAGGCGGGCAGCTTAAAAAGGGCAAAGCCTGAGAAATGATTTGGGTCGTCAAAATAAATCAACGATTCAGTTCGGAGTGCTTCGAATGCTTTCTAGCAGTTGGATAAGCCAAAATGTAGCTGTAACATTTATAACTTATTTTAATTCAATCATTAGCTCAATCAAAATGGAAACAATGATTTGTAAATAATCTATCAATATGCTGAAGTCGTAGATTTCAATTCTTTGACACGAATTGTCAACATAATTTCATCTTTTTTTTTGAGTTTCCAATTATATGAAACACCGATATATATTGGGATTAATTTTGGCAATACTTATCGATATACATGAAGTCTTCAATCTGTGAAATTATAATAAACAAAATTGATTTTTGCTTATAGTAAAGATTTCCTATAATAATAAATTTACATTAGCGTGGTGTTCTTTTCCATATATTTACATAGTCTGCTTAATAATTGTTTCATGATTCATTTTTCAATATTTTGTTCAAACTTTTCAAGCTAAGTTCACAATATATAGGCATAAAATGAATATCAAGGAAATTAATTATTGATATATAAATGAGATAAATTAAAATAAATAATATATATCAAAAATATCATAAATTCATCTTTTCCGGAGGTCCCTAATAAAAGTTTTCTCTTACTAGAACTTTTTTAGGGCAAATTCCGTAACTTAACATTCAAAATTGCAAAATGATTAAATATGCATTTCGATAGATGTTGATATTCTATCTTAAGCAGTATGAAAAGCAATTTTAATAGATATAATTTTTTATTTTAATGAACTTAACTTAAATTAATTAATATTTTCTCACCTCAACCCTTTGTCAACGTCATCGCTCGCAAAAAATGCAGTGAAACCTGTGAACAGAAAATAAGACAAAATTGAAATGAAAAACATTCCATGTTATATTTTATAATTTAAAACATTTTTCATTTTATATTTTGTTTTGCTATTTGCTGTCGTCTTTTTAATGTGGTGCTAAGAAATCTCGCATTTGCACTTTGAAGGCTGTCCCCAAAAGCTGACAGCGAGCCGTGGTAAGAACAACAAGAGTAATAATAATAATAATAAAATGAAGGAAGCTCAGAGAAACAAAAATAAAGAATAAGTTGAAGAAAAATGTCTGAGACGTGCCTCGTATGCAAATATTTGCAAAACGCAGACTAATAAGTGAAAAGGGAAAAAACAGGAAAGAACGCCAGCTGACTTCGGCATGCCGCAGTTGAAATACCCTCTGCCTTTGGTTAAGATACTTAAAGAAACAATCTAGTTTTCCACACTGAACTTTCCTATAGAGCTATATGATATGAATGTGGAATGTGTGACAATGCTTAGCGGCTGCTGCATATAAATACTTTAAGGGGTTGAATATGTCTTCTTCTAGGCTATTCATTTTTCATGTCAAAATTAAAATACGCTCTACAAGGGTATTTAAAAGGGCGAAGCGCAAAAAAATGAGACTGCGAGATTACGACAAAGCCAGAAGCCACATCCACAGTCAGAGAGCGGCCCCAGCTGAAGGGAAATCCTTCAAGCGCCTGAGCCTGGCCTTACTATGGTCGTCGCACAGGAAGCAACCACGCCCCCAAGAGGCTGCCAGGATGTCACGAAGGCCCCTTCCACCTGCCATGTCAATGCCTGTGCAGAGTGGAAGGAGGTAAGGTGACCTCGAGGCACAAATGAGTGCAGAGGCAGCGTCTGATAAAAATGCAGGCAACGCCGAAACGAGTTGCACCCATTTTCCACTTCAACATTCAGCAGATTTTCATGTGGTTTAATTCAAATTTCAACAGCACTTTTCTCGCTTAACTCGCTAACAAGATCAACAAATGTGTTTCTTAAATTAAACAATCATTTTTCTGGAATTTATTACATTGCCAAATAACAAGGATATTCACTGCAATCTTTCAAAATTTCAATTGCCCAGCAACGCGTCTCTGTGTGTGTGTGTGTGCTTGTGCGTGTGTGCTGGAAAAATGAAACAAATTTCATTGCATAATTCATTACGCATTTGAGGGGTTAAGGGATAGAGAGCTGGTGGCAAGAAAACCGCCTGCCATTTTGTCTGGTCATAAATCTTTTGACATATGGGCTGCCATTGCCATAACGTTATGGTGTGGCAGGGAGCCGGAGGCTGAGGGGGAAAAAAAATCGGGCAACGAGCTGCAAAAATACGTATTAAATTTTTATTGTTTCCTCTGTCATATTTTTTTCACGCTTGACATTTTCAGTTAAACAAATATTAAAACAATCAACTTGACAAAGCCTATAAACAATTCACGCCCCAAAAAAGGGGAAATCTCGCAGTGTTTTTGGAATTTTCCGAATTGTTGAAATTGCGCAAAGGGCTAAAACGAATTCAAATTCATTCATTCGCTGACAAGTGACTAAAACAATAAATAAAACAAAAGAGCTGGCAAATTCTACGCTAAAATTACAACAAAATGGCGCGCTCTCTGCTTCTGCAACAACAACAAAAGCAACAGCAAAAACTGTTAAAACCGAAACAACAACAATCAGCAGACCATCTACAAGAGTTGTAATAACAAACGCTGCATAGAGAAAGAGAAAGAGGGGGAGAGAGAGAGAGAGCGAACGGGAGAACAGCGACAAAAACAATTGAAACGATTGGCAACACTTTTACGAGTTGCCATCTACTTTTTACAACGAATTTTCATTATAGCACAAGGTAAGCTTTTCATTTTCTTCTCATTTCCCTTAGTTTTATTTTTTCTTGACAATTTCGCACCAGCTTTTGTCATTTGCTCCAGTTGCCCGCTTGCAGTTTATTGGATTTAAAATTTTGGACCTCGACCATTGCACAAATCCAATTGGATTGCGGAAAGTTACAAGCGTACAAAGAAAGTTTAACATTAGTTTCTCCGTCGATAACAGACAACTACCGCTTAGAGTTTAAACAAAGCTTTGTTTTCAAAATTGTTCTATATTCATTATATAAATGGCGAAAAATCTTGAGGAAGCTCAAAATTGCCTAACTCTTAGTGCTTCATCTTCAAACTATCAGAATGCGTTTTTTAGATATATCAAAAGGTCACTTGTTCCTATTCTTCCGATGGTCACATAATAAGTATAATTTGGCATTTCTCCTTACCAGACTAATTTATACTCAAGGTGTCTGATGCCTGCTAAAATCAAGCTCGGAATGCCTCGATTATTTAGAGTTTTCTGACATAGGAATTATCAGAGAAAAAGTGATCTTAAATAAGCTTGGCTACAGCTCGATTATCCTCCCAGCAAATAACTAAAATCGTATAAGCAACGGACTCTTTTAAGACCAATTTGGTCGGATATTGAGCATTTGTTTTAAAATATTTAAATATACCGCACATCTGCTCTTCTTTTCGGATCTTAATCACAAAATAAAATAATAATGGAAATAAAGGTGACAGGACAATCGTCGGTCTTCGCCTTGGCCTATAAAAATGACATATTTTGTAAATCTTTAGTCTTGAGTAATAAAAAGTCCCAAGCGTATTATTTAAACCTATGATTAATTATTTAATCATTTTTTATCTTTAGGGCTTACATATTGAATATAACAAAAGATATTCTTGGGGCTTGCTCCTGACCCGCTTGAGCCATTAAGACCTTCATGATACTTTTTATCCTTTCCCATTTTGGCCAATTATTGACCTTTGCTCCCACCATCAATAGTGGTAAGTCTAACGCAGACTTAGTGCAGCTCGGCAAATCTCCTTTTAATATCCTGTCGCATTAGCATATCCATAGGATATCTTCATTATCTATCATTTTATGTAAAGCACACTTCTCAATTAAATGCTCTTCTCTTGCCGTATCCGTATTCCTCACCCCTAGCCACAAACGTCCTGGCCACATAATTAAGCGAACTTTGCACTCGAAAGCAACTCTCATCAGACCACTTGATTCGGCAGAGGCAGCGCTCAACTTCGGCCACTTTGTTGGCGCTCTCGAACTGGAAGCACATGTCCAATATGCTGGCTTATATCATCTTTCAACTTGTGTGTGGATGAGAGGCACTTTCAAAAAACGCTGACAGCCCCTCCCTCCCTGCGTGGCCACCGAAAAAATAAATAAAAAGCTCGAAAAAGAACAAATTTGTTCAAGTTACTATTCAAACGCTTTTCAGCAGCTGCCGCACCAAAATCCCTTTTTAATTTTTCATGGCTGCCTCGCTGCCTGTCACTGCCCCCTGCTGCACTTCATTCAGTCAAAGTCAGCGCAAACAAAAAGCCACTGAAGGACACAAGGGGGACGCATACAGGACACACACACACGCACACAATGCATATGCATATTGGAGGGGGGTCTGTGAAGCATATTTAACCCATTGCAAACACATTTGCATGCACTCAACTCGACTCCGGCTGTGGGGCTTGGTCTTTGGGGTTTAAGCTTGGGGTTTGGGGTTGCGACTTGTGGCCTCTCGTCTATCGCCTGATGTCTAACGTCTAACGCGTCTCGTCTTGCGTCCAGCTGCCATTTTGCATTCCCAAATTCAAATTCTCATATGCTAAGCGTGAAAAATGACTTGAGGTGGGGTCAACAGCAGCCACCCGCGCCGTCTTTCACTCCACTTTGCTCTGACAAAATATTTGCATAGTAAATGGTTTTATTATTAACTGTGTAAACTTTTATTTTAGAGCTAGCTCCATTTCAGCCCCTCGAAAATGTGGCCGCAATTTTCGTAAAATGTTTTAACAAACTTGTTAAAATATTTGCCAAGTCGCTGAGGCCAAGCAAAATTTCAATGGCCAGCGGTCAGTTTGAGTCATCCAGCTGAGTGCAAAGCGGCGTGTGCGCTACAAAAACAAAAATAGATGCAGTGCTGATAGATTCTGACATACCCTATAAGCTGCATCATAATCTAGTTGTCTGCTTAGCTAGATTAACTGGGGAAAGCTTCCCCAAGTAGCAGTGTTGTGTTGGCTCGCAGCTTAACTAATTTCCTCGATTCCCCTCCCCCTCACTACTCCTTGCAGTTGTAGCACTGGGTATAATCAATTAAATCTTTCGCACGCTTTTAATTAAAATTTCCCTTGAGTTACATAATGAAGTTAACTCCTTTTATATCATTTTATTTTTTTACGTGTTGCGGCAGTGACTATGACGATGTGGCGTAAATTTGCCTTTTTGGCCACGCCCACTGTGATGCTGTTGCCGCCTGTCGCCACTTACGTAAATAAAGCGCGAAATTTAAAGCTCAAATCTCATTAAAATGGTTTTATTGCCACATTGGGGAGCTGCTCTGCACGCGGGTTGCGTTGGGTGTCTGGGTGTCTGTGGTGGTGGCCACGGCAATCGGGTGGTTGGGTGGTTGGGGCTGGTTTGAGTGGGTTAACTGCAGCTTCCATTTCGCTACACATTTATTTTCTCGCCCATAGTTTCAATTTGGAGCGTTGGTAGCGCTGCGGGTGTCAATTTCATTGCGCGCTTTGAAGTTGCCGCGAAGCAAATGAAATATAGTAAAGCGTGGGAGCAGGAGCAGGAGCTGGGCAGGGGGGCGGGGGCGTGGTACGGGTGCGGTTGCGATGGCTGGTAGGACATCGCCATGACACAATTGAAATCGATAGCAGACAAGGAATAAAGTATGGGTATGCCAAAAACTATGGGGCGTATTTTGTAGACACCCCAGACAATATTCATGCCCCAAAAGGCAAACCAATGAGAACGGAAAAACCCGAAAATATCGAAAGGGAAAAAATCGTTCAACTCAATTTGCGGCCATTTGCTTGTTCCTTCTATTTTTTTTTTTGTGCTTTTGCTGCCAGTTGCTATTTTTATAACTTGTGCGCAGAGCTAACGAATAATTTTTTTTTAAGTTGCCATTTTTTGGTGGCAGCCGATTCGAAGGAGCTGGCGCTTCTCTCGGCTATGGCGAAGCTTGGGCATCGACTTGGGTTCTGTTCTGTTTTGGGAATCGTCTGTGCGGAAAATTACGTTAAAATAGACACAATATGCTACTTGTGGTGCGTTTCCTTTAAATAATAGGCAAATGCCAGAATCAGGCAGCTAAAGAAATTATTGAGTTTGTGTGCATTCAACCCATGCCATGTTTGTGACGTCACCAACGTAAACAATGCCAAAATTTATTGCCAACTTTGGTTGGCTATTTTCAAATGTTGACATTCTTATTAGGTAAAATGTTAGCTCAATAAAAAAGTACACCTTAAAAATGCCTTGGGCATAGATGAGAAGGAATAGTTTATTTTAATGGGAAGTTTGATTTACCGAAGATTTCCATTTACCAGATAGCTAAAAGCATTGCAGCCAAATCATAATTTGTTTATTATATTTTATGCTTATTTTTTTTTTTTGAATACATTGGAGAAACAACACGATAAATATTTGCTATCTAAAAGGGCTATCGCATGGCATTCTTCTTAAAATAGTCTCATTATCAGGGTCTACGCAGGTGCTAAAAGTGTTCTTCTGATCTTGTCCTGCAGTAATGTGTCAATTGAATACAGAACAAGCTTATTATCTTCAATAGCTCCTCCCTTTTCCCATAAATTATATGTCACTATGGTAAAGAGTATCTCCTGATAGTGCAGTTTCGACTAAAGGACATCTACTTATTTTCCTAAGCCTCGATAGTGCTTTCAGCTTTCCACCGCAGCCATAAGTCCAATATTTTTTAAGGCCCACTCTTGCCACTCATATTCTCTTCTCAACGCCATTCACATTGCTTGTCCATTGTAAAACTCACACATATGCCATATGGGCACATGGCAAGCCCATTAAAACATTCGTTCAGGCAGTGACAGGCTTATTCCCAGCCATTTGCAAAGTTCCCAATGTGACAGTTAATTTTACGGCGATTGACGTCAGCGCAAAAAAAAAAAACACAAATGAAAACTGTGTAAAAATTGCCTTCAAAAAGAAACAAAACAAAATTAAAGGGTAAGTAAATTTGGTAGTTGGCACATTAAAAAAATAAGCGGCAAATGAAAATAGAGAATCAGGCGAGAAAAAGTCACTTTGAGCGAAAGAGAGCGCGCACGCGACAGAGAAGGAGTAGGAGAAAGAGAGCTGAAGCGAAAAGTTTGTTTCATTTAATTGTTTTGAGAGAAAAAAGTGCAAGCAGTCAGGAGGATTTGTTGTTTTACATGTTGTTTCCACTTTTCTGCAACAGGGGCAGAAACAACAGTGGAATCAACTATAACAACAACAGAAGCAGCAGCAGCAACAAGAAGAAGAGCGACTGTAACAATCAAGAGTAAATATAAATAAAAATCCAGTAAAGTTGTTGAGCCAGGACGAAGAGACAGGCCACTTATGCATGTCCTGTTGGCACCACACACACGCAAACTCAAACCCACACCCACACCCACAAAAAGGGACGGGGTCGCTGCGAATGGGTTGGCCCAGGCAGCAGCCAGCAGACGACAGACAGCAAGCAGGCAGCAGCTGACAGGACCTGTCGAGCCAAAGACGAAAAAGGAGACAAAGCAACGCTTGTGAGTGCATATAATCTGAGGCTCATCATCTGCAGCTGCCTGCTGCCTGCTGCCTGCTGCCTTCTGCCTGCTGCCAGCGAGGTGAATGAGCAGGAGCAGCAGGCGGGAGCAACTCAAATCCCAGCCAAGACACATGCACACATCCTTGTGTCCTTGCACATATGCAAGTGTTTGTCAGTGTCCTGGCCGCTGTCTCCTCAGTGCGAAAAACAATGCAATTCTTCCGCACTTTTTGCCTGCTCGCTCGTTTGTAAGCGCAAGTCCTTTGGCACAAATTTCTGTATGCTAACTCGTAAAAAGCACAACATGCTTTACCCTCTCCTGCCATAACTCTTCGGCCTTAGTTTAGGTAAAGTTGAGTACGTGCGAGTCTTTGGCTCAAACTCATATGCAAATACGAGTAGACAGAATGCGTTTCCGCATTAATGCGTTTTGTTTTGGCCAGCAGTGGGCTTAGGACATCCAAATGGATATTAGTTGTCATAGAGCTCACATCAGACACTTCATTCATTCCAGTTGGTTATGCATAAGACGATTTCTCTTCCTCTCTGCCTCACTTATAATTCCAAACTGGCTTACATAAAGCGGACATATTCATGAGAAATTAAATCCGTTACAAACCAATTTTACTTATTCAGATCGTAAATACGAGTGTATTTATGCTCTTGAGCAATCGATTGGAACATGCGAACATGTAAGACTGGCAGCAAATAGATTGTATTTTCAGGCATTTCGTTTAGACCGAGAAAGCTTGGCCACAATATAATTACGGATTGAAGATACGTAGCACAAATCGTTCATATACTCTGCTGGAGTAGAAGAATAAATTGGTGAAGCTAATGGGTCTATGAAGAAATGTGCTACCAGAGTGTGAGGGTAAGGGAATAATGATAATAATAAGAATAAATTGGGCAGCTTTTGTCGGAGGATCGGGAAATCCCTACCAGACCTCTTCTAAATATCTGCATACGAGCGAACCCATCTGGGCTTCTGAATT
Source organism: Drosophila virilis (assembly GCF_030788295.1). Taxonomy (NCBI): domain Eukaryota; kingdom Metazoa; phylum Arthropoda; class Insecta; order Diptera; family Drosophilidae; genus Drosophila; species Drosophila virilis. Next base: position 10,880,455 of record NC_091546.1, on the reverse strand, counting down.
TGTGGTATAAAATAAATTATTCAGTTTGTTTTCATATAATTATAAATATTCGTTTTATTTAGTTAAGAACATTTCTCATGCAATCATTAGCCACAACTATTTTGAATATGTAATTACTAGCACGTTTAAATTTTCTGCGATATCTAGCTCGCTTCGCACTGAAACGGGCCACTTTCCTCTTGCTGTGTGTGCAAACAGGCAACCTGTTTAAACATTTACCCAACCTCAGGTGCACAGTTCAATTAGCGCTTGGCAAGGATTTATGGCCAAGCCTTCGGCCTGGGAAGAAGTTTCATCCTGTTTTAGTTTACCGCGTATTCAACTTTAATTTCAGTCGGCCGCTTTTTCAGCTGAGGCAATTCAGATGCACTCGATGTCTCTCTCATTTATCTCCTATGTAGGTTTTGCGTCACACACACAAACACACACACGCTCTCGTGCTGGCAGGTTGTGCGTGCTGTTTGTTGTACTAAGTAGAGCAGCGGGAGGAGGCCTGGGAGACGCTGGGGCCTTTCCCAATTTGCGTCGCGTTCGTCATTTTGAATATCTAACCGCATCTTGACTAATGCATGAGCCTAAACACGAGCGCGTGTGTGTGTGTGTGAGTATGTGTGCGTGTGTCGTGCACTCGTTTGGCTTCGGCATTGCCGGCTGCTGTGTCCGTCTCTGCCTCTGCCTCGGCGTCTGCCTCTGTCGCTGTTGCCTTCCAATTAAGCAAAAATATAAAACGCTGTCAAGGACAAATGTGCATTTTAATTAAATTTTTAGTCCAAGGTACCCCCTCTCTCGCTCTCGCGCTCTTATTGTCTCTCTTCTTCTTTCTCCCTTTCTCTCTTTCTCTCTCTCTTGATCTGCTCTCATTTCTCTTGTCTGTTTGTTGCCAGTTTCTCAAGCCACTTTTGATTTAAAAGGCGCATTCGTTGCGCCTGCCACAGAATATCAAGTATACGCAATGCAACCCCCTCCTACCCGGTCGCCCGCTGCAACCAACGTTTGCTGTCATAAATCACTTGAGTTGCCTTAAAATGTGCGTCTCTGGCCGTTATGTGTGAGGCAGAGGCAGTGGCAACGCTATAATGTGTAACTGTGCAAAATGTCCGAGCACCAAATAAAATGGCAACGTGCAAAATGCTGGCCAAAATAACCAAGCCAACAAAAGAACATATCTTGTTTTCAAGTTCTTGTTGTTGTACTGCGGGTGGCCAGAGTAGGGGGTGGAGAACCGGAGTTGTACCACCAGCGATAAAGCGTGCCAAGTAAAAGATACATATTAATTGCTGTTATGCACAGGCTGCAAAAGCAACAACGACATCAGCAGCTTGTGCGTTTTTGTGTGTTGAAATGCTAAACAGCAAAAGTTCGTGTTGTGCATGCTTCTGTTTGTAGTAGTCACTAACAAATGGCCAGAGCTCCTAAATCCGCAAGGAACATTGCAACAGAGCCAGGCACAAGACAACCAAAGTAAACTAAGCCAAACCAAACCGAGCCCAACCCAAGCAGACCAAAACCAAAACCAAAACCAAAGAACTAAACTAACAAGCGCCAAGGGACAGTGTTGTGAGAGCTGCCTTGGAATCAGTTTCTAAGGGCACCAAATCTGGTCAGTGGCGGCGTTAGGAAGGGTATAGAGTGGGATGCAAGGATGAGGGGTAAGCCTAGCTGAAATATACCTGAATAATATTAGGAATGTATACTTTTTAATTTACTATTATATATGCAAATAAATAATTATAAATAGTCATATTTATTCAAAGAAAGTCGAGATTTTGGTTTTAATATTATAACAATAGAAATAATTTTGATTATTATGGAAAATATAAAAAATATTATTCAATGGCTTTTATCGTCGGTCTGTGATTAAAATGCTTTTCACATGAAAATAAATGTATTAAATTATATTTATTTTGCCCTTATGAAAAATATTTCTATACTCTAACTGCAGGTCTACGAATAAGAATTATCAGCATAAAATGTATGGTAAAGTGAAGTTCTTAATGTTGCTCAAAGACAGTATGATTTTACATATTTATTGCAATATATCTATTCCTTGGTGCATGTGGCAAAAAAATGTTCAACTAAATTGGCTGTGCATGGGAGTAAAAAATAATGCATTTACAAGGACAGAGTTCACAACCTAAATTTGACAAAAGCAACAAGAAAAAAAGGTTTTCAGTTTGTGAACAGTAAGGCTGGACACGGGTTTCGAACCGAACTTGTCAAAGCGCAATCTTCCAATTTTTATTCAACGAGAATTGAACATAAAACTGAATGAGTAAGACAAACAAATGCTGAAGTTAAATAAAAAATTACTTAAATATAATCAATTTAATTTATATTAAATTTTGCGACTTTAAGTGTTGCGAATCAATGTTCAAACCAATGCTGAGTTCCTGTGTCTGGAAAAGCTGTTTGACGAAGCAAATAGTGGAGCGAGGAATTGGTTCAACCCGTAGACCAAACCAGAAATGTCTGGTTTGAGGTCTTTTATTTTCTGTTCCTTATGTAAAGCCGCCTTAAATTTTTAAATTCTAATGTGCTTTGTATCATTTAGACATCTGCCACTCTTTCCATAATGCAATTACTGGCTACCATTACCAATTTTCATTATAGTTTCCGAATGGCTTTTGAGCTGGCGTTCCATTCAAAGCCCACTCTTGAGTTGCCAAATTAAATACAATGGTATATCTTCCACCTCTTTCACTCTCTCTCTCGCTCTCTCTTTCTCTCTCTTTCTCTTCCTCGTACACGCTCTACCGCTCACTCTCTGATGACTGTCAGTTAACATTAACTCCCCAGATTGGCGAATGTCATTTCGATGGCTACTGTACAGCTCCGCGCCCCCGTTTCCACAAAATGTCGCCGTCTCTGACAGCAGCCTCTCCTCCCGCTGTGTCAACCCAAATGTTGTCTTGCTGAATTATGCCACGACGCAGTTAATCATTTGTGTTTTCTTTGTCGCATCCGAAAAGTTTTTGCATACCAACGATTTTCAATGTTTGCTGCTGTTGTTGTTCTTCTTTCTGTTAGCTGCTGCAGCAACATTTTTTTTTTTTTCTTTTTGTGTGTTTTTTTTTTTTGGACATTGCCAAGTTTTGGTGGCTGCTGCAGCGCTAAAGACCGCAAAGAGCATGTGACTCTGCTCTTGTTGTTGTCGTTAGTGTCTGTGCGTGTCCCTGTCACAAGTGTACAACTGTCGCCTCAGTCTCTCACTCCCTTTCTCTCTATTTCTCTCTCACTTGCCCCATGTCGCTATCTGTCTCTGTCGCACTGTGTGTCTGTGGGTCAACATTTCACAGGCAACCACAATGAGCCACTTGAGAAAACTTTGGGTTGAACGATGAATTTAACTAAGAACTTTTGGCGTTTGGCGCTGCGGTTGCGACAGTGTTGCCCACCCCCATTACTTTCTACGCCCACATTCGTGGGTCCCCTCATAGTGAGTCAATAGAGCAAAGTGACGGGCCAGGTCCTTGAACAGCAAACCTACCGCAACAAGCTCGAGTTGTGAGCGTGAGCGTGTGTTTGTGTTTTATTTGTTTGGCATGCGGGTCGTATGATTAATATTAAAGTTGCGAAAGAGTGAAAATTAAGCTGGGCACAGCGACAGGCAGCATAAGTTTGCCAGGCACTGGGGCGAAGGGCGTGGTAAAGGGATGGCTGGCTTCGAAGTAGTGGGCGAAATATTGCCTCTGGGCGGTTGTAAGTCGGAAAGGGGCGACTCTTGCCAACGTTTAAATCAGATAAAATTTTTCATGCTGTTGTTGCTGTTGCGGGTGCGGGTGTTTCTTTTTTTTCCCTCTTTTTTGGTGGTAGCATGGCATTTGCTAGTGTTATAAAGCTGCAGGCGGCAACTTAATTTCTTTTTTGTTATTTATTTTCTTTGTTGTTGTTTTTTTGCTTGCCAGTCAGAAAACTGAAGCTCAAATAAACAAGACATTTGCTGCTGTAGTTGTGCTTCTTTTTCTGATGTTGTTCACATGTTGTTTTGTTGTTGTTGCTGCCCGACTAAAAATAAACGAATTTCTCGTGAAAATCCCTGACAGTCACTTCACGTTCTATGTTTCACGTTCAGCAAGCGAATACACACGAAATATTCGCCGGGGTCCAACGCGGCGTATGAGTGATTTGTTTCACATAATAAATCTGTGCATGTGTGCGTGCTGGCATGCCATCGCTCCATTGTGTGTGCGTGTGTTTATTTATTCATAAGCGAACTTCGTTATTCAACAAATTTTTTATCATCCACTTTGAGCAAAGCAAACAAATAAGGCGAAAACAAATGCCAAAAATCTGCTTAAATATTGCAATTCAATTGTGGGACAACCATTTATATTAGCTCAGCCTCGTTCGCCATTGCAGATCAAACGCAGTGAAGTGCAAATAAAAATCGTGACTTTGTCAACGCTTTGACATCATTCAATCGTTTCAATGCTCAAATTGATTCAATACGAACTGCCTTCATGCTTTATTTATGGTACTAGGAAATTGTATAATTTAAATCATTCTACGGAAAACTTGTAATGCCGCTTGTATTTATTATCTTTATTTTTGTCTCTTTAACATTATTTTAATTTCTTGATTAAAAAAAAAAATATTTCACAATATAGCTGACTTCAGACAATTTTTACAGCTTTTTTGCTGTGTTGGGAATTCTTTTCTCGCATCAACAAACTCTTTCATCATTATTTTTTATAAAATTAAATTGTTTGGCATCAAATCTAGTTCACGGTAGATTCTAAAGAGAATTTAAATGGTAGCAGGATAAACAAACATATCACATAGTTATCCACACATACATACATCCCGCAGTCCCTTTAACTTTACCATGCTCACCTTTAACATAAACATTAACACGCATTGTTGAGTAAGAGATACATGGAGTATGAGAGGTATATAGGAGAACGGAAAAGAAATTAACTTGGTGTCGCGGGTCGAATATTAAAGAAGTAAAAGAAACTACGCATACAATTTATTCCTTGACCACATGGCTCAAAATCCACTTGCACTTGGAACATTTTTTTACTTCCAATCTTTTATCTACTTTTAACTTTAACGCAACCATCAGAATAAAATTTTCTTGTAGCTCAACATCTGTTGCCGAAGCATAAAGAATCCATTGCCTACTTATTGGGTTATTCATCATTGGACAGTTTACAACATGCTGCACAAATTCTCCACACGCTGCTAAGCCCTTGCACCACAACACTATAGCATCTTCCTCCCTCTTCGAAGTAGTCCCCCCCCCCCTCCTTTCCACAAGCTGTCTGCCGTCACGCTGTCATAACGCCAGCGATTCAACAATTTCCACTCATTGCGTTCAGTCAATTGCCAACCATATTTCAATTTTATTTTATTATCGCAATACACGGCGCTCGCTGCCGCACCGAAACAGAGATGTATCTAAAGGATACAGATACAGAGCCCGGGCGCATCCTTTGCCTTTATATTGTATTAAGGGTTTCCCGAATCCCGACAAACGCCTGGACAGCATCCATTGTTGCTGCCAGGGCTGCTGGCTTTTAAGCCAAAAAAAAAGTTATTGATAGTTATGGCACGCCCACACGCACAGCCCCCACCTTGCAATAGCCCTGGGCAAGCATTTTGATTTGACCAAAATTCTCGTTTACTTTCTCTATGCCTCTATCTATCTCGCACTCGCTCTCCTGGCTGACTCGCTCTTCGTCTCTGTTGTCTCTGCATGCAATACAGGAATTTTGCATAATTTATTAGGAATATTTAATAAAAAATACCACAAGGCAAACACCGAGAGGCTGAAAAGGGAATTGTGGATGAGTGGCTAGAGGCGGGACGTGCGGTGAGTTACACCGGATTGTGTAGCGCTTTGCCCGCTTGGCCGCTTGCCATTCCGAATGGCAGCCGCTTGGCAAACCTTACGCTTCGTTAGCTTCTGTTCGCTGTGTTCCCAGTTCCAGTTGCCAGTTGCCAGTTTCCTCCTCTGCACCCTCGCCTTTCTCCTTTGTGCCATTTGTGTGCAGCAAAATGCGTTGAGCTACATTTATGCTTTGTTTTTTTCTTTTTCTGTACATTTACACACACACACGCACTCACACACACTCAACTTGCTTGCATTTGCAATGTAGATTCATTTTTGTGAATTTATGGTGGAAAAACTCACACGCAGTGTATGAGGGCAAGGCCTGCGAAGAGTCGTCGAAGGGGCAAGACAATGAAAGCAGAGTCCCCCTCTTGTATACTCTTTATGCAATATGCAGTGAATTTGCTTAAAACGTGCTTAGAATGACTTCAAATCGAATTAGCCCTCAAGTGGAAAGCAACACCCTTAAAAAAAATATTAAACACTTTTGTATATTAAATTGGATTAAAATTTATTTCAGTATAATGTATTTCTTTAATTTGATTACTAGATAATAAATTTTGCTCAGAACTTCAATTTATCTCGCTGCTTAGTAGAATTATAATTTATATTTATAATTTTTGCAATCAAACTAAAAGCGTGTTGATAAAAACAAATATTTAAAATATGTTGTGGGTTTTATTTATTGCATTATAAGCAATTACTAAATAAATTCTCACCAAATAAAAATAAAATATTAAAGTTACACAAAATAATAATAAATTGAAAAATGAAAATAATTTAAATGTTTGTGAAGCTGAAAGGATATTTCAATGTCGAGTTGGCAAAATAATTCCACTGTTTCTATAATATTCTGTTTCTTTTTGTAGTTGTTATTGTTGCCGAAACTTTACGCATTCATTTTCATGGGCTCGCAAAAAAGGTGTAGCTGTGTGAGTGTGTACGTGACTGTGCGCGTGTGTGTAAGCCTTTTAACATAAATCATTGCAGTACATGCCACCCACCAGACCCCACAGCCCAGACCCCACCACCAGACCCACTCAGCTTTGGGTCCTTTGGCATTGATTTGATTTGAAATAGTTGAAGCATAAACTGACAGCTGAAATATCGTTTTACATAGAAGCGAGCGACAACGTTGCGTCTGATTAGTCAGTCAGAATTGCCACATTGCACCCACCTCTCAGTCTCTCAGTCAAGCCACCCACCCACCCGTTGGCATCATTCTGCTTGACACGTAGTTTGAACTTGACATTTTCGCGTGTTTCGTTTGGATTCGAGTTCGTTTTCACATTTGCCATGCAATTCAATTTTCGAATGACACCCAATGGAACCCTTCAAACGCTCCGTTAGTCAATCCTTGTCAGTGGTTTGTCGGCTCCGGGCTATTCATTATTCGCACATTGATGCAGTCATTGGAATGTGCGTATGTGTGAGTGGGTGGTGGGGGATATTATATAACATAATGTTACCCGCACAAGTTTTGCTTGCAATTGTTTATTTTATCACATTCTTTATAATTTCAAATGTTGTGCCTTGTGTCTTGAGCTTCCTCTTCCCCTCAATCACACATAATGGCTGACTGGCCCCAGAGGGGTCAACAATGGGTTAAGTGCCCGCAGGCTCAGCGTTCGTGACTCGTGTGGCGCATTCATTAACCCCCTCCTGGGGGCTAAGGACCTTACAGATATTTCTTCCCATTATCCTGGCACGTTTCCCAACAGCAATAGCAACAGCAACAACAACAACAACGTCGTCAAGAATACCTTTAAGGCTTTTGTACTCTGCTTTGCGTATTTAAGCTGTTAGATAATAGTGCGCCATCCCCTCCGCTGCCCGCGCATGGTTGATACCCTTTAAATACTTGCAAACAGTAACCGAAAATAATTTCATAACGTAGATGTTTTAGGCTCGCTCTTATTTTTGCTGCTTCTCTTCCCCTTGCTAGTTCTTTTGGCAGCTGCTTAGTTTTACAAATTGGCCTAGAACAGCAACAACAACAAGAAGTATCGCAAAAACAAATCGAAAAACATGGCAAAAAAAATTTCTCGAAACTCTAATCTTTTGCTTTACGCTTGAATACATCACATACTCACACACACACCGTCAAATCCTGTGTGTGAGGGTCGTTTAATATTTCATAGAGCAACATAGACACATAATATAAACACGGCAAAAAAAAAAAAAAAACTGAAACTGAAACCATTTCCAAAAACTTACACATACATCATGCTGCATGTGTGTGTGTGTTTAGACACATGTAAAGCCAAAATATTTTGCAAGTCAATATATCAAAAAAATATTTGGCGCGTTTGCTGAATGCAAAGATGAATGAACAGCCAAATTTTTGTTAGCCTAGAAAGAGAGAGCGAGAGAAAGAGGGAGCTAGTGGAAGGGAGGAGCAGGAAGGCGTTAGAGTGGAGGTTTAGGGAGAAATAGAGCAGTATTAACTCAACTGCTAAAACACAAAAGTAAAACAACTCGCAGGAAAATACAGAAGACAGTAAAAAACATGTAAACTAGCCGGAACTGGCCGACTAGGGCATACCCTGCACATACTTCTACCAACACCAAATGTAGTTCGAGCTACATGGGCTGCCAATATAAACACACCTTTTCCTTGATAGCTACTGTGTTTTTAAGCCTACCTTTTTATCACTACTTTTAGGGGGCACTAAGGGGACGCATGTTTACATATTACCCAGAGTTGCCCTAACCAAGTATTTGCTGCTAATCTCAGGCATCACAGTCAGAGCACTGCAGCATTTTATTTAACAAGCGATGATAAAACCTAATGAAAATTGCATATGCCCTTTTTTCAAAGGCAAATAACTATCAACAACAAGTTGAAGCACAAATAGAGCTGGAGTATCATGAAGTTTCATACGTATGTGTGTGGAGGTCCACTTTTTTAGCTCATCTTTTCTCTTCAGAATCTCTCTATCCCTTTTGCTTCCGTTTTCTCTCTGCACTTTGTTTAAAACAAATGAATTTGCCGCCGAGGCAAACTAACAAACATTAATCAAAAGTTGCCGACCGGTCTGCAGGTTGCCCGTTAACGACGGCAACGACTTTTGCTGTGGCCGCAACACAAATACATGCGTGAACGTGCGGGGAGCAGAGGGCGACGGATAGGTTGTTAGTTGGTTAGCTGGTCAGCGATGGTGGCGTTTATTAAAGTGCCGCATCATGACTGAGCAGATTTTAAGCACAAAGATACAATGGTAAAGGTCACAGGTTGGGCACAGCAGCTGTTGGCTGCCCCAGTCAAATTAGGCCAACATATGCCATGGGAATTGCGAATGTGTGCGGAATTGTGTGAGCGTGACAACCTTAAATTTGACTTGACCTTTTACCAACTCAACTGGCCCTAAATATAGAAAGTATGCCCACCCTATTTATCCATTAGTCTAACAGGGAAGTTGCACAAATTCAGGGATTTCATCATAGCTGAAAATCTACTAAATAAACATTTAGCTCTCATAATTGCTAACGGGCTAAATATAATGATTAAGGCAGATGAGAATGCTTTCTAAAATTCATATTGCATAAACACAACCTGAACAGCCCTCGAATTTCATTTAAAATTAAAACAAGCTGTAGGTGCCACCCAATATAAAATGGATACCCTAGCATATAGTGCGGTCTGTGCGCTCCGGGTAAAATATGCCAAGGTAAAACATTGGACATCAACTGTCATAAATAATTGTATCTAAGCATAAACAGCTTAGCTACCAGCCAATGCAAATGTTTGCGAAAAACAGGTTCACGAACTGAACATAAAAGACGACGACTGGTGCGAACCATGAACCCATCGTGATGCAGCTTTGCTTATTACAAGTGACTTTCTTTTGCCTAACGATTTTTCCTCGGTTATTAATCTTAAATAAACTTGTTTTGAGGGACAATGGGTAATTTCAAGAGATATTCTGGCAAAATGAATACTTAATTAAAGAATCATGTACCAAAAACCAAAGGGTATTTCGTCGTGTTTATTTAAACAGGTCGTTTGAATTGCATTTCGCTGCTCTGTGCATACATATTTAAAAATACCAACACACACACACTCACACATTCACTGTGGGACACTTTTGATTGTCCTGATTTTGGGTTTTCTCCTGTTGCTGTGTGCGTGGCACGTCTAATGTAAAAACTGTCCTTGACTTTGTGCACGTGCCCCTCGCTCGCTTCAATCCCTACGAGCTTGTTAATTGCTGATTCACATACACACACACACACACACACACACTTCCAAACACACACACACACGTGAAGAGTGCCGTCCTAATGAATGCAAATGAATGGCAGCTACAGCCAAAAACATTCAACTTAACTACTAAAAATATTTATTATGCGCAAAAAATATAAAACGAAAAATTAAATTTCATTACACATATGAGTGCCAAGGGAACCAGCAATAAATGCACTTTGTGCGGGGTGTGTGTGCTCGGGTGTGTTGTGTGAGTGTGGGTGTGTGTGGTTCTTGTTTGCTTGCGCATTTAATTTAAATATTTAATTAAAATTTCGAGCGCGGATTGATTCAGACAATTAAAAATAGCACGCGCGAGCATAACTGGCTCAGCATATAGGGGAGGAGGGCTCAAGGGAACAGGTGAAAGGAAGGGGTTGGTCGTGGGCTGTTGGAAGGGATAAGCTTACCTTTTACTTTGCTATCTATTTATCCGTTTGATTATTACAGTTTTTGCTTATGGAAAACAAATTGAACAAATTTGTCGCATTTCGCTTTTTCCTTTTGTAAATATGCACGACGAATTAAATCTGTTCTGTGTGTGTGTTTATGTGTATAGCTGATTGTGTGTGTTTGTTTGTGTTTGTTTGGCCATAATCATAATTAAAAATTGTTAGATTTGCATGCCTCGTGTGGAGGCAATGTACAAATTAAACCAACACCGCAAAAACAACACGTAACAAACCTTACTGCACATGTGTGTGTGGGAGTATGTGAATGAGTGTGTGGGTGTGTGTGTGTGTGTGCATTTGTTGCAAGCGCCGAGTGTCGCTTTTGTTTTATTTGCATTGTTCTGGTGCTGGTTCTGCTGCTGGTCCCGTGGATTCTTCCCTGGTTCTTCGGGGTTCGGCCTTGTTTACTCTTCGGCTTTTATGCGCGCAAATTGTTTACTTTTTTTAGTGGCTTTTACTATGGCACACAACAAATCTTTGAATTATCTTTGTTTTTTTTTTTTTATTTTTTTGCAAACAAAACACTCCAGCAGTTATTTAGTTCTTAAATGCCTATGTGAATTTACAGATATGTTTTCAGTTAAAGTAAGCGCGTTATCCAAAAGATATTCGTTATATCTTACTTATATTTTTAGTAATCTATGAAATTAGAGAATAAAACGAATTTCGAAATTTAGAATTTATTTAATTATTAGAAAATCCCAAATTGTTTATAAGTTCTCTGCGTTGAGCTAAAGAGCATTTGCCGATGGGCTTGCAAAAGTATATTGGGCGCAGCTCACAGGCCAAGTAGTCAACATCCCCAAACCCTGGCCCACTCTAACCACATAATGTACAAACAATGTGCTCTGCTTTTTTCATGGGCAAAAGAAAAAGCACTTAACACCCGCTCAGGCAGCATAATGGCATATAGACCACCCTCCCTCAACACCAGCTCTCTGCACGGGCTCCTTTCTCACGCACACACTCACATGCAGACGCATATGGAACAGTTTTGCCTTAATGTGGCTGCTGAGCCGCTGTTCGGTTCGTGAAAGGCGAAAATGCATACAAATGCATTTCATTTGTGTGCAGAATTTGCACCTAATGCGGCAGACTGAATGCTGATGCAAAAGCTGATGCTGATGGCGACGCCAGTGGGATTGGAATTGGGGATTGGCAATGGAATTGGAGTATTGCCGATGCAAGCCAGAAGATTGCTCCGGCTTTTATCATTTGCCTCAAATTTAAAGCCCTTTAGTGTGGCTCAAATTGAACCTTATGTGCAATGCTGCGTTCTGGCCAAGTGAAGAGCAGCCACAGCTGCCATTCGTTTGACCTTTGACAGCTACAAGCAAACACAAAAAGTGAAAGTGGAGCACACCGACAGCTTCAGTGGCCACAACCACAGCCATGTCCAGGCATCAGGCAGGGCCAACTGGTCCAGGGAGCAGAGTCCAAGGGCCGAATGTTTTTAACTTTTGCAAGTTGTCTTTGCAATTTCTGATCCACTGACCTGAATGGCCAACCAGCTCCATATGTATAGATTGCCCATATATATATATATAGCCTACATATATACGCCTACATATTTGATGACCAAATGCTTTTCAATAAAGGCAAACAACAACAAGGCAACAGCCACGTCGCACAAAAGCCAACAACAATAGCAGATAAACTATAAAAGTGACCGGCACGGAGAGGTTGATGGGGAGGTCGACAGGGGGTTCTGCTATAAAGGACTGAAATGATATGGCTGTGTATGGCCAGGTGTGCGCCGTCATTGTGCCTGAGCAGCAGAGCTATTAAAAATTTTACTATATATTGGCATTTGCATAAATCTAGCGAGCTACAGTACGGGCTACCTAAGTGCAACATCTGTCAACTGCAATCAAATTCAATTTTGTATTCATATTTAAACATTATTTTGAACCCATATAAAATAGTTCAAGCTTTCAAATTGTCTAAATGGAAGCTTTACTGTACTATCGAATAAATGCCAGCCGTGTATCACATGCATTTTTAAATACTCTCTGCATTTTTTAAATATGCATAAATAAGCTAAAGCGAAAGCCAAGGGGTAAACGGGGCGCAGGCCTTGAAATTTATTTCGAGCTAATGCCATTAAATGTATTGCCCTGCCCCTGCTTCTTCTTATTCTGTTAGCCCCATTTTGCGCCTCATTCAATGAGGCTTATGCGGGCTTAGTTCTTGTCGTGGAATGTTTTAGCTTTATCCTGTCGATTGTCACCATAAAATCCATAAAATGGCCAGTTATTATAAATTGCTCTTGTGGCCATTGCAAACAATAAAAAACATTTTTCTTTCTCTTTTTTTTATGTAAATTTGTGTGCACATGTGTGTGCGAGTGTGTGTGTGTGTGTGTGTTCTATGCAAATGTTTTCCTATTTATTAAAAATAGCAAAAGATTTTTTTATAATCCGCTGCATTTAATTGACTGCAACTAACTACTGCAGAACGTGATGTGGGTCAACACGAGCCATACAAAAAACTAAAAAAATACCTAAAATGAGTTATGTGCACATATATACAGTAATAATTCGTGAGCAGACCCCATGGGCTATGGCAATCAATTCAAATGTATCGAGGGATCGGGTATTGTATTCATTTGCATTCTCTGATCCGCAACAATTTTAATTATGACAGTCACGCACGGGTATTTACATTTAATTTTTCGTTTACCTCAACAATAATTCGTAATAGTTTGTTTTCAATTACAGCGAAAGAATAGTGCAGAAATTAAAAGGAAGTAGCTAGTTTATTTACTCAATTTCATGCAGCATTTAATCAAAATAAAATGATTATAGAAACTGTTTAAAAAAAGTTGTTGAAAATTATTTATAATATTATTCCATGGCATCGAATATGCTATGATACCGAAATGGGAATTAAGACAGCGATTTTACGTACTTCGTATTGATTATTAATTTCAATATTTACTGACTTGTTAGTTTAGTTTTATTAACTCAACCTTAATTTCAGAAGCTTATTTAAGTTACTGTCCCCAAAAATACAATCATTTAGGGAATCTGATTGTCTTTTAGAAAAATATATTATTATTTTGCACTAACATACTTACGAAGTATATAAAGTATTGGACAATTAATTAATTTTCATAAACTGGGCAGCCAGGAGAATCTTAGTCTCTTCGGTTTTTCTTGACTAAATAGTTAGTTAAAGTTTTCGCAGCTACCAATCAGGTAACGAGCTTTCCGTGCTTTTTTAATATCGTAGACCAATCTGAATATTTACCTTTAGGAAATGTGTTTTCAGCGCTGCGCTAATAAACAAAGACTTTCACATGGCTGATTATTGTCATTGAACCGAAAATGCGACAACGAGCGAAAAGTGTAAATGGAAAAGAAATCATGACAAGTTTTGCCTGGTAGATCCATCCACTGAACCACTCAACCCCCAACCTCTCATCCAGCTCATCCAGCCAGCCATCCATCTGTGAGCTTAGCTGCCACTACTCGAAGATGTTGTTTCAAAGTTTCCCGAAGCAATCAACTAAGGCAGCGGCTCCCGAGCTGCGGCAGCTTTGGAGCTCTGTTGCAATTGGAAAAGTCAACGGCTGCTTTCGATGCCACGGGCAATATTGTCTCTTCTTAAAGATGCGCAAGGCGAAAGGGAAATTGAAAACAGCAGGCAGGTGCGCGAAGGAAATGCAATCAGGCGGCTGACTCTGCCTTTGCCCTTGACTCATCCCCAGCTGATGTTGTCTTTACAGAATATTTTCTAGATTTTTACAAGATTCTTACAATTTTCCTCGAGAATTGCGTTGCATTGCACAAATTACATAAATCCTATAAATATTTGCAATTACAAAATATTTGCTAGCAGAAAATATGAAAGCAAGAAGCGCATATTCCATAAATATTATCATTATTACTAGTAATATAGTATAGCAGTGTATATGTATACATTTTGGTAGGTTTTCTGTGTTTGTATATACTACAAAGAATTTTGCAAGCCACGCTTAACCACGCGTAACTATCTCTTAAAACCTTTGAGTTATGCTTGGAAATTAAGTCGCTAAATCGATATTATATTTTAAATTTCAACGCCTAACAATAGGATCTACAAGCGCCTGAAAGCTTTGACTAATCCAAATTTTTAAGCTCTACTAGCTTGTTAGAGCTTGAAATTGTTTGGCTCTTACTCTAGCCAGTTGTATTTGTTGGAATAATTATATTCCTGTATTGCTCCAAATGCATTTTCATGCAAAATTGGTTTGCATGCATATAGGCAAATATTTTTTATTTTCCAATGTTCTATTTTGGCGAATAGTTTGTGCAACTTTGCATTTTGCAAATAGTTTCGCTGAAACTACACAGCAAATAGAAATGAAAAACTGAATAATAAATGTAGCATTGGAATTTCGGCGACGAGGCAATCAACCGTAAACAGAACCCATTCTCATTGTTGGTATGCAGAATACCCCTATTTGCCCACACCCTACAGCCCCTGCGAACCCTTTAGGGATTCAAGTGCAAATCGAGTCAACGTCGCGTAAAACGCGCCAAGGAATCGCGAGACGAAAATCTATTATATTATTATTGAGCTTTTATGCGAGCGCGTTGAAAGCATCGAAAGTTGGAAATCCTTGGCATACAGCGAAATGCATTTAACGAGTGCAAGGCACGCCCCACAGTCCCACGGCTCCGACCCAAGGCTCAAGCCAGTTGCATGAGAAAAATGTGAACGTCAAATGGATTTTTATAGCTCCGAAGCTAGCTGGAGATTGCAGCGCTGTGAACCGGCGTAAGCAAATCAAATTTCCGGTAGCCTTAAAGCTCAGTTTAGCCACTTTGGCAGCTCATCGCGAATCCTTTTAAGTGCCTGGCATGGCCATTAAAGTTGCAGTAGCAGAGCTGGCTGTCACGTTGCCCAGTTGGCCCCTGGTTGCCCTGGTTGCCCCGGTTGCCATGGGCACCTGGACAATTAGCAGCAGACTTGGCCTAACGAAATGCGCTCCAATTTCGCTGATTTCCCCAGCAGCTTCGCAGCAGCAACATCCAAACTTTGTCCAAATAATCAATAACTGTCACATGTATAGAAGTGCTGCCCCCGTCTATCTATTTCGCTCATCCTCCCGCCTTGGCAACACAAAAGTTTTGGCCAAAAGTTTTGTGTCCAAAACTGATACGTCGTTTTCATTTGTTTTGATTGGCGTTGGCAATTCATTCCCAGCGACTTGACAGAGAAAGTGAAATGGCATTGTGTATGCATCAATCGAATGTAACTCAATATTTGAATGAATATTCAATTAAACAAACAACAGCTACAACTCACACTGAATGTCAAATGCTGATGTCCATGAATATGAGCTTCAGGTCGTTGGATTCAGTTGGTTGGTTAGGACAATAGAAAACTTTTATACAATTTTTATACTAATAAGTAGATATCATTCATTATACTCGCTGTAGCAATTTAATTTTCTATCAAATTTTCTCTTGTGATGATATAAATTTGCACATATATTTATATACGAAAATAAACATCGCTGAAAATACAAAAGTAATAGTAAGCGGGTAAGACTAGAAAAGAAGGAAAGTGTAAAGAGAGAAGCGAAATAGAGTTTATTTGACTAACAGCAATTATATATATAGAGACATATTTAATTAAATCTGTTATTTATATGAGAAAACCGCAGAGAGGGCCAATAGTTAAAGATGGTTTGCTATAAGAAAATAAACATATAATTTTTCATTCAAACTCATTTTTAAACATCTATGTTAAGGCAAGTAAAATTCACCATTATTCAAAAATTTACTCTGCTAAATAGAAATGGAATTTCAGGGTGAAACCTAAAGGTGGGAAAAATAATGAAACGAACGAAGAATATGAAAGCAAAGCCCTAGACCGGTCGTAACCGGGGCTGCACAACCCTCTTGTTGTTCAGATCCCTTTTTTAATGTGGTACTCAGAGCAATATTAATTTCACAAAGTAAAAAGGGGTTTTAATACTGAGCAGATTATGGGACGCAATATCCAACTAAAAGGACAACACAACAAGAAGGGTTCCTAATTATGTTCTGCTCCGAAACAAAGGTATCTCCAGATCTTTGGTAAATGATGCCAAAAACTATACCACAAAGACATTTATGAATTCGAAACGCATTTTCAGTAGCATTATTTTATATGGATTTCTCTGTTTTGTACCTTGCGGTTTTGCTTATCTACTCGATTGTTAAACCGGTTACGCCTCATATCCATCCCATTCCCTTTCTCAAGCGAATGTTCTTATTTTTTTATACCCTGTACCCATAGAAATTGGTTTAAATTGAGTATTTTGTATTTATATCAACATATGAAACAAGCGGGGGGAAGCAACGTGGACACATTTGGCCAGGTCCATCTGCCCATCTATTTACCGCTATGTCTATCTTGAGAACTCTATGAGCTGTTATTTATGATATGCATTGAGTGGTTATTATATACCTCCCCCTTTTTTATAAGATCGATATTGATATCGTTTTAAAGCATACATTGAAAAATATTAGAGTTAGACTCAAGAAGGAATCGAGTTATAGACAGAACAGAAATATTTCAGGTTTTATAATATAATCAATAGAATAAGTGAAGGTGGTCTAAGTCCTGGGTACAGGTCATCCATAAGTCAAGCAAGCTCAATAATAGCCTTATTTTTATATTCCCTGTAGGCTGACATTTTATTGCCATAGCCATCAGATACCTACCCCAACACAACTGCTGCCACTCACATCTTTTGAGCTAATTTAATATTGTGCTTTGTATGATTTTCACATATTATCAGGAAGTTTTATTGCGGCAATTGAACACGTTTGTCAGTTGCTCTGTGAGAGTCAAAAAGACGAGCAGGTTCGCAACGTCCTTGTAGTCCTTGTCGTAAAATTGAAGCACCCACAGTATTTTGATATTTATGTTCAGAAATTGTAAACGTATGCGAATACATGCGTGTAAGTATTTCTCTGTGTGTGTGTGTGTGTATGTGTGGGTGTGTGTGTGGGTGTGCGACGGCTTATGCGGGCCCCCAAAGCGTTTTGTGCATGCGGTGGACTTGCCTTTGTTTTGTTGGGTTGTTTACTTTTATTAGCTTCGGTATTATTGGTTATTGCGGGGATACATTCAATGGATGATGGACAAAACATATCGGAATAAAACAGAAATAGGCGGTAGAGAGTGAAGGGGAGCATTTAGCCAAAAGGTAGTCTATGGCCTGATTATATAATTTAACTTTTATTTCTACATTTATAGCTCAATAAAAAGGCACATCCCCATAGCCAAGAGCTGTTTAATTTATCTGCCAATCGAGCCGCATATTGAATAGCACTTCGGAATTTATTATGTTCCCGTTCAAGGCGAGACCAAAAGATAAACGTTCTTTTAATAGCCACCGAAAAAGTTTCGCATCGAGCATTGTTCCAATGACAGCAGATAAATTTTAATGCACGATATGAAGTGCATTTCTTTATGTCAAATTTATGCCACCATTTGACTCACGCCGAGACAACAGTTGACATGCGAATTGCATTGAAGAGCTTTCCAACTGAAATACTTTTTAATACACTTGTCCAAAAACTAAATATGGCTATGTCCATTAATTGATTGACTTGACCTATTTTTTGATATAAATAAACTCAGCAAACTTTATCCTACCAAGGGGATTGAATGAAAATGTTAAAATTTCTTGGAATATTAAACGATGCAAGAAATAAACTTGCAGGTGTGCGAAACTTTTGATGAGACCTCACTGATAAGTTAGAAAAAAAGAAAACATCTTTAATTAATTTTCATATGTTTTGGCTCAATCTTTATAATATTTTGGTCTTATATACTTCTGAAAATGAGTTTTTCTTCTGGTAATCTTGTATAATATAAGAAAATCTGATGGACTTATATCGGAATACGGTATACGGAAGCATATATACCTTTTCGATTAGGCCTGTTCAAATCTTAAGCTGGAAGCCTCTTATGTTACGTAAACCATACATTCAGGCTGCATTCACATCATGTATACGCCACGTTGAGAATGGAATCAAATGCATTAAAAGAGTTGCGCTTATGGGCTGTGGCCGTTGCCCAAGCAGTTTAAATCAACAACAAATGTTAATAGAACTGTTGACAAAGGCAACAGGAACAACAACTGAAGTGCGCACTTCAAAAATGAAAGCGAGGGGGTGAAAGTAAACGCTGTGTGGAGGTCGAGCAAACAATATGCCCGGGCAAATAGCAGCAGCCGTAGAACTGAGCCCAGCTTTGGGCCATGTGCCCAAACTGCAGCTGCAGCAGCAGCTGACCACAAGCTAGGGGCGGCAGAGAGAAGCAAGCCAAGCCCTCGACATAATCCGCAGGTTTTGGCCCCTTGAGAAATAATGCTTAGCTGTTTTACTTTGTTTTTATTTTTCCTTGCGCCTCTCATCGCCCCTGTAATTTTTATGGCATTTTGTTTGCTTTCTTTAATTTTTTCGCTTTTTTTTCTTTTGCTGGCCAGAATCCTGGGAAAGTCTATTATGCTTACGAAAATTGCTTTACAGCTGCGGCAGCGGCTAGAAACAATGCAGCAAAGGTTACACAGCATAAAAGAAATACACACAAAAATGAATAATGACAGTGAATGCTGAAACGGAGGACTGGGCAGATAAGGGGCAGATTACTTTTCGCTAAGGACCTAGGCAACAGAATTCGCTATCAAAGTCTCAGCTGCGGCTGCAGCTAGTGAAAATATTTGCGCAGCCTCAACGGGCGTGGTAGGAAAATGGGCAAGCCAAAAGTGCAGTTAAAATAATTTGCGCATAATGAAGCCGGAAGTGTGAACGCAAAAACAAGAAAAGTACAAGAAAATGGAACTTCATTATCAGTGGCCGAGCAGCGGCAGCGGTGGCATCAAAAGAAAATTACACAAAATCTCCGGCAGGGTTTTCTAATTAAAGTTTCAACGGCGTCGACGCCAAAGTGAAATTAATGGCGTTGCCATTTTTGCCAGCGGTACGTTGTTGCTTTTGTATTTATTTCGCTAGCTGTTGCTGCTTACTGGCCTTTTTTCGTTGCTGCTCAGCTTTATGAAGTCAACGGCTGCTCTTTGGGCACTTAATCTGAAGCTCCTCTCCCGGCCCAGTCCCGAGAACCCCAGTCCAAAATCGCCTCAAACATCTTTGCCGGCAAATGTGTGTAATTTATTTGCAATCAATGCGGCCTGAAAGGACATTATTTTTACATTATAGCCGGACGAACGAAACTGCTTTAGAGTGAAATAGATGGAAATAAAAGCGTGCGTGAGTACACGCCTCACACACACAGAACCTAGAGTGGACGTGTTGCCAAAGTTACGTCAGCAAACATTTGGCAGCTGTCACTTGATATTCCATATACCCTCTAGCTGGCTTATATGCAGGGTATGCTTATCTTAAGAAGCTATAAAAGCTATAGAATTGAGAATAAAATATACGTATGAACGATTGTTGACCGTCAGCCAATTAAAGGGCATTAGCTTGTCTGTTTAAGCAGTTGTTATTATATAATACTAAGGGTACATATATAATATTCCAGAGAGTTTTATATATTTGTTACTTAATATGCAACGTGTTTAAGGAGGCCTGTCAAATCTTTGGATCTTGAATAGGTCCAAATATTTTTCTTCAAATTTTAAATTTAAGAATTCAACATTTGTTTTTCATTTTTTCTTATTTTCTTATATGGTGTATGAAAAATCACAATCGTTCACCTATTTTAGGTGAATGTTAATTGAATTTTCGCCTAGATAATCTATGATACTTAATTTTCAAATGAACTTTCAATACATTTTCACACAGAACAGAGATTGATCGAATAATTGATTAGATACGTTCATTCAAAATTTTACCACATATTTTCCACATTGGCGAGTGGAAGTTTTCAAAGCCCCGACCAAGAAAGAAAATAGTGTTCGATAGTTAGTAAGGCCAATGTTGGTATTTTGCTGTGTAAGAATACTTATATTGAATTCATTAGGTTCAACCAACAATTTCGAACTTGCTCTTCTTCTGTGAATCGCTGGCAACTGGCTGCCACAAATCTTTTGGTGCAGCGCAAAAAGTTTCTCGAACCCGCGGCACGTATCGTGTGTCATAAGCAGAAGCGGCTTAAGGAGGAACGGCAACTGTGACTGCGTCTGCGTCTGCGACTGCTACTGCAACTGCAACTGCAAGTGCAAGTTGGCAACTGCATGGAACGTGCCACTGGCAGTTGGCAAATAAAATTATTAACCTCGCTGCAATGCAACATAAATAGGATTAGTGTCTGCAGTAAATGCACAACAGCAACAACTGCAGCAGCAGCAGCAGCAAAAACAAAGGCCGCAACAAAAGCGACAAGAACGAATGTAGTGTGTGTGCGAGTGTGTTGGTGTGTGTGGATGGGGCAACATTTGCATGTTGCATACTTCACGGTGTCGTCATGCTCATATGATAAACGGAATGGCAACGACAATGCCTCACACATGTGCCCCATTGTCTCCCGTCTCTTCACAGTGCCTGCGCCTCGTGCTGTCTGTTTGTGGCCCGCTCGACGGTTCTTGTCTGTGGCGCAGAAAAATGCGGCTGAGTATTTTAGCAACATGCAAAAAGTTTATTCCGTGCGCCGGCGACGTCGCCGTCCAGTGTATTGACCCCCAAAGAGCCCACACATGCATTAGTCACAAGCCCGACCCTGCCGCAGCCCCCCTGCGGACTCTCCTCTTCCTGTCCGCCCGTTGACTTGTCGTGGTTTTTGCAAAGCGTTTGTTTGCTTTGCGGCTTCCGGTTTTATTTCGAATCCGTTTTACGGATAACTGCATAACCGCTTTAAAATATTTTCGTTTTGTTACCAGCTGCAATTTTGCCAGGCAACTGTTACCATTGTTGCCGAACTGCCGGGCTGACAGCATTTGTGCGGCTGCCATTTCGGGCTGTCAAGAGAAACATCAGTTTTCAGAGGCCACTCTCAATGCAGTCGCTGAGTGCAAACATTTCAATTAAGCGCGAGCAGTATTAAATATCCCCATATCATCATAATTAAGTAGCCGAAGCCCTGAAATGCCATACAGAATGTGCATCCGAGCCTGTCACGTGTTCTGTAAGCAAATTGAGAATAAAGTGATTAAAATGCCGCCGATTTACCATTCAGTTGGGGGAGTGCATTTTAAAGATGCCAATGCGCATTTCCATAATTAACACAATTGACACTCACATGTTTAAGCTGTTATTCCAATTAAAATGTGTCACTTGTGTTACATTCATCGCTAGGTATAATATAATACTCTTGTAGAAAGTAAGATCATTTTACCACCGAATGGGCAACGCACTTACGAAAATATCAATCCATAATATATATAAGTCGCGTAAGGTCAAATAATTAATCTTAAAAACGCTGGCAGGCTGCACAAAGACAGAGTCTACTTCAAAATTTGTTAATTTAAACACAAATAGTTTAATCA
The DNA here is from genome assembly GCF_030788295.1 of Drosophila virilis. Taxonomy (NCBI): domain Eukaryota; kingdom Metazoa; phylum Arthropoda; class Insecta; order Diptera; family Drosophilidae; genus Drosophila; species Drosophila virilis. The sequence continues at coordinate 10,858,487 of NC_091546.1, read as the reverse complement.
AACTATTTTGGTCCTCACAGGTGATCGATCGCAAGCCTAGCCTTAGCCTTAGCCTTATCGTTATCTGTGTTCTTGCCTTAGACAGTTTTCTCTCGTCGCTCATATTTGGTAGGTACCAAGGGACTCACAGTTGATCTACATATTCGTTTTAAACCATATTCATATCTATTCTGTCCGAAATATCTTCATATATATTGAGACTATCGTAAGTTCGACGTTTTCTCAACAAACTAGCTTATTATTTAAGTTTTCCATAAATTTTCCTTCAAAATCATCTGAAAAGGAAAAGTATTGAGCCATTAGTGTGTTTCACTTGCTTTCACGTCTTACCAATCTTATCCATAATTTTAATATTTATACTCGACGATATTGTAATTTAAGCAACTTCTGAGAGGCTTTCACAGACATTTGCTCTGCGTTTGGCTGGAAATATTAAAGCGAAATTGCTCAAATGTTGTGCATACGCCCCGTTGGCTGCATGCAAATTTTATATATTAACCGGCAACGGGGCTCAGTGCCTCGCAGTGTTTTGCTTTGCTTACTCTACTTGCATGCTGCTCGTCCATAATTGCAACATGCCGCAAACACAAGCCACGACATGACGGAGCGTACGAGAGAGACATGGAGTGGTTCGACAGGGGGGTAAAGACTGCCAGACAAGTCAAATAAAAGCCGCGAGCCTCACGATAAAACCCTAGTCAACTGGCTGCTTGAGAGGGAGCTTGGGGTAGAAATTGAAGCGAGTGCCACGGCTAGGCTGAGCTCGTTGGGCTGGTGTTGTTATGACTTAATGTCGCTGCGCCAAGTGACAGTTATGATGGAAGTACACCGAGAACGGAGGGCTTATTAAAATGTCGCAAATGCAAAGTTTATGGTAGCTGCATTACATGCCTCGCACCATAAAAAGTGGACAGGGGCAGGGCAGAAACAAAGCAATTACATAAGTTGAATGATTTTCTTAGGCAACTTTCTAGACAACTGAAATAAAGGTTTCAATATAATCGAGGTGGCAGACCAGCTTTAAATCGAACGCATTTTAGCCCACGGCTTGGGAATTATTTCCGAATTATACTCGGTTCAGTACATTTAAAGGGAAATAGCTTACTAATAATAATAATAGGAATGTCGAGATACTTTCGAAATTACTCTTTAAGCGGTTTTGTCGAGTCTACTTTAAGGCTGCAGTGATAGAACCTATGCACCTCACCATCATTCATTCACTCACAGAGCCTCTCTTTCACTTTGTGTTACAGGCAACATTAGCTGAGTTCCATTAGCGATCACTGTCCTAGTATGCGATGGCAGCAGCGACAGCGACGCTGGAGGAGGATCGTGCCCGGCCCCGCGATATAGCTAGCGATAATAGCGCCCAGCAGCGCACGCTGGCCACGAAGGTGCGTCGAAAAGGACGCGACAGGCGACCACTGCGGCGACTGCATCCGCCCATACCGCTTGGTCAGCTGCTCTGGCTGCTGTGTTGCCTCAGCCAGCTGCGCGCCGAGTGCCCGTCAGTGTGCGAGTGCAAGTGGAAGAGCGGCAAGGAGTCCGTCTTGTGCCTTAACGCCAACCTCACACATATCCCCGAGCCGCTCGACGCAGGCACCCAGCTGCTGGACTTAAGTGGCAACGATATTCAGACTATACCCGATGACAGCTTCGCCTCGGCCCAGCTGCTCAATCTGCAAAAAGTTTACCTGGCCAGGTGTAGGCTGCGGCTCATTGAGCGTCACGCGTTCCGCAAGCTCATCAACCTAGTGGAATTGGACTTGAGCCACAATCAGCTGTCGGCGATTCCCTCGCTGGCCCTTTATCATGTCCCAGAGCTGCGCGAGATACGACTCACGGGCAATCCCATATCGCGTGTGCCGGACGACGCCTTTGGACATGTGCCGCAGCTGGTGCGCCTGGAGCTCAGCGATTGCCGCCTCTCAAGCGTGGCGGTGCGCGCCTTTGCCGGCCTCGAGAGCAGTCTGGAGTGGCTCAAGCTGGACGGAAACCGCCTGAGCGAGGTCAGATCGGGCACAATTACCTCGCTAGCCTCGCTACACGGCCTCGAGCTGGCTCGCAATGCCTGGAACTGCAGCTGTTCACTGCGACCGCTGCGGGCGTGGATGCTCCAGCAAAATATACCCAGTGGCATACCGCCCACGTGTGAGTCCCCAGCGCGTTTAGCTGGCCGCGCCTGGGACAAGCTGGATGTGGATGACTTTGCGTGTGTGCCACAAATCGTTGCCACAGACACAACCGCCCATGGCGTGGAGGGACGCAACGTGACGATGAGCTGCTACGTGGAGGGCGTGCCCCAGCCGGCAGTGCGCTGGCTGCTCAAGAACCGATTGATTGCCAATCTGAGTGCGGCTGGCGCGGGCGAGGATGCCGAGGAGCCGCGCACAGCAGCCGCTACGCAGGGTCGCAAAACGTATGTGGTTAACATGCTGAGGAATGCCTCCAATCTGACGATACTCACCGCGGACATGCAGGATGCGGGCATCTACACCTGCGCCGCAGAAAACAAGGCCGGCAAGGTGGAGGCCAGCGTAACGCTAGCCGTGTCCCGCCGTCCCCCGGAGGCGCCTCTCGGCGTGCGTATTGTGCTGCTGGGCGTGCTTGCAGCGCTGCTTTTTGTGGTGGGCTCCTCGTTTGCGGCCATATGCTTCTGCTCGCTGCGAAGGCGCCGCAAGCTGCGATTGTGGAATTCGGTGCCGCCAGTGCGGCGCAGCGAGAGCTACGAGAAGATTGAGATGACAGCCAGGGTGCGACCGGATTTGGGTGGCGGCGCCAGCTGTGGCGGTGGCAGCGGCACTGGCGCGGGTCTCTTTCAGGATGCCGAGGAACAGAGCTATCTGCGGGCTGCGCACACACCACTTAACGACCACGATGCGGGGCAGGCGGCCATTGTGAATCCGAGCGCTGGCAATGGTACGCGACGCAACGGCGACTACCTGCATGTGTCCACGCACTGCGACGACGACGAAGAGGACACCCAGCAGCCACAGCAGGCACAGCCATCGCAGCCATCGCATCAGTCGCAGCCAAGAAAGGGCTCCATGGCGAGCAATGGTATTTCCGCATCCGCAGCGAATAATTCTGTTGCGGCCACCGAGGAAACGGATCTGCACATACCGCGTCTGATTGACATCGGCGGGTAAGTTGACCTTCCTCCGCCTCCTCAGCATACCAGCCCCTCCCTACCCATTGCTTTTGTTCTCTGCTGTTCGTTACTTCGAGTGGCAATTGTCCTGTTGCAGTCGCCCCGTCAAAGAGCTGTCATACTCTAGTGCGCTTCTCGCCCGGATCCGTTCATATTATGGGCAACACTTGACACTTTCCGCTTGAGTGCTGCTGCACCAACGACTCCCCCCTCAGCGCACCTCACCCCTTTCACACCTCTTCCTCACCAGCGTAAAGGCGGTTGCTAATGATGCGCGAAATATGCGATGGCTGCCACACGCGTCGTATGAGTATTTTATTTTTGTGCGCCCCTCGTTGATTGGCACCTCTCATGTTGGGGCAAACGAGCATGGGCAGTGTTCCAAGTGCCTCTCATATGCAATATAATGAATATAGAATATGTGTACTTTATGTGACAAGAAGAAGGGTTGTCTCTGTAGCCAATCCCAAAAATAGATATCAAGAAGAAGAAGGGGTTGTTCATTAATCAATAGACTCTGACAGAGCTTTTCAAGAAATGAGAAGAGCTTGCAACAGATTTAAGAATATGTGCAACTAAAAAGGATGAAGAAGGTGGCTAAGGTTATACAAAATCATGATTAAAATTGGGGCTTAATCCTTATTATTTTTCTTAATTTTTCTAGGCAAATCATTTTTAAGTAATGACTGTAGATGATGTTTATTTTTTTAAAAAAAAAGTTATGTTGTGTCCCATTTAGAGTTTAAAATTCAGGCCGATTGTTGGTTCATTTCAAAGAGGAAAAATACATTTCTTTTTTTCGATCAAAATAGAACCCATTTGTCGATCAATACATTTTTCGGCAAACTTGTTTTTTGCGTATGTTTTATAGTTTCGGTGGTTCACTTAGTTAGGATGAGAATTGGCATATATCTTGCCACAGCGCGCTATGACACATTCGTAATTCCCTATTCAGGATTACATTAAAAAGATCATACAGCTGTTCTAAGCCATTACGGAAAGCAAAATACCCTGCTGCTCCAGAAAGAGTACGTCATAAGGATCGCATTTGCCCTTTCGCCCTTGGATTAACACTTGTTTCTTCTCACTTTTTCTAATTGCAACCTATACCTGTACATTATGCAATTTTACAGCACTGACTCAGCTTCTAGTTCGATATCTAGTAAGGTGGATGCCGCTGCTCGACTTGCTGGCTATGCAGGACACGCTGCAAGCTGGAAGACAACGCCAATAGCAACCACAAAGATCACGTCGCCGCAGAGCAAATCGACGGCGACAACTCAGGCCACAAACACGCCCTGCTCGGCCACGCCCTATAGCCACTATGGCAATCACACGACGGACGAGATGGCCACCTCCGTGTTCTGCAGCAGCAATGGCGACGGCCAGGAGAGTGATCTGTTCGACAGCAACTATCCAGATCTACTGGACATTGCCAAGTACGCAGTGGCACAGGCGGCGCAATCGGGCCACGCCTATGCGCCAGCTGGGTCGGCCCCAGCCAACGGCGGCCTCTGCACCCTGCCCCGGAAGCTGAAGCATAGTGGCAAGTATTTCCGCAACTCTTCGGACAGCCAGTCGCCACTGCTGGCGGACAACTCAAGCAAGTATGGCAGCAGCACGCTGGGAGACGGCAGCTTTCTGAACGAGGCCATGGGCCTGGGCAGGCGCTACTCGGCCGAGTCTAGCTATGCGAACTACGCCAGCACCGCAACCTACACGGGTGGTGGCCAGCGTGCCAATAGCTTCTTGAACCTGGTGCACAGCGGTGGCCACAAAGGTGCCATGCATGGGCACCATTTGGGCCAGAAGCCCAGCCTCCCTTCGTCGCCTGTGCAACACCAACGCTCACTAAGCAGCGCGGCGACGCCGCTGCTTGATTTCTCGGCGCTGGCGACGCGTGCTGCAGGCGCGGCTAACTCGTCGGTGGCTGCTTACGACTATCATGCGGCGCAGCTGGAGCGTTTCTTAGAGGAGTATCGCAATCTGCAGGATCAGCTGTGCAAAATGAAGGAGACCTGCGACACAATACGCAAGAAGGAGACGCCACTTCGCGGCGCCATTGGGCAGTCGGCTGCCCAGCTGGCCGACCCTGTGATGTACAGTGCGGCGACTGCCTCGCACAGTCCGAAGCCGCCAACAACGACGCTGAAGGCGAAAACATTGCTGCCCGGCCAACCTCCCGATCCCCCGCCCTATTGGCTGCACCGCAACGCCATGCTGAAGCGCTTGAATCCAGATGCCAATGGCACGGGCAATGGGCCCTCAAGCGCCTCCTCGCCACAGCCCGGTCAGGATATCTTCAAGAGCTAATCGAACTTGTGTACAGCCAAGGAATAAACCAGAAACCAGAAAAACCTTCGGTGCACCGAAGCCTACATACACTTGCAGAGGTACCCTCAAACTTTCACTATTTGTTTTTATTTATGTGATTTTGGGCTTGTTTTAAAGAACTTGCCTTAGAAAATTTTAAGGATGTCTGCTGAGTTGTTTTTCGAAAGTTAAGTTTTCGAAGGGTTTCCCCTATTGAAAGCAAAATTTGAGGTTTTTTTTGGGGAAGAGAGATTCAAACGTTTTTTAATTTGATATACATATGTGATGCAATGATTTTTGAAAAAATATCAATATTATTCACTATTTATCTGTTATCATTTTATTCGGATAAGCTTTTGTTTTCCAAATGTTTAGGATTTTTTATAGTTCTGCAAGGTAATGTCTCTCAATATGAAATTTCTCTTAATTAGGCTTAGGTAGATGGGGCTCTTAACTGGTTATAACGCCAGCCCCTCTATTGTATTATAGAACACACACACTTTTCCACTCTTTCTACTCGGTACGCATATTCAACAGTCATATCGTAAGTGTATAGACAAAAGCCCCTATTTGAAAATCCTAACCTGATTGATAATTCCAAGACCCAAAGCTCTCGTGTTAGTCAAACTAAAAGTGTTTTTGTACTTTAAGCGATCTCATAAAAAAAAAAAACAAAAGAAGTAATAATAATTATTAATTAATTCAATACAATATGTATATTCTAAGTGGAATTGAGTTGGCACTGACTGCAGGCATTGATTGATTGATTGATTGATTGATGTATTGTTTGATTGTTAGACATTTTATTAGAGCTTTAAGTTATGATAAAGCAAATCAAAGTTTGAAATGTGGGAGTATTTAAGGACGCCAACTCAATTCAAACGAAAAAATTGTAATTAACAATAATAACAGCAACAAGAACAATTTATTTTAGGGTGTCACTAAACTAAAACTCAAAAGACAAAACAAAAAGAAATAATAATAAATTAGTTGAGAATTGAAAAAGAAAAACACAAAAAATGGCAACAATACCAAAGCGAGTTCTAATGTCGCTTGCGGTGGAGGTGGGGTCAATGACTGGCTCAATCGACAACCGTGCAAATGTTCATTTCCGGTTTGCGCCCTTAATCAGTGAGTGGGCGTGTGGGTGTGTGGTGCATGTGGAGGGCTATTTAAAGTAATTGTCGCTTGTCGCGCGACATTCACTGTGTTTTCTCTGCAAATTACGTGGATATGTGTGTGTGTGTCTGTGTGTGTGTGTGTGTGTGTGTGTGTGTGTGTGTGTGTGTGGCTGTGGGCGTGCTTGGCTGCCACGCCCCGGTCAGTTGGCAAGATTAAACAATAATTTTATGGAACACACACAGAAACGTACAAATCGCACCAATTGGTTTTGTGTGAAAATTGCGAGCATTTCTTTTATTTCTTTTATTTTTCTTCGCATTTGCCAGCTCAAATAAAGTTGTAAAATGCAAATGAAGTCGCGTCGACGTCGTCGCGTTAAAGTTCATGTTCGATGTGATGTCGCCATAAAGCAGGATTAAAAGGAATTTATGAACCTTTGACACGGACGCAACCCGGCGCTGCGCCCACAACGACAGCAGCGGCAACAACGACATGATAGCGGACACATGCGGGCTCCACGTTCTCTCCCCCATCTCCCCAGAAGCCCTCCATTCGCAGCTCACATCCACATTCCGCACCACATACAATGACACAGAGCGTTGCTGACATTTTGTTGACCTGCAGGCATTTGAATAAAAAATGTCGCCTACTTTCTGGGGCCACATATGAAACAATTTGTGCCAACGCCGCGCAGCGGCAGGGGAAAAGGGAACTAAATGCTGGGATATACCAAAAATCTCTCTGCATATACAGCTTATACATTTTAAACTCTGAAAACTCTATGCACTACTGGAAACAAAGACAGTTCCATATACTCTGGGTCATTAATAGGTAACAAGTGGTTCAACGAATGTGTAACATGTCCGCGGAACATATAAACATTTTGACTTGACATTTTAAAAAATAAATTTAATTATTTACCGATTCTTCCTATGGAAGTTATATGATATAATCCACATATATTCGGTTCCATATAAAGTAAAAGTAGACCGGAATGTTCAACCAACCCATTGCAGCTTTATGATGATCACGACGATATCTTTCAGACAGAAACTAAGTGGTTTGCATAGAAACAGATGACGGACAGGCAGGCAATCTCGGCTGTTGATACCAATCAAAAATATTTATTTTAAGGGGTCAGAGTTGCAGCCTCGTATTCTTTACACATTTTATGTCAAGAGGAACTAGGGTATACAAACAGTATAATATCAGTATGAATTAAGAGCAAACCAATACTTAAGCTCATTGGAAAATACAAAAATTCTGTAAGAGCAGTTTCAAATGTTAACCACAAGTTCGCCAAGCTCTTTGTGGCTTGTCGGCTTTAAGGTCTACTCACACATAGATGCACACAGACACAGACACACACACACACATACTGCCACATAAATATCCCAACATTACCATTACCGGTCCCATTTCTCTCCCTTGGCTCCACGTGGTTGCTCCTGCTGACCGGCTAAAGCGAAAATAATGAGCCCAATGTAGCTGGCTAAAGTGTAAGTGTGTTTGTGTGCTTGTGTAAGTGTAAGCTGGAAGCAGGCACATTGGTAACGCGCAGCAGCAACGCTGAGAGCAGTCGAGTTCATGTCAAGCTGTCAGTCAAGGTCGATTTCGTTTGCTGTTTGCCGCTGCCCCTGGCCAGGTGGCAGCTATGCGCCTTGTGCAACATGCCAGCACATCACCAAAGGGCTGTAGCAGTGAGTTAAGCAGGCGCACACACACGTACACATAAACACATACACACACACACACACACACACACACACATGCATCTGGCCTGGCAAGTGGCTTTTTGTCACTGTCTTCGGGCTGCCAGTGCAATTTTTATGCTCGTCAGTGTGTGCCCACCGAGGCAGCAGATAAATTGTGTATACATCGCAGTATATGTGTGCGTGCTCGTGTATATGTGTGTGTGCATGTGTGTGCTTGGGAATTTTTTCATCATTATCAGTGTCCTTGTAACCGCATCTGCTGCTGCCACATGCCACTTAATGCCAACGCTGCACGTTCCACTTTTGCATGTCGTCTTCGCCTTTCGCTGCGGCCTTTTGTGGCCGCCGCTGCTGCTGCGTCGCACAATTGCATGCCACAGGCCAGCCACAGTGCCGCCGCCCCCAAAACACCCCCAAATCCGAGGGCATGGCCATTATATTCAAGCATTTTTGTGTGGCATAAGTTGGCACTTTAGCGTCAGGAGGCAGCTGCTACCTGTTCAGTTGCTGTTTCAGTTACAGTTTCAGCTCTCGCCTGGCTCGGGCTTTCGTTTGCTTTAGCCCAGCTCAGGACGTGCCGCCATTTTGTTGTCCTTGGATCCGCCTCTGTTACTCCAGCCCGCTACCTTTTATTTCTCAATTGGCAATATTGGCAATCGATATGTGCGCTAATAGCTGCGTGCAAAACCATAGCCACATGTGTGTGTGTGTAATGGATGTTGCACTATTCGAGCTGCGCCAGGCGAAGGCGTTGCACACGCGGCGTCAGCTGAAAAGAACAACTTTTACCAGCTTGCAAATTGAAAAATAGTTTTCCGACATTGAACAACAAAGTTGCAAATGACAATGATAAACGCAATTATTGATTAGCTCGCCATTTGTGGGCCCACCTTAAAATTAGAACTGAGTAGACTTTAAGTAAGCTTAAAGAGGCTCAGTAAATTCAACAAGTAGGCCGCAGGCAACTCGAAGCATCAATGCCAACTTATTTTCAACTGCAACTACACTCGCATACGCAGTAATGAGTACACTGATTTTTAAATGCTGAAAGTAAATATTATATAAAAAGTAGTTCGCCAATAGTCGTTGACAATGTCAAGGATAATGAGCACAGTTGACTTTGTTTGGCTGTGTTGTGTTCTTCATCCTTGATTTAATAAGTAGGTAAACAGTTGAATGGTAACATTTTATAGACAATTAGAGCAGCATGAAAATGCCTTTCTAGTCCATTATAATTGGACTTTAAACCAAACAAATATGCTAATACGCTGCGAGTGGGTCAGAACCAAAACAAATACATTTAGCTATAGCTTTGGTTAATTAAAGCCCCTCTTTATCCAGCCACCGAAACCCGATTTGATTGCCTAAAGAGACCAAATGCAAAACAAATGAAGCCACTAAAAGCTGCCAAACCGAAAGGCCGACAAAGCACGAAATGCAGTGCAACAACAACAGTGCTTGGCAAACGAAAACAACAACTGGAGCTGCCATTGCAAACCAGAAAAATTCAACCGAGAGAAGCCTTGCACAAAGTTTGTTTTGGAAAAGAGGTCGGTAAGCCCAAAAAAAAAAAAGAAACTAAAAACATAGAAAATAAATGAAAATGAAAACTCAGACACAACCAAGGCGACGACAGCAATGCAAACGAATATATATATATATATATATATGCATATAGATATATAGACAGAGGGAGAGTGTCGAGGTAGTCAAGCAGGACAATGTAGCTGATGAGAATACGGATGCACACCAAGAAGATTATCCTGTTGCTGTCAAACAGTAACAACAACAACAGCAGCAACCACAAAGATTTCAAGTGCATCGCAAGGCCATAATCCGCAGAGCCGTAACCGTAACCGCTTTACAGGGCCACGACAGGCGGCGCAGTCCACAGATTGAGCCACACTCACACACATACAAACACACACACTGGAGCAGACATCTCAGTGCTGGCTGTCCGGGCCCGAATGCCAGGATACGGGGCTGCCAAAACTGCCATAACATGGCTGATTACCCGCTGCAGTTGCCGCCTCGCTGTTGCAAGTGCCGCAAGCCGTTGAAGTTGCCTAACCGCTGAAACGGCCCCCGGCAAAAGTTTCATTAAAGTGGCAACTGCCACTAGTCCTACCTCACACCCCCGCGCTCTTTGATGTAGCTCTTAGCACTCACCTGACTTGACAGCCGGCGCTTAACTTTTTGGCCTTTGTAATTGCCCTGCACTGAAAATTGGCAACGTTCTGTTGCAGCAGCTGCAGATTAAATTGTTTTCTTTTTTTTGGAGTTCACCAGTTAAGAGAATTTTTAAATATGCTATCTAATCAACTGCTACATAAATAAGTACTACCTTTGCTTGGGATCGTGGAATCGTAGCTGAACGAAAAACAACTTATTAACTTGTAAGTAGTTCAAATCAGACGTTAATTGTATATATCTGCCTAATAATAGTAACATTTAATATTGACATCCTTAACAACAATCATATAAGTGTATGGGTCACAAAGCAGCAATTAAAGGCCAAATGTGGCCACCCCTTAAGCTCAAATACAAAATCCCTGCAGCAGTCAGGGTCCAAGAGCTTAATGGCATCTCAATAGGTTGACTTTACAAACGTATCAATTTTTGGTCAACAACTTTTTTTAACCCCTCGATTTTTAATTTGCTTGAATGCCATTTGTAAAGGACGAATTCAAAAAGAAATAACCTTTCAAATCAGACGATATATACCTCAGACATTGAAAAACAAGTAAGAGGTTCTAGACGGGAGCTCCCGACTGATTCCTTTCGATTACGATTAATCCATTGCAAATTTGGTTTCTCCAGCTCTGAGGGAACTCAGAACTATGCTAAAAAAATGCATACTTTACAAATGGGAAAGATATCGCGATAAATTATAATATAGGATCGTTTGAAGAACAAATACTATTTTCCACATGTACAATCATTTAGAGATGTAACCCAATCGATTTCTATGCCAATCTATGTATATTTAATATTTACCCAAGAATAACTACAACAACTACAACACAGAAATAAAGCATTTGATGTAGTTGTAAATGGATTGTGGCCAGCAAGTAAAATGTTGTTATAAAATGCGCCGGAAGCGCAACAGTCAGCATCAAAAGTAAAACACCCACACCCAAACACCTCGCTTGCTCCGCCTTTCCCTCTCTTAGTCTCTCTCTCTCTCTCTCACAATCTCTCTGCCTCTGTCTGTCTGTCTGTCGCAAGCATACACAATGCAAAGTAACCAATTTCAAAGTTGAATCGTTTAGTGAAATCACTTGAGGCGATTAAAATCAATCACAGACAATCAGCGCCAGCTAACTGCAACACCAACAACATCTTCAACTGGTGGCAAACAGAGGGAGAGCCAGTCAACTGAAGGATCTGCTGAGCTGTTGAGCAAACGGAGGAGCCAGCTTCTATGGACAACATTTTTCATCTCGCCCCTTTTGCGATTTTATTTAATTTACACTCATAGCCAAGTCGAGAGCTGTGGCAGCTCTTTCCCTCTGCTCACCTGCTGCTTCAGCTGTTGCTGCGTAGAGAAAAATTTGATTTTAAATTGGTTTTGGCATCGATGAGCGTAAAGTTTGTTTGGCTGAAACTAACAAAGTCCATTTTCATATAACAGCAAAACGAATGAAGGCCAAGGAACTAGGTGTTGTTTGGCATCAAAATAGCCACAAGCGATGTTTTCTTTTTTTTTTATCAATATTATTCTAAACTGAACAAGAAAAAATAGCTGCGTTAGAGTTGTCGAAGATGGAATACCCTAAATGATAAAATTGTCCGAAAATGTTGAATTTATTTTGATATATTATTAGCCATTCTCTGACTAATATGATAAATTGTTAGTGCAATGCTGATGATTTTTAATCCCATATGAATCGAACTTTCCCTTATATGTTAAAAAACAAAAAAACACAAAAAAAGAATCTTGTTATCAAACAGAATTTGTGACCAATTGTGTATATGGAACCTCGGCTGCTGATTGTAATAGGAAATGTAGTGTGCATTAAAAAATACATGGCAAAATTTAAAAATTCTTTGCAGGGGTATCCAAATGCAAAAAAAAAAATATTTACAACAAATGTGAACATTATTCGACAATGCCCGACTGGAATATACATCTAAAAGCCCAATTAAAAAGCATAAATAGACTTTAGTCTTCAGAAGTAAACACTAAAAAGACTTCCTATATTATACCCAACATGATCAGAGATTAATAATACTTGTACTCTCGGCTGTTGTAAATATAACATAACAACAAGCAGTAGCATAAACAACTTGCAAAAGTGTCGATAAATATTTGTGGAGGGCAAATGAAATTGGTCGGGACAAAAAAAAAAACAGAATAATCATATGAAACTAAATGCGAAAAAAGAAAGCAATTGTGTTTTTAATGAAATGCAAATGGAAAAAGGGAAACGCTACAATGCACAAGCGGAGCAGACACCTTCTACAGGCAAATGACTTAATTGGAAGGTGTCAAAAGGGAGCAAATTGTATCAACAGTAAGAAATCAAAAACCTAAACGGAACACGCTCCACCGCTGCCCTAAGCGCTTGTCACTCATCTGCCTTGTAGCTTGAGCTATTTTACTCTTTTAGAATATTTAATACAATGCAAGTAGAGGTGAAATGAACTTAAATACTTATTAAAAGCTGAAATATGAACGTGCATATGAAATTCCTTTTACGATAAATATTTTATGGTATTATTTAAAATTAAATATCAATATCTCCATAATTTCATGCAAAATATTTGTTAGTTTCAGATCATTGCAAAAAGAATAAATCCAGGCTACATTTTGTTCATAAACTATTCAAAAACGTCTATTTAGAAAGTTTTCTCTTCGTGAAGAATTCTGGGCTGTCGTTTGCCAATTTATGTCTAACTAGAATTTTACAACTCATATCCATAACATCGCTTTATTTGAAGCTTAGCATATGCATACAATTAATCTTGCACCGAGAGATCTTTTAAGTGTATTAAAAGTTCGTCAAGCTGACAATTTTTCAATTTTTAACTTATTCACTCGCTCGCTCGTGCTTTCATTCATTCAGTCACTCATTCAGTCGTTCATTCATTTGTTTATGCTGTTGGTTTTGTGCCCCCAGACTGACTTCATTTGAAAACTTTTGCCATATTTTACGGTACCGCAATAAATTGTTGCCTCTGAGTGTTGCGACTCCTCCTAACTTTCACTGGCCCCCATTCGTCCCATTCCCATGCCCCATCTCATCTATTTTATGGCAACTTTTGCATATTTTTGGCGAATTTCAGTCACAAGTGGAGCTGCAGCCGTAGACGCAACTTCTATGGCAAACTTAAATGATTTTTAATTATGCAAAAGCATATAAAATATTTTATATTACGTTAAACAAAACCAGACTTTAGATATCAATAATTAAAGTGGGCAGCAATTTTAATGTAGTTTGGTAATGCAATTCAAAAGAAGATAAATATTGAATTAAAAGCAATTGAAATTGCGATTGCAATTGAAACATGCTATTAAATGTTTTGCATACGAGTTTCTTGCTTATACTCTGTGACCATGCGAATGAACATGAGGTTGCTGAAGTTGTTCTTTTATCCATCTAACTTCTCAACTCTTTGTCTTATGCTCCCCCACAAAACCTGAGCGATGGGCTTAAGAACTAAATCTTATAAAAAATAAAAAATTTATGTACGGTTCGCAGTATTGTAGCCAAATCAAAATATTATCTTTTCGTTAATATTATATCATAGTTAACGATTCGAAGTTTGTTTAAAATTATTAATTATTAAATTTAGAAGTTAAAATTGAGCTCAAGTATGCATAAACCTCATGAACAGGCGTTTGTAGGTTTCTTTGGCCGAGTTGGTCCACTTTGACACTTACTGGGTATCTTTGAGTCGATGCAATTATACACCACGAAATTTTGACTTGTTTTTCAATTAATCTTTTCTAATTTATTGACACTGGCACAATTGCAAAATGGCTTTTGTGCATTGTTCGCTGGCTTACCGTAGAGTAATGTATAATTTATGCAAATTTCGCTAAATCAATTTTTAATTAAAATCACACACAAAACACACACACACACACACCAGTACACACACACACGCACACACAATCGCAGCTGCAGCAGTCAAACAAACAATTTAATTTTCGGTCTCGCATTTTGGCCTCGGGGCATGGTCAAGTAGGCGTACGTAAACAAATCAATATGTCCAGCCATCCATCTATAGATCCATCAAGCTGTCCGGTTATCCTCTTAATCCATTCCATTTCATTTCACGCATTGCAAAGTGAGCACAACGATTATTCGCCTTCTATTTGCATAGTACTAAAAATTCAAACTAATGTGTTCCATTGATGTAAATGCCATAGTCGATTCTCCTTTGAATATAACATATCTGATTTTCACAGAAAACCACTCTCTATAGGCATGTATACATATATGTAAAATGCATAATGAGTATTGAGTTTCCATCATTTATATGAACTTTGTTGATGGATTGAAATGAATGGAAAATATTTTCAATGCAATCCTTTCCATCATTAGAACAACGAATCTATTCGCGCTTATACGTCGCTGAGTCCAGATATATACACTTTTTATTCCCATCAAAATGCAAAGCAGAATATATTTTTTTCAAAAGTTGCACCGATCCAATTACTTTACTCAAGATATAAATTTAGAGGACATATAATATATTTATATTTCCCAAAAAGCGGCAGTCATACAAACGGGGAGTAAAAGGGAAATTTCACTTTGCCAGAGAGAAAGAATATGTGCTCCAATCGAAAATATCAGACAAAGCTTATGCAGCTTCTTCTTCGTGTCTTTTAAATCTTTGCTTTTTTATATCCGACCTTAAAAATAAAGTTCTCTATCAAAATCGACCTCGAAAAGTGATCAGTATCAAAAGCCATCTTATGAACTCATATTGGCCCCTTAGAGTCGATCAGTATAATGTAAATTGAAAAACTCATATGATCAGAAAGTTACCTTATTTCTGTAACAACGAATATTCCCATATTCCCTCACATAAGCAAAATCTTTTCAAAATTCAATGACTATACCCAGCAGTTCCCACAGAAACAACCAATCGGGAATAAAGTATCTATATGAAAACAGTGTTAATTATTGTAGAAACAATAAAAACATTGCCCACACCATTAAGTGAATATTTATTTGCTTATTGTTTATGGTATTTTTATCATTATAAATACGAAACGCTTATTTATAGACCTGCATGCAATAAAAATGGTTAATTGTTGAAATTAATTGTGTGTAAATATTAGTGGGCAATAACAATAAAATGGCAATTGCAAAGTGTCAAACATATGGTCAGAGCAAATATATTTTTCGAAACAGGATACGCAGCTCAACACGTGTGCACAAATTAAAATGTCAAACAAAATCGCACTTCCACCTCATCCGCGACTCCCTCAACCCTAGCCTGACTTACACACAGCATAGCATTTCCGTAGCTGGCATATCCGTTTCCGCAGACGCAAGTATTATTATTATTATTTACCTTCTCGCCTTTTTTTCAGTTTCTGTGCAGTCTGAATTTAATGAGTCGGAGAAAGGAGTTCGCAATTAGAATTTTCATTAGTGTAGATTTTCAGTTCGGCTATACTCCATAAAATTGAATTAAATTTCTGCATGCGCAGCCCAGATTTTCAATTCAATCTCGATTGAAGCCGCCAATCGGTCTGCTGCTGTCGATTGCAGCTATAATTAATTTGTACGGAAATCAGTTGCCTGTTGACAATGCAATCTCGGCGACAAATCTGTTTTCAATTAATGGCAAATTGTCGAGCACGTAAAGCCGTGCAAGCAAGCAACAACAAGCTGAGCAACTGCCGGACCAGCCGGACCTGCACAGGCTTTGGATGGCTCAAAAAACAAAAGCAAAACAAAAACAAACAAAACTTACCAACACTCGCCTGGAAATAGTGTGTGTAGTAAATGGCACAACATGACCAGAGAGTGTGTAAGACCGAAAGCATTTTCTACACAATTTCACTTACGAACTTATTGCACACATCTTGGGAGGGGGCAGGCAAAAAATAAATAGGGCGTAGACTTATAAGAAAGGGAGAAATTGGTTAAAAAGTCAAGTAATAACAATACTTGAACTAGTTGGGCATATCGGAGAGGCCTCGGTAACGATTTTATGTGCAGTCAAAAACACTTTATCAACCGAGAAACGAGAAACAAGCCACATGGCGAAATAGCCTCGTTATCATTTATAGAAACTCACTCAGTCTGTCGCATAGAAAATGGAAAATGTGTAAATGCAAACATTGAAAATGGGCGCAAGTCTCCAGAGAATCCCTTGGCGATAGACAGACAGCATCACAACATAAGTAAAATACTTAAGATAAGCAAAAGTGATGGGCGAGCGGTCTCGGGCAATTTTGGTATTTCGTATGGTCATAACCATAAGCAGCAGCAAAGGGACAACGAGGACGAACAATACACAATGTTCGAGTACTCAAGGGTGCTATTAACTAAAGGGTTACGCAATTACATGCTGCCAGAGAGTGTGATAAAGAGAGTGAGAGGGGAAGAGAGGGTGTGAAAGCGCGCTTAAACATACAAAAGCCAAAGGACACTCGAAGCGGCAGCTGCGAGATATCTGAAACAGATTTCAATGTTGCTCATGTTGTTGTTGTTGTTTACATAAATTGTTTACCAATCTGGTCGAAAATCGGAATTTCAAATTTTGCCAACGAAAATTTATGCGCACATTTATACAATTTACATTTATCCACCCACGAACACACACATGAGGTTAGGCAAAGGATATGCATCTAGATCTCATTTCGTTTGTTTTGGGACAGCAAAAACACGCAAAACAACAGAAAAAACTCCTCAGACAAGGAAACAGCCACTTCGTGCCGTATTGGGCCAACGCCTAGCAAATTTTGGCGGCTCTGCTTGTATTTCCTATCGCTCGCTGATGTCCTGTGGGCCTGTCCAGGCGATAAGTAGACGTCAGACAGACGCACGACAAACAATCACAATGTTGCCGCCGACTTTAAGGCTGCCCAATTATGTGTTATCCTGTGCTGGCTGTACATATGTCAACGTTGCCGCCTCCTCGAGCATTGCACCTGAAAATGTGATTTAAATTGCAAAACTAAACAACAATCAGCCGCAACTGTAGCTGGTCAGTCTACTGGTCCTGGTGCTGGTCCTTGTGCCAGTGCCTGGGCATGCGCCTGCGCCCCTGTCCGTCCGCATGTCCTGCAAGTTTATGCGTAAGCAGACGATTTGCAGCCACCTCTGCTTCTGCTACTGTTGCATGTCAACAGTGGCGTTGACGGCAGAGATTAAGATGCAAATTTCGGCTAAAGCCTAACAACAACAGCAACAAGACCAACATATACATCAACAAAAACAACACGAGCAGAGGGACGAGAGGCACGCACTAGCAAAACACCTGTATCCTAAATCCGAACCGGCAATGCCCCGAAAGTGCAAAGTGAATATTCATGTTGCATGTCAGGACGTAATACAACATTTGTGCCACAAGCCTGTGAGGCGGACAGCAGCGGTACACAGCGCAATGCGACATGCAAACTGATCCGCTGATTTAAGAATAAACAGCAGATCTTTTGTGTATCTCTCTGGCTTTATATGTTGCCTATAGCCCAACATTTTTGAAAATGAGGTTACTTAAAATTGGACTTCAAGGAAAACTTAATTTACTAATTTAAAAAAAAATATATATATAAATAATGAATTCTGGAACAAGTCTGTGACCTCATCAATTATATATAGGCTTGATCACTATCAACAGCCCAGTTGATGTTGTCATGTCCATCAGCTTACAAGCAACTACATCAAATAGCTATTTCATTTAACTGACATCTATCCGTTGATAATTAAGTTGCTGTACGTTTATTTACTGAGACATTTGACTTAATGCTGATACTTGTAACTTACAAATTGCTCCTCACATATAAGCAACATATATTTAACAGCCGACTTCAATTATCTATAGGAATAATTTTTATTTATTATTTATTAAAGGTTGTGAAGTATTGCCGTGCGGCCAGCTATTCCCCTTGCACAGCTAATATTGTTAGTATCGTTATTAAAGTGTAAAGCTTAGGAGGAACCACCTATTTTTATTATTTGAGGTTTTAAAAAAAAATGATCTGCTTGTTCTACCGAGATACACAAACTTGCATTCTATATTTTAAGCCTGTATCTCGTATACACTATCCGAGATTGGATTTATAAAAGCGTATAAAGCATGTAAGCTTACTAAGTCATAAGAAAATTTTAAGCGGCAGTAACCGAAAGAATTCGAGCGTTTAAATACTAACCACTTAGTATTACGTAAAAGTTCAGCTATAGAGTACAAATGGCCCACAGCTGAAGATTGCCTGTTAAACGCATTTAATCGCATTAAGTTGAACCATGAACTCGCTGAACGTCTATCTGTCAGTCAGTCAGGGCCAGTGCAATTAATTTTAATGACATCTAAAGACATTTTTGCTCCACACATCACAAGGATGATATTGGGGGTCGTTTGTCTGTCTCACTTTGGCATACAGTGCGTATGCGTGTTTTACTTAATTTCAATGATGTTGTTGGGCTGGCTATCTGCATAAATGTTTTATTATCTCACACCAGTGCGCAATTTTGGCTCGAGGCATCGAGAAATGGCCAACTCGTGTCAACTGACTTTTAAGCCATATTTAATCCGGCTTCAAGGGGAAATGCGCACCAGCTCACTGAAAACTGAACGCAGTTGAACAGCAGCAGCAGCAGCATCAACAGTAGCATCAACAGTAGCTGCAAAAAATAAAACGCCATAACAAGCTGCCAGCTGAGTGGCAGCACTGAGTGGGTGCCAATGGGCGGATGGGTGACTGCCTGCTTGCTTTCTGCTGCTGTTGCGTCCATTGTATGTAAGTATAAACTGTTGCGACAATGTCAACATGCGAAGTTCTTCCTACCGCAAAGATGACAGATGACCACTTCATGAACCCATGCATTTTAATCCGAACAGACGCGGCGTCCAGCCTGGCCAGGCCTGGTCTGGTCTGGGCCAGAAACAATGCCAATGCCTTGTGCCCAGTGTTCCAGCATCCGGCCAGAACTTGATGCTCGGTCCTTTCTCTCTATCGTTCTATCTCTCTCTCTCTCTCTCTCTTTCTCTCTCTCTCTCTCTCTTTGGATAATGATGGAAGTGCATTCTGTAAATGCAAAATATATTTTGCCATGTACAAGTTAAATGTGCGACACATAAATAATTTTGTACTACGTTGGGCCAGGGCCAATGCATCAACAATGCACTCATACAGTCACCAGCACTCAGACACACGCACACACAAACACATACTCAGATATACCCACTCAGATATATAACCCAAATGTGTGTGTGTGTGTGTGTGCGTATGTGTGTGTAGCTGGGCGCCTCTTCTCTTATATGCATTACGTTTTAATTTTGCAAAAATTTATTTAAATGCGAGTATAATGTAATGTAAATTTCCATTCACTGCGACTCGCACAGAGAGGGCGCTCCGACTGTAGGCGTGCGTGTGGGCGTAGCTGGGTAATTTAAGTATAAGTAGCCTTACATGGGTTGCCGCTACTCAAATTAATGGATTTTTAATTGTCTCTTTCTCACTTACACCGCATCCAACCCGTTTATACCCAGGCACCCCAGCTCCCAAACCCCAAACACCAACCCCCTCCACGGCCTTGTGCCAACGATTTATCAAGCATCCTCCTCGCTTTCCTCTGTTGTTTGGCTCTGGCAAATTACCTCCATAGATGCGTGATATCCTTTTGGGAGTCGACTTAAAGCTTATGAAAAGTAAAATGTACAATGCATAAAAAAGTAAATAACAAAAAGCCTGCAACGATGTTTCTTTTGTGGCTTAATCATTTTAAAGAGAAAAATAGTATTGAAAACGAAAAAGTATGAAAATGCATGAGAGATTGTTGGGATTTTTAATATAAGATTATGCTTATGGTGGTATTATCAGCTGAGTCCATTCAGGAACTGTGCACCATAATATACCCAGTTAAGCGCCTTGAGTCTAATTATAGAGTTATTATATAAAAGATTGTTTCTACTTAATATGAAAGCCCGGGTGAATATTTCAGTGGACATGACATATACTTATGTGTTTTATTGCTTTTTTATTATAATTTTCTTTACTAAAATACGGAAATGGGTTGTTGCTTTTGTTTTTTAATCTTACTTTGTTATATTAAAAATTGATTGCGATGCATTTCACCGGCTTAACATACACGTATGCTGGAAAAACTACGACTAGGCTATTAATATATGGCCATATTATTGCAAAGTCCCTATTCAACAAAACTGAACGGCAGTTCGAAATGTTATTGAATCAATAATATAATGCTTGATTTATCTTTTCTATTTAAATTTCTGGCTAGAATGTCAGAGCTTAAATAAATTATTCTATAGTTTTTACAATTTTTGTGAACTTTATTAGTTAGGGGAAGTTGCCACACATGTTGATGTATAAACGGATAGATTCAAATAAGACAACAATTCCAATAAGCTAAAGTGGATCAGTCCTGCCAGGCCCTCATCAAAAACTTCGAATGGGAGTTGACTGAAACAGGCATGTGGTTAAAAGACTGAATGGTTATTTAGACAAGTTAGGATAATATTATACCATAATCTCTGAGATCGACACATTCTACGGCAACAGAGTATAACACGCGGCTATCCTCAGCTGTAATGGAGCTTAGGGTACTAATTCTCATCCTCAATTGCCATTTTGCAGTCATTATTTTGTTTACGCTGTAGCATTTTGAGCAACAAGCTGATGGCGGAAGTAACGGCAGACAAGTTTTTCGTACTGAAGTAGTATTTGGCAAGGCCTGTGTCAATCTGTTTTATTTCAGAGCATTTTTATTGATTTATGAAATATGCCAAACTCTCTTTGGAGACCCAAAAGGAAATTGCCTAATTTGCTGCCGCCCAAGACTATGTCCCCTGACACCTGCCACCACTGGCTAATATATGAGCAACAGAATTGACTCCTTCTGATGTGGCAGTGTGATTCAAGCGAATGTTGAAGTTTGATGTGTGCCCCGGAAATTAGCTCGATTAGGTTGTCTGATGAGCGCCAGACAGGATGTTTTAAGGTCTTATACAATTGATAAATGTCTGTATTTAATGTACATTTGCTTAACAGATCCACTGCAGTGGATAAATGTTAAAAACTAGGCAGCTAAATTAAAGCTTCTAAAATGAAAGATCTATATTTCAGGTGTTTCCTGTATGTCTCCGAGATCGACGCACTCCTAGCAGCGGGCTGACAAACAGTCAGACGAATAATATATTTACCTTAAAGGCTTGGAGATTCATCCTAAATTAAATTTTCATTTGTTTACTTTGCCTTTAAATTTCGTCATTCGAAATCTCACTTCTTAAGGCTTTATTTATGGAGCGATGCGAAGCAAATGCCTATACATAACGGCCCACATGGCATACGCAAAATGGACGTAAATCTATTAACAATAAACGAAAAAATTACGCATACGCCAAGTTGCCAAGCTCAGTTGCTAAATCGTCAATAAATGCGCACCAAAAAGCTTTTGCTCGGCAAAAATATGAAAAAAAATAAACCTACGCAAAATCCACATGCTATGGCAAATGCTGTGCAAATTTTTCTGTCTGGACGAGTACAATGAGAATAGGAAGGAATTTGCTGGGCCAAAGCTGTCGTCCTAAGCCGTTGCAGCAATAAAAATATCAACGCCAGACCAAAAGGATACCCAGGCAGGGTATTATTATTGGCTGTCTATCTTCTTTTTTGTGCTCTTTTATTATACACAGAACTCACTGTAAAGGGGTAAAAGAGTATATTATTTTTCTGGAAATGTATGTAGCGGGCAGAAGGCAGCAACCACTACTCCTCAAAGTATATATTTGTGATCAGGACGACAATTTCAGAAACTTAACAATCTATATAGTTGATTTTTGTACGCAGGTAAGCTCAGCACTCTTATCAATATTTCCCTTCATATTCATAATTACGACAAATACTGATGTTGAGACTTTTTTCTTAAGCCATTATAGCTTATATATTTAACTTGGTAGGTTTGTAGGTTGTCGTATAACAAACTTAGATGAAGCTATGCAAAGGAAATCTAGAATGCTTATAACTATAAGACGGCGCTGGGCTTAGGGTATCTCCAAGTTGATCACCCGCGACGAAGGGCGCACATTTACTTGTTTTTTTTAATATTTTTATTTACTTTTGTGAGTGGGCAGAAACACAAACAAGCTACATTTTATGGCTTAACTTGACTTCTTTTCGTTGTTGCTTTAATAAATTTCCACTTAATAGATTCGTTTCAATGGTTGCTTTGCTATGTCGAACGGCAGATACTGTGGAAGAGTCCTTGCCAAGTGCCTCCAGATGCAGTCAGGCATACGCCAAACGTTCATAAGGTTTGTCTATTTTATCGCCTTTTGCCAAACGCCAAACAGCCCAGCAAGAAACCCGCCCTACTTTAAGCTCCATTGGCGTTTTATGGCATATTAAAAGGCGAGAGGCGCTAACACAAAAAGTAACCAAATATTTATGCCAGCGCCTCGACTGTGGCAAGGATGTGCGCTTCCATTTTCTTGACAGTGCGTCGAAAATTTGATTAGCGGCAATTGTGCAAATTATAAATGACAACATTTCAGCAGCTTTAATTTAATCTCAAACATTTCAGTTTTCAACCTTTTCCCATGCACAACAAGGATCAGCAGCAGCAACAACAACAACAAAAACAACACCAAGACGTGCGCTTAAATGTAAACACAAAAATTAATTTTATCATATTTTTCACTTTGTTGCTGGCTGCTTAAAACAACAACAACAACAAAAACAAGAGGAGCAACAACAATGGCAAACTGTGAACTTAGTAGCTAAAACTGGGCCCCGCCCACTTTTTGGCTTTGCTGAAGCGGTTTTGGCGCCACGCTTCGTTGAATTTTGTTTGTATGCGTTGCCAGGGATAATATGCTGTTAATGTTTTCCCTCTCGCTCTTTATGTGTGTGTGTGTGTGTGTGTGTGTGTGTGCGCGCGTGTGAGTGGCAAGGATGTGGTCCCCGCTTTGCAGGGTGTGTGTGTGTGTGTGTTTCAAAAAAAGGATTCAAGCAGCCGCATTTAGCTTGAATTGCTGTCATTTATTATGCTTGTTGTTGCCGCTGACGATGTTGCTGCGGTGCAAGTTGTTGTTGTTGCTGCCGCTGCTGCTGCTGTTGCTGCTGTGTAGAAAACTGGCTTAGACGACGCTTTGGCAATAATTAGTAAAAGATATCAAAGCAAATGACTTTATCTGCTTACAAACTTTACTCATACACTCTTCGCACACACACGCACACAGAGAGAGCAATGGCAGCCAAGGACAATGAAGCTGCTTTAATGTGTTGCTGACGACGACTTTGAGGGAGAAAATGTTGCCAACATGTTGCCCCCTCCAGCTGCCTTTGTTGATTGCCATACTCTTAGAAAGGATCTCGACGATTTCACGAGACTTTTACATGGCATAGGATAAAAAATTTCAGTTCAATGCTAACAATTTGTTTAATTATTAAAAAGCTATCTACAATTGAACCTCCATTTACTGCACCTCTATTAAACCAGAACGTTTGCTAACGAGGATACTTAGTAATTGATCTTGAGTCCTAACAGTTTTATTACCCATAAAATAATCCCTATATTTTAGAACCCTACAAACTATAAATGTATCTCATACCAGTTTATTCGAAGAGCATTCACGGTTTAAAGAAAAGACAACCTTAATCGAGTATATAGAATAAATAGATTTTATACGATAGCAACTATAACATGCCAATATGGAGATGCATGTTTAATTAATAAAAAGAAGAAATTTTATACAAATGTAAAAATGAGCTCAGCTTAAAGTCTTAGACATTAGCTTAATACATCATTTATTCAGAAAATATTCCGTGCTTCTATCAAATCACTCAATATTTATTTAAAGTAAGCGTATAAAAACTTCAATGCTTCTTAAACACTTCAAATTATTGTTTCTCGCTGTGCCTCTCTGTAAGTGTGTGTGCCCCTCAGCCTGCTTGCCACCACGTCTGGTTATTGCTCAAGGATATCCATGGAAAAGCAAAGAGGTTCCTTGTGTGATTTTGTGGCTTGGCTTTGTTTAAATTTTCAACCGCACAACGCAGACTTATAAAATATGCCAAGTGTGTGTGTGTGTGTGTGTGTGTATGTCTGTGTGTATATCCATTACAGCTGAAGCTGGCAAGGATGTTTGGCTGTCTGTGCCTTAATTTAGACTTTCAGCTCCGTTTGGCTGCCATTTCATCCATGTGCATGCTAATAATTTATAACTAGTTTATATTTTGGCAATTATTTCCGGCGTCGCCCCAAAGCCTGCAAATTTAAAGCCACAAAAGATTTGTGGCTCAGATCTTCGGCCCGTTCCGTTCCCGTACTCATCGTCGTGCTCATCAGCACTGAGTTATCAGCATGACAATTAAAGTCATTTTGCGTGCGCCCATAACAATTTTGATATGCACAACAACAACAGCAACAACAACGCCAGTCAAGACTTGAAATCAAAGTACAAAACATCTGCACAGACGGCCCAGAGGAGCTTATCGAGGCGGGGGCTGGGCCGCGATAAGAGAACTTCATTCACGGATAACAATAAGCATGCTTAAGGGAATCAGCAACAACAACAACAACAGCAACAGCAACTTACAATACCAAACAACAACTCATGAATATAAATTGCTGCTGACTTGGCCCAGCAGCAACTGTTGTTGGTGGGCGAGCACGCAGCGGGTGGCTGGCAATTATAAGGGAATGTCTGAAAAAGAGGCCGCTGCCAGGTGAATCCACACAGGACACTGCCGTATCCCGACCAGGAACAGAACACCAAAGTGTTGTTGCTTTCTCCAAAAAATAAAGAGAGTAGAATATGAAACCTTCCCAAATGACTTCATCGCACTGACATTCTGGCCTAAATGCTGGTCAGCTGACTCCATGGGTGGCCCTTTATCTAACAGCGGGTGAGCTTTGACAGTGTCACGCCCACCGCCCCGTCTGACAGCAGGCTTTTAAAATTGTTTCGTATATTCCGCGTTCAACGTGTAATTTAAATGCAATTAAAATAATAATTTATCTTACTCGTTCGCTTGTCACCTGCTTCTCACCCCGCGATTGCAGGCAGCACAACAGGGGCAGCTGCAGCGCCCATGCCATTGGCTGGAGCGGTGGCGTGGTCAGGGGGGCTTTATCATCACATACGCTCTAAGCTATAGCCGCTCTTAGGGTATAAACAACCTCAAAGCGTCCCATTGGCGGTGATAAATGAACAGTTCGTTGACTGACAAGCTAAATGAAGGTACTCAACAGTTGCTCATAGGTGTAACTAAAGAAAGAGAGATAGAAGGAGAGAGAGTGTACCTGAAGGTGCATCATTTGTGTAAATCAAGTGAAAAAAAAGACAGCAATGAAGAGTAACCACAGGTACATCACTTGTGTAGAGCTGGCAATTAAGTTGCGAACTGTTCTTTACCCCGAAAAACTAACGACATGCTGCAAGAGACCCTTGCGAATGGGAACAAAAATCCCCAACTACTTCTCCGAGTCTCTTCTATAATGAAAAACAATGTTATTTTATACTCTTAGAGTAAGTAAAATGTGAAATGGGTAACGCTTTAACAGAGACAACTCCAACCTCATTAACCATATATATTCTTGGTCAGATTGTATCGTTGACTGTATCTCTGCAAGCTTCTCTCTAAGCTTGAAACACTGTACGCACAGGGTATCTGCTATTCGGTCACCCGCAGAAAGAGCCTTGTGTATTTTAGACCATATAAGACAATTTTATTTGACCACTATTTTTTTAAGTTTTATGATAGTCATTTATTACTTTAAATATTTTATTAATTAAATTATTTAAAAATTGTGACAATAAATCAAAAAGCAGAAAAAAAAACGCCTCAACGACGACGTCGTTATTTTTGTTGCTGCTGTTGTTATTGTGGCGTAATCAGAAAACAATAAACAAATAAAATAACAATTAATTGGATTTTCATGGCCTCTCCTGTATATTGCTGCATAACACGCCCCGTTTCAAGCGGCATGCGCTTAAATTTTTCATAATAAAATATAATTTATTGCATTTGCATAAACCTTTTTGACTGTACGTGCATCTGTGTGTGCAAGTGTGAGTGTCTCTTTGTATGTGTGTGTGTGTATGTGTGTGGGCGCAATTGAATCAACACCAAGTTACAACTCAGCCGAAGAAAAATACGAAAAATTAAGTAAGAGTGCTCTAGGCGGGAGTGCTCGAACTGAAGATACTGTGAACAAAATGCCAAGCTGCCATTACTATTACTATTACGTAACATCTTCTACAAATATATACACTTAAGCACACATGAATATATAGCTTCGTTATGCACAGTCCGATCATTAAACAATATTCAGTCCCTACATATGACACACAACTGTGTTTATATTTAATGCTCCGTTCAAAAGTTAAAACAAATCATATATTCGCAATCGATCATGCTTTAGAACCTATGTGTCAAAATTTATATTTATCGATGCTAAGTATAATGGGGGAGGGGCAGCTATCGGAAAATAATTATAATCTTGATCTGCGTATCGTAGACGCGATTTCATATGGTTTCTGAGATAAACGGGCTCAGTCAGACAGACAGAAAGATAGACATGACTTGGCCGAATCAGCTCGGTGTCCAATCAAGAATATATATATTTTATGGTGTTGGAGATATTTCCAGTTGCAAACATTTGCAATGAACCATTATACCTTTATCAGCTATTTTCAATGGGTTCAGGGTATACAAATAATCGACGGCTCCGGCAATAAAATGGCCAACGAACTGTTTGCAATCGCCAGCGGCGTCCTCAATAAAAATTCCTTTTGATTTATACTCTTTTGTCATGCTGTAGGGATAAGGAGAGAGTACGACAAAATTGGATAGACAAAGAGAAGAGGGAGGGTGAAAGAGAGAGAGAGAGAGAGAGAGAGAGAGGGAGTTAGAGAGTATGCAAGAATGAAGAGCAGATGAAAGTGTATGCAAATTAATCGGATAATTGATTTAACAGAAACAGCTCAGGGCTGAAAAGTTGTCAGACTCAAATGGAGTACAGTTGCTTAAACTATCAAATTGGACCACAGGTATGGTAAATCAATACATTGCCATGCATAGAACGAAACACGTATTCGTTTATTTCTTATGCACAGCTTTAAATATAATCTCAAGAATAATGAAAAATTGAGCCATGACATAAAAGACGAAATTGTTTGTGTTAGGTGAAAGTCTTTGGCAAATAGCCAGAAAAGTTAAGCAGCTATAATGAATGCCTGGGCTAGCAATTAAAATACTTGAGAAATATAAGGAATCCCACACAAGTGTACAACAATTGAAATGACTTTCATATATGTATAGCTTTTAAATAAACAAGCGAGTTTTGCAAGCGCTCATTTCTGTTGAGTGAAAGCAATTTCCCAGCTGCGTTCTTCTTAGCATTTTCGCTGAACATTATTTTCATTTTTAATTAGGCAGTTGACCCACTCGTCGCATATTTGCAACGATCCTTGACTAATGGCTAAACAAGCACAGCCTATGTACCAACCACCATCACCCACATCCCACTACCATAGAACCCACACGCCCACACGCCCACTCATCGCATTTGATGGCATGGTTTGTGTTCGGTTTCGTGGTGCGTGGTGCGTGGTGCGCGTAAAAACACTTGTGGCTCGTGTGGCTCTGGCTGGATGTCATCACGTGGCGAACGCGAATGCAATTTAAAGCAAACAATTTTTGAAATGACCTACATCCGGCGTTGTCCACCGGATATACACGCACACGCGTACTGCAGCTGCCAGTATGGCAGAGATAGACAAAATAGGAGTCGCTTTCGCGTCGCAGCAGAGTTCACAACATCATTAAAAATTAATTCACGCTCGATGTAGTGGACCAGTTGCTGATGTTGCTCCAGCGTGCAAAAAGTAAAAATTCAAAAATATGCCAACCATGCGTGTTTTACGAAAAGATACCCTGTACTTAGACGCTGTCATCTCCTCTAATGGCATAGGAAGGAAACAAGTTGAGATAAGTAAATAAGGTTTATTCATCCAAAAGTCCAACGCCCGATCGCGTTGCGTCTTCGATTAGCTGTGAGGAAGTGGAAGTTTGAAGTGGAAGTTTTAAGAACATCTTATTCTTGAACTGATATAAGACACCCAATTCACTTAGCTCTATAGGGTATACAGAATGAAGTGAAGTGCCACCAACAACAACAACGGGAACAACTGGGGCTAAACAACAACAGCAAATGAATGCACACGTTTGCGGTCTGCTGCTGTGCACTTTATAATGTTGTACTGGGCATATGAGCGGCGATAGTTGTGCTGTACAGTGGTCCTGGACACAGGTCCTGGCCCATATTGTTTTTGCTAGCACTGCTGCTGATGACTTAATGAGCATAATAAGCTCAGCGCCAAAATTACCTTTTAAAATTAACATGATGCTCTCTAGCACGCGCGTGCCCACCGTTCCCTCATCATATTTCTATTTGGACACGCAACGAACACACACAAAGCCACACACGTGGCTCCAAATGGATAAAACAGTGATTATAGTGGCATAGACAAGCGGTTACATATTTAAATTAAGATTTTAATGCGCATATAAAAGGCAAGCGCAGCTGAATCTAGTTAAACAGCGGTGACTGGCGCGAGGAGGGAGGTAACGATGCAAAGGAAATTTAATTGCAAATTAATTAGTTCGCTTTACGATTAACTTACCGCTAAGTAGCTTAAAGCATGTTTCAGATTTAAAGTGATGTGATATGAGGTTTAACTTGAACTGAAAACTATTCATGTTGCATAGAAGGAGTTCCGTGTTCAGCTTCATAAGGCAAAAATGCGTATCCAAAGTTTTGTTGAGTGTGTGGGGAAGACTAATTAACTTAAATAAATTGCGTATTATTATGACGTTTGAGCCCTCTCAACTACAGCGTCATTGCTTCCTTTCAACCAGAGTAAAAACGCAGACATTTCATAATTATTAATCCATATTTTTATTGACTGTTTGCCATTACCAGGTGTTACAGTTTTTTAAGTGTAAATAAATACATAACTTATTGCCTTTCGACTTCTTGTTTACAGCTCGAAGACTTAAGTTTAGTTTTTTTCTTTTTTTTTTTTTATTAACTAATTTGTTGATATTATGCTTTAGCATCTTAACCTAGCTTTACAATAATATATTGAACATGCATAACATTACAGTTTTCCTTATCTGAGTTGCCAGTGGACTGCTGTCGTAAGAGGTCACCCATTAGAGAAATCTTTAGGTCTCTTGGAGAATACCGATTTTTGCCTGTTGATGTCTATTCGCCATTTAGATGCCCACATCTCGAATTCGTGCAGGTATTTTTGGCTTGGTATACACAGCCGGCTTTGGAGAGGATTGCTGTGTCGTCAGTAGTTTAGTTTTTTCATTTAAAGAATCATCGTTCGATTTATTGTAGGTAACAATTTGGTCCAAACAGGTGTCACTGGTGTCGTAGTTTGTTTCCATCTCCTCTAGTTTTCCTAATTGAGTAGAAAAAAAAAATAGAATGCATTAAATTTTTTAAATTAAAATGCAACCTTACTTCTTTTAAGTAGATAAAGGGCGCAAACAAAGAATAGATATTTTTACAGTAAACTTCTTTATTAGTTAAAATTTTTAAAGTTCCAGCCTTAAAGCAGACAAAAGCCCACCTTTTTTGTATGTACATACATATACACATTTGCGCGCCCAAAAATGCGTATGTATGTATTCCGCAAAGCGCGGAGATATGTCGTTTCAAAACAACATAATTCCGGGGGGAGATATGACGTTTTAAAACAACATAATTCCGGGGGGAGATATGACGTTTTAAAACGACAATTAATCTCTCTGAACGCAAACTTAAATGGGTCTTCAGGCTTGAAAGAAAGATGAGTTCAAAAATATTGTATATTTATCTACAGTTCGCAATTAATTTATTCTCTTGAGAAAAATTCGAGTATTTAGTGAATACATTTATTATTTTTTATCTTGTCTTAAATATTTCAACGATTATTTCAATATTTGTTGATTTATTTATTTAAAATAATGCCGAAAAAGTGCAGTTAATAAAGATAACTGAGCGATGCGAAGACATCGATAATACTGGTTAGTATTAAGTAAATATGTTATTAAGTTTCCCTAGCAGCTGCATAAAAACCTCTTTAATACATTCGACTTTTAAAACAAGACTCTTGATTCAATCTTCGTTATTAACAAGGCAGTCAACTGTGCAAAGAGAATAAATATATGAAAAATGATATCTGCCCATGCTGCCTACCCGTCAGATTTAAGTGCAAGTCAGGATTTGCTGTGTGGCTTATCGCCCAAGTGCTTGGTGCGGAGTCGGGCAAAGTCAGCGCAGTGCTCTGCACGCATCATTCGCCATGCGATGCGCTTGTCAATAACTTTTTAACGAATTTTTAAGGAGACGCGTTGCGTATACGCAATGTATGGCGCAAGAAAACGCTCCTTAATATATATGCATATGTGTGTCGGTGTGTGTGAGGGCCAACTGTTCAGCATCATAATCAAATTAAAGCATAATTTTTTACGACGTCATAGCCATAAATATGAACGATGCGAAATTGTGCAAAATATGGAATCGAAAGGAAGCCAATCCAAATACAAGCGCCTGGTCCTTGAGCAAGTGATTTCCCATTTGCGCTAAGCTGCGAGCTGTAGCTACCAAAAACTGGGCTGGCGTGAAAAATAAAATCAAATGTATAAATCATTTATGCCATGCTTTAAAATTGAATACACATTCGTCAGCAATAAATCGCAGCAGCAGCAGCAGCAGCAGCTGCCGAGGAGTCAGCAAGGAGCTGAGCTGAGGTCATGTCCCGGACCCTGGACTCGCGCTGGCTGGTCACATTTGCGTGTCCGCCGCCTTTGGGAAATTGCTACAATTTGTTTCATATTTCATGTGGCTGCTGCTGCTGCTTCTGCCGCCGCTGTTTCAGTTTCTGCCACACGCTGTGTTGCAAAAATTTACCACTTTGCGGTTTTTCTCACCACGCTCACGAGTTTTTCTTGGTCTGCAAAACTTATATTTGAATTATTATTGGCGCGCCGGCACATTGGAAAAGCCAAACGAAAATATCATAAAGAAAATGCCTGATTTGCATACAGAATGCCACAGCAAATGGTTTTTTACGGTTTATCGCTGCACTTGAAATTGCATCCTATGCGTGTTGCATACTTCACAGCGCGAGCCAATTAAGCGTCGAACTTTTCCTGCTTGAGTGTTGCATACTCTTTCGATCGATTGTATTATAATCAAATAAGTCGAACCAACAAAAAATTTCAGGTAATTCACGTTTCTGACGTGAACCTGAACCGGGTTTTTCATATTGGTAAGCCTTACTTTTAATTCGAACCTTAATTCATGGCATCACATTTCACAAATCACAATCACGATCACAAGGAGATACAAATACTCTAACTATAGAGAACAAAAACATATGTATCACAATTTATAAATCTCTAGCTTTTGTATCGACGGGGACATATAGACGAAAAAGGGTAAATCGACACAGAACAAGAATGTATATATTTTTTGCTATACGTAATGCAGAGTAAAAACTTAAAATTTAATAAAACGCATTAGAGTTACGCATGGGAATGATATTTCGAAGCAAAAAATTATTATCCTGTTCCAAGGCTTTATATACTTATTCCGCCCTACCCATTTTAAACACATTTCTCTCTAAAAAGCCCTTGATAGCTAGTCTCAAAAAATATTTAGAAATCTTTTTCTACTAATTGCTAGAACTGATAATCTAGTGATTCCAAATAGCGTAGTTGAGCTCTCTCAACTACAGCGTCATTGCTTCCTTTCAACCAGAGTAAAAACGCAGACATTTCAAAATTATTAATCCATATTTTTATTGACTGTTTGCCATTACCAGGTGTTACAGTTTTTTAAGTGTATATAAATACATTACTTTTTGCCTTTCGACTTCTTGTTTACAGCTCGAACACTTAAGTTTAGTTTTTTTCTTTTTTATTAACTAATTTGTTGATATTATGCTTTAGCATCTTAACCTAGCTTTACAATAATATATTGAACATGCATAACATTACAGTTTTCCTTATCTAAGTTGCCAGTGGACTGCTGTCGTAACAGGTCACCCATTAAGGAAATCTTTAGGTCTCTTGGAGAATACCGATTTTTGCCTGTTGATGTCTATTCGCCATTTAGATGCCCACATCTCGAATTTTTGCAGGTATTCTTGGCTATGTATACACAGCCGGCTTTGGAGAGGATTGCTGTGTCGTCAGTAGTTTAGTTTTTTCATTTAAAGAATCATCGTTCGATTTATTGTAGGTAACAATTTGGTCCAAACAGGTGTCACTGGTGTCGTAGGTTGTTTCCATCTCCTCTTCTCCTCTAGTTTTCCTAATTGAGTAGACAAAAAAAAAAGAATGCATTAAATTTATTAAATTAAAATCCAACCTTACTTCTTTTAAGTAGATTAAGGGCGAAAACAAAGAATATATATTTTTTACAGTAAACTTTTTGTTAGTTAAAATTTTTAAAGTTCCAGCCTTAAAGCAGACAAAAGCCCACCTTTTTTGTATGTACATACATATACACATTTGCGCGCCCAAAAATGCGTATTTATGTATTCCGCAAAGCGCGGAGATATGTCGTTTCAAAACAACATAATTCCGGGGGGAGATATGACGTTTTAAAACGACAGTTAATCTCTCTGAACGCAAACTTAAATGGGTCTTCAGGCTTAAAAGAAAGATGAGTTTCTTCAAAGATAAGATCAGTCTCTTGAGAAAAATTCGAGTATTTAGTGAAAACATTTATTATTTTTTATCTTGTCTTAAATGTTTCAACGATTATTTCAATATTTGTTGATTTATTTATTAAAAAAATGCCTAAAATGTGCAGTTAAGAAAGATAACTGAGCGATGCGAATTGCTAGAAAAAGACTTCTGAATATTTTTTGAGACTTTATTTATTATTTAGTAGCGTCAAACGATAATATATTGCGAGCATAAAAGCAATTTAAAATCAGTCTAGCTGTTGAATAAAGTCCAATGGAAAAGCAGTTTATCATGAGTCACATATGCTTCCATTTTTTTTTTAATTTACAATTTTTCTTGTGGAAATGAGCAGTGCGCAAACTTGTACTCAACCCAAACTTTTAGATTAAAACCCCCTGTTTAACTCCTAAGCAATGATAATTATACTTGAACCGCTTTTAAGTGCAATCTAAAAAATCTCAAACTATTTTTGCGCACCCGTAAATTCCAGTCATTATCAATTTATGAGCATATTTATTTCTGCGCCTATATGCAGCGCAGAAAATATTTTTTAAGATCTTAGCACTTTGTAAATTTTGTTTTCAATAGTACATACAAAAGCATACCATGCTTTCAAACACTAAACACAAAAAAAAAATAAATAAAAATTATAAAAATCAGAAACTTAGATATATTTAATTATATATTTATATGTCTATAATTTATTACCAAATTTTTTAGTTTCCACCTTTTTTTAAATTTCAGCAAAGTCTGCAATCACTTGGCTTGACACAAAATTTCCTCAATTAAAACTATATAATCGATCATTTTACGACACCAAATTGGGTATTTTGGCCTGAGGAATGAGTAATATCGGTCTATTTCATAAGACTGTTAAAAAATAGCCACTTGACTTTTGTTATATGACCTAGCTTTAAATCGCATAAGGTAATAAGATAATAACCTAACATAATTCTTTTTTAGAGACATTGGAAGCCAGGAGGGTTAGTATCTTCTGACTGTCTCCTTGAGTTGAATTTGTTCATTGGGATCGTGTGGCAATTTAAATTTTGATATTAAACACAACACGTACGCCTTAAGTTCTATGATCTACAAACCAAGCAACATGCAGACGAATTAATTCTACAGACTTCACACATGATAAATTTCATGTTCCTGCCGTTGCTGGGCTATGCTAATGTAGGTGCAACATGCACACACCCAGACACCCAGAGCTACACAAATGCACACACATGTCGGCTCCTTTCTTAATTTTAAATGAAACAATGTGAAAGCGGAGACGTTGGCAATGCCGAGGCGACATGTCGTCGAAACGAAAATCAAATTTATGGTCTTAACAAGCGCTGTCAAAATTCGAGAATTGAGTGCCTCTGCCAGGGCAAAATCAGCGGGTCGGTTCAAAGGGGAGTCCTACAGCAGGGCAGGCAACCAAAAATGCATAGCTCCATCTGCTCCAGTTGCTGCTGCTGAAGCTGCTGCTCGACATTTGCATCTCGCATATAAATCGCATTAGGGGCACGCAATTACAGAGTTTCAAACATGGAGCTGCACGTGGTTTTGGCTAGGCACAGGCAGCTGTGCATCTTTTAAATTCCAGCACAACACGATTCCACGCTTAATTGAAGGTAAAATTATGCATATGTGTCTATGCTGTATGAGTGTGTGGGTGTGCTGGTGGTTATAGTGGAAGTCCCGAACACACGGATGACACAGATTTGCGGCCCTGACACAGCACTAAACAAGCATTGTCCCAGCTCCATTTGATTGCGATTTTTCCCCACTTGAGATAAGAGTCCAACTTCTTATCGCCATGCGAAAAACAAAAGTAAATACTTAAAAGCAGCTATCGTTAAATATGAACTTTAATTTACGCAATGCAATGTGCGAATTGTAAACACATCCAAGTCAGAAATCACAAAATATGTAGAGTATGGCGACAGGGGAGATTAATATCACATAAATAAAGAATAATACAGAGTAGAAGCCACCACTTTGGCGCTCAAATTAAAATGGGGCACTTATACATAATGTTGATCTTCGAAATATCCTTTTGGCTTAGGCCCGTGCGCTGTCCGATCTCGGCTGTTTCATCGAGCGGCACAATCGTGTCCTTGCCATTTATGGAGAAGGCGCCAGGACGATAGTGTAGGCAGCTGTTGTAGTCGTAGCCCATGTCGAAATCGGTGACCACGTTCGCGGAATACTTCATGAAGTTGAACTCCTTGCCAGGCACAATGTTTTCCTCAATGACTTCGATGAAGTCGTCACGTAGTGCCGAGCTCTGTTGATGGTAGAAGCCCAACGCATGCATAAGCTCGTGCAGTACGGTTCCGGGTCTAAAGCAGCCCTCTCCTATGGGATATATCTCCAGGTTCATTTGCTGCGGCTTGCCCTGATAGCCGACGGCTGTGTAGCAGCCACCGGAATCCGCTGTTATGCTCAAAAAGGCAACATCATTTTCATTGGCCTCCCTGAACTGCACGCAGGTCGTTTCCTCCAGTGTCTGAATACCTTGAAGAATGGCCTGCTTGTGGGCGGCATCAAAGTCATCGGATATTTTGTAAATAAGCAAACTGTCAGGCCAACGTTTGGTTGTATCAATTAGACCATTGCGACCCACTGAACCCTGCTGTAATGCCAGCTGCTGTGCCTCTGTCAGCTGCATGTCGCCTTCCACAAATCCAGCTGTTTCCTCAGGATCCGCGCTGGGACTCGAGGGCAATGGTACTGCTCCACACTGCAGTAATTGGATGGACAAAAATACAAGCACCACAGTTTGATATGAATGCATCTTGCTCGCGACGTTGCTAAGAATTGACTGACGCAGGTGCGTAGTTAACACTGGTCATAAATATGCGACACTCGCCAGTTGAGTCCGAAGATTAGATACAAGCAATTGATTGTGGTTAGATAATGCTATTGGACGCCTTTTAAAATAGGTTTAACTAAATTGTGTGGGTGACTGTTAGTATGATAGAGGGTGTCCCCTCGTGGATCAATCTCAAAAATACCGCAGCTGTTGCTAGGGGGCACATATCCTCAAAGATGAGTCGCAGTCTAGTCGAGGTATGGTTCTTTCTGGACTAAAGTATATGCAGACTACTTTGCTAGAGATCACCTAAAGATGATACCGTGGAAATACTATTACGGCTTATTCTTTTAAAGCATATTACAGGGCATCGCATAGTCGATATAGTATTTACAAATCCATAGTAGACTTTAAAAGTCGCTAAGTCGAAAGCCAACCTCGTTTTTCTCATTTATAAGTTCTAATATTCTTAGGCTTGGCATGATCATGCTTCATATGGCGCCAACTCATCATTTTAAGTACAAAGATCGAATGGTTGTCAAATTCCCATTTACACTTTGGTCTCAAAGGTCTACAGAGCATACGTCATATGTCAAATGACATTATCATAGCTTTATGGCTTAATTGAAATGCTATCATTATAATCAATGATGTGATTGGATTCTCAAGTGCTCAACGAGCTATACACAAATTATGTTCGACTTCCCGAACACTACAGAGGATGAGTAATTGCCACCTAAACTTTGGCGATAAGTTACAGATACGAAAACACGAGTAATAGCTCTACTAAACAAGTTTTCGGACTTGGATGGCACTTATCGTCAAATTTACAAGGTAAGAGGGAGAGAGAGCGAAAGATAGACAGAGAGAGCGACAGAGAATCAGCTGGAACTCGTTTAAGGCTCTTGGAGTAATTTTTGTTATCGAACGAAAGCCGGCGACATTATAAGAAATGACGGCATGTGTCGCTACAGAAATAGATTAAGCACCGCAAAGTGCTATGTCAGTATTTGGTATTATCTGCATTAATTCTAGCCAGTTTTAGCAGACAATGACAAATTCGCACTCCAGTGAGGGGAACTTGAACAGGATGGGAGGCTCTCTAGACGATATCTCAAGGCGATTGTCAAATTATCAAAACATAAAGTATGTAATTTGACGGCATTTAGAAATGTCTTTAAATTTTTTATAGTACCCGTTAAGGTGGTATTATAATGCTGTCATATGCAAACTTGTGTCTTTCGCTTTGTCAGATAGAAAAGTTCGATCGGAAATGAAATGCAGAAATTAACAATTTGGCCAAGGATTCTGTTTACCAAGATATCTTACCAAAATAAAAGTTTCACA
The DNA here is from genome assembly GCF_030788295.1 of Drosophila virilis. Classification (NCBI taxonomy): domain Eukaryota; kingdom Metazoa; phylum Arthropoda; class Insecta; order Diptera; family Drosophilidae; genus Drosophila; species Drosophila virilis. The sequence continues at coordinate 10,821,120 of NC_091546.1, read as the reverse complement.
ATTCTCCTCACATATCTGCAAGACCATAAGCAACGCAATTTGTAGAGTATTTAATTTTTGGCGTGCCAGAGATTGCCGTACTTGTATTTTGTGTTGAAATGAAACACCCTGTAGACACCTGAGAAAAAGCGAGTAAGTCATAAGTAGTTAGTTGCGTTCTTTTAGGAGCGATTATATTTGCTAAATTGTACAGATATATTTGCAAAGAACTCAGGAAATGACGGAATTCTTGCAATTAGTCTTTGAAATACCTGTAATTAACTAATAAATACTGGTTTCAAATACTGAATATGCTTGCTCGCTGATATCCACGCATTTCTATGGTCTCGAAGTATTTGAAGTATTGCTTTTAATATTTCATAGAGGAGGAAATGCCGTCTCCTATTTAAGGGAACCTTTTTTTCATTTACCTTTGATGGGTTATCAGCCACAATGCATATTCTAACATTTTAAACATTAATCGGACACTTGTACATAGTATTCAATTTGTTAATATCCGCTTCACTCATTTGCAGTCGCTGTCCCATTCGCTTTTCGGCACCCTCTTCCAATGGCACAATGGTCATTTCACCGTTTTTGGAAAAGCCATAGGGTGTGTAGTGCAGCACGCTACCGTAGTCATAGGTCTGGTCAAAGTTATCAACCCTATTCTCGTCATATTTCTGAAAGTTGTGCTCCTTGCCTTCCTGAATATTTTCCAAGACTATTCGAACATAATCATCACGATCTGAAGAGCTTTGTTGATGATAAAGGCCCAGGGCGTGTAGCATCTCGTGCATAATTGTGCCCATGCGGTAACAGCCCGTATCCAAGGGATAGTCTTGCAAATTCATTTGTTGAACTCGGTTTTGGAAGCCGACAGCTGTGAAGCAGCCGCCTGGTTCCGAGGTTATGTTAACATAATAGTTCTGATCCTTCGAAGCCTCCTTAAATATTAGGCAGGAGCTTAGCTCGATTTTACGAAGGCTGATAAGTATGTGATTGCGATGTTCCTGATCTGTTTTTATATAAATTTAATATCAAGAGCTGCGGCAATAATACTATGCAACCTACCAATATTGTTGTTGATGTAGTAATAAACTATGCGATCTGGCCAGCGATAGTTCTCATCGCGTAGTCCATTTCTCTGCTCGGGGCTGAACACCATGTCACCTTCGATATAACCAGCTGTCAGCTCTGGATCGACTTCCGTGCGAGCTGCTGGTGCTCCCACAACATTATTTATCAGCAGAAGGATAAAACCGACTATTAATGACTGTCTCATGTTCTTCGTTTAACGGACTACTGTGGACTGGGAGCGTGTATCGCTGACTCAATTCGATTGCGATGTCCACTGTTTACTTGTGAATTCAATAACCAACTAATTTATCTTTATAGCAGATATTATTGCAGTTCTTTATTTACAACGTGTATTTATTAACCGCAAACTGTGAATTGGAGCTAGATCTTATCTTATCGTCGAATCAAGCGAACCCTCAATTCGATTAGGACTAGTAGTAGGCTCTATTAACAAGTTCGGGATTGACGTTTATTTGAGCTGGTCAATTTATTCATATATTTTCCCCTTAACTAGACACACCGAACACTCGGAAATGAAACATCTTTTTGTCAGTTCAGCATATGTAATAAGGATACGTGTCAAACGTTCCTTGGACACTTGTACATAGTATTTAACTTGTTGATGTCCGCTTCACTCATTTGCAGTCGCTGCCCCATTATCTCCTCCGCGCCTTCCACCAAAGGCACAATGGTCATTTCTCCATTCTTTGAGAATGCATAGGGCGTGTAGTGCATTACGCTGCCATAGTCATAGTCCTCGCCGTAATTGTCCACCGTCTCATTGTCGTATTTGTTGAAGTTGTGCTCCATGCCCTCTGTGATATTCTCCTCGGCAATGCGAACGTAGTCATCACGGTTCCATGTGCTCTGCTGATGATAAAAACCCAAGGCGTGCAGGAACTCATGCACAATAGTGCCCAGCCGGAAGCAGCCTTCGTTCAGTGCATAGTTCTGCAGATTAAGCTGTTGGATCGCGTTCCTGTGGCCCACGTATGAGTAGCACCCGCCGGCTTCCGAGGTGACATTCACATAGTAGGGCTGATCGCTTGTGGCTTCCTTAAAGATTAGGCACGAATTCGCCTCGAGGATGCGTATGCCACGAATAATGTGATTGCGATGTTCCTGATCTACGGCGGATACAATAAGGTTTGCATATACTCAATTTTATAAGTAAAGTATCATGTCTCACCAATGTAGCTATTGATGAAGTAATAGACAATTCGATTGGGCCAGCGATAAGTTTCATTGATCAAACCATTCCTCTCCTGGCTCTCCAGAATCATGTCACCTTCGGTATAGCCCGCAGTTAGTTCCGGATCGATTTCCACACGTCCTGCAGGCGCTGCTAGGCATATCTTTGCTGACACAAGGAGCAGTAAGATTCTGGGTAAGCCCATCATGCTGACAACTGGATGGATTGGCTGCGACTGGTGCGCCATATCAATTCCGAATATCGTCAAAGTGGGTTTAGAGCATCGTGAATAGCACCTTATTTACGACCTTAAGTAATTTTATATTTATAACTAGTATTTACAGCTTGGGAAATTAACCGGCATTAGGCTTTAGATCTTATCTAATCGTTGCAATATTGGCAAACTGTTGGTCATGGGTTCAAAGATGTTTTGAAAATATTATTTCTCTTAGACTTCAAAAATGTTCCTGAGAAAAAAAGAGCTACTTAATTCATTCTGCCGATTACAGTACATGATTGTTTTTGTTTTCATCAATAGAATTGGGCATATAAAATACATCTTATTGGCATACACAACAAATGTATCTTATGCATTCTATAAAAGCTTACACCCCTTTATCTAATCTATTCGCTTGCCAAGTTTGCCAAGTTACAAATACAATGCGAGACCCATAGACTACTTTTTATCTATATCATGAGGGGCTATCAATGCATGGTCCGCGCTTAGCTATTATTTCAAATTCAATTCATAATTCGATTCTACTTTTCATTTAATTTGTATACCCTTGTAAACTGGAACAAAATGCTTAGATGTAGATAAACTAAATACTTTTTTTTTTTTAAATTATGAATTAAATTATTGAATTATATTATGAACCTCACTGTTCTATTTTTATACCCTGAGCCCATTAAAAATGGGTTTAAGGGTATATTGTAATTGTGCGAAATCCAAATGTATGTAACAGGCAGAAGGAAGCATCTCCGACCCCATAAAGTATATATATTCGTGATCAGCATCAATAGCCGAGTTGATCTAGCCATGTCCGTCTGTCCGTCCGTCCGTCCGTATGTATGAACGCAAGGATCTCGGAACCTATTAGAGCTAGGTGCTTTTAGTGCCTGCTCAGATCGAGTTTGTTTCCGATAATCGATAACTTACCCCGTTTCCAAGCAATCGATAAAAATCAATATCGACATCCTGTTTTTTTGAGCAAATTGGGTAAATAATAAGAGCTAGAGCCACCAAACATGATATGTTGCTTTTAGAATATTATAGATATATCAAGTATCTTTCATTTTATACCTATCGCCAGCTCCCTGCTACCACCCAACAGCTATAAATCAAGTTAATAACCCAAGTTTTGTTGCCAACCAATTGAAGACACAATTTAAAAGCAAATTACTTTTCAGAATACACAAATATTCTATGGTAAAATAAGATAAACTGTAGAAAATTTCATAAGGATCGGTTAAGAAAAAACCTAAGTTATATGCAACTGTGCAATTGAATGGGGCAGCAGCTTTAAGAATTTCTGTATACATGTACACACACACAAATTTTTTTTCTGTTATGCTATTTAAGTTCCTTTTTTATCATAAGTGCTTAATTCAAAATTTTGACCCAATCTCCGCGCGGAGCTACGTCGTTTTGGAACGTCATATCTCCGCGCGGAGCTATGTCGTTTTGGAACGTCATATCTCCACGCGGAGCTATGTCGTTTTGGAACGTCATATCTCCGCGCGGAGCTATGTCGTTTTGGAACGTCATATCTCCGCGCGGAGCTATGTCGTTTTGGAACGTCATATCTCCGCGCGGAGCTATGTCGTTTTGGAACGTCATATCTCCGCACGGAGCTATGTCATTTTGGAACGTCATATCTCTGCGCTGAGCTATGTCGTTTTGGAACGTGATATCGCCGCGCGGAGCTATTACCCGAGATATTAAAAAAAATCATCGAAAAAGTTTCGATTTTCGCACCGACCTCGATTTTGAACAAAACGTGATATAACCCCTTGCCATTTTATCGATTTGGGTCAAAATTTTGGATTTCCTTTTTTTTGATGCCAATCGACAGAACTGATCCTTACGAGTCAAAAATGGTATAAAATTCCAAAATCGGACATTATTTGACGGAAATATTCCAAAAAATCATCAAAAAGGTTACGAACGAATCGGTTTTTTGTCTACATTTTTTTAACAAAACGATATTTAATTTGCTTGAATGCTAATTGATGGTAGGGATCCGTACGGATTCAAAAAGGTATAACATTTTAAAATCAGACATTATTTACCCGACATATTAAAAAAAAATCATCGAAAAATTTTCGATTTTCGCACCGACCTCGATTTTGAAAAAATCATATCACAGCAGGGAGTTCTGTCGTTTTGGAACGTCATAACTCCAGCAGGGAGCTCTGTCGTTTTGGAACGTCATATCTCCACGCGGAGCTATTACCCGAGATATTAAAAAAAAATCATCGAAAAAATTTCGATTTTCGCACCGACCTTGATTTTGAAAAAATGATATCTCAGCAGGGAGTTCTGTCGTTTTGGAACGTCATATCTCCAGCAGGGAGTTCTATCGTTTTGGAACGTCATATCTCCAGCAGGGAGTTCTGTCGTTTTGGATCGTCATATCTCCGCGCGGAGCTATGTCGTTTTGGATCGTCATATCTCCGCGCGGAGCTATGTCGTTTTGGAACGTCATATCTCCACGCGGAGCTATGTCGTTTTGGAACGTCATATCTCCGCGCGGAGCTATGTCGTTTTGGAACGTCATATCTCCGCGCGGAGCTATGTCGTTTTGGAACGTCATATCTCCGCGCGGAGCTACGTCGTTTTGGAACGTCATATCTCCGCGCGAAGCTATGTCATTTTGGAACGTCATATCTCCGCGCGGAGCTATGTCGTTTTGGAACGTCATATCTCCGCGCGGAGCTACGTCGTTTTGGAACGTCATATCTCCAGCAGGGAGTTCTGTCGTTTTGGAACGTCATATCTCCAGCAGGGAGTTCTGTCGTTTTGGATCGTCATATCTCCGCGCGGAGCCATGTCGTTTTGGAACGTCATATCTCCGCGCGGAGCTATGTCGTTTTGGAAAGTCATATCTCCACGCGGAGCTATGTCGTTTTAGAACGTCATATCTCCAGCAGGGAGTTCTGTCGTTTTGGAACGTCATTTCTCCAGCAGGCAGTTCTGTCGTTTTGGAACGTCATATCTCCGCGCGGAGCTATGTCGTTTTGGAACGTCATATCTGCACGCGGAGCTATGTCGTTTTGGAACGTCATATCTCCGCGCGGAGCTATGTCGTTTTGGAACGTCATATCTCCGCGCGGAGCTATGTCGTTTTGGAACGTCATATCTCCGCGCGGAGCTATGTCGTTTTGGAACGTCATATCTCCGCGCGGAGCTATGTTGTTTTGGAACGTGATATCTCCGCGCGGAGCTATGTTGTTTTGGAAAGTAATATCTCCACGCGGAGCTATGTCGTTTTAGAACGTCATATCTCCAGCAGGGAGCTCTGTCGTTTTGGAACGTCATATCTCCAGCAGGGAGTTCTGTCGTTTTGGAACGTCATATCTCCGCGCGGAGCTATGTCGTTTTGGAAAGTCATATCTCCACGCGGAGCTATGTCGTTTTAGAACGTCATATCTCCAGCAGGCAGTTCTGTCGTTTTGGAACGTCATATCTCCGCGCGGAGCTATGTCGTTTTGGAACGTCATATCTCCACGCGGAGCTATGTCGTTTTGGAACGTCATATCTCCGCGCGGAGCTATGTCATTTTGGAACGTCATATCTCTGCGCGGAGCTATGTCGTTTTGGAACGTGATATCTCCGCGCGGAGCTATTACCCGAGATATTAAAAAAAATCATCGAAATAGTTTGGATTTCGCACCGACCTCGATTTTGAAAAAAACGTGATGTAACCCCTTGCCGTTTTGTCGATTTGGGTCAAAATTTTGGATTTCCTTTTTTTTGATGCCAATCGACAGAACTGATCCTTACGAGTCAAAAATGGTATATAATTCCAAAATCGGACATTATTTGACAGAAATATTCCAAAAAATCATCAAAAAGGTTGAATTTACGAACGAATCGGTTTTTTGTCTACAACATTTTTTTTAACAAAGCGATGTTTAATTTGTTTGAATGCTAATTGATGGTAGGGATCCGTACGGATTCATAAAGGTATAAAATTTTAAAATCAGACATTATTTACCCGACATATTAAAAAAAATCATCGAAAAATTTTCGATTTTCGCACCGACCTCGATTTTGAAAAAATCATATCTCAGCAGGGAGTTCTGTCGTTTTGGAACGTCATATCTCCACGCGGAGCTATTACCCGAGATATTAAAAAAAATCATCGAAAAAGTTTCGATTTTCGCACCGACCTCGATTTTGAAAAAAACGTGATATAACCCCTTGCCATTTTGTCGATTATGGTAAAATTTTGGATTTCTTTTTCTTATGCCAGTCGATAGAGCTGATCCTTACGAGTCAAAATTGGTATAAAATTCCAAAATCGAACATTATATGACGGAAAAATTCGAAAAATTACGAACGAATCGGTTTTTTGTCTACAACATTTTTTTTTTAACAAAACGATGTTTAATTTGTTTGCAAGCTTATTGATGGTAGGGATCCGTACGCATTCAAAAAGGTATAACATTTTAAGATCAGACATTATTTACCCAAGATTTTAAAAAAAATCATCGAAACAATTTCGATTTTCGCACCGACCTCGATTTTGAAAAAATCATATCTCAGCAGGGAGTTCTGTCGTTTTGAAACGTCATATCTCCAGCAGGGAGTTCTGTCGTTTTGGAATGTCATATCTCCGCGCGGAGCTATGTCGTTTTGGAAAGTCATATCTCCACGCGGAGCTATGTCGTTTTGGAACGTCATATCTCCAGCAGGGAGTTCTGTCGTTTTGGAACGTCATATCTCCGCGCGGAGCTATGTCGTTTTGGAACGTCATATCTCCGCGCGGAGCTATGTCGTTTCGGAACTTCATATCTCCGCGCGGAGCTACGTCGTTTTGGAACGTCATATCTCCGCGCGGAGCTACGTCGTTTTGGAACGTCATATCTCCGCACGGAGCTATGTCATTTTGGAACGTCATATCTCCGCGCGGAGCTATTACCCGAGATATTAAAAAAAATCATCGAAAAAGTTTCGATTTTCGCACCGACCTCGATTTTGAAAAAAACGTGATATAACCCCTTGCCATTTTGTCGATTATGGTAAAATTTTGGATTTCTTTTTTTTTTATGCCAGTCGATAGAGCTGATCCTTACGCGTCAAAATTGGTATAAATTTCCAAAATCGAACATTATATGACGGAAAAATTCGAAAAATTACGAACGAATCGGTTTTTTGTCCACAACATTTTTTTTTAACAAAACGATGTTTAATTTGTTTGAAAGTTTATTGATGGTAGGGATCCGTACGCATTCAAAAAGGTATAACATTTTAAAATCAGACATTATTTACCCGAGATATTAAAAAAAAATCATCGAAAAAATTTCGATTTTCGCACCGACCTCGATTTTGAAAAAATCATATCTCAGCAGGGAGTTCTGTCGTTTTGAAACGTCATATCTCCAGCAGGGAGTTCTGTCGTTTTGGAACGTCATATCTCCGCGCGGAGCTATGTCGTTTTGGAACGTCATATCTCCACGCGGCGCTATGTCGTTTTGGAACGTCATATCTCCAGCAGGGAGTTCTGTCGTTTTGGAACGTCATATCTCCGCGCGGAGCTATGTCGTTTTGGAACGTCATATCCCCACGCGGAGCTATGTCGTTTTGGAACGTCATATCTCCGCGCGGAGCTATGTCGTTTTGGAACGTCATAACTCCGCGCGGGGCTATGTCATTTTGGAACGTCATATCTCCGCACGGAGCTATGTCATTTTGGAACGTCATATCTCTGCGCGGAGCTATGTCGTTTTGAAACGTGATATCGCCGCGCGGAGCTATTACCCGAGATATTAAAAAAAATCATCGAAAAAGTTTCGATTTTCGCACCGACCTCGATTTTGAAAAAAACGTGATATAACCCCGAGATACTAAAAAAAATTCATCGAAACAATTTCGATTTTCGCACCGACCTCGATTTTGAAAAAATCATATCTCAGCAGGGAGTTTTGTCGTTTTGAAACGTCATATCTCCAGCAAGGAGTTCTGTCGTTTTGAAACGTCTTATCTCCGCGCGGAGCTATGTTGTTTTGGAAAGTCATATCTCCACGCGGAGCTATGACGTTTTGGAACGTCATATCTCCAGCAGGCAGTTCTGTCGGTTTGGAACGTCATATCTCCGCGCGGAGCTATGTCGTTTTGGAACGTCATATCTCCGCGCGGAGCTATGTCGTTTTGGAACGTCATATCTCCAGCAGGGAGTTCTGTCGTTTTGGAACGTCATATCCCCACGCGGAGCTATGTCGTTTTGGAACGTCATATCTCCGCGCGGAGCTATGTCGTTTTGGAACGTCATATCTCCGCGCGGAGCTATGTCATTTTGGAACGTCATATCTCCGCACGGAGCTATGTCATTTTGGAACGTCATATCTCTGCGCGGAGCTATGTCGTTTTGAAACGTGATATCGCCGCGCGGAGCTATTACCCGAGATATTAAAAAAAATCATCGAAAAAGTTTCGATTTTCGCACCGACCTCGATTTTGAAAAAAACGTGATATAACCCCGAGATATTAAAAAAAAATCATCGAAACAATTTCGATTTTCGCACCGACCTCGATTTTGAAAAAATCATATCTCAGCAGGGAGTTCTGTCGATTCGAAACGTCATATCTCCAGCAGGGAGTTCTGTCGTTTTGGAACGTCTTATCTCCGCGCGGAGCTATGTTGTTTTGGAAAGTCATATCTCTACGCGGAGCTATGACGTTTTGGAACGTCATATCTCCAGCAGGCAGTTCTGTCGTTTTGGAACGTCATATCTCCGCGCGGAGCTATGTCGTTTTGGAACGTCATATCTCCGCGCGGCGCTACGTCGTTTTGGAACGTCATATCTCCGCGCGGAGCTATGTCATTTTGGAACGTCATATCTCCGCACGGAGCTATGTCATTTTGGAACGTCATATCTCTGCGCGGAGCTATGTCGTTTTGGAACGTGATATCTCCGCGCGGAGCTATTACCCGAGATATTAAAAAAAATCATCGAAAAAGTTTCGATTTTCGCACCGACCTCGATTTTGAAAAAAACGTGATATAACCCCTTGCCATTTTGTCGATTATGGTCAAAATTTTGGATTTCTTTTTTTTTATGCCAGTCGATAGAGCTGATCCTTACGAGTCAAAATTGGTATAAAATTCCAAAATCGAACATTAATTGACGGAAAAATTCGAAAAATTACGAACGAATCGGTTTTTTGTCTACAACATTTTTTTTTTAACAAAACGATGTTTAATTTGTTTGAAAGCTTATTGATGGTAGGGATCCGTACGCATTCAAAAAGGTATAACATTTTTAAATCAGACATTATTTACCCGAGATATTAAAAAAAAATCATCGAAACAATTTCGATTTTCGCACCGACCTCGATTTTGAAAAAATCATATTTCAGCAGGGAGTTCTGTCGTTTTGGAACGTCATATCTCCAGCAGGGAGTTCTGTCGTTTTGGAACGTCTTATCTCCGCGCGGAGCTATGTCGTTTTGGAACGTCTTATCTCCGCGCGGAGCTATGTCGTTTTGGAAAGTCATATCTCCACGCGGAGCTATGTCGTTTTGGAACGTCATATCTCCACGCGGAGCTATGTCGTTTTGGAACGTCATATCTCCGCGCGGAGCTATGTCGTTTTGGAACGTCATATCTCCGCGCGGGGCTAAGTCGTTTTGGAACGTCATATCTCCGCGCGGAGCTACGTCGTTTTGGAACGTCATATCTCCGCGCGGAGCTATGTCATTTTGGAACGTCATATCTCCGCACGGAGCTATTACCCGAGTTATTAAAAAAAATCATCGAAAAAGTTTCGATTTTCGCACCGACCTCGATTTTGAAAAAATCATATCTCGGCAGGGAGTTCTGTCGTTTTGGAACGTCATATCTCCAGCAGGGAGCTCTGCCGTTTTGGAACGTCATATCTCCGCGCGGAGCTATGTCGTTTTGGTCGTCATATCTCCGCGCGGAGCTATGTCGTTTTGGAAAGTCATATCTCCACGCGGAGCTATGTCGTTTTGGAACGTCATATCTCCAGCAGGGAGTTCTGTCGTTTTGAATCGTCATATCTCCAGCAGGGAGTTCTGTCGTTTTGGAACGTCATATCTCCGCGCGGAGCTACGTCGTTTTGGAAAGTCATATCTCCACGCGGAGCTATGTCGTTTTGGAACGTCATATCTCCAGCAGGGAGTTCTGTCGTTTTGGAACGTCATATCTCCACGCGGAGCTATGTCATTTTGGAACGTCATATCTCTGCGCGGAGCTATGTCGTTTTGGTCGTCATATCTCCGCGCGGAGCTATGTCGTTTTCGAAAGTCATATCTCCACGCGGAGCTATGTCGTTTTGGAACGTCATATCTCCAGCAGGGAGTTCTGTCGTTTTGAAACGTCATATCTCCAGCAGGGAGCTCTGTCGTTTTGGAACGTCATATCTCCGCACGGAGCTATGTCGTTTTGGAAAGTCATATCTCCACGCGGAGCTATGTCGTTTTGGAACGTCATATCTCCACGCGGAGCTATGTCGTTTTGGAACGTCATATCTCCAGCAGGGAGTTCTGTCGTTTTGGAACGTCATATCTCCGCGCGGAGCTATGTCGTTTTGGAACGTCATATCTCCAGCAGGGAGTTCTGTCGTTTTGGAACGTCATATCTCCGCGCGGAGCTTTGTCATTTTGGAACGTCATATCTCTGAGCGGAGCTATGTCGTTTTGGAACGTGATATCTCCGCGCGGAGCTATTACCCGAGTTATTAAAAAAAATCATCGAAAAAGTTTCGATTTTCGCACCGACCTCGATTTTGAAAAAATCATATCTCAGCAGGGAGTTCTGTCGTTTTGGAACGTCCTATCTCCAGCAGGGAGTTCTGTCGTTTTGGAACGTCATATCTCCGCGCGGAGCTATGTCATTTTGGAACGTCATATCTCTGCGCGGAGCTATGTCGTTTTGGTCGTCATATCTCCGCGCGGAGCTATGTCGTTTTGGAAAGTCATATCTCCACGCGGAGCTATGTCGTTTTGGAACGTCATATCTCCAGCAGGGAGTTCTGTCGTTTTGGAACGTCATATCTCCAGCAGGGAGCTCTGTCGTTTTGGAACGTCATATCTCCGCGCGGAGCTATGTCGTTTTGGAACGTCATATCTCCGCGCGGAGCTATGTCGTTTTGGAACGTCATATCTCCGCGCGGAGCTATGTCGTTTTGGTCGTCATATCTCCGCGCGGAGCTATGTCGTTTTGGAAAGTCATATCCCCACGCGGAGCTATGTCGTTTTGGAACGTCATATCTCCGCGCGGAGCTATTTCGTTTCGGAACGTCTATCTCCGCGCGGAGCTATGTCATTTTGGAACGTCATATCTCCGCACGGAGCTATGTCATTTTGGAACGTCATATCTCTGCGCGGAGCTATGTCGTTTTGAAACGTGATATCGCCGCGCGGAGCTATTACCCGAGATATTAAAAAAAATCATCGAAAAAGTTTCGATTTTCGCACCGACCTCGATTTTGAAAAAAACGTGATGTAACAACCCCTTACCATTTTGTCGATTTGGGTCAAAATTTTGGATTTCCTTTTTTTTTGATTTCAATCGACAGAACTGATCCTTACGATTCAAAAATGGTATAAAATTCCAAAATCTGACATTATTTGACGGAAATATTCCAAAAAATCATCAAAAAGGTTGAATTTACGAACGAATCGGTTTTTTGTCTACAACATTTTTTTTTTTAACAAAACGATGTTTAATTTGTTTGAAAGCTTATTGATGGTAGGGATCGGTACGCATTCAAAAAGGTATAACATTTTTAAATCAGACATTATTTACCCGAGATATTAAAAAAAAATCATCGAAACAATTTCGATTTTCGCACCGACCTCGATTTTGAAAAAATCATATTTCAGCAGGGAGTTCTGTCGTTTTGGAACGTCATATCTCCAGCAGGGAGTTCTGTCGTTTTGGAACGTCTTATCTCCGCGCGGAGCTATGTCGTTTTGGAACGTCTTATCTCCGCGCGGAGCTATGTCGTTTTGGAAAGTCATATCTCCACGCGGAGCTATGTCGTTTTGGAACGTCATATCTCCGCGCGGAGCTATGTCGTTTTGGAACGTCATATCTCCACGCGGAGCTATGTCGTTTTGGAACGTCATATCTCCACGCGGAGCTATGTCGTTTTGGAACGTCATATCTCCGCGCGGAGCTATGTCGTTTGGGAACGTCATATCTCCGCGCGGAGCTATGTCGTTTTGGTCGTCATATCTCCGCGCGGAGCTATGTCGTTTTGGAAAGTCATATCCCCACGCGGAGCTATGTCGTTTTGGAACGTCATATCTCCGCGCGGAGCTATGTTGTTTTGGAACGTCATATCTCCAGCAGGCAGTTCTGTCGTTTTGGAACGTCATATCTCCGCGCGGAGCTATGTCGTTTTGGAACGTCATATCTCCACGCGGAGCTATGTCGTTTTGGAACGTCATATCTCCGCGCGGAGCTATGTCGTTTTGGAACGTCATATCTCCGCGTGGAGCTACGTCGTTTTGGAACGTCATATCTCCGCGCGGAACTACGTCGTTTTGGAACGTCATATCTCCGCGCGGAGCTATGTCGTTTTGGAAAGTCATATCTCCACGCGGAGCTATGTCGTTTTGGAACGTCATATCTCCAGCAGGGAGTTCTGTCGTTTTGAAACGTCATATCTCCAGCAGGGAGTTCTGTCGTTTTGGAACGTCATATCTCCGCGCGGAGCTATGTCGTTTTGGAACGTCATATCTCCACGCGGAGCTATGTCGTTTTGGAACGTCATATCTCCAGCAGGGAGTTCTGTCGTTTTGGAACGTCATATCTCCGCGCGGAGCTATGTCGTTTTGGAAAGTCATATCTCCACGCGGAGCTATGTCGTTTTGGAACGTCATATCTCCAGCAGGGAGTTCTGTCGTTTTGGAACGTCATATCTCCACGCGGAGCTATGTCATTTTGGAACGTCATATCTCTGCGCGGAGCTATGTCGTTTTGGTCGTCATATCTCCGCGCGGAGCTATGTCGTTTTGGAAAGTCATATCTCCACGCGGAGCTATGTCGTTTTGGAACGTCATATCTCCAGCAGGGAGTTCTGTCGTTTTGAAACGTCATATCTCCAGCAGGGAGTTCTGTCGTTTTGGAACGTCATATCTCCGCGCGGAGCTACGTCGTTTTGGAAAGTCATATCTCCACGCGGAGCTATGTCGTTTTGGAACGTCATATCTTCAGCAGGGAGTTCTGTCGTTTTGTAACGTCATATCTCCGCGCGGAGCTATGTCGTTTTGGAACGTCATATCTCCACGCGGAGCTATGTCGTTTTGGAACGTCATATCTCCAGCAGGGAGTTCTGTCGTTTTGGAACGTCATATCTCCGCGCGGAGCTATGTCATTTTGGAACGTCATATCTCTGAGCGGAGCTATGTCGTTTTGGAACGTCATATCTCCGCGCGGAGCTATGTCGTTTTGGAACGTCATATCCCCACGCGGCGCTATGTCGTTTTGGAACGTCATATCTCCGCGCGGAGCTATTTCGTTTTGGAACGTCATATCTCCGCGCGGAGCTATGTCATTTTGGAACGTCATATCTCCGCACGGAGCTATGTCATTTTGGAACGTCATATCTCTGCGCGGAGCTATGTCGTTTTGAAACGTGATATCGCCGCGCGGAGCTATTATCCGAGATATTAAAAAAAATCATCGAAAAAGTTTCGATTTTCGCACCGACCTCGATTTTGAAAAAAACGTGATGTAACAACCCCTTACCATTTTGTCGATTTGGGTCAAAATTTTGGATTTCCTTTTTTTTGATTTCAATCGACAGAACTGATCCTTACGATTCAAAAATGGTATAAAATTCCAAAATCTGACATTATTTGACGGAAATATTCCAAAAAATCATCAAAAAGGTTGAATTTACGAACGATTCGGTTTTTTGTCTACAACATTTTTTTAACAAAACGATGTTTAATTTGTTTGAATGCTAATTGATGGTAGGGATCCGTACGGATTCAAAGAGGTATAACATTTTAAAATCAGACATTATTTACCCGACATATTAAAAAAAAATCATCGAAAAATTTTCGATTTTCGCACCGACCTCGATTTTGAAAATATCATATCTCAGCAGGGAGATCTGTCGTTTTGGAACGTCATATCTCCAGCAGGGAGTTCTGTCGTTTTGGAACGTCATATCTCCACACGGAGCTATTACCCGAGATATTAAAAAAAATCATCGAAAAAGTTTCGATTTTCGCACCGACCTCGATTTTGAAAAAAACGTGATATAACCCCTTGCCATTTTGTCGATTATGGTCAAAATTTTGGATTTCTTTTTTTTTTATGCCAGTCGATAGAGCTGATCCTAACGAGTCAAAATTGGTATAAAATTCCAAAATCGAACATTAATTGACGGAAAAATTCGAAAAATTACGAACGAATCGGTTTTTTGTCTACAACATTTTTTTTTTAACAAAACGATGTTTAATTTGTTTGAAAGCTTATTGATGGTAGGGATCCGTACGCATTCAAAAAGGTATAACATTTTAAAATCAGACATTATTTACCCGAGATATTAAAAAAAAATCATCGAAACAATTTCGATTTTCGCACCGACCTCGATTTTGAAAAAATCATATTTCAGCAGGGAGTTCTGTCGTTTTGGAACGTCATATCTCCAGCAGGGAGTTCTGTCGTTTTGGAATGTCATATCTCCACGCGGAGCTATTACCCGAGATATTAAAAAAAATCATCGAAAAAGTTTCGATTTTCGCACCGACCTCGATTTTGAAAAAAACGTGATATAACCCGTTGCCATTTCGTCGATTATGGTCAAAATGTTGGATTTCCTTTTTTTTTATGCCAGTCGATAGAGCTGATCCTTACGAGTCAAAATTGGCATAAAATTCCAAAATCGAACATTATTTGACGGAAAAATTCGAAAAATTACGAACGAATCGGTTTTTTGTCTACAACATTTTTTTTTTAACAAAAGGATGTTTAATTTGTTTGAAAGCTTATTGATGGTAGGGATCCGTACGCATTAAAAAAGGTATAACATTTTAAAATCAGACATTATTTACCCGAGATATTAAAAAAAAATCATCGAAAAAGTTTCGATTTTCGCACCGACCTCGATTTTGAAAAAATCATATCTCAGCAGGGAGTTCTGTCGTTTTGGAACGTCATATCTCCAGCAGGGAGCTCTGTCGTTTTGGAACGTCATATCTCCGCGCGGAGCTATGTCGTTTTGGTCGTCATATCTCCGCGCGGAGCTATGTCGTTTTGGAAAGTCATATCTCCACGCGGAGCTATGTCGTCTTGGAACGTCATATCTCCAGCAGGGAGTTCTGTCGTTTTGGAACGTCATATCTCCGCGCGGAGCTATGTCGTTTTGGAACGTCATATCTCCGCGCGGAGCTACGTCGTTTTGGAACGTCATATCTCCGCGCGGAGCAACGTCATTTTGGAACGTCATATCTCCGCGCGGAGCTATGTCGTTTTGGAACGTGATATCTCCGCGCGGAGCTATTACCCGAGTTATTAAAAAAAATCATCGAAAAAGTTTCGATTTTCGAACCGACCTCGATTTTGAAAAAAACGTGATGTAACCCCTTGCCATTTTATCGATTATGGTAAAATTTTGGATTTTTTTTTTTTATGCCAGTCGATAGAGCTGATCCTTACGAGTCAAAATTGGTATAAAATTCCAAAATCGAACATTATATGACGGAAAAATTCGAAAAATTACGAACGAATCGGTTTTTTGTCTACAACATTTTTTTTTAACAAAACGATGTTTAATTTGTTTGAAAGCTTATTGATGGTAGGGATCCGTACGCATTCAAAAAGGTATAACATTTTAAAATCAGACATTATTTACCCGAGATATTAAAAAAAAATCATCGAAACAATTTC
The DNA here is from genome assembly GCF_030788295.1 of Drosophila virilis. Taxonomy (NCBI): domain Eukaryota; kingdom Metazoa; phylum Arthropoda; class Insecta; order Diptera; family Drosophilidae; genus Drosophila; species Drosophila virilis. The sequence goes on along the minus strand of NC_091546.1, from coordinate 10,804,770 downwards.
GATTTTCGCACCGACCTCGATTTTGAAAAAATCATATCTCAGCAGGGAGTTCTGTCGTTTTGGAACGTCATATCTCCGCGCGGAGCTATGTCGTTTTGGAACGTCATATCTCCGCGCGGAGCTACGTCGTTTTGGAACGTCATATCTCCGCGCGGAGCTACGTCGTTTTGGAACGTCATATCTCCGCGCGGAGCTATGTCGTTTTGGAACGTCATATCTCCGCGCGGAGCTATTACCCGAGATATTAAAAAAATCATCGAAAAAGTTTCGATTTTCGCACCGACCTCGATTTTGAAAAAAACGTGATGTAACCCCTTGCCATTTTGTCGATTTAGGTTAAAATTTTGGATTTCCTTTTTTTTGATGCCAATCGACAGAACTGATCCTTACGAGTCAAAAATGGTATAAAATTCCAAAATCTTTCATTATTTGACGGAAATATTCCAAAAAATCATCAAAAAGGTTGAATTTACGAACGAATCGGTTTGTTGTCTACAACATTTTTTTAACAAAACGATGTTTAATTTGTTTGAATGCTAATTGATGGTAGGGATCCGTACGGATTCAAAAAGGTATAACATTTTAAAATCAGACATTATTTACGCGAGATATTAAAAAATATCATCGAAAATGTTTCGATTTTCACACTGACCTCGATTTTGAAAAAATCATATCTCAGCAGGGAGTTCTGTCGTTTTGAAACGTCATATCTCCAGCAGGGAGTTCTGTCGTTTTGGATCGTCATATCTCCGCGCGGAGCTATGTCGTTTTGGAACGTCATATCTCCACGCGGAGCTATGTCGTTTTGGAACGTCATATCTCCGCGCGGAGCTATGTCGTTTTGGAAAGTCATATCTCCATGCGGAGCTATGTCGTTTTGGAACGTCATATCTCCAGCAGGGAGTTTTGTCGTTTTGGAACGTCATATCTCCGCACGGAGCTATGTCATTTTGGAACGTCATATCTCCGCACGGAGCTATGTCATTTTGGAACGTCATATCTCCGCACGGAGCTATGTCATTTTGGAACGTCATATCTCCGCGCGGAGCTATGTCGTTTTGGAACGTGATATCCCCGCGCGGAGCTATGTCGTTTTGGAACGTCATATCTCTGCGCGGAGCTATGTCATTTTGGAACGTCATATCTCCGCACGGAGCTATGTCATTTTGGAACGTCATATCTCCGCGCGGAGCTATGTCGTTTTGGAACGTGATATCTCCGCGCGGAGCTATTACCCGAGATATTAAAAAAAATCATCGAAAAAGTTTCGATTTTCGCACCGACCTCGATTTTGAAAAAAACGTGATATAACCCCTTGACATTTTGTCGATTATGGTAAAATTTTGGATTTCTTTTTCTTATGCCAGTCGATAGAGCTGATCCTTACGAGTCAAAATTGGTATAAAATTCCAAAATCGAACATTATATGACGGAAAAATTCGAAAAATTACGAACGAATCCGTTTTTTGTCTACAACTTTTTTTTTTTAACAAAACGATTTTTAATTTGTTTGAAAGCTTATTGATGGTAGGGATCCGTACGCATTCAAAAAGGTATAACATTTTAAAATCAGACATTATTTACCCGAGATATTAAAAAATCATCGAAAAAATTTCGATTTTCGCACCGACCTCGATTTTGAAAAAATCATATCTCAGCAGGTAGTTCTGTTGTTTTGGAACGTCATATCTCCAGAAGGGAGCTCTGTCGTTTTGGAACGTCATATCTCCGCGCGGAGCTATGTCGTTTTGGAACGTCATATATCCAGCAGGGAGCTCTGTCGTTTTGAAACGTCATATCTCCAGCAGGGAGTTCTGTCGTTTTGGAACGTCATATCTCCGCGCGGAGCTATGTCGTTTTGGAAAGTCATATCTCCACGCGGAGCTATGTCGTTTTGGAACGTCATATCTCCAGCAGGGAGTTCTGTCGTTTTGGAACGTCATATCTCCGCGCGGAGCTATGTCGTTTTGGAACGTCATATCTCCACGCGGAGCTATGTCGTTTTGGAACGTCATATCTCCAGCAGGGAGTTTTGTCGTTTTGGAACGTCATATCTCCGCACGGAGCTATGTCATTTTGGAACGTCATATCTCCGCGCGGAGCTATGTCGTTTTGGAACGTGATATCTCCGCGCGGAGCTATTACCCGAGATATTAAAAAAAATCATCGAAAAAGTTTCGATTTTCGCACCGACCTCGATTTTGAAAAAAACGTGATATAACCCCTTGCCATTTTGTCGATTATGGTAAAATTTTGGATTTCTTTTTTTTATGCCAGTCGATAGAGCTGATCCTTACGCGTTAAAATTGGTATAAAATTCCAAAATCGAACATTATATGACGGAAAAATTCGAAAAATTACGAACGAATCGGTTTTTTGTCTACATTTTTTTTTTAACAAAACGATTTTTAATTTGTTTGAAAGCTTATTGATGGTAGGGATCCGTACGCATTCAAAAAGGTATAACATTTTAAAATCAGACATTATTTACCCGAGATATTAAAAAATCATCGAAAAATTTTCGATTTTCGCACCGACCTCGATTTTGAAAAAATCATATCTCAGCAGGGAGTTCTGTCGTTTTGAAACGTCATATCTCCAGCAGGGAGTTCTGTCGTTTTGGATCGTCATATCTCCGCGCGGAGCTATGTCGTTTTGGAACGTCATATCTCCACGCGGAGCTATGTCGTTTTGGAACGTCATATCTCCGCGCGGAGCTATGTCGTTTTGGAAAGTCATATCTCCATGCGGAGCTATGTCGTTTTGGAACGTCATATCTCCAGCAGGGAGTTTTGTCGTTTTGGAACGTCATATCTCCGCACGGAGCTATGTCATTTTGGAACGTCATATCTCCGCACGGAGCTATGTCATTTTGGAACGTCATATCTCCGCACGGAGCTATGTCATTTTGGAACGTCATATCTCCGCGCGGAGCTATGTCGTTTTGGAACGTGATATCCCCGCGCGGAGCTATGTCGTTTTGGAACGTCATATCTCTGCGCGGAGCTATGTCATTTTGGAACGTCATATCTCCGCACGGAGCTATGTCATTTTGGAACGTCATATCTCCGCGCGGAGCTATGTCGTTTTGGAACGTGATATCTCCGCGCGGAGCTATTACCCGAGATATTAAAAAAAATCATCGAAAAAGTTTCGATTTTCGCACCGACCTCGATTTTGAAAAAAACGTGATATAACCCCTTGACATTTTGTCGATTATGGTAAAATTTTGGATTTCTTTTTCTTATGCCAGTCGATAGAGCTGATCCTTACGAGTCAAAATTGGTATAAAATTCCAAAATCGAACATTATATGACGGAAAAATTCGAAAAATTACGAACGAATCCGTTTTTTGTCTACAACTTTTTTTTTTTAACAAAACGATTTTTAATTTGTTTGAAAGCTTATTGATGGTAGGGATCCGTACGCATTCAAAAAGGTATAACATTTTAAAATCAGACATTATTTACCCGAGATATTAAAAAATCATCGAAAAAATTTCGATTTTCGCACCGACCTCGATTTTGAAAAAATCATATCTCAGCAGGGAGTTCTGTCGTTTTGAAACGTCATATCTCCAGCAGGGAGTTCTGTCGTTTTGGATCGTCATATCTCCGCGCGGAGGTATGTCGTTTTGGAACGTCATATCTCCACGCGGAGCTATGTCGTTTTAGAACGTCATATCTCCGCGCGGAGCTATGTCGTTTTGGAAAGTCATATCTCCATGCGAAGCTATGTCGTTTTGGAACGTCATATCTCCAGCAGGGAGTTTTGTCGTTTTGGAACGTCATATCCCCGCCGGAGCTATGTCATTTTGGAACGTCATATCTCCGCACGGAGCTATGTCATTTTGGAACGTCATATCTCCGCGCGGAGCTATGTCGTTTTGGAACGTGATATCTCCGCGCGGAGCTATTACCCGAGATATGAAAAAAAAATCATCGAAAAAGTTTCGATTTTCGCACCGACCTCGATTTTGAAAAAAACGTGATATAACCCCTTGCCATTTTGTCGATTATGGTAAAATTTTGGATTTTTTTTTTTATGCCAGTCGATAGAGCTGATCCTTACGCGTTAAAATTGGTATAAAATTCCAAAATCGAACATTATATGACGGAAAAATTCGAAAAATTACGAACGAATCCGTTTTTTGTCTACAACATTTTTTTTTTAACAAAACGATGTTTAATTTGTTTTAAAGCTTATTGATGGTAGGGATCCGTACGCATTCAAAAAGGTATAACATTTTAAAATCAGACATTATTTACCCGAGATATTAAAAAAAAATCATCGAAAAAATTTCGATTTTCGCACCGACCTCGATTTTGAAAAAATCATATCTCAGCAGGGAGTTCTGTCGTTTTGAAACGTCATATCTCCAGCAGGGAGTTCTGTCGTTTTGGAACGTCATATCTCCGCGCGGAGCTATGTCGTTTTGGAACGTCATATCTCCAGCAGGGAGTTCTGTCGTTTTGGAACGTCATATCTCCACGCGGAGCTATGTCGTTTTGGAACATCATATCTCCGCGCGGAGCTATGTCGTTTTGGAACGTCATATCTCCACGCGGAGCTATGTCGTTTTGGAACGTCATATCTCCGCGCGGAGCTATGTCGTTTTGGAACGTCATATCTCCGCGCGGAGCTACGTCGTTTAGGAACGTCATATCTCCGCGCGGAGCTATGTCGTTTTAGAACGTCATATCTCCAGCAGGGAGTTCTGTCGTTTTGGAACGTCATATCTCCACGCGGAGCTATGTCGTTTTGGAACGTCATATCTCCGCGCGGAGCTATGTCGTTTTGGAACGTCATATCTCCACGCGGAGCTATGTCGTTTTGGAACGTCATATCTCCGCGCGGAGCTACGTCGTTTAGGAACGTCATATCTCCGCGCGGAGCTATGTCATTTTGGAACGTCATATCTCCGCACGGAGCTATGTCATTTTGGAACGTCATATCTCTGCGCGGAGCTATGTCGTTTTGGAACGTGATATCTCCGCGCGGAGCTATTACCCGAGATATTAAAAAAAATCATCGAAAAAGTTTCGATTTTCGCACCGACCTCGATTTTGAAAAAATCATATCTCAGCAGGGAGTTCTGTCGTTTTGGAACGTCATATCTCCAGCAGGGAGTTCTGTCGTTTTGGAACGTCGTATCACGAAATAATGTCTGATTTTAAAATGTTATACCTTTTTGAATCCGTACGGATCCCTACCATCAATTAGCATTCAAACAAATTAAACATCGTTTTGTTAAAAAAATGTTGTAGACAAAAAACCGATTCGTTCGTAACCTTTTTAATGATTTTTTGGAATATTTCCGTCAAATAATGTCCGATTTTGGAATTCTATAGAATTTTTGACTCGTAAGGATCAGTTCTATCGATTGGCATCAAAAAAAAGGAAATCCAAAATTTTGACCCAAATCGATAAAATGGTAAAGGGTTACATCACGTTTTAAAAAATTAAAAAATTAAAAAATATCATCGAAAATGTTTCGATTTTCACACTGACCTCGATTTTGAAAAAATCATATCTCCGCGCGGAGTTCTGACGTTCCAAAACGACATAGCTCCGCGCGGAGATATGACGTTCCAAAACGACATAGCTCCGCGCGGAGATATGATTTTTTCAAAATCGAGGTCAGTGTGAAAATCGAAACATTTTCGATGATATTTTTTAATATCTCGCGTAAATAATGTCTGATTTGAAAATGTTATTCCTTTTTGAATGCGTACGGATCACTACCTTCAATTGGCATTCAAACAAATTAAACATCGTTTTGTTAAAAAAAATGTTGTAGACAAAAAACCGATTCGTTCTATCGATTGGCATCAATAAAGGAAATCCAAAATGTTGACCCAAATCGACAAAGTGACAAGTGGTTAGATCACATTTACATACATTACATCTATTTTTCTCAAAATAGAAATCGGTGCGAAACCCAAACCTTTTTCGTGCAAAATCCAAATGTATGTAACAGGCAGAAGGAAGCATTTACGACCCCATAAAGTATATATATTCTTGATCAGCATCAATAGCCGAGTCGATCTAGCCATGTCCGTCTCTCTGTCCGTCCGTCCGTCGGTATGTATGAACGCTAGGATCTCAGAACATATAAGAGCTATAAAAATTTTCGATGTAGGTGCTCCTAGTTCCTGCGCAGATTGAGTTTGTTTCCGACAATCGATAACTTACTCAGTTTCCATGCAATCGATAAAAATCGATATCGATATCCTGATTTTTGGGCAATTTTGGTAAATAATAAGAGCTAGAGTCCCCAAACTTGACATATAGCTTCTAAAATAGAATATATATATGCATTTGATGTTGGAAGAAGAGGGTTCAGGGTATCCCCTAGTCGTGAGCTCCTGACTAGAACCTCATAATTGCTTACTACTTATATTGTGGGACTTCTATATGAAACAATCGTACAGAAATAAAGCGTTTGTATTAAACCATTTACAAGCTATATTAAATATAGGGCATTGATTCTTCGGCGGGCCGAAGATATCGGATATCTCATGTTTCTTTCCTTTTGGCTCCTAACGTGACCTTTTATGACACCTTTTGTCAACTACCGACTCGGTTTCCAAATCACAATCCCAATCGTTTGCGGCGCTCGCGAATACTTGCGAAGGCGGAAGGCCTGCCAAAATTAATCTTAACACAAATGACAGCGACGTAGAGTTTACCTAATTACATTTGTCAACACAATAAACTGATTAAATTTGGGCGGGCGATGCGGAAGAAGGCATAGGAAAGTGGAAAGACGGAGAGTAAATGGCAATAAGGCAATGAAATTTATCATCATTAAGTTGGGAAAGAAAAGCGCAAATATGAAAAGAACTTTAGATTGCTTTAGGGAATATGTGTTATATGAAAGCCATAAAAGACATTAGCGAAGCCTCAACAATGCTTATTAGAGTGCTGTATTTAGGATAGTTATAAATGAGATTTTCTGTCGACTGGATTCCGCTTACTACGTGCTTTTATGCAACTGCGGAGACTGCAAAAGCTGCTTGTCAATTAAATGGAATAATTTGCTTCGATGCCAGTAATTAACTAATTCAGGCGTGCAGATATTTCAGTCAAAACTTTGCGGGTTTCGATTGGTGTAATTCTGTACTTTTATGGACTTTAGCTAAGACAATACCAAAGATATGTTTTTGTATCCGTGGGTCCGTATGGAAGGGCTTTCTTAAATTCCAGTATTTAAATTATTTTTGATAGTTACCAACTTTCAGCTTATCCATTAAAGAATACAATAGTATAAAATTAAAAACTAAAAATGCGAATATTATTAGGATTCATTGAACTATTTCCAGTTATTGAAAGTTATCGCAAGCTATCAACTGAAAAATTGCTAAAAATATTAAATGTACGGCGATTAAAAAATAATAATTTAGCCGAATGTACGTTAAGAACTGTCACAGTTAAGCATCAGTTTCCCATTAAATAAGGTTATCTCGAATTTCTTTGATCGAATACTCCTAAGCTGCAAGATCATACGGTATTAAAGGCAACAAACTCTTATCTTAAAACATCATAAACTTAATTACTGTGTCCACGTTTGGTTGATGTCTGTACTTATCTATTGCGTTATTCTTCCAGCTGAATGAAGGTATAAAAATCTCGTGTTCCTCAGTTTGTTAATTCATTGTTAAAATGAAATTTAACAAATTTTCACTTTTGGTCTGCCTGCTTTACGCCTCGGACATTAGCCAGGCGCTGTCAAGAGTTCAACATGAGACTCTGTCAGAGGACGATATGCGTCTCACGCCAGACCAATTGGACCACTTGGAGGACAACGCCAAGTCACGCAACGTGATGCTGTGGTCGGGCTACTACTGGCCCAAAAAGGAACTAGTCTACAGCATCGAGGGGCTATGTAGGTATTTCATTAGATATGTCAAGTGATTACTATAATGTCTTATACTCCACAGCTGCCTCTGACGTAAGATTAATTGAAAGAGCCATATCTGGAATTTCATCCCAAACTTGTGTGCGCTTCCGCCGCACATATAAATCGAATGAGCCACAGGTTGTTATACAAAGGAAGGATTCAGGTTGTTGGTCCTATGTTGGTTATCTCGGCAAACGTCAGGAACTAAATCTAGGTAACGGTTGCATGACAACAGGCATCATACAGCACGAGCTACTCCATGCTCTCGCCTTGCTGCACATGCAGAGCGATCCCAATAGGAACAAATTCGTTAAGATCGCCTTTGAGAACATCGAATCTGGCAGGGAGAAAAACTTTGCCATCTACAATGCAAAGGATGTCGGCGACTTTGGACTTGGCTACGATTATTACAGTCTAATGCACTATGGACCCTATGCCTTCTCAAAGAACGGCAAACGCACCATAATTCCATTACAGAGTGGTGTCAACATTGGTCAGCGTAACGGCCTTAGCCCAAAGGATATTTTAAAACTGAAACGCATATACTGTTAATTGCATAACCGTAATTAAGACTTTCGAAAGATTCTAGCATTAAATATAATTTTAACTGCTACATTTATTATTACAAACTCGTTAAGTGCAATATAATTGAAAACAATAAATGTTACAACTATAAATATACTTAATGGTGAAAGAATGTAAGGCTTAAATTTAATTCTTGGTTGATGTAAAGTCAATAGTTAACAATTTATTGTCCGCAGCAAACACTTCTTTTTCTGAAATAAATTAAAAAAAAAAATCCATAAGAAGACTAAGTTAAACCTTTTTTTTACTGGAACGGTGGGAGGGGTAGTATGGATATGTGTATACTAAGTATCAATCTAGTAAGATTGAGTGTATTCAGCTCCAATCTTTTATCCGAGACATGTCTAAAGATATACTTGACTAATAACTTGTTGAGAGAGTAAAAGCTAAAAAGTCGAAATTCTGACTGTGATTAACTTATGTGATGTAGATGCACGCTAAGGCTACGTAGATTAGAAACAAAAAACTAGGTATGCTTTTCTATGCAAGATGGAACTATATAAATTTGATAATTAGGAACTATTCTAACGGAAAGTGAAAAACTAGACAACAACATACGTAAATAATAAATGAGTTTACGAAAATTTATAATGAAAAATTTGAAATTAATTTGATCTTGGGTTTGAGTTTTTTAATCTCTGACTTTAATAGACCCTCTGAACTGTATGTTTATACAGACGTTCTATTGGACGGATATTTCTGTTCGTCTAAGCTGCTGATTCGGATATGTATACGTTTTTTTGTTTTTAATTTCTGTGACAAACATATATATGTATATAAAGACTTCGATTTACTATATACAAGATCTATAGTGCAGTTGTGCGTCACAGAAAGGCATCTATATATATATTAATATACATGTGCAATTATGAGTAGCATCCGGGTTTGCTTGGTGTTAATGTTTGCAGTTTCAAATATTCACATACTGATCGTAAGTATATGGGCCGATCTTGTTTCAAAGCGAGATTACAACCCCAAACGAGTTATGCAATCGAACAAAAATACGATGTAAATATTTAAAGTCGAAAGCGGGAGAAATGGCATCGCGTGCGTAAAAAGCCGCTTTTATTAAATGTACATGCATGACTCACCCCCCTTGAAATCTTCGGAAGTTATCCGACGATGCCTTAGCTTCATCAAACAACCAAGTACTATCAGCGCTAGCAGCATGACGATTGCCATGAGGTGCGTGATCTGCCAGTTCTTTATGAACCCGTAATCAGTCATTGTGGTTTCTTGGGGCTGCGTGGTTCCGGTAAAGCTGAAGCTGTCGGATTCGGTGGTCACTGGCGGCTGCGTTGTTCGGGTAGAGCTGGAGCTGTCTGGAACACAGGTCTGATCACTCGCCAGGCTGTAGCCACGACTGCAGCTGCATTTGCCCGGAGACTCGCAGAAACCATTTGGACAGCCAGTGGAGCAGATTGGAGCACAGCGCCCACTCGACTTGTCCAGCTGGTAGCCGGCATCGCAGCTGCATGTCTCTGGAGCTATGCACTGTCCGTTCAAGCATTTGTTTGAGCAGCGTGGCACACAGCTGGTGAAAGTGAATAAGCTAAAGATCGAATGCTTATTTAAAGCTTAACTCACCCCTTCGATGGCATGTGCAGCAGATTTTCATAGCCCTGATTGCAACTGCACGTATTGGGGCTCACGCACGATCCGTTGCTGCATGGCTCGTTGCAGATGGGTTTACAAGAAATGTTTTTTTTATCATCTCTAACATACCTATAGCCATTGCAGCACGCTTTGACAACCTTTAATATTCTTCAATAAGATCAACTCTTTTTCAAATTATTTAATGACTTACCTGCGGTTTTTTTTTCCCAACTACATAAACTGCTTTTTCACAAAAACTTGCCAGCAAAACTCCGGGCATTATTACAAATAATATTAGAACCCGTAATGCCAGCATTATGAGCTGTTGTTCGGCCGCCGTAAGAACTCGAACTGAACGCTTGTCAAAGCACGAGAAGAGCTGTATGCGTTTTGAAACCCGCTTGAAACTCGCTCGCTCATAAACGCCCTTTCAATAAACAATACACAATACACACTTCCCCGTCTTGTGGTAATTTCCTATTATATGTAAAGTTCTTATCATTAAAATAACTTAATATATGAGTGGTTATAAAGAATTAATGTTCACTGCTGTAATTCCTGCACCGATACTTGAAATCTGCAAAGATGATAATATTCATGGGAAATGGAAAAAAATATATGTAAGGTAGCTGCACTACCATATAAGTTACATAATAGTAACTATACTACATTAATATTTATTATTTTGGTAGAGATTAGAAGCAATTCAGCAATTCGATTGCAGCGCAAAAATAATACTTATAAAACAATTGAACTGTAAAACAAGGGTAGCTTACAAATTGATAGGGTCACGAATCAGGTTAGGCACCCATGGGAACAAATTATTATAGTATGATATAATAATTGGTAAACTGTTGAGTCATGCTCACTTAATAAACCAAATCAGCCTAAGCTAACCGATACTAGCTCTATATATATATATTTCCAACTGAGGAATACAAAACTCACATGAATGAATCAGTTATACTTTTACTGTTTGAAATTAATTTAAAATCGCCAATATACCTGCTAAAATGTTCGAACAGATATGTATGACGTTGCTTTTAAGCACAGTTTCAGATTCTCAAGCTACCAATTAACCGATTCTTATTATTGTATTAATACTACTCCGACCGAAGTTATTTATTTAATTCGATTTCGGGGGGGAACGTCTGGTAGCTCCGAAAGCTCAAAAAGAGAATACTGATATCAATATATATACATTTTATATAAATTTAATTTTCAAAATTTCAAGTCTTAAGATCGACTCGTTTAAACTCAAATCAGCTAAGATCGACTCGCTTATGGTCAGTATGTATATATTGTGTCGAGATGCCTGTTGCACAACTATTGTACTTGTTTTACTCATTTCAGATAGGGTATAAAAAACGAACACTGCCCAATTAAATGGGTATCATCCATAGTTTGTGGTCTTTAAATGCCCAAGCACAACATTTGCAATTCCAAGCGACAGGAATCAAGTGTCTCCCTTTCCCTTTGTTCCAAACTATATTTCGCTCCCTTTCCTGGCTGTTAATCTACAAAACAAAGAGCTCCGGCACAACCGGTAAAGGAAATGTTCGCATTTGCCTTTGCTCCTGACACTAAGAATTGAATATTTAGTGGTCGTAATTAAAAATTAGCGCACCAGCAGCAAATTCGCTCTTCAGCCAGAGCCACGAGCAATGCCCATGGCCATTATCCCAGCTGCAGCTAGTTATCTGTAAAGTCTGCCTCAGTGTGTCTGTAAGTGTGTCCTGCTGGATATTTGGGTGTGTATGCACCTGAGTTTTATATACAAGTATATTTAGCTTTTAATGCCAAACTGCCTGCAACTAGTTGAGGTACCTGCTCCACTTGCAGTCCAAGCACACACACACACATACACAAATCGGATGTCGTAAGCATTTAATTTATGCAGGCAATGCATTTGCGTTTTTAGTTACAGCTAAAGATGGCTAACAGGAAAGCTGTAAAGTCACAGTGCAAGCGGACAGCCAGACAAGCTCTTTGATTCATTCAGCTACATTTACAAATTCTGCTATTCTAATGGATAAACTCAGACCACAGATAAATGCCAACTCTGGAGAGTGCATTTTCTGTAGTGCGACTTCTATGGTGGGCGTCCTGGGATGACGTGACGTAAAATTCCACAGTGCTAGCTAATCGCATGAATATACATAATTGATAACAGCATTGATTGAACTCAAATTATAGATTACAAATAATACGAAAGAGATTGTCCCCGAATAGCAAATGCCATGTACGCAGCTTCGAGTTATCGTGGCATACATTTGAAATACTACAGAGACACATATTAGATAGATATTAGAAAGAGATCGATTTCTCATTTAATAGAGTGACTGTGCTTCCCCTTTCTGCAGCCACACACTATAAGCTCAAAAAAAATCATGAGACTATTTTGGATATAAGAATTCTTATTCAAATCTTACCATTATATTTATCAGCTTTGATAGCGCATTAAAAATTAAATAATAAATCAATTCATTTAAAATAAAATTAATACTTTGAAAAACTAAGCAAGCAAAAATGTTAAATTAAACAAAATAAACGATTTTTTAAATAAAATGGACTGCATTCTAATTGGAAACACAATATTATACAAATATTTGTTTCCGTAATTGGCTTAATATGTTAAAAATTTCTTGTTTATTCGTAAATGAGAAATGTGTGCAATGCATTTTCAAAAGTAATAAAAAACATGTATCCTTGCATGAAAACCGAGCGGCAAGGCAGAGCAAAATTTAAATGTCTTCAAATCTTGTGAAAGTAAAGTATTTAAGCTCTGCATACCCAGAAAATGGAATTTGGATTTAAGATACGAGCACTTGCGAGCCACAACATTCAGAATGGGTAATTTTTGTATTTTAAATATATTTTGTGAGAATAATATAGAAGGAATTTAATGGGTTAAGGCGGATAGCAGAACGCCTGGCCATCAACTATTCCCAAAGAGCAGTAAAAAAGTCTGCGCGTTGGCCAAGTTTTTGTGTGGTGGCTTTTACTCGAGACGATTCGTTGGCTACTGCGCTGCTTATGATCGTTCTAATTTTATGACATTCTATTTTCATGCATAGGCAAAGCAAACTGTGGCTGTGTGTGTGTGTGCGGGAAAGTGCAGGCACTGCCATTTCATAGTCAGACATGAATGCTGCGCTTTGTTGCTGTGCTACGCCTTTGTTTGTATTGCCCTCAGGGGTAAAGTTTTTAGGATAATAACTTCCTGCGACTTTACGAGGCAAGCAAAAGCCAAAACCCAGCAGCACAAGCAGCGGCAACTACAATCACAACAACAGCAGCAGCAGCTAAAGGGAAATGTGAATACTTAAGTCGGAGAGCGCCTCATATGAACAAAATATCTTAGGACCACACTTAAAGCACTCAACGAACAAGCATCTAAATGACACGAGTTGACAATGTTTGCATTAACAAGAACTTAATCTCGGAGTAGACTGGATTCAACGAACCAATCATATATATTAATTATTTTTAGGAATATTCAAGCTCCAATATTCTTCAGCTTTTTCAAACCGAAATATTATATATTTTGCAACAATATTATATATCTGCAACATTTTATACAAATAATCAATTTAAAAGCTTTAATTTAAAAAACAGTCTCATAAGAAGCATATCATTTACATTTTGATGCCACTTCTAAAAATGTTCATTTTTTGCGTTTTAATGGTACTAAAGCTCCAGCATTTTACAGCAAGGAGCAAGGTTCGCTTTCAGCTAATGTCATTCGCTCAAAAACTAAGGCAAATGCCAAGAAATCAGCACATTAACACGTCGGGAGCGAGAAACTCTCAGAGATTCGCACCCGAGTAAGCCGCAGAAACTTTTGACGTCGAGGAAAACCACAAGGACAAGAAGCGGGTAAGGCAGCGGCGCATTAAAGAAGCACAGACGGTACATCCATGACTGTGGGCATAATCTCAGACATAATTACACACAGACAGACAGAGAGACAGATAGAGGGAGAAAGAGAGAGGCAGAGAGAGAGAGAGAGAGAGATAGAGAGGAAGATAGAGCGGGGGACTGAGAAAGAGCCTGACAAATGCAGTCTCATATGAATCTGGATGCCTGCCGGCTGGTTACATTTGTGCTTTCTATCTTTTTGCGATTTATTTGTTGCTGCAGGTTTTTAGTTCAAGCGAAAGTTAAATTAACGACTGCCTTAAAGGTGTCACAAAGTAGACGCGGTTGCCAGCCAAGCGTTACCAGACTTAGTGAGTTAGTCATTTAATGGAATTCGTTTGCAAACTTTGCGCAAAGCAACTATTAAAAGTGCATTTAAAATTAATTAAGCATACGACGTGTTGCAGCTCGCAAGCCATGTAGCTAAATGTGAAACATGAAGGAGCTGCTAGCTAAGCAATGCTGAAGACTGAATACCCTTAACTCTTGCTTATATAATTTTCCTGTGAGAGCTAAAAACTTGCTGTATATTACAATTATTATAATATAATAATAATTAATATTATAATATAATAAAAATAATAATATTATTAATAAAACAAGGAAGACCCAGTTGCATTAATGCGGCTATAAACCAAAAGACTGGCTTGCACAGGTTATTATAGATGTAGAAAACATACGTGAGGGTGTCAGAAATATATCTTTCAACGACTTTCGATCAAAATTAAACTTTTTCCAATCTGAAATGATCTAAAAATACTGCAAGAAAAAAAAAAACAAAAAAAAAAAACGAAATGAATAATAACATTTTAAAACTATGGCGTTCACCATTAAAACTTTTATCCGCCCGATCCGGCGTTTATTTGGCGCGCTTAATTTGATTTAACGCCTGTTTCTGAATCTCTCGCTTGCTCCTCCATTTGACTCTCTCATGGTGTCTCTGCAATCAAATCAAAATGCCAAGTTAAATGAAGCCAAAAGTTTCAATGTGTGTGCGCCTTTTTGAAGCATTGCTGTGTGCTCTATGGGCCCATACACACACACACACACACACACATCCACCCACGCACAGATACATTCACACACTATCTACCATCCATTTGGCATTCTGTGGCTCGCAGGCCGCTTAATACGCGGTTTCAAAAACTTTAGACACAATATCGCTAATGATAATTACAAGCTAAAACTTTTCCTACATTTGCTTGTACTTCCCTCTCGCAACGCTAAAACACACGCACACATACACACACATTTCTGTGTGCTTCTGCGTTTGTGTTTGTTTGTTTTTAACTTCAGTTGGCAACACCGAAGCATAAATATGAAATTTTTCAGTGGCTTGTGCAAAAGTTAAGCAAAATGAGGGCATTTCTGTTGAATTTTTAAAAATATAAAAATGCACTTTACGTGAAAATATACAAATGAAATCATAAATAATCGCCGATATTGTTCTTAATATGTTCTTAAATATTTAACACCTAATTATTTTAAAATTGAATCATTTAGTGATAAGGTGAAAGTGTTTCTCAAGTAACATATGAAAAAATTAGGTCTTCTGCAAATCAAAGAGAATGCAAGTAAATAAATTATTTATGTCGCGTCTACCAACTGCAACGCATCCTCAACGCGTCATCGCAATTAAAAATCCATTTGGTTTCCTGAAAACCACTTCAGGTCAGACCAATTCTGGCGACAATGTCAGCAGAAGAACTGTGTGTCGGCTGGCAATTTCCGGTTCCCTTCTGCTGTCTCATTTTCATACATGCCGGGCCGCAAATGAAGTGCAAATTGGCTTAGAGAGTGAGCCGATACAGCGTTTCGCCTAATTATCAGTGAGGGTGACGCTTGACGTGGTCTGAACCACGCCATTAACTCAACGAGCACCACCAAATATACGACCTTTAGAATCTATCCGCGCGAGGAAGAGAGACACGCATAATTTTATGGGAAAACTTTTGTTCATTTGATGGGAAAAACTTAAATAGATTAATTAAGTTAAACGTTCGTAAAGCAGGAAATTGAAACTAAAAGTATAGAAGAAGTGACAAGGAACAAGAGAAACGAAGAGAATGGGAGAACATTTTCAAGATTTATGGCATTCCTGATGATCAGCTGTTTTTGAGCGCTTCTTATTTCAGCTTAAGATGCCAAAGGCGAAAGTTTTCTGAACTTTGTGACAAGTTTCTACACTTTCCAGAGCTCTCTGGCGCAGCAGCAGAAATCGTGAAAATTGTATTGCTTATTTTCGGGCTGATGCACACACACAACACGTCCACATACACACACACACTCATAAATATCGGCTAGCAGCGATGCGCGAACGCATTAAAATTTAATTAAAATAAATTCACCAATAATTGACTTTTAATATGCAATCATTTGTATGAGAGTGCGATGCAATAGCTCCGTAACGAAATCCGCAATTCTGAAATTCCGAATTATGCATCATTAACAAATTACAATTTATTAAATTGTGCAGACGGTAAGAGCTCCAATTGAAACCAGACGCTCAGCGAATCGAGGTGAGAAACGTGAAGTAAGAGAAGGCGCCCTGTAGTATCTGAAAGAGCGACAGTTAGTTCGTGAATATGAGATAAGAGTTCTTTATTACACCTTTAGAACAGCCTGCAGGCTGACTCGAAAGTACTTCAAGCCCATCATATAATAAGGCTTACAGTTCATCTCAATTGCTATCACTACGACCTTCAACAGTCGCAGATTCTCGTAAGGATTGGTTGAGTAGTAAAGCACCTGCTCCCAATTTGATTGATAGTACATCGTACTCAGAGAGTCTGTCTAAAAACGAAAGATATTAATTAAATTGGACAAATAACAAATATGTTTAGATAACTGGAAGGTTGAATTGGGTATAGGAGAATGATTTTTTATAACTTCAGAACTTAAGTCTCTCTTTTGTTGTTTCCCACATCGAATGAACATGGGACTAGAGATGCTTCCTTTTGATTCTAAGAATACTCCATAAAAAGGGCGAGGATTCAGGCTTATTTATGAAAATATTTTGGTCAACGTACATACAAGTAAATGTATAAATCCATATTTAAAATATTTGGGCTGATAAAAGAATGTACACCAAAATGTTTTAAGCCAGAGGATTTACGCACCACTAATTACAAACAACAACTAAAATTAAACTAACTGTTACCATATAAGCCAATTCGGAGCCCAGCTGACCCAATGAGAGCAATTCCATAGTTTTGGCGCCAAACCACATGGGATATATGTAGGTGCCCGTTGGACTCTGCATAACAATAGTTCCAAGTTTCGGTCAAGTAATTAATCAATTTACCAACACACGCACATACCACATAGGTCTTAAATCCCAGGGCGCACAACAAGATGGCACTGCAGGCGAACATTATGAATAATCGAACCGAGAAATGTGCCTCGAGCTGCTCTCCAAACCGATTGAGAGCCACATTGCGGTGTAATGTTTGGACAAGTAGCTCGCGCATTTGCTGCGCCATATGGGGACGCTGCCGGGCTGCCAGTATGAGGTCTATAGACGAATTCATGTCGCGCTGCAGCAGCACATATCGACCCTTCAGATGGGCGACCAGTTCGCAGAGCAGCGTCGTCTCACCAAACGCCATCGTATCAATTGAAAGAGCCACCCAGACGCTGCTCAGCACCAGCGGCACAAATATGTACAGTGGCTGGGCATTGAAAGGTGTGATCATGGGAAACACGAAGTCCTTTTGACCAGTTATCAGCATCACAATTGGCGCAATCATATACCCGGAGACGGCAATCAGATACAAAGAGGCAACCAATCGGTTCGGCAGCATCTTGAACTCGATTTGGCGAAAGAGTTGCGGTTCCGCATCACGATCCACATAGATGGAACTGAAGTATGTTTGCAGCAGCTGACGCAGCTGATTTCTGTGCCACAGAATATCTAAAGTGCGCAGTTGGGCCTCGACGAGGATCACGTAGGTGGGCATCCCGGTCAACAGGGTGTCAATGTTGCTTCTGTGAAAGCGCAAATAACGAAGTTCCGCGTCATTATGCAGCATGAAGATCAGACAGCCTATCAAAGCAATCCCATAATCCAAGCGTCGCCAATTGGATGAGGTACTGGCATCGTCCGGCCAGAAGATGTGATTGAAGCGAAACACCGCCAGTGGCCAGGAGAGCTTCACCCGTTGGCCATCAGCCAGCCGAGGCACGTAACGAACCATAATCAAGACTATAAGTGACTTTTAGTAGATGCTTGCTTATATACGAGAAAGCCATTCATCTGTTCACACACCCAAAACAAAGCTATACACTTTGGGGACTGCGCAGGAAACAGTTGGCAACTTTTTAATGAGCCCTCCCATGCGTGCAATGGCTCAATTAAGTTATTAGCCCAAAACAGAGCAACGGAAACAGTTCAAACTTTAACGACAATTTTGGCTCATTTACTATGTAATCGCTTTGTCCACAAATATTTGAGTAGATTCTAAACTTGGCCAGCACATTTACCCAAGCATCGTTTCACAAGTCAGCTGGCGATATATTCACAAGTCAAATTGAATAGCAAATGGGAAAATGTAGTTTCAGTTGCACTTTCTGGTAAGTGAGCTGTAAAGGCGACTCGGTCATTAAGTTAACTGAAAAACGCGCATCGAGTTCGAATCCTAGATGGATATGGTATTCTGTGAACAGAACGAAACATTGTATTTTAAAAAGTTGAGATCAGAATGATAAGCTCATATTTTTAATCGCTTAGACAGAGACAAGCAAATATCGACTCAGCTCGTCGTCATAATCAAGAATATACATATATATATATATATGCAGATTAACATATTCTTGATCAATATCAACAACTTATTCCATAAATTCCTGCCTACCTGTCCGTCTATCCATTTCCTTCGTCACGAAACTGCAGAGGTCCTTCCGTCTTTCTGTTACAGGCAGCAAAATCTTATATAGAAGTATATTTAATAAAATTTTTTAAACAGTAATCAACGCATATGTACTTTTTGCCAGTTTTAAGTTACTCTTACTAAATTGATTTATGATGTTGTTTCATCTTCACTGTATTACTGCACCAAAGCTGTTTTTCTCTAGCCATTAACCGCATTCCTTTGCGTTTGGCACTCATCTTAGATGCCCTGTCCTACCATCTATTGCTACTCTCCATTACAAGCCCCAGTTCGTTCATTATTTGCTGCTGCATAAAAAAGTCACTTAAGTAATTCATAAAAATCAATTAGCTTCAACGCGCAACTTTTGCACCCAACAATGCCACTTCCAGTTGCACTACACCAGCGCCCAACTCCCTTTCCCCTGGCTCCGTCCCTGCTGCAGCTGGGAGCAGTCCGTCGCATTTGCGGCTTGGCAGCAGCAGATAGTGGCAACAGTTTGTGTTATGAATATTTTAAGAGACCGTTAAGCAACAGAGGCAAACAGCGCAAACAGCAGGAAAAAGAGACAAAACCTAAGTCTGACTACCCATTCCCTTAGCACCCCTGATCCACTGTCCAGTGTCCAGTTGGAGCTGCAGTTTGCTCGCCACATTCATCTTAATTTCCTGTCACGACAATGACAACGACGTTGGCGCTGCTCAGACCCGGCACGTTGAATGTTCCACTCTGGACGCTGGTCAGGCCAAGTGTGCGTGCAGCAACAATGGAAGCCGCTCCCCTCGCCTCATCTCGTGACCGCGCCAACATAATCCACAAGCTACTGATTTTTTTTCTTCTATTTCTCTTTTTTTTCGAGCGCCTTTCAAGCCTTTGTGGCGGCTGTTTCACAGGCTGCTCTTCAGGCAGCAGCGGGAGGGGACTCGGCGCTGAAACTGTGTCTAGTCCGTCTGGCTGTGCCCTTTGTTTTGCCTTGTGGCATCGCGTGGTTCGAGTTCATAGCGATGCCGAATGCCATCAAACGGCAAAGGGCCAAAAGCGTTTGTCCAGGCAACCAAAACGGCGGCATAAACAACGCACAAGTGTGAGTGTGTGTATATGTGTGTATGTGTGGCAATGGCTGCCCCTCTTCTCATTGTATGCGATGCTATCGCGTGCCACAGGATATTGCACTCTAAGCCAGTAGATGGCGTCATGTAAAGCTGGACAACATCCGATTAAAACTTTACGATGTGCGTGTATCCCAGTCGTCCGTGCGTGTGTGTATGTGGGCGGTGTAAGTGTTTGTGTATGTGAGTGTAGATGGAAGTGTGTTTTTGTATGTGTGCGTTGGTCAGCAAGTGGATAAATTCTCATTTACTGCTCTTTTAAGCACGTTGTTTTTGTCGCTTTTTCCCTGCTTTGCTTGTCAGCTTGAAATGCACTTTCCAATAGACAGGTATGTGAAGTTCTTCATCAATTCTGAAACACATTAATGGAGTCATCTTCAAATATCTACTAATACATATGTAGGTCGTATATTAACAAGAGGCAGGGGCTTTATGATAACAAGTTGGTGTAAATCTTAACTCATTTTAAGATTTGTATGTTACAATTAAAAAAAAAACACTTTTCATTGTTTTTGGATTATGTGCTCTATTGTGTTCAATTACTAAGAGTAAATATTGCACAAGCATAATTAAGAAACAATAAAAGACTCAATCGTTGCACTTAAAATATGGCGATATTTAAGTTAGAAATTGTAATCAAATAAAACAGAATGTTATTTTCCAAATTTTCTTGCAGCGTATTCACTCTTCGTTGTATTACTTCTCCTTCTACTATTTTTTACTAAATGTGTAGCTGTGCAGCTGCAGCAGCGCCCTCTGTTGGCTAGTTTCAGCATGTGTGTAAATTGTCCACTCGTTATGTGGGTGTGCAAGGCAACTGCTGATGGGGGAGTTTAGTGTTTGGGGCAATAGCGCGGCATGTTAAACTGACCGCAAGCATTGTTTATCATTAAGTGTGGCCCTCCGTCCGACCGGCCGTCCGTCCGTCCGTTCGTCCGTTCGTCCGTACGTCCATTTGTCTGCCAGTTGAGTGTCTATGCTTTGGACTGGTGCCTGCCTTTACCGACTTGGTGCCACATGTGTTATGTGACACATGTGTCACATGAGTGTGCGTGCTGGCGGCTCTTTTTTCCAACTGGCCAAACATGTGTAGCGCGGTCCAATCTTCATGTAGCTGCAGCTTCCAGTTAATGGAGCCGTTAGTTCGTTGGTGTCATTCTAAAGTCCAAATGAAATGCCCAACTTAAAGCACTCAAACATTAAATAAAGCAAACCAAATAAACTGTAAAGTTTTTCGGCCAACAGTGCACTGCCCTGCCCTTTGCCACCGATATCCCGATGAGTGCAGCGAGTGCATGCAAAACTTTTGTAATTAGGAAGCAATGTCGGTCATTAGTAAGAAGGGAAAGGCGGGGCGGCACGGGTGTGGCTTCAGCAGTGGGTGGTGCCACTGCAACTGCTGCGGCTGCCAGTCAGAGAAGATACCACAAAAAAGCTCCAGCACTCAAAACAATAACGCAAATGTTCAGTTCAACCAAGCCCGTAGAATACGAACTACGAACTTGAAATACGCTTTATAAGTATGTATAAATTTGCAAGCCAATAAAATTGTCTCGGGCAAACCGCAAAATGTCCCAAATGTTTACGTTACGTACATTTTCATTTCACATAACATAACATTTGTTTTATATCCCAGCATCTCTTGAATTTAAGCCGCCACCTTATAATTTATTCAATATTTTTGATATCGATGCTTGCAGGCAGGCTTCCAACCTCCCTTCTATTGAAAAATATATATTTTTACATTTTATACTCATATTAAATCCCTTACGTAATTCATATTAAATCAGCGTAAGTACTTAAATATTTAATTTTTTTATGGAAGAAATATTTTATGGCCTTGGGAATTTTTCCTTATATATCGTTAGAGAAGGCAATTATTTGTATAAAATTATTATAGATTGAAGATCCATAATTCAAACGTGAAAACTAACTGTAACATGAATCCGTATGGCATGATAACGTAGACTAAAAATCGATCGAAAATTATGTTAAGCTGTCTGTAAGCGATCTTTTAGACAGTGGGTATGCCCAATTGAAGAGTCTTAATAAATACAGTCAAACAAAGAGCTACTAAACGAACTTGGGCGATGGCGACCAACATTTCGGCTAACAATACTCCAAATAGGAATTGCGAAAGTCAACTTGCAAAGCAATGGGTAGCTGCTGGGATGGAGGGGAATGGCTGCGCAATTGGACGAGCATCAAACGTAATTTTAATAAAGTTTGAATGTAAAAGTTTCTGATTTGAAATGCATATAAAAGTTAACTATTTCCGACGAAAACTGCGAAAACTGAATGTGTGTAAAAAGTTTCGGTTTTTTTTTTATTTTTTTTCTTGTTGCATTCATTGTGCCGATCACAGTGGCTGTGGAGTGGGCGGGAGGGCACGTCACATGGCTCAAACAAACAGCGGATGTGGCAACCACTGGTCGCGCCCCACGACTGACAAGAGGCGCCGCCGCTACGCCTCCACCACACTGAGGCGCGTCAGGTCATGGTCATAAATTAAAGGCAACAAACCGAGTGCGGAAGCAGGCCGCAAACGGACAAGCGGGGAATGCAAAGAGGGAGGTGCGGTGCAGCGCAGACAAGTGGATTTGTGGCCATTACATCTTGGACCACGTCGGCCTGGGACTTGCACAGAGCCTCGACTTCGGTTTGAAGCAGTGCGGAAGCGCAAGCTGTGCTGTTAAGTAGCCTCGAGTCAGCCAGTCGCCGTCCTGGCTAACGATCAACTCGTAACAACTGGCCCCAGGCCGGACTTGAAGTTTTTTCTTCATCTACTCTGTTTGGCCAGTGGACAAGAGCGAAGCTGGATATAGTAGAGGCAGCGGATGGAAGTGTTTCATTCCACCATCAGCTACATCAAACTCTCTCTCTCTCTCTTCCTCTCTTACATACTCTCGCCTCTCTGTTTCCCCCTGCCACAGTGTCTGTGCAGTCGAAAGGACGTTTGCTTTGGCGATTCCGAGACATGTTACCATAGCATGTGACTTGAATATTCATCTTTGAACAAGCAAAATGTCTCTAGCTGAGATTGCTTGACTGCAAAATTCCCTGTTCGTGCTTCGTACTCACTAATTTACATAAAAACGAAGAGATATATGTATTGCAAGTTTCTGCAGTGCCAAATCGGCCAACAATATCTTAGTTCCTAATTAATATGGGAGCTTAATCTTCCTTAATAGAGAATAATTCTTGTCTTTAAATATCCCAAGGCTTATGTGTTATGGTATAATCTCTCATTCACAGCTAAAACACAATAATTCCGATTTCTGAATTATTAATAATGTTCGTTTTTTTATTTACACCTGCATTGGACATTTATACATGGTATTAAGGCGACTCACGTCAGCGAAGCTCAGAGCGAGCCTTTGCCCCATTTGGGACTGACCATCTGGGTCTAGAGCGATAATTGTTTCTTCCCCATTCTTCGAGAAGGCCTTGGAGCTGTAGTGTAGAATGCTACCATAATCGTAGGGTGCATCGAAGTTTTCCACCCGATCCGCTTCATACTTCTTAAAATTATGTTCTTTTCCCTCAGTAATGTTCTCTTCCACAATTTTCACGTAATCGTCTCGATCCGCAGAACTTTGCTGATGATGGAATCCCAAAGTGTGGAGCAGCTCATGCTGTATGGTGCCTAGTCGAAAGCAACCAGTGTCCAAATCGCTGGGCTTTAGCTTGACCGTCTGCTCGCTGCCAATATAGCCAACCTTGGAACTGCAGCCAGTTGTGGAAACAGTGACCAGCACATAGTCCACGGTCTCTTCACTAGCAGGCAGGAAACGTATGCAAGAGACAAGCTCAAGACGCCGCATTCCCAACTCAATATGTTGTATTTGTGCAGCACCTGCGTATATGTTGCTTAATTAAAGGCAAGAATCGCAAGCAACAAGTACGAAACCTACTGAACTGCTCATCTATCTTGTAGTAGACTGTGGCATTAGGCCAGTGACGAGTGACTGCTAGTTCTCCATTCCGCGTGAGTTCCACATCCATGTCACCCTGGAAGTAGTCCCCAGTTAGCTCTGGATCAATTGGCTCATACTCGATCCCCTTAAGCGGTGCTGCACTAGCTCCAAAATACAGGCAACAGGCGAGCAACAGAATGTCAAACCGAGTCGACATCGCGAAAATATTCAACTAATCCGTTTGAGTATCACATTTAGCTAATTGGACTTTAATTATTTGCTTGCTTATCATGAAAATAGCTTATGTTTGATAAACGTCTCGTAATCAGGAAACTAATTGCTTCTTGATATTTTATACCTATTTATATCCATTGCAAAAAGGTAAGCGGGTATATTGATTTGATAATCGACAGGCAGAAGGAAGCTTCACAAATTCATTTCAAGTTTATGTCAACGTCAATCTCAAAAGTTATAAGAGCTCAAGGCATTTTCTTCCATAAAATCGAAGAACTATTAATGATATTTTCATTTTAAATATACATCGCATCATAGTTAGCTTTATATTCCTCACTCGTCAACAATAATAAAGTCAGAATAGTGAAGCTCGTAAATAAAAATATCTTGGGAAACAGAATTCCTCCCATACAGCTATAAAGTAAAGTTTAGCGATCTTGATAAGATTTAGCGCATATAAAAGCGAATAGCTTAATTAGTTAATGCCAGATTTGGTCAAAATAACTTGATACACAAAATATTTATTCATAACAGAACTCAATTTATGACCGATCGTTTCTTACATATAGCTTATATTTAACTTGAGGCGCGACTTAGTTGAATAGTGGTAGGTGGATGACGATTCGGGTTTTAATTCATATATCCATATCTGATGGAGCTATGGGTCAAAGGTTGTCTTAAAGAAAGTTTATTTTTCGACTTTAAGATTCCCACCGCTAGATTGATTGATTCCTACTGTAATTTTAAGGATAGATATATGATCATTGACAAATGCATACTTAAAATCCAATAGATATGTAACACATATATATGTATACATATTTTTGTGTGAGTAAATATATGTGCCCTATAAGAAACAATCTGCCTGAGTTCTAAGAGCTAATGGGGCATTGATCAACATTAGTTTCTTTCTGGTTGTAGCATTGGACAATTGTACATGTTATTGAGGCGAGTCACATCAGCGGAGCTCAGACCGTCTCTTTGCCCCATTTTCGACTGACCATCTGGCTGACGTGCGATAATTGTTTCTCCTCCATTCTTTGAAAAGGCGTTGGAAGGGTAGTGCATAATACTCTCATAATCATAGGATGCTCCGAAGTTCCCCAAACTATCCGCAGCATACTTCTGAAAATTGACGAGTTTCCCCGTACTAATGTTGTCCTTGACAATTTTTACGTAATCATCGCGGTCTGCATAATTATGTTGATGAAAGAAGCCCAAAGTGTGGAGCAGTTCATGCTGTATAGTGCCCAAGTTAAAGCAACCCTTGCCTATGGAGTTAGGTACCAACTTAATTGTCGTATTGTCTTTGGAGTAACCAACTGTGGAACTGCAACCAGTTTTCGAATCGGTGATCAGCAAATAGTCACGAATTTCCTTAGGGGCAGGCTCAAAGGTTATACAGGACACCATTTCAATATTCCACATTCCCAGCTGAATAAATTTCTCTTGGTGAGCAGCTGTGGGAACGTTGGTGTATTAAAGGTAAGAATATTATGTCTCAAGTAAAAAACCTACTGAATTTTTTTTTTTCTATTTTGTAGTAGACTGTGGCAAGGGGCCAACGCTGAGTCGGTTGTAGCTTTCCATCCGGTGTATACTTTATATCCATGTCACCCTCGAAAAAGCCAGCATTTAGCTCCAGATCAGTTCCCAGGTCGCCTACTCCATTAAACGGTGCTCCAACAACGCCCAAATACACACAAGCGAGCAACAGTATGCCAAACTGAGTCCACATTGCAAACATTTTCAAATGACCCGTATGCGATTAACATTTAGCTAGAGCTCACTTAAATAGAACCTTAACCATAAATAATTGATTCACTTAAGGCTTTTAGCTTTGCTTATATGATCTAATATAAAATAATATAATATAAATGCCGAGTCGACATTGCAAGAAATGCTTGCATCAAATCCCTGAGTTTGAAATTTAGCTGGAACTCATTTTAATAAAACACCTCTAACCCATACTGTGGTGATCTATCATTATTTGTTTCCGTTTGAATGTTTTTTCCCTCTTTTTATTTATTTTATCTTTATTTAATAATCCTATCTTATCTCTATAATTTAATCCTAATATGCTAATACTTATTTTACTACTAACACCATTTAATAGGCTAAATAGAATTAACGAATTACTATTGAAAATAAATGATTTATGTCCGATTGACAGACCAGATACAGAAAACATCGTATAATGTTCGACCGACTGAGTAACTGATCGACTGAATAAAATTACCGATTTAGTTAACTAATCACTGAGTCAGTTCGGTAGCCCATATTTATGACCCGGTTAAATGATTTAAGTCCAAACTTACACAACTCTATCAAGAAGAGTGTAATTTCTAGCAGGAATTTACTATCGTATACATGAAGCCAACAAGACTTAAGAACAAAACTCATTTCCAAGTAAAAACAGCAGCCCTGTAGATTTCCAGTCGCTCTGCTGTGGAAACATAGTTACAACACTTACTCTTCCAGATTAGAGACAAGCAAAGAAACGCGCAGCTGTTCTCCAGGCACTTGCTTGCAGTTCGGCCAGCTGTACTGATAAGCCTCAATTCGTTTATCTTATCGCACTGGAAAGTGTGCGCTACAGTCAACCGTCGAGCATATCTGTCATCTGCTCGAACTGTAATCTCTGGTTACCAGGTGAAACTGGAACTGAACGTAGTCCACTCATAAGGCCAGCTAATTGGAAGCAGCGCCGCACTTAGTCATGTTACGGGAGTGCAGAGCAAGTTATTCATTCAGTTGTTAGTCGAGAATCGTAAGGCGTTTCCGAAACAGATATTAACTAAAAAATAGATAAAAACGAGGGCATATTACAAAATGCCCATTCAATAAGTGAATTATAACAACAGCCCAGCCCCCACCATCGATGGCACTACAATGCGTGATCCAGCCAAAAATGTGGCTGGGCCTCAAGCAAATATTACTCTATGTGGGCCTGCTGCTGTGTGTAGTGCTCCAGGTGTGCCGCAGCAAGACCCAACTGGAGCTAAACTGTCCCAGCGTCTGCCATTGTGATCTCTATGCAGAGCGCAATCGCGCCATATGCAGGTAAGTCTCGGAGTCAGTCCATACAGAGAAACATTCAC
Organism: Drosophila virilis; assembly: GCF_030788295.1. Taxonomy (NCBI): domain Eukaryota; kingdom Metazoa; phylum Arthropoda; class Insecta; order Diptera; family Drosophilidae; genus Drosophila; species Drosophila virilis. Next base: position 10,777,536 of record NC_091546.1, on the reverse strand, counting down.
CTTTACTTTTCCTTTTAATATCTATTTGCGCAGCGCCAAACGCTTGATAAGTGCCAGCCTTGACATGCCCAAAACGGTGGAGCTTTTAGATTTAAGCTACAATGATATCACTACCATTGACGACGATTGTTTTGAGGTGAGTTTGAAACGTGACTAATTGCCGGCATATAGGTACAATCATTACTATCTATGCAATGTCCCACACAGAGCACAGTGCATCTCGTGAATCTGACACTGGCCCACAATGCCATACACACTCTGCACGTGAACGCCTTTGGGGAGCTGCGTCGTCTGCGCTCGCTGGATCTCTCCTACAATCGACTGGAGCAGATTGATGAGCATCTGCTGGAAACTAATTCACAGCTAATGCATGTTAGTCTGGCGGGCAATAAGCTGGCCACACTGGGCGATTTTCCACTGCTGCGAAGCACTTCGCTGCGTACACTTAATTTACGGAATGCACAGATCAATCAGCTGGGACCGGAATCGTTGAGCGCCTTGCCACAGCTGCGCCAGCTGGATCTGGCCCAGAATATGCTGCTCACACTCAACATTAATGTTTTCCATGCGCCGCGTTACTTGGCCTCGGTCAACCTGGACGAGAATCCGCTCAACTGCGACCGTGCTTTAATTAAGGTCGCCACTTGGCTGAGTTTGCGAGGTGTCACCGTCAGCATGACCGATTGCCTGGAGGAGAGGCTGCCATCCCATCCACTGGATGTGCAAGTGGACGGGGCACTTCAGGAGCCCCCCAAACTGGAGCGCATGGAGAACCTGGATAGCGGCAGTAGCAGCTCTGACGGCCCCAAGTCTGTGGTGGCAGTCTGGCGCGAACTACCTGATGATTCAGAGGAGCAGCAGCAGGAGCAGGAGCCGGAGGAGGAAGAGCTTTCAACACTTATCGATGTGTGTGAGGGAAATCGCGAACAGCTATGCTTGCGCTATCGCAATTGCCTGGAGCGGGTCAGTCACGAGCTGCTCGCCGGCAGTGCCGCTCAGCCACCAGACCAGGTAAAAAGCACGCACATCTTCGACGAGGACGATGTCAAGCTGGCCTTTGCAGTGGGTGGCGCCACTGGCATCTGCATGGTCATTTTCATAATCAGCTTTGCTCTCTGCATAAAAAGCGGCTGCGAACTGAGAAGGAAGCGTCGTCAACCGGCAGACGGCGAGACAAGTGAGTAGCAAAGTTTTTTTAAAACTAAGCTTTGGCATCAGGACATACCTGTTAAATGGAACAGGTGCGTGTTACAGCAAAAACATGTTCATAAGTAGCCAGTTAGTAAAGCTTTCAGCCACCTGATAAATAAGAATCCGTCTCGAGCCCCAGACAGGTCCATTTAGGTAATATGGAATTAACTGAACAATATAGCTCTCGGTGCTTATTTTTTCTAATACTTGATCAAATAATCTGTGTGTGTACATCCTGTACTCATAACAAATAGGTAAATATAATATGTAACACCTTTTTTATGCATATTCCTTTGGGATATATGTATACATAGACTTTCTAACCAGAAATTATGAGAGCATGATATTCAATATTAGTCTAAAATTAAAAAGAAACCCTAGTTACATAGTAAAGACTTTCTATTTAAACTTCTTTCTTTCGTCTATTCATATTTCCATCTAAAGAAAGATCCTGCGATAATCATGATCGATCAATATAAAAGTATAATTTGTCTTCGGTGAATAGAATCTTTAAGATAGAAAAATAACATTTTGAATAACAACTCAATTTATCTCGTATACTTGAGATTTTTAATGTTTTGCCGTGCCGTATTGTAATCATTTCCCTGTTCTTTTATAGCCACGTTGGACTCCTCACAACAGCAGCTGCCCACGATTCATACTTGGACGCCTTCGACAGTTCGCAATCCCCGTCGTTCTAATCCGCAGCGTTCACGTAACGCTCCCTCACGCGCCCTGGTACGGCAGCCATATGGACCCGATGATAACTTTGTCTCACGCCTTTTTGGCCGCCCGGCGAGGCGTCAGTACTATCGCACCATAAACCAGAATACGGCGACGCTAATTAGACGCCTGAGTCGTAGTAATCTTTTCAGCACTCGCGATCGGGAGCCGAGTAGTCCGGAAACTCCGCCCGCAGCAACTGCAAGATTTTACACGGACTTTGTGGAAGCTGGAGCAGCTCGACCGGAGACGCCACCACCCAATTACGGCGATGTGGTGGTCATCGATAATTGTGATAACAAATAGATATCGAGCCAAATCGTGCTCCCTTAAATACCCAAGCAGTAGGCATTATCTAATAAATCTTTAAGAAAGACTTAAGGCAACATCTTTATAGTTTACAAAAGCATTTTTTTGTTTCATACCAAAATATCAATTGGGGATTCCTTTTTTGCTTCTCTCTTTTTTTTTGTAGCATTACTTTTACACGACTGCAACAAATCGCAATAAAAACTTTTGACAAAACTATCAAAGTTGGCATACAACGGGAACAGGAAGAGACTGTGAAATTGCCACAGCCAAATCTTCTCCACCACCCATCCAGCCTTAAAAAATTTTTCAAGAAAGAAAACTTTACACACTCAAATAAATGCAAGCGTGAAGCGTGTGCGAGAGAGGACAGGAAATGAAACGAGGGGTCGCCGGGCTACCGGATGTAGCAAGACAAATCGAAAACGCCACAAAAGAAAATAAAACCCCAAAAAAAGAAGCCCCAGCGTAAACTGGGCAAAACCAAACAATTTGCGCTGCAAAGCAGCAAAAGTGTCTCAAAAGAATCAACCACTAAAACTAACCCAGCCAAACCATAAAACACGTAAGAGTCCTCTAGTCGAGAGCACCCAACTAGACGACACCCTGTATACATCGCAGAGGCTAACCATGAACTCCCTTTTAAACAGACACACACACACAATTACGCTGCATAAGAACGCGTATTCTTGCTTTAACCTCACCTTAAAAATTGTTCAGGCCATGAACATTTCAATTTTCAATATCGAGGCATTTTTTTTGTTATTCCATTTAAGGAATATTAACTAAAGTGAACTATTCTCTATATCTTTATACACAGATAGAAAAGAATATATATACTTTTTGGATTCGGAGAAGCTTCCTTTTGCCTATTACAAATATTTTTAAAAGACGACTATACCCCATTTGCCCATTTCATCGGGCACAAGGAATGTAGAAGATACAAAATTTTCTAGCAAAAAAAAGTATATCGAATACTTATGTATTTTTAAGCAAACTGAAAGATTCAGTATTGAAACATTTTTGAAGTGACTTAAAAAGGGACTTTGATAAAAAGAAATTTTTTCAATAAATCGTAAGTACAATATTTTTATACGCAAAGTTTACAGGTTACAAAACTACAAATGTACAACAAATTGTTTGCTAAAATCAAAATATTGGGATTTAGAGATGGGCTCAGACTTTAAGATTGAGTTTTGTTTGGGCTCAAACACTAACTCACAAAAAGCTTACTGAAATATTGGGTCATAGCTGAATTTGGCAGTTAATATATAAAAGAAACTCCTCAGAGTTTCTTGTCGGACTTTCAAAAAACTGTCCATCCTGGTCCAGACATTGGTTGGTGCATAACTTGCGCTTGCTCCTTATACTTGAAAGATCGACAAAAAGCTCATATATAACCAAAAACTACCCAAAGGAATACAAAGCTAATATACAATCTCAATCACCTATATGTTTGGGAACAACGCGGAATCTGGCTATCTAGATCAATCTAAAATTATCTTAATGCGCACAGAATTCAGTTCTATTGCAACGAAAAAAGTTTTTGTTGCCGAATTTGTAGCAACCTTGCTTCATGTGGCAGCTCAGCCCCCTCTTTTTCGCTCTCATTCACAGTGTTGCTGTTGAATGTTTGTCTGGATGTCGCTGTTTGTGGCAGCTTTCCCAGCACTGCATAGCACTGCACAAAAGTTAACGTATCCTGGGACCCAAAGTTGCGTTGTCAACAAGCGAATGCAAAAAGTGAACGCAACCGGGCATAAAAACGGCCACCAGCGGGAAGAGCGAATGTTGCAAAGCGTGAAAAAATATCTAAATCCAACATTAATGAAAAACTTTTTGCATAATCCATGTCGCTGACGATGAGAGCAGCGGATGCCGTTGATGGTGACGCCGGAGCTCGAGGGTGGCGGCGGTTAGGGCTGGAGTTGGGATTGAGGTTGGGGGGACCAAAGCCACCAAAAAATCTAGAGAATCCAGCCAATGCCATCGACTATAGACACTGGCAAAACTCAGCCAAGTAAAATACTTACCGCCAAAGAACCAAAACCTCAAAAAAAAAGTCTGCAAAAGAGATTCAAATTCAATGGGTAAGCTATTCAAATGGCAGGGCAGGAACAGTTTGGAATGCGGCTGTGAGTTTTGAGGATTGAAGGCCAAGCGGCTTAAAAGACTTTGAAGGTTATGTCAGAAGCAACTGATAGCTTGGACTGCGCCATGGAAAAGCCATTGGCTATAAAATATGCCCAAGCCAGATTTTAGGTAGTACTAGGCCGACCGAGCATAATTCGATATCAAGCCCTATTAGAAACAAATCTATGTAGATTAAATTGTTTGCTCTTATGACAAACTTATCGTAAAAGCTAAAAAACTGTAATATCTAACGTAGTTACCTTATGTTATGTTAAGCAACATGATGCCAAATTGTCTAAACACGATTCCAGCGCCTAATAAAACAAATAATAAAAAAAACTTGCTTGTAAGTTTTATTCTCAGACCAGTGGGGCGAGCCTAGAATGTCAATAAAGTCGAAGTCTGCATAAAAACATATTTCCCAAAATTGTGACAAGACATCTTTTAACAAAAAATAAGAGGCTACTTAAGGTATCATTAACTATAATTTAAACCTTCCGGCAATTTAATGAGGCTAGGGCACAAATCACTATCTTGAAGGCTTAAAGCTAAAATACAAATTTACAATTCTTGTTTCAGCTTAAAGACATCAAGCTTGAAACACTCAATAGTCTAGGCTAAACGATTTGAATTTAGCAAATCTTTTAATACAGACTAAAATTAACTTTAACTGCCACATTGAGCCATAAGCACATCGAGTGGCTGCTCGGACAGCCCCCACAACTAACGTTCATTTCTCATTCATATATTCAAAGAGCAGTCTTGCAAATCGGGAAATAACTTCAAAGCATTTAACAGTTGTTCACTGACCAGCATTGACCCACGCAGTGCGCCCCATCGACCCGCCCGCCGTTTCCCCTGCGATGTAATCTACACAATGCCACAGCACAGTTTTAATTGCTGTGACACGGCAGATACGGCTGACTGGAGCTGGAAATTGGTCAGACTAGGCAGGTGGTGGGTTGGGAGTTGTCAGAGTTCCTGCTGCTTCTGATGTTGCTGTTGCTGTTGTCGTTTTCTAATTTGATAAAGATAAAAATCATTTTATAAATGCCGACGATGGCATTGGCGACGTTGCCATCAAGTGTATGCCCCTGACAGGCGAGTCCTGGGCCAGGATATGCTGGAATACTCAGCTCGGCGCTGCTTCGTTCTTAATTGAATGCTCATTTCAAAGAGGACTCTGCCAGAGTTGCCAACGTCGTCGCTGTCGACTTTAATTGCATTTTTATTTCATTTCCCAGCAATTACCGCTGGTTCGTGTTCAAATTTATAAGCTCAAATTTATAAGCTTGCACCTGTCGCCGGAGTCGCCGTCGCAAGAGTCGCACCTGTGGCAACATCCAAAGCTGTAAAGGTCAATCGTTGTGTATCCACTGGCTAGCTTTACCATATGTGTGTGTGTGTGCAACTAGTTGAGCATTGCGGTGTCCTGCTGCCGTAATTAAAGGTTGCCCTGGGCCAGGGCAGGACTTGGGCGCGTGTTCCTGCTGCAGCTGCTTGTTGTTGCTACATTTTAGCAATATTTATAGTTGTTGCTGCGCTTTGGCATTGGTCTTAGTGGAAGCCCAAGTTGTCGTTGCCAGTTGTTAGCAAAGCAATTAGCATGAGTTTGTTATTGCAACACGGCAGCGGCAACAGCCAACTGCCCAAGTCGGGAGCAGCTAGGACATGCTGAAAGTTTTGGGTTTTACAGTAAGCAACCCCCCGGTATCCCATACTCCAATTCGTAGCAAAAATTAAATTTATTTACTCTGCTGCTTGGGCAAAAGTGTTGGCATATGGCCATGTGGCATTTAACTCTTAACAACAAATCAAATGTAAGTGAAACCTGCAACCAAGGGGCACAAGCGTGTGGCAAGCACCTGAAAACGATTCGACAAAGAGCCGAGGAAAGGAACTAAGCCCTAGGGGAATCAAATTTAAATTGTACACTAAATACACTTTAAGTTTGTTAATGTTAACTTTTCGTTCGTGTCAAATTTTGTTAAAGTCAATTTATAGCACGTGCTATTTAAGCCCTCTTCTCTTTCTCTCTCTCTCTCTCTCTCTGCGTCTATCTGATTAAAATGTAACCAAATAGATTTTTATTTACAGAGATTATCATTCTGTTCGGTATTTTTGTCAACCCGCACTACAGCTTCAATAATATATTGTGAATATGCCAATAGTAAAAACCATTTAAAGAAGAAATTATCTCCGACCAAATAAGCTTATATCAAGCCAATGAGCTCGAGACACCAAATTTGGTGTGTTTAGTAGATTGGGAATATTACAATTTTGGATATTACTCTTATAAAATTTTAAATAAATATCCACACATTTAATGCAATTTATGAAGATCTTACAATAAGCGAGAAAGAATTTAACATTAAATTTAACAGTTTAGCTGAAATTTCCGCAGGCAGAAGAAGCAGCGCTGCCGCTGTATGCATTGTTGTTGTACATAAGTTTGTGTATTACGCATAAATGCAGCTACAAGTGCCTGCATAAGGACTCTGGAATTCATGTTGCTCTAAAGGGTACATTTCTCACTAAGGGTACTATTACTAAAACGAGACCTTTAAAAGGTTCAACAGGTTTGGAGAAAGGGCATGTACACAATATTTTCCCTTTCTTCAGGATACTCAATTCTGTGCTCATTCATAGCCCAATTTTATTTGTATAAAACGCCAGAATTATGTAAATATCTTAAATACCTTAAAGCTTTTTATTGACTAGAATCTTCTTCAATGGTATACAAAACCTTTAAACCAGATCATATACAAATTAAAAAAGTCTTTCTGTCTTCCGACTCGAGCACAATATTAAGTAGCTATCATGAGAATGCTTTTATTGAGGTGGGTATTAAAAAACTGTTCTTACAAGAGAGGATAAAAGGTCATATATGCGAAATTTGAGCTGAAAGTGAAAGGTTGAAGTATTTTTACCTTCACCTCGAATAAACTCAGCACCGAAACGAAACATGTTTTCAAAAAATATGTCAAGCCCCTTAACGTAGCCGTGACCGTGTAAAAAGATCTGTCACACTAAAATGAGCGCAAAATAGCATGTGAATCTAAAACTTATTAGATGCAAATGTTCGCTATGAGGACTACGATTGGATATTTGTTTCTGGGTTCCCTCAGCTGGGCCGTTTTTGCGGTGCCGATTATTCCGGACAATAACTTTTGGCTTTATCAAGGTGACATGGCTGTGGGCTACAAACGAAATGGATTACTATCGCCAGATGAGCACTGGCCTAATGGCGAAGTCTACTATACGATCGATGAGAAGTTCAGTAAGTTTTGAACATATGGAATAAATATCTAAAATAACAACGATCTTATAGAACCTGAACATGTTGCCCACATAAAACTGGCCATGCAAATTATTCAAAGCGTGTCCTGCATACAATTTCTGCCTGCAGTTGAAGATACCAAAAATTTCGTAGAGATTAAAGTTTCCCTATCCGGCTGTTGGTCTAATGTTGGTTTCCTCGGTGGCAAGCAGACGTTGTCGTTGCCAGACCAAGGCGTGGATGAGGGTTGTTTTAGACTGGGCACCATACAGCACGAACTACTCCATACTCTGGGATTTCTTCACCAACAAAGCTCGCCGGATCGCGATGATTACGTGCAAATCGCTTGGGAAAACATCCAACCGGATAATATATCAAATTTTCAAAAGTATAATTCGTCCAGGGTGGGTAACTTTGGTGCTACGTATGACTATGGCAGCATTATGCACTACTCCGTATCTGCCTTCAAAAAGTCTGCCGGCTTGGACACGATTAAGCCTCTACAATCATTGAATGGTAGACGAATGGGACAAAGAAATCGTATGAGCGACGCCGACATAACCCGCCTCAATAATATGTACAAGTGCAATAATCAAACAGAAATGCCCAATGTAACTGCAAAGGCTATTGAAGAAAAAACTGATCCACCTATGGAAACAACACAATCTTAAAAATCAATAAATACGTGAATATAAAATCCTAGGTGGAAATTGGGGTCAAAGATAGGTTCGAACTCAGATTCAAATCTACGGATCTTTCACAAAATATCAAAATATCCTCGACCCCTAAATTTGGTATATAAATCTGGCAACAATATTTTTGTTCAGGATTCATATGAATATGGTTCGCTCAAATATCCCAAATAGACATACGTGAAATTTCCCAAGCCATAGAGTTCTGAGATCACCGCGTTCATACTGGGAACTAAATCTGAGAACAGATTAAAAATTTAATAAAAAAAATCAATTTAAAATATTACAAACTATAACCAAATACACGTGTTGTTTTAAAAGCTGAATTAATAAGTATAAACAAGCTTGTTTACTGAATAAATTGAAATCGGTATATTTTTTCTGCGACCCACACGTTTGGGTGTGCCCATGTGTGTTCATTTTACCATGCCAGGTAGTTATCATGTTTGAAGACCGCATGAAGTGGAAAATGAAATTTAAATCTGAGCCGCAGGTCGACATTATAATTTTTATACCCTGAACCCATTAAAAATGGGTATAAGAGTATATTGTATTTGTGCAAAATCCAAATGTATGTAACAGGCCGAAGGAAGCATCTCCGACCTTATAAAGTATATATATTCTTGATCAGCATCAACAGCCGAGTCGATCTAGCCATGTCCGTCTGTCCGTCCGTCCGTTGTCCATATGTATGAACGCAAGGATCTCAGAACATATAAGAGCTAGAGACTTGAAATGTTAGATGTAGGTGCTCCTAGTGCCTGCGCAGATCGAGTTTGCTTCCGATAATCGATAAATTGTCGTTTCTTCATATCTGTTAGGATTTGCAAAAGTTATGATGACATGTTTGAAGTTAAGCCAAACAAAATAATAATAAAGTTTGCAATTCAAAAAATGAAAATTATTTTCTTATTATCCCGATCCACCGAGAAGATTAGGTTGCAGCCTTTCCGTTCTTACCTGCGCCAAAGTTTGTGTGGACAATAAAAGGCTTACAAAAAGCAAACAAAAGTCTTTTTGGCAATAAGCCTTTTGGTTGTCACTGGAGTCCCAAAAAACTATCAAATACTTTGCAGCTATTGTATATTAATTGAGGACAAGTAATCCATATATGCATAGGGCATTTGCTATAAGAAACCTTTTTGAAAAGTATGTATTCTAATGCTCAGCAGTCCTTACTTTTGAGAAAACAGACTGAACCCTGTCCTGAAGCTTACAAGTTACCCTTAAGATGACCCATTTAAATCATAACATCAATAAAAATAAGAACGTTGTTTAACACGCTGAAAATATATATGATATAAAGAAGTATCGGATTTTGTCTTTAACACACAGATAAACTGCAACTAAAAGAAGGTTTTCTGATCTACCCCATGCTCAGTTGTACCACATCTGATTAAGGTTAATTTAACCTACTTAATTGCCTGTTGCTCGGCTCGATATATCCCCGGTGACAGTTAATTTTTAATTTAATGCACATAAACTGGGGAGCTCGTTCAGTTGTTCAGTTGCTTTGCCCAGCACTCTTAATGACATTTTGGGCCCATTTCAATTTACATGCGAGCACAAAAGGGCATACGGTTACACATACAACAAGAAGTCGACACAGATACTCACACACACACGCACACTCACACATGTCGGGGGTCAAATTGCCGTTGGCAGCATTTTACACATGGTTCCTGACAGGTGCGAGGGATGCGTTTAAGGAAGGGCGCAAGGGCACGCCCGCTGCTCCTCACCCAGTCAAAAGCGCCCCAGGGACACCTTTTCTCCTGTTTTTTTTTTTTTGCGACTCGTCCAAAACATTTGCCTTCAATTTTGCTGTCCGTTTTTTATACTCTCTGCCACCCCAACTTGTTTGGCAGATGTGCTGCAGCTTGTTGTTGTTCTCTGCCGCATCGTTGTTTATCGGTAAAGCTGCGAGCTCACTTTTCAGTTGGCAGGACGCCTCCCTTTTGGCCACTTTAAACAGCATTTTAATGGCTTGTTTTGTGGCTCGAGCTGCTGACTGATTGACTGGGCTGTTGCTCACTTGATGAGTTTGCGTTGGTTAACATGATATTTTAGTTCTGGCCAACTTCTAATTAACACATACAAACTTGGCCTGGCAAGGCTTTCCGTTTTGGAGTGGCGGCTCATTAGCTGCCATTTGAATTTCCATTTCGTTTGCTCAATTTCATAAGCAATTGTGCGCCTAAACGTATGCACCACAAGCCAGGCTAATATATGCCACACACACAGCACACAGCACACGCACACACATACGCCCACACGCCCGTTCGCATTTATGAATTTCAAATGGGCGCAAACGAAGTTGCAGCTGCTGCGCGCAAAAGTATGCAACACAAAAGCAAGCAAAGTTGCCTAGCTTTTGCCCGGTTGTTCTCCTTTTCCTCTGGTGCTCCTCTCGCTTGATTTGCGCAACGTTTGTGCAAAACTTTATGCAACCGCAACGGCTTTTTTTATACGCCAGGCCAAGAAAAAGCTAAATCCAAAACCTTTTTGCCACATCGAAATACGTAAGCCCTTTTGCAGCTGTACGGAATAATTTTTTATACATAAATACGAGAAACCAGTTGAGCACCGCATCTGGATATTAAGGATTTTATCCAAAATAAAAAAATAACAAGTGGGAATCATAATTTTAAATAGGTAGTTGTAGTTCAGAACTCAAGAGTAACTCATTTATATATAAAATTAAAGAAATAAAATGGAAATATTAACTTACGAAACTATGTTTAAATGTTTTGTATTGAAATATGTCTGTGATATATAACACTAGAAAAGACCCTGTAGCTGCTACCAAAAGATGGGAAAGTTTTATTTAAATGTTTTAGTCTAAATTTTATTTCCTGTCACGTTCTCTGACAAGCAATGCCACAAAGTTAAAATACCCGTTCACTTGCAAAGCAGCATGCATAAAAAATGAATCAGTGTTAGGTTTGAAGCAGAATTTGCTTGATTTTCAATTAGGGCCACGTTTTGTTGATCTTCATGAGGCGAGAAGCATGTGAGAAGTTTCAAGAACTTCGTGTGTTGTTGGTGATTGCATCATAAATCCATTTGGCAGCCTCCAATCTCGCAGTGGGCACTCAAGCGATGCAGTCAGACCAAATGGTCAATTGGCTGATTAGTCTTTAATTGGGCGGCCTTTTGTTAATTTAGACCGGCGACTGGCGACTGGTGACCGGCAACATTTCGACCTTTGCCCTAAAAGCGAATGCGCACAAATTTGAGCCCTGGGACGAAAGTAATTACACGGCTTGGTTGCAGCGCTCTGCCAGTGTCCATTCAATTTACGCCCCTTCTTAGGGGAATGGGTGTTGACGATTTGTGCTAATTTCCGGTGCTCATATTTGGCAGACGGTCACGCCCATTTACACAGCAGCAGCTGCGGCTGGAATAGGAGCAGCAGCAGGAGCAACAAACAGTTCCAATTGCACCACATCCTGTCTGGGAATGAACGCAATTCAATTCAGCAATTGCATTCTTGACGGCACACCAACAATAACAACTAGGAGTGCTGAAATCGGGAATGTCCCACTTGCTGATACCCTTTACTCAGCTTAATAAGTATATACATTCCCTCCCCCCCGAGACCAAATTCCGAGATCAGCTCAGAGTGTAGTTTTGATGAGGAAGAAGTTCATTGATATGTCGGAAATTATTCTGCCTACTTGCCCAGCCATTATACACATTTTTATCTATTTGCAATAGGCACTGGGCATAAAAAAACTGCAAAGAGCGAGAAGTGAAACAGCAACTGAAACAAAAGCAGCCACAGACTTGTAAACACACTAAATCTATTATACTGTCAAATTGACAAAACTCGATTTTTTATTTCCCCTCGCCCATCATCATATAGCTTCAATTAGGGGTACCCACTTTTTTAGTTTTAGCTATGCTGCTTTTTAAAGTATCTTATCAATATGAAACTAGTTTACCATATATATAGAAAGAATCGATTGAAAAAAATGTGTTTTTGAAGAGAAAAGGACCTTTCTTATTTTCAATAAATTCTTGCCAAGCTCAGCAGTTAGTTTCCTCACATATCTGAAACATTAATTTGATATTGAACGAGTTGTCTAACAAAACCGGCATGTCATAAGTGGGACATGATGTTCGTATTGACAACGGAGCCAATCGTATCAGTTTTTATTTAGATAATATTTCAATAGAAATAGTTGGATACTAACCAAGTTTCTCTATTTCCAACAATATGTCCAAAGATATATTGTTGACTTAACTCATACATAGTAGGTCATAGGCTTAGCATATCTACAAAGTCTGAGCTCATACACAGATTAGTTAACGAGTTTTTTAATCTATTGCTTCCGAAATTCGCGTTCTGTTAGACTTTGGTAATCATTTTAGAACGTTAAAAAAATATTTGTTTTTACGGACATTAAAATGGCGAGACGGACGTCTAGAGTTTCCAAGAAGATTTTCATTTCATCGGGTCTAAGCCCATGCATCCTTGTCGAAATTTATAGTTAACTTTTGCTATCTCAAAATTACCCGTACGCATAACTAAGCTTTCAATGCTCAGCAATCGTGAATATCCCTAATGGCTGCAGCGCGGCCGGCCGCAACGCACTGAGCTACCATGTCTATCCTGGCAAACAAAAACCCCCAGCCCCCTCAAGCGTAAGTGCTTGCAGCAATCAGTTATGACCCAGCAACAGCAACAGCAACAGCAGCAGCAACAACAAAGTCAGTGCAACAAGGTTTCCCCTTTTGGCCAGCCAGTTCCTGTGGCGATTGTCAACAGCGCAGTTTTTGCGCTGTCTGGTCTAAGGGGATGGGTCGCTCGCTCGCTGCTCGTTGGCTCTATAAATCTGCACAAATTGGCAACACTCTGTGGGCTGCATTAAAAAATATTTTATAAAAGAGCTAAAGTAAATAAATATACAACGACCGAAGCAACCAGCGCAGCATATGTTACCAGTCAGCCACACAGTGCGCTCCCTCTCTCTCTCTCTGTCTGTCTCTCTTTTTCTGAATTTTTCAACAGCTGCTTGTTTATTTATGCTTGTAACGTTTATAAATCGCTTGGCCGAAAGTACGAAAAAAAGAAAGAAAAAAGAAAAGCGAATGAAAAGCACAAAGAGCAGCCCGAGACTGGCCCAAAGGTGGTGCGCAACGTGGCGTATGCTTGTTGTCCTCAATTGAGTTATCAGGACTAGTAGCTGCTGTTCCTCTCTCTGTCTCTGTCTCAACCTCCAACCTCAGCCTCTCTCACTCTCTCTCTCTCTCTCTTTCATACACACAATTACACACACCGCACGCATAACTTCATAAATCAGCCAACTAACCACATCGAATACTGCCCGTTGCCTGCTGATGACCTTATTACGCTTAACTTGTCGTCTTCATCGCCGTGAGGTGTCCGTGGTTTTAATATTTAAACAGCGACCAGCTGCAGCTCCAACTTGTCATGGCATTGGCCACTGATTTGCTGGAGCTACCTCCTTTTACCGCCTTCCACCCGCCATCCGCCCGCTCAATTGAATGCTGAGCAAATATTTGCGCGCCCACTCGGCGATATTTCATTTGAGTCGCATAAACTCATAAATCTCCGCTTGGCCAGCCAGACGAAAGTTATTTGGCCTGGACTCTACCTGGGCGGATGCGCGACCGCAGTAAGAAATCGTTAGACTGACAAACAGACATCAACATAGCCCCAACTGGCGCCAAAATCAATATTTTCATCCGAATGAAAAATGACCTGCAGTGTGTCCAAGCAGTTGTCCAAAATGGACAGCTACAAAACCACTTGGTTAGCCGTAAGCCGAATGAATGAATCGACTCCAGTTCACAGGAATCGACGCCAGCTTTAGTGATTAGCGTACATAACTAAGCCAACGACTGCTATAGGGTATATCAAGGCAAGCTTGTGAATTTGCAAGCATTGCATAATTGATTAAACATTGAAAACGAATGACTTAATCAAGTGCGTGCCACGTGGCGTATACGCAATGCGAGCAAACATTTACGAGTCCACACAGACAAGCGCAACGACGAGGCCAATGAAGCACACAGCGATCCGGATGAACTAGATGATGATGACAATGATGATAAACAACAATAACAATAGCAGCAGCGGCAAATAAAGCTAAAAGAAAAACAAAGACACCAATCAGCAGCAAAAATAGAACTGGTAACAAACAAGCAAAAACGAAAAACAGTAGAATCTTTATAGATGTTGCAGATATGCCATGACCTAATCTAGGAAAGTCGTCTTACTTTGCCACACAGCTGGTAGCAATTCTCAACAAGCTGAAGCTTCGAAAAAGAAACTCTTTTTTCTTTTATTTTTACATGTTGGCCTATTACTGCAGCACTTCCGGATATATTCAGGGTGGGACGAGCTTTATACTCCTAGTCGGAAAAAATAAAAAGAGATGTTCAATCATTGCAAAACAGGTCTTTATGCAGTGCTTAGATCTGCATATGGCTATCCTATGTTAATCTAATATAATCCTAGGGACTCTCATCGATTTGAATAAGATAACTTTAGAGAATGGGTGCGGCTCCAGATGAAGAAAAAAACGTTGAGAGAATTTGTTTTCTTATTATCCTGTACGATTAATTTTATACTTCTTGATATTTCACTCGCGTCTGAATTTCCTAACAAGTGTATCAGAGCTTCGAATTATCGGATATGTGATTTTTCCATTGTTGTTGTTTCTGCTGCCTACATCATCTTCAGCTTCTTCTTCGTATTGTTGTTGTTACAGCTGCTGTTGTTGTTGTGGAAGGCACTCTGCTACGTGACACTGACATGGATTTTCAAGTTGTTTGTCGTATGTGTCATTGCCTGCGGATGTCCTCTCAATGTAGCGACTGCCTTGTGCGCCGCTGCTTAGGCTCATCCGCAGCCAGGCCCAAACCCCCATTGGTTCGTGCCGTGCCCCAAAACCTTCTTGCACTTTGTCAATTCGTAAATCTTTTTGTGCGTCACACTTTTGGCCAAGTGCCGCCAACGCCATCATCAAAGGCAACAACTTTAGAAAACTAACGCAACGAATGTTGAGACACCAGCTGTAGGCAGGGTCCTCTAACCTCTAACCATCCAGCCTTTCGACAATTGTGCGAGTTAACTTTGATGAATTCAATTATTTGAGTACGACAAGTTCGCCATCTCTGTTCGCCAGCCTATCGCCCTCTCGCTCGGCGTGTGCGAGCGCGGGCACGTGTTTGTCTTTGCTGCCGTTCAATGAGTTTATTGTCGTTGTGCTTAGCTGGAATTGAAATTCCCCCATGGGCTGTTGGTCCTGCCGCTGCGCGTCCTTGTGCCTCAATCTGTAAAGTGGATTTATTTTGCCAAAATCGAAAGTTGGCTTCTTCTTCGTGCTACACAACCGGCCGCCCCCGCTCACTACGCCTAAACATTTTGTTGTAGTAAAGTTGTTGTGTGCGTGTGTGTATGAAGCATTAAAGGATTTATCAATTTACGCAATGGAAACTTAGGTAGGTATCAATTTTGTTGATGCTTGTTTGATTTGTGCCCTATCGTAGTTGTTCTCAGCAAGCGTATCCTAAGCCAACTATATTTTATCAATATCATTTTCCAATGAAAGAACATGGGAGTAGATGCTTCCTTCTGCGAAACACCATTATACCCATTTTCAATGAGCTTAGGGTATATGCATATAACTTTTATTGGCTATAAGGTTTCATTTCTTCAGGTTTTGTTTTTTTTTTTCCTTTGTGGCGGCTGCAATTAAAATTTGTTTGATTTGATTATTTGCCTGCCAGCACTTTGATATATTTGTTAAATAATGTGCACTTTCATTTATTGTGCTGTGTGTCATTTTCTACAAAATAAATTGTTTTCTGTTTTCAACATTAATTTAATTGTTGTTATTGTTGGTGTTATTGCATCCACACTGACCGATCGTTGCTGCCAGCTTTTATGATTATTGCAATTGTGATTGTTGTGCTCCTGTTGTTGATGCTGTTGGTTTCATTTGTAATTTCTCGTTTGAGGCAATATATGAAATCGTTTAATTACATTTGAAGCGGTTTATGCATTTCTGTGGTCATTTGCATTGCATTCCGATGATGATTTCGATGCCGATGCCGAAATGCAGCTGATGTCACGAGCATTTCTATACCCTGAACCCACAAAGGATATATTCGTTTTGTGCAAATTCTTGATCAGCATCAAAGAATAACGCTCGTATAAACCGTTTTTTCACAAAGTTAATGTCTGTCCTATTTATCTACAGCTCACAAATATGTAAACAGCCGCTTGACGTTCAGGGTATCTTCTAGTCGGGCAGACCAGACTATTTTTTGGGTGTTTTCAATAGCTGCAGCAATTTCTTTAAAGTGCCCGCCATAGAAGCGTAAACCGAACCGCAACTAAAGCCGCATAAATCAGTTTGCCATAATCGTTATCGTTGGCCAACTCGCATTTCCCGTTTAACAATTTTTATGCATTTTACTGTTCATAATAAAGCACTAAATGTACTAGAATTTCGGCCAAAATGGTTTATTGCTTTCTGCCTGTCGGTATTTGTTGCCGTGACGAACTACCCAACTCTTTACTGATGACAACCACCGAATCACACCTAATTTTTCTTCTATTTCAGCTGTTCGTTTCCCTTTAGTATTTAAAGTGGGATTCGATATAAAGTTACCATGAAGGACATAAATATTAATAGACTAACACGAAACGATTATACAACTAAGCGTACTCTAGTCGAAATTGTCCGACTGGCAAATGTACACCTTGTATTTTTCTCCGAAACGCCTTTAAAAATATTTTCTTTCAATAACAGCTAAAATTATATTCGAAGATATTTTTCGATTTTCCAAGCCCCCATTCTTCATTCTAAATTTGATTATTTAGATTCAGATTTTCCTAGTTGTGGATAGGGTAAAGGAAAAACTGAGATAATCGAATTCAAGATCAATGAGTACGTTGTCACGTTCTAGATCAAAAGCCTTAAATTTGTACAGACAGATATGCAAATAAGAAAAACTGAACTTAAAGTTGTGAATGAAGGCATAACAATAACTCCCTGAAGCTCTTAGTTGGCCAATTAAATTCAAATTTATAATTTATAAGCTGCTAATTTAACGGCTGGGCGCACTGAGCGGCAATAATAACAACAACAACAACAGCAATTGATATGCTGAATTAATGACAAGTAACAGGATAATGATTTCAGCACGAACTCCTGCAAACAACAGTCAGGCAGAAGGACATTTCTTGAAGCAGCTCTGGTCGGACGCAGGCCCGATCCTTGTCAGTGCCTCGGCCAGGACCCAGGCACATTTATAGATTATTTGCTTAGAACATTTGTTTGCTGGGCGCTGATGTCCTGAGCACGAAATGTAAATATGCATGTGCCCTGCTGCCATGCCCCCTTGTGTCAAAAATGTGTACAGCAAATGTGTCCGTCGGTTTGACTTTATAAATAAGTGAAATTATTGGGAAACCCTATTTGATTAGGTACAATTTATAATTGTAGCTCATACTTGCAGTAGATCACGTGCGTCTGGCTCTCGGGCTGTTGCCAGGACATGATTTTCATATCACATTTGAATTTTGATTTTGATTTGTGTTTGCCATGCGTAATTGCGCATCGGAAGTGCCGGCTGCCCCATTAATGATGCTGGCTATGCATTTGAATTTTCACATTTCGCAGCACTTTGGATGGTTATTGTTTGATTTTCGCCAGCAAGAACATGTAAAGCGCCATCTGTCGCACAGTAGCAGCAACGCAGATTTAAACTTAAGTTTGCACTTTAAAGCTTATCGCAGCTTTTAACTGTACAAGCTTTTGTGCTACCCCCACAGAGACAATGTCCTTGCCGGGTGGCTGGTAAAAGCTCTGACACCCACATGCGCGTATACGTCTAGCTATTTCCATTGTCATTGAGAAATATTCTTGGCAGTACGCATGCACCGAAACTTTTCACTTTATGGGGACCTTTAGTGCCGAAACATGTGGCTGCGCATCAGATGTTTTCAATGAATGAGAGAAAGAGAGAGAGAGAGAGAGAAGGAATAAGCTTTTGCGGTAGTATGCGTATAACTCACACAGTAAGCCGTTACTGAAATCTGTTATATGTTAAATTTATCTGTTACTATAGTGAAAACATATTCTGAGATATCATTCTCTATTCAAACTATTACTGGAATTATTGATATGGCAGATTTCAGTTTGTATTAATCATAAATTTTAGGTTAATTTTTAGAACTAAGGTTAAATATCAGAAATAAATATTTGAATGATGTTAGTCTTAAGAGAAACATAAAATTATGATGAAAAAAAAAAAAGGCATTAGGGATTTCGATCTGTCATCTTATGCTAAGTCTCAAATCAACACAGTTAACGATTTGGCGAACATGGCTCGCCTAATTTATGTTAAAGTCTACACTCTCTTCAAAAGCTCCGCTCTGGTCTACACGGCCAAGCACCGCCCACCCGCTGGCCACCAACGCAAAATCGATGCCAGACCCGTTTCGCTCTTTTCGCTGGCAACTGAAAATTGTCTGAGGGCTTTTTCCACGCTGCTCCTTGACTGTGTGGCCCAAAACGCGAATGAACATCGACCGTGGAAGTTGACTGCAAGTGAAAAGCGCTGCACTGAAGGTGAATGAATAGAAAAAAATTCAACAAAAGTAAAATGTTTGCAGATCCAAGCGACAAATAGTAATAGCAACAAAATTCAAAGGTTTTCTCTTTTGTAAAAGTGTTGAAAAAATAATTCAAATAATTAAAATATTTAAATTTAATGCCAATTGAGCTATTACATAAAGCAAAATCCAAACGAAGGCCCGAAAAGTGTTGTGCGTGTGCTCATGTATGTGTGTATGTGTCTCTCTCACTCTCTTTTTCTCTATGTGTGTGGGTGTGTGTGTGCTTCTGTGTATGTGTGTGTGTGTGCGTGTGATGGCACGCGCTGTGCTAAAAAGCAGAACATTTTTTGTGTATCAGAATTTTTGGAGTTGCCTAAGCAAATTTATTTGCACTTGCTGAAAATTGTTTGCAATAATTATTCGAGTATCGAAAAAATGCAGCCAGAATATTGTGAACGGTGGCCCATATCATGGAAATTGAATTGAAAGTGAAAACGCGTGTGATGTGCCTAGCTTAAATATTGATTTTTCCACATGATTTTACGCATCGTGACCCACTAAGAAAATTGAGCTGCTGATTTTAGAATTTACCAAATTACAAGAAATCGCAAATTAAGACAAAAGTTGAAAATTGTTTTTAATAACTTGACAAAATAAATACCAAAATTGTACAAGCTAAACAGTGTGCGTGTGTATGTTAGTGAGAAGAGAAAAGCTCTAGAAAAAAACGGCTCTAAGAAAATCTCTATCCTGAGTTTGCTTTCAACAACGTCTTCGTGCAGCAGCAGAAGCAGCAAAAGCGAATTTGTCCTTCCCCTCAACCATACAACACACACACACACACACAGAAGCACATTTTCACACGCACACACAACACACACATATAGACATATAACGGGCAGTGAGATTCGCTCTATCAATATTTACGCATACCATTGTATTTTTAATATTACGTATACGCTCTGTTTTCTGTTCGCCCTCTCATTCTTTTTCTCTCTCTCTCTCCCTCTCTCTGTCTCTCTCTCTCTCGCTCTCTCTGCTGCTTGCCTTGCGCTTCCACGTCTGGTATAATATACACAAAAATATATTTAACCACGCGTTGAACAACAAAACATTTCGATTAAATTCGCAATCGTACTGCAAATCATCAATTGTAAATCGCTAATCGATAACAACAGTGTTCAAATTACATGTGAGACTAGCGCTGAGCAGAGGCCTCACTAGCCAAGCAGCACAACACACATTCAGCCCCCTCACATCATTCACATGATTCGTCTGCCTGCAGCCCGAGCCTGAGACCGTCTTGAGCCTTCCGCCCTCCTGCCGGATCAAAGTTCCAACGTTAACGCTTCGTTTACCGTTGCTCAAAGCCCAACAAGGAACAACTAACAAAACAAATACAAAAAACACAGAAAACAACGTTAACTTCTAATAACAATTAACTATTTTGGTCTGCGCCTTTTATATACATTGGCAACATTGTCTAACTAAAAGGTAAGTGAAAATAAAACTCGCGATAATCTATAGCATACTTATTGGGACATTCATTTAGGAACAGACTAAGGTATATACTCATATAAGAGCTAGGTATAAATAATAGGAATACACAATTAAAACCATAAATGATACATTTTCGTGTTGTCCTAAGTATCGGTCTTAAGTTAATACCCATTTAATGATTATTAGTAAGTCAAATATTCTATTAAGGTAACCTATGTAAAAAGTTGTCTGGGATAAGAAAAGTTCTAAATATTTTTATTTTCAAAAGAATTATTTACAATTATATTCATCCCATATTAAATACATTATGTCTATCATACAAATTGAGTTGCTTTTAATCTATGCGTCTAGCTTCGCTCGAGATAATCTACCTGCCTCGGGGACTGTGTCCTTAAACTGTGAATAAGGGCCAGCTGAACCTAATTAAGCAGCTCTTTGTTCGCAGATTGTTTGTTAATTAGCTGAGCCGTGAGCCAAAAAATAAAAGAGAAAATTAAGAAAATCGAGGCAAGAAGCAGAAAAGGTTGAACGCTCTTAGCGTTTATTTTATTAGCACGAATTATGTGTGAGGCTCTTTTGGTAGAACATATAAAAACCACACATAATTGCCAATAATCAAGTCGACGCTGCGTCCGAAGCAAACAGAGAGTGACAGTTATGTATATATATATACACGCACACACTCGCCTGCCTTATAGAGTTTGTGCGTACTTTTGACCCCTTACGCCCATGCCAAATATATTTTTCAAACGAACCCTGATACAATAAACGTGGGAAATGTGTGTCTGCGATTGCAGCGTTTACAGATTGCAGCTAAATAACAGAGTATTGATAGCAATGAAAGCGAAAAGCATAATGATGTGGAAAATTAGTTTTCTTTATCATCATCGCCTCTGGGAGACTGTCGTCTCAGCAATCTTAACTTGGTTAGCCGTTCGTCTGGGTTTCTTTTTCGCGCTACTCTACCCACGGCTTTTAACTTATTTTGCTGCCTTCTCTGGGTTATGTGCGCAGGAAACGCAGTGAGAGAAAGAGAGGGAGAGCGAGAGACCTGGAGAGTGCCAAGGCAAAACACATGTCTCTCTCTTTCTCTCTCTGGCGCGCTCTCTCGCCAAAAGTTTAACCGTTTCCTGCTCAACGGCTATCAGGGAATGAAGAAGCTTAACAATTAATGGCTGAGCTTCACTGAGGGTCGCCTTCCTGTTTTCCTCGCCCACTTGAATAGAAAAAAACACTTAATTCTATTTCTATTACAACATGCCAGCGTCATGTTTGCTGCTGCGTTCGCAGGTGGAATATTCGGCTGTGCCGTGCGTCTGGGCCAGAGCTTAATTTGTTTTGACAGCCTGATTGTCAGTTCTTGACGTTGACCTGCAATTTGAGTGCCTGTCACTGCTTTGTTCACGTATCTCGTTGCTGCATGTTTTATGAAGTCAATTTATCTTATCGTTAAATGAATTTGCCCCTTATCTAAATGACAACCAGTTGCTGCTATTTTTAGCAGTTTTTGCGCTTCTATTTCTCAGGTGCAATGCAGCTGGGCCAACGAGTACCCCATGAAAGGGGGCACAATGTGTACGAAAAAGGAGTCGGAGGCCTCAGATATGCTTAAATAAAATCCAGAATATTATAATTATAATTAAACAGTTTCAGCTCCAACGAACTTTATCTGTCTAACTTTAAGCAAAATAAACTTATAAGCTTTGACTACAATGAGCAAGCAATTAATGTCTTTTTAATTCCCAATTAGTTTTACCAGGCTCAGTCTACTGGAGTCTGCAATGTTTTTATGCGCTAAGAACGTAAAAAATTCAATTAAAGAAATAGTTGGTCACATAATAAAAACCAATTTATATAAACAAAAGCAACACCTAGAGAATTGTTTATGGCACTCGTTTCGCAGTTAAACTGCGTAGTTTTTCGTTTTTTACTAGATTGTGCCAGACAAATGGGCACCAGGCACATCATAAAAAAACACACACAAGCAAATGTACACCTAGCTGACCCGTGAGTCGAATGTCAGAAAGAGAACGAGAAAGTCAGAAAGAGAAGGGGAGCGGGCACGCAGCCAAAAGCACAAAAGCAGCGCTGGCAAAATGTCAAATATTGTTGTGGTTGCGCGCAAATGTATGCGACAGTAAAATGCATGCGTGTGCGTATGTGAGTGCGTGTATCTGTGTGTGCTGCTACTAAAAAGAAGTATCTCGTAGATGCACTGCCCACTTGAAGCGTACACAACGACTATAAATCGTGGTACTGTCTCTTTTGTTGCTGTTTTATGACAGTATTCTCACATTTTCTCCACATTTTACTTACAATATTTTCCCGGTGGCCGTTTGGCCTGTTTTATGGAAATCGTTATTCAGCTTGTGATTTGCAGTATTAATAAAATATCACGTACCGAATGTGCAAACTCTAAGATGGCTTTCTATTTCCAGGAAGCTTTTTGTAAGGGTCAAAATCGTCTTGCCTAGGAGTTTTTTGTGGCATTAATATTTCATGTGTGCTCAAATGAAAACGAGAAGTGCTTAGAGTGCAAAAAGAGGCAAAGCAGGAGAGAGTTTTACAAAACAGAATTAAATATTATGTTACCTTCGACCTTGCTTATAATATATATCTGAAGATAGAAATCCAAATATCAATGCAGTCAGGCGTGTGTGTTGAAATACGTACTTTTCCATTGATGCGTTTGCTACTTTAGCCATGCTTGATGCTTGATAGATATCATGATCCTTTTATTTAGCTTCATTCAAAAAAGTCTCAAAGCTCTCTGCCTAAATTCATCTTTCAAGCCCAATCTCCAACGCACTTAGCCCAACTGCCGACAACTTGACACCGCTGCTTGCTTGGGAGTCACGCCTTGGCTTGGAAGCACTTGACTGCTGGGCCGAGGCTCAAATTGTCTAAGGACTAAGCATTTAAGTTTATTGATTTTGCGAAAGCTGTCGCCAATATTTGCTCAAGTAACTGCTGCAGGGTCCCAACGGCGCCACACTTGCCGCAGCAGCTTAAGGGCGTGGCCAGTACATGACTCGAATGCTTTCGGAAGCCTGTCAAATGGCTTTAAAATACTGCGTCTTATATGGTAAATACAAGTGTTGCGCCCAGTAGCCGCCCACCAATTAAGTTTCATACAAAATAAGCAGGCATTTGTATTAAAATTGCCCGCTCATTTAAATTTCACGCATATTTATGAACAAAGTCGCTCGAGGCTGTGTGAGTGTGTGGGTGTGCTTATTGCCTTTATGTGTGTGTGTGTGTAAGTGTGAAGGCATAGGTTGAGTGTTCCATTGCCTTTGACGTCATTTGGCTTGCAAGCAACCGCGACAGCAGCTTAGCACAGCTCGTTAAGAAGCAACTGGCGGCCACTGTGAGCCTAAATTACGTATACGACATGCTGGAAATGTCAATTTTCAACTTAGCGAATTTGAAGCAGCTTATCTTAACAATATATTCAAACTATTTTGAATATTGTCTTTTAAATTTATAACGGCGCCTTCTAAGAAGGAGCTGCTTAAAATATTCCAAAAACTAAAATAAATTCTGCTCCATAGCAAAGATTTACCAATACCCAAGTTAAATACTATACCATAAAAGCCTGCCAGCTCTGATGGCATCAAATACAACATTTAATTGGGCAATTATTTTATGATAAGTTTATCTCAAACAATGTCAGTCCAAGTCCTTGCTTCACTCAGCTTACTGTCAATCAAAGAAATATGAAAGCAACTTAAAAGAAAAAGCCAGCGCAAGGCTCCGGACCAAAAGGTCAAAGGCTATGCGAGCACACATAATATACAAAAGCGTTTAAATTAAACGCGAATAAAATTATTTTAGTAAATAAAAGTTATTTTATTAATAATAAATACGAATAACAATAAAAAGCGAATAAGAGGACCCAAGTAAAGTAAATTAGTAAATTAACTTTGAGAGAAGAAAAGTTTCAAGATATACAACTGTTGTCAAGTGTGTGTGTATGTGTGCGTGGAGAAAGCTGATATAGTGCATGTAAGTGTGCGTGCGCGTCGGGAAAGCTGATAGTCTGTACGAGAGTGTGTGTATGAGTGCGTGTCCTTGGCATGCTATACATAAGTACTTTTACTTGCTGCGCCAACTGTCGGCGCCCTCGGCGCATTTCTAATGTTTCCAGGATATGCCGAGCTAAATTGCCAGCGACATTTCTAGGATTTCTTCGCTGAACTTTGTTGAAGCTATTTTTAAAAGATGATTGGCAAAAGAAAAACAAGAAAACAAAAATATTTTTCCTCATTCTTTTAAATAGAGTTAGGACATTGTTTGGAATAAATTTAAGATCTTCAGAAACTGCTTGCTAATAGTTTTACGCTAGGGAAGCTGGAAAAAAACAGACATGGGTGCTATAACATGAAAAAGTAGCTCGAAGTGGAAAAGTAATAGACAAAATATGCGGAATTTGTATAAGTACTGCATCCTCATGGGAATATGATTCTTAGACCCTCCGATACTTTGATTGCAAAGCAGCCTAATTTAGTTGTTGATGCTTTCAAAAGTTGACCAATGTTTGCATTAGTAAGTATATCTTAACTAATGTATTCTCCTCCCAAATCTTCACGACCGTCAGCAACATATCTTTTCTTATATTAAAACTTCGACGGTTTAGTTTGCATGAAAATACTTGTATAATTGGAATCAAAAGAATTTTGTATTCAATAAGAAAGAGACTTAATATACAAAACCAATTTTGGTTAGTTAGTTTTGGTTAAGTTCTGTTAAGCAATTAATCATTATACCCAGGTTTTGTTAATACTTTGACAATTTTAAGATCCAATCAAGTTTCTTGATTTTTGTTGGTTTTTCTAGTAATAACCACAGTGCAATATGCCGCCAAATGCAAAATCGGAAACGGAGCCAGAGCCGGCGCCTGTGTCGAGTGACGAGCCGGCGGCCGATTTGGAGACGGCCAATCAGAAGATAGAAGAAACGACACATCACTCCAAGTTTCGGGAACTGGAGCAGCAGGAACAGCAGGCAGCCGAGAGTCAAAGAATTGCACAAGTGGAAACAACAATAGCACCAAAAACAACAACAGAGGCTGAGGGTGAGTCCCACATTGTGTACCAAGATCAATCTTGGTTTGGAAAAATATATATATATTATTCTATATAGAAGCTGCTACCACCTCCGTGCCGGTCATCAAAAAGATTGAGCATGCTGGCGAAGTGGTCACCGAGGCGATTGCTGAACGCACTGGTTTGCCCACATGGGGCGTGGTGGCGATTATAATACTCGTATTCCTCGTCGTCTTTGGTATTATATTTTTCTGTGTGCGCAGATTCCTCAAGAAGCGAAGAACCAAAGATGGTAAGGGTAAGAAGGGTGTCGATATGAAATCGGTACAATTATTGGGATCGGCATATAAAGAGAAAGTAAGTATCTGCAATGCCATCAAATCTTAGTAGTTATTGGGTTCTGGTATGCTTTAGGTTCAGCCTGATATGGAGGAACTCACCGAAAATGCCGAAGAAGGCGACGAAGAGGACAAGCAGAGCGAACAGAAGCTGGGGCGACTTAACTTCAAGGTAAGATCCGTGCCTTACATGGCTCACAATCAACTGAACTCAATTTGCAAATGGCCTGCAACACGCTCTCAACTAATCCAACTAACCCAATACCAGATATAGTTAATGTCAATGCACTGTCGTTGTTGTTATTGTTTTTTACATAAATAAAGGTAACACCTGTCAAGTCAAGTAAACTCAAGTCGCGTCGAGTGTGCCAGAAATACGTACTCAATCTATAAACTATTTTGCCTATTTTAACTTAATCACATGCTCACAACATTTCTTGCATTGGTCAAAACACAAGTGATTCATACAACTTCGCTTAGAAACTTCTTTTGATAATCTATGAATATATTAAATTAGTATTAGACAATTTATTATTATTTTAAATACTTTCAATGCACAAGAAAATAAAGATCTTATACACTTATCGTCAATTGACATCAGCTGAAAGTTAAGTTTGAACTTTATAGTGTACTGAAGCGTTAGACTTATCCAAACGCTTAAGTCTAGAGAACAATAATAAGTAGCTTCTCAGTTAACCTTTTGACTAAATGGAAAATAAGTTTCACTTATTTTATCTGGTTTGCACCTTTAATGTGCTTTCAAGTTATGATTAGAAAAATATAGCACTTCAGTTTGTCTTTACACTTAAAATAAAAAAAGCGCATTAAGTTATCTGGCTTGAAGCTTTAAGCTTGAGGATGATCGCAATTCAACAGTTTCGCTATTGAAATCAGTTGAAATAGGTTTCACTTTTTTAATCTGATAATATTTTATCGGAATTTTGACGTCGCCCAGGATAAAGCTAATGCTCAAGTACCAGCAGCTGCAATGTTATTTGACATAAGAAAAGTCTAAGAACGATTTATCTTAAAAAAGTATTTAAAATTGTAGTAAATGTAATAAAAGTATCGTATTTTGAAAACTATGCCACAACTGCACTAAATTCGAATACAGCACACAAAACCCATAACACATTGAATATTCCTGAAATTTTATATAAAGCTTTAACTAATATCGTTTGTTCTGTCTCTTTCTTCTTTATGGGAACGAATACCGCACTTGCGGATATTATTCTATAATGTGTATATTGCAGCTTGAATACGACTTCAATTCGAACAGCTTGGCCGTAACCGTTATACAGGCCGAGGAGTTGCCCGCCTTGGACATGGGCGGTACCTCAGATCCCTATGTGAAGGTATATCTGTTGCCCGATAAGAAGAAGAAGTTCGAGACAAAGGTGCACCGCAAAACGTTGAGTCCGGTCTTCAATGAAACATTCACCTTCAAGGTTCGTTATTCAAATTTTCATTGGAGCTACCTTACCTGGTGCTAGACATTGACTGTGAGTTCGCCTGCAGAGTTTACCCTATGCTGATGCCATGAATAAGACGCTCGTATTCGCCATATTTGACTTTGACCGCTTCTCGAAACACGACCAAATCGGCGAGGTGAAGGTGCCGCTGTGTACCATCGACTTGGCACAAACCATTGAGGAATGGCGTGATCTGATCAGCGTTGAGGGTGAAGGTGGACAGGTACGTAGAGATTGGCCCATGGCAACACTCACAGTCTATAAATATACAAATAATTTTTTTGTTATGGGGGTAAGGGCGGTTTTAACCTGGTATTTCCATTCTGTATGTATACGTACTTCACAAACTAAATGTGCCTCTAAGTGTCAATTATTTAGTTTAAATTGATTTGATTTAACTTTGGATCAAACAAAAACAAAAAACAACAACTGTTGCTTATACTTTTGTGTTCATATTTGGGTTTGTTTACTTTGTCCCACAGAACAAGCCACAAACTACAGAAAACAGAAAACAGAAACCAGAAAACAAAAAAAAAATCAAAAAAAAAGCGTGTGACTTATGTAATCTAGACATGCATAAAAAGTATTCAGTACAATCTGAACTCCTCAAAATTGTGTTTAGTGTGTATGTAATTCGCATTACCATAAAGACTTTCACAACAGACCAACTTGATATTTGTATTTTAAACAAGTTCAATTTGAATTATGTGTCGGCTCTAGTAAAGTATTTACCCCAGCTCCAATCTCTGTCCATAAGTACAACAGAAACAATTTACAAAGACAACAACAAATAACAAAGAACAACAAAGACAGACAGCAATGCGCAAAACTTTTATTCAACTTTTATACACCCAGTTCAAAATGCAAATATAAATAAAAATCAATTTTAAATATATATACTATATATATTACAGTTGTAATGCTCCATTGAATCCCATAACAAAACCAACAACAATAACAAAGACAACATGGAAAACAAGCTCCGTAAATTTTTGATCAACTTTGCTGACAAAGTTGATGAAAGATTGTGAATACTGAATTTGATTTCTTTGCACATTTTTCAATCTATGAATTTTACGCTTTATGATTTCTTTTTGGTTTGTGTGAAAACTTTAACCAAACACACAAAGTACAAATAACTACAACTGAAATATAAACTCTTCAATTTCTCTTTCTCCAATTCCCCCTCAACAAATTTGTTTCAATACATACATAAATATATTACAAAATAAAACTCTTGTTTTCTTGAACTTTTGTAGAAGGTAAATACAATGAAAAAATACTAAACTTTTAAAAAGAAAATACAAAAAAACAAATACCAAAAACCAATAAAAAAATAAACACCTATGCATACCCAATTCGTTTAGTTTTTCTTTATCCAATATAAATTGCTCTGTCTCTTTGGTCTGTCGCTCTTGTAAACACTCCAACATTTCAATATATCAATATATTTACATCCTATAATAAGAACAATAATTTCTATGCATCGAACTACACACACACCCACACGCAACAAACACACCACCTGCTAACCCAACCTTTTGTACTATATCCAAGATAATCTATCTTATTTAATATCCCATACGAATCTTTGAGAGTTGCGCATCGTTCTACAAATTTCTCTTATGTCTGCATCTTTTCTCGCATCATTAATATTGTAGTTGAATTTTTGTATTATTCTATTAAATTGTTTGTATAAGAACTTGTTTAGCATTCCAAAATGCAAATAATTACACTGCAATATTATTTTGTTGAGAGAATTTGTGGCATAAAAATGCTGTAAACAGCAAACAGCATGGCATAAGAAATATATATAATATATGATTGGCCTACAGATTTTCTATATCTGATATAGACATGCTGCTAATAGAGAGATAAAAAGCTTTAACTTTAGACACAAATTTTCCACTTAACATTGCACACTTCCCCTGTCTGCTAAGTACAACTTTCCCATCTTTTTGCACCGTGATTGGAACTGTTTTAAGCTCCATAAAAAAAAAACTAAGCTAACTTATTGCATATAATTCTTAAAGTAGCGAAAAAATTCTGCACCCAACCAAAACTCACACATAAAATAAGTCATTTTAAATTGGACCAACTAATGAAATACAAACAAAACAAATACACTAACACACGCCCAGTAACTGACAAGTACACAGAAAAACTATCTACAAAACGCATAAACACTTCGCCTGCGAATGCAAAACTTTTAAACACTAACAAAAGAAAGTTAAGGAAAAAAAATAGTTCTTTCGGTATGCCGAATATGTTATACACTTGCAGTAACATCTCAATATTACTATATAAATATTTACTATAATATGTATAAGTAGCTAAGAGTTTTGTAGATTTGAAGGGTGAACTGTGAAGTTCGCAGTTGCTGAGAGAACAAAAACAGACTGATGCCTATAACATTTAGGTTAAATGGAGTTTGTTTAAATTGAAGTTTGATCAACATATCTAGAGAAGCAAAGAGGTTAGACCCATCATATTCGTCCGATATGGCCTATGACAGCTTTATAATGTAGGGGTCTGATTAAGAATATATATATATATCTAATGGTAATTGATAGCTTAATATATAGAGAGAATATACTGTCCCTTGTATAAGATAGAATTAACTGCAATGGTATACAACAAAATGCCTTATAAACTTTACTTATCATTAATACCTTATTATAAGCAACTAGTTTAGCAACTGAAATATACTCGAACATATATAAAGACACAAGCCAAGAAAATCCAAACTGCATGTTTTTGCTTACAAACTATACTCTTCCGACTATATACTCTATTAAGGCATTAATGCAACTTTAATAAGTACTCTACACTAACTTTTGACTACACACACACACAAGCAAAGACACACGCAGACATAAACACACACACACACACACACACACACACAGATACGCGAACAACTTGTACACAATCAAATTCGTTGAAGCAAAACATTTTCTTATTTTCAAATTTGCCAACTTATTAAAATTTTAATGGAACTGCAATTGAAAAATCTTTAATATGCTCTTCATTTTTCTCTTTAATTATTTTTGAACGTATCGCTAAAAATAAACAAAAAAAAATTCAATCAACAAAAATCTATACAATCGACTCAAAATTCACCAAATTGCAACTATACAAAAAATCAAATTGAAACTAAAAAAATAAAAAAAAAATCAATATCAAAACTCTACTTTACTCGAATCAATTTATCTCATAATCGATAACGACATCTGGAACCCCACTGAATTAATCGGAAACATGTAAGTATCGATACTCTCCTTGGGAGAAACTTCATAATTATCGTTATTTGCTTTGGTTGTTGTCCTCATAAATGTGTTCAAGTTATTTTCGTTGTGTTTGTGTTTCGTTCAGTTTACAAAAACAAAAAAACCAAGCAAAATTTAAAAATAAATTTAAAAAAGAAACATTAATAAAATGATTAAACTCTAAACATGCGATTGTAAAAGCGTGAATAAATTTTATGTTTTCTAAGGTAATTGTTAAAATGCTTCTTTCGTAATTTGATTACTAGGAATTTCTTGTGTTTGGTTCTTTAACTCTATCGCTGTCTCGCCCGATTGATTAGTGTATAATGCAATTATATAACAATTTTTTTATGATTTGCAACTTGTTTGTGTGCTGTAATGTTTAAGCAGAGCTTCGATGACAGTCAGAAACAAATATATATAAACAAATGATCGACAAATGTTTATTTACTATTATTTTTGTTTTCACATATAATTTATTGAGTTGTTTATATACTTTCAATCTTATTTTTATATTCTGGTCAGCATAAACATAATTCACCCGACATTCGACATTCAAGTCTTGAGACATTTTGAAAGCCCATGCAAAGCCAAAACTTTCAATTCAAAAACTCAAATTCAAACTCAAGTCCAAGTAGCGGTAAGTGACTACTCAAAAACTCTTTCTCTCTCTCTCTCTATTTCTGTTCCTCTGTCTCATTCTGTTACTATATAACGCTCGCTCGTTCGCTCGCTCGCTCTCTATATAAAGAAATTTAATTTAACTATAACTATTCAAAAGAACACATGTTTTATATAGTACAAACACACAAAATATTCCACAAAATCCCAGGTTAGTTTGTACAAATTGCTGGCTTTGGAGAACTGAATCAAACAATTGGCAGTTGATTTCCCAATCGATCATTAAAATAGAAGTTTGCTAAATCGAATCCAAATCCAAATCGAAAATTTGAAGCTGAAACTCAAACCCAAACAAAGGCAAATGGTTGCAAACCAACCAAGGGTTTATATTAATATTATAATACTTAGATAATGCTAGCGAATTCATGTGCCACTTTCTTTCAATTGTAATATATAACTAATTACTCTGTGATGCCTTTCATGTACATAGATTTAAACAATATTCACAAATTTAGCTCGTTCGCCTCTTTCTCTCTCTTTTTGTTTGATTTCCTAAATACTAAGTACTTTTTGAGGCCACGGGCCCACATGTAGTTATCCAAAGAACGTAGCCAAACTGTACATATTATACGAATCGGCTGTCTTATATCTCAAAACTATCTCTCTATCAACTCACAAATTCGGTTTGCTTCTTTTAAACATAATACAAGAAACAAATACTATATATACATATATAAATATCCGTTTTGCTTTTTGCGCCGTTGGTTTTGAGCTGGGTGACTCGATATACATAAGTAACAATTCGAAAAGAGTTTGTCTATAAGCGTTATGACTTGTATCTATTATGAACAGTAAGTCTACAACAATACTCTATATAACAACTCGTACAACAAACACAACAACAACAGCAACAAAGAAACAACACGCAAATAAAAGTAAATAAGTTTGTTTCGTTTGTTTAGGTTAATTTCATAATCAATTTTCAGTTCTATTCACATATACTTATATACACCAACAATATTTAAATATATATATATACAGACATATACTTTACCAAATCGAAGCTCTAAGACGTGCAGTAAATGTAATTCCATGTACTTATTTGTGACGTTTTCGTTTTGTGTCAATATTAAACTATCAATAAAGTTAATGTAACCATTGTTGAACTATAAAATAACTGTATACTCCGCACTTCGTACTGTGCCATCTACCAATATATCCCTGTAAGCCATATATATGATATATCTATTTGAGTATTTCCTTATTTCATGTGAATTGGGTAAAAATATCTTAATGTTTATCTTGTGTGTGTACCCTTGTTTTTACATATGTATCGATTACTGTTCGTATTATTGCTCCATCGAGCCTATCTAAGCGCTACAGGACATGTTTGCCAAATTGAATCGCAGTTGAATAAAAAAATAAATTCAACAACTATGGAGATTTGGCTTATTGTTGAAAAGATTTTAAACTAACCCTTGGATCTTCGACGGGATTCTAACTAAAAGTTCATATTATTTTCTATGAATCTTGATTTCTAGTAGGGCCTGCGATTAACTTTTATATCTTTCAAACTAAAACTCCCTTTATTTCTATCGATGACTTTCTGTTAATCAAATGTTATCGAAATACCAAAGAGTGTGCCCAAAGTGTCAAATGGTTCTTAAACAGATTTTGGGGATTCTGATGGCCCTGCCCATGTCTCTACCGACTAAAAACCTTTTGCGACTAGTTACTATATATTCGTATATAAATCTTATTAAATGTACCTTTTTTAGACTTTATGTAAAGTGTTCAATGTTGTGTACTCATATTGAATATTAACCAATGAACTAATTAAACGAAAATGTTTTGTTTTATTCTAACTATTTGTCAAACAACAACAGGAAAAGCTTGGTGACATTTGCTTCTCGCTGCGCTATGTGCCGACCGCTGGAAAGTTGACGGTTGTCATT
Source organism: Drosophila virilis (assembly GCF_030788295.1). Classification (NCBI taxonomy): domain Eukaryota; kingdom Metazoa; phylum Arthropoda; class Insecta; order Diptera; family Drosophilidae; genus Drosophila; species Drosophila virilis. The sequence continues at coordinate 10,744,402 of NC_091546.1, read as the reverse complement.
CTCGAGGCCAAGAACTTGAAGAAAATGGACGTCGGTGGATTGTCTGGTAATATAACGTGCTACCAAAGCGTTGCCAAATTGCGAACAACGATTGCTCCAATGAGTCGGATTAATTTCGCAAATCTGGCAACGCTTCAGAGTCTATTTATGTGCATACTCGTATAGAACAAAGTGTGATTAAATTTTGGTATTGCTTTGTTACTGATCTGATTAATAATTTGAGTACACTTTTTGGTTTTCTTTGTTAAGATCAAACGAAGAAATGCAAACGGCAAGGCAACGTTTGCAGAGAGCAAAAATATTCAAATTTTGTTCCCTAATTACTTTTGTCAATTCGCAACATTCGATTTTTTTCAACTAATTTAGCGCAAATTTACCACTTGCATACTATTTTATAATAATATTCTCTCTTAAGTAATATTGCGTACGCTAAAAATCAATTAATATCATTTAATACCAATCCATGGATATATTCTCGTCTGGCAACGTTACCATCACTAAAATTTGCACAGTTTTCAACTTATGCCTGGCAGCAGCTAAATTCTAATGGCTCTGGCTCAAATTAGTGGTACATTTAAATTCGCTTGCTTCTAGCTTCACTTTTGCATGTAATCTAATTCTACTTAATACATAATTTCAATTCAAACACTCGCATTAACTATTTCGGACCCCACCGAGTGAGGGGCCAAATGCAAAACGTTGCCGCTGAATATATCCAAAAACAAAAAAACAAACAAACCCCAAAAAGGGTTATCAAGTTCTTCTAGGCTTTTACAAACAAAAGAACATTTTCAAGTATGTTTTGGAAAAGCAATTGACATTCTTTCCATGCTCTAATGATATTCGATCTGAAATTCTGATGATGAGACTATTTGTATTTTTGAACTATAACTATATATTTTCGTAACTTATGATTTTGTCGTTGTATGCCTTGAGTTTCAAGAGTTCCCATGTTCTAAAATACTCGTTAACCAAATAACTAAATATATTTAATTTTACAATTTTCAACAATTCTTTTCAAGAGCAGGCAATCGAAAGTGGAAACAAACTTTTTCGATAACTACCGATGAACGATAAGCGAGAAAAATACCATATCGTTTTGTTGATATAATATTAATAAGCTCTTTGTAACTCTTGCGATTTTCCATATGTTGATTACGTTTCTATGCGATGAAACCTTAAATGCTAACAAATAAAAGCATATAAGACTTTATTAACTATTTATATATTTGCCACATCCTCCATGGGATTGGCCTGTTTATACCAAAGTTTCTACTTTCGTTTGTTCTGGTCTTTTAATCGTTTGTTTCTTTTATTGAAGTACAATTTGTTAACTATTTTATAACCAATAATATATATATATATATATTATTTAAAAAAAGTACCGTTTTATGTACCGTTTTTTCGTTATATGTGTGTGTAAGCTGTCAAAAACTTAAAAACAAAAATTTCAAAAGCTAAACAAAAAACTGCTCATCAATTTCAATTTTTTTACTTTATTATTATAAAAGAAAATGTTTTCTTTTTCTTTCTTTCAATTTTTTCTATTTTATAGATCCATATGTGAAAATTGCAATCATGCAAAATGGCAAACGTTTGAAAAAGAAGAAGACAAGTATCAAAAAATGCACCCTCAACCCTTACTATAATGAGTCGTTCTCATTTGAAGTACCATTTGAACAAATACAAGTATGCGAGAATGTATTATACTATCCTATAAAACTACTACTACTCTACTACTACTACAACTACTACTACTACTACTACCTAACTCTACTTACGTCTTCTACTACTAATACTACTACTACTACTTACTACCTACTGTCAACTGTAACCAAAGCTGTCCTTTCTGAACTATCAACCAAACCAAAACATGTTCTAAACAAGTTTGAGTAACAAGCCCGCCTCCCTCAATAAAACACACTAGCCTCTTTCGTGCAATTGTTGTTGTTAATATAACTATCCTTTTATATATATATATATACACCATATGTATACACGTATTGTATATTACATGTGTTGAATACTCGTATTCGTATACCAAACAAAAAACAACAATGTCACTTTTACTCAAAGAACTCTTAAAGACAAATAAACGGTTGGCCAAAGAACTTTCGTATTGCCCGAAAACCTCCAAAATTCCACCAATTACTCGATTAATCAAATTAATTGTTATATGTGTGACCCCAAAAAAAAAAAAAAACAAATTAACCGAAACGTATTCTATGTTCAATGTTGTATTTAACCAAAAAAAAACACTTTTTGCTTTATGTTTTGTGTTTATATATATATTATATATACTTCGCTCAACGACTGCCACGCCCACATGCCGGCTGTAAATAATACAAAATATATGCTGAGCGCAGCACGTTGTTTGCGAAAGTCAATCTTGTCCTGATTTGCTTTTACGTTCTGTAGTTGATTGAGAAACTAAAAATATTAATAAACAATTTTAAGTTCATGCTTAGCTCTCAACTGATTTGGTTTTCAAAATATATCTATTTGTATATGTTCGATGTTGATTTTGACACAGACAATGACAACTCGTAGGTTAGGTCTGTTCCGCTTCGTAGTAACAACTACAGACTCTCAAGCAAAGCCTGAGAAACACCCACACAGTCTACCCGTAGTTAAACAATACGCAACAAAAAGAGATCGAGAGAGTGAGAGAGGGAGCAGTAGTGCAGCCCCCTCTCTTTAATACACCGCGTGTACGCATAGAGCAGTTCGCAATGCAGTGCACGATCCATGGAAAGGATATACATAAGAGATTCGATAATTGATAAAGAGAAAACACACTCACTTTTAACTACAATACTACAAACCCTATAAACTACCTACTACTCTTTCCATAATACAAACTATCGCAAACTCTCGTCAGCGGCGTCAATAATGCACCACAATATACGGGTACATTATTTTGACACTGTCTTCTGATTTGAATATCGAATTAACCAATCGCACCACCACCACCACCACCACCACCACCACAACTTAACTACAGTACTACAAAATACAAGATATACAGTACAAGTTTAAAGATATATGCAATAAAAATGAACACCAGCAAAAGAGAAGTATAGCGTATCAATATGAATACTAATAACAACATACATACATCTAGTACCACATCCAAAACTGAAAAGAACTCTGGTTACGTGTGCTAGTCCGAGACCGGAAACCCCAAGCCCCAAACCACCAAAAATCAAAATAAAACAAGTAGAAACGCAAACGTTATTGTATTATCTGACCAAGAAATGAAGGAAATATGTACGACAAATGGGATTGAATATTATACATTTTCGTTTACACGTATTTAATGAACATTTTTCTTTTTGCTTCAGCTTAAATGTTGACAACCAAAAAGCATTTTATATCTATATAAAAACAATAAAAAGAAAAGTAACTTGTTCATTAGCCCAGGTTAACACAGAGGCGAACTATATGTGTACATTTTAACATAAGCTATATACTAAACCACCAGCAAAGAGGGCAAAACTCATACGCTTTTCATTTCAACAAACTAACAATATGTTTATTTATCTATCATGACAAATTTTTTTTATTTTCTGTAAAGCTTAGTCAAGTGCATGCAATGCTTGTTTAAAAAAAACAAAAACCATCCAAAACATGGACCCAGCTTTAACTCATTTACTTTAGAATTGTATTTAATGGCGCTTTTTGTAATGCTTGAAAATATGTCGCCCACCCTTAGATCGAACCCCCTCAGCTTGTATTTAACTTTGTTGGGACGCTCTCCCCTACGCTCTTCACCTTAAATCACAAATGAACTGTAATCTTGCTGACAGAACTTCAAAATTGAAAGGCTACACAGGCAATTCGGTTCTCCAGACCGAAACTCTTCCAATCTTAACCTACACCATGTTCTTACAGAGCACCCCTAGCAAAATACACTACACTTAGTGCCAACTTTGCCTATGTATAATGCTTTCTAATACAGAGTTTGTAGTGTCGCCTGTCAACAGTAACAGTTCCCTCCCTCCTCTTAACCCACAAAACAGAACACGTATAACTCTCTCTCTCAAAAAAAAAAAAAAAAGAAAATATATAATAGCAATAGTTCTTCCATCTTAAAGTTCTATGCTCAACGCATAGCAGCCCCAAGAAAGAGACCGTTTAGATAATAATTGATCAATTATTTTACACTGACTAACGCAATGTTTTTGCTATTGCAACCGGATTTGGAAAATCTTTAGAAAATCTGTCTTGTTGTTACCGTTGTGGATTACGATCGTATTGGCACCTCTGAGCCCATTGGACGCTGTATACTTGGCTGCATGGGCACCGGCACCGAGTTGCGCCATTGGTCCGACATGCTGGCCTCCCCGCGTCGGCCCATAGCTCAATGGCATACTCTGAAGGATCCCGAGGAAACTGACGAAATACTAAAGAATATGAAGTAAACGCTACATTGCTGATAACTCCAGGTTGGTCACAACACAGAATCTTATTATTTCTATATATAACTATTTGTCCTGACTGCCTGACTCTCTGGTGTTCAATGAACTGTCCAAGTAGTAATACCTAGAAAGCTGTATTTTCTGTAATAGCTTCAAATATGGGAACTGAGAAGGGGTTTTTGAATTGAATATCCAATTGGAGAAAACGGTTGAAGAAGTGCGACTGTGTGACTTGTTGCGTCGGACCTACAAGCGAGCAGACGCCGGCTCAAATCCCACAGCAATTTGCCAGACATTTGTTTTATTTAGCAGAGCTTAACTTACAGGTATTATGGATCGAACGCCAGTTTTAATTGGGACGTTTTTGTTGATCCTAATAATAAGACGTTTATTTATTAAGCACTGAATATAGATTATATAATTTAAATTTGGAAACGGATTTTATTTAATTGTATTCAAAATAAATATATTTTATTATAGAATAACAGCACACCTTAGTATCATGCGGATAAAGTACACGTACATACACATATTGAAGATGAAGTAAAACCAGAGAACTCAAGAAAACCGTCAACATTGAAATCGTATGGATCATCAGCTACAATTGATCTTCAAGAACCTCAAGACCCACAAAATAACAACAACAATCAATAAAATAAATATCGTAGTTATTGCAAATCGATTTTTTTGCGCAATTCATCAACAAATGAGATAGGCAAACAGGAAGAAAAAATATAAAAAAAAAAACGCTCCATTCAGAGAAATCTAGAAGTTTAAGTTAAATATCCATCACATTTTTATACCTAAAAACAAAAACAATTTTTTGTCCATCTATAAAACGAGAGATTAATTAGATTTATTAAATTTATTTCCAATTAAAGACATTTATCCGTTTTCATGTTTACAAACATTATTGTTATCATTCAAATAAAAGATGAAAACAAAACATAGTTAAATGAAAATGAAAATGAAAACGACAAGAAAATAAAATTCTACGAGTATGTTAAAAATTAAATTGATAAAGTCTATATACTCAATATACATGCAGACATTTACTTAACGGTGAAACAACAAACTAAATCATAATTTTAAAACGTTAAGTTAAACAACATTTTAAACTAGTCAAGCGTCTATATGAAAACAGTTTTCTTGCCAGCTTTCATTTGACTTTGAAGGAAAACAAAAGCTGTTTAAAGTTTATTAGTAAATCGATGAAGTAAATATTAGACCTAATGACAACTAATAATTACCAGAAGACAAAAGATGAAAATAAACTGTTATGTAAATTATTTATTATATTTAATTATTGAGCATTATGTATTACTGTAACTGTGTAAGTATATAAACATCAACATATATGAGAGTACATGCCAGACATATGAAAAAATAAATATATTGCGAGTATATATATATATATATATATATATATATATATATATAAAACAATTTATGTATAACCTTTGCATAGACTTATGTTATGTATACACAATGCTGAGGTTTGGCAAATCGGCTAAAAACAAAAGAAAAAAAGAAGAATAAGTAGAACAAACACAAATAACATCAAAAACATAAAAGCAAATAACAAAAGTTTAACTTTAAAGCGTGATTTCAATGGAATATATCATCAGTTTAAACCTTAAAGTACTTAACTTATATCGAAGAATTCATCCCTTATGGAACCTGATTTATGATATTCTTTGGTAAACTTCTAAATCTATAAGCTTATCTATTGTTTATAACTGATTTCCTTTGAGTTGCTTTTGCCCTATGTCGAACTCTTAAGGTTTCTAATACTCCTAACTTTCTCATATTTGATAATTTGGAAAAGCATATTAGGTCCTAATGAAAATATATATAAATATATATATACATACTAATTAAATGATTATTAACAAGGCAAAAATGACAAAAAAAAAAAAGAAAGAAAGAAAACAATGTTAAAACAAGAAATATTAAGAACAATAATAGTTATTACTATTTATATTATATTCAAGTATATATATACATATATATATACATGAAATCTTAACAATATACATTTATATATAAACTTCTATAATGTTGTGCGGCCTGTGCACAAACCTACTAAATTGGTATTTTCAATGAACTGGCAAAAAGTAAAAAAAAATTAAAAACAAAAATAAAAAAACAAATATTATTAAATAAATGAAAACTGCAATCTTAAATATGGCTAAATATAAACAAGTTTAATTGAAAGAATTCCAAGGAGAGCTGGCCATAAATATTATTGATTATTTCCATAATGCAAGTAAAATTAACTATTAAATTAGATGTTTTTGTCCTGTAAAAAATATTTAAAAATGGTATATTACATTTATAATAATTATATGTAATAATTATAATGCGTAGATCGGGATCGACAAGTTCCCTTCACACTGTTTGTAGTTATGTTCACCACGGCAAAAACTAAAATAACTCAAACACACACACAAAAACAATGCAAACTGATTATACCAATATACCAAGAAAAAAAATATTTATGTAATATAATTCATCTAAATTACACGAACAAAATGTTCTGAAAAACAGGCATACAAATTCTACAAAAAAAAAAAAAATAATAACGAATATTCTTCAATAAACCCCAAACAAAGAATACGTACTTTGCTTTTCCAAATAATTACTGTAAATTATCAAATTATCAATACTAAACAAAGACACAAAACTTACCAAAACAACAGCAACAACAGAAAACAAGAACAAACTATATATATATATATATAAAATACTTGAATATTAAACAAATTATATGAAATTATATAAAACGATGTTGATTATTGATTTAAACTGATGTATGAATAAAAGCAAATGATATACATATAAAAATATTAATTTATTTATATCTATATGCATATGTACACATATATATATATGTGTGTGTGTGTGTGCGTATACATATATAAATATTATCAAAAGAAATTCATTTGCGTTTTCCTTTACTTTGGTATATTTTTATTCTACACAACTTACGCTGTCCCCTATTTTATACGACAGTGTGCATACCTTGACTACATGTACATAATCAAACACACAAACACACAAGCACAAACACACAAACACACACACACACACACACACATCCATACAAAGCCACCCATGAACTGACCAAAACAAAAAGCGTACACTTCAGTATGTATTATAAATATGGATGTACTATGATTACCGTTAGCTATACCGTTAAGCATACCGTTAGGCATACAAAAGTGTATGCATGTATCTGTATTATTTCGCAACGTTTTCAATGCAAGCAGCGGTAAAAACGCAGCGCAGGAGCCATCACAAAAAGCACAAATCAGTAGTTGGAAACCAAAAAAAAATAAAAAAAAAACGAAAAATCAAAAACCAAAAAAAAAAACAAGTATTAATAAAAATAGTTAAAAAATATTTAAAAATAAAATACGAAACGAAAATACCAAAAGCTGTAGATGTCCATGTATTTTTATTTTTAGATATTTATGTATGTAATTTATATTCAATAAATCAGGCATAAATGCATTTAACAACACCATACGAAAAGCATAAATAACAAAACTATAAACAATATATACTACAAATAGAGCGCACCTGAGGATCGCTTTGTGAACTAGATCGGGCAGAAAAAATTGCACTTACATACATTCATGTATGCGTGTATGTTTGTGTGTTAGGCGAAAATGTAAGAATAGCAAATGCAAGAAGAAAGAAATATATAAGTATAAAAAAAAATAGGTAAACCAAAATATAGGGCAATGTTTGAATTATAAGTTAAAGGCCACATAGCGTGCGCATTATATGCAAATCCATATGGAATATACATAACATACATACATATTTACATAAATACATGCATACCAGGCAAACAATCTACGAAAAATAGCAAACATAATTTTATATATACCAAACAGAATAGCAGTAAAACGAAGATATATACATAATCATTACAGCACCGCATAGTATGAAAAATATCCATACCATATACATATATATAGATATCTATATAAAACATAACTATGCATACTTACCTATCCCATATATAAATAGGTTGCTCTGTTTGAGACATCTATCTATATTGAATGTGGTCCGTTATTTGGGCATATCCATCAGTTAACACATTTTCAACTACGTACAGTTACATCATGTAGCGGTAGTCAAAACCCAAAAACAACTGGTCACACATTCTCACCACAGTCGCAAAATGCGATTCCCCACATCATTAAGCTCGTTTCGGAGTTTTGTTGTTTATGATAAACTGTTTATAGCTGTTTTTCGAATTTTAAAAAAATTATATTTACTATATAAAAACTAAAAAATAAAAAGGACAAAAAAGAAATCGTATATAATAGTACACATGCATAATACATACAAGTATATGTTTTAAAAGCTCTTACCAAACTTAATTGCAAACTGAATAACTGCAAAGCAAATGCGATTGAATTATATTATTGATTATGATGCAGCTGTATTGCATGCAAGAAGTATATACTTTTATTTCAAAGCAAAAACAAATATATAAAGAATTTAAAAAAAGATAGCAGATGTATGCGGATCTCCAACCGCACACCCAGAACAACGGCGTCTGTAGATATATTATACCACAAACACACTGATGTGAACACACAAATGAAATGACATGAAATGAAAAACGTTTATAAAGAATAAACAAATGTTTGAAACTATTAAAACTACTTCTTATTTGGTTTTATTTCAAGAACATCATGAATTCAAATTCCGCGCCAACTTGCAGGCTTGCATTGCAATACAGAACTGTTAACGAAGGTCTAGCGCAATGGCAGTCACACTGTGACGTCATGATTGCCCAAGTCTGTGCTTCAAAATGCAAATTATATCCGAATCAAGTCATATACATATTAACTGTAGAAAAAAAAAACTTGTTATATAATATTGAACAAATCGGACATTTTCACATTGATATCTCATACGATCGGAATCGAATTGCGATAAATCGAGATGTTCGGCAGAATTTCGATAATTCTTATGCAAAACCGCCAAACTTTTTTTTCCAATTAAATTTAGAATATGATCGAAGTTGGCTTGTTTTGCGCAAAGATTTGACAGCACGCCGGCATGTTATATATTTACAATACAACTCAAGTCAATTGGAACAACAATGGCGCAACAAACAATCAAACACGTCTCCACAGCTCGCATATTGCTGCTCGGCCAAGCAGGTGGGTAACTCTCTCTCTCTCTCTCTCTTTCTCTCTCTCAATATATGGGATCCGATTATCGAACGTCTTTCTTTTTTTTGCAGGCGTTGGTAAGTCCCGGCTGACAGATCTGCTGGCCAGAAGCGTTGACACGCCCACGCCCTCCACTAGGAGCGTCGGCGACGCTTGGTGGAACGTGCAGGTACGCCTGCACGAGTATCCCTGTAATAAAGGGATGCCACCCACACCAGAGTGGACATCGTCCTCGTCGCCCAGCTCCTCGCACAGCTCCGAGCGCCTTGGCTCCTCGTGTAAGCTGTTTCGTCGCAGGGCGGAGGCCGCGTGTGACATGATCCCATATTTTGTGGAATTTTACGATTTAAAGAGCTCGATGCGAATGCCGCGCGAGCATAGGAATCGTCTCTTTCGCAACATCGATGGCATTATATTAGTGTACGATCTTTTAGATATGAGCTCGCATGACAATTTGCACGATTTGCTGTATCATCCACTGCGCCAGATCTGTCGGCATCGCCACAAGCGGCTCCGACCCATCTTAAAACGTCGCCACGTGCCCATCCTAGTGGTGGGTACCAAACTGGATATGTTGAAAACGCGCCGGCTACGTCGCTCGGGCGGCATTGCCGGCCAATTGGGTGCAGATGAGATATTACTTAATTGCTTGGACCCCGACAGCTTGGCCGAGAAATCTCGCAACGAGGGCAAACTGCGAAAATTTCTCAACAATGCCGTCGACTTCAAGCAATACTTTCCAGCCAGACGCTACTGAATCTACATGCTTCTATCTGTATATTTTGTACATTTTGAATTTTTTAGTTTTAATAAGGTGTATTTATTTCTTTAAAGCGTTTTTCTGTTTCGCTTTAACTCAGCCATTTAAGCTCCTACCCAGGTGGCCACTGCATTTGGCGGCCGCCCAGGAAGTGCAAATGTAAATGGTAAACGGACTGGGCGCCATGTTGTCCGTTATTAATGACCACGCGGTAGCCCTTCTCCAGACCCAGTTCCTTGGCCACTTTGCGGCCCACCAGCATCAGATGGCCCAAGAGATCGGCGTCTCCGTCCTCGGCCGTAGAAAGCTGCGCAATTGGCTTGCGCGGTATTACCAGAAAATGGGTGGGCGCCTGGGGCGCAACATCATTGAATGCCACACACTAAACAAAAGTGCAATGAAGATAACTGAATAGACAAAATGTGCCCTTTGTACCGACCTTCTCGTCTTCGTAGATAAATTTGCATGGAATCTCCTTGCGTAAAATCTTGCCAAAAATAGTGTCTTCGGATGCCGCTGCGCTCTGCGCCTTCTCTACCTCACTTGCCATTCTGGCGCAGGTAGTTGATATGCTGCGATAACTATGAAATTTAGGATGAAATAAATTTAAAAAATAATTTCTTTTTTTTTGCGTATTTACCGAAAGAGCCCACTTAAATTCCGGCCGGCGGACACGAACATTGATAAGGGTGCTGCCAACTGAAGTTCAGTAGCTACTTGTCAACGTGCATTATCGAAAATACAAGGTTTCTTTTACTGCGCAAACTATCGTTTGGGCTGCCAATTACGTCATAAGTGACATGCACATTTTGTCGTCGAACTAATATATGTCAATGATATTGGAAATTAAATGGTGAATCGAATATTTTTGTAATTAATAAAATTAAATCAATGCAAAACACCACAAATATTTTGAAATTGTTGATAATCTTTGCAAAGTGCTGCCAACTTATGCTGACATGAACTATCGATTACATTTAATGGAGATAACCAACTTTTCGATAAACGGTCACACGACTGCCTTCGGCATTGGTCATCTGCGCAGCGAGTATAAAGCAACAAAACAGTTTATATATTGCATTTAACAGTTACACAAATACCTTTCATTACTGGTGATGTCAGGGCTGCGCTCCAAAGTTATCACTCTCTACAAGCACGTAAGTATATTTGCCAATTAGCTTGCCACTCACTGCCTGTACCACGTGCAAGTGCACTGTAACAGCGGCAGCAGCCGCAGCTTTAGGCAAGGGGTCGGTGGAGGGGCATCGATACTAAGATTGCGTAAATTCCATTGCAGTTACAATACCTGGGTCGTGACTACCCTGGCCTGAATGGGCCGCAAAAGTTTCGCAAGCAAATTCACGATGCATTCATAAAGAACAAGGATGAGCGCGATCCCAAGAAGATTGTCGCTCTGCTGGCACAGGGACGATATCTCGCCAAGGAGGTGGAGGCGTTGTACTCGCTGAAAAAATATCGCAGCGTTAAACAGCGCTACAGCTGCAATGAAATGCAAAGCGGAAATGCGAATTGAAGGACTGAAACAGAAACGAGAATATGATACATAAACACCTTTTGTTTTTATTGTAATTGAGAAAACGAAACCAAATGTACACCCCCCCCCCACACACACACACACACACACACACACAGCTACCAGCACACATGCAAACACTAATTGTTATTTTCGAATGTCTTGTCAATGTTTAACTTTAAGTTATTGTTGAATAAAAGAGCAACAGTCATTGGATAAGCAAAAAGAAACACGCGCAAACATTGACAAATTATCTGATAACCTTGAATGGTCGTGGGGGCATATTGTCAATAAAAACAACCGTTGGATACACTTGCCAAATTATGACCACGGGTTGATGGTCGCCCATGCGAATGCGTTTACCGTCGGCGCCTGAACTCTGTTGACAAAATTGCGTATTTAAATTCGTTTGAACGTTGATCATCTGTCTACGTTGCCACCGTTCATGTGTTGGTGATAAACAAATCTGACGCCGCTGTCAACGGATTGAGCTTTTTCATACACTTGCCGACGGGCATGTACACTATTTCACGCTCTTTGATACATGTCTATACAGTAGATAAAAATGCCAAACAAGCCTTTATACACATATAAAACAATCGTATTCTATGGAACAATAAGGGTCTAAGTCAATCAAAGGTAAAGTCCTCTAAACTATTTCACTAACCAAACAAAGCCTAAGCTATACAATCTTATCATTGTGAATGAATCATAAAGTCATACTATAAGACATTACTAACTCCAGTCTACCGACGAGAGTATCATCTTTTTTGGTTCATTCATAGAATTCGAACCTCAAAGATGTGTAATAGAAGGAGGAAACAAGATACGTTATTAACAGGGTATGCAGGCGTCGGTGTGACAAAGTTGGAACTGATTTCTTGGGGTTTTCTGTCGCAAAATGAAGAAGCTTTCGCGAAATTGTAAGGGCAAGACATTTAATCTTAACGCTTGTCAATGATTGTGGAATGTTATTATAAAAAACATTTATCACGTCACGTATACGTATACCCCAGCTGATAAGGGAGTTCATTGATGCCAATCAAATCTAAAGGGAAATTTATTAAACTGTAAACAGTCATCGACTACTAAATACCCTACGTTAAGGCCTGTGAAGTTGCCTTATACAGCGTGGTAGCGTATAGCCTTGTAATCATTTCTAAATAGTGTAGCTGGTAGGTCTCGATTCTGCCTAAAAGAAAAGATTGGGCTCATACGTGTGCAGCATACTTTAACTTATGCCGAGCTTGGTCAAGGTATCTTGGATAACAAATAATACTAAAACATAATATTTAGAAGCTATATGATACAGTGGCCCGATAGTAAAAGGATTTAGCATATATATGAGAAGCAAGTGAAACGAATGGCATTTGCAAAGTTTGGTTCAGATATCTTGATAAATGAAATAGTCCAAAATATCTCTTTCTATGCGTCTTTCTATCATGACAAAAGAATAATACTCCCTTCCAGGGTATAAAAAGCGACATAAGATACTCTACTATATCGAAAGGAAATATAGTTAGATTTCTAAGCAAACTAAATCATATATGGTGATCAAATCCAAAATTGATTAACGCTACAAACTTGTGTACTTATATACATAACTTCTTAAGATCATATGCACATAACTATAATAATATAAAATATAAAGTTTTTAATTAAATTAATATTTTTGGAATATTTAGTTGTAACATTAAATTATTATATAACTAACAATGACAACTTGAAGACAATATATGAAGGGCATACAATTGATAAATGTGGAATAAAAATACTTCATATATAAGACAAACATATAAACACATATTTGCCGAACACACGATTTGTTTAGAATACAAATTAATTTATGTATGGGTTGTAGAATATTAATATTTGAGTTATTCCTTTGTTATTTACAACATAAAACCTCCCTAATATTGTACTATTTATAATATTCTAAGCTAATATTCGCATGCCGCTGATTAAATAAGAAACTTACAATTACAAAACTATTAGCAAGTATCTGTAAAACTAAATATTGCTAAAATCACAAAGATTTCCAGGGGAAAGCGTCATGGTCACAGTATAAATGATTCGGATGCTGTAAATCACTTTAATAAATACATATAACATATATATATATTTAGTAAGTAATCAGCCGAATTCAAAGCCTAAAACATCATCCATGCCATAGTCAAACAGACGAAAGTCCTCCTCATAGATTTCGTACAGATGCCGTATGGCGCCAATGGGCAGTGGATCAAAGTAATTTCGCAGATTGGCGCGCGTGCTGGACGGCTTGTGGCCAGTGGGGAATGTCAAGTTCTTGGCACCCGCCAGATACAGCGCCAAGGCGGAGTCATCCAGTAAGGTGTCGTATTTGCCTGCAAGGGATGTATGATTGTTTAGAAAATGTGTCATCTGAGTGTTCCAGCATGTGACTTACCCACAACGTTGTACTTCATGACACAGGGATTGCACAGTTTGGCAATAACCTCCCAGTGCTCATTGTAGTCCGTTTGGTTGGTGCGACTAAGCTCCGGCGTCAGCAAATACTGCACGAACTCGCCAAACTGAACATCGTTGCCCTGATTAAGGGACTCGTTGCTAGCACCGGGGCGCAGCTCCCGCACAATCTGACGACCCACACGGGACTGAAAGTAGCGTGCGCTGGGCGAACCACCCTCCAGCTTATTGCGATACGCGGAGAGCAGCCGCTCAAATGGATGCCGTACCAGAATAAAGCGTGTGTACTCTTCGCTGAGCACCTGGGCGCGCTCCTCCTCGCTCAGATCGTAGAATTTGGTGAACATGCCCACCGAATGCGCCAGCGACCCAGGTATCTGCAGCGGATCCGTGCCATTCTGCCACTTGCCCGTCAAGAGCATCAGCACCCGTTTCCAGTTTGTGCAGGCCACCTACACGAGCGAAAGGGAGCATCGGGGAAATAAAACATTTTGTTTAGTTCAAGTTCTGTTGCAATTTTAACTAAATAAACAACAATTCGAATGAGGCCACAAAATGTATTTTCTGGTTTTCCTATGAATTATGTTTACCACTGAGCAAGAACATTAAAATGTTGTCTGTCAGTGATTCAGAATTTGGGCTCTATCTACTTTAAAGGAATTCTTGTGAAATCGACTCAACGATAAGCACGTTGAGCGCCAGCACGGATTCCATATCTCAACATAACAGTTGGCTATTTTTTATCATCGACAAAAGCATTTCAGGGCTTTGGGAGATATTTCCTGTATAGAAGATGGCGGGCAAAGGATATGTTCGCAAAATAAAATATATATATATATATAGTGCGGATTTCATGATAATTATAGAAACTTGACAAGCAAATCGGTGAATATTTAGCAAAGTAACAATTCGAAAACCTGTTATTTTAACTTAGCTTCCGCTCCGTCAACTTATTTGCAATTTGTCATAAACAAAGAGCCGGCAACAAAATATATAATGTACATGTAGATATGATTACAAAATACTTTTTCAATTGGAATTTGAGCCGACTGTGCAAAATGAGTTGAACATAAATTATAGAAAGTAAATAATGAGCAAGCAGAGGGCAATGTGGAGAGGGTAGATGTCATATTTTATTATGAAGAAAATAAAATTATAATTGCGAACAATGCGATCTACTCAGATACTCGGCCAAAACACTTTTCTCTTAACTGCCAATGCTAATGAATTGCAATTTACGCCAAGATTTATGTTTAGAAAAAAAAAATGCGGTTTAATTGCTGCATGCGAGTATTCCAAAGCACGCTGAGAGCTGGCCACTTAGCGGATCAACTATAACTAAGCAGCCACAGCCACAATTACAGCAACAACAAATCAACTAAACATATAAACATTTCGCTTAGGCAGGGCAGCCCGACCGACAATGTCGAGTGTAATTAAACGCTACAAAAACATTTCAAATCACAAAAACAAACAATTTTCGTATACACAACACACAGGAAAAACTACGGGCCGAGTGGTGCTGCTGCCACAGTGGTGCGCAGCCTGCCGCGGAAAATCAGCCTACAATTGAGCAATGTCAAGTTGTCAGATAAAAGTGAAATATCCACCTAAACAAAACATGTTGATGTGCTGCAGACTCAAACATAGCTGCGTAAATGAAGCATTGTCGGTGGTTTAGTTTACGGTTCGAGCCAGCCTCCTGCCTGAAGAGGTTTGGTTCAGCTGTGCTTATTCAAATATGTTGAAACTATGTTGGAAATCCGGGCTTGAGCTTCAGGATCCAGAAGATTTAGAAGCCTTGGTTCAAACCAACATCACGCTTTAAGTTCGGCTCGCTTCTGTTAACTCAGATTTGGGTTTGAGCCCACATATCGTTTTACATTTATTGAAATTCGCATTTTTATATTAAGAGCTTGCAACATATTGTGAGAGCTTGTAAAAAGCCCAAAATTTTAGCAATTTTTAATCTCGTATTGGACACTAAGCTATGGTCTAAGTTTGGGTTCGGCTGTGCTTTATGCAACTTATCGGGCCTCCTAAGTTTGTATTTATCAATAGACCGCGATCCACTGTGCATGCCAGAGGTAACAACGAATCGCGGCAAAGGTTCAGGTTCAGCGTTTTTCGAACACAATGCGCATACGTTAAAATTATTTGCAATACGTAAGCGATCATAAAATACAATTTTACACAATTTCTTTTGGCTATAAAAGGCACATTAAGCACAACACGCAATGGTCGCATAAAAAGCTCAGCTGTACAGTGGACAGTGGGGTTAATAGCACACGAATACGACTTCGTGGAACGCGGTCAGGTAAAAGCGCGCTAAGTTTTTGACCCCCCACAACGCAAGCTGAGATCTCGTGCCTACGCCTCTGTCGAGTAGTAATTGATAAAAAGAAAAAGAAAGGAACGCGAGCTTGTCATACAACACGATACGCCCACTCCGGCAATCGATGCGTACCGCGATTATCAATGCGACAGGTGAACGCGGTGGTCTTTCAAATATAGCTTCTACATTTTAACCAAAGAATACTGTTACCAACCTCATAGCGAAGCACTCATTAATTAGCTAATTGAAATACGATCTGTGATATATGAGATCTATTATAGCTTGTACGGGGTATTATAATGTGTAACGCATTTAAGAAGTTGTCGGCCATCCCATAAAGTATATATCCCTGATCAGTATCAACAGCCGAGTTGTTACAGGCACTGCATATATCGGAACGGGCCGGATCAAATTACTTTATCATATAGACGTCTATAATCTATCTACTACTACTATCTACTATGACTCCCCTAGCAACAATCACGTGGAAGGATAGCTTTTTTATGCAAGGGTATTCAATCTTCGACATGCCGTTTATTGTGATAATCACTACTTTTAAGTCAAATGTGGTGTCTTTACGCCATGTTTAAAGCGATCTCACATTAACTCCTCTACTGGACAAGTTGCTTCATTGTAACTTTTTAAAATATTCTCCCAATTGTAGAGTTCGATTGCTATTGTTAGCAGGAAAAACTGCCATTACACAAACATATCTCGGCACAAGAATGTCGGAAATTCAATTTGAGCAACAATTGTAACATAAAGAAGAAACAAGGTGTCAAACTCACAAAGTGGCGCCACAACCACGAGGCATACGTCATGGCACGGCATAGCCCATTGGGTATTACTCAACAGCCGCAATTTGAGCACCACCACAAGCAAGAGCTCATTATGTTGGGCGAGGGTTCAAAGTGCGTTGGACACATGAAACACGACTCTATTTATATATCGCACCTGCAACAGGTGAGCAATTTCAGTTTTGTTAGCTGGTTAATCTAATCAAATAGTTCGTCTAATACAATATCATAAGTAGGTATTTGATAGCAGCCGCAAGTGGAGGAAATGGTTTTTTGTTTTTTTTTTTTTTTGAGAATTCCATACTTTGCTAATTTCCTTCAATTGAATTAGCTTAGTTAAGGTCTAGATTCTTATCGAGCGCCTTATTAAATCGAAATTTAATTAATAAAGGCAAAAACTTTGATAATCCCAAATGGACGTCATTTAATTGGCCCATTGGGACGCGCAGATAAGGAAATGTGTATCCCAATTAGAATATTCGCTGATCTAATCAACGTGCCCTGCTTATCGAACAGACGGGCAGAAAGTCGAGTAGACAACCACTTTGGCATTCGATCTGACACACTCAGAGACAGCTCTCGTGTGTTTCTGAACCCATGCAAATTGCTCAGCAATTCTACAACAAATTACAAAACACTGATAATAATTGCTTATAATTGTCAGAGGCTCCACTAAAACGCAGTTTGCATATAGGAAAAATATAAGTTGAACTCGACTCTAGATATACTCTGTAAGCTATTAAAGGTAAGTTGTGTGGAGGATTAAATCTCTGGGTTTTGTTGAAAATTTTCTTAATTTTGAATATCGTTCGGAGCTACATACAAGATTTTAGTTTAGCAGCTCCAAAGTACTCTAAAGTCAACTTTGAATACAATGAATTATATATTTATTTTCATTTTTGTAAATTAAATTATTTAAAATTTTAATCAAAATTAAAATCTGAGCCGAATCAAAGTCACGTCTGAAAGCGCAGCAGAAACTGCATTCGCACATTTTGAAAACAAAGTGCATGCCCGGATTAAACCCAGTCTACACTTAATTTACAAGGTATATAAATGCATTTATGGCCATATAATTTATAATTGCACAGAGGTTTAGGGAAGGTTATATGGTTATCTACGCCAGTACTATGGAAATTGACTTCAATAACAGACATGGCGTCGAATTGCCAAGCAAATCAAAGATTGGCATAGTCTCTTGATAAGCCAGCCAAGTGGTGCGGGATTTAGACAAGCAATCAGCTTGTACTACTTATAGTCAGTCTTGTTGTCTGGTTAAACTCGTCTGGTGAAAGCAACACAATCACACGAAATCGATTGAACAATTATCATGCCACATGTGGCAAGAATAAACAACAGTCCAACAGTGTGAGGGGCCGGTCTGAGCTGTTGTGGTTGCTGTGGCGCTGCCTCTGGGGGAGCATCAAATGTCAGCAGGCCAGTAAAAGAGAAAACGTGGAGCAAAAAATAAAACAAGTTTATTTCATGTGTGGATGAGAGGCATTTGACAAAGGGTCGCAGCACGCTGGACGGCCACAAGCGGAAGGGAGCTAAACCACACATGGCGAACCGGGCAGTCAGAATAGAACACACATAAAAAAAAGTGTCTTCTAGTTGGCCATGCTCGACCATGACATACCCTATACCCCCCAGTCAATACGAGCTACATTTAGTTCAGTAAAACATAGCTCCACAAACACTCTGTCTGGCACTTTATAAGATCAAAGATATTTCTTTCTGCCTGTTACTTAAATTTGCACCTAACTATTATACCCCTTTTGTAAACTTTCAATTGACACAGGGTATAAAAATAAAATTCTGAAAATTTCGTTTTCAGTCAGAAAAGTTTTGTGTTCAAAGCTGACGCAGCGAATTAATTGAAAAGGTTGAATAAGTATATGGAGAGGTGGGTACCTTGGGCACATAGCAGTAGAGCAGCTTGTGCTCCTTATCCACAATCATGTGATCCATTTGCAGCTCGGTAAGATCATCCACAGTTTGCCTGTTGGCCTCCAGCAGTTCACACTGTCGCTGCATAAACTCCTGACGCTGTATATTGATTGTTTGCGTGAGTTCCAGGCTATGTTTGGTGATTTTGACATTGTTGTTGTTGCCATCCTCAAAAGCGGCAGCTGCCAAGAGCCGCACAAAAGTGTAAAGCAGCAGAATGCCAAAAATTTGTACATTTTGATTCATTTTGGTCTCGCAAAGCTCTGGTTTTGGCGTAGTTTATAGTTCAGGCTGTTGTTCATTTGGCAACTTTATAAATTTCCTTTTCGTTTCGTTTTAGCTCTGCCGCCGGCGACCGAAATACTTGACGCGATGCACAAACTTCAAGTTAGCCCCGTTCTCAATACCCAGCGCCGTTAGAGTCGCGCGTCCGTTGTCAACGTTGTCATCGATCGGCTGATTGGTATCCACGTTGAACAGTGCAAAGCAGCGCCATAGAAACCGCCAAGAGACCAGCGCGCGATGTTGGTGCCCGTTGCGCAGCGCCGAGTTAACTAATTCGCCACTGGAGCGCGGCATGGCTTCAGCTCCAGCAGATCCCACAACCTGTTGTCGGTCACTATCTTCGGCCCGGCCAGCGGCGTCTTCGGCTACCCCACGACGTTGTTCGCGTTGTCTTCGTTTCAGTTGAGCGCACGAGATCGTGGCGATCGCTTTTTTCAGTTGGGCAATCGTCGGAGAGCGCTGATGGAGCTGAAATATCAATGAAAATGCACAGTGTGAGAAATAGAGAATGTGAGCATTTTAAAGTTTTGAAGTAAGAGCACTGCCAATTTAAGAGCTAGTAAAATATAAGTAAACACTTGGATATGTTTCCATATAATATGGTTATGTTAAAGGACAAAAACTTCAGGAATATCTAATTACGACTCTCCTTTCCTTAGATATTCATTCGTAGCTGTAGCTCAGCATGAACCATATCTTTATTTTGAATAATAAGTCGCAAAATAAGAAGCTTGTTGGAACGGGAATTCTTTTTAAGTTTTCGATTTTTGGAACTACTAATTGAAAAAATGCAAATAAATTTTAAGCATTTTACATGTGCCTGTAATTATATTTGTTCTACCTTCGGCACGCAGGTAATTTAATGGAAAAATACATGAACTTCGGAATGCAAGTTTTAGGAACTTTTTTCCGGATAACTAAATAGATTTATAATATATAATGGAGATGGTAGACCCAAAGTTTAACCACAATATAAAACAGTTTGTATTCAAAGAATCAATGAAGCATGAAGCTGCAAGAAGTTCTTTCTCTTCTCTTTTTAATTCTTATTTTCATTGTTCCACTTTTCAAATGGCGTTTTTGGCATGAAAATGAAATAGTGTTTACATAAACGGCGAAAATTTCACCAGCGTCTACAAAAGAACCTCGCGAATTGGACATTAATCAAATTGATGAATCGAAAACGGCTACATATGTATGTACATATTGAATTGAATGGCAATCGGGTGCAAACAGCTGCGCGCAAGGTAACTGGGAGTTGTGGGGTCAATTGAGAGCTTCCGACTGAGACTCCGAACAGCCGACCAGTGCTGCCAACTGACGCTTCGGAAAAATAACGGATTCCATGTAAAAAAAAGCTTCGTGAATGTAAAAATATTGTTGTATTAGCTTTCTGTAAATTGCTGGCAAAAACAACTGATTATATCAAATTAGAACAATGCGACTGACGTTCTCTGCAAATAGCTAAATGTAGCTACAAAATAGCTGAATTACCTCAATGTCGAGCGTGCTAAGTCCGTCGCGTTGCACGTGGATCGATGTAGCACGGCCCTCCGCTTTGGCAATCTGTAATTATGAAACATAGAACAGTTAACGGTAACATCAGGTGCCATAACATTTGTTCTGGCCATCAATTAGCAGCTCCACCAGAGTAGGTCACCCAACGATGGATTGTGACGAAAGCGAGGCAACGTGCTAATTGAGTTGCCGATCGGACAGTAAGGTGGCGCTTAGTGCGCGAATATTGTGACGTCACAGGAACACAGTTTGTGCTCTGAGAATGCTGCTTGTTAAGCACCACCTTAATGTTCGTTTCTCTTGCGGTTAACTTGCCTGGCCTAAAAGTTCAGCTGCCGTGGGATCAGGGGGCACATCTGCCAGCTCTTCGAACTCGGCCAAAATCTGCCGCAATTCTTGGGAGCTTGCAGCCAACATCGCATTATGCTCGGCTCGCTCAAAATCAGTTCCTAAGCGATCTAAAATTGTCCTTGATTTGGCGTGTTTTTTGCGCTTTGGTTGTCGCTGTTGCATGCCCGCCAAGTTGCGCGCCTCTCTAATTGCTTTCCTCTGCAAATTAATGGGCATTCTTTTCAACCTTCTGCGTTTAACCATAATTTGATGACGTTCTCGTAATAAATCCATTTTACTGCTTGAATCAGATCACAGCAACAGCTGCAGTAATTTAAAGTCTTTTTTATATATATTATATATAACACTACACGATCACTTCAATCAACTTTTAATTTTCAATAGCGTCCGGTCATTCACACGCTGCGTTTACAAGCAAACAGCTGTTCGGAATCTGAGTGTGACCAAACACCAAAACATTTATTCACCACTTGCACGCAGACGCTCAATTCCGCGTTTACTTTGCTCAAATTTGCGTTTCAAAAAGTTCAAGTCAATTGAAATCGAACAAAAGTAAGAAAATTAATATATTAAAACTGATAAAGTGGGTAATATTCTCTGAGTTCTCGAACTCAGAACTCCGAATTCACACAACAAATTTAAGAAATACATTTCTAGATTAACCGCACATAACCACGCTGGAGCATGAACATCTGGTTTCGAGTCATCAAAAAGCAACCCAAGTAGGACTATTCACTCAGAGAACTATCCGAAATGCCATGTATATATAATATTTTATTATATTGCCTGTATATGTAGCCGACATGGTGTGATGGTAATCAATTCAGACCTTTTTCCAAATTCAAAAATAAATAAATAAACAATATCATTTTTATAAATCAACATCATGTCGAAAGGAAAGGGACCTCTCTCATTACTATATAATGGTATAATCAATGCCGTTGATAAAGTCGTACCGACAGGCGCGCGCCCACTTTGGGAATCACCGGCAGGTGCGTGCACTGATTATTACATATATTTAATTTCTTATTTAATGTCTGTCATATAGGTCCAAAAACCGTGTTCTTCTGGGCACCTCTAGGCAAGTGGGTGAGTTAGACGATGATTGATCGATTTATTTAATTAAGAGATATACATATATGTTCTGTTTTTCGATTAAGGCTCTAGTGCTTGCTGGAATCGGAGATCTTATAAGACGACCGCCCCAAAATGTATCCCTCAATCAGTCGGGCTCGCTCGCGCTCACCGGACTAATTTGGTCCCGTTATTCCATGGTGATCATACCCAAAAACTACAGCCTGTTGTCAGTAAATGTTGTGGTATTTTTAATACAGAGCTTTTTAATTGCAAAACATTTAAAATGGCGAAGCGAAAATGCAAAAAATGTTGTCTTCTACCATCCGCACAATTTTATATCACTTGGTGACGACTGGTGGTAGCCATGGAAGATCAAGGCGTTCTTAATGAATATGACCCTGAAAGTGAAGATAAAACATTTTTATATATACATATATACTTGAGTTGTTGATTTATTTTTTCCTTTTGTTTTGTTGTATTGAATCTGGTTCAGAGGATATTTCGCCAAACTAGGTGGGGTCCTCAGGCTTTAGCGTGGACAAACGTTAAAGATGGCGTTTTTTTAAAAAAAGGCTGCATCGTCATACAAAAAAAAAAAAAGTATCAAAACTCAAGCTTATCACGTCTGCTATGAATTATGTAATTCATTCTACAAATACAATCGGTAGGACGGAGTTTTTACAACTCGAAACTATTTTTCCAAAATTTAAAAATAAATAGAAACATTATATTGGCATCATGTCGAAAGGAAAAGGACCTCTTTCTAAATTATACAACCTGATAATCCATTCTGTTGATAACGTTGTGCCCCAAGTGGCAAGGCCCTTATGGGAAGCTCCGGCAGGTGCGAACTGCCAAGAGTTTCGCTAAACAAACACTAATTTAAAGCCTTTACCCTTCAGGTCCGAAAACAGTTTTCTTCTGGGGGCCTTTCGGTAAATGGGTAAGTTTGAAGAACTCTACCAATGTCAATGTTCAATTTTGATAGGCCAATTCCGTCTGAAGCTCCTCGTTCTTGCTGGAATCGGAGATATCCTGGAGCGACCGCCGCAGAATGTATCCCTCAACCAGTCGAGCGTGTTGGCAGCAACTGGCTTGGTCTGGTCCCGATACTCCGTGGTCATCATTCCCAAAAATTACAGTCTACTCTCTGTGAATTTAGTTGTATTTTTAACTCAGGCATATTTAATTGGCAAGCATCTGAAATGGCGTTACGCGAATTCAAAAAACACGGCGTAGCACTACGCACACATTTTTTTTTTTTAATTTCTCCATTGCAGTAAAGATGATCTGAAAAGAAATCTATTCTCTTGTTGCTTTTTTTTTGCGTGCCGCTCGGAAGCTTTACAACTTTTTATTCTTTTTCTTACGCATTTTGCAATCATCTTGGTTCAAACTCTTAAGTAATAGTATATCTGTATATATCGTATTCATAAGTAAGGTATTGTACGCCCACTTTAGTTGTTGTTTGTGGGCGTAGGCTTTGGGCATGTGACTTAAAATAGTTTGAAATTAAAACTTAAACTGAACTAAAATCGAGAAAATTCGCTTATAGTATATACAAAAATGTTATCGGCTTGGGTGCTGGCATCGCTGAGTTCTGGTTCTGTTTGGCCAACGGCGTTGCGCACAAGCCTCGCTCTGATTGGTCGTCCTGGCGTCTTGCGTCCTGCAAAGGGGTGGGGACGCCAATGCGCTGCCTGCAAAGGAGGCTTCGTTCGTGCAATTGTCTTGCCGCCAACTCGCTCGAGCCGGGCTGAAACGAGCACCGCATTGCAGTTGGCAAACAGCCTGTGCAAGTCACGAAGCACACACACACACACAGACACACACACACTAGGGCGCACACAACTGCAAATAGTTTTTGCTGTGCCAACAGGCGTATGCGTGATTTATTATCAACGGTTTTTCCCATGCGCGTGTGAGCGCAGCAATCAAAGTCTATTTGCCTGTGTATGTGTGGCCTTGTATATGTGTGTCGCTGTGCGTCTGTGTGTGCGTGTGTGTGTGTGCTTTGAACGTTTGCCAAGTGCATTACGCTGCCTGCTGCCGACTTGAACTTTTAGCCGCTGCGCTGCCATTGGTTGGTCAGGCCTAGGACCAGCTGCAGCGGCCGTGGCTGCCAATTGGCCAACGAGGCTCCTTTAACGCATCGCTGCAAAGAGAGAAAGAGAAAGAGAAGCAGAAAGGGTGAATATGAGTGAGAGTAAGAAGGATGTGCATAAACATGCTTGTAGTCACACTTTGGCTCCACGAGAGCAAAAATAAGTAAACCAAATAGATTTCATATGATAGAAGAATTTCATAGGTTATTGTTATGTAATGAAAACTTTCTAGAAACAAAAACATCCTCTTCATAAAAAAAGAACGAGCGAGTTTGAGTGCAAAATGGAGTATGCTCTATTTAACAGGAATATTTCTTTCTACATCAATGAATTCTAAAACGTAAATTTTTGTTCTGCTCAGTTTCAATTTTTTGTTCCTTTGCTAGTGTTATTGTACTTTATTGTTTTAAAGTTTTCAAGTTAGATATATGTTTAACATTCATTCAATTTTACAAGTCTTTAAGATTGTAACGCTTGGATGGACACACCCTAGCCAAAAGATATGGCTGCAACGAATACGTCATGTCTTTTGGACTTCTCAGCCCTCATCTGACTTGGTAAGGGAAAAATAATGGGCGGGGGAGGGGAGGGGGGGGGGCTCTTAGAACACAACGCAACGATGGGAATGGGCGCTTGCCAAGATGGTAGGTTGCCAAAATCTCGAGAGATTTTCTCACGCTCGCTTCCAAAGAATCTCAGTGGCAATGAACTTTTCTCGCTCTCAAGTTCTGTTGTTGCGTAATGCTGCTGCGTGCTGAGGAATCTTGGCAGCCGTCCTGGGATTTCCCCAAGCACACACACACACACATGCAGTCTCACACGCACACTAACTGCTTCTACACTGTAATTAAAGCGCCACCTGCCGCGTTGGCGCGTAAACAAATTTGGACTGCATAATTTATGATCATGGAGTTTTGCCAATAAGTTTCTGGATGAGTAGACAAACTGTCTGCCAAGAAAAAATTCTGGGCCGTCGATCTTGCCCCTTCCCCCCCCTCTCTCTTCATCTTGCTGCTGTTCAGCTCGGTTAGTTAACTGAGGTCAGGGCTGCTGACGCCATTGGCCCCGGAACTGTGCTATTGAACAGCTGCCAATTGTGACCACTAGATATTTATCCATTCCAGGCAATTCCTCAACACACCCACCACCTACCACCACCAAGCATCTACCATCTTCGCACAGAGCGCAAGTGTTAATTATGTCTTGATTTATTGACTCTCGAAAAGGGCAACAATTGCCCCTAATTGCCAATTGAACATCTGCTCAGTTGTTTGCCACTTAATTTACGACTTTAGTCAGGTTTCTAATAGATTATTATTGAGTATAGTGGGTAACTAAAATCTAAAAGACTGCCGCCTGTACATTATGCATCTCTTCTGTGTGCGAGTCAAAGTGCTTGGCTAAAAATAACAGCGTGTCAAACATGACAGGAGTAGCATTCTGGGCGGTCTGTGGCAGGCGTTATGCAACGCATGCCACAAAGGCAAAGTGTTTACTCGACAATAGGTGTGAACATTTGCTGTTTGCATGTGTAGATTTGAAAGTAGATACAACTCATGTCATCCAATAGAATGCCTCGATGCTAAGGCAAATTACATTTTTCGACAATTTGTTGTTGTTATAAAAGTGGATATAGTAAATGCTACTCATGCGGGCTGAGCATAATAGTGTACGGAAAAGAATGTACCAAAAGCTTTAATGTGCTTTCAACATTTGCTTAGCTTGAACAAGTTCTTATCTTCCTTTAAGACTTTGCACTCCAGTTAATTTGAAATGAAAACTATTTAGTTAAGCAAAATGATTTCACTTCAATTATGTTTCTACGATCTATATTCAGTTGGGTAAATGTGTTTTTAAGTTGACTTCCAGCAAAATGTAAGTATAAATGTAAATTTAACCTTAAACATTTTAAAATGTTTTCTATTCATCCAAAACAAATATCTAATTTCATTCATTAAGATAAAGCTTCTACAAAAATCCAAAAATCCTACCAATAAAAATTGACCATAAAAGTGCAGACCATTTAATATGCCTTTGTCTAACGTATTTTATATTGTTAATAAAAACCAGGGGCAATATTGTTTAATGAATAATTCTACCCATTTCGTATACCCGCTGTGCATATGTACAGATTGTATATATCATGCTTGGGATCTGTGCTATATAGAATGTTTCACGGACGACGCAAAAAGTACCAAAGGCTTTGACGTTTTAAACAAATGTCGATTTTGTATATTGTTTTATTCTAGTTTTCGTCGCTGTTTGTGAATCGGGCAAAATTTGCTTTTATTTATTTTGCTCTGCAGCTGAAAGCGGATTTTTTTTGTTTCCCCAATTTTCTTGGGGCTTTTTGTTTTTGGGTTGATTTTCGATTTTTCTCGCTTGTTTGTAGATTTTTCATTTACCTTGCTATTTTCGGACACACTTGACGGGAGCGAAGATCGACAAGCGAAAGGCACGGACCAAAAATTGCGCAGAACTGTCGCCAGAAGGCCCTTATATACCACATAAGCAGTACATGCCCGCATATACCCAATACATCTTTTATATATAAATAGTATTCGGACTGCTCCTGATGTTATATACTGTTCGCCGATTTGCGAGACGAGGCGAGGCGGGGCGATGCGATGACGCGCAATTGACGCGGGCAAAGACGCGTTGAAAACGCGCGACTATCGTCGCTGTCGCGTCTATTTTCGTATATCACATAGAAAAACAGATACAGATACAAATGCATACACAGAGATACATATAGATACATACATATAGAGATATATAGATACGACTACGATTGTTTGTGTATTTCGCCTAATCTATTTCAGTGCTTCATCATTTTGTAAGTCGTTCGGTTTTTGCATTTCTTTTTTTTTTCGTTATTTGGTTTTTCATCGAAAATGTATTTTGTCTTTGGGATTTGTCTGTTCTGTCTATAGGGCGGCGGCACAAATTGTAATTAGTGCTAGTTTTTCTAGTTTTAATTAGAATATTTCTTATTTTGCACGTATACCTTGAAGATGCCAATGCGATGCAGTAAGACAGAAGCTGTCACTTTCAAATACGAGAATTGTTCATTAAATACTAGAATCGAGCATATATATACACACCCGTGTGTACATATGTATCTTAGCATATTAATTGTCGTTGTTATGGTCTTAAAAATCTTGTGTGAAATGACTAAAAAGAAATAACAATCATATAAACAATTTAAAAACTAAAACAACGGCTATATCTACCTAGCCGAAGATTAAATACCCTTGTAGACATATAGCTCTTAAATGCTTTTATATAAAGGCTTCACTTTGGCGGGCCATAAGTTATTTGCATAAATATTTAAGGAGTATAGAAAAATTTAGATTTATTATCCGATTCATTGAGAGCTATGCTTAAAAATGACAGTAAAGCTCTTTACATTCAAGTTTCCCTAAAATAAACTTCAACCGATCATTCTTATGTTAGCTTTATGATATAGTAGCCCGATTTGGCTGGTTTTGATATTTGCCCTGTGTGCAACAGAAAGACGAATCAGTTTAAGATTAATCTAAAACTCAGACAGACGGACAGACCGAGAGAAGGATATATTATTATCAGATGCTCGGAGATGTTGATGATGGGGTCGGAGATGTCTCTTTTTATGGGTTAATGAGAAGATTAATGAAAAGATTGCTTAAGATTTTGCGTGACCGGAACTAATAAAAACATAATATTAAAACTCAGAAAACGACTTAGGAATGCATAATGTATCTATTATTTTCCTTAAATTTCAACAAGGTAAGCATAAGAAAGTTGGCCAGTTGGGATTACTTATTAGCGCAAAATTGAGAATGGCTGATAAAGTGCTGAGAAATGTTAATTCTGTAGGAACTGGCTTAATGCCACGGTAAAGCGATTAAGTATTTAGTATTTATAAGTAATAAAATTCCACAGCAAAACACAGTTTTTATTAAGACACGGAATAATTCGTTCAAATGAAGACCGAACTTTCTTTTACGTAAATAAAACTGGAATCTTTGTCAAATATTTTTGCACACCAAAAAAATCGAAAAACGAAAGCAACAATTTATGTGATTTATGTGTGGCAAAAGCGAAAAATTTGTGTTTTGGTAGCAAGTTCCATTGCGACAGCTGCAGCCGCAGTGGACTCCGTCAATGGGAAAGCCGCAAGCTCCAGTTAACTAAAGGGATATTGTGCGGGACGGCAACTTTCGCGGACGACGACGCGTCAACAACTGAGCAACTGAATGTCAATCAAAACAAATAAACAAATGCGAACAACAATAACAACAACGAGAACAACTATCAAATAGAAAACTGAGGAAATTGGCAAACAGAACTTGAATATTAACTGCTGCCAAAACGGCGTGCGGCCAAAAACACAAAAAAAAGAGACAAAAAAAAAATTAGAAAATGAAAATAGAAATTTGCCTGAATATTGGCCAATAAATTTTACAAGTCGTTGACGATGGCCAACGGATTCTCTTGGTCAAGGTCGAGCCAATCAAAGCGTCATTACACAAATATGTGTGTGTGTGTATGTAGAAAATACTTATAATCATAATCATGATAATTGGAAACCTGTTGCCAGAGCCAAGTGCTTTTGGCCAATAAACAATCAGGCGCAACAACTGATGACGTTGTCAAACTGGGCAACTCGTCAAAAGAAAAAGAAAAAACTCAATGTGTGTTTGTATGCGTCAGCAATTAAAATCATAATGAGAGTGCCAAGTGGCGCCCACCGACCATCAGTGGCCAGCGGCCAACTCGACACGAGCCTCTCGCATTCCTCACACACACACACACACACACACACGCACACTCAGGATGCGTCGCTGCTGCCAAGTTGGCAGCCAGACGCAGCTGCGTCTATGTTTATGTTTTGTTGTTGTTGTCTTCCAGTTGTTGGCAATGTGTGCCAATTGGGAAGCAGGAAGTCGAATGTCTTGGAGCTGTACCAAGAAAATGCTGCAGCAGACTTGTAGGCACTGCAAATTGCAGACAAGCGCTAGACGAATGCGACACCAGGGCGTATACGCAATGCGCCCCCAACCAAACGCGTTGGCAGCACCAAAATGTTCAAGCCTCATGCATAACAAATAAATAACCCGACATCATTACAGAAATATACTGAAAATAATAATAAAAATAGATGAGAGAAAAAAAAAAACTACAGTCGGCTTCCCTTTTGGTCATCAAAGGATCGCCGCGCCGCACTAATAAGTTTTCAAGAAAATGAAAAATCGTTTGTGCATTTTTATAAGTGCAAAAATATGCAAATCGAGTAAATCATTATGACTGGACAATGGCAGCGACCGCGGCGCAGACAAAGTTTTGTTTTGAAGCGGCGCATAAAAATTTTCGGTGGCCTCAGCTTCGGTTGCAGCAGGCCAAGAGCTGCAGGAGGCTGGAGTCAGGAGTCACAGGACCAAATAATAATTTGGCGATTTATTTGTTTGTTTGTTTTATTTGCCATGTCTACGCCATGGAAATTATGGCGACTGACTTTTGCAACCCAAAACATAATTTCAACAGACATTGCGAATGGCACTTGCTAGCTAGACGATGGGGCCAGGGTGCAGTGGCAATTGAATATCATTCAAAACAAATAAGAAACTTTAAGAACTGTCAAACTAATTGAACAGCAGAATTGTGATCAGCCGAAGCTTTATCTTAAACAATTCTCGCTGACCTGATCAGTCAAATGTCTCTAAACCAACTTAAGATACCTGTACCTTCCTATTTAAAATAAAATCCGTTTTGTTTTTTTCTGAACTAAAAAGTCCACTTCAGAAATGTACATTGGACATCTGCACGAAGCAAACATAAAAAAATCTTTAATTGTATGTGGATTCTCATGCTCAGCTAAATCGTTTATTTCGCAACTATTTGTCACATCGCATGTTCTTTGAGTCACACAGCGAGATTTTTGGGGCGATTCAATTAGTTTTAATTGCTTGTCGTCGCGCGTTGCCTTCGATTTATTTAAAAATGCGCCCGGGTGCCATCAATAAAATCAATGCGGGCCATAAATCTTTGGGCCGTTCATTGAAACGTGCTCAAATGCAAACGGGCTATCGTTTTGGCCAGCATCTCTGTTTTGGCGTCAATGATAAGGACTGGCAAAAGGAAGTGTGAATTCTGGCCGGGGCTGACCAGGACCATTGTTTGTTTGCCGTAGACTGCACGGCGAACATATGCAGGCAGTCAAGAGGAAAGGACACAATGCGCACGCTGCCAATTTCCGGCCAAAGACGTAAAGACGGGCGCTGGGCGGGCAGCAGGGCCCAAGAATTATTTGCCAGGATGTCCGAAACATTGTTGGTGTCAACAAATTCCTTTTCAGCGAATGCCAACTGCAAAAAAAAGTTCTATTGCCAAAAAAAGAGCAGAAAAATTAATGCGCAAGCATTAAGAAACGAGATGTCCTTTCCGCTGCGAGTCCTGTAGCTGGCCCTTTGCATACCGCGCGCACAATTAAATTTTGTGTTAGTTTTGAGCAACTTTTGGTGCCAGCAGCTTCTTTGAGCTAATTTACTGAGTGCACTCCGTTGTTGTTAATTGCTTTAATGGCTCGGAAATTTCAGCCACAAGTTCAAGAATGATCGACTAGTAGACACCCTCGCAAGGTTTTTTAACATTTTTTAATTTGATGTGTCGGTTTTGTGTAATCAGTATATTTTGACAGATAAGCAAATTTAGGTCTTTATCTTGAAGCATATTCATTTTATGCATATTTTGCCCACATATATTTCCCACACCCAGGTCGGTTAGTTTTTAGAAAGTATGAAAATCATTTAACCTGTGACTGACATCTATAGAAAGCTGTTAACGATTGATATCCCGTGTGCCGACTTTATGTTTACAGGGTATACAAGACATGTACAAGTTTTTCTGTATGATATTAATTGAACGTGATTCGAAATTGTGCTCATAAATTAAAGCATTAAAATTCGAAAAAACAAGCGCATGTTCTAGTATTTAAAAATTAATTGGTCAGCATTTGATATGCTCTTTAGATGTTTCCTTTGTTAAATGTTGTCCATAAAATAATCACTTTCACATTTAGTGCACTATTTCAAAGGTTACATTTTCGGTTTGGGGCTCTTGCTCTGGTTCTGGGCCATATACAATATTTTTGTGTCTAGGCAGCGACTGGCATACTGTGGCAGCTGTGCATTGAGCCAGAACCACATCGGATAAGTAAGTCTGAGCAAGGGGTGAAATCTGTGAAACCCGAATAAACATAGCAGGGGGCCGGGTGTGTGCCTTACCATTTTTGCAGCGCCTATAAATTGTATGTCTTAGCCGTAAATGTAACGCCCACCCAGCTGCCCCTCACGCCACATGACGCATTTAACAAGTTGACATTTTCTGCTGCATTTTGTTTATTTATGTGGCGCCAGGCTGTTGGTTTTTGGCTTTGAGAACTTGCCTTAAAGAGGAATGGCTTGAATGGAAGTGGAATAGCCGAGCATGTGCTCATTTATGGGCTGATCTTCTTGTGGTGACAGCTGCCAGGAAAAGGTAGTTGATATGCCAATTTTTTGTCCAAATTTGCCATAAAAATTGTGGTTCCGTTTAACGGAATGAGTTAAATTGTTATCACTAAAAGTATCACATGCATCCCTCTTTATCTGCTCTCAAGCTCATTGACATATTTGATTGAGACATTGCTTTAAAAAAGTAAATAACGAAATGGGCTTATTTGTAAAACTTTATTTCAAATTAATTGGATATATTATTTAAAAAAAATTAAGGGCAGAATATGAGAATATATATATGCAAAAATTTGGTATTCGAGCTGAGGCATAAGCTTAAGACTGAGACTTGAAAGTATAATAATAACATTGCGACAATTGAAGGCCACAAATCATAAAAGGAATAATTCTTTAGTCTTGCCAATGTTTGCAACAAATTTAGGAAAATAAAGAAAATGTTCAAGTCAATTTTAGGATGTACAATAGTGAAAATAGGTGCAAACATAGAGATCAGATGGCAGAAAAAAGGAATATGATAGACATAAGTTGAACGAAGATCAGTTCTTTTCAAGTGTTCATGTGCATATAAATAAGAGAAAAATATTAAAAAAAATAGATTTAAGCAACCATAAGACCGTAAACAAAAATAATTGGTTAAACTTGTGAAATTTTCTCAACAAATAGTTTGACTGATGCATGGACACATGTTAGCACAATTTATGTTTATGAACACAGCTTGGATCATTCCTTTTAATTCAAATTCATTGAATTGCCAAACTTACCATTTGTCTAGTAACAGCTCAGTTGTCCTCCTGTTGCTGCTGCTGTTCCACATTGAATCTTTGCAAAGATCTGGTCAGGCTTTGAACGAGTCGCTTCGCAACGATGCACAAAACTCGCGCTGATAATTTCTTTAAATCTTAACTTTTGTCTACGAGTGCTTTCGGTTACCAATATTAGTACGAATTAACTGCTAATAACTGTGTGTATATTTGCACAATTGTTTATGGATTGCACTAGAGTTTAGTTAATTGTTGGATTATATCATAGTTTGTTGTAATCGATTATATAAGTGGCATGGAAGTATTCAACGCTACGTTTGCTATTCATTTTTGTTTGGTTATATTTATTTTATTTGTTTAGATATTTGTTGTAGTACGATATTTGAAATATATTTTATAAAGTTAAGCACTAGTCACTACTTAAGGTTGAGTTAAAGTTTATGTATTTTCTTCATGTTGAATATTTATATATATATTATTTTTGCTTTGCTTTTTGTCACACGCGGCGTATGCGTGATTTTTCGTAGCTACCTCTGCGGCTGCCGCCTGATGCGCATCCTTTGAGGTTTCGCACGCGTGTGCATGGCTGACAAATCATTAGCGGCCAGTTAAAACAATGGCGCTTGTTGTTGTTGCTAATGTTACTGCTGCAGTTGCTGTTGTTGTTACTGCTGCTGCCGCTGTTGCTGCTGCTGCTGCTGCTGCAGTTGCAGTTGGTTCATTCTTTTTTTTTTTTGGGCTTAACGCCAGTTGCTCCATTGGCGCACGTCGTTTTTGGCACTGGCCGAAAAAAGTTGACGGCGCACGTTGGTCAGTTCAAAAGGTTTAGGCACACACACACACACAAACGTGCACACACGCGCACACACACACACACACATATATAGAGCACAGCGCGTTTTGTTGTTGTTGTTGTTGCGGCGCGACACGTTTTATTTGTTTTTGTTTGTTGTTTGTTGTTGTTAGCTGTATAATCGAGACGAACGCATCCTGCGAAGCGGCCGCTGTTGTTGTTGCTGCTGCCCCACTGCACCACTGTGCCAGATGCATGTGTGTATGTGTGTGTGTGTGTGTGTGTGTGAGTGCAAGTGTATGCGAGCTGTCAATTGGGGTCCATTGCGGCGATCTTGGCCAGGGTCAAACCACACTGTTTGACTTGGCTAATCAAACTGCGTTTGCGGCCAAAAAATATTCCTTGACTGTCATCCTGCGCTGTTTGGCACTGGCTGCTGCTGCCGCTGCTGTTGCTGCGTCGTCATCATCTTGGACCTTTACCATCACCACCTCTTGGCCAGTAATTGCTGTTGTTGGCTGGCTGGCTGGCTGACTGGCTGGCTGGCTTGACTTGGCCTGGCTGGCTGGCTGGCTGGCTGACTGACTTGTTGGTTGGTTGGTTGGCTGGCCACTTTTCTTGGCTGGCTACGCGTCGCTCAAAAGTCAAAGCCAAAGCCAATCCAAGCGCTGCCCCTGTGCCCTGTGGGCACCAGGCACACCAAAGCCAACACACACATTTCTCGCACGGTGCCCAGTGCCAGTGCCAGTGCCAGAGCCCGGCCCGGTGACTGTGCCAGCTGCCCAGCTGCCAGTTGCCAATTGCCAGTTGCCAGCCTTTTGTTGGCTCACAACACTGACGCTACCAGTTTCTTGGCCAACTGACTGACGACTGCTCGCAGTCAGCCAGCCAGCCAGCCAGCAGCAGCAGCAGCAGCAGCAGAAGCCCTCAGCCAGCGACAGACAGCTGCTGCCTGCGTCGTCGTCGCCGCTGCCGCTGCTGCTGCTGCTTTTTGTGTCGTCATCGTCGCCGCCTACCGCAGTTCACCGCCTGCGTCATGCCCCCCTTTGGTCATGGGGC
Organism: Drosophila virilis; assembly: GCF_030788295.1. Classification (NCBI taxonomy): domain Eukaryota; kingdom Metazoa; phylum Arthropoda; class Insecta; order Diptera; family Drosophilidae; genus Drosophila; species Drosophila virilis. The sequence goes on along the minus strand of NC_091546.1, from coordinate 10,709,517 downwards.
GCCTTTGTCGCGTGCAATTCCAACTGGCTGCGCTCCAAGCGAATCTGCCCCCACCGCACCTGCAGCTTGCAGCGCTCGTTTTGCCGTCGTCTGGCTTCGGTCTTCGGCCACGTCGTGCTCTGCTGCCTGCTCGGCACGCCGTCAGCCAGTTCTCATGCTGCCTTCTGCTCTCTTCGTTCTCTGTTTTCAACATTTTCCTCTTTTCAGAGGAAAAAGAAAAACGAAATTTTTAGAATTTGGATTTTCACATGTGCGGCTAACATTTTACCCGCGCAAAATATTTAGCGGGGGATAGAAGATTTATGACAACATCTGCTGGTCAGGGGAAATGGGTTGGATTTTTGATGCGTTCAAATGCCAAATCTACGCATGAACTTTAAATAATCCCATATTATGAAGAATTATTTTGCAGAAGAATTATTATGCGCTAACAAAATCGAACAATTGAATAACATATCCACACTGTGTTTTACAATATAAGCCAAATTGCGATCGCATGTAGATATCGTCCCCATTATTGTTATCCGGTTATTAGAAAATTATCAGAAAACATTTTGTATAGAGTTGACAGAATTGAAAGTTGAGATATAATAATTTATATCCAAATCAACATAGTTTCAAAACTATCATTAAGAGTAATTACAGGTGCAATAAACATTTAACTTCAATTTAAAACTAACATGCCAAACTTATTTTTTTTTATTAGAGCTCAGGTACTTGAGATTGGATTATACCTTCAGTTGGCACACAATCAAATCAAAAAGGCCAAGAGCTCTATCTCAGCGACAATCTAAAGTTGTCTTCGTCTCTGACAATTATGAGTGTACTCGAATATGCATGGCGGAAAATCCGCACAGATATATGAATGTGTATAAATAGATAGGAGAACTTTATATAGCAATGTCTCTCTTTCTCTGTGTGTGTGTGTGTGTATGTGTGTGTGTTTGCTTGCCGTTTGACAAAAACATAAACGCAATCATAAAATTAGAATTTAAATGAGGCAGTAAAAAAAGTGGCAAGACAAAAACTCACAAAGGAGCAAACAAAACTTAATGAAATGCAAATGGTCAACAGGTTCTCAATGCTTTCGATGCCAATCAGTGTAAGTGTAGTAGAGCCTGTGTAGTGGACTCCGTCCCGCACCCTGTCATGGCTCCGTTGAGCTGGGAATACTTTGTGTGAGTTATGAAATCGAGTGGCGCCAGAGTACAAATTTTATGCAATTGCATAAAATGTGCACTGTAAAAATTTGCAATGCACTAATAAATTTCTAATAAATGCATGTTAAATAAAAGCCACAATGTTGCGACTGCGCGGGGTTAGTGTAGTGCGCGGGGCAGGCGGGGGGGTACTGTTCGCAGTGTTAATTGAGCGCAGATTACGTGGCTATTAATGGGCTTCTGGGCAAGTTGGTTAACAGGCGTGCAAAAACTGTGACAACAATGCGGGCGCACACACACACGTGCTGACCGCAGCCCGCAGCAGCACGTGCTGCCGCTAGACAAAAACAAGCGTGTCCACGCCTTCACGCTGCCCCTGCTTCTTGTTGCCCCTCCACCCTGTTTGCCACAGCCCCTGTTAGCCTGTATTACAGACTCTGCTGTCGCTGTCGCCGTGCTTCCGCTCCAGCTAAACGTTTATTTATAGCCCAAAAACAGCGCCAAAGGACCAAAAACACACAACACCCGCACCGACCCGCCTGATGCCCTGCCATCCCAGCGCCACTTCAGCTAGACAAAGGCCACGCCAAAGATAAACATACGATTCAAAATTTGGGCTTGAGTAACAGCCACAACGGTTGTTGCCAACGCTTTCTCCCCACCCCTCCGACCGGCTCTTAACTGGGCTGCAGCAAAAACCAGCGACCATCAACGGGTTTCGAGGGTTTTTTTTTTAAAAATACTCTGTACCCATTGAAGATGTATAAAAATGAGTTTAACAGGCAGAAGTAACATATGAGAATTCCCTAAGCCATAAAGAATATATAACAAGTCGATCTAGTCATGAGTCCAAAGAGTTTGAAACTTAAAAATTGGAAGGTAGATTCGCAGGAGGCTATTGTAGAGCAAAGAAAGATAGAAAGGTTAAAATCTGTATGAGGCAGTCTCAGAAGCAGCAGGAAAATGCTTTTTAAAATAAGCGATAGAGAAGATAAATTTTATATCTTCTGGTATACAATTTTTGAATGCCTCACTATACTCATAATGTTAAGCGTTCGCTTATAAGTCTGAAAATACTTCAGTTGACATCTCGGCACTGGGTGTCTCTTCGTCGTGCACACCCGACTATAGCAGTCTTACTTGTTAGCAACAGGACTGGCTTAGTGTTAGCTGGCGGGGAAGGGAGGCGGCAGCAGAGGCTACACACATCTTGATTTTTGCCAAACAAAACATTCCTCGAGCACTTGCTCTGGCTATTGCAATGGCTGGAACTGTATTTGCTTATGTTAGTCACGTGGCTTTCACTTGGTTTGCCAAATTGCTGGACAGCAGCGGGCGACTGTGGGGGGCTAGCCCACAACTGAGAAATCATTTTGAGTGAATTTGTATAAAAAATTGAGAACTTGAAATACCACAGAAAAATACTTGTAATAGCTTATACAAATACCACATTTATGGTGTCCAAAGTTACATAAATTATAGCCTGAACTAGAATAAAAACAAATATTCAACAAAGGCTCAGAAATAGACTAAATTAAAAAAAAAATATATGTTAAGATATGCTCTATATAAAAAAAATATAATTAATTAAATGATTCAGTTACGACAAAGTTGAGTATGTTGTCGGCTAGGAGTCTTATATAAAAATATTCATAATTATAAACTTTTTAAACAATTATGTATTGCATATGTAAAAATTATATCAACATCGACAATTAACTAATAATTGGTCAAGAATTAGCCATAAAATGAGATATTATTGGGAAAATTTTCTGTTTTTCAAAAGATCTTGACCAATTGCAGCAATTACGGCTTCCACTCATCTTCTTAGATATCTACCAGACCGTATTAAATCTTATTATTTTTTTTGCCTCCTATAAGAACAATCGGAAGGAAATAGAGTTTTTTAATGAATGCAATTATAAGCCACACGTAACTTAAAAAAATTACTCGATTACTTAAAATCTATCTAATCTAAAACTGGATTCTGTCACTTTCAGAACGAACTCATCTTTCCGAGAAACCAACTCTTACGAATTGGCGCTTAGTTTGCCCCTTTGCTATTATTTGATGAAGAGATTTTCTTTAACAAATCGCTGCTGAAAGCTTAATTCTTATTTTAAATATACTGTGTGTCTGGCCTTATCGCTGGCCACTTTTTGTCAAGCGTTTTGCGAGCGGAAACCTTTTGTTTTTGCTGCCACAGTTAAATTGGTCGCTTTCTAATCGCCTTCCTGAAAATTAGCTTCCATTCATTTTGGGTTTTTCGTGAAGTTGATAATTTCCGCAGGAGTGCACATACTTTCACACACACACACACTCACACACACAGACACCCACACACATTATCGAAAAGTTTTCAGGTCATTAAGTTTGTCGACAGCCTTTGGCAGAAACCAGACACACAGACAGGCGAGAATTCAGACACGAAGCTGAGAGAAGGTGTAAATTAACCTAAACTCAGGAAAAAGGCAATAGAAAAACAATTGAAAATTCAAGGGTTCTCAGCGCTCAGTTGAGGCAATTAAAGCACGTTTTAGATAGTATGTGTGTACATAACTTATATGTTGTATATTCCGGAGAAGATTTCACTGATTTCCGGAGTGGGGCACGGGGTGAAGCAATTTAATGCACATATGCTAAGATTTATGTGTTTTGTTGGATTCGCTTGGCCAAAGTGCAAAACAAAGAGACATTTTATTTCGTACAACATTTTTTTTCGAGAGCCTCAACTGGATTTGGGTGCGAGAACGAAGGCAGCGTCTGCCAGCCAGCTATAAAGAAATGCTCATACTTTTTAATGCCCTTCCTAAGGGTCTTACAAATTTTCCGTGCATGCAGTACGTGTAAGGGGGCCGCATCTGAGTCCATATAAGTGGGTATTGATATATAATGAATACGATCTAAAACATTAATTCTTTATCTTGCAAACTTTTTGCAACCAGCCGAACGGGCTTATTCATATGGAGGATATTTCCTAGTGCTTCTAATATGAAATTGAATATCTCAGTATTCAAGTATTAGAGTATATTTTAGAGCATGCAGTATGTCATAGAGAAAGCGAATTAAATATTTGTCACGCCCAAGCAAACATTTCTGACTTCTAACGTATATATATTTGCCTAGATGCTTTCATGCTGTGCAGCGCTCTGGCATTTGGATGCATGAAATTGTTTTTGTCGCGTTTTTAGCATCCTGCGAGGAATATCCTGCGAATACTGTTGCTACATTTTTCGCCCACTTGGCCCGGCCTGTCAAAGGGCAGCCGATTTTTTTTCGTGGCCCGGTCCGGCCCGGACCGACGCGCCCCGCTCCGGCATCGCGATAGCGCCAGTAAACTCAGGAGGTAGCGCCTCGACGGCACAGATATTGGCCAATGCGTCAAGGAATGCCCGCCGAAGCGCAGAAGCCAAGCAGAGAGGCACGCGGCACGCATATTAATTTGATGCGATTGTCTTGGACTCGGACCGCGACTGGGATTGTCGGTGGGTCGGTCGGGCTAGTCTTTGCCTCTATCTGCATGCAGAATGCGTTGTTTATGGCGAAAAACTAAACAGCATATTTTTTTGCTGTTTGCATTCAGTATGCAAGGCAATACCCTAACAATTGTTGTTGTTGCTGTTGATTGATCAGCAAGCTGAGAAATCAGGGCAAACTTCTGTTGCATATGCAAATTGTGAAAGTTTAACTGTTGGACTCAACGACATTCACAATGTTGCCAATGCATTGATTTGTGACCTAACTAGCCAACTAACTAGCTGGTAAATAGTCTCACATAAGCAACTTGATTGATGCAAATCCTGTTCACGATTTATTTATAAAACATATTGTAAGACATGTCATGCAAAGCGTATTTTACGGCAGCCTACAAATGTTTCGTTCTTCTGAACAATTAGTATAAGCATCAGATATGAGTATGTGAAGCAACAATTGCTAAATATACATAAAATGTTTATTCGCATTTTCACCTCACATATATATAAACACATTCTACCAGCTTGGCCCAACCGTTATCAAATAATTATTTTGGTTTTATTATATTTTCAAATAGAATACAAAATAAATTTATGTTTACCTCATTTCACACAATTCAAAAAAATACGCGGCAATTGGCAAACAGCTGCTCATAACATTCAATTCAAATATAAAACGTGTTTGTTTTCAAAATTGAAAATATCAAATCCATTTTGGAATTCCCTTACATTTGCATGCCACAATGAGTTGCCCTTTAAGGTATAATTATTTTGTCACAAATGTGTATGTTTTATCTTTCCGTGTCCAGAATGTATTTGTGCATAATTGATGAGTTTCCACAGCAAAGGGTATCTGTATCATGTCCATCTCTATATTTCTATTAAACTAGGTTCTCAATTTTAAAAGTTAAAGATTTGTTGAAATAACTTGTCTCGCATATTTGAACGTGGTCTAAAGAACATTAATGAAGAAACAGTTGGTTTTAATTTTACAAAACTTTTTTAGAGATAAGATATCTAGGATCGAACCCAATAACTAGGAGCTTCATCTATTCTCTTACTATTTTTCTCGTGTAACTTTACCCAACTTAAGATACACGAAATTCACCAGCTAAAAACTTGAAGAAAGAGTATTCTATTAAGCTTGTTTTTTCTCAAATAATTTCTTTGATGTTAAATGATTTATTTAAAAATCTTTCCTGGCTGTGGCCAAGTAAAAGCATGTTCTTCGTTCTCTCACTTCTTCTTCTGAAGCATACAGCTTAGGCCTTACCCACTAAGACTTCAGTTCAGGCAGTGCCACATTTGCTGAGGACATATTTGAAACAGGTGTAGACGCCAGATATATTCATTACCTGCGCTATGTACAGCACGCAAACGCTGACTTGGCTATAAATACAACATTGAAGGAGTTTTGTCTGAGGCGAGCGCACAGTTTGTAGCGAATTGCAGCCGGCAGTTAAATAGATGGCAACTTAAATGACACACATACAATCGCACACACACAGCTGCACTTTGGACATGCTTGTATCAGAAGTCAACATTCTTCAATAGATCCATTACCAATGCTCGACCGGGGGGAGGAGTGGGTTGTGGCCAAGCCGCAACATTGCGACACAAAAACACTTGAACGAGCAACAGCAGCATCCCCTCAGCATCAGTTTTTTGTTTGAGTTATTTTACGAGTTTTATTGGCTTTTATTGGCAACGAGATTTGAATTTTTCAAAACGACACTTTTGCTACAGAGGCAAAGGCAAAGGCAAAGGTAGCGGCTGCCTGCTGCCTGCTGCCTGCTTCCCCAACACCAGCTGTTGGCCTAATCGCTCTGCTGTGCCAGCCCTGTCGCGTTGTTAGTCATTTTTTATGGAGCTCACTCTCACTGAGTATCGCAGTCGCATGCTGCCTGCAGGTCTAACAGGTGTCGTCCTGCTTCGTGGCCATATGTGTTGTGCCCGCTGCTGTGATTTCTGGCCACATAACTTACCACTGATTGCAGTTTTATGGTCAAAGTTTTTGGATTCACGTTACAGCTGGACATTTATAGACAGCGATAACGTACAAACTGCTAATTAACTCCGGCGTAAAACATTTAAGCCTTTAACCAATGTTAGGGCCTTGCAAAAAATGAATAGGCAAATTCAACTCGCAGCTGCCATTCAAAGTGTGCCGCATAATGGCAGCCGCAGACAGTCAACTTGCTAATTTTCATGCGCCATTTACGGGGCGAAAGCTCGCCAGAATAGGCCGCCCACTTGCCAGCATTCACAGTAGTTATACCCCGTATCGAGTGGGTGAAAAGGGTATCATATAATATTCGAGGATTGTGGCTGCAAACCAAATCACAACCGGGGCCGGAATCAAACCGGACCGGACCGAACCATACAAGTTCTTTGGTGGTACAATCAAAAGAGGGAAACCGATAACGTCGACGATTATTATAGTATGCGAATTTTGACACACATATAACTTCTTCATGCCCCGAAACTTCAAACAGGGTATCCTCTAGTCAAGCATATTACTTACTTGCTTTGCTCCTGTTTGCCTGTCGCATCACGAATTCACTTGACAACTCTTTTATTTTATTTGGTGTATTTTCCCTCTTTTTTCTATGCGGCATGTTGTTGTCAGCCTCCTTTAGACTACTTAAAATTCAGTGCCTGACATAAACATCCTTAAGTAACCCAGTCAACAATGCCAAATGCGCTTTAACGATATGTCAGAGATTAGAGCGCTAAAAATGCCAAAGCAATTAATTTACATCATTCTGGAGGGAGAGAAAGGTGAATTGGCAACGGGAGAGTTCCTTGTCTTGGCTCTAATTTGATAATCAACTATGTTTTAAAAAACACATTCTCAACTATTTCAACCGCTTTCGCAGCTTTTACTAATCTACTTTTGTATAGAAACGGAAAGATCAGATTGTTTTTTTTTTAATATAAGGCAATACAAGTATTGGAGAAGAAAAAAAACGGTGTGTGAAATAGAAGAATATTGCCTATTTTTACCTTACCGGCATTTATTATGCTTCAAAAGTACAAGAATCTTGTCAAGCTCGGACCAGCATATTATATGGCTGCCATAGAAATAATCGATCGAAATGTAAGTTTGCAAAGATACCTAAGCACGAAATCTGCCATGCTTCACATATATGAGACTAATCTTAGCAGCAATGGACTACCAAATCATATAGTTTTATTAAGAGCTTCACAAATTTCGTCAAATATCTGTTAAGCCATAAGCCATAAATTTTTGCTTTATTTTGTTGTGAGTAGAGTTGGGTACTGACAACATGTTTTGACGACGAAAAGTTTGCAGTTGGAAATTCGAAGAAAATGTGGCGAATGCGATTTGCGACACATCGCAATGAGTTCATTTTGCGCTTTTTGTCAGCAAATGCAATAATAACCACAATAAAATGTTATAAAAATGCTCATGCATATAGTGCATATATATCCTATAATAAAGGCAGCCAGCGGCGTCGGCAACAAAGCAAACAATAATTTCCCTCATATATAACAAATAACAGAGAGCGTCTAAGCCAAGCACATGGAATAAAGATACAGATATTTGTATGTGTGTGGGCGATTTCAAGGCAGAAGCGGATGTACAAATTGCAAAACATAATTCAAATTGTTTGACTTTTTTGACAATGACTGCGCCAGTTCCACTTAACCCACCCTTTCACTGATACTTGGCAAGTGCTTTTATCTTGGCATATGCATGGCTATACATATGTGTGTGTGTGTGTGTGTGTGTGTGTTTGTGTGGGAAGTGAAGCTTGGCGCCCTCCACAGTATTTTTGTACACTTTTTGTTACTGGTTATTTAAGCTGCAGTCGCGTTTCAGCTGAGCTGCCGACTTTAAGTTTATTAACGGGCATTGTACCACGTTGCGTATGAGTCACATTAATTAGCTGAAACTGCCAGCGAAGTGCGCTTAAAAAGCAATTAAATGTGATTAGCACAAGTTGCCAAATATATTTTGCATGCTTTTAGGCGCCGCTTCAAAAACCATTGCACACTCTCGGGCAGCGCCCATCGAATGGATTTTTGGTTTTAGCTGGTTTTTAGCTTTTATTTCTAGACTTGCTTGATTTTTTTTTTGGCACACACAGCCAACCATTTGACTTAATTAGTTGGCCGACGCCGTCGTCGCCGTTGACGCCCCCTCAGCTGTAGGACCGGGGGCAGTGAGGCGGGGCTGCGTTTGCGGAAAAACTATGAATTTATTTGACACTTGAATAAATGCGGTTTTTGCGGCGACAACGAAAAATGTCAGCCCATATTTTTCGTTTAGCTGCGAATCCCCCAGTTTCCAATTCTCGCCCATCGACAGGGTGTGTTGACAGGGCCAGGCCAGGCGGTAACCGTTGCTCGTATTGATATATAACCCATGTCTTGTCCTTGTACTCGGTGTACTTCATGTTCGATTCACAGCGCCGCGTCGCACATTTCCGTTTCCTGATTTTCTTAGGCCAGTGCCTGGTTGAACATATACATGCGTGTGTGTGTGTGTGTTGGTGTGTACTTAGCGTTTTGTTAAATCCCATTTTGGCTGTCTAATTTATGAATGTATGCGCTAAGTATGCGCTCATGCCAGTAATTGTGATATGTGTAAGTGCATTTCGCTGCCAAAGACAGGGGAACAATGCCAAAAGCAAAGGAAAGGCCATGATGTCATTTGGGTAAAAGTGCGTAGATTGTGCCTGAAATTAAAGCTGAACTGATTGGATTAGTTAAGTCTAAGTTGGAACATAAAAGAGATCTCAAGCCAGGTATATATATGTGTTCCCCAAAAGTGGAAAAGAGATTATTAAAATGGACTGGGCCGGCAAGGCCTAAGAATCGTATATAAGGTCCATCACCTGAATCTGAATTTACCATAAATTAACCCAAAAACTCCTGCACAAATATAATGCGAAGATGAGGCTCTTTCCATAATTCCTTTTAGTATTTGAGAAACCAATATTCTGAACCAAATTCAATCAAAGATTATAATGTTATAAAACTGACTCGGCTATAGCCGAATGCAGCTCAAAGCATTCCATTGCGAAATGGCTTTTCCAACTGCATAGACGATTCCAATAACTGGTACAATGCACCCATCAATCCCAAAGAAGCCCAGAGGCAGCCCATAAAATGCGACAACATAACAATATTGATAGCTATTAAAATTACCAAACAATCAAATACGAACCATTATATTATATTTTATATGTGACGAACCGTTAGCTGTGAAAATAGATAAAGAAATGCTCGTAGCTGCCAAATTTGGCAGTGTCGGAATTTGTAATAGACTTATCGCACTTCTCGATTTTATTTTGACTTTTTAATGCCATCATTAGTATTCCGAACAAAACCTTAACTAAACGATTACATATAGCACAGCCCAAGACCAACCGAATTCCCAGTGTCGAGCACAGTCCGTGCTCGCGAGTCCAACGTACCAGAGCTTCCCCATATCAATTGGAATTTAGAAATAATGTTAGGCGCTTTATCGACATTTCTCAGCATTGTGGGCTTTTATGCACTCGCTTGTTATCTATACGAGCAGCTGAGAACACCTTACCGATTGCTAAGGTTGCGTCTGGCGGGCAATCCAAAGGAAAGACCCTCCCTGAAGGAGCGTTTCGGAAGCTGGGCGGCAATTACGGGCAGCAGCGATGGCATTGGCAAGGCCTACGCCAAGGAGCTGGCACGAGAGGGCATCAATGTTGTGCTGATAGCCCGGAATGAGGAAAAACTCAAGACAGTAGCTGAGGAAATCGGTGCGTATCAATGTCCGGCATGCCACGTAACAGTTCACTATTTAATCGACTCCTTTACAGCAACGGATTGCAAAGTACAGACTAAAATTGTCGTGGCGGATTTCACGCATGGTGCTAAGGCCTACGAGCACATTGAGCGCGAGCTGGCCGATCTGCCGGTGACCATTCTAGGTGACTAGTTGATCTGCTCGGACACACACACAGGCACGAACACTAAAGTTTCTCTATCCGCCCCCTAGTCAATAACGTTGGGTTGGGCCTGCCAGGTGCCTTCAGCAAGTGCAGCCAGGAGCAAACCCAGCAGCTAGTCGAAACCAATGTGATGGCCGTCTCGCAACTCTCGCGTTACTTCCTGCAGCGACTGCGCGCCTCTAAGACCAAAGGTGCGATTGTGAACGTGAGCTCCGGCACGGAACTGCAGCCCGTGCCATATGCTGCCCTCTATGCTGCGTCTAAGGCATATACGCGCAGCTTTACGCTGGCGCTGCAGTGGGAGGCGGCTCAGTATGGCATTCATGTGCAGCTGCTGTCGCCCAACTTTGTGGTCACCAAGATAAACAACTACTCCAAACGCATAATGCAGGGCGGTCTCTTAATACCCACAGCCGAGACTTATGCGCGCAGCGCTGTGGCCCAGCTAAGGGATGGTGTGGACGAAACTCCTGGCTATATCTGGCATCATGTGCAGAATGCGGTTATGACCGCTTTTCCGTGGAGATTGCGCTTGACTTTGGCACAATTATTCTTTACAGTAATGGCTGACAAGAAGAAAGATACATAAAGAGCATTGCATACAACAAGGATGCAACAGTAATATTTATGGTTAGTGTCTCTGCTCAATGTTAATTGGTTTGTGTCTTTGCCAAACATGTCTTAGCTATTGTACTTTACTTTAAATGTTTGAAAAGCTTTCTCAACAGTTTTTTGGTCAAAATCAATAACTTAACTCAAATGTACAATTGGATAAGAGTTCTTTTTAGTCTTTTATTGTCAACTGACACGGTTGCAACACACCTTCCTTGCCGCATTCGACAGGTATGTCTTTAAGTTGCATTTGACTGATACAAGTATCTAAATTTATCATTTTATTTATAAATTGAATTCACATTTGGCTTGCTGTAAAAAGTTCTCAGACTATAGCATACCATAATATTAGAACATTTCTCGTTAAGCCCTGTCATATTCATTTCCTTATTTATAAGGCCGGCATTTTTTTTTATTTTTTTTTTTTTGAAAAGTCATTCAAATAGATTCTGCAGTCAATTTTCAAAGCATATTTACATTTTTGTTGTCTCATCGAAAGTGCAATCAAAATCACTTTGAAATGTTTTGTTTACCTAGCATTTGGCATTCGAGGTGTTTGTATTGTTTGTTGATTCTGAATAGAAAGTGTGGAAATGCGTCGCGATTTACAAGCATTCTAATTGCGAAACGTGTCCAACTATTATGTTGGATTAATAAATTCTAAGAATCATGCCTCTCTTTATCAATGCATTTTCCAAAGACGCATAAAAGGCTTTGTTTCCAAAATCAATAAAACACACCTCTGAATCTTATATATCCCAACTATACTCCCATTGGACGCTGTGCATTACTTCTCAAAAAATATTGTGTTCTCAGAGAATATTATTCCCTTTTTCCCTTACAACAATTATCATTAAAAATTAACTTACTTAATTTTTACAAAGAAATGACTTTATTTACTACAGCTAAAGTCATAAGCAATATTGTTTATTTAACAATTGTAAATTATTTATGATTAACAGACTTCCCAGATTGGAGTTATTGCATGTCGCCAACTTTGTTTGCATGTTTTGCTTGATTGTTTTCAATTAGTCAAGAGACCCTCTCCCTCGGACAGGCCCAGTCCTAGTCCGAGTAAGTGTAGGCTAATTATGCACTTGGGGGTCATTATCAGCCAACAAAGTGTCAACAAATTTAACGGTCACACTTTTTATCCGGCATAGAGAGTGGCCAAAATCTCTGACAATGGGCCAACGATAATTAAAGGTCTCATAATCTGGCGGCAGATTTTGTAATCTTCCCACCGACAGCCAACGCTAAACTTGATGTTTATGAAGTAATGAAGCTACAAAATATAATAAAAAGCAACTGAAAGAGCGGCAGGCGCACTGACAGATACATGTTTTTGTATCTGTATCTGCAGTGTTGTTCATGGGCATAACCAAAGAGACAATTGCAGCTTATAAGAAACCCGAAAAATATATACATATATGTAAGCGCGGCTCGATTTGCTGTGGTCGTGAGCTCTGCGGGGCCTGTAACCCGACTTCAGTTGCCGTTTCGGTGCTTTAGTGCGTGATTGACGCTCGGAGCCGCTACTTGTGCCAAGACCCGAAACGCACGCGTCGTTCGAACAACTAAAATATATTTGATTTAATTAAAATTCAATCAAATTCAAATAGAAAATAAGTTACGCGTTCCAATACATATGCTTAGCATACTGATAAGTTTGAGCTCAATTGTATAAAAATTGACGGCTCTCAGCTGTCGCTTATCAAATTGTACACTTGTTGCAGACACATACAAGTTTTTTTTGTGAAATATAACAAATAACGACACTATCTGTCATTATGCAGCCAGTGCTGGAACTGAGCATTTATACACTGCTGCGCATGGCGTTCATTTGGCAGCTCGTCTCCCTGGCCATTTATTTGGTGGGCACTTTGGCGATTGGCGCCTTTCTCTACGACAATTTCAAATCCTTGATCAGTATTATCAAAGCCTTGCTGGAGCCGTACTTTCAGCCGCAGTTGCCGCAGAGCTTGCTGGATAAGTTTGGCAAATGGGCAGGTAAGTTATTTTTGTGCTGCCATTTACACACATTCGTAAAAAAATCATATATATTTACATAATTCGCAACACTTTCGCATTCACTCGACAAAAGCACAACACAAAAACAGGCCTAAAACATTTGCATATATTAGGTTGACTTTATTTTGATATATATTTTTTTCCTTTTTATTATGCTTGAACTTTATTAACCTGTGAATATTTCAAAATAAATTTCATTTGCTGGCCTTGTTAATATAAAATATAGTTGTTTTACAAATCATTTTCTGCAAACAACGAATTTTTTAATATACCCTATAAATTAAAGGGCCCGCATATCTAATATTAGGTCTGTAAAAAGAAAGTTGAGTTGTCAACAATTCACATTATTTAAAACCGGGAAAACTAAACAGCATTGTTATAATTTTATGAAATCTGATTGTGTTTTCTTTTTTTTTTTTGCCAAACACAAACTAATATTTTTAACCATATTTGAGCAATTTCATAACACCCTTTTCGCATTTTTTATGAATACTGAGTATAAAAAGAATTTCCAATAATGGGCAAATAATTGCAAATATCTATTATTAATAATATTGTCTATTACATGAGATGCGATGTGCACTCTATCCAATTATATAGAAAATATAATCTGCTAAAATTATGTAAATTGCATGCTCAAAGGCATTCGAAAAAAAAACCCACTAATTTTCATGGTACATTGTATTATTAAGATATATCGTGACCATCCAAGTTATTAAGGAAATTGTTTTTCAATGCCCAAAACAATTTATGTTTCCTAGGTCCAAAGGCTAAACATGGCAAAGTGATAACGATTACTTATCAAAATTTACCATGTGCTTTAGTTTTATAATAGATTAAGCATTTACATGTATTTCCATGATAAGGCCGGCATATCGAACAGCTGTTCCAGTGTTTGCGTTCTCTGTTTGTTTATGCTTTTTTTATGGAGCACACAAAGTCATTCAACCCGCCTAACGAAACCGAAACCAAAACCAGATTTGTCCGAAAAGTTTTTTCTCTCATTTGGCACGGCTTTAAAAAGAAAATAAAGCAATTGTTTATTATAATAGAAGCAACAAATTGTTTTGCAGCGTTCGTCTTGACATTTTTACGGTCGGCTTTTAATGTCTACTCATTTCAATATTCTCAAGTATTTTTGACCTTGGGTAGAGTGAAATATTATTTGCCAATTGAGGTTTTTCAATTAAAATATTTAGTTGCAAATACTGTTACCAACTTATAAAATGCTGTGCAAATTTGCCGCGCTTAGCACACCCGCTGCTGTCGTTCGTTGCCAATATTTCCGCTGCACAAATATTTGGCAACCAGAGTGGCCAACAGCAGCAGCAACAACGAATACAACAACAACAACTACAACAACCACTTCTAGTTTAACAGTGCCAACAAATGCCGCCTGTTGGCCAGTTGCGCAGTCGCAGTGGCAACTGTGTTGCATTGACTCATTGCAACAGCGGCACCAATAGCCGCAGCATGTACAACAAACACATACCAAGTTTTGCACACCCTGTAAATTTGTAAAAGAAGGATATAATCGCTGGTGCGTGGGTATCTAACAGGCAGGCGAAGCTTATGGAGCCTATTAAGTATTCCGGGTCAACCTATATTACTTTATGTCAGCCCTGTCTGTCTATCTATCCGCCATTCAGTATGAAAGCTCTACGATCTGTTTGAGCCCAAACACTTTTGCTCCTAGAGACGTTATATTTGAACCCAGAACCAGCTTACTTCTAATCATCGATAAGTAATCTTGAGTGTCGACCTATAACCTAGGTAAATATACTTGTCTCCAGCTCGTTTTAAAAGTTACAATCTTAAGCTTTAGTTTGTTTATATCGATGCCATATTTAAGCCCTGTTGAATACAGGGCATATCGTAGTCGGGAACTGCACACTTGTTTTCTTATTGGTATTTGGATTTGTATTGGTTTTGGGCTCGGCAGTAGCAACTACCAAATGCCAAAGAGGCCCGACCAAACAAATAATTAGCAAGGGTGTGTTAAGTAGTTACCTGCGAAAACTCAGCATTTGAAATTGAATGTATTCAGATATAAATTTACAAAATATTTGAACTTAAGAATATTACAAAATAATGAAAAAACGATTTCAGATTCAACAATGTTAGGAATTTTAGAACTCATAATACAACATTCGTCTGACAAAACCATGTGAAATGAAAGATTAAATATAAGTTCAACTATTAATATTATTACTATGGCTCTGCCTTGCTTTAAATATTGCTTGATTTATACCCTGCTTAGCTTAAATATTTTGTCCTTTCTCTTTTTTTAAGTGATAACCGGCGCCACTGATGGCATTGGCAAGGAGTATGCCAGAGAATTGGCACGCCAAGGTCTCAATCTGGTGCTCATCTCACGCACCAAAGAGAAACTTATTGCGGTAACCAATGAGATTGGTATGTAAAGGGCTGTCCAGATACGCTCACTGATCTGACCTGTCACTCAACTTTTACAGAGAGCGAGCACAAGGTGAAGACCAAATGGATAGCCGTTGATTTTGCCAAGGGACGCGAAGCCTACGACCAAATCGAAAGGGAGCTGGCGGGCATTGAAGTGGGTATACTGGGTAAGTGAATTGTACAGCGAACAAAAACCCATGTGTTAAAACAGAATTAAGAAAATTGAAGGTATACTGTGCCCAAATTTTAGTTAATAGGTTAGTTAAGGCTTATGTGTGGAGTCTATAAATTAAAATTCTGTGCCCATCCCACGTTTGAGACTTCCAGGTCAGCTACGAGCTACTATTCGAAAATTTCTCAGTTATGAATTTTCCCAAAAACCATCTAATTTCAATTGTTCAGCATAAAGCCGAAAATTGTATTTTTGTGTATTGTGATTCGCTGTGAAACAGGTCTCACACTAACTTTTACAGCTTCGGCTTGATTAAACAAACCAACTAAGAGTGGAAGAACCCAGATTAGGAGCAGGCTACTTAGTAATTGTACTGGAACTTAAATATTACAAACTGTCTTGAATAATTAAATAAATCATTATTGGGTGCGATTGGAAGTTAGCGTACTTTTGGTGGACGTCACCAGCCCAACCACAACTTGCCACAGCACCCGCCCACCCTGTGGACACATTATGGCCAACTCATTGTCAACTAACAGTAGCCGGCCGTGTGTCACAGACGACAACAATTGGGCAGCTTGGTTTTTTGTTTTGTTTTGTTGAGTCTTTTTGTCAATGACATTGAAATAGCTGAGCTGAGATACTCGTAATGGCGTGCAATTATAATGACTCTTTGCGGTAGGGCCATTTGACGGACTGCCGGGCAGATTTTCAAACATTTTCAAGTACATATAAGTAATTTCTGTGTCGAACTTTTGGAGTTTTATTTGCCAAACTCATAAACGCTTTGACGCGCTTCAGCAATTTACATTTTTGTTGCGTTTGCGGCAACCTTGCAACAACAAGGCTTAAGCCGATAAGCATCTATGGCCTTAACTAAGGGGAAAATTCGGTTTTTGTTGCAGTGAACAATGTGGGCAGAATGTATGACTATCCGGAGACCCTGGAACTGGTGCCCGAAGATACCATCTGGGATATACTGACCATCAACATTGGCGCTGTCACCATGCTGACCCGCAAGATAGTGCCACAAATGAAATCGGCTCGAAGGGGTGCGATTGTTAATATTGGCTCTGGATCGGAGCTTCAGCCTATGCCAAATATGGCCGTTTACTCGGCTACCAAGAAGTATGTCACATTTTTCACTCAGGCCCTGGAACAGGAGCTGGCCGAGTTCAATGTGACCGTGCAGCTGGTCATGCCCATGTTCGTGATTACCAAAATGAATGAGTATTCCAATTCGGTGATGCGCGGAGGTTTCCTAATACCCACTGCACGCAGCTTTGCGCGTTCCGCTGTCTTCACGCTGGGCAAAACGAGCATGACGACGGGCTTCTGGACGCACGGACTTCAGGTGAGACTAACAAATTATTAACAAACGGATAACTTATACTCCTGTAAAAGGGAGCGAAAACGTTTTAATCGAAAGTATTAGCAAAGGGTGCATCTATATGCTCACTAGAGATTAATCTTGGGAAGAGCTTTACTAAGTAGTTTCGATAGCCAGAATGGCCTATATCCTAACGAGAAGAACAGTTTAAGTTGGTCGACTAGGAAATGCGCCGTATACAGGCCGAGTTGTTTCTGTTCTACACAGTTTAGTATATGTATATTGCGATTCTTCTTATATCAGCCCAACTCTTGATTAACTTCGGTGTTTCTAGTCGATCTTTGCGTAATTTGTAGCACATTAACATAACAAAATATTAATCTTCAGTTCTTTACCCTTTGCAGTACTTTTTCATGAAGCTGGCGCCGCTGCATTTGCGCATGCTCATTGGCCACCAGCTGACGCGCCGCCTGCGCCTCGAGGGTTTAAGCCAAAAGAAGATAACCTAGTAGACAAATACTGCATTGCACGAACAGCTTGTGTGTCTTAGATCTTAAGAGTCTTGTAAATATTGGCGCATAGTGTTAATCATAATAAAAACTGTAAACATTTTTCGTACAAAAACCGGCTGGGAAAATCAATTTACAATTTTTTTTTGTTTTTTTTTTTTGCCAACTGATTGCATAACTTCTGTGTTGTGTATGCTCCAATAGGGAAGCGGGGGGGACATAATCGGAGCCGTTGAACCGGTTGCCAATCTGTTGACCGACAGACGGAAGAGCTGCAATAGGCCGAAAAGCTTCGCTTAATCGAAGGTTGGTTTTGAGGTAACAAAAACTCAAATTCGAATTGCATTCATGTGCATGCAAAATGAGTTTCAAGTGGAACCCATGAGGGTCTCTCAATTGTGGTCACTGGCCACAGGTCGCACTGCCCACATTATGCAAGTTGACGTTACAATGCAAGTTTTGAGCCCGACATGGTACGACTGGCTCTATTGGGCCAGCTAACATGCAGTTGCTTTTGCGGGTTCGAAATACGTTTACTAATCAACTAATCGGGAAGGCAAGGAAAGGGAAACATGCGAAAATCAGGAAGATAAGTCGCTCAGCTTAACGCACAGACTATGACAATATGTAGCATATCCAAAAAGCGGGCTCCTAAAGACACCTTGAATACATTAAGCAAACTACGTTCTTAAATCAAGGTATGTATATGTAAACTAACTATGAAGATTTTATGAAGGGGTTCGATAAACTATAGATCCTTAAATCTAAAAGAATATGTTAGGGAACTATAAACCCATTAGACTACAATCCAAAACCTAACATAGTTGCTAGTTGCTTCTATTAAATTTACCAATCTCAAAGCTGAATCTACAGTGGGCGACAAAGAAAATTAAGACGAAAAGCGTAAAACAGCTTGCAACATAAATAACTAATGAGTGCGCATAATAATAAAAAGAAACACATTATGAAAGCCAGGGAAATAGGTAAGCGTTTAAAATAGTAGGTTGTAAATGTAATCAGGGGCCTAATCGGAAACTACAAATAGTTTCCGGCTTGATTTTAAAATTATATTTTTCCATATTTGCCTTAACTTTAACCTAATTTGCTGCCTTATTGCAATGTAACTTTCCAGGTTTTTTTTAAATAACTAAACCGGAGCTATACATAATATCCAAGCTATGTTTTGAAGTTGGAATGTCGAGCCGTATTACTGCTGATTTTTACAGATTTAATCTTTTTATATCTTTGAGGCTTAAATCCATATCAAGCAAATGAGTAAGAAATAATATATTTTCTTTTATAAAAATCATGTCTGCGAAACAGCTTTAAAGGAAACTCCGAATTTTCATTTCGTATATCTGGACCTGTCAGACTTCAGACATTTTCTTCACTTATTAAATAGGTAACCATTTCCCAGCCCAACTTTACTTAGAACTATACCCAAGAACTTTTGTTGTTTTTGCTTTTTTTGTTGTTTTATTCCTGCTTTGTTTGTTGTTGTTGTTATTAATGCATTTTGGTGTTTGTTGCTTGTTGCTTGTGTAGCTGTTGGTCTTGTTGTTATTTACGAAGAAAATGCAAATAGAATAATAGAAATAAAGATCTTACATATTATGTGCAAAGTGTTAAACAATGAAATAAACAATTTTCCTATGTGCGCCTTGTTATGCTGATGTGTTGTTGCTGTTAAACACACTTATACTGTACATTATGGTCTATAAATTGTAAATTGTAAATTGAATGAATTCCATTGCGAAACAAAAATTGCCAGTTAATATTTATGATTAGAGCAGATGACGCCAAGACTGTCCGAGCTAAGTATATTGAAGGCACGTTGTGGATGTCACGTCGCCCCAAATGGACCGTAACGCTGGCCAAATCGAATGTAGCTCTGCGAAATAAAAATAGTTCATATATCAGATATAGAATTGGGCAATTAAATCTTATGGTACTCACCGCCATACACACGCTTCCTCTGTTGCAGTTCAACCCAATTATGAGAGCCCCGAACCGAGCAGCTGTTTTGGGCCTGCAGCTTTGACGTCATCTGCAGGAAGCACGAATCGAATAAGAATTTTCTTGAAATACAGCTGGCCCAGTTTTATTTATTTCTCAAAATGATGATTGGCCGCAATCGCAATATCCAAAATTATATATGATATTTATATTCATGTGGAGACGTTTACATTTCTTTCAATGGATAAAATTGGGGCTCTTGAAAACATTTTGGCAGCCGATATTGAAATTCAATTTACGGTATATGCGCAGATTGTTTTTATTTTTATTTTTTGTATTATTTATCTTTATTGTTTTCAAGTTCAATTGGTAAAACGCATAAACAATAGCCACAAATTTGTTTGTTGCAAAAAAAAATGATTGCTTTTAGATATTTTTAGCCCAAATGGATTTCATGCAGGCATTATAAAGAAAGGATTTTGATTTTGATTGAGGTGAAATACTAAAATAATATTTAATTTATAAGGAGAATTGTAAAGAATTTTTGAAAAATATAAAAGCTCATTTTCGTTTGATTCTTCCCATATAAGAATATAGTTGACCCTTAATGATAAGATATGGCTCACATGTTTGCATTGAAACAAAAATATGGCTATGATTATCTAGCGAGTCGGCTTTTGATTCTGATCAAGAACATATATATATACTATATTGGGTCGCAGATGATTCCATCTACAATACCTTCGAGCTATCTTCTACTATCAGTAATAATTATATAATAAAATACCTAAGAGAATCGAAAAGGTGTATGCTATTCAGACAATTCTTTTTATACTCATACATATTTTAATGAATTCAGCGAGCATTAGAATCTAAAGAAATTCAAATCGCTATGAGGAATAAAAAAAGAATTTTGAAAATTACGAACGCTCAAAATATCACGTCAAAATCATTTGACAAATTTCACACGCTGCAAAAATATTTCAAAAGCTGTTATATATATATTTGTATATACATATAAAGCAATCGTATGGAGCGGTAGATATTTAGAGGGCCATGTCGAAATGTCGTCTTAAAAAAGCAAAAACTTTTTGGAAAATGATTTCTCTAATGTCGCAAGATTTGGCAGCGCTGTCAAAAAAGCAAAAAAAAAAAACGGAGCATAATCAGGCGAAGAGCCGGATGGGTGTATAGATATACTTATATGTATTCAAACAATTTTTTTTTCATAGATTTTTCCTTTGCTAATTTCATAAATTAGTGTCATGTCAGTATGTTCGCGAAAACTGTTTAGATATATGAAAAGAAACCGCTTTTTGATTTGCGATGAGCAGCAATAATTTGAATTTAAGATGAAAATTAACTTATATATATATATACTTAGATATAGATACTGTGTGCTTGACTCACCTGACTTAGGGTACTAATAGAAATCCATTAAATGCTAGCGACTTAGATCCTAGTCATAGGTAATTTTGATTTTAAACATACATATTTCAATATTGTTGTTGGAATTAAAATTCAACATGTAAGATTATCCTTGAACTATTCAAATCATGATTTAGAAAGCGGCTTCGTAGAAGGCATAGAGCAAAAATAGCAATAATGCCAGAATTATGAAGGTGGTAAACAAACTTCTGGCTTCATTCATTTTGTTCGAGCTGCTGTTTTAGTTGTTGCTGTATTGTACAAAAAGAGAATTATAGATATTTAATTAGCCAAGAGTGAATACAAAGTGTCCCCGACAGTTGGATTTGTTCTAGTCGGTTCACAGAGTTGAATATCGTATGTATTGCTTATAGTTTGTAATTGAAGTCAATTCGTTAATGTATTGGTAAATTAATAAAGCACCAAATGCAACTTAATTGTGGATACACACACTTGGGAGCTTTGAGGAATCGGCAAACCGTTCGAAGCAAATGACACGGAATAACTGAGAAACGCACCAAAATGTTCTTCTCCACAAACTGGCCTATAATTTTTATCACGAATCAAAATCCGACAGCAGACCGCAGTCAGCTCATTGGAATTATGGTTCTATATATTTGCCATACACACACATTCAAATATATACATATATATAATACTTATATAAATATATACACATATATTTAGAGAAACAGAGATGGCCGTTGATGTGGTTGTCCAGTTGTTGCGCATATTTTGATGCGGCACACATCTCGTCTATATGTACGAATATTGCCAGAATTATACGCAATATTTATATGCATGTTTAGATTCCATGGATGCGTGTGGGTGGCGCAAGCGCGTCATATGCTTGCCTCATGCAGCCCGAGCATAGCAACTTCTCCAAGTTCTCCCAGTTTCGCTCTATTTCTCGTACCTAACGTAACAATTCGTGAATTCTTTTCAATTTGGCCATTATTCATGCTCGCCGGTGGCAAATTGCCTTAGACCTCGTGCAGCTATTGAAAAATGTTTTTTCTTTCAAATTTATTTATTTATTTGTTTGTTTTTCCTGTGGTCAGCTTTTCGGTTCGGTTCGGTGCGGTGCGGTTCGGTCAGCATTCTCCAGGCAGCTATATTCTAAATCGCAATTCATATTTATTTTCTTTGGCCGCTAAATATATTTGAAATCGCTTGTGCCATATGTTTATTTGGCTTTTGAAACATGTCCAAAATATATTTAAATAATTTCATCGAGACACGTACTACCCACTGTGCCCTACATGCACAGCTCATTGAATTTTGCATATATTTGGAATATTATCTATAAGTTCTATGCAAATCCATTTGGTTTGTGCTATAATTTAAATGGGCAGCTATCTACATACAGACTTTGGCATCTATATATCTAATAGTTAAGGTGTTTCATTCGAAAATATATTAAAATAATAATTAGGATGAGTAGATGTTAATATGTAACGAACGTTTCTAACTTTAGTCTGGAGTGCATATTATAATCAAAATAATTACTTACATACCACTCTTAACTTTTACTTTAATAATTTCTACTAATTAGCGCAGTCTTGAAACTTAACTCTAACATTAGAACTATAACAGATACACCTTATTTAAAAAGGAATAGTATCTGATATTTGTATTCAAAGTCTTCATTTTATTCCATATAACTTACGAATAAGCTACAAGCTACTTGGTATCTCGATTACTTTCAAACTCACCCTTGCTCATGCCTCTACCCGTTCAGTGTTGTTTTACAACACTGCATAGATGATCCAAAGGAAGAAAAGTAATATGGCCAAAATGCCGAAGGTAGTCATCAAGTTACTTGCCTCACTCATCTTTGCTTAAGCGCCTTAAATAGAATTTGGGAATAAATAAAAGCAATTAATAAATTAATTAAGTATTATATTAACATTCAATTGAATAGTTTTTATCGCCTCGAACAGCCTCGCAAAGGTCAGACTATAAAATTCTTTCTTTTAGCTGGCGCGTGAGAATTTTATGTGATATCAACATTAAAGATGCGCCCATAAATTTAAAAAAAAACACATATCATTTTGTTTTTAAATTATACAACTAGAAATTTATGAAAAACCATATGAAAATGTTATTCATATCAAGAACCTCGAGCTGGCGACAGGCTCCACACAGACGTGTATATTTGTTTGATGTTTCGCATTTGCTTGCTGTCTTGCCTCTATTTTTGTTGTTCTTTTGCTAAAGCAATCAAAATGTCTGTCTATATGTAGTCAATGAAAACTACGTATAGAATTTGTGGCAAAATAATTCCAGCTTTATAGATTGGAACGGTTCCAAATATTTCTCGATAAATTTATGAGCACGGCACACTTAATCTCGATTGAGATTATGCAAAAAATTCACTCTACATTCATTTATGCTCTAATTGGAAAGACCATCGATTACCTGGGCTTTTCTTTTTTTCTTTAATTATTATTGCGGACTGTTGTATTAACTGCAGCAAGGCTTTGGCCCAACTAAAACCAATTCACGCACTTGTCTGTTGGGTTGCGCAAAAAGAAATACTATGAGACGCCAAACATTGCTGTGAAAGTATCTATAAGATAGCAAAAACACACACACACACAGAGATTTACGAAAACAACGACACTCGAGAGAAAAACGTTGGCTGTCAACTGGCAAGTGGAAAAATATGTGGACTATGGTTCGGTCTCCAAAAAGCACATTGGCCAAAATGAGATGCCAATAGTAAATGTTGCTTAAAAGTTTAAGAAATCACATCGAAAATAAATAAAATAAATGTATGCTGCCGGTTTGACAGTTTGCGAGCAGCCGCAGCCGACAACAAAAATTGAAAAAAAAAAATAGAAGAACAATAACAATGCTTTTTATTAAAAATAATTCATATAATATATAAACATATTCCATGCATGCTTGTTCCATTTTTGAAATACAAGCAAAACCATTATCGAGTGTTTTATTCAAGCAACTTGTCAACACGCTTTATTATGCAAAATTCAGGCGCAAAGGAACCAAATTATATTCAAATTCTCTGAAAGATGACGTTTATTTAAAATGTGTTGGAAAAATCATATTTAGAAAAAATGGAATAAAAAAAAAACAGTCCAGATTGAAGAGTCTCTAAAAGATGACGTTGTCAAGAGTCATTAAAATCCATTTGCTGAGCCAACGCATAAATCGTGAACTTTAGCTGCGAAGATGCTCAAAACCTAAATAAAATTGACAAATACGCAAGCATCATATACTAGAGACTATATAGTATTGGGCATAGACAACGCCTACACTTTCGTAAACAACTTGGCGCATTTTTTAGATTCATGGTTCTATTCCAAAAATCGGTACCTGACAGTTGTCATTAACTCAATTTGAAAATGCACTGCGCAAATGGTGGACATGAACTCTGAAGATGGAAAAAAAAAAGCAATACAACAAATGATATAGTATAGAAATAATGTGCATAATGACTTAAACAATTACTCAAAATTATCTGCAAATTTGTACGGTTCAATGCTCATGAAATTCTGTTGAAAATATTGAAAATTTCTGCCTCGGCATGGAACATTTGGCCTTAGGTTCGGAGGATATGTGAGTTTACAATGGAAATATAAATACTTTGAAATCTTACCATTCCATATCCAGATATATTATAAGCCTTAAGTTCGTCGCATTCCCTCTAATGACGCATATTTCGTCAATGCAAAGTGTTAATCATAAGGCTACACTTATTAAATATATAGAATCTTTAAATTTGACAATTTTAAATTGTTTTTCATTTATATGGAGTGCTTCCAAAATTTGATTGCAACGCATGTCAATTATGAAATCTTTTCACAAGTTCGACATTGTTGAAATAATCAAAAAATAACTTAATGGATGCTAAGAATTGGATAGATGGCAAAGAAGGGGTGTAGGCGGTCAGGGCGGTACCACAGATGTCTCTCGTTCTGGGCTAATGTCTATCTATTAGTTCCCATTCTGCTTGACATTCCATGGCGGTTATGTGCCCCTGAAAACGTTGAATGTATATAAAAAGTGTATATATGTTTTCATATATAACACATCTATATATATCGTATATGTGCTATAATAAAATAACTATGGTGGGCGTTGGCAGCCACACGCAGCGATAATAAATTGGGAAACTATAGAAATTAGCTTAACTGGTCTATCTCTGGAAATAGGGCCTAAAACAAACAATAAATCAGCTGAACAGCGCGTACAATACTTATTAATCGGACGTTTGCAAATCAAATTAAAAAAAAAAAACTCTGTTATGCATATGTATTCAGAGTACCTCTAAACTGAATTTTTTTAATTATTATATTATATTATTAAGACTTTATGCCAACTGTCGCATTACCTCAAGCAATTTCCATTCTGTTTTTAAACACCTTCACTTTAAACCCTTCCATTAACATACAGAGACTAGTTTCCTAACAGAATATTTTTAAATTTAACTTTGGCACTGCTTGGCTGCAATAACAAAAAAATCTGTTATCTGAGGTGAGTGCACTGCTTCGGCCATACACTATTACAAGGCACAGCCTAATATTTAGAGTTGGAACTGCTTATGTTAGAGATGTAAACTTAACATACGTGCACTGCTTGCAAAATGCATTATGCAAAGTGTTAACAGAGCGAGCTGCGCATGCGCAATGCAATCATTTGTACGCACAACTGTAGGTAATAGATCCGATATCACAATAATGCTTAATCGAATAGAATAGAGTGTGTTCTCAACCGATCCTTAATACCCTTAATAGAGGATATTAAATTAAATATTTAGTCGAAAGAAAATCTCAAGCATTGCATTGTCAAGCTAGAACACATTACAACTTATCGGCTAATATAATTATATTATGTGGATCTGTTTATATATTATTCTTAATGGCTTTCCATTATTCACATCTGTTAAGCATACACTTGGCGGGGGGATTCATTTGCGACTCTGGCGCACATTTGAAAGCGGTCTGGAACTCAGGCAGGTTCATATAGCCGCGATTCAGTTGCGCCGCAAATATCTCATCCTGGCGATTGCACAACTGCTGAGCGACCGCATAGAAAAGTACACGATGCTCATCCAATCCAAAGTGTTGTAGGACAAACTGCTCGGCAAAGGTGAAACGCTCGCCCTGCAACCAGAAGCGATAGTCCCGGAGCGCGGCCTGGAACGATCGATGGAAATGAAATACGTCGGCCACTTCATGAGAGCTAAGTGGGCGATAGATGGCCGCCAGTTGGGCATCGTAGAGCTGCTGCGTTTGCCGCTCCAGGCAGTCCAGTGCGGTATAGTAGCCATCGGTGTCCTGCAGCAGGCGCGACTGACGCCACAGCTCCAGGCCCTGCGTGGCATAATAATGGTACATGGGGCGATGCAGCGAGAGCAGCACAAAGTGCAGAAAATGGCGCAGGAAATAGGCCGATTGCTGCTCATCCTCCTCATCCACATAGGGCGACTCAAAGGCATGCCGCAGTTGAGCGCGTCGCAGCTCTAGAAGATTGCCATAAAAGCAATCCGGCCTGAATCGCACCTGGCCGTAATGCAGCGTCAACTCGCTGATATTGAGATAGCGTTGGGCGTGAAGCTGCAGCAGGCGTGATACCTGCAGCTCGCGGCGCTCCACGGCCGCCGGCAGCAGGTGTCCATACCAGTCGCGACGGCTGAGAGTGGCGCGCCGGCGCTGCTGGAAGCGTGTGGTGTGCAGCTGGTACATGGCCAAGGCGACATCCCGAGTCAGCTGCGGGGTCAGCACATGCCATTGCCAGTACTCGGCGTGGAGCAGACGCTCAAACTCCGCTGTCAGCTGAAAGCAATCCTCGTAAGCCAAATGTTGCTGCGCCTGCCACAGCACATAGTTGTAGACGATGCGCGGTTCCGTGTGGCGCAGCACCTGCCAGGCATGGGTAATGCGCTCCACATTCAGCGGCAGCTTGCGCGCCGTTGCCAGCTGGTGTTCCGTGAAATTGAGCAGTCCAAAGAAGGCCTGAAAGTAGTCCATTGTGTTGTCATCCAGCTGCAGTTGCTCCTGTCCAGCTGCAGTCGTGCTCTGGGCGCCTCTGTTCGGCTCGGTCAAGCTGCTGACCAGCGGCAGCTCGCCGCGCAGGCCACGGCACAGCACGCGCATCTCGTGCGCCACAATGTGCGCCACCTGCGGATGACGTCCGGCCAGCACGGTCGACATGCTCTCCTGAAATCCACGCAGGCTGGGACACGGCTGCTCCTGCATAGGCGCCACATAGATGGTCTGCTCGGCAAAATATACATGCAGTAAGGTGGGCAGACCGTGCGCCGCCAGCTGCGCTGCCAAATGTATCCAATTGAGCTCTTCAGCCAGCTGCCTGCGTTGCCATTGATGTTGCAGAAAGGGCCAGCTCGACAGAGTCTCTCCATGAGCAGCCAAAAACGGCAGCTGCTGCAGCATGCGCTCCCAGTGTGTGGCAGCTACCTGGCGGCTCAACACATGCTGCTCCCCCCGCGCCTTGCACTCCACGTAGAGTTGTGCCAACAATTTGCCCGGCAACGTTTGGAAGTTGACATGTTGCGATTGAAAAAATTGCATGCGATCCTGCATGTTATACAGAAATGGAGGCACTGCATCATCTGGATCCGGAGCCAGTGCCAGCTGCCCAAAGTTGCCACACGCATGCGCATAGAAATCCGCACACGGCTCGGCGCTAACATTTCTCAGCTCCACCATCTGCTGCAGATTGCGCTTGTACAATCGAGTAAAAAACAGTGCCGACTCGGATTCCCCGTTGCTCCCATCTGCAGTGGTCGCCGTTTCCGCATGCACCAGCCGTATGGCTGTCAGCAGCACTGGCAGCTGCCATTGCCAGAGCATTTTGCCCATCCGTTCGCTTGGCTTATTTCGCGAGAACTACGCCAAGTCGATTCTAAGTCTAAGCTGGAGGCAGCTCGCAGCTGATAAGCTGCACATACTGTGTAGAACAGAGGGCTGGGGTAGATTGCGCAGTTCTCTAAACAATTGATAGCGGATGCTTCACTGTGCCGCCTTGACCTTAAAGATTTGCGCTCATGCGAAATGAACGCAAGCTTTTCCAACAGTTTGTAGCTCTCTTCCTCAGCTCAAATGAATCATTTTGAATATGCAATAAGCACAAAACTTCAGAAAAATATATCCCATCTCTCAAGTGCGAGCTCGCGCCCCCATCAACCGAACGAACTTATTGCCATCGGATTTACGCGGAAAAAAAACTGAATTATATTAGCAGCCACATATAAAACAAATTGAGGTTTAATGTTTTGGCAAAGGAATAAATAATTATTCTGAAGAACACTCAAAAATCCATCAACAGCGGACTCCCTTTAGCTCAGAAGCCAACGATTAGTTCTGTGATCGAGGCATTCATACGTACGGACCGAAGGTCAGACAGATTTGTGCAGACCAAGAATATATAGCATGATTCCTGCTATGATTCATACTTTCACTAGTAGTATATATACTACTACTCTCACTAAGGTAGTATATCTCTTTACCCATCTTAAATAGGTTCAGGCTACACAACATTTTTTTTTTATTTTCTTAACTTGTTAAATCATTAATAATTATGCATATCTATATCATTTTTAATTTAATCAGTAGGCTTTTGCGTTTGAATCGAACGCATAGCTAAAATTTTCTTATAAAAAAAAGTAGGCCTCGGCGCTTTAGTCAATTTCCTTTTACTGTCACTAAAATAAATGTTCGTTGTGTTGTGGAAAAAATACTGTAAGAAATTATAATTTAAGAACCCAAGAAAATTATTGTTAATCAATGTGTTCTTAATTTTACCGATTTTCAGGAGAAAAACTTCGACAATGGAGAAAAGCAATGACAATGGGGCTCTGGACGACAAAGGGGACTCACCACAGCCGGACAATTCCATCAAAAATGCTTGTGGCGATGAAACTGCTCAATATCTGAAATATTTGGAATATAAGCTGAAAAGATACCCACCCCAGACCAGAAATATCATCAAGCTTCAAATACGCCAAATACTCTCTGGGGCCGATAGAGGATTGTTTGATAAGCATCTTCATACTTTGTCTCAGGAATAATGCATGTTTTCCCAATTTGTAATTTTATATTATTAAGTTTAAGTTCTAATCAAATAAATTAAAAAAACAAATTTCATTGTAATCATGCTCATTTAAAGATCTAACGAACTTCTAGTTCGGTCCAAAGCTGAAACACTGCTTGGATTTAGTGTTGAACAATTTTAAACAGCAATGGGCGGGAACAAAGCAAACGAATTATTTTTAAAAGTCAAATATATTTACTTTTAAATAATTGTCAAATTATGGCAAAACTCAGTTTCTGAGTTTTCATTCAGTTTTCAAAAAGTAATAAATTAAGATAGGACGGTCTTTAAGTTTTAATAGCGATGTGTTTAAAATAATTTTTCAATTTTAAATTCATAACAGAAGTAACGTGCTACATTTAAATACTTGTAACGGTTGCGTAGATATCGCTCATCTCTATTTAATTTTACCATACTTTATGTACTCACTGTGAATGTTTTTAATGCAAAATATGAACACATAACATAAACAGTTTGTCGAGCTTTGCGCGAGTTTAACATTAACGCACACACACACACACCTTATGCATGCCTCTGTTAACATGCTTTATTATGGTATTTTAATACCAGATGTTATCTTTGGCCTGTTGATGAACACACAACATTGATATGTACTTTGGGCCCCCGCGCGTTGGTATTCCTATCGGACAAAGTGCATCATTTCGATTCAGTCTAAGGTTTTCCTGATGCCATTAAGAGGCGTTAAGGTTTTAGAGTTTGTGGGACTCGCTCCAGGCCCATTGTGTGGCAAAATACTCGCCGATTTTGGCGCCAGCGTTACGCGCATTGACAAGGTAAATGCGAAGTAGAATTGTTAGAAAGTATAAAAGTACTGAGATTATTTGTAGGTACTAGACAATCCCTTGGATGTACTGTATCATGGTAAACGCACTCTGGCCGTTGACCTAAAAAAGGCTGCGGGGCAGCGGCTTGTACAGCAATTGGCCAAGAAATATGACGTGATAGTTGAACCATTTCGTCCCGGAGTCATGGAGAAGCTTAATTTGGGCCCTGGACAACTATGCACAGATAATCCGCGCTTAATCTATGCGCGCCTAACGGGATTTGGACAGAAGGGCCGCCTAGCAGCTCGGGCTGGCCATGATCTCAATTATGCAGCAGTATCTGGCGTGCTATCGATGCTGGGCCGGGAGCATGAGAAGCCAACGGCGCCCATCAATCTCTTGGCTGATTTTGCAGGCGGAAGCGTTATGTGTGCATTGGGCATATGTGTGGCATTGCTGGAGCGCCATAGGTCAGGTCTTGGCCAGGTGGTGGATGCAGCGATGGTGGACGGCGCTGCATACGTGGCCAGCTGGTTATTTATGTCCAGGGGGCTCAGCATATGGAATCAGAATCAACAGCGTGGAGCCAATCTGCTAGATGGTGGCGCCTATTTCTATGACACGTATAAAACAAAAGATGGTCTTTTTATGTCCGTAGCCGCATTAGAGCCTCAGTTCTTCGAGCTGCTTAAAGATCGATTACAATTGCCTCAGGAGCTGTCCCAGTACGGAGAAGAACACCAAATCCTTGGCAGGCAGCTATTAACGGATACATTTCTGACAAAATCCCAAGCCGAATGGTCAGCGATATTTGAAGACGTAGACGCGTGTGTCTACCCCGTAGTGGATTGGCAGAAAGTCCAGGAGCATGGTCACAACGCAGAGCGCCAGTCATTTGAGCGTGTCGACGACATTCTGGCGCCCCGTCCAGCTCCCCGTTTAAGCCGTACGCCCGGCAAATTACGACGAAACGTGCAAATGGATGTACAGTCCCTGCTGGATGAGCTGGATATAAAGCCTGAGCAACTGCGTCGACTGCAAGAGGATGGCGTGTTGTCGTTGCCGATTAAACCAAAACTGTAGGATTCGAAATAAAAAGTGATCTTTTGTTTTCTTGCATTCAAAATACTTTTATTTTTTCCTTGCACACAAACACAATTACAATTTCTTATTCCATCACGTACAAACTATCAGTCATACATTGCTTATTTTTAAGCCGCATTTTATACATACATTTCGTTAAAGCGGACGAGTAACCCTACATTAGGTGCAACCTTAACAAATTAGTTTCACATCTACGCTGTTCGAAAAATCAGATTATGGCTTTGCAAACCATTTGATCAAAGAACAACTTAAACAGAACGCGAGTAGCTTATTTTCGGATTGCATTCATAACGCACACTCTTCACGCATGCCAAACAACTCGTACACGCTTTAAGTAAATTAAACAAAAAGAGATACACACTAAAGTTTTTTTTTTTTTTTACTCATAATTTGATATTCTAAAGCACCGCGCGTCAGCGTAACCTTTTTGCTGCATATATGCGTACATTCATTATATGTATGTGTACACACAATTGGCATACATACATTTATTAATTAATATGTTGGTGTTGCGTAAATTTGACTATTTTGCCGTTAGTTTGTATCGTACGTCCCGCGTAAAGTAATTAATGATAGTCCTTATGTAGTTGTAAGTATTTATGTATTGTATAAGTAGAAAGTCTCAGTTCTCAGTATAAAATCAGTACCATATGTTTCGTTTTCAATTTGTTTTTTATCTCAATCAATGTCATTTTTCGTTTTCATCTAAACATTTTTAATATTAGCAATCGTTTTGCTTTCCATTGCAAAATACAATTTCTTTATATTGCTCTGCGCTGCGCGTGGTGCTTTACTCAATGATTCACACACACACACACACACACACACACACATCCACACACTCACACGCACACACATCCAGCCATACATCTATAATATACATATTCATACATACGTGCATATGCAATCACGCCCTCACATTCACATCACGCTTCCGGTTAAATGCACTGAACACGCTAAGGTGTGTCCCTAATGCTCCTGTGTCAACCGATTGTTTATTAAGCATAACTTATATATTATTATTATTGGTAAGTTATGCTAAATAATTTAATAACAAAAGCAGACCGACAAACGTTTCATTACATTTTTCAGTTTTTAATTCATTTTGTGAACCTGGAATGATATTAACAGTCACACACTTTCACCCACACACACATGCACACAATATATCAGTCAAAGTATCGCACACAGGAATACATATGCATTAGTTAGCAGACTTCGTTTACAATATTTATCTATATGTGTAAAATTTGTGCAAGATCAGCTCTCAAGGGATTCGTAATATTTCATTCAGAAAATTTCTCTGCATCACTTTCAGACACGCTTAACTTTACAATACATCATTTGTCATATTTAATCATCACACTAGCGCACAAGTTCATCAATCATCAAAAATTACGTCTGGAATAAAGATGTTTAATTAATTTTAGTTTTTCGAATAGTATTTATATACTTACGTTCACACTGTATCCAATAAACCTCCAAGTTCCATTGGGGCGCGTTAGCTCTCAAACATAGTTCTCATACACGATGTTTAATCCGGGGATTGAAGCGGCAGAGTTACATTAACAAATCATCCGCCATCCGTAGTTACATTTGAAGGTAGTAATACTAATATAATTATTTTGGCAATTCAAATTGTTGTGTATTCAAATATAAATGGATGTATGCATTATTTGGAAAGAAGCAAAAAAAAAAAAACTGAACTTTGACTTTTGGACGGCTGTGTGATAATTTGATTTAATCTAATGCCAATCGTGAATATAATATACTTTTTGTATGTACTTAAGAACAAATAAGACTCGCAATTAAATCAAATGGCATTAGCTTTGTCAAAGCAGAAACTAAATTTGTTTTCGAATATATTTCGGAATTTACTTTTCTTTAAGGTTCCCGAAAGATATTCTTACATTTTGATAGGGTGCAGAGAATTCTCAAAAGATTTTAAACGGGATTCCTTGTTAACATTTAATTTTGTTAGGATTTCTTCTTGTTTCAATTATGTTCTTCGTATATTGTGTAAATGTTCGTATGTCCGAATCGATTTCGTTCTTGTATAGTCCTCATAAGTATGTACATGTGAGCGTGATGAAAGATAAAAATGATTTCAATCATTTTAATAAACAAGCGTCGTGTTTTTGGTTACGTCCTAAACAGTCCTATTCTGTTGTCTTTTTATTTCTATGTAATGTATATATGTAGTATGTAAAGTGAAGTACTGTAGTGTTACCCTGGTCCGTTTTCGTTAGTTTAGTTTAGTTGTTAGTTAGTTTGTCTAACTATATATATATACAATACAATATGACGCTGCAGGTAGTTGTTTGGTTGTTACTGTATTCGTTTTGTTTCATATTTTTGCATATTGTTTTTGT
Source organism: Drosophila virilis (assembly GCF_030788295.1). Lineage (NCBI taxonomy): Eukaryota > Metazoa > Arthropoda > Insecta > Diptera > Drosophilidae > Drosophila > Drosophila virilis. Next base: position 10,676,128 of record NC_091546.1, on the reverse strand, counting down.
ATTTAAAATTAATTGCAAATAATTAGGCGCTACTATGAATATTGAATCAATGACAATTTCATGTTGTAAGAATAATTGTTTGTTTTGTGGTTTCTTCCCTTTTATATTTTTCAAAAATTGGGATTTATTCAGTTTGTATATTGAATTGGCGTCCGTTTAAAATCTTTTCTCTTTTTTTTTTTTGGTGTTTATCAATTTAATTTTGGTACATCGTCCACTTTGAAATTTGCTTATAGCTAAAGTCATTCGTTTTATGTTTGAAGTTCGCTTACTGATCTCTAGAAAAAACTTACATTTAGTAATATCACACAACACGCCACACACGCGCGCATTTGAAGTTTCATATAAGGAGTGGGTTCTCTCCTTAATAGCACTTCAATCACAAACCATATATAGTTTCAGTTCAGACATCCACATACCTCAGATTCACACTGCAACTAGACGTGGAGATTGGTAGTAATTAATAAAGCATTCATATACATTTTTCACACACTGCTCACAAGTATTACATTTAATCGCAGTCGTACACATAAGCACACTCACACACACACGCACACTCACACACATTCATACATACACATATACATACGCATATAAGCGTTTGTGTGAGCGAAACTCATAGTTGCACGTGAACATACATGCTTCTCTATATATAACTAAGAGTTTCATTTCCACAGCTTATTCAATTTTCTTTTGGATTTTTTACATTGATAATTCTTATAAATGTATGTTTGCAGCCATAAGACAATTTTATCCAATATTGCTATGTATTTTAGTTAGTTTTAGGTGTATTGGTTTTTATGTTATATAATTATATATTGTTACCGATTTTGTTCTTACATTAACAACTCAATAGAGACTTGGACATTATTTTGAATAACTTTTCTTGTTTGCACTCTTGTTTTTTGTTGTTCTTTTTCGTTTGTAGTTTTGTTTCTTTAAGTTTTTTTTTTTTTTGTTTTTCAATGTATAAAATCGGGTTCTGTTTGTGTCATAACAGGAATCGTTGTGCTAACAGGCTGCTTAATTGGTAAAGTTGTCATAATGCTTATAAAGAAAGTCTATGTAATTGGTAATGGGACTTTGATAACGCTTCTTAGGAAATATCGAATTTACTAATGGTCTCACACAAAAATAACAATATAAATATCGTAATCATAGCAGGATTTGGCTTATAATTAAATTTACAAACAAAATTGTCTTAAACTTTAGGCGTCGCACAGCAACAATAAATCGGACAAACAAACTTGCAGATAGAATTTTCGAATTCGAATTCGGACTGGACTGTAATAAAATGTGTAAATAGCTAAATGAATGTTAAATGCAATAATTGCTGCGGATTACTCACCAGTTTGGCTGCGTACATACATTGGGGGTGGGAACATATTAACAACTAAAAGACCAAATTACTGGGCTATAACCTGACTGTTAATCTTCTTGATCTCCTTGACCGCCCATGTACATAACAATTTGGTACGTTGGCCCTTTGAACGTTTGCCTTCAGCCAGGAACTGAGTGATGATCACATCATCCAGCAGCGGATAGAGACGTGGACCGAAAGAAGTGCATAAGTCCCCAATGAAGCCGGCTACACTTGCCATCATCAAGTCCGAGACTTCACCCTCTTGTGCAATGCGCTTTATAAAGCCAATAATGTGTACCAGATGAGGTTCCATGTGAAATACATCCGGATTGGCCGTTTGTTCAACTCCCTTAAGACCTTGAATGATACCGGTGTAGGCCTCTAGAACACTCTCCCGTAGTTCATTAATGTATTCGCTCATGTCAGAGTTGGTGGAATCCACCTGTCCAAAAAAAGAGATATATTATGTAATTGCAGTCAAACAAGGAACAGTTTATGATCAATATTACCTGCAAATTGGAAGCTGCCCTTAGCATATCCAAAACTACATTTAAATACTTGAGAAACTCGCTCCCAATGCTCAACGCCATGTCCCCAAAAGCAGATAGAATTTGCGGCTTTACGCTGCGATGAAGGTTCGGCTCGGACAGAACGTTCATTAATACGGACATTATTTCATCGCAGTAGGGCACCATTAGATGCTTTAGGGCACGACAAATGTCACCAGTTAGTCCAACGGAAGCACAGCAAACCTGGTATTCTTGATGATTCTTTAGTCCCATGATTAGGAAATCTTTAAAGGCTGGCATGTATTTGACAAATTGGAAGCCCAGTAGCTCAACCAGCGTGGAGACAGCCAAAAAGGCATCCTCTTGAACACCACCTGATTTGCCTGCGCTTGAACTAAACATGGTGAGGAGTGCGGTCATAATGGCGTCCGAAATCTGTGGAGCATCCTCTTCGCGCACCTTTCGCAGAACGCTCTGCAGCGTAGCACATAGCAGAGACTGCAGGTCATTAAAGTGACGGCGATCGCTGTGGTTGCTGATGTGATTCTCCATCTGCATAACCTGGTTTAGACGTTCCAAGATAACAATGGTGGTGTGCTGTACGACCAGGTAGCAATCCAGAGGTGAATTCTTAATCATGTTCATTAAGGCCTCGTAGGCAGCACTCCGCAAATTGGCCTGAGCACCATCTGACCGATCGGTGGCTTCCAACAGCTGTGTGATAATGAACTCAAAGTAAGGCGACAATGCATATGATTCAGGTGTGTCGCCTTCATTGGTGACGGCAGCTTCGTAGGCGGCATCTGACAAACCAATAAAAGCCCAGCACACATTTGCGGCCACGCGCGGCTCCGACTTAAGACTCTTGACGAAGCACTCGAGCAACGTTTGTAAATATGTTTTGTTGATGGCTGCTTCTGGAATAATCTGAAATGCAAGAGGTGTAAGTTTAAAGGTAATTATATGCTATTAAAAAGCAAATTAAATGCATAGTAATATTAACTATCTCTAATTGGAGCGAGGGTAGCTACATATTGTAATAATACAAATTATTGCATGCTACTAATCACATTCTGCGAAATGTGTTTGCCATATTTTGTGCGTGAAAAGCAATGCAACAAAATAATTATAGTTTTGTCACATGATCGGTTATTGATCAATAATATATATATGCTTATGGAATCAAAAGTGATTCAATATCGTGACATTGTTCGTTACTTACGTCGCATATACGGCCAAAAGTCCAGGCCGTGGTGTCGCGAACTATGACGCTGGAATCGTACATTAGGCGTATCAGAGTGGGCATCGCTTGCTCAACAAGTGGTTTCAGCGTGTTAATTTCCAATCCATTGAGAACTGAGCCAAAAGTCATGACTGCAGCATCGCGATAGCGCCAATTGGGCGATTCGATATTATCCTTGATAAACGGCAAGACATGCGGCACAATTTCGTCCTCGCAGCAGGTGGCTAACAGCATCAGACATACTGAGGAAGCCTTGGCCGGACTCCAGGAGTCTTCATCGTCGCATTCGTCTTGATTGGTGAGCTTCTCAACTAGGACCGGCGTCAAGAACTGGAGAGCTCCTCGTGCATAATGCTTAGAGACACGCGGTGGTGCCCGACCCTGGTCGGTGGCCTCTTGGCTCTCGATGGCAAGATCGATTTCCTCATCGCTCACATTCGACCAGAACTCAATTCCCTGGAGAGCGATTGCATCATTGTCCGACTTCATGGCCTCCAAGGTTATAGGGAATAGTGCCTGAGCCATGTAGGGCTCCATAAATTGGTAGTACAGTGACATGATCTTTACTAAGCACTGCAAGGCAGCAACACAAATCTGTGTGTCTGTGCACTGTGTGGCCTCACACACCACCTCCATGATGAAGTTTCGTTCCATGTCCTTTTCAAAATTGGCCTTGGTAAACTCGAGCGAGTTGTGCAGCGCCGTCGTTGCAGCCAATCTGACATGGTTGCTGGGCTCTTGCTTGCGCATTCCATGTATGATGGCCGTAAGCACCTGATTGGACTGGTTTTCAAGTACACCATATTGGATATCCTGGCAAATGTAACCGATTGCCTCAAGCGCAGCCTCTCGGTGCATTTCGCTGGAGCCCTCATGAACAACTTTGTTGACCAGCGTCTGTATGAGTATGCCCCAGCGATTGATGGGCAACTCAATAACAGCCACATAAGCAACGCATTGGGCCGCGCAAGACGGTCGCGTATTCTCAGTGCCTAAGGCGACAAGTATCTGTAGCAACAAAAAAATTGATTTTAATTAATGGGTGGCATATATGCAAACAGCGACAATGTTAGCCAAACGCTAATAGAACTGTTCTTCCGTCTGATTATGACTATGGAAAGTTTTCTTTATATTAAGATTAGTTTGCGTAGAAGACAGACAGACTATATCAACTTGGCTATTGATTATGATAAAAGATATATACACTATGGGATCGGAGTTGTCTCCTTAAACATGTAAGACATCTTCTGACAAAATTGTAATATTCTCTTTAAGGCTTTAAAAATGAGTATAGCTGGAATGACAAGCATAATCCGTACTTACATTGTTTTTGATTAGCTCTCGCGTTTCCTCGGGAAACTGATGCCAGCGCTCCTGATACTGTTGACTGATCTGCTCGTCCTTGCTCGTCAAATGATTCTTTAATTGAAGGCCAGCTGCCATGCGCGCCACGGCGCTGTTTGTTGTATCCACAAGGATTTTAGACAGTGCTTTGAGAAACTCCGGCAGGTTGCTGGCGGCAGCCTGTTCCAGGAAGTTCTTTGCCGAGAGCAGTTCATTTTTGTCTGTGAGAAGTGAACAAATTTGAGGTTATGTTGCTCAGCCATATACAATATGTTTTCTTTTCTATATAGTTAAATAAACGTGTATATGTACATATTATATATATATATATATTTGTCATGCACACATATGTATATGTATGCAATTGTTGTGTATAGCAACTGAACATACGCTTATGCTACATTGCAACCCTGCGCAACATACGCGTCACTGCCGTCGACGTTGCGCCGCAGCAAAGCCTATAACAAAATGGCTTTCTGGTTGGCCCTGAGCAACAAAACTTAGGTGCTTTTTATAGGTGGCTTGCATCGAATGAAAATGAATGTAAAAACATGCTTAAAGGATCTTTATCACTCACCTGGTGAGACCGTCTTCTCCAAGATAACAATTAGTTGGCGTGTTATGTCTGAAGTCATTTTTGCGCTCTTACTTTCGATTTCGTGTAAATGCCGTAGCTGTTAGGGCGCGAATGTGTGGAAATTTTTCGTAATCGCTTAGCTTTCTATGGTGCGTATGTATGTGTAAATATAGACAATACCGAGCAGCTGGTAAATAGGTAAACGAAAATGAAAATATGCTTTGTAAGATTGACGATACGACATACACACTTTGGATATATTCGCCTTGTCCTATAATTGATTTTTTCGCTTTAATACTTACTCACTATGCGTGTCTGTTTCCCCTTTGTCTGCGCGTTGCTGATGCTGTGTTGCTATTTCGATTTTGGCTATTTCAACTGTCAAAAAACGCGGGACCAGAGCGACTGTCGCTCAACTTGATTAAATATATAACTTAAATTTGCTTAGCTGCAATTAACTTGGAACAAGAATTTTTATGTTCGATAAAACGTGAATTGTTAAAGAAAGAGAAGCAGGCCGGCTCTGAATAATTCTCGACTCCACATGGAAAAATGCTGCGCGTCGATCTTTCTGCAAGGTGGCAACCCGCGGATTGGGCATAGCTGTCAGTTGAGTTTAAAGTTGATGCGCGTCAATAAGAAACACTTAAAAATAGATTACCCGGTTTTAAACAAACTACATTTTTATTGAACGGTTACATTTATTCGCACAGATTTTACTTTTAAATAAAAGTTGTATCGAAAAAGAAATTTGACTAAAAAAGCAACTCTGCTGCCAGTTGCTCAGGTTGGCAGGCCGACTAGTGGCAACGCCACTTTTGCAATTGCACAGTGCTGACGTTTGTTAGACAGACAGACATAAGCCGAAAAAAGAAACAAAATTTGACAATTAAACTCCAACTGAGACTTTAATAGACATCATCGAGAATTTGGCGTAGTCGCCCCACGTATTGATATCATTCCGTTAACGGGTATTACATCAACATTAACTCAAACACTTTTTGGCTCCACATCCACCTGACTGCAATTGTGGGTCCGTTTTTAGTTGTCAATTAAAGAGGAATGAAGCCGTCTCGGTGCCGCTGCACCATGGACCCTTCTCTAATAATGCTAGTGGTGTTATTTGTTAACACGTCCACCATTTCCGAAGGTTTCTATCTGCCTGGCCTGGCACCGGTTAACTATTGCAAGAAATCGGATGTGTCAACTACGTGCAAGGTAAGTGTGTGTGTTGGTTTCATTCGTCTCTGTATGTGTGTGTGTTTCTGGTGTTCGCAACACCAGAAATCGGTTCGACCATTGTTAATGGTCTGCCAACTATGTATGGCCCCCTAACGGAAGCAGTGATAAGCGCGCCCAGAGATTGATATTGCTTCGTGGTATGTATACTGTGTAGGTGGCGTGCTGACGTAGATCATAGTGTTTGGCATGTTAGAACTGCTTACATAGTACATACACACATGCACACATACATACATAAGGGAGGGAGTATGTTAGCACAGTTGGCTGTAAGACGTACGTTTCCGCTGTGCTCTAAATTAGAGCTATGTTTTTCTCATAAGTCTTAAGAAGATCTTATCTCTCTTTTCGCAATTAGTGTGTCGCATAAAGCTGTAAATATAAATCTATGTCGATAAGACTATTCATTCTAGTCGGCACTTAGAACGTATCTATCTTTTTTAGGAATCCCATGCACTTTAATACCCTTTCGAACAGTATAATTTATCATATATCATTAAATATATGTGTATTCAAATATATATATCGTCTGTCTACTCAAATAGGAAAATGTAGAAAATGTTTTCTTGTATGAAACAATCGGAAATTAATTTACGTGTTTGATCCTCCGATCCCGTAGTGTATATAAATTCTTGATCTGTATTGACAAGCGATTCGATATAGTCATATCCTTCTCTCTGACCATATGTCTATCATAAAACTATCATATAAATGCCATAGAAATAATCGTAGAAAAATTAAGTTGTTAGATGGAAACTTAATTAAACTTGGCAATACCAAGTCTTACTAAGATTCTAGAATATTGGTAAAATCCTATCAATATACGTAATTTATATGATAGTATTAATCAAATAATCATTCTGTGAGTTCTCATATTTATTTTGTATATTGGGAATGTAATTGTATTACTTTGTCAGATAATATACGTACCTGGATGAATAATAAAACTGTTATTTATAATCATTTTCTGCGGCATACAGTTTTTCGATTAGGCACAAAATTTCTATTTTATCCAAATATGTTTTCCAGTCGGATGTCATTTTGTACGTTAATCGCTTAAATACCGAGGAATCTGTCATTCCTTATGAGTACCATCACTTCGATTTCTGTCTTGGAAGAGAGGAGAACTCCCCGGTTGAGAACCTAGGCCAAGTGGTGTTTGGCGAGAGAATTCGTCCTGGTCCCTACCACATACAATTTATGGAGGATGTGGAATGCGCTGTGGTAAGTGCAAATAAAACCCAACTATGGCTATCGTTAAATTATTTGTAATTTAAGGCTTGCCGCAAGAATTATACTGGCGGCAGTGCGGAAAGCGATCGACGGATGATGGTGCTTAAGAAGGGCATTAGTCTTAATTACCAGCATCATTGGATTGTGGACAATATGCCGGTTACTTGGTGTTATCAGCTTGAGACGGGCAAACAGTACTGCAGCACTGGCTTTCCGATGGGCTGCTTGGTACGCACAGATGGCGATGGTTGTCCCATTAATTCGATATACAATCGGCCATTGCACTATTATCCGTTCAATCACGTGGATCTGGAGATAACTTATCATAGTGGCGCTCGGGAGGATTGGGGCATGGGCTTCGGCGGCAGCAGCGGTCGTATCATATCCGTAAAAGTAACCCCGAAATCATTAAATCACGCCGATCCAAATAAGCCAAACTGTCTGGGCACTGAGCCGCTGGCCATACGCGAAAGTTCGCTTAAGAATAGCGAATTTCTGTCGATCATTTACACGTACAGCGTGAAATTCGTGCAGAACGACGCGGTCAAATGGTCTTCGCGATGGGATTATATTCTGGAATCAATGCCACATACGAATATTCAATGGTTCTCGATTCTAAACTCCCTGGTCATTGTGCTCTTCCTGAGTGGAATGGTCGCGATGATAATGCTCCGCACACTGCACAAGGATATCGCGCGATATAATCAAATGGACAGTGGCGAGGATGCACAAGAGGAATTCGGTTGGAAGCTAGTGCATGGTGATGTTTTCCGGCCGCCACGTAAGGGTATGCTCTTGTCCGTATTTCTTGGCTCCGGAGTGCAGGTATTGGTCATGTCAATGGTTACCTTGGCTTTTGCTTGCCTTGGATTTTTGTCGCCTGCAAATCGTGGCGCCTTGATGACCTGCTCCATGGTTTTGTTTGTGTCGCTGGGAACCCCCGCCGGGTATGTTTCAGCGCGAATCTATAAGAGCTTTGGCGGTGTCAAATGGAAGAGCAACGTCATCCTCACTTCAATCGTATGCCCCGGGTGAGTTGCAATTAATATGCTAATTACTTCCTTAATTAACAAAGGGTTTTCTATTGCGTAGAGTCGTATTCTCGCTGTTCTTTGTGATGAATCTGGTGCTTTGGGGAGAGAGCAGTTCTGGCGCTGTGCCTTTTAGCACACTGATTGCCTTGTTGGCTTTGTGGTTTGGAGTCTCGGTACCGTTGACCTTTGTTGGAGCCTATTTTGGTTTTCGCAAGCGAGTAAGTGGCTATATAAAACGCGTTTCTGTTTTTTGTAGATGATGTGAATAATGCTCTTAACTTTGCTCTGTATATTGCAGTCATTGGAGCATCCAGTGCGTACCAATCAAATTCCACGTCAAATACCAGATCAGTCAATCTACACGCAACCTATTCCCGGCATTGTTATGGGAGGCGTTCTGCCGTTCGGCTGCATCTTTATACAGCTGTTCTTTATACTAAGTTCGCTGTGGTCAAATCAGATGTACTACATGTTTGGATTTCTCTTTCTCGTATTTCTCATACTTATCATCACTTGCTCGGAGACAACAATCTTGCTCTGCTATTTCCATCTATGCGCGGAAGACTATCATTGGTGGTGGCGATCGTTTTTGACCTCGGGCTTCACAGCCGTTTATTTGTTCATATATTGTTGCCATTACTTTGTCACAAAACTCTCGATTAAGGATAGCGCTTCGACGTTCCTTTACTTTGGCTATACGGCTATAATGGTATTCCTCTTCTTTTTGCTAACTGGCACAATTGGCTTCTTTGCTTGCTTCTGGTTTATAAGAAAAATCTATAGTGTTGTCAAGGTCGATTAGGCGCATAAATCAAGTATTTATAAAAATGTGCGAGCCCGTGTGTGTTGCATGTTTAGCCACAATTTACACTTAAGCCTAATGTGTGTGATTTCTGCGCTGTGGGTGAACAGCCGGTTTTCTGTTTATTATAATGAACTTAGTATACATATAATACATCATAATGTATATAAATATATGTGAGTATGTTGTAGTACCGAAGCGCGCAATAATGTTAAGTATAACCAGAAGTACGAGAAAGGGTGAAAATCAATCGTGTAGGTAACATGTTTCAAAAACAGTCTATTAAATTTTTGGCATGAAGCTTAATCTTTTCAATGTAACGTCCTATTTACGATATAAACATGAATCCGAAAAATTAACAAAACAAATATATATACATAACAAATAAATTAACTCGCTCCTGTATCGTTATTATTATTATTATTCTAATTTACTGATTTGTAATTGAAAGTACATTTCTTTTTGTTTATTCGTTAAAACAAATCCAATTAATTTTTAACTAATGCTTGGATTCTAAGGATAATCATGATTGTAATCATATATGTAATATTTAAAAAGATGTACTTTAGTTGAAAGTGATTAAAACCCACTTTGGAATTAAAAATTAAATTATAAAAATACAATTTAAATAAGTCGCCCTCTTCCATTCGATTTTAAGCAAGGGTTGCAACCCTTCAAACTGCACCAGAAACGGCAATCGGCACTTTTGAGGCTTCTGCTGAAGTGCTTCATTGTTTTCATTATTATTTCAAGAATCTATATATTTCACAGTAACGCAGAATCGATCCCAAATTAATGTCCAGCCAAATTGTGGAAAGTGAGGATGAATTTGATGAGTCTTCGGAGTTGCAACAAAAAACCAAGCTCGACTCGCAGCCATCGGTGGATGTGAATAGATGCATTGATTCCGAAATAATTATAAATATTCACATGGGACACCATTTCAGGAAGCCTTCGATTTGGACGATCTGTTGCCAGTCATTGGCGAATTTGGCAAATATCAGAAACTTTTGGTCTTTGGCATTTGTCTGCCTGCTTGTATACCATGCGGATTTTGTGCCTTCAACCAGCTCTTCATGGCCGACACCCCAGACGACTATTGGTGTCGGGTTCCCGAGCTATTGCAATTGGATCTCGAGCAGCGCAAATATTTGGCCATACCCAAGGAACTGGTAAGCCACTGTTCAGGGTGCGGCTATTAGATCAATTCTTTAATTTCATTTATTTTTTTTAAACATATGTTTAGGAGAACGACGAGATGGTATACAGCAAATGCTATACATACGGAGTCAACTGGACGCAGCTGCTCGACTTGGCTGATGACAATGGAGGGAATTATACGTTTTTGGAGCCCAATAGCAGCTGGCCCCTGGTTAAGTGCCGTCAAGGCTGGGAGTACAACACCAGCACAGTCTGGTCCTCGATTGTGATCGATGTGATTAAAGAAGCCAAGCTACGATCAATCCACATGTAGCCCCACATGTAGAGCAGCTCTTTGTCACTCATTTCCCATTCACGTCATATCCTGCCCTGGCACAAACATAATAATAACTGTTAAATCCGTTAACAGTTCGATTTGGTATGCGATCAAGACATATATCCCACCATTGGTCTGGCGGCCCTCAACAGTGGCGGCCCGGTGGGTGTCTATTTGTTTGGGCTGCTCAACGATCGGGCGGGGCGAAGACTCTCATATTTCACATGTTTGGCCACCCTGCTGGCGGGCAGCTTGATGACATCGCTGAGCAAGGACTTTTGGACATGGGCTGGCAGTCGAGTGGTCGTGGGCCTGACTATACCTGCTGTATACCAGATACCCTTTATCATATGTAAGTCTCTGACCACACATTGGACACGTCTTTGTACTCCTCCCGTTTGGCTTTTATTTAGCTCTGGAACTTGTGGGCGAGAAGTATCGCAGCTTTGTGACCGTCATGACCTGCACCTTCTACACTTCGGGCATAATGCTCCTGTCGTTGGTTACCTATCTGGAGCGGGACTGGGTGCGGCTTTCCTACTACACATCTCTACCGTTTTATTCCTACTTTCTGTACATATTCATAATGCCCGAGTCACCGCGCTGGCTTCTTATGCGCGGACGCCTGGAGGAGGCGCTTAAGATACTGGAAAGCATGGCTCGCGTTAATGGTCAACAGTTTCCGGAGGCAGTGCACAGCAAACTGGAGGCGCAAATCAGAAGGGATAAATTGAAAAAGCAGAAAAAGAAGATCGCCAACGTAGGCCTTGCGGATCTGTGCCGCACGCCCAACATGCGGCTAAAGACCATATTGATAACGCTCAGCTGGTTCGCAAATGAGACCGTGTACTTGGGCCTCAGCTATTACGGTCCCTCGCTTGGCACCAATCAGTACGTGAGTTTCTTCTTGTCCGCAGTGGTGGAGCTGCCGAGCTACCTGTGCTGCTGGTACTTTATGGACACTTGGGGTCGACGTTGGCCTCTCAGTCTCTCCATGATATTGGGGTAAGTCCATGACTACTTTATTCACACTTCTATCTTCATTATTCCTCACAGCTACGACTACGACTACGACAAATTAGAGCAGTCATTTGTCGAAAAGTTAGAAAATTCTTTGTCTTTGCAATTGAATTGAAATTTTTCAACTCTTATTTTATTAATATATTTAGCGGCGTCGCTTGCATTATAACTGTCATGCTGCCCGATGACGCAATAGAGGAGACATTAATCCTATATCTCATATCGAAGGCTCTTCTATCGGCCTCATTTCTGATCATCTATCCCTTTGCCGGTGAGCTGTATCCGACGCAAGTGCGCGGCATAGGCATTGGTGCCTCAAGCTACATCGGTGGATTAGGTCTTATTGGAATACCATTTGTCACTTACCTGGGCAAGGAGAACCTGAAGCTGCCGTTGGTAATTATGGGATTCGTATCGATGCTGGGTGGCATGACCGGCTTGCGGTTACCGGAAACCCTGCACCATCGCTTGCCGCAGACCATCGAGGAGGGCGAAGAGTTCGGCAAGAATTGGCAGTTTAAGGATTGTCTGCACTGCAAGCCACAGCCGTAAGTCACATGTCATATATGCTTGCATAATCTCTTGAATACCTTTGCAACTGGCTCTTGCAGCGATGTCCACTCACCGCCAGCTTCCTATGAAAATCTAGATGTACTGGGCGGCTCCTCCAACAATGCTTCCGAAGTCGAACTGGAGCTTAAGGACAGTCGACGTCAACGTCCGCAGCCGCGTGTTACGGAACGCACTCCGCTGGAGGACAGCAGCGGATCCGTTGGCAGCACTGGGAGACAGCATCGGTCTTCCATGAAGCGCCTGGTGCGCCAAATGAGCGTTATGGACACACAACGGACCCACGACGGCACCATGCAGCTGACGCATTGGATTTGAGTGTGGGGAACATGGGAATATATTAAATTATTTATATCGATATATATATAGAGCTGATTAAGAACATGATTCTCACACAACTTATTATATCGTAATTAAATATACTAAGCAAACAACATGATCAAAAATAGATCGATGAGTAACAATCTCTCTCTCTCTCTCTTCTGAATAGAAAATTGAGAATACTTTGAAAAGCTTTTGAAATTTCCAAAATATTGTACTTCATCGAAGCAAATTTGTTTGTCTTTTAAATTTGTTACGTACATTTATACTTATAATAATATAAATTTATCATTTTTGGTCACGATTGTTATTAACATCGATGAGGAGATTCCTATTCCTATAGTATTATCTCAAAATATAATTTGCTTATGGTTAATATTAGCTAAAGGTCAAGAATGTGTTTAATTATATTCGATTAATAATGGAACATTGAGACATGAAAAACATTCGTTAAAGCTTTAAATTTTGGGCTTTAGGGCTATCAGAAAAGATTATTATTTGCTTCAGACACTGACTGATGTTCCATCATGTAATTTGTATATCTGATACCATTGTAGAATCTATGTTATATTAAAGCTATATTAACAAAACAAGTATTGCAAATTCAAATATTTTTCATACTTTGTACATACATATATACACATATACATATGCATATCCGTACATGCATGTATTTTGGTATATACGAATATATGCATGCATACATATATGTTTGTGTGCATGTTGCAAATACATTTATATATATGCATGTTTGATTGTGTGTATAGAAACATGAATGCAAACATACATAAATACATATGTTGATAGATCCCGCCATACAAACATACATAACACATACATACATACATACATACACACATACATACACACACACACACACACACATACACATACACACACATACATACATACACACACATACATACATACACACACATACATACATACACACACATACATACATACACACACATACATACATACATATACACACATACATACATACATACAAACATACATACACACACACACACATACATACATACACACACATACATACATACATGCATACACACAAATACATATATATGCACACACATACATACGTACATACATACATACGTACATACATACATACGTACATACATACATACGTACATACATACATACGTACATACATACATACATACATACGTACATACATACATACATACATACATACGAACATATGTACAAGTATACATATATATCAACATTCATATATATGCACATGCAAACATACATGTGCATATATAAACATACATATATATGTACATACATACAAAAAAAAAAAAAAACAAAAAAAGCACACAAAAAAAAAACCAAAAAAGAAACACCAAAAAAATACCAAAAAAAACTACACTACTGGCTAAGCATGCAATACAGCAGAGCCTACTTGACTTCTTGAGAATCGAGGAGGAGAGCACTTGGCAGAAATTCGTTTTATTTAAATTTGCAGCACAGCGAAAAATAAGCTTGGCTGCGTTCAGTTTTAGAAAACAACCATGCATGCACACATACATGCATGCATACACTAACACACACACGCCCCCAAACACACACACACGCACACGCCCCCAAACACACACACACGCAACATTATTCTTGATCAAAATATGCTATATATCCCATTCCCATAACTCGGTCAAATCTCATCCGATTTTCGCGAGGATTGGCTCTTTGTTTATGGTTTGGCCTCAAGATTAATTTGGCAAAATTCACGTAAAAATTGTACTCAGACATAGATCAAAATATATAGGAGGTTAAAGGTGACAATGCTTAATTGCCCTCTGCAAGGCTATTGTGGGTAAACAAAAAACAATTAAAATACAATGTTTACCCGGTAATAAATAGAAATGTGCATATTTATATAGTTAGTAGGATATAACTGTAAGTCTATACTCGCATTTCTGATTGTTTTCAGCTGGCTTTTATTTATGCATTTATGCAATCAATTATGCAGTTAATTGTTGCCAAACAAAAGCAAAAACAACAACAACAACAAACACAAAAAACTAAATTGTTTATTACCTGATTCTGACGAGGAATAAAAATTGGCTGCAGCTGTCAGCCGCAATTTTCTGATGCTGATGCTGATGGCTGCCATAGGAAGCGTTGAGAATCGAGACGTGTTCAAATGGTTGTTTTTTAGACTCCCAATATATTTATTTGATTGATTACAATTGTCGAGAGCTGTCAAGAAGGAAGCAATGAAAATTTTATGTGTTAAGGGTTTAGCGAGCCGACGACACTAAACCATGTCTGGAATCTCTGGATTGCTGGCGCAGTCCGAAAAGAAGGGCTCGTCCAGCTGCCACATTCTGTGCCTGCATGAGGAAATTATACGCCAGCTGTTTACCTACCTGCCCACGTTGTGTGACAAGGTGCGACTAGCGTGTGTGGCGCCCAAATTCCGGCACGCCTTCGAGGGCTGGGCGCGGGCGCACAGGCACACATTGAAGGCAGAGGATGTGGAGCAAATGATGCTGCCCGAAATCATAGACTTCTTCAAGTTGGCCGGCCCTTATATAAAAGTGCTGTTGGTCAACTGCGCGTCCTTTCAGAAGGAGTCGCTGCTGGTCGAATTCATTGCGGAGTACTGCAAGACTCTGGAAGAGATCTACTACACCAACGTGACGGATGAGTTTCGCTATTGCGCGCTGTTGTCGCGACTGACGGGTCTGCGGCGTGTCAGCATCGATTGCCTGGATGCAGAGGATGTGCTCAGTCTGAATCTGGACGGTAACACGGAGCTGGAGTCCTTTGAGCTGATTAATGGCTGCTACACTGGTAAGCCGATAAATTCGAAATGCCAGCTTAAACGGATTGCTTGTACCCGACCGTAGGCAAACATCTGTGCGGCTTCTCCAAGCTCCACAGGTTGGTGCTGCGCGACTGTTTACTGTGGAATTCGGGTGAGTTTGGCATTCCACTAAAGAAGCTGCGCACCCTCGTCCTGGACGACTGTTGCTTCGAGGTGATGAATCAGTCGCTCTACCAGAAGATAGCCGAATGCTGTCTGGAGCTCGAGGAACTGTCCTTCTCTGGTTGTGATGCCAACTTCGAGATCATTGCCCAGTTGCCCAATTTGCAGCGTTGCACACTCAAAACGTGGATGACCTCCAACGAGCTCAACCTGGGCTTCCTCTCCACTCTGGCCGAAAAGAAGGGCAACAAGCTGACATATTTTAAGCTATCAGGACAGTTTGACATTAGCAACCAGCATGCCCGCTGCCTGGGCCAGCTCAGCAGTCTGACGGAGCTGCATTGGTGCGACAATGATGTGCTGGAGGACGAACACTTCAAGTTCTTCAATGAGCTTACCGGGCTTAAGCTGTTCGGCTTGTCCTGGTGTGGCCGGGTCACCGACGTCGGCCTCATGCGTTTGGTGCGCAAGTGCCCCCAGCTGGCTTGCATCGATATCAAGAGCTGTGACCAGATCACCGATCAGTTTGTCTTGAATGCGGTCTATTGCTGCGGCAAGACAGCGGATCGAACATTGACGTTGAACGTGGAAGAGACCAAGATCAGCCGAGGACTGCTCCAGGTAGGTTGTTCAGTAGGAAATCAAGTTTAGTGTAGTTAACTTCTGCGCCACACAGCATCCCGATTATTTGAAGCCCCTCAACAGAGTAAAGCTGAACTTTACGTATGGCTCGAGCTGAGCCACAGGGCTTGGCGCCGGAATATCCATAAGGAAGTACTGGCTATTGTTGTATTTATGATCGCAACCTCATCGCATATAATGCACGCACACAATGCACAATTACTGAACGCTATCAGATAATTGCGAGCGTGTACTTTTACGGACTGGCCGTTTAATAATCAAGCGAGAATCCATTTGAAACATTTTTTAAAACAAACAAAAAAAAATTAATTCGATTCACTTCGTTTCAATTCGACTGACTATCGGCGGTCGCAATAAATTTCGCATTCAATTGTTGCTTGAACTTTGCCGTACGCCAATTGAAATGATGTCTGTGTTAGCAGCAGGAAGCCAACAGTCAGCCGGCCTAGTCAGTCCAGTCAGCCGCTTGGTCGCTTGGCCGCTTGGCCGCTTGCTCACCTGTGGCCGGTGGTTAGCCTTAGTCATCGGCCCGTCTCGGTGCGGAGGCTGTTGCGTGCAACGTTCTCGTACTCGCTGCCACAATCACAATGGCTACAAACAAGCAGCAGCTGACCTCGACGGTCTCCTTAAATAGACGCCGATCGCGATCGCGATCGCGCTCGCGCTCTGACTTAGTTGTAGTACACATAACCCATTGACATCGGCTTTGCCTCCGCAAACATATTCAAAGCCTTGACATGTTCAGGTGTCTGCTGCGCTGGTGGCTTTTCGCCTTTCTGCTTTTTTGCATTGACTAATTATGTACTTCTGCTGGGTTAGCGTGCTTGACATTTTCCTCTGATGCGCTGATCGATGCAATTCCCGCGCCAGTGAACCAGTTGAGAATTGTAATATGCTTGAGTTGCATAATCAGCATAGTTTAATTACAATCTAAGGGTTTGCCTTAGTCCTTGTTCAGCAGCACAGCAGAAGAAAAGAGCCTCTTAATATGGCTGGCAATTCTAAATCAAGGATTAAACCAAGCTCTATTCGGCTTGCGGAAGTTCCTGTTCCTGTTCCTGGGCACAGGGTAACTGTCTAGTCGCGCACGCCCTAAATATGGAGCATTTGGAATTGTTTAATTGCAAGTAAATTTATTGAAAAGGTCTGGATATCTCAGGTTATCTCACCAGCATAGAAACACAGAGTCTCACATAGATAACTTCAACTCTATTCGGCTTTCGGAAGTTCCTGTTCCTGTTTCTGGGCACAGGGTAACTGTCTAGTCGCGCACGCCCTAAATATGGAACATTCGGAATTGTTTTATTGCAAGTAAATTTATTGAAAAGGTCTGCTTATCTCACCAGCATAGAAACACAGAGTCTCACATAGGTAACTTCAACTCCAGTCACAGCTTCAGCGCCACCTCCAGCAGAAGAAGCGGCGGCACCAGCACCAGCACCAGCTCTGGCACTATTAGCGTCATCATCTTCGATTGCCAATTGCCATTTGAAGATGTTTGCAGGCTTGTCAAGGTGCCATGCCGGCGTCTAATCGAATCGAAGCCGTGTTTCTGTCGGCAGTTTGACAAACCCGTTGACTTAACACAAGTCGCATATTGTGGCTTTGTGACTTTGTGGCTGCCTGCAATTGTTGACCGCGGTGCATGGCTTAGCTGGAATTTAACACGCAGCTATCAGACGATACACATCTATACGGTTCAGAGTATAAAGATGTAATCGTGCCCAGCCACGGAGACTATTGTCGCTTATTCGCTGCCCAGTTCTACGTCTGCATAGATATTGCTTAGTGTCTAGTTCTAAGTGTTTCGCGTTCAATGCACATAAATAATACGCCGAGCATTTGGTTATTCGAACGTTGTATTGCCCTGAGCATGAGAAGACGGGACAGGTCGAGGTCAAGTCACGTTAGCCAGCCGCCGTCCGAGCGCCACGGGTGCGAAAACCGCCATAAACAGAGGCTTCACATGAACGAACGGCTTGGATGCGGCTTGGCGTCTGCTTGCAACTTGGCGGCAACGTTTTTGTGTGCATTTCATTTCAGACTTCAACTGTCCAGTATATTGTTTTGCTCCTTGTAAATGACAGGTCGCATAATTTATGGAAATCTCATGTGCAGTTTAAACATTTTCAAGTGCCATCGTTACGGATACAGTTTTTTTTTCATACAGTTCCAATTGTCTTGGACTTTGAACCATTTTAGTTGTTGAATTGATTTAATAAATATAATAAAACACAACATTTTTGGCCTGCCGCAAAACTAACGTTATCTTCTAACAGTTATTGTCACTTCTATGTTGAATTTTACTTCCGATCTTTCTTTCTTACACATTTTCTTTTGCATTTGCCTTTGCGCTTTACGAGCACTATGATAAAATGCCCACACACACATGTATACACTGCATGCACCGTACGGTAATAAATACTGTGGTGACTTTACCAATGCTGCCAGTGTTGCCATAGTGTCGCTTCGTTAAAGTAGCTGCATCCATTTCTAATAAAATTAGCCGAATAAACATTCTATGCACAAGTTGGCAAGGCGGTCTTCTAGATTAAGTGCACAATGTTGGGGCATAAAAAGCTGCGCAGTTGCCTTTGAAGCAGTTTCCTAAAAGAACTCGCAATAAATATGCCACAAACAGGGAAGCCAAAAAGAAACTAAGCTTTAAAAACAGCTATTTTTCGCTAGAAATACCCTAATTGACAGCACTGACTGCTTGTAGGTCGGTGGGTTCGAGTCGGAGTTGAGCTTAAAATTGTATTCCGCTTACCTATTTAAAGCCTGCTAAAAAACTGTGTACTTCGTCGAGCACACTAACACACACATTTACGCTAAAAATGCCTACTATAAATTTATTGGAAAATCGCTTTTAGATATGCTAATCAGAAACTATTTTAACCCGCAAAAACGCCTGCACGTGTCGTTATCCTTTGGCTATTTATATTGGCGCTGCAGTCAAGTGCAAGAGAGTTGTGACATCATCGTTAACATCGTACGAAGGACATGAGCAGTGAAGGCCAAGCGAAGAATTTACAGTTATCTGCGGAGTACCAAAGATTAAATACCCTCACACCCTATTACACTGTTACGATTTTCATTTAGAAAAAATGATTATCATGGTTAAAGAGTAATTATAATTAAATTTTCCTCATGAGAAAAGGAAAGCTGCCCATCCACCTGATCAGGCATATATTTTACGGAGTCTGAATTGCGTACGTCTAAGCGTTACACAATTCTTGCTAAAATTATAATAACCTCAGCAAGCGTATAAAATGGCCCACGCACACCAGTTTTGCTGTGACGTCATTGCGAGCGAGAGGCCGCTATTTATACTGTCAATTGGAGCAGTCCAGCTGACGGCGAACAACTCTGACGTCACATAGAGAGAGTCCCCTGTTAATTGAGTGCAGAGAGTAACAGCGACGTCACTGACGCACGTGCCCGCTGCCGGTCAGAGCGAGAGCACAACATCAGCAGCCATGCAGACAACAGCAACGTCGCGCCGTGGACGACCCTCCGTTGCCGGCCGGCGTTTTGTCTCTGTCTCTGCCTTTGCCTCTGCCTCTGCCTCTGCCACTGCCTCGGGCAGCGCACTCACCAGATGCTCCGAAGCTTTCATTCATGTCGCGAGCGCACTTAACAGCGCATGTCCATGTTGCCCGTCACGGACACGCGTCGCCACCCAAATTCATGACGTCTTTGTTTATTGATTTCTCGTATGCCTTCATGACGTCACGGCGTGTGCGACCAACCAACCACAAAGCGCTGCGCTATAAATAATGACACGCTAATTAACACTGGAACCTGATAATCGCCGGAAGGCGGTAGCTGTATACTTTCACCCGCAGGTATTTTCGACATGATTATTGCAATTAATTTACCTAAGAACAATCTATTAAGCCTAATCCATCATTTACCGTTACATATTTATTATAAATATGAGTGTGATTGTTCTAGGCCTGGGAAAATATTTCAGTTGCTTCATTTTTTTCAAATGGAGGGCATTTACAAATAAGATTAAGATGGAACTGTTAGGAAATATATTTCGGAAATTATTCCGTTTTTTAGTATTTGATATTATATATAGCATATTGTTTTAAAAATTAGGCATTAATTAACTTGAAATGTTAATCGCAGTCTTAAAGTTGAATCCAGTTCATAGTTAATGTCAAATTGTTTCAAGAACGTTTACCGTTTTATTGCACGCTCCTCACATCGATTTTCATTTCGGCTTCAAGGCAACCAAACCGTGCCTTCAATTGGGAACTCTCCGCTGAGGTCAAAGACTGGGTTCGGTCTAGCTTGTCCACGTCATAGCTCGAACTTTATTATGTTTAATTCTGATAAAAAATATTTTAAATTAATATAGACGTATATTCTCAGGGCAGGCATACATGCCCCTTCCACCACTTGACGGATATCTTATTGGAAGTAGTTGTATTCTGATTAGAATACTTTGCTTGAGGCTCGCTTTGTCGTTTTCATTAAGTAATTAATCTATAAAGTCAAGTAAGGACGAGTTTTTAGTTTCGTTATTCTGTATAAACTAAATATGTATAAGGCATATTTTACTTGTTGGATAACTCGTGCCCATTAACAGGAAAGAAAGTTATTTTTAAGTTAGTTTGTGCTTTGGTTCTGTCTACTGAATATTTGATAGGGATCAGTCCATCAGCTCGACAAGAATGCATGTCCCAATATTTGTGTGGGGGAATATGCCAATAAGAGCAGAAGAAGCACACTCGCGTGAGTGTGTGTGTGTTTTTGAGTATGTCTGCGATGTCTGTATAGTGAAAGTCTCGCTGAGTTGGGGACATTTTCTAGTCGGAACTTAATTTATGTTCCTTACTATATTAACAAAAGTTAAGGCTCAGGATCAGGATACATAGATTGCAATTGGATTGTTATAAGATGGTTATGCGGAAAGGCTGGATTCTGAAACTTTAATCGAACTATTTGCAAACTGTATCGTTCATTACCAAAGTGAATTACACGCCTGGCGTATACGTGATATACTGACATGCTCGCCTCAAAATGCAATTTGGCCAAAAGCAAAGATAGCAAAAAAAAAAAAAATAATAAAAGAAAAATTGCATAAAATACTTGCAATAGATGCAAGACGTTTTCAGGTATAAAATACAATATAATGACAATAATTCGCCACGAAATGCACCTGCAGGCAGAGCCGAAAATTTGCATGGGATGTTATGGGGATAACTTGGCTTATAGTTATGCCCGGTAATAGATAGGTGGGTCATCGATAAAATGGGCATGTCGGCATGTCTGTCCCGGTCGGAATGAAGCCAGCCTAACTAAAGCAAGCCAAAGTTAAGGAGAGGTAAAGGGTTGGCCAAAGCCAAACCAAAGCAATTTATGCAAATGATTCAAAAGGCGCCGTCACAAATGCGCTGTCTAACAACAACAACAACAACAACAACAACAACGACAACAACAATAACAACAATAGCGACAAAAAGGCGCAATAGCAAACGCAAAGTGCCGCTTGCTAATTGAAATTTGGTAAAGACATACAAAAATCAAAGCCTAAACAGCAATCAAAAAGAGCTAAAATTCCTTAAATTAAACTCACGAACTCAGCGCAACGATGCGAAAACGATACGTGGATTAGGCCAGACGAACAGAGGGCCAGACGAAGAGGTAAATTTGGCGCAGCACATTTAGAATATCATCGCAGAAAAAGACAAAAGCCAAACTGACTCGAAGGTAAGGGGCAGATGCAGGGGCAGGGCAGGCAGCAGCAGCAAAAGCAAAAGCAAGGAGTGCCCAGCTATTGGCTTGGCCTGGCAAGCCATGCTTAATACAGCCAATAAAACCAACAACAATAACATCTTGGAAGCGACTCCAACTTCGACTCCGACGCTTGTCCGCCGCGTGGTATATGTGTGTGTGTGTGTATGCACTTTTGGGGCCACGAGCGGGTCAGCAGCAGCGCCAACAAGTCAGAAGCAGCCATGAATAAATGCAACAACAACAACAACAACAACAGCAGCAGACCAGTTCCACTTGCGTCGCTCCCAAAATTCAACTTGTACGTATCTCCCCACATACACACATACATGTGTACATGTGTATGCATGAATTTGGTGAACTGCACTGCAACACTGCTGGGATTGCTGGCGCTGCCAGAGCGCAGAAAAAGCATTATGGGAAAAAAATCTAGCGAAATCGAAAGGAAGAGCCCACTGCGCCCAAGTCGGCTGACCGACGATCTCACGTTTGTCTCAAAGCTCTGTTGTGATTCAGGCTCAGGCATACGCTAAAAACAGTTAGAAAACGTGGCTTGGAATCTGTCTAAAAATAGCCACAACGAATGCATTACACAGCACGAACTCGCAAAACGAACGAAAACGAAACGTTACCGGCCTCACCTACATATACTTCTGCTCCGCCTCAAACTGGTAATCAAGCACTCACTCTCCCACTCAGTCTCTGTCCACGACTCTTTTTTTTTTTTTTGTGCTCTCGCAGCCCAAGAGGATTGTGAGCCGAGCTTCGGCTTTACGTTTTGTATGTGTGTGTGTGTATGTATGCATGGGTGTCACTTGTTGCTTTCAGTTTCAGTTTTAGTTTTGTTTTTAGTGTCAGGGGAGGAGCTGTTGTTAGCTACGTATGTGTGTGTATAAAAACAACGGTTGTTTGCCGCTCATGCTTGTGATCTGCACACCCTGGTGTCAATGGTAAGGCACATTAGTTATATACTAATAATATACTTACATACAGCCATTGCATGATGATGATGATGATCATTAATGTATTTTATTGAAAACCCTGCTAAAGATGATGTGTTATCAACATTTGTATACCCTATACAAAAAAAATCATGACAATTAACTATTTGTTTTCTTAGAATATAAGCTTTAGCTTTTTAATGGACATGAATTGAGATATCGTTCTAAGCAGCTGAAAAGCATACACATAACACGCATGTTATACATGCACAAACATGCACGCACGCAAGCCCACGTGAAGCCGCAAGGCCCTTGCCGGTACATGTAACCGCAAGCCGGCTCCCTTTCCTTTTGTTAAGGATAATTTTCGATGTGGGCGTGCGTGTAGCAGAGCAGAGCTGAACAATAGAGAGGTAGCGAGAGAGAGAGAGAGAGAGGGAGAACGATTCAGGTGAAGCAGCTAGATAGCAGAAATAAGGTAACTTAAAAAAAAAAATCAATTGCTATTGTTGTTGTCACCTGCCCGCTGCCGTCGTTAAAAGAACAGAGAGGGTAGAGCTTTTATGACGCAAATTATTTCCGTCTTCGCTTTCATGCGACGTCGACGTTGGCGTCGGCGTCGACGTCGAGCCGTCCATCTATATTATTGCGTGCTTGTATATAGCATTTGCCCACTGCTGTTTTGGCAGCAGCGCAGGCGCCCTAACGACGACGTCATCGATTTTCGCTCGCACGAGTTGTGTATCGCTGCTGCCGCAGCCAGCGGCTCTGCTGCTGCGGCTGCTGCTGCTGCTGCTGCCCCTGGTCCTGCTTGGGCTGATGATGATGGCTCGGGAATGACGTAATAGCGCTTACGATTTGGCTTACCAAAAAGCCGAGCGCGCAAGGTAGGTCGTGTGCTGCAGCCGACGACAGTCTCCTCTTCGTCTCTCTCTCTCTCTCTCTCTTTCGCTCGCTCACTCTTACTCTCACACACACACACGCGCAAGCTGGCAGGCACACAAGCAGAGACGAAGCAACCAGCTGGCAGCCAAAACGATTGCGACGCCGACTGAAGCAGATTGTTCGTTTTGTGCGCTGCTCCTCCGTTTGGATATAGTCGCGTGTAACCGTAAAGATAAGTTCAGTCGCGTCACAGACGCCGCATTGTTAACAACTTTTCGCAAACATTAAACAAACCAGCCCAAACACTAAATACCTGAATCAAATATAATTAGCAAACGGCAATTTTTACATCCAAAGCACACACGCATCAAAATGTATGTACATGTACTAATTCGCGCATTAATATTAATATATTCTTAAATAAATAATCATGTGCTGTGTTTAAAGAATCGTTAAATTGCAACAAGTTGTCATATCTAGTCCAATACGGAAACGGAAGCCGACTGACAACGCAGCGTATGCGTAATATCGCACAACTCCGTTGCAGTTGTAGCGCGCGTGCCACAGTGCGTATGTGTAACGTGACGGTTAACGGTAAACGGTAGACGGTAGAACGGTGCATAAATCGTATCAATTGTATATCATTTAACAGACTTCAGTGCAGGTGCATTGTTTAAACGGCAACAGGAAAATATTGTTGATGTCTTGACGCTGCTTACGAATAACATTGAGATAAGTCCTTGTGAGACCTACACCTACACACACATGTGTGTGTGTGTTTGTAAACGTGAGTAAGCCATTGCGTAGTCAGTTGCTTACGTCGTCAGTTGGCAGTGCGCAAACGCTTAGTGGGCAAGGGAAAAGCGGAAGGTCGCCGGGCCAAAACGCAGTAAACGCAAGTTCAAGTTTAAGGACATGCTAAAATAGGCGAGAACAAAAGTGCCGCGCGAGAAACAATAATGAAGAGCAGGGCGCAACCATAGCCTGGGCCTGACTACAACTACAATTGAATATATATAAGCAAAACAACTACGGCTGGCGAATTGCCAAGGGTTGGCTTCAGCTGGGACGTCGTGCTGGATCTCCATCGCGTTGCAGTGCGCCATACAGGTGTTTAATACATTGCCTCCATGTGTCCTATATTTGTTGTTGTGCCTTCTGTGTTTATTTTGTGTCTTGTGTCAGCATTTGATTATCACTCACAGTCACATTCGCCATTCACATCATTAACACACGCCAGACTCTGGCCGAACTCTATTAACTATAATGCGCGATCGTCTTGCCTCCCTGATTGTGGTGAAGCAAGAGGCGTCGGCGTCGCTAAGCCACAGCTGCAACAACAACAACAACAACAACAACAGCAACAGCAACAACAACAAAAGTAGGTGCCCTGATCAAAATGAACAAATGCTGCCGCAGCAGCCGCATCAACAAGTGAAACTTTTGCTGCCATCGCCGACCATCAAGTGCGAGTCCTTACAGTACACGTTCCCACACTACGAGAGCAGCATCTACTATGAGATCAATAACAATTCCTGCTACAGGCAGAACTTGAATACAACTTCAAAAAACACAACAACAGCAGCGGCAGCCGCTGTTTTTCCGGCTGCCATCTATCCGTGCCGCAATCTCTTTCCCGACGGCTGCGATATTGGACATTTGGGTTGCTCGGTCAACGCGTCCGGCGGCTCGCCCGGCTTATGCGGCCAGCAGCAGCAGCAGTTGGCTGCTAGCAGCGGCAGCAGCAGCAGCAGCAGTAGCAGTAGTTGGCACAGTAACGGAATACACACGTGTATGTATACGACTCCTATCGGTGGTGGTTGTTGGTTTCTAATTAGTGGGCACACGTTGCGTATGCGCAATATTACGCATTGCCAAAGCTGCTGTGTAATTAAATGGCAAAAAAAAAAAAAAAAAATAAAACGACTGCGAATAGTCTTGAATGCATGCAGCTGGCATTAACTAAATTGTGGGACACGCCTCGGGGAGAATACTACGATGCACGATGACGACATCAATTTTCATCAAAGCGCTTAAGAGTTGTAAAATACATAAAAGAATTAGGCAAATAATAGATGTAAGAGTCTCGCTTATCCCAGTTGGCTGGCTTCATTTCAACTCACTTCACCTGCTGCTGCTGCTGCTGCTGCTGCTGCTGGCAAACACATGTTTACCCGCGTCAGCAAAGCATCGCGGAGGCAGCAGACGGCGTAGAGGAGCAGCCACTGTGGCAGACAGGCGCAAATAGAGGCAGAGCGACACAATGTCTGACGCAAAATGATTTACAAATCTACAAATCTATATGACTAGCACACACACACACACACACACACACACACACATAGACACCTGCATGGCACGTATATTTATACAAAAGACGGCAAATGGAATAAGGTTAGAAATTATGCGCGCCTTCAGGCAGGATATGCGCTCTCCTAGGCCATATGCACAACATCAACAATATTGGTATTTGGGCTTTCATTCCGAATATTCAAACTAGTTAACTAACTATTCAGATTAAAAAAGTTGATTGCTTTATATGCCAAAGTTATGCAATTTTTGTAGTCTGTATTTCTCATAGTCGCAAGTCGAGGGTAGATTCTTCGAAATGTTGTGGCCGCAGCTCGGCAGTGCAGGGTAACTGCTAGTCGTGCATAGCCGAGCATTCTTGTTGTTATTATTGCAGTACGTATTATTCGAATTATTGGCAAGAGGAACCGAATGTGGCCGGCAGCTGATGACAAACCATGACGCCAGCGACGCCATTAAGCCGAATGCAAAATGTTACAGCAGTTTTCACGGATTACACGGGAGAGCATGCGGCACGGGCGCGTCATCGTAGCCGTCGTCGTTGCCCCCCTCCAACGCCGGAGCAAATCTTTTGAACTTGAAAACCCAAATTGATGTCGTCTGAGAGTGGGCTCGAAAGTGTGCTCAATTGCGTCAGAGCTGGCATAAGTGTTATGCATATAGTTCTAGGTGTGTGCAAATACACAGATGCATCTGCAGCTGGGTCTGCATTTATGTATCCGAGCTGGCCGACCACGTGCTGATGACGTCGCCAGAACTGTTTATGAGACAGCATTTCGTATGCAAAATAATCACGAGTCATTTTCGTCTATAGTTTTTGTATCTTTTATTTTTACTATTGCCGTACGGCAGCTAATTTCGTTTCGGTTTCGGTATTGTTTTTCTTATTTCTTTTTCTCTTGCCGTGTGAAATTTTGTTGTTTCTATTAGAAACAGCAACAAATTCCATTTCTTTGGCTGCCAGCTTTTGTTATTTGCCGCGCATTGCTCGTACGCCCCTTTTAAAGAGTCGCATCATCAGAGCCCCATTGCATTTCTCTGGCAAATACATGAACATTAATTGTCTACCCTAAATCCATTGAACTGGGCAGCAAACAGAAGCAAACAACTCCGAGCTGGGACAATCTAGTCATGTCCTTTTATTCGTATAGATCGTATAGATCATAGATATTCGTCATATTTCATATTTCCACCCATTTCCCGTCAGGTGAAAGTTTAAAGACTCAGTTATTTTAAAAAACCTCTTAAGTTCAAAAAAATTACTGAAGATCAACTATTTCCGCCTATTTAAGTCTCGATTAGAGAATCGTTCAGCTGAATTATAAACTTTCATTTATACAACTTCTTGCCCGCATTTCTTAACCAGAAGGGTTGGATTTTGCGAAAAGTGTGAAAAACGTGTGAAATGGATTTTTGTGGAAATTTTCGTCTTTTCATTTATGGGAAAAGCACTTTTTCCGTGCATTTTCCACACTTGCGGGTGGAATTTCTTAATCGGTTTGTGGATGTCGGAATGCCTTAACTGCAGTTAGGGTATCTACTAGTCGGGCACTCCACACTAAATAAGTATTATTTGTTTACCTATCCTTTAAGTAAGCTATTTGAATCGACTCAGTAAACAGTCTACGTGCTTGGGCTATTGACTAAATGTAAATGTAATGAAAAACTATTTGTTTGCATTCAATATCCGCTTCTTAAGCTTCTAGCAATATAATTGTTTTCCCGCGCGATCCTGAACGGATGAACTATTTGGGTGCAAACTGTTTCACAGTGTATCTCAAATTTGGATCAATTTGTTGCCGCTGACTTTGGGGTTGATCAGGTTTTGCACGTAATTTTCACACCTCGCGCGAGACCACAAATATGAATTTAATTTTTGAAAAGATATTGCGGCTTTGCTAATGATTATTATTGGCTCAGGCGCCTGCCTAATTAACTGTGTTGATTTATGCGAATTTTATAAGCAATGCAGAGACACAAAACTAGGCCCCAGCCGATTATTGTCCATTGTCTACAACTTTTCGCTTGGATCGTTCCCAACTACAGCATCCATCAATAAATCCACGTCTGGTTTTGTTGAGGCTACTTTTTATATACTAAGCGCGATTTTGGACAAACCCTAATGACGTAATAGTTATGCATTTATATTATTATATTGATTATATTCGCAAAGTTTGCCAAATTAATTGGCTGTGTTTCTGCGTGACACATTCACTCTTCAATTGGTTCACACGCTTTAACGACGCCCAGTCTAAATCGAATTCTTGCCCTACACCCATTAAAAATGCTTAAATGGGGTATGTTGTTTCTGTGGAAATGTATGTAAAGACTCTGATAGCACAAAGTGCATACATTTTTGATCATTCTAAGACACAGACATATAATTTTTTCGATAACTCCTCCAATTTTCATAATATCGATAAATATCGATTTTGAGATCTGCTCATTTGCTCATTACTCGAAAATTAGAAGAGCTAGTTGTACACAACTTGGTTTGTAAGCTTTTGTATAGTATAGACAGATGTTTCATAGAATATTTCACTTTTTGAAAAACTTTCCTCAATTACCCGTCATTGGGGTATAAGGGTGAAACGCTGCGCTTTGGCAAAGACCTGAACATTTCCTAAAGATCAGACCTCGTAGACGGAAGTTTGATTAAGTACCCATTTATAGCGTAGGACTTTAATGAAGAAGAAGCTTTCTATAATATAGCTGCAAGCAAGGTAACTCGAACGTTTGTAACGCCAGCTCGGCGCTGCGGGCCACGTTCGAGTCGGGCACTCCCGAGTAGAGCGCGGCTAGTTGTTTGCATCGTGTGCATCGCTAAAATAAATTCTAAATTCGTTCGCGTTCTTTAATTTTAAACGATTGCCGCATAATAAAGCTCAATGCACAGTATGCAAAATTGTCTGCTAATGGGGCTGTGCTTATATCTAGCCGCAGCCCCTTAGCAGTTTTGGAGCCAAGAATAGATGCGGGCCCGTGGTCGTTGTTCTTGCCAATGCAATTATTTGGCTAGTTTTGTTTGTTTCTGTTGTTGTGGCGCAATTGATTCCGCATAGTTTGTATTTTGATTTCGTTTTCAATTTAATTGCAATGTAATTACAATATGCCAATAATGTGGCGAGTGCAATGTCCTCGCATCACGCGGCGATGTCACACTTTGTCACGCTGAGCACTTGCCGTCCACACGGATGGACGGATACTCGGATGATCCGTTGCTGCTCAGTACGAGTTGGAGTCAGAACCAGTCGAGGCTGAATAGCATCGCATGGGAATGCATATTGAGGCGTCGCCAGGGCTCAGCCAGCAGGTTTTCCTCAAGCTTTTGGTGTATTTCTTGTTTTTCTATTTACTTATCTATATATTTATTTTTTTTTTTTTTGGTTTTTTTTTCTTCTCTTGTTGTTGCTGATTTTTGGTTACTTTTTGGCTGTTGGTCAATTTGGCTGCCGGTTGCTGGCGGGGCATGTGTAAACCTTAATTTGAAACTGATTGGATTGCCTAGCCGTTGGCCTGTTGTTGCTTTTACCTTGTTTCGCGTATAATTTTTTTCAAATTTTGTTTATTTCTTCATTATACACTGCACCCGAGGCGAAGGAGAGTATGCTGGTTCTCTGTCTGTCTGTCTCAATATTGTTTTCTACCCAAAACGTTGTAAAATGTGACTTTATAAAGAAAAATCTATATTTCCTGCGATTGATTTGCGTTTCTTATAAACTGTGTACAGAGAGTATTGCGCAGTCAGTTAAGCCCGATTACACAGACTCTACTTGTTTTCCCACTGCACTTGATGAGCCAATGACCGCGATTGCGCTTGAAATAGCGGCCAGACATAAGTTTTTTGGCCAAAAACTTCTTATAATATTTGCAATAAGTAAGAACAAGCTAGAATAGATGTCTCCGGGGCATTGAAGATTAAAGAAATCCGCCGATGCACGATTTAATCGGATCATAAATAAGGTATTTAACTCTTTTATCAGCCGGTTGTTACCAGTTCATGTACTCATATTCACTTTGTGAATTAAAAGAATATTCAAAGAAAATCTTTTGCGAATGATCAATCGTTCGAATAACTAGTGTGCTGGTTGGCAGGACCTGACCTGAGGAGATACCCTGAATCCAGTCGATCTAAACATTCTAGTTACCTTGCAAGACCTTCTCATTAATTTTTGAAGATTATCAAAGGACGTTGTAGATTAAGCTAAACAAACGAATTACTCATTTGTCTCCTTGTTTCTGTGGCTTGATTTCTCCGCTCTTCTGCTTTTGTCCTCAAAATATATTCAATTTAGCTCCCTTCTCGATGAGTTCATTTAAAAGAAAAATGATTTGAACAAATATGTATTTATTTAAAAAAATTGTACTGTTTTAAATGAATGAAGAAAAATATATAAAAGATCAAAGATTTTTCTACTAGCTGAGGGGAGTGTCTAGAGGTCCCGAAGTCTTAGCCTTTACTGATTAGCTCGTCCTTCGGAACCGATTTTTATATATGTATTCAAATGATGCTAATTTCCAAAGTCAAGCAAGTCACAAACAGATGAGCAGACGACGAGTCATTTAGTTTTTCAAGGATTCAAAAGTCTCACCATAATTTACGGCTAAATATCAGCCAGGTAATACTCGTTAATTCTGATATGACGACAAATGCAGCGTTTCTCAAGAGCTCCCATCAACATAAATAGAAACGAGTTGAAATTAAAACTAAAATAAAAAAAAAAAAAAACGAAATACTTATTATAAAAACCATGCGTGGTGGCTACAGCAAAAATTTGTTGTCCAACTTTTTGCTTCTTTAATTTTATTATTTTAATCATTTTTTGCAATGCGCCATGACGAGTGCAAGCGGCCAGCCGCATAGAGAACGCTGGCAGATATCTTTCGCATAGCCGAGGAATCACCAAAGAATAACAAGTTTTCATGTTGCCGCTCCTCTTTCAGCTCCCTCTCACTATTTAAGCTGTGTGGAGCGTGGATCTGGTGTTGTAATGTGGGGCCCAAAACTAAAAAATGTTTGTTAATAGCTGCTGCTCAGAAGATTGTTGCTAGCTGCTTCTGCAGTTCTTGTCTGAAGGAAAATTTACCAAACTAACAGCCAGTGCTGTCAACTGTCGCATGTGAAATCGAATGTTAGAAATAATGAAGCTTGTTTCGAGGCATATAAAACCTACTGCAAGCTGCAAATTGTTTTTCTACGGTTGGTCCCACCCTTCAAGCCTTTATGCTTTATTCCTCCCAGCATTACCTAGCTTTTGCCTATAGTCTTTTAATATAATTAAAGCAAATTCAGCTAAATATGTATTTACTAAGCTAGAGATGATAAAAACCGAAGATTTATATATCGATAGGCGATCAACATGGCTGCTGGTATTTCCACAAGGATGCCACCTAATAAAAAAAATACACCACAGTGCATGCGGTACCGTTATATACAGAAAATACTAGAGAGATCTGTAGGCTGTAGGCTGTACGACAACTTAAAGTTGACGATAGCGGAAAACAGCCAAATTTAGCCAGAATATAGCTGAATTGGCAACACTGTCAGTTGCGTCTGCAGTTCTTGTCTGAAAGAAAATTTGCCAAACTAAAAACATGAAATCGTACAAATTGTTGTTGTTGTTGTTGTAGCTGTTGCATAGCTCAAACTTAAACATTTTTTAACATTTTGTTGTTGTTGTTTTTTTTTACATGCACATGTGTGTGTGTGTGTTTTGGCATGCTTGTTTATATCCAATTGGCTTGTTCAGTGGATGTTTTGGCGCCCAACTTGTTTCTTTAATGATTGAGTTGCTGGAGATGCAGCGGCGTTTGCTTGATTGACACTCAGTCAGTCGGTGCAACATAAATGCAAGCAGATAAGTCGCACATTGAAATCGATGGGGAGCACACTATGGGCTAAAAAACAATGACCTTTATAAGCTGTGGCTACTATTTATAGGCAAGAACAAGAGCAAGCGTCGTTAGCCCAACAACACGTGCAAAAATAAATCGTAAGAGCTGAAATCCAAACAACAACAGCAAAAACAGTGAGGGAATTGGGCTCCATAAACGACGCTGGTCGTATTTGATGACGCAATCGTTGTGAAAACTGTATGTGCTTCTAACTTTCTGCTTTCTGTTCTACACCAAAAATAGTTCACAGACGCATTGTGACGTCATTAGCTACTACGATGTGACCAGCTGTAGGTCGGAGTTGCCGTCGACGTCGACGTCGACGTCGGCGTAGCTGCCGTGTGTATCGCATGAGCCGAGACGTAAAAAAAGGAAAAGCAGAAACCCGAACTGACTCGTCTCTCACGTATGCGCTCGTATTCTCTATACGCTTGCTTTCAAGGTCGTTTCTTTTTCGTTCCCTCTCTCTCTCTGTTATTTTGTTGCTGTTTCTGTTTCGGTTTCTGTTTTCACTAACCAACCCCATGATGATTTCACACTTCCCAACCTGCCGCAACTCAAACCCAAAGTCGCAGTGCAGTTTTTATACACGCCTTCTTTTTGGCACACAACTACCCAGTCTTTCTTTTCCTTGCAAGGTACTTTTTATGGGGCTGTTGAAAAGGACCTTGAAACGGGGCACAAACATTTATAGGAAGTTGCTAACGTTGAAATTTCGGTGCTTTCATTTTGAAGTTGTTTTGGTTTCCTTCGCTATGCTTTGTATAAACCAACTAAGTATATTTAGCCGGCACTGTTTGAGAATTGTAAAATTCCAATTATTTAAAGTTCTGCTTCAACTGAAAGTTTCTTAAAGACACTTTGGTTAGGCAACGTAAATAATTAGCTTATAGTATGTGTAGTATGTACTTGGATACATATGACAATTATATATTAATTATTCTCGTATACCTTGCGGCGAGCCCTCCCTATAATTAAGTTCCGAGCAGCTCCAGTCAAACCCGATTGGACATATGTACAACATTATATATATGCATAGTACGACACGCACTTGAAAATCGTGACGTCCTTGACAATGTGTGCACACACTCAACTCACAGCTGGTCGCCACATCCTTCGCGCACATCATACATAACATAACCGTGGATCGATAAAGCAAGCCTCAGCTTATAGTACGCGTTGCTCTTGCTGCTGCTTGTTGCCATGTCCAAAATAAAACTGATGACGTCAAGGAGGAAGCGAGACAGAGTCCTGTGGAGGAAGCACCGTCAGATTGTGTGAGTGCGTATATAAGGGATTCACGCTCTCGTTTTCTCGCTCTCTGCACTCGTCTGCCTTCCTTTATGACTAGCGTGCATTGTCCTGCGACCACTGCGTATGCGTAATATCGCGCATACCACGTGTTTGCTGCAAAACAAAAACAAATTTTACAAGCTACCGAGCAGCGTACGTCCTTAGACACACATACATACATACATATATACGTATGTACTACGAGGGCTGCCTTCCATGTTGTTAATTGTTTCTATTGGAAATTTTGAAATACGCCCACAATACGAAAAAAGCCCGCTGTAAAATTCATCATCAAATCCCATGTTTGACTACTGAAATCCATAATTTGATTACTTTAATTTCTTGAGATTCCAGTCCTTTATACCGACTTTCTCTTGTGCATAACAATTTAAGCTGGACGCAAATGGTATAATGTTTTGACTAATCTGTTAATCTGGGAAACTTTAAGAATTGGTAATTAATTGGAATATTTGTGATTGGCATCTCTCAATGGAGACCTCTCGACTCTCTAATTCTTACTGATTCTTATATGGGCTACTAATGAGTGTTAAAGCAGAAGGCGCAGTTGCGAGTGAAAGCATTAAAAATAATAATGATTAACAATAATAAAAAGAATAATCGAAGTAATTATAATAATATTAACAATAATAAAAACAATTATAAGTCTAACAACAATTATCAAACTGATCCAAATCCAAGTCATATAATGTTGAATATACTAAATGTGTTTGAAGTTTTCAGTACTGATTCTCATTTAGCACTCATTTGCATTTGTTTTATGTCATAAATTTCAATAAAGATGTTTGAGCATTGCAGCTTTATGGCCAAACCATAATTCAAACAAAAGCAACAACTAGAGAGATTCATATAAACAAACTCATGAATGCATATATTATGCATAGATACATTTATAGAAAAAGGCGGCTTAACAAGTCTGCCTGTCTGCTCATTAGCATCTCCATTGTTATGATTTAAGCTGTTTTTAGCAAGTTTAATAACAGTACTTTGCCGACATTTTAATAATAAAACCATTCTTCGGGAGACTATTTCCTGTTGCCGACATGCAATAGAACAGCTTTTTGACACTGGATTTGAAATTTATTTCAAAACTGATCAAATCAGGTGAATTTATACCAGCAGGAAATCTTAATATAGCACAATAATAGACTGAATGGGAAAATGTGTTTGTCGATTGGATCTGTTGAATAACTAAGTATGCATTGCAGAGGAGCTTTGCTGAAGGCAAGGCGAAATGCGGAAAATCGAGTTCGTTTTGACTTATCCTTTTTCGAAAATATGTTTACCACAGCGGGGCAGGCAATTGCTAAGAATCTATATTTAAGATTAATGTGAGCTCTATCTATAGTTTTCTATAGATCAGCTCGTATATATAGACGGACAGCCTTAAGAGGTGCTACACTTCAGGTGCCAGCTACACTCATTATAAGCCCATTTT
This sequence comes from Drosophila virilis, assembly GCF_030788295.1. NCBI lineage: Eukaryota > Metazoa > Arthropoda > Insecta > Diptera > Drosophilidae > Drosophila > Drosophila virilis. The sequence goes on along the minus strand of NC_091546.1, from coordinate 10,641,261 downwards.
AGCAATTTTCAATGAAAAAAAAAACAGGTAGAAGATGTACCAATCGGTAGCCTCAGCTGCACTTTGTCTTTGACGAAGCCTTCACTTTTGTGAATGCAGTTTGAGCCGTTGGGAGAGACTTTATTCCCCAAAGCGTTGTTCAGCCTTCTGTCTCTATATTTACAGCGATTCTAGAGTTTATTTCGATTAATTAATACATTCATTCTTTTGAGCGAGCTAAGCTCAATAGCTGCATAATTATGTAAGAGGCATTTTAATAATATTTATGCTTATGGTTAAATATGCAATTGTGAAGGTTTAACATATATGCATCCAACTTGCACGTCCTGCAATGGGTTACAAAAAAAGGATGCCTGTGCATGAAAATGGTGCGCCATCTTGTCCTTGGACAATGCTGAGCCAAGAGCATACGATTTTAGAGCAAACAGCGAAGATTGTGTCCAGTTTCGTTTTTCAATTTGTACGACCTTTTGGCTATGTGACTTGTCTAGTTAACTATTGGCAGCGCGATCTCCGGCTGTGCCATGACAATTGGCAAAGTGGAATCAGAGCTGCAATTGGAGTTGGTTAATGAACGATGCTTTGAACTGTGGAAAATTCTTTTGTGTGCTTGCTGCACGCTGCTTTAACATTGAACTTTTTGTGCAGCCAATAGACAGCGACACATAGTTACAGATGGAGGTATTCACATAGATACACACACACACACACACACACACACACACGAACACGAGCATATATAACGTGATTCCCACAGCATCGAATGATTTATGGCTGAAAAAAAAAAAAAACAACGTATGTAAAAAGGCATAATAAAAAGCATTTTGTCGATAGCCGGTCGAGCATTGCGGATCTAACGGATGAAACAAGAACCTTGTTGTGCATTTAACACGCCATTCGGCGACTGAGGTAGAAAAAAAATACACACTTCAATCATCGCCGGCCGCGGATTGCAGATTGAAAACCAACCAATAACAAAAGCAACAAGAGCCCGAAGACAAATACATAAATGAAATACGATAAATTATGGGCCAAGTTTTCTGTTGCTGTTGCTGTTGCTGTTTCTGTCTCTGCATTTGTTTTTCTCTCTCCACAATGCGATCGCCTGCCAATCAGCATTATTGGCTATTGGAGTCGCCATCACTTTCCGGCAATTGTGGATCGATCAAACGGAAGACCTTGTAGATCGGCTGCCAAAAAGACGCGTGCAAATCTTCGTGCAGTTCGCAAAGGTTCAACAAATTGGAGAAGCCCATTAAAAGTACCCGCCGCCACATTGGGGAAATGCATGTGTTATTTTATTCGGTTTCAATTTCGGATTCGCTTCTCGCGCTCTGCCTGCCAATTGCCACAATGTTGAACAATTAGCATAAATTAAAATTGGTTTACGGCGCAACATTTGCACGATGACACACTGCAAGACGACTCCGCAACAGATACAGATACAGATACAAAAACAGATACAGATACAGATACAAAGACCGCAACGCAACCATCGGACAGATATGGACGCTGGCCCGCTTATGATGCGGCCGGTGATGAGAGTAAAAGTGGTCGAACCGGTTCCACTCGGACGCGCTTTATTCTATTTCTATAGTTATCTGCTAAATTTATGACCATGCCGCGCATCTAAGATTCGAACGCAGTTCTAATCGTGCCATATAAAGAGCAGACAAACAAAAAAAAAAAAAACACAATAGAAATATAAAACTAACTGGAAAGAACATTTAACGGGATGCCACCGATTAAATAGCGCTGCAGACACATATATCTATAATATATATATATTCATGTACAGACTCAAGATCCGGCAATAAAGTATCTGGTGTTCATTTAATATGCGTTTAATGTGTTGATATTTATTAAAACACCTGATTAGATACTCGTTAAAATTGGCAGATTTTAGCATTTGCACAAATCGATACTGATTGTATTGCATGTCGCAACTAAAGTACCCTCTGCAAGGGTATAAAAACACTTGCATATGCGCTGCGATGCTTCTCTTGAAATTCTCCATTTGCGAATCGTAAAAATAGTTTATGTACAAAGAATTTTAAATACCATTTTGCGCATGTGTCAACCTATTCGGCATAAAAGTCATTTTTTAAAAAGCATTGCATGATATCAAGAAATAACTTTGCGATGCCGAAAATTAAGATTGCAGACTTCGAAGATTTGCAATTTATGTATTCATTAATTGCCAGCCTTTCCATACACGAATCTAAACTTTATTTCGAATACTCTCACTTTTTTCTTATTTTCAATGAAACAATACAATTAATTCAGTATTGAATATTTCATATATTATGAACATAAAGTTGGCATTTTTTCGGAAGCTTTCTCTTCATTTCCAGGTATTACAATGTGGGCATATCCGACAAATTCTGTTCCATAAAGTGCAAAAATCGATAATAGCTCAAATAATTACAGTTTTAAAGCAACTGTTTTATGTTAACAGTCTGGGAGTCACTAAGCCCTATAGAAAAAAAAAACAGCAGCTTTTTCTCAACTGTTTCAAGTTCTGTTCATGCCCTAAACAGAGTATAGCGCAGTCGGGTGCACCTAACTGCAACGTTCGTTCTAACTTGTTTGAATATGTGCCAGAGTTTTGGCTGATTCTGATTTAGCTTTTGCTTTCGTTGACCAGTTTCAAAGCGCTGCTAATGCGCCGAACAAATAAAATATTTAGACACGAGCAACTACAAAAGCGTTGATTTGACTAAATTAAGAGCTGCCGCAGATTCAGATTCAGATTCAGATTCAAAGTGGAATCAATTTTTGCGTCGGCTCTGCCGCTGTCATGGGAAACTGATGCAGAGATCATCAACAGGTTTTCATATTGACCAAAAGTGCTGAGTGTACAATTTGTACAGCTTCATTTTGTGAATGCCGCGGCTCGCAGTGCTATCAACGGCCATTTAATTTTGCACTTTTTTCAAAACCGGGCTGTTTTTTTTCTCTTTTTTTTTCTATATATATATATTTTTTTTGCATTTCAATTGATGACATGCACGAACCCATCCATATTTATATAGACATTTTTGTATGACTGTCGAACGGTAAAATATATATATATATATATAGACTAGAACATATATAATCCAGACGAGTTAGGCAAACGATGTTTGAACATGCAAATGGTATCTAAATTGATTCGCACCTGCATAAGACTTATACAGAATTGTTATTTTTTCTTTGTCAAAAGGGAATAAAATAGGCATAAATATTAAAATCATATTGGGTTTGAGCTGGCGATCACTCGCTTGCTAGTCCGACGCACAGAAAACGAAATCTAATAAACATACCAGTTCATATCATATTGGGTTTGAGCCGGCGATCACTCGATTGCTAGTCCGAGGCACAGAAAACAAAATGAAATAAACATTACAATTCATATCATATTGGGTTTGAGCCGGCGATCACTCACTTGCTAGTCCGACGCTCAGAAATCTTAACGATGCAAGCTTCAAAGATCGTTTTCCACACTTATAGGTCGAGTTTTCCAAAACTTCGTCCTGCTGCCCACCATCTACTCAATAGGTAAAAATTAGCTAACTAGCTTAATTATCTGTTGGTCGAAAGAAACTCTTGTATATATAAAGATTTAATCCATACAGTAAACAGCCATTAATATATCTCTCTATTTTAATTGAACAAGTTACTCGCAGGGCAATGCAAATTAATTGTGTAATTAAAATTGCAACCCAGGCTCCACGCCATGTTTGGCCAAATTTCAAGCTACCGAGTTAAACGCATATCGCGAAGGCGTCATCATCTTTGCCAGCATCTGTGGATGTTTCTTCATCGTCCTGGCCAAAATCGTGACTCTTCTGATGCTGTGAAAACAGTTTTCGATCTTTTCACTACAATAATGCATATTAAAATGCCACGCTAATTGCTATTATAGGAGACCCTCGTCTCTTGCATGCCTCCCCTCTTCCCCACGTTCCGTGGGCATGCTCTCGGCTACTTATGTACGTCCGTTGGCCGGCAATTAATTAATAGACACAACTAGACAAAATTTAACTGCAAATGCTACACCAGCCAAAGCTGGTCTTGCGTGTTACCAGTTGCCAGACAAAAAAAAAAAAAAAAAAAACACACACCATTCAATAGACAAATTTTTATACACAAGAGGCAGAATGGAGCTTCACGTTTGGCGAGGCATCGCTGTCATTGTTTTTGCCTATTAATTATCGCCAAAATCAACAATGTGTTGTGTGGGTGAGAAAGCCAAATCGTATAGACGGGCTATGCCTGCAATGAAAACAAATACCGCGCCAAGTAGTTGGACAAAAGCTGGCTGTAAAGCTGTCAGCTTCTTTATTCCATTGCTAGGTCCTTGGGTCAGTATGCTGCGGTCAACACAGATCGCAATTATTTATTTACATTGAAGCATAACCAAATATAAAACACTTTCGATGCAGATTATTTAACTCGACAATGGGAAACTGTGAGAACTGGGGGCTCGGCGCCCGAAGATCTGCCTTAACATGCAGTTTCGCATCAATCAGCCTTAGACAGGCGCACTCTCACTGTGCAGCTCTGCGTTGGCTGCAAAATTATGGCTAAAACTAACATTGATGTTTAACCGTTGACAATTTGGTTCAATTTTATGGGCAACTTTTGATTATACTTATGGCAGTTCGTAAAGCGGATCAAATTAAAACCGATAAGAAACGCGTTGATAAAAATCGATATATCGATTTTTCGATGTTTTCTATTTGAACATGGCCATAATAAAACAATTATGGCAGCTTGCTCTCTGTATTCGGATCACTCAGAGACCTTTTGTAGACCTTTGAAATATCGATGGCAGCGTTGTGGCAAATGACAAAAATTTATCACACCTTAGTTAACCCTCGACACCTTGACGCAAACGAAAACGCAAACGCAAACGACGGGCCTTTTACGTCTTGGAATGTGGCCAAAGAATTGCAAACGACGCGCCACCCCAACTTTGCTTACACTGGCTGCAATAAGTTAATAGTTCGATTTCTGGGCAGAGGCGATGCAGACAAGACACAAGACACAACACAGCAAAACACCAAATAAAACCAAAACTAGGAGAAGCACCGCAAACTAAACCAAACCTGAAGACTGACAATAGACAACAGAAAAACAGCAAGCCGCAAACTCAGAAAGATACAAAAAAAAAAAAAAAAACAAAGCAAAGCTCGTCTAATGGATAAAACTCTGAGCTTGGCTTTTGGGTGCGTTCCGTGAACTCCACGATGTTTGTGTGTCAGCCGGCGTACCAGACACCGACACCAACAACGAACCAGCAGCAGCAACACTAGCAGCAACAACAATGACTGCGACCAGTGCTAATGATGTAGCCAGATTTTGGCCACATTATGAACGTCATGATGAAGTTCTGTTGGTGTTTTGCCCACAAGAGATTTCATAGCGCTTTTTGGGTGCTGCTGCTGTTGCTGCTGCTGTTGCTGCTGGTGCTGGTGCTGGTGCTTCGTGTGCTTCATTATTGATTTAATAACCGTCTTGAAGACACGTTTAAGCTGCAGTCAAAGCGTGTGCAGCAAGTTGACTCCAGCCCGAGTCAGATTTGAGTCGTTATTGCCATGCCTAGGCCGATGCCACGAATTCCATAGCCAAACCAAACAAAGTTGTAAGCAACAAGCTACAAGGCACATCCATGAAATTCAAACCATGCCAGCTAATGGGATGTGGATGCTACCCATCTATATACATATATATATATATATACGGTACATTTATAGGGAAAGTGGATAGGGGATGTGGATGCAGCAATAAAACGCACATACGTACATTTCCATAAATATTTATGTGGGCATGGCTTTGAGCAATGCATTAGCTAATATTAAGTTGTTTACAATCGCAAACTGGGTGGGTGTTCAGAGTGGGACAAGAAAACGAAAAACTTAATGTAATCAAGAAGCTGATGAAATTTAAAACTAACTCAAGCTGTCAGTTCCCATTAACTATGCTTTGAAAAACTTAAGGAAGTCGGTAATCCATTAGATTAATTAAACTAATATAATGAGCGTAGTATGGATCTTGTCTTTGAAAATAATTTTCATTTTCAATTATGTCTTTTCTTATATTTTTTAAGAGATATCTTCAAAAGTTGTTTGAACAAGCACAACGAAACCTATCGAAAGGAAACCGAACTGTTCTTAATTTTATTCCTGCACAAATAAAGTTCGAAGCTGATATATTTTATTCAATTCACTTCAAAGTATAGTATAATAAAATTGCTTTTTTATTAAGTAGAACTGCTTTCCAAATATCGCTTTGCATTGTTTATATTGTGTGCATATGACAATTTTTGCTAAATAAAACTTACATTTTAAAGTATAACGGTTCTTATCAAATTTAATTTTTGAAATATTGCTTAAATATTTTGGTATGAGAAATCATTTTAAATTCATAATAGCTAGATAGATACGGATAGATAAATATATATAAAGATAGATAGAAAGATAGATAGATAGATAGACAGATAGATAGATAGATAGATTTTTAGATAGATAAATAGATACATAGGTATATAGATAGAAAGATATATATATGGATAGATAGATAGATAGATAGATAGATAGATGGATGGATGGATAGATAGATGGATAGATAGATGGATAGATAGATGGATAGATTGATAGATAGATACAATAGTATCCTCTAGATACCCTTAAGTTTGATTGATAGATAGATAAAGGGAATAAATTAAATTTTTTTTAAATTCCAATAATTAAATATTCTTGAGGCAGATAGATAGAATATACTATTAACTACCTTAGTAAGGGTATGAAATGGGGAATGAGTGAAAAATATTTGTTTCTTTTCATTTCATAACATATCAGTTGAGGGGGTTTTTTAAAGGAGAACCTGAAGCTATTCGCAATTGTTTCCTTGCGATTTGCCAGCTGCTATCGTTCAAAGATGGGTAAATGAGCAAACTTCATTGTGCAGCATGTATCTGTAAGATACAAAAACTCAAATTTAGATATGCAAAACTAACGATTTCATTGGTGCGCGCCGCACACTAAATCAAATGTTCATGAGCGCGCCTCAAACTCACTGACAAATATATGGGTTAGGCACCACGACGACGACGTTGAGGTTCAGATTTTGGGAGCTGGCGCTGCATCTCACAGTTACCCATACACAGCATTATGGAGGTCCAAGTGTTTGTTGCCTTTGGGTGTTGTTGGAGTAGCTGGTGCTGGTGCTGGTGCAACCTGCTGGGAACTGCGCTCGCTTTGTTAAGCTCAGGCAATCGATTTGGTCTGCAGAGCCAGCCCCCAGCTCGTCGCCCTCGCCCAGCGATCTGTGGGGCTCGATCTTCCCATTCGGCTCTTCGAACGAAAGCGAAACTCAAAACGTGCATTTTGCAACAATAAGTCGAATACCGAAATTAACACTAATGCGAGTGTCAATACGGCATTGAAATGGGAAAGCAGCAAGGGTAGGCTAAAATCTCGTAATTACAATATTTCTAAAACTCAGATCAAGTAAATTAAACGTATTGTATTTGTTTATTGTTCTTTAAAAAGTTCTCTGATTATTTTCTAACAAAAGGGGCAATTATGGAGTCTTTTTTAATTTATATGTGACTGACATGGATAAGCACAAAAAAAATAGATTTATCAAATAAATATATAATAGAAAACTTTAGAAGCCCAAGTAATTTAATATAGATCAGACTATTGACACCGAAATTAATCAAGAATATATTACTCATACGCAGTGTGGGGCGAAGGAAACAAGAAGCACACTTTTGTGTATATAGAAGGAAGCTACAGGGTAGCTGCTAGTCGAGCACTCCCCTTAGCACTTGCTTAGGCTATAAACACGAAATCTGGCTTAATTGTCCTACCGAAAGTAATTTCTTATAAGCCCAACTCGTGTACGATCTTCGCATGCAAGCGCATATTTTGATAGCTTTAGCTTTAGCGGTTTTTTTTTGTTATTTTCGGCGGCATTGCAACAAGTTGTGGCAACAATGCAGCGCGACAGCAGAGAAAAAATTGTGTCAAATTTGTATTTATTTTGGCCAGATTCCCACCCGCTCCAAGGCTGCACCTTGTTTTTAGCTGGGCTTTGATTTTGGATGCGCTTAGAAACCAATCCGAACGAAAGGCCTTATGCATACTAGCAATTATGTAAGCGCCGTTCCAAAACTTGCAGCTTTTTATCTTTGTCTCAGTCATGTCAATCAGGCGGCGACTCAGCTAGACGTTGATGCAGTGCAGTCTGCGCACCTTTGACCTGCCGGCCTTAGACTGAGTCTTGGCGTCGAACCAAGCCGAGCCGAGTACGTGGATTTTATGTAAAACAAAAACATTTTACATATTTTTCCAATAACATATTTATTCCACTGGAAAGTGTGGAAAATTTACGTAAACTTGTAATTGAAACATCATAAAGCAATATTCGATTCGACCTTTGGCTCTTTTTCAAAGATCTTTGTGAACATTTATTTAGACCTTTCTCACAAATCCCTCGCCTGGATGGAAAGTGCCCGGCAATGTTTTTCTTGGCGAAGTTTTCGAAAGTTTCGATTGGCTTCAACAATATTTTTAGAACTTTACCTAAAAACGAATCCACGTTTTAGTGATTTTGAATTCCACACGCAACAGTGGAAAATTGACGGAAAACAGTTAGATGGAACTTTAAGCATATATATCCGATCGGTTTCACTTAACCTGTGAGAAAAGGTAAATGTTCGACTTGAATCACTTTTGCAAAGCTTTAAATTTCATCATTTTGCCATTTGAACAGTTTTAAGACTCTTACGGGTAGGAAATGTGTAAAAAAACAAAGTCATATTAAAAAAGCGAACAAATAAGCTAGGCTCTAGGTATGTCGCTAGTATCATATATAAAGGAAGAACTATTCACAGCAGTGATGTAAATTTAACCGCAAAAGATTATTTAAATAGCTATTGCTTCGGCTCTATATTTAATTCTACAAAGTACATATTTGTTTGGGTCTTGGAACTGGTTGTTCGTGGTAAATCCGAGTGCCACGCATGTGAATCTCATATTCGCAAATGATATAACACGCCAATTTGAATTAAACCAGTTTTTCAGATTGAGAATCCAAAAACAGAGGCTGCATCTCACCCGAGAAGCACCTAACAACTGAACGGTAAATCTTTTATTAGAATTTCATGCAAATTTGAAACTGAAACAAATCGCAGCCGAAGCCGCAGCTTGCAGTTGATTTTTATGAATCCGCTTTTGCATAATGGTCGACGTATACGCCGACGATGACCAATGCAACAGCTGCTGCCAAGTTCCAGAGTACATCGCTGGCAAGTGCCAAAGCCAAAGTATTGGCCAATCTGCCGGCGAGAGGGGAGCCCAATCGAGAAGGGGATGGGCCAACTGGTTAAGATGCGCTCACGCGCGTATTAAATGACTTCAATCCACTCAATTGGCCGGCTCCGGCTCACTCTGAAATGTCCAAGATGGCCTTCGATCATTTTTGCAGCGATTAAAAAATGATGACGCCGTCGCCCGTCGCCGATCGTCGCCTTCGATCTTGGTCTTGTGGTTTACTTAGTATTTAAAGTGGCGCAAAGACATTTTTACGAATTGTTGCGACAATTTTGTTTCACTTAATTGGGAAGTTTTTTTTTTTGACTCATGGCGCTTCTTTCTGCTTGAAGTTCTTTTACTTTCACTACTGCCAATAAAAATATGAAATATTTCCCTATCGAGCCGGTGATTAAATCATTTTTGTCCTAAACAAAAGTTGCTTCAGTTCAGTTGATAAAATTCATAATATTTTTATTATTTTAAGAAGTTTCTAATTTTGGCAAAAAGTGGCTCTGATTTTTTTAAATATAATTCTTGATGTTGTTATTTTTTTATGTATTTCCATTCTTTGCCTGTGTCTCATTTATTAAAACACACATGTGTTCCAACCTTAATCAAATTATTTAAATAAATTGTTTCCCTTCGAGCCTTATCCCACCCTGCGAGCCTTATCCCACCGTGTGACTAAGTGAACCCTGTCAAGGCATATAAATTATAATTTTATAGTTGACAAAACAAGTAAATTAATTGTATTTATTATCATTCATATTTATTCATTTTCATATCTCTGTTTGTTTTTCTTTTTTGATGTACTGCTATTGCCTTTTGCTTTGTAACTAATACAAAATTCATAAAACTGCATTTGAACTGGCAACCTCACGCCTGAGAGTCCGACGCTCAAGTCCGTAAAAGACACTAATATTTTACTGCACGTTTATTCAGATAAACATATAGACAAGGGACAGGACTATTAAGAATCGGAGATGCATCTTTCTGTCCATTTTGATTGATTGTCCCAAGACCGTCCCATGTCCATAGATATAAATGAAGGCTATATATATTACCAATGTTGGTTAGCCTTTATATTCTCTGACATCGAGCTAGAGATCGGCTGTTGCTGATGCTGATCAAGAATATGAATACTTATGCTTGTTGGGGTCGAATAAATGTCTCCTCCTGCCTGTTAGTGATATTATTTTTAGATTATCAAATTGTACACCATACACCGCAGCATCAAATAGATGCATTTGCTCTTAGAATTTTCTGATAAATGCTGAGAAGCAAATAAAATATGTTGTAATAGTTGTATCGGGGCACAAATGGGCCAAGCCGCAGACGCGGAGTTGAAGACGAGTCGGGCAATTAGTTGGAACGAAAACAATGTAGCATAAGACGGCGAACGCGATTGCATAAATCAATCAAATTGTCTCTCACTCGAGAGCATTGAGTAATAGATACAGTTTCGATATGAGTTTCACAGAAATTGGGTTTTGTTTGTGTCTTTTTGCACAACTTTAAATACCAACCCCATTACCCATTGCCCATTAAGTATTACATTTTGTGCAGCATCAGAGCCAGCAACAACAACAACAACAACAACAACAACAAGAGAAGCAAAAAGCCATCGATGAAAATCGACAATTAATAGTGAAAGTCTAAACAAGTACCCAGGCCAACAATGGGGCAGACGAACGGCATCATCATCATCATCATCAAAGGTACTGCAGGAAGTTTGTGGCCTGGGCGCAGGTCTACGGCAGAGAGTCTATTGGGGCAACCGCCTCCGTTGTCGTGGATTTCAAAGGCGATAGCATCGACGCCTCCGCCATGCCCCTGCCAAACCTGCAGCTCAGCAGCTCAGCAGCGCAGCAGCAGCAGCAGCATGGGCAGCGTCTGACAAAATGACTAACTCCTTGGCCCGAAACCTGAAATCCATTTGTATACTTCTCACAAAACTTCACACGAAACTAACCATACCCAAGGCGGCCGAGACGTCTGATTTCTGGTGCAACGTTTTGCGCTGTCCGCGTAACCAACGTTGCACCCACTGACTCAATGACTGAATGCCAAAGCGGACGAAGCTGCCAGAGCGGACGGAGCGGGCAGAGTCACCCAGCCGCCTGACCCGTGCGGCATGCCAAAGACGTCGACCATGCAACGACAACGGCCACGACGCATTACCATTTCTTTGGGTCACTGCGCAAGTTCCTCTTAGCCCCTGTCCCTGTCTGTATCTGACTCTCTGCGTCTCTGCGTCTCTGTGTCTGTCTGTCTGTCAGTTTCGGCAGATGCATATGTCCATGTCCATTGATCAAGCAGCCAGGCAGAGCAGAGCGTGCAATAGAGTTCGCAGTTCAAAGTACACTCGCAGACGAGACTCTGCTGCTTGCAAAATAATATGTATTAACAATCTTATATAAAAAAAAAAAAAAAACAGAAAAAAAATACAAAAAATTAGCCGGGTTATGCAATGAGAAGAAGACACGAGAAAACTGGCGAAACTTGGGCCTAGCCAACAGCAGAGCATTATAATAAATTTGTTAGCCGGCTGTTGATGGCACATAAAGGACCCCAACTAAGAAATTGTTTATGTTGCCTTCCCAAAAAAGCCGACATCCCAAATACAGCACAGTGAATCTATGAAAAGAAAATAAAAAAAAATCTAGTCTAGTGAATATTTAAAGATGCAACTGGCTGCGAGACCCAACCCAAAGCTTAGGCTTCGCAGCCAGAAATATGTTCGGCTATGCCCATGGGTAATAAAAACAATGGCACATTGTTATATTATTAAATGAATATCGCACGGTCTTCCCGGTAGCTTTTTTCACGGTAGCCCACGGTAGTTTTTGGGGTTTTTGTTTCGGAATTTTGTTGCCAGCTCAAAGGGTATCGATCAATTGCTTTCTAAATGACCCAGGGCTAATGCTAACAGCACAGCAATGATATTTTATTTCCATTTTAAATCTTTGCCAGTGTGGCGCATTGTTTCTTCAGTCTGATCGATTTGCAAAAGATTGCGTTCGCTATACAATAACCAAATAAATTTAATAGAAAATTGTAGAAATCAAATATAATTGCTAAAAGCATTTTCGCAAATTAAATCAAATTACCAGATATTTTCAATCTATCCAATGCTCAAAAATACTTGACGATGCTAATAAATTATTTGTATAACATATTTGCACACGATATTTACAAGAAAGAAATACAAATTGTAAATATTTGTATACCCTGCAGCCATTAAAAGTGGCCAAAAAGGGTATCAAGTATCTTTCATATATATAATTTAAGAAATATTTGAAGCTAATCGCCTAGATAGCTAGATTAACGAGATGTGACAATTTTATAAATGTCTTGCGAAATTCCGCCTTCACCTGTGGAAAATTGGTGGATATCGGCTATATGAAACTTTTGGGGATCAGGCTTAATGCTCACTTTCATTGATGCCTGTATAAATTCATTTAAAACTTGTTTCAAATATTGTTTTTAAAAATATACACGAAAAACCTGGCAAAGCCGGGTAATGCCCGCTGGTTCATATGAGAACCAAATGTAATCGAGTACGATTACTTTTATCTGGCTCTAAAGTTAACCCCCCCTTCCGCCATTAGTAAATCTGTTCAACTGCTTTACAAAAAAAAAAAAAACATTTAGCTAAGCAAAATAAAAGTATACAAATTGTGAAAAATGATTTTATGAAACAAATATGAAAATCAGCAAACAACCAAACCAAACCAAACCAAAACGAAACGAAACGAAACGAAGTGTCGTTTTGCAATTCGAACAGGCCATAATATTTATTTTAATCAAAAGCGAACACCCGCAAAGTCAGCGCAGTCGACGGACAGCACAATTTATTACATTTAATGTGCAGCATTAACCAAGATTGAGATGCGATCCTCGTATTGGCGCTGGCTGCGGCCAGACTTCAGTCCCCCAGCCCTGGCTGCAACGTGAGCTTCGCTTTTGGCAACCTCCGACCTCCACCCTGCTCCCTGCTCGTGACACACAGAGGTGTCCACATAGGGTAGCCAGAGCCGCAGAGTCGACTCTTGCGACTCGGTTGGCGACTGAGGAGCGGTGCATAAGCATTTCTAATTAAGACATTCGATACGGTTGTTTGCGTGTGGAACGCAAAACAATTGGGCAACCATTTTTATTAAAAATGACTTGCTGCCGCATGAATCTTATGCTTGTGTGTTGTTTTTTTTTTTTTTTTCGAGCCAGTGACATCTTATGGCCAGGCATCAGACCATCAGCTCATCAGCCACGCTTATAGAATAAAGTATGCCCCAGACACCGCTTAGCATTTGCAAATTATCAGCGAGGCATATTAAAGGTCAAGTCCTAATGGTGTTCACCCTATTATCCTTGCAGGTGCAGAGACAACGGCAACTGAGTCGCGCAGAACGCCGCCCACAAAATCAACGGAGCAAGGCTCCAAGCATTTCTCGAAAGTGGGCAAATCCAAGAGCCCAAAAGCCGAAAGTGTGAACGTTGCAGCACCGAGGACTCCACTAAGATCTCCAAAAACAGACACCAAGCTAACAGAAGCCGCGACTGCAACAACAATTGCCCCAACTGCAACAACAACAACAACTGCAGCAACCACCAAAAGCAGCCAAACGAGGCTTCAAAACCAAGCGACTACAAGCATGTTACTTTTGCAACCCAACGTAAGTTGAAACAACATGAAAATTCAAGAAAATATATATAGCTTTATGTGGGGAATTGTTAAGTGGATAGGATATTGAAAGCCATTCAAGTTCATGCTTCATTTTGACTTCTACTACTTATTTTCATCTAATATTTGGAGTCCCAAACAGCATTCTAACTAGATAGATAGACACGCAGCCCCATATAAGGCCCATACTATGGATAATGCGTCCTGATTAACTTCGGTGTTTATAGTCCGATCTTTATGAAATTTTCAGTGCATTTATATGGCACTCAAAAGTGTGCAAATACCAAAGCCTAAGTCTGCAACCGGAATAAAACATATTATAATTGTGTTTAAGTTGGATAGCGAGAAGAACGACGAACATGTGCAGATCGAATCGAATACTGAAATGTACATATATTCCTTCTGGAGTCGTGCAAGCCTCCTCTCCCTGTTACATGCATTTCCACAAGGCTATTATACCCTTTCATTAGTACAGGGTATCAGAGCAGGGCTTGCATATTATTATTATGTTAATTTTTTAACGAAGCAGATGTTGCTTAATATACAGAATGTGTCTATGCAAACTTCCATGTGGCAAGACCAATGGCTCAATGGCCGCCTTAATTGCCAGCTGTGAGGAGGCTATGAGGTGAGCAGATTAGTTAGGAGCAAGCCAAGCCACCCAAGCACCACAAAAGAACAGCTACAGCAGCTACCACAATAGCTGTCTAATTGAATTCAATGAAATATGTATGTTGGCAAACATTGGCAGCCAAAGCGTCAGGCAGAACCAATTAGAAAGCAAGTGAGAATTTCGCAGTCGGGTGGCAGCGACTGTGCGCTACTCTGTTCACAGCAGAAGAACAGCCAAAGTGGTTCATCCTGATTATGGTAACAGGAAATGTAATAGTTAAAAATTGCAAGACAATCGAGGCATCATTTTCAATCTTCCACGGACATTACAACTATTTTAATATAGATTGCTTTTCGATGCGTTTTTTCACACTAGCTTAGAAAAAGTAGCTAAATCCCTAAGGAACACACGTCTTAAATTTCCCAGCGTTATTCAAAGATTTACTTAAGGAAGACAATCTGTTTAAAATGAATTTGTGATAGTTAAAAACTGAAAAACAATCGAGGAATAATTTTGAATCTTTCGCTAACATTACCAAATTTTTAAGATGCATTCTGTTTTCGAGGACTTTTTTACTATGGTTTAGATAAAGTCGGTAAATCCCTAAGGAACTCAAGCTTTCTATTGTTATTTAAAGAACTACTTAAAGAAGACCATTTCAGCTCAGACTGAGCTCCATAACTTTCTAGCATATATAAATAATCAGGGAATGTGTATACTCAGCTCAGAGTTGCGAACAGAGTATCACAATTATATGGCTGTCTGTCTAATAGGGGTTGCAATCCGTGCACCAATCGGCAGGCGCTGTAGCATCGCGCATGTCTAGCAGGCGACTTGACTCCACCCTTGACTAGGACTAGGAATAGAAGCTATCCTGCGCTGCAGAGTATCTGCCACAAACTTAGTCTAACCCGGACATTCTTGCCTTGCAGAGCTCCTTTAGTTCACTCTCGTCGTTCGACAATTTCTCAACGCAAGCCGTGGCAACGACAACGACGACGTCCACAGTAGCTGCAGTAGCGAGTAGTGCTGGACATCATCACCATCATCATCATCGCCATCATAATCATCAGCAACAGCAGCAGCAACAGCAACAGCAACAGCAACAGCAGCAGCAGCAGCAGCTAGTTGGGCAACAGCATCAGCATCTGCTGCTGCCCACATCCAACCAGGTCTCGCTGCTGACCCATGAGGAGGATCAGCTGATAAGCAATCTTGCCGATGCGGCCGTCACGCACAGCGAACTCTTCTCGGACTTATTCTTTCCATCGGACTCGAACAACTCTTTGCTCTCGCCGGCGCTGGAGCATTCGGTTGCCAGCTATCCAGACACACAGATTGATGTGACGCCGTCCAGTGAGACTCTGATCGGCAGCAGCGAGGATATCACAGGCTCCATTGAGAATCTCACCAAGCTGACGTGTTTGCGCGACAAGCGGCTGTCCTCAATACAAGACCAGCTTTCAGCCAATAGCGCCAACAGCAGCGCCGGCTCCGAGCAGGATCATCACGCGATTTGCCTGCTCAGCCTGCGCTCCAGCAGCGATCCCGCAATTGCACTCCACGCTCAGCAGCAGCAACAGCAGCAGCAGCAGCAACAACAGCAGCAACAACAGCTGCAGGCAGCCTATCTGCAGCGGCACGGCGCCAGCGACTTACTGATCTCACCCATTGGGGGGCCGCTCTCGTGCGGCAGCAGCCTGCCCAGTTTCCAGGAGACCTACTCTCTCAAGTACAACAGCAGCAGCGCCAGCAGTCCGAAGCAGGCGTCCTCCTCGGCCACGGGCACGCCCTCCGATCAGATCTTGACCATTAAAATGGATGAGGACTGCTTTCCGCTGACAACCGCTGCGGAGGTAATGGCTGACCTTAACTCTGGCCCCGGCTCTGGCCAGTCGCTGCACCAGCTGCAGGCTCAGCCTTCGGCCCTGGCAGGCGCCGGGCACCACAACAACAACAACAACAACAGTAGCAGCAACAGCAGCGGCTACAACTACCATGGTCACTTCAACGCCATCAACGGCGCTTCCAATCCCTCGCCCAGCTCATCGGCCAGCTCGCTTTACGAGTACAACGGTGTGGGCCCGACTGATGGCTTTTACGGGCAACAGCAGTCGGGCTATCAGCACATTGTAAGTATGAACTTACTGCCCGATATTCCGGCAGCTGCCTTAAGGATATGCTTTCCATTCTTTGCAGAACTACAACACGCCGAATGGCGAACGCTACTCCTTGCCCACATTTCCCACCATTTCCGAGCTGGAGGCAGCAACGGCTGCCACCGCGTCCGCATCAAATGGCGGCGCCAATTCCGGCTCTGTTGTGGTCGTGCCGCCGCTGCGTCGTGCCTCGCTGCCTGTGCAGCGTTCCGTATCGCCCGCCGCCGCCGCGCACAGCCCCAAGATGGCGAAGCTGGCGCTGGGCGCGAGAAATGCGCACACCGTGAATGCGCTGCAGGTGCAGCTGAGCTCGGCACCCAATTCTGCTGCCAGCTCGCCAGTGAGCGGAGCCGGCACGGATTTTCTGCACAACCAGGCCCAAGGGCGTCTGCTGCAGTCCACTCATCCAAACGCATCGCAGCTGTGCGCCGTGTGCGGCGATACGGCCGCCTGTCAGCACTACGGGGTGAGGACCTGCGAAGGCTGCAAGGGCTTCTTCAAGCGAACCGTGCAAAAGGGCTCCAAGTATGTGTGCCTGGCGGACAAGAGCTGCCCGGTGGACAAGCGGCGGCGCAATCGCTGCCAGTTCTGTCGTTTCCAAAAGTGCTTGGTGGTTGGCATGGTCAAGGAGGTGGTGCGCACGGACTCACTGAAGGGTCGCCGCGGGCGTCTGCCCTCGAAGCCAAAGTCGCCGCAAGAGTCGCCCCCATCGCCGCCCATATCGCTGATAACTGCATTGGTGCGCAGTCACGTGGACACAACACCGGATCCCTCGTGCCTAGACTACACACACTACGAGGAGCCACTCGATCCGCTGACCCCGCCGAACGTAGCCAGTGGACTGGGCCTGAGCGAGGCCGACAAGGTGCAGCAGTTCTACCAGCTGCTGAGCAGCTCGGTGGATGTGATCAAGCAGTTTGCCGAGAAGATTCCCGGCTATTTGGAGCTCACGCCCGAAGACCAGGAGCTCCTCTTCCAGTCCGCATCGCTGGAGCTGTTCGTGCTGCGCCTCTCCTATCGCGCCCGCAGCGATGACACCAAAATGATCTTCTGCAACGGCACGGTGCTGCACCGTAACCAATGCCAGCGCTCCTTTGGCGATTGGCTCAACGGCATCATGGAGTTCAGTCGCAGCCTGCACAATCTTGAGATTGACATATCGGCCTTTGCCTGCCTCTGCGCCCTCACCCTCATAACAGGTTAGTTGCCCAACTGCCCAGACAAACCGTGAGCTTAATGTACTTATCCATTCCTTGCAGAGCGACATGGCCTGCGAGAGCCGAAGAAGGTGGAACAGCTGCAGATGAAGATTATTGGCAGCCTGCGAGATCATGTGACCTATAACGCGGAAGCGCAGAAGAAACAGCATTACTTCAGCCGGCTGCTGGGCAAGCTGCCCGAGCTGCGCTCCCTGAGCGTCCAGGGACTGCAGCGCATATTCTATCTCAAGCTGGAGGATCTGGTGCCAGCACCGGCCCTCATTGAGAACATGTTCGTTACCACGTTGCCCTTCTAGGCGCCATAACTTTGCTTCCTTATATTTAGCTTTTAATAACGTAAATAGATTGCGTAAGTAATTAAATTTGGAATCTCCCAGACAACATGTACCTAGTTCTAAGTGATCTCAAGGAGCCTGAGATAGCAGAACCCCCCCCCCCCCCCCCCCCCCAAAAAAAAAACACAAAAAACAATAAAACAAAAAAAGATGACACAACAGTGTCCTTAGGAAGTTAAGGCTATTGAATTAAGTGTTCCCAACCAGACACTTACACATACGTATAGGCATGATCGATCCGAGCCCGAAACCGTAAACGCACCCGCACCCGCACCCGTAGGCTAGGGTCAGCCTGGTTCCGTACAGGCACTGAACAGTGCATAATTGGAGCTGTTCATGAATATTTCAGCAATGAGGCAAGTCCGTGGCTATTCGTGACTTGTCAGCTGCACACAGAATTCACAACTTGTTGACGTTAATTGTTAAATTGTTTAATTCCAAGTCCGACTGTCAAAATCAATGGGCACAACACGCACATCCAGTTGCGTACCTAGACAGCCTAGTAGATATATTGGAAAACCAACCAACCAAACCCTTCCGCTGCCCGTTGCCCGCTTCGATACGACCAATTTTAGTTTGCCTTCAAGTACAAATCAGAGTTCTTTCGTGCAGTGCCCACTCTTGCCTTTAGCTTACGTCTAGTCAATTGTATTAAGAGCCAGATGCACACAAAATAAAGCCTAAGTTATGATAACGGATATGTAATTTAGCCAGCACGAATTTTCCCCAAAAAGTATTTCTCCTTCTTTGCTGTCTAGACTTAAAATAAAAACTAGTTAGATATATACTCTATACATAGCATACAGTTAGGGTTTATAGAGTTTGGTCGACATTCATGAGTTCTTGGTTTGAGATTTTATGGCACGACCGTGTGCACAAAGAGAGTTTAAGTACCTTTATGTGATTTGTGTCTGACACATACAGAGCTGCACACAAATACACAAACTATTGTATAAGACATAAATAGTTATTTATATATAAGTAGGTGTAAGCATAAGTATTTTGTAATCTAAGGTCATTATCTATTAATTAGTTATAATGCAACACACAATTATATGGAATAGTTCTCAAAGAATTGCATTGAATTATGTATTTCCCTACATGTTATTTCGATTCATTGCCCTCTGTGTGGTTTTGTGATAAATTGGCGTTAAAGTCTACTTATGTCCAACTTTTATATGTTTTTCATTTTTTTTTTTTAATGGTATATGCAAAACTGCATAATGCAAAAATTTACATCTTACAAAACTTAGCTAGAGAATAATTGATGTACAGCCTTTCCTCTATGTTTGACAAAATCTTGCATGGCTATAAATAAAGACTAAGTACAATAACCATTTAGGCCTAACCAATGGAAAACATATCTCTTCAAGCTTTTGCCAGCACAATACAAATCTTAAATGTTGTTAACTTATTTTCGATATATGTGCAATAGCTGAATTAAATATCACAGTACGTATTGTACTTTTATAGCTCATTGATAAATCATTTGTTGAGTATTTTATTGTTCATGTCCAAGAATCTTGAGCAAATATTTAATATAACTATTACTAATATTTAGCTAAGGCAAAGTAATTCATTGACTATTTAATCCACAGCCGAAATAAACGGACTAAAGCTAAGAATATAAATGCATATTTATATATATTTATATATATATGTGCAGTAAACAGCCATTTTCTACAGATAGTTAATATACAGTCTAGATGTAGGTTACGATAAGAAAGCACTTGTGTAAACCTACCTATGTATTTATCGTAATCCTAAGCATAAGCTCGCGTAACGGTTAAGAGCGGTTACAAAATTTAAATTGAAAAATGAAAGGAATGTGACCAGATTGGTTTTTGGAAATGGGCTTAAGTTTGGATTTTAAATCGGAAATGATGCCATTGTCTAGCCGTTACATATCATACAAACTTATATCTTTGATCATAATATTTAATATTTTTACATAATAGAGAATTAGTCGTTCGCAAAGCAAACAAATACAACTTAAGCCAGATATAGTTATAACGATGTGTACATACTTACAACCTACTTTGTACCTTCTCAATATATACATACATATGTACATTAATGCATAGCCACTATGTATGCCACATGCATCGGTACATATATATATATATATATATACATATATATATTTTGAATAGGGAACTTTTACAAGAAACTTCTAAATTGTCACATGAACTTTGTGTTAAAATGTTCTTTTGTATATTTATATGTATGTACATCTAAATGAATGTCAAGTATAAACATTTTTGGTATGCATATTTTTGAGAAATGAATGATACATTTATCAATGAAACGATTTTGAAAACACTTTTGAATATATTACATACATACACAATTTAACTGTAAAAGGCATATTTTTAATATATACATATAGTTACATACGCATATTTTATTATCCACTTTCCTATCAGATAAATAATAGGCCAGGGTCTATGTTTAAGAGCCCATGAAGCTTTATGGATGGCAAAAAAAAATTGAATTTTTTAGCAATAATCGGAACACAAGAAATCAATATATACAAAAAAAAATAATAAATAAAAAAATACAATAACATATATTAGCCAAAAACAAAAGCATATAATGTACATCATTTGGTTCTTTGACAATGATATTGTACTTAATGTGCATAAATATAGAATATTTCGTGCACAAAATAACATGTTGAAGTTGAAGCCCATCAGTTAAGCTATAACTAAAGACAGGATTTATATTTATATATATGTTTATTTATATAAATATGTATAGAAAACTTATAGAAAAATACACCTAAAATGCTATATCTACAAACAAATATATATATATTTATATATATCTATAACTGCATGCATATATATATATATATATGATATACATTTTCTATTTTACTTTTATTGTTTCGTTTAATATTGTATGTACCTACCATGAACAAGTAAATACAAATCATTTCATTTCGATTTAATAAAGAATTAAGCATAAACCTATTCTATTTTTCTATATGACTTTTGAGCAATTTAGTTCTAAAAATCATATATATATTCACAATGTATACTATCACTGATTTCAAATAAAACTGTTTAACTTTTTTCTTGAGTGTTAACCAAGTGAGTTCTATTTATTGGAAGAAGCTCATACATTTTTTTAATATCTATAATTGTCTTGCCAAGCTTTTGGAAAGCAGTAAAAATTTGCTATGCTAAAGAATGATACAAATCGGACTAAAACCAAACCAATCTGAATTGAATACAATGTTATTACAATGGTAATTATATTTATATTCATCTTCAAAGTCTTCAAGCAGTTGTCGCAAACGTTTCGTTTTGAGTTCGATAAGACACAATTGTTTTCGTAAATTTTATTTTATTACAAAACGTTTTATGCTTAAATGGACTTACATAAAATATACAAATAATTATAATATATACACATACAGTTAAAAATAGTCATTCAGTCAAAGACAGGCATCAATGTGTCAACGTTATGCCGGCAGAGGGGACAACGGTTACCGCCTTCGAAGTGCCGAAGCTGCTGTGAGCACTCCTTGCACAGGCAAAAATGCCGGCAGGGCAATACAACAATGTTCCTGTTTCGCTCCAAGCAGACCACACAATGTGTTCGGCTGCCCGGCGCATTGCCAGAGGGTTCGGCAACCTCCAGTTTTTGCAACACCCAGGATAGATGTCGGTCAGTCCAATTCGAGGCCCACTCCAAGACCCAGCGCACTTTGGTTGAGATCTCACTACGCAGGCTACTCAGCAGATAGACGGCCAGGAGAAACACATATCTGCGAAACATGTACAGTACCAGGAGAACAGCGATGCCAATAGACAGTCGAAAGACGTTGTTAAGCAGATGTGTGCCACGCTCTACAATATAACTAACTAGCCTATCGAGTAGCAATATTATATAGTCTACAATACAAATGATGGCACGCGGCAGCAGTAGTAGAATCCACAGTGTACAATTGCCAAGTCCAATGAGCACGTTGCCCAGAAATAAGACGACTTCCTCTGCCAAATAGCGTGCCAGACTAAGTCCATCGCCGGTGCCATAGTATATGTAGTCGGACACCTCGCCAAGCATGTGACGAAGCTCGCAGTAGAAAAGAGTGCACTCCTTATATATAATAGTAGCTATTTGGTAACCATCGCATAGGACCTTCCAGATGTGTGCGCCGGCTTCAACGAGACAGTAGCCTACGAACCAGCTAGCAGCCAGGAAGTAGTATACTACCGCCACGAGTGTCTCGATTACGGTCGTAATAGGCCGTATTAGCACCACATCGAAGATATGTCCGACTGTGCTCAGTAATGAAAGCATAGTGAGCACAAATACATTGTAAATAAATTATAACCAAAGCCAAAACTAAAATGAAAACAATTGCAATGCCACCCCCTACGAGCGCAGAGATACTATCAATGGCATTATCGATAGGATTTTATCGGCAGCATGCTAAACCAGATATCGGAATCGATTAATCACATTCGATTTCAATTTACGTTTGATTTAAAAAGCAACTGGAAGGGTATTGTTTGATATGTAACAAGATTTAAAGACTTTTTGTTTTTATACAAAATATTTATTTAAGATATAGTACAAATAATAATAATAAGTGTAGAATTTTGTGCCCCTAAGGCAAGCTGCCCTTAACATTGCCGTTTGAAATTCCTAAATTACTTAGCAAAGCTATAAGCTCGTTATTTTTTCTCATCACGGCCATCACTTCTAATTGCTGCTGCTTCATAATGCGCAGACGATTGCGTTCCTCAATTTTGGCCAATTGGTTATTGCTGTTAATATTCTTAGTGTCTAGATCAAGCTTCTGCTCAGATTTGATGTGGTAGAGCTCATCGCGAATACTATGCAACTTGCGCTCGCAGTCGCGCACGTCTTTCTCCAAAATCTGAGTTTTCAGATACACCGTTTGCGCCAGTTTATACCAGTCAGCCAAGCATTCGGCCATTTGCGCTACTGCGGGATTCACGTTATCCAGCAGCAGCTGCTTAATACGTTTTCCATTGTGGTCCACTTTAATTTTCTCTAGCGCGTGGAATTGTTCGTCGTTGTATGTCAGAGTGCGTGTTGCACGATCACGCAGCAAATGCTGCCAAGAGTCGCGCAGACGCTCTACCAAGTACTTTGCCTGTGCGCTGGCGCGAGTGCGGCAAGGACATTTCTTTCCATGCATCAGAGACGACCACTGATCGCTGTTAATTAAGAATGTCAGCAACATGGTTCAGCCACTTGAGCTCTAAGAGTTTAGCTTACTTCAGTTCGTCGTCGGTAACAAAATGCTTGTGCATCTGCGTGATAACATCGGCTGCTCCATCAAATTCACTCTTTACATTATCCAGGGAACCGAGAAGAGACTTTAGCTCCTGGTCGCCTTTTGTCTGTAAAAAGAGAACATGCTGATCATATGAACTATATGAAGGTGCTCGGCTTACCACACTTGCCATGATGTGCACCACATCTGCGTAGTCAACTACAGTCGACAGCAGATTGTCAAAGCTTTCGGTTTTTCTAAGTATGTGTTGAAATAAATATGGTTTCTAGACGTACAGAAAGTTTCCTTTCTCTGCTTCTTTACTCACTTCAACAACAATGTTATGGTGGTTATAAGCATCTCGATAAATTGTTCAACTCCCCTTTTGATTAGGATATCCATGGTGGTGAAGATATCCACGCGTCGTTTGCATTCATGGCCCACGCTGCAAGCAGCCTGTGAAAAGTTAATGTGTAAATCTAAAAGCATTCACGATTGAGATTCGGCATCTATATGTATATATATGTATATAGTAAGACAAAATTGAAGGCTGATATACCTTAGCTAGACTCGCATCATTTTCAACGGATACATTTGGCGGAAACACTGGGAACTTGGGCAATTCCAATTGATGTGGCAATTGAACATTGTTATCATCGTTGCTGTAAAGGAATATGGGCTGCTCCGTAGTTGTCTTGGGAAACGCTTTGGCTGCAAAAGAAATCAACTATTAAAAAAAAAAAAACTACGAAAGATGAGCATCTTTTTACCGATGGTCCGTCGCGACACTTTCTTTTCAAGGTGCTCGTTATTGAAGAGCAATATTTGCTTTTCCAGTGGCACCTCGGTCTGCAGGAATATGCGCTCGCGAAAGTTGTCAATCTGCTCATCTGGCTCTAGGAACACTTCTACCGAGCTGGTGCGATTCGTAAAAAAGACGTGGATGACACGCTTGCGCAATATCAGAGTTACTTCCTGGAAGAATCGATCAAAGGACCAGGTCTTCTCCCGATTCTCCTCCAACAAACCAGCCAGCAAAGGCGTGACGAGCGTCTTGAGACCTTGCGATAAATGTGCATGGGGCGGCAGCGTCGTTGACCACTCAATAGGTCCATTTTCGGCCAACTGTGTGCCAGATATGACACCAGAAGCCTTTTTTGTGGTTATTTGGTGCATTGTCTCGCGGTTCTTACGACCCCCGAATGGTCTGAAAGGCAAATTCCCAGTAGCAACATGGTAGAGCGTCACCCCAATGGACCACAAATCCACATTGGCAGTAAAGGATCTTTGTATGGACTTGCGCAGCACCGCGCGTTCATACAGATCGGGATGCAGATATTCCTCAGTACCATACAGCGAAGCGAACGGCTGATTGTCTTCGAGTTCACGTGCAGCACCAAAATCGGTCAGCTTATATATGGTTTGACCATCTTCAGATATGAATTTCATTATGTTGCCGGGCTTGAGGTCCCGATGCACCAACTTATTGTCTCGCAAATGTTTCATTCCAGCGCATAGATGCTCCAGCACCAGCAGGAATTCTTGTTCCGGAAGGCCGTACGAGTTCTCCGGATCATCAAGTATATTGAATAGACTGCCGCCAGTACACAACTCCATAACAATAACCTTGCCGCGTCCCTCCTGATCCTCCTCAATGGCCAGCAATTTGACAATGTTTTCATGATTTACCTTTTTCAAGGCTTCAAATTCGCGCATCTGCACATCGGCGGGGCGCATGTGACTGTACGGATTGAATGTTTTAACGGCAACGGATTCTCCGGTTGTCTTATTCACTCCCTGCAAAATAGATAGAATATGTGCATACGCCACATACATAAATGCAAAATGTTTTCCTACCTGAAACACAGATCCGGTGGCGCCTTTGCCCAACACACTGGTTGTACACCAAACATAGTTCAGCGAACCACGCAGGAATGACATTATTAAAATAAATTATTTTATTACGTTTTACCAAGAAGTATTTATCAAATCAACCAAAAGATAGATAAAGAGAAAATTAATTTGTTTTTCATATTTTCATCGGTTTCGATAAGTTGTTTACAATTAAGTCTTCACTTTAACAATCGAATAGACCCAGAGCGCCTATCGAACTACTAGTTCCATTCCAATGTAAATCGAGTTCAAATAGTTCCGTTATATGGCACATTTTAAGATAAAAACGGTGCTTTATTCGCAGGGAACATTTCTTTTAGGAATGTGTAAACTGCAAACGAACTTTATATAAAGACGAATACCCTAATAAGCTAATTGGCTTCGCTTTGGTCAAGTACTGCCACACATAGGCAAAAGAATCGATTGCGGCTATCGCGCAACACACATCTTTAGTTATAATTTGTTTTATTTTTTTAGGCTGCGACAAGTTAAGCAGCACTTTGCTTATTATTATTTGTAAAGGCAACACAGTATGACAGTTTTGTGCATAGTTTAACAGATTGCACTATTTCGTTATTGAACGAATGGCAATAATGTATATAATATAAAGTAGTTTAAGCATAAGTGGGCGAGACAATTGAAACATCCTCGCGCCGAGTAGCGGGTCGCCTTGTTGTTATATCTTGATAATAAGTGAGCGCGCGCTGGAAAACAATAGAATGAAAATTAGATTGCATTTAGTGCGCTTTATGTACATTAATCTAATACTAAGGTAAGACAACAAGCAAGTCACAATTTTACAATGTGTACCTAACCATTTTCTTCGTCGCGACTCTCCATTTTTCTTGCAGCTGCTGTTTCTGGCTATATGATAATGCTGCTGCGGCAGATGTTTCCTCAGCAAATGCTGCAACAGCGGAAAATGCAAACAGGGCCGTGCATCAGGCGGACGCTCGAATGCAGATTCCATTGGCCGCCTTGGCGCCAGCCTCAGAAAATGAGGGGACTTTCGCCATGCCGTTAACAAAATTTAAAACAGTTACAAATGTGGCAAAAGAAGATGCGCCACCAACCGCAACCACAACAGCGTCAACGTCGACGACGACGTCGTCGTCGCCACAGCAAGAAGAAGATAACATTGTGATGAAGTTGGGCAGCGCGCCAAGTAGTAGTGCAGAAGCTATAAGCGACGCGGTAATAGACACGTCAGTGAATATAAAAGTGCTGCCGTCTGATGTAAATATCAATAATAATAACAAATATTTTAGTGTAGTGCCTAATAATGAAAAAAGTAATAGTGCAGAGGAGACAGCGACCGCTAAAGTGCCAAAAAATCAGTTAAACAAAATTAATAATATTAATATAAATGATAATATAGATGTAAATCAAGTAGACAAATTACAGCAACCAAATCAAGGTGGCGTTGCACCCAAACCGATTCCAGCTCCGGAGCATCAACGGAAGCAAAGGTACGTTGTTTTTTTTTTTTTTTTTGCATTTTCATTTGTATCTATAAGCATCCATTGCACATGTACATATTGACATACATACATATATAAGTGCAGTTTTGGGTAATACCGGGACCAACTGCAATAATCAACATAGACTTATTTAACTGAAAGCGTGCCGAGCTGCACGTTGCCTTCATCTTGAACGTGAGAAATCGCGAGAAACGCAACTTACTCGCAAATGGGGAGAGACATCAAGAGAGCGCAAGCTATCGCTTTGCTCCTTGCCAGTGTTGCCAACTAAAGCCAAATGCAATGTTAAAAATACAATTGCAGTAAACTAGCTAGAAAATAGCTGAATTGGCATCACTGCCCCCCCAGCTCAAGCAACGTAATCTTTGCTACTTCCCTGTAACCAATTGTTGAGTTTTTTTTAATGTTGTATTAAAAGTATTATCTGCAAATAGTTTTTAAATAGCTTCTTAATATTTTGTACAAACTCGCACACTTATCAGCATTGTTTATTTGTTAGACTATTATTATAACGTGGGTAAACAATAACGCTTTTCTCAAGAGCGGCCGACTCGAAGATACCCTATAAAATACCTTCTGGTACCACTTTTTATGAAGAGATTTAATGATTTACTTTTTAAATACTTAAATCGGTGTCCCTAGATGGGATTACCTCAAGTTATGCATAAAAGACTTTGTTTTAAAATAAATATCTACTGATATTGGGGAAATGTGAGCAGATATCCAATGTAATAAAAGAAAAGAAACCTGCATTGGAGGTCGGAGATGCTTCCTTCAGCCCAATTTTCAATCTTAACAGATAAAACATTATGTACAGAAAATCGTCACTGCCGTTTTAATATTCGTTCACAACGCGTTAAGTATATACTCGTGTATATCCGCGTCAGTCAAAGTTAGCCATATTGAGCCACGTTCAGTTTTTAAGTTTAGTGAGACTAAAATTGTTAGCCCACGTCACCCCGTAAAGGTTAACCGTGCAAATCGAAAAGCTATATATCCACTGGGAGCGTGGCAATTCGAAAAAAATCAATAGTTCATAGAGTTTTACGCTGTTGGTTTTAGCTGCCTGATTGTTTTTACATACCTCGTATGAGAAAAAATTTACTTTATGGATACCACCTCTCTCCATTACCCCTCAAATATAAAGAGAGTATGTCATAATTCTACTTTTAAACCTAGCGCCGAATTAATAAGAAAGTTCTTATGTTAATGTTGGGATTTTAAGTAAAGGGTATTAACAAGTCGGGCACTCTTGACTAGAGCAGTCGTGTTGGGTTTTCCCTTGAAAGCCTCGCAATTCCCGCATGTTGTTGCTCAATATATGATTATATAAGAACGTTTATTCAACATTTGAAGTATATGGATATATATATATATATATATATTACAAGAATAATGTTGCTAGATTTAAATGTGAAATTGATTAAAAGGCCAAACCATGCACATCAAGTCAAGCCTCCGGAAAATCGAATGTGATTTGACCAAGTTATGGGGGTTGGAAATTTGGAATGTTTGAGCGTACCATTTTTATACCAAAAATAATGTTGTGTGTGTGTTTGGGGGCGTGTGCGTGTGTGTGTGTGTGTGTGGGCGTGTGTATGTTAGTGTATGCATGCATGTATGTGTGCATTTATGAATATATGTATGCATCCATGGTTGTTTTCTAATACTGAACACAGCCCAAGCTTATTTTTCGTTGAATTTTTGCCAAGTGCTCTCCTCCTCGATTCTCAAGAATTAAAGTAGGCTCTGCAGTATTGCATGCTTAGCTAGCAGTGTAGTTTTTTTTTTGGTATTTTTTTTTTGGTGTTTTTTTTTTGTTTGTTTTTGTTTATTTTTTTTGTATGTATGTACATAAATATGTATGTTTTAATATGCATATGTATGTACATATATATAATTGTTGCTATATATATACATATGTATGTATGCGTGTATGTAGGGTATGTAGGTATGTATGTATGTACGTGTGTATGTATGTGTGTATGTATGTACATATGTATGTGTGTATGTTTCATTGTATGTATGTATGTACATATGTATGTGTGTATGTATGTACTTATGTATGTACATATGTATGTGTGTATGTTTCTATGTACATATGTATGTATGTATGTATGTGCGCATGTATGTACAAATGTATGTATGTATGTGTGCATGTATGTACATATGTATGTGTGTATGTATGTACATATGTATGTGTGTATGTATGTACATATGTATGTGTGTATGTATGTACATATGTATGTGTGTATGTTTGTATGTGCATATGTATGTGTGTATGCATGTACATATATGTTTGTATGTATGTATCTACATATTTATATATATACACAAACAAACATGCGTTCTTACATATATACATATATTAACATGCATTCATATATATGCACACAGGTATGCAAAAATGTACATACATAGGTGCCTGTATATAGCTTGGATTCTGCGAAAAGTGTGAAACACGTCTCAAATGATATTTTGTATAGATCTTTGACATACAAACCTTTATCGGGTGGCATTTGCCGAAACCCCTTCGTAAAGTGCACCTGCATCATATAAGGTAACTAAAATGGACATTTAAAAATTTATAAGGCCTCTTCATAATATTCTAAAGCTTGATATTCTCGAGATTCCCTATTAGCTCATAGAGAAAGGTGCATGGCACACGAGTCGTTCAGTTAGGCAAAGTAAATAATATATTGTAGTGATGCGCAGAGACATAATACAATATTTATTTGATGGTAAATTAGTTGCGTGCTGGCCATACGACAGGTGGCATAATGGGCAATATATATAAACTGAAGAGATCGCATTGGCGAATAGGCCGTATGCTGACAAAAAGCACCCACGCAAAGTCTTGTCACAATGCATTTTACTGGTAATTTGCTTTACAGTTTTCAATTTATTTTCCTTGGCTCTTAAACGGCGGCGTGTGAGCGGCGACTTTCTAAATGCCTCGGCTGTCGCCTGTTGGTCTATCCAGCTGTCTGGACTATCTATTGGTGGCCAATTCATTCAAAAAACCAAACTGCGTCGGGCTAGATATTACTCTTTTTTCTTTCTTATTTACGAGCCGGCGAGACGCTGTGGGAGTTAACGCCAACGCCGATCGATGCTCGTTCGATCCTTATACGGCCTTACACAACATAGTACACTTTGTTGTTGTTGTTGTTATTTGGTAAAGGTGTTAAATGGTATCATATTAAAATGTCCAGTTCGGTTTGAGTGGAGCTCATAAACGGACTCTAGCATAAATTATTATATTTGCTGTGCTAGGCTTTTTGCATTTGAAAAGTGAATCCAATGCGCCAGAATCAAGCGACCAATTATCAAGCATCTGCAGTCTGGCAATCTCCTTCCAGACATTTCACACATGACAGGTGATCGCAGCTTCGATGATCGTAACTTTCACTTTCAGCGAATGTGTAAGGACTTTGTGAGTAAGTTTTGCAATTTAGGCTTTCGAAAATGCATCATGATCTTGTTACTCTGATCAAAGCTGCAACAACAACAACCGAAAAAAAAGCCATAATCACGTCCAACAACAACAACATGATAATGCTATCAAACTAACGACGATCAAACCCATGCGCAACGCTATCAGACTTAATGGCTGCGATTGTTGCCCATGCAAATGATTAAGCCGCCTTGTTGTGGGAGATTGAGGCTCAGCACCAGACTAAAACACAGATCACCTCACCTCAATGTCTTCATATTTAATTGATTGTGAGCGTGCGCACATTGACTTGGTTAATCAATTTGATCGCTGATCGCTGATCGCCGATCGCCGATCACTGATCTCGTGTAGCCGCATCGATTAGCCTGTTGCGCAGATCGGCATTGCAAATCATGGTCTTGTCGTACACCTTCACTTCGTTTTGTTTTCGCATTCCTACTGCATTTTCCCGAGCACTTTTTATGTGACGTAGGCGCCTGTCCACATACAAAAAATCCGGTTTTCATATTGTTTTCTTTGTTTTGCCGGCATTTTTTCCACCATTTAATTGCTGTATCCATCAAACTAAATGCAATCTGGCATCGTAGGCGTCGAATTTTACTTTGGCATAGGGGCAGTTGCATTGGTGTTCGTACCCTGTACTTGTTAATAATGTATAAAAACAAGCAGAAGGAGGTATTTGATAAATGAAAAAAATAATACGAGTAAGAATAACCCACAGGGGAGTGCCCGACTAGGCGATACTCTGTGTCAAAATGTGGAAATGCCTTAAAATATATACACCATTTCTTTTTAAATTGTCGAATATGCTTTCTGTAGTAACTCCGATTCTTATAGTCCAATCTTCATGAGACTGGCAGGTTCCAAAGATGACCTACAAAAGTGTTTACCTACTAAAGCCCAAGGCTACACCTCTTAAATTTGGACGTTATCTATAGGGTATTCTGGAATCTTTCTGGCTGCTTTGAGTTGGGCGCTGGGTATTTTCAAGTCGAGCAGCCTTGGCTGATGTGCTGCAATTTGGTGCTCGTCTTTGGCTACTTATAAACGCAAAGCCAACTCCACAAGAAGTCCGCTTCGTCCGCTTCTGTTCCAGCTGGCTGGCGATTGCCTCGAGTCAACCACTTAACAGCTCGTGTGTGTGTGTGTGTGTGTGTGTGTGTGTGTGGTTGTTAGCCATGTTTTGAGTTGAATTTGTTGTTTTGGCCATTGTGTAAGCGCTGTGACACAAAAACACTTTCGCATTACAAGTGTTTAACTTGCAATGGGCTAAGCAGCAAAGACAACATCAGCGGGAAATTCAATTGTCACTTGCGGCTCGCGGTAACCTTTATCTGTTTGTGGAAAACCTCACGACGCACTAAAGGAGCTGTCGATGTCGATGTCGATGTCGATGTCGATGTGGATGTCGTTTGTGTTTAAAAATAATAAAAACAAAGACACTCATCAAAGGCGTTCAAAGCTCCGCGGTGGCCACTAATATCTTTGACGGCACAGGCTGGAGGCAAATTGCCAAATGGTTTTATTTTTATTGCCTTTGCGCAAAGCTTATGGCCTATGCATGAAGGTAGGTTGCTTGGTGTGTGCAGATTTATAGACAACAATTTCACTTTCTGTTGCATTTCCAATCATGCACTTTATTATTTGCTTAAATTGCTTATTAATGCCCCCATCCCATAAAAATGTGAAGGAAAAAAACATAAACCTAAGTTGTAAAAAAGATAGGCAAGTGCAGATATCTGAGCCGATAGATAGTGTACAGGTTCTTTACCCAGCATCCATATAAACAGGCCAATCTTAAACCCAGAATTCAACATTTTATTTTCTATAAACCCAATTATTTGGATAAAGAACAGTCGAACCTAGACCTGAATAACAAAATTTAGTATATATAACTAACTTTATTTATAATAAATACAAAAATTCTATTGAAAATTGAAGGAATTTTTGAAAACACCTGCCGGAAACTGAGTATGGATCGAACTATCGAAAACGGGAAAACTTGAGTTGGATACAGATAACAGATAAAAAGGATATTCCAAAAGCCTAAACTCTGCTAACCGTGTTTCTATCTAAATCCCAATTATCTAACCCAAAATCAACTCCGAGTCGTTTTTTAACTACGCACAAACTTCTAAGCTTCATTCATTTTACAAACTGGGAGAGGGTATTATAATTTTCTCGGGAAATTACGCATGGAAGTGAACGTCTACGATCTCATAAGGTATATATATATTGGATCAGTGTCAAATGCCAAGTCGGCATAGCTATGTCTGAATATTCGTCTGTCTCCTTCCATGCAAGCTAGTCTCTGAGCTAAAGCTTAAACTTAGAGAGTTCGTCTTTTTATCGTGATAGTCGGGGAGTTTAGCTGGCATAAGATCGATCGATCAAAATATGAGTTCTTGTATTGAAATAGAATTTTCGTACAAAACTACTTTTAAGAATTGTTCTTTCCTATTTCTATGCTTAACAATGATATAGAATCATGAATACTTAGTATGAGACCTTAAGAATTTATTCATATGGGGTAATGAATAAATATTTATTTGCTAATAGCAGAAGAACCCGCGTGCCCGAATAGCGTATTCGTACTATTGATACCCTGTAAAATGTAGGCTGTATATATATATATTAAGAGGGAGGAATAAGGCATCTCAGCCCTAAAATAAATAACACCCAATATTTGATCTGAAAGAGAAGCTTTGCTTGAATCTGTCTTTTCCCTAAACGAATGAATGTTATTGAGCTGACTAAAGGGTAACTGTCAGTCGCGCACGCTCAGAAAGAGCGCCTAGCTTGTTATGTACAATTATGTTTGTGTTTAGGAGTACACATGTCGTGTGGCTATTTCTATAAGCCGTGGTTGTATCCCTAGAGTTCGACTGCAACAGAAAAAGGCGTCGGAAACGGATTAGCCCCCGCAACAATTCAGAAGGGGGCAGACCACAAATGTCAGAGTTGCATTTTTACACACAATATATGTACATAAATATGAATTAGTTATGGTTTTATAAGTCTTGTGCATATGAAATATGCATTTGTACTTTAAATTTTTAACTTTTTTAACTAGAGCAATAATATAAACATTTTGCACTAAACGAGAAAATATGAAAAAAACAAAACTATATCTCTAAAAACCTGTAGGTTAACATAAGATTTTAGATCTTAACATCTTGAAGATAAACCCTTCATTAAGGCCTGTAGAGTGTGAAAGTTTCATCTGTGCGGATTGTTTAACTTGTTATCAAAGTAGCGGCAAGTTACACACACACACTCGCACGCACACATCTGTGTGTGTGTGCACGCGAAGCTGTGCGACAAGTTTGCCGGCAAGCTGCAGTTGGCACGCGGCTAGCGATTCGCTCTGCAAGTGCACT
The DNA here is from genome assembly GCF_030788295.1 of Drosophila virilis. Lineage (NCBI taxonomy): Eukaryota > Metazoa > Arthropoda > Insecta > Diptera > Drosophilidae > Drosophila > Drosophila virilis. The sequence continues at coordinate 10,607,474 of NC_091546.1, read as the reverse complement.
GTGCAATGGCGTTTTGATATTGGCTGCTCAGCTGAGCTGAGAGGCGAGAGGTGTACTCTTTCCACCTGTGTGTATGTGTGTGTGTGTGTGTGGTATGTGACGTGCTCTCTGCTCACCTGTGCCAGTGTTGCCAACTGTCGCTTCGAACAAGCAGCTAAACCTAAAGTTGAGCTGCATTAAATTGGCAATTTGGTTCGTATGTTTGGATACAAGTGGACAAAGAACTGGGTTCTTTTGGGCAGTGTACTGTGAAGCAATATTTATACCCTGAACCCAATAAAAATGGGTATAAGGGTATATTGTATTTGTGCAAAATCCAAATGTATGTAACAGGCAGAAGGAAGCATCTCCGACCCCATAAAGTATATATATTCTTGATCAGCATCAATAGCCGAGTCGATGTAGCCATGTCCGTCCGTCCGTCTGTCTGTCCGTCCGTCCGTCTACCCGTCCGTCCGTCCGTCCGTCTGTCCGTATGTATGAACGCAAGGATCTCAGAACTTATAAGAGCTAGAGACTTGAAATTTTAGATTTAGATGCTCCTAGTTCCCGCGCAGATCGAGTTTGTTTCCGATAATCTTCCAAGCAATCGATAAAAATCGATATCGATATCCTGTTTTTTTGGGCAATTTCGGTAAATAATAAGAGCTAGAGTCATGCCGAAGCTTCTGCTTATTATATGTTGACAATATCTTACAGGTTTCAGCAATATTTCATTAAATAGCCAAAAATCGAAACTTAACGTAACAGTCGAATTTCAATAGTTTTGGCTATGATTGGCCATGTTTGGCTTGAAAATAGCTAAATGTGGCAACACTGGCCTCTACCTGGCTGTGTGCGTCTCTCGCTCTTTTTTACGACATATGGCGGAAATTTCTGCACACTTGGGCCGCAATTACTAGAGCTTAGTTGTAACACGTTCAGTTCTCATTTCGATTTCCAGTGGTGCGATCGTGCGCTCGCACGCTGGCTCGGTGAGTCCGCGAGGCGCGTTATCTATCCAAGATCAAGTCCATATCAGTGTTATCCTGTAAACCGAACCTAGTGTCCTGTTCGTACGTGTAAGACGTGGTGCCAGCAGTGCACTCGCTTTGTAACGTTCATTTGCAAATGTAATTAAAACGAACCGCAAATCCTTCGTCCTTAAACGGCAGCAGCAACAACAACAAATCCAACAACAACAACCTAAGCTTTTAGCCATAATATTCATTAATGGATAACGTTGCCAAAGTGGTTTCGCATGTTTGTTTCTTAACAAATATTTATGAGAGCGCTTAATTGCAATTCATTCAGTGTCGCCAGCAGAAATATTGTTTGCCCTGCCAATATTTATTAGAGATTCAATGCTGAAGAGGCTGTTATTGATATTTGGTACAGGAAATCGTCTTATTGATCTTCGCAGCCAACAACTGACCATTAATTATATCCGAGTGTGCAAATGAGCTGACATCGCGATCTCTAGTCGCAAAACCCACCAATAGATACAATAAACTGTTGATCCTGATTGAAGGAAGCTGACATTTTGAGTATTAAACATTGGCCATAAGTGGTTATACGTTTTTAATTTACAATCCGGTCTCAAACTGATATTCGAAAATACTTTTTAAAATGCACTTAAGAGGCGCTTCACACTTTTCGCAAAGTCAACCAATCAATTCGTGAAAAATTCAAGTAGAAAATCGGGCTGCAATTTATGGACAAGCACATTTATTCAAGACGTGTTAAAATTTACTTAAAATTTTATTTACGCTTATTTCAATATTCAAATGAAATTGAGCTCAAATGTTGCATGTTCGAGAGTTAATCTTTCTGTTTTGTGGTAATTTACTAAATTGTTTAAGATGTATGCAAACTTAATTTTTTATATATTTTTATACAATTTTCGCTTTTATCCGATCGCCTTTGAACTCTTTTGTAAGGGTCTACAATAATAATAGTAAAGTTCTCACGCTCGTGAAACGTGTAATGCCACCAATTGTAAAGCAAAACCTGTTCCGGAAAAAGCCGGGTAATATCCGCTATTCATCAATATTGTAATAAATATGTCCATCTTAATGGAAACACCAAAATACGCGCTGCAGGTTGTGTATTTTTGACAGACAGTTCTCTGCTTCTCTCTACTCCGCATTAAACACACTTATCACATTTCAAAAAAAAAAAAAAAATGAATGTATAATAATTACGCAACATATAGTTTATTTTCTCGTATCTGTCAGGGTGTTAAAATCAATATGCTCCAACAGCCTGCGAGCTAGTCCTGACTACATGGATTCAAAATGAGCTTGATCTACGCGTAGCTTTCGAGGACCTTCATGTTCATCTGCTGGCCATCCAAGAGTAGGCTCTTTGGCAATAAATGCACATCTGGACACACATGAAACTGAATTTTAGTTGCATGCAGTAGTTATTATGACCGTCGGCATTTGCAACGCCCACATAAATAGCTTTCGCGCTGCAACGACAGAATTAGATTAATGATCGCAACAACAAAAATATGTGTCATTAAAATTCCCACATAATATTTGCTCTTGAACATGCATATTTTTGCGAATTTCGTGGCGTTGTACACAAGACTACGAAATGTTAAGAATAAGAAAAAATAATTCGTTTTTGCTGTGGAGAATTATAAAATGATGTTAAAAGTTTCGGGCTAGATTATTGTAAATTAGCCTAAGGTAACTACGAAATAGAACGCGTTTGTGATTATGAAAACAGATTAATTTTTTTTATATCCTTGTGTATATTTTAATTTTGTCGCGGAATGTGTGAAGGAGCGATCTCCGACTTATAAGATATATCTTATTAATATTGGAATAAGATTTTATATTCCTTTATAGAAATAATCGGTCATAAATGAGTTTTTCGAAATATTTCCTATGAAAACTGAATCAAACGCGTATCAAATCGTATCACAATATGATATATTAAATATTTGGTAAAGGAGTGCTTCTTAGCCATGCATGGATATATGATCTACGGCTGTCAATGATAGACTTTCTCGTGTCTTAAAATAAAATTGAAAAATGCTCTCTTAGTGAAATAACAAATGACATCAGTTGAAGTCACTTTAAAACTAACTTCATGTCGACTTTAAGCCATGTTTTCAAAGCTGATTTCGAATTATAAAGAACTGTTTAGCTTGATCTTTAAAGCGAACAATCCTTAATTTACCTGTACTATTCTATGAATTTAGCTTTAAAATTCTTGAATATAAAGACATTCGCGATTTGCCTGTTTCCTTGGCTGGCTCTGAGCATTCCTTAAATTAGGTTCTTTGAGCCTTTCTCCGGCGGCGCTCTTAAGTAACTTTCCATGTTACATATTTTCACTTTTTAAAAAAAAATAAGAAAATATATATATTATGTTAACGACAGTTTTCACAGCGTCACAACAGAAAATGCCAAAAGTATTTCACATGCGGCTAATCTATTCAAATGCAAAAGCCAGAAATTCCTGCCAAACTTGTAGCACACAGCCGAAACAAGCCGGCTGCTGCCCAGTCATAAGTATTACAATATTGCAAGCTGACCGAACGCCAGACAGATTTCGGTTGAGGTTTTGATGCAGGCTGCAGGCGAACAAGTCATAAATATGCCAGCCAGGAAACCTGGAGTTTCCCCACGCCAGACATCAAGGTGGGCGTTGTTGATACCTGGTTACGAGCGACTGCAGCTCAGATTTATTATAGAATTTTTGCATTTAAACATGATTTTGGGCGGTCTTAAAAAAAAAAAAACGTTGCACAGTAACAGCAACAGGGAAGTAACAACTTTGGCTCGTGCAAATTGGACACACTTAACACGTTTAGCCGTAGTCGCGTAGTCCATTTGATATACTTTCTAGTGGAAGCGCGGATACGGACCGTGGCGTTCAAATTAACATTGTCTGCAGGTGTCAGTTGCAAGCGCACTTTAATGCATCCATAAACAAAATCCTAAAAAACCCAAGATCAATTGTTTTCTTTTATTTTGTCCCAAAAGCTAAAAGAAAATGTGCACGAAAATGGAGCGAAAAAATATACGTAACATGCAGAAGCAAAAGTTATATTTATTTTTTACTTTAAAGTAATGTTTATATTTTTATGAACCCATCGAAAATTGGTAAAAGGGTTGAATGCCTTAGTGCAAACGCAGATGGAAGCATTTTCGATCCCAAATATCTGTATATACATATGTAAAACTGTTTGTCCTGACTGACTGATTGAAGGACGGACGGACGGAGGGACTGACTGTTTGGTGATCACAGCTCTCACAGTAAGATCTAGGAGTCTGCACTTTTCATTGTAGTTACGTTAAGACGAGGTTTCGAGAAATTCCACCCGCTTGTGCGGAAAAATCGCGAAAAACGTTTGTATAAATCTTTTTTGCTTACCATCCGGTTTTACATGTATAAAGAAGTTATTTTAAAAATTTATTTTCAATATATCGAACCTAGGCAAGAAATTTACATTAGAGGATATCTTCTCGACAGTCGACTTCTTCTTGCTTTTATAGATCTGGGAGCGCATCTACGAGCGCGCATATAAACGGTCGTTTTATTTTTTTGTTATTTATCATTTCAGTTTATTTTGAGATGGGCTATAGAATTACCAACAGCTGGTCTTTTGTATTTGTGGCGGGCTTTTGTTCAACAGCCTCGTTTCGTTTTCGTTTCATAACTTAAAGGCAATGCTATAGTCGTTGTTCCATTTTGATCTGAGAGTATTCGGCTAGTTAGTAGGTGTTGTTGGGCTGACAGGTGTGGCTGATGGTCAAATCAGTGCAAAAATATGACGCTTCTTAATTATTTATTAAACAACAAAATGCATGTAGAACTACTTAAAGTGCTGGCAACAAAATGCTGCTACAATACATTGTAAAGTTCTTAAGTAATGAGTTGAAGAAGCTAAGAACGAACATAACCATGTTTTTAATGTTCTTTTGGATTTTATGGTTTTCTCAAATCATTGCCATATCGACAGTGTTCATGAGGTGAGACAATAAGCTACATAGACATTTATAAAATCATCATATTACTGTGGCAAGTTCCTGACTCATTTGTAAACAAATGCAATAATTGCGTCTCTTTCCAGCTTGCCCGAAATAATTACCGAGCTGCCCGCCGTAACCGTGGCGGAGCTGCCCCTGGAGGTTGAGCATGTGAAAGATCGCTTGGAGTCAGTCTTGCCGCACGAGGCGGCGCACAGTTCGGGTAACAAAACCGAGAGTCAGCAGCCGCCAAGTCAGGCGTTTGAAATTGCCAAGGAAGCAGCGCAGAAAGGTGCGTAGCCATTGAGCATTATCGAAAACGTGTTGAATTTTAATGAGTTCTTAATATTTGTAGCTGAACTGAACATCAACGATCCGGGCGGAGGATTGGAGCTCCATGCGTTCGCCAGCTCCGAATCGAATGCTACCGTGGATGGCAATGTAACCAGCGAAGGAGGCCAGATCGCAAATGCTGCGGCAGCCGCAAGCAGCAATGAGACTGTCGAGGAAGTGCCCATGCCCGTCTTCTCGGAGTGGGCGCAAAAGCAAATAGAGGCAGAGGCGAGTCGTGAGCAGGCCATGGAGCTGGAGCAACAGGTTGTCAACAATTCGGCGCAGCGTCGAAATGCCACCGGCTCGGGAAGCGGCAAGCCGCCGTCGCTAAAGTTACGCGCCAAGAATTATGCATCGCCCGACTGCGGCGCCAAGATAATTGCCTCGAATGCAGATGCCACCAACACGGGAGCTGTGCTGAGCCACTCGAGTGACGAATATATGCTCAGCACTTGCGGCAGTCGCATCTGGTTCGTGGTGGAGCTATGCGAGGCCGTGCAGGCGCAAAAAGTGGAGCTGGCCAACTTTGAGCTCTTTAGCTCGTCGCCAAAAAACTTTACAGTTGCCGTGTCCAAACGGTTTCCCACTCGCGACTGGAGCAACGTGGGCCGCTTTGTGGCGGAGGACAAGCGCACGGTGCAAACGTTCGAGCTACATCCGCATCTGTTTGGGAAATTTGTACGCGTGGACATACATTCGCACTATTCCAAGGAACACTTCTGTCCCATTTCGCTTTTCCGTGTGTTCGGCACATCCGAGTTCGAGGCGTTCGAAACAGAGATCCGGCACAGCGATGAACTGGACGACTTTGACGATGACTTTGGAGGGCAGGAACAGTTGCACAAGACACTTTCCGGCACTGATGGCGGCGGTGCCAACATATTTCAAAGCGCCTCCGACGCGGTCATCCAGATGGTCAAAAAGGCTGCCCAGGTGCTGGTTAAGCCATCCAAGCCGCTACGCTGGTCCACCGATTCGCTGCTCTGTTTCACACCCACTGCTGGCCTTTACAGCTGCCAGAGCTGCAACAGCTCTGCCGTGGATCGCATTAACAATCTTCTGTCCTGTCAGTCGCACCAGCTGCAGCAGTTACTCCTGCTGCCGCAGCTGCGAACCCACCTGCTGCAATCTCGCGTTTGTCAAGCAGACTATAACATCAGCCTGGCTTCCCTCCTGTTCAGGGAAGAGGAGCGCGCGACAAGCGGAATGGACAAGCGCCAAAGCTTCTATCTGAGCATGTTGCCTGCAGAGCATGTGGGTGCCATGTGCAAGCTTCTACAGGCGGAGCACAGCAGCGTCGTCGAGTATCCGGTTGAATTGCCGGAGGCTGAGCGGCAGCGTAACCTCGATGTAGCACAGCATTTATACGAAAATCTGACCATAGCTGATTCGTCAAAAGAGCCGAAATCAGAGGCTAAAGTTACCGCACCTAATGATTCCTTGCCTGCCGTCACACCCACCTTGGAAGTAGTGTCTGCCGAGATGTCCACGGCAAGCGAAAAGTCTGCAACCGATGCCCCACTGGATCCACAGCCAACAGACAGCTCCACAATAGCGGCTACACCATCTGACGTGAATATATTTAACGTACCCACTGACACCCAGAAAAACCCAACACAAGGCTCAGTGCCCATTGTTCCCGACACGCCGACGGCTACGCCGGCATCTCAAGTTGACCCCAACGAAGTGGAGGCCTCCAAAACGCCTACTGGCCCGACCACTAGCCACCCACCAACAAGCTCGAGCGAATCGGACAGTGCAGATCTTTTAGGCAGCGGCAACGGACTGGATGACAGCAATCTGTCCAACTGGGAGAGCATCGACAGCCTGCTGACTACAACGGTTGCATCAATAACGGCAGGTGGCGGTGCCGCTGCGGCTGCCGCGGCCGTGGTCAATGGCAATGCAAACATCGGAGGCACTGCCAATGCCGGCAATGCGGGCAGCCTAAATTTACAGCCAAAATTAACGCACGGACCGCAATCGGAGAGCGTTTTTATAAGGCTATCGAATCGCATTAAGGTGAGTGGCAATTACCTTGGTTGCACTTGGCACCCTTGCTTTCCAGTCGATTTTCAGTAATCACTGCGACACGTCTTAAATTAATGTTCGTAACAGTCTGTAAAAATCAGGTTGAGGCAAGTCTCAGGTAAAAGAAAGAAAACCATTTTAAGAATAGTTTCCCAGACACGATGAATATAAATAACCAATATTAAGGAATATACATTTTCGGTCTGAACTGAGATGAGTTTATTTAGCCGTGTCGTAATGACAGATCGGGTTGACTTAGAAATCCTAATTTTTTAAATATATAATAATTGCCTATACCATACGCAAATATATTTTAAAATCTTCTGTTCCTTTTTTGTTTTTAAGCCCATAGCATAAATTTAGAAATTATAGGAGCTGCATTTAAAAGTCTTACCATGAAGTTGCTCTCTATTTTAATACCACCATCATTTCTAAATTAAAAAAAAATTTGCTGTTTAGTTGCAAACATTATGCAGCCATATTTAGATTGTTCATTAAATGTTTAAACAGATCGGACTAAAAGCACCGAAGAAGATATGCAAGAACAAATTTACTTAGGCAGCGCATCAAGCATTATGCGTATGTATATAAGGAAGTTATATTGATTGTAAGGGGAGCTTGGGTTAGGGTTGGATAACTCGCAATCGGGCTCTCTGACTTGTTTATATTGGGGTTTCACAGAAATCTACCCAACGCGGATGTCAGTAAGGACATAGAAACTTCGTTAGTTCCCGCCCGCTTCCGTAGCGTGCATGTGCCAGCCTCGCATGTTGTAGACGTATTACGGTTAGCTGCTATTACACCTGGACACACCCCTATTACGTTATTCCAGTTAAAGCTTTGTTTCACCTATTTGCAAAGGTGGCCTTGTCATGGCCACTGTTTGGCTACATCAACAATGACGTCAAAGTCGCCAAGCAGCCGGGCGTTGTTTAATGTTGTTATCCAATTCTGTCTTTTGCAGGCGCTTGAACGTAATATGTCGCTGTCGGGGCAGTATTTGGAGGAGCTGTCGCGTCGTTATAAAAAGCAGGTGGAGGAGTTGCAGCAGACGCTTACACAACAGTCGCTCACAGTGCGCACTCTGGAGGATCAGAGCCGACGATTTATTGACCAGGAACAACTCTATAAGCAACAAAGCGCCGAGCTGGCCGGCGAAGTGCGTGCGCTCACATACCAAGTGCAGGCCTGCATCCTCGTCATCATCATAGTGGGCACGTGCATCTTTCTGATGCTAGTGCTGGGAACTGTCTACTATCGCAAGCTGCGGCGCCAAACCCAACAGTTGCTTCCGCAGGCAACGACGGATAATAGCCAGCAAAAGCTCAGCCGTCGCAAGTCATATGAGCAAATGACGCAGCAGTCGCCCGGCAAGCAGCGGAGGCCTAGCGAGGAAGCCATGCTTATACTAAATGGCTGCGGAGACTCGTCCCTGACGGTACAGTCCGACGCTGGCAACGGCAACGGCAGGCAGCGTAAGATATCAGTCTGCTATGGGAGCAACAACAACATTGCCAACCACATGAGCAACACAAGACCTTCGCTGCACAGGCGGAAAGGTGCAAAGCATTCCTGGCACGCTAGCTTAGATTCGGCGCAAGTGACGTGCGGTGAGAATCCCGACAAGTTCTTCGATGTGGGTAAGTGGACCGATTAAACCTGTGACAATGGCAACTTATGCTATATGCATTTATCAATTTGTTGCAGACACTCTCAAGAGCAATAAGATGCAAAATAAGTCCGCCAAAAGGAAATCGCTGCAACAGTTCCAACAGGAGCTGAAACGCCAGGAGTCGGCACCTGCCAGCTATACAGAAAACAGTCTAACTGAGGAGCCTACGCAGAGCGACTTTGATGAGAGTCTCATACTGGACGACGAAGATCTGTGCAACTTCATACCCAACACTGATTTGGCTTACAATGAATTTATGCCTGAAGGCCCGTCAGGCTACCAGATCCTAGACACAGTCGATGGAAAGGCTGACAAGGGTCAGACAGTGAAAAAGTGTCGACGCGTTTCGTCGCCAGCGTTCTTTAAGTCGCCGTTTAGCAAAAATAAAAACAAAGGAGGCAGTCTGAACGGCATGGGTGGCGTAAAGGGCAGCCAGTCGGCGCATGAGGCGACTTCTTGGGAATGGTATCGCCTAAGGCGAAGCGAAAAGCAGTCAAAGCAGTTGTCAGTGCCGAGTGTATCAATCTCTTCTACGCCCAATGCGAGCCTGGACAATTCATCTCTGTCGGAAATCAACTTTCCTTTTAACTCAACGCAAAACTCCTTTCGCATACTAGGCGAGGCCATACTCTCCTCTGGCGAGAGTAGGCCCAGCGGCAAGGACAGCGCTGTTGCCGCCGGCAGCAGCAGTAGTAGTGGCGCCAGTACCACCTCCTCCACAACGAAAAAGAAGCAGCGTGCTTTCAATAATATATTTCGAAAAGTCTTTTGAAGAAGACGACGTTTGCCGACTATTTAAATGTTTTACTTATTAAATTGTTCCCTCAATTGTGTTCAGTTAGGTTTGTCTACCAACGGCATCAATTGGACTGATGTTATCTTACGTGGATAATTAAAAATTTTGTGTGAATGAAACACTCCAGTTTTGTAAAATACCGGTCAAAAGATTCAATTCGTTTCTCTCAAGAGTTCCTTAGTGTTGCAGTAATATGCAAATGACTGTCAAATCAAATTAGTTATACCTTCATTTGATTTTTAATTGTAATTTATATGCTCGCTGCTTGTATATACATTTAAACAATGGAAATCTACAATAATGAAAGTACTTGCTTTCACTTAATATTCCAAGCCTTTTTTGCTCTTGCCCAGCGCTAATAAAAGTATTTAGTTTATAAGCATTGCAAATTGTCGCTGTATTAGTTTGTTATTAGCCTTATTACAGCCATTACATATTGAAATAATTATAAATCGTACGTTTATTTAAAGTAAAAGCAGATAACATTTATTTATAAAATCACTACAAAATTAATTTTTATATTTTCAATTCTCTCAAAAAGTCCGCAACATCGAGCGCATCTTTGTTAGCCAATTTCTGATCCCTAATAGCACTGTTCAGGTGACGTCCGGCTGTACCCATGTGCTTCTTCCATTGCTCGACTGTTTTGTACTTTTCATCGTTTGCACAGAAAACAACCTCATTGATATCTTCGTCCAGTTTATAGCTACAAACAGATGCAAACTCTCGCTGCAGATCGCCCATCGCCTCCTCGCGCAACGATTCATCTCGACACACCAGATTTAACATGAAGAGGCCATTGGGCCCAATGATCTCCTTTATGTACATAAGTATCTTGTGGGCAAGAAAACTTTTGGGCGGACAGCTCATGCCCAGGGACAGATCCTTACTATCTACATCGAAAAGCACTGCCGCGAAATGTATGCCTGCAAAATTTAATGTAGTAAAGTAGTTCCAAACGATAATAAACGGCTTTCGTACCTTCATTGCAACAGCGCTCTACAAAAGCGAGGCCATCATCAATGACCACATGAAGACGGTCGTCTTGCTTGAGCTCAAAATATTGCTCAGCTACTTCCAGCATTATGGGATCTATTTCTACAGCCGTAATACGCGTTTGACTGCAACGAAAATTGATTCAGTTTGGGAGAAAACAAATAATAGATAAGAATTACGGAAATGCGGCATGTAGGAAACTGCACAGCCCACCGCCGCCCAGCCCAATGACCAGCACGTCGCTTTGTATATCTTTTTTCGGGCCCTGCATAGTCGCGGCCAGCTGCACGCCCACAGACATGAAGAGATGATGATGGCATGCCAAGTAACCAAAGTCTATTTTTTTACGATCCTTTTTCCCTTTGATTTTAACTAAAAAAAAGTTTATAAGTACACATATATTTATAGATCGCCACAAATTTCAATTCTTACCTGTTTTCACCAAAGCTTCTGATTGCACCACAAACTGATTTTTAAGGAATATCAGACGACGAAGTGTCTTACCATCGATTTCCACTTCTTCAATGCGAAAGTCGCCGGATAATTTAGAGAATCCAGAAATCAACGTCTCCCGCTTTCCTACTTCAGAGCCCAAAGATAAGTAGGGAATCTGTTCTTTCAGACCTGCAGGCGCGAGATTCGTAATGCTATAAGCCAGTTCGCTCTTCACCTCTTCCAGCGTGCTATAAACCTGATCGCGATGCAATGTCACAACAGCCAGTCGCTGAAACTTGGCGGATGCCTGCAGTTTTTTTCTACCTGCTGTTGTTGCAAAAAGCCACTCGGTTTCTCGTCCCTGAGGCACAATAAAGGCGGCATATTTGCCAAGACCTCGCGATGGCAGTTGATCCATGACATGAACCGTGTATCGAGGCGTTGACTCTGCAGCGCGATGCAGGTCCATGGTGACTTCATTATGGCCAACAATACTTGAGCGTGCCAATCCATTGCAGACCAGCGCTGCTTTCTGCACAGAGGCCACAGCATTGGTGAGGTCGGCCGCACAACTGAAGCGTTGCATTTTGTCGTTACCGATTCCAAACTCGAGGATCTATAAGTTGTTAAATTATGCAAAAGTATCGTGGCAATCTGAGGCAGTTACTCACCGGCATAGGCAAGCTCTTAAACTTGGTGGCAATTATAACAAAAACAGGTAGCGTTAGTGATTCCTCGGCATTTCTTTCCTTGTTGGCACGTTCCACATCCAGACAGTGCACAATGCGCAGCATGCAATTGTTACGAGGCAAGAACTCCAGCAGATAGTCAAGGATGTGCTCCTGCAACATGGATATACCAACGTACCGACCGCCATTTCTGCAATTAAAGAGGAGAGCATTACTAATACACCACAATTATTGATCTGGCCACGTAGACATACCGCATTGTGCGCAATATTTCTGCAAAATAACGATCTACAATATGTTTGGTGTCCTCGGCATCGTTCACAAATATGGCATCTAGTGTGCCCTTATCCAAAGCCACGGAGAAGCTCTCATCTGAAAATGACATATCCGTTGCGTCCATCTGAATGAACTTCATGTCCGGCCGTGTTTTCGCGTTCAGTTCTATCATTTTTTTTACAGCAACAGGAGAGATGTCAATGTTCGTTATATCCCGAAATCCCGTGTCGTACATGTCCATGCTGAGTTTTGAGTTGCCGCAACCAAGCATCAGAATTTTGTCGGCGGGCTTTATATACTTGTGTATCTGATCGCATAGTTCCAAATACTCGCCATACCTGAAATACTTAATAATTGCAATTAAAATATTTATCACCAAGCCTCTTCCTCCTCATGTGCTAAACACGCAATGACCGGCATACGGTGCATGATGGGTTCAGTACATGCGTGCAATTACCATTCAAACGCCTTTTCACCTCGTTTTTTGAAAAACTCATTCCAGTAGTCCGTTTGGGCAAACTCCTCTCGCGTTCTTGGCAACAAATTCATTGTTTGTTCTTAGCAAATAAATTGTAGTCAACAACGAGCACGTTTGTTGTTTACCGCGCAATTGGTGCTACTTCAATGTTATTAAAAAATGTACTAAATTTTGCCACATAATTGTGACGTCACGTAGCAGAGAGTAAAGTTTATTTGAGTAATTGGTTTGTTTATATCGCCAGGTAAATTACTATGAAATAATTTGAACTAGACTTAAATTTTCTATCGGAAAAAATTGCTTCTTGTGTAAATAAAATAAGTAACAAATAAAGCTTCACGATCTTACAACGCGAATATCGATAACATTTCGAGTTGAATATCGTAATTCTATAGTAGACTGGAGCGAAAAAACTCATATACCTACAATCATAATGAATATAAGCCGAAAGTTTCTATGCGATGCCTTAAAGTGCGTTTAAGTAAGAATATTGTTGCCCTGTCACAACTAATCCAAGCCAGTTAATAGAAGTAAATCAACAATAAAAATGAAAGTAGGCAGTACCGCTAATTGTGGTATTTAATGTCAACAGAAGGAGGAGTTTTCTGTAAATGTAAGCAGCTTTAGCCATTCGCATGCATATGCAATTTTTGATTTTGCCATTCACTGCGAATAGCACACAGCTGAAAACTGATTTTTTGCTTGTTAAAGTTAACTTGCGTTTTGTTTCTGTTGGATTCGTGGGCATTGACATAATTGATTTACCCCTTTTTGTGCAATCTCATGCTGCTACGTACACGTACAGAACCGAGTGAATGTTGAGGATTGTCGTAAGCATTACAGGGGCAGAGTAAAAGTAACAGCATCATAAAAGGGGGAGGCGATCCGATGTTATCGCTTACTACGAAGTTTTTCACATCTAAATACGACACAATGGAAATCAATTGAGGCACGTCAATGTCAACGTCAGTTGCACACAATAAAAGCAGCAACACCTATCGGCTTGTACGAAGTGTTAGTGGAAATGTGAAGAGCAATTGCAAGTCGTAGACCCTAGAACTGGAACAGGTGGAACAGTAAGAGTTGCAAATGCGTGCCGCAGTTGGACTTGTGCAGTCCCATGCTAGCGTGGAGCCAGTTATGTCACGTCTTGATTACGAGCAGAATGCTCTCCACCATAGCTGCTTGCTGGTGCTGCTGCGCGGTGTGGGGCCTTCACGCGCCCGCATTTTGCAGCGGGCCTTTGAGAAGGTGCGACGTGTCAATAATATCAAAGTAACGGGTAACTCTACTGAAACTATATATATATAAATAGAAGTGAGACATTTGATAATGTTTTAAATTCTCGTCTAGATTCTAGCGGCACTGTGCGTACCATTTATTTTCGCTTCATACATGATCATCCCGTGGAGCACAACGATTGGGGCGACTTTCAAACGCATCGTCGCCTGCTCGGCCTCATAACAATTGGAAAGTTTGACAACCAAACGGAGCTTAACGAGCTGTGCCGACACCACGAATCCCTTAAAGTGCGCTATGGCAGCACGCTATACGAGTCACGTGCCATATTCTTTGGACCCGACGCAGACACAAAGCACACTTCAAGCACGACAACTGTGGTCAATGGTCAGCCTGTGCTACAAACAATTGGTGAACACACCGCAAACGCAGATGTAGTAATTAAGGAAGAGCAGCCCCAGCTTCCTGGCCGCCTTCAGGATGAGTACACCACGCCGTCCAATTTTAAGTCGCAGGCATTTTTTTATCGGGAGCAGGATGCCGGTATGGATCTGGAAGCACGTATCGGTGATTTTTTGAGCGCTCTCTTTTGGGTGCTGGAGTCGCGACGCCTTGAACGTTCGCGTGAGAAAGCCGACAAGGTCAGTCTGTTGCTGGCGCCCTTTGAGAAACGCGACTTTGTGGGCTTGGACATGGATTCGCGCAACAATCGCAAGCGCTGTGTGGGCCGTGTGATGAAGAACTTGGCGGATCTGTCCTTGCAGGCTGGTCTCTTGGACGATGCACTAAGCTTGTATCACAATGCCAACGAGACACTGCGCTCAGTTGGCGATTCCCTGTGGGTGGGCGCGAGCGAAGAAGGATTATGCGCGGCCTCGGCTGTTTTTCTGTATCCACAAATGAGGGAGATCGAAACGCTGCACAGGAACGCATCTCTGCAGGAAACAGGCATGCTTATTTTGGACTTGATTTACTTTTTTATTATGTTGTATGCTAATATCTCAACAAATTTTAGGTACTTCACCACTACGGAACACACCGGAGAAGTGGCGTGCCAGCGATGCGACTAAGAAAATAAATACGGCCGCCGTGATGACAGGAACCACGACCGCGGCTTCAGCAAACTGCGCAGAGGCTCTTACCTCACACTCTTCTTCCTGCTCATCGGTGTCATCTCTTTTGACCAACAATTCCTCAGCATCGGGCACGCCCACAACCTCAACATCCTCTTCCTCGACATCGACAATATCGGTAGCACCGCATGGTCAGCGTAATGGCGAGCTGCCCGGGAATATACTCAAGCCCGAGGAAATAACCAACTATTATCGGAAGGCGATAATTAACTATAGCAAGTACCGCCATGCTGCAACCATTGAGACAGAGGCTGCTCTGAAGGCTACGCGCATTTGTATTGAGCAGAATCGGCCGCTGGATGTGGCCATGTTTCTTCAAAACATTCTTTACATAAACCTCAGTATGAGCGAGTCGGAGCGCGTCAAGCGATTCGAAGTGATCACGGAGCTGTATCAGCAGATCGGATACCAGCGTAAGGCTGCCTTTTTTCAGCGCCTGGCTGCGCTAAAGCATGTTCAACAGGGTACTCAAACACCAGACTGGACTCAGAGCTATCGTCTAATGCTGGGCAGTTTTACTGGCTATCTGCTATCGCTGGATCCTCTGGAAGTGCTGGAGAATGCAGCTGGTTGGCCGGCACTGCAAATAGATCTTGTACAGAGTCTTATATCTGCAGCGAGACGTCTGGGACACTCTGCTTTGGCTACTCGCCACATGACGTATCTGCTTCAAACACAATGGGACAATATGTCTGCTACGGAGCAAAGTGAAATGGCTGTACAGTTGCAGGTGTGGATTTTGAGATGCATTTTGTTAAAGTTCGATTTTATGATGTTGCTATGATAATTTTAATTAATTTTGAGCAACATAACTAAAACGAAACTAATTTGTTTGTCCTCTAATAAATATCTTTTACATTTTCTCTTTGATGTAGAATCTGAGTGCGCAATGTGAAGGCTCGCCTGTGCCGCTTGTGCTAGAAAATGGGACTGTGATACCGCCCGCCAATCTCACGGATCTACCATACTGCACGCAGGTGGTAGCAAGAGATTTACCTGCCCACTTGCGCCCGCTGCGAATCAAGATCGCCAAAGCCGACAATGGCCCATTTCTGTTCACACCTATACACTTTAATTCTGTTGATCGCCGGGATAAGAAAAAGGACAAAAACAAAATAGGCATGCGTAATAATGGTACCTTAATCCAAATAGACTTATTTATAGTTTGCTTCTTTTACAGACTTTTTATGGGTGCAAAACGATCTTTGTGAGGTATGCGTTACCCTTCGCAATCCATTGCCCTTTGAGCTGGCCGTCACCGACATGCGTCTGCTTACAAATGGAGTAGTCTTTGAATCGTTGCCGCAGACAATTGTTTTGCAGCCGCATGTGCCCACGAATGTCTCTCTACACGGAACACCTATTGAAACTGGCCAGTTGGATCTGCAGGGATATAGTACTCATACGTTGGGTGTTAAGTCTAACTGCCGGCTGAAGCATATGCGGGGACGCAACTTTCCGCCTAACTATCTGTTGGATGTGATACCAGCTTTGCCGAGTATCACTATCAAAACATCGCTTCCACAGTCGGCCACATTTAGCAACATGAACAGTGCGGACCTTGTGGTTACATCTGCAAGTCTGACCTTATACAATGGAGAATCCTCAAGTTGCATCATAACCATCCGGAACGAGAGCAACACTTTGCCGCTGGAACACCTCGAAGTAAGCATTAATTCAAATGTGGAGCAAGATATGCATAAGAAAATGTTTCGAATTGATGAAGCGGCTCTGCAGGTAAACTTATACAACACGTGTAAAATGGTCTGTGATAACAGCACTTACGTTCCAGGCTCAGCTGCCCGTGCCTCCGCTAAGCACTATTGAATTTATACTACACATTTATGCGGATGCTGATTTTGTTTGTCCCCTGCCAGCCGACTCAATACAATCTTGCGCAGCCGGTGCCTCTTCTGAATATGGGGCTTCTTCGCTATCGCAGTACTCTAACATGTCCGGCCAGTCTGCAAGCCTGCCCTTGCGTGTCAGCTCGCCACAGAATCGTCGCCAAGATCCGCAGAATATAAGTATTCGTTCAACCTTTTCCGGCGCTCAGCATTCGCTGGCTACTTTGAGTCTGCAGCCAGGCGGAGCGGGCTCGAACTTGCGCGCCGCACAAAACAGCCAACATGTAGAGGCGCAACTTCGTCTCAAGTACTCGGGCGGAGAGGCCTTGGTTGCCGGATACTGTCGTCAATGTGCCGTGTCTTTTAACTTAGAGCTGCTTCCTAGTGCCCAGATAACTAGCTGGGATGTGCTACCCGCTGAGATGTACATAAGTAAACGGATCTTCCCGTAACGTATGTTGTATTAATTTTGAAACTCATTGCAGACCTTCACAGTTCTACTTAGTCTTGGACATATCTAACCTAACCGCTCAAGAAATGTCGCTCAATTACACTGACAACAAGAATATACTCATCGAGGCCAAAGAAAGTTGTCGCGTACCTATTCCAGTGGACCGATGCTCATTGGAGCAAATTTGTGTAGCACGTGCAGCGGAAGTTGCTGAGAATCTGGAACGCGGTACTATATTCATGTCTTTCCCATTGTATCTGTCTTTAAATAACTCTTTCTTTCAAACGCAGAGCTGTGCTTTCGCACGCAGATACTGTCCTTCAGCGAGGCACTCAGCAAGCTTTGCTCAACTCACATAGCTGAGCGCGTAAAAATTAATTGGCTGCTAACGGGCACTGATATTAAAGGCACTGCTTCGCTACGTGGAATTGTTCTCTCCCATAGTATGGTGGACTTGACCACAATCTCGCCTCTTCAGTGGGGTAAGTAATTACCGCCTTGCTATCAACGTTTTATTTAATGTTTGGTTTCTTTTTAAAGCTATAAGCTTCCAGGATACGCCAGTGCAGCCACACAGCGAAATAATATGCACCGTTGGGCAGCGAGCACTACTTAGCATCAATCTCACGAATCAATCTTTACAGCCACTCAAGAATTTGGTATTAACTATCAAATTCTATCAAGACTACTTAAATGGCATAGAAAACTACAATCTAGAGACACGGGTGGCAATTTCTGGACCTAACCGGTATGGGCAACATATTCTCTCGCTACAATATTTAAAAAATAATATTTGTATACTGCAGAATAACAATCCCTGTTTTGGATAAGTACGAGCAATCGCAGCATAATTGCTCTGTGATATTTTTTACGCCTGGTCGTTTCAAGACCAGCATTGAGTGCGCCACCAAACCACAGCAGAGTAGCAGTATTTTGAGCCGTTCCTGTCCAGAAGCTACCAACTTAAGTCAATTAGAAACATTGTCATCTCCAGCAGCCAATTTAAATACTCTGTCGGCTTCTAGCCTTGACGAGCAACAGGCGCATATATGGAAATTTATACCACCTATTGAGGTGACTGTTGTAGAGCCGTGATTGAGTAAATTGTTAATGATTTCTAGTTTAATTTTGTTGTATCTGTACTTGTATTTGTTTCTGTATTACGTATACCTAGTACTGTATATGTGCTGCCTCCTGTAGTTCTATGCGATATATGATAGATAGCGCTGTTAATCTGTGTAAACACAAATATCTTACCGTTGTTGTAAAATGAAAAGCAATTGTTTTCAAATTAATAAGCATTATATGTATATATAAAGAAAAATATATATATATATATTTAAGCTCAAACTACGCACTATGCTTCACAGCTGAAAATGCCATAATATATGTAAATAGTATGATCTATATATCTATATGTATACAGCTTCAAACCTGAAAGTGAAATATTGATAGGTAGATGTTTCGCTTATTAAATCCTCAAGTTGAGCGCGTCAACCACAACAAATTTGATAACATGTATGTATTTACAATATTTTTATACAATAAATAAATGCGCAGTTTTGACGGCAACTTTTTAAAAATAGTTAATAAGTACATTTGCAGAGTTTCCGGAGCCACCTTTAACCCAATCGACGTATATCATCCATCGTGTAACCATTGCGATGCATTAAAATACACAAAAGAATGTAAAGATAGTACCCGCCGGGAATAATCGTCAACGCGCCAATTATTGTAACGGCCCAGATGCGATCTGATCGGTCCTGACCTACGTCCGCAATCCAATCTAATGCCGCACAACAAATGCATATCTAAATACAGATCGAAAAGACGGATCATCCCAATTTGTACTGACACTCGGCATACATATGTGTACATACAGTTCCCCCGATAAACAATGTGAGTATGATGGCGATTGTCTTCCACGGTGTCGATTCATCCACATTCGGTGGTAGCCATTGCTCGTTTACAAAGCCATCCGTCTCGGAGGCACCTTCAGCGGCCTTGCTGCTGGCACCAGTCGACGCCCCAGTGGCATTCAGGCGCCGTCGTGAGTCCGATTTGGTAGGCAACATATTTGGAAACTTGCTCCGATTCATTGGATCAATCGTACAATCGTTGTGGGTAACGCGGCGCTCGATTTGTAACAGTTGCTAGAAGTGCTTGTCACCATTTCATCTGTGAATTCTGATCAAAGTTAATGTTGAAAACAGCTGTGCAAGAGTTGCACTTGAACAGCTGACAGCCATATGATATTTGTTTTTTTTATTAATGGTCCATGTGCTGAGTTTACCGAAATTCTGACTTCTATTTAATGTGAAAACTTTTCTACTTTTAGGCACGCGTTAGTTTTTTTGTATTTTTGTTAATTTGTCAGAGCTTGAAAACTACATATAAGCCGACACGGACAATTTAAAAAAAAGCCTGGAATTTCTATTAACTGTAACACTTTCATTGGGTTTTGGTTGATAATATACGCATGTAAAAATGAGGCGCCTTTTTACAATTAGTATCGATAGTTCGAGATAGGGGTGGGGTAAGTTGCGATATTCGAATATAAGCCGATATTTGACATATGTAAATATTTATCAATATATTTTCGGGATTTTTCGTTTTTGCTGCCTCTGGTCACACATCTGAATGAATTGCGAGTAATCAGGACCACCAAAAAGCATGGTTTCATCCCAACTCAAATATAGAAATAAAACTTTATATTTTCATAATTTGACTCAAAGAAAACAAATGCATCTAGTAACATATATACTCTTAATATAGTGCACATCTAAATAATCAAACAATACAAATAGAGAGAGGTCAATTGGACGACGACTTTGAGGTGCTCCGCTGGACGTGCGTTCCTAAAAAATAAAGAAATAAAGTATTAGGCATTGCAAAGACTTGGTCAATATAAATGTTTGCTTATTGCTGGATCAGTTATACAAATGAAAAGTGATAAATCAATCATAGACATCAGATGTCCCTATCAAAAGTATCATCATTATAATTGGATATGAATTATGTGTCGGAATAGTAGCATATTCTTACAAAAAGTTCAGATCCATTCAGCATCTGGGAGTTGCCTCACTTTATTAGGAACTACATATAGTCCAGGCATAAGACGGCATTGGTAGAACGACAAATAGGTGACGTACTCCTAAAAGAAAGAAAATAATCTGTTTAGCTTTGCACAAACGAAGTAAATCATAATCATGCTTTATTTTGTGTCAGTTTTATAAAAAGTGATAAATCAATCATAGACATCAGATGTCCCTATCAAAGTTATCATCATTCTAATCGGGTTAAGGCGTGTGTCGGAGTTTTATGAATTTGCTTACTTGTGTTTCTTTTTATTCGAGTGCAGCATCCTTCCTACTTGACCAACAGATCGGTACTCCCTTTGGACGAGATCTCCTAAAGAAAAACACAGAAAGTATTAGGAAAGGCAACAACTAAGTTAACTATAATAAAAGCAATGTGCTGAATCAGTTTTGTTAAAAAGTGATAAATCAATCATAGACATCAGATGTCCCTATCAAAGTTATCATCATACTAATTGTTTATTAAATATGTGTGGGACTCAGCGTATTCTTACATTGATTTCCGATTCATTTGGCATCTGGAAGTTGCCTGACTTTATTAGGAGCAACACATATTCCAGGCACAGCCGCCGTATAAGTATAAACCGCCAAGTAGCTGACGTCTTCCTAAAATAAAATAATTTTTTTAGCATTGCAAAAACTAAATAAATCATGACATCTGCTGATAAGTTCAGTTCTATATAAAAAGTGATAAATCAATCATAGACATCAGATGTCCCTATCAAAGCTTTCATCATTAAAGTGGAGAATATTTCAAATGTGCACAAATGAGCGGAACTTACAAACTTGTCAGACACGCAAGGTCTTCGCTTCTTGTTTTATTGAAATGGAAGACATCATCTGAAAAAACGTAACAAAATGATGAGTAATATATATAAGGTATGTACATTTGTATTTATGAATGCCTATTCTTTTTTACATATGCATATAAAACATGTTTCATGTTAGTTCTAATATATTTATACTTACAATTCCCACGTGTTTTGTTGCCTTGTAATTGCTATAGTCAATTATTGAAGGTTAAAAACACTATAGCCTTTTTACCCATTTTCAATTGATTCAAATTCAATTGTAAAAACAGCTAGTTTAATGAACATTTCTTTGCTGTTTCCAACCTCGCTATGAGCCTCATCCACGTGGTGTGTCGTTTTCACTTCTAAAATTGGTAAATTTTAGTACGTTTTAAAATACTTATATGTGGGGCGGGTTTCAGTATTATTTCGGTCATTTTTAGTTTTTCCAATTGGCATTAAATAAACAGCACTTTTGTTTTGTTGCTATTGACTAACATTTTATGTTTTATTATATAAATAGAAATTGCTAATTGGACACTGCAGTTGATATAACTTCTTTTTTAAAAAATCCGCAGCTAATGTTCTTAACTGGCTAACAATTTAAATTGCTTTCAGATACATATTTGTGAACATATTCGTGTATGCCCAACATTTAAACTGACTTCTCATCAGATTAACTGTGAATAACTAACAAAACATACATACATTATCTTAATTCTATTTTCCGCACAAACTTATTTTTATCGCTGTTCTGCGTCGTGATTCTCAGCCTGTGACGCTGTCAGTTCGTGTTCCTGCTCCTGTTCCTGCTCCTGCTGCTGCTGTTGCAATTTCAAACGCTTCTTGGCCTGTATGTCGGCCAGCGTCTGCTCAATGGAGCGCATGTCCTTTTTGTTCTTGCTGGGCACAAAGCCGTAGCTCTGATTTGTTTCTGTTTTGCGGGCTGCTTGCAGAGCCGCCGATTCGCCGATAAGGTGGGCATATTTTGTTTTATAATTGGAGGTTGGTTTCACTTCAGCGCTTGTGTCCGCGCTGCTGCTGTGGGCTGCGCTGGAGCCCGCTTCAGACGTGGATTGCTTGTCGATCAGACTTTGCTCCTGGGCCAGGCGCTCTTTCCGCCGCTCAGAGTATTCTTTGGCTATGTCCTTGCTCCAGCCTTCGCCGTTACGACGGGCTGTTACCTCGTCCTCGCTGGGTGGGTGTTCCTTCTTGTAGACTACCGAGTGCCGGTCCTCGTCCTCGCGACCAAAGCTCATTGCTATGAAACCACCATTCTCCGCTATTTCGTGTATAACTGAGCGATGCACCTTGTCCAACGGCTGGAACTCAATGTATGTGCGATCATCCTTAGCAAATCGTCCCATCCTTTCCTCGACGTACTTTCGAAATCGCAACAGCTCTTCCTTTTGCTTGTTTTGCATCCGCTCCACCATTTCCCGCTGTTTTTTGATCAGCGTCTTTTGCTGTTCATTTGTGGTTGGCGGAGCATCCATTGAGTTAAGTATTGAGTCAAGCAGATCCATTTTGACGTTGCCGATGCTCGTTGATTGCGCATTAACGCATAGGCCAATTATTGCTTATTGTACTTAACACACAAGGCTTTCTATTATTGGTTGCTAATTTATTAAACTAATGACAACATTTGGATTATTTATATATTTCTTTTATGTATTGTATAAAATAAGATTACCGGTGCTTCTGCACCAGAATACTAGAATACTCAATTCTGAATACTGAATACCATTAGGTATTTTTGCCGGCCTGCAATCTCTAGAATACTGAATACCATTTAGTATTATTTGGAACCTGCAAGCAGATTGGCAGCCCATAAAAACAGGCGGGTGGCGTTTCCTTTCTGTTTTCAAAAATAAAGCTTAAAACACATAAAAATAGCTATTGAAGGGATTCAGATGTCTGCAAAACGTCGTACACTTGTCCACTGGTTCCGCAAGGGACTTCGTGTTCACGACAACCCCGCGCTGTCACAAATATTTAATGATGCTCGCGCGTCGCCGGAAAAGTTCTATGTTCGACCTATATTTATATTAGATCCTGGTATCTTGGATTGGATGCAAGTGGGCGCCAATCGTTGGCGTTTTCTTCAACAATCTCTCGTCGACTTGGACAAAAAGCTCAAGGAACTTAATTCGCGCCTGTATATTGTTCGCGGCAAGCCCGTTGATGTTTTTCCTGAGCTGTTCGAGCGTTGGAACGTTCAGCTATTGACATTTGAATCGGATATTGAACCGTACGCCCTGCAGCGTGATACGACGGTACAAAAGATAGCATCGGAACATGGAGTCAAAGTGGATACCCACTGCTCGCACACGATTTATAATCCAGAGCTGGTTATAGCCAAAAATCTTGGTAAAGCGCCTGTTACCTACCAGAAGTTCTTGGGTATTGTCGATAAGCTGAAGTTGCCCAAAGTGCTGGCTGTTCCAGAGGGCCTTCCGGATGGAATTAAGCCAATAGCAGATGAATTCGAAGCGGTCGATTCATGCGTCTATGACTGTCCAACGTTAGATCAGTTAGTCAAGCGGCCCCAGGAGCTCGGCGTGAACAAATTTCCAGGCGGTAAGGCAAAAATAACATAACTTAGCGTAGCAATGTTTAAAAAGTCTGAACTGATAGGTGAAACAGAGGCACTGCGTCGCATGGAAGCATCACTTATCGACGAGAATTGGGTGGCAGCTTTTGAGAAGCCGAACACGGCACCAAACTCGCTTGAACCAAGCACTACGGTGCTCAGTCCATATTTAAAATTCGGCTGCCTTAGCGCGCGGCTGCTGCATGAACGGCTTAAAGAGATTCTGGTGCGGAAGCCAAAGCATTCCAAACCGCCCGTTTCACTAGTCGGTCAGCTGCTGTGGCGCGAATTTTACTATACGGTAGCCGCAGCTGATCCCAATTTCGACCGTATGCTGGGCAATGCTTACTGCCTGCAAATACCCTGGCAAAAGCAACCTGATCATCTGGAGGCCTGGACGCACGGACGAACTGGGTATCCCTTTATCGATGCCATAATGCGCCAGCTCCGGCAAGAGGGCTGGATACATCACTTGGCGCGTCATGCGGTTGCTTGTTTTTTGACGCGCGGCGATTTGTGGATCAGCTGGGAGGATGGACAGCGGGTCTTTGAGCAGCTGCTTCTTGACCAGGACTGGGCATTAAATGCAGGAAACTGGATGTGGCTCTCAGCTTCCGCGTTCTTTCATCAATATTTTCGTGTTTACAGTCCAGTAGCATTTGGAAAGAAAACTGATCCCACTGGCGCCTACATAAGGAAATACGTCCCGGAACTGGCTAAATATCCAGCGGGATGTATCTATGAGCCATGGAAAGCAACACTTAGCGCTCAGCGTGAGTACGGATGTGTGCTTGGCGTTGATTATCCACATCGAATTGTCAATCACGATATTGTCCACAAGGAAAACATAAAACGCATGAGCGCCGCCTACAAGGTGAATCGTGAAGTGCGCACCGGCAAACAGGAGGATCAAAATGATTACGAGCCATCACCGTCGCAATCCACTGGAAAGCGCAAAGCAAGTTCGGAAGCAAAAAAAACGGTTGCTAAGCGCAGACGTTGACTATCCACAATATGATAACGATCTCCAGTTAGCAAATTCTACATATCCTTGATCCTTGTTATAAAGCAGATTTTAGGTGCATTTCGAATACGTGTACTCTTAGGTCAGATATGCGATCTATGCTTAATGGTATTCCAATTTTGAAAAAGCTTTGTAGAGACACAAGGTTTAACAATGGTTAGCTATATGATATATTGGGTCGATCCGATAAACATACTGACAGACTAGTTTGAAAAGAAATAGTTGATTCCTCAGGTGAATCTGATCAAAAATGTGTCTTGATTATGGGTCGAAACAGAGAATACCCTCTTTAAGTGGATAACCGCGGCAAATATACTCCAGATCGCAATAGTTGAACAATCCATAGTATCAAGTTATCTATATTGTAATCTTTTCGTTTTTTTTTTTAAAACCTTTCACAAGTTTCTATTTACCACAGCAATTCTTTAGTCGAACGGAGTGTACCATATTATTTAGTTCTAGGAAACGAAAGCATCTTTTAAGATAAAATTATAAATACCAAATTTATATTTCTTTTTCCAGCTATATTCTTGAAAGAATATTTAGTCCATGGCACTGTTATATATATTTTTTCATTAAATGTAACCTTTACATTTTTCATTGATATACATTTTAAATTGTTGTGGTTTTTCCATAACTGTCTCATGTTTTTAGGCTCAAAGTAGCCGATGAAATTTACAGCACTTTCTCTTGTTGGATACTTGTTCTAAAGCACATTCTCACATCAGTCATTACTTTCGGCATAACATGAGCTCGGGCTCCTATTTCGAAGTAAAATTGTAATCTTATAATTTCTCGTTATTCAGTGGAAGAGACGTGGTAAAAGAATATATTCAAAATGTTTCGGAATCTTTGCATGTTGCGCAAAAATATCCTCCTGTCCAGGATTATTTATTCAAGTTACACATTAAGGGCCAATGTCATCAGCTCGAAGCTTCAATCTAAGACAATGACAACCGAGTCCCGGGGTAATGGCATTTCGGTTACCGACATTGATGTATGCGATCTGGCCAAAGGTGATGTGGAGTTTACTCGCAATTTTCTTACCACCTTTTCGACCATATCGCCTGTGAACATTGCGTTCAACCCGGAACCGGCGGTTGAGTCAGATGCCATCGCCGAACCACTAAGTTCTGATTCCGGTGGCTGTGGCATTGGGGGTTCTAGCACTAGCATCCTAGATAAGGATGGGATGCCGATTGTGCCCATCGAGATCGATGGTTGGAATCATCCCGACGATGAGGACGAAGAGGGTCCAACCGTGCAGAATAATTCACAGCATATTGAAATTGGAAATGACAATGAATACAAAGCGGAGAACTTGCTTGTGGTGCCCGAGAAGCGAGAGGGGCACTTCGAGTACAAGGGCATTAAAGTAAAGCTACCGGAGTCGGCTCACAAGGATATTGGCACCTATCGTTTCCGTCGGGACCAGGAGGACTTGGAAACGGTGGCTGACGATATGCGTGTGGTCAAATTTGACAAGAAATAATACTGTCTACGCTTTTTCCATACGGTCTGTGTAATTTGCGAGTTTCATTATAGTTGATCGTGTTCTAGCATAATAAAAAATTTACTTTGGGATATTAAATCCGCACTGAGTGCAGGATAATTCCTTGTCAGGCATTCTCGACTAGATACCTGTTGCTCAATTTAAATTCCATCTTTTTTTTATCTATTTAAACCTGCTAATTTTTAATTTGTTTGTAATGTTTACGCTACCTCCGTCTACAAAATCGGTTTGCAATAGTTCCAAGGGGTTTGGGCTAGGTATTTCTATTTTATTGAGTACGTTTCCGGATCGGAGATGCTTCCTGCTGCTTGTTACATACATTGATAGAAACTTTATAAAGGCAACGCAGCCTGTTAAGGAATTAGCCCCATTAAACATGATTGATAATTTAAGCACAGATAGGCTTCAGATGTTCTCTCTTCTCGATTTCAATCAACAAGCCAAAAAACATGCTGCCCCCCAACATTGTCGCAGGAATAAGCATCCTTTCGACTATCTCAAGACTACTTAGCTGAATTGATGACAACGCATTAGGCCAGCCGGCAAATTAAGCTGTTCTAATGCGTATGAAATGGCATTCGAATCAACAAAAAGAATATGATTCCCTATTAAGCCCAGCATCGAGCTGGGGGATCAGGAGCCGTGTTTCAATCGGCCGTAAAAATTATGCATGTGGGAAAAGCATAAATTGTTGTAAGGCGAGGGATGGCAATTCGGCAATTTTATAGCTAAATTTGGCCATGAAAACATTTAAAATCGGCAGTTGCCAAGCTGATTTAAAAAAGCAGGACTAGTTGAATGTGTTCAGTTGATTGAATCTGTGAAGTTATTATTATTGTTATAATTGAGCCCACAAAAGCACTCCACAAGGAAAATGTTTTATGCATTTTCGAAGCCAACAACTTGGCCTTGAAACTAAGATGCCTCCGTTTGCCTTTTGTGTTCCAATTTGTGCTCAGTAAGCTAATTTAGCTATTTTCAGCTATATTTGACATTAGATTTAGCTACCTTTTATTAAGGCCAAAGTCAAAAACACGGCACACTTAGGAAACGACACGTACAACTCGCATCCTTCAGCTATTTTGGCCTTCACTGCAGGGGAAGAGAGATGGAGAGACGTAGAAATTATGTTGCAAATAAATACATGTATTAAATATTCGTTCGTGCCAAAAATAAGTAACTGCATGCAGTTTTCTGCCATAATTGGCAATTTGCGTTCGTTTCCGACTAGTATCTGTTGCTTACCTCTAATAAGACTCGTTTGTGACATCTGAAATTCATGGCTTGGTATGGTACGACGACTGGCTTATTGGCAGACGCAAGTGTCATACATAAGTATATTCGAGAGCAGCCGCTATGGAAGTACATATATAATAGCCAAAGTTGATAGAGGACTTGACTGGGAGACTACCTGAACCCAGCGGCAAGGTGTTGTTATTCTACCTTACTTTAGTACACAAAGTCTTACACATCGTTGCGGCCATGCCTCCTGTTTCCTCTAGAGAACGTTTTATCGAGATGTGCAGAAGTGTCTTTATCAGGTGTTCATCTAATAAATAAATGACCTTTGACCTCATTGAAAATGGCTGAGAACCAAAGAAAGGTCTAGCACGATTGTGGGACATCTGCATACATCTTATAAAATGAACACTTGAAACTCTTTGGAAAAGAGGCGTTTGCCATTTAGCTCATTAGTTAACTAAGCTCATAACGGATATAAGGTGCTCAAGATTTCCGCTAACAAATATTTTGTTTTGTCTGCTCGCCCGGAAACAGCATTCGACGCCGAGTCGTCGCCGTTTCCGTTTCCGGCAGGTGCACGGAGACAATTGGAAAACTGAGCAGATGGTGCAGCATTTATTCTTTAAAACAGTTTACCTGGCTACCTTGCAACACATTCATAAATTCACACCCCTTCACCTAACCAGCTCGCCTTCCCTTCCTGCTTCGAAACAGGTGGTGTGCGCGCGAGGACAGGTAAATTTGCATGCAGGGCTTTTGTTTTTGGCGACTGGAAACCAGCTCAGTGGGTAAATGGGAACAACATTCGCCGTTTTATAAGTGCAAATGCAAATTGTTAGGCGCGTTGGCGACCACAACAAATGTGGCCGCAAAGTAATCAGAAAAAAAAAAACAAGAGCGCTTGAGTCGGGCGTGCCCGACTAGGATATACCCTGAATACGGGGTACAAGCATTCACTCACACAACCTACACAATAAAATTGGTTAAAATACGTCTCAAAATTAATATTAGACCATATAATTAAATTGGGACGATTTACCACAAATAGAATTTGTATATCAAATTTAAAGTCTCAAGGTTTTCCCAGCTTAATTTTCCCATTTTCATTTAGATGATAAAGTTGTTAGTCTCAAATGAAATCACTTAAAGAAATATAATTCTGTACATTTTGGAGGTTGGAAGAGGTCATCGATAGTCAGACTGCCAAATTTGCCGAACTTCGCTCTACATTGTTGGAAAATATGAATTTTATGAGCGAGCTCAAGGACTCAAGACGCATATTGGACAAGACCCAATATACTATTTATTACTTTTAAAACAGAGTATGCAAAATTATCTAGCTCCACCTACAAAAACAAAAATACGAACTATATTTGGCACACCGAAGCTATAATGCCCTTATGGCCTGATGGACTTGCAGATATCTGAGGAGAACTGAGAGGAGCTGAGTTTAGTAAAGATATATTGAATCCCAATTTTCAATCGATTATATATAAAGAGCTGCTGTTGATGTGGTAGACGACACTGGGTAGACTCTAACTAGATTTGCTTTTTTTTTTTTAACATCCTATTGAGAGTTTTCTAGCATCGAAATGGGGCACAGTTTTATGACTGGCCAAATTTAGCTTAAATTGTTAGTGCAAGAGCTTCCAAAAAATATGTATATTCTCTCTTCTCTTCCTCTTCTATCTCCTATCTTATCGATCCTCCTTAAAATTTAGATGGCTTTCGAATATAATTTCAGTGTTGTACACTGGTTAGTATAATAAAAGCAGCGTAACACAACACTGCTTGTCAAAGCTATGTATTTGAATCTCTATGACTTGCGCATGTTTTAGTCTCAATATGGCTGCGCTGGAATTGGGTAACAAATCAAAGAAAAAGGATGACAAACTGTGAGTAAAGCTGCTCAAATTAATTATTTTATTCTTTGGCCATACTGAATGCCCTTTAAAGCAACAAGTTTATCTGCCCCATCACGTACACGAGCCAGCTGCCCGACCCGACTGTGGGCTGCAAATTTCTGCCGTGTGGCAAAACTTTGCTAGACTTTACCACAGAGCCAGTATCCTTTCCGCAGCTGGAAACCCAGTTTAGCTATCAGTTTAAGGGGCTGCAGCTGCTGTTCGATATCGATCTGGTTAACCCAAGTGTTTACGCGCACAGCAGCGCGGAGCCAATGGAAATGGACCCCAAGGATGCCGCCTTACTCGCGGATATCGAGGCGCTGCACATTAACAATCAAAAGCCAAAGGCGCTGCATAGTTTTCCGACCCGCGCCCAGGAGTGCCGTGAGCTATTTGCCAAGGAGCGAACCGCTGTGCCTCGGCCACGGGCGGGACTTCAACGGCTGCAGCCGGAGCCCGAGCATCTGGAGCTCGAGTCCTTCAGTCTGGAGCAGCAGAAGCAGATCGTTCAACAAACATTTGTTGATATTGAGAAGCCTCTGGGCTGCCATCCCACAAAGTCGGCAAGTACCGCACGACCCGTCGCCCAGCTGCCCATTTTTCCTGAAGCCAACTACGCCCAATATGAGCACGAACTCGTCCAGGTCCAGTTTGGTATTCCGCCCAGCGGCAATAGCAACGGGCTGCTCAAGGACTGCGGCAACTATTTGATCAACTTTAAGGTAAAGCCCGAGCCGCTCTTCAAGCAGATTCAGCATACCTCTGGCCAGAGCCTGGTGACCTACCTCGCCGAGGAGCGCTACAAGGAGGAGCGCACGGCGGACAGCGCCGACCGCGGGGAACGCTTTATGCTGCGGGAGAAAGATGGCAGCATCTACTACCAAGCTGTCAGTAAGCACATCAAGTTGCGCAAGGAGCGACCAAGTCCACAGGCTACGGCCAACGTCTGTCTGCTGGTAATCCAAAGGAATGTTTATACCCAAATTCGTATAATTATGCCTATTTTCCAGCAGATCAAGCGCACCAAGGATACTCCTCAACAACCTAGCTCCGGAACCAAGAAGTAGTCTTTTTTTTAGCTTCACTCAGTGGAATCTTTATTGAGAGTTTGAATAAGTAATGAATATAACTGGCATTATAATTTTGGTATTATAATCTAGTTAGTGAGGTCCGATGTTG
Source organism: Drosophila virilis (assembly GCF_030788295.1). Classification (NCBI taxonomy): domain Eukaryota; kingdom Metazoa; phylum Arthropoda; class Insecta; order Diptera; family Drosophilidae; genus Drosophila; species Drosophila virilis. The sequence goes on along the minus strand of NC_091546.1, from coordinate 10,576,784 downwards.
TACAACTAATAAATAATGAAGATATCGATCCTATAGCAGCTATACGATTTGATGCTTCTATCCGCCCGGTTTTTACTGCCTTAAACAAAATACTGACCCATTCCAAGTTACTTGAATAAGAGTATATAGTATACTTTTTGGGGTCGGAGATGTTTTCAAGGCAAAATTAAAATGCCCATCACATTTAAATTTTCCGATATCCATTGTCCATTTTTGGGATTTTCAGACTGCTTTCCGCTAGTCTGCTTGGGTATAAAAAATAAAGAATAAAACTGCACAGTGAATTAAAAAATAGAAGGTCGAAAATTTCTACAAAACTCGATAACATTTAATTTAATAAACCCTTAAAATAATTTGACCTGCAGCAACATTTAGTACCAAGCTGTACCAAAGGCAATATAAATACTTTTTACATAAATTATTGTCCTTTTTTCCCCTTATCCGTCAAAATAAAGGGGCAAGTAATAGAGGAAATGCCAAATAACATTTTTAGTACAACCGATATTAACAGCCACGCACAGCAGCCAAGTTCTTTAGCAGCACTTGTAAGGTTGTAATCCTAGCTAAACCATAACGGTTATAACAGCTGCTATGAACAACATTAGCAACAACACTGGATTTACATAGCGTTGTTGCACTGATAGCAACCGAGATAACAGTTGAAGTAACATGGATAATAACATGGATAAATACCAAGAAGGACAAGAACAAACCTCACTAACAGTTTCTGCTAAATAACAGTCGCTGCCAAATATGTATGCAGCAAATGTACCAAAATATGGTACATATGTAACAATATTTTGTGTTTCGTACAATTTTCATTAACGGATCCTTTTGCTCATCTCACCTAATTTAAGCGGTCAAGCTTCATAGTTGTAAATTGTTTCCTACTGTTTTTCGATCTTCAAAAAACAACTTCCACAGACAATTAAAAAGTGCTTTAGTCATGACTGCGCGACCTGAAGATACTCTCGTCCTTATTGTTTATTATTATATATTTATTTATAATGAAATTCTCTTGAGTATATCTTGTTGTGCTATGGAATATTCGTATATTTGTAGCCTTACAAGCTAACAGCTTTAACATGGCTCAACTCTGTAAATAACTGTTAAGTAACATAGGGAGCAACTAACGGTCGTGCCAAAATTAACATAATTTCCCTAGCATGTACATTTTGTGCGTTCACAGTTTCAACCCCTGATGTGCATCCCCTGCACACAAAGAAAAACCATAAACCATTTGTCGGAGTTGCGGCGAATTGAGAACGTTCTGCAAAAGCTCCCTCTGCTTGTTGCCGGCATCGGCAGCCGCTTGGCATAGAAATGTCCAGTTGCCGTTTCAATTGGCGGTGGGTGCCCTCGCAGGCAAGTGTACACAAGTACTACATAGTACCCTAATGGAATGCCGGCGCTTCGGAAGTGCTTCACGTGTCCAACGGCTTATAGTGTGACAAGTCTGTGGCGTCGCGAGTGTCTGAAAACACAAGTATTTGTCGCTGGCTTTGAAAATAAAACAAAAGAAAGCAGAGCCACAAATTGCAATCCGAGCTGCAGCACGACAACGAGCAGCATTTAAGGACGTTACCGAACTCATACTTCAGGCACAATGCCAACACAAGGTACTTAAATCAAGGCTTCAAGCCGGGTTTGAACCGGCTCGCAAATTAAACCGAACCAGATCTATGAGAAACAGATCAACTTAAGTCCAGCTTAAGAGACCAGTACCAGTTTGTTTAAGCATTTGTTTGTGAATATAGAAAACTAGGAGCGGGAATCGAGCTAGGGGAAATGAGTTAATATGGACAGAAGGAGTTATATCCGAACCCACCAAATGTATATAATCAATCACAACAGCAACAACAACAATAAGTCTGGCGTCGATCACAGAGATCTTTATAGATCGATTCAGCTCGTCGTACTGATCAAGAATTGATCAATATTTATATATATATGAGGTCGGAGAAAGTTTCTTGTGGCTGTTGCCAATATCTAAATAGGTTTAAAATTGTATGCATGATATTTGATTCGGCTCTGTCGAAATTCGATAATAATACTTATATTTAGAATTTACACGCGCTGATGCTCACATAACACTTTCTGTTGGGGCTAGTTGAATTGTTAAGTATGTGGAACATGAATCGAATTGCATATTGCGTTAAAAAGAGCTGAGAATGGAATTCTCGATGCTGTATATGAAAGACGCTGCCAAGATGCGCATTCGACTGGTTTTTGTACTCGCGCACATTCAGTTCAATTTAATAGGCATATATGCCCATCCATTTAAATTGACCCTCTATAGGACCAAGACCCCCTCCTATGTGATGCGCGGATCAATGGACTCGCCAGTCAAGCCAGTGGACTATTGCCAAAAAGGACTCTGCCCGAAAGGAGTACGTCACATTTGCTGTAATAACGAGTTTGTAAGTTGTCCGCCGTCGAACCCGATCCGCATATTCAAATTGCGATTGTTTCATGCAAGTGGGGTGACAACTGTCCCAAGCCGCGCGAGGGCGTCAACATGGAAAGGTATCGGACTACCATACTGGACCATCATAATAATCTAAGGAATCGTATGCACATGAAAATGAATCATTTGCCATCAGCGGTAAAACTTCGCCACCTCCGTTGGGACGAAGAACTCTCCGTAGTGGCCATGCGGGTTACAAACTTTTGCAACAATATTACGGCCAGTAATTGTGTGAATATTCCACGTTTCTTGAACGTGGCTCAGAGCTCCGACACCAATCGGTACGTGAATAGAAACATACCAAATTTGCTATCTATGATATTAGTTAACTTTTGGTCAGATAGATATTATACATTTAACGCTTCTTATGTGCACTCATTCCCGGAAAATGCCTCGAAAGAAGATCAAATATTTGCCAATATGATAAATCAGAGGGTTGATAAATTGGGTTGCGGCATGTTACTTCATGCCGAAGTAGGCAATCACATATTTCATTTCACCTGTTTGTATAATGAAAAAATCAAGCCTGGACAACAATTGTACGAAATAAAGACATAAAAATCTGCCTTAAATCTATTTCAAAAGTATCTATTCAAATAATACTGAAATCCCAGTACATTCGGCTCAACATAAATCAAGAAAATCTAGAAAAGGGGCAAGGACGAGGTTTGTGTGAAAGATCCATTGGAAAATTTGACGGGCAACGCACATTTGGGAACTGACAAAAATTTATTTATTTAAGACCCAAGACATAAAAAAAAACAAAACTGAATATGTTAAGAAGCAGAAGGTACTGTTAGAGTACGGAAGCTGTTGAGAGAAGGATAACCTTAAGAGGAGGGTCTCCAAGTTGCCGATAGTTCCATTGAAAAAGATATCTTTTAGAGGAGAATCATTGGTGGATCAATAAAAGATGAACTCTGCGCGAAGGTTGTCGACCAGTCCTCCGATGAATATCTGCCAGGATAAAAGGATAAAGTGGCTCATTGGATACGCTAGGAATCCCAGAGTGGATTGTTGCGATTGGTGAGTCACGTATTTTTCTAATCAACTTATATAACAATATTTCTTACAGATTTGTTGCAGATGGGCAGATGCCAAATTAAAGCGAGGAAGGACAACCCCAAGTTTATAAGTGGGTTTTTGTTGCCGTGTTGATATCAAGGGATTCGGCTAAGATTTATCCATTTCGATGATTATATTCGCTGAAAACATTTCCAGTGAATATATTTTGGTTCGGCATCTCCGGTTCTCTTTATGAAGAAATAACAACTATATGAAAAATTACTTTTAAAGATGATGTTTTTTACATTATCAATTAAAGTTTTATACAGTTTACCTTTATGTCAAAATCGATAACAGAAATGGGGAAATTAAGGAATTGATCAAATTCTGTCCAATAACAGCAGCAACAGCAGTCGACGCCGACGTAGCTGTTATATGCAGCACAGGCAATGCGGTCGACGCTGGCAGCGCAGAATGCAGAGAAATAACAAAGGCAGCGTAAATGCGGCGCCGACGCGCCGTCAGCGTCGCCAGCAGCAATAATGACGCTGGTTTTTAGCATAAGGCAACAACAGCAAGCAGTGCACTGGCCACTTTATAGCGGTAAGTGCGACTTCTCTACCCCCCTCTCTCTATCTCGCACTCTAAAACTGTTTGGCTTTTAGTGCACGGCTAATTTGCTTCCTTTTTATTGGCGTACAAAAAATGTATTGCATACTTTTAGAAAAATTGTATTTGTGTTTACATGCGGAGAAGCAAACAGATATATATAAGTATAAGTATATATATTCCTAATAAGTTTGAACAGTTCGCAGCAATAAAACCCTCCGTTTCAAAGGTAAACTTTGTATAGGTCCGTATTATTATGTTCGACTCGGCCGAGTTGAAATTTTATGGATATAGATAATTATTTAATTATTATAAATCATAATGATGGTGATTATGTGATTATACGAATACTCTATGGCACAATAAGAGATCTAATGCACAAAATGCAAATTATAAGCTAACGTTCTTGTATGTTTAGGGTATCTCTTAGTCGACTACAGCACTCTTACTCATATATGTTTCTTGGCCAAACCGTGTCGTTATTTATTCTATTCAAGTGCAGACTCTTGATTTTGTTTTTGCATCGATTTCCAAATTGTGGGCAGTTGTTTTAGATTGACTCCTGGATTGTTTCATGAAGTCGGATACTTAATTTCATCCGAGAAATGGGCCAAGAGCTGCCGGGTCATGTTCAAGTATGCTGCAAGGGCTGCAGTTGACACCAACTTATAAAATGATTTTCCCTACGACTTCACATTATTTGGGCATCTTCTTATCCAACTAAACCACCTCTTTCTCCATTTAGCTTTAATTTTTAGCGCCACGCAGAGCTTGCATCAAATTTAGACGCAGTCATACGACAAACATCGACAAGGACCAACTCGACTTGAGTAGCTCATAAATCCTGCTGGCAGTAGGCAAAGCAGTTTTTGCTCAACGCGCACTTGGCCAGAACATGCTATATACATTATTTGGGATATTGTCTAATCAATGTTTTATTATTGGTTGATATTTTAAGTTAATAGCCGGCTCGAACTTTAGTTTTCGAATTTAAACAAACAAATTGTTCTTTCGAGCCAATATAATTGTCTTTTTTGGGGCTTCAATTCTTTTGTAGCTTCAACTCAACTTATGTTCTGGAAAATCCTCCTTTTTTTTGGAATAAGCGTGTGTGAAATTGAACCATTTCAATGGTCGACTGATGATAGCACTCTGTGGCTGTTGAGGCTTCTGTTTGGTCCTGGTTCCTTTATGTGGGCTTTATGCGACGCTAGAACATTTTCCATAATAAGACGAGTGCTTATTTTAGCTACTGCAGCTGCTTCTGCTTACCCATTTTGGATTATGCCAGCACTTTTATTGCATGTCCCATGAAGATTCCCAGGCATACCTCTCTCCGGAAAGGTGCAACGCGCCAACCCACCTGAGCGACAGTAGAAGTCTAGCTGTGCGTCTGTCAGCCCGCCTTCAATCTCTTTTGTGCCTCACATTTCAGCTTTTCTGGCACACGAGCCACAAACGGCTAATTTGGTTTGATGTATTGCCCCAGAGACATCCATCAGCAGTTAAGGCCAAAACTGACGCTGACGCAGACGCAGACGTTCTTTCTCGGAGCTGCACATTCAACAATGTTTTTGGGGGCAGGGGGCCAAAATGTAACTCGACTGTCTTTTTTATGGAATATTTTGAGTAGATATTTTCGGGCTTGCTACGCTTTGAGCTCGCATTAGGGTATCTCTAATTGTCGGCACTCCCGACTATGTTTATTTACAACAAATCCGAGTTTTAAGTTTATTTGAAAAGTGCTTGAAGCCGCACTGTCAAATTACGACATGCTGCTGAATAGAAGATGAGTCGGATAAAGACCCCAGTTTCCCTTTTTATTTTGGTCTCTTTGCAACGGAATGCACAAGGACAATAACCACAGTGTTCCACCAGTCGTCTTCAGCTTTGAGGATGTGTCGCCATTGTCGTCGTCTGTGGCCGCGATGTCACCGCGAACGGAAACCATGAATCACACTTGCAGCTTAGCATTCCGCCGCTGCGGATGCCTTTGTGGTGGTCTCCGCTGGCAACGGACACGAAGCTGGCGCAGTCCTTGCCAATTTTTGGCTGAATTTTCGGAATGCCGCCGAGCAGCGCATGGACATGGAATAATTAACTGACGAGTGGATTCTGAATTACCCAGAATTACTTTACTCAAACAGATATAAACGCGGCTTAATTAGGATCTTTCGCTCATACAACTTTTGGATTTGCTGAAAAGTGTGCAACACTTTTCCAAATGAACCCGATCCAACAGGTACAACAGGTAAATAAAACAAACAAAGGTACGCAGACTTTATAGAAACCAGAGACACAATTTAATATGTAGGTCAGTTTTAAATGCATTTTCCGCAAGGTGGAAATGTGTGTGGAATAGGAAAGTGACGCCTTTTGGCATGGCAGGAAATTTGATTATTTGTAACGGCAACTGGTTGCAAGGTCTCTGCCCGACGACGCGGAAGTGTTCGAGGCGGCTTCCATTTTGTAGCTCGTCACAAATGCATTTTCGATTACACTTTCGTTGCCGCAGCATGCATTTTAATTAGCGTTAATAAAAATGCAGCAGCTGCTGTCGACTGGCAGCAGCAACTGTCTCCTGTGCGCCGGGCACTGACCACTGAGCTCCTTAATGACATTATCAGCTCTGCTCAGCTTCATCTGCTGTTGTGGTGCATTTAATTAATGTCATTATGCAAATTTAAGCGACAGACTACCGATTTCTTGTTCACCCAAAACTGTATTTAATACTTTATTTAAACTCGACCTATGCATTAAGTTGCGAAAGAATCCCAAAAAAACACAAATCTATATAAATAACCAGTACGAGTGCTGAAGTGTGTCCGACTAAGAGATACCTTTTACACGGGGTTCAGGATTTAAATACGAAAATAAGTTAATTTCAGTTCAGTATAAGATACTCTGCCTACTGCGCCAAGTTGGTTTTGGCAAATATCCTAGCTTCATAAAGTGTCTGGAGGCAAAAAATGTAGTTTATACGAGCAGACAGATAATATCAATACACTCTATGGCGAACATTGCGAACAGGGTATAACTATGACAATAACTCGAAAGAATAGAAATGAATACATGACTCGCAATCCACGTACGTACATCAATCATACGCCCCTCTGGCTTAGAGGAACGTATTCAGCAGCGTGATATATGAGCCGGTTGTGCTAAGTATCTGCAAGTGAAATAATACAGAGTGAAACAATTTTACACTTTCCCAGATAATCGCGCCTCACCGAACTGAAGGCCGGCAGCGAAGGCGTAAAAAACGGCACCGCAATTGTTTTTGCCCGCTGCGAGCGTCGCAATATCATTAAAATCATTTTCCTGGTCCTCGCATCGCATTTGTACCACGCAACATCGTAGAGCGTGTCGGCCACAGCCAGGCTCTATGGGAAATAGACAGGTTAATGGGGCAGAGGGACAAGCAGGGGAGTGGCTGTTGCTGCATCTTTCTCGCATAATTACAATTTAGCTCAAGTGCAACTTGTCTGTGGATACAATTTTCTTGCCTATGAACAGGCGGTTGGGTTTAAATATCCTTGGCAACATGTGCCATATTTCAGATATACTTACCTGAGGTTTATTCGACTCTGCTTTTAGCGATCGTTCTAATGACAAGGTAATCCCCCAGACCAGCGGACGGACGGACGGACAAAATAATTGCGACTCAGCTGGTCGTCATAATTATGGCACCCTCTAGTTATAATATGCAAATTACTAACACTTTCGCTGACATGATTGCCGCCGTAGCAATAGAGGAAGAGCTGCGTCAGGGCGGCAATGGTGTAGCAGATGTAGGTTAAGCCGCTGAACGAGGAGGTGTTCTGCCAACGGGCCAGTCCGGCGAGTCCGACGGGTCCCGCGGAGTTGGTCGAGTTGTACGTGAAAGGAAAATGTGAAAGTGCTGTCAATAATGGCAAAATAAAGATAGTCGGCAGTGTTCGACTGGGCGATGCACTGAGCTAGTTTTAGCTCTAGCTTCCCTACAAAAAGAAGCTTCCCTCTCAAAAATAATGAGCTAATGGTAAACTTTTAGTGGACACTGTGGCCTTACCAGCATAATGTCCAAAATGGTCGAGCAGAGAACGAAGGCTGCGGACAGGAAATGCATCAACACAATGACGGTGAACTGGCGCGTCAGATCCGTGCTGAGATCGATAATCGTATTATGGCGATCGATAATACTGACCAGCCGGGTCCGGATTGCAGCATTTGTTGCAGGCGTAAAAAACTCCGCTGCCCGGATTCGTGTGAGAGCGCAAGTATTATAAAAAAAAAAGCATTGCCATCGAATACACCTGCCGCCTACCTTCATCCAGATCAACGAAAATGGAGCGTATATCCTGCTGTATTATCCAAAACACGCCGCTTATGTACATGCAGCTGCACACGAAGAAGCCGTCAATAAAGCTGAAGGCGAAGACCGTGCAGGCACCAGAAGCCGTCAGCAGCAAATAGCTGAGTGGAAAGAACGGAGACTGTGTGGCCCAGTCGGGTAGTCTGTGAATGGTAACTTAATATTAATGCAGGATTATTACAAAAAAATAAAGAATTTACATATAACAATATACGAAGTTAATATATATAAGTATTATATATTTATTTTATATTTTATCGAAGGAAAACCAGATTTATATCAATTTAATTAGCTTGGATCAAGTTCAATTCCATTTTTAATTAATTAATTATTGCATGTGGTTATATATTTTTGGAATGTATATACAATCTTGCTCAGCATCAACCGCCGAGTCCATCTGGCTAAATCAGCCTGTCTCCTCTCCAATTGGAGCTTGAGTCTTGAAATGTCTTCTCTCGCGGTTAGGACCCAAAGACACCAACTATTGCAAAAGAACACTTTTATGGCTGCGTAATATTTTATATAAGCTCTGAGTTGAGTTGCGTTTCTGTAGGTCAATTAATCAGTGAGAGCATGCAAATTGATATATTGCTCACTTTTATTTTTTAGTTCGATTTTCTACACTCAAAGTCTTTTGTTTCCAATTTTGGAACGTTAATTCATGTTGGATATATTGAAAAGAATCAGGCAAATTATATATATACTCACATTATGTTGAAGGGCAGCTCCACCTGACCTGGCAACTCCCGAAGCCAGCGGAGCAGGCCCATGATCAACGGCTGGACATTGAAGGCGGTGTTGGTTATGGAGCCCGAGCTAACCAAGAGTAGACTGAGGCGATTCGCGATTGTGGATAGGCCAACCAGCATTCGTTGTGCCTCGTCGCTTCTGGTGGCGCACAGTAGGCCACGCAAGCGCTCCACGAATCCGAACCACTGGCGATGGTACATAAAGAATATGCTCAGCTTGAGTACACACACGGCCTTTGTGCTGCCGGGACAGAAGGCCTCCAGAGCGCTAACTAGGTTGTCAAGATTAGCAAAGCCGTAAAGATTCTCGCCACATGCACCAATCAAGATGACCAGGAAACCAAATGCGTAGAGCAGATTCTTATCCCAACTACGCTTGTCTTCTGGCCAAATACCCAGTATTAGTCCAGAGAAGCGAGGAATCCGATAGAAGCTCTGCATAATAGCCGGCTCGGAGCTGTCCGTCATTTTTCCTAGTATATATCTATCTAGTGTATATCAATCAAACTCAGTCGTGGCACAGTCCAAAAATGTCTGCCTGCTTTTACCTTTTATACTTTGATTGGGCATTGGGTAAAGCTGGATATGTTTCGCTTGGACTTTGGGCAAAAGTTTTAATTGTTTTTCGTTTGCTCTCTCCGCTTCTCCAGCTCCCTTTTATTACCTGCAACACGCCCCTTTTAACTGGGTACTGCCTTCTTTTTGTGCCTACCAGCTCGCATTTCATAACATCTGCTTCCATGACCAATTATAATTATTATTTGTGTCTGTTGCTGTGATTTAAAAACTTTTCTGTTGCCCAACAAGGCACAAACACGATACATTTAATAAACGTTTCTGTCGCAAAGTTATCCATTCATACACCACCCGGCTGATTATAGTTTTTAATTGTTAGCCTGCCATGTTACGAGTCCTTTGTAAATCAGCTCAGCCACATATATCTAGCGCTTTGTCCTGATGAATTGCCTGCCTGAAGGCAGTCAGCAGAAGGCACTAGTCGAGCACATCTAGCCCTGACTTCTGCATAAAGCCTCGAAGAGCAGAAGTCGGTCAAGTTTCTCGCTTCGGATAAACCCTGCCAGAAATGGCCTCTTTAATCTGCAGATTCGAATGTACTATGCTGGACTATCTGAAACTCCAGCGGAGTGGAATGATTTAGTGCGGGTCGAACAAATAATTTCTGTCAATTTCCCAACAACGAATACACACATTAATTTCCAACTGGCTTGCATTTTGTGAGCCATTACATAAGACCGCAAACCAACCTACAATGGCAGTCCTGAAATGCTGCTAAATTTACCTGTCACTTAACCTAGACGACATTATGTCCGAACGGACCGTAACTAATCCCGCACAGACTCAGCACAACAATTCAGTTTGTGAATCAATGTGACACACACACCTGCAAGGACACACTCTGAGCCGTGGAATATGTGGCACAGAAAGCAGCGAGCATGCAAAACTTGTGCCACATCAGCTCGTTCCAAGTGTCTGTCAACAACTGACTGTCAGTGCTCCCCCCTAGCGGCCACTCCGCTCCCTCCCCCCATAAGTCAGTCATTTAGTTGATGCACACACATTTAAAATTTCCAGGATAATCAAAAAGAAAATGCCTGTAATAACAACTTTGCCTACAAATCAAGGAACAAATATAGTTTTCTGTACATTTGTAATGTATATTTTTATAGTTTACGTCAAAGTTGTGATATCTATTTGAATTTGAGTCATACGTAAGCGCCTTGTAGGCATCCCTCCAGCCGAAGCTGTCACTGGCATGCTTGCGCCCGGCCTGACGGAATCGTTGCACCTGGTGCTGTGCCTATTAATGCGATCCCTTACGCTTGAAAGTCCCAGGTCCCTTTGTTGCGCACAAGTTTGCACTCGCCCTGAAGGTGCACCCCACACGTGCAGCTAGAACAATTATATGCTCGTGTAATTAAAGCTCAGTCTCGGGATGCTGTCGGGCTTTGATGCGGCAAGTGCAAGCAGCTGAAACTATTTTAAGTTATTTCTATTCAAACAGTGCCGAAATTTATTTACCTGCTAGTTCAGGCATATGTATAGGAATTCATGCAATTTCAGCTTGAGTCGTTGTGTTTTTAACAGCTGCATTTCCGTTTCCGTTTATCGGCCTGACAGCCATTGTCCCTAATGTAACCAGCAATTGCAGCGACCCTCTCGGCTGCCATCCTTATCCGTGCCATAAATTGTAACTTGAATGCAATATTTTGTTCAAGGACCCAACGCCTTCATGCATCATCGTCGCAGCAGCGTGCCACTGAATTGTGCGCCAATAAATCTGTTATTTCCACATGCAGCAACATTATTGCGTGAACCGCAGCCGTTCTCTTCTAGGCAGCCATGTGCTAATTTAGTCTGCTGTTTAACAAAATATTAGTTAGTCAAAGCCGTGTGTGCACTCGCAGGGCCAATGGAACGCAACAGGGCGTATGATTGACGCGTATGGACGCCGTTTAGCTAATTGCCCAATTAGGAGCTGTTGACTGTGCAAGGCAGGTATTAGACGATCCCATCTTAGATTTGCCAACTTTTCTATCTAATTTAAGTCAGACTTATAAGTAAATACTCATATTACATTGTGTGGACTTCTTATGCAATTGCAAGTGGACCGCTTTTTATGGATGGTGTGATTTAAAGGCTGGCTTTAAAAACTGTTAAGGCAACCCACGTGAAAGTTATCACTTGGCGGTAAATGTAGAAAGCGCAGCGTGGATCCGCATGTTCATGTATCCACATAAGCATAAACAGGCGAACACATGTGCGACAATAAAATGCAGTTAGCGATTCGTGCGGAGAAACTACAGACATTTGTCCTGTTTGCCGCTTCCTGCCCACTTGGTGGTACATCCAGACTGCTGCCCGAAAATGGGGGCGCATAAGCTAACAGAACAACAATGAACGTGGCAATGGGTTTCCCATTTGAAAGCAACATTTGCCCAAACAAGCGAAGGCAACAAACTGCAGCAGCGGCAGCAGCAGCAGCAGGTCCTGCTGCAGGAGTGAAAACGCAATTGAAAAATGCCACAGTTTGCATAAATCAGCGGAAAAGCGCCAAAGCGGCTCACAAACCAACCGAACCAGGCACAACTGCTTCCTAGCCAACCGGGCAAACATGACCAAGCGTGCTGTAAACATGGTCAACACGCCAGCCACCAGCTCAGGGCAAATATAATTTACTGATAATACGATTGGCAATCAAGAGGGCCATGTGAGCAGCTAGAATAGTTGCTCCTTTTTTTTGATGCATCCCCAGCTTGTTTGTCTGTCAGTTGGTTTGATAATTGTGAGGTGCCGAAATGAAGCTGACGGCACCACAAAAGTTTAATGAACTTTATCTTTATATGTAGATGCATTGCAGATGCAGATATAATGAAGAGTGCCTGGAGCAACCTCCCTTTAACCCTACCCTATAATATAATTAACATTAATTTTAATGTAAATTTAAAACTCACATTTGAAGTGCCTACACGAGTTATTAAATTGTAATAATTAATCAAAAATTATATAAATATAAATTATTTATAACAAAGGTAAAGAAACGAATATATGGATACATTATCAAGTATGGACATATTATTACCTACTTATCCGATAGGGGATCTCATGTGAGCTGTGCTTTCAATTCGGTAGCTGTTTAAGTTTAAGTTGCCGAAGTTATCTCCCTTAAGCCAGTCACTAAGTTAAGTTAGCGGTTCCTTCATTATTAGACTGAACTGCAAACATCGAGAAGAACAAAGCGAACTAAAGTCAACTTGGCTTTGGATACATTATTACTTATTTATCCGATATGGGTTCTCTTGCGACCTGCGCTTTTAATTCCGTTGTAGCTCTTTAAGTTTGCGTCGACGCTCTTGTATTTGAGTCAGGGTCGGTGCCAGAGGAAGTTCCAGCGAGCTCTGCATGTCATCTCCCCGAGGATTATGTAAGCACAAAATACGCATGACTGCATTGAAAGCCTCAATATTATTTTTAAGATGCTTGCGCGTCCACTCCGCATGCTCCTCAAGTTGAGTACAATGCTCTCGCAGTGAATTGTTGCAAACATCTAATATCTGGGCGTACGCTTGGTAGCTGCTATTTTGTTGAGACAAGCAGTTTTGTAATTCTTTTTTGGAATTGTTTTTTCGCCATATTTCGATGCACATGCAACCCATTCTCTGATCAAGCTGTGCAGACTCCTTGCTCAACGCATAAAGCTGTTGCTGTTGTAAATTAAGCTGACTCTGCAGGTCGGCTTCTTCCTCGAGCACGAGGCGTAGCTGTTGCTCTATTGAATTAGTCAGTTGTGCCTGTTCGGCCAGTTCCATTTCCGTACTCTGTAGATCCTGCTGCAGAGTAACGATGTCCTTGACGCTGGATAATTCATCCAAAGTAACGCTTGTACTATGTGTGCTCTTACGAAAATCAAAATCGCATATAAAAACTTCGTTCCCCGTCGGTGCAAGGTCCAAAAGAAAGTCCAATATCAGCATCAAATGGTGCGCAGAAGCGCTGGGCACCAATAAACAAGATTTGTTTATTTTGTGTGGATATTTTAGCAGCTGCATCGCTTTTATCGTCTGCTCAATGTAATTTTCCTTACCCAATGGCTGCAGCCGCACGCCAGTAAACGCCAGCAAATGGCTGAGAATGCGCACAAGCTCGTTCACGTTCATTTTTAGAATGCCCCGCTTTGAGATCGAATTAAATGCAGCTATTTGCTCGATATAGGCCAAAAAGCGCGCCTCCATTTTCATCATGGCATCTTTGTTGAAGTCCAACCTACGCCTCGGTAGGCGACCATTTTCCCTGTGAGGCATAAGAAACTCATTTGATTTCGACACAGATGTCCCGGGACACTTGGAGGCGGATGCCGAACGAACGTTTGTGTGTAAAGGCGACTGCAACAGTTCCCTTGTGCGTCGAGGTTCCGAATAAAGGGTCTTGGATATTGGGCCCATTAAATTGGCGCATTTTGTTATATTTATTGTTGGAGCAGGAAGATGTCTCGTTAGCTGCCTTTTCTTGGATGTGGAATTCGGCAGTTGCTTCGCGTGCAACGGTGACTCCAAGAGTTCCTGAGTGGTGCGTGGGACTGTGAGACACCTGTAACACGATCTTGCATCTATATTCAAACTTATATATATATAAAAGTACATACCGCAAATAAATGTTGGGACTGGCGGCCTCCATCACTGAAATCCTTCCAGTTATTGAACTGTCAGCACTTTCATGATTTATATTGCATCAATCAGCGATTTTCTCAGTGACGCCAAAAAAAATTTGGACGCAGCGGGCATGCAGCATGCAGCGTTGCCAGATATTCAAATAAATATTCGATAATATACGAATGTTATCGAGTACGCAACGTCAATAAATATTTCAAATAAAACCTATCGAATTTGCTTCCAAGTTGTTTTAACTAATTCAAATTGAATTAAATTGTTGTTGTATTTGCCTGTTGTAGTTTTATTTAAAAGCCAACTCAAGTATGTGCACTCTCAAGGCTGCCAGAGATGACATAATTGTCTCAGGTACTGCAAATACTAGAAACTAAAACTCTTAAATATTTATTCTCCTAAACCATACGCAATTTGAATTATTCTTTATTTTGAATATATCTTCCCATTTTGAAAGCGCAGATAAAAATCGACATAAAATACCGACTCTGGTCCTGAATTTCAGGTAGACAATTTCGCATATCACTAAATAATTTTGCATTTATTTTATATAATACAGTACATGTTGCATTAAACTAATTAAATATATAATGTTTATATATATAATCATATAATTTATAAACTTTATACGCCTTCATTACATAACTTTCGCTTACACAACTACATTTATGTAGTTGTTCTCAAATTGCATTCAGTTTGCAAACATACCCAAGTTTACAGCAGCTGGATTTTTACTCTAAATTTGTTAACAACAATTATTGCTATTTTATGTATTTAAGTGTGCCGTTACAATTTTTGAAATATAACATGTTTAGTTTCTTGTAAGAGTTGTTCCTTATTTCTTGTGTGTTGCTATGTGCTAAATGATTGCTTTACAAGTTAAAATCCTTTATCTATGCAGTCATAAACAGCTGCACTTCACAATATTCAACTGATGGCCAAATAATTATTTGTTTCTATTTTGAATTATGACAACAGCAATTTGAATTATTTACAACATTATATAAAACTATAAAAGAACATAAAACTTTACATTCCTTGTTTATTACTGAAGTATTTGCATGTATATATATATTTATATATTGATTTATTTGTGGACCGTTTGAATGACTAACAAGTTTAAATTTAATTTCTTTCAACAAACCCTACATAATGTGTTCTGCTCGGGCGTGTGTGTGTGTGTGTGAATCTCAGTTGTTTTTTTTATCAGTGAATAGAGCATAGGCCGAAACTTAACATGGATTGCAAGGATTGAGCCAAATAAGCCTAAAGAAAATGTATGTAGTTCTTTTTAAATAGCTATGCAAACGCAGGAATAGGATGCATTCCACACAAGGGAAATGTGAACATAGTGTCTACATTATAGTTATACATACGTATATATGCATGTAGGTATATGTATAATAATAACAGTAACTATCAACGTAACGGACGACAACGGGACGCTCTCAATTGGAATTAAACATTAATCAACAAACTGACCACAAATCGACTACCACTCATTCCTGGCAGAAGCCCTCAGTCTCCTCAATGGCAAAGGTCAATTTTTCCACCAGCTGATCGTAACTTTTATAAGGCGGCAAGTCTAGTCGATTGAAGCACGTATGGGAGCGCGGCAGCCAGGTCTCCTTGCCCACCTTCTCGATGCAGAAACGCTGCGGCCCATTCGAACCCATCAGCTCCGCAAAGCCACCGACCGGAACTCGACATGTACCCGTTACAAATTGCAATAGACGGGCTCGCTTCTCATTGTCCGTTTCGCGTACAAACTGAAATGAATTTCGACGGATGATTAGGGAATTAATAAAAAATATTGATAAGTTGTTCTCACCTGCCAAAACCAGACAACTTGCTTGGAATTGCGATTGTAATGTCTGTATATTGTGTTGCGCTGCCAGTCCTCAACATCTACGTCTTGCATACCGCACAGTATCAGCTCCAGCTCGCGCTCGTCAAAGTACTTGAGCCATTCTAGGGGCACAACTTCGTTGAAGCCCTCAAGGAACGTCTTGGTCTGCTGCTCAATGCCACTGGACAATTATGAAATGGAGAAAATAACATCAAGAAATGTACAGAAGGCAATGGCTGGAATTAAATAATTACCGCGTCATACGCCACTCGGTCATGAGTGTTATGTACTCCTCCTTATTCTCCTCAGTGACGCGCTCCTTCTCGCCATTCTCTTTCAGCTCGTGGTGTATTATCTGGCCTAGAACTTCGAAGTCAACGCTGAACCACAGCTCTAGACCACACTCGTCAATGTTATTGTCTCGCACCCAGATGAGCGAGTTGTAAAACTCGGGATCAATGGTCTCAATGTCCTTGATGGTCAGCTTCTTGTTCAGCATACGCTTGTAGAAGGGCATCGTAAAGCCACTGTAGATAAAACGACCATGGTACAGGGCCATGGCAATGAACCGTCCGATGAACTTAAAGTACTGCAAGTGGTCCGGGTTCACATAGGACGCAGGATTGATTTGTAGGCTATAGTTGTTCTTGTTTGCGTACTCGAACAGACAGTACATGGGATTGAGCACCTCGTGCGACAGCAAGAAGAACCACTCGCGCGACACACCGCCATAGTCCAGACCCTCCTCGCCACGAAAGATTATGTACAGACGGCGGCGCAGCTCATAGGCGGGCAGGCGCATAATCTGATGATATGAGTCCTCGAACAGCGTCTGCCGTGTGACGGTGATCTTGATATGCGAGGGCAACGCATTGCTCTGACACAGGTAGCGAAACTGGGACAGCTTCCAGCGGAAGCTGCGCTCGTAAGCGCGCGGTACGCCATAGACGCCTTTGGCGCCCTTCGGCGCACCAGGCCGGGGGTCTTCGAAGGTTGTGCGCCGCGTGTTATGATCAACAAAAAAGCGCTCCCCAGCAGCCGTGTAGCGAATTTCCCAGCCCGGTGGCAGTGGACCCTCGTTAATCAGGCTAACCTCTTGTCCCTGAGTACGTGGATCCTCCCATTGGGTGGTGCGGTTCTTGTGATTTACAAAGTATACTCGATTATCGGATTGCACCTTTTTCTCCCAGCCATCGGGCAGCGGACCCAGCGCATCTTCGTCATCTTGCGTTACTGGCGCTGTCACAGCCGTTGGTTGCTGCTGCTGTTGTGAATAGAGGAACCGCTGATTGCCTTGGGCCACAACATGAGCGCGCTGGCCCTGCCAGTGCTGGAAGTGCATCAGTCGCTCGCTGTTCGGCCGTTGCCAGGTGGTCTTTCGCGTATTGTGGTCCACATAGTAAACGCGACCACGCACATCCTTTCGTATCTCCCAGCCGGGCGGTAACGGTGTCGGCTTTTCCCAATACGTCGAACGCGTGTTGTGATCAACGTAATAGCGACGTCCGTACTGATCCAACCGTATTTCCCAACCGGCCGGCAACAGCTCATCTTCCGCTGGTTGTGTCTGCAGCTGCGGATCTGACCCATTGCTGACAGGTATTCCAGTGCCACATGCTGGTTGGTCCGGCGTTCCGCTCAGCATGTAAGTTCCCTGTGCGCCATTCTCCATCGGCCCATTCGCGTAGACTGGCGCCTGGGTCAGTGGACGTTGCTGTGCCGGCACTGGTGCCGGTGGTTGTTGTGGGTAAGGTGCTGTTTGCGGCACAGCCGCTGCGGTGCCATTAGCCAGGCGCAGCGGCTGCTGAGGTTGTGCAACCTGTTGCTGCTGTTGCTCCCAGACTGGCGGCGCAGCTGAGCGTCGTTGTTCCGAGGATATACCGTTAGACTGTGGTGAACGAGTAGCCGCCGGCGGCTCCGCATTGCTGGAGCGCAGACGCATTCGAGCACGCACGCCTCCATAGATCATACAGCTACGTCCTGCGGCGGCAGCATCGCTCACCGCAGTGTTGACCGCCTGGACGGCAGTGCCATTTTGTTGCAGCTGGACTACCTTGCTCATGTCCAGCTTAAGGCCGTTGAGAATAGCCACCAGTTCGCCACTTTTGGTTTGTCGGTTGTCCGACTTGGAGGTCACAAACAGATCTATGGTCAGTTCGAGGTACTCGCAGCGCCCGTTGTAATGGTGCAATATGTGCGCCAATTGAATGACGCGCTCGCCAAGCATTGCATCCTTGCGAAAGCTCGAATGGTCCAGCACCTTGAAGTGCAGCGTCGAATTGGGCGTTATCTGAGCGTGTGTATATTCAAATTAAATTTAATTAAAGAACTTGCTTTTGCTTAAAGACTTTTCGCCTCTCACTCACCAGCACTGTGAACTCCTCGTTCCATTTTGGCAGATAGCTGTTCTTCACCAAATCCGTCTTTCGCTTGCTCTTGCTGTCTATCAACAGCTCCACATAGGGATTCGGTTTTAGAAATCCATTATTGCGCAGCGAAGCCTCCTCAACTATAAAATGCAAGCGAACATCAATTTGTATTTGCAACATACTGAGAGTTTTTCTCATACTCACTTGTCACGCTTAACTGATAATATCCTTGATTGCTGTTCCCATTGCTGCTGCCACTCCCACTTCCACTCGCACTCCCACTCGCACTGATGCTGCTACTGCTTCCCGCTGCTGCTGGGGCAGCAGACGTTCCCGGCTGGTTGGGATTGCCGGCGCTGTTGTTTACGGTTTGTGGAGCGTCGAGGGCGCCGTTGCCAGCACGAGAAGCTGCTGCACCTGCTGCCTGAACATTACCATCGGCCATTTATTGGCTGCTCCTAGCTACTAGCTAAACTTCGAGCCTATTATTCCTGCCCAGCTGTTTGTCGCCGTTAGGGGCTGTGGGGAGAGAGCAGCGACAAATTGTTAATTTTCGTTCTGACATTATGTAGCTCTATAAAAGGTATCAAAAAAACAAAAAAGATTGCGACAGCAAATTTGATAAGATTGCTGCCTGGCCAATGATTTGCCAGCAAGTAATATAAATACAAACAAAGAGCTGCCGAGACTCGGAAATGGTTTATAAAAACAAGCCACAAACCTATATAAATACATATGCTTTTAAATATACACATGCCCAATGTATGTATCCATACAATAAATGTATAGCGCTTTCCTAAACATGATGATAGCTTGTTCATATGTGCTGGAAATCAACTGAGCAAAATACAACCTGATAACAAGTCTGAGTGCCTGAGTCTTCGGGATACCAGACTAGAAGTTATCTCGCCCAACAGGATGGGAATAATAACTTCTGCATTCTGTGTCCGATTTTTTATTCTCGCTATATGATATAATTTAATCGAGCAGCTAGTAATTGCTGAGTCTGATTAGTATATTGAAGTAAATAAACTAAGTTTTTATAAACTGGGCCGATCTAGGCAACTCGGACATGACGATAGACTCTAGCTAGCAGAGAAACAGACTCGACTCGATTATAATATAATAAGGGTAGTATAAAAGTCGTGAAGTTGTGTTTTCCGCAAAGTGAACGCTTGCCGCACAAACAAACAAACACAAATATGTATGGCTTATTAATTGTAGCTATCGTATATTTTTCCCGGTCAGCAGTCTTCATCTAACTACAAATATACATAGCATACTGTACCGGCATATCGTGCGTAGTTTTATACATATGGCTGTTTCAGAATAATTTTGATATCACGCAGCCTACCTCCCCCACCTGCCTGAATGGATTGTATAACCGTGCCAATGAGTCACATGAAAAAAGTACCCCGGCCATACAATATATAGTATATGGACATGAACTAAATGCACAGAAGAAATATATTTAGATGCAATTAGTGGGGATTTGCAGAATGCAGCGTCTATTAATGATATAGCTATTATCACTATTATATTCTATAGTTAATTGTTAACTAATTATGGCGCACTTCTTCAGTTCATTAACTGTTATTTATTTGATATGAACGTATTCCTACGTACGGAATGTGGGAAGATGGGATTTTTGAAAGTGGGGAAAACTCTGATAATTCAATTGTAAAATCAGCAATAATTTAAAGTGGAGTGCAAAACAATTATAGATTTATTAATAATCAGTAAATAGAGAGCCTGAAATAATACATATGTGTGCATGTATGTGTGTTGTGGCTCTGTTGTTATCGAGTGGGCACGTACGGGATTGTGCATGTATGTGTGGTATTTTCCTACATACATATACGTACGTGTACTGATATGATGAGGGCAGGCCAAGATTATGGGCAAAAGGAAACTCAAATAGGTAATCAGCGGAGCGAGACAACAGCTGCGTCGTTGGACTTTTCAAACATACGTACGTACAAATATGTATGTACATTGATGTGTATGTATGTATGCACTTATAGTTATCTATGCACATGAATAAATGCCTAAAAATGCATTGACCCACACTGACACACTGATCGGCTCGGGGGGGGGTGGAGTGGGGGGCGCGCATTAAGACACCTGAAGCGTAAGTACTTACAAGCAAACATATCGGTTTATATATTATACACCCGCACACAACACACTAACACTAATACACTCGCACTCATGTAACGCACACCACTCCTATGCAAACCGTTTATTGGTATGTGTTTACATGCATATATGCATGGGTATGTGTGTCACTGTTTGTTTGTAATTGAGGCAAAGGTCGCGGCAACGCTGGCACTTCATTCTTGCCTGGTGACAGACAGAAAACTAACTAAATATACGACGCACATTTTATTGCACACAGGTGCTTTTGACTGTAAATGGGAGTTATTTCTAGCATTACCTACACCGTCCAAATGTTTCGCTTACCTCCTGCTCTTGTATTCCTACAATTTATGTGCTATCAGCGTCTGTGTAATTACTGTTTCGGCGAACAAACAATAATCTCGCGATTTGTTTAAAATTATTTATAATGGGCGCGTTGCACTTGATAGTCTAAGAAAACTTAGCATTTTGTTGTTTTTAGTTGGTATTGTTTAAAAGGCAGAATCAATGCATTGGCAAAAAATTAGTTTTCGTTTCTACTAAGTGTTACCGGTCTGACAAATTTTAAAATACCAAAAATACCTCCATGAACTGACTATAAAAATACCACAACAAAGAATAGCATAAGAATGCATACTTTATTTTGGCGGCTCGCAAATAAAATTAGTTTTTTCTTTTTTGAGTTGAGTAAAATTTTGAGTTTTGTCTTGTTGGACTGTCTTAAAACATTAATAAGAAAACAGACAGGAAAGATAAGCATGTTTGACATAGTTTTTCTTGGCAAGTGTCCATCACAAGGGGACATTACATAAAAATATGCCAATAAATGTTCAGCATATTCTTGCAATACCGCAGGAATAAGTAAAAAGATAATTTTGAACTCTACTATTTTTATTTCAGTTTAAAAAATGTCTTAAAAAACACTCGATACATTTTAATACCAAAAAATACGCCTAGCAATAATTTGAACATAACTATCGCTTATCGATTGTCAAAATTATTGACGCCAATTTAGCCGTTATTCGCAATGCTTTATTTAATTTTAAATTTTCGGCAGCCGTTATAAAATAGTGATAAAAAAAAAAACAAATAAATAAATATTTAGCTTAAAATTAGCGTAATGCAAACAATAAATTATGCGTAATTACAAATGGGATAATTTAAGGGGTTTTTCTTGGCCAGAAAGTATTCCATCTGTCAAATTATTGTTACCCCAAAAATATGTAGGTCAGCGACTCCTATTCATAGGTCATAAAAATGGATTACGTGTGTTACCTTTTATCAAGTATTAGACCATGCTACAAACATAATCAAAATCAAAAAACAATTCCGCATAAAAGTGAATTTACTTTTACTTACCATCTTCTTGATGTGTGTCGCCACAACCATCTTGTTTTTATAAACAATTAATACCTTCCATTTCGCCTCCTGAGTGCTCGCATTTATATGTATATAGACTTGGTTTGTTTGTTAGACGCGCTGTACTTAATGGGAGTGCCAACAAAAAGCGCCCAGTTCGGTGGGTATTTTTCACGCTTTGCTCCATATTCAATTCTCGGTTAGGGCCCCAGCTCACATTTCTCTGAGCTGCCGGTCCGAGCGCTAACTATGGCAGCGCAAAGTGAAAATTATTAAAATTTAACGTTGTACAAATCTTGGATGTGCAGCCATTCGTATCGCGCGCTTTGTCAAAAGCGGAAGTTTGCTTTCGAGTCGGATATTGTCAACAATAGAAAAGATCTAAGGAAATTAGCTAATTCGCCAAGTTAATCATCGATATGCATGGCTCTTTAATATATGTGTGCCTTCTAATCAGTCTATTTTACTTTTCGGAAGGTACGCTAAAGCTTCAAATCGGAAATGTGTTATGTGAATATAAAGGAATATTAAGAGAAATTTTCAAAATGACAAGATTACATCATTCAATGATCGGAGGACTCTTTTGCACCAAATGAATAGTTGAACTGGATATTTATTATGTACTTTCCGCTTTCGTTTTTCTCTTTTCCTGCTGCCCTCCAGGTAAGCCGTGCCCTGAAAAGTCGCGTCGCCACAAAACCCGCTGCGATGCTTATTATAAATGCCGCGATCTGCCCTCGAACTCGCACGTCTGGATTCCTACCAAGTGCAATGAGGGACTCGTATACGAGCACAATGTGGGCAGCTGTGTGCTGCCCGGCGAAGACTGGGAATGCATCACCCCAGGCGAACTGGAAAGCACATCCAATAGTCTCCCAGGCAAGGACGCCGACATAATCATCGTTAATACCGAAGATGAATCTGGACTGTTGCTCAAGGAGTCCTCACACTTGCAGGACGATGATAAAAGCGTGGATATTGTGCTGGACGCGACCATAAGCAGCGAGGAGAGTGAAGACAAGAAAAGTCCAGCTCTGCCCGCACAGCAGGCTAGTGAGTATGAAAGCTCCTCTTCCAGCCAATTCGATTCCAGCGGCGACGGAGAACTCGTCGACTTGGATGGCCAGCTGCAGGCAGCAACTCGTGAGGGTGAAGTGAAGATCGGCCATAATAGCAGTCAGTCTGCTCCTATGGCTATGTTCATGGAGCCATCGTCGACAAACAGTGGCGAGCATATGACATTTAATAGCCAGTCGGGCTCACCCATCGATCCGAATCTCACCGCGCATCTGCAGCGTCTCTCCCAGCTGATTGATGGACTGCAGCAGAAGTACCAGAAGACCGATAAGCCTCAGTTGGAAATGCGGCCGGATCAGTTGAATGCCTTTTTGGCCCACTTTGATTTGAAAAACCATTTTGATATGATCAATCCGTTGGGCAGCCACATGGAGACAACTGCTCCAACTACTACAACGAAACCTGCATTGGCCAGCGCCAATGCGGAACAGCCTGTTCCCTTGCCCAGGCCAACGGTCAACAAGACTCTGCTGCAGGAACACCTGACCAAGCATCGCATGCAGCCGGAGACCAAGCTGATCCTGTCCAGCGCACAGCCCTTCTCGTCGCATGGCCAGGGCTATGCAAACTCTCAAATCGTGGTCAACCGTCCCGAGGGATCGGTCACGTTTACACTGCCCCAGTATGGCCATGGCTCGGAGCAGGCTCAGCAGAATAGTCTAGCCCAGAGCCACGAGTACAACGATCATGAGCCCAAGGTCTCGGAGGAAACATTGAAAACGGTGCTGGAGCTGTCCAAGCAGATGATTGCTGCCCAGAACCTGCCCAAAGTGCTGCCGAATACCGCCTACAATGGGGCCTTCTACGCGCCGCCCATTCTACAGCCGGTTATACTGACACCGCACGGTAATCCCTTCCAGCAATACTATCCAATGCAGAACTACGAGTCGCAGCCACCGCCGCCACCGCCACGGAACCATTACGTGCATCACAAAAAAGCGAGCGGATACAACAAGAAGCAGCCGAGTACCACGATCATTCACAACAATGTGATACCCGTGCATGTGTCCAGCACCAGCTCTGGGGAAAAGGAAGTACTCGATACCTACGGCAACAGTTTGGGCGTCTATCCCAGCCTCAACAACAATCACAAAAACAATCAAATGGACGACAGCAACAGCAGCAATAACTACTACAACAAATTCATGACCACAATGACAACAGCACGACCCAGCTCCGGGATGTCGGTCACGACGATGAGCAGCCAGTACTCGGGCCAATATGCGGCTCCGTATGCGAGCGAGTTTGCACAGACGACGCCTCGTCCCTTCGAGGAGCAGCCGTCGGCGGCAACGGTGGCCTCCTATTACACGCCCAGTCCGCATCTGGATGAGAACAATGCGCATCGGGTCTTCCATGCGGAGAGCTACCCGACATCCATGGACATTGGCATGAATATGCCGCGACCGATGGATGGGCATAGCCCATACCCAATGCACATTGATCCGGATCGAGTGAAAATACGACCCAATTCGCATAAAATCGAAAGCATGGAAGTGGAAGCTGACGATGCGATTAACGCGAACTATGTCAACAGCAATGCGAATAACAACCAAAAGAACAACAATCGACACGTACTGACCTACAGCAGTGCCGGATCGACGGACACTGGGATGCTGGGCATGAGCCATCAATTAGCACCTGGCTCGTATGTGGAGCAGAACTATGCGATGCCCCAGAATGTGGCGAATGCGCAGCAGCAGCAACATGATTATCAGGCACCTTACATGGCCGGCATGAGCAACAGCGTCTACAGCGACGCCGTCGGGAGCAACATGTACAGCACTGGAGGTGGCGTGGGAATGGGCGCTGGCAATAGCATTCAGATGATGCCCGGCAAGACAAAGTACCCGTCCGGACTGGGCCAGCTGGTTAACTTTAACGGCAACTTCATCAGCTTGGACGTGTTCCAGAAGTCGATACTGCCATTGATAACCCAGTCGCCGTCCGCTTTGACGGAGCTGGGCAAGGTTGAGGTGATCACATGCCAGGCGGGCGTGCGGCAGCCCAACCAAACGGACTGCACCCGCTACTTTGTGTGCAGCAAAAAGGATGGCAAGGTCTTGACCTACTCCTGTCCACCCTATACGGGATTCAACAAGCAAACGCGTATCTGTGATGCTGCCACCTATGCCCAGTGCGGCAACATGCCCATCTTTAATGGTTACTCCATTGAGGAGAATCGGCGACAGCAGATGGAGGCGCTCAAGATGCTGGCGGAGGCCAAACGCCGGCAAGAGGCGACGCTCAAGAGTCAGAGCATTGCCAATATACTGAAGCAATACGGCAGCATGCAGGAGCCGGCAGCACCTGCAATATCTTCAGGCATAGACCAAAGCCTGTTGGACTCGTATATGGTCAGTCTGCCGGAGCCCAGCAGCACGCCACGTCCCACGCCAGCCATAGCCACATTGCCGCCGATCAGCAACAGCAGCGGATCCGTCAAGAAGCGCAAGTACTACTGCCGGGAGGGCGATAAGATACCCGACCAGACTTCGATCAGCAGCTATTTTGTCTGCTACAAGACGGCGCAGGGCCAGATGAAGGGGCACAAGATGACTTGCTCGAAAGGGCTGCTCTTCTGTCCGCGAACGTTAATGTGCACCCTGGCCAGCAAGTGCTCGGGCTAGTTGGAACTAGGTGAATTTGTTGCCGATTGAGCCTTTTGTGTTTGACTAGTTTTGTAAGTTATTTATTCTAATTTAAGCGTGCTAAACGACTAATTCTCTTCATTAAACTTAATAATGACAAGTCACAAGTTCGTTTTTATTTTAATATGCTGCTGCTTATTAGGTTGCTGCAGGTTCAAGAGGTCATTGTGAAAGTAATGCCATATTCTACCTGTCGAGCACGTTAAATACCTTGTGTCACAATTTCTCTCATGACACTCGCTTTTAATACCAGTTCTTAATTGGCGCGGACGACCTTCCTATAAAACTTGACATACTCGCGACTATGAACTGACATGTATACCCAAACTGGTCTACCCTTGCCGGGAGTCCTACCACTCTATCATCCACTGTGCAACATGCTGAAAGAGACATCTTCGATTCCAGGCAAATACTCTCGATCCAGAGTCAGTTGATATGTTCTCTGTTTATTATCATTAACATGTTGACTAAATTGCCTGGTAGAGTATTTAAAATTCGGCACTTTGAACATGGCCAGTTTTCTTGTTTAAATGTATGCCAAGATTTTAGATAGTAGGTACTTGCTATGGTACAAAGTTTCACTATTTTAATGTGCTCATAAGTTTTAATGTGCTGGCAGTTTTAGTAGGTTGTTATATGTACTATATAGTATATACCTTTTATTTATGGAATAAATGAAGCATATTTCATTTTCACTCAGTTAAAGAGTTGAGGTGAGAGTGTTTCAGTACGCGAAAGCCAATATCTAGGTTGCAAGGTAGAAATACTTATTACAAATATTAAGTTTGCCAGTCGAATTATAATTTCAACTGAAAACATAATCTAGTATATAAACCTAGCAGACTTTGTAGACAATCAGCTCTTCACAATGGTCAATTCACAATTTTTCTCAAAATTTTTATAACCTGAACCAGTATATAGTGTTTTTTAACAGGCGAAAGGAGGCTTCTCCGACCGAGTATATATTCATATATATATCTTGGCGGAAGAGAGAAAAGTCACTTTCACCTTTCATCGAAGACGAATTATATGCTTTTAATTGTCTTACTAAAATTAGTATCTAATAATTGTTTAAATTAATACTCACACAATGCTGTGCACGCGTCGCCAGGCATATTAGAAATTTCTTTCTTGCAATTTAATATGTCACTCACGCATCAACTTCTCTCCCAACTAGAGACTACTCCAACAACAACAAAATGGCCAAAAGGTGTCACTTTTCTCCAGACAGCGACTGCTGATATTGGCTGTAGTTAAGTCAATATATTTGATAGCATGTGCCATGCATCACCATTCGCTGTGATTTTCTTAACAATAGCAATTACAATAAACAAATTGCCGCATGCGACCCGCTACAACTAAAGCTCCGAAACATGGGGCAGATGAAAGTGGTTTTGCACAGGTTTCTGAAAGGGTTTTTAATCTCTGCTAGGGTTTCAATTTGTTGACAGTGGCACAAGCCGGCCGCGGCCCCAGTTGTCCGTAGACTGATTAAAATGGCAACAAACAGATTTTGTGCACATAAAAACAGAAACTTTAACTGAAAATGGTATAAATACATATTGAGTTTTAACTCAATGATAGAGAAATAAGTAATTTATATTTCAACTCTACTTGCATATATAGTTTTACATTTTATTATTATTTTCTTGAACTTATGTTGCACATCACACAAACACAAGAGATCTTTGCTTCGATTATGATTTCCCATTTCAACAACTAGTTATCAGTGAGAGTACTATTTCTAATGATCTATAATTTATTTATTTGATCTTCGATTTAGTAGACTGCTTTCAACATTTAACAACTACTTAAAGTTCTATATTTTAAATATGAATATTGCTTTACACAGAGAGCTACTTTCATTGAGATGCTTGAGAGAACTCATTTCATTTTCGCTGTTTTTTTTTGACATTTATAGTATAAACATTGCTTTTTGGTAATATATTTCACAACAACATTTCGTTTTTCTCTACTTGGGAAAATAGTTCAATAAGACAAATAAGATATTGATTTCAATGTTTTAAGCAATCGATTTGCTTAATATTTTATAGTCTAAAAAGTATTTACGATTAACTTGCGTTAGTTTATAATTCAATTATCACATTCTCTTTGATGATGATATATATTCATTTTCATTTGGTCTCGTTTCACAACGAGCTTTGCTTTTAGAGCGAATTTTAAATAAATATTGCTGTAGGATTATTATTTTTTCTTCTATTAGTTTGAACACGGAAATCATGGAAAGCGCTTAGAGAATTTTAACTTCACGCAGTTATTTAGAAAATTTACCTAGCCCTCGTATGGCACATAAGGCGTAGGAACATAGTGTATAATAAAACAATTCCACGGATAACTCCAGCTCAGACCATGCCGAAACCCTCGCTGCCCTCGCTGATGGCCAGGAGCAGCGATTTCTCGAATTGCTCATAGCTCTCGTAGTCGGGAAGGCAGAGCTGATTAAAGCTGGAAGAAGACAACAGAACAGAAGTTAAAAGGCACGTGATCGTGCATAAATACGCACCAAGTGTGTGCCGTGGGCAGGTTGCCAAACGTGGGCGCCGCAGTTATTTGGAATTGGGGATTGAGCTCCTGAAAGCCGCCGGGTGGCAGCTGGGAGCAGCCCGTGGTGAACTGCAGTAGACGCGCCATTTCCGTTTGGCTAAAGTTGCTTACGCCAGCCCAGAACCAGGCGAGCACGCGCCGAAACTCGGCCGAGTTTCCATTGGCAATGTGATGCGACTTGAAGTCGCTTACGGAATACTCCCCAGTGCCACACATCAGTAGCTAGCAGAGAATGGAATATATACTATATATGTTGCTACAAAAAAAAGTGTCTTTACCTCCAGTTCGTTTTCGTCGAAAATGCTTAGCAAGTTGTCCGGTATGATGGCATTCAGGCCCTTTAGAAAACTGTCGACTTCATCCTTAACGCTATTGCATAGCCGCTGCTGGGCCAAAGCGTCTAGATATTGATTTTTGGTAGCGTTGGTCACGCGAGTCTTGGCACCATTTGGAATAAGTTCTATGGTCTTGTTCAGCTGGCCGCTGGCATCGTAGAGGTCCTCCACGAAGTACAGCTCCAGCGTGTCCGTGTCATCCAGATCCGTATCGAGTATGTACTTGATCTTTGACAGATACAGATCTGGATCGTCCTGCTCAAAGTACTAGAGGACCAAACAAAAATCTCAGATATAAAACAGATGTAGGAAAAAGCATCCCACTCACCTTGTAGTGCACCCTTAGCCCAATGAGCTGGGCCAGAAACGAGCGACTAAAACGCGCGCGGACCAATTGGCGATAACTGCCGCCCAGGGCACTCTCGAAGAGACATTTGCCGACCATTTTTCCGGCGAACTCAAAGTACTTGAGCTTCAGATGCGAGGGCCGCGTAGGATTGGGATGCACCAGCGCCTGGTGTTTGTCGTGGAATGTACAAAAGAGGCCGCCGCGCGAATCAAACAAGGCGCTGCAAACTAGCTCGAACCACTCGCGGCGCAGGCCACCCCAGTCAATGCCCTGCTCTCCCTGGAAGGTGACCTCAAAGTTGCCGCACCAGTCCGACACCGAGAAGCCCTTGGTGGCCTTCATGCTGCTCTCCAGTATCTTTTCGCGATGCACCTTGAGTGCCATCTTCTCATGATAGTAGCTGGCATGGAACTTGCGCACCTCGTGATAGAAGAAATCCTGTTTGTCCTTAAAAGTCTCAGAGCCGCCAATGTTCTTCAGCAGAAAATGCGTAAAGGTGGCTGCAATTATGTTGCGATCCTTTGAGGCTAGCTCAATGCGCGGCTGCGCACCATCGTCTATGATGAAGACCGGCCCGTGCAGCTGACTTACCAGCTGGGGTAGAAAGTGGAACTTGGTCGACGGACAGAGCCGAAAGGTCGCAATACGTTTGGGAATGAACTTTAATATCATTTCCTTGATCGTCACCTGAAAAATCAACGAGTTCTGAGCCTGAACATTTCGCACAATCAATTTCATCTGCAACTATGAGACTCACCTGTTTCGGTCCCACATAGCACATCACCTTGCGCGGCTTGCTCCTCGTCGTTCCGTAGATGCTCAGCAGCTTCGCCTCGTAGCAAATGTTGTGCTTCCGCGAGGCTATGTTCTTGTGCACGAGCGTTGTGTCGCTACCTTCAAATTGCATTCAAGTGTAAATAGATTAACGACAATTATAAGCTATCGAGTTGCTGAAGACTGAATAAAGTAAACAGGAGATGTTTGGGAGAATGGGGGATGTATCCTATTTCCTAGCAAACTAGCTGAGTTGATAAAAATAAAAGGTCCGTCTTTCTGCCCGTCTACCTTTGTGAACTAGGCTCTAAGTTGTGTGTGTGTATATGTGTGATACGTCACTCTCACGGTTGAGATTGGGAGTTGATCCTCATATAATCAGAGAAAAGTATAGTTGCAATCTATATACTTACTGCTCAGCACGATTATATCAAAGTCCCCATTGGGCAGCTGCTGGTCGCGATAGCTAATGATGGCGCGCAAGCACGTGGGCTCCGGGAAGAGAGCAGTCACCGAGACGCGCGAGTTGACGCGGTCGTAGCTAAAGGCAATGGCATGCTGGAGCTTCTCGACGGATACGCCGTGCAGATCATAGATGGCCACGCGGTAGCCCTGCAGGAGAAGGCAGTTGTTAGATTAGGAATTAGATTTCCGGGCTAGTAGGCAAAAGTTACCTGAACCGCCTCGTCGGACTGCTCAAACAGGCAGGCATTGCCGAACTCGTCCCTGGGCTCGATATGCATCAGGGTGGGAGCACTTGCGCAGCAGATGAGCGTACTGGCCGGGCGGATGAACCTAGATCTGCGCGGATCGATGGCGCCGGGCAGAAAGTTGCGTACAAAGGGCGAGCCGGCAATGTGGCTGGCGCCGATAAGTACTGAGATCTTGTACTGGCCCGCGGTGCGGACCGTAAACTTGACTTTGGCAATGTTGGCATTATTGGGATCTGTGGACGAGCCCAGCTCGCTGATTGTGACCACTTTGCGTGTACCCTCGGTGACCTCCACAAAGAACTGGTCGGTATCACAGATTGGATAGGGCTGGCCGTTGCGCTGAAAGAAGCGCACTACGAAGCACATGGTGCCGCCCACTCGGGCCGGATCCTTCCAGTCCCACTGCACCCTACAGTTGGCAGGCAGCAAATACTTTCCGGTTACATACTGAAGCAGCGAGTGGCGCGCCTCGGGCGCCAGGGAGGGCTGTGTCATGGCGGCAAGTGTGACCAGACCGGCAACGGAAACAGACACCACCAGCATGCCGCCCCATGTCCAGGCGTCCTGATGCTGACTGGACTTGACCACCGTTGACCACAGCTGCGCCTTCAGAGCGTCTAGCTGTGCCTTCGATGTGGGCAGGCCTTGACGCGCCGTCGACCACAGCTGCCAGTCCTTGCCGAGTATCTTGCTGGCACGCGAGTCCTCCAGCCAGTATACGTCCTCCAGCGAGGCCACCTCAACGGCCAACAGACGCTGGTAATGATGCTGCATGCGATACTCCCGCAGCCATTCGCGCAGTATAAGCTTCTGCTGCAAATGTAGGGCAGCTCGTTGCAGGCGCTGCTCGTCCCCCGGCGGCAGCTCCGGCAGACGTTCTGGATCACCAGAGCTTGACAACGATGAGATCCCTGTAAGAAAAGACATAGACGCCATTTATAAATATTAAGTTACACAAACATAAAAGAAATACAAACAACTTTAGGCGCTGCAGCTAATTGAGTTAAATGGTCAAAGTTTGAGCAGAGTTCGAAACTTTGTTGTCATCAAGGAACACGCTCCTCCAATCCAAAAATAAAACCAACTTAATTGTGTCTTCAATTACAAGTCAACTTATTTAGCCCAGCGACTGCGTCATTCGGCAGGAACTTCGACAACCATGCCAATCAATTATATTTCAATTTTTATGACTACCAAAATGAGTTCGAGCCCGCATCCAAATTTGTACGACCCGCCCCAACCCGACCAGACCAGCCCAGCCCGCAAGCACTTATCGCTGACTTCCATCGCACGAAATGTTGTTCTTTGTTCCCTCACCAAGCTACCAATCCAACCTATTCCAAATAGTTGACTCTTTGTCCCCTTTCGACCTTTCGACTTTCGACTTTTTCGCATTCTTCTCTTATACAAACCAACAAATTCGCGAAATGTTCTTGGTGAAGTAGCTAAATCTATTATTAGCTACGATTTTATCTTTCACTATTGAAGTAACCGGGGATAACCCGTCGTTGTCCGGACAAATTAAAGCTACTAGCCTCGGCTTGTGATATGAGTTGACCGGCAATTAGTTAAAGATTATCTTCAGTTTCGGATTGTAAAGAACGTCTTTAGGTAAAAAGTAAATTTATTTATATTTAAGCAGTTTAATTTATAAATGACAATCGTTTCTCAGAAATTGATTTGGATAGATAAGTCAAAGCTATCTTTGCAAGATATTTTATAACTTTGCGTCAGTTTCTTTTGGTTTTCCTTTTCCCAAACAAGTTTAATATTAAGATGAAACTTACAAAACAGATAACAAATATCATAAAAAGAGAGAGAGAGAGAGAGGGAGGACATAGAGATAGATAAAGCTAGAGAGAAAGTAGATGAAGGGAAGGATAGAAAAAAGGGAAAAAAGATCCGGATGGAGAAAAAAGATAGGAGGCAAAAAGAGAGAGAGGTAGATAGGGGTAGAGAAGTAAGGGGCAAAGATAGGAGAGATTAGGATTTATGGTAACAAGGTATCTCATAGTCGAGCACTCTCGACTGGATTACTCGTCAATTGTTCTCCGTCTCTCTCTAACCACTGGCAACAAGGGCTGCAAGCCTCCACCTCAAGCGGCCAACAAGTAAGGCAGGACCCTAATCGGAGCGCGCGATCTAGGGTCAGCCGGAGAAGTATAAAAATAATGCGATACGAGTAAATATTCGCATTGGCTACTCACATAACTACAACTACTTAGGCTAGGTAACATTTGCGTGTCTGACATTTGAAAACAATTTTATTTGGTTACCAATTGCTTTCATTCTTAAAGTAGCGCTCATAACATTATATTTATGGCGGAACCTACGACTTCCGGTTGATTTCGTTGGTTCTGTGACCAACATCAAAACGGCGAGAAACGGAGAAGGCAAACAATGATAGGCAACTTTCTATATTGAAAAACTTTCCTTTGATAGGGTCGAATGTGTCATACAACTTTACTTCTATATGCATTCTTAGTTAACGTCGGTGTTTGTGGTCCGAATATGCTTCGGCTGGAACAATATGCACTGATCAGAATAGCCGAAATGCAACTAAGGCGACCTTTATGAACTTTTCGCGGCTTAAATTTGGCAAACAACAGAATTTATATGTCGAAGCTTACGCTTATTGTTGTTCTTGCTTTCGGCCTTAGATAGCGTGGGCAGAGCTATTTAAAGATTTTAAAATTCGCACAGAATACAAAGAGTACTTTTATACTCTCTCAAATATGGTGAATAAGTTATCAAGTATTTGAAAAAGGCGTCGTCTGAGGTTTCAATAGAAGCTTCTACCTTTCAAATGTCAAGTTTAAAGCTCTTAAAGGAGATGAATGTTTTATAAAAATTTTTAAAATCCTGTTTTGTAAACTCACCAATCGCATGCCTTAAACACAATTTGAGACTAACGCAAGGCAATATCTTTTTTGTGGCTCTATGTGAGGGCCAAAACACTTGCATGTTATAAATCAAAAGTGACATGTCTAAATGTTCGCTAAATTGATGCGAAAATCCTTTGAGCTTAACGCAAGCTTGCAGCAATATCAGTTCCTGGCTAATTGCTGCATCCTCAGGCATCAATTGGATCTGAGCCATATGAGAAAATGTGTGTATTGCGTGAAGTTCAATTAAAACTATGTTAATTTTGTCATTTAAGTAAAAGCTTACTGCGAAACATTTAGTATTAGTGCTGTGCATCAATCTCTGAGCCAATACAACATGCTTAACTATAAGATATAAGGAGGAGCAGTAGGTCGCCGGCTCAAATCCAGAGATTTCTTAATTCAGCTACCTTTGCTTCCTCGCTCCTCGCCCTGCAAATAGTTATATCTATCTAGCTTAAACATAGATGGGGATCACATATAAATATCTACACTCGGTCTGCATACACTCTCAGATGTGACAAAGCAACATCGGAAACGGCAATGAACGCCAACTCAATTATCTGTACATTCAATTTTATTTGAAAAGCACACTTCAGCCCGTGGCTGGGTCTACTGCCGCTCAAATGCCGCTTTGGCAATAGCCTCTGCATATAACGTATACGCAGTGTTGGCTCACAAACGAATTTGTCGCTCAGCGCTCTCATTAGCGATATAAGTACTAGATGCTTGGGCATCCAAGTGCTCGCTAACTATGTCGCTTGCTCTCTTCTCAGAATACACATATTTATATTCACAGGGAGATGGCTTACGGTTCTAATGACCGGAGGAGCGCACATTAAATAAAAGCCTCAAAAGCAGGCACAGTTGAGGGTCATGTGTTTTTAGTCAACTCAACGCTAGAAACTGACTTGAACCCGGAATATTTTTTTTTACCATAAAACGAAGAATAGAACCTAAACCATATTGCTTATTGCGATATTTGAAAAAATGTTTGATTATACAATATATTGAATTGTGCCCGTAAACCGTGTGAAAAGTCTGAAACTGGAAATTCGGATTCACGAACCGAACCGAATATCTAATATATGGTTTTTTATATCTAAAGCGAATCAAGTTTACTTAATGGGTTCGCATATGCTGATTATTACAGGCATTATTTAACCGATTGACTGGTATTTACACTTTTTATAGAGCATTGCGTTGTCGATTATACCTGCTTGCAAAGTTATAATGCCCTTTCCAGGTAATTGCAAAATATTAACAAAAATGGCCTTGCCTTAGCCAGCTTAAACATTATTATTAATTAAAACTTTTGCTAGCATTTATTTAAGTTTTAGATTCTTACCTTTGTTGAAAACTTTGCACGCTCACTTGTCGCACGAGTCTTTAAATATAAATATATATGTAGGAATATATGCTTTTTTATGGTAATTTTCTATCGAACTTCTGTGTTAGGGACAACTGGTCGACGTTTAAGACCTCAGTTGCTTAGCAAAGTTCAATTCATTGTAAGATTTTGAATACTTCATGAATATGAAAAACACGCTTTGGATCAAAATATCCGACTAGGGGATACCTAATAATCAACTCAAAGTTGTGGCATTTGACTGCCTGGCTTTTCATCTGGCTTTTCGCTCTTCTGCTTATATATTTTGTTATATGGTATTTAGAGACTTGTCACAACAATGGGCCTAATTAACTCCCAATGGCGCTGTTTGCGCAACACAAACACAAAAATAGCCAACAAACAGTTTCGCAAACGCACTTATTTATTTACTCGCAGCAGCATTTGCCACAGAGAATAAACCTCAGCAGTTTTTGCATACCCTAGTGTACTGTTGTGACTATTTGCTGAATCTTTCGGATTTTAAAAGCCAGCCACACGTAATACGAATATTCAAAAGGTCAAAGGCAGAAATAAGGATAAGAGCTTTGATAAAAACGAAATTGCGACAACATCTGAAAATACAGATATTAATGGCAACATCATGCAAAGCTATAAGGGCTTTAAATAATTGCTCGAAAAATTATATTTAGTTCGAATTAAGATTTGTTACGTTCTAATACTCATGTACTAAGAATACTGTTTTTTTCGTGAGGTAGTATTGATGCTGATCTAGAGAATATAATCTGAATGGTTTGCCTCTGCCTGAACATTACACACAAAACCAATATATCCTTATACTATTACATGGCCTACAATAGGTAAACATAAGTTATACCAGGACCGTATTTAATGAGGTCTTCTCACTCACACATCGAACATTTTCACCTCACACACACACACACACAGGTGAGTATGTGGCACATTGCGAATTCGCATAAATAAATTTAGACGAATGCAACTGCACAACTTGGCACCTGAATTTGAACGTGTGTGCGAATTCGTGTGAACATATATGTATGCAAGCATGTTTGAGTGTGTGCAATATGCAGGCAATTGTGGCAGAATTGAAGGACATTTAGCAATAGTATATGCATATATTTTATTACTAGCTGACAGAAACGGCGTTGCCCAGCCCAAATCCATTTGTGCATCATTCAAAATCTTTGACACTGTTAAAAGGCGGGATATTGCGAAAAGTTTGGAATACGACGCGAAATGATATTCTTTGAATTTAGTTTGAACCAGCAACTTCACTTGCAGGGAGAAGCGGTGAATTATGCGAATACCTCTTAAATTAATTGAAACAAACAACTTTTGAAATGAATTTGGGATCGCACCGGAATGCAACCGTTTCTTGCGATTTTTCCAAAAAGAATTTCTCTGCGCGAAGAATTGCTAAAAGCTTCGTCTTAGCGTAAAAGCGTAAAAACTTTAGAGTCCAGCTCAGTTAAGCAGGATAAACCGTTTTATGTCTATATAGACTGTTCATGCACACATTAAATATCGTTGCTTGACACTTCTGGATTGGACACTGACATATATTAATTTTCAGGAGAAACGAATAACCGACTTTTACGTAAGAGTTGATGAACGTAAATGTTCACATATAACGTGCCGAGCGGCACTTTGCGTTCCTTTGGGACTAGCGTTTGGCGGTTTTTGGCACGCAAACAATTCATTTCTATAAATCCCTCGACTTTTAAATTTATTTTATTCAAAACGATTTTCGGGGCAGCCAGCTTCATGTAGACATAAAGCCAGGGCGGCGGGTCAGGGTCAAACGGAGAAAAACTTGCGAGAATGAGAACAATCATAAAATGCGCATTCGTCCAGTTCTTTCGAATTGGCCGCAAAATAAAAGGCAAGGGAATGTTCATGCTTAAAGGTTGGGCTTTTAATTGGCCTAGCCAATTACCTGTGCACACTCACCTGAGGACGAGGACTGCGAGTGTCGCATTGTGGTGGCCATGGCAATGGAATTTATCTCCGATTCGGGCGACCACATTGTATTATATCTTGTCTTGATTTGCTTTGTTGTATTATATAATCGATTTATTGAGCGCGATTCAAATATTGTAATAAAACTTTATTTAACTCAAGAGATACTTCATGTTGCATTTTGGTTCATTTTGATAGGGTATTGTTATTCGTTTTCCAATTGTTGCCGTAGTTTCGTTAAGTTTATTAACAAATGTTACTAGAGATCATTTCGGGTCACGTTAATTATACAAGAGTGAAAAATACTTATAATGTTGCTGGCAATGTAAATCAATCTTTTTATTGGCTTGCAACTGACCTTCGACAGGCTAGCCAATGCCAAATGAAAATCGCGCCAGAGAAAAATGTAAGATGCCAAAAAAAAAAGCATTGCAAAGGATAAATAATATACCTAATGTTGAATGTACGAGATGCTGGCACATAGCTGCATTTCCGCAAACTTATCTACAATCTTCTCTCAAGCAAGCTATTCATATTTTTGTGAACTTTTCTGTTTGCTGTCAAGAAATAATTATATTCTCTAATACGAAAATCGATAACAAAGTTTACAATTAAATATTTGTATACCCTATACACAATGAAATTGGGTATACTTGTTCTGTGCCAAAGTATGCAACAGTCAGAAGAAAGCATTTCCCAGCTGACTAACTAATTAGAGTTAGGAAGCTGAATTTACGGGCGGAAAATAACAGATAAGACGAACTCAAACTGAGTATATAGTATGTAAGGCTTTTCGTATATATTATGCAGGTTTTTGTATACTAAACAAAGTTTAAGTTTTGTAGCTTTCGATATTAATATTAAATGGAGCTTATGGTGAATACTTCCTGAAATTTTGACATTTCTGAAAGTTGTCAACTCACAGGAATATGGAATAAAAAAACTTACATGAAGGGAACCTCATGATTTTGAATATCCAAAATGTAAACGTAAAAAGCAAAAATTATAATTTGCAAGATATTTTATCTTCTGTTTTAAATATTTTTATCTTTCATATATATGTATGTTAAAAGCAACAACATTTGCGAATTTTAATAGGAGCATCCACACACACACACACACAAACACACACACACACACACACACACACACAAGCAAACGCCACTCTCTGCGTCGCAAAGTGGACAAAAATTATACGGGCTGTGCCTCGGCCCCCACCCTCCGGCCGTAAATGAGAGTGAGTCAGTCACAAAACAACCGCAACAGCAGCAGCACGCTCTTCATCCTCCACATCCTGCTGCACATCATCATTGCCATTGATGGCGCCATTTTTGTTTTTGTTTGCCTAGCAAGCCAATCTGAGTGTGAGTATCCTGTTCCCGCCGGTGCTTGTAATCCGAGCTGACAAACTTTGTCTGCAGTCATAAGCACTTTCCCTCTGTGTGTGTGTGCGTGTGTGTGTGTATGTGTGTGCTCTTCGTGTGAATCGATTTGTGTGTTTGTGTGTGTGTGTGTGTGTTTACTGTCGGAATTTGTAAGGAAAGTGAGCTGTTCATTTGCTTTAGGGTCGCCAAGTGGCCGACGTCTATTTAAGTTTTCCCTCCCTCCTCTTTTATTCATACAGCCAAATACACGAATATCTGTGTGTACACACATACAAACATGCATGTGTGCGTCTCTGGTGTGTACAAAAAGTCAACTTAATGGTCTCCTGTCGTTTTCAAAAAAGGTAAACACACAAGAAATACTCATAGTTCCCTACGTCTTTCAAATTAGACTCTAATAATTTAAAGTTTTTATTGTTTGTTTTTCGACCACATATTTCATTGCGATTATGCACCGCAGCTCTATTTTCGTCATTATACAAGTGGAAATTATTTGTCTTTTAAGTGTGTAAATGTTTTTATGTGCTTTGTTTTTATTCAAGGATACCGCAAAAGGCACAATATGATAATTTGTTGGGGCAGAGATGGCGGCAGGGTTAATGTGGTACGAGCGAGACGGCACGGAACAGTGCGATAGAAAGAGAACGCGAACTTGAGAGAGCAAAGAGCGAAAGCTGAATTACAGCTGCGATATTGTAATTGTGAGCAGACAAATGCGACAACAAAACGTAATAGCAACAACAGAATGCTCACGAGGGCCACGGCAATAATGATAACTAAACGCAAGAGCGCCGCCAGCGACAGCGGCAGAACTGTCAACAGCAATGGCGACCATATGTCAGAGCGAGATAGCAACAGCATCAGCAGCAGCTTCCGTCCGGCGTCTGGATGCTTGGCCTACATAACAAAAACAGTTGCAGCTTCACTGTTATGCGGACATCTTTGCGGGAGGGGGCGTGGGTAGCGAGACGAATGGCAGGCATTGTCGGTAGGCAGCAGTCAGGCGTTGGGATGAGTTGACCAAAGAGAACGACGCAATAAAGGGCCTCTTGTTATGTGCACATGTCTTTTAGACTTCTCTGTTGTCGTTCATGCTGCTTTTCATTGCCACTCGACGAATTTTTAACGGTTTGCCAGCAGCCACGCGAATCTTTTTAAT
The DNA here is from genome assembly GCF_030788295.1 of Drosophila virilis. Classification (NCBI taxonomy): domain Eukaryota; kingdom Metazoa; phylum Arthropoda; class Insecta; order Diptera; family Drosophilidae; genus Drosophila; species Drosophila virilis. Next base: position 10,537,483 of record NC_091546.1, on the reverse strand, counting down.
TTGTTTAGCCCCACTCCTTCCCCGCTTGCGGTGCAAGTGGCGCACTTCAACCGTCGCCTGTATGTGGAAAAGCAGGCGCAATTTCCTTTCAATTTCCTTCCAGGCAAGCAACAGCAAATTGCCATAACAGGCACTTAATGGAAATTTCTCTCTGGCCCTCTGCCGGCCGTTGGTCAGTGTTTACCAAACAGTTATTTCCTTAACAACGTCAACGACATTCATTGGCTACTTTCCCATTCACAGTATTTGTTTTTTTTTTTTTTTTGCCAGAACGAAGTACTTACGACTCGTAATGGATTTTTCGGACTGACAACCAAATTCTTGCTTACATTTGTGATATATGTAATTCCCAAATATCTGTCTCAGAATTTTGGTGTGCATTAATTGTTGTATATTTGGGAACAAGTTGTATTTTGATTAAAATAGAAATGGAAAACGGCAAAATTTTTGTTTGTTTGTGGTCGCTTATCTAACAGGTTCCATGGTGTAATGGTTAGCACTTAGGACTCTGAATCCTGCGATCCGAGTTCAAGTCTCGGTGGAACCTGAGCAGCATTTTATTAATTATTTATTTTTATTATTATCAATAATAATAAATACCATCAGTCGTTGCAAGATTTCTATATTGAAAAATGTACTTATCAATTGAATAATTCGATAATAAAAATCAAATTATTCTAGACAGACTCTTGATTCTGAACAGGAATATATATTGAAGATGCCTTCTTCTTGCTGTTAATTGTATTTGCACATTTTCAATGAACTCTTTTAACTATTTTATTGTATTGCAACCTTTTGCGGCCCCATAGTTTTTAGGTATTCAAAGCAGGTCAACCTGAATGTCATTTTGGGGACCACGCGAACAGTTATGTGTCGGAACGAAATTTAGGAATACACAATACTAACGCAGCAGTATTAACGGTAGAACTACGAACAACAATAACACAGCAACTGTGAATGCAAGAGTAACTGTAACTGCGACATTTGAAAGCAGCCATAAAGGATTATGGCCGCAACCAGGGCTCAGGGCAGGGGTTATAAAACATCTGCGTGTGCGAATATGCATGAATAAAATAACAGAACAAACTATAAAAATGTATTATGCAAAGGATTCTTGGCGCGAAGTTGGATAAGTTTATAATGGCTGCAGGTGGCGACCCTTTTACCACGTGCACCGCAAAATAGGTTAGGCGAGTAATATGTCACTGGGCAGTACGAATAATTATCTCATGGCAATCAACACGAAATGGGAAATGTTATGCACAGGATGTCTCTTTTTACATTGTAGCTCATTAATTTATGCATGCATGTATTATCGATATTTATGTTGTTAATGCTTTTCACTTTTTTTGACTACCGAAAAAAACACGAGGCGCCGCGTTGCGACAGGCAATCAACCAGCGCGCTCCGATGTTAAACGAAAACTGAGCATTTAAGGACATTTACGATTGATTTTATACCGAATACACGACTGTCCAAATTCGCCTAGTCGTGTTATTGCCTTCAGCTCTATTGTTGTTGTTGTGACACAGAAAACTTCGTTTTGTGAATAGCCGAAAGCGAAAAGAGAGAGCGTGCCCGAGCCCGAGTCCGAGCCCGAGCCGCAGTTCGGAGTGAAAGCTTTTGAGCCTTGTCCACAGAGGCTAGAGCTTTCGTATTCCAGCAGGTTGTTTTTTGTTTCGCCAGCCTATTAAAATTACAATGTGACTTTTACCTAATAAGCCCTAGAACACACAACGACTTTGTTAGCCAATTTAATTACTTTTTTCAACTCTTGAAAAACAAAACATTTGAAATATGCCGCCATTCAAAAGTAGTCCGATTTTTACTTGATAACAAAAGAAAAACAAGAACCGTTGTCAAAGAATAATCTTTATGTACCATAAATGCACTCCCCTACAAATTCAGGTAATTGTTATTTATATACTCGATACAAAACTAATAGTTATTATCAATTATTCACAATTGAATACCTAATTGACTTTATACAAATGAATTTTATTAATTTTCAGTGCATTTTACATATTTATTCGATCAATTATTTTCGAATAAAAATAAACTTATAGTTGCTTGGATTAGTTTAAGTTCACCCGATCATTTAGATGAAGAATATACTTTCTTTTTTTTATATTTTCACTTTGCAAAGCTACTTATGCCAAAAGTGAGAAATAGACATGAAATCTTAAAGAGTTGGTTTTATAGTGTCTGTTTAATGAAAGATAGATATTTTGGTGATCAATACACATTGCTGGTTGATACAAAATACACTTATGACAAAATTTTCTCAACGGTTCCATGGTGTAATGGTTAGCACTCAGGACTCTGAATCCTGCGATCCGAGTTCAAATCTCGGTGGAACCTGATTATTAAAGTTTATTTTTCTATTTTATTTTTACTTCTTTTGGCAAAACAAGAATAAAATTCAATAAAATTGTTAAACAGATCTATTTTGTATAGTTTTTCTCTAAACTGACGATTACAAGTTTGTAGGCTTGTATTACAAAATTTTTTGGTGGAGATCGTATGGGTTCCATGGTGTAATGGTTAGCACTCAGGACTCTGAATCCTGCGATCCGAGTTCAAATCTCGGTGGAACCTGAGTTCGAATTCTTCTTTTATTTTTTTTTTTATAATTATATTCAATTCGATTTGAACTGTTACGCTTGAAGACATGTTAGCACGTGTTACTGTTTGAAGAGCTTTCGAGCCACCTGTATACACTCTAGCATAAATCAACAATGCGCCAAAATGCGAAATGCACACGCACACACACATACACAACAATTGCTTGCATGCATATGTGTGCAACACCTATCGGTAAATACACACTGAAATAAACTGGTGAACGCAATTTTGTTATTGCACAGTTATTGACCCTAGGCTTAGAATAGGGAAATTATATGCGATGCAGCATGAAGCGCATCTTATGGACTTACCTTTATCACGGAATAGCCGCTTGTAAGCGTGCCATTCGTCGGCTGTGAAGCTGGTTTGGTGCTCGTGCCTCGTGTAATGATGCAGCCAGTCTGGATACGAGGACCAAATCAATAAAACAATCTTTACCAGTGAGATGGTAAACATTAAACTCAACACAATCGCTATCAATACTTTCAGCGAGCCTTTCAACATAATAAACAAATGCACATGTACACAATTGTTCAAAAGCCGCAGCGCATTCCCCTTCGGATTAAAGCACGCAACACATTTTGTTTAACATTTAACAATTATATGCACGTTCCCAGAGCGAGCCATTTCGCTTTGTTTTTGCGCGTATTTGTGGCATACGGAAAAAAGCGTAGTTAATTGCTTTCAGTTTAGATTTAAATGCATCCGTACATATTTGTTTTTTTTTTTTCTTCTGAACACAAAAACATTAAATGTTACAGAACAAAACAGAATTGTGTTTGATTCGGTGCATTTGCCTTTCTGCTGAACAGCTGACGGACAAGGTTACCGGACAATCGCTGCCAGCAGTCTGGCAGCACTGATGCCAGCCGATACAGAAACCATTCAGTCCATAAGAAAAAACATTCTGCAAGCGACAGTGTGAGCAACTTTATAAAAAGATTCTTTTTTGATATAAAAATAAATGACAATTAGGTTCCACCGAGATTTGAACTCGGATCGCAGGATTCAGAGTCCTGAGTGCTAACCATTACACCATGGAACCGCTTGTCCGCTGAGTGGCAAATGTCATAAAAACTTTACGTTTTGTGTTGTAATTTAAAATTGAAAAGTTCATTACAAAATACAAACAATTAATGAAATAAGGCACTTTTAATAGTGATAAAACGCAAATAAAAATTCGAAAAAATAATTCATTTCATTAGGTTCCACCGAGATTTGAACTCGGATCGCAGGATTCAGAGTCCTGAGTGCTAACCATTACACCATGGAACCGCTTGAACATCGAGTGTCAAAAGTTATATAAAATGTAGCTAACAATTGAATAATATGTACGTGTGGCAGTTTATGGTAAAACTAATTGACGTACAAAAGCTGAATTATTTGGCACTTTCAACTATTTGGTTCATATCATTTTTAAGCTTTTTAATATTTTTAGTTCTTTATTTAATTTTTTTTTTTTGTTTTCATAAGCATCTATCACTAAAACCTAACTAGAATTGCCAGCGTGCGTATTTTCCATGTCCATTATTACTAGTCCAGGTTTAATTCGCCGTCGTTTATCGTTGGACGAGAGGTCTTCTAACCGTAATACGCGTACGGGGATGCATAGCCAGAGTAGGCGGAGTAGGCATAGGGACTGGCGCCATAGTAGAACTGAGGCGACGGTTCTGGGCTGGCAACCGGAACTGGAGCAGGAGCAGCACGAGCAACGGGCGCCGGTCCAGCTACTGCAACAGCAAAGAGGGCGGCGAAGAGAACAACGAGCTGCAAGCGGAGAAGATTGGAGGATTTATTACTGTCTCTTGTTACATCTTGAGAAAGGCTTTTGACTTACTAGCTTGAACATTTTTGGAAGGTTGATTTGATTCTTTAGATGTTATTGAAGGAATTGCAAGTTGGGTTTTGATGCTGTCTGCCAGAGTTGAGGGTCTTTTTATACCCGAATCTGATTCTCATGACTTATTTATGAAGAACAACCGAGTCATGTTCGCATTTATTTCACTTTTTCTTTTTCTTAAAAGTTGTTAATAGTTTTGTCAGCAATCAAAGCGGCTTTGCATTCTAATGCCTTCTTATCGCAAACAATAAGAATAGTTATGTATATATATAAATATATATATATATATATTTAACTGACCTTCAAAGCGATTGGTAATTTGTTTTGATTTTTGGGCCCGCCAAACAAATTTCGCAATGCATCTTGCATATTAATTGGAATTTCTTTGGGGCAGGCTTTTAGCGAAGCGCTGATCGCATTTGGCAGCAATTAAAGTGATAAATGATTGAGTATTTTCAATAAAAGTTGAAAATGACAACAGAAGCCAGTTCTCTGCCTACCAGAATATTAATTTCGAGGCCCACGAAATGCCAATCCGATGCAAACGAAAAATCCGCAAGACATACTTATTCATATCTATTTCAGAAGCGAATTCCAATGGCATCTAGGTCACATTCTATTTTTTCCAGACTGGCATAATACTTCCGTATGGTTACTTAACAATTTGCGTGTAAATTACAATAATCGAAAAAAAAAAAATATAATTTTTATTTCTAGCATATTTGCCATCAAATATCTGCCTGAAATTGAAAAACAATCTGCTTTAAATTAAGCTCACTTGTTAACAACAAAGATATCTTCAAAGAACATTCTATTCTATTCATTTCTCAGTTTAATTGAATTGTCTTAATGCTAATTTAATTAATTAATAATATCCATGCAAAAACTCAATTGTTTATATAAAGTTTAATAAGGATGCGAATCGATCTCATTTCTACTATGAAGATAGTTTCTACGGACTGTACTTTGTCCTTTTTAATCTTTTCATGTTTTTTCAGTTTCTATTTTTATTTATGATCTGCCTTTATTCTCCATTGTGTGGCTGTTGCGTGCAGGCCGCGGCTAGTCGGGCGTTCGGTGAAGGGTTCAACTCCGATCAAAGGAACTTTTCTTTTATTTTTAGTGTGACACACATTTTGTGACATAATTAACCTTGCCAAAGCTTAAAAGTGAGTTGGCATAAAATGTGCAACAAGTCTATAGTTATATTTAAGAGGATTTTCAAAAGTTATTTTTGATTTGTTTAAAGATTTTTTAATTGTTGCTAATGATACGCGCAAATGTTTCGGCTGCCAGCTAATAGATGTACATAGAAATAAATTGAGAATGAATAGAAATAATTTGGGGTAGTCAAGATTATGTGCATACCCTTGCAGAAGCGCGATAATTATTAACGATTTCTTATGATGTAAATTTTTTTTAATATAATTTTACATTTACACAAAATAATTCAGGCTGTAAAAGTTTTTTTATAGGGGCCCATTTTTGATAAAATTTGGCTGATATATTAGGATATATTATAAAAAAAAAAAGCAAACAAATCTGTTCGACTAATATTTTAAAGACAGAAAATACCTTAAGGTGATGTATTTCTCATAAAAGAGAGAGTTCTACTACGAGAAAACAGATCCTTACCTTTGAATATGCCAAGATGCATCAGAATAGTTGGGAAAGATTCTTGGATGCACGGCACAAGCGATGACAAGATTATAATACCCTAATTCAAGCAGGCAAGCAGGGTACTTACGGAGTCCGGGCTGGGATGACAAATACGATTGATTATGGGCGCGTCGTGACGTCTCCCGGAATCGGGATGATGACGCGAAGTGCATGCGAAATTTTTGTGGCCATCCATTCTTGAATATAAAAGGCAGCAATGAAGCGCAAACGCGCAGTTGATTCTCTGTGCGTTCAAAGTCGATAGCTAAGATACTTTTTGATCATGTTGAAGCTGGTAAACGGCATGAAATGGGGAACCTTAACGAGCATAGATAACTCAACTGGGCGACTTATATATATTTTTCAGGTGTTCCTGCTACTCGCTGCACTGCTCGCTCTAGCCGCGGCAGTGCCAGCTCCTGTGCCTGGACCGAAGCCCGAACCCAACCCGCAATTCATTTATTCCGCAGGCTATCCGGCCGTGGCCTATGCATCTCCTTATGTCTACTATGGTTGAAATGACTTCTAAATGATGACAATAAAGTTTTTCAAGCTATAGAACAGCATTTAAGAGTATTATGCTTTTTACACATTTCTTTTAAGAAGTCAAATAAATGTCAAAAGTCATATATGCTAGGACAATAGCAAGAAATATATGCAAGCAATATAACACATATCCGAAAAGGATTCAATTTTCATACGAACAAAATATACCCTTTTTTGGGCACATAGTATAACAGTTGTGTATAACACTTGTCAATGGAACCCGCTCAGAAAATGCACAGACATTATGTTTGCAGCATCTAATAAAAATTAACATTTTATTATTTTAACAATTAATCAAATTCGCCTCTGTTAAATAAGACTATTTATATAGCCTATATAGATGTACGGTAAAAATGTTATTGCTACATAAAAGTGAAGTAGAAAGGGTATACAAATTTCGCGATGCTTAGTAAACAGTTTTTTTTATTTGGCAGCAGTCGAATATCTAAATACTGAGCAGCCAAAAAGTATGCAATGGAAATTGTTGTGGCCTTACATGCGCCTAATGTTATGATTTTTAACAGCGGAACATTTAAGGCGCCACCTAGTGAGTGAAGGCAGCAACACAGACTTGTATGTTCCTTTGATACTTTCCTGTCATAACTTTTATAGGAATTTAAGCTTAAGCTTGGCTGTTATACGACAAAGTGTGGTAAAGTCTTTTATAGGAATTGAAGCTTAAGCTTGGGTGTTATACGGCAACGCGTGGTGAAGCCTGGTAAACATTTGGATTATGGTTATCTGTTATGGCTGTCCTATATAAAAAAAGCTCTGTGACTTTGCTACGCTCTCCTGCCGCAAGCTCAAATTAGCCATTCCCCTGGCAACAAATCGAGATTTGGCATAATGTTGAGCAATATGTTGCGAGTGCCGAATAAACTGCTTCGACTGTGAATAAAGTTGCGTGTTGCCTTCTGAAGGACGACAAGTTGGCCACGAAGTGACGAAAATAAAGGATTCCACAAGAGCCAAAATGTCCTCCAGTATATATTGTGATTTTGCACTGATTTGAACGCGCCAGCTAGCGAAATCAAGTGTAAGCAAATTACAGCTGAAGTCACCGTGAAGTCCGTGTGTTGGCTCGTGCGCCCGAGCAGCATGTCCTGTCGTCAAGCCGTTTGAGTTTCAGTCCATTTTTGGCGCTCGCCTGCAATGGATCACGTAACGCGAAAGCCCAGCCAAACGTAGCGCGAGCCTAGCACGTAATGCGTTAAAAGGACGAAACCGACAAGAGCCAAACACAAAACGCGTAACAATTAGCAAGGATATGTGCAGGATATCCCATCTGTGCTGTGCCTAAAACAAAAAGAGAATTATAACCAAAATATCGCAAGCCATAGAAATATGTCATCATGATGGCAACCATGTCCCGGTCCTTCTTCCTGGCGATGATGTCATCCGCGCGCGTCTGCTCCAAAGTGAAAGTGTTGCAGGTCCGACAATTGCGGCTCCTGTCGACCCAAGAGTAAAGTGCGCCAAACGTGAGCCGTAATTAGTTAATTACCAAACAAAAAAACAAGCTGTGCAGTTTAAGTTATACGCAGGATTACGTCGTATCGCGGCAATCGAATTGAAAGGATCACAGCCGAATAAAATAGAAACTATTTACATGTGTATAATGGATATTTTCATATTATTTTGCTGCCTGCTTCAGTTGGCAAGAAATGGTAAGAAATGCTGCCTTACCTAATTTAAGCCAAATGTTGTCAGAAACATAAATATTTTTTGCTTAAGTTTGCATTCGATAGAGATCCGAGCAGAAGTTTTCTTTCAGGACGAATGTCAGATACAAGATACACAGATACACATGGGGCAAAATAGCGTTAAATGTTTTTTTTTTTTATGAAAAACATCAAATAAAAAGCAGCCAAAAATGCGCGAACGTGACGTCAGCCTGTGGGGCTTAGGTGCCAGAGTGTCGGACCAACAAGCGAAAGGTTGCCGGGTCAAACCCAGCAGCTATTTACAATTGTCGATTTTATGTGCTATCATTCACAAAATAAAAGAATAAATGCGCACGTAAAATCGTGATATGATATGCATATAGGCTAAATATAGGCAACACATAAAAGATAATACAAGATATTAATCTAGCCTTGACAAATGCAGAACTTAAGAAACACAGACATTTATATCTTTTATTTTTTCATAAACTTTCCTGCCTCAAAAATAATTTAAATCGATTTTGTTTGAAGCATAAATCGAAGTCAAAAACGTTTACAGTCTGCAAATAAATTTAATTAATTTAATTTTTGATCGAAAAGTTCTTTGAGAATAAATTGTCGAAATTTAAGAAATTTTTAAACATTTTGTTTTCTCTCAAATGAAATCTAACAAAATGACAATTAGCACTTTGCCACCCACATTTTATTTATTTATTTATGCTGTTTTAAGTTAAAAAATTGTCAATTTCATTATATTCAAACTTAAATTCAGATATTTTGCACTAAATGTGATAGAGCTTGGACTTAAAAACAATTTCTGAAAACTTTAAGGCAAGAGATGTTTTCTGACTGCCAGCTGAAATATTTTTAGATCCATCTTTAAAGGAGTTTACTAACATATTTTTATTTTGAGAAAATCATCGATGATTTTTCTACAAAATTTGGTAATTTTTAATGGGCGTGCCTCAACAATTAATGCACTTCCATGAGAATGAATTAGCATATTGCAAATTTCAAGCCATGCAAAATTCTGGCAGCAAAAGGAATTTTTCACAAAAGCTCAGCTGAGCATGAGAAGCAGGAGTGCTCAGATGGGGAGTGCACGACTAAGCGATGCCCTGTAACGATTAAATAATTAATGCCAAAAGTAAAAATATAGGCAAAAATTTGAGAAATGTTGTATCTGTGTGTAACATACGATGCACCAAATAGAGAATATATATATGGACTTTGAAAGCATGTTGATTAAAGCTTAAACTAGTTTGTAAGGGGAATAAGCGGAAAACATGAAACGTATTGAGTAAATTGTGAATATTTTGTTTAGGCGACTCGACGCTGGGAATAGGGTATCTGCTAGTCGGGCGCTAATCAAATCTATGTAAAAACATATAAAAATGTTGTCCCACTTTTATTCGAATCTTTATGAGTTAAGTTCCCATCTTGTTGTGAAATTGTGCATAGAATATGGTTTCTTTCCTTCGCGTCGCCTGCGATATTGGCAGCCTCAGATATTGGCAGCTGCTGTTTCAGCCAAATTATAGAAAATATGATAAATTCAATACATTCAACAATTTCTACAGCAGCTGCAGTCCTTGGAGTCGGGGAGCTGGAGAGCTCCTCCGCCGCCGTGGGTGACACTCTGCCCCGGCAGCCGTCGGCGCCCCTCACGCTGACGCCGTCGACGCCGTCGATAACCCATTTTGTAAATGACTCCTTCATCATCTTCTGCAAAACAGTACAAAAGGACATCGACACCAAGTGGCGTGATCCCAGGGGCCAGACCCGTGAAAACACCAAGGGACGCGTCCACATCGAAAAGAAGACGGGTAAGTGTCGAGGTGCTATGGAAATCTCTAAAGAGAGAGCCCGCCAGATGTCCATGCAGAGAGCTAGCCAATGTCCAACTGATCCTTCTTAGGCTTACTCGCCCTGGTCTTCGAGCACATTTCATTGGACGACAAGGGTAACTGGACTTGCGAAATGGATTCATCGGCAGCACGGGAAGCAAGAAAGTCCTTTGAGCTACTCGTAAATCGTAAGTTCAAGACCGAATCATGGAAATCTCAAAGAAATATTTGTTTATACTTACAAAATATGCTCAGAGATAAAGTTGTTTTCCCTGACTGCATAATTAGCTGCTCCATGGAGCAATCATTCCAAGCCTTAGCATGGGATGGGCATGGGACTACATCTGACATAAGCTTAGATTAAGTAGGCCAGTTTGCCCTAGACTAAATTAGAGCATTACTGGTCGAAATTTGCAATAACTAACGAATTCCCAGAGAAAGAAGGAACGCTTCGCCCCAAGGCACGGATAAGGACTTTGCTTGGCGCAAATAGGTCTCAGAAGTCTGCAGAGGGGACCTAGGAATGCCAGTTACATTAAGATTTGACTGTAAAGGGAATAAATAAATAAACGTCAGAAGTACGCCTCTCTTCGATAGATGCACTCAAATGTTAAATATATTCATGAAAAAACATTTGATATCGGAAAGGCATATATTAATATCTATGAGCCAGCGGCAAGAGAAGAGCTTACATTGTGGGTGTTGCAGACAAGTCGGATCCAATGAAAATCCTCGTTTATTGTGGATTGCTATTGGAAAATATAGGGCGTACTGTCCGCTCAAGAGGAGTGTTCGCCTAATATATGAGGCCAAGTGGGAGGGCGTTCGCCTTATAGGAAGAGTTTTGACTATATTCATATTTGGGGAAAGTATAAAAGAAATTGAATTAAATATGCAATAAATTGGAATTGTGTCATGTTGTATGTATCATAAATTAATTATGAGCCATATATTATAAATTTACTCAATTGGCGAACAGAAAAGATTTCGTTTGACAAGACGGAGCTGGTGCAATCGGTGCGCGAGGGACGCGATGCCATGGTCAACTGTTTTGTGAACGGGCAGCCCGTGCCGGAGGTCTCCTGGCTGCACAACGGCGAATATATTAACAGTTAGTTATCAAGCACAGCAAAGGTGCGAATTTGGCTAAAACCATATCTCATTTCGCCGTTTAGCTGTGAACTCAACGAAGCACAAACGCCTCTCCGACGGACTGTTCATCAGGAACGTGAGCCAATCCGATGCCGGCGAATATACGTGTCGCGCCATGCGAATCACGCCCACATTTTCGGACTCTGATCAAATAACGATACTCTTGAGGATTCAACGTAAGTGCCGAGCAAACAAAACAATTCCAGACACAGGCTCCATTGAGCAACGGTGCACACTTGTCAGCCTCCAATCAAGAATTTCGTACTTGAATCAAGTAAGCCCGGAAATACTTGATTCAAGTATGAAATTTTTTTATCAAGTATAAAGACTTGAAACAAGCTTTGCTTGTTGCGTTTGTCAGCTTTGTTACGCTGCATTTGAGAACGGAATAGCATTGAATCAAGTCTTAATGACTCTTAAAATAAGATCAAAACTTAAGAGAGCCAATACTTAAACCAGTCCCATTTCACCTTGAAACAAAACTAACATAGCCTTTAAAACAATCCCAGCTTGAGCTTGAAATAAGTTTGAATTAATCCTGCTTTAAGAGCTCACAACTTAAATTATGTTTCTTCTGCTGGAGCATTTATTGACATTTTGTTATCAGCTGCACTTTAAATAGAATTTCACTGTCAAAAATCTAGTTTTCTTTAGTTCTCAAAGAATAAAGGAAAAGCTTAGTTAAGAATTACCTCTTTCTCTCTCTCTCTCTCTTTATCTCTGTCTCTCCCTCAGGGTTTTCTATTAGATTCCATTAATTTTCAAATGCTGTCCATATTGATAAAGAAACAATGTGAATGTCCCAATATACAATTGACTCAAAGGCCCGTCCTTATGTCGATTTGTATGTGACTCCGAATGTTAGACTCTTCAAAGGACTCACGACTCTGAGAAGCTGGCAGCTTAAACAGTTTCGAATTAACATGCCTCGCCTAACATGGCCAATGGGGCAAAATCTGCTCTCTGGGCAAACTAACACGAGCCGAGCCGGTGTCCCCCTACCCAACCACGTTCCCACCAGCATCTCGACCCCCTGCGATTGAGTTGCCATTACCATCAAAATTTCACTAATGACTGTCGACCATGGCCGGAGTCCTGGTGAGAGTTAGCTGCCCGAACCCGTTCCGCCTTATTGACCCACTGCTGAAAGGGCTACCCCAAAAGCAAACAGCAGCCAGTTGGAGGCAAGTTGGAATGCTGCAAATCTGCAATATATATGTTTGCATTTCCTGGGCAATAAACTTCAATGAGCCCCTGCAATGACGTCGACAAGGACAACACGACACACAAATGGTGAAATGTGTCATCAGTTTGCGCCTGAATGGAGCCGGCGCGGGCTGCCGGCTGGGATTCAGCTTCGGTTAAATAGATGCAAGTCGCCACGTTGCAGGCAAAAAAGCATAACCGATGGGGCATTTTTTTAAGACAACGACAAAGTGCATAGGTTTAGCCATGCGCCCGCTTCCAAGTCCTTCTGCTCCTCCTCTATCTATCCATCTATCTGTCTATCTGTCTTGTGTGCAGCTGTGATCAAGCACGGCCGGTTGAACAGTTATGCCGGTCTAAGGGGGGGGGGGGGGGGGGGAGGGGGGTACACAACCCCACACACCTTCTCTAACATCCTTTGACCATTATTGCAGACAAGCCTCAATGGTTTTACAACGAAACGCTGCCGGTGCAGTACGCTTACGTGGGCGGCTCCGTTAACCTGAGCTGCGATGCAATGGGCGAGCCGCCGCCATCGTTTACCTGGCTGCACAATGGCAAAGGTATTGTGGGCTTCAATCATCGCATCTTTATGGCCGACTACGGCGCCACGTTGCAGCTGTATATACGCAATGCCAGCCAGTTTGGGGACTACAAATGCAAGGTGGCCAATCCGCTGGGCATGCTGGAGCGTATCATCAAGCTGCGTCCCGGCGCCAAGCCAATCGGACCGACGCGCTTTCAGCTTAAGCGTCTCTTTCCCGACGGCTTCGAGCTGGACCTGCGTACGCCGCGCATGACCAACGTCTCCGACGAGATGCAAATCTATGGGTATCGCGTTGCCTACATGAGCGAAAACGATTTCAAATTCAGCGCCGGCAATTGGAGTCAAGCCAAACAGCGGGATTTCTCCTTCCATCGTGGTAGGTTATACATTCCGTTCACATTTGTTTTTCATTTTATTTCGTTTTAATTTAACAGCGGAAACAGAAACAGAGAGAAAACTTAGGCAGCTGGCACCGACGACGCAATACTCTTTCATCAGTCTAATTATCTAACTAATTAGTCGAAAAGTAGCTTCTTGAAATTTTGGTTGTCTACTCTAAAACTGTAAGGGCCAAGGCACGACCTTCAAACTGTGTAACTGGCAAATATTGATTTTTGCTATTCGCATTTTGTGCCTCATCCTTGGAGCAGCTCATAAATAACCTTCTGTCAAAGTTGGCTACTCTAGCCTTAAGACTCGGGCAGACATTGCATTTCCCACTCGCCCGCCCTCAAGTGGGTGTGGCCAAGCAATTTTAACACTTTTGTCTGAGGCGACATCTCATAATACTCTCCTAGCTGCCTAGTTCTACGCTCACAAAAACAAACAAATATTGTCCCTATCAAACTCCTTCAGTCAGAACGCAATCGAACTCTTAAATAAATAGATTTCTTTCTGAAATCTGGAAAACTGAAGTTTTTACTTTAGTGAAAAAAGACTTTCCACCCGCAAGTGTGGAAAAAACGCGGAACCATGTTCGGGCTAAAAAACAGTTTTTCAAGATCTTCAAGAAAATTCCTTTGACATGTGTTTCACACTTTTCACAAAATCCAACGGAGGGAAGAAATTGACAGTCAAAGTTAGCATATGCAAGCGTGTAAAAATGGTCCGGGCAAGGCCGGGCAATAGCCTTCAGTAATGAATAGCATGGAAACCAATTATTTATATTATTTTGTTTATTAATTCATAGAACCAAGTAGAGCTCTAGCTGTCGCTAAGCTTTGCTTTCGAGCTATTTACAAAAACTACTCCTGCAGGTCATCGTTTCATTATTCCCCATCTGGAGGGGAATACGACCTATTTGGTGCGGGCCGCCTCGCGCAACTTGGCCGGACTCAGCGATTGGAGCAGCGTGAAGACTTTTGCCACAGCAACGGCTCCCAACTGGAATCCGCAAGGATGGGGCTGCCAGGTGCTGGTGTCGTTCTTGGGGCTGGCTTTAATTTGGCGTTAGTTAACGCATCTGCATCAAGTCCATTTGAGTCTAAGTTAATGTTGTTATTGTTGCTAAATTTTGGTACCTTGTGTTTATGTGTATCTTCTGTGATAGACTTTTTGTGCAATCCACTTATCCGCATGGAGAATGCTTTATACTTATAATAACTATGTTCAACCATTGCCAATTTCGCTGCCAATCTTCTGCTCTGTTATCAATGTAGTTTAGTTGCATTTGTAATTCGGAGACATCGTTCAAGGGCAATCCAACGGTATGCATATATAAATACATAGTACATATGCATTGTCAACTCTTCAATATACTCGTTCAATGTCAAAGCCTCACTCTACATCAATGTTGTTTATGCGAAACAAACCATTCATATAGGATAAGCTAAGATCTTCCCAACTCACTTTGATGAATTTTACAAAAGTCCAACAAAAGAAAAAAAAAAAAAACAAATAAAAATAATACGAAATAAAAATTGAAAAAAAAAAAAAACAAATGAATGTTGTTGAAAGAAAAGAAAAACGAAATAAATGACATAGCAAATCAATAATAAATGTGAATTCTTATAGGCCTAATTAAATGGAAAATACAAGTAAAAAATAAAATAAAATAAACTAAAATGCAAAAAAAAAAACCATATAGATGTTAAGGGGATATGAATAATATGGAATACGGAAATAAAAACAGTTAAATGTGTAAAGCGCGTTTGTATTATTTACTCAATTTAAATAAAGTCTTAAGGGTAAGTGTATTCCAGGTCGTTCTGAGTTTTTCGACATTTTAACAAAGAATATGAATATTTACAAGCCCAGTTTCATATCGGCCGATCAGTCTCCTGCCTTCCTTGACGCAGGCCTGGGTCAGATTGATTGTCGCGCGACTTGCAAGACTTATGGATGCATCCTTTCTGATCACCAACAATTTGGGTTCAACGGAGGACAAGCACGGCATAGGAGGCGCCCCAGAGTCTACCGACTGCCCACGTGACAATGCAGCCTCATCATATCATCTATAAAGCCTGAGGACCCTAACATGAACTAAATAGAGATAGAGGTCACTTTTTTCAAATGGTAAAATCTATCGAATTAGTATATATATATGTATATATATACACACAAATTGAAAGGCCACGAAAATTTGATGAGGATCGGACTATAAAGACCGAAATGGGGACATTCGCTGCTCGGCGTGTAGAATAATTATGCAGGACATATTGTAGTTGTTCTGAAGGACATCGAAGGACTTTGTCATTTGATTATTTTGCATTATATACGATTACCATGCCAGCTCATGAGCTGAGTTTGCCTGGCAATTAATGGTTTTTATTGATAATCCTTGCAGTTGGACACGAGCCCAGAATTGTTGGTACTTGTGTCTGGGGGGAAAATGTGGAAAATCTGTAAACAATATTACTCTGGCCATCAGCGTCAAATAGTGTGCTTGGCCAGCATCGACTTCCTGCCGTTGTAGCAACGGTTTATTTTAATTAAAATTTACAATTAATATTTAATGAGTCGATGAGCAGCGCCAGGAGCTGCAACCGCCAACCAATACGTTCAGGTTGATGTCCATCAAATTGAATTTCAATAAAGCCACTGCACGAGCAGCTATCCGTGCCCAGAAGATGTGTTTCTGTATTTAATGATGATTTTCTGAAAAGCAATTTCGGTCATGTCGCAAATCAAATACAGTTTGTCGCCCCATCTGATTAAATAGTATTTCTTCTTGTTGGTTTTCGCATGCATTAGAAAGTTGCAAATAGCTGAAGTTCAAACTGAACATCTACCTCTAAAAGGCACCAAAATGATTAACTGATCTCGTAAAGTGCATATATATATATATATATATATATATACTAGGGGCCTAGGGGCCCGCCTTGGCCCGGGCTAACTTATAACTAGACAAGGGAGGCTAAGAAACTGTTGTATTAATTAATAATTGTTAATTGGGTCAATTATAAAAGTTCAAAAACAATTTTAACTACTTTAAATTTCTCTTTGCCTTTTATCAGAATGCATCTGTGAGCTTCTTTCAGGTGTTAGCGAAATCTAAGCTGGAATCTGGAATTTCGCTCATTTGTTAAGTAAACCTCGATTCATATCTCTTTTGTCATTTCATCAATTGCATCGTATAAAAAAATAAGCATTAAAATTCCTTTCAACAGATAGTTCTTAATTTGTATATGCCAGCCCTGACATAAGTCCAGGTGTTGTCGATGCAACATAAAGGAGAGTTGGCCCAGGCACAGGTGCATTGATAAAAGGTAAACAAAATGTAATTAATTTTAATTTAATTTCATTTTAATCACAGTTATTTCACACACGATGCTTTCAATAACATTTTGCCAACATTTTACATACAAACAAATTAAACCGCATTAAAAATGTTCCGGCAATAATCATGACAATAACGACCGCAGACCACGAATATCGTACATATTGAGCCTTATCGTATGATTAATATCGTACATATTGAGCCTTACCGTATGATTAATTTCAATAAAATTCAGATTATTGTAAGGTCAAACTATGGACATTTTCCCACTGTCTGCCGTCTGTTTCTTGTTGAACTCGTTTTAATTAAACCAAGCCAAAAAGTTAATTTGTGCCCAGCTCAGAAAATGAAATATACATGATTTGTACACTCTATTCTAGAAGTAACGTGCCAAATTTGATGACTCCAGCTCTTACGTTTATCGATTTTGATCGATTTCTTAAAAACGGGCTAAGTTATCGATTATCTAACTCGTTCTGCGCAGAGACTTCAAGTCTTTAGATCTTTTCCGAGATCGACTCATTTTTGTATACAAACTGGCGGACAGACAGATGAACATGGCTACATCGATCCGGCTTTTAATGCTGATCAAGAATATATATGTATACTTTATGGGGTTGCCTATGCTTCCCTTCAGCCTGTAACATGCATTTGCAAAATATATCCAAAAACTAATTATGGCCTGTACATATTAAAAAGTATTATAAAAGTCAATGTCTTTTATCAATCACAAGCTCCAGGAAAACGGCATCTGCCAGGATGAGCGGAGGTGCCTGCCAACTATCCAGGCTGCAAGGGCCTTGCCACGTCGCAGTGTGCAATGAGACCGCCAGGAAACTTTGAGGCATTTCGCTAAATATTCCACATGCGTGCCCAGCTGTCGAGCAGGTGCATCATCGGCAGAACATCGGCAAATGTGGTCAGGAATTTGCCGGCAGCGGCGTGCTGGAACAGTTCGTCCGGAATGGGAATGTCCTGGTATGCTGTCTGACCTGACCTGACGCCCATTGGGCGAGTCAGAGAGATCGCTGCTCACATTAGAAAGGTGTCAAACTAACTTTGTGCTTGATGTGGATGTTTTTCCAATAATTTAACTTTTTATTGTGCTCAAATAAATTTACAATATCAATTCAGATTAAGCTCAACTCACAAAATCTCTGCGATAAGTTAACATGAATATACAAAACATAAGCCGCAAGCTCTCAATCCGAAGAGAATTGTGTCCAATTGGATACCAACTCGCTGTAGAAGACACTCCACAAAGCTGTCTCGGCTAGATACGACCTTGCCGGACACCTAACTCCCTCGAACAACACCTGCTGATATTGTCGTACTATTTCCTTGTGGATCTAACAGATACCAAGTGAATCGACTGAAAAACTGCCTTAACCTAGCCTAAGAGCCGTACATGGATATCTATACATATGTCTGTATGCTGACTTGCTCAACACGAATACTCAGTTAAGCTTGAGTCAGTGTTATTTTCATACTTTCTTAGTCATAATCGAATTATCGCACAAAGAAATGCTTGTTCGGACTGCTAAAGCAACATCAAACTCTGGACTTGAGTCAAAAGGCGATCTAAGGGTGATTGGAAAGCTATGTTAGTCCGGAATGCTCGGAATCGGAATTGGAATCGTTTATCTCAGTCAGTTGAGTTGAGTTGAGTCAGTCGTTGCCCACCTGCTACCCACCTGCACGGCATATATTTATATTAGTAAACTTTATTTAAACAAAGCAAGCAAAGCTTTCTTCGGCATGCCGATAATCAAATACCCTTGACCCAGAATAGTTATATGATATAATAGTCCGATGAAGCTTCTTTTAGCTGATTTTTGGCTTTTCGTTTCTTCTTAATCAGCAGCATTTTTTTTTTACCTTACTAACTTGTAAGTATAGTTGTTGCTTCTTATTTTTTCTGATATTTTACCCACGCTTTTCTGATCTGATAGATCAACGTAGCTCAAAGAGTCCAATCGGACGAAAAAGCACGTCTTAGCTTGCACTTACATTACATACATACATACATACACATACATACGTACGTTGATCATCCATCAGTCATTCAGCACATACTCACACAGACAGACACATACACATGTACGTATATCAATTGACAAAAATGTGGATAAGGAAAATGCGCTTTTAGAAAATGATTTGAATCTGCAGAGCCAAAAAAATAAGCAGTCAATTGGAGGCCCAAAGTACTTTCGGTTTGTTCACCTCCATTTATCAACGTAGCGCGAATAGCGGAAAAGGCAATAAAAGCAAATGAGAGCAAATGAGCGTAAATGAGAGTAAATGAGAGCAAATGAGAGCAATGTCAAGCGTCGGAAATACATGTAGCGCTCGCGCTCTCTCTCAACAAACAAAATCGTTTAAGGTTAATTTTATTTTCTTTATTTTAAATTAGATTGACAATAAGAGCTCGGTTATTGCGAATTTAACAGTTTTCGATGGTATCAAGCTGATCATTGTATCTTGGCGGGTATTTCAACGCACACGATATCCACACTGTTCTGGTCCTGCAGCTCCCATTTGACGAGCACCGAGACCTTTGGGTAGCTCTTGAGCACGGGCAGCGTAGCTGTATATCTGTAAGCCTCGTTCTTATCTAACGGGCATTTTAGGCCACTGTTAAGGCATGCGTTTGGATTGTTTAGCGGAAAGGGCATTTCAATGCCCAAGATCTTGCCATGTACGACCGTTTTTACGGCTGATGCCGTTTCGGCCAATGCAAAATCTATTGATATTGACACATTCGTATTTCTTCGTAGCACACATTCCGCCTTTGTGGTATCACAGCCCTCGAGTGTGACTTGGGTGAATTTGCCAGTCTTTGAGCCGCAATCTTGGAATTCGAGAGCTTTTCCAAGCTGCATCGCCAAGAGCAGCGACGAGATAAGCACGCACAACTTGAACATGTCGCTTATTTTGTTTAATTCAATTAAAAGATCAGGCGATACGACACTGAACGTAGTAGATTTATATGTTTTTCTCGACAATGCCTTGGCTACAACTGAAATATGACAAGAAAGAAACAGAGGCAAAAGCCAAAATCAGCTGCGCGCCTCACGCAGTTGGCAGCTTTTCTATCGATACATATCGAAGCCGATTGCAAAACAATATATTGGCGAAAAAGCTTTTTGGTTCACCTCTGTTAGTTAACAGGCCTTCGTTTGAACTGTAACATTCTAATAGGCAATGTCAATTCTGCTTATCAGAGCCTAATAAGAAAATTTACTTTGCTACAAAAATTAAAAACATTATTTTTGAAATTTTGTCAATATAACAGTCGCACAAATAATTCGCTGCTATTCATCACTGTTTAACATTTGTGTTAATATCTTTTCGATGTTTTCGTTTCGTTCTTGCACATCACTAGCTAAAAGCTTCTGCTAATGATTCCAGTTGGCACCGCTTGGTTAGATTCACTTTGGCCGCAGTCGACGCAGCATTTTGGCGGCATTTCAGTTATTTCCATAAAATACTACTTCCAAATATTTTTAAACATGTCGCAGATTTGTAAACGAAGCATATTGACAGCAAACCGAGTCGTCATTAATTCACCAGCCGTTTTACGTTGCAAGTAAGTCTCAATCTTCGTTGTTTTCCCTCTTGTTGTTTTTGTTATAGTTGTTGTTGCGCTCCATTACACGTCAGAAAGCGATGCAGTGTCATTTGCCAAGGTCATCGCAAATGCCGGTCTATGCGTTCTACTTGCCTATGTGTTAGTGTGCGTGTGTGCGAGAGAGAGTGCTGCCTGTGTGTGTGCCCCGCTGGATTATTTAGTGTTTGTTTGCCTCGAATTTATATTATGTCACATATGTATGTAGGTACCTCTGTACATATCCATGTATATGTGTGATGCAAACGACAAAACGACACGCAACCGTCTATATATGTGTATGTTTGTATTTAAATATTACAATTTTACATATGTATTTTTATACATATAGATGTTAAAAAGTCTACTTGTGCATGTATTGGTATGAAATCTAAACTATTCTCCAGTGTTTTATCTCTGCGTTATAATAATGTGGGTTCATATGTATGTATATACATTATGTATAAAGATATACGCTTTATTGTTTATATTATCAAAATCCATGCTTTCCCTGCATTTGTAGGCACGGTTGCCACATGTACAAATGTACCAAAATAGGTACTTAATCTAATGGTACACTTGTAACAAGATAATACGTTGCTTTTTAACAATATATTGTTTCAAAATAATTGGTTTTCATAATCTTTTTTCCAAATGCTCATGAATAAAAAATTAAGTAAGTACTAGAAGTACAAATACATTCAAATACAGAACATTTAAAGCGTTATTCCTATGCGTATTTTAAAAATGTATTTTATTAATATCCCTAGTATTTATACGCTGAGTATTTTAAAAATGTACTTTATTAATATCCCTAGTATTAATACCCTATGCGTGTGTAAAAAAAGGTACTTTATTAATATCCTTAGTAAATTTTCCTATTATATTCTGGTGTAAAATATGTACACCACCACCCCCCCCCCCCCCCCCCCCCCCCCCGCAACTTTGTTTTCATTGAATTTGATTGAATTTCATTCACAGAAACTTTTCTAATAGGCTAATAGGAACACCTGCACGTTTCGTAAATAATTAATATGATATATATCTGCATATATTTTTGAGAGAAAATACAAAAACAAGTTTTATACTAAGAAGGAAATCAATGCGTTATCTCTGGGCTGAAATGTGTAGGCCAGTGTCAATCCCGTGTTAATCTGAGATGAACAATAATAAGGCTTATTTACACCAAAGTGCGATAAGCGAAATGTGCAACACTGTTAAATCGTCCACATAGAGGGGTTTGAAAGGTCACAAATATTTACCCACACTTGACTTTCAAACTTAACCGCGTTGGTATTGGTTTGCTTTTTTTTTATTATTTTACTAATCAAACTTTTTTTTTTGTGAAGTGGAATAGGTAAGATAATTTATTAATTCGTCGATAAGTTCAGGAAACGGCCGTCTGTGAAAATCGAGAGTGCAAATAAAATTACCCTGGGGGCAATGAACAACCAAAATATAATCTTCACGAATGCCGAAGATTAAATACCCTTATAATTGCAATATTTAGCTTATCGAAATCTAATATAAAGATGATAGTAAGAATCTAGATCAGACGCAAATCTTAAAGAGATGGCAACAAAAAATGGAATTTAAAGATTCTATCTATTCTAGAATTTTGATCTTTGATTCCCAATTAGTTAAATGAAGCTATATTTTCAATTATATTAACTCCAGTATTTTTCTCAAATATTAGATCGACATGGTTCTCCGACGTAAAAATGGGTCCACCCGATGCCATTTTGGGTGTCACGGAGGCCTTCAAGAAGGATACAAATCCCAAGAAGATCAATCTGGGAGCCGGTGCCTATCGGGACGACAACACAAAGCCCTTTGTGTTGCCCAGCGTGCGTGAGGTAAGTGCGGATTGGTTGCTTTCTCGATTAGATAGTTAATTGTCAGATTTCTGCTGTCAGGCCGAGAAACGTCTGGTGGGTCGCGCCCTGGACAAGGAGTATGCCACAATCATTGGTCTGCCCGATTTCTACAACAAGGCGATCGAGCTGGCGTTGGGCGAGCAATCGCAGCGCCTGAAGGCCAAGCACAATGCCACAACACAGGCGATCAGCGGGACTGGCGCGTTACGTGTGGGCGGTGCCTTTTTGAGCAAGTTCTGGCAGGGAAATCGGGAAATCTACCTGCCGACGCCCTCGTGGGGTAACCACGTGCCCATTTTCGAGCACTCTGGTCTGCCGGTCAAGCGCTATCGCTACTACAACCCAAAGAACTGCAATCTGGACTTTGGCGGCATGGTTGAGGATCTGAAGGTGAGGTATCGTAGCATCACATTGTGCTTTTATTCAAATTTTTTATTCTTTAATAGAAAATCCCTGAAACGTCGATTGTGCTGCTGCATGCATGCGCCCACAATCCAACGGGCGTGGATCCCAGCACGGAGCAATGGCGTGAACTCTCTCAGCTATTCAAGCAGCGCAACCTTTATCCATTCTTTGACATGGCCTATCAGGGCTTTGCTACCGGCAACGTCGATGGCGATGCTCAGGCGGTGCGCATCTTTGAGGCAGATGGTCACGACTTCTGCCTGGCGCAAAGCTTCGCCAAGAACATGGGTCTGTACGGCGAGCGTGCCGGCACATACTCCGTCATCTGTGCCGATGAGCAGGAGGCAGCACGCTGTTTATCACAGATCAAGATCCTTATTCGCGCTCTGTACTCCAATCCTCCAATTCATGGAGCACGCATTGCCGCCGAAATTCTCAATAGCGCTGACTTGCGCAGCCAATGGCTAAAGGATGTTAAATGCATGGCAGATCGCATCATCGACGTGCGCTCAAAACTGAAGAGCAATCTCGAGAAACTGGGCTCCACGCACAACTGGGAGCACATTGTCAACCAGATTGGCATGTTCTGCTTTACAGGCCTCACGCCTGAGCAGGTCGACAGCCTGATCAAAAATCACAGCGTCTACCTTACGAAGGATGGCCGCATTTCCATGGCTGGCGTCACAAGCAAGAACGTCGAGTACCTGGCCGAGAGCATACATAAGGTGACCAAATAAATAATGCTAGTGGACAGATCGTTATGAAGCCCTTTATTTGCTTTTGTACGCATTTATAGCTACTTCTTGCAGTTAATTAGTTACAACAATTGCCTTACACCTATCCTGTACATACGAAAAATATCTGCCTTTGAAATAAAGCATTTTATAGTTTATATAGCTCCCTCCATAACCAAATCAGCCATGTAAAATACCTTCAGTTATTCATGATCGAACAAATTCTTTTTCTTGATATGGCAGACAATTATAATAAGATAAAATGCCATTAATACGATCGTTTGATAGGGCAGTTATACTTCCACTATTGAGATACATTTTCATTTTTAGACTCAATCTATTTTTTACCCATGATAAACGTCCATACCAGAAGTCGATCAACGAAGTCACAATTTTAAAGCACTCGATTGGGCTTATGCCAAAAGCTATATCTGATTACATTGATTTAATATATTTTTAACAGCATGGTTATTGCGACTTTTTTCTGTAATGCTATTTAAGTTCCTTTTTATCATAAGTGCTTAATTCAAAATTTGGATCCAAATCGACAAAATGGCAAGGATTTTTTTTCAAAATCGAGGTCGGTGCGAAAATCGAAGCTTTGTCGATGATTTTTTTTTTAATATCTCGGGTAATAGCTCCGCGCGGAGTTATGTCGTTTTGGAACGACATATCTCCGCGCGGAGGAGATCGAGGTCGGTGCGAAAATCGGAACTTTTTCGATGATTTTTTTTTTAATATCTCGGGTAATAGCTCCGTTCGGAGATATGTCGTTCAAAAACAACATAACTCCGCGCGGAGGAGATCGAGGTCGGTGCGAAAATCGAAACTTTTTCGAAGATTTTCCGCGCGGGAGATATGACGTTCCAAAACGACATAACTCCCCGCGGATATGATAAGACCTTCCAAATCATCACGATTTTTTTCAAAATCGAGGTGGGTGCGAATATCGAAACTTTTTCGATGATTTTTTTTTAAGATCTTGGGTAATAGCTCCGCGCGGAGTTATGTCGTTCAAAAACGACATATCTCCGCGCGGAGGACATCGAGGTCGGTGCGAAAATTGAATATTTTTCGATGATTTTTCCGCGCGGAGATATGACGTTCCAAAACGACATAACTCCGCGCGGAGATATGACGTTCCAAAACGACATAACTCCGCGCGGAGATATGACGTTCCAAAACGACATAACTCCGCGCGGAGATATGACGTTCCAAAACGACATAACTCCGCGCGGGAGATATGACGTTCCAAAACGACATAACTCCGCGCGGAGCTATTACCCGAGATATTAAAAAAAATCATCGAAAAAGTTTCGATATTCGCACCCACCTCGATTTTAAAAAAAATCGTGATGATTTGGAAGGTCTTATCATATCCGCGGGGAGTTATGTCGTTTTGGAACGTCATATCTCCCGCGCGGAGTTATGTCATTCCAAAACGACATATCTCCGCGCGGAGCTATTACCCGAGATATTAAAAAAAATCATCGAAAAAGTTTCGATATTCGCACCCACCTCGATTTTGAAAAAAATCGTGATGATTTGGAAGGTCTTATCATATCCGCGGGGAGTTATGTCGTTTTGGAACGTCATATCTCCCGCGCGGAGTTATGTCGTTTTAGAACGACATATCTCCGCGCGGAGGAGATCGAGGTCGGTGCGAAAATCGAAACTTTTTCGATGATTTTTTTTTATTATCTCGGGTAAATAATGTCTGATTTAAAAATGTTATACCTTTTTGAATGCGTACGGATCCCTACCAAACAAATTAATCATTGATGGGTTGAAAAATATTGTTGACAAAAAACCGATTCGTTCGTAACTTCCATCTTTTTGATGATTTTTTGGAATATTTTCGTCAAATAATGTCCGATTTTGGAATTTTATACCATGTTTGACTCGTAAAGATCAGTTCTATCGATTGTCATCAAAAACAAGGAAATCCAACATTTTGACCCAAAACGACAAAATGGCAAGGGGTTACATTACGTTTTTATACCCTGAACCCATTAAAAATGGGTATAAGGGTATATTGTATTTGTGCGAAATCCAAATGTATGTAACAGGTCTGTCTGTCCGTCCGTTCGTCCGTCCGTGTGTATGAACACAAGGATCTCAGAACCTATGAGCTAGAGACTTGAAATTTTAGATGTAGGTGCACCTAGTGCCTGCGAAGATCGAGTTTGTTCCCGATAATCGATAACTTACTCCGTTTCCAAGCAAGCGATAAAAATCGATATCGATAGCCTGTTTTTGGGCAATTTTGGTAATTAATAAAAGCTAGAGTCCCTAAACTTGACTTATAGCTTCTAAAATAGAATATATATATGTATTTGATGTTGGAAGATGAGGGTTCAGGGTATCCCCTAGTCGGGAGCTCCCGACTAAAACCTCTTACTTATTAGCCTTAGGATTTAGTTGATGGTTATTTAAATGGTTTTAAATAAATTTAAATAAATGGGTATTTTCATTTATAGAATACAGTCGTCATTCGCAGGGTTATTACTCAGAAAATAATTGCTAGTTGTTTAATTTTCATTAACGAAAAATGTTAATTAAAATGTACGTACAAAACATCTTATTTATCTGATTCAGCCCGTTTTCCAAGTATCGCTTATTAATCTATATTTATATATTTAAATTTTGATCTAACTACTGTATAGCACATTTTCTTTAAACTCAACTGTCACTTTTATAATTCATTTAATTCATTTTTATAAAGTTTCGGTAAACATGTCTGATATTTGTTCTTAAAAACTCAGCATTTGGTTTAAAGTTTTTACTAGTAGCTTCTTCTGTCTGTCCAATTTGATTGTTTTTGTTTTTTGTATGTATATAAAACTAGAATCACGGTTTGTTATAACGATATCTTAACTTATCGCTTGGCTCACAGTACTCCTTGATAATAAGCTTACATAGGAATATATGAAATACTACGATTATTGCACAGACTGAGACCCAGAAGAGTGCGGGCAAGCCGCCCAGTTGATGACCATGCTTATGCAGCGCGATAACGTGCTGCTCGTGCGCCGGAGCTAAAGATTCAATTGAATTATTAATTCATAAAATATGTAGAAACAGAAAGAGCAGCTTACCCTCAACGACTTCCTTCACGTGTATTGCATGATGGATTTCCTCCATGTGTTGTTTGTCCTCGGTTATATATAATATTGCAGTCAGTGGTTCAGTCAATTTGACAGGAAATTCTCGGCGGTTTTGTCTGTAAAAAGGGATGAGATACTTAGAATGGTAACAATGAAATCGTATTTATGATCGCTATTTACGTCAACAAGATTGGCTCATCCAAACAGCCGCCATCGCACGCATAATAGCTGCGATCGGAACGATCCAGGGCCACATTGATAACCGCTTTGTTGTCATCCTTCACAGTGATTGTGACATTGACATGCGTCTTGTTTCCGTAGTTGAGGCGCCTAAAGTGAAAGTCGCGATGCAAAAATTTAGGATGCATGTTGCATTCCAGATGCTGATTGCTAAATCGAAAGCTACCAAAGCTAAGTGTCATTGCCTGAATGACGCCCGAGGCGCCGGCGCGTATCAGATTGTGACAGCCTTGCTTCTCCAATGTGAGCATCCAGGAGGATACAAGCGAATTGAGTTGAGTTAGCGTTGACATGTCACGCCAAAGATTCTCCGCCTGAAGCGTATGATAGGAATCGTAGCAGCCCTCCGCATATGTCAACGCTTTGGCAATATCCTCTCGTATGCTTGCAGAGCTCCCGAACGAGCCGGAAGTCGCATCTTCAAATTCGAAACTGCGCACTTGAGAGAGCACAGCATACATGGTGGCATTAATCCGATCCCCATTTAAGCTGTTTTCAGCCTTAGAGGTACTTATCGTAAAGCCCGTTGCCCAAAGATCTGCCCAAACATTGATGTGATCCTGGCGGAATGTATTGATGCTGTTTAGCGATCCGGAGCCGGATGCCTTGGCACTGAGCTTCTGCAGCAGCTTTGTCATGGCCTGAATGGAATGCTGCTCGATTGTCCCAATGGTAGCTATCACTTGAGTCTCGGCTACCGGTTTGGAGTACTCGATAATCATGGGGTAAATTATGTGCACGGTGCCGCGCTTGCGCAGCTGTATTTTTGGCTCCAGTTGTGGTTTTGCAATACTAATCACAATCAATTTGCTCGGATCATCCGCAGTGGGCTGCACAGTTGCTGTAATAACTTCCACTGCGCTATAAGTGAGCATGCCTATTTGCGCTGGATCGCTGTAAGTGGCTGGTTAAATTAAACACGCCAGATGAGTTTCCGACCCGGACTTACCTGAGCGGAATGCTGCGCACAGTCGACTTCGGTAGACGATTTCGTGGCATTATGAGATCAATGCTTTCAACCGTATTTCGTGTATTGGTTATTTGCAGCTCTTGCATCAGCACATTGGGCTGTGTGCGATGGGCATAGAGCGTGTAAGACGCAAAGTAGCCGGCAAAGCATTGGAATCGATGTACCATTCCCGTCAGATATTCAACAACAGTGGCCTCCTTCTCACCGGCAACGCCCCCGTTCTGTGATATAGACATTACCGGATGGAAACGTATGGGCAGCTGCATCGCACGGCCGTGCTTGATATTCAATGATGCATCATGAGCGACCTCAATGCCAATGTATCCGTTGCCCACATAGGGCACATAGTCGCGCTCACCGGGCATCAGTGGCGCCACGTGACGTATGTTGGCGTCATACTCGTAGTTCTGCAATATATAGGGCGTGAGTCGGTCGTCCATGCACATGCTATGTGGATCTAAGAGATTGCGGTTACGTTTACGGTAATTAATGATGAGCAAAATGAGATACGTTACCTTTCTGTTCTGTGGGGCTTAGAAATAAATAACGAAAGATTGGTGGTAACATATAAAAAACAATGCACACACACAATAAAAGCAAAAACAAACGCCGGTAAGACGAGAGGGTGCCTTCGACTAGACGCTTTAGCCTGCGCACAACATCCACGGTCTCGAACTTGTTTTTGGCTGATCGAATAAACATATTAACTGCGTTTCAATCATTTAATTCGCATTGGAATAGACTTTTGAAAATTCTAGTGCTTGGCCACAAGTTGTGGCCAAACTCAGAAATATATCTTTACTCTTATATTAAATCGATACATCGATAACCAAAGAATGCCGTGTTTTTGAGTATTAATGGTATTCCGCTTAAGGACCAAAATTATTCCTGTATGCGTTTTATTTTTCAGTTTATACAAAAAAAAATATTACTATTACTATTTATTAGTGAAGCAGTGGTCCAAGCATTTATAAAAGCGAAAACTGCGGCCGGAAAATGGAGCCTTAATATTTACATTTTAAATTTTATTTTGTTTCAAAGATAACTAGGATGACTTTTCTTAATTCATTTTTCACACGCGTTTTACAAAAATGTAATCCAGTTACATAAGTTATGCAATAATGTCATCCCTTTCTAAGATCAAAAGATCTTCCCGCTTTTTTGTTTTTGAGATTAATCGATCATGTATTTTTTTATAAAAACATCGATACTTCAATAACCATCTCTAGATTGTTTTGTTTTTATATTTGTTTATTGGTCGGAAATGTGTTACAAAAAATCCGATTCGTCATTTAGAAAATATTTTAAAAAAAGATTTATTTGTTTTCCATTGGCTTTTTTAACCTTGTGTCTTTTTGTAAAATATTCGTTAAAAACTGAAAACGAAAACGATTACAATGATTCGTCACCATCTAAATGTCTATTTTGCGGAATTGCCAGCGGTAGAATAACACCTCCAAAGCTCGAATTTGAAAACGATGAATATGTGATATTTAAGGATATAAAACCCGCTGCTACGTATCATTATTTGGCTATTCCCAAACAACATTTTGATAGCCTAAATGTGCTTAATAAATCCCACGTAGGCTTAGGTGAGTTTGGGTAAGGTTATTTACACAGTTTGTTTGTATTTATGTTATTTGTTTGATTGTATTTATGCTTTTGTTTATTTTTATGGTGCTTTATTATTCAGTTGAGCGCATGCAGAATGGCATGATTCAGTTTCTTGCATCAAAGGATGTAGATATATCAAAGTCAGTGATCGGTTTTCATGTTCCTCCGTTTATTTCGCAAAAGCATTTGCATCTACATGGGATTTCACCTGTTTCGGAAATGAGCTTTTCTGATCGGATTAGTTTCATGATCCCGTCATTTTGGTTTAAATCGGTAAGGAAAAAAAACATATTTTGTCTTTTAAATAATATTTAATAACAATAATGTTTTCCTATGTAGGCCAATAGTGCAATTGAATCTTTACAACACGCTGATCCCTAATTATGATGAAGATCGAGTCGAGTTTTTTTGTTTTTAATAAAAAGCTTTTAAAAACTATGAGATAATGTGGCGCTCTTGTTTTCAATGATATAGGGAAACAAAACCAATCCCCCGCCAATCGGTGAAGGGTTGTTCATTAATTGAACAAGAATTTGAAAATTGTAACTTTCTAACTTTACGTCGTGGCATTTGCCATGAAATTCGACAAAGGTGTGCTAAGCCAATAAAGTATCGATAGCTATGCACCGCTCTTACGATAGCGATGTGAATGTCATGCATAATATCGATAGTGCAATCGATTGCTTTGCAACACTAAAATCAGCACCAGCAAACGCTGAGTTTTAGTTTGTTTTAGTTACAAGATTCGCGAAAACCATTTGGGAAAATTGCTAAATTAAGCTGCAAATTAACGGATTGGAGCGCTTCAAACATAGTGCGTTCTAAACTATGCGCAGCATGTGGCCGCAAACGCTGGAAATGTCCCGCGACGAATGTCGGGGCATGCTGCGTCGACTTGGTAGGTGATATGCTGCTGCCGCCACCGCCAGGAGGAAGCACTTTATGTTATACAGCAGCTGCCCAGCTTCAGTGGATCTCGATTTTCGGCTAATTGGTGTCCATTTATTTGTATCGTTCAAGCAGAGTTAGAATCGTATTCGCATATAATAAGCGTTTTTCGCGCCCAAGGCTCGCTCAGTGAAACAAAAGCCAAACTGCTCGAGGAGTTGCGCCAACTGTTTCACATAACACAGGAACGCCACCGTGCGGAGGTGCGACGCGCTGCCAACGACGAGCAATTGTGCACCATTGCCGAGAAGTAAGAGCCTATATTCAATTGAGTGTTGAATATTCGAGTGCATATGTGACCGTGTCTCGCATTTTCAGCGTCTGCGGCCCAAACACATGGCAGGAATGGTCACGTGAAGGTCGTCGCCCATATCCGCTGCTGCCACGCATTTGTCCGCAAACAGCTCTGAGCATTGTGGCCAACGATCTGGCCGCAAAGGCTTATGCGGAAAATAGCAAACTGGCTCCGCCACATGAAACTGGGGCAAACCTAAGCGAAGCTCTTCTCGAACAGGCAACCTATCAGACCCTTAAGCATGGCATTACAAAACATCAGGAGCCCCTGGTCATCATGGATGAGCCGGTAAGTGCCCCAGCATTATATAACGCATTTCATTTGACCTGACCATTAACATATACGTACATACATATATGCGAATATGTATGGACATAGAAAGTACAGTCTGCGCCTGGGTCATTTGCTCTAAAGGTGGGCTGCGCCGAAAGGCAATGCGACTAAAGCAAGGTTATCTTTAGGGGGTTTGATTAGTGTTTTTAAAGATCTCCGCGCGTTTATAGAGAGAGTGAGAGAGAGGAGGGAGGTATTTACTTTTGGTAGCCAACTGATCCAATTCAAATGCAGGCATTTAGCAGGTATATTAAAAGATAGTCGTTTGCATAATTAGTGTTGATAGCATTGTGGAACGCCTGTCAATTTGTACATTATTAATTTGTAATGGTGCCAACTGTCGCTTATTGGATGTTGTGCACTTAATTAAGTTTGATTGAATTCTGCATCGCCAATTCTAACAGCCAGTGTCAGTTAACAGCAGAAGTAACTGTTAACTTACATTAACAGGCAGCTGATTGCTACAGCCCTAAATTATACAATCGATAAACAATTAATATCGATCAAACGCCGAATTATCAAAAAAGGGCCACATAATAACTGTAATTTTCAAAAACATTGTAATCCAGTGTTTTATTTAAAATAGGCGCGTTTTTGAAAAGCTAAATTAAAACACTTTAATTATATGCGGTTTCTTTGTTTTTGTCAGCTATTATTATTTTATTTTTTTAAACATTTAAAACATAGAAATGATTAAAATGCGGTTTCTAATTTCTCAACAATTACATTTCGGGAATAAAATAGCGACACGTGGCTGTAGGCTAGGCAGGCGATATGTTAATCCCAACACAAGATAAATGTTCCACAATGCCCTCAATATGGAACGAGGCACCAGACAATGCGAGCTTCCAAGGCTAAGCAACATGACTCCCATCCCAATATAAAACATTCTGGTCAGCAAGCCATACTTGGGATGTTCGTAACACCGGGGAGGCATTCCTCAACGGTAGAGGCAACGACCGTGTACACCTGTGCACATATAGACAGCGTAACAAAGTAGAAACTTCCCCGTGTGCACTGTCTTCCCAGTCAAATAGTCTAAAAAGTTGGGTTCTTGAACTTGGCTTTGCCCATCCGTAAATCCAGTTTTGAGTTGTAAGCCTTGTATTCCTATGTAGTTTCTCTGCCGCAATGCCGAGAGAGACTGCATTTCCCTTATTAGTATTATGCAACATTCAGTTTGGATTTGTGCACACGTTCTTATCGTTCATCTATAAATTTCTTTACTTATCGTTTACGATTATAGTTTAAGGTGCCCGACTTGCCGAATGAAATAAAAAAGGCAACATTGAAGCGAAAGGAGAACGAAACGGGCGACACGAAACCTAACAAAAAGCGTAATACACAACACGACAGGCAGCTGGGACAGCCGCAGCAGTCGTCGGCTCAGCAAAGCGGCGGCAAGGACGAAGATGGTCAACTGGTGCCGCTGGATCAGCGCCCCAGCGCCCGTACCCTGCAGCAGCGCTACTTTTACCAGCAGCAGCAGAAACATAAGCAGCGGGTGGCGAGCAAAAAGGGCGCAGGCAATGCGCTGGCCAACAACAGCGGCGTTCCGGGCGTTGGCGTCAACACGAAGCCTGCGAAGAGCGGAAGGCGGCGAGCACAGAAACAGCTCCAACAGCAGATGCAGCAGAAGCAGCAACTGCAACAGCAGCAGCAGCAACAGCAGCAAGAACAAGAGCAGCAGCAGCAACAACAACAACAGAAAGTATTATTGTCAGCGCCGACGCCAGCAGCCGAGCCGGCAGCGCACCCGAATGCCAATCACCTGGTGCAGCCACACGTGGAATACATACTCGACGAAGCGCTTAAATCGGTGGCGGCCACCAAATTGAAGACGATACCTGCGGCACGTGTTGTCTATGGTCCGCCAGAAATGCTTTCACCCACGACGCCCCGTGCGTTTGTTAACTCGCCTGTTGTTTTCAAGGAGAAATTGTCCCCCACGGCGCAGTCGCATCAGCAGCAGCAGCAGCAGCAACAGCAGCAGCCACAGTTGAGCACGCCCGTTAAAAAATACATTGTAGAGGAGCGCCAGCCGGTTGTTATAGGGACACAGCCGACATCTGCTAATATCTCAACGGCCAACCTGCCACTTGCCCCGCAAATAATCAGCGTGCAGCAGATTGCGGCTCCCCCGAAAGTACGGACAACAAGCAGCACCATTTTGCCAGCTGGTACGAAGCTGACGCCCAAGAAGATTAATTTGATCGACAAGCAGCAGCTGCCTTCCGTGCCCAACACAGCCGTGCGTCTGCTGCCCTACGACCAGCAGCCTGGCTCAAACCCAGCCAATCAAGGCACCACCAGCAAGTCGCCAGCCACGGCAGCTGTGCAGAAGTACATTGTCGAGGATCGAGTGCCCAATCAGAGTCAGAATCAGAATCAGAGTATAGCCACGCCTCTGAGCAGCGCCTCAGCTGTAAATATTATAAAAAATATACCGGCCAGCAGCTTGAATAACACACTGATCACGCCACTGAGCAGCTCGGTGACGCCCGGTACGCCTCTGTTTCGCAAGGCGGCGGCGACGACAACAAGCACGACGGCCGGCAGTGGTTCACCCTCCACGTCACAGATACTGGGTAATATTAAACTGACCAGCGCCAGCGCAATCAAGCATGTGCCCAGCAGTGCACTGCGCAACATCAAAATCTGCTCGCCCAATGGCAAGGTGTTCCTTCAGCCCGCCAAGCTACACAGCGGCAGCATTATACACAAACTAAACACAGCAAATGTCACCGCAGTGGCCGCTTCCGGCGCAGCTGGCGTCACGGTGAGCAGTGCCGCGCTTTCGCCCACGGGCAGTGCCACGCCGTCTTCACCACAATCGACACAGCAGCGAATTAAGATACAAGGCATGCATCTGCTGACGCCCAGCCAAGTGATATCGAGCGCCGCGGGCGGCACAAGCAGCGTAAGCGTAGTCTCCAGCTCCAGCATCGCTGGTAGCGGCGCCAAGGTCAAGCCCACCACTCTAACCCTGGGTCCGGCTGGTGTTGGCAAGAATAATTTGGTGTTCTTGCCAACGAGCGGAATGCGAGCAGTTACGCTGGCCTCCAGTAAACCCAAGTCCAGCGCCGAGCTGCTGGCTGCCAAGCCCAATGTGCTCGTCATAGGACCATCGGCATCTGCCAATGCGACTAGCAATGCTCAGACAACGGTTGCAACGACGTCT
This sequence comes from Drosophila virilis, assembly GCF_030788295.1. NCBI lineage: Eukaryota > Metazoa > Arthropoda > Insecta > Diptera > Drosophilidae > Drosophila > Drosophila virilis. Next base: position 10,503,368 of record NC_091546.1, on the reverse strand, counting down.
GCATTGGCCAAGATTAAGGCGCATCAGCTTATAACGGAGGACACGCCCATCGATATCATCAACATGCCCATCATTGTGGCAGATAATGGGACAACGGAACCGAAAACGGCTAACGTTAAGTCAGCGCCGATGGTGGTGCTGAATACAACCGACTGGGAAATGGAGCTCGACCAGGCTTCCAAAGCGGCGGCCGTCACAAATGCACCAGCAACAACATTTACTAATGATGCAAAAAGCAAGCAACCGTTGGATGATGTCATTGTAGAGGATATTGGGGAGGAGATGCAAGCGTCCAATACGCAGCTTAAAAATCGCAGTAAGTATTTTAATTGGTAACAACTGGTCAAATATTGATTGATGGTCTACATATTATAGTAATTGACATGCACGACGATGTCGACAGTGCCATTGAGTACGTGGACATGGAATTAGAGCAGCCCATTGAGATCGAGTGTACCAGTAACATATCGCCGGAGACACCGACCGGCAACAGCACAACCGCCACGTCGCTTAAGGCCACCATTTTGCCACCCTTGTTAGAAGCGGAAGAGAAGAAAAAGCTGGATCAACCAACAACAACAACAAAAACAGGGGAATCAGTCGCAGCACTAACGACAACGATGCCAGCGAAAACCTCGACGCTGCCGTAGGCACATGTGATGAGTTAGATAGAATATACCATGTGGATTTTCTTTTGCTGATCCGAAGTGGAACGCACAAACAAAAAACAGACATGTACACACACACACACACACACACACACATACAAACAAACACAGACACACACACACAAACACACACAGCCCGGTTTAATTTAGATTGAGTTATTAGTTTAGTACCAAGTTCTTTAAGCAAAGTGCAACATTATGATAATTTGTAAATGTATATGAAAATAGCTTGAATATCGATTATATAATTTTAAACAAAATCGAAATTTTCGAATCTTGTTTTACGCAGTGGTAACAAAATTAATTTATCTTCTCCAAGCTGCCACCATCGAAATATCATAATATTTGTATACATTGTAAATAGCATATCTTTCATTTAGTTTAGTTATATAAGTTGATAACGTATTGCAAAAAGGCGAACAGAACATCAAATCAATCAATAAGTAAAAGTGTTTTCAATGAGATTATAGTTTTTAGTTATTAGTTATTTTCTAAATCTAAATATGGCCGATCTGATTACTAAATTGTAAATACTTGAGCAAAACAATTGAAGAATTTTTAATATGCTAAAAGCCATACAATTCATGTATATGTATCATGTAAAGAGCAGTAGAGATAAGCTACAAGGACAAAGTTTAAAAGAAGAATCAAATCCTACACAATCCACACACGCATAAATATATATTCATACATTTATTATTATAACGTACTAGCAGTGTAGCTGTTAAGTATTTTATGCATCGATTTTGTAAATCTAAAACATAAACAATGTAATTTTTAGACAAAACAAAAAACAGCGCAATCGAAGCGAACCACCCAGAGGTAAACAAAATGTAATTATACAAATACTATTGTTGAGCAATGCGTGCAGCTATAAAATTTTTATCATAGAAATTTTAAATGAAATAAATGTAAATGTAAGCATAATAAATCTTTGATTTCAAATGTTTCTGCGCCAATATCCAATACTATAAGGACAATCAGTCAGAAACTGAAAACAATTCAAATGTTCAAATCAGGAGGCTTCTCCGATGTTATATATGTATAAATATATATAGATATATATATATATATTCTTAATCAGCGCCGACAGCCGAGTCGACTCTTTGTCCATCTGTGTGAAGTCAGTTATCACAAGCCCAAGTTAAGCTCCTCGCATTTCATTTAGAGTGATATACATTTTTATTTTTTTCAAAGAAAGTATGTAAATTTTCCAAGAGTAAACAGGATGTGATTATTTAGCTTTTGTATACAACTGAACTCCCCGTAAATTGTAAACACAACTTGTGAGGTATAAATTATGGCAGCTCGGAGCTGAGCACATTGCTTCCGCTGGCTTCTACTATAAAACATACCAGTATGTCAAACAAAAAAAAAGAATTGTTTTCATTAGAAAAGTCAGGTTAACCGAGTAGAAAAACAAGCCACACCTGTTCTGAAAGTGAACCGAACCAAGGACACTTCGCTGAGGACTTGCAGGCCTGGTATTAATATTTTTTCTATCCCTTCAAAGGTTTTTCTTGTTAGTCAAAGAAATAAATGAAATATTAATCAATCCTGATTATACTCGGGCCAAGTCTAGTAGGAATTCGATTGGAATCGTGTTTTGTATATATTGAATAGCCGACATGGAAACTATCAAGTTAAAATTGATATGTATAAAAAGTTCATATGTATGTAAGGTGGACTAGATTGATTATACCGAATGTATTGCTATTTGTACCCTGTAGCTCTTTAGGTAACTTAAGTATAAGGAAGAAAATCGAAACCTATTCAGAATTTTGTATCCTGGGTGTATATTTGTAGAAATATGCATTCTTATTTGTTTACCAATCCGCCGCTTAACATTTTTTACTTAATGACGTTCTACATTCAAAAAAAGATACTAAACTCAAAGTAAAGAAAATGAGTTATCAAGGTTGATCGAGTTAGGTTGCGATCCAGTACAGTTGTTAGTGTAGAAAAAGATAGCACGTAAACTAAGCTTAATTAAGGTTTCTAATTGCGTCCTAAGGCCATGCCGCGACCCCAGGCTGAGTTGGCTGATTGGCGTGGAGGCGGCGCTCTGCTCTCTGGCGGTACACCAAAGCCGCTAATGCCGCCGGAGACACCGGGCGCAAAGCGTTTCCTGTCGAATGGGAAAAGCGACATACATTAGATTTTGCTGCTGTTGATGTGGAAGTGGATGTGGATGCGGACATGGGAATGGATACTCACAGAAATTCGGGTGTCTCCAGAAATGCATTGCCGCCAAGCTCCTGGGGGTATTGGAATTTTAAAAAGTAGTAGACGTGTCCATTGAAAATGCCAACCAGGGAGGCCAAGGAGCCATGGAAAACCAGCTCGATGCCCGCCAGCACCCAAGGCAGATACATGGCCTTAAACCGGCTGCCGAACCAGAAGCTAACAATTACTTCCTTGTTCAGCTGACACCAGATATAGGTTATGGCAACGACCAGCATGTCCATCAAGAAGTACACATTGAATAGCATGCCTCCGAGATTGGCCAGCACAGCTGTGATAATCAGCAGATACATGTAGTCCGAGGGGCTGCGCGCGTACTGATCCTTTTCCAGGCGAGCACTGTATTGCGTAATGAAGTAGCAGTTGATCAGGAAATGGAAGCCCGTGGCTCCGCTTAATGGAAAAACGAATAGGGACGTGATGCAGCGCCACAGCTGTAACCGGGTCAGCACCAGCTCGCGCGATAGGTACGTGTATTCCATTGGCAGCAGGCCGAATCTGCAGAGTAGGCTCAGGCCCACAGTTGCCGTTAACCAGTAACGGGTGAAGCGGGGCAGCGATTTATACCATGTCCCAGCGTCCATGTTCCTCCAATTTACATATAATGTCTTGATTTTGCAAAACAGTCTTTCTTTTCCAATTGTTGATTTACGTGTCTTTAGTCGAGTGTGTGGCCCAAATTATTCTACAACAAAAATGCCAAAAAATACCGTAGTCTTTTCTAGAAAATACCATAAAAACCCGTTTAACCCAATGTACATATTTCGCGAACTAGTCTATTTTTCTCTCAGCATTTAAATAAAATTACGCATATACTTCGGAAAAGTGCTCAGTGTGTGTAGTACATGATATAAAATATTATTTCAAAATGACAATAAAATACCGATAACATATTTCAGTTCAGTGTAATCTGATTCGAAACTTATCGATAATTTTGAATACGCGCGTGTTCAAATTAACAAGTTTATGATGCGATTTGGAAAATGAGTACAGTGTTCTCTGGGCTCATGACAATGTACCAAAACGACAATATTTTATGCGATTTTCAGCTTGCATTTGAATTTTGTTTTGAATAGTTATTGTATCTCGTTTGGAATATGTCAAATCCAATCGCTTTTGTTCAATCTACTTACGAGCATTCTATGTCAGAAATGAACAAAGGAAGGCAGACGCAACGCAGCGGTGCGAAACTAATGCACACTCGAGGATACCCTTGAAACTGTGCGCTTTTCCATAGTGCTGCACTTTTAAGTGGCACGAATTTACAAATTACGAATTGGCCCGCAGATGATTAAATTAAATAACTGTCAATTCTATAATTTGGTTGTACATTTTTTGCATTGCAAAATTTCACCTAAACCTATAAAAAGCAAAGGAAAGAACGCAGAACAGGCACGCCGAAGAGTTAATACCCTTGCCGACCTGTGAGGAAATTTGTAAAGCTAGTTATAGCTGAGTATGGTAAATATACCTAAGAAAACATATTTGTTCTTTAAAATGTCATATTTTTAAAATATCTTGTAGTTCAACGTTTTTTTTATGCATGATCTTAATTTTCAACCGATTATATAGCTATTATAAAAAGTAAGATTTCAATTGTATTCTAGAAAAACCCGTGTAAAATAGATATTGATCGTAAGCAAATTTAATTATTCTAAAGTCAATCAAATATGTTAAAAAAACGAATTTTGTTGAACGAGTTGTTATGTTTATCGTAAATTAAAAGTAAATTATAGTACCGTCAACAGGGGTATAAAAGGCGCACCTCTGTAATAAAAAAAGGTACCCCGTGGATTTTTACCGTTTTTGGAAACTGCGCTTTTACTCTCAGAGAAAAAAGAGGTCCACAGGGGGCGTGAAAGGGTCAAAGTTCTGTTACATATGGCTCTCATTAGATCTGTCTTAATTAACAACCTGGGCTGGAGCTGGGTAAGAAGATTTTACTCAAATATGACCCTCCATTAGATGGTTAAAAATATTAAAGTAAAACATGACAGAGTTAAGCCAAAAAAATGGACGTTAGACAAAACAATGTTGAGAATTTCTGGCATCAAGAAAATTTCTGGGAATTTCGTATAGATGTAATGCTTACATAGATGGGATATAATATTTTATATGCAATAATTTAAAGTTTTTTCTGCGACAGTTTTTAATTTGAAAGTAAAAGTTTTCCATGGAATCTGTGTGAAAGCAATTAAAAAGATACATTCCGATGCGAAACACAAAATTTATCTATACACAACAGCGTGAAGCACAAGCTAAGCATGTGTGTGTGTGTGTGTGTAGGCGAGTTTTTTGCCTGTTGAATTTGAATACTTTGTGCATAATGTGGGTATGCTTGTACTTGCGGGAGAGAGAGAGAGACTGAGAGAGAGAGAGAGAGAGAGACAGCGACATCGATGTAGGATGCGAGTGCGAAGATAGAAACGAAAAGAACGAGCTAATCAAGTGGTTTTGGACCGGTTCAATGTGTGCTGCTTTCTCTGTGAATGTGTTTGCATGTGTGTGTACGCTCGCTCGTGTCTGTGTGTGTGAGTGTGTGTGCATTTGTGTGAGTGAGCAAAGACCACACCCACCATTTAAATGCAAAATGGATGCTACAACTACAGACGCATGCGCTGCCTCCACCCTTACAGCAACAACACGCCCACATGGCCATTGCTCATTATGAAGTTTCTTGCTGTTTTAGTAGCTGTTGACAATGAGCGGCGCACAGACGCACAAACGGACAGACGGACAGACGCCTAGTGGGGGTTTATTTATTTACGCGTTGAGCTTTTGCAGCGCCTTCCACTCACCTGGCGCGGTGTCATTTTGTTGTCGGCGATGCCGTTTTGCTCGCTCATTTCGTTGTAATATGTACAAATAACCGTGCACACATATACATTCTAAGCATGTATGTGTGCATGTACACAACTCTAAATCATGTAAGGGGCTAAACCTTTTCCATTCTTATCTGGGACATCTTATATATAAATATGTACAAGTTCGATATGCATTCATTTTACACATACAACAGAAGAACTTATCTTATAATAAAACTATCTGCATACTATGTACCTATGTATATATGTATGCTCAAGCATACAGTATATGTACACTAAGTACATCCATTTACCTGTGCAATGTGTCTTCGTTTTATCTTGTGTCGAGTCATCGTATTTCTAATGATATATGGAATTAAGATTGATTTTGTTTGTTGTCATGGGAATTTTAAATATGTATAAGCACATGTATGTGTGTGTATGTGCACGTATCAGACATTGCCAACCATCCTAATTACAGTAATTATTTGATTACAAAATCTCCCAGGGTGCACAGCAATTCACATCCTTTTGCCCTTTCGACACAAACATATGTATGTATATATTTATGTATGCATATATGTGCTGTTGTGTGTGTGTGTGTGTGTGTATGTTAGTATAGAATGGCTAACTACAGCATTCGGAACCCGGAATCATTTTTCGCATACGTATGTAGGGAGCACATATTTACATGCATGTGACACATGTACACATATACATACACACATGCGTATATGTTTTTAACATCGATATGTTTTTTACAGTACTCCAGCATATAAACAAAGCATTTCTCTCGATAATAGCGCAGCATGAAGGGGTCGGCTTGGGAGGTTAACTTAACAGGGGGGCACCCAAGACTCACTTGTAAAAATGAGAACGCAAAAAGAGGCAAATCATAAGAGGAGAGTGCGCCGCCAAATTGCAGTACAAATATGTACACGTCAAGGGTGTGGGCCGACGTAGGGGCACAGCTTAGAAAAAGGACAGTCCGCAGATACTGCAGCTGTCAAATGTACACACATACATGCATACATAAGACTACATGCATAGCTGAGTTGTACGATGGCGTCAACATTACACACACACACACACAAACAGCACCCAATATACAACAGACATATTGCGCCTCGCTCTGGAACAGCCCTCAAATTCTGTGAAGGGGTCGCGGCTGCCGCTGCCCAATTGGTGCTAACGAGAGAGAAAGAGAGCGGCGCGTAATGACGTTGATTAATGATAATGACGTTTTGCGACCGTTTCTCGTATTTGTTTCATTTTTCGATTTGCCTCTGCCATCCATAACTGTAGTTGGTCGTCAAGTAAGAGCGAGAAAGCATGACCGCGCATGCTATTCATTTGACTTGAAGTTGACGATTGAAGCCGTCGGCAAATTGAACATAATAAGGTTGCGAATGCGTAGGTGAGGCCGAAGCCAAGAACGGAACGGTACGCGAATAACGGACATTGCCATTAAAAACCCCGTCACCCACCCACCATGCTTATATCCCACAGAATCGTCGACAAGGAGTTGCCCTCCCCGAGCACATTTTTTGTTTACCTTAACTTACTTTGGCTCATAAATAAAATATTTACATTACGAAATTGACGTCTTCGTCGCTCGGTCGCATTTTCATGGTTCCTTTTTGGGTTCCTCCAGTGCATATTACATATTACGAACAGCTTTCACCTCGCTGTAGGCGCGCGTGTGTGTGCGCCTCTTTCTGTGTGTGTGTGTGTGTCGTGTCTCCCGGTGTGCATTTTGTAGAGCTACGTCCGGGAAAAGCTACAAAACCAACAAACAGTCCGCGACATGACCTGCAGCAGTCAGTAGATTGATTAGTCCAGGATTCAATTTGGGGAACGACCCACAAACCGCTTTGAAGTATTTTATGCAGATATTAAATTTAAATGCTTACTTAAGCAGTCGGAAAGACATCAAAAACGGATTTTAATTAACGCAACGAACAAACACCATAAGAATATTTGAAGATCTTGCTGTGAGTCTCAAATTTTGTTTACCTAGCATAATTGTTGTTTAACCAAGTTTAAATGGAGTCTTGTGTTAACAAACATTATAAGTCAATCTCCACAAATTATACAAAACTTACATACATAACCTAAAAATATATAATCGGGCACTTTTCATAAAGTGGGAAATGCAGTCCTCGGCAATATCTACATGAGGTTTAATGAGAAGAAGTTATCGAGATATAAGAACTTACAATCAGGATCAAAATAATAAGCACACCAGCATAACTAGCCTTAGCAAAGGATAATGGAAACTCTTTTTATTTTAAGAAAAGTTTGTATAGAATGAAAAGGTTTAAGTGAAAAATTTCAGCAAAAATTGGTCGCACAAAATAATACACACAAAATTTGATAATCTGGATAATATTACAATATTATTCAAAAGTATAAAAACACGTTTAGGCGGGGTTTTGGATAGTTCCACTCGCACATGTGGAACAAGTAAGAGCTTCTAGTCGGGAGCTCCCGACTAGGGGATACCCTAAACCCTCTTCTTCCAACATCTAATGCATATATATATTCTATTTTAGAAGCTATATGTAAAGTTCGGGGACAATAGCTCTTATTATTTACCAAAATTGCCCAAAGAACAGGATATTGATATCGATTTTTATCGATTGCTTGGAAACGGCATAAGTTATCGATTATCGGAAACAAACTCGATCTGCATCTCGACTTTGAACAAAAAAAAAGGATGTAACCCCTTGCCGTTTTGTCGATTTGGATTTCCTTTTTTTTGATGCCAATCGATAGAACTGATTCTTACGAGTCAAAAATGGTGTAAAATTCCAAAATCCGACATTATTTGACGGAAATATTCCAAAATATTCGATTATTAATTTGTTTGAATGCCAATTAAAAAAATATTAAAAAAAAAATCATCGTAAAAGTTTCGATTTTCGCACCCGATTTTGAAAAAAATCGTGATGTTTTGGAAGGTCATATCATATCCGCGGGGAGTTATGTCGTTTTGGAACGTCATATCTCCCGCGCGGAGCTATGTCGTTTTGGAACGTCATATCTCCCGCGCGGAGTTATGTCGTTTTGGAACGTCATATCTCCGCGCGGAGCTATGACATTTTGGAACGTCATATCTCCCGCGCGGAGCTATGTCGTTTTGGAACGTCATATCTCCCGCGCGGAGTTATGTCGTTTTGGAACGTCATATCTCCCGCGCGGAGTTATGTCGTTTTGGAACGTCATATCTCCCGCGCGGAGCTATGTCGTTTTGGAACGTCATATCTCCGCGCGGAGTTATGTCGTTTTGGAACGTCATATCTCCGCGCGGAGTTATGTCGTTTTGGAACGTCATATCTCCCGCGCGGAGCTATGTCGTTTTGGAACGTCATATCTCCGCGCGGAGCTATGTCGTTTTGGAACGTCATATCTCCGCGCGGAGTTATGTCGTTTTGGAACGTCATATCTCCGCGCGGAGTTATGTCGTTTTGGAACGACATATCTCCGCGCGGAGCTCTTACCCGAGATATTAAAAAAAAAATCATCGAAAAAGTTTCGATTTTCGCATCGACCTCGATTTTGAAAAAAAAACGTGATGTAACCACTTGCCATTTTGTCGATTTTGGTCAGAATTTTCGATATCCTTTTTTGATGCCAATCGATAGAACTGATCCTTACGAGTCAAAAATGGTATAAAATTCCAAAATCGGACATTATTTGACGGAAATATTCCAAAAAATCATCAAAAAGGTTGAATTAACGAACGAATCGGTTTTATGTCAACAACATTTTTCAACCCATCGATGATTAATTTGTTTGAATGCCTATTGATGGTAGGTATCCGTACGCATTCAAAAAGTTATAACATTTTAAAATCAGACATTATTTACCCGAGATATTAAAAACAAAAATCATCGTAAAAGTTTCGATTTTCGCACCGACCCCGATTTTGAAAAAAATCGTGATGATTTGGAAGGTCATATCAAATCCGCGGGGAGTTATGTCGTTTTGGAACGTCAAATCTCCGCGCGGAGTTATGTCGTTTTGGAACGTCATATCTCCCCGCGAAGCTAATACTCGAGATTTAAAAAAAAAAAATCATCGTAAAAGTTTCGATTTTCGCACCGACTCCGATTTTGAAAAGAATCGTGATGATTTGGAAGGTTATATCATATCCGCGGGGAGCTATGTCGTTTTGGAACGTCATATCTCCCGCGCGGAGTTATGTCGTTTTGGAACGTCGTATCTCCCGCGGGGAGTTATGTCGTTTTGGAACGTCATATCTCCCCGCAGAACTATTACCCGAGATTTAAAAAAAATCATCGAAAAAGTTTCGATTTTCGTACCGACGTCGAATTTGAAAAAAAAGTGATGATTTGGAAGGTCATGATGCTGATTAAGAATATATATGTATATATATGATACGCGCATCTTGCATGTGGTACATGAAATATATGTATATTATTTTTTTTTTAATTTCCGAGATCCCTGGGGTATACACACCTTCTTCTGCCAGTTAGATATCATTGTATAAAACCATTATACCCACTTTTCAATGAGTACAGGGTATAAAAATAAAATGTAGCTATCTACAGATATTTGCAATGCCAGCTTAATGATATTGTATATAAAAACCCTTCTATAAAGGAAACTAAAAAGATAGACATCCAGTAATCCAGAATATGAATTTAGTTTTTAAAATGTATTTGTATTTGTTTTTTAGGCAGTGCTTGAGTTGGAAAAGGATTCTTCACATTTGCCTCAGAGGCTTACTTCTAAAACTACATCTGAAAACCTGCAGCACTACTTGAGGAGAGCCCTGGGCGAAACTCGGGCGTGTTTCTCTGTGTGTGTGAAATGAAATGGAAAGTGTCTTAGCTGGCAGCTGAGCTCGACAATCTGCCAAAGTTCAGCCGTGTGTCAGCTGTCGCCCATCAATTGTTAATGTCACAGACACACAGCGTGCGGCAAGGCGGCAAGGCGGCAGGACGGAGGAGGATGAGCACGACTTGGTCGGCCTCCAAGCGCTACTCAGCATGGTAGCCGCAACTTGGAGTCATTTTTGCTGTTTAACTGTCGTTTTTCGCGCGCTTTTCAATTTTTAATTGGGATTTCTGCTGCTGCTGCTGCTGAGTTGTTTGTGAAACGCCTTTATACGGCATCCTTGGCAGCTTTCACCCCCGCAGACTCCGTGGTCTGTTGACTTACTCGGTTCGCTCCGGTGCGTTTTGGCAGGAACGTCTTATGGTTAGTTGCCTTCAGGTCGGCGTCATCGCCACGTGGTTGTAAAATGCGCTTTTCAATACACATACATACTGACTACAATACGCTGTGTGCAATGGAAGTGGAAAATGTGGTTTTTTATACGACCGCGCCGCGACTGCGCTGGCTGTGCTCCTTTGGGGTTCGACATATTTACTGATTTTTCGTGGTTTTTTGCTTTCCTGACACGGGTACGACGGCAATCATTGTGACATTTTAATTGTTTATTTGCGCATGCGGCAGCTCCGACTCCGGGGCAGAATCCGGCTCCGTCTCCGTCTCCAGTTCTGTTTATTTAAGTGCTTGCCAGTTGGCTGGAATGGCTGAGGTAATTGTTTTGAAGTTTCATATTTTGACAAAAGATTTGCGGGTGAGGAGTTTCGTTTCTGGCATGGTTCCATTCGGATTTCAAAAGGGCTCTTTTTCTCTCTTTTGCACTCTGGCAATATATTTGTGTACTCTGGTTAATGTAAATATTTGTTTTTATTGTCATTTGAAGTGCGTCTCAGTGCAGCTCATTTTTAACATTATTCACATATGCCACTCTATGCATTTGCAAGAAGTAAAAGCTAGTGCACTTAAATGTGACAAGCTTCATAAAGACACAAACACAAAATCAAATTCATTAAACAAATTATATACACTAAATGTTACCACATAACGTTATAATAGAAGTAAAGTACAATTTACATAGTAATTGGTTTGGCTTTAAATTATTAAATAAAACAAATAAATAATAAAACATAAATCACAAGACATATAATAATTTCGTAAAATATGAACAGCTAGAATTTTTAATAATCGTCGCAAAGAACAAAATCTGTTGAGTACCACTTCAGATACTTCGGTAAAAAAAAAAAAACAAAAAAAAAAAAAAATTAACTAAATGAAGTTATAACAATTTAGAATCACAATCTCACCACCAGCAGCAGTGGCAACAACACCAACCATTTGGGCAGTGCGCCGGACACCCTCGTTTGCGCAAAGTACCCAATCAAATATTTATGCCTAATAAGAGACGGCTGCACATATGGAACTTTATTAGATACAAATTCTTTGGATTTGCCTTTCGGCTTTGACGCAGTTAAACGCCGCCCAACTCCGCACGTTTATCATCTCTCGCCCGGACCCGGCTGTCGATGCTCATGGATTTACGCAAAAAAGCACGATGTCAACCATTTTAGGATAGTTGCTCTTGTTTTCATTCTCTTTACTGTTTGGGTGCGACAAAGGGGTTGATACGTCCGCACGGACGATGCCGTCGTTCCTGCTGAGGGCCCTAGACGATTTGTTGCAATTTTATACTGTATCGCCGTGTGTAGCCATTTTTGGAAGCAACTGTGCTCGGCTGGTGATCTCGTTGAACCGACTACCCTTAAGCCCAGGAGGCACAGGCTCAGGCAGAGGCAGGGGCAGAGCCAGTGGCAGTGGCAGAGGCGATTCAAGTGCCCAAAAGGTCTGTGACTATGTACCATATAGTGGGAACTTGCAGCGGGGTTCGCTCGTTTGAAAAACCCGCAATTAAGTATGCGTTTTTTTGTTGTATTCATTCACCGCCCCTGTTCCGGCTGCACGTTGTTGTCGATCCGTGTAACTTTTGTTTATTACGAGTAATTGCAGTTACTCTTACTCCATCCATTTTTGTGTGCCTTTTGTGCGCTCCTTTTGCAGCTGCCTTCATTTCCACATGCTCTGCTCTTTTCCATTGATATTCCACGAGGCGAATGCTTAATATAGTTTTTACACCCGTGCCTCCTCCCATTCAATAGATTCTTGTTATGTTTCGAGGTGGAAGAACCAAATTCCTTTTGGGCCCAAAACATTAAAGGGTGTATACTGGGTCGTGAATGTCCATTAGTAAATAAAATAAGGAATGAAGGGCATTTTTGGTACGTTGAAGATTTATTAACCTTACTGAAGAATTTTCACTTCTGATCATTTCATCTCTTGTCAGACATATTTTCGAGGTGGCTGCTGTCTAGTTTCCACAATATTCGATTTTGAAAGATATAAATCTAACTTAACAATCTTTTAAACGTGACAATATTATATTATATATTTTATGTATTTATCGAACTCGACAACTTCGGAATAGCATTCCTTAGACCCTTTTGCCACATTCTGAATGCAAGAGTATTTAATCTTCGGTGTGTCGAAGCAGCTATGCCTCTGAGCCATATGTACTCGGCGAATCGTTAAAATGGATACACATATAAATATATACGAGCTCCTCCCTGATTCATTTAACGAATATTACGAACATGCAAGGTCTGGGGCAAAAGCAACGCGTACAAGTGTAAATCCGAGACTTCAGGGCGAGAGGGAACTGTGACTGCCTGTCGGCAAATTACGGCAAAGTAAATGTGAATTTATTTAGAACGCAGCAACAGAAACAACGGGAATAACAAAACAATAAAGTGCCTTCTATCGAGAGTGCCCGACTGGCAGATATCCTAGGGATCCCTTTGCTTCGGTGCTCAGACTCCGATCCTTGTGCAATTTTCAAGGATCTAAAAAGTTAGGATCGAAAGTAAAAAGAAACAAATTATCTGTATATAATATATGATAGCCTACAATCTTCGAGTTATGCCCAAATCTCAAAAGGAAATTTTATGTTCTTCAAATTACAAGTCTCTAGCTATTCTAGTTTACAAGCTCCACAAGATTATTCAGCCAGACATCCATATATATATATTTATATATATATATATATATATTATGGAGTCTGTGAAGCTCTGATCTGCCTGTTACATACTTTTTTCTCAAAATCATGTAACCCTTTTGAAGCATTTTCAATGGGTCAGGGTATAACAAATTGCAAATTGTAAATTGCTGGGTTACCGTCGTCTTCTTCTTCTTCTTCTTCGTCGCCGTCTTCTTCATGCAGAGTTGCACATTTGAAGGCGAACAAAATGGCGTCGGCTCATTTGATTTGTGTGGCGTGTTAGATTTGCGCGATTCGCGTGCTGATCATTTGGCGAGCGACAACAAATTGCTACCTTTAGTTTATCGTCGAGTATCTGCATCCATTATATAACTATATACGAGATGCGCAGATATGTGTATGTATTGTACAGTAGTAGGTGAGCTGCGAGTGTGTGTGTGTGTGTGTGTGTGTGTGTGTGAGTGTGTGTGAAGAAACAACCCTCAGAGCGTGTTAAGCGTTATGGAGCGCATCTTTTGTCAATATTTGTACTGGGCATGTAAACAATTTAATAGGCTGTTAGTTGCTGTGTATTTTACAGATATGGAAAAACCGCCGTTCAGCGACCACTTGACAGCTGTTGCAATTTACGCTTGATCTAAATCAGAAATATGCCCTTGTATTTGGTTTTGGGCCTTCGGGGGGTTGTGTGCTGAGATTTTGTATCTTGTAGATGCTTAATTCATGTTATTTGTGCACAGCAAATAGTTTGTTTAGCGTTTGCCAAGCAGCAGGGCCCACTGTACTTCAGGGACTTCAATTGAAAATTACATCGTGAAATACTTATGTACATACAAATTCAGCTTGTTTTGTGTTTGTTTAAATTAATGAGCCTTACACTTTTTTTGTGTGCTTTACAAATTGCTTGCAATGCCATAAAGAGTTATTTTTGTTATAATTTATTGCGAGAGTCAAGTATATGCCAAAATGCACCGATTATCCCTAATTTTAAGGCTTGCATTTCTCATAGAGAGTCTAAGAAAGTCTTATCCAATAGAAGTTGCATAGCTTCAATTTCTCACTAGGCTACAAAGTACGACAATTATCGTATCGTAATTGAAATGTTGTGTATAGAACAATTTTTGAAAAATAAAAAAAGTAATTCTAATAACAACCCTTGCGGGGATCGAACCCGCGACCTTTGGATTAGAAGTCCAACGCGCTATCCGCTGCGCCAAAGGGTCTAATTGTCTGTTGTTGTCGTAACACCCCTCAATATGCTACGGCAAGAACATAATTTCGGTATCGTTACGAACCAAAGACAAGCTGAATAGAAATATTAGAGCAGGCCAATAACTATTCTAGCATCAATTCATTGGTAAACAAACCATTTAAACACACACACACACACTCACTTTCAGCTTGCCAGAGAAACAGCTATTTAAATATGCGTATATATGTTGTTATTTATTTATAGAACTAAATTCGGAGGTTTACCTCCACGGTGTGCTCTAGTATAGATATAGATGAAACTATATATACGCAAAGCATAAATGTGCGACGCTGCACTGTTGCAGCGCAGCATTGAGCAAATCGATGAAACTCTTCAAGATCTGCTGACATTGATTTCGCTAAAGGGTTTCAACTTATCCACACCCTGGATAGCCTGGGTGAATCCGACGGGGCATTCAAGTGCTCAATTTGCCAGATTCTCATTCTTATTTTCATTTTCATTTTCATTTGCATTTGCATTTTCTGTGCTCGGTGGCGAGTTGCTTTTATCGCCGCTGCGATCTTCATGCGCTTTTGGCTGATACCCGGGCCAATTCAATGGAAAACCCGGGGACCCATGGAGTGAGAGCTCAGGGTTGTTCACGAAAATATTTCGTGACTGGTCGCAATTACTCAACGCTTGTTGTTGTGTTGTGGCTGTTGCTACTTTCAGTTTGTTAACAAATTAATCAAATCGAACACCAGACTCGGCACTCGGGCCAAGTCCATGTCTAATAGAGTAATCGTCGAAATGTGAAAATGCCCCAAAGCCAACGTCAAAGTTCTTATCGCTCTCTATCTTACGGCTTGCTTTTGGTAGTGTCCCCTTTCGGGGAGTTTTCTCACTTTTCGCTGCGTGATTTATCTACTCCTTCCGACGTTTTTCCCGTTTTTCTTTTTCTTTTTCTTTTTTTTTTTTGGACGCCTTGCTGTATCTATGTATGTAGACCCGCCACCAGCCAGTGTCCGGGCAGATTATGCAAACATTTTTTTTTACACAAATCGCATACTCGAAACGGATATTAAATTTTATTGCTCCTGTTGCCATGACTTTGACTTGGGTTGGAGTGTCGGACTCCGGCTGTTCCATTGTTATGTTCATTGAGCATTCAAGTAGTTGCCTGGTCAATTAGCCTAGACTAATAGGAATGATAAGTATGTGCATTTGGAGTCTGCTGGTGGCAGGTGCTTCACGTGGAGGGCGGAAAGTTGGATTTGCATAGAAAGTGTTTGGTTTGGTGTATCAAATAAATCTGAGCATATTCATAAGACTATGCTCTGTATTTTAGTCGTGTTAAATAGTAAAGACTAGACATGATGTTGTTTATCAAAATTGTTATGAATGCAATAGATAAAAATGTATATTTATGTATAGGATTTTTCATATAGAATGTATTATAGTTTTGCTTTAAGTTGCGAGAATATTCTTAGCCTGGGCATAAGGCAAGGGAATTAAATAAAATCGAGAGTGACAGACTAAACGATAGCTTCATTTAGCTCCCTTCAACGATAACATAGAAACAGCGGCAATTTCATACACGTTTTACCTATGGTATAAAAGAATATTCCTCTGTTGTAATTTCCCAGATCGAAACACCGTTGTATGCAGCTTTACTTCCGATCAGCCTCAAGATCACTTTTTACGATCTAAGTGCAAATTTATTTGAGGGGTGTTTCACACCTTTCAGAAAATACATAGCTTCTTGGTGGGGTTATGTGTCAAAGATTATAAATTGTCCAGGCGAAATAATTCTTATGTTATAAAATATTAAACAAGTAAGAGGTTCTTGTCGGGAGCTCCCAACTAGGGGATACCCTGAACCCTCTTCTTCCAACATCAAATGCATATATATATTCTATTTTATAAGCTATATGTCAAGTTTGGGGACTCTAGCTCTTATTATTTACCAAAATTGCCCAAGAAACAGGATATGGATATCGATCAGGCGTAAGTTATCGATTATCGGAAACAAACTCGATCTGCGCGGGCACTAGGATTTCAAGTCTCTAGCTCTTATAGGTTCTGAGATCCTTGTGACATTCAATAGAACTGATCCTTACGAGTCAAAAATGGTATAAAATTCTAAAATCGGATATTATTTGACGGAAATATTCCAAAAAAGCATCAAAGAGATGGAATTTACGAACGAATCAGTTTTTTGTCAACAACATTTTTCAACCCATCGATGATTAATTTGTTTGAATACCAATTGTTGTTAGGGATCAGTACGCATTCAAAAAGGTATAACATTTTAAAATCAGACATTATTTACCCGAGATATTAAAAAAAAATCATTGACAAAGTTTCGATTTTTGCACCGACCTCGATCTCCTCCGCGCGGAGATATGTCGTTCCAAAACATAACTCCCTGCGGATATGATAAGATCTTCCAAATCATCACGATTTTTTTCAAAATCGAGGTCGATGCGAAAATCGAAATTTTTTCGATGATTTTTTTAATATCTCGGGTAATAGCTCCGCGCGGAGATATGTCGTTTCAAAACGACATAACTCCGCGCGGAGATATGACGTTCCAAAACGACATAACTCCGCGCGGGAGATATGACGTTTCAAAACGACATAGCTCCGCGCGGGAGATATGACGTTCCAAAACGACACAACTCCGCGCGGGAGATATGACGTTCCAAAACGACATAGCTCCGCGCGGGAGATATGACGTTCCAAAACGACATAACTCCGCGCGGGAAATATGACGTTCCAAAACGACATAACTCCCTGCGGATATGATAAGATCTTCCAAATCATCACGATTTTTTTCAAAATCGATGTGGGTGCGAATATCGAAACTTTTTCGATGATTTTTACTTAATATCTCGGGTAATAGCTCCGCGCGGAGTTATGTCGTTTTGGAATGACATATCTCCGCGCGGAGGAAATCGAGGTCGGTGCGAAAATCGAAACTTTGTCGATGATTTATTTTTAATATCTCGGGTAAATAATGTCTGATTTTAAAATGTTATACCTTTTTGAATGCGTACTGATCCCTAACAACAATTGGCATTCAAACAAATTAATCATCGATGGGTTGAAAAATGTTGTTGACAAAAAACTGATTCGTTCGTAAATTCCATCTCTTTGATGCTTTATTGGAATATTTCCGTCAAATAATATCCGATTTTAGAATTTTATACCATTTTTGACTCGTAAGGATCAGTTCTATTGAATGTCACAAGGATCTCAGAACCTATAAGAGCTAGAGACTTGAAATCCTAGTGCCCGCGCAGATCGAGTTTGTTTCCGATAATCGATAACTTACGCCTGATCGATATCCATATCCTGTTTCTTGGGCAATTTTGGTAAATAATAAGAGCTAGAGTCCCCAAACTTGACATATAGCTTCTAAAATAGAATATATATATGCATTTAATGTTGGAAGAAGAGGGTTCAGGGTATTCCCTAGTTGGGAGCTCCCGACAAGAACCTCTTACTTGTTGAATATTTTATAACATAAGAATTCTTTCGCCTGGACAATTAATTATCTTTGACACCTAACCCCACCAAGAAGCTATGTATTTTCTGAAAAGTGTGAAACACCCCTCAAATCAATTTGGAACGTCATATCTCCCGCGCGGAGTTGTGTCGTTTTGGAACGTCATATCTCCGCGCGGAGTTATGTCGTTTTGGAACGTCATATCTCCGCGCGGAGTTATGTCGTTTTGGAACGTCATATCTCCGCGCGGAGTTATGTCGTTTTGGAACGTCATATCTCCGCGCGGAGTTATGTCGTTTTGGAACGACATATCTCCGCGCGGAGTTATGTCGTTTTGAAACGACATATCTCCGCGCGGAGCTATTACCCGAGATATTAAAAAAAATCATCGAAAAAATTTCGATTTTCGCATCGACCTCGATTTTTAAAAAAATCGTGATGATTTGGAAGATCTTATCATAACCGCGGGGAGTTATGTCGCTTTGGAACGTCATATCTCCGCGCGGAGCTATTACCCGAGATATTAAAAAAAATCATCGAAAAAATTTCGATTTTCGCATCGACCTCGATTTTTAAAAAAATCGTGATGATTTGGAAGATCTTATCATATCCGCGGGGAGTTGTGTCGTTTTGGAACGTCATATCTCCGCGCGGAGTTATGTCGTTTTGAAACGACATATCTCCGCGCGGAGCTATTACCCGAGATATTAAAAAAAATCATCGAAAAATTTCGATATTCGCACCCACATCGATTTTGAAAAAAAAATGTTATGATTTGGAAGATCTTATCATATCCGCGGGGAGTTATGTCGTTTTGGAACGTCATATCTCCCGCGCGGAGCTGTGTCGTTTTGGAACGTCATATCTCCGCGCGGAGTTATGTCGTTTTGGAACGTCATATCTCCGCGCGGAGTTATGTCGTTTTGGAACGTCATATCTCCGCGCGGAGTTATGTCGTTTTGGAACGACATATCTCCGCGCGGAGCTATTACCCGAGATATTAAAAAAAATCATCGAAAAAATTTCGATATTCGCACCCACATCGATTTTGAAAAAAATCGTGATGATTTGGAAGATCTTATCATATCCGCGGGGAGTTATGTCGTTTTGGAACGTCATATCTCCCGCGCGGAAAAATCATCGAAAAACTTTCGATTTTCGCATTTTTTTTTTTTTTTTAACCGATCTTTATGGAATTTTCTACAGTTTAGCTTATTGTATCATAAAATATTTGTGTATACTGAAAAAGTCAATTGCATTTAAATTTTGGCTTAAATTGGTTGGCAATAATAGTTGGGCAATAATAGTTGCAGCACACTTTAAAGAGCGATCGGGCAGTCTCTTACATATTGTGAAGCACAGGGAATAAGAAGGGCTGACGCTTCCTAAAGTTTATAGCACTCAGTAATTTTGAGCAAAGTGCTGGGTATATCCTATTTGGCTGCTTTCGAATAGAGCAGTCATATTTTGTTTTGCAGTGGAGCTGCCTTAAGACAGTTAGTACAGTGTTCGCACTTCTATATCGTCTCAACTCTTGTTGAGGGTTATTTGAAATACCCCTGAATAATCTTAAGGAAGGCAACTGGCAAACATAGCTGCAGCTGCTGATTTCCTCTTCTTCAATCCAATAAGATCGGGTGACTGCAATGCCCTCTGCAAATGTTATGCAGCAGGCGCTACGCCCCGTTTAGAAAACGCCCTATCCAAAACGCCTCCTCGAGAAACTGCCTTGGCCTCCGTCTTAGTCCCAATCTCGGCACGCGCTCAACAGGGAAGTTTGGTGCCGCAATTTGCACATGTTCCGTCATCAGGCAATCTAATTGCTACATATGCGACACTCACCAGGCCTACGCCTCCAAAAGGAGCGCTTGGGCACGAGATTCGAGGTACCCTCGTGCTGCTGCTGATTTTCTTCAACTGCTCTTGTTGTTGTTGCTGTTGTTGTTGTTGTTGATCCTTCCGGTGGCTGTTGGCTGGCGGGAGACACAATGCGCCGGCTGAGCATCAAGACAGGAAGCAATGTGCGCTGTGGAACAATTGTTGGCTGAGATTTTGGTAGGCGCAGCTGCTGGGGCAGCTCTATCAGCTCCTTAAGTGGGCAGGAATAATCAAATGGTGGCTCGGTGTACTTGTTTACTGCTCGAACGTCAGCTCAGACTCGACGATTGTTGAAAAAACCGGTTCGGTCTTTTTTGGGCGTTACCTAGTCCTTGTCCTCGACTGACATTTGATTTCGCTGCTTTGCTTTTAAATTTCGCTTTCGGCAGCGGAAACGCTTTTTCTTCCCAAAGGCCAAGGCTCGCATATTTGTACGGTTGTTGACACGCGATCCTTGCCAAAGATACTCCGAGGCCGAGGCCGCGGCTGAGGCTTCGTCTTTGACGGATTCAGCGGTTGTATGTGGTACGTCTGGCGCGTGTGGCTGCTTCCGGTTAATTATATTCACGTACATTTCCAAAAATGTGCAAAAGCGAGCAACAAAACATGCCCTCGCCGCCTTGCGCTAGTCCCATGTAATTGAAAGCGAAATTTTATGCTTTCATTTGTTCGCTTCGTTCCACATTAAATTAAATGCATATGCTTTGGCTGACTGCATTGTGTACTGCCTACCGGTGCTCGCATCTTGATGTCCTGGCATTGGCTTTGTGCTCCAGCTTATGCTGTCACTTCCTTTTTTTGTCGGTTGTCCCTCGCTTTGTCTGTCTTTCATTTGAGCTCTATGAAACCTGAACAACTGCTCATTAATTGTGTGTCGGCCCTGGATGCTTTACTCCTGCCGTTATCGCCCTCATCACCGACTTTGCATTACACTTTGACTCGTGCCAGCTTTGGCATCACATTGTAATTCCCAGAAACGAATCCCAGCTCAAAACAAAAGAGATTCGAGCTAATGCTTAGCTTGTACTGACTTTTATCATGTTACCGTTGCAAGCCACTGACATACTACTATATAATATAGCTTCAATAGAAACACTCGGTTTAAAGTTCAAATTCAAGTTTAAGTTTCTAGATATCTTGAGGAAACTTTACATATCTATAAATAACAGTTTTGTTTTGACTGTCTAATAAACGAAGCTGAAATAACTACGTACCCACCCTAAGACAGGGTTTTACGGAACTTTCACTTGTAAGTGTGAAAAAAGAGCGGAAAAAGGTTGGTTCGAGTTTCTCCGCTGGTATCTAAATTTTCCACATAAGTAAAACGCAAAAGGCTTTTTAGATGCATCTGTTAAATGTAGGCCAAAGTTGAAGACATATCTATGTTTATAAAATGTGTTACAGTTTTCAAATTGCACCATTTCCAAAAGTGAGTTACAATTCGATAACAACATATATATATATATATATATATATATATATATATATATATAATTGAAGTGAATTGGCTAGAAACACGCTCCCGAGCTAAAGCCCCCTTCATTGCCTACTTATTGAGGCCAATGAATTTCTCACCCGCATTTCAAAAGCACACACACTCAATGAACAACAAAATAGAACTCTTCCAAGCTGATTAGCATAGGGATATGAAAAGTGTGAGGAAAATTGTGCCGCTTGTCGCGGTACTTCCTGTTATAAAAAGCAACAACAGGCAACATTAACACTTCCGGGTGACAAATGCCTCGCGCCTCTTGCAAGGGTTGAGAGTCCTTAACAACCTGCAAACAGGACAAGTCAAACGGTCCAAGCCCAAAACGCGTGTCGACGTTTCTGTCGGGGCCCGAGGACATTATTATTATTATCATGATTAGTGTTCAGTTCCCAGCCCAAATTTAGCCCACCCCGGCAAAGGAACTGCGGTTAAGCGTATTACGCAACATTATGACATTCACCTACAACAAATATGTGACACGCGACCGAGACGCCAAACGGGCAATACAATTATAATTGCAACAAATTGAACGACGCTCCCGGCACGCGTCCTATTAGCTCATCTTCCGGTAGTCAGCCTCACTCGGAGACAAAGGGAATGTCAGCTAGAAACGCCCATCGAAGTGGGTTGGGTCTATGTCCGACTTGCTGCTGTCTGTTGTTTGTTTTGTCTGTTCTTGAAAATTGCTTTTCCTCTAGTCTGCGTGTTTTACATACCCTGCTGCCAAAGTGTACCGAAGGGCATGATACAATATCAATATGTTTATGTTGGTTTTAAATACATATATTATAAACTAGAATAAGTTAACCGGCGTGGCCTCTTTCAAACTTCACTGCCCAAAAAATGCATTTTAAACCTTGCCATGAATACAAATAACAACAGTAAAATTAACCAAATTCAAAGAAAAGCTTAAATTAATTTTGCCAACATCCATTCACTTTGTTTAGTACAACATTTGAGAAAGCGACCTTACGCTTGTTAGTTCGACGCTCAGACAGCTCAATTTTTTTCACAGCTCGAGACAGGGCATCTCACAGTCTACCCTGCGAATGGTCTGTATGTGTTTGTACTCTTTCATGTTTAAGTGTTGCCGTATTTTTTCTGCGGCTGATTTATTGGCTTTTACTTATTTCCGGTCACGTCTATTGGCGTATTGTTGGTTGCGTACATTGGGCGGTCGGGCGGATCGCCACAATGATGTTTAAGTAGTTATTGTAAGCCTGTTGCTGACACATTTTGGTGGCTTTTCGACATCAACTTGAACTTAACCGTCAACAGGAACGGATATCTTTAGCTGACTAGGATGTGTATTTAAACTGTATTTAAATGTAGTATATAAACAGATGGGCGTGTGTTCGTCAGGAGAAAAAAAGCAAAAAGCAAGCGTGGAAAGTCCGAAAAATCGATATTTGCACCTAATCTTTTAAGATAACTGATGTATAAAATGAAGTACTTTGATGTGCTTACTCAACGTATATTGCCACTTTTCTAATTATAATAATATTCTATAAGTGAATCCATTAGATGAGTCTTAGAGTCTGTTTATATAACGTTTTCGATCGGTTTCAATAACTATCAGAAATTAATAAAAATGTAATAATTTCTTTCTTGATGAACTGCATTTCTTTAAGTTTCTAAAAGCCAAAGAAACTCAATTTTGTATGGTGGCTTTTTGATTGTATCAGAGATATTACTCTAATTCGATTATTTCCATTTAAAGTAAGGTACATGGTATCTTCTAGTCGGACACTTTCAACACAGCAGTTTCATCGGACGGTAGTCTTAGACTCATGGTAATTATATTAGGCAACTATTGTGGATTTTCTTAGATTTGCTCAGGCGCAAACCGCAGCTGTTGGTCAACCGCTGCAACCGAAGGCAATTAGCAACTTATCATCGATTGGGTTGCACAATGGGAAAAGATTTGGCAAGGCATCTCTGGCGGTCCACAGGAGCACTCTTGTTTATAATAATTTCTTATCCACATTTTACTAATTTCGGCTTGGGCCGGGAAAACTATTTATTATCTGTTCATAAACGAAACACGTCAAAATACTGTCAGCTCATTTTCGTAGCTGCACTTGTGGCCAATTGTTTGGCGGGCAGAGTGAAAGATGTTTTTTTTCGGCTTTGATCCAACCCGACATTCGGTCTGCTACCTAAACGTAGAAGCAGCAGGATCAGGATGATGCTCTTAGTTCCTAAGATACCCATTGTGTTGGTCGGCAGGGTAATGATGGGATTGGGCATAGCTTCACAAAAGGATTAAACATGTAGTTTGACATGATTAGTTGCTTAATTGAGCCAAAATGCATGCACAGCTTATAAAATATTTGCCTTAAATATTTTGGTTAAATTATGAAAGGGTACACACTTGTTTAGCCGCTAGAAGAATAAAGGGTACGATCTGTTGGCAGACTAGACAGAAAGCGTGTTTGATGAGCCCTGCCGCAAGGCATGAGAAAAAGAAATAAATCAGCTCAATATTTGGGTATCATTTCATGTTAATCGCAATCCGAGCTGCAGGTCTAAAAAGGAATACAATTTTGATAGTTTCTTTATGTATATAAATATTCTTGATGAAAATCAACTGCCGTGTTCTTATATGTCCGACTGTCTGTTTCTATACGAACTAGTTTCTCAGTTATCAAGCTTTCGGCTTGAAACTTTGTATAGGTTCGATATTCTGTTCATCATTTCATTACACGGGCAGATCGGACCACTATATCATATGTGAAAAAAAAATTTTTAAAAAATCATTTACGAGCCTCACTATTCTCAAATATCTGCAAAAGGGAAATGTCTGCAAGGGTATTAAATCTTTAGGCTGTAGAAAATATTCATTTTAATTCGTTTTTTTTTGTTTTATTCTTACATTTAGCAGTAGATCAGTAAAACGAATAAATTTTATGTTTTCGTTATGCT
The DNA here is from genome assembly GCF_030788295.1 of Drosophila virilis. Lineage (NCBI taxonomy): Eukaryota > Metazoa > Arthropoda > Insecta > Diptera > Drosophilidae > Drosophila > Drosophila virilis. The sequence continues at coordinate 10,478,745 of NC_091546.1, read as the reverse complement.
CAATTAAATTTGATTTAACCTCAAGCTTGACAGCATTCAAAATCTGTCGAAAACAATTGATTGAAAGTATATTTTACATTTGCAAATATTAGCCGTACAATATTGATATTTGTTTGTTTATCAAAAGCCAATTTAAACAGATTTAAAAAAATAAACATGGCATTCAGCAAACTAAGCGCTTAGCTGGAGCTGGCTCAAACAATATCGATTTACTTTTAATTGAAAAGAATTATTGTTCTTAGCTGAGATAATTGATGTTTTCGATCATGGTTGAAGCACACCTCCTGCCGTAAATCCACTTAACAGTCCCCAAGCTGAAGGACTCGCTGTCCTGCACAAATCTTCTCACTCAATTTGGCAAATAAATAATTTTGGCCATGCAGCAAAGTCTATCGTTGCACGATGTCAAACGTTTAATTTTTCTCGCTAAGCCACAATTTCCGGTAACGCCTACCAAAAACCACCACAACGCCTCCTCCATGACCGCAGGACGACAGACGACAGAACATCACATCAAGAGTTGCTGTCAAAACGCATGCATTAAAATATGACAGGGAGGGGTCTGGGTGAATAAATGCCAAAGTACGCATGGAAAGCCAATTAGGAAAAAATAAATCACGCGTCATGTGTGCGATTTCTTGGCAGGACCGCCTCGCCCATAGATCCGAGCTATTCACAGTGTATATATATGTGTGTGTGTGTGGCAAACAAAGCAACTAGAGCCAGAAGCAGATCCACATGCAGCTGCCCCACTCCATCACGAAAGCCAACCACCCCGCATCCAGTTCACAGCTTGCTGAAGAATCTGAACAAGTGCCAAAAGCTGATTTCACTGTAATTACAATTCACACTCGCAGCATATTCGAGACCGGGAAAGTCGGGGAATATCCCCGTAAATGTGTTCTTTTTGTTTGGCAGCACTTAAGCAACGCCCCCACCAATCCACCCACAACCCACCCAAAGCCCAACACACTCTCATCCAAAAAGGGACAGAAGAGAACAGAGCTAACTTTTTGTGTGCCAGTTGATGATGGCGATGAGCAGGAAAACCCACAAACAGACACACCTACTAACCGACAGTAAGCAGAGAACTCTTTCAATGGATGGCCTGGCCCTTTGGGTGCTTGGGTGGTTGGGTGGTTGGGTGGCTGTATACGCGCTGAACGCGTGTCAAGCCTACCACTAAGTAAACAAAGACCAAGCCCTGCCTGGCAGGGTAAGCAATAGAAATGTCACAAACAAACCGATTAAACAAGTACTTTTCAAACAAAACACTACGGCAAAAAAAAAAGCCGCCCACTGCCTGCAAAATGTTCAGCTAAGAAATGACCGAGGGTTGACAAAGTTTAGACATCGAGCAACCCTTTAAGTCTGAGATCAATAAAGTTGCCCAAAGTGGGCGACTTTTCAGTGCGGCCTTTAAAATGTATTTTTCCATAAGTTTCTGGTCACGCGACTGCTTTGTCCCAATTTCATCTTCTCGCAAATTATGCTAATGCGCCTTAAGCCTATTGGTGTCAATTAAATAGTATTTCACAGCATTTCATTTCAATGTTTTTTTTTGTGTCTGGGTGTGAAGGGCTTACCAATGGGGCTCTCATTCCCAGCTACCGAATGTCAAATGCAATAAGTTTTCGCCTGTGATGCGATTAGTCGGTCAACAGGTTAGTCGATGCTCTGGATCGACGCACTGAAAGTTCCCACCCAACAAATTGGATCTGTGTTTCGAACCCAGGTTTTGGTTCAATTACAGTTTTCATCACATAAATGTCATCGCTTTTAATATCTTATTAATCTAATGATGAATACCGGAGGCAAACACAAATATGATATCCGATTTTGGGAGATCTTTAAATATTTTAATTGAAGCAAATCCTCAGCTCTGTATTAGGTACTGTGCTGCTAAACCACTAAAACAATTTACGGTTCGCACCTTGGGCATGTCACCTGCTCGAAGTCCACAAAAATTAACCTTAAAATTGAAGATTTACACCTCGAAGCCCTGTTCGGCATAAATCTATGTGTAATCATGGAAACTGCAGTTTCCCGTGAAAAACGTAAAATCAAAGAGATGTCCAACAATGAGAACTTTTCGCCCAGTTACTTGCATAATCTGCTGTAAGCCCATGGCGATTACAAGGCATTGTATAAGAACGGCCAGTGTATTCATGAGATACATGGACACGGACATGCAAAGCGAAGCGAAGCCATGTGAGCTACTGACCCAGCAAAGTACACATAATGCCGAGTACCCAACGGTGACCACAATGGCGTTCCATACTCGAGGGAAACTCAACAGCTGCTCTCGTGGACAGCCCGTACAGATGGGTGGCTGAGTGGCGTGGGCGTCTGTGTCCGGGCAACAAATATCCGTTTTGCAAATGAAACAATTGCGGTGTTTGACCAATTTCACAATTGATGTAATCCTGTAAATCGCTATATTAGCGACGGCGACGTGGACGAGGATGAGAAGCGAGAACGGGAATGGGAACGGGAACGGGAACGGTCGCTGGCATTGTTACGATTGTGAAATTGAAATGTTTTGAGTTCATTGAAGAGTAAACGAACACATAATTTGTGTTAGACCCGAAGGTTTATAATAATATTTTGCTAACCTTCTTTTCGCTTGTAAAAGTTCAAAAAGATTTCGCCCGCTCTTTGTAGGCATTTGGCGATTACCGACACAGATTAAGGGATGTTCGCCAGCATCAGTCTACTCCGAGGCTTGGCTATCCCACAATCGGCTTTTGCGCATGCGCGGCAGGTTCCTTTCGTTCCGTCGTCGTTTCGTCCTTTCGTCTATTTGCCCTGTTGTCCGGTCCTCTCATTGCCAATTCATACGATGGCAATTAGACGAGTTTTCGCTTTTGTTTTTTTTTTTCAGCCCGTAGACATATTTCGGGCATTTATGCCTCTGATCCTCTCTATCCCTAAATCTGTGCACTCGAACATGCGTCCGTAGCTTCATAGTCTTCTAGTCCCGATTCTCTCCGATTTGCCCATTGTGTCGCGTGTATTTGGCGCGTTTAAATAGATTAACCGCCTTGCAATTTGCTTGAATCGTATCTCAGATTGTAGCAACAGCTACCTACAACTTTGTATCCGAACGTTGACTCAGCTTTGCGTGCATTCTCATCTGCCTGCTGCAACTACACTCAGTTGCTTCCCTGGCTACTCCGCTTGTCTGTCTTAGATTTGCCTGGGATACAATTAGCTGTGGTCGTCTTTGTTTGCTGTCTTAATCTTTAGTAAATTAGTTCATTAAGAGGTTAATTCTTCACAACACCCACAAATTGTTCCCGACATGAATAGGAACTGCATTGGTTCTCACTCTTCTTCTATTGGCCAATATCCTTGTCAATACTTGTATATGTATTCCTGATAAACATTATGTTATGTCGTTTCGGAACATCATATCTCCGCGCGGAGCTATTACCCGAGATATTAAAAAAAATCATAGAAAAAGTTTCGATTTTCGTACCGACCTCGATTTTGAAAAAAAAAAAAAACGTGATGTAACCCCTTGCCATTTTGTCGATTTGGATTTCCTTTTTTTGATGACAATCGATAGAACTGATCCTTACGAGTTAAAAATGGTATAAAATTCCAAAATCGGGCATTATTTGACGGAAATATTCCAAAAAATCATCAAAAAGGTTGAATTTACGAACGAATCGGTTTTTTGTCAACAACATTTTTCAACCCATCGATGATTAATTTGTTTGAATGCCAGTTGATGGTAGGGATCCGTACGTATTCAAAAAGGTATAACATTTTGAAATCAGACATTATTTACCCGAGATATTAAAAAAAAACATCGAAAAAGTTTCGATTTTCGCACCGACCTCGATTTGGAAAAAAAACTTGATAATTTGGAAAGTCATATCTCCGCGCGGAGTTATGTCGTTTTGGAACGTCATATCTCCGCGCGGAGTTATGTCGTTTTGGAACGTCATATCTCCCCGCGAAGCTAATACCCGAAAGTTAAAAAAAAAAAATCATCGTAAAAGTTTCGATTTTCGCACCGACCCCGATTTTGAAAAAAATCGTGATGATTTGGAAGGTCATATCATATCCGCGGGGAATTATGTCGTTTTGGAACGTCATATCTCCCGCGCGGAGTTATGTCGTTTTGGAACGTCATATCTCCGCGCGGAGCTATGTCGTTTTGGAACGTCATATCTCCGCGCGGAGCTATGTCGTTTTGGAACGTCATATCTCCCGCGCGGAGTTATGTCGTTTTGGAACGTCATATCTCCGCGCGAAGTTATGTCGTTTTGGAACGTCATATCTCCCCGCGAAGCTAATACCCGAGAGTTTAAAAAAAAAAATCATCGTAAAAGTTTCGATTTTCGCACTGACCCCGATTTTGAAAAAAATCGTGATGATTTGGAAGGTCATATCATATCCGCGGGGAGTTATGTCGTTTTGGAACGTCATATCTCCGCGCGGAGCTATGTCGTTTTGGAACGTCATATCTCCGCGCGGAGCTATGTCGTTTTGGAACGTCATATCTCCCCGCGAAGCTAATACTCGAGATTTAAAAAAAAAAATCATCGTTAAAGTTTCGATTTTCGCACCGACCCCGATTTTGAAAAAAATCGTGATGATTTGGAAGGTCATATCATATCCGCGGGGAGTTATGTCGTTTTGGAACGTCATATCTCCCGCGCGGAGTTATGTCGTTTTGGAACGTCATATCTCCGCGCGGGAGCTATGTCGTTTTGGAACGTCATATCTCCGCGCGGAGCTATGTCGTTTTGGTACGTCATATCTCCCGCGCGGAGTTATGTCGTTTTGGAACGTCATATCTCCGCGCGAAGTTATGTCGTTTTGGAACGTCATATCTCCCCGCGAAGCTAATACCCGAGAGTTTAAAAAAAAAAATCATCGTAAAAGTTTCGATTTTCGCACTGACCCCGATTTTGAAAAAAATCGTGATGATTTGGAAGGTCATATCATATCCGCGGGGAGTTATGTCGTTTTGGAACGTCATATCTCCGCGCGGAGCTATGTCGTTTTGGAACGTCATATCTCCGCGCGGAGCTATGTCGTTTTGGAACGTCATATCTCCCCGCGAAGCTAATACTCGAGATTTAAAAAAAAAAATCATCGTTAAAGTTTCGATTTTCGCACCGACCCCGATTTTGAAAAAAATCGTGATGATTTGGAAGGTCATATCATATCCGCGGGGAGTTATGTCGTTTTGGAACGTCATATCTCCCGCGCGGAGCTATGTCGTTTTGGAACGTCATATCGTCGCGCGGAGCTATTACCCGAGATATTAAAAAAAATCTTCGAAAAAGTTTGGATTTTCGCACCGACCTCGATTTTGAAAAAAATGTGATGTAACCCCTTTCCATTTTGTCGATTTGGGTCAAAGTTTTGAATTAAGCACTTATGATAAAAAAGGAACTTAAATAACATTACATAAAAAAGTCGCAATAACCATGCTGTTACAATGCGAAGCAGACGCTCATGAATGTGTGTTTGTCAATATAAACAGAAATTCTTAAAGATGCTAAAATGAAAGATACTTGACAAATATCTAATATTTTAGAAGCAACATATCATGTTACGTGGCTCTAGCTCTTATTATTTACCAAAATGTTCAAGTCTCTAGCTCTTATATGTTGTGAGATCCTTTCGTTCATACATACGGACGGACGGACAGACAGACCGACGGAAATGGCTTGATCGACTCGGCTATTGATGCTGATCAAGAATATACTTATATACTTTATGGGGTCGGAGATGCTTCCTTCTGCCTGTAACATACATTTGCACAAATACAATATACCCTTATACCCATTTTTAATGGGTTCAGGGTATAAAAATTGCACATTTAACGCTGCACTAAAAAATGACGAGTCGATTTTCAACATCAGCAAACAAACTGGACATTCACATTTGCAGAACCAACAAAATGACAAATGAAAAGCTTGCTGATGCCTATTGCCTGCTGACTCCTCCAGGGCTTAGCCGTCGTCCTTAGTCCGGTCGTGCACTACGTTTCTCTTCGTAATGGCCTGAGCCTGGTCACAAAGGCCGTGCAAACATGGCACACACACACACACACACACATCCATATCCAAACGAGCACCAAATGGGCGGGCAGACTCTGATTATGCTAACTTTCAATGCAAAGCTGTTGCAGGATAGACTGCGACAGGACATGAAGGTTGAGTGGCGGCTATGTGAGCAGGGTAAAGGGGAAAGCACTGAGTAAATTGCAAACACAAATGCAAAACCTGAAAAAAAAAACAACAGTTGCTCACTCGAGAGTGCACGACTAGAGATACCTTGTAGCCAGTTTTGAGCTGATGTTAGAAATAAGACAGCTTGCCGCGCACTTTATCCTGTGGCTGTGCTGCTTGATGTTATTTGGATGAGAGTACAGAAAAAGTATGCAAATGCGTGTTTTACAATTTTGGGACTACGAATGGACGAACATGTTGATGCTGATCAATAACTGCACTTTATAAGGCCGAAGATCTCTTCCTCTGTCTATTTATTATATATGTCCCGAAATTTTAAGTGTGGCTTTTCAGATGACTTTTCAATCTTTAAACGCGATTATAGCCCCTTTAAACATTTTGAATAGGTTAAGACTCAACTCCAGACTGGCCGACTTGGAGGATAACCTGCTCTCCAAATATGCATTAAAATTAATTAACATACAAACATTTTTATATACATATTGCGCTTGTGCTCTTCCTCTTTCATCCGCCAATTATGATAAATGAATTTCTAAATAACTCCTTGTGCATTGTCCGAATAATATACAATATTTAGCGACTTTTTATTATTCCTTGAGCAATGAGGTTTATTTTTAGCTTGAAGTTAAAGCGCATGCATAACTCTGTGCTTCATGAACTTGGAAATATGGTAACCAAAACCAAAATATAAACACTTTATTCGAGTGTGCTCGACTACAACATCCCCTGCACATAATACGCTTTGAATGCGTTAATTTATAAAATATAGCACAATGTATAGTCCAGAAGCATTCCTGTACTCGCATATTTGTATCTTGCGTATATGTACCTGTATTTAAGCATTTGCAGAGACATGTTTTGTTGAATAGCTCAGGTTCAGTTTAGTTCAATTATTGTAATGTGCCGAGTATTAGGGACAATTTGACTGGTCCCGTTTATTTGCGCATGTAGTTCAGCCACGTTTAAATTATAAAGCAACAGAATGGCGGCTGCGAGTCTGTCGTCATTGTCGTCATCGTGGTTGACAGACGGTCTGTTTATTTCTTGGCCTTTCCGTCTCCCCGAAGAGTTGTGCTTTTGGATGTACAAGTTGCTCAACTGCAGTGGAGCTGCGCTTTGACAGTGCAGGCAGCGAGGATTCGACGCCGTGGACGATGTAGAGGCAAACTCCAAGAGCAAACAAAATCAAGAATGTCGCGTCGTGCTGTGCGATATCATCAAAATGAATATAAGATTATATTTGCCAAGTCGGGGCGACGGAGCAGTAGACATCTGGAGACCCCACGTTTGCAGCCGGCTGATGGCGGAGGACGCCATTGCCATTATCCGACGGCAGAGTCGAGGTGAAAGATGTGCAAACAAAGACACTGATAAAACGAAATGCCAAACGGCAATTGAAATGCATAACAAAGCCATGCACACTGCAGGATCGGAGATGGGGTAGAGTTGGGTAGCTGGGGAGCTGGAGACGGAGACGGAGACAGAGACAGAGACTGAGCCCAGAACCTGGGAATGGGCTCGTTGGACAAGTGAAAGAGGCGACGTCAACTCTTTCGAGTGGGCGACCAGAGGCGCTGCCATTTCGGTGTCTGGCTGCGCTTCTTGCAGATGCTTGCCGAATCCGCCGGGGGCGAAGGGAGCTCAAATCAAGTGTGAACAGAATACGGCCAAGTTTTGGCTGCCACTTTGCGTGGCCGCTTGAGAGAGGTGCGTCGGCTCTTAGGGGCGCGGCGGGCGGCGGGTGACGGGTACTTTACCTAAGGCAACACTCACCCATAAGAAGACAGCCTCTACTACTATCTCTTTCTCCCTCGCGCTCTCTCTCTTTCCATCTCGCTCTCACTCACTCACTTCGTGCAGAGAAATATTTTAGGGGCGGGCTCTGCGCTCGCTCTCTGTAAATTATTCCAATTCGACATTTTGTGTGAAATTCATAAAGCGGTTGACGTCGCTGCCGCTGCTGGCTTCGACGTTAACAGCAACAGTAACGTGAATGCTGTTGCCCCATCCAATCTGAACGTCATCATGATGTTGCCGTAGTCCTTTTGCCTGCTATGTCCTGGCCAGCCGCAGCCCTCGCATGCCATCTCTTTCGCAATCGCACAGACCAAAGACAGTGCCCGGAACGCGTTTAAGGGTGGTTTTCCGCACCCCTCGTGCTCAGGAGTTTGCTCAGTTAACAGGCCCAGTCAGAGTCACAGTCACAGTCACAGCAGAGTCCCCTCGTCGAGTCGGCAGAGTCCTTTTCATAATTCTTAAGGCCACACTGCCTCGTGTTTGCTTTCATTCCGCTTCGGTCGCTGAGTCTGTGCGGAACGTTTATCAACGCGTTAGTGCCAAAAAAAAAAAAAAAAATAACAAAAATAGAACAACACAATTCAATAAGGAATAAACTTAAAAACTCTCGGAAAGAACGAAGTTTTAACCAGTCGACAAGTGCACAGGGCTGAAAAATAAATAAACAAAACGAGAATATATTATACAAAAATTGATTGATACATTTGTGCTGGTGAATCGTGAATAAATATATCATATTATATTCAGAGCAGGGCACACAAATTGGATACGATTGGGCAGCGCCTAAATATGGTTTACTTTGTACGTACCTCAGCCTTGTTTATTGAAAATAAAATAGTTAAAAGTTGCGATGTGTCGCAATTGTTTATGCATGGAATGCATTATTTAACAAAATGAATTCTTGGAAAATATTTGCAATTGTAGCTGGAAGATAAATGAAATAGGAAAATATTATTCGCATAATCGTCTATTACGTGTAGATTAGTTGGATTTTAAATAATCAATTATAGTAAATGTTGGTCAACCTATTCGGTGGTCACCCGTATGTGGGAAGGGTCTGTGCTTGAGTTTGAAGGGGCCACTGGAAAACTTATATTAGTCCGCATAAGTTTAGTAAAGCAAGTGTCAAGATCCAATTGAGCAAGGGCGAGGGTTAAAACTAGGCCGCCCCCATAGGGCAAGTCTTAATGGAATTAATGGCACTTGAAGCCGGGCAATCCACAACACTATTATTCCCAGCTCCAGCTCCATATGCGAGCTACTTACTGAAGCGTCAAATAAAGTTAATTAAAAACGGCAGTCGCATGCATCGACGCCTGGCAAGGAACGGGCACGGGAACCCGCAAGGCTGAGGCCCGGGCTGAGCCGAAACCCAAAACGGATGTCGCGCATTATGCACACTCGAGAGAGCAGGCGTGGAGATGGCGACCGAGTGTAGCTTGGAGATGGTAGACCTTACACTTGCATCCAAGTGTAAACAATTTAATGAGGAGCAAATAAAAGCAGTGCAAGACCCGCGCCAAAAATATGCTGAGAACGCGACTCTCAAAGCATGTGTGTGCGAGTTTGTGTTATGATTGATTTAGCCGAAGCGATTTATGGCAATATGCTGTCAAAGAGGTGATCTGGTTCCTGGCGACTTGGTGACTTGTTGGCCATTGTTCTGGGCTAGTCGAGCGTGGTTAAAGCACGGGTTAAGAATCAAGCAAGCCCACAATCAATAAGCGGACCTATTAAAATTCTATAGGGTATTTTGCATAATTTTTACATGGCTGCGGTTTTGTTTTAATTGCAACCCGCTGACTGGGCAGCCACAAAGAGTGTGTCCTCCCGTTGAGCTTTGGAGGAACGGGCAAGGGCACGGGCACGGGCACGGGAACGGTTGGGAATAAAATTGGGATTGGTAGTGAGAATGGGGTTAGAGGCATGTAACGCCCCTGCGACGATGCTGCGTTTGTTTGTATTGCTTTAGATTTGCCCTTTCACTTGACTGAGCAGCTTGTAAGGCGGCTGCCAACAATGGGGCGTATGCTCGATATTAATTGATGACCCGTTGCTTATTTGCATACACGACTAACTAAATGCCTTTGTTTCTTCTCTGCAGAGTCCGCGTGGCATGCAACCGTGTAGTCCATCGGGTGTTGTCGCTATGATGCCGCCATCGAAAAGTCCCATCATGGAAACTGCCGCCAGTGATGGCAACCAAGCTAGCAGCGATGCCAAGCGCTCGTGTCCACTCAAGTTCTCCATTGCCAAGATCATGGAGCCAGACAACAAGCAGGCAGCGCCGCCCTCTCTTTCCTCGCTGCAACAACAACAACAACAACAACAACAAGATCAGCTAAATCAGCAACAGTCTGAGGAACATGCTCTGCATGAGGAAGAACCACGTAATCCGGATACGTACGCGGATTCGGAGCGCTCATGCAGCCCCATTGAGGTGACAGGCGATGAGGAGCCGACAGCTATGACGGCAATCAACTACGACTCGGCCTTCAAGAAATATGTGCCCGGCTCAAGCTTGGGTTCCGCCACAGTTGCCGGCTCAGCTTCGGCCAGCGCAGTGCAGCAGTTTGTCAGCACGCGGCATCAGGAACTGCTGTCGCAGTATCCCTTGCTCTACTATGCGCCCAACCAGCTGATGTGTGCCGCCGCCGCCGCCCAATACGCGGCTCTGACTGCCCAGCAGCAGACGCTGGCCAGCGCGGCGCACATTAGTAGCTTCACAGCCTCCCTTAACGCCACGCTGCATCATTCGCAGACGCTGCGTCGCAACTTGGGTCATCCACTGGCGGCAGCTGCCGCTGCTGCTGCAGTGGCTCAGTCTCAGTCTCAACAACAGCCATTGGCACCGCAGCAGAGCCTGGAGAAGTCTCCTATCCGGGCTCCACATGTGCCCCAGCATGCCAGCCTGAAGCGCAAGCGCTCGCCCCAAGGCGATGTAACAACGCCGCCATTGACATTGCCGTTGCCGTTGCCGCCGCCAGTTGGAACATCGTCGCATTTGTCGGTTGCACGGTCGCGGTCGCCGTCGCCGCACGGCTCGATGGAGGACAGCAGCCCGGGCTCGGCCAATGGGGGCAAGCCGAAGACCTTCTCGTGCTTGGAGTGCGGCAAGGTTTTCAATGCGCACTACAACCTAACACGGCATATGCCGGTGCATACGGGCGCCCGGCCGTTTGTGTGCAAGGTGTGCGGCAAGGGTTTTCGGCAGGCGTCGACCCTGTGTCGCCACAAGATCATACACACCTCGGAGAAGCCGCACAAGTGCCAGACGTGCGGCAAGGCCTTTAATCGCAGCTCCACGCTGAACACACACGCTCGCATCCATGCCGGCTATAAGCCGTTTGTGTGCGAGTACTGCGGCAAGGGATTCCACCAGAAGGGCAACTACAAGAACCACAAGCTGACCCACAGCGGCGAGAAGGCGTACAAGTGCAACATCTGCAACAAGGCGTTCCACCAGATCTACAATCTCACCTTCCACATGCACACACACAACGACAAAAAACCGTACACGTGCCGGGTCTGCGCCAAAGGATTTTGCCGCAACTTCGACCTGAAGAAGCACATGCGCAAGCTGCATGAGCTCGGCGGAGATGGTCTCGACGATGATCTGCCGCCGGCCTATGAGCGCCGCCGTGAGTACACCAGACGCGAGCCGCTCTCCAACTACAGCCAGGCCAGCCAGTTGACGCCGGACTCCTCCTCCGGCAGCCTGTCGCCGCCCATCAATGTTACCACCCCGCCACTGTCCAGCGGTGAGGCCAGCAACTCGGCCTGGACGCGAACAGCCTACCAAGAGTCGTCGGCGGCCAACGCGGCCAGCAGCCACTTTCATCATCATCTGCAGGCGCCGCCTGGCGGCTTGCACGGCGATTACCCAGGCAGCTCCCCGTTCCTGCAGCTGGCTCATCCCGCGCAACAGCAGCAGCACCAGCAACAACGCCTCACAGCTGCTGCCCTCGAGAATGTGCCCTTCATAGCCAAGGTATTTTGACAGAGATACTATGCGGAAAACCTTGCCAGTTGCACGGCAACGGTAACGGCATCGTCATCAGCATCAGCATCAGCGCCGGCAGCGGCGGCGGCGGCGGTGGTCACGAGTTCTTTGTCCAAAACAATGCCAACGGCAACCAAGTCCGGCACAAGCTTGAGCAGCGATCTGCTGATCGATTGACTGCAGCTCGTGTCGGCAGCGGCAGGTGCCACAGTCCCACAGGAAGGTGCCACGTGTGGCCAGGGGGAAGCACGTGATGCCGCCTCGCCGGAGCTCAGCTGCACGACTCTGGGCAATGCTGTGCGTGCGCTAAATGGTCTCTTCTGAATGCGTCCCCGGAATTTGTCTGCCCCACCAAATGGTTTCAACACAACCTGTGCAATATTCAATATACAATCCCTCACTCAAAAATGAAAAAGAATGTCGAGCTATCTATGCAGCACATAGGCTAGGAAAATAGTATGTGTGATTTTAAGAGCAAATTAATGTCGATTTTATTTATACAATTGAAAATAAGTAACTTAATTGTTTGTTGACAAGATGCACTCTCAAGTCATACGCGTATCTTGCCTCAATCTAATTAATAAGTGTGTATTAAAGTTAGTTAGTACGAAATGCAGCCCGGACCGATTCCCGATTCCCCGGGCGTCGTTCATATAGGAAATTAAATCTGCATGTCGAATTGTAAATGTATCATTAAGTTCAAGGATTCAAAAATAAAAATATAAACAACAACTAAACATACAAATATCAGCATCATACTAAGTATATGTATATTTATGTATTTATGGATTGGTTGAAATGGAATCAAATTTTATCGAGATCATTGAAATTGTTTAGAACTTAAGTGAAATTATTGATCATGTTTAAGCAATAAATCAATTCTTCAATATAACTAACCAGTTTTCTACTTTACTTTACCCCAATCTTGGAACTTATATTTTACTTAATTGGAAAATGTATATCCAATCACATAAGCCATATATGTTCCTCATCATCATCCCACAGTCGTCATTCCATCCGCCTGGTCTGTCTTTGTCAATTAAAACTATTCTCTCAATTTTCAAGCTAGAATGTATATAGGTTCTCACTGGAATCGAACTCTTTAATAAAACCATATACTTCTAATATTCACACAAAATATTATCAACAACGGAATTATATACAGATTGTCTTGGACAATCTTGGACGTCGTATGAAAAAAAGAAAAAAAATTGAATAAATCAGATATCCAATCGTTAAGACATTCGGATTCGAACTGTTATATGGCTGTAAGATTCCCTGAAGACGGTTGCCAACAAATTTCTAAGTAAATTGTTTAAATATATCAAGCACGACTTAAGGTGCATTTTGTTTTCATTTAATAAACGTTTCAAATGTTGTATGTTTTCATAAGTTCAATTCAAAATCGAAGCCACTTCTATGGTGAATAACTTAGCGATATCAGCTTTGAATAAACAGACGATTTAGATTGGAATTCGGTTGTGGGGAACCTAGGGAGCCGCTAGCAGAGCCTGTTCTTATCCTTTAGACTTGTTCAAGGATACCAAAGAAAAAAAAAGAACTTAGACTCAGATGATATGCTCAACGCATCTGCAATTTAAATATGCAAATGGAATGTGGCGCTTTTTAATGAAAACAATTATTGCCGCATTTGCGTAAGAGGCGTCTTAATGGGCTCAGTCGAATCGGGGCTAAAACAACCCACGTGGAATTTTCGCAATTTAATTAGTGGTGAGCTGGTTGGCCACTCTTACGGTGCTCCGTCCCAGCATACGCCATGCCCATTTGCATTTCACTTTGATCTCAAAAAAAAAAAACAATGGTAAAATTATTACGAAGATGGCGTCTCTGCGACTCCGCGTTTTACTGCGATTCAAACTCTCGAGGTTGCTCATAAAAATGCAACACAGAGTCTACGTGGTTCCCTATCAACAGTTGTTCTACTTCTCACCTAAGGTGTAGAAAGCGCCAACGACATCGTATTGGGCCCCCAGAGGCGAGAATCTAATCTGGAGTATATGAGACATAATGATAAACAGGATATAGCATTTCATACTTTTGCATTAGTGGTGGTTCCATGTCGAGAAGCTTTGCACATATGTTATTATATAGGGTTATTCTTAATGTTACGAATATAAAAGTAAGGGTATTCATACAAGAACTTGATTAATGGCCGATCATTCGACCCCGACTTTGAAAAAAATCGTGATGATTTGAAAGCTCATATCATATCCGCGGGGAGTTATGTCGTTTTGGAACGTCATATCTCCCGCGCGGAGTTATGTCGTTTTGGAACGTCATATCTCCCGCGCGAAGTTATGTCGTTTTGGAACGTCATATTTCCCGCGCGGAGGTATGTCGTTTTGGAACGTCATAATGTATAACATTTTAAAATCAGACATTAATTACCCGAGATATTAAAAAAAAATCATATCCCCGCGGGGAGTTATGTCGTTTTGGAACGTCACATCTCCCGCGCGGAGTTATGTCGTTTTGGAACGTCATATCTCCGCGCGAAGCTATTACCCGAGATATTAAAACAAATTCATCGAAAAAGTTTCGATTTTCGCATCGACATCGATTTTGAAAAAAAAAACGTGATGTAACCCCTTTCCATTTTGTCGATTTGGGTCAAAATTTTGGATTCCCTTTTTTTGATGACTTGGCCCTTGATACTGATCTACCCCCTTTCTTTGTGAACTTGGAGAGCTCTCTTTCTAAGCGTTACAAACTTCGTAATGTGAAATAAGTTATTTAAGTGCTGAAGAACTAACTTTTTTTTGATGCCAATCGATAGAACTGATCCTTACGAGTCAAAAATGGTATAAAATTCCAAATCGGACATTATCTGACGGAAATATTCAATAAAATCATCAAAGAGGTTGAATTTACGAACGAATCGGTGTTATGTCAACAACATTTTTCAACCCATCGATGATTAAATTGTTTGAATGCCAATTGATGGTAGGGATCCGTACGCATTCAAAAAGGTATAACATTTTGAAATCAGACATTATTTACCCGAGATATTAATAAAAAATCATTGTAAAAGTTTCGATTTTCGCACCGACCCCGATTTTGAAAAAAATTGTGATGATTTGGAAGGTCATATCATATCCGCGGGGAGTTATGTCGTTTTGGAACGTCATATCTCCCGCGCGGAGTAATGTCGTTTTGGAACGTCATATCTCCCGCGCGGAGTTATGTCGTTTTGGAACGTCATATCTCCCGCGCGGAGCTATGTCGCTTTGGAACGTCATATCTCCGCGCGGAGTTATGTCGTTTTGGAACGTCATATCTCCGCGCGGAGTTATGTCGTTTTGGAACGTCATATCTCCGCGCGGAGTTATGTCGTTTTGGAACGTCATATCTCCCGCGCGGAGCTATGTCGTTTTGGAACGTCATATCTCCGCGCGGAGTTATGTCGTTTTGGAACGTTATATCTCCCGCGCGGAGTTATTACGTTTTGGAACGTCATATCTCCCGCGCGGAGCTATGTCGTTTTGGAATGTCATATCTCCGCGCGGAGTTATGTCGTTTTGGAACGTCATATCTCCGCGCGGAGTTATGTCGTTTTGGAACGTCATATCTCCCGCGCGGAGCTATGTCGTTTTGGAACGTCATATCTCCGCGCGGAGTTATGTCGTTTTGGAACGTTATATCTCCCGCGCGGAGTTATTACGTTTTGGAACGTCATATCTCCCGCGCGGAGCTATGTCGTTTTGGAACGTCATATCTCCCGCGCGGAGCTATGTCGTTTTGGAACGTCATATCTCCCGCGCGGAAAAATCATCGAAAAAGTTTCGATTTTCGCACCGACCTCGATTTTGAAAAAAAAGTGATGTAATCCCTTGCCATTTTGTCGATTTTGGTCAAAATTTTCGATTTCCTTTTTTTCTTGATGCCAATCTATCGATCAGTTCTATCACTGATCCTTACGAGTCAAAAATGTTATGAAACTGCAAAATCGGACATTATTTGACGGAAATATTCCAAAAAAGCATCAAAGAGATGGAATTTACCAACGAATCAGTTTTTTGTCAACAACATTTTTTAACCCATCAATGATTAATTTGTTTGGTAGGGATCCGTACGCATTCAAAAAGGTATAACATTTAAAAATCAGACATTATTTACCCGAGATATTAAAAAAATCATCGACAAAGTTTCGATTTTCGCACCGACCTCGATTTTGAAAAAAAACTTGATGATTTGGAAAGTCATATCTCCGCGGGGAGTTATGTCGTTTTGGAACGTCATATCTCCTTCTAGTAGAGTTTTCCGGAATCCCATCTTAAGCAGTTGGCACATCCCATAAGGTAACTATGGTAAAAATGTCAGCTACCTGGCTGATCACCAATCAATACAACCATAGTTAGGGGCTTAGGAAAATGTGCAGCTTATGTGACAAATCGAAATCAATTAGAATTGCTTCATCCCATTAATTGGTTGAAGGCTAGAAGAGATATCTGCTAAAAGCTAAAACTAAAACCAGAAATATTATTACAAAGAACAACATACGTTATTTTAATATTTGTAAGTTAATTTATTCACAATTTGATTGAGTTGGAGATGTCTCGTTTAGCACAGCCCTTCTTTACAGGGTATAAATACAGAAGTTGGTGCATGTGTTGCCACTTCAGTTGACATATCGCTCACAATTGCTGGGTCTCCCCTGCATCTGCATCTGCTGGCGGATATGAATAATTTAAGCGAAATCAAATCAAATGGGAGCGAAAAGCGGTATTAAAAAGCTTTACTTTATGCAAATGCAAATACGACTGCGAATGCTCTCTATCTGCGTGCATATGCCTAAGCACACCGCCCACTGACAGACCCATCCCATTGCCCAGTCTCCGCCTCCGCCTCCGCCTTAGTTTCCTTCTTGGTTGACAGTTTGCGCAAGGAACCAACGCACAACAACACAAACACTCACATACACACACACACACACATACATGTGTGTGTAGAGCATAAATGGCGCAAAGCTTGTGCCAAAATTCAGTTGACTTTTGACACCGCCTCGCGGCATTCTTTTGAACCCAGTTGGCTGCGAGGATGATTTGTATCAGCCTCGACGAGTCAAAGAGCAACCCCCAATTTTGACGTCGATGGTCCTTCACATTTTGTCATGTTGTCCGCGCGCTGATTTGATTCCTTTTGATGTTTGCTTTATGCACGCCCAAACGACCATTTGAGTGGCATTTCGCCACAGGTCCGTTCCATCCATTCGAGTCATCCGCTAGCCATCATACGTCCACAATCGCATTGACACAAAACCGCCTTATTTGGCTAATTGAAGTCCTTGGCTATAGAAACCATCCACCCACCCCAGCCTT
This sequence comes from Drosophila virilis, assembly GCF_030788295.1. NCBI lineage: Eukaryota > Metazoa > Arthropoda > Insecta > Diptera > Drosophilidae > Drosophila > Drosophila virilis. The sequence goes on along the minus strand of NC_091546.1, from coordinate 10,461,388 downwards.
GCAGATCTTACGTAGATAATTCTCTACTCTTCGATTCGCTTAAGCATGAATCCTTGACACTTCTTGGCCACAGCTCGCCAGGTCTTTAATTAAGCTAATTAAGTGATATGTGTTAGGTTAGTTGGCCAATTGCTGTAACTAACTTTTCACTCACTTTTAAAAACTGAGACATGTATAGTCTTGTGTACTCATCACGAGATTTGGACTGTCAGTCTGTCCGTCTGTTCAACTATCTATCCATACATATCCATATCACGTCTATCCCCGAGACTAATTGAGGTAAAGAGTTCAGATGAAAACATGGGCTAAAGTGTAGAACACAAACCGCTGACTCAAGAACTCAATGAACGAAAGTATAAAGTATAAATCAAATATTAATTACAATAATAAATACTCAAAGTCATGGAATGTATGGAACATTTTTGTATGTTCCTCTTTCATAATATCGATAAATATCGATTTTGAGGCAGAGCTTGAAGTTTATGCGAGCTAGAATAGCTTTCTTGTTATAGGATAGACACACCCAGAATATTAGACATGTTGTCCTGTTTTAATGGTAAAATAAATATCATGTTACCTATTAAAAATATGCATTTTTTTCCATATCTCATCGCACTTCACATTTATCGTCATCCAAAGGCTTGTTTATGTCTCCCAAATTGTTTACAGCACATAAACAATTTGACAGGCGCCATTGCTGTATTATGTATTTTGGCGCCAAATGTCTTGCATTATTGCATATTAATAACTCTTATCGGGGCCCAATCAGAGCCGGGACTGCAATGGCAGGAATTTCCTTATAAATTGTGTCAAAACAACTCGAACACGAAACAATGTGTCTCATTCGGGCGCGGTTAAGCACTTTGCCATCAAAAAATTATAATCCAATTCTATTGTTTAACGTGCAGCAATGGCGAAACAAAAAGATGAAAAATTCACAGAGCTGTTGTGTCGACTGCGCTTATCACCTACAACCCCGGGAGCAAGGAGAGGCCGGCAGAGGCCAGAGAGCACAATGGAACGAGCGAAACCCTCAAGTGTGCGGCGCATTCGGGCGTAAATTGCAGCATAATCTCTTCCGGATATGATTACGTTCTTAAGTGATCCGACAGGGACATTGTTGCGTTGCTGTCAGCTCTCATCTTGGCTAAATGCTGTGACCTATCAGCTTTGTATCTTTATCTGCGCGAGTGCAATATGTTGTGATTACAATTTTTTAAAAAGCTAAAGCTGCATTTTTCTTTGAATCACAAGGGCTGTTTTGTGTTCTGTCTTGGGCCCCAGTCGGGCATGACTTAGGACCTGTGTCTCGCGCTATGCTTATGGGCATGTATGGCATGTAAGTGTATCTCTCGCTGCGCCAACAATATGCTGGCAAAAACACTTAGCGCTGCACGGGCGTGGCTCGTTGTCAACAACATCTTGGCATTGTTTATAATTGTGCCGTTAATTGTCGAGGTGACGACCCCTCCGCTACCATGACACGACCCTCCCTCCAGAAACCCAATGTGCGGGTGTGAGTGTATCTCAATTCTTGGCAACTATTAAATGCGAGCACGTTAGCATGCAGAGGCTTTGAATAGTGTCTCAATACGAAGCTACACGGGCACCTACTACTATTAGAGAAAAAAAGTTCTGAAAAACAATTCAAATAATTAAGTTAACAAAGTTTGGTAGAGCAGGAGTCTTTTTGATTAAGATATTGAGTGGATCTCCACAGCAAAGTGAGCAACTAGATTGATGAATCCTTGAAGTACGGAATCTATTTGATAACTTAGAAACTTATCCGTCGAATCATATAACCCTATCCTGTGAGCTTTGCTCAGAATATGTAGGTACATTTCATCTGACCTTCCCATACAAGATTTTGTATGGTTATTTTCACAGATCGAACAGACATTATTAACCCGAGCCCGTCAAGTCCCTTTCCATCTACAAATGCTACAAGGGATATATATGCACTATCGAATATCTATCTTCTCTATTTCCTTAGCATACATAATAATAATATAGCATAGCGAGGCCTGTTACACCCGACTGAAACGTTGCTACTTGTTGGCAGACGTAGGAGTCAGGCATAGAAGCTCAAAAGCACGTATGTTAGGAATCTTTTCAGTTATCTACTAATTAATAAACATAATAAAGTCGCGAAACGGCATTTATCCGTGAGAGAGAGAGAGAGAGAGAGAGAGAGATGCGCACAATGGATACAGTGCCTCGCAAAGCCAAACACATAAAAGCCAGACCATATTACACGGGCCATATTATATTTAAAACATATTCATGGCCTGTCAGGCAGCACAAATGGGCAGCAAGGCGTTTTTGTGTCCTGGTGTGAAAAAGCGTGTAAGGAGTTGACATAAAGCTGACGACTGCGACCGGCGACAATGCGGACACCGATGGTATCCCGGATCGCTGCAAATCTGCATTGGAAGCTGCTGAACCGAACTAATTGAGTCGCGTTACATCAAGCTGAATGCGTTTCAATGTGTTGCCGAGCATCATCAGATCATCGCCACACATTGCCATAGCTTCTATCTTGTCAGTTGATTCTGGTCTGGGAAATGGAACAACTGCCTGTGTTTCTAGACCCTCGGCTACATAAAAATTGCTTACCAGATGCGCAAATAACAAGTAGAATACTTTAGTCGATGGTCTTGTCCAACCAAGTCTAGAGTACTAGCATAGTTTTCTTATACAAACCTTTGAATGCGTCTAAAGAACATTTGAATGCACACATTTAAGTATGCGACTTATCCTCCAGTCGAGAATGCTCAACTTGGAGACGCTCTATAGCCCAATCTAAAAAATGTATTTTTAATCATGTTGGTTCAAAATTAAACATACATTAATGTTTCGTTTATAACTTACTTGTTAGCTGTCCGAATGTGAAGTAATTAACTTATCTCGAAAATCAAAAAAGACTTATCTCTTTCTGTGTGCCGACTAGGAGATGTCCTCTGCAAGGAAATATCTCCGCTCCGTGCGTTGTTTGAAACTCGTTCTGCGTATGGTATTGGAGAATATATACATGGAGTTTTTGAGAGCGGCTCTCGTCCTTCTAATCCCCTTAGTTGCCTGAAATTAAGAACTTGCATTTTTTTATGTCAAGCGTTGGTATATATAATGTTGTTGTTAGCAACCCGACTCCAGTACGTCGTGATAATCAAACTAACCAAGTCATCTCGAATATTTGTCTGTGTATATGACAAATATATTGAAATATTATTTTGTATAATATTTATATTATTATTTTGTTATTTGCAAGTTTAAACAAGTAAGAGGGATACCCTGAACCCTCTTCTTCAAAATCTGACATTATTTGCCCGAGATATTAAAAAAAAATCATCGAAAAAGTTTTGATTTTCGCACCGACCCCGATTTTGAAAAAAAAACGTGATGATTTGGAAGGTCACATCATATCCGCGGGGAGTTATGTCGTTTTGGAACGTCATATCTCCGCGCGGAGCTATGTCGTTTTGGAACGTCATATCTCCGCGCGGAGCTATGTCGTTTTGGAACGTCATATCTCCGCGCGGAGCTATTATCCGAGATATTAAAAAAAAATCATCGAAAAAGTTTCGATTTTCGCACCGACCTCGATTTTGATAAAAAAAAAAAAAGTGATGTAACCCCTTGCCATTTTGTCGATTTGGGTCAAAAATTTGGATTTCCTTTTTTCGATGACAATCGATAGAACTGATCCTTACGAGTCAAAAATGCTATAAAATTCCAAAATCTGACATTATTTGACGGAAATATTCCAAAAAATCATCAAAAAGGTTGAATTTACGAACGAATCGGGTTTTTGTCAACAACATTTTTCAACCCATCGATGATTAATTTGTTTGAATGCCAATTGTTGTTAGGGATCAGTACGCATTCAAAAAGGTATAACATTTTAATATCAGACAGTATTTACCCGAGATATTAAAAAAAAATCATCGACAAAGTTTCGATTTTCGCACCGACCTCGATTTTGAAAAAAATAACTTGATGATTTGGAAAGTCATATCTCCGCGCGGAGTTATGTCGTTTTGGGAACGTCATATCTCCCTGCGGAGCTATCACCCGAGATATTAAAAAAAAATCATCGAAAAAGTTTCGATTTTCGCACCGACCCCGATTTTGAAAAAAATCGTGATGATTTGGAAGGTCATATCATATCCGCGGGGAGTTATGTCGTTTTGGAACGTCATATCTCCCGCGCGGAGTGATGTCGTTTTGGAACGTCATATCTCCCCGCGGAGCTATTACCCGAGATATTAAAAAAAAATCATCGAAAAAGTTTCGATTTTCGCACCGATCCCAATTTTAAAAAAAATCGTGATGATTTGGAAGGTCACATCATATCCGCGGGCAGTTATGTCGTTTTGGAACGTCATATCTCCCCGCGGAGCTATGTCGTTTTGGAATGTCATATCTCCCCGCGAAGCTACGTCGTTTTGGAACGTCATATCTCCCCGCGGAGCTACGTCGTTTTGGAACGTCATATCTCCGCGCGGAGCTACGTCGTTTTGGAACGTCATATCTCCGCGCGGAGCTATGTCGTTTTGGAACGTCATATCTCCGCGCGGAGCTATGTCGTTTTGGAACGTCATATCTCCGCGCGGAGCTATGTCGTTTTGGAACGTCATATCTCCGCGCGGAGCTATTACCCGAGATATTAAAAAAAAATCATCGAAAAAGTTTCGATTTTCGCACCGATCCCGATTTTGAAAAAAATCGTGATGATTTGGAAGGTCACATCATATCCGCGGGGAGTTATGTCGTTTTGGAACGTCATATCTCCCCGCGGAGCTATGTCGTTTTGGAATGTCATATCTCCCCGCGGAGCTACGTCGTTTTGGAACGTCATATCTCCGCGCGGAGTTATGTCGTTATGGAACGTCATATCTCCGCGCGGAGCTATGTCGTTTTGGAACGTCATATCTCCGCGCGGAGCTATTACCCGAGATATTAAAAAAAAATCTTCGAAAAAGTTTCGATTTTCGCACCGACCTCGATTTTTTTTAAAAAAGTGATGTAACCCCTTGCCATTTTGTCGATTTTGTTCAAAATTTTCGATTTCCTTTTTTTTTTGATGCCAATCGATAGAACTGATCCTTACGAGTCAAAAATGGTATGAAACTGCAAAATCGGACATTATTTGACGGAAATATTCCAAAAAAGCATCAAAGAGATGGAATTTACGAACGAATCAGTTTCTTGGCAACAACATCTTTAAACCCATCGATGATTAATTTGTTTGAATGCCAATTAATGGTAGGTATCCGTATGCATTCAAAAAGGTATAACATTTTAAAATCAGACATTATTTACCCGAGATATTAAAAAAAAATCATCGTAAAAGTTTCGACTTTCGCACCGACCCCGATTTTGAAAAAAATCGTGATGATTTGGAAGGTCATGTCATATCCGCGGGGAGTTATGTCGTTTTGGAACGTCATATCTCCCCGCGGAGCTATGTCGTTTTGGAACGTCATATCTCCCCGCGGAGCTATGTCGTTTTGGAACGTCATATTTCCCGCGCGGAGTTATGTCGTTTTGGAACGTCATATCTCCCGCGCGGAGTTATGTCGTTATGGAACGCCATATCTCCGCGCGGAGTTATGTCGTTATGGAACGTCATATCTCCGCGCGGAGTAATGTCGTTTTGGAACGTCATATCTCCCGCGCGGAGTTATGTCGTTTTGGAACATCATATCTCCCGCGCGGAGTTATGTCGTTTTGGAACGTCATATCTCCCGCGCGGAGTAATGTCGTTTTGGAACGTCATATCTCCCGCGCGGAGTTATGTCGTTTTGGAACGTCATATCTCCCGCGCGGAGTAATGTCGTTTTGGAACGTCATATCTCCCGCGCGGAGTTATGTCGTTTTGGAACGTCATATCTCCCGCGCGGAGCTATGTCGTTTTGGAACATCATATCTCCCGCGCGGAGTTATGTCGTTTTGGAACGTCATATCTCCGCGCGGAGTTATGTCGTTTTGGAACGTCATATCTCCGCGCGGAGTTATGTCGTTATGGAACGTCATATCTCCGCGCGGAGTTATGTCGTTATGGAACGTCATATCTCCGCGCGGAGCTATTACCCGAGATATTAAAAAAAATCATCGAAAAAGTTTCGATTTTCGCACCGACCTCGATTTTTTTTAAAAAAGTGATGTAACCCCTTGCCATTTTGTCGATTTTGTTCAAAATTTTCGATTTCCTTTTTTTTTTTTTGATGCCAATCAATAGAACTGATCCTTACGAGTCAAAAATGGTATGAAACTGCAAAATCGGACATTATTTGACGGAAATATTCCAAAAAAGCATCAAAGAGATGGAATTTAAGAACGAATCAGTTTCTTGTCAACAACATCTTTAAACCCATCGATGATTAATTTGTTTGAATGCCAATTAATGGTAGGTATCCGTATGCATTCAAAAAGGTATAACATTTTAAAATCAGACATTATTTACCCGAGATATTAAAAAAAAATCATCGTAAAAGTTTCGATTTTCGCACCGACCCCGATTTTAAAAAAAATCGTGATGATTTGGAAGGTCATATCATATCCGCGGGGAGTTTTGTCGTTTTGGAACGTCATATCTCCGCGCGGAGCTATTACCCGAGATATTAAAAAAAAATCTTCGAAAAAGTTAGGATTTTCGCACCGACCTCGATTTTGAAAAAAATGTGATGTAACCCCTTGCCATTTTGTCGATTTGGGTCAAAATTTTGAATTAAGCACTTATAATAAAAAAAGGAACTTAAATAGCATTACAGAAAAAAGTTGCAATAACCATGCTGTTAAAATGCAAAGCAGACGCGCATGATTGTGTGTTGGTCAATGTACACAGAAATTCTTAAAGATACTGCTCTATTTAATTGCGCATTTGCGTATAACTTTGCTAATTTTAACCGATCTTTATGAAATTTTCTACAGTATATATTATTGTATCATAGAATATTTGTGTACACTGAAAAAGTCAATTGCATTTAAATTTTGGCGTAAATTGGACAGACAGACAGACGGACATGGCTAGATCGACTCGGCTATTGATGCTGATCAAGAATATATATACTTTATGGGGTCGGAGATGCTTCCTTCTGCCTGTTACATACATTTAGATTTTGCACAAATACAATACACCCTTATACCTAGTCGGACGAGGGATATCTTGCTTGTTTACTTGACCAGCATGCCAAATATGGCGATTTCAGCTGTTTCAGTCCTTGGGATCGACTAAATTCTGACATCTTTCTGACAACTTTGCCGGCAGGAACTTATCGTGCAGGTTTTCGCTTAGCTCAATATTGACACAAATTTAATTGAGCGCCAATGGCTGTAAATGTATCAATGGCAATGGCGGACGTACTCACTTTCCCTTTGGGTCAACAATGAACTGAACAACCATGGACAGCAGCGGGCCAATACGGAGTATGGACTCCTGCACAGCCACAGTGGCTGACATGGCCTAACATATGGCATGGTGGCAGGGTCTAGGCAAAAAGTTTAAAACGAACACGTCCGACTCCACTCGAAATTTGGACATCATGCAGGGTGTCACCTGCTGTGCTGGTCAGCTCTTGGATAGCTTTAATAGTAGCTCTGTTGCGGCACACCTACTGTGTGTGACTGGCCATCTCATAATGTAATTTAAAAAGGATACGTATATATCATGGCCATTATTGCATGCAATAGCTGTTCTTTAGAGGTTCAATTATCGGTTAACGATTCCACTGTCATTTGTATTGATCGAATTTTAATTTGAACATCATGGTTCAGATTGGGAATGTTGTCGTACGCTTCGTCCATTCTAAGATCGACATACGAGCGATACATTCTATTGGCCATGAAACATTGTGAAACCATTTTTCAAAAAATTCTAGGCTTTTGTGGCCATTATGATCCAATGTAGGTTTATTAAATATGTATCGCGGATCTGAGCATCTGGCTGCCGCCGTCCTTCTCCCAATGAGGTAGTCTTCGAAGTTCTCCATTTCGATGGTGACCTTTTTTTTTCAATGTGCTATTTTTTCTGGTTCTGTAGATTTCGAGGTTGGGCCTGCAATCTTATAAACTTTAATTATTATTATTTATAAGCTTTAATATATTAAATAAATTACCTAAAACAACATTTGTACACAAAATTTTAAATAAATGCAAAGTTTGGTAACAAATTACAATTTTAGTTTCATTGTTAAATTTGACATTCTTTTGTTCTTCTTTGACAACAGGCCAGCGCAAAAGATTTGCTCAAAAGCCAGTTTTGAATATGGATTCTTATGAATATCGTGGAAACGGGAAGAGTTATCGCATTAAGAGATATTTGAAAATAATCCTTGAGTTCTTTATATGGTCAGCATCTTGATGCCAAAAAATGTAATTTCCATATAAATATTCATTCTTGTTAGTTAGTTCAAGGTCCATCGGGCCAATCTTAAAACGTTGTCTTACAAACTTGACACTTGACCCTTGATTCAGGCGGAGTTCGCAAGAAGTGTTATATGAATATCAAGTCGATTTTCACAAAGTGTTTGAAAATAAAATAAATCATAAGAAAAGTAAGTATTTATGTTAAGGAACTCTCGCACGCTCGAGGCTTGTTCAAACAGTTTTTTGTTTGTAATCGTAAATGTGGATTTTTATTTTCACGGACATCGAATTTCACAACTTAGGCATCAACTAGACCTAAGATACCCAAAATCATAATGAATATATAAATAATGTCAATGTAAATACCCAAAGCGGCAATAATATAATCATCTTCGCTAAACTCGTTCCTACGACCGCCGACCATTAATTGTATATCATACACTAGGTAAAGCGAAAATATTATTAGGCCAAGACTACAGTAGACCAATGACAGGATTCTATTTCTTATAAAGAACGCAAGTAATCCCATTAATACAAGCACTATCGACAGCACGCACAAGTAAGGGCCCCAGCCAGTAAAGTCGCATGGTGCAAATATCGCGAATAAACTAAGTGCTATACAAATGGCGAGCGTGATTCCAATAGCGTAGAGGATCTTGGAGAGATAAAATGAGTTAATACATTAGCTATTAGCTATTAGGTTCAATTCATGTGCTACTCACCAATCGTGTTGTATAATAAATGGACATACAGCTAACTCCGAGAGCCATAAACCCGGTGAATAGAAATAACAATATGTAATTAATTGGAACTTTTCGCGCGACTGAATTACAACAAATTAATATTAAACTGGTGAGCAAAGTCCCAGCTAATGCTATCCATTTTATATATGAATTTTCCATTAATAAATCATTGGCTGACTCGACGAACAGGAATATGGCTGTAATTATAGTCGTTACAGCCATTTGCAACTGCAAAAGTTTGTTAACACAGCGTAAATATTGTAAACATTTTTACACTTACGGCAACAATACTGCAGACCTTACTGATAAAGTGCCGCCGTGTATGATCGTCATCCCAATCAGTCCCATATGTAAGATCCTCACTGGGACTACGCCTCAAGAACGGCATTGTTCACTTATACCAGTAATAGCTGCTTTTGGTTATTCGATATTTCGAGTTTTTGTGTGTGCACATGTTACGCCTACTAGATTTTGAAAACAATTAAGTGTGTCTTTGTGTGATTCGCGCCTACATAAGTAGGTTACAATAAGTAAGGTTCAGCTCCACTAGGAGACACTTGGTAGCCATTACTCTGGTCACCACTCGGAACAAAGATTAGATATTCGACTAGTCAGAAGTCGAGAAGCCAGAATCTTGCCTCTTCTGAGGATAACACAGATGAGACTATAAACAATTTTAGATATGTCGCAAGCAGGCATCTTTCCAATTTCGATTCCTTATAGAAGAGCAATCAGTTTGCAATAGGAGTCGGGGTGCTGCGGCAATGGCCGCATTCTGGTCGCCAGGCAGAGTTATCCATGTGAGGACTTGATAGTCTTACTCTTAGCCCTGAAACATTGTACAATATCGGAATACATGAAAGAACTTATCTAGAAGCGAGCTAGAACATGAAATCTGTTTTATGATATTTTGTTTCTAGATATTCCAAAGTATAGAATATCAAACAATATTCGATTTGAACCTTATTTTTAAAATAAATCACATTGTTTAAGGTATCTAATTTGTTATTTAGATACTTGTATAATATACTAACAAACTTAAAAAATTAAAACTTTGATTATTTGTCGCCTTAAACATTCTCACCACAAGACTAATATGACCGGAAAGCTTTTATTCCGACTTTATGTACTTTATTTTAAGGACTTTTAGCTTTTTATCAAATATCAATGTAATATATTACTTTAGACGTAAAGTTAGTATAGTAGATTTGAAACATATGCGGCTGGAAAATTGGTGAAAAATGTATATTTAAAATTCGAAGCACAAAACTTGCCACGGGCAAGGCCGGGAAATATTCGCTAGTTTATTATATTTTATAGTCTCACAATTGAAAGTTCTGCTTCTATTCTTAGTTCATTTTAGTTTGCTTACGATGTAACGAATTAAAATATTGTTAGGTTTTGCCGCTATCCATCAAACAAAATACACTTTATATGTAGTATATGTGCACACATATAAACCAAATGTGATATTTGCGGCATGGATCGTGGCCATTTTTTAGAACTGTTAAGCCCCTAAGCAAACTTGAAAGAGAAATGTAAAACTGAATTTACACAGTGCCTGGAGTTTGGACTTTTAGTAGTTAAAAGAAGAACGATATAAATACGTAGTTAATATTTTTAAAAATTATACTTTTGTATTACTTTCGATCAAATTACAAATCTATAGTTTTAGAGTGAGTAGCATAAGTGGAGATAAATAATCATTTTAGGTTTTGTTCTAGGTTAAGTTAATTTTAATACATTTTGTTTAGTTGTAAATTATTGTAATGTAGAGTTTAATTATATTTTTATAAATTTAGTGTCAATCCTTAGGTATAGGTGCTTGCAATACAATCAAATAATGAACTTCTAATTTACAGAAAATAGTGCTTTGAAATTGAATTATGTAAATTTGACCATAATTTTTGCCATTATCCGACAATTAGAAGCACTTGATAATTGTATATATATATATATATATATATATATATATATATATACATATATATATATGTGTATATTTGTATGCTTGCTTATAAAGTAAAGAGGTGCAAAATATTGGCATACAACATTTGCCTTGTCTTGCTAACACTTTTCAATAATCCGATGGATTTTGCCTTTCGGCATGGAAGAGAAAAAAAAAACAAAAAGTAAACATACAGAATGTTCGGCGTACTTTACAAATCTGCCACGCCACGTTTTAGACGAACGTAACTAAGATAACACTTAACAAATATAAATTGCTTATTAACCTTAAAGCGCTAAGAATTCAATTCAAACTTTACAAAAGTGAATTTTCTATTAATAAAGGCCAAAGCAAAAAAAAAAGAACATAATAATAATAAAGAAAAAGATAAAGAAATGCACGCTCACAAATACGCAAATACTTAAGAGCTACAAAGCTTGACTAAAAACAAATTAATTCTTTACAATAACTATTAATGAATATCAATTAGAAATAAGTTGGATCTGATTTTAGTTTTGTTGCTGATCTCTGCCATTTGCCGGTTTAGTGATTTAGATAATTAGATTTAATAAATATTAGTTTGTTTTAGCCCATTTAGTTGTTATTTATTGGTAACCTAACAATTAGTATAAGCGCTACACACTAGGAGTTATTCTCACAGTCGTCGGGTTTGTGCTTGGTGCGTAAATTGCTTAGCAGATCGGCACAGTTATTGACCATCATAAGGTATTGGCCATTCTCTAGATTGCCTGTGGCTGATATCTGCTCACGACTGAGCCCGTCTCCGATTTCAGCTCCTCCCCCGCTATGATTGTAACTTTGGCTCGAGGGCGCTTTCTCAGTTTGCCTGAAATAGTTACAAACAGTTATAAATCAATTCTCATTTATTTATTGGTTAATGTAAGCATTACCGATTGTGAGTTATACTGCCAAGCATATTGCGAGACATAATCACAGCATTTTCCAGTTCCTTTAGTAACAACGAGTTCTTCAGATTCGCGTGCAGCTGCATTGCAGTCTGCGTAGTCGTGTAAAGCTTGTTGATCACATTGTGCACCTGCGCCTCGGCTGGGTCGTGACATATGCAATTAAACAGATTGCATTGATTAGACTTTATTTTTATACCCTGTTTCTAAATATATTTCTCAATTGCCTTCCAAACATTGCTCTTTAGAATAAACACACAGTTGGTTTTCAATTCAAGCACTGAAATTTTCTGGGTGTAGCTGGCGAAGAATATTAAACATATATTGTGTATAGAATATGGTTCGGGCATTCCCGGCTAAATCGATCTAACTTATTTGAGTTAAGGTTCACTTATTTGACACAAATATTTGTTCTTTTTCTGCTGCTTCTTATTCGCCGAAGCTGTACACTGTCAACAGAGCATTGCCCAGTTGGCTTTAACCGACTGCAACCCGTGTTGTTGTCTTTTTTTTTCAGTACTTACAATCAGCGGCCTCGTAGTCATCAAGTCCGCCGACCCTCTGCTTGGCTGTAGTGGCTGGAGTATTGCTGTTCAGTTTGCTCTTGTGATCGAATCCCAAATTTCGAGGCCTGGGCGGCACGACAGGCTTGTTGCCGGCGGCCATGTTGGGCGTTTCCTCCGAACTGGAATCATCTTGCAGCGCTGTGCCTATAAATCAAAATCAAACTGCATTATACAGTATTTCAGTCAAATGTGCAATTAACAATATTACCACTATTGAAGTTGGGCGCTTTGCGTCGATTGTTGTTGGCGTTTGCGATTTTGTTGCTGTACTGTCGAGAGGCGGCTGCAAGAAGTCAAAAGGAAATGGGTTAAAGGTGCAAATAATTTTTGGGCTAATAACCCCCTTTTCAATAAAGAGTGCTCCAGTCGATGGGACACGACTAGCACCCAAAATTTCTGGAATATGAAATAGGCATTCTTGAATAACTACTCTGTTGCTATCCCAATCTTAATGAAAAGTTCAACCCTAGACTAAATATTTTAAAGCACGGATGACTCTTTTAATCAGAATGGCGACCTGATTCAATTAAGCCTTGTCCAGCTCTTCCTCTGTTTTGCACCTCAGATTAAATTAATATTTATTTTTCGCTAGCTAGGTCTTCTAGATATTCATTCATTTCCCCAAAAGAAAGCCCTTTCGCAGTCATGTATATGAAATCAAAATCGAAGCGCGGAGGGCATCTTTTAGTCGGGCCTTTCCCTTTATCTCTTTAAGATTAGAACCTACCAACAGCTCCATTGTTGCGACCTTGTCCGTTGTTGGAACTGCGCAATCGATTGATGTCTTCCGTCTCCGAGTCACTCTAAAAGGATGGTGTTAGAGTTTAAATGTTTTCTAATGAAGTGTTAGGGGCTGAATTTGTTACTTACGACCTGATTGAGCACGTTCATGGAGTTGCTGGAGGCGCCCAGGCCGGATTTTCCCTGCAGACTGTTGCGTTTGCTGGCCGATCGAGCGATGTTGCCGTTTCGATGCTGGGCCGTGGGCTTTTGAGGCGTGCCATTGGACTTGCTGGCTGCATGGGAGAAGAGTGGAAAACGGATATGAAACGTTAATGTTAGCTGCGGCAACAGCAGGAGTTTTTTTTCGTGGCCCTTACGCTTGCCAAAGTTTCCCATATGCAGATCACTCAGCGAGCAGGCGCGACGAATCGACGACTCCTCAATGGGGATGGGATTGATCAACTTGGGATTACCTGTAAGTAGGCGTACACGGTTATTAATGTGGGGTCTCACATGCCGGGCAGGTGCTTCTCAAATGGTTTTTGTGTAATAAAGGACGCGGCAACTGATAAGCAAAACAAAATGTGTGCGCGATCATGAAGGAGTACAAAATGATTCAGTGGAGCAAAAGAATATTTGTGTGCAATTGTTCTGTGGTAGTACAACAACGAGGCTGAAACGCTCAAACCTTGTGGACGCTCGACGGGCAGCCCGTGCAGCAGCCGTCCCTGAGGATCGTCAGCATTCGAATTCGCGGTGTCCATTTGCTCACTGTCGGAGTCGAGATGAACACACCGTGGGGTGCTTGCCGTTGCATCATCATCGGCAATCACTTCCTTGGCCAGCTCCACGTCGTTTCCGTTGCCGTGGGCGCGATGATAGCCAAAGTCGGAGCTTTCCAGCACGTCCGGCAGGCTGCAGTTCCTGCGAATGTGACGCGCATAGGCACACAGATCTGCATCGGTGGCGGGCATATGCTCGCCGAGCTGCAGATGATGCTGATCCTGAGCACGCGCCAGCATGTCAAAGTTCATGGTCAGACTCTTTACGTAGCCCTTTTGCTTCGAGTTGCAGGCAAAGGGACGCAGTCGTGTCTCCGTGGCCTTTCGTATCTGCTCTATTTTGCGCTCCTCCATGGCGATTAGCTTCTCAATGATGTCTATCTTCTTGGCAATGTTCTGGCACTGGTGACTGGTGGAATTGCCACCGGAGCGCACCACATTGTCCATGTTCTTTTTGTGCTTGGCTCGCTCCTGTTGAATATCGTCGACAACCGCCTGCAGCTGGGGCTTCTTGTACAGCTTCAAGCTTTGCATATTCTCCATATTCTCCAAATTCTCCGGCGCATTGCCGTTCTCTGCGAAGTACATCTCGAAGCTGCGCTCGCCCCCATAGTCACTGGGCAGACTGCCCACGAGCGGCGCCTCCAGCGCCTCCGACTCAATCTCATTGCTGTTGACATCGTTGAGGCCGGCGCGCTCCCGCTTTGCGCTGGGCGTATACTTTATTTGCGACACGGTATTGAAACGGACGCTAATCTTGGGCCGTGATTTCTGGCGCACGCTCGTGGCGCGTCGGCTGCTGTCGCTGGTGTCGAATCGAGACACCTTCTTCAGGCAGCTGGGCGTGGCCAGTGCGCCGCTGCTCACCGAGTACCTCATCGCGGGCAGCGGACGCTGCTGTGTGCGCTGTTTCTCGCGCTCAAACTTGAGCAGATTGTGCTCGAACTGGCGCACCACCGTGGCCGTCCTGGAGGTTCCCACGCAGGGCTGGCTCTTCTCAACGTTGCATGTGAGCGTGGACACCAGATTGTGAGGTTTCGCTGGTATGGGAGGCTTTGGCTTGAGTTGCTTGCGCACAAACAGCATCTGGCTATTGGGACGTGCAGGTGTTTGGGATCGGGCTTGCGATTGTGATGGGGCTGGGGCTGGGGCATACCGACTGGGCTGCGACTGGGACTGAGACAGGGGATTTGAGTTGCGCTGCTGGCGCTGCTGGGCGAAATCAGTGCTGAGACTCTTGTTAACTCCGGAATTGTATTGCTTGTTCTTAGATCGCATTGTGGGAATGTGCTCCACGGCGCCACTTCCTGTTGTGACCGAGGCTAGACGAGGGAATGTTTTGGAGCTAGGCAGTGGCTTCAGCGGCTTCAGGTTGTAGCCGGTGACATCGAAGCTGTCGTAAGTAGCCGCCGCTGTGGCGGCCGTCTGCTGGTGCATGTAGTAGTCGAAGCTGCCGTAGGCATTGGGACTATTGCCGTACGACTTGGAGACGGGACCGTGCAGAATAAAGTTGCGTATGCCAGCGTGGCACTGCATCGCCTGCAGGGGCCGCTGCTGGTCGAGAGCGGGCTCAAGGGGTGCACTCTTGCAGTCGCTTTCGTCGGAGAGCACGCTCTCGAGGCTGTTGCAGTAGCTGCCGCCATCGGAGAGCAGCGACTCCTGGCTGTGCTCGTGCGGCAGCTGGCCGGAGCTGCTCAGAAAGAAGCTGGCACTGGAGTGGCGCTGTGTCTCCAGGAAGCGCGCCTCCTCCAGGCGTTGCTGCGTCTCGGTAAACTGCTCTGGCTTTAGAATATCCGACAGCGACACTTTTCGCTCGCACTGATAGATTTCGCGGTAGACATAGTATTGGGCGCGTGGTGGAGTCGCCGCTGGCGTCGACTCGCTGGTGGAGTCCAGGGCGCGCAGATTGGCCGGCACGGAGCAGGAAGCGGGCAGCACAGCATATCTGGACGGCTCATCAAGATCACCGTACTTGCGCGTTATTTCGTCAATCATCTTTTCGGTGTCTGCGTGAATCATATCCAGAATTGTGCGTGCGTCGTCCGCGTAGACCGAGTGTCGTTTGGGTTCGGCGGGCGCGACTCGCTCCGCTTCTGCTGACCACTCCACCTCCTCGTGCACAGGCGAGACTGGACACGATTTGTAATGCTTAAGAATGCTTGGCGTACGCCGATTGTTGCCCGCCGGATTACGCCGTGGTGTTGTTTTCGCGGTGCCCTGTCTCGCTGCTGCCGAACTGGCGGACATGTAGGCGGCATTGTTGTGGCCAAATGGAACGCCCGGTGGCGGATGTATCTGATGCACGCCCACGTGATGCGGATAGGGCGGATAATGTTGCTGCACTTGACGCATGGTTTGAAAGTTCTGTTGTAGTTTTGACTTGGACGCGGCGCTGTTAAAGAAGTGCTGCACAGAGCAGCCATAATGCTGAGCGTGTTGTTGTTGTTGTTGTTGCTGTGGAGGCGGAAGCGGAAGCTGCTGAGGCGATGCGGTGGCAGTGGATGAGCTAGTGGACCTAATGTACTGTGAAGTATCGTGGGAATCAACTAGTGGGGTTATTCAACAAGTTTAACGGCAAATGCAGTTTACAAGTAACAATGATTTTTTTTGTTTTACCAACATTATTGAGGCCATAGTGAGCGCAATAGGGAAAGAGAGACAAAGAAATTGAAAGAAACAGAGAGAGAGAGAGAGTGGACGAGGCAAGCAGAATATCGCAAAAGTTGACGAATTAGCCTACGTTCTTAACGATATCTATATATATATCCAAACAAGCTTATGGCTCAAGCAGCCGATCCTTACCTGGCTTCGTGTAGCGCATCGGGCCGGAATTGCGCGATCCATCAAAATTGCCCGCAAGACTTAGATCCGAAATGCTATGGCTGCCTCGCAGGGGTCTATGGCCGACCTGTGAATATTATACCAATAAACAGTTATAGTTAAATACGTTTTTTTTTTTCAAAATTTTTAAAGTGTTTTTATTATGTTAAGAACTGAGGAACTTAACTGTTAACAAGCTGTTTATGGTATTACAATGTTGCATGGGGATTAAATAGCTGTTAGAAGTAAGCAACAAAATCTTTTCTCGTTTAATAAGCGGGCGACTCTTGTTAGGCCCGTCTAATGAATAATCCCTGTTCCCCGTGGAACTGGATGAGTAATGTAAAAGCCAAAAATATAACAGGCAAACGAAAGCTTCTTCGACCTCGAAATGTTTAAGAAATAAATGATCAGAGCTTATAACTTAAAACATGTTAAGAATAAATATCGTAAACACAGAACGAATGGTGTCTGTATTTTGAATAACTCTCTCCATTTCCATAATATTGACAAATATCGAAACCCTGTTCCTTAACTCTAACTCTGAGTTTTAAAAGCCACCTTTTATACATACGGACGTACAGATAGAAGGATGCGGAGCAAGCATGAAAAGATGTGCGTTTGATGTATACATAGAACAGAAAGTTCGAATGCATGTGACAGCAGTTTGAAGTACAGGGTATTTAATGGTCGAACACTCCTGCGAAGGGTATTGAGGTAATGTTGCCATGATTGGTCTGAAGGCTCGATGATACTTGGAAATTTTCCGTCAATCGGACTCTTAACCAAGTTCTTTAATAAGCTGATCCTGTCTAAGTTTTAGTTGATTTTTGGGGAGTAATTCAAAGCTGTTCTTGTTAAGTCATGTATTTGCTGTTGGGTTAAGTATCTTTTGGATAATTAGTTGTCGTTAAATGAGAAGCCGAATTTCTTCAGCTCTGCATACTTAGTTTGATGAGAATGCAATAGAAACAAGGCAAGTGTCAGTCGTAAAGCAGCAACAGAAGCAGTTAAGATAACTCGGTTTCTCACCTCGGCAATGGTATTTAACTTTTTAATACCATTTTTGTGCGTGCCCTACATATATAAGGTCGGGGATTTAAATACGTATGGGAGTTGATTTGACGTTCAAAAGTGTTGAGTGGTGCCCAAGACAGACACCAAAGCAATACGCAACACAATAACATACATAAGTAAAAAACGAGAGAGGAACACAAGATGTCAGCGTCAAAACAAAGAGTATTTAAAACGAAAAACAGCAGCAAATCTGTTTTGCGATCGATACTCACATTCTCCAGCTGCTGCTTGACCTTGTTGATGACCTGGAGTAGCTCCTCTTTCTTGGTGCTGGTGTATGACTTCGTGATGGTCGGTGCCGCTGACACGCCCTTCCCGTTCTCCGTGTTGTGCTTGGCGCTAATGCTGCGACGGCCTGCGGCATTACAACGCGACATGAGTAAAGAAACGATGAGTAAAGAACATTCGCTTACTGCTTGTGCCGCGCTCCAGCAACATTCCAGGGCCTTCCGGCAGTGCCGCATGCAGAAAGCTATTGCTGCTCTGTGGCAAGTTCTCAGAGCTGCCGCCCAGAGTGGAGGCCAACGAACGTTCGGCATTCTCAGCACTGGGCGTCGAGCCCTCGTCCTCGGTGTCCGATGTTCCGGTTCCAGTTCCGGTGCTGGCCGTGTGGGAGCTGCCGTTGCCACTGGCTGTGGCCAATTGGAGGCCGGATTTTTCAAACTTCTGGCGGCGCACCGATTTTCGCAACTCCTCCTCGTTCATGGCGGTCACCTTGAAGTCGCTGTGCATACAAAAAATATATATATATTTAATTGTTATGTACAGCTATTAAATGGAAGTCATGTCTGTTCAACTTACGTTGGCGTGCTGGGTGCCAGATTGTTGTAGAACATGCCGTGATCGGAGCTGGTTCGTTCGCCATCCGAGATATCCTCAACATCGCCGTCGTGATCGTGAGTGTGCGTGTCGAAGCGCATTCCGGGCTTGCGTTTGTCGAGCAGCAATCGTTGTTGACCAACGCCAGGAGCCGCAGGAGCATTTGTGCTGGAGGTAGTGGCTGAGATGTTGGAGATGGTGCCAGTGTTGTTGCTGCCAACAAACTTAAGATCCCGTCGCGTCTCCATGCCCGAGTCAATGGATGAGTCCTCGCTCAGGTACGTTTGATTGTACATGATGTCCTTGGAGGAAGCGCTATTGTAGTCGGAGGTTTGTAAATTATGGCCGCCCACGGAAGAGACTGTGCCCAACGGACTCTCGGAATTCGAGCGCAGATCCTCCGTCTCCAGTTGACTGCTGCGCTGGGCCCAGCGTCCACGCGCGCGTGGCGCTACCACGCCCAACTGTTGACTGGGCGATGAGCTAAGGTTGCCCATGGATGAGGCCGCATGTATAGTCGCAGCCGACAAGCCGCCGACAACAGGCGTCGGTATGGACAGCGCGCCGCTCTCCGATTCTGCCGCCTTCCGCATGGCCCACTGCGGTAGCTGGCCCACGTCGGACAGCCTGTAGGCATGACGATTGGGCGGCGTCTCTTCAGCTACTGCGAACTTGGGAGCTAACTGCGCGTGCTCCAGCTCGCTGTTCGGAGACTCGACCACGATAGCATCGGGCGGTGAAATAGGCGCCAGTGGTCGCTGCAGCGGAGCAATGCCGGAGCGCAAACGCTGCTGGGACATGCGCGCCTGCATGGTGACAATCATGTCGTGGGGCACCTGCCAGATGAATATGCAGCCGTCGCCGCTGGCCGAGATGAGGTGCCGGCAGTCGTTGGTGAACTTGAGACCGGTGACCAGTTCGCTGTGCCCGTACATGCGCGCCATGCACTCGCTGGAGTAGTAATCGTAGACGGCGAGCGTCTTGTCCGTGCAGGAAGTGGCCACGTAAATGCCGCTCGGATCCAGGCTTAGTTTAATCAGGCTACCCTCGTCCGAGTGGGAGCCTTTAAAGGTTTTGGTTTGCTTTGCGTTCTGAGTGCCGTAGACGCGAACATTACGGTCCTGGCAGGCGGTCAGAATGTGCTTGGCGTTTGAGTCTACCTCCATGTCGTAGAGCGTTGTCTTGCCAGAGGTGTTTGTGCCGCGCATAAAGATGTTACCCTACGGGAAACAAAAGTTCGATTAGCTACACGTTAAGCATTAGAGACAGCAGCAGACACTTACCTGAAAGCTTCTAAACATAATAGACTTGTCTGCCCCGCAACTGATCATCTGAAAGTTGAGTCCAGCGCCCACAAATTTAATGGAAGTGATGGAGGAGCTGTGATCATCTAAGGTCTGCAGCAGCAGATAGTTCTGCGAGACATCAAACACATGAATAAGCCGGTCGCGACTGGCGCTGGCGAGCAGTTTGCGTTCAATCTTCTCATTGGAGTACTCCAGGCAGAGCACTTCGGACTCGTGCGCCTCTATGGTGGTCAGCAGCTTGAGGTTGACCAGACTGTAGACGCGTATGTTGCCACAGCGATCGCCGCTAGCCAGATGCTGTAGCTCTGGACTGATTTTGATGCAGCGCACGCCGTTGCGGCCGTCGTAGCTTGAGTTGCCGGCCTTGTCGAAGAGCGAGGAGCCCTGGTCCTTGATGTACTGCAAATCCTCGTCGCTGTAGATGATCTTGAGTAGCTCTTTGGAATATATATTCTTGCGATATATCTCATTGTTGGCACAACTTTCTAAGCCCCACACGCGTATCGTGTCGTCCGACGAGCAGGTTACAAAACAGTCCTCCGGCAACGTCTGCGACGCTTCGCGCTCCACGTTATATGGCACAGTCTCCACGCCCCAAATGCACGTGGAATGATACAGGAATGAGTGTGATTTACCGACGCGTGATATGTCGCGCAGATCCCAGATGTACAGCGAGTGATCGTTGTAGACGCAGCTGACCTGAAAGTGGATAAGAAATTAGAAGTGTGGATATTCGTAAGATAGGCAATTCGTACCTTGGAACGCTGCTCGTCAAAAACCATGGCAATACAATCGGGAAACTTGGCCTGCTGGGGCACAGACATAATGTGGTTGATCTGAATACCCTGGGACACATCTACGCCTAGGTAATGTGTTCTCGGCAGGGTCGTCACGTACTCCAAGGTGGCTGCATTAAAGATGCGTATGATAGACTCGGCACAGCCGACAAGTATAAACCGTTCGTTGACGCAAATACAATTGGCGTTGCTGGTGCGGCATTGCACCCACTTGTCGAGCAGCCGCCGCGAGCTGAACTCCACCAGGTGTCCCTGCCGTGTGATGGCGTAGGTGCTTTCTGAGCAGATGCCCTTGCCGCAGGCGACGGCGCAAAAGTCATTGTCGCGAAGATCGCCCAGAATGGCGCTGCGGCCCATAAGCGGGATCGGATCTTTATACTGCAAGTGAAAGAACTATTAATGTCTCTGAATGTATTTGACTCGAGGCCGGGTTACCTTGCGTCCACCCTCTAAGTACCAATATTTGACATGACGATTGCCCACGGTGACAAAGTAACTTCCATCTTCAGAGAAGCAAACGGCTGCCACCTTGGAGCTTATCTTGTTGGAGGCCATTTTAAGATTGGCGCGCCAGTCAAACACGTTGACAATCATGTCGTGCTGGGAGCCCACCGACACCAGGTACTTGCCCGTGGGCGAAAATGCCTGTCAATTATGCAGAATAGTACAATTAAAGACCTGTATAATATGGAGCTCTATCAGTGTACTTACCACACAGGTAACGGCGTATTTGTGATCCACGAACTCGGCAACAACGCTGCCGCCGCTGCAGTTTTCCAGATTGCCATTGGGGGTCTCCAGTTCCCAAACTTTGATGGCGGGATTGATGCCGCACTCGCCTGTGGCCACGTAACGGCCGCAGCGCGAGAAGGCCACGGATGTGAATGCTTTGCGGGAGGTATTGACCAGATAGGCCTGTGTGTGACGCTTGGCATTGAACAGGACCACAGTGCATCTGCAGGGGGCGATATAAATGCGGAAAATGCATATGAAAATCTTCTTTTTCTTTTGAGCAAAAGCAGAGGTCGCTTAAAACAAAGTAGAATGTCGTACAAGGCCAGCACACAGCAGGTCTTGAGAACAAACTTGAGAACTGAGCTCGAATTTTTGAATTTCTGCAGATGTTTCCAAACTACAGACAGTTTCCAAACTCTTGTCAGTTCATTGATTAAATTGGACACTAATCTATATGCGATTAGTTATTATCAAGAGTTATTCAGAAAGTAAAAGGAAAGTTTTCGGAGCTTGTAATATTAAGTATACGTTCAGCCATTGGACTGGTTTTTGTTTCGTTTAGGTTCGTCTGCATAGGAACTTACCCCGCTGGATAGGCCAGCAGGCCGCTGACAGGTGACACATCGAGTGCTGCATTGCTGCAAACAGTCAGTCCCAAGACTCTTTTGAGTTTTATCTGCAATAGAAATTAAAAGAGTTTTATAAAACAGTCATTACATTCCATAAGAATGTTTGGATTGATTAAAACACTTATTAAGGCGAGAAAGAAAGGCTGCTTTCGGCGCGCCGAAGATGAAATACGCTCACAATTCGTCATTAATTACATAAAAAACCTAATTTTTTACTAATTGCTTTTATAATAGTCCGGTATATTGCTGTATCGACTCAGCTGAGTTCGTAATGCGTTCGAATACATATTTCGAATGAGTTACATATCTCGCGAGCAAACTATACTACCCTTTGCAAGAGTATAGTAAATAGCATGCATAATTTTATTCAAGTGAATGTGCTGTGTAATTTGATTACGCACACAATTCGCACGTTTCTATGCATCGGGCTTGTGTGAATATAATTATTAAACACTTATACATGTAATATTACGTATACGCAATGGAGGCGTTGCCCCGATTTTCCAACAAGTGGTCGTTTGAGTTGAGAATAAACAAAAAAAAAAAAAAAAAAAAAAAAAAACAAATAAAAGCAGCTAATTCAATAAAACTTAAAATTATTTTCGCATTAACATAGAAATACCAACCCATAATAAAATGGCCTTTGGGAGATCGCTCACAAATCAATTATATTAAATATGCTCGGCAATTTAGCAACTCGCAACGCGCAAGTATGACTTCATTTATAAGCCTCTATTTTTTTTTTTTTTTTTTTTTAATATTGCACTTTAAACTAATGTGTTGTACATACAAGCAGGGAGCGTAGGTACAAAGTATAAAGACAGGAAGTGCGAGTCAAGTGTTTTATGGCAGCCGTGACGCAGTTGCACAAGTCTGGCGGACTGGCCATATAATGCTAGGTTCGACGTGTGGGCGAGCAGCTTGAAGCACTGAAAACGCAACCAATTAAATAGTTCAATATTCGCTGGCATGCAAAGAGAATCGAACAAAAAAAAATGCTCATTAGACACCCGTAGCATGATTTTGCGTCGCAAAGTCAGATCGCACAACGGGCTGAGATCATCTGGCCAATAGTCTAGAGTAGAGGAATGTGCGAGCCTTTGGCTCGATGTTTATATTGTTCACAACACTAGACTTTGATGAAGTCGACGCTTCTCAGAGCAATATTTTATTTGCCTTTTTCGCTTTGAAGCTGCCACCAACGCAGCTTCGAAATATTTCTCAATGCAAAAGGTCGTTGTGAACCGGTTTATTCTATAGTTAACTTGAGATATTTGCATTCGTAATGAGTATAATATGCCGTGAAATTGTAAACACTTTGAGCGTGGCTAGAAAACTGTCAACAAATACCGAATTTGCGCTGATGATCGTCTAAGAGATACCCACTTGAAATCAATCACAAGAGCATAAGCTGCAAATTAACGACGAACGAGTTCAAAATATTTAATAGGTATTCAATCAATCAAGAAAAACTCCAAGATTCTAAAAGCCACATTCGACAATCCTTATATCCTACAATATAAACTTTAAAAGCAACTAGATGCTAGGTTCAGGGTATCTGTTAGTCAAGCACATCCCTCTTATTACTCTCTTATTTGTTTACCAACAATCAGCATGTACAAAGAAAGCTGGGCCAGTAAAAAGCTGAATTGATTCAATGTTGACATGCTCATCTATCTTTCTGTGTTTTCTAATATAAATTGTTCAGCAAATCATTGGTTTAAAAACAGGTCTCAATCATTGCGGCAAAATTTGAATAATATTGAGTCTTTCACTAAATCATATGTCTGCCAAATTTATATCATTTTTGCCACCCGGAAGATATCTGCACACTTTTGTTGTACATCTTTCAAATACAAGGCCAAATGTACCAATAAAGCAGCCGGATTTCGACCATGGGCAAAACAAATCGAAGCAGCTTACAAGCCATTTAGTTTGTTGACTTCTCATAAATAATATGAAAAGTTATTGCATAATCGAACTGTGGCCAAGTTCAGTGCACAAGGAAGCCAACAGTCCGAGCTTTGGCCGAGGCTTTTGGCAAATTTGGTCAGCTGTACTCGCTGGCTCGTTGAAATGTGCCGCATTCTGATGGTTCAGACTGAATGTGCCGCCGTGTGGGCTGGTGACACATTTTTGAGAGCTGCCTACGCTGCCAGAGATACAAAGCATCAAAGCTGCGGTTATAATTCTGCGACGTACGATCGCAAATATTTGTCTGACAGGTGTCAGCAATGACAAGCAATGGATATGTATGTACACACTGGGCTTAAGGTCTTCGTATTCAGGTGGATCACACGAAATTGCCTGCTAAAAATAACCAATTAAAATGAACACTATACCAAATGCTATTGTTTGAGTAAAAGAAGCACATTAGTCAATTAAATCAGATATACTTAAGCAATCCATAAACCGTATTTAAAACAGAAAGGCAATTGAATTAAGAAGACAACAAGTTGAAAGAGAAGCCAACATATACATATAATAAGCTTAGCTTTTTTTAATTATGCCCAATTAGAAAGAAGGGTATTATGAAGTTGACTTGTTGACTTCGAAACTTTGTTTCAAGTAGTCAGGCAAGAAGGGAAAACAGCTTTGGGACACGAATCTATAAAGTCTGCTGAGCGTAGGGTATACATTAGTTCGGCACAGCTCGACTAGAGCAAACAAACTTATGTAGCATTTTATTTTGCTTTTTTTTTTTTGGTTTTTTTTTTTACGCTCTCGGTGGACACGTTTTTTACATTTCTAGTTTGCGCTCAGCGGCTTGTTTTCTCGCATTTGCGCATATGCCTTTGGCTAGCATACACAGACATACTTATAAATCATCGTCAAGTCAAACATCGAGCAGCTTTACATACGTGTTCGCTCGTATGGAGTATATATATATAGGCAGACCTAACTACATTTGTATCTTTGTATCTACTGCAAAGCGCTGACGGACGTGAGCAAAATGCTTATGCGTGAAGTAAGTTTTTGGCAGCCTTTCGCTCGGTAAAAAGATTAAAAAATTGCGAAAATGGCAAGCCGAGTTGCCATGAAATATTTAAGCTCTATACCTGATACCTGTTGCATAGGCGATTCCTTGACATTGTCTAAGCATTCCTATCCGGCTTAGAAGTTGCCGATGCAGCACAAATAGTATCAACAGCGGCAACGGCTAATTGCCCATAATTACGACCCAACAATTCAACCAAATGGTAAGCAATATCTATATGAAAAGCTTAGCCCGACCACAGGCACACACACACACACACACACATGGACCGACTTCACGGACAATGGAGCTGAGAGAGAAAACCACAAAAACCCATTACAAATGGGGAGACAAAACTTTTGGCCATATAAATCATGCAACAGAACAAATTGTGCTCTAGCCAGATTCGAGTCGGTCGAAGCGTAGCTGACGGCGAAACATGAAAGTACTTAAGTCCGTCGTGGTCGACTAGCAGATACTCTGTAACTCAGCGTTCAGCTGTTGCTGCAAATATTGGCAACGGCTTCTTGACATAAATGCATGCGCACGCACGCAGCAGGCGGTGCAGCCCACACCATGGAAAATGCATTCTTGATTAAATTCGGGCCACACAAACAAGTCTAAATACTTAAGCCAAGAAATAAATCTAAAATAAAACTGGAAAGAAATCACAAATAGGATTTCGATATCGATGTTTATCGATTTTCTGAAAAGGGGGCAAGTCATCGATAGGGAACCTTTACTCAAATTTAAAGTCTTTCCCGTTTAGGTGCCGAGATAAGACGTAACGTAAGAAGAACAAAGGGAGATGCGTAGATCAACTCGACTATTAATGCTATCCTAGTTTATTCAGGGAAGCCCCCTTCTGCTTAATACACACACTTTTGCACAGAAGCCCTATTTACCCACTCGCAATGGGTTGAGGGTATAAACATGTTTGATAATGGGTATATGCATATGTCCAAAATAAATATGTCAAGTCGTATAAGTGTGTATATGGTCGTAAAAACGGATGTACCTCATAAGCAGCTAAGTCCTCCTTGCCGTATATGGCAACTGGCGATGAATTTCGTGGCGCGAACATTTTGGCCTTGTCTGATAATACATGCCACCGACAATTTCTTGGTGTATTTTAATTTCTACTTAATTATTATTATTGTTGGTTTTTTAAGTGGCACTGAGAGAGAAAAACGCCCACAATTTCTCAATTACATATGTACAGATATGTGCGCTGTATGTCTAGATTATAAATTCGGTATTTTTTGTAGGGGCGTTGTTTTCAATAAATAATACTTTTCGGTTTTTTTTTTTTTGCACTGTTTTAACTGGGATTCGTTGTTGTTGTTGTTGTTGTTATATGAACGATGACTAGTCTCAATATATTTGTTTTTGTTTTGTTTTGATTTGTTTTCAAGGTCGTAGTTTGGTATGCTTGGAGATTTTTTTGGGTTTTCGGTTCACTTCAGTGTTCGATGGGCCTAAAGGCCATTCAAGATTGAGGATTTGAGAATTTCGTTAGCAAAGTATTTGCATGCATTTTGCCCATTTATTTGGTAAACACAGTTTACTACGCTGTTTAAATTAATATTTATGCTTCGTATATTCGTAACACGTTTTTGGTTTCGTTGCTAATTTGTTGAATACAACTGCGAATTGATGAATTTCTAATTGCTTGCTGATCCGTCCCGTCCCTTCCCATCGCCTATTGTAATTGTAATCGTTGTCGGTTGTCGTTGCGAATCTGTTGGATACGTTTCGTTATTAGCGCGACTCAAATGAAACTGTTGAGATTTCTTTCTGGTCGTGAACAATCGACTTCGTCATCGTCATCGTAAGAGAGACTTCAAAGCTGGCCAGCCACCTTCTCAGTCTCGGTGTCGGTCTGCTCGCCGATTGGGTTTTTGAGAGACGGCGCATTTGAAAGCTCTTTGCGTACGTGTATGTCATGAATGCTTTGCTTACTTACTTTCAGTCACAGCCTTAGCTCAAAGTCCCGCTCTTTAATTTGCATGTTTCGAAAACAAGTTTTCGGCGGGCGTGGACTGCAGTCAAGCACGAAAACAAAACACACACGAGGCCTGAGGCTCGATCGCTTGACCGAGAGGCGAGCTTGTTGTTTACCTATCGCTGTATCTATTGCCTCATGCTTAGCATTCTAATATTACATTTACATTTTCGATTGACAGTTGCGAAAGCAGATTCAACAGTGCCAGAGCCGAGAATTGCATTAATCAATGCAATGAAAAGAAGGCGTGCTTTGCCCAAGAAGCAATTAATCAATTATAGAAGCACCCACGCATTACAGGGTATTCTGCTGGGAGTTCACATAGCAGACTAAAACAGGGTACCTTCTGGCCCAGCACATCAGTCTTGAGCATTCCTTAGCACTCTGCATGGCTAAATAGTCAAGCTTAAGTGCTTAAGGCCTCATTAGAGTAGGACAAGTGTTGTTGTCGCGACATATATGTAGTTGAATTGGATTCTGTTTCGATCCGACTGCACTGCCCACTAAACACAATAAATTATTAGTAAATCAATTCATATTGAATTGTAGGCGTACACGCTTGCTCCAAACTTGTAAACAATCGCAAAATTAGGCAAACCAGCAACAACAAATCGTCAGTCAACAGAGGAAGCCAACCAAAGCATCGGCAGCCAGCCAAACAGGTGGAACGAACCCGGACAACCCGAACGAGCAAATATCACCCGCAGATATATATGTTAGATATATAAAAACAAACTGCCCAGATAATCACGCTGGCAATTGGGTAGCAAAGCAATAGAACACAAATATATAATAAAAGAGAGTAAAAATGACTTTGCACTCTTTTTGAGTTAGGAGAGTGTCGAGCTTGTTCCAATTAATGAATAATATATTAATTAGGAAACATATGGGCTTAAAAACAATTGCCATTTCAATTAATACTTACCGATTTAAGATGGCCAAGCCATTGTTTAATTTGCCTTTTGGTGTAATATACTTTTATGATAGTAAAATATCAAAACGTTATGCAATTAGATATATCTATGTATTATATACAATACCTAATCAAAATGTTGTTTAACTGTTTAAATGTGAACTATGCTTTACAAAAGAAAATCAATTTGCATAATACACAAATCAAGAGCAAAAGTCACACACTGCAGCGACGTTTGAACAAACAAAATGCATTGTTAACATTCCCGCTACCAATAAAGAGGAGGGCAACAACTTAAACAGCCGCACAAAGATTCAAGCGACAGCGCAACGCACTTGACAGCCCTGCGAGACCAGATCAAGCCCGAGGCCGAGACCTGGGTACAAACAGAGATTCCATGGTGCAGACAATATTTACCCATTGAATAAGCTACAAAGGGTATAGCGTTTCTGTGCAAATGCATGTAACAGGCCGAATGCACAATTTTATATAAATATGCTTGAAAGGAACTACGCGCTGAGTAGATCCATGTGAGGGCGTCGATCTCCAAGCCCATTAGATATAATATAAAACCAGTTTATCATATTTATACGATAAAAACAAGAAAATAGATATACTAAATATGACATGTGTGTACTCGAATAGTATACTGCAATTCTGAATACTTTTCGCCTATATAATGAAGGACCTGAATTTTTTCAAAAGGATGCGACTTTTCCATTTCGTAAAGTATTTGCATTGTAAAGTATAAGGTTCGAGTATTTGTAATGACAGCTCGGTATCTTTCAGTTGGGCACGCTCGACTAGAGCACACTTACTTGCTTTTGTTGTGCTCAAGTGTGTGTGTTTGTGTGTGTTTGTGGGTGTGTGTGTGTGTGTGTGTGTGTGTGTGTTGCGTGTGTATTTCTGGCGACGGCGCCTTTTCTCGTAGTTTATGGGGGAAAGTTACGAGCGACGGCTCTGACAGATGCTAGGCAGATAGATAGATATGGAGATAGTTCAGACTTGAGCTGCATGCGGCGCATATTCAAATGAATGCAGCTTGTTGTTGGGTTGGTGGCGTTGCCACTTGGCCGCTTTTCCTTTGATTTACGCCGTGAAAAGTTGCCGGGACTGTGCGCTATGTATAGCCATTTACGTGGATTGCTGATTGTTTCCCTGTCGCTTGTGCAATTAGATTACATTTGCTTTGTTGTCACTCGACGACATTGTACAATGTCTTATGACGTTTTTGTCATATTAATAGTGTTATTGAAATTATTACCAAAGGTTTCTGATTTCTCAATATGGCTGGCTTATACGTAGGTATTTCTAACAATAATGATTTATGGCTAAGACCATGTTTGTGTGCCACAAATACAGTCTAGCCGAGAAGTTGTTTGATTAGTATTTGTACTCATTTAGAATTGACGAAATGGTTATGATAAAATTGTGCATATGCATACAACATGCAGACAGAGGCAGCTGTAATATATCTTCGGGGTAAGCAATCAAATTCATTTTAAATGACAAGTGCGTGAGACAACGAATCGGGCAGGTATTCTAAAGAGAACATACCCAGACTACGAATATTTCAACCGAGATGCTCGTTAAAGTGTGTGTGATTGGATATACAATGCAAGTATGCAAATATGAAAGAGTATCTGCTAATCGGCACTCGTTGTTTATCAGAGGTATTTCCAAAATAGTTTTGTCAATCCAAGCCAAATAATTGAATTTCCTACTTAAGTCATGTCAAGTCGACAACCGTTTTCCACTCCAAAAAGTGCCAGCTGATTTCGTCACACATAAATATTGTTATTAACCTTTTTTCGGCTTGCCTGAGAAAGCTGCTATTTATTGATTTTAATTAAACACATTTTACCGATTAAACAAGCACTTTTGCATATTTTCCATCCATTCGATGAGTGGGCTTTGTTATTAAAAAAGCTTTGTGCCGATTGAGATATTGAATACACGACCACATTTAAGTGTGGTCGGAATCGGTTAAAAGCTACACACTAAGATTTAATTATATAGAGGGGCTTATCTAAGCTGCATTTCGGCGTGTATTTTGTTAACATTTTTATGTGCTGCTAAATGCTGCAGAGGAGTTGGGTTTATGTCCAGACAGTGTAACAAATGCAGCGAACGAGGGACGCCCACAGATGAAACGCAAACATGACAGACGCGTACAATTTGAGTGAAAAAGTCGCATAAATTTAGCTGAAACCAAATCGAAATCAAAGTAGCTGAAGCTGAAAAAGTTGAACGGAAAACTCAAAATGTTTTTGTGCCTAATAACAGGTGTCAGAGTCCAATCCAAAAGCTGCCCACTGATCACTTCACAATGACCTGTTAGAAAAACAGTGCGTGAAAGCGGGTATAATAGACTTGCAGCAATGAGACAGACGGAGACAATATCGACAACTAGAAGTGTTCTCCAGCTCCAATCAAGCACATAAATATGTTATAGAAAATTGAGAATGATAAAGGAGTAAATAAGACTAAACAGCTCAAAGACAAGATAAAGTATATGTTCGTATATTTTATGATATCGAAAATGCTTTCTTCTGCTTGTTACATACATTTGCACATAGCGATTATACCCATCCAATGGTTACAGAGCATAAACAAGTTCAAAATGAGATTGAATTGGATAAAGTTCTTTATTTCGTACTACTCGGTTTATGATATATAATCATATTGTTGCTTTAATCTCGTTCAACATAAAAGTGAAATGCATTTCTTTATACCCTGCCATTCATTCACTTTGCATTGTTGTGGCAAATGTCCGCATATAATCTACACAAAACATCAATCTAAATGTTCAGCTTAGCCATATAGTGGTATACTATATTAAATTACTTAATTAAAACTGAGACTCCAATCAATTACAATACAAAAATGCGTACATACATTATTTACGAAGAGCTTAAGTTTCCAATTCTCCCCTGGCTCTTCACTTCTGACACATGTATATTTATGTATATATATAATATATGTATATATATGCAGATTCTTGACTTACTTCCTAGTTTATAATAAACCGATCGTTATGAAAATTTCTGCATACCATTATAAAACAAAATTTCAAATTAGTCTAACCTGCGTATGGCAAACGAAGGCCTACATTCCACATTGGCCTTTGCTCTCTGTCGCATTCTTAGATATAGACCAGGGTATATATATGGCTAGATCGATTGGGCTATTAATTATGAAACATGGCAAATCATAATATTTTGTACCCTGCAAATGGTTTGTGCTGTTAAATAGAAAAAAACATTCCTGACTCAAATTTTGATCAGCATTAACAGCCTATGTGATATTCAGGATGAGAGTGCTCTGTTAGGGTGCAGAGTATCTGCTAGTCGCTCACTCAAGGATAGTGCACATTAACTTGTTTCTTTTTGCATTCGGCGACGCGCAATTGCAAAGTCAAACTAAATCAAAGAGTAAACAGGAATCAAAATTGGCTACAATAATAAATCTGACATCATTCCCTGACATCACTAGCTCTTATAAGAATCGACGGCTAAGAGCTCAGCCGCCTCTAAGCTCATTAGAAATGCAATTTTCAAAATTCCAACTCTGTTAGAAACCTGAAACATTTTCTAATTTTGTGATTTTTGTCGTGCAACTAATTAATAAATCAATAAGTGATCAGCAACAAAAATACAACACGAAATATTCAGAAAACAAGTATGAATGATATGCTTGGGTGTGCGGCAATAGAGAATACCCTATCTTTACTCAATTCTATATCTATGCAGAAAAATGACACATGCACTTAACTTAAGTTTAGAAGATAGGATAGGAAATATTAACAAGAACTTAAGCACCAAACTAACAAAATCTTTGACACAATTTTTGACAGCCCGGTGAATAACAAATCGATTATTATCGACTTGGGGAAAACGAAGGAGATTTACCAAATTTTACTTGATCTGCACAAACTTATTACTTATTTTATTTTCTTAATATTTTCACACGGTACAGGGTGTATAGATGGCCGGGCAGATCTAATATTTCATTCATCCGGTCAATGATTTGCCATTACTATCTACCGATAGGGTATTTATAATAGCTTACAATTATTTTTGTGCATGCCCCTCTGCGTCTATTCTATAGCAAACTTCTTGACAATTTTAAATAACCTTTTTCTCGCTTTTTTTCCATTAAGCATTTTTTTTTTTATATTTTGCTTAAGAACATTTACCAAAATCTCAGCTCTAATAACATCATTGACAAAATTAGCTATGAAAGGGAGCATAACTGGCCGGACGGGAGGAGAAATAATATACAAATCGAGCGGGTGATGTTATTGGACTTTTTTCTACTCTGGTTAGGATTTGAGTTGACATTAGATAGTTAAATATGCATATCAATATAGAAGATATGACAAGCCTTGAGGGCTTTTGAAAAATAGCTGCACTTAAATAAATACAAATTGGGTCATCAAAATGCAAATAAATCGAATGCCACAGTTGAAGTGGTCCGGCTCCAATTTCGAGCAGATGTAACCGAGCTCCAATGGGACACATCATTGAGGCAACCTGTCAATGTGACTAGCAAATATGTGCATACATATATCAAATTGATTATTGTTTTCAGAATTAATTAACTTTTTTGCATGTTTCTTTGTGATTTCTGAGTGTCAGTCGGGCCGCAGCGTGTACGGTAGCCACATCCATACTCAGGTGTGCGCACACATAAGACACGAGACACGGGACGAGGCATTTAGGAGTGCCCGTACATCAATCAAGTGCTAATCATGTGGGTTGGTTTCCAAAACAAAATGTTCGCGAGCACACAAAAAGTATAGAAACAACGCAACAAAAACGAGTTTCAGCGATTGAGGGTGCACGCTTTCGGATACCCTGTAACGATTTGCCAGCGACAAGCGTACATTCGTGCTTACTTCAATAATATTTAGTACTCATTTTTAATGGCAACAGGGTATGACAAAATAAACTTGTTCTGCATCGCACGGTATGTATATAAGAGGCAACAGTTTAAGCTTTAAATCTTTTTTGTAGACAAACTGGCAGACAGCAAGACGCTTGGGTTTGATATGTAGATCGACCCGGTTTTTGATAGCGGGTCGCCTGTTACATACATTTCCACGACCCCATCAATTTATTCCATTATTAGTTGTACAGGGTATGCATGCACGGAGTTGTAAAGGTGTCAAAAGCGCTGATGAATAACTTTGTTGATAGTCCACAAATATGCGTCGATATCGTGAACTTGTATAATATTTAGTCGCGATATTTTGTATGTTGAATGTAAAAATTGTCAAGCGTAGTGAATTTCGTTATTTTGCCATGTTAAAAGCCTAAATCAACTTAAGCTATGTCATAAGCATAATACTTATGTGTTTGCATGTGTTAAATAGACACAGATTTCAAAATTAACATTTCGAAATGAAGGCTCCAAGAAGAAGTTAAATAGTTCGTCGAACTTGAAAGATATTAAATGTGTTCCTGAAATGTCCACTACTACTTTAAGCCGAAGTGGGCAGTACCAATATCTAAAGCTGATTTCATTTGCTTTCTAGCCAATTTCCTTTTTTGGCAAAATTGATGAATAGATGAATAAAGGAAATAGAGGAGAAATCGAAGGTTTGGTCTTAGATAATACTTCCTTTACAATGTATTTAGTATGTATTTCGCATATTTAGAAAAATATATTTCATATACCTTGAAACTATTAAGAATCCGTTTGTCACTCTTTGCGGAAAAGGGGAATCACAAAGGGAGTTATTACCATTAAGTATATACACATTTTCTGCCGGAAGATTTGGTTTGGTTTTGACCTTTGGCCCTTCGAATTTTCTGTGTCTCTCAGTTTTGATGCGGCTTTTATAACCTTCTGCATAGATCCAGTATATATAGAGCTGTCATAGCAATAATCGGACGATATCTAAGATATGAGCACAATCTTATTAATATTTATACCAAAGAGGAATCTTTCAATAGAGCCATACGATATAGTTCCCTAATCAGACACTTTTGAATAGGGCAATTTAATTTGTTTTTTTTTTTTTTGCCCAACAGTTCGTTGACTTTGTGAGCAATGCTTGATTTTTGCTTTCCGACCAGCTGGCTATAACTTGATGCATGTGTGTATTCTGTGTGTTGTGTGTCTGTTGTCACACCGTCGTTTGTTGTTCTAACTGTTTTGCATTGTTTTATGACCAGCTCAGCTGTGTGTCGTGCCTGTGAGTACATGGGAATCAACGCCGTCAAAGCCAACAACAACAACAACAAAAGTATCCACAGCCACAACAAAAAACTGGCAACGTGGTGCAACAGTTTACCTTTAATGGGGTCTGGGGCGTTAAGGTTGGCGGGCTCCGGGGGTCACCCACAGCGGTTGTATGTTAGAGGTAGCACGGTGTTGCTTTTACGGTTGCCTATTTAATGTCACTCGCATTTTGTTGATCGGCTACTGTTCACACATGTGTGTGTGTAATAAAAAACGTGGCAAGTACGAGTGCTTGGAAGTTTACCTGCTCCACATAACATGTTTGTAATTTGTTTGGAGGTGCGATTACGAAAAAGTGTGCCTTCACAGAATTCCCAAGAATTGGTATTCAAGCTGTTCAACAACAGCCCGTTCATTTGGCCTAATCGAATGTAACCCATTGGCGATCAAAGTATAGAAACAGCTCTCTGCGATTCATATACTTATTATCATTTGATTAAACATACTTTTTTAAATCAATATTCATATAGATTCAGTCCATTGAAATCTACTTTTCAGTGCAGCTTATAAGCAAATAACATTTCCACAACACAAAACAATTTTCAGCCCGATAAGAAAGTTTATTACTCAAAATTTGCCTTTAATCCTTTCCAATAAATGTTACACTAATTAAGCACCTACAAACTATTTGAAGCCCGTAAATGTGACTGCAAAAACATCAAAGGCAATGTACGCATTAGCCAAAACACGAATCGTGCTAATGGCACAACACTTCTTCTCTCACTTTTGAGCAACAATCCAGAAAATAAGTACTACAAGTAGCTAAAGCCAACGCAACATGGGTGACTGCGCTCGAGGCGGCAAAGTAGAAAAAAAAAAAGGGAAAACAATTTTCTGGCGGCAAGCGGACAGCGTTTTCCACATCGATGCACAAAAATTAGCAACGAGATCAACCTAATAAAATTACAAACACACCGACAAACTTGCATACGAAGCTCCAATAAAAAAAAAAAATAAGCAACCAGCCAAAATTCAAATCTCGCAGCGAGAAACCTTTGCCAAAGCGACAGACAAAACGAATAGAGGAGCGCCTTGGTCGAGCATGCCCGACTAGGAGATACGTTATACGTCCATTTCAATCTGCGCCTATTTCTCCATCCTATGGTGTCCAATCTTTATAAAAAAACTTAGGCAGTTAATAGGACAACCAATTGAGTGCATCAAATGACTAAATGGTAGATCCTAGGTCTTTTGATTGACTATACTTATGTTATTATGGAAATAGGAGAACATATCGATACAAATATAATCTTTTTCTGCATATGCGAAATGATATATATTTCAAATTTAAAATATATAGCTCATTTAGTTATCGCAATAGATGCGTAGGCGAATCTAGGTGAATCTCTCACGCATACACATACGAAATAGTGCAATATACCCAGTTTCAGTGAGTACATGGTATAATAATAGCACGACATGCAAAAGTTGAAAGTGGCAGACAACTTTCTCAAATGGTGCTGGACAAATGCGCTCGGCAACTGCAGCTTTTAGCTGCATTTGGACCGGGCTGATCCGGGTCGTTTTTGTGTGGGTGCCCCACAAGCCAGGAGAACTCAGAGGGGGGCTGGAGAGACAGAAAGAGATATATAAGAGCCAGTGCAG
This sequence comes from Drosophila virilis, assembly GCF_030788295.1. Lineage (NCBI taxonomy): Eukaryota > Metazoa > Arthropoda > Insecta > Diptera > Drosophilidae > Drosophila > Drosophila virilis. The sequence continues at coordinate 10,425,400 of NC_091546.1, read as the reverse complement.
TCGCAAGACATTAGCCAAATGGCTGCAGCTAGTCTGAACCAATTCCACTTTGGCTGCCAGCCCTGCCTCCACGTGGAGTGGCGCATTTTTTTTGTTTTTGGTTAATCATACGTTAGTGGCACATAATTATATAAAGTCGTATGCAGTAAAGTCCACTTTGTGGCTTTACATAAATTAAATGAATGAAATAACAGCCTCTTTGCGGCGTATTGCTCCGAGAGTGAAGCAAAACAAAGTTGCCCTCGTTGCATGCCCAAAAGCTGTTCGAATAAGCAGCCGCACGATTTTTGCTTGAGACTTTGTTTCAGCTCAGTTCTGCAGTCGGGTTTTTCACGCCAAAACTGAGAAAAGGCCATCAAAATGCATGCAACAATTCAGACAAACATTTTGGCTATAAGCCAGAAATTGGATTGGCGTTAGAAAAATTAAAAATCGAACTGCAAGAACGCTGCAGTCGAATGCAACCGACCTGCCAATACCCTGTTGTAGTAGTTGCCGAGTAGTTCAATTAGCCAAGTTTCTCTCTCTCTCTCTCTACATTCTATAAAATTATTCAAAAAGTTTTAATGAACGGGAATTAAATGGGAAAGTGTGGCAAGCGAGTGTGAGAGTACAGAGCGCATTTCCTTTCCAAGACAAGGCAATAGACACTTTTGGCCTAGTCGCTGAAAAGTGAAACATTTGCGAGCAGAGCGGGAAACCAGTTCCATGTGCTGAACCACTGTGCTAGTCAGATCTGGAGATTAACGTGGTTTAGAGCCTACACTCGATTTCTCGCTCTTTATGGCAATAAATGATTGGTGGAAACCAATTCGACTGCAGCTCCCCTGTGTTATTATTAGCTGACTGAACATGACACAAGCTGCGTGATTAGCTACTCCTAAATGTGCATTTACTAAAATAATAACATGATGCTTAGCCTTTAATCAAACAGCTTCTCTTTAATTAATGCCAGTGCGGCATTCGAATAAGCTTACGAAAACAAACACATCACCGAATACTCTGTTCACAGTGTGTACAAGAGATGTATAGAAAGAGACACAGGCGGACACAGAAGAAGATCAATGTAAATAATATTATACTTTATAAATACCCTGTACTTTGATGGGTAAGGTACCTTGTTTAGGTGAAAAGGTTGAACTCATTGAGTTCATATACTATATTCTAAGCGCATCGATCTCAGATTAATACATTACATAAGGGACTTAAAATTTGAAATATATGTCGAAAAATAGCGTATCTTTTTTCCGAAAACAATAGTTATGGAACTTCAGATAGTTTTTTGTGAGGTTATTAGAATTAAGTACTAACAGCAAACTTATTAGATAAGTTTTCGTATCTAACATCCTCTCTATATATCATATTTCTATATATCATATGTTCACTTTATATATATGCCATATTAGTTAATGAAGTCATTCTTGAGCATGATACATATTTTTTGTAAAGGCTTCCATTAAAAACTGAACTAAAATTAAAAACTTAGTGATTGATTGACTTTGTGAAAAGGTTCCTAACAGCCAGAAGGAAATATCTTTAACCACATAAGGTATAAATAATCTCGATGAGGCGTGATTAGTCAATATAGCTATGTTCCTGTGTTTATCCGTTTGCGAAAATACCTGCAGGTGTAGTTAAAAATTTATATGTATATATCTATACTGATCGCCATCGAACTTGAGAAGTATACAAGATCTGGTTAGATCTAAGCTTTGTATGTAGCCTATCGTAAAGCTTTTAATTCTTTTCACAATTGCTGGAAATTAAATTAACTAATTTCCGCACAGTTTGCAGCCATGTGCAGGGTATCTACTAGTCGAGCAGGCCCACTGTAGCAGTGTTAATTGTTTTGCCTGCTGATGTTGTCAAATTTCTGATTATATTAATAGCAGAACAGTGGACAATTATCGCTTTTGGCACCGAATCGCCTGCCCCGTTGTGGATGTCGACACAAGCTTTCACTGGAACATCATCCATACAGGATGAATGTTGACTATTCGATTCGCAGTGGCCAGCTGTGAGCAGGCGCGGGGGGAGGTGAGGCTGATCGGGGCTTGTTTTGAGCGCAACGAGAGTTTCCATTTGCTCAGCAGCAGATTTGTCTTGAAGGCGGTTAGAAAGTCGCGCAACTAATGGCAAATATCATAAACGATATAAACGACAGTCGCTAGCAACTAGAAAGATGAACGGACGAATAGCACTTTCCCAATGCGACAACTTGGCAAAAAGTAGAACAAATCAAGTTGAGGAAATCTTAGACACATAATGCGCATAGTTTTCCTCACGTTTGCCCAGCACACAGGACAGGTGTGGCAAGGGGAACAACGGCGGCAAAATGTACATTGCAATTTACTTTCGATGCATTTGCAACACGAAGATAACATAGAGTATGTCCAATCTGCATTTAGATGAGCCGCCTTTCTCACTCGCCGCCTCATATGGGCCAAAACAATTACGCTTTTCTTGCTTTGCCTTGCCAGCGCAGCGTGGGCGGTGGGCGTGACAGCTGAGCAAGGCAATTATGTCCAGCGTTCGTGTAGAAAAAATGAGTGGAAAGGGGCAGGGGGTGGCGAGGGGGGGGGGGTCTATCTGCATATAGAAAATGCTGCAGCTATGCGCAGGAAAAACCCAATCGCCACATAAACGCAACTTTTCTTCTTAATGTTTTCTGCTCCAAAAAGCGCAAAGCGTCTGGAAAATGGCTTTTTTTCCAACTGCAGCGGCAAAACTAAAAAAAAAAAAAAAAAAAAAATTAACAACAGCAAACCGCAAGGTGGCAACAAAGTTGCTCATAATGAAAATGAAAGGGAAAACGCCTGCCACACCAGCAGCTACAAATCTGCCAACTAATGAACTAACAATCGCATGCGAAATTCCATCCATGCGATGATGCCGTCATCAGCTGGGCTCACCTTGAACTTTGTGCCTCCCGATTTGGGGCCCACCTTCCCTTTCTTGTTCTTGATTAATTGTTGCGCAATGTGCAGCGCGTGCGCTTCGTACAAATTGGATAATTGCTCTGCTTAAATTGCGGCGCTGACATTTGGAAAAGTCAGTGAAAGCTGCCTTAGCGCAAAAAGTAAGCTTGGATTATAACTGAATTAGCATTCAATGTCAGTTCAAAGGTCAAAATCTGTGGGAAAGAGAACTTTCCGGTGGCAGATGAAAAGGCCTGAAAAGCCAATATATTAAATGCAGATTTGCACAAAATGGTTGCTTTTTTTCTAAAAGAAAAGTATGTTAAGCGAACAGATACCCTGTAGCATGCGAATTCCACAGTGTACGTTGATCCATCAATCAATCAGTCAGTCAGGAACAAAATCGTTATATATAGAGATTAATATTACAGCAAGTATTATTTCTATATTAGAATCTATTGTTGCCTTGCTATTTTCATTTCATTTTTTTAGAGATACCCTGGAATCTGTATAATTTATAAGTTCGTATATAGCTCATTCTACCTAATTTTACATACAGCCAATATGACCCTACTTCTAACCATATTCAGTTTGAAATTTACTTCGAAATTGGGTCAATTTTCGTATATATACCCGCATTTGTAATTAAGGCAAAGCTTGTAGCACACGCTGCTTAATAGAAAATGCAAATTAAAGCCTTAATTAATACAATCGCATTTGCAAATTGTACTCAGTATTCAGCTCGCATTAGATATTTAGGTGCCCAATATAGGACCACAAAATACGCAGAGAAATGCGCAAATGTCATTGACTTTTGCGGGTTTTTATTTAAAAAAAAAAATTAAAAATTTAACTGCGAATTTGTCATGCAATGACATAAGTAACAACTGGGAAAAGCTCACAAATAGAAACCCGTATTTATTCACAAAAGAATTTTCACCGAGTTTTCTAATGGTAACCCAAAGAGTTGCGCGTTTTTCACCTCAATCATCTTAAATACATAAATCACTATGGTATAATTTGTATTGGCATATTCACCCGCATGTACCGTAACTGTTAGAGGTGAGAATGGGGAATAAACTCACTTTTTCGCTGCGCACATAGTTGGCCGGAAAGTGCGGGGAGGTGCCGGAGATGCCGAAAAATGATGGGGACGCCGAATGCGGCGTCAACGGTGACGGTGACTGCGACTGCAGCGTCAGCTGCGACTGCGACTGCGACATACGCTGATGATGCAGCGAAGAGAGCGTTGGCGTCGACATCGACAGCGACGTTGGGGTCATGATTAAATGCCGCATGTGGACCTGTTGTTGTTGCTGTTGTTGTTGTTGTTGATGTGTTGATTTGAACAATAAACAATTTTTTCACTCTCTTTTGGTTGTTTTATTTTGCACTTGGCGATTTACATTGTTTGCATTTCTTTTTTTTTTAGTTTGCCGTTTGTTTGCTCGCTGCCTTTCATTTGATGTAAATGTCAATTGTCTTTGTGGGTCTAAACATTTTGTGAGGCACCTCTATTAAATTATGTGCACATTCATCTGTGCATCTGTGTACATACATATATACTCAGATGCCTGGGGCGTGACAGAGGGGCTGGGGCGTTGGGTTGCGACCATAAACAGCTGCTGCCTCTGAGCTATACAATATTTTCGCCCGGCACGCGGCCAAATGGGTTACGTTCCAATTACTTCAAATAATACGAATGAGTGTGATCAATGCGAGAGTGCTAGACTGGGCGATACCCTGTAACCAGGTCGAAGTGTGCATCAAAAATGTATAGGTACAGAAGCAACACACATTATGACAATCATTGTTAAAAGCAATTCTGGGATTATATATTAACCCCAAATTATAAATATTACGTTTCTTTTAACAAATCTCAGAGGTGTAGGTTTTTCTAAATTTAAAAAAAAAACACAGAAAAATGAATGAAATGGAAATCACTTGCAATTCTCAACAAGTTTAAGCTTCGAAAAGATGACAATAGCAACATGTGCTGATGACCCGCTTTTAGAAGGAATACAGACAACCTTATATTTTTATAGGGTTTATACCTTCTTATTATAATATATGAGAATTTAAACAGTTCAATAATTTTTCATATTTTTTAATAAATATTAGAACTTATTTAGTTACAGGGTATGCCATAGGCGGGCACTCGCTACTCTCTACTTGATTCGATTTGAGTTTTCTTATTTGAAGGAATTAGCATATTCTCTTTCAATTACTTTATTACCAAATTTCTTTCTCTAATTGTTCGTTTTCATTGTTATCTTTTTCACCATTTACCATTTAACTGCATTTTCTGTTGTTATTGTATTCTTAACGCGTTTGGCCCTGCTCTCTCGCTCGCCCACCTTCAGAGCCGAGAGGCGACACCTTTACCGAATGCCGTTATCAGCGTAGAACCGCGGCAATTGTTCGACTTGAGTTTTCTATTTTTATTTTTTGCTTTTGTTTTTAGTCTTTTAATTCTGTTTGACTTTGCAAGGGAAATGAGATTCAATTAATTTTGCAGTGACATTTTGGGGGCGGTTTCGCCCTTGGATTCTACTCGTCTCTCGGCTTCACTATCTGGGAACTCTTATTTATAGTAGCCTGTATCTTTTTGTGATAAACAAACAGTCCAATAGTACAACCAAATATTAAAGTGTCGTTCGATAAATGAGTTAGACAGAGAGAAACGCATATACCGAGACTAGGCAACAATATCGAGAGATTTCTCCAGTCTCTATTTCTGCTTTGCAGTTCAATTCTCAGAAGAATTCTAATTGCGATTTTTAACACGAATATTTAGTTTAAGCTGTCGCCTCTTATGATCTAATCATTTCGTTAATTTCAAAACAAGACCAACAACAAAATCTGCTGCAAAATAATTGACTCGAACACATGCGACGGGCGTGGGGGGTGGGGCTGTGCTATTGCGGACTGCGTTTCGGATTCGGACTCGGATTCGGATTCTGATTCGGGGTTGCTCGCTGCTAAACTGGGCGAGAGACTCTCGGACAGTTATTTGCGGACGCTGTTTGCGTCAGCGTTAGCAGCGACGGCGACCGAATTACACGCGCCGAATATGTCCGAAGGCCGCTTAAAAAACGCACAGTTGCTATTGTTGTTGTTGTTGTTGTTGTGTAGATAAATAATTAAATAGACAACGGCAAAGGCGCACCGCAACAGCAAATTTTGGGAATTCTGCAGCGCTTTTTCATAATTTTTCTTAGCACTGCGCCACATGCACTTTTTGTTGCAACATGCAAAATTGCAACAACTAACGGAAAACGAACGCACCATACAATGCAACGATTAAGGGGGGGGAGTTGGCGGCGGCGGCGGCGAAGCGACCAGAAACCGAGAAAACCGCGCACCAAGTGGAATACAAATTGTAACTGAAACAGCGCAGCGGCTGCCAAACGGCGCAAAGCAAATTGCGCAGCGGCAGTGCTCGGAGCGCAGAGCGAGAGCGAGAGAGAGTCGCGAGTAAAAGGCATTAACTAACAACAGGCGATAAAGTGAAACAGACACAACAACAACAACAACAACAACAACAGTTAGTAGGCTGAGAGAGAGAGAGAGAGAGGCAACAAGAGCGAGCCAAGATCGTGACTCTCAAACTTCAAACAAACGTTAAACTGCCAACTGCTGCTGGAGCAGCGCACAGCTGATGTTCGGCTGTGGTGAAGTTGTGCCTTTGGTGAAAAGGTCACTTGGAGAAGCTTTTGTTTTTGTTTCTCGCATTCGAGTCGGAGAGAAAGTCTGAGGCGCTCTTGCTTCTGATTTTGAGCATTATTATTTAATAATATTTCGCAGATTTGTAATTGAAGAGCGTCAGCGAGTGGGCGGGGGTGTCTGTGTCTGCCTGCGTGCATTGAACTTGACATAAAACCCAACTAATTGTTGCTGCGCGCTGTTGTTGTTATTTATTTCTGCTGTTAATTGCGTGAAATTTAAAGCCCGTTAATTGTGGGTTACATTGTGTGTGGCGCGCTGCTTGAGAGTCGCAGCGGGGCGGTTTCGTTGGGCGTGTGGTGGAGGTAAGATTTACGTGACCAGCGCTTGCATGTTAATGAACTTTTCGGATTGGGCCGTGGTGAATGTGGGAGGACGTCTGCGACTCCAATTAGCTTATGAAACTGGGTCGCATTCTTTGAATCCACATTCAATTAATCAAATCGAAAATTAATAATAATACCAAAGAAACTATAAAAAATGCATTTGGGAGCGGGTGTCTCCGTATAACTTTCATTTTTTTTTTTTGTTGGAAATATGCATGTGGGCTGCATTCGGGAACTCGTTCAGTGAGAGACTGTGGAAACTGGATCGCTCGCTGCAGGCGGCCATAAATAGATCGTGATCGAGTTCAATGAAACGCGACGACGAAGTGAGGAAAAATCAAATCTAGTGACAATGTGGAAAAACTGTCAAAGCGAACGGCGAAAAACTCAACACGCTGCCCCCACCCCCCCCCCCCCCCCCCCACACTTACTCCAGGTACTCACCCTGTCCATCAGCTGTTCGTCATTCCGCTTGCGGCGTGCAGGCGCACGGATAATGCGGCCGGCATCTGGGGCGTCCATGGCGATCCTGAGCTGTTTACAACGCGGTCTTCCGATTTAATGAGCGGCAAAGAATGCTGGAATATAACAAAATGTATATCACAAATGTAATAAAAAACAAACTCTCTTAGAAAGTCAATATTGTTCTTATACGGTTTAAGTATTGTATAGTCTGGATAAGTCTTCAAGCAAATAAAATGCATATGTAAACAAACATTGTTTACACAACACAAACACACACACACACACACACACTTATGTACGTATATAGAGTTATTAGTAAAGGTTAGCCGAGACACGCATCCCAGCTGAAACTCTTATACGCGCTCACCAGTTGTGTATAAGCTGTGTGGTGGCTGCCGCCGCTAAACATTTTGCTCGTTTTGCATTTTGGTTGCAGACATGGCTAAAATACGATCCACACGCAATGTAGCAGACTTTTCAACGTAAATACTCTATGGTACGAAAAGTATAACTCTTTTCTAACCGACTAGATAAGTCTTAAGAACAATTGGTTAACAGTTAAGTTATTATTTGAAACAAGTTTGTTTTACACAAGTTTCTTCTACTTCGGATAAACTTTACTCACTTTTATTTGAAATCTTAAAGCTCCACATTTCGGTAGATTCGCAAATTTGACAGTTGAATGTTCAGTTCGAGTTGTTTTTTTTTGTTTTTCAATTCTTTTGGCAATTTACAGTTGATTGGAAGCAATTGTTGCAGGAAATGTTAAGTGTAACTGCAAAATATAAAACAATTTACGATTTTTGTTAGTGAAAATTTCTGATTGAATATAAAATAGATTTTTCTTTAAGATTTGTCGAATCAAATTTCAAAATTTGTTTTAAATTTAACGTAAGGAAACCATTTCAATTAAAATATAGTACAAATGCACTAGTCGGGAGTGTCCGACTAGGAGATACTCTACGCTTGCTGTGCTCTTTTCTCAACGCCCTTTACTATGGGAATTGCCTTCTTGAAAAAATTCTGTGGCTCTATTCTAATATTCTTATTTTTAGATATATAAAAAAAAAAGGATATGGATTCAGCTCTCACAACTTAAGCAATCAGAAGAACAGAACAGAAGAAGCTGATCAAGCTTTGCAATCGGAGATATCTCCTTTGGCCTATTACATACAGTACTGCCGACTATATGTTTTCCGATAAGTGTTATCAAGAGGTTTAAGTTCCGCTCACGACTAATTTGACCAAAATAATGCGATCTTTCCTGTCACATCGATTGAAAAGCTTATTAAATTGATTAGCATGCAGACAGTTGACTCTTTTCAAAGTCGAAGCAGGAACAATGCGATGATATCACGCAGCAGATCCAATTTTGGCGACAATCCGTTGACGTCTACGGGTTCGTACTCACAGCAAAAAGTGACGCAAAGTAAAGGATTCATGAAATACTCTCAAAATAGCTTCCATATGCAATCACGTTTCTCTGATAAAAATCCCAACTATCAAAGCTCGAACCAAATGTAAGTAAGCTGCAGCTGGGAGCTGTAAATAGCCAGATAAAAGTATTCTAGTCGTGATTATCCGACTTGACGATACCCTGCAACCCAATTCGTGTTGCCTCAAAGCTAAAAGACTAAAAACAAACTAAAATCGTATGTACTATCTGTATATATCTAGGGATTGCTTCGATTGCGATTACAGGAAGATCCACTTGGCCGTCGATCCAATGATATGCATATATATACATACTGTTGCATACATTTGCACAATACCAACACACCCTTTCTTTATCCGATGGAAAAAAAACAATATCAGTTGTCATTGACAACAACAATACGATGTGTGATTAATTACGGGCACAAAGCGAGCCAACAAAGAATGAATAAAGAGCAAACTGATTGACTAATCGATACCCTGTGCTAAAAATAAACAAGGCAAGATCTTATAAAAAAAAAGTTTTTATAAAGCAAAACGAGCAGATGAGTTACGTCTAATATATTAATATATATTTAAAATTGTTTAATAAATAATTTGTATTAGTTATATTAAAGTATAAACATTATATATTATTATTAATAAATAATATATGTTATTCATATTAAATTGTTATTAAATCCAAACAATATTAAATTGTTGGACCTTTAAATATGGCACAAACTTAATTCTCGCCGTGTCTATTGAAAGAGAGGAACCTTTAATTCAAGTCGTCTTCGGATCTCCACTCGATAGATTTGCTGGACAATTTTATATTTTTGAACTGAGGCTTAAAACTGAGAAAAATCTGCTGGAAACTCTAAACTGTGAGCTGCTGCAACGAGCAACAAACAACAACAAACAATAATAATTTGCGATTGTATTTTCTTTTGGCTTTTGTTGGGCGAATGCTGAATTTTCTTTGCATAACTCGACAGATGCAGACGTCAAATCGTTGCAAAACTGAATTGCTGATGAGCTCTCAGGTTGGGGAAAGTGTTTTGGCAACACTCAAAGATAACACCCTAGAGTTGAGTTATTGTTATTGAGAACAGCTCGAAAAAATCTGGAAAATCTGGGGTCAAGCAGAGACTGGAGAACAGGGTATTCAATGATAAACCATACCCATATCGATTTAGATTTATATAATTAAAAGCCACCAAAGTTCGAAAACACATTTAATTTGTTATCAATTCACGTTAATGTTATCAAAGAGAAACGATTTATCAAAATCAGCGACAAATAATAACAATTGCACATTTGCACATTTAAATAAATTGTGAGCTATTCGATGTATAAAGATGTAAACCAGCTGATGTACACATAAAAGCTAGCTTTTCACACGGAACACATGTCCGGGCGTAGCTTGAGCGTGTTCTGCGGCAGAGCTCGTCTTGTATTGGGCAGAGTTCAAGCGGTTTTTTTTTGTTTTCATCTTAAATGCGACCTACTAAAAAAAAAGAACAGCAAAAACGACACGTCTACTACAAAAGACTGCAGATATGGCCCGACCAGACAACAAAGCCCGGGCCCTGCAATTTGGGTCAATTGACTCACACAATGAGAAACTTGTTCTCAAAGCGCGCTGACAATAATAACCGCAAGACACAAGAGCCGCAGAGATGGGCCCGGGCCAAAAACATAATTATGCACGGATAACATATACTATAGCTGCCGATATATATATATATATATATATATACATATATGCTGTGCTGTTTGCCAATTAATATTGCACAAGCCAGGCCCAATTGTTTTCAGTGTAAGACTCTCTCAAAAGTTGCCGTTTCAAAATTCTCGTTAATATAATCAATAATCGATTAGCCACAGAATAATCAATTACTTGGACAACTTGCAGCAACAGTATGCCACAATATGTGCGACATTTTTTATTGGAATTCGCGATATCAGTTCCCACACGAAAACCCGTTCTCGGCGGGGAGTCCGAAATAGCTGTGCCATATGTGCCAGCTTTTCCTGGCACAAGAAAAAATAATCAAACAGAACTATAATCTAAGAAACAATAAGGCGATAAATGCACTTCACATTTTATGTATATTGCAACAACACTTTACATACAAGTATGCGTGTTTGGTTCCATCTGCAACTTCTTCATTTTAGTATCTGACGCGGGCCTTTAATACCCTATAATAGTTTATTACGCTATTATAAAGAGTATATATCACTTTACCTGTTTGCATTCGTGGCAAAGATAAAGCAAAGTGCTTGGCCAACTTTTGGATCTCGAAAGCGAGCGGTAAAAGGGGTGAAGGCAGATTTGACCTCTAAATGGGAGGAACATGTAGATCAAAGTTTGTCCGAAATATATCAAGAACAAGGCAGACATTAAAATATGCGTTGGTAGCAGAACGGAGAGGCACAAACAATTTTGATAGCACTTGACTAACTTTTGACTTGGGCAACGCCGGGTAATTTCTTCCAGTTTTCAATAAACTTGATCTGTCGGGGTCTACATCTCTTTTATTCTGACACGGGCATGACGTGGAGAAAATCGACAATTTATGTCTGTTCTCGAATTCCGGCAGCTCACCTAGAGACAAAACCAATATACCCATCTCTAATGGTTACAGGATAAATATGAAGTCAATGTTTTATTGCAAATGTACACATAAAGCACGTAAGCTGCAGAAGCTGCTGTCCAAATTGCGCACAGACCCAGCATTCTTTTGACTAAAGAAATTGGTGGCAATTATTTGCAAAGATGGCAATTATTTTGTCTAGTTTGCCAAGAGAGGCAATACGAACGGGTAGAGCTAAAATCACGTATGAATTATTATATAGACAGAGAGCAATTGGCATAAAATGCCAGCCAGACCCAGTTTCGAGACGGGGGGCAACGATAATTGCAAACTTCTGATGGCAGGCCTTTGACTTTTCGGGAACTTAAACTGCATGCGGAACGAGTTCAATGAATTTCTGTGTCAACAGTTTTCCATTTTTGAGTTAATTAACGCAATCGATGAACCCAAACATGCCCAATTCAATGATGTGGAAAGTTTTTATCGCCGGCCCCAGCTCACCTTTTTGTCAGACTCTGCTGGCTGCTCTAGGCAAAGACAGGAGGATGCAGATTCTGCGAAACCAATATCATATATTCCATAATAATAATATTATTAATAGCAATAAATACTAGAATAATAAATTGCTAAGCTGAATAGTATTTGTTTAGCGGGTACGCATTAAAAATGAGTCAGTCATACAAAATTCCCGATGCCATACGCAGATCAAGTTCATTTCCGTTAACTAAAAAAAACTCCAAGCTAGATGCGGGGTTATTATACGAAGTTGTTTAAACACATTTAAAATTATATTTTCAGTTTAGCGACCTTTATAGACTCGATAAGACAGATCGATCGCTTGGTTGTTTGTGGAAGGATCAATTTAAGTTCCCACTGGATTAATTCTAGTTGCGTTTGATCGATCTCAGAAACTAAAAGAGCTGGAGACTTGAAATTTAAGCTGTACCATACGCAGAATGAGTGCATAACTTATTTTAGTTTTAGGACGGATCGCAAAATGATCGGATCATAAGCACCGAAGTTAATCAAGAATAATATAGAAGGAGGCTAGGCTGATTCAGGATATCTCTCGGTCGGGTACTTCCGACTGGAGCACTTTTACTTATTTTTACATTTGTTTATGGCATAGTGTTATTTAAGAAATGCACTAATAAAAGGCCCCCATAAAACAGCAGCAGCAGCAGCAGCCAAGAGGGCAAATGAATTCAAATGGCGCGTCGTGGCAAAATGAAATGAAAAAGCGAGTCGAAAAAAACGCGGAACGAAATAAAAGACAGTTGCTGCAAGTGCAGAGGAGGCGGAGGAGTGCACGGGCAGGCTCGTTGCACGAACTTGGCGCCTCAAGTGTTAATAAAATGATACAGTTAAATTGCAAAGTAACACCATTGGACACGGGAGAGGGGGAGGGGCTTGTTGCACACACACCGGCCGCACAGACTTGCGGCAACAGTTGCAAATTCAATGCGAATTGAATTGCAACCAAATGTTGAGCAAGGTGATTGCATTTCTTTCCAATTATTGGCAATGGGCTCCGGGCAGCATCCAGTTTTAAATTCATGCAGCCAAACTGGCAGACACACACACACACACACACATATGCTAATATACACATACGCGCAGTCAGACAGACAGCGAGACAGACCGAAAACTGGGAAACATGAGACGGCTGGAGGCACATGCAACAACAACAACAATAACAATTACAACAACAACAACTTAAAAACTTAGCAATGGAATGCATAATATGTTTGCCATATGCAAATACTTGCCATACACTTAGAGAAACAAATGCTAGTCAATTGTACAAAGACTTTCATTTGGGCATAAAATATCTTGAAATGCACCAAATTAATTGTTCATTAGTAATATATTAATATATTCTATGTTTTATGATGCAATTATTAATAATTGTCTTTCTCTTCTCGGCAAACATATTCCCGATGATATCGTGACTCTTGCTAAGCCCAGACGCCTGCCTGTGGACAATGCAAAACCCAGTGTTGCAAAACTAACCGAAAAGCACTTAAGATTACCCAAGTTGGTAAACACGTTATTCTTCGTACTAAATGAGTGAAAGGAATTAATAAGTTAGCTAATACTTCGTATATCGCCCAACAGAAACTGTTTACTTATATTCCATGTCTATATTTAATCGATCAAATTCTATATAAAATTGTTTATGATTTCGATACACAAAAAGAAAATTGTTATGCTCACAAGATATTTTTAAATTTCCGTGTTTCGTGCAAATTATTAATTCCACAGATGAAAATGGTTAGTTAGAGTCAAGAGTATGTAATCCTTATGAAACACAGTGCCTTCTTCTCCCTGTTCACCGTATTGATCAAAATATTCGGTGAGACTTAAAACTGAAGCCCAAAGCGTTGACTTTCAAACTGTGACTTAAGAAGATATCGATCTTCGCAATTTCAGAGGAGATTATCAGTAGTCTAGCCGAAGTCCTATATGGGTCTGCCAATAAATCGGTTTAGTTCTCTAGCAACGAATCAGCTGGCCAAAGATGGTTATAAGAGACAGTGTTGTCTGTGTATTAGAGCCAGGTGTAGATACTTTTCGCTCAGTGTTAAGCGAGGTGTTGAACAGACGCTAAAACGAGCTACTGCTGCAAAAGCAACAGAAAAAAAGGGCAGTAAAAATATAATTTTGTATGGAAATGTACATAGATAAAAATAGGCCGAAAACAGTAGCATGACAGCAGAGAAAAACACAGCCGTAGACAATGAGACGTCGGAAAAGCGTACCAAAGCACATACATACACAAATACATACATTCACACACACTTGCATACATACAGGTGCATATACAAATTTCACGGAAGTTTTATACGAAACGTCTCAATGATTGCATCGAAATTTTGCGCATATTGCGAAAGTGCATTTGGCAGAAATAAAAACGAGCGTTACTTCAGGGAGCCAAGTGATATAGGGCCCATTTAGACCTGAATGATAAACAGTATTAGCAGCTATTATTGTTGCGGTTAAACTGTTTCATTAGCATTACCAATCTGCGGGGTTCAACGGCCGCCCCCCTCGAAACCAGACCGCAGACAAAAGCCGGCTCCAGAAATCTACCGCTTGAGAAAAATTCGACGCACAATTTTGCGCACGTATCCGCAAGACAAAAGCCAAAGAAAAGAAACTGGGTAGAATACAAAGAATGTGAAACAAAAACTACGCAAGTTTCATAATAGAATAAAAGCCAACACTGTTGCAAACAGGTATAACCCGCTATGCAATGCTCTGTTCACGTTCGCATAACAAAATAGTCAGAGGTAACTTTAAGCCCGATTCGCAGAATGGAACACCAAGATATTATTATATAATATAATATATGGTCAGAGTATAATATATTTGTTAGAGTTTTCAATGTCTTGGCTCTTCAAAATGGGCATCTAATATATATTTGTAATTTATTTAGACTTATTTACATTTTCTAGCTCGAATATGCTCGCATTCGCGACGTGAACAGAGTTTTTAAAAGAAAGACAACAAAAAGCTCTAGATAGAATATGGCATGACGTCATCCCAACGCTCCAATTGTAGTTATCTTAGTTGCAAATTGTACTTTTTATACGGCATTAACTCATTCGCCATTTATTATTGGCCTTTACTTATCAAGGCGACGCGTCGGCGATAGCAGCCGGAGAAAAAAAAAAAAACATTTGTCAAACAGCCAAGAAAACAAATATATTACGCGAGAGACCTGGAAGCCCACGGGGTAAGCAAACGGTAAAATTATGTGTCATAGCCCACAATGATCGCTGACTTCGTCGGTCCGTAACATCGGTCCGATAATCGTTTTATTGTTTCTGGCGCCCGTGCATAATCATCTATATTTATTGTAGCCCCTTTGTGATAACCGATAAGCTGATCGTGCCACAGTGAAAAGGTCAAACAAAAAAGTTTGGCCATTGTTTAATTCGATTTTATATATAAATGAACATTAGAACTTTTCATTAGGCTGGAAATATTTTCGATATCAATTTTAGCCCTTTATCAATTCAAGCCAGGCTAAATCGGGCATAATAATATTGGAAATTCTTAATTTTTATATCAATCTTCGAAATTAAGTTTCTCAATTACGACCCACACATTAGCCTTAACCTATCCAAATCCATATATCTAATATATCACTAATAATCTAAATATATCAATAATAATACAATATATCTAAATATATGAGACAAAAAACTTAAACAAGGCACAAGTAAATTCCCACAATTTGAATTTTGTTTCTTGTTGTTTCTGTTAATTAAAAAAAAAACTAATAATTGGACGATGATTGAAGCCAGCATTTTCTATTGCAGCATTTTCTATTTTCTATTATATTGAATACCCTTTAGCAAGGGCTAAATCACAGCTAACTCGTGTCTCTAAGACTGACTTAAATAGTCGTAAAATACTACTCTTAGTCACAATTAAACTCACAAAGCCCAACGGACTGTGAACATTGCCTGCATAGTTCTAAATGCATATTAGGTTGCAAGCTGCACACTGGAAAAAAAAAAAATCAAGTTCCAAACGCTTCTGGTTTATGGACAGTCTGTCGTACGTCAATAGCAGACACTGATTGGGCTTGCCCACATTAGAGCTCAGCCGAACTGAACTGTACGGAACAGAACGGAGCGGAGCCAAAGGCCGTCATACGGCTGGTCATATCAAATAACCTTCAAGTGTGCAAACAAACTGGTAGCCAACCGGTTAGATGCGCACTTACATAAATACTTATTACACATACACCTTATGGCAAAAGTACACAACATACAACTGTACATACATATATGTACATGCATTAACATATTTCAATTGAGTAATGTATGCGCGGTCTGTACGGCAAAATCAAGCGTTTTCGATTAGTAGATACCCTGTACCAGTAAAAGAGCTGCAAGCTGTGCTTTCTTTTTCTCTCAGACTAACACTAGCAAAATGAATTCTTAAAAAATTGATAAGTAAGTTTCGAGCAATATATATGATATATGTATATATTGCCCTCAACAGAAATACGGACTATGCAAAGTTTCGAGAGAAAAGATTTTAAACTGAAAAATTAGTTCTCTCATAGAGACAGAGAGCAAGACATGGCTGTTGATGCTGATTCTAGAATATATATACTTCGTCGAAGATGTCTTTTTGAAAATAAAAACGCGAAAAGAAAGAAGCAACGTTTCAATTTCGAGCAAATCGCTCTGTGCATGAAAAAGCATTATAGCCCTTTTCACCCATTCTAAATATGTACAGGGTATAAGAATGCGACACAAAATATCTAAGGGGAACTGAAGCGCATAGAACCCACATGTCTTCCCTCCTCCTGAGCTTAACATTTCCTATAAAGCCAGCTCCATAAAGCGGAAACTGTTGGCCATACTTGCGTGCGGGCCCCTCTGATATATATTCCTGATCAATTTGATACCCTGTACCTGCAGAGATTTTATTTAAAAAATTCTAATATTACCAAATCTGTTGTGTTAATAAAAAGTATTTCATTATATTAAATATATAAAAATAGTTGGATCTTGATTGAATTCTGTAGAAAAACGTCTGTTCTGTCAGGCTGTAACTGGGTACAGGGTATTTGCTAGTCTATCAATCCCACCTTAAGCACTTTTACTTGTTCTGTTTAACATACCAAATCCACACAATTGCGATCTTGTTACCGACACCTACTTTTTAGCTGCTAAATAAGACAAAGACGTCTATTTTGCATTTTTAATCAACTGCATTAATAAACAGGGTGTTTCACAAGCATCTCATGCGATAGAGCTACGATTCAAACACTATAGCCTTATCAATGGATTGTGTCTATTCGTACGGTCAAGATATCTGGAACAAGCCTGGCATTTATTAGTTTAACTAATATTGTTATAGTTTCAACTATTCCCACACATCTGCCAAACCGTAAGGCAGATGTCTAGAAGGGTATTGCAACTTCGGCGTGACGAAGATATCCGTGCTTTCTCGTTAACTATATCATACTGTCACTGCTTCTGACAGTTATGAAAGCAGTTATTGAAAAGGGGCATAGCTGGCCGGACGGGAAATAAAATACGCCATCGTGACGTTGATGTTATTGGACATATTTGTATTCTGATTTGGCAGATTGGCCGATTAGTTTGACTTTCATTTTTTCAATATTTAATTAATAAACAAATATCTTTTAGGGTTAACATCATGAAACGCCGAACTGAGTCCATATAGTCAAAGTCTTTTGTCATTGGAAAATATTCTCTGAGTCGGCTCTCGTAAAACTGATCGGTCGAAAATCGAATTCTTCTAGGGAAGGCTTTTTTGTTTTTCAAGATTTCTTGACCAAGCCTGGCATTTAAAAGTTTCACTGTGCTCCTTAACTATAAGACCATTTCTTATCAACCTCGGCCTACTATATATTGTACTTCAATAGGAAAAATCGGGCTGTTTTGGCAACTAAGAGCTTTACAATTTTCCTCTCCTGACATGGCATGAACTTGAGAACCAAATGACTATTCCGGGAAATATCCAGATTAAGAACTGATTTAATGACCTGAGGTCGACATTCAACGAACTATTTGCGGTGTCAATTTGCAATATGTATAGACAGTTGATGTTGACGGATTGGGTGCTCGTTTCCGGCTTTAATGGCCAGCCGACGCAGAAATGTGTGTGTGTGTGTGGGCTGCCAAACAAATGTCCATTGTATGCGTGCACAAATATTAATTAAAGTTTCGGCCCGTACAATTGCCAGCACTTCAACAGCAATGATCATTGTTGACGCGAAAAAGCATTAAGTTTAAGTGGCTATTGCGAGAGATTTGAAGCGTGGCCAAGTTAAGGTCATTGGCGTTTGCATTTCATGGTTTTCGGGTCAGGGCAGCAGCTGTGCTTGCGCCAGAAAATAGGTACATAATTCTAAGTAGATGATAACTGCGAGCAGCCTTCGAAACTACAAAAGCAAATTGTGATTAAGTGCAAGTATAAATATGGGTATTCACTAAAACCACATTTAGATAAAGGTTAGCTTAACTTAAGTGATAGGCGAGAAGGAAAGATGGAAGGGGCTAAAACGGTACTACGCATAAACCTGTTTATTCGTTTAAACAAAAGTTATACAAATTAATAAACAATAGCATAAAATTAACTAAACAATTGTTTTGTCAGACAATTTATACGATGAATTTCATCATTAATGTGCGTAAAGTGAAAGCACCAAATTTCGAAAAGCCGCATAATTAAATGTCACAGTCAGTTGTGCAATTGGCACTCGAAAGACAAAAAACAAAAACTTCTTTGCTATTTAACCTCGTTTCTAGGCATGTGCACTAGTTAAGCGCTCGACACACAGCTTTGAGCTCGATATCCACAGTTCTTGCTTTTCACACGAGTTTTGGCATAAAGGGAAAAACTACAAGCAAATATACATAAATCGCGTTCTTTCAATTTGCACGCAGAAGTTAACAAAAAAAAAAAAAAAAAAATGTCAAAAATAACACAACAAAACCTAAAGTCGTTGCCAGTTGGCTGGTTTTAGCTTGTATTTGCCATTTTTATGCAAATAAAAAAAATGTTGATGATTCGATGGGCAAAACGGTAAAAGAAGAAAGTTGAGTCCAGGAAGCGGGAATAAATAATGACAGCCAACAGAATTCATGCAAAAATTGAGTCATTAACTTGTCTGAAACGTTGCCCGATGGAAGCAACAAAGGAAACACAAAACAAGAACTGGCAAGAGGCGCAGACAAACTTTAAACATATACCCTTGCAATAATTAATCAAACGAACTCTGAGTGCATATCAGACATTGAAACTATCTTTGCAATTTAATCAGCGACAAACGAAAGTCCATCTACAACTTAGCAACCATATTTGAGATTTGAATCTGTTTGAAATTACACGTCCAACAACAAAAGTCATTGCCATGATTCTTTTTATGCCCGCGCACAAATCCCATAAAAAATAAGTCTTTCGGCATGGTTACGCACACATGAATGCCATATTTAAGCGATCAACATTTTACAATAATTTGGCAATAATAAGGGAAATTATTCAAGAATGTAACAGCTCGAACGTATGTTGGCGAAGCTCACAGCTGTTTACAGGGTATTTCCAAGTCGGGCACTCTCGGCTAGAGCACACCTCTACTTTAAGGGTTGTTGATGTCTCATTCTGCCCGGTTACATACTCAGTTTTAACCAATATAGAGTTTATGTACTACAGCAATGGGTAAAGAAGGCAGAGCTTTTGTCAAATTGGCCACAAAAGATATCGGCAACAAAGATAGACAGGGCGGGGGGAAGTGTGTTGGCTACAACCAAGAAATACCGCAATAACAATTAACTTGTAAGAGAGTGTCAGTCGCATCGACTGCACAATACTCTATTTACAATATACTCTATCGTTAAACCTGCGACCCTAAAACTGTAGCTAAAATCGGCGAATCAAATCAAATAAAGGATTATCTAGCATCTATCTAGATATTGGCATATTGGTAATATCTATATTTAGGAAATTCCTCCCGTAAGTGTGGAAAATAGGCGGATTAGTTTCACTTTTTTGGTTCACCATGCTAAAAAAGCCCAAAAGAGTTCAACTAAACTATAGGCTTTTTCCATTATCGAAACTAATGTAAATAAATTAACAAGAAGTCAAATTTGGTTGTATTTCATTTGAGTCTCTGAGATCTACTCGCATATGCAAACAGACAGATAAATTGTTGCTGCCCTTTTGTTTGCACATTTTAAGGGGTATAGCGTATAGAACCAACAACCAAAAGAAGCGTGAATAAGGTAAATAGTTTTAGTGTCGCGTTCATAGTCAAAACGCATTTGTGTCCGGAGTCGGACATGAAACTATCGACCATACCAGAAAATGGGAATAGGGTCTAACAACAAATGGGCGCGGCGCGGCGCAGCACTTACAACTCTGGAGGTATTAGGGAGCGGCTTTTCCAAAATGTCTGTTCTGGGATCTGCTCCAAATAGCAACCCCATTTTATGGGTGTTGTGCGCATTTATGAAGTTGCATGTCTGGTTGCCAAGACTGAGACTGTCTATCACCATGCCACCCCTTGTAAGCTGCTTCTGTGCGGAAGGTATCTAATATATAAAATTGCTTTACTCGAGCGAAGTTCGCTGCGAGCTACTCTATTTTGGATAGCTATAAATTTCAAAATCTGTGATTTGAGTTCAACTCCAACTCTACATATAACGATTTTGTTCTAATATCTAATATCTCCAGCTCTAGTCTCTAATATTTATACTGACTGAAACAGACAAAAGTTTTATATATATTAAGACGATATTAATTTTAATACTTTACTTTAAGTTTAGTATTGTAACCAATTGGAATTAGAGTTGGAAATGAAAGTTCTGGCTTATGGTCGAATAGTTACCTTTTTAATCTTTTACCTTTTGCCGTGTAATTATCAAATTATGTTTACCTGCAAAGATAATAAAAGAAAACAACATAAATATAAATAGTACATACTGCTAATATTTATAGATAAGTTAATGTCAGTCGCAGAGTCATGATATATATGATGACAATATGTTTATTGCATGGCCATAAAATAAGACATCAGCCAACCAATTTATTAATGGTTCCTTACTCTTTCATTATTCTCTGAGTCTCACTCGTACTTCCCTTGATCTGCCTTTACTCTCCCTCTCCCCCTAATGCTGCAATTCTCCCTCCGTTCGCCTATTAAATTAACCCACTTTTGCTACCATTCCACATCATTAGCAGTCACAACAAGTACATGTGATAATGAAATCGAAAACGTATGCTATTGGCTTACATTTCATCAGCTTATCTGTTTCAACAGGTAAATAGATCGTTGCTTTGTTGTGCCCTATAAAAACAGACAATAAAAGTGTGTTTCAGTTGAGAGAATTTGATAAGCAGATTCGTATTTTGTGAGATCGGGGCAGCATTAATGAGTAAATGATCTGCACACATTTTAAAATATCAAGACTCTAGTCCTAGATCCTAGTCTCGTACATACTCTATGATATCGTGTATACGATGTATACCCTCTTCTAGCCATTCAACTAATTACAGGGTATAATAAGCGCCTTTCTGGTTATTGGGTTAATGACTCTAGGCCTGTAAGACCAAGGCAGTTACTTGAAAGCTATGTGACTCTAGTTTTTTAGTCGATCAGAGGACTTCGCAAATATAAAAGTATTTATTTTTATATCAAGACTCTAGCTTTAATGAATCCGTCACATTGTCAATATACCCCTTTTTCGGTCTGCGAACAGAGTATAATTAAATTATGTGAAAATGTAGTTCGGTTTTTTTTTTTTTGGATTCCGCTAATGAATCATGAGCTTAATGAGTCGAACGATGCAAACACACACATATAACATATAAATATAAGTACATGCAAAAGTAACAATTAAGATCGCTGTAGTCAAGAGTTTTCGACTAAGAAAATAAAAGCTTGTACAATTATTTTGCGCGGCATGTATGTAATGCATACATAAACAAGAAAGTGCGGCACAGCGAATATGAAATACCCTTGAATTATATAGATTTTTAATGCATAACATGGGTAGTTTAATATAGTGGTCCGAGCATGCAGATATGATAAGATAGGTATCTTGAAATTACAGTTTGGTCCAGATGATATAGCAATGTTATTTTGACAAAATTTGCCTGAAACGTAAAAAGTAAAAGCTTTAGCTTTAGCTTAACGATCCCCAAGTTCTACTCAATCGATGCCTTCAAGGGTATGTCATGATGAATGCATTAAAGACGAGGCACTAGTTTTATGCCGAATGCCGCTGTGAATGCTGATTAAGAATATGATATACATATATAATATAAACTAAACATGGTGGCAGTCGTTTCCTTCCATGCCTTAGACATTTTGTGAAACAACTGCGATGCTTTACACAAGGGTATTATGCGCGAGCATTGTATAAATTATTAAAGAAATGTGTGCACACGCTACTGGGGAATCGTTTTTCATTTAAAAATAACATTCTTAAATTATTTTCTTTCTGCCACAATCTTTTTCCACATAAAAACCAGTTTGCCTCTCCGATATGTTTTGACACCAATCGCGGCATCGAAGCCGCAGCCATATGCGAAATTGACCTTCCTCCACGCCAAGTTTGGGCAGTCTGTGTATAACAATTTCATTGCGCCGCCGGACTGACTTTCTATGGTGATTTTACAGTTTATGGCTAGAAAGTAACGCAGCTCGTAATGCTATTAAAAAATACATCGTTTTGTTGCCGCTCAGTAGTCAAACAATATTTGTGACCTGCCGGACAATGCTTGTGATTGGCAAACTCCTGTGCATGTGTGTGGCTTTCCTTATGTATCTGTGCAAGGCAACAACATTACAAGTAAAAATCATTATTAATGCATTAGCCAATTGCAAGTGGTGCTCATGATCATATTAGCTGAATTGTTTATGAACCCAAAGTCGCACTAAGCGAATTTTCATTGTCAGGCAATTTAATGGTGAATTTTCACATTATGCGACATTATCAGCGAGAACTTGCTCGTTTAATATCTAGCGGTTATTACCCGGCATTGCCCGGGACAAATGTATTTCCCATATGTAATAATATAAAGTTTTTCTTAGACATCAATCCCACAACTTTCGGGACGCGAAGAATTTATTTGCCATACAGGTGGGGTAGATTTTTCAAATATCGAAAAATGTGTGTATATTTGTTGAGAATTTTTTTGCTTCGCAGTCCATTCAATAGGCCTACATTAATTGATTAATGTCCAAAAAAGAGAAAAGAAAAGAAAGGAAAATAAAAAACAAATAACAATTATGCAAAATAACAAACAAATGTCTGACGAAGGCAAAGTAATTGAAAGAAGCGGAAAACATTTGGTCGGAATACGCGACTCGTATAAATAATAATTTTGTATTTGGTAAATAAATTGTCAGATATTGAATTAATGCCAATTGGACACGCAACAAACTTTTAGTAAGATTGAACAATTTGTTTAAGTGTGTGCAACGGTGTACGAATGTTCGAGTGGTTGAATATGGGTTTCTGTTTCTTTTTTTTTTTCTTGTATGTTGGTCAGGCCACAACGCGACATGATTTTCCGATTGCGTCAGATTTTCACATAAGATTGCGAAATACCAAAATATTGGCACAGAAAAGGCGTTGGGAATAAGGAATGGGTTTCAGTTGCAAAGCATTTAGCTAACATACTTCATCATAATTTGGAATCGAGTGTTTGCTTCCCTTTAAAAAACAATTCCTATTAATTCTTATGCATGTTTCTTAACTTACATTTAAGCTTACGGTTCAAGATAGTTTTGGGTAAATGTAAATCTTTAAATCGGAACGTAAACGAGACCTGCTCCTTCCCATTTGTGTATCTCATCTCTCGAACTCCCTCTCATTTATTCACAATCTGCCAAGCTGTGAAAACTGTGATAAAAAAAAAAAAAACTTTCGCTCGTTGTGTGAAGCGATTGGAATTGGAAAGTCCAATGCACATATCATAACAAGAAGCACAATCTGCTGAAGCCCCCTCACTTTTCCCAATAGTCAGCGGTCACCTGTCGCCAGTCAAATCAATTGAACTGAGCGCCCGTCACGTTTATCCATTTTTGTTTTTTACTCGTGTTGACGTGCTGATAATATTCTGGAGCAAGACGTTGGAGGTCAATCGCTTTTACCACTCGTAGCACTCGTATCATGGCAACGCATAAATAACACTCTGGAGTCTCCGATTCAAGCTTCAGACGGCGATGACAATGACAAACCGCTAATCATAACTTAAGCATAACAACAAAACGCGCAGCTAAATCACCTAAACGTAAACGTGTGCATCACACAAATATGTGAAAACAATAATGCGGCTACGACCGCGGCGGAGCTGTAAGAAACACGAACTGGTAAAAGTTACAACAATTCGCTGTCGTCGCGCCTAATGAGGCGCAGCGAACGCCCCTCAAATGTTAAACTGTGACCAGACAAAAGCCTACAACGCGTAACTATAAGCCGAGTCGCGATCAGAGAAGCATTTACTTTCAGCTGTATGCCAGAGATATATCTGAGGGGTTTTATAATGTTATAATATATAATATAATATTTCGATTATCATTTGCAACGGACACAAGTTTGTGCCATGAGCTGAAAAGTAAATAAAATTATAGCCAGATATGTTTGAAATCGAAATGCAGTAGTAAAAAATAAAAATAAAAAGGCCTATTCGAGAGTATACAAAGTGTGGTTTTTCTGGTTTCTAAGGTAATAAATATACCGTAAACTAAACGACTTTCTAACTGTATTCGATTCGAGATCTGCGAAGCAAATCAGTAAAAGTTGTAGAAGGAGTAAAACCATTTGATGTACTCCCCTAATTGCTGCTAATTGGCCCATGTCGGGCCAGTCTAAGGTTAAAGGTGTGCCAATTAAGTACGGGCTGGTGCGAAGAGATTGCTTTTTCATTTTGGCTAAAACGTCGCGTGCCACCTGCTCACCTGGCCAATTTCTACAACTCACGTGTTATGTGAAGTGCCATTTTCAGCAAGGCAATTCAATTTCATTTGCATTTCTTTCTTGTTTGATTTTGTTTTTCTCAAGAAAAAGTAAATATCTTTTTAATTGAGTGGGCGGCTTCACTGACCTGGCAGGGTAATTAATTATACAAATCAGCTAATTTGCTGCGACTTTGCACACACTTCTTCAGCCTGGGTAAATGAGTTGAAGTGCAATGCCAGCGAAGCAATAAATTAATTCTAATCGCAATGTTTACTTTCGAATCAGCTATAAGAGGTTCTCAGAGGTGTGAAGTCTAAGAACGAAGAAACCCGTTTGATAAGAAAATGTTGCAGTAGTTAAAAATAATACCATACAATCTAGTCGGCAGTTTCCGACTAGGAGATACCCAGAACACTCTTCTAGCAACACCAAATGCAGCTTTTAATTAAAAAAAGCAGCTACATTTTTTTACAATTTTGAAATGTCCCTAGCTCAGGATTACATTATCGACTGTTTGGCAAGGAGAAAGTTTCCAAGCTCGTTCTGGGCGAGCTTCAGTTCTAATAACTCCTGAAATCGATGCTTTTATAGGAACAAACACGACGGACATGACAATATCGACTCGGCCATCGATGCTGATCAAGAATATATATATATATTATGTGGTCGAAGGTGCCTTCGTCTGCCTTTTAACCCTCCCCCTTTTGATCACTTTGAATAAATTCAGAGTATAAAGAAATATTTTTAACACCTATTTTTTTGGTGTTTTATAGAGAGTATTATATACAAAACTGTACATAGAAACAAAAGTGATCAAAACTCTATTTCGCACCCTAAAAAATTTAATTTTAAAATCTAATTAGACACTCTACTAATAAACGACGCACGTGTTGAAGCTTAAAATGTACGAGTTAGCTAAATTGTGAGTTCTTAAGTCATTTTGAGTTCAATAAACTCCAGCATCGAGTCAAAGTTGAACAATTTTCATTTCTGCTCTTCGCATATTCTTTCAGGCTTTTTTTTTTTTATTATGTGAGATTTTGCATTGTGTTAAACTTAAATTGACATAACTAGACGGCAAAAGACACAGACGGGCAGGAGTTAGCATAACAACAAAAGCAACTACATACATTACTTGTTTATTGCTGGGGGTCAGTAAAATGAACGAACAATAAACAAACCAACTAGAGACCCAGCCGCACCGTGAACAATGGAACAAAAGTCATTTCGGAAAGGGCAGGGCGACAGAATAAAAGCAGGCGACACATGGTTCCAATTCATTTGACAAAACACCAAAACCAGCAGTCGAAAAATAAACGAGGCGAAAGCATTTAATATGCTCGAAATCTGTACGATTTGCCATATTCAGTAGCACTCACAGTTCAATTCAGAATGACATTCATTTGGCTCTATTTAATTATCATTTCCCGTTAGCCAATCCTTTATATATTTTGAAAACAATTAATTAGTTTGTTTTGGGTTGCCGAATATGAAATACCCTCCTAATCTGGCAAACATGACTCTTGGTCGAAATCCATGATAAAAATGTACCCCCAAATATCCTACATGGACATACAAAGCTCAAAATGTCTCACAGCCATAACTCGGTCAAAACTCAACCAATTTTTATCAAGTTTGTCTTTTTGTTCGTAGTTTGACCTCTAGATTCATTCGGCATCTAAATCTGGGAACATGATTCTTGGTCGAAATCCATGTATAATATGTACCATCAAAAATAGACAGACATACATAGGTCAAAATATCCCACACCCATAACTCGGTCAAAACTCAACCAATTTTAATAATGTTTGTCTTTTTGTTCGTGGTTTGACCTCTAGATCAATTCAGAATCTAAATCTCGCAACATTATTTTTGGTCGAAATTAATGTCAAAATGGTGCCCTCAAGTATCCTATATAGACAGACATACATAGGTCAAAATGTCCCACAGCCATAACTCGGTCAAAACTCAACCAATTTTCATCAAATTTGTCTTTTTGTTCGTGGTTTGACCTCAAGATCAATTCGGCATCTAAATCTGGCGACCTTAATTTTGGTCGAAATTCATGTTAAAAATGTACCCTCAAATATCCTATATAGACATACATAGGTCAAAATATCCCACAGCCATAACGCGGTCAAAACTCAACCAATTTTCATCTAGTTTGTCTTTTTGTTCGTGGTTTGACCTCTAGATTAATTAAGAATCTAAATCTCGCAACATTATTTTTGGTCGAAATTAATGTCAAAATGGTGCCCTCAAGTAACCTATATAGACAGACATACATAGGTAAAAATGTCTCACACCCATAACTCGGTCAAAAGTCAACCAATTTTCATAAAGTTTGTCTTTTTGTACGTGGTTTGACCTCTAGATCAATTCGGCATCTAAATCTGGCGACCTTAATTTTGGTCGAAATTAATGTCAAAATGGTGCCCTCAAGTATCCTATATAGACAGACATACATAGGTCAAAATGTCTCACACCCATAACTCGGTCAAAACTCAACCAATTTTCATCAAGTTTGTCTTTTTGTTCGTAGTTTGACCTCTAGATTCATTCGGCATCTAAATCTGGGAACATGATTCTTGGTCGAAATTCATGTATAATATGTACCCTCAAAAATAGACAGACATACATAGGTCAAAATGTCCCACAGCCATAACTCGGTCAAAACTCAATCAATTTTCATAAAGTTTGTCTTTTTGTACGTGGTTTGACCTCTAGATTAATTCGGCATCAAAATCTGGCAACATTATTTTTGGTCGAAGTTAATGTCAAAATGGTGCCCCCAAGTATCCTATATAGACAGACATACATAGGTCAAAATTTCCCACAGCCATAACTTGGTCAAAACTCAACCAATTTTCATGAAGTTTGTCTTTTTGTTCGTGGTTTGACCTCTAGATCAATTCGGCATCTAAATCTGGCGACCTCAATTTTGGTCTAAATTAATGTCAAAATGGTGCCCCCAAGTATCCTATATAGACAGACATACATAGGTCAAAATGTCCCAAACCCATAACTCGGTCAAAACTCAACCAATTTTCATATAGTTTGTATTTTTGTTCGTGGTTTGACCTCTAGATTAATTCGACATCTAAATCTGGCGACCTTAATTTTGGTAGAAATTCATGCTAAAAATGTACCCTCAAATATCCTATATAGACAGACATACATAGGTCAAAATGTCCCACACCCATAACTCGGTCAAAACTCAACCAATTTTCATATAGTTTGTATTTTTGTTCGTGGTTTGACCTCTAGATCAATTCGGCATCTAAATCTGGCGACCTTAATTTTGGTCGAAATTCATGCTAAAAATGTACCCTCAAATATCCTATATAGACAGACATACATAGGTCAAAATGTCCCACACCCATAACTCGGTCAAAACTCAACCAATTTTCATAAAGTTTGTCTTTTTGTACGTGGTTTGACCTCTAGATCAATTCGGCATCTAAATCTGGGAACATGATTCTTGGTCGAAATCCATGTATAATATGTACCCTCAAATATCCTATGTAGACATACATAGGTAAAAATGTCTCACACCCATAACTCGGTCAAAAGTCAACCAATTTTCATAAAGTTTGTCTTTTTGTACGTGGTTTGACCTCTAGATCAATTCAGAATCAAAATCTGTCAACATTATTTTTGGTCGAAATTAATGTCAAAACGGTGCCCTCAAGTATCCTATATAGACATGAATGACAAAATGTTCCACACCCATAACTCGGTCAAAACTCAACCAATTTTCATAAAGTTTGTCTTTTTGTTCGTGGTTTGACCTCTAGATTAATTCGACATCTAAGTCTGGGGACATTTTTTTTGGTCGAAATTCATGTTAGAATGATATTCCTGTCGAAATATCCCACCCCCATAGGTTAACAATCAGATAATGTTCAGAAATAAAGCAAAAAGGAAATTGTGTATTTTTTCTGCTTTACAAACTTACATAAATCGTTTTCCTTTGTTCGTTTTAAGGTGTATTCGTTTAGCAAAACAGACTGTCCAGATTGATTTATAAAGAACGAAACAGAAACAAAAACGCAAAAAATAAGTAGAGCGCTCTAGTCAAATCTGCACGACTATTAGATAGCCTGTAAACTTATACTCATAGGAAAATATTTATAACAAACGAAACTCTTTACACAAATTTGGGATCGTAACCTTTTAGAGTTGCAATATCTGCTCAAGAAAGTAAATCTTACAATCGATACATATCGATTATATATTTGTTAATAAATCGAGCTGCTCGTAAATTAAAGAGCTAACTGATAAGTTAATTAGTTGAGTTAGTTAATAAGGCAGACGGACATAACTAGGACGACGGCCATTTAAGTTGATCAAGAATTTATACTTTATAGAGTTGTAGAGGCCCTCGTGTGCCATTCTCAAAACCATTATGCCCAATCACAATTGGTACAGGGTATTAAGACCTCGAGCGTGGCAAAAAAAAATCAATGACGCACGTGAGGCAAACACAAAAAAAAAAACATCTAATTAGGCGAAAAGCGTTTAAAATATAGAGAAAAAATTGCCGTATGGCAAACGACAAAAAGCAAAATCGGCAATAAACAATGAATAGGAATCAATATGTGTACCCAACTTAAAAATGTTAAAGATTTTTAGAGGGCCATAACAATCAGTAGTAATTGAGGTTATTTGGCTTTGACGAAGTAAACAATTGTGCAATTTATCACGACTCGTGCAATTCTTTACTCTGTCGAGTCAATAAACAGCCTTGCATAAGAGTCGGACAGGTAAAATGTTTGTGGAATATATGTTGAGAGTAGCATCATTTGTTCAGAATATTGTTTTATGTTGAGTACACAAAGTGCTTTAGCTTAGAGAAGATACCTGGTGTCAAGTGTCCTTCCCTCTATATCAGTCTAAAAGTCTTTCATCATTTTGCCAATTTCTTCGGTTTGACTGAGCTTAGTTATTGTGCTCTCGTATTATATAGATTTTGTCTAGCCTAAGGTCATGGCATTCTCTGCTATTTATAATCTATATAATCTATCCAAACAATAGATCAAATCAATGAAATTATACTGAACTAGTCAACTATTTATCCTAGTCTTATTTGATATATTTGAGAACTTCATTTGTTAAGCCTGCAGTCTTTGTAAGAATCATTTTACAGCTCGTGCTGACGGATCAACTGGCTGCTAATAAACAGACAGGATCGGAACGTAAGCTAGGGCTCATTTGGGTCGAATAGAAATTTGAAAAGTTAAGCCTCCAAGGGAATGGAAAACGCTGGTCAAAGTTTGTATGAAAAACGTCAACAAAAATGCAGCCATAAAAGTGTTTTTTTTTTGCGCAGACATGACGTCAACAACAAGCCGCAGGTCGACAGTTCAAGTTCAACAAAAATGTCTTGTCATAACATTTGTTTATTTAATTTTTGATTTTTAAGAGGCACAAAATCAATATTATAAATTACAGGAAAATAGTTTATCAAAAAACGTACTTTAATATTTGTTTGCCTATTTTCTCAGTTAAAACAAAAATTTATAATTTGGTTCTTGGGTCAACTTGAACATTGTCATTTGGCAGTTGGATATTGATCCGGAGAACGCCGGGTAATGACTTCAAGTAAATTATCAAATAAATAAAAAAATGTGCTTGGTTTATTTAGCGCTTCGCTTGGCAGTTAGCCAGCATATAGAAAAGTTCCACAACTGTTGCAAAATAATAAAAAAAAAATTAAGTTTGCGAAAAGTTGGCAAATATCCCGCATATACTATAAAATTCATGTCGCATTTTGCATATATTTGAATAAACTTGGTAATAAACATCACACAAGCTCAGCGAAAATACATCAAATACAAATTCCAAGAACCCAGCAGCTTAATTTGTCATAATTCCTGCCACGGGTCAGACGAAAGTCTCCATCTGAGACACAGTCCAGTATTTTGAAATTAAAGCACTAGCTTACTTTATGGATAAATGTAGAAATGTATGTGCACTTCCGATTGTCTGGGAGCTACACAAAACACTTCCTCTTAGGAATTGCAAGAGTAGTTCATTGCCGCAACAAAATGAAATCTTGGCAACAGCCAATTTCCAATTGCCACTTGCCAATTGCAGTCCAATTGGAATCTCGATTTGCCGTATTATGGCTTATGACACAGTGCGCA
This sequence comes from Drosophila virilis, assembly GCF_030788295.1. Taxonomy (NCBI): domain Eukaryota; kingdom Metazoa; phylum Arthropoda; class Insecta; order Diptera; family Drosophilidae; genus Drosophila; species Drosophila virilis. Next base: position 10,394,340 of record NC_091546.1, on the reverse strand, counting down.
ACAATTTATTTTTCGTACGTTGGCAAAGTCTTGAAAAGCGGTCCACCACACATTTGGCAAATTACCAAGCGTTAAATATTTTAACAAAAATTACTCAGTTGATGGAAGTGCTGCAGACAATTTTCACAGCAGGTCCAACACCAAGACAAGGTCTAAATAAGCTGGGAATAGGTTGTTAGCCAGGTATACCAAAAACTCAGGTGTCTGCTGAGCGTAAATGCCAAATGCCAGACAGATGGAAATTACGGAAACGTGTTAGAAGCTTATCGCAAATACGAATATGGACTATAAAGCAGATCTCAAGCGTGATGAAAATCAAATCAATTAATTTGTTTTAAATATGCGTAAAACTATCTCAGCTAGTTATCTATAAATATATTAGTTAAATATACTATTATAAAAACAAGTAATTGATGTTAGCCAAACTCAGCAAATAAAGTTCATCATGAGCAAGATCTTATCGAAAGCGGACTACTCTGTGTATCACATTCTCTCTCTATCCTGCCCTCTTAACCTATCTCTCTTTCTCTTTTTCTATCAATCAGTCAACAATTTTTAAACAAGACATAAACGTCATTAGAGTAATACATCATGCAAGTCTAATAGGAATTAATGAACTTATATATCATGAACATATTAGAACAATAGTTGCCAATATTAGACCAAATTGGCTGCCAGATTTTTTAATTTTTAATTTAATTTTAAGCATACCCCAGTTAGCTGTTATTTCTTGTGTCTTTTGCGAGAGGTTTTTAGTTGTTGGACGCATTAAATTTGACCTTGTTACTGTTGCAACATTTGTGAGAAACAGGCTTTTGGGTTCCCACATAAGTCCAGAGCGTAAGAAGCAACTCGCGAAAGAGTTGCATGGAAAACAATTGAAAAGAAAGCCGTGAACAGACGTAACAAATGTCCAGCCCCCAAGAGATACTGTAGTTGTTCTTGTTATTATTATTTATTTATTTATTAAGAGGGGGGCAACATGTGTCTGGGAAGACGTCCCGAAGAGAGCAGAAGTCAGCGATTTACGAGTCAGAAGCAGGCATCGTTGAGTCTAGCTTGCCATTTACTTCGCTCGCACGTAAGCTCATGCATATGTATATACACTCAGAGAAAAAAATCTATACTCTTGTTCTTAACTCAATTAAAACTTTGTCCAAATGCGGCCAAGGTCAGACAGAAAATTCTTATTTCAAGACATTTTGTTTGACCTCAACTTTCAGAAATGCAAAACTCAAATACAAGAAATTTTATAGTTCCATCATGAACTACATTTTTTAGAACAAAAGTTTCAGTTTTAAACATTGCGAACCGAGATTATAAACTAAATTTATTAATGGAATTAATTAATTGAGACTAAATAAAATACTAATAAACCAAACAATTTCACAACAATACTAGACTTTTGGGACAGTGTATTTCGGCGAGTGACTAAGCAACATTCCAGACATAGTTCCTAAATGTATATGCATATGTGTGTGTGACTGCGTTGAAGCAGTTCCAAGCTTTACGATATCAATAAAAGTACATGGCCAACGATGTAAGGGGTTGCTCTTAACCTTGTCCAAAGGATCTTAGCCATAAATACTGCCCAATCTCGGTTAAAAGTAACTTAATTGTGTTGTTTAACAATGATTGACCATTTTGGAGAATAATAACTGTATAGTGTATGTATTTCAAGTATAAATATCAATGTTATATATTTGTCCTCACAGTCTGACTCATGAATCAACTCATTTAATTTCAAGAACTTTGTGAGAATTCATTTAATACGGTTTTTTCCACTTGAGGTTTAAATTGTGGCTTTGTTGTGTTTTTTCAATACCTAACAAAAGGTACGGCTCTTAGGCCAAGCCCAGGAGTCTCTGTGGCAACCCTCGCTTAGTCATGCTCAATCAGTAAAAGACAAGAAGAAGGAAGGCTCAGAAGCAACTGCAACAGTAGACACAATGCGAGTGTCGAGTGAGTGGCAGCCGTAAAGAAGGAAATTCAGCCCAAAAGTATCCATTGAAGGCTAGAGAAGCTGGGACGGCGACAGAGGAGACTGGCGAGTGGAGCCTCGCAAGAATGTTGCACCTTGTTGCACGTAGACAACAGCGCAGGCAACTACTCTGCTGTGGCAGGTTTATGGCTCTGCAGTGCACTTTGCAAATTTCCAGCAAGAGACTGAGAGAGAGAGAGAGAGAGAGAGAGAGAGAAATCCCTAGAGTGAGGAGAGTGTGCATCATTCAGTTTGTAGATCCTTTCATTTCTAACATTTACCCACATTCACAACTTACATACTTTATGCTCTAACTGAATGTTCGCATAGCTTTTGCAGTCTTGTTTACATACGACAGTTTTCGTAGTATTTATCGATGCTTTTTATATTGTTTCTTTAAATAGACTAGAGTGGGTATATTAGTTTTGTGCAAGTGCATAACAGACCGGGAAAAGCTTCTCTGTGGAGAATCTTAAAGGTAAAGGCTTTATAATATGAATATATTTAATATACAAATTTCCCTAAAACTAATAAACATCGATTCCTACCTCCGGGTTGGAACTTATAGGAGAATGTACATATTTACAAGCGAAAGAGAATATAGATTTATTGAGATTGAACATTTAGACCTAATCATTTAAGTATTAGCAATTTTATACAATATAAATATTTAAAGTATTCAAATCCCCTTTTTTCTATTACGTATCAAAACAATACTTATTGTTCGTGCAATCACATAATGTTATAAATATCTGTCTCACGTTTTACAACACTGCTGAAGCCAAAAACATGTGTATATTTTCTCTCTCATTCGATTCTATGTCGGTTGCAACTTAAGAATTTCTCTAGCTGCAGCAAGTGCAACTTTTAAAGTTCCTTCTCTTCTCTTTTAGAAATCGTGGGAATCGTGCAGAGCCATAGTTAATACTGTCAGACCCACATCTCACATCCCAACATCTCATATTTTTGCCGTTTTATCGTGGCTTTTATATGACTTAACTTCCTTTTCTTTCTGCCTCTTATTAGTTACGTTTTGGTATGAAAGCGAGTCGAACGTGATTAAAAAAATAGCTAACCGGTCTCATCAAGTGTCAAATCAACTAATAAAAGCAATTGAGGAAGTAGAAAACTATTGACTAACAAAATGGTATTACTCTTTTTCGATACAGAACTGTAGAACTGTAGAATCGAATAAATTTCAATATATTTAATGTAGGGTTATTCCTTTAAATATATGCTCTCTCGTAAACAGGAATGTTGCGCCAACAATTAAAAACAACAGAATAAAGAAAAGACCAGATAATGATTCGATTATCGAGAGCAAATAGCTTGAGTTCGGTGAGCACGTTCAGAATCGTTGCAGGTGCTTCAATAGGTAATATTCTTAGCAGGCGGCGTAGAAACCAGGCCGAGAGTCAGGTAGCTGTAGAGAAAGATTCCATTTCTGCAGAATAACGAAGCTGAAATACCCTTATTGCCGAAGCGACAGCTAAACAGGCGCCATGGCGCGATGGTTCTATCAGACTCGGCCAAATATTCAATTTCTTTAAACTAATTACACACTTCTTCTGCTAAGTGTCTATTTCGATCGTAATATATATAAATACCTAATGGGGTCAGAAAAAATCTGCGCAGTAGACTAAACAAGGCGACTCTGCGCAAGGGTATCGTAAAGTAAACAAACCAAATGCCGCGAAGAGAGCTAATGAAAACGAAATCTGTGCACAGCGCAAGAGGAGAAGAAAACATGAGAAGACGAAAAGGGCAAAGAAGAGAACAAAAATCACAGCACAATTCACCTGTCGCAAGCGAAATGCCCTTCTTATGCTCTCAGATCAAATTGACAGTGTTGAAAAAGATTGAAAAATGTTAATAGTTCATAGTGTTGTATTAATTGTGAACTAATGTTAAATGCAAATGTAAAGTAATACTGCAAGTTAATAGAACAGTCAACTGTATAAGAGTTATGCTTATAAGAGAAAATATGCTCGGGTCATCAGATAAAAAGCGTCTACTGTCTACGTCTAAACGTCTATTTTGACAGCCATAAACTGACTGTCTCCGACAGCTGGCAGCTCATTAAAAAATTAAAAAACTAAAAATTAAGCATTGTGATTAATGAGCAGAGGAGCTCTTAAGTCCATGATTTGCACAGAAATATATGTATATATCGTGTGAACACAAACATTTAATTGTCTGGCACGTAAAATTGTGCAACTTGTTCAACTGCTTTGCTTTGGGTCAAGTTCATGGAAGTTTTTAAGTTTTTTTTTTTAAATATCAATAAAAAATATTGATTTGCAAGCTCTTAAGCTGAAGATTTACATGCGTGGGCAGAGGGGGTTCGGGTAATATAAAAGCCTCGTCTAACGGTTGTTGCTTGCGCAGAAATAAATGCCGCAAATGGCCTTCAAAGCACGCAGCTCGCATACACGTATGTGTGCGTGTGTGTGTGTGTGTATTTGCGTACATTTATGTAAGTACACTCATACATGTGGGCGTAGATGCGTATGCGTGTGCGTGTGCGTGTGGGTACGTGCATACATACATACATCAGCTGAGCGCGCAATAACAAAAACCACCCCAACAGACTTTGCCGCCCCCAAAAAGAGGCTCTTGTTGGGCTTGAGAAATTTCGACACATCATCCACAGCATCCAAAGGAATTTCAACCCCAAAATGCCGTTCATTGATTAACTAAAAACTGTGTCAGAATTGTGCCAATTAACGGCACAGACACTTACCTCTTGCAGCAGGAACAAAATTGTTGTTGTAACTGGACGTTAAATTGAGTGGCAACTGCTGCGACGTTGAGTGTAACAACAGTTAGACGGATCAAAGCTACGCTCTCTGCTCTCTTATACAGATGCACTGACGGCAACGTCTTCTTTGATTTTGATTCACTTTTATTTTTTTTTTATCTTTTATCTTTATTTAACTGCGACGTCAGCGTCGCCACTGACAATGACATTTTCACGCACAAACACACACACACACACGCGCGCACACACACGCGGCGCTGGTCAGCGAAATTTCTTGTTGATGTTGCAGTCTCGTCTGTGCTATTGCGGGCGCGGGGTGTAAGTTCTCCAAGGCAGGCAGGTGCACTTACAACAAGAGCTCACACACACACACACACACACACGTGCAAAGGCTTCCACTATCAAACACTCTCATACAAGCACACACACGCACACACAGACGACACGAAGCGCAGACACACGAGAGACAAACAAACGATGCGGACGCTGGCACCTGGCACTTTGCTTCTCTACTCCTCCTCTTCTTCTTCTTCTTTGTAATTTTGTATTTTCTTTTTTTGCACGCGGCGACTGGCGGATGGCTTCAGTTGCAGCTTTTTTTACAGACTTTATTTTGATTTGCTTTCTATCTAATCTGGGGGTTGTGCTTACTTTCCATGCTTAGATAATGCTTAATGGGCTCTTATCTGGCGCTTTGTCGCCTGTGCACACACTTTTTCTCGTAATTAATTAATTTTTTATAACAACCGCGTCCCGACGTGCTGATTCTTCGGCGTCAAAACAACAACAAGTTCGAAAACAAACCAAATATGACCCCATCGAGCAAATTGAAAAATACCGCAAAGCAAATGATGGTATTCTGGTATTTTTTAGGCAATTATTGTTTGGACACAATAAATACAATGCAAAGGCGCTCCGAACTTCTAAAATAATTAATAGTATTCAATTCTAGTCGTCTGAGGATGCATTAAAGCTGTAAACCTCAAAATTTGTAATATAGGCACACGTCTGATAGCGCATTTTTTAAGAAACTTAGGTTTTTTTTTCATATAATTATGTGATACGTAAATTGTTGGTATTGTTCTTTGCTAAAAACGCACTCAACGGCATCTGACAGAAGCTGAAATATATAAACAGCACTCGCGTTTCCGAAAACAAGCACGTAGCGTAAAATGATATTTGAAACAATAGATGGCGTCTTAAGTATGTTGTTACCAAAAAGGAAATCTTTGATACCTATGAAAAGCTGACGGATATGAATTTAATATTCAATTTTAAATCTTCTGCTAGAAACAGATATCAAAATTTGACATATAGGTGCCGTTTTGTACGTGCTTTAATAATCTGAATTCATAATGAATCGAATACAGAAGATACCCAGAGCCTTGTACTATGGAAAGTACAGTAAAACTATTAACATCACATTGATCACCAAATTATGGTTTCTATATAAAATTATGAATCTATTGTTTTTGCGCGGAAAACTGCTCTGCCGCGCCTCGTGCACCACCTATTGACACCGAATGGAAACGAACTCCGTTTAACAACTAACGGAATGTTTCTTCGCCATGATCAAATATGCATTTACAGTTACAAGTTGTCGCGTTTATGTTGTCTTAGGCAAGCATTCTCAGCTGGCAGGTTCCAAAATAACGGTGCTCTTTATGTATGTGTGTACATGTGTGTGTGTGTATTGCGAAGTATTGCGCCTTTTCTGCGCCGTGGCATCCATTTTTTATTGAGCGCTTTTTCATATGCGGGTGAAAAGAAGACGCCATGTCAGTGTAATTAAAGAAAAGTCTTTGTGTTTATTGTAATACATTAATTGAACGGTCCTGATGTTCCATTCCAAAATTTAAACGGCTCGGGAGCTGCATCCATGGAATTGACGGCTTCGGAGGCTACAGATGCTGCATCGGCTAAGATTGCAGTCAGTCGGCTAACATTCTCTTCCATTTTTTTCATACGCGCCTGCATTGTTTTTATCTGCTGTTGTTGCTGGTTTATTCTATTTTTTAATGCCGCTATTTCCTGATGTAGCTCTTGACTCTGCTTGGCTTTTAGAAGATAGTTTTTGCTTTTGTAAGTCTGTTGATGCCAATGAGGCAGCTGCTCTTGTCCTTGCAAATTCTGCCTCTGTTGCAGCAAAGTGCATAATTGTGCCTGCATCGCCAAAAACGCGTCAACTTCTCGGGAATTCATTTTGAAATGTGAGCAAACATGCGCAAGTGTTGCCAGCTTGTTAATTTTTAAAACAATGTTGCCACCTTTTTTTCTGTTTGCTTACATTTTGTGTTACATGAAAATATCATATATTCTCAAGAACCAAACTGTTAAGTTTTATATAATAAAAACAAAATAATGAATAAGCGATATTTACTTTATGTGGGAAAAATAAATGCATAATATATAAGAGGTTGACACCATATTGCCTTAAATTTTTTTTAGACAATGTTAAGCAAGTATTTGTTAATGCAAATTGCTGACACAATGAATTCTTGAATATCTTTGTTTGCATAGATTTCCAGAGGATATCTCTTAGGTTCTTAAATTTCATATATCCCAAATTTCGAAGCCAAACAAATCAAAATGTAAACAAACAACATTTGATTTTTGCAAAATTTGCGCTTTGCGATTTCTAACATGTATTTGACTGTTGAGCAATTTTGCGTTGCTGTTAACGCATTCTTAGACCTGTTGACTCAGCTTACGCATTTATCAAGAGCAGTAAATTCAAATTTGAATCAATTGAAACATAAATAGTTTCCGTTTTTGGAGTAAAAATATGTAACGGTCCGGGGATGCTACTTTGCCCCTACTTGATTTGGGGGAGGCAAAAGCTGGCGGGGCTTAGCTCGACTGTGCAGTGTCACCTTGGTAACTTTTATAGATAACAATATATTAAATATTTTTCTTTCTTTTGGCTTCCGGTTGCAAACATATTCCAGTACGCTCCAGATACATAGAATTATGTTTGATAAATAAAGCACCGACGAAATCAACTTCATTTTTGACTTAACAACCGAACTTATCTGTTTCAATTAAGCTTTTTCGTTTCATTAATTATTCAGCCTAGAGGCTAATGACTTACTAGATAGTCTAATAGTCTAAAGTTAAAGTCTTGTAAGGAAAATAATTTGGTAAGAGTAAATTTGCTTCTTGGCATAGAAGCTATTTGGTTAGGGTTCACATTTTCTGGATTATTCCTACGGCTGTAATATGCTTTATATTTGTAAGATTCAATCATTAGCCTCGTGCTTGAACATAAATAAATCTAAAGAATCGACATCGAAATTGAAATAGAGCTACGAAACAGCTTAGATTGATTAGAAATGGACGGGCAGTATGTGCCTCGAGAAAGAGCTATATTCTAGAGTATATTTTTCATTTCCCACATTTTATAATAGTTGCAGATATATTTAGAGCTCCTTAAGCTCGAAAGCAAAGTCTATCTGCAATTTTCCTGTTTGACTTTTTTGCGTAATGCTTTTGAAATGAATTCAACTAATGCGATCTGGGGCTTCTGCAGCATCTTGCTCATCCACCTGGTTTTATCTGATAATGATAACGAAAATGATCGTGATAACAGTCCGTCTCTAGTTAAATTTGCTTACGTATGGCGTTTTACAATGTGTGTTTGCCTTCTGCCCGTAAATCATATTCTATACTAAGTATATACACATTTTATAGGGGTCGCTAAAAATACATCGTGTAATCAAAGATAGCTCCTGTCTGTCCGTTCTGTTTCGAGAGGTTTTATGATGCCATCGTTAAGGGCTGACAGAGCATCGGGCAGTGCGTAAAGGTTATTCGTCGCCAAACGGCATACATTGAACCCAGCTTATCTTTGTTCATCTATAGTTAAGAATTTACAAAATTAATAAGAATTAGGATGTCAACCCTCTGTTAATCCTCTGTAGATTCTTTCTGTAAAAAACCTAGATGTTAAAGATAACATGCATGTTATGAGCTGAGGTGCACACACATTGAATACATTGAACCCAGCTTATCTTTGATCAACTTAAGTGGATTATTGTCATGAATTGAAGAATCAGGAAGTTAATTAAATAAGTATAAGTATTATGGTTCTGTAGATCCTTTTTTTAATTATTATCAAGGACAGTCTAGATGTTAAAGATAACATGCATGTTATGCCGTAAGTGGCATGCACATAAGCCAACCCGGCAGCTTTTGGACTGAGCAGACTTATAAAGTGAACACGTGGTCGTGTTACCAGGCGGTAATAGTCTATCAGACTGATAAGCACCTGCCGCGCATATCAATCAATGCGAGCTATATCGATATATCATCTAATTGTTGTCTTGTTGTTGTTGTTGTTGCGACTGTTTTTCTGTAAGTGTCAATGGTTATGGTCACGGTCGCATAATTGGCTGGGCACAGTTGAGTTTTCCATTTTCTACAGCTCGGCAGGAATACGCTGCGTGTTTTTCTATTGTGAACAGTTTTTCAACGAAATGATTAAAACTTTTTCGGCTCAGCGGCAATTTTCGTGTGCAAAGATTGCGATTCGCCAAACGCCAGTTGAAAATCAACTTTTGGAATCCTTGTCAACCTACGAAGAGGCCTATGAATACGGCTGATGAGCATTAGCTGTGTTTTCTCGTAAGGAGTTTAAAACATAAATTGAAAAGTGAAAAGCAATTAGCAATTGTAATTTTGTACCTTTAAAATCTTCTAAGAGAGACACCCATCAAAACTTGCCTAATTGCACCTTATGGGTAAAGAAAATAGCACTAATGCATTAGACGTCATTGTTTCATTGTTAATATCTGGCTAATATCTCAAGAACCCCATACGTACCGCATGCCTCGGCTCTGTTGATCTGCCAGCTCCTAGTTAAGAGTCAAATTCCGAACTGTAAAGTTGCTGGCATCACACCTCCAGGTAAACCTTGGCCTATCCATAATCTCTCTGCTGGCGGCATGTCACTCTGTTTGACATTGTTGCACACGTCAGTCGTCGCTCATAAAAAAAAAAAAAACAAGCGACATTATCTTTTGGGATCTCATCTGTCGTGTTCGCATCAACAAAAACATCAGCAGAGAGCGGAAGAGTATCTCATGAGCTGTCACTAATACGGCAACTGCTCCAATTTAAGTTAGAATCTCATCGTTGTCGTCTGCTCTTCGGGCAAGCCTGCCTAGATTGGGGTATGGGGTCTGGGGACTGGGGTCTGGGGTCTGGAGATTGCAAAGATATATACTAAGCATAGTGCATGCACAGATCTATGGCTGGCTCGATAAGAGATTGCCCAGACTCAGTCTCGGTGCGAACGGCGACTGTGAAAGTTAAAAAACGCGCAGCGAAAAGTCCGAGTACAATTCACCTGTTGGCTTATTGAACGAGTATACGCCATGCAACAGGCAATAGAGCTGGTTCGAGCGCAATTTCCCCGGGGAACACCTTGAAGTGTTGCAAAGAAAAGAATATTAATAATTAAATGTGGAGCAATTAAGCTTGATTTAAATGTGTGAAAATTGCTAATTCGTGTTGAATTTTACAGTGAGACAAAATGTAAAAAGTAAGGCGCAAATTTCGAAAAAAAAAATATATATATATACATTCAAATATCTAAAGTAAAAGCAAGAAGAACTTTGTGCGACGTTTATTATCTCAAATTTCAATTGGATTTAATCAAAATCATAAGAAAACTCTGTCACACACACACACACTCGCACACGCGAGCCTATTAACTTTGAGCGCGCCTTAGTGCATGTGTGTGCTGTATGTGTGAGCTTTGCGTACCTGCGCCTGTGTTTGTGTGTCCCAGTGCCGTCTGACCGAGAAACTCAGACTGAGACGCTGCGTCAGCCGTCGGCGTCGCTGCATTTCATTGAGACGAACTTCAAACCGAGAGCCAGGCAACTTTGTTAGAGTAACGGCGGTGCATTGTGTGCGTGTGGTTAAATTGAAGTATGGTGAAAATGGCCAGCGAGGAGACGGTCACCGAGGCCACCCGCACCGAGAAAGTTGAATTGTCGCACTTTGGTGAATTCTGTCAGCGACACGGCATTAATCCCAATTTGATTATGCTCAAGATAACGCTGTTTGTCATGTATGGAGGTGAGTACTGATAGCACACACACACACGCACACTCTTTTAAGACCCTCTCATTAAAAACCAATTATAAATGGAGCGGGAGCAGGAACCAAACCAAAAGCAAACGTGACGTCCAATTAGCTTCTTGTCAATTCGAGAAAGCATGTGAGCATTTGTTTTTTTTTTTTTATTGCTGATAACGGTTATCCGACTTGTTATGCGACGGCTTAACCAATTATGACAATTATGTTGTTTATGATAAAAACGAGGCGCAAAGATTCGGAGTAGATTAATTTTAATTGCTTTTTGCTAGTCGGTTACTCAAATTAAAAACAAATTGTAAATCGTTAAGTTTATATCATCTGTCTGTAGCATGAATTCTATATGCATTGGAAAATTTTGATAATTATGTTTTTCTCCTTAGTTTTCTTCACTTTGTCTATTGAATTCAATGAAATAATTTAAGCTAGTTCACATGAAAGTTAAAATAATTTAAATATTTTATAGCCTCCAGAGCTTCATAATGCGAATTTCGACTTATTTGGAAAACATTTTTGAAGATAATGTCATATTTATAAAAATTTTATTTATAAAGTATTCGAAAATTCTTAAATTTAACAAGATAGCGCTTTAGTCTTAAAGGCAACCTGTTCTAATAAGCTTCACAATATTACAAATGGAAACTTAAAAAGGTTCGGTGCTTATAGTCCGATCTTTATATAGGATCTTTATATTAGGACATAAATATAAGCTTGATATGCTTACGTGCTTCAAAGCTTAAAGCGATTTCTTTTTCAATAGAAAACAATGAATAAGTTTCATTTGTGATGATCAAGAATATAAATTACTCGTATGTCTCTTATGTTATGCAACAAAATTTTATTATGACCAGCTCCGAAGATGATTACAAATGTGAAATGCTTGCAAGACATTGAGCACTTAACTAAATTACCTTAATTTATATAATCATTGTTAGCTCCTTTCATATAAAGAACATTTCCTAATGCAAGCAGTAATGAGTTTTTGGCCTAGAGCTTGCGCAATCACATTTAATTTGAAGAAGAAACATAATACTCGTGATGAGATTGAGAAGCTGTCACCAGTTGGAGGTAGGCGATTGAGATGTGATGGAATACGCGTTGAGATAGATTACGAAATATCTTTTAATGAATGCGATAATGGCAATACTCCCTCCAGTCCGAAATCTAATTAGAAATATGCACTAATCAACTACATATGTCACACTGTGCGGGGCATCCCCTTGTTGAGCCAGATATAGATACATACATCTTAACATTTTATCAGACGTAGATCGAAAGAGCACAAATTATCAAATAAATATAATATACTTTCATCACATGTGTGCACTGATTTTTAAAATATGTCAATATACTCTGCGAATGTTGCACTTGACTTGCACACACATACATGTCTACACACACACGCACACACACACACATTTGGGGGTCAGTCACGCGTTAAGGACGAACTTGCGCGAGGCTTTGGTCAACGCAGGAATGATGCCCATTGACAAGTTGGCCATTGAATCAGACACAATTCAGGGATATTTTAACAAACGGGAAAGCTCACTGAAGATGGTGTTTATCAGATTTCCCGACGTGCCTCGCAAGAAATACGATTAGATAAAGATGCTCACTTTAGACAGCTATTATCTGGCCATGGATGCCTTAGTAGTTTCATGTGCGGCTGCGAAAGCTGCAGGTAGCTGATCTCATCTTGGGAATTGAGGTGCAAAGAGGTTCGGACAGCTGCCTTTGCCAGATCAAGGATTTGCGCCTGGCTAAGCGAAACATAGTCCTTAGATAGGCCAGAATATGGCGAGGCACAATTATCCATGCACCAACTGACGAATTTTTACCATATACCATATTCATCAGAACTCATTTAAATCCAGATTAAGTAAATTACAGATTAATTAAGATGTTTGATGTTGCGATTATTTAGGAGGGAGTACTGTAATAGTTAAGCTAACACAAGATGTATCTCTTCGTGGATAGAAACGACTTGGCATTACTTTACTTTCAGTATAATAAGTTAAATAAGTTGAAAAGAATAAGTTTAGAAATGTGAAATTTTGAAATGTGTCTAATTGGCAAAAGAAATCATCTCCGACCCATCTACCATATGCTCTCGATAGGAACGCCAAGCCGAGTAGATCTTGCCAAGACCCATTGACTATCTGTAAGAACAGGTCGATCTGGCAAACTACAAAAGCTAGAGTTTAAAATTTAAAAAATATGCTCGTTTACCTTGTGCATGTTTTTTTTTGTCGTTCGATTTAGTTATAAGAGTTAGACACAGGCTGTGATATGTAGATTCTTATATAGTTTATACGGATTTACATTTGGCTAGCTCCTTTTTGGATAGTTCATGCCTTATTCTTAGTGGAAATATGTGCTCTTATTTCCATAATTATTCATATTCATCAAAGATATGCAAGAATACATTTATCATGTGGAGCTAGACTGCGATCGAGTGCATCAATGGTTCAGCTGGGTTCAGGGAACACAAAACAAAAATATGCTCGATTGGTATTTACAAACAGAGTATAAAGAGCACACACAACTACCGCAGTTTTACCTACAATACAAGATCGAGTTAGGCTGGCAGTGAATCTGTGAATTCATTATCACAACATGCTGCAGCCCTGAACCGCGTCTCGGCCCAAGAAGAAACGACGATCTTGGCAACTGTGGAACTGTGGAGCTGTGGAACTGTCGAGCTGGGGGCATAGGCTGGTCGGAAATAATCAATTAGGCACAAAATGAGTTACACATTTGTATAAATTTAGTTACACAAACACGCGCCTGCATATGGGGCAGCTTCTTTTGTTGAACAGCACAGCTTTTCCCAGTGTGTGGCAATTAAGATTATATATATACATATATATATATATGTATATAGTTTATATATAGTTTTCTTCTGGATCTGTGTGCGGCTTTTGTAAATAAATCTAGCTTATGTGATTTAGGCTTGAGGAAGGTTTAGTTTTATTCGCCTCAACTAGTAACTATGTATCTGAAACTTAAATCAACGCCAGTCAAGTCAGATGACCGTGCGCTGTTTTCGCTGCTCGCGGTCAATGACAAAAACATTTTGCGATCATTTGCCATCCTCCTTTGGATCGCCCGCGTTCCGTCTGTATCTAATAATAAGGCGACCTCTGTTTGGCCATTGGTCGCATGTTGTTTTATGTCATTAAAGTCAAATTGTCGCAAATATTAGTATTAATGCGGTTTTTATTCGCTCTGATATTCACGCCTTTGTCGACATATTCAACTATCTTTTATGCCGCCGTTCTGGCACTAGAAAACACCGACGAATTGCTTGAACATATATATTCCAGTTGGTGTCAATAGCCAAGTTGACTTTTGAGTCCTATCCAGATCCAAGGCGTCGCCTTCCTAAAATATTTGAATTGAAGTAGCCGCTTCTCTACCAAGCCAACCTCTAGCCCAATTCACTATCTCAATACTTTCTAGAATATCTTAATTGATGCAGCTTTGGTAGCACACAATTCAAATAGAAAACTCGACAAGCTGAAAACCAGAAAATCTTACGCTGAAGAGAGAGAGAGAGAGATTTCCTACGGATGGAAAGCGAACACTAAGAAAGTGTTTTTGGAAAATTCGTCTCTCTAGTAGAAAAAATGGTGATCAAAGTTTGCGTGAAAATTCAACTGAGCGTCGGACTAGCAAGCGTGAAGTCGCCGGTTCAAATCTAGCGGAACTTTTCACTCATACAATTAGACATCAATTTGAGTTCTGTTTAGCTGTTTACCCGAATCATTTTAAATCTTTAAGAAATTGAACACCGCCGATGGAAATAGGGTAGTCCTAGCTTACAAATACCCTCTTATGCACATCATCATATTATACCTGATTATGACAGTTAACCTATGCACCCTAAATACTGAAATCCTGCAATCCTCTGATTACTCATGCTTTTTTTATTTAGCCACTTCATCATTGCTGCCCTATTTGACGATACACATGCAATCGATTGGGCTGACGGTGGAGGAAATAGCGATTATCTACTTGGCGTTGCCGTTCACAACTTTTCTCAGCCCTCCAATTACAGGTGAGTGAATAGAGGTTGAAGCAAAATTGGGTCAGCTGGATTATTCGATAAACGTATAATATGACATTTAAATAATTATCGGATATACATTTATTTACAGCATGTGGCTATAATATATTATAGGTTTTCGCATAGTATACACAAATGAGGCATATTTGACAAGAATGAATAACATTTTAGTAGAGCATGGATTTTGGCGAAATATTTAAGCTGTCAAAATTTCAGAAAGTTGACACCATAAACAACAAAGTTAATCAAGAATGTTTCCTAGAATCTTTATAGAGCTGGGCTGAAGGCATCTTCTAGTCTTCTCGTCGATTTATTGAAATAATATCCAATGCATACATTATGATATTGTTATATGCACATTTATATATATTATATTAATTAATTTTATGCACTGTAAACAAATCTGGCACATGATGTCAGGTTGAAAGAACATGATTTAAAATTAAATTTGTCCAGCATCTGAGCCAGTTCATCTCAATGTGTAACTAAGTTGTGAGCAAGTTTGTCAATGGCAAGGGCCATCTTGTAGTCAACATATTTGATAAAGCTTACCCACTTTAGGCAACACTTAGCCAGGCCACAGATGCAGATGCCAAAAGACACACACACCTCGTTTATTCAGAGCTCTAACTTGGCATCCACTTCTCTACTTTTCTCTGTCACGGTGCAGGTTTTCTCGTTGACAAATTTGGCAAATACAAGCCAGTCGTTGTGATGAGTCTTCTACTGAATGCAATTTTCCATCACTCGCTGCTCTTCATACCGCAGCAGGAGATACCAGGAGTGGTCCCATCGGCATTTGTAATCCGGCATCCGGAGAGCGGCGACACTGAGGTAAGCATCCATTTCAATAAGTGCCACAACTACAAAACTCTGTCATGGTTTGTCTTGATGGAAATTTTCTCTTTAATTACTTAAATCGCTCGAATCCTACTTTGAAAGCACACAAATTGGATTACATAGTCTACGTAAACGATTCTTTCGGCTATAAACTATCAATGTTAGCATTAAATTCAATTGAAAATTAAATTCCTAAAAGCTTCGCAGTTCGATGTTTAGCTAAGTGCTAAATTCATGCAACTGCCTTGAATTGTGCTTTAGCTTTTATGTAGAGTGCAGCCTGATAGACTGCTGCACATTAGCTGCCACACACACACACACACACACACACGCACACACACACACACACACACACACAGACACACCCACGATGTAGTACAAAAGGTTGCAAGCAACCTGAAGCGGCTTGATGCAGCTGTTGCACAGTAGATTAAATGCGCCTGCTTCATGGTTTCTTGTCGTGGTTGTTATTTGGTATTTTGACAATAGTTTGGGCAAAGCCAAAGTGGGACACAGTTTTGGGTATTCGCCACTGACTTTTCTTGCTGTTTGGCAGCTGGTGCAGAGCAGGCGCACATCCTCTGCGACGAGGCAGACCTAATAGCAACAAGGCTTTATAAACTTTATGAAAAACGATTCACCCACGTACATAAAGTATAACTAAGCCGCATAAAGGGTACAAACTCTTGTAATTTTGTCAAGAAATGTGTGACGCATAAGAGAAGGCTCCATACGTATTGATCACTATCAATGGGCATTTCAATAGGGTAATTCGTAATTATTCATTAGTCATTATTCATCAGTCATTGTTCATTAGTCCCCACTCATTAGTCATCATTCATTAGTCATTACGAAATCGTATAAAACTCAGCTGCATATTTTTCGAATTTAATTCACTTACATAAGAAATGGCTCTAAGAAAGCAATGCATATATGTGATATATTACACGATATATGCATTGCTAATCAGTAAAGTAAATTGGAAATTGACCACATTTATCTTTTTTTGAAAGCAACTTAATCTGAGCATTATGAACTGACACAGACTACCAACAAGGTCCGTTTTTACCCGCCTATGGATATTTATCATCAATATATATATATATACATATATAAACCTGGCTGATAAATAAAAATTGACATTTTCACTATAGCCTTTTTTTCAGCCAATTTCAATGGGTATTGTATGTCCGATATGGTTCATTTCGTGTTGCCTAGGAAATGTTTTACTTAATCCAAAAGCCCTGCAACGGACACGTATTCAATTGTGGCACACGTATTTCGTGTCTGTCTCGCGGTCCCCGCTGGATGTCTATATATTTTGCGAGGAGCAAGAAGCAGTGCAGCACAAAAGCCGGCTTTTATTCGAGGCGCCATAACGCTGTCACTATCAATACACACTCGTACACTAAGGCACACGCCCACATAGAGCTATAAAACGCACACCAACTGAGCTTCTCCACTTCGGCGTGTAAGTGTGCGTGCGTGTGTGTGTGTGTGCGTGTGTGTGTGTGTGTGTTAGCTGTGCCCGCGCGGACAAAGAGTGTGTGAGAGAGAAAGAGAGGAAAACTTTGGAAGCGACTGACTACACATTGCTGGGAGCCCATCAGCCTGACTCGCGTTGGCGCAGACACAAATGCAGCTTCTGGCACATACAAATGCTCACGCACACACACACACACACACACACACACCATATTACGCATACGCATAGTGTGTGGCAGATTATCTGTCTGTAATGGGTCACCCTGTGCCAGATGTTGCATCTTTTTGTGTTGCATACCATTCGGCTGCTTAAATTGCCTTTTTGCTCGAGGTTCGAGCTTTGCATGCGCATAAATTTGTGTCATGTAAAATCATTGAATATGGCAAATAACTGTCGAATGTGGCAAATGTTGGTTGCCAACCTTTTGGACCTTGTGAATGTGAATGTGTAGGCATTGGCAAAAATTTGTTGCTTGGGGGCATTTCATTTTTATGCATTGTATTTCTTGTGTTTTATGCTCATAAGTCCGGCAATGTGGACAGTTTTGTGTTATTGTTGTTTCAGGCATTTATTGCCTTTGGCATTTGTCCGGCTGTTGCTGCCTTTGTCATAATAAAATATTAAGCACTGAACTGTGTTTTATGTGTCAGCAAAGCGCTTTTATCTGGTTATATATTAAGAGAGCATGGCTGCAAGAAAAGCATTCCCACAACATCGAGTAGAATAAATAAGCAAATAACGCAGAAAAATATAAATTTTCGAAGAATACTCTTGCTGTAGGTACAGCTTACGATAAAATACTCTGTACTTATTTAAAAAAAAGGCTGAATGGAGCATTTGATTTTCCCCAAATAGAAAAAGAGAGAAAGACTATATGTGTATGGAAAAACATAAACGATCTAATATCTCAAGTACCAAAATGCGCGATGCTTTCGATATTGGAAAATCTATTCATTAGAATGTGTTCTTTGTCCATTATATATATTTGAATAGCTTATGCATACCCTTTTAGCACATTTTAATGGGCATATGTTTTGCTAGCATTTTGCAAGTTCAATATTATTCCCAAAACAAAGCTGAGAGACTTTTCCTATTGAAATGTCAAAAGAATGCACATGGAAATTGTAAGTTCTCGACTTGGTGACAGCTAAACACTGACTGCAGAACTAACAACAGAACTGAAGAACTTCCAGGCTGGGAGGCAATGCCAAAAAATCCACTTAGGTACACAGGAGTGCACGTCAGCTCCGCATGTGTTTGTATCACGTACATTTATCTTTGTGTCGTTTTGCAGCACTTAAACTACACCGACAACAGACACGTATGCCTCGCACACACACACACACACACACACACACGCATGTATGTGTGCTGCAATACGGCAAGTTGAACAGAGCCGTTGTCGTTAGTCGTAATGAAACGCAATGGACCTGCGTGTTAAGGGCCTCGTTGTGGTCCTCTTCCTGAACCAATGCCTGTGGCACGCACTGCCCTAAATGAGAATTGGCGCAAAGTATTCTCTACTTTGAGATACGCACACTCGACACACTCTCGCATTAGTCATTCGACACTTAGCCACATACATGGTTAGGGTGTGTATCGAATTTGTATTTATGATCTGCAAATAAAATACATTAAGACAAGACGGAGAGACAGAATGCAGCAAGCCGAACAGAAAATACCCTATTCAGTGTCCTACGATTTTGCAGACATCTGAGGAGAATTGTGAATTGTTTGGGGAAGCTAAGCGCTTCATTTTCAACTAACAAACTGACAAAAGGAAAGACGATCAGATGGAATATCGATACTGATCAATGATATATATGCAGCTAAACGCTTCATGCCAAAGTGTGAATACCCTCCACAAGAGCATAGCTGGCAATTAAGATGCCTTTAATCAAGAATGTTCTAATAGAAGAACCTGAAGACCACGCCCAGCTAGCTTTAGGAACATGCCAAGTTTCTTCTACAAAGTGTATACTACACAGATTCTATATACAAAGTCAGATATCTATTTAGTCGAATGCATGGAAATGGTGTAAGTTATTGGATTACGTGGACATTGGTAGGACCTATTTTAGGTATTTAGAACTTTAATATTCTAAGAATGTTTCGATAGTAGATATGTTTGCCAATTTGATATATATGACCAATATGTAGACTGATGTCAATAGTTGCAAAGAGAAATATCAGCAGGGACTATGCAAATATTTGTGTTGTTTTTGCTATCAATAATACCTAGCTGTTTATTAAGTGTTTAACATTTTGTTGCAAATTTGAAATAAACATTAATTTTGTGCTTTGCTTTCAACTGTTGTCTGGCCAAAAACAATGTGTCCGCTCTCTCTCTCTCTCTCTCTCTCTCGGCTAGATTGCAAACTTGTTATATAAACTCGTATAAATCAGCGTCAAGCAATGTGTGAAATTATTCATCCAACCGTTTAAGAGCCAGGTCACAGAAAATATGTTGTCACCGAGACAAAACAATTCCGACAGTTGAAAATTCCTTCAGCCATTTGTGTGCACAGCTTACTCTTTGTCTAATGCATTAGGCTATGCATCCAAAATATTTATTTAAGTATTCAGCTTCAAAAATGGGTCAAATCGAAACTGAAGTCGATTTTCATATTGCTTCGATAGTTGTTTCGTGCTTCTCGAATTTCGTTCATTGAAACTTTTTCTAAATCTCCCACTTGCAATGGACGGGTTTCCCAATAAAAGTTCCTTTAAGCTTAACATGGCAAGTTATCCAATCTGTTTTGCTGACTCTCAGTATTAAATGAAGTTATTTTAAATAGAACTTTTCACTAGTTTAAAGAGTGTTCGCAGCAGGTGTCTGACAATGAAGGGCGACTGTATACTACATATTTAAAGTTATATATTTTGTTTGTACTTTCAAATGGCATGTAAGGGATTTTAAGGAAGGTTTTAAAGGTTGTTGCATCTTGAGCTTTGTTTCTTCTGTTCTTTGCTTTGTGGCTTATTGTGCATTTTTTCCAGCAAGGGTTGCCGTTTGGGGAAATTTGTATTTGGACTCGTTGTTGCCCGGAAATTACCATTTTTATGATTGCACCGCTGGACGGGGTTGCTGTTGTCTTTCATAGTCCTGGAATTGAATTTCTCGATTCGCATTAAAATTAGTAATCGATATATGCATGGACATGGACATGGACATGGACATGGACATGGACATGGACGAGGACGCGAGCAATCACAACGGACAGCCATGGCTGCATATGCAGATAAACGAAATGGGGGAATATTTATTATTATTTATGTTCTAGTGTAATGCTGGGCCTGTGCTCAAAGGCTGGTCTACATGGCCAAAATAGTCTTGTCTCCTTCGGTCCAGTCGATGATCGTCTTATCAACATCCTCCATATCCATATTAATTGAGCTCTCGTAAACTGTGGCCGTTAGTTCCTCTTCTTCGCCTTCATCGGCTTCAGCATTGAACTCGCTGTATTCATCTTTATCGTTGGCCGAATTGTAAACTGTGCCTTCATCCGAGTCCGAATCATCATTGTTGCTGTCGGGTATTAGCATGCCAGCTGCATAAAAGTGATCTTCGAGCATGTTTTTCCACTCGTTCAGATAGCTATTGAAATCGCGAGCCTCGAAGCGGGCCGTATTTCGAATGTACCACATAATATCGGTACCAGCCAATCCCTCATAGCTGCCATTCGGTCCAAAGTCGTGTGGTGCACTGGACACATCGTAGATGGTGCCCAGTAGGGCGACCAGATACCTGCCGTTGGGATTCTTTGCATCATAGTATTCGAGCTTCTCCCTGGTCAGAGTGAGATTCTTTAGAGGCGGCGGTATCTTGACGTGCCCCTCCTTCTCGTAATCCTCGTCATCGTAGGTCGGATATTCACGGCGCATATGCGTATAGGCAATATAGCCCACGAGGCAGGTCATTGCCACAATTCCCAATGGTGAACTGATCACTTCACGCAGCTGCTCACTCCATGTATTGGTTGGTATCGAAGACATCGAGATATTTTGATGTCAACCTTTATTTTTGTTCAAATTTGTACTTTCTGTTTTCTCCTAGTCGTAAGCTCTACTACTGTTTGGCTTTCATTTACTGAAATTATTCGTTTGAAATGCCTACTGCAATGTTGTGTGAGGATTTTCGTAATGCCGCCAAAATGAAACGAAAACTGACGGAATACTATCTAAAGAAATTGGTCTCACATTATGCGCAGCATATTTTCATATAAACGACCTCGACTTTCAACGAATTGTTTCTATTACACGCAATACCCTGTACTATACTTGTTCCTCAGAACCACATTTTGATCTTGATATCTTTTCTTCTTATTCATGCTTAGACCTTATTTTAAGCGAGATATTTCTCGAATGGGATTCCAAATTAAAGGGCTTAAGAAAATTTGCTTAGCCTAATGGAACGCTTGTGTCAATTGTTAATTTTTAGCATATTTAATGAAATCAGTTAAAATTTGTTCTGTTTTGTTAATCGTTTGCAGGTCTGGTGGTCACCTTGCCCCAGTAGAGAGTGTCCGGAAGAGCCCGAGCTGGATTTGGCTGTATATCAATGCGTTGACTATTGTCTGATGCAGGAGCAAGTAAATCCAGAACTTTACTCCGATGTGACGCAGTATGATAGGTCCACAACAAGGACGACCACGACGAGGGCAACGCTCGGTCCGAGCATGAATGCGAATGAGCCAGCCTTGGTGACCACCACAACAACAACATCGACGACCTCTTCGCCAGCGTCGTCATTACCAGCATTATTCGCAACACAAACGAGAAGCAGATACCAAGATGCACTTAATATGTCATCGACCATGTTCCCGCCGCTGGAGAACGTTTCTGCCTTGTCCTTGCAAGTGCAGCAGCCACCCTCTGGCGCTGCTTCATCGCCAGCTGTGGAATTGTCAGCCATGTCCATGCAGGGATTTAATCGTAAGTGACACTTCTACATGTTGATCCCTCCATTGTCCCCCTTTTCGACCACGGAATTGGTCAGCTTCGCTCTTATTATCATTAGAGCCAAGCGGTTGCAGCGACTGCCTCCGGCTGCTAGTTAGCCTTTAGTTTTGGTGTCGACCGAGTCATTCACACCAGAAGAGCCTGGACCTCTTCTCTAACATTGTCCATATCTGTGTTCGCATCCATGTCAAGTGTGTGTTTTTTTATGCCCTGAACCCATTGAATATGGCTTAAAAGGAAAAATGTAACTAACAGGAAGAATCTACAAATATATATATATGTTGATTGGAAGGACAACTTTATGTTTAAAATATGTTTTCGTCAGTCGGATTGGGGCAAAATATTATCAATATCGATCTACTTCATCATATTCCTAGTCATCCGTAGTTAATCAATCTCAAACATTAGAAAAGAAAATAATGTTTATATTTGAAAACATTTGTGAGCTGGGACTTAAATATACTGCACAACTGCGTGGGAATTTAGGCTTTAGCTTGGCGCAGTTTTTATTTTACTTTAAAATGTGAAAGGTTTGCTTTAATACCACAAGGCAAATGAGCTGACCACGGGACTACTCTGCAGCTATTTAAATACTCGGCTTGTAGTTTGTTGCTTGCCTGTAATTGTTAAAGCTCTATTCAGCCATACTTATCATACGGGTGCTTACAGTTTCTGCGGGCAATACGGGCGACAAATCAAAGGCCAGCAGCAGTTGGGTGCATTCGGATGATGCGGATGCGACGTACTTTATGCTGCAAATGCATCCCGATTTGGCGGACCCCACCGAGCAGCTGGGCATGGAAATCGAGCAAGATGACAACGAAACGGTCACCGATATTAGGCAACGTTTTGGCGAGGATAGGCTTGTGAAAATGCAAATCAATCTCACTGACATGGACGACCTGGATTTGCGATGCGGAGGCCTGGTTAGGCGCACCAACATGTCCTATGTGAACACAAAGGCCGTCAGGTGCTTGATGCAACGCTGCACGTTCACGTTGAATGCGCCCGAAATTTGCCCACCTGACTACAAAGAAACCGATGACACAATATTCTGGATATACTTTCTACTACGGTACGTAGGCTAACATTCTCTTAAAACGATTCAAAGCAATGTCCCGTCTCGGCCTGGCTTGGCTTGCGATTGAACCAATGACTTTTCCACTATTCAATTTATCATAGAACTAGTTTCTTAGAGCGCAATAGTTCGAATAGAAAATCTGGTATCTATATATATATATATATATACGTTGAAATCAAAATATAATCTTTCAGTCAGTTTAGCCATAATGAAGAATGCAAATAGAGTATTGTGCAGTCGAAACAGTTGTAATTACATATTTAATTTTTTAGATTTCTTGCAACGACCATGTTGTCGGCAGGAGTCACCATTATGGATCCCATTGCATTGACGATGATTGAGAAGTTCGGTGGAGACTTTGGACGTGAACGCTTGTTTTCGAGCATTGGCATGGCCATCTTCTCGCCCATTACGGGTATCATGATTGACTACTCGTCACGCGGATTGGGCTACACAGACTACTCGGCTGCCTTTTATACGTACGATGTGCTGTTGGTCATATCGACAATGTCCGTGCTAATGATGCCGCTGGGCGAGAAGCTGCCGGCGGATAATGTCTTTCGGGATTTATGGAATCTATTGAAAATGCCGCACGTGATTGCCTTTATAATATTTCTGTTTGTGCTCGGAAATTTCTGGGGCTTTATCGAGAGCTTTCTATTTTTGTATCTCAAGGAGCTGGGCGCTCCTAACTACTTGTTGGGTAAGTTCACGCAATTCTGCCCTCATTGCCATCAGCGAGCAGCTCATCTGTTAATATGGGCTTCGTGTGTGCTATTCCAGGCATTACAATTACTGTGGGCACCGTGAGCAGCATTCCATTTTTGTATGGTGCGGAGAAAATCACACGCATATTTGGACACGTTAATTTGATTATCATTGCGTTCTTTTCGCACGCCGGACGCCTAGTGGGCTATTCGTTTATCGAGTAAGTGTGCCAGACATGTGCGTGTAATCTAATTTTATGGCAGCATCGAGTTTCTCCCAGAAACGCCTGGTGGTGCTTTCCGTTCGAGGCCATGGAATCGCTCTCCTGCCACCTGATGTGGGTGGCAGCTGCCACCTACTGCTCCATATTGGCACCCAAAAGCTTGCTGGCCACGCTGATTGGCGTACTCGGCATGGCTCACTTTAGCTTGGGCAAGTCTGAAAGCACAAAATGTAATCCAGCAACATGTAATGAATGTTCTTATTCGCATAGGACGCGGCAGCGGCAGCTTTACGGGCGGCCTGCTCATCGGACAGTTTGGCACACGCGATGCATTCCGTTACATGGGCCTGCTTGCCGTGGTGGGCGGCATTGCGTATGGGCTGCTGCATCTCATTTGGCTGCGCAAATTTGATCACACAACAGAGGAGTCCGAGGAGGACGTTGAGGCCGTCGAAGCTGGCGAGACCGAAAAGCTGACCGAGCCCGCCACCAAGGAGCAGGGCACATCCATGTCGCTGGAACGCCTCAGCCTAATGATCAAGTACAATCAGATTGGCAGTCTGTCATCGCTGCCAAGAGGCTCGAGGGTGAGTCCAGGCTTACGATTCGCCTAGCAAGTTTTTAATTACAATTTATCGATCAGGCGGATATACATGACCATTTATCGGTGCGCCGCAGCAGCTACAACGTGGAGTCCTTGAGGGGCGTGCCACGGCACGGGAACATTGGCAATAGCGCCTCTAAGGTGGATATACTGCGTTCGGCGCTCGAAATTAATCACAAGTCCTCCAACAATTCGATGCTGAGCAAAGCCGATAACAAAACGTCAAATCAATCACTGGGACGAAATCGTGCCGACAGTGCGCCCAAATTGAATCACAGCAATCTGAAGAACATTTCACAGCCCGCCCTGGAGGGTGTCGTTTTGGAGGTGAGTCCCAGTTCGAGTCCACCTAACAACCTATGCTGTGTGTGTGTGAGTGTCAGGGTGTGAGTGTTTGTATGTTTCTGATTCCGATGATTGTCGTCAATTGTTTTGACTTCTGTTGGGGGTGGCGCCTTTTACCCTGGCTTGGCGTGAGCAGGTTTGTGAGTTTTAAAAATGTTTAGCAGCTGTTGCGCCAATAACTTTCTAGCATACCCAGCGCTGTCCGGCTGGTCTCTTCCTGTTCCTTGCCGGATGCTCTGCGGCACTGCATCCGCTTGCCGTTTATCGTTTATCGTGCATTGTTTATTTTTCAGTATTCGTGTGCTTGGCAGTTGTTTCCTCTCCAATGGCTTTGAATCCCAACTCCGAATGGAATGCAGCTTTATTTTTTATTTTGCTTTTCCTTTAAACTAGCTGAACCGTAAGAGTTAGATCTACTCTGAATAACAAACATTTATACAGATATATCGCCTATCAGACATGTTTAGTTCGAATTAGAACTCGAAATTGCATTTCTTAGATTCTATTCTTTTGATACTCTATTCACTAAACGGAAATGAGTATATTAGTATATATCATTTAACACAATCAAGACTACAATTTTCGACAAGTCTCTTAAGCTGTAACCACACCCAAAACAGAGTATTGCTCAGTCGAGTGCTTATCTAGTTGATTTCTGAGAGCATGTCCAAATTGTTGTCCATCGATTTCTAAGCTCAACGCAACAAATTCAGCCGGACGCATTTCACCTGTGAATGCAACTGCCAATGAGGTAAATAATTTTTCCATCGGTTTAATTAAAAACTTATAATGATATATACCTGGCTGCTGGCCGCAGTTAATTTCGTAATTAATTGGCAAAGCTTTCAAGCGGGCTTTTATGGCTGCTCGGCAACCATAATTCAATAAATCAAATGTGGTTGCAACAAATGCGCAAAAAACGAAAAAACAGAAAACAGAAAACAACAATAACAACAGCAAGAGCAACAAATTAATGAATTTATGAACATGCCAAACTTTGCCTTGGCATTTCCAGGCTACAAACAACACTCTGAGGCGGACAGACGGACATGTGGACCGACCGACTGACAAACTGAGAGCTCGACTGAGCTGGAAACAAAAGCTAGCTGGGAGCAGGAAGCGTGAGCTAGGAGGCGACGCTTGCAAATTGCAGGCGAGACCAGAGGCGAAAGTTCGTTTGGGTTTTTCGTTTGTGCAAAATAAATTTGCCAAAACCATCAGCCCCCGCCCATGTGTGTGCCTGGGTGTGTGTGTGTGTGTGCGTGTGTGTGCCTGAGTGTGCATGTGAATTAGTGTGCGAGTGCATCTGTATCATAAGTATGTAACAACAAATACCATTCACAAACAAACAGGGCGTGGAATCAACGTTCTTTCCGAGCCGTATGAAAAAGTATCCAAGTGGTTTGTTAACTTCAATACCCGCTGTGGACTTATCCGTTATACCCAGCTCTATGTTAATGGTAATGTACAATCCAAAATGGGCCAAATGAATGCATTAGCAGAAACAATTGCTCGGCAAGCCGAAGCGCAGATATCCTTGCAGAGTGGGACACGGATTCCAAGAACAAATATGTAAATCATGTGAAAAACTCTACATTTTATTGACATTGTCCGTTTGAAGCCTTGGCTTGGAATCTAGCTAAACATCCATTTGAGTGTCCATTTATTAAGCTGTAGTTCGCTCTGCAAGAGTATTTATTCACAACAAACACACACAGTTTGTATATATATATATGTATATATGTGTATTTCATCATGGATCTGGCATGCGCGAATCCCCAGCACCACAAAATCCTCTGAAAAGCTGGCGGCTGTTGCATTAGATTTGCAGTTCTCGTTCTGGTTCTGGTTCTGGTACTTGTTGTTTTTGTTTTTTGTTTTGTTTGGATTTGTTTTTATTGATGTTGGTTTTGCGTTTGCCAAACCACTCGGGAATTATTTTATTACGTTAAATTAAGGGCCACACTTGCTAGCAGTATTTGAGTTTGCCGCATCCCTCGATTTAATGCATGCTAAATTTGCGCCTCTTTGAGATATTCAAGCACACAGCTTTTTCATATTTGAATAGGAAAATAAATATTTTTTGGCATCACTCGCTTTGGTCGCTGGGGCTGCGTTGAAAATGTCGGCTTTGCTATTTTTCTTTCGCTGCGATTGTGTTTGCTTTTAAGCCGAATGATTTGTTGTCCAACTTAGTTCAAATTGACAAAAAGTAACAATAGCAGCTGTTCCAAAGGCAACAATGAGCAGGAGGATTTGCCGCTTGCGCAAAGCAAAAACATTGCCCCAACGTGTGCAAACAAAGAGAAGCAAAATTTGAAACGATGGCAACGACTCTAAAGCTGAAGCTGGAGCTGTCAATGTTGTATACTGGTCTTCAAATAATTGAACTGTTGATGAAAACCTGACAACGAATCGGAAATTACGTGGCCAACCTAATGCCAGCCATATGCACTTGCTTTCCTTTCTAGTCGACTCTGATTAAATGTCATCGCTGTCACATTACGATAACTTCAAGACTAGGGGATTTGTTTGCATAGCACACACAAACACACAGATAAATTTAGATGGACATGGTTAGATCAATAAAACTCTTCAATCTCGTAGTAAGCATTGGTGAATAAATTATATTGCTCACTGGAACTGTGATTGCAATTCAGCTTGGAGTTTGTAGAACCATATTCATACCCATTGAAAGTGTGCCTGCCAAGGGGTATACTGGGCTTATGCCAATATTTGTAGCAGGCAGAAGCAACCATCTCAGACACAATTAAATAAGTCTTTTAATCGTTATCACTTTTTTTTGACAAAGAACTTTTAAACATTTACCAGAGACTATTTCACCAATTTAAGTCTTAGTGAGGAATTGTGTATGAATTGTACATTACACATAATAAACATATTTCTGTTTCATCTGGGGTCATCATTTCAATTTTCTATTACTTCTGTTTCTATCTTCCTAATAAGTGCAATTTTAATTCATTTGCTTCACACGTTTGGTATGATGTCTAATTGAAACACGGCAAGGTAGCAAAAATTTAAAACAAGAAAGAAAAAGAGCTATATTCCAGAGTGCTTTACTAGGCGAAATTGAATATCCAACTGAAAATGGCATAACATTCATAGAACTGAATTTTACACACAACCAAACTAAAACAAAACACAAAAGAGACAATATATTTCTATGTACATATTTCATTAAAATTCCTCTTCGTGCTAAATTTATACACTTACTTCATGTGGTCGGCTGAGTTTCCTTTTGCCTCATACATACATTCCCTTTTCTACTATTAATTGGAACAGGGTATAAAAAAGGGCTACATTCGTAATTCGACTGATTCTAAATTATTTATTGTCAAATTGGCAGGTTTAACAAAATGTATTTGCACTCATTTTGTTGTTCATAGCACTTAAACGGAGAGAATATTTAGCTTAAAGTGTCTTAGTTTCTTGTACCTATTGTAGCATAACACAGCTAACAGAATTGTTAAACCCATGTAAAAGACAAACAAGAAACGAATTTTTCAAATTGAATGCCAACTAATTTTATTTCCCTGGTCGAGAGGGTGCGTTTGGTGCCTAACGACCTAAAGCCAACGTACAAAAAGTGAGTGGGAAATTGAGCGTAAGTAATGTGTAATTTTCAAAAGTAAAAAAATAAAAATAAAAATAAAAATATATATAATAGCGTTCATGCTTACTGACTGACAAACTGATTGGTAATCAAGGTGAAAATTAAGACGCTATTTTGAAACATTCGACTCGATACGATAGTAAAAGTTTGTTTGATTAGAACACTGGTTCAAACCACGTATTAATTTTAAATTATAATATTTGCTAAAAAAATTTGTCTCTATTCGCAATAATAACAGGCAATCAGAGAAGCAAAGGGATAGCAAATAAATTATAGTTCCAGCTAATATAAACATACATTTTTTACATGTTTGACAAACAAAAATTTTCGGTATCATTTGCACTTAAACTTATTCACTTGAACCGCACAACTCTGGGTAATGTAAATATTTCGAAATGTCATCATAGTATATCGGGTTTGTCAAATGTCCAACCTGCTGTCCATCTGGCCAGGCTTCCTTACACCTTGCAACCAATATCCATAAATAATTCATAGTTTTGTACACTGTGGACAGAGTATTAGGTTGTCGGTTGCACCGTACTGTAGAGTATTCAAAGGTAATGCGAAGGCTTTGTTTCAAAACAAAGGCGGGCCAATTTTTTTTTACATCAAACGAAATAAATTGCTGGCTTTTACGAACGCTACTTAAGATCCATGAATGCCTTTCTGTTATACATGCTTACATGTACTCTCAAGCATGCATACATGCATGCATACATGCATGCATGCATAAATGCTTACATGCACACATATGCAAGCTGGGCTTCCTCTCTACCGCAGCTTCAGTACATGGAATAATTATTCTTGAATAGTTACGAAACATTCAAGGCTTAAATATGATATCCAATTGTGTGTATGTAACATTTTTTTTTATTTATTTTAGTGGAAAAGGGACTACTGGAAATATTCTTGAATCATGTGTTATGTACGCTAAATTGATTGTCCTATCTAACTTCTAGAACATAAAACTAATCAACTAAATTGATGATAACAGAAAATAAACTTGATATGCCCAAGCAAGAGAACAAATTTGAACTTTAAAACGAGTCTGGCTCGAATCGACTGTCAACGATTTCTATGGATTCAAAATACACTCTATCAAGTCAGATAAACCCGCCCTGTACATTTTTGTAGCCATTATAATTAGTAGAGTTTATTACAACTCTATTAGGTTAAATGAACCCTCTAAATCTGGATATGCAAGAGAAAAGCTTACATTTGCAGTGTGTCCGTGTATTATTGGCACATTGCTCTCAAAAGTTTAAAAAATTGGCATGAGCACATTTTAATTGGGGCCAAAACTTATTCAAAAGCCCTACCATTATACTCTGTTCACAAATTACCAAGTGTATATTGGGTTTTGTGCATTGAATGCCCAGATGGGATAAGTCCATGGAGAAATCTATATCATCCAAACATTAATGATTGTACCTGGTTTATTTGGATCATGTCTGCCTTTCACATCCCATAAGGTCGCAATCGCCATAATCGAGTAGTCCTTTTTCCACCTGTATTCAGCTGTTATTACACTGTGGACAGGGTATATTGCGAATGGTTGTAGCCAACAGCAACGCTCTGTTTCCAACTCTTTTTATGGGCCACTAAAGAGTGTGTGGTCATATGTGATATGAGTTCAAAGTAGCATGCAGGTAAAAAAAAAAAAGCACTTGCTGGAATTTCAATAAAAAGCACTAAAACAAACAAACATTTTGTGCGGGTAAATCGCATTTAGTTTACACTCTTCACAAGGGCTTTCCGTTGGCTTTAGTTTTTGTTGTAGTACTTTGGTTGGTACTTTGAATGTTCTGAAATTGGTTTATTATTTACTTTAGCTTTTAATTGGCAATACAACATGCAAATATTTTTGTTTAGACGTGCACAAAGTGAAAAGCGTATATTGCCGCTGGTGTTTATTGTCCGTCCGTTCATGTGAATGCGTTTTTATAGGTTTCCGTTAAGACTTGAAGTAAAGTATTAGTATATATTGCAGAAATCTTAGAGTTTCCTTACCAAATTTTTCATAAAAACACGAAGACCTGTTTAAGCTCGATTGGATACCTATATCGGATATTATAAAAGACGCCAACAATTTGTATAAATGTCTTACATTTCAAAGATATAGATCTGCACTTTGGTGTATTGGGTATAATAATTATGTGCCTCTTGACTTAAAAGAAGTCAGAAGAGAATTTTTGTCTTAGTTCGTTGTAGGGATTTGCCCTCTTTCTGCATCTGCTGCATCTTCAAATTTCAGGCAGATCAAAAGTATTTAAATTATTTAGGATTGAAAATGTTCACTTATGCTTGTTAAAACTGCACAATTGAATGAATAATTAACTTAATCGTAGCATATATTTGCATGAATGATATTTAATGAATGATCTACAACTATATTTATGTATATCTATTGCATTGGGCATGCGCACTGAATGGCATTCAGGCATATCATTTTAAACTTACTCAAATTTTGCTATTAAAATACAGGATCAGGAGGGACCCAAGGTAATACCCGAGGAAACGGAATTGAATTCGTCCAAAACAACTGTGTCTGGCTGCTTGGAGGAGGCGGCATCTAAGGCCGAGTCCATTGGCTGTGAGAAGAGCGTGCAGGATGATGACAATTGAATGGGTTGTGTTAGCCAACCAATTGATGCGTACTTGGGGCGTAGAGTGATATTACAAGACACATTGAAATTATAAATGAAAAAACAACAACAAAAATGAAAGCAATAAAATAGGCACTACTTGAGAGATATTGAATACGGCTTGTGTGGCATTTAAATGTTAAACAATTTATTGTTAGTTGTACATTTGTTACGAATATGTTATATTATAATATGCGAATAAACAAAAAATCGTTGAAAACAATTACATTTAAATGCAATTCGATTAAAATGCCATGTTTAGAGTTTACTTTGAAAATCTTTTATTTGCCTTTGCCTAAATTAAATTGGTTTTATCAACGAACACTGCATTTTCTTAATTAAATGTACACAAAGAATTTTTTTTTTTTTTTTTTTTTGATTTGCTTTTATTTAAAAATGTTGCATTTGCGTATCAGATTTTTCCGATTGTTTTTTTTTTCATGCTTAGCTGTGTCAGCTTTATGTATTACTATTTTGTTTATTTACTGCATTTTCATTACAAACATAGTTTTATCAATAATAATTGTTAATATACTGTGATCGCAAAGGGAAAAAGCCTAAGTTGATTATGAACAGTGCCCAATTAGTGACAACTACAAGGTGATACCCTATAATCGAGCAGGCATCTCCCACTCCAGAATCTATATATATATATAAACATATATATTCTCTATCTGGATGATGGCACAATGATCAAATATTGTTACTGAGCACCATAAATATGAATACAGCGTATCCGAGAGTTGAGCAATGCTGGTTATCTTTGATTTATAATTAAGTTTTTTTCTCAGTATTTTAGTTTTATTTGCTTTTGCTTCTGGATCTATTTGTTGTGTTCAGTTTTCAGTTTTAATATTTGCACGTTTATGGCAACATGGCCAATGCAGCCACAGGAATATATTTAATCCCGCTCATTGTGCAAAAATAGCTTTAAATACACATATATAAACCGCAAACAATAAACATATTAGCCCTGATGGCAAATTTTAATTTATGATAATTAATGTTTAATAACAGCTTATGATTACCTCGATGGCCAATCCTTTAAATATACATTTTGCATTTTGTGTGCCACAAATATAGCGACAATAATCTCTTGTCACAAATTAATTTTTAACTAGACAATTTATTATTGCGGTTAAATTAATTTAATATTAATTTTTCGCCACTGAATTACCGCAAAACCAACCAATTCTCGCGCATTGTGGGCTTCTCATTGAAGTTAGTTTAATCAAGAGTTTTAGCTTTTGCTTATACTAAAAAACATGTCGAGCAATTCTATGCACAGCAAAATTTGCATATGTTGAATAATTTTGAAAGCTGTTTAGAAATCTATCGCGGTAAAGTGAATTGTAACTCCTTTACTATATAATTCACAATCAGTTAAAAGCAAACAATTCGGCCACAATGCGACCTCAGTTATTGTAAACTAGAAACTGTGAAGTGTATATTTGCCCGACTTAAATAAACATTAAAAGTACACCAAGCTGTTAAGCCTATTGAGTACGGCATTTAGTATGTATTGTGGTTGTTTAATCAAATGGTTAATTTGTTGTCAACTTTATTTAATTTTAGTTTTTATTTACTAGTTTTTTTTTAATAATTTCAGTACTGTCAATATTGTCAGCACTGGCACTGCAAGAGTAGCACAATGAAGTTTTCAAGACGAATGCGTTCTTTACTCTACCCATGTAATGGGCGCTTCTTTGTGAATTTAACTAACCAGCCATCCTCCTTAGCGTCGGGTCGAGCTGCTGCTAAAGCTCCTGTTCCAGCTGCAACAACTAGGTCTCACTGTATTAGCGGCAAGTGCTGCGAGTTCTCACTGAAGTCCACCGTGTAGTACATGTCGTTCTCCATATTCATGGCCAGATGCCGCTGGAATGGGCGCTCGTGCAGTTGTCCACCCAGCGTGGTCTGGGTGTGGAGGCTGCTGCTATTTGGCCTGCAGGACAAATGACGCGTTGACTGTGCCGGATTGCCGGCTGCCGCAGAGGTTAGGTCACGCTGTGCTGCTGCAGTGGGATCATTGAGAACTTTGCCACTTAGCCAATGTTTGTTGAGTGCTCCTTGCATCTTGGGTCGTCGACTAAAGCCCAAAATAGGAATAAATGAAGTGGAACGCGTGGAGAACTTGCGATACGTTTGATTGACATTGCAGTGGCAAATTGTGACCTGATTGACAAAAAAAAAAAATACAAATCACAACAACGAAAATTGTCAAATCGTACTCATAGATCTTATCCCACAAGCGCATTAGAGTTATTCTAAGTGTTTGTGTGTCGACTAAAAGATTTAGGAATAACTTTTCGAATTCATAACTACAGCATGTCACAAAGTTGAACACACAGAAGATTAAGTACCCTTGAATACGAATGGCTTTGGTTGACTATATTTTGCAGAAATACTGCATGCAAAAAAAAGTCGGATCCATGAAAAGATTCATTACAATTACTTTAAGCTGGGAAGCTAGTGTGCATGGAACAGACAGACAACACCACAAGGAAGACCCTCTGCCTAACCCCAAGTCCTTTTCATTTTTCAACTTTAAGCGCTTTCCTAAATATCTATGCATAACTGGAGTAGTACTAAATTAATTACTAACTACTCTGTAAAGTGCTATTGAAAAATAAGCAACCACTTCACGGGCAGGTCCCGCCATGTAGGCCTGCACTCCTGAGAGGGTTCATTAGATGGCGAGCTGGGCTTGATATAAATGAAAAACTAAGTGCACTTGATGCTTGCCTCAAGCATGCCTAGCGAAAAAAACCTGTATGTATACAAATATATCTACTTATATTATGCGCATAAATTTGAATACTCTTCAAACTTGCCGCTCGATTGAACTTGGTAAAAATACAAAAAATAAAAGTGGAAGAACAGCTACAGTTGGCAGCGGCCATGTTAAAGTAACGACTCGACTCGAAACATGGAAATGAATATGCAATGCCAGTTCGCAGACTTTCCGAAACCGCAAACTACAATTTCCCCATTGGTCAAGCCCATGTTTCGTGTTCGCTCCGGTGCTCCGCCTTGTAAGGAAATGTGTGTTGTGCGTGTGTGTGTGTGTGTGTTAACTTACCACAACGGCAACGATGAAAATGGCGGCCGCCAGAACCCCGGCCGCAAAATATGCATTATGCAATTCAATGGGACTCTTAAGCACAACCGATGAACCAAAAGTTTTGTCATTAAAATTTCTGGCGCTCGCATCGTCGACAATAAATTCACTCGAACTGACGACGGTCTCGACCACAAACTCATCTGCAGGCACAAATGAATATAAATGGTTAGTTCCTTGGCATTCGCCTGCCCGCCTGCCCGCCTGCCTGCCTGCCTTAGATAGTCGGCATCGGCAGCTTTGCATATATATTCGGGTTTTAGCGCGAGTTAATAATGCACTTACCTTCGCACATTTTGCCCGTGTAGCCGGGTCGGCAGGCACAGTAAAAGCTGTCCCCGCTGGACCAGCAGGTGCCGCCATGGGTGCACGGATTCGCGCTGCACTGCTGAAAGTACTGGCAAAGTTAAGCGCATTGGTTAGCATGCTGCCTCTTATCAGTCGCATAAATGTACACGTTTGTCCAACACTAACTACTAACTAACAATTAATTGGGTTGCTCTGTGTGTGCAACTGGCATATTAAATATTACACGCGCGCATAACTGTGCGCCATAGTAAAATCTAATTAACTTGCCGGCGGCTGGCCACAACGCCAGCCGAGCTCCTTCATCAGGTTTGGCTACGGCTTTGGCGTCAGCACCAGTCGGGCTCCACCAGCAGCTGCCTTCGCTTGTGAACAGGTCCTCCAGCTACTGCTACCCTTCCCTTCTGGCTGTTGCTGATGCTGACGTCCTGTCTGTCGTTGGGAATTTTGCGGCCCCGGAAAACTCACTGGAGATGGTTTTGGCTCCGCTCGCGGTTAGAGAACATGTCCATCATCGTGAACAGCTTTAATTATGGAGCCCTTGCGCCTAATTTATGTACACTTTATTATGTTCTATTTTGCCAACGAAAAATTATCAAGTCATTGAGCGTTTATTAAATATTGTCAAGTGGGATGCTAACATAGTTGGCTGTAATGAAAATGCTTGTCAAAACTTAATTGTGGTCTATTAAAGTTCTCTCTGCCTCCGTTGAAGCATAGGCAGACAATAGATAACCCTAAGCAGGGGCAGGAGAGTGAAGACTCTTCTTCTGGTTGCCGAAATAGAGGCAACTTTCAGAAACATATATATTTTTGGTTCGAGGCAATTTACAACATAATTTTGGTAACATCTATAGAAAAGTTATAGAGTTCAATTTTTAGACCGAGGCTCTCGCCCTTTAAACACGTCTTCAATCAACTTGGAGCATTTCGGTAATTTGTTATTTTTTTCCGACATAAATCTTGTGCCAAGGAGTTTTTCAAAATATGGAAGAAATGGGCGGCAGCTAAGCTTAAATATAAGATATTCTGTTTGTAAAGACATCTTACCCAAACTAAATAAATACCTGAAACCCAATTATTATTGTGTTGGGTGAAATTGTGATTAACACGTTTTTATCCACACTCAACTAAGCTAAGTTTGGGTCAAATTAGAAACAATAAAACCCATCAAGCATATGTTTAAGCAAAGTGATTGCATTTGGCATCTGGTAAACAATCTAGAATCAGTAAATCGATATAAAGTACACAGAACACGAACTGCCGCAACATAAGCTACAAATATTATACATTGGAATTTTACAACAGGGACAATTAGAAAGTTGCATTGAACCGAGCATTCCTCCATTCAGCAGGGCTGTGTCTATTGGTATGTGCTGGGGTGGGTGGGGGTGTGGAGCGGCTGCCCGTTGTCAGCAAATTGTGGGTATTTTGGGCTATTTGGCATGCACCTCCAGCTGGGACCCGGTCTGTGCAGAAAAACAGTCGGCGCCAGCTGAGTGCATAAATCATGACTTACCGTTCGAGGCATTTGATTACAATCCGGTCCGTTGCGACCTCCTGGGCATTCGCAGCTGAAATCATTTCCATGATCAATACAACGATGTCCTTCGGGGCACGGCTTATTGGCGCAGAAATCAACCTAAAACAGACGAAGGCAATAAGAAAAGGCAAGCTCTCAGCTTATTGAAAAGCCGGACTTCATTAGATATTCAAAAATGTGTTTTCCCATCCACCAGGCTCTCATTGATATGGGCATACATATGTGTGAGACCAAGCATTAGCCATGCCAAATCCAATCAATAATATGCCAATTTGTTTGCCTTGACAACTAGCTGCAGGCTGATAAGACTATCATTTCACACGTTGTTGTGCATATTTTAAAATATTTTCAATTTTTGTTATGCAAATATTTGCTTAACAAAGGAACTATAATAAATGACAAGGCCGGGTCAAAAAAAAAAAAGCTTAAATTATTTCCAAAGAATTTTCATTTAATCTTGAATGAAAATTACGAAATGTGTGAAGCAAATTTTGGCTTAAAGCTTTGTCCAGAAGGACGAAAGTCAGTCAATCCATCAGAGCACGAAAAGGCCACAAGCCCGGCTGTGAGCATTCAGTTGCCTGAATGACTGAATCATTTAGATGACTGATTTCGCAATAACTCGAGATGTTTGTATTTATCTATATGATGTATATTAATATTCAAATGTGTGTAGAGTTGAGCACAGAATACGCAATAATCACAATTCAAGTAGCAAAGTGTCGCATTGCGCAGTTGATGACTGTCATCTGATTTGTTCTCCTTGACACTCACCTTTATTTGGCAACGGTTGCCTGAATAACCTTTCGTACAGCGACACTCAAAGCTGCCGATGTGATCGATACATTCGCCGCTATTCTGACACGGATTCGATTCGCATTCATTATATTCAAAGTTGCACAGCTCGCCAGCAAAGCCTGCAAGTAGAGCCAAGTCGGGGGGTAATGTTAATGTGCAAAATAAATGAAATGGAAATTTCAGCCAACTGGATATTTGGCAGCTCGGCAACCTGAGCCCCATTGCTTATTCTTTTTTCTGCTTTTTTATTTGTTGTCGCGTTTGATTTGTGCAAATTGTGTTTGTGCCAATGAAATAATTTATAAGCTTCAGTGCAGATTTTATTGCTACATTCTGCTTACATTTTGCATGCGCACTGACATAGTTGAGCCAAAAATGTAAGTGGAATTTCAACTAATATAAAGAAACCAAAAATAAAAGCTTGTCAGCTAAAATTTGAACAAAATTTGGCTGACAAGTTTCACGGACGGACAGCAAGAGGTATATCCTCTATTAAAATAACCCCAAGTTAGACTAGACTATGTCTGTTTGATCACTTACCTGGCTGGCAGAAGCAG
Organism: Drosophila virilis; assembly: GCF_030788295.1. Taxonomy (NCBI): domain Eukaryota; kingdom Metazoa; phylum Arthropoda; class Insecta; order Diptera; family Drosophilidae; genus Drosophila; species Drosophila virilis. The sequence goes on along the minus strand of NC_091546.1, from coordinate 10,356,574 downwards.
CGAAAACCATCTTCTTGATCTACACAAATGCCATGCACACAGGGCGAGGATTCGCATTCGTTTAGGCTGTGTTGGCAGAGTGGACCCGTGTATCCGGGAGAGCAGTCACAGCTGCAAAAGGTAACAAGTGTTATCTATAGTATAGTATGACCGTGTTGTGGGATATATACGCTCGTCGAGCACTCTTGCTGGCTGGCATAGTTTTGTGTGCTAGCAAACAAATCGAACGATAGACAACACTTTAGCTAGCTTAAGCTAACGTCACATGGGATCTGTGGGCCAGACAATGTTCACTTACCGAAAGTGCGTCGAGTTTCCCAGGCAGCTGCCGCCATTCATGCACTCAGCCGGATTGCAGAGATCCGATTCGTATTGACAGTTTTTGCCCGCATAGCCTGCGATGCGGTGCGACACAAGGGGGTTATTAGCAAGATTAGCTTACAGGAAGGAGGCCGCAAATGGCCGCACATTAATGACCTTACCGTATGGACACAAGCACTGATACGAGTTGCCCTCGTGGCCCTGGGAGAGATCCACACAAATGCCATTGTTGGTGCACGGACTGGGATTGCAAGCATCAATTTCCTCGCAATGGGGACCTGCAAAACCGCTGCAGCACTGACACTCGTACTCCTCCATGACCCCGTTCGAGTAGCACACGCCCTTGCCGGAGCAATCGGCGCTGTCGCCGCAATTGTCGGTTTTCGTGGTCACCTTTAGGCGCACACATTGCGCTCCCCACAGCTCGGACACCACTATTAAACCAAAAAAAGAAAAAAAAAAAAAAAAAAGGGTCGTGAAATTAATTAAAGTCGGTCTAGGCGAAAAAAATGTCCCTAAAGACAACGAAAAAGTTAAATAACAAAACCTAAAAGGCACGGAGATGTCGCAGCTCTGATACTCTAACAAAGTTAGAAAATATATAATCTAAAATAATATTTTATGTGTCTCTTTTAAGTAACTCTAATGGAGTTAAGCAAATATATATATTCTTTTACTAAAGCTTGTGACATCATGTGCGTGCCGGGTAACTCAACCAAATTAAATTGCAAATGTATTCGTCTACGCAATGCAAGCGTATCCTCAGTGCTCATTAATGAACATTTTGAGGCGTAGTCTACCTACCAATTAACAAGTTAACTCCCTCAGTGAGGTCCTTATCATACAGCGTAACCAGCTTCCTTCCATCGACCACCAGAGGCGTAATATCCAGGAGCACACCTTCGGTAACATCGCAATGCTCGTGGCCGGAACGTGTTACCTGGTAGACCTGTGCAGCATGCGCAGCGCTTTGGCTGTTGTTGGGGTTGGGGAGGGTGGGAAGAAAAGAAATTATTAAGGAGTAAGAGACGGAGAAAGGCAAGGGGATAGAGCAAGAAAGAGGTAAAGTAAGTCGATGAAAGTTGAAGTTACAAATATGATGGCGCATTCAAGCATTTCTTGTCTCCCAACGCGCTGTGTACTTAATTAATTGAAATTATTTATAAGCATAGCTGCCCAGTTTGTTAGCGGAAATTAAATAGCACCGGGCGGAAATTAAATTAGCTGGCAATTATTTATGAACATCTGCTACTTTGAGCAAGTTATTCATTACCACCACGAAAACTGGTCCGAGCCCTGCTTTACTCAGGCAAATAGATTTCATGCCCAAACAAACAAGCACATCAATATAAATAGTCTCCGCTGGCAAATAAAATAATATATTGACTGCTCTATGCCCCCCCAACAAACAGCATCTTTTGGCGAAACTTTGCCATCTTAAAGTTTTCCACTGCCGATTGGTTGATTGAGCGACTGACGGACTGATTGGTGATAGACGCACAGCCCTAGCCGAATGTATTTGAACTAAGACGGCATTTTAGAAAATTCCCGGCGTAGTAATGAAAAAACTTTCCAAATCGGTTGCATGAAACTTTTGTTTTTCGTTTAAATTTCTTCTTCAAGATTTTTGTGAAAATTTAGGTACAAATGGCAAATTTTAACTTATTTTCTGTGTTCTACACAGGGTAAAATGGCTCTAGGCGGCGCAACTGACTAGGCAATACCCTGTACCTAGTGCCAAGCTACCATAACAAACATACAAATTATATAAACACCAGTATTCAATAAATTAAGAGTTTAGAGTGCGATCGTTTCATTTCCGTTCTGAGCATATTCTACAGTTGTGGGCGGACTCTGAAGTATCTACGAATACCTTCGGCTAAGGCAGACTTCTTTTTCAGAAGTCAGGGGTTCACGAGAGTACAAATGTATTTTTATTTTTTTTATTTTAAGCTTGCACCTGTGTCGAACAGTTTGGAATTCGGTGGATAAATCAAAGTACTTGGCACCACTTTTACAAATGCGGGACAGAAGAGGGAGTTGAAAACTTTTCACTTCCAGACCATCGCAACCTATTTGCCACCCAGTTGCGTAGCTTTACCCTATTATTTATTGCCGTCAATTTGTTGGCTGTGATCCGCTCCCCTTTGCCTTAAAGCGCACACATATTAAATCGATAATAAAAACTTTTTTGACATCTCATTTTCATAATTGGCAACTTTCTTGCACACGCTCAAATGTATGCTACGGTATTTGTCTTTTTTTTTCGTACCCCAACTTATAAAATCCTTACACCTTACCCAAAATGAATGATGTATTGTTAACAGACGGACAAAATATCCATTAACTTTGTGCTACCGTCACTTAGCCCCAAGCAACTTAGGTTGAACGTAGGCGCTAAATTTTGGGTATTTCTTTGGCCCATCTCACAAAAATATCTTTAAAAGTTTGCGACTGCAAATAAATGTAATTTTTTGCCGAACATATTGAGGATGCATAGCACAACCCAAAAGTTTATTAATATATTTATATGTATACGAGTAAGCGATAAACATGTTTAATCCTGGCTTCGTGCACTCTGTCAAGACAAAGCCAAGAGTGCCAGAGGATACAGAAATACAAAAAAAAATAACCCAAAGCTAGCAATGAAACGTGATAATTGTCACAGCTTTTTAGCACCAAGCGGTCAGCAACTGAGCACTGTTTTTTACCAAACTCTGGACACCCGGACTCTCTGACCTCAAAATGACTAATGGCCAGCGGAAAGAATTACGAACTACAAAAGCACCCGACTAGCATTAATATGCACATTTTGTAAGAGATTTGCCAGCAGAAGAAAGTAAACAAAAAATAGGAAAATATAGGCAAGGAAAACAAACCGAAATACGTGATAAAAGTACATGTGCGAGTTCAAATATGTGGACATATACAAATATTTGGATATAAATACATATACATATACACATACATATACATACACATATACATATACATATACATATACACATACACATACATATACATATATATATTCATATGCAAATACATATACATATACATATACATATGCATATGCATATACATATACATATACATATACATATACATATACATGTACATATACATATACATATACATATACATATACATATACATATACATATACATATACATATACATATACATATACATATACATATACATATACACATACACATACATATACATATACATATACATATACATATACATATACGTATACATATACGTATACCTATACATATACATATACATATACATATACATATACATATACATATACATATACATATACATATACATATACATATACGTATACCTACACATATACATATACATATACATATGCATATGCATATACTAAGAGAAAGAGGGGCGAAAATCTTAAACAATTTAATCTACTGCAAAAGGTCATTCTGATGGCAGTACGTGAGTCACATGAAATGGAGACCTGTGGAACCGAGAGGTCGATTGGGTGCGCTGGTGCACTAAACGTATAGTGCCCCGTTGTGCGAACGTGCTGAAGTAAAATCAATAAAAGTTCCTAATGTATGTTATTATATATTAAACAGAGGAACAAGCACGTCTCAACCCGCATTAAAGTACTTTAATTGAAAATGCACTCTAGACCAAGAGGAGAAGGAGAAGCTCATCTAAAGGCATTTCTGTCATAAGGCGGAATGATATAGCTGGTTTATCTGAAAATGCTGACGATGTTGATGATACACAATGATAATTGGCCTTACTCGAATAAACTAAAGCCGCTTTTAAGAGACTGTAAACTTAAAACTTACTCCGCGCCAGACAAAATATCAAACCTATTTATATTCTTACACGTTGACCCCATAAAAATGGGTAGGAGGGACAAACTGATAATGAGAAAATTTATGTAGCAGACAGCAGGAAGCATCTTAGACATCATAAAGTATATATATTGTTTGTCATTAATAACCGCGTTGAACTTTCAGTTTTATAATCCTTTAGGCATATCTCGGAGAAGAGCTGAGACACCAAATTAAGCATGTATGTGTTCGTTGAGTCTCCCGAATATTTCACTGGTATTTGCACATATTTGTATGTCACACTTATGTCATACAAATGTCATATTAATGTCAGTAGAGTCAACCAATTGACACCCAAGTTATTCCTCCCTTGGGGGTATGTAAGCTAGAATGTGTGTAACGCAGCTCGGTGTTGGGCTTAGAGTATCCCTAGCTTGGCGTTCCCAGCTAAATTTAATAATCTCCTTTAAAGTTGAGACCAAAAATATTGCACTCGCTGGCTTGGAATTCTCTTCCGATGCGGTTTACACGCTGTGCACAGAGACTTTCGCAGTGGGTTCCACACATGTAAAACCTTCTTGATTGTAAATACCCTCTTCACTTGTTATCAGATAGAAATTGAAGCACTCGCATTTACCTGGCTGTGTTGTTCTGCACATTTGCTGTCCTCAGCTTGGCATCGTTGATTTCGACAATTAATATATCACCGGACTGGATGTCTGCCTCGCCTTCCCACGTGTACATATTAGGAGTACAAGGCTCACCGAGTTGGCACTGTTCCGGTATCTGCAAAAGAAGAGTTGTAAAATTGTTTTAATAATGTCACAAGTTGTGGATTGAAGTAAAAGCCGCAAATGTCTTGTTTCCAGAAAGTTAACAGTCGAGGGGATTGCTTGGTTCGCTCTGCATGTGCTGTAGTTTTGTAGCCGCAAAGCACAATAAGTACATGAAACCCGACAAAAAAAAATGTTTGTCTGAATAATTTAATAATTTCATGTGCTCGTCTAATGTAGTAGCTCGAGTCCCCTTTAAAGATATAGCCTACAACATTTGCATGCTGACTACGACGAACCTCATAAACTTTGTCAAAGGCTCATATGCGTTATTCGCCCTGGTGAGGATTAAAGCTTAAGTCCAGAGTAGATGGAAGCATATGGCATAAACAAGGTTTAAAACACAAGCCATATGCGTACATCCAACCAATGAAAATGTCTTTTTATTAGTTTGGGTTAATCCACTGACAAGCTGCAGGATATATGCAAAAAATTAGTTACAAGACAAATGAGTACTCTAGTCGAGTGTGCACAACTAGGAGATAACCTCTATCCAAATCTAAACCTTAAAATGGCATCCAAGTGCATAAGTATAAGGATAAGGATATGCCAAAGTGCAGAGTTAAGTCCCTACAAATTATTTTCTGGAAGGGGAATACTTAGGAGGATTTGCACAAATCATGCTACCCAGCTTTAGCCATTTCAGTGAGTACAGGGTATAAGAACTGTGCGTTTGTGGCTTTCGACAAGGGTCTCGCCTGAAAGTTTGTATATTTTTGCTCAATTTTAAGCGGTTTAATTTGAATACGTTCAAAGGATTTGCCTGTGTGCAAATTAAAGGCGTTCTAATGGCTCGTATACTGTGAAAATATATTTTGTGGCTTACTTTTGCTGTCCGGCTTATATAAATATAATATATATATATTGATGGCTCTGGCGACCTTTCCATATTTCAATATTTATTTGTTGGCTGGCTCGAGGTCCGTGTTTGTTAAAACAAACAATGAAAAACAATTTTATTCAATTCTCTTCCGATATATTTCGGTTGCACATCGGCAAACCGTCTTCAGGGCACTAACACCAAGATACAAAAAACAATTAACAATTATAATACAATAAATTAAACATTATTTCGAACATTTTACATACATTATTTTACACGTCTGCGCTTTTTGACGTGGAGATTGTTACTGAGGTTGTTTGACTGTTTAAGAGGTGTCTGTACAAGTGAGCGCAATTTTCTGTGTCTGTCTTGTAGTTTAGTCGTTTGTAGGTTGGTGTGTTAATTATGTGTAGCATTTCCAATGTGTGTCGCTTGTTATAGTGTTGTTCTTGTTGTAAGATTGTTGTTTCATCAAAATTTGGTGTGTGGTTGCTTCTTATACAATGGGTCATAAGTGCTGTTTTCTGTATATTATTTTGATGTCTTAGTTTGAAGTCCGATTTATGTTGACTAATCCTTGTTTTTAGCTTCGATTTTGTTGTACCTATGTAGACACTATTGCACTTGTTGTTGTTATCCCCGCCACATGGTATTTGGTAAACGACGTTGCTTTTTTCGATCATCGGGATTTTCGACTTTATCTTGTTGAAGAATTTTTGTAATGTATTCGTCGGTTTGTGTGCTACTTTTATATCTTGTTTGTTATAACAGTCTGAGTTTGTGAGGCGTTCTGATAGTCGTGGTACATATATTAGTGATTTGTATATTTTAGCAGGTTCTGTTGGCTTTTTTCTTTCGATTTGTCGTCTTTTTAATAATGTTTTGATTATATTTGGGGGGAAGTCATTTTTGGTCAAAAGTTCTTTGATTTCATGTTCAATTTCTTTGTGGTATATTGTGTCCGATATTTTCATCATTCTATTCATACAGCCTAGTGCTGTATTGATTATCATACTCTTTGGGTGGTTTGAATTGAAGTTGAGTATTCGTCCGGAGGCTATGGGTTTCCTATACCACTTTATTTTGAGTGTGTTGTCCATTCTGCTTACAATAGAGTCTAAAAATGGTAATTTCCCGTCCTTTTCTAATTCCATTGTAAATTTTATCTGTTTGTGGAAGGAATTCAATTCTTTTAGAATATTTTCCACGTCTATTTTGTTCGTTATGGCAAAAAGGTCATCTACATATTTGGTCAAGAGTCTTGGTTTTATTTTTAATTTATCTGTAATCTTGTCCAACAGTTCCTCCATTAATATATCTGCGATTACTGGGGAAGCCGGTGATCCCATTGGCATTCCCTTAAGTTGTGTGTATATTTTGTCTTCGTATTTGAAATATCTGTTTTCCTGTATGCAAAATCTAACTATGTCCATAAATAGTTGTTTCGGTATATTCGTGTGCTCTTCTAATTTGGTCCATTTTTGTCTTATTGTGTCAAGTGCTAATTCTATTGGTATGCTGGGAAATAAGGATACTACGTCAAAAGATACTAATGTTTCCTCTTCTCTAATCTGGGAGTTGTTGACTCTGTCTTTAAAATCTACCGCGTTCTTGATGTTGTACCTAGAGTCCATTGTCAGATTTTTTAATATTTGTATTATATATTTGCACAGCCCGTAAGATGGAGATCCTATGGAAGAACATATTGGTCTCAGTGGAGTTCCTTCCTTGTGTATTTTTGGTAGTCCATATATCCTCGGAGGTACCGCTGTTGTTGTAGTCATCTTATTTCTTTCGTCCTTTGAAATAAGACCCATCTTGAATAATTGTGCTACGAAGGTGTTATTCTTTGTCTGTAGTCTTGATGTCGGATCCAGTCTCAATGTTCTATACGCGCATAAGTCGTCTAAAATATTTGTCATTTTATTTTTATATTCATCCTCATCCATTGCTACGGTTTTGTTGCCCTTATCCGACGATAGAATTTTAATATTTATATTTTCTTTCAGTAATTTTCGTGTCTGTTCCACTGTGTCCAGTATTGCTCGATCCCTACTGTTTTGGTTGTTCTTGGTTTTATGCTCTTTGACTAACAAAGAGAATTTTGTGCGCGCCGACTCTTGTGTTTCCTTTTCTTTTATTGTTTGCACTAGCTCCTCACCGTCTGCGATGTATTTCAAGAGAGGAAAATCTCTCTTGCTGATTGGGAGAGCGAACTTCGGCCCTTTTGCGAGTAACGCTACGACGTTTGGCGGGAATTCTATTTTTGTTTTGTTTACAAACCACTCTCTTTGCGTGTTGTTATCCGCTAAGGCTAGGTTCCGTTGATCTCGTAACTTATCGTGTTTCGTTTCTTGTCTTTTCTTGAGTGTTGTTGTTATTTTGTTTTCTATATTTCTCTCGCTCTCAAAAAACGCTTTTGCGTCATCTGTGGTCATCAGTTGTTCTATGTTTGTTTTTGCTTTTTCCATATGTTTTGTTTGTTCTTGTAATAGGTTGTGTTTGTGTTTTATAAGTAAGTTTAATATTTTGGTATGGTAAAAATGTGTGTGTCTAGTCAATGTTCTTGTTATGTCAGGGTGGGTTTTATTGTCAGTGGTCAGTATGGTCAAATGCTGTGTCAAGTTTTTGATGAAGTTAGGTATTGAATTTGATTTTCTACATTTTAACAAAAATTTTAAACTAGATTTAAGTTTAGTTAATTTTACCAGTGTTAGTTGGAATTTATTAATTGTTCTTTTCGAATCCTTGTATTTAGTTTTTATTTTTGCGTAGCTCATGTTGGTTGCTGTGCATACGGCGTGCCTTCCGTTGATATTTATTGATGGCTCTGGCGACCTTTCCATATTTCAATATTTATTTGTTGGCTGGCTCGAGGTCCGTGTTTGTTAAAACAAACAATGAAAAACAATTTTATTCAATTCTCTTCCGATATATTTCGGTTGCACATCGGCAAACCGTCTTCAGGGCACTAACACCAAGATACAAAAAACAATTAACAATTATAATACAATAAATTAAACATTATTTCGAACATTTTACATACATTATTTTACACGTCTGCGCTTTTTGACGTGGAGATTGTTACTGAGGTTGTTTGACTGTTTAAGAGGTGTCTGTACAAGTGAGCGCAATTTTCTGTGTCTGTCTTGTAGTTTAGTCGTTTGTAGGTTGGTGTGTTAATTATGTGTAGCATTTCCAATGTGTGTCGCTTGTTATAGTGTTGTTCTTGTTGTAAGATTGTTGTTTCATCAAAATTTGGTGTGTGGTTGCTTCTTATACAATGGGTCATAAGTGCTGTTTTCTGTATATTATAAAATATACACACAACTTAAGGGAATGCCAATGGGATCACCGGCTTCCCCAGTAATCGCAGATATATTAATGGAGGAACTGTTGGACAAGATTACAGATAAATTAAAAATAAAACCAAGACTCTTGACCAAATATGTAGATGACCTTTTTGCCATAACGAACAAAATAGACGTGGAAAATATTCTAAAAGAATTGAATTCCTTCCACAAACAGATAAAATTTACAATGGAATTAGAAAAGGACGGGAAATTACCATTTTTAGACTCTATTGTAAGCAGAATGGACAACACACTCAAAATAAAGTGGTATAGGAAACCCATAGCCTCCGGACGAATACTCAACTTCAATTCAAACCACCCAAAGAGTATGATAATCAATACAGCACTAGGCTGTATGAATAGAATGATGAAAATATCGGACACAATATACCACAAAGAAATTGAACATGAAATCAAAGAACTTTTGACCAAAAATGACTTCCCCCCAAATATAATCAAAACATTATTAAAAAGACGACAAATCGAAAGAAAAAAGCCAACAGAACCTGCTAAAATATACAAATCACTAATATATGTACCACGACTATCAGAACGCCTCACAAACTCAGACTGTTATAACAAACAAGATATAAAAGTAGCACACAAACCGACGAATACATTACAAAAATTCTTCAACAAGATAAAGTCGAAAATCCCGATGATCGAAAAAAGCAACGTCGTTTACCAAATACCATGTGGCGGGGATAACAACAACAAGTGCAATAGTGTCTACATAGGTACAACAAAATCGAAGCTAAAAACAAGGATTAGTCAACATAAATCGGACTTCAAACTAAGACATCAAAATAATATACAGAAAACAGCACTTATGACCCATTGTATAAGAAGCAACCACACACCAAATTTTGATGAAACAACAATCTTACAACAAGAACAACACTATAACAAGCGACACACATTGGAAATGCTACACATAATTAACACACCAACCTACAAACGACTAAACTACAAGACAGACACAGAAAATTGCGCTCACTTGTACAGACACCTCTTAAACAGTCAAACAACCTCAGTAACAATCTCCACGTCAAAAAGCGCAGACGTGTAAAATAATGTATGTAAAATGTTCGAAATAATGTTTAATTTATTGTATTATAATTGTTAATTGTTTTTTGTATCTTGGTGTTAGTGCCCTGAAGACGGTTTGCCGATGTGCAACCGAAATATATCGGAAGAGAATTGAATAAAATTGTTTTTCATTGTTTGTTTTAACAAACACGGACCTCGAGCCAGCCAACAAATAAATATTGAAATATGGAAAGGTCGCCAGAGCCATCAATAAATATCAACGGAAGGCACGCCGTATGCACAGCAACCAACATGAGCTACGCAAAAATAAAAACTAAATACAAGGATTCGAAAAGAACAATTAATAAATTCCAACTAACACTGGTAAAATTAACTAAACTTAAATCTAGTTTAAAATTTTTGTTAAAATGTAGAAAATCAAATTTAATACCTAACTTCATCAAAAACTTGACACAGCATTTGACCATACTGACCACTGACAATAAAACCCACCCTGACATAACAAGAACATTGACTAGACACACACATTTTTACCATACCAAAATATTAAACTTACTTATAAAACACAAACACAACCTATTACAAGAACAAACAAAACATATGGAAAAAGCAAAAACAAACATAGAACAACTGATGACCACAGATGACGCAAAAGCGTTTTTTGAGAGCGAGAGAAATATAGAAAACAAAATAACAACAACACTCAAGAAAAGACAAGAAACGAAACACGATAAGTTACGAGATCAACGGAACCTAGCCTTAGCGGATAACAACACGCAAAGAGAGTGGTTTGTAAACAAAACAAAAATAGAATTCCCGCCAAACGTCGTAGCGTTACTCGCAAAAGGGCCGAAGTTCGCTCTCCCAATCAGCAAGAGAGATTTTCCTCTCTTGAAATACATCGCAGACGGTGAGGAGCTAGTGCAAACAATAAAAGAAAAGGAAACACAAGAGTCGGCGCGCACAAAATTCTCTTTGTTAGTCAAAGAGCATAAAACCAAGAACAACCAAAACAGTAGGGATCGAGCAATACTGGACACAGTGGAACAGACACGAAAATTACTGAAAGAAAATATAAATATTAAAATTCTATCGTCGGATAAGGGCAACAAAACCGTAGCAATGGATGAGGATGAATATAAAAATAAAATGACAAATATTTTAGACGACTTATGCGCGTATAGAACATTGAGACTGGATCCGACATCAAGACTACAGACAAAGAATAACACCTTCGTAGCACAATTATTCAAGATGGGTCTTATTTCAAAGGACGAAAGAAATAAGATGACTACAACAACAGCGGTACCTCCGAGGATATATGGACTACCAAAAATACACAAGGAAGGAACTCCACTGAGACCAATATGTTCTTCCATAGGATCTCCATCTTACGGGCTGTGCAAATATATAATACAAATATTAAAAAATCTGACAATGGACTCTAGGTACAACATCAAGAACGCGGTAGATTTTAAAGACAGAGTCAACAACTCCCAGATTAGAGAAGAGGAAACATTAGTATCTTTTGACGTAGTATCCTTATTTCCCAGCATACCAATAGAATTAGCACTTGACACAATAAGACAAAAATGGACCAAATTAGAAGAGCACACGAATATACCGAAACAACTATTTATGGACATAGTTAGATTTTGCATACAGGAAAACAGATATTTCAAATACGAAGACAAAATATACACACAACTTAAGGGAATGCCAATGGGATCACCGGCTTCCCCAGTAATCGCAGATATATTAATGGAGGAACTGTTGGACAAGATTACAGATAAATTAAAAATAAAACCAAGACTCTTGACCAAATATGTAGATGACCTTTTTGCCATAACGAACAAAATAGACGTGGAAAATATTCTAAAAGAATTGAATTCCTTCCACAAACAGATAAAATTTACAATGGAATTAGAAAAGGACGGGAAATTACCATTTTTAGACTCTATTGTAAGCAGAATGGACAACACACTCAAAATAAAGTGGTATAGGAAACCCATAGCCTCCGGACGAATACTCAACTTCAATTCAAACCACCCAAAGAGTATGATAATCAATACAGCACTAGGCTGTATGAATAGAATGATGAAAATATCGGACACAATATACCACAAAGAAATTGAACATGAAATCAAAGAACTTTTGACCAAAAATGACTTCCCCCCAAATATAATCAAAACATTATTAAAAAGACGACAAATCGAAAGAAAAAAGCCAACAGAACCTGCTAAAATATACAAATCACTAATATATGTACCACGACTATCAGAACGCCTCACAAACTCAGACTGTTATAACAAACAAGATATAAAAGTAGCACACAAACCGACGAATACATTACAAAAATTCTTCAACAAGATAAAGTCGAAAATCCCGATGATCGAAAAAAGCAACGTCGTTTACCAAATACCATGTGGCGGGGATAACAACAACAAGTGCAATAGTGTCTACATAGGTACAACAAAATCGAAGCTAAAAACAAGGATTAGTCAACATAAATCGGACTTCAAACTAAGACATCAAAATAATATACAGAAAACAGCACTTATGACCCATTGTATAAGAAGCAACCACACACCAAATTTTGATGAAACAACAATCTTACAACAAGAACAACACTATAACAAGCGACACACATTGGAAATGCTACACATAATTAACACACCAACCTACAAACGACTAAACTACAAGACAGACACAGAAAATTGCGCTCACTTGTACAGACACCTCTTAAACAGTCAAACAACCTCAGTAACAATCTCCACGTCAAAAAGCGCAGACGTGTAAAATAATGTATGTAAAATGTTCGAAATAATGTTTAATTTATTGTATTATAATTGTTAATTGTTTTTTGTATCTTGGTGTTAGTGCCCTGAAGACGGTTTGCCGATGTGCAACCGAAATATATCGGAAGAGAATTGAATAAAATTGTTTTTCATTGTTTGTTTTAACAAACACGGACCTCGAGCCAGCCAACAAATAAATATTATAATATATATATATAAGCTAACAAAAAACAACATGACGGAAATTTAATAATGAAAAGTAAATTAATTTGCTGATATTTTAAGTCAATTTATAAACATAAAAGTTATTTTCGTTTTATTAATGAGAGAATAATTTGCAGAGAAATTTTGTACTACAAAAATAAAGCTTTCTTGGTCCGACTGACAGACTGACTGACGGATTGTTATTTTCTAGATAGTTATTATAAATACTTATATTTAAATCTGTTTTCCGAAGGAAAATCAACGCTTCTGACTGATTGGAAAATAGCTTTCGCAAAAATGAAGCAGTTGTGAAAACTGGCGCCGAGACACATTTTTGTCCTTTAACTTATCGCTTTCAATTTCATATACATTTTATATCAAATGCGAAATACTGGCGGAAATTAGATTTCAATAACATCATATGAAAACCCTATTACTAGCCGCTATATAACGATCCAATCAGGCGCAATAAGCATATAGTATAAGCAACTCGACCATTTGACAACGAGCGGATAAGCTCGTAAAGGGATGCTTGCTCAGTCAGACAGAAAATAAGCCAACAATTGACTTCCTCAAATGAACCCGACGAATTTAATGCCTTGGAAAGCTATCTAGTCGGCACGCTGCTTTGCCTAGCCAGATAAGTTATTGATTATTTGGCCACATCTGCTGCATGCGAGTCAGGAAGCATCTCTAACAAGTTTGCCGGGTATATTGAGGGTCAGATGCCCTTTGAATATGTAAAAGGGGCATTGAAAATCAAATAATGAAGTTTCATTAACTATATTAAGTCACATTTGATGAAAATTTGCAACAACTAACAGAGCACAATCATGAAAACGGACGCAGCCGACTGCGTAATACTCTGTCCGTGTTCCGTTGGCCTAATGCCTTAAAGACTTTGTGACTCCATATTTCAAGAAAATTAGGGCCTCCTCGGGGAGTTATGAGCATGGACGGAGAGGGGAACACATTGCCGAAAGCCAATATACTCTTTTCGGTTTGTGATGGCAGGGCATAAAAAGGCTTACAATTTGTAGCCCCAGCTTTGCATTTTCTGTTTATTTTGTCGTAAATCAAGTCATTCACTATTACATACACAGCCCGGCCCGTAAGAAAATTCAGCAACAAAATAGTCATTTGCTATGTCCCTAGACAACAATTTAAATATATTTTGGCATTTTTGTTGTTTTTATTGCTTGCGAGTTATCCTTGCGCCACCTTTTCTTCAAACTTAAATGGTTTTCCATCTCTGGCTTTGTTTTGTTGTCAAATTGTTTTTTTTTTTTTTTTTGTGTGTGTCTTAAGAGCTGTTTCATTGCCGTCCGTCCATCTCGGCATGTTTCGCCTGCCATTTAATTTGAAGCCATTTTAGGATTAATTTTTGTTTAAATAAAAATCAAAATTGTTTTTCCGCCTACCTTTGAACAGAACAATTAAGCTTCCATTTTACGCTTTTGCATGCATTTTATTGAAAGCTTGCTGCAGAAAATGCATTCAAACGAGGTATTAAAGTTTCCTTTATTGCATTAAATAAATACACACAAACTAAAAATTGTTCAGACAAACGAAAATTTCAACCATAAGTAGTTTTTCGGGAGCTTAATAATATTGTTAGCTAGTTAGTTTTGATAAGACATATATTCAACATACAAATATTTCATGTTTCAAATTTAGAGCTCCTTGAGCTAAATTTTATGCTGAAAGATTTATGCCCACAGAAATAATAGACAAACGGACTAAGGTCCTATTGTATTTTATTTAGAAGTTAGCACAATAAATAGAATACATTTTAAACAGTTTGTCTGCACTGTTTGATTTATTATCAAAGCACATCTAAAACGTAAGAGCTGAGTACCTTGATATCTAACTTTGGTTACCTTTTGTGATGAATATGTACTCTAAGAAGCGGCTTAGGGAATTCCCACTTTAAGATTTGAAAATTCAAGGAAAACTGTTGTTTAAACTAGATCGAGAAGTAAAGTCTCCTTTCTTTCCCACAAGCTAAGTAAAGCTTAGAATACAATAACAAGTATCCTCTTTAACAGATTTAAGCTATTAATTGGTAATTGACAGAGTCAGTCGGCTGTAAAAGGAAAAAAGGAAAAAAGAAATAATGTGTACCTTGCATATAATTAACAATATACCTTGAGTTGGCTTTTGGAACTTGGGAAAAAAAAGTAAATGAATGGTAGACTGTAAATTAATTAAAGAAAACATTAAGAGGCAGCACGAATAAGTAGGCTCACAATAGAAAAAATCAATATTGGGCCAGAACTCTCTTGGGATTGAACACCTTTTGTACCTTTAGTTGTATTTTATTTTTGTTAACATTTTTTCTGTTCTGTTTCTGTGACTCCTTACACTGTTTTACTGCCCAATGTGACCGTAATTACCGTACGTTGAAATGTGCTAAAATGGCACGCGGAAGCTGTGTAAAAAACATATAAGGGTACTCTAGACGGGAGTGCCTGACTAGAAGATACCCTGACCCTACTCGCCCGCCGCAAGCTCTATACACAAGACGGGCAATAATATGGGAAAATCGGATCTTATTGTCCGAACTTCAAGATATTTTCAGCTCATTAATATACCTTGCAGATTTTCAGCCGAATTTAACTTATCATCCTTGTCAAGAATGTCAATGTGCCGCCGTTGTTAGCTCAGCTCGACTGGTTACAGGGTATGCCTTGGTTGGGTACTCCCGTCTTTTACTTGCCACTACCACTCGCTATAATCAGAAACTTATCTGCCCAGCCATACCAAACAATTTCTATGGGTACTTTTTGCTGTTGTCTCTTGAATAGCTGCCGAACTAATTGTTTAGCCTGGCTCAAGTTGTCTTCTATTCTCCGCTTTTCAATTGAATTCCTTGGATTTAGCTTGTTTTGCTGTGGTAATGTTGAGAGCTAAATAAGGTTTCAATTGTTGTTTAGAGAACAACAAACAATACACAAAGCCGTAAAGCGCTATATCTTTTTATC
Source organism: Drosophila virilis (assembly GCF_030788295.1). Taxonomy (NCBI): domain Eukaryota; kingdom Metazoa; phylum Arthropoda; class Insecta; order Diptera; family Drosophilidae; genus Drosophila; species Drosophila virilis. The sequence continues at coordinate 10,340,387 of NC_091546.1, read as the reverse complement.
TCAAACTATCCCTCTCTCTCTCTCTGTCTGTCTGTCATTTCTCCTCCTTTTATATATATAGAGATAAATATAAATTTGTTGTTTCTTTGCAGAACTTACCACATTTGGTAGTAGGAGCTCGTGCGTTTCATTGCCACGCCACAGATGCGAATCCTGCGGTACATTTTGTATGTCACATTCAAGCGAATTGATTTTCTCCTGGAGGCGACTTAAAATCCGCGGTGGAGCAATTGGCTTTAATTCCGATTTAGTGAGATTAGCTGAATGACGTGATCCCGCCACGTCTGGACTCTGCTTTGAGGCAGACGTTGTTATTTTGATTTTAGCTGAGACCACTTCCAGCTTTTCCGACTGCGGGTCCGCGGCATCCTTCAACAATAATTTAGCGCGCTTAAGCTCGTGCCCATATTTTATGGGTTTCACAGTAGACCATTTACTCGTTGTTTTTGCTGCCGAAGCGCCGTCAAAACTTTGCGCCGTAGACATCAAAGTCACGCGTCTCGTCGGCAAGGACATGGTAGGTGGTGGAGGCGACTCCGTCGAGCTGCTTGCCGCCAAGTTTGTGGTTTCGCTTGCTCTAATGACTTGACGTGGCTGCTGCTCTGAACTTTGCCCAAAACTCTCAGTCAATGCTGGGCCCTCTGATGACTTTATAATGCTGCTCCCAGTGGGTGCAGTTGTTCCTAGTGCAGTGCCAATTTCTTTCATTAAGTTTCGTTTATTATGCAACAACATTTCGTTGTACAACTCTTTGCTGTTGTAGAACTTTGTGGTGGAGAACTCGGGATGCGTGGCAACGGCTGCCACTGCTGCTGCAGATGCCACCGCATCCGTATTGAACTTGGTGTTGGCAAAGTCGACGTGTGGCATGGCCATTACATCGCTGGCCCGTTGCTGCATCGGAAACTCGAAGCTTTTCTTCACACGCCGATCAATGTAGCTGTCGCCCGGTTCCAGCTGCGGCAGCCCATACGCCTCGCTCCTTCTCGAAGGAGCCGTGGCAGCAGTCGCAGATGCTGCGGTTGTAGTTTCGTGCAACTGAAACTTGCGCTCGATTTCCGTTATCAACTCATCCTGTTCGGCCAACAATTTGCCGGTAAAATAGCTAGGCGTAGATTCCATGCCAGAAGTTACTGTCAACGGGCTCGTTGCCTGATTGATCCTTGGCTTGTCTTCCTCCACCTCGTTGGGCATTAGATTCTGTCCGTACGCGTCAGCATTATCGCTTCGTATCATCGGCTGAAAATCCTCCAGCTGCACCGGATATAGATCCACAATATTCAGCTTGCTCGCCCCCATTGCTGGCTGCTGGGCCAACAGCGCCCCATAGCGTGTGCGCTCATCCTCATTCAGATCGGCGAGTGTCTCGGCCACCTGATACGATTCTGCCGCCTGCATTTGTATATGTATTGGCAGAGCTGACGAGTCTCCGGTGTCCTCCTCCTCCTCCCCCTCCTGCTGCTGCTGCTGCTGCTGCTGCTCCATCTCTGCCGCTGGCTCGCTTAGCCTAATGCGGTAAAGCCTGTCAAAAACGCCGCTCAGCGATGCGAGTGGCGGCACGTTTGTCGTCATTAGCTTATCCGCCGTTGTGGCTGCTGCTTCCGTTGTTGCTGCTCCTGTGGGTCCAGTTGGAATTGCATATTCTTGTGCTGTTGTTGCTGCGGCAATCTTGCCAGCTTCATTTCCGCTTGAAATGGCCGGGGCTGCTGTAGCTGTTGCTATGGGCGTGGTCGAGGCAGAGGTGGTCAGCACGCCCACAGACCCAATTTGTATTTCCGATAAAGTTTTCGTTGCGTCTACGCCGGGGGCACTAACCACTCCGTGGGCGTGGCTGCTGTGCGAATCATTTGTTATGGTAAAAGTTGCTGATGTTATTGGCGTTGCTGTTGCAGCCTCGCCCGTTTGTGCCGCCGTGCCACAAACTGTGCAGGCAATTACAAATGTTAAAATGCACATTTTAGCTATTTTCGCTAGCATTTTGGAAACTATTTTGCCGCCTGTGGCTCTGGTAACAAGTTGTTCTTATTCTAAATGTTTTGCCTTTTCCTTTAGTTTGTTGCCGCTTGTTGACTTCATCTGCCTCGGCTCATGCGGATGCTGCAACAAGGGAAATGAAATTGCGAAAAAAAATTAGTTATATTATTGAAAGCCATTTACATCTTAATCTGAGCCACTTAGCTTGTGTTGGACAAAGAGAGCAAAAAAACAATCTAACAAAGTTTTTAGACAATTAGCTCAAATTCTATTTATCAAGCAGAATATTCTGCAGTCTGGCGGTTACCACAAAGAGTGACTGGCTCAAATGATACACTGGGTGGAGAAGCTTGCCAACAATTCAAGATTTTGGCTTCTGGAGCCTTTCCCTTTCAAATGAAATTAAAATGAAACTTGCTGCGTATAAGCTCTGATGTGTTTACAGCAGTTTTTATAGAAATCATGGGCCATGAAAAAGTCTGTACCATCTGGAATTGCGGCTTATTCAAAATTCTTCTTAGCCATCTGCAGCGTTGACTTCCCCTGAGCCAGGTAAAGATTTTCAGCAGTTATGACTGCATAATGTTGCCTAGCTTTATGTTAATTTTAAGAGGAAAAACTGACTGATGTTAGATGCCATTAATGCCTAACAGCCTACATTCTAGAAAGGGACTCCCTGGTCGAAACCTAAAAGAGAGTTCACATTTTTAACAGACCCTAGCCCCCAGGACTGGTACAAAGTGACAATGGCTTCCTTTCAAGTTGCAGTCTGATTGCCCGCCCTCGGCAAGCAAGGCGCACAGAAGTGCAGAAATCTGCTTAAGTGGAGTCTTGTACACGACTCCAGACTCCTAGACTTTGGGATGAAAGAAAAGAAGCAAAGCAAGAGCCTGCACAGAATCCTTTTGGACTCCAATGGACGGTGCTATAAATTTACTAGATTACACCCCTTGAAACGGGAAACTGTTCTAGATTTAAAAGTTAAGTTCACATCAAGGAGTAAGCTGTTTTTGCCTGCTTAGATGCAATATGAGGTATGGCAACATATTCATTTTCAGGTATGCCTTTTTAATTTAACTTAAATTAAAGCAGGTGAATAACAACAGCTAGAAACGCTCTAGTCGATGGCGTTTCACCTCCGCAAAATCTCATTATTTCCTAAAGTCAAAGCCTGCAAGTCATTGCCTTGTGGTTATTTTGTCGAGCATATTAACCCAATCGTGAAGAGTACAACTTTTTGCCTTTTGAATATTGTTTTCTAATCTCAAAAACAATGTTTGCTGTTTGTCGTACTGTAAATATGTTTAACAAAGTGCTAGAAAAAATTCTTACTCGTAAGTCTAATTCACAAATGAAATATAGAGCCCATTTGAAATGTTCTATTTACCATAAAAAAAGAACCATGTGAAAATTGCTTATATAAACAGGAAAACGTAAAAATGCTTAGCTGCAGAAAAATAAAAATGGCACACAAGTAGAAAGGATGCCTGAGGATGAGTCTGACTGCGCAACACCCTGCTCACAGGTTAATAATATTTAAAAATAAGCTACAAAGCTAAAAAAAAATCGATTGATGAAAAAATTGGGCAGTCACCTTTAAGCTAAAAGAAGAGAAGATTTCTATGATTTGTAAGGCCTGAAATAGGTGCATATTTCGCATGTGTTTGCTGCTTGTAAGCAGAGTATCATTTTTACGAGTTGTGAAATTTGAAAAAAGAAATAAAATAAAAACGTACCCGCAGAAAATCGGTTAGCGAAAAGATTGTAAGGACTATGCGAAGTTTGTTTGTTGCTGTTTTGCTTTTGTAATGTGTGCAAACAGTTTCAGCAAAAAGGAAAATGTAAATAGAAATAAAGATGAAGCTTAATTAAAAATGCGACCAAGCGTGATATACACTCCGCACTGAGCCACCTAAACGCACATAAATATATTCCCAACCGCAAAAAGCGTTGCGGATGGGTCCAACCGACTGCGCAATACTCTGTTCAAAGGAGCATTGACTACGGATAGTATGGCCCTACAAATGTTTTTTGAAAGCAATCTGTGAATTTTTGGATATACTCATGTATTTATACGGCTCATGATGGATTGGGGGAATAAAATACATATAATATATATAATAAAATATCGTAGAGACCCTGCAGTATCTGCAATGTTCGTAGGGATTTGACCTAATGCATTGGTAGATATATATATACGTTGCACAAAACAAGTATACCCTTTCAGCCCTGTGAACAGTGTATAAAGTATGGCTGGGTGGGAAATAAATGCGGGCAGCGATAGGATGTTGCTGATAAACTTACATTGGCTACGTAATCGTTTTCCTCTATATGCGTTTCTTTTATTTAGAAATGTTTTTGTTTGGGGCCGCATATTTTGGTGGCACGCAAAATATTACTTTGAAATCGTACAGTTGCAAGCACGGCGCTCATAAGCCGAAGGAGGCTGCCCCACGCAATTGCACATTTTTAGGACGACAACAAAGGCGAACAGGACGAAGCTCTTTTATTCAGCTCTGAGCTAGAAAAATTTCAAGTCAAGTGCCGGCAAGTCGTTGCTTTGTGAAAACGAGTCCTATTCAAGGCATGCCAGGGAGAGGTGAGCTCCGCCGTGAGCTAAGAACAAGCCAAACGAGAGCGAACCGAACATGAAATACCCTTGCGTCATATTTTCAACCAATTCTCATAATAAAATTACTAATCTGCCAATTGTGCCTAACATATATGAACTATATCAAAGAGTTTCGATAGTATGCTGTTCATAATTCAATGAAAAAGTCAAGACTTCTCTAGTCGAGAGTGCCCGTTGAGTAAATACCCTATACACATGGCCAAGTGTCCGTAACAAACATTGGAGCTTCCTTTTAAGCATTCACAAAAACACAGACAAACACAGCACGAAGCACGTAGTTGCATAGAAAAGCGTTCCTGAATTAGTTCAAAGTCTGATCTTTATAAAACTAATAGACCAGTTCCCTTAGAAACATTCAAAAACAAAAGGCAGCAGCTATACAATTACACTGAATGGGAATTGAGAAATCTCCTACAGTGAAAACATATAAAATACCCTCTGCAACGATTTGAGCACCACTCAAAACGGAATGTCAATGTGTCGATGATTACTATCAGAACATATTATTCAGTTTTGCCCCACGGTGGCATTGCCTGTGATGTAGTTGGAGTGTGCTACTTTGCGAAGAACTCACATTAATCTTTATTTTTATACCACAAAGATGAAAAAACATGGCCCAAGGAGGAAGCGGAACGAGTACAAGTATCCAGTTTAAAACGTTTTTTGCTTAGCATTAGAGCGAGTTAGAAAGGGGGACACATATTTAGTAGGTCGCGCTCAAGAATCTTAAAGCTTAAGCCACTCGAAATACATTATATGGCTGCCGTTTTTTTCTTTTTTACGATTCTGCAGTTTATGACGCTTGTGAACAACAGGACGGAACTCTGAACATTCCCACCGTAAGGGTAGTAAACAGTTTTTATATAAATATATATATCAGCAGCGTGTTTCTAAACTAACGCAAAATGCAACCGCTGATGAGAAGGAATCCACTCAAGACATTAGGAATGAAAAGTTAAGGTGAGGGAAAATTTGGAAAAAGTTTTTATAACATGTATCTTATAGACCTTTAAAATATCTAAGAAAAATTCTATATTATAGAGAAGGAATCCATTTAAGGTAAAGTTCGTTACAAAAATATTTGTCCAAATTGGAATAAACTTTTATGACATATAGACTTTTCTTATAGAATTTTTAAGCATAACAAATATGCTTTAAATTTTAAAGAAAAATTATTTGTCAAACATTTCAGTCAAAACTTTAATTTCCATTCAACAATATTTAAGAACTACTTACAATCAATTGGAATATTAATAATATTAATCGTTTGGAATATTACCGAGCTCTAACTCCCTCGTTTCGTATACTCTATTCGCAATAGTAAAAAGTAAGTGTATTGGGCTTGTGCAATATCTAGCAAAGCAGTTTGTGCAAATCGACTGCAATTTTCTTTCTTTTTTAAGGCCTCTAAAATCATTTTGATATCTAAGAGCACACGATTTCGACTGCGCAATACTCTGTACACTTTGCACTTATAGCTTACACTGGGTTAAACGGAAGACTATTTTCAAACTATGACTAGGAGATATCGATTTTGGCAATTCTTTGAGACAGGCTATGGGCGTGGCCACAATATTTATAGCACTCATATTTAGAGGAGGTCACCAATAGGCCTCGTGCCAAGTTTGGTGTCTACCACTCGAAATATGTAAGACAATATTTGGGTGTGCCCAAAAATATATAAATGGGGTATTTCGAAAGCAAATGCAACTCTTTATCCCTTTGTGAATAGGGTATTAATAGAGCAGTTATTCTTACAGATTTAAATCAGACTTGTAATGTTTTCCGTATCGAATCGCTGATAAGATTTTTGCTCATGTGAGAAAAGCATACTGCAGCTAAAATATTTTGAATACAAAATTAGTATAATCGAGTTTTAAAACTGAGAGAAAAGTTAAGCTTATGTAAAGCGCACGGATCCGACGGCCAACGGATCGATTTAAGTTTAAGTTTAATTCGAGCATAATATATTTATATCTATATATATTTAAGTTTATCTAGAAAATATATCCATTTTGTGGTCGTGGACGCATTCTACTCGACATCGGAAAATTTGACACAATTTTATAGTACGCTCAATTAATATTTAAAGCTTCGATCTGCTAAGTTATGATGACAAAAAGAAAAGGATTAATTCTTAAAACTATTGCCTCGTAATTAGTGTGATTTAATGCATTTTTTATTTACTTGAATTGTTCAGCTTTCCAGTTATTATGATTTAAACAATACATAGTTTCACCAATCACTGAATTTGTATACGTTCTTTAGTCGTAGCACTATTTTGATTTATATTATATATTTTATGCAACTCTTCAGTTATTTTCTTATTTATATTTTATTTGAAAAGTACACAAACTTCTTTTGGAGTGCAAGTAATTAAGTACCACAACTGCCCAATTGTTTACAAAAATGCAAACAATTGAAACATTCGGAAATCACAATTAGATTTGTTGGCGCGATGCTCTGCTGCTCTCAGCTCTTGTTTTTGCTATCTGCTTGTCCAGAGTCTGGCGCTGACCAACCGTGAGGATTGAAATCTACTCCGCTACTGAAGCGGTCTCGTCCGCAATGCAATGGATGCTGCGTCATCTAGATGAAAGCTTTGCCTTTTGCCATAAACACACACAAGAGTCAATTTTCTCTCCGCCTTTGAGCATGCGCACAGCATCCGTGCTACTGTTTTGGGTTTAATTTTGGGCCATTTGCCGAGTACGGGTACAAGTTCGGGCCAGAAGTGTTTCAAAATTACCCAAAACATTTACGTACAGCTGTTTGGCATCAGCTGCTGCGGCATTTGGACAGCAGAAGGAGCTCGAAGGTTGCTCGATTCGCAGTCATTTACCATTATTATTTAATTTAATTTTTATTACATTTTTATCATTTATTCATGTAATGCATAGTCTTTGTCTGTGATTGCCTGAATTCTCGACTTCTTTCCGTTGCAAAGGTTCACTGAGGAGCAAGCTTTTCATTATGCGCCCTAATGTGTGGGTAATGCATACAAAAGTCCTAATGGATGCCCATGTGGGCGATGCGGGAGAGCATTGACGTCTGGTCTTGGCTTGCGCAAACATAATGCCAAAGCCTTTTTTTTATGCTCGCTGCACATTTTGTGCAATCTCTGTCCGTCTGGTCGTTTGTCTATATGCGTGCTATTTTCTTTTTAGCCGCCATTGAAGTCCTTTGAATGCAAGCTCGTGTAAGTCCGCGTTAAACAAAGTGTTTAAATTGTTTGTTGAAGCCCGCCAGGGCGCTACTTATGGCCTTTCCTCACTGAATGCAATTATCAAGAGGACTTTCAGCTAAAACCTTTTAAACTTTCACAAAATTTAATGCTTAGAAGGCCTTTCTACAATCACATAACGTAGCTTCTGCATTCGTTTGCAGCTATCGGAAAGGCGAGTAGGACTCTTAAGGTTTGCAAGTATGTATAATAAAAAAAAAAAAAGAATACATCATTTAATGAGACCAGCTGTCCCGCTGTTTGCCTGCAATCGAAAAGTTTATTAATAACAAACACGAGCTGGCAAACCAGGCGGCGTTTTTCCGGTCACGTTCAAACAAAGTAATTTATAAATTTTAATTAAATTATGAGTGCAGCCCGCAGAGTGAGTGTAATTATATTTAAACAGCAGCCAAAATGTGTTTTTATATTAAATTTAAACAAGCGTGAGCGCCTTAGTCTAGAGTAACCGGCCATGAGATACCCTGCAACCAAAATAAATAAATTGAATATAATTTGTTCAAACCTTTAAACCTTTAAACGCATTTGCTGCTGATCAAGAATAGATATACTTTATAGAAGCAGCGAACACCCCTATTACACCCCCTTTCAGAGCGTACAGGGTATTAAGTGGAAAAAACCGCCAAACCAGAATCGAGAACCAAACACCCAGCGGCGGGCAATATGCTCGACGTAATCCGCGTTGTATTCGCAATGTATGCTTCTACGGAGCTGCTCATGTAGTGCATTATACACCAACAAAATCAACGTTATGCAAATTTAAATTTAAGCATAATAGAGAAAGGGACTCACCATTTTTACACCCATAAGGAGGGTATTTTAATTTGTTCAGCTAATGTGTAACACATGGAAGTGCCACCCGATAAAGTTGACAAATTTTTTGTCACCTTTCTGTTTCAGTCAGTCTAGACGGATATATTATAGAAAGCATTGTATGTTTTTAATGAATCTTTTCATGACTCAGTAGAGAAATGTTGAACTCTTCTCTATGTGCGTAAGGGTCTTCAAACTTCGGTCAACCCAAAGACAACAGTTTATTCTTGCTTGTGCATAGAGTATATTTTCTATTCCCTTGCAGCTATATGAACATGTTTGGGTATGCTTGTGCTTTACATATATCCAGCAAACAACAAATATTTGTAATGAGCCTATTAAGTCATATTAAAGCCCAAGTACAGCCAATTTTATTTAGAAAAAAAAAGGGAGGAACTCTCAAATTTACACACATGAAAATGTATTAAAGCCCTGGCTACATATGCGCACACATGGGGCAATAAAGGTAATGCAAATTGCTGCCAAAATGTGGATATTATAAATTAGACCGTCAGCTGGCTTAACAGCAGATGAACTGAACAGGCTCCTCTGAGCCAACATGCATATATTAGGCCCTGGATTTTAGTTATGGCACACGCCATGTGCCTTACTCTTACCCGAACATATTTCTACATATTAATTATATTTCCGTTTTCTCGTAGTTCCTTCTTTGTATACCCTGTAACTAAAAAATGGGTAAGAGGACGGCAGTTGTCAGTCTAAGTATGTTAAATGGAGGTTCATTTGAATTACAGGTTATTCCCTCAAAACCGATAAATATCGATTGGCTGCACTTATCGAGTTAACCAGACTGGAGTGAGGGTATGTAAGTGCGAGCATATGTTTTAGGAGACTTGGAGCTGATTTAAAGGGTATCTCGTAGGCTATCTGAGAACTATCAAGCTGCAAATCTTACAAAATTATATGTGTCACAAATAAAATTTGTTTCCTATACAAATATATGTATATATAATTTGTCGGCCGAACAGAACTAACAATTCAGAGTGCTTGAAATATGTCGCTACTTAAACTATTTCAAATCCAGCTACCCTTTGCAAGTAGGTCCTTTTCGCTAAACCACACTGTAGATTTGCGAACTTGTTTATTTTAGAAGAGAATCTCAATATATATGCAGCTGTCAGACTGATCCGCCCCTTACTGAGGAGTCCCATTGCTCAAGTTGTCATTTCCTTTGCGGTGGGCTATTATGCAACTACGAAGCTAGCCCAGATTTATGCACTATTCGCCAGGCAAGCTGATAAGAGTCCCACGAAAGTGGACTACCCTTCGCAACTGGCCACTGATTGCCGGGACAGCCAGGCTAATCTCAGAGACCGGCTGCCTCCGAAGTGTGAGGCTCTGCGGCTCACCCGTCGACAGTTGACGGCCTACGACGGAATGCAAGACAGCCAACCCATATACACGGCGCTTAATGGTAACATTTATGATCTCAGCTCTTCGCGGGATACTTTTTTGGGGCCCGGGCCCTACTCCCTGCTGGCAGGCTGCAATGCCAATCATGTGCTTAATATTGCTTGCGGTTCCATGGGCGTTTGTACCGACGATGTGCTTCAAAGATGGGAGCGTAGTCTGAACGCCGAGTTCCATATCGTTGGCTACTTGACTGACAGCGAAGGGTCCGAAAGTGACGACTATGAAAGTGACGTCTCAACTCTTGTGAGTAAACGCAGTCAGGAGCATCAGGATTCTAATCACGAATCCAATTATTGTTAGGGTCCGCATTTCAGTTCACTTTTCCCTCAAACAAACCGTGTCGCAATAGTGGCTAGAAAAAAATTAAATAAAATTATATAAAATATATACAATAAGTTATATTTGATTGCAAGGAACGATAATGAAGATTTTTGTAAGCGTAGCAGAAGTTAAAAGCCATCTAACTTTCCTTACTAGAATGGGCCAAATAGACTTGATATAACAAAAAATAGTAATAAAACAAGAAAGAAATGATATTTGTTAAGGTTGCCGAAATCAATGTTGATTTATGAGCAGGTTGGCCATCGATTTTTAATTTGTTTGAAGCGATTGATAGTAGGTATCCGGTACGAATTCTAGGATAGCAAACAGCTCATATGCTATTCCAAGCTTTAATTTGTTGAGAATTGCAAGCGTAACAACAACAATAATAAGAGAAAATATCTGAGTGAAACAGCTTGCGTTAGGCCTGCAAACATATATCCTATTTCAAGCTTAAACTAGTTGAGAATTGCAAGCGAGCAAAAATATGCGAGATGCTTATGTATCCTTCCATACTGTCTGCCTTGCCGTCTTGTGCTTCGATTCGTAAATATTTATCATTCTGCTAGTAAAACCTGAACTGATAGAATTAGTTTAAAAGAGGATTGCAAAGGGTCGTGCTTTTGTAAAATTCCGCTCAGCCATTGAAGCCTGAAGCGTCATTAAAGCTCTACAATTGGCTGACTGCATGGCATGTGGCTCAAATGGTTTTCCATTGAAAAGAAAATGTCGCTGGTGTCGGCGACATCAACAAATTCTGCGTTTTTTTTTGTCACCTCGGGCAAACTTTTCAGTTGTGCCAAATTCTCAATAGAGAAAAAATTGAATTGGTAAACGAACTGTAGCGGGGCAGGTGATACAAGTTGGGGCCATCAAAACCATCAGGTGCTACACAGCTAATAAAATCAAAATTACTTTTTCGTAACAACAGCTACGTGCTTAAGGAGTTGTAAAAAAGTTGTCCAAAAACTTTGAGCACACACTCAAAAATCAGCCAAATGTACAAAAACTCAACACACAAGGCACACAGCACACAACCTGGCTCTAAGTGCCGAGATATCTTTGATAAGCAGCCAAACACCAAATGTTATTCGATGTGTTAATTTCGATTAAATTTAAAGCTGTCAAAGCAAATAAAATAAAATCAACGAAAAAAATACGAGGACATACCCTGCAATCATGCACTGCTCACCCAAGGCAACAAGTTAAAACTTGTAGTCGAATGCTCAATACTCTTTTTTGAGATTGTAACGAGAGAGTCTGTGTGATTATTGGGATGGTGACTTGGTCAGGTGAGTCTTAAGCTGGCACCTTGAAAAAATAGATTTTTGCAGTGGGCCAGAATACAGTTTGTTTGTAGATATTTCAAGATTAAAAACTCAAATGTCTGAGACATAGGGACAGTGATAAAGACGTACCAACTTTTGTTCACTTTGCAAACGGGGTATTCAAACCACTAGCAAACTCTTGTGCACGTTGTAAACAGAGTATTCAAACAATTTCTGCAATTAAGCAATGTCTCATATCAAAGTAAACATTCAATCCGAGACGATAATCACACACAACAAGGACCAGGACCAGACACTTGCGGAGTGCCGGCTGCGTTGCTAACGACGCCCATTGTTGCACGTCGGGAATACAAAAACATAATTAACCGCGAAACTGGGGATTCCGACAGCCAGGCTATGCCTAAGCCTGTAGAGGCAGCCTGGAGAAAGCCCAAAGCTCGCCCAGCCTCCCCGTCAGGTTTATGTGACAGACGCAGCTGTGCTCGACTTTTGCAAATAACACGGTTTTGAATATAAAGTGCTCAAATTACATGGCCAAACACATTTGTAATTTGTAATTAGTTGCGCCATGCGAATATGCTGAGAGTTAATTCCTTGTCTGCGATGTGCCTGGCCCAACATTTTTGGTCACATGCTCGGCTGCCATCTTTAACGCAGTTAGTGCCAACTCAGGATTTTCTACAGTTGAGTAAATTTTCTACTGCTTATTTATACTTCTCTGACATAAAACCAAAATCCAAGGCTAGGATCTAAAGATGAATACAGTTTAAAAAACAAAATTAATTAAATTGAATATAGCTCGACTTCATCAAAGTGTTGGACTACCTCAACTTTCCTTTCTGGCTGGGTATTATTATGTTGGCAAACCTCGTAGCCTCATACTATCATAGATTTGATCAGGCATCCAAGTATTGAACATACCGCACATTTGCCATATGTCATCGAGGGTATTAATCTACAGTAAACAATTTCTTTTATTCAGCCACTCTAGAGGTTGTAGGTACATGTTATTGATTCGCCCTGGTCTGTTTTCCTATCATTCATCGCATTAGTTGACTCCACAGTAAGCAAAACCATCAAACAAATTAATTCATTCGGTGGAAATGTGGCCAGCTTGTCGCACTTGGCGTCAGAAATTCGCTCGGTTAAATCTTTGGGCGACACTGTACGGTTCTTGGGCGCTCGGTCTGTTCCCATTCATCTATAATTCCAGCACGAAGAAATTGCGACGCTCGACGTGGCTGATTGGATATGGCATCATTTTGCAAGTTGGGTTTGTTTGGGTTACGCACAACTATCAAGCAGAAACAGACACGACAGCCCTGATTGAGGTATTCCATCGTAATCCTTTGGCAGAGCAAATCAACTATCTACAAAACCTACTACTTTTGACAACCGTTTTTGTGATGCACTTTCGGAACTGGTGGCTATCCGAGGAGCTTGCCAGTACAATTAATACGCTGACAAATCTGTATCAACAACACCTGAATCCACATGACTTTAACGATTGTCTCAGCTTTGACAATTATATTATATATAAAGGCTTATCGATTTGGTTGGAAGTCGCTTCAATGTTCGTCATGCGATATGGACTGTCGCCTCCCATCAGCTTTAAACTCTTTTTGGGTCTAGTCGGTGTCATGGCAGTTCAGATGAGCATACTTCTGATTGGAATGCACTTTCACCTGGCCGTATTGTATATATATCGCTCTGTTTGGATCGTCAATCGGGAACTTCTTACGCTGGCAAATCAGCTGAGGATGTGGAACATAAGGAGTTCCCCTCGTGTTCAAGAACTGCATTGCCTGTATAGTCGCCTCTTGGGCCTAAGCAATCGACTCGGTGCTCTCTACGACTACCAAATGACGCTTTTCATGATATCCCTACTAAGTGTCAATATATTATCCATATTCTATATGATTGTCTACTGTATTAGCTTAAAGAAAATATTGACGTTCGCGCTGGCAATCAACTTTATTCAGGCGCTAGCCATTAATTTGATGGACTTCTGGTTGAGTATTGCTGTCTGCGACTTGGCAGAGCGACAAGGTCGAGCCACCTCAGCTATTTTAAAGCTATTCAATGACATACCTGAACTAGAGGTTGATCTAGACCGAAGTGTAAGTAGATGTGTGTGTGTGTTTTTTTTAAGTATACCTTAACTGAGACTCTCTTCTTTCAGATCAACGACTTTGCCCTATTTTGCTGTCATAGACGTCTAAGATTTAACCATTGCGGCTTGTTCTATGTCCATAACGCAATGGGATTTCGAATGATTGTTGCTTGTGTATTGTATTTAATCTACTTGGTTCAGTTCGATTATATGAATTTGTAACACCGCTAAATTGTATTGCTCTCAATCATTAGGAGGTTTAGGTTTAAGAAGTTAACTGTTTAAGGAGATAGATTTGGCTAGAAATCAGGAACTACTGCTTAAGTGTACAGGGTCGTGCAGAAGCTAGACAGCAAACAGGCAAAGGAAACATAAAAGTTTTTGCTTCAGGTAAACTGTCCAGGCTGTGAACTGTGACCCCTACCGTGCAGCAAAGCAGCGAGGAGCTCAATTTGGGCAAGATTCGCCTGGGGTTACATTTTACACCATTGGCGGTGCAAGCGAGATCAGCATCAGGTGGGTATCTCCGGCTACACCCAAGGCCATGTTTATGGGTAAGTAGCTCGAAGACTGTAATCCCAGCTGTGACTGTGACTAGGAAATATCGATTTTTATGATTTAAGAAAGCCAGAGTGGGCGTAAAATCTACAAAATTAATTCAAAAAATTGCTTATTAGCTACTCTGTGAAATTCCTAGAAATTCCTTCAGTTGAAGCGAGAAATCAATAACTAGACGGCGCTGCCTTTGCTTGGCGAATGCCACGGCAACATCAAAAGCTGTCCGTGTTGCGTGACACTGTCAACATATTGACAGACATTGTCAACATGTTGCTTACGGCAGGCAACATTTATAGCGCTCTCTTGGCGTTCAAAGTGCCACGCCGCTCTCAGATAAACTTTAGGAAAGCATTGGCAACTAACAACTGCATGCTCCACTGGCATTTTAAAAACTCGGGTTGCCAAAATGTTCTATTGCGACTTTGTGGAGCCAGACAGTCGCAATAGCGGCATGTGTGGGGAAGGTCAGAAGTGCTGCCAATTTTACATTATATTAGAGGGTATACCCCGGCCTTGCCTGTGGTACGTATAAAATAAACAAGCAAAAAGCCAAACCTCGTGGAAATCGGATGATTTTTGACCGAGTTATGGGGAAATTTTGACCCTTTAAGATTTTTGAAATAATGCCCAATTTGAAGGTACAATTTTAACCAGTTTTGGATGAATTGATCTCGTGGCCAAACCGTGGAGAAAGATCCAAACCTCGGTTAAATCGTATGAGATTTTACCGAAATATTGTATGGGAAATTTTGACCAATGTCTATATAGGATACAAGAATAATGTTTCCAGCTTAGATAACACACTGATTTTGTATATATATATGTATGCTAATATGTATGTGTATGTGTATGTGTGTATGCATGTATGTATATATGTATTTATGTATGTGTATATATATGCATGCATGCATTAATGAATAAATGAATATATGAATGTGTTTATTTATGTATGTATTTATGTATGGATGTGTATATGTGTGTGTACATGTGTGTATGTATGTGCGTATGGGTATGCACATATGTATGTACGCATATATGTATGTATGCAAGTAAATTGTCTTATAAATGCGCGGTAAATTTAAATAAGACAACATATTTATTAAAACTGCCCTCCTCCTCGATTCTCAAAAATTTAAGTAAGGCTTGCAGGCTTCACCTAAGAATTAGGCGCAGGTGGCTTCAACGCTGGAAGCTAAGGAGCCGGAGGAGCGTACCGGAGGAGCACCAAGGGGGCGGAGCAGGAGGCGTAGGTATGTAGGTATGTAGGTATGTAGGTATGTAGGTATGTAGGTATGTAGGTATGTAGGTATGTAGGTAGGTATGTAGGTATGTAGGTATGTGGGTATGTAGGTATGTAGGTATGTAGGTATGTATGTATGTATGTATGTATGTATGTATGTATGTATGTATGTATGTATGTATGTATGTATGTATGTATGTATGTATGTATGTATGTGTGTATGTATGTATGTATGTGTGTGTGTGTGTGTGTGTGTGTATGTGTATGTGTATGTGTGTGTGTGTATGTGTATGTGTATGTGTGTATGTATGTATGTATGTATGTATGTTTGTATGTTTGTATGTTTGTATGTTTGTATGTATGTATGTGTGTGTGTGTATATGTATGTATGTATATATGTATGTACGAATGTATGGCTTGTGAGACGCACTGCTGCTCTATTTTGTGCCAAAGACACCCACCTTGAACTCTGAAAGTCTTTATGCAGTCATTTATTTCTGCTCTCATTTCGCGAAGACAAGCTATACAGAAACAAAGCTATTATTTTCTTGTAATATATGTGCAAAAGGTATACCCTGTATACTATTCCCGAATCGAGTTTTCGGCATATATACCTTTGAATGATAGCCAATTACTGAATTAGGCAAATATTTAATTGCTTCCGGAATATAATGTTTTATGCAAATGGACTTAGGGCAATAGATTTTTAAGCGGCTTTACATTTAAATTGCAGACTTATGCGTCAGCATCGGCTGAACTATAAAGATTAGCAAACTGCAGACTTCGGCGAAACGCGACAAAGAGACCACAAAAAACCAGCATCATTTTACTTAAGCCTGGAAAGAGCATAAAACACGCTACGCCAGCGGAAAAAATTGTCAGATATTCAAACTTAGCCTGCTTCATTTTTCCATAACTCTTACTTTCTCAGCCCACACTTCCCACAGTTGGGCAAAATATGGGGTTGGTGAGCCTAGAGTCAAGCGACCTTCAAGACGGCGACCTTCAACCAAGATTAGGCCGATAAAAGGGGTGAGCTTTGTAGCGGAAAAATACTCTAGCCTTGGCCCTACCAACTTGGACGATGACCTATAAAATAAATTTATTAATTCGGCTCCAACTTACTCATTTTAGGTTCGACTTACTCATTCATGCAAGCGAGTATTCATTGTATTCCAAGTGTTATCAATGAGGGAATTCTAATAATTCACCTTTTACAATAATCTTTTAGGGTATTACCAGACATGGTCGGGCTGTAGGCATTCATTAAACATCTGAAACTTATTGCTTCCATTAGTCATTTTTATGACTTGAAAAGCACCTGAATCATTTAATTAATCACATTTAAGCAGACTTAATTCCTAATGCACACACATACCGGCCCAGCGGGAGTTGGACTTAGACGTAAAAGCAAATCACATTAAATGAGATGTTGCCACCGTTTTACGTGACCTAATCCTGATGCATTCGTCTACTCGGATCCGGATCAGGCTCGTGAAGGAATCAGACCGCACATAGATCTGCCCCACAAGAACAAACTACAACGACGACATTAAACACCACATATAGTTCATCAAAACAGACAAACCTCATCCCAATGAAGGAGACCAACACCAGTCTCCGTTGACGGGCCAGGAATCCACAGCAGGACAACAACTGCACCGTCAGCTACGGGAGCCCTCGCGGCCGGGAAGCATTCATCAGTATTTGCGTCACGCAGCGCCCAAAGAGCTGAGGCTTACGCTGAAGCTAAACCTGCCGGCTGGGGATTGCGAACAGCCTGTTGTGGATGTATGTTGACATTTCAATGACAGTTGCGAAAATTGTGAAAATGAGTTCGGCTGCCATTTTCCGCTGCGGTTTCCACTTTCCACTTTTTCCGCACAGCTTTTGTAAATTTATGCAATTTGATTATCGCGGACAGATTGTCGTGGCTGACTTAAATGCTTGGTCTGCTTTTGGCTTTAATGCAGTCGGCACGTTGTTACCCGTGGGCCTACCCGACTGTGCAATACTCTGCTCGCGGTGTAATTACCAATAGAAACCGTTCTGTAAGCTTGTACTCTAGGATATTCCACACACTAGCGTCCAACTTAAAAGGACATCAATCATAACTTATCTTTTTGAAGCTATTACAGGTTTCAACCGTGACAAACCAAGTTCCTTTTGGACGAACGGATAGCAACTACATTGCAAGTCACTAATATGCTCACTTTCACACTGTGAGCAGAGTATACAAAGAGTATATTGGCCGTGTATGTGAACCATATTGATACAGACTTGACATAACAATCATAGGCAACATTGTGTCAACATTGAACTGGACGGAGCCGCAAATCTTACATCTTCTCTGATCACAGGATCGTAACATTGTGTCGACACATTAAGGAAAATAAATTTATTTACAAGCGAAATATGTTGTTTGAGCGTTAAAGCTGAATGGCTGGCTCGATATGAGGTAACTTCACGTTGTCGCTGCAGGGCTGCCCCAAAATATCCTCCAGCATGCGATTCAATGACTCCGAGCCCAGCGCATAGCCTGCCTTGTTTACGGCGCCAATCAATAGCGTTTGGTTTTCCAAGCTTTTATCGTCGCTACTAAGAATATTTTGCAATGCCGCGTTTATCTGCTCAGATCCCATTATGTATGGCTTTTCCAGTTCAGTCTGAACTGCCGATGTTTCCATACCACCTGCCACGGGAGACCTGTGCTCTTCATTGGCTATTCTCCAAAAGCGCATCGATTGTGTGCCTAGCAGCAGGCCAGCACAAACGCTTATCAGCCACTCGATAACCGGCTTCATATTTCCAAAATTTTAAATGTAAAGCATAAAGTTTTTGTATATTGGATTATTTTCTTGTATGTGTATGTAGCCTACTTATAAAGAGCAATTTATTTATTTGTTTACCTTGTACCTCGGACTCTATCCTCCTTTTTGCCGTTTTAAAGTTCTTAAGCGATGGATCGGGTTGGTCTGCAAACCCAAAATCAAACAAACAAAAAATAAAACTCAGAATAGCAAAAAATCAGATGCAAAACAAGAACGTAGCGCGTGAAATTCCATTTTTTTGCGTCGTCCGTCTTGATCGCCAAGATGCTTGTGAGCGATAACGAGGACATAGGAAACTCAGTGCAAAGAAAAGGGACAAATAATGTCACTGTGTTTGTTGTGGGTTTCTCTGTCTTTTCTGGAAAGCAGCGCTTGGAAACAACAACAACACCAGTTTGGTTCAAATGTTGTTGTTGCAGAACTGAGTCCCGGCGCGAGTAGGTAGAAAGTTCCAGCAGGCCGTGGCATTTAAATCAAAAATTATTACGTCACATTTCTTAGAGTTTTATTTCTTTTGTTGTTAAGCATATATTTATATCCTTATAACGTGAATTTAAATAATTTACTAACAGGGTCTCTAACAATAATTAATTTATTTAAAAATTTACTAATTTACTGTTTACAATGATCGCACACAGGCTGTGACGTCACAAGCACAACAGAATGTTGCAATGTTCTTAAATTCATAAACTTCCCTTGGCTTGGCAGACGCATACATGCATGCATATATTTACAGCTAAATGTGTGATTTGAGACACACATACCAACAACTATTTGGCGCGTCGGGGCTCCGATACCCTGTTTTTATAGAAATGGTATATGATGTTTAATGAAAACAATTATTAGTGTTTCTTCTGATAGCTGCACAAATACGAAATTATATTATATTATTATTACGAAATCATATATTTAGAAAACACAACTTTCTTTGGAGACATTTCCTGAGATGTCGCACATATGTATTGGGTGAGGTAGAATTTACCATTATATGAATTTCGTCCAAGAACAGAATCTTTAGTGGCTATAGTTAACTATTGTTATTGTAAGTATATCAGACATGCCTTCATATTCAATTTTCACTTTAAAACAGGAAAACTGTCAAGGAGTGCATACTTTTTGGATGAATATAAAAAATACGCCAGTAAGATCAAGGTAGGTAATCAATTTTTTTATTTAACCCATTAATTTATCTATACACCGACAAGATCGTCTTCACAGTACATATCGTCCAGAATCTGTATTTTTGTGTGAATATTATTTGTCGTTCTAATTATTATTATTTTCGAGTTTACTATTGCCAGGTTGACGACATTTCCATATTTCGCAGACCAATATTTTGCCACTATGAGAGTTAATATTTTATAAGTTTTTCACGAAATGTATTGTATTAAGGCAATACATTCTTAACTTTCCATATTCCTTTAGAAGGTATTATCATTTTGACTAATCCGGGTATTCATATTTCATATATGAGCCAAATCCTTTAAGAATCAGATTATAAGTACCATACATAAATGTTTATTTTATATTGTAAGTTTTATTTATCAAATAATTATTCTCTCATTATTGGTAAATTAATTCTTATTATTCTATACTAACTCATTTAAAAGCAACAGAAAGCATAAAACAATCGATTGTTTTAAAATGCTTGTGCATATCTTAAGACAAGTTGGCAGGGTTATGTGGAATATGCTGGATTGCTAGATGAAATTATAGGGTGCAATTTATTCTTTGTTATTTAAGAGCCCGGGAATAAGGAAAATAGAAAACCAGGTAAATGAGGTTTACACAAAAATATCAGATTTGCAAAAAACCAGTTTTCGTTACCCTTCTTTTACTAATTTGAAAGAAAATGGTGTCAAACGCAGGTACTACATTTGGTAGCGTCGCGTAGCAATACGTTTCGTCGCTGCGAGCGCAGCTATAAAAGCATCGTCATTCTGGTGGTTTCTAGCATTTCCCTTTGAGTAGTCGTGCTGAGTGGACGTGTGTTTTTAAACGTTCTGTGTCTGGAAAGTTGTATAACCAGATAGTGATATAGCGCGCTGGCTAACTATTCGGCAGCAAAAGAGGTGTGTTTGTGTGTGTGTGTGTATAAAAGAAAATTTTTGTAAAGCGTCGTACAAAATGGTTGCATATTATGATGATTCAGATGGTGTTGAGCAGCCCAAAACGTTAACATATTGGGTGCGAAATTTTCGCATGAAGCGCATGCAAATGCGTCGCAAATTGCGGGGCTCTGGAAGCCTGCGCGTTAACGCCATTTTGTCAACGGCGCTTTTCCAAGCTGAGCATGAACTGCGCAGGAAACAGCAAGAACGATTCAGTCGTTGGCTCGACGTCCAAACGAAATTAATTCCACATGGCAATACGCACGAAAGCAACTTCGACGAAAAATTTCATCATGCCTGTGACGTCAATGTGGAGAAAGAGACGGCCGAATGCGAACGACGCAATATTGAAAATAGCTTGTGGAGAAGCGAGCTAAGTGGCCTCGACAGATTTTTGAGCAGTTTAAGCAGCAGCAGCAATAAAAACAACAATAACATAAGCCAGTGCGCCATTGCTGTGAACAGTTAGTTAAAAAGAGACAACCCTATAGCACTTGGGTATTGGAGAAGTGTGTTTAAGCTTAAAATGTCATGAACAACTTGTTTTTCATTTCTTTGATTTGATAATTTGTTAAATTAGTTTTATTACGAAAGAAATTTCTCATTTGCAGTCGCAAAACGTGTGCAAACCTGTTATACATACATAGATTGTAATGAAAAATGTGAAGGCTGTGAAGAGTGTGATATGAAGAGGACGAGCAAATGGCCTTCGTAAGCGAGTAGTGTGAGTCATGGGAGACTGCCGTATGTCAACGCTCACCAAAAAGAAGCCTTTGGTCCGGAATTCACACTCGGTTTGTAAATTTATCCTATCAATTAGTTGTAACTTAGTTAATATTTTCTTTCTGGAAGTAGTGAAAATTTCCTAGTAAGCACAAAATAATTTTATATAGCTGATAGCTGAGGGTTGCATCGCACAAAGGCACGTATACCTGCATATGTATGTATATTAACGACGCCATTTTGGTTTGTGTGTATACATAAATGCTTGTGTGCATGCATGTGCGTAGGTATACTAACAAGGCTATTGCTTTACGGAAAAGACGCACTTGCGTACATACGTACATATACATATATTCATATTATATATGTGTATGTGTATGTACATGCCTTTGTTCTCTTTTCTGTGCATCAGTAAATCTTGTATGAATCTGTCTGCTATTTTTACGTATTAACAACAGTGCGTCCGCTTGTATGATTCATATTGAATCGAAAAATAGTTAAAGGAATTTTGAGGTTAAACTTTCACACATACTGCCAAGATTAGCATGCTGCGAAAAACTGTATATAGAAAAACTACTTGGAACTGATTAATATATATGTATGTTAACATAAATAAAACTATATTTGATGTAATTTTGAAATCAGTGTTGCCTTTATTATTTGCACTTATAAATCACATTGTCGTAAACATATTCGTCTATAATAGATTTTGTTTTACAGTTTTCCTGCTCCTCGAAACGTTAATGGCAACGATGAGGAGGAACGGAACACTTGACAAACATCCGCATCAAGAACGAAATCGAACTGACACACAAACCAACCAATCGATGGGCAAATTGTCGGTACCTACCATCGCGCGTCAGTCAATAATCGTTTCCAAGAATTTCGTTTCTATAACTGAGTGAGTCTTCACGTCTGTCCGTCTTCCGTCAACCACAATGGCAGCGACTTGCAAGCCAGCCGATCCTACACAGTTCGCAGCGGCAGCAGCAGCAGCAGCAGCGGCAGCAGCAAACACCACCGAGTCTCCCTTGCCCAAAATGCCAGATGCAGCTGACAAGTAAAATGGGGACAAGGCGGAATTGCGCGCGGCAGCAGCAGCAGCAGCAGCTTTAGCTCAACAGCAAGCAAACACGTGTGTGCCTTATGCCTCCTGGTCGGTTACCATCACAACTATCACTACCTACTCTACATAAAGCGGTCAGCAGTTGCTGACGGCGCATCCACCACCAACCCACACAGATATCTCTGCATACACGCGGTATTCGTATATCAGCTGCGAACGCAAAAACAATTACTTTTTGAAACAGATTTACAGCACAAGGAGCACGAAAGAAAGCATCCATCAACGTCGTCATCATTGGAATTTCTCTTAAATTACACAGTTATCTTGAAGGTCTGTCATCATCGTCAACGTCTACGTCTTCACTTTGGGTTCGTCGTATTTTCATCTGTGTCCTTCGTTTTATTCTGCTGGCACGTAAGCCGTATCGAATTTTTCTCCTTGAATAACTCTTGAATTACAGTCATAATTGCAAAGCAGTCGGTTCTTGCACAAGTCTACAAATTGATAGAGGAGTAATAATCGAGCACACTTGCGTTTTATGAGTCTATGCGTCGCTCATTATAGGAAGAAGTTTGAAATTTTACCCCAAAATTGTTACGCATAAATACGTGGGCTTCAATTTTTTTGTAGCGATGCGTCACAGTTGAACAGTGCCTGTGAGCGTCGGATTTCATCAGCGGGACCTCGCATCCTTTCTAGGCTTTGCACTCATGGGGTGTCGAGAGTGGAAGATCAACCACAGAGTGTCGTCGTCTGCCGTTTAACGCAAGCAATATGGATGCACCCGAACTTTATCCTCTTGTCTAGGAAAAAGACTATTTTTCGTTTACTATATTTTTAGAGAAACGTCGCAGTTGAACGGTGCCTGCGTGCGTCTGTAAGGAAGTTATCAAGAAAATATGTCGATGAGATATCGCAACCATCAATTTTCCTATCAAATCATTGCAATTTTAGTGGGCTGCTCAATGTCAGTACGCCAGGAGCACAAGTCGACATAATCAAATGGCAAAGCGTAA
The DNA here is from genome assembly GCF_030788295.1 of Drosophila virilis. Lineage (NCBI taxonomy): Eukaryota > Metazoa > Arthropoda > Insecta > Diptera > Drosophilidae > Drosophila > Drosophila virilis. Next base: position 10,317,022 of record NC_091546.1, on the reverse strand, counting down.
CTCGTTTGTTATTCTTAACATGCACAAAATGTTGCGTTTGTTTCTCTTTTAGAATATTGAGCCCATGATATAGATGCGCACAATCACAAACGATACACATGTCTGTTGAAAAAGAGCTGAAACCTTGAAACTGTTTACAGTCTTGCCGGATCGGATAGCGTAACTTTTATAATTAGTACTCTTAAAATTTGGCTTCCGTAGCCAACTACAAACTTTGATCGTACACTTGTTTATGATTTCCAGCCATGGACTGGCTGCCAAAGCCTATATCTAACGAGAGCGAGGTGGATATGTTATCCTGCACGTAATGTTCGGAGGATCCTGTTCAGAACTATATAGCAGAGAGAATCAAACGAGAAAAGCGTAAATTTTGAGCTTATCCACACAAAAACATATCTTTTTGTATTTTATAGCAATATGACGCAGTTGAACTGTGCCTGCGCATATTGGAATTAGTTAGACCCATAAATTGGGCAATACTTGTAAGAGTTCAGCGAGGAAGCGTCATCTTAAAGGATTTTCACGTAAACTATTTGAATATCCCTGTGCACAAATCTTCCTTTTTCGTATCTTGTAGCTATATATAACCGCAGTTGAATGTGCCTGCGCATATCTGTCGGTAGCTGCTTCACAATGATAAAAGGGAAAAAGGGACCGTTTCGGCGAAGAAATCAAGATTTGGTTCTTTACCGGTGGAAACCAACCCCCTCTATAATCGTCAACTGCAAAAATGGATTTGTTACCTTTACTTTTTCTTCCCCTAGCTTGATTTTCTAAGCATATTATGTATTAATTGCAGTGGTTGCGTTTTTGGTTGATGTTCGGATGTTCACAAAACACACATTAACTCCAATGAATACCTGTAGCAAAATTTGTTGAGGCAATGGGAATCAAATGCCAACTTGAAAGCAATAAACACATCGATACGAACCGAATTCCAACATCAATGTCGATAAACCGAAACCGAACTGTTGTCAAGGTCAGCCCGACACTGAATACATCTTGAATTGCTTAAACCTGTTTTACAGCCAAGCGAAAAGACGATACTGAGTACACGAATAATACCTTCATAAAGGCAGCAACACTTGTCATCGTTTTTAGAGCGAGGATAATAGGCATGCCCCCCACTTCTGTCACTTCGGATTCAAGTCAAAGCGTGAGACATTTGCGTTCGCTTATCATTTGCTTTGCACTTTCACTTTTGCAGCGAATGCATTGCTTGTGCGCATATACCTTTTACTGCCAATTGCGTTTTTTGGACCGGTCTGGAAGCGGCCGATGTACACAAACAAACCACCTTTTCTCCATCTCCAAACTACTACTAGCTCTCACACTGCAAAATCGTTAAAGGGAATCAAGAACGATACATCAAGTTCATCCAGCTAGGCAAATCGTCAAGCAATGCCAGCACCAACACCACCACCACAACAACAAAATATGTTACAGCTGCCTTGATGGCCAGAGAGTTGCAGATCTCTAAATAGATCGATCACTCGCTCACAACGTACAATGTACAATTAACGTTTTTACATTACAGAAAACGTAAGCTGCAAAATAATGGCTGTGTTGGGTGGTTGGCGCTCTGGCGCCACACAGACAGCTCCTGCGCTCACAATCCAACCACTTGAGCGGAGCCAGACTCTGTTCTCACTCCGCCGAGGAGGCATCCCAACCTAGCTCGGCAGGCCAGCCTGGGTCAGCTCAGCCAGCAGCACGTAATGCATTGCACCGCATAGAAATATGCGCTCGGTCCGCGCTAAAGGGAAACAAATGCGTTTGGACCGAGACCCGCCACACCACAAAATACCAGCAGTCGCTAATGAGGCGAGCTGATGTGTTGTCGTTGTTATCGGGCAGCTGCCTGCAAGTACGCTACGTCATCGTCGCAACAGCGTCGCCGCCGCCTCCGCCACCGCAAGTTTCTTCGCATCCAGCATTTTGTGTATGTACACATCATGTATGTATTTGTAGTATGTAGTAGAAGCAGCTGAGCCAGCTATAACGACCCGATCTATGGAGCTCGTGGCTTATCGCAAAAGGGAACCAAATGCGACTAGTATTCAAGCAGCAGAACGAAGAGCTGTGCAGAAACAGCAACAACAGCAGTCGAGGCAGACAGACGGCGGCTTTCAATGGGCAGAGTTGACGGCGGTGGTATTCGAGATCAACTGGTTTTATAATCTGTTGCAAATTATCCGCTCATTCTCACTCCACTTCATAGGTAGCACACATGTTTTAACAGAAAACTCCGGTTATCAAAATCCATCGCAAAGGGAATCAAATGCGATTAGTGTTCGATGACGAAGAAGCTAGCTAGTCAGACCAGCTCTACGCTACGCTACGCTTCGATTTGCCAGTTGAGCGCTTAACTCCTGGTGCACCGTTCAACATTCCGCAAAAGGGAATCAATTGCGAGGTGGTACTGCAGCAACGCACGCACACACACACGCACACAGACACCCACCCACCCACACACATTCACGCATACATGCGGAATTTCCTGTTATGTGGGGCAGTCCAACACGTCCCACTTGGCCCAAAGAGCATCCAAATGCGATTAAGAGCAGCAGAAAGCAGGCAGGCGGCAGGCAGGGAAACGATGCCCGCAGCGAAAGACATCTACTTGTCGTCGTCGTCGTCATCATCATTGTTCATGTTGTTGTTGTTAGTGGTGTGTATACATTTTTCAGGTAAATTCCAACCCAGCCGACTAGGACAGTTGTCTGTCGGTCTGCCCAGCACACGTACTACACGTCAAGTTGTTCTCGAAGGGAATCCATGAGACACGCGCTACATCTGCATACGACATATTATTTTTCAATGTATTTTTTGTTTTTTTTTCTTCTAAGTTTATTATGTACTTACATGATCATACAATTAAGTATGTATCTTCCTATAGAGGCAATCCTCGTAACTCCAGGCTGTTTGAACGAAACTCTTCTGGCCATGGGCCGTAGTCTACCAAGAATGAATGTTTATTGTACAGCCCATGTAAATGAGCTATAACATGTTACTTTGTAAAAACAATTGTATAAGCCCGATCTTGGTATTGTAAGACGATTGTATAGTTATAATTGTAAAACTTTGACATGTACATATTTGTGTATGGCTTAAGAAACGTAGCAGGGACTCGTTCATTGAAGAATTCGACTGACGAGGACACCCTGATGTTCAACCCACCCACCCCTTAATATGAGAGTGAAGGAGCGACTTGAAAGAGGCTACTCCATTGCGCTCTTAAGGCGGGCCTGGCCATGACACTTATGTATCCATCTCCAGGGGCTTGCGGTGGTGCTGTACGCGAGCGGCAGAGGGGACAATCAACCGTTCAAATTGGCTGGCAGAACTAGCTTCAACTGTGCGAACTCTTGATTACCTGGTCGTCGATTCGCCAACCACCATTCCATGGGCTGAGATTGAATCTTTCGGGCTTGCTTATTTTTCGACTCTGATGTCGCATCATCGCTTCAAATTCCCAAAACTCTAAAATCAGCCATTTCCTGTCGTAAAAGGTGGAGCTGCAGCTGACCAAAATCCATCCGTTACGGCATCGACGCTTCATGGCAAGGGAGATCTGCACTTGAGCTGGAGGTCTTCTTCGTGTTTGTAACGCCACATATTAGCACGTCCTGTCGATCTAACACCTATGACTTGTTGGGAACATTTCATCTACTATGTCACTGCATCCAGTCCGAGGCTAATAGACAGATCCACAGATTTGCTGCCAGCTACAACTCTACTACTACTAATATTCAAAAAGCAACCAACACATCATTCTCATCGACACGTACGCGCGCACAAATCATTTTTGGCTTCGTCCGCTGACTAGGACACACCACACATGGGATAGTTTTTCAGCCGCCCCAAGATAAAACTTGAAAATCGACCTTCTTCGCATCGACAACACACACATATTCCCCTATATTAGGGCCAGCTGGCAGCTATAGGATCATCCTACTCAGATCGTTTTCTTCTTGTCTTCTGCTACTCGACCCACTCTAAGGCCAACGATGAGGCCGTTCGTTTCTGACGTTTTCTGAAAGGACTTCGTTTCTGGCGATTAGGATTTTTTGAAGGATTGCAAATATTTTCTAAAATTTCGGACAATTGGGCACAATTTGAATACATTTACAAACCGACGGCGGCGAGGGATTATAGTAAATATTTTGACAGCAGCGTGGGATTATACCAAAATGGACGGCAGCGGGGGATACCAAATTGAATAAACAACGTGGGATTCTCTTTCGTTTTCTTCGTGGGACTTATAGGGCTTCGGTTAGGAGATGTCGCTAGGTACAAGGCTTCTATTATTAGGACAACTGTGAAGGAGAGCCCAGTTGATGTCGAGAGGAGAATCGCAATGACTGCGGCGTGGGAACATTGTCGTTTGACTGCGGCGTGGGACATTATTGGTGACTGCGGCGTGGGAGTTCCGGACGGCTGCGTGGGAGTGAACTGGACGGCGGCGCGGGAGCTCGAGACGGCGGCGTGGGAGTTCGGGACGGCGGCGCGGGATCACTTGACGGCGGCGAGGGATCACTTGACGGCGGCGAGGGATTATTCTTAGTTTCGTCTGCTTTGTTTTCTCTATGATCATCGTCGGTATTCCCATGAGGCACAAATTAAGCAAAATTCATACGTTCAAAGCTGATATACAACATACATTTTGAAAGCTTTGTGCAAGCTAAACAAGCTTCATCCATATAGAACCGTAGAACCGCCTTAGTTGTTAATTAAGCATCAATAACCCGCACCCTTGACCTAATAACCTCATGACTGGAGCCTATCATCATTCCAATCAATATTTATTGTGTATAAACACGTTCCTGGAATACCGGAAAGCAATTTAACACGATGGTCCAGATAATCCCAAAGCCAGATGCCTATAAATGGATTATCTGCAGAATAAAGATGATTTTTTGAAAAAAGAAATCGGACTCGTCTTATTTTTGAAGTGTTGTTTTATTTTAAGTTGGTGTTGTGTTTGATTCTACCACAGCTTGAATAGTTTCCCGTAGGGATAGGTGCCATTGGACGGTCCACCTTTGTGATAGGTGAAATTGCCATGTGTTGTGCCATTTGAAAACGTTCCGAATCCATATGTGCCACTGGGTTGGAATTGCCCAGAACCGACGAAGTTGTCATGGAAGCCTATGTTTGGCTGTTGAGCTGTTCCCTGGTAAGGCGCTCCATACTGGGGACTACTCTGCAAGGGCTGGACAACTCGCGTCTCATTGAATCTTGGTCGGGTACTATTAAATCCCGGACCAACCCAGGGCTGATAGTTGGTCGCCGGCTTCACATATGTCGAGTTTGAGCGTCGAAGATTCGTATGGAAGTTTCGTGCAAATGATCTAGTCTCAAGGTTAAGACATCCAAACAGCAGAGCTGCAGTAAAAGAGATTCGAGAGGTTTAAGGCAAACCTACCAGATGCGTGCAAATATTGAGAAAAATAAGCTAACCCATGCTTAGCACCAGCTGATAAGATTTGAACATATTGATAACAAATTTCGCGACTCCCGTTAGCTCGTGTGGTATACGCCTCGGAATTCTAAATGAAACTGAAGACGGTTGCGAACAGCAGCCGCATCTTATCAGCCTTGGGCATTAATCATTTGTATTCCCTGTACGCAAGAAACGGGTAGGAATGAATTAATTGAAAACGATAGCAATTTCGTAAAAAATCGAATGTGTAGGACAGATAGAGTAAGCTATTTAGGCAGGCTTACAGGTTTACTTTTAGACTACCTTCTAACTTTTTTATTGATAGGATCATCAATAAAAAATCTTTTCCATCTCTCCCGAGGAAATAAATGATTAATTGCTAATCGCTTTGAAATTCATTTTCAAAGATGTTTGAACATTTTTTTCAAAGTACTTCGTTACGTATTATTCAAAACTGATTTGATCCATTTTCTTTTTGAAAATCCAGGTGCGTAAGGATACTTTAGTTGCGGACACAGGGTACCGCATAGGTGACTACTTTATTAAAACAATTCGGCCAGCTGTTTGTAAATTTGTACAATGTTTAAACAAAATATTTGCGCTTATCAATATCACAAGTGTTGTTCCCAAACATGCTTATTTATTCCTAGGAAAGCTATATAATTAAAGTCTTAAAACAGATTTTTATAGTCTGCTCACAAAGTGAAGCAGAGTATTTTGCTGTACGGCTCTTTCGTCTTGAAGGCATGACTAAACCAATCTCCGTCGAAGTCACAGCTTGAAGGTTCCTGCCTGTCAGGTGTCCCATTGGGAGCAGGGTATTGCACAGTCGGTTGCATCCGGAGCTCATATCTTATAGTATCATTAAATTACTAGCTATATGTACACTATGAGTAAGCCACATTTCAGCCGCGCTGCATGGGAAACAGACCTTGACAACTGCCTCGTCGCACAATTCGTATATCTGGAATAATATTTGAGTCAGAAGCTATTGTGGCTATTTGTGCAGCACAACTCACCGGCACCGCAGAACAGAGCGCAGTTAAACTTCTGTTCGTTGAGATACATTTGCCTGTTGCTCGCACAGATCGGATTATACTCTGGCGTTGTGGGGCAACGACCAAAGCAGTCCAGGAATTGTTGCGTCGCAGCCGGTGCTGCAGAGACAAACGGTGTCATAGTTCCCACCACTGGCTCATTGTTGACTAGCACAAAGTCGCCAGCCGGCCGAGCTGTTGGCCTTGTGCTCATTGGAGGCGAACCTGTGGTGGCTGCGAATATTAGGAAATCTTGGGTGGCCACTAGATCGCTGGTGATAAGGGCACAAACCGTTAAGAGCCATGGCTGCAGATAGTAATTAGTCATTTCTGAAATGTATCTGCGAGGCTCTGCTGTTGCACCTGAACTAAACCAAGCCACTTGGCTTACACTTATAAGACTGAATTAACACGAACATAAATAGACAAGTGACTTCATGAAACTGGTTTTCCACGATCAGTTTCTGGTAAATCCAGTTCGATCAGCTTTAAATTGTATCAGATTGCCCTTAATCGATCGCGATAACACAAAGCGGGACGTTCCCAAAAGCTAAACAGTGTTCGATATTTAAGTTTATCTATTAGTTAATACAAAGGCATTTCAAGTAGGTTGTAGAAATCCCCAGTAGAGAAAACAACAACATTTGTTAGCCTATAAAAATGACGTTGTATGGTGCGGAAGTTATACGAGGTCCCGGCATAGAGCTCGTGGGCGATAAATACCGCATAGATTGTTCCAGTTTCTGGTAGGGTGCAGTCTTGAAGCCAATGAGAGCTGAAACAATGAGTCATTTAGATGGTTGGCACAAACACTTGCAACAGCTAAGACTTACAGTTTGAGGTTTGGGGCATATTAGTTGGATGTTTGGATTCTGCTTCTTCGGCCTGCATATTTTGGTCACTTGAAGTCGTATTAAGGGCTCGTTGTAGACACTTGCCCATATGCATGCCACGCCTAGGTCGCCCACAGCGGCACTTTTCCAAAAGATTCTTTTGCATTTCAGGCGAAATGAAACGCGATTTGCACTGACTCTCGGACTCTTCTAAAATACAAAGTATCATGGGGTTTATATTTGATCTAAAATCTCTTGCTTTACGTACCTAGTATCTTAAGTTTTTCCTCCAGCTGTTTTTCCAGCTCGTCTGGATGATAGAATTTGTTGGTCTCACTCGCAGCAATTCCATTCCAAATGTGCGGATAATTTCTGCGCGATTTGTGCTCAATACGGACCAGTTCCTTGCTATATGTGTGATAAGTTTAATTTATGTTATTGCCCATAAGATGCATCTCATGTACGTACACTCTTCCAACTAGTTTAGTGGGATCCATTTTAATAATCGTCTTCCTGTTGGTTAAAATATGTGTACTTTGAGTTTATTTAAATATGCCTCTGTCATTCGAGCATTTCCCATGGCAACGAAATCAACAATTGGGGTGATATTTTTCCTTGTTAATTATACAGGCATCACGCTTATCGACTGCAGTTCAAATTTACTGATGATTCCCGCTAAGAATGAGCCAGGAATTTTATATTAATCAGGTGCTAGAAACTCCTATTCTCTTATTCAAAAATCCATATTACGTACTCACAGCTTGAAAGCCATTATTTCAAACTCAAGAAGACTTATCTTCTATTACACTTCCATTCCCTTCCAAAATTGTCAAAGTTTGAGATATACTTTCTTAGGATGACCGTATTAATGCACGTAGCAGACATCTCCGCCTCCATGGAAATACAAATAGTCCAGATGATTCAATCTGTGGAAACTAGTCTCAATTTTAAAGATAAGCATCAATCCAATCATATTGAACAATGGTTTCTGAAAGAACTGAATAACATGAACTATCAAAAATAACCTCGAGTTCTGATTGTATTTTTGGTAATGATCGGATATTTTTGTAAGTTTTTGTATTTTTTGGTACTCTTATTAAGGTAGCTATAAATATCAAATACATTATTTATGAGTGTCACACAATTGTAATATAATTTCAAATGTTCAGATTATATAAAGGCGAAAGCAGATAGTTTAAATGTTATTGTACTGATATACTTTTTATATTTGCGGGACACTTGATCAATAATATTGTTAATTTTAGTTAACGTGTGAGTAAGCACAATTGGAACGTATTAGGTTAGTTAAGCTTATGATTGAAACACGATAAATTTGAAAAGTTTCAATATTAATAATTCATATTGACGGACAGTGAATTTATCAAATTCATATATTGTAAAAAGCTAATGGAATTATTAAATAATAGCTTTCACAAGTATTAATTTCTTAAAAATATGCGTGGCGCTTAAGTAAATTTTACAGCTGCAAATGTAAGCTCTTAAATATATACAACGCACTGATTATTTTGATAGCTAATTACAATGCAAGACCGACAGAAGACAGGAAAACAGATACAGTCACACACATTTACACTTTTACTTAAAAGCTAGACAACATTAACTTTAGCCTAATGTAATATATAATATAATATAATAATAGAATAACAGTGCCAATACGCATAATCAACGGTTCTGGCTTCAAAAACAGTTGCCCACTTAGTACAATCTTAATTCTCTTGCATTCTTACGATTGCTCATTTTTTTCGTTAGCGCTACATATTAAATACACGTATATTTATATATATTCGTATATAAATATACATGCATTAAAATGTGTATTTAAATATATAAACTATTTTTTAAACAGTCCATAGTTTTGGTTTATCATATTGGCATTTTAGCACGCGAGATAATTCATCATTCCTGTTAGATATTCAAAAAGGAAAAACCGTCTCACAATATACCATTCGTATAATATTGATAGCCATCGTACAGTTTTGTTGAGAGGCTTTTTAGTGAGTCCTGCACAAGCTGTTCAACCTTGCGTTCCATTTCCTGCTCAGTTAAATTCATATGAAAACGTTTTCGGAGATTCTGTACTGTGCCGGAACAGCCATTCCTAAAGCATGGCAAATGCGCATCTACAGAAAAAAAAAAGGAACACCGTCAAAAATGGTTTTTGATGCGTTTAATTTTACCTACTGCTTCGCATGATTTCAACAAAATTGATGATGCGGTCCATGTGCTTGCGCACAGACATCATGCCGACGAGAAGCAGGCGATTGAACTCCCGCCAATGTACGGAGCCTGTGCCTCCCATAACATCGACAAATTCGTGCGTGAGCTTAAAAGGTGACTGCTCGAAACCTGTGAGAGGCCGAATACAATGAGTATCTATGACCAAACGGTTGTAATTCAAATATTTACCCAAATTTTTAGGAGATATGCTAAGAATGAAGCCGAAGTCTATATGTATTATATGACCATCCGAATGAAAGAGTATGTTACCATTATGCCTAGGGGTTGTAAAGGGTAAATCGGGCTGTAAGAACAGATTTAACGCGCGTATCTCAGACTTACCTGTCCTTAACCTGCAGAAGATAGGATATCAGACAATAAGCCGCACAGCTTGCAACGAAATTCTTTTGGGCTTGACTGAAGCATTCGCCTGTGGGTATACCATATTCATCAATAAAATAATCTCGTAAAGATTTGTTTGAGTTCTTTTTAATTTGATGCAACGAGACAGTGTTTAGTATAGGCTCAATCAAACCACTGTCATTCGAGAGGCAAATTATTTTATACGGCCGCACCCACAGATCCACATTTTCTTCCTGCCAAATAATCTTGAACATCTGTCAAAGCACAATGATATATACAACGAATTCTCGAAGCTGGTGGATAAGCGAGTTAATTACCTGCAGTAGCTGCGTGGCCATCAGCTCTTGTCTCAAATCATCACCACACTTGACAATCGCCGAGAACAGTCGCCAGTTCGATAAATGGCCATAGGGGGAGGACTCGCGTATGAGTTTCTCCTTCATATGCCAGGGTTCCTACACAGCAAACAAGTATTACAACTGCTGCTTATTATAATACGTATGTTTACACAAACCTTTAGAACCGCCGCAGATGGATCCTCAGGATCGTTGCTAAAGGACTTTGTGTTCTCGCAGCTCAAATTGTTGCAGTGCCGAGTCCGAACGTCGCCAATGTTAAAGACAATTGGTGGACCTGTGAATGAAAAGTTGTTATCATCAGAGCTTCTTATCAGTGTTTCTCTTCGCATATTTTACCCTGATCTCTAGAGTCGCATGAGTCTAACGACATCTGCGAGATGGCGTCCCGCTCGCTGATTTTGCGCATGTTTAAGTACTGCGCGGTGATTTCATCATCTTCCTGTGACCAGACATCATCTGCAAGCAGCTGCAACCCGCCCAATGACAGCAGATTGCCACTGCAGCAGCAGCTGTGTACGGCCGGATCTCCGCATTTGCACTCTGCATGCGATTCAATGCCCTTTTTGCGGCGACAGCTGGAACCATGATGGCTTTCACTACAGCTGGGGATGCGGCTGCAGCTTTGATTCAGGCAGACGCCTTCCAAATGTTCCTCGCTCTTGGTGTGCCGCAGCGACGGCATCATCTTCGGTATTAGCGGCGAGGTGTGAATGTCAGGCACCTCCACTACCTCCACGTAAATAATGTACGGAGTTTTGTCTTTGGAATTTAAGACAGCAGTCTTTTCCTCTGTGATGCGTACCACATGATGCGGCACATCCGAGTAAAGCGGCAACCAGACACGAGCGGGCAAATTTTTGTTGATCAGGTTAAGACACATCCGCAGTGCTGAAGTCTTCTCCGCCTTGGACGGCAGCGATGTCAGATTCTTGCCCGCATTCATTAGCGCCTTCATGAACTCCTTTTGCGGGGAAGTCTTTGGCGCACCGCAATTGCAGAATGTGCGATGTCCCAGAAGACCATTAACCTGACCCCGAACCGTTTCAAAACAAGTGCAGCCATTGTCGAAGGCACGTCCTGAGCTCAGATCGCCCAAGCACAGCTTTGCAGGTGCTGCGGGCAGCGTTTGTGTGGTATACGATGGCTCCTGGTATACTCGATGCGTTTTGTTGCCGGAATCTGCGAGCAACACTGTGGCATCGGATTGGGAGCGATGGTGTGTTTTTTTTACGAGAGCAATAGCTGGACTTTGGCTAGATTTGAGTTGGTGCTTGCCCTCTTTCTTCGAGAATATCTCCTTCATGAGCGACAGCTTCGACTTCCTGCTTTTACTGCTGCTGCCCAGCGAGTCCACCTGATGATTATACGCCTCCAAAAGCCAGAGACACTTGAGGGAGAAGTCAACCGACTTTCGGCAACGTATGGTGAGGTAGGGATCCAGCACTTCAGCCAGTTCGTCCATTTCAATATACATTACGATTAGCTGCGGTATATAAAGGTCGACTTCCTGGTCGGAAAAGCTAAATATCTTGTTGCCAATAAAGCTCAGCACGCCTGGCTCCTTCGAGTAGAACAAATAATGCACAGCGAAGTGAATATTGAAAACGGGCGATTCAAAAAACCGCAACAGGCCGCTGGGACCCCGATCGCTGCTCTGCTGGGAGCCAGAAGTGGGCGCATGGTCATTTATATAATATTTCACTACGCCTGGCACGGGCATCTTCAGTTGGTTCAGCGAGCTCATGGAAGCGCTCATCGTCAACGCCGCAGCGTGATTGGTTTCAGTTTTTGCAACCGGCAGCCGCAACTTCAGTGTGCGCTTCTTAATCTGCAGACTTGTTGAAGTATCCAACGTGGACGCAGTTCTACTGGCGTCTGTTGTCGTTTCAGTTGCAGGAGCTTCGGTTGTTGTACCAGCTGCTTTCCTACTGGAATTGGAGCTGAGTAGGCTGAAGAACTCTTTCCTTTTAGAAACGTCTGTGGGGGACTTGGCCGCATCCGGGGAGTTTGACACTCCACTGCTGGGCGTGGTGGATATTGCCGATAAATTGTCCTGCGGCTCGCCAGTCTTCAGCTTGACTGCATTCTTCTTCTCGTGGTTCTCAATTATGCTCTGGGCCGTGCGGAAAATCGCATTCTTGGTGGCACCGAAAAAGTTCTTAAAGAGCACTTGATCGCTTTTACTGTTCTCAGTTGGAGTAGCTATTGGTGTAGGTGTTGCATCTGGGGTCTTTGCGGGCGTAGTCGCTGCTGGTACCGTAATATTGTTGAACGGCGCTTGCGATGTGGACGATGGCATGTGGTCCTCCTCATGGCCTTCTAGCACCGGTTCTATCTCATTGGGTGCTGTTCCGAGCTCCAAGTTAATCGCCGCCTGGGACATGTTCATTACTCGATAACGCAGTCTATCATCCCCATCGCGCGATTTCTGATCTTGCCCCTCTGCTGACGAAAAGGTGCAAGCATCCGATTCTATTGGATTGCAGGCCACCTCGGTAAATTTGGCTTCCACAAAGTCGATGCATTTCTTGGCTCCCGCTTCCGCATTGGCATCCATTGCACCCAGATTGAGCGCCTCATGAGAGTGGCCTATGCGACTAAGGGATATTTGGTCCGACTCCGAGCCACATATAATGCCTGACAGACGAAGGTTGAGGATGGAGGTTAAGTATAAATTATAATGCTTACATATGGTCCATTAAAAAAAGGGTAACTTAGCTTCACATATGACAACTTTACCCATGATAAACTATATCTCATATGCAAATAAATTCCCAAAATATTTTGTATATTTCCTCACCTGAATCATCCGATCCCAGGCTAGCCAGATCCTCGCGCTTTTTGCTGCTCCCTGCACTGCTGCAACTGTTGCTGCTGCTGTTGCAGCCACTTATGTCATCGATCATGTCCTGTGTGTCCCCGGCCAACTCGTTCGGCTTGCTTTGATTTTGCAGCGCTGGACAGGCATTATCTGTAGCAGGAAAAGATCAGTATTAAAACTTCGCTGTCAACCGACTGAAGCTACTCACCAACTACGCTGGGTATATGCTCGATCTGCGGCGGATCCGCTCCTGAACAGTCAGAGGCGACAAGCTCTACATTGGGAGGAGCATCGGTAAGGGCTGGATTTGGATTTGGTGGGGAAGTGGCAAGTGCGGTCGTAATATTGGCTGAGTTTGTGTCAATCTTCGAGCACATATTGCTGTTGAGTTTAGATGGTTGTGAGCAAAATATTGCCTCACCTTCTGCATTGGGTGAGGAAGTCTCCACCTGGAATTGTCATAATATTCAATAACCTTTAACACGCTAGCAAAAGCTTATTTAAGTAAGAATGTTGCAGTCCGAAAACATCTTTGGAGATGTGTCTTAAGATATATCCACCTAGCTTCATTTTCTTTATACGACTTTATATTCCAATCCCAAATCGCGTTTATACGGACAAATAGGCGGGCGGGAAGACATATGGACATTGCATTAACCTAATGGAATCTTTCAACTTTGAGAACGAGTATGCAAATCCAGAAATTAACCTGATTTAGCTTAAAGCTTCACTGCACCAGAAGCGAAGAAAAAGCTTTCTCGCGTTATCGCTCTCTCTCTCTCCCACTCTCTTTGAATTAAATTTAAAAAATTAATAATTTAGTAGTAAATAAAAACGATGAAATAAGAGTACAAAAATAACATTATGAGGTTCTGATTGTTTATATCTAAGGTTTAACTTATAGTGAAAAAATCGAATTTATAGAATTAAAAAAGTGAATCCTAGAATTTGAGTAAGGAATAATTTAGTGTTGATGAAAGAAGTATAACTTAATTTCAATTTTGTATGTGTTATTGCCGCTTCTGATAACCCGGAATATACAAAAATGCAAAGTGCCAAAAAATGTTAACAATAAAAAAGTGATAAGAACAGACTGTAAACATACAGTAACTTTGTATGTATGTGTAAATTCATACGCCCTCACACACACACACACACAGGTTGTATACAAATACGTCCACACACGTGTGTATGTATGTGGACTCGAAACATGTTCAAGTTCACCAGTGTTGACAACAGTCGCTGCATCCGCTGTTGCCAAATTTACTCACCTCGAATATGCGTTGCAGGGCACTGTCGAGACTTCGGTTGCGATGATGTTGCGTGTGGTTGGTGCGTGTGCTGCTCACCTGAGCAACAGGCGCCAGCAATATGCCCATCGATCTACAAAGGTAGGAAAATAAGTCAAATTAAAAGACAATTTCTTTCAAACAAAAATCAATATGGTTTCGTCAGCATTTGCGCTGTCAGCAGGTGCACAAGTGCAATCAATGCAAAACAATAAGCGAGCGCGCGAGCACAAACACACAACACACAAATCTGCAAATACTTATACACGTATTTATGTATATATGAGCACTCACACCATACATCTACACACATACATACATATGTATATGTAGATAGGAATGTTAACGTAATTACTGTCTTTCTACGTTTTGCTGCGCGCAATGGAGAGCTAAGCTGAGCAAGTGAAATTATCAATGTTTAGAAGGTAAATAACAAAACAGAAAGCACAATTAAGAAAAATAAATCACGCAAGAACCAATAAGGGCGAGAGCAACAGGTGCTCGTAATACGAATAGATTCGGTGTGAAATTCTATTTAACTGTTGCTGTTAGCACCATTTTCCATATGCTAATCTAACAGTCATGTTGACGATAATAAATGTTAGTATGCACTGTTACTGTAAACAATTGCTTGAGAAAGATTCAAGAAAACTATTTCAGTATATCTGACTAGGCAACCTTCAACCTAACAAGAGTGATTTAGTCGGGAGGGTCAGACTAGAACCTCTCGCCGAGCTGACGTCACAAATTCCAGTTCCTTTCCACACACACACACACATGCACAAAATGGCAACAAACACAAACGGAACTTTGAGCATTTTACGCTGCGACTGCGCTGCTTCTTCCCTTAGCTGCACACAATGCAAATTCCTTTTATGATTTACTTCCGATCTTAAGACAATTAATGCATAAAAACAACCGAAGTCATTTATTCAATTCAATAAATTGAATATTGTGGATCTGTACATACTGTTAGAGTATATATATGAACCTATTGAAGCTAGACGTGCTCAAAAACAGGATTTCGATATCGATTTCAGTGTAAATTATCGATTACTTGCAAAGAAATTGCCAGCCATGAACCCTCAGATAACCTGCGCTCAAATTTGTGTCTAGTTCTTATGACTTCTGCAAACAGAAACGGGTTCAGGGCATATCGTAACTTACCTGTAATCTAGGCTTAAGTTCCTTTCGTGCTTTGAAATGCTTTTTGGTGATATGCCGCTCGCTTGGGTCCCTGCAAGTTCAACTGTTGTTGGAACCACGCTCAGGTTCGGACGCCCGTGCACGGAGGGCATAGATTGATTAAGTCCACGTATCAGGCGCGGCCCGGATGAGCGTACGTGCTTCGGCGTGCTTGCCACTGAGCTATTGGATAGTCTTGAATTCGTGGAGTGGATGATACAGTTGCTGCTCACGCTACGGCTTTGTATGCTGGGAGGCAGGGTATTTGAGAAATGAGGCATATACTCTCCATGGCCTTTTGACATTGCAGTGGGTGCAAGCCGCATCTGAAAGCGTCCGTCTTCAGTTGAGGTGCACTCAACACGGTGTTCGTCAGAGATCTCGCCAGGATTGCTGCTCCATAGGGAGCAGGTCTGAAGATTTGCGACTGCAGTCGTGGCACTTTGCACTACAGTGCTGTTGCTGTATTCGCTCGAGCTGCTTGTACTGACGCAGGCAACCGTCGAGTTATCCGAATCATCATCGTCATCTGGCGGCGGAACTGGACTGACTGGCAGCGGATTAGGGCTGATGATGGCGTGGTTCGCCTTGCCGTTCATGTTATAATCAGAGTGCCCTTTCACACAGGACAATCGCACTAAAGCGGGCGCACAGTAATCAACAATATCGGTGCTGGCGACAGCTGCATCCACGGCCGGATGATACACATTGCCGTGCATACGCAGCTCGTCCTCGGCAGCTATGACAATATGGAGCCTCGGCTCAGTGACAGTCTCGGGTATTGGCAGACGGTATTGACACACATCGCTAGGAGCCTCTGCGTTCGATTTAGTAGCGCCAAGGATACCTAGGTCGCCGTTTTGCATACAGTCTGATGTTGGAACATTACACACAGCCGAGACTGTTGTTGAGCAGGGCGTGTTGCTCTTCTTGATTTTATATGGTGAGATGAGGGAGTTCATTTTCTGATTGGATAGGTCTTGTTCTTTGGTTCAGAGCGGGAGCGTTCCTCCTTGATACTTGTTGCTATATTCAGTTCCTTTCGCCAGCTTCGTCCGCATTATAACCTGCTCCATTTTAGGCTGCTGCTTTTGTTTATTGTGGGCAGCCATGGATTTAGAGGCTTTGCCGAATATTTATCCTTGATTTACCGAGTATGCGAGTGAATTAGTCAGGTGCCCTGCAATCAACAAAGAGAATTGTGAGTTTAAGCAAATTTATAGATGATGCACGTCTTACTTGAATTAGAGCTGTTTCTTTCGACTTCCGACCCTGCTCTCGTTTCCAATTCATTTGTCTTATGTGTGCTTATATTCATTTCTATTTCGAAACAATAACAAATCCCTTTGTGCTAGATTTGTAGCGCAGCTAGTCGCATAGTCTCGGATCTTAAATTAGTTTTCGCCAATGAATTAACCGATAAAAACAAAACTGCATACCACAGATTGTTAATTTTAATCGCAATTAGTGGGAACAAAGAGCTAGTGCTAGTGATGGTAAAAACAAATCGGAGCATCAATGTATCGAAAATCGATGTGTGCTCAGCATGGGTCAAGTGTTATCTCTAGATAACGGCACAAAACCGTTTACAAAACAAAACATTACGAAAAACTTGTAGATACTTATTCTAGCTTCCCCTTTAAAATCAAAAAGTACCAATTCGAAAGTAGTTTTCAATTAAGCGTATATATTTATACGCCATCTAATCATTTTGTCGTTTTTTTTTATTTGCTAAGCTCAGTTTCACATCACTAGATACTGTATATGGGCACAGCAACTACGGAATATTAGGGTGTGGCACACCTGCGCAAACTCTACACATTTAGAAAAGCATAAAACTGCAGACATAAGGAACACCCGAACTCAGACTTTGTAGACTCTGTCTAAAAAATGATCTCAACATAAGTTGGTCGGCATTTGGGATTCCCACGCCACCAAAATTTTTAACATTTTCAAATAAATTGACTAAGAAGAAAGTGAAACACCTTAAAACTTGAAAATTAAGTAAAAACTAAATCAGTTTCAGGAAGCCCACTGTAATTTAATGCCTTGTGCCTTGCTATAATGAGAAAAACCCGGTGTATGCGTGCTCATGAACTTAACGCAAATTAGTTTGAACACAAATAAACCATATGCGAGCTTGTAATTCCGATAATAATCCCTGGTTTTAATTATATTAATTGTGCAACAAGCATAATCTACCGCATCATAGTATTTATTTTACTTTGCAACAAGTATAATCTACCGCAATACAGTATTTTTTGATTTTCGGTAAATTTGACCATTTAAAAACTGGTCACACGGCTCGAATTTCATATAAACATAAAAACAAGATGCTACCTGGCGTTGGCGTATTCGGAACAGGTGAAATCGCCAATGTCCTGGTGCCGCTGCTACGAGAGAAGGGTTTCGAAGTGAAGGCCATTTGGGGGCGCACACTAAGGGAGGCCAAGGAAACGGCCAACGCACAGAATGTAGCATTTTACACAAACGTCATAGACGAAGTGCTTCTACGAAAAGATGTCGATCTGGTATTTATAGTGTGTCAGCCGTTTCTGCACGCGGAGATTTCGGTGAAGGCGCTGGGCATTGGGAAGCATGTAGTATGCGACAAGCCAGCAGGTCTTCATCAAGCAGATGCCATGAAAATGGTGCGTGCTTCCCAGTACTATCCGACACTCATATCTCTGGTGAATCATCCACTGAGGTTCTTGCCCGCATTTACCCAAATGCGACGCTGCCTTCAGGAAGGACTTATCGGACCGCTAGGGGACGTGGTCCTGATGGATGTGCGTGTGCAAATGGGCACACTCTTTCCCGAAAAGTACAACTGGATGTGTGATGCCCAGATGGGCGGTGGTGCACTCAATCTTGTGGGCAGTGTGGTGGATTTGGTGCACTTTTTGTTGCAACAACATGCAGTGCGTGTGCATGGTGTACTGAGAGCCTACACCAAAACAACAGGGGCCATCAATGGCATACGCCAAATAACAGCTCCGGATTTCTGCAATTTTCAAATGGAACTGGCCAGTGGTACGCTCGTTACGGTGGCTCTTCATAGTCACACGGTTCCGACGAAAACCTTTTCCCAAGAAGTACTCGTCTATGGCAGCAAAGGTCATCTGGTTGTGCGAGGCGGCGACCTGTTTGCCCTTAAGGAGTCTCAACAAAAGGAGGAAGCCGTCTATGTGGATGTCCAGGACTTGCACATATCTACCAACAATTCATTACTTCCGCGTCCATACATCAAGGGTATGTGCAAAATGGTAGGTGCTCTCAAGGAAGCCTTCAACAGCAAAGAGTCCAGCTGGATAAAGGCGCCTGTCTCCACCGCCGCCACATTCGAAGATGGCCTCTACGTACAGGCCGTCGTCGAAGCTATACGCAAGTCGAATGAAACCCGTCAGTGGCAGCGCGTCGAATTGACCACAGATGCGCCCCTCAACCATGACCAGATTATTAGGTATGGATATGCGCGGATGCCCACCATGTGAATGGGATGCGCCTTTAAACTTTGAACGTATTTAACTTATTGTTTCGGCATTTACATTTTGCATTAATAAACCACCTTTAGATTTTTAAGATGACATAATTGAGACAAACACTGTCTAAAGTTCTTGTAATATCTTTCAGCTTTTAGAGATTTGACAGGTTTCTGATCTGAACGACAGGTATAAATAGGGAAAAATATCTTCACTAAATAGTTAGTCAAAGCATAATAATGCATATGATTCTTGATCAAAACGAACAATCGATATAACCATGTCCATCTATATGTTTTTATGAAAACTAGCTCAGTTTTAAGGCAATGTCATGAGACTTCGCAAAGTTTCCTCTTGCAAGCAGAAATAATGTCGGAATCGGCCATACTATATACCATAGCTCTTTCAACAATTTATTTCTTCAATCCTTAAACCATCCACTTACTGTTTCATTTAGCTCTACAAAGCCCGATGCATTTGTGGATCATGTTATATGACTCGTATAGGAGTAGGTGCTCCTGCTCATCCTGATGCACTTTATGTAAAAGGAGATGTATTCCTCAGCCCGTTCGGAGCATCTATATAGTATACCCTTTTTCCTAACCAGAAAAATACACAAAATTGCTTACAAAATTTGTTATGTGTTGTGTGTTTTGTAATTTTGAACGGAATAAGTTTTATTTGGCATGCTAAATTGAAAAAATATATAAACGGCAAGCTTCTATTTCGCATTAGCGCTAATTTGGAATATCTATTATACATAGTTGGGTGTATTGAATTTGTAATTTGTTCGTTCCTTTTTGGTATATCAGCACTTATTAAAACTAAATTTAATGCTACACTGGGAGAATAAAATCCACTACCCTAAAGCCTGTTGAGTACAATTAAGCCAATGCTATTATAAATAGTTCGTATTAATAATAATATTGTCTTTGATGCAAGATAAACAGTTAGACATAGAAACATAAATGGATAATTTGCTTGAGCTTAATGTAAATAAATAGTTAAGTTAAATATACAATTATTTGAAATTGGTTTTGAACAAAACGAACAAACTCAAACGGTAATAAAATAATAAAAATAAACAAACTATAGACACCAGCTATGTATACGCATAAAACATAAAACTAAACTTAAATATACAGCCTAGGCTAAGCAACTAACTAAACGACAAGAGTATACCCTACCGCTTGTTCAGCTTGCGCCAGAGTGTGATCACCGTCAGCAGATGCATCACGGCAATTACAAGGGCCATTAGCAAGACGCAGTCGGACATGTGCACATCGGAGATCATCATGTACTTAAGAAAGACTTTGGGACTGCGGAAGTGACAGTAGATGACATTCTCCGGGCACTCCAGAAATTCACGATCCAAGCCATAAAAGGCGTTCAGCGCACCATGAAAGCCGGCCCGGAAATAGCTCAGATGCCACATCCAACGAAAGAGCGGCGTTATATCAATATATCGGGTACAAAAGCCAAACACGGAAAACATGACCGCCAGTATTGGACCCAAAAAGACGGCAAGCTATAAATAGATAGTTCAATAGATAATTACATTCAAGCTTTATACGTTCAAATATTGAAAATATCATATACATACCTTTGTTGGCAGCGTGGCACCTACAAAGAAGCCCCAAGCCTGTGCACTGAGGCTAGCCAATATGGCCAGCAATATGAAGTAATACATCCGGAAAGGCTCTCCACTATCGTTGTCCGTTAGCCGTGCGCTGATAACAATGTACAAAGCCGTACATAAGCTCTATAAGTACAAGATTATTATAGCATGATCTTTTAACTGTGGCCTAAATATTCCGAGTATTTTCACATATTTTATTATATACAAACAAACAACATACAGGGATTCCTCTTTGGTTCAAACGATGTCGCATTATCGAATATACAGAAAAGTTGCCTTAAGACTAGCATCGAAAAGCGACTAATAACTATATAAGAATGCTTATTATAGTTTGGCGAAACTTACTTGAAAGGGTATCTCAAAGGAGATCAGCGACAGAAAATAGGGTCCCAGCTTGTACCAGCGATTGAAGTGCTCCCGGGTCAGCATATCGATCTCCAGCGGAACTGCAGTAAGAAAATTCAACATATTTATTAATAATTTACTCTAAATTTAGCACATTTTAAGGGACCAAAGGGAACGACGCCAATGACCTCTAAATGCATGTAGGTCGGATCATTGCACCGAACGCCATATAAACTTACAACGTTTCGTAATTCGCAAAACCAGTTAAATTGATTTCAAAATAAATGGTTAACGGTAGATAAATTAAGTTTATAAAGTGCCGCTTACTATAAAATATCGCTACTGGCAACTTTGACAATCTGTTAACTATCTGCGAATCCCATCGGTTTTCAATTAGCTCCACCTTTACTTTATGACCAGCATACTCTCCTTACTGTAATCCATTGTTAACTTATCCATTGCAAATGTGAACATACCAACTGTCGTGTCCGCCAAGATCTTAACCTGGTTCTAACCCCTTTATCTCGGTTGTGGTCTAATCAATAAATGAAGTCGAACAAAGTCCATCTTAACAATTATCCTTTATACAAATTGAAGCGAGGAAAACACTTCTCCATTAAAAATAAACAGATGCGAATTATAGCAAATTATTTAAGCAAATATTAAAGTAGATAAACTTTTTCCAATTTTTTTTAATACAAATATTAGGCTCAAAGCTCTTGCGCATCTTTCTGCCTTTTTTTTTTACCATTCCGACAATCGGATCAAACTCTTTTATACTTATATCTATTTTTAGATTTAAATATTTAGTTCTATGTTTGGCCTATATTTTTAAATATGAGTTTTAATTGTAATTTGATTTTCACATCACATTAAATTAACATACGCGCCCAACTGTATCTGAGAATGCCTCCAGGTTATCTAACGCTCAGATCTTTGTTTGCATGCAGTTAACAGGTAAATCGACAACAAATTGCATTGGATTGGCAAACAGCTCAGAAGCTAGTTGGCCAGCCGATAGTTGGCATCGCGTTTTTGGCTACTTACAGGTCAATACCACTGCCATTTTGCCGGTGTAGACCAAGAGCAGTATGGAGCCATACAGGTAGACGTAGTTGCCGAGCACGGAGTGCGCGCTGTTTCCCACGTTCATGTACAGGTAGCCGAATATAACGCCAATGAAAATGTGTGAAGCGATCCGGGCCAGCAACAGAAACTGCAATTAAAGCGAACAAGCATTAAACATGGTGGCCAAGTAACTTTGTAGAGACACAGCTACTTATATTCATGTGTCCACGTACTTATTCAACAAGAGGCAGCCGACCTGGCGCAACATTAACATTAATCTATGTGAAGGTCGCCATCGCGTCAGTTTGTTTTCACGATATGGCCACAGTCGAGTCAACATTGATGCCAATACACCCATATACATATATCCATATATATATATATATATAAGTATGCACTTTAGGCAATGTGTGTGGGTAGAGCAAGAAATCGATTGGCAGACGAAAACCAGTAAGAATCGAAACGAAAATATTTACTCAAAATTCCAAGCCTCTGGCACTTTTAGTTTCCCAGATTGTCTGATCAAGACGCAATGGAAGCCGTATACCCTCTCAACCTATTTGCCATGAGTACAGGGTATACGCATAAACAAGTAAGCATATATGTAATTACTATTCAAAATCAATTGGAGATCTCTCTTGATTTATGAGTTGGTAACTCTCAAACTGCGCATGCTGTTACCCTCAAACTGTGACTTTTAGCTGCATTTCATTATGCAGTTTTTTGTGGGCGTGTTCACCATATTTTTGGCTCGATATTGCGCAAAGGTCACGTGTAGCTTTAAGCTGTTTACCTCGCCCCTTAATGGGCGTGTTCGAGAAATATTAACACCATGTCTGACGCGGATATACACAAGTATATATGTTTATTTTGTGTTCTTTTTTTTATTTTGAGCAACAGGCCTCTAACTTTAATTGTGGACATTGCAAAAAGCATTAAGCTCTTGTTTACATTGCGAGCCGCGCATAAAAACTTGCTTCACTTAATGGTTTAAGCCACGTAAATTGCACTGCATTACCAAAACGACATGCCTGGCAATTTGCCAAAAACGACGATGACCTTGCTGATGTTTATTAACAGGTATTTTCTTTTACTCACGTAGCTGCGTCTGGCGCAGATCAAAATGCGCTGCATCAGGAGCAGATATTGCATGAGGAACGATGCCGAGCTGACATCGGTTCGCAGCTTCTTCTTCGACGTCTTCGCCGTCTGGTCGGGGTTGGGGTCGGGGTCGGCAATTGTCCCCTCGGCCAGCGGTTGGTCCAGCTCGTCTGGCGCTGGGGCATTGAGCGCCTTGATCTCCTCCAGTCCAAGCTCTTGCTGGGACGGCTCAGCATAGCTGTACCTCGCTAATTGCGACATGCCAAGCGTGGATAGCTCTTGAGACGACGTATTAAGTTTCTTGCCACTCATTGAATCTGTAAATAATATGCATATTTTTTCATTATTTGTTTATTTAGCTAAGTGCCCGAATAAGGAATACCCTACATCCAGTCAAGCTCTTATGACTTTGAGATTTGCTAGAAAAAACCAAATCTCAAAATCGATGCAAATGCGAGAAGAAATCGAAAAATGAATATATATAGCTGAAGTATCCCCCAAGATCGACTGGCTGTCAATGAGACATAGCTAGATTATCGTACTTCTTCGTGCTTCTCAAAACTATTAAGAACTCAAAACTATTATACTGTTATACTATTATACTATGATGCCTCATTTAACCCGTTATAAACTCTACTCTTCTCTCTCTCCTCTTCTTCGACGTCTTGACTTATATCATAATCGTAAATTCTAAGAATTTCTGAGAAACTTACCTCTTATAGTTGTTACGATTCGCGAGACATTTAAATGGTTCGTGTATGGCTTTTGATGGGCATCCTCGTAATACTTTTTGTTCGCTGCCTCTATCAGATTGTTGAGGTCACATTGGTGTTCCCCAACGGCTACCTCCAGCACTGTGGTTAGAGAGTAGAGAGTAAGTGACTATTGGCGTGAAAAATTGAACCTGTGCACGTACAGTAATCCGCCGGGTTGTGGTAGCTGGGGCACACGAGCTGCTGATCGGCAAGGAACGGCACCAACTCTTGAATTCGTCCCTGGTACATGCAATGCCCATCCACAACCGTGTACAGCTTATCAAACATTTCGAATATCAGTGCGCTCGGCTGATGAATCGTGCACACGATCGTGTGTCCCTGGGAAGCCAGTTTCTTCAGCAGCGCCACGCAGGAGCTGCACGAGGAGCTGTCCAGTCCTCTATAAAAAATAAGTGGAGTTAAACATGAGTATCATGTGCCTAACTACCATTGCATATTCGAGCCAAGTTTGT
The DNA here is from genome assembly GCF_030788295.1 of Drosophila virilis. Classification (NCBI taxonomy): domain Eukaryota; kingdom Metazoa; phylum Arthropoda; class Insecta; order Diptera; family Drosophilidae; genus Drosophila; species Drosophila virilis. The sequence goes on along the minus strand of NC_091546.1, from coordinate 10,292,588 downwards.
GTTTTTTTTTGACAAAAACAAAAAAATATATAGAACTAAGCACCAAAACCTTCGCGGCCAATTGCTTGATGAATTCCAGCCGGGCAACGCCGGGTATAATTAGCGATAATGACAATAGGCTAGCTAAGCATAGGTCATATTCATCGGACCACTTCCTCGCCTAATCAGTCGATTTATGAAATGCGCGCATTTGTCGCAAAAAAAAAAAAACAAAGAAAAATCATCAAAAATACATCCGCACAGCTGATCGAAAGTAAAGAGGAGAATGCTCGACTAGTAGATACCCTTCAGTGTTTATATTGTCTTTGGTCTGGCAATATTATATGTCCACAGACATGAGCACATCACAACTCGAACATAATAATTAAATAACTAGGCTTTCGAGATGGCCTCTAAGTGTGCGTATACCCTAAAAGGGGTAAAACTCCATTTCGCAAGCTTTAACACACTTTGCGAACCATTTAAATAGTTGCGAATGTGTAAATTATGCCGTGTGTATATATGGATCATAAAATATTTTTGTAATTTTATTTTCAAAAAACCCATTTAAGGCAATTAAAAGCATATTTTTTTCTTTTTATATAATCGCAGTAATCAGAGGCGGGCCGTTTAACTTATGGGTCGATCATTAACTTAATTGATGGAAATAACAAAATGGCAAGAAATTAAACCTATTGTTAGAACTGAAATTGAATCTGAAAAGCATTCCAAGTTCCTAACTATCCTAACTAATTATACCATAAGCATTTCAGTCTAACTCGGACATTAACAGTTCGATCTTTCTTAGGTTTTCGGGTCTATTTTTAAAATTAGGTTTTTCGTATTTTTAGCTGTCGATTTGAGTAAAAAATTCGTTATCTATAAGCTATAGTCGTGTGGTAGATTTGGAAAAAAACCGCAAAAAAACGTGTGCCATAGTTGACAAGTCGAATGAGTTAAGAATCCGCGTAGATAGGCATACGTTGGCTGGCTATTTATATTTCCGGCTAGTGGGTAATCGTTTAGACAATCGGTCATCACTCAGACTATTTTATTCATCAGTTATCACCGGGCATATAATTATTTACTCACGTCGTTGGCTCGTCCAGATAGAGTACAGGCGGATTGCTTATCAATTCGAGGGCAATCGCAAGACGCTTCTTCTGGCCACCAGAAAGCTTGCCCGTGTACACATTATAGCGATGCTCCAGGCCCAGCAGCGACAAGATGTGCTTTATCTGCAAACAGTGAGAATAATTACGGTATGTTTGGATTGCGTCAAGGTCGCACACACAAAAAAAACCCACCAAATTCAGTTTGTGTGCCTTGGTGACGCCGAAGCCCAGCTTCAAGTGTGCCGCCAAAAGCATTATCTCGCCAACCATTAGCTGGGGCCGCAGCAGATCATCCTGATGGATGTAGCACGAGAGCTGGCGAAACCGATCAGAGGTTGTCGCCATCGGCTTGCCATTGACGCGTATATTGCCCGTGACTCCGGTCGCGCTGCGGAGCACAGAAATGCACAGAAACTCTGAATAATATAGTCCAATGTCTGGGCGGGTACTTTTGTTATATGTTACGGTCTTGCAAGTACGCCGTATACACATGCGTGTTTCAAGTTCATAGTTTAATGACCGATAAGCAAAATGTTCGACTGAGCGAGTTATAATTATCGAAGAGCTTCTCAAGCTTTAGCCCCTTCCTTGGCAAGAAACTGGTTTTCTTTATTTTTGTTCTCATTCCGATTTATATTTATGTATAATTCTGAGCAGCTGACATTCTATGACTTAATTTTGGATGTTGCATAACACGCCAGATGCACAAATTTCAATAATTGCATACTCTGTTCAGAATGTGACAAACAAAAAAAAAAGGGAATATTTGGCACAGCTACGAATTTGTAAAAATCAATATCAGGTTACAGTTTGAAATTCATTGCGATTACAGTCTGAGAGTCACTTGCACATTTTGAATGGAATAGAAGCGTAAGTAGACAAGAACCTTGCCAGATATTTAGCTAATTAGCTTAGCCAACGATTTGAACTGATTATTCATTCTATATACACATATGCAAATGTATATATGTATATATATATATATATATATTTGTATAAAAGGGAGACGCAACAAAGTAAACAGTGCGATCGCATGCCATTAGCGTATAAATAATATATATTAGAGTGGCATTCATCAGAGTCATTACATCAATAGCAAGAGTGTCCAGGAATGAGAATAATCTATTAGGTTGGTGGAACTGATTGGACCTCGACACGGTCTCAGCTGCGAATAAATGATAGTTGATAGCGTTTTTCTTGCCGCTGACAGTTCCGACTTCGATTAGAATAACGCCCGTTGGGCATTGATTAGTTGTTTCTTGAGACAAACTTTCGACTATGCCAGTTCGCAGACATAGGTCAAAGTCGTGCTCAAGCATATGACGCACAATAATACATACGTACGTACATACATACATACATACATGTGTGTATTCATCAAGAAGCAACATGACTCAGTCGATTCTCAGTTCCACTTATGTAATGCCCATTGTGGGCTCCCAAAGGGAATTCAAATTGCACATGGCATATCGTTTGATCTGTTGAGAATCCGCATCCGCTAAATGCAATGCCAAAGTCCAATTTCAATTATGAGTCTCGCAGCAATCAACATTTTTTTCATATATATATAAGTAGTAAAAAATTGCATAATTTATAAAATGCATTACAAAATTATGCAAGAAAAAATCAGAATTTCGCAATTTAATTTAAAAATACAATTCTCTTATCTGCAATACTCTAGGCACAGCCTGCTAGAGGGAAGAGTCTAAAGGACTGCAAAACTGTAATTCTCGAGTGGAACGATCTTTAAAGGATTTTTTCAGTTATATATACTCTAAGTAATTGGTTGCAAATTGAAATCTTTGTCAATTTTTGCAGTTCTCAAATGCTTTTAAATATCTGAGAATTGATTTTCTTGAATCTGAGAATTATAAAATCTTATTGCTTATGAACTGGACAATAGCAAGATGTAAACAAACTAGATACAAATTTGATCGTGAGTAGGGATATGATATGATGACTTACCAGAACCCGGACATCACGTTGAGCAGTGTGCTTTTGCCGGCTCCGGACGGACCCATTATGGCCGTCAGCTCGCCGGAACGAAAGTCGCCCTGTAGACCGTGCAGGATCTCCTTGGTGACTGCGGTGCGACAAGTTGAGGGATTCGTTTTTGGGGATTTTGTTTTAGTGCACTTACCAAATTTGCGCTCGGGAAAGGAAAACTTTCGCACCTCGTAGCGCACGTTTGAGAACTCAATGTCCACCGGTTGGCACTGGGAGAAGTGATAATTGTGCGCCTGTAGCTCGTTAAGATTATTGTTTACTTTGGCCGCCGACGAGGCCGATGACGATGTTTCGTTTATTGATGTCTCCGAGCCGGCTGCCAGGGTGCAACAGTTGATGCCCAGGCAGCCGTTACCCTTACTTTGGCCGGAATAGTGGGCGCTGTGGCCGTCACCTGTGCAGGTGCTGTTGCTGCTGGTGTCGCCGCCGCCACCGACGCAGCAGGCGGCATCTGCGGCTTTGATGTCTGGCAAGAGTGTCATTCTGGGCAATTAGAACGGAACGCAGTTCCACTTCCACCTTCGATTTGGCTGTGTCTTCGCTGCGAGACTCTAAAATAAGCACAAACTCGGACTAAGCAAATAAACAACACGAACAGGTATTCTCTATCGATGTCTTTTCCCTATCATAAGGTAAATAATCAGGGCACATCAGAAAAAAGAGCATTAAATGAGAACGCTCTCTTTAGTTATATTTTTAATTATTTAAACAAATACTCGCTCGAGTATTATTCGGCATTGCCCAAGCCGAATCGTGGGAAAATTCAAATTTATTTTGCAATCTAACCAGCTAATTCCCCTCTGCGAAGTGGATTCTCCGCAAACGGTGAATCACGTTTCAAATGAAACATTTCACGTCTTTCATTCGATCGGTTCAAACTCTTTTTCAAAGATAGTTGGTTATTCCTTTTGAGGAAAATTAAAAAAGATAATCAATAATCAATACGTGTCATTAAAACTGTTCGAGTGGAAGGGTCGACTAGCCTATACCCTGTAGTCAACGCTGAGCTGCGCTGTCGAAACACTTCATCTCTTTCAAAATTGCACAAATCGGAAGGGTATTCATAAATCACTTGATAGTCAGAACTAATCAACTTTTAAAGAAGAGTTCGTAAGCGCGAAAGGCTAGAATATAATTGATTTGCAGCTCTCTCAGAGTATGCATGCATTTGCAAAAAAAAAAACGAGTATACCCTCTTTGCCCATTGAGTACAGGGTAAGTTAATGTGAGACGTGGTTCAGAGCTTCCGGAAAATCCATGCGGTTGGTTGATTTCTATTTTAGCTCACCTTTTCGTGCAATACGTAATTTTACTTGATGCGTCATGGACTTAAATGCAGTTTGCCAAATGGGAAAGATAAGATTGAAATTCTGCTGCATATTTGTCGAATGATTAAAATGAAATTTAATATTGAGCCCAATTTGTACGTATTTATCAAAAGATTTCTCTTTACACTTTGGACTTAGTTGCGATCTACAAAAAACTATTCTGAGTAGTTTCTAATGCCAATTTGATATTATTCATTTGATTTAAGGCAAACAGAGTTGCACATGATGCAGCTCTCTCTCCCTCTCTACCTCAACTGATATTGGCTGTGAGCTTATATCCGAAAACCAGTTCGAAATCCCCGCCAAAACCCGAGCAAAGTCATGATAGACACAAAATGTCATTGCTGCCCAGCAAACTGAGCAAAGATATGGCCAACCTAGTCTAGTTTGGAATAGATCTCAATGTCAGAGCTCCAAAGCGACTGATTCGTGCTGGTGAAAAGTAAAAGTGGTCTAGTCGTGCAGATACCCTGTATCCCCTTTCCCACATGTGTGTCTATCTTTTCCACAGACTATACAATTTTTATTCATCAATAACTTCGCTGTTTGAGATCGAAGCTTTGCGACATTAAGGTAAAGTGAGCCAAAAAGCTAAATATACTTATATCCTTTATAATGGGAGCATAGATTTTGTAATGGAAATGGAGTAAGTTGTCTACAAATCAATTATGAGATACTAGTATATCAATTACGAACAAATACTGGCAGCAGAAGAAAGATGGATGAACTTAGTCGTACTCCAACTAATCTTGTCAGATATCTTTGAGCACAATTTCTTGACTGTCAAGCAATATGTAGAAGCAAGGCCAAAAGAAACATATTGTCCAAATAAGTATTTGGCCAAACTTTGCACCCAATTTCCTTTTAAATGATCTCATAAAAGTGCGACCGCATCAATTTAAGTCCAACTTCCATGTACATACATATACATTTAAGCAATGGGGCCTCAACCTAGCCCCAGAAACTACAGAAGTCTATGGCTGCAGGTTTGAGTACATTTCGAGTGCAGTCTGCCAAGTAGTCATTGATTAAATCAATGCCAATTGAACTTGTCATTCGTTTCTTTAAGGTCGTGTGTGGCTATATGCCATATACGAGCTGCCATTACCCAGCTTTGCGCGGGCTAACTATTTGTTTTTGGTTGATGCTGATAATTCCAAATTGGCAATCAACAGGGTTCCGCCCACTATTCGCCCGAAAGCTATCAATGAAGCTCGTATAATGTTGAGTTTGTAAATCAGCTCAGGGCAAACATGACGAAAGTTCTAGTTTCGAGCAAACAACCTTTGATCTTCACTTTCCCACTCAGCGGGTTAGATTTAATGCAGAGTAAGAGAACGAGTAATACTCACAAAGATGTTTATTTGTGTAAACTTTTTACCTGCTTCACAAAAAATAAAACTTTCTTTATCTTGTGGTTAGGGCTTAGCTTGTAACCAATCATGCACAGTTTGACAGCCACTGATTCGTTAGGGTCATTAACCCAACCAAATAGTAAAAATAAACATTGGAAACAGAGTATTGCGCAGCGAATGCACTCGACTGCAGCGGCTATCAATATTCGAATAGGTTTGTGGTGCTTCAAGTTCTCTATGCAGCTATATATGTACATGATCCGATACCCCCGCCGACTTTAGAATGTTAACCCAGTATATACTGAGAGACTGAGTATTAAAGACCGACTTATAGAAAGATAGGCTGAGTGCACTTTAAAGGGCTTCGCAAGAAAACTCTATTAAACCCCTGGTATGAGGGTTTAAAGCGAATTAACATGTGAACATGTTGTTCAATTTAACAAGAGAATAATATTACGTATTTTTTTTCGTTACCCCCAGAAGCGTATTTGCGATAAAGAAATGTGACGTAGCAAGGTCAGCACGTGGCGATTGACTTAGAGAAATAATGTAAATAAACATCAAGCCAGGAATCAGGGCCACGGGCGAATGTGAATATACATAGTTGCAAACGAATACTGCGATTCGTACAACATGTTTGAAGCGTATTCATAACGCAACTAGCCGGTTTTCGGGTATTTTTTTAAACCATATAAAAATTTGCAAAAAGGTATCTAAAGCTGTCGAAATGTGTGACCTATGACCCGAAGTGGTAGCTGACAGTTTCAAGTACACATATTTTACAGATTTCTCCAATTGCATACAAAACAAAGCACTTCCCATTTGTGTATGTCAATATACATATATGTATATGTATATAATAAATGCGCATCCAACAAACAAATATCTTAGCCAGTGGAGTAAACAAACATTTAGAAAGGCTCATCAAAAGTCCACACTTAAAGAAATATTCTGTTATGATCGTTGCGTTCGTTTTATTGCTGCTTTTTATGCCCTGCTCAGAACGCAAATATTTACTACTAAAGATGCTACGTCGCATTATCAGACAGAGACAAAAGATAAACGGACAGAGAGACGCCACTGGCCTACTTTTGTGTTCTGTTCGGAGAAGATTGTTTACAACAGAAACGAAGTCTTCTGCCGAGGAACTTTCGACTAAAATCAAATGTGCAGCGGCTATTGCACTCATTCTCTTTCTCTCCCTCTCTCACTCACGCTCTCACTCTGTCAGCACAATTACGCTCTGAGCCCCCAAAAATACCAAACTACTCGCTCTCTCCCACTCGCACATACTGTTATACCACTTTTAGTGCTAGAGAGGCCAAGTTAACGAACCAGTTGACCGTTGTAGCCGGCGCGCAGCGGCATCGGCGTCGGCATTGATGACGTTTTCTCACACTGTTTTCGGCGGCAATCAGTTGTCTCCAGTTCTTAAGTGTGCTTTGGGTTTGGTTGTAGGTCTTTGACTGGGTAAGCCCCGTAATTGGTAATTGGTATTGGTAATTGGTAAATTGCACGTGTACGTGATTTTAAGCGATAAGCTAAATCAGTTTACATAACTTAATTCATGAATGAGTCGCGAACTTATACCCTTTACTTATTGAAAATGCGTTAAATAGGGTATAACGGTTGAGAGGGAATTATTGTGAGGAGTACGACAAGCCCATCAATCTCGTAAACTTTAAGAATTAGTCTCTTCAATGATATTCACGTAGATTAAACGCAGAACAAATGAACTTTTTTTTCGATAGCTTCTGCCGTTTCCTTATCTAAAATTAATCAATTTAAAATTTTAAGTTATTGTCTCGGAAATTATATATATATAAAATGCGAATTTCACGTTTTAGGTAGATTCCCAACATTTTTGTTTAGTATTAGTTTTAATTTAAGCTAGAAACTGGAAAGTTCGAATATATGCATACTCGTGTGTGTACGCGTCATACACTACTAAATCATGTTATTTTGGTACATTTACTCTAAAGTTCGATCCAAAAATAATTTAGCTAAGTTTCACAACTGCTCCTACAAAAAAATACTTGTATTTATTGGTGACTTTTCGAAAATAAGGGCTTAGTGGTAAATGTCTCGGAGTCAGAACACAGGGTATATACCAGTTGGACACTCTTGAGTAGAGCACTCTTACATGTTTGCTTTGCATGTACAAATATATGCTTACACATAAAATACACTTGTACACATGCATGTTTTTAAAAGGTACATGTGTGTGTGTGTGTGTGTGCATACTTATTTATGCATGTAAGGACAAATTGCAGAGCTTCGTTTAGTTACATGTGTGTGTATGTGTGTGTGTTGAGGGCTGGCACATCAAACACGCGATCACAGCATTTGTATAATTTGTTATTGAACTCGAAAAGAATTTTCTAATTTTAAGCGGCAATTCTATTGTTTTGTTGCCAGCGATTTTCACAAATTCGTGTGTATATATCCACATTAGATGAACGTGCAGTTGTACGTACATACATCCATGTGTTGAGTTCGTTGAGTTTTAGCTAATATTCAGATCGAGGAGGGGTGACAGGAACAAAGGCGTATGAACCAAATTTCCTTCTTTTTTTTTTTATGTAACAAATGCAATTGTTGTCATTCGTTATCGCTTTCTGCTCTTTGTGGCTCTTTCTTCATTGAACTTATGCAGATCGACGACGCGTAAATGAATTTTAATTGTGTGCTATTCACTGAACGTTATTTACTTCTTTTCTTTTCACTTTGGCGCGTCTCCGTCGGTTTACAGCGCGTTCCACATGAGCCGCTTGCTGCCGTTGAACTAAAGAACTCGCTCCCAACGGCTTATTATTATAGTACTCCAGCTAAGTCAATCCAGATGCTCGCTCAGCTGTGTACAGTGGGCCGAAACTCGCATAAGCCTGAACACTTCCAGCTGTGTCTGCAGGCAAACTTGCATAGTTACCCAAACGTATTCATATAGTTTTTTTTATGTTTTACTGAGCTTTCATATTCGTATGCCACAATTAGTTGGTTATGCAAACCATGTGTAATTTTTTAATAAATAAGCAACTACATTTTGCGCAGTTCAAGCCCACTGTGCAGCGTCGCTGATCGAAAGCTTTGCCACGCTCTCCGTCTATTATTCTCTCATTTGTTCTCTCCCATAGCGGGGCTTGTAACTTTTTACGTTACTTCGCAGCGGTTGGGTTATTTTATATTCATATTTTGAATTGTTTAATGCTGCTGGTGAAATTTTGAGTGTGTACATACATACGTATGTATGTATATGCATATATAATTACGTATATCCCCTTTGCAACTGAGCAAAAAGGGGTATCGGACAGCAGCCGGAGGAAGTCTTATCGACCCCATTAATAATACATATACATGCATATGTTCTTGATCAGCATGGAAATCCGATTCGACTTAGCCACGCCCACATCTGCCTGGCCAAATTTATGTGAATAGCAAAAACTAGTCTCCAAATTTGGATATGGCAAGACAAGCGTAAGGGCCTGTTTATTCCAAGGATAACTCTCCAAGTTTTTTTTATTGAACTTTTGCGCATGTTTTTTTCCCAGTATTTGCCAGCCCGTGGGAAAATTTTAATTTCCTCGCTGTAATTTTAGCCAAGCCAAGCCCTAAATGGCATTTTACAAACATAAGTATTTAAAAATGAGAACGTTTCGAATCGCTCAAAAAAATGTTGAGCAACATTTCGCACTCATTAACTTGTTCTACTCGTTCAAAGAGTGAAAAGAACATACATATTTAGTTGTCCGTGCGACTTTAATATAAATTAATTTAATGCGGAAAATGGAAATATCAACTTATGGTCTTAAGACTTTATGAATACCCCTGACAGATCGCAACAAATCCGAAAGTAATCGTTTTCACAATACGCTTTTCACAGTGGAAACTAGGTGTTCTTGATTATGCGATTGGTGACTCTCAGACTGTAGTCGCAGATCAGTCGCTTTAAAACTGTGCCTTGTTGATTTTAGCATGAGGTTTGGAATGCGAATGCCCACTTAGTGGGCGGGGCAGATACAATTGAATGAGGTTGAGTTAAAGATAAACATGCGATCTATATCAGATATACTTTCGACTTAAATTTAACTGAACTGTGAACAATTTGCTTCCAAATAATTCAATAATTATTCCCCTTTAATGCATGGCATTTCCGATCTAATGAGTAGTGCATAGATACGTAATGAGTATATGTACTACTTAAATTGCAATTGAAAATGATTTGCTTGCGGCTAAGACAGACTCTGTTTATTGTACAGTTACCCAACTTAGATAATGGATTTATCATGGATTGTTACTGCTCAAAACCTGTAAATAATTAGCTTAAATTTATACAAATATTATCTGTGAAGCTCTTAAATATTCTCTACTAGCCATAATTGTCGGAGCTGCCCGAACGAATGATTCACATTTCAGATGTTAAGTTCCACAGTAATTAGTAGTTCGTTTTCCATGCCAAATTCTGACTTAATCTCACCTAAACTAAACGTTTGTACTAAATATGCTCTGTTCACATGCTTAAAAACGGAAAAAGGAAATATATTGCGACACGCACTCTTCTATCTCCCACCCCCTCCCCCAGGCTTAACGCATGGTAGTAGCCATCTTGGAGATACGCACTTTGTAGACAAGAAGTCTCCGCTCGACTTACAGCTGTTATAACACCACAAACAGAGTATTTAGCAGGCGATGCACTCGATTGCGTAGTAATTAGCTGTTTGTAGTTTTGTTTTGTCGCGGCTCATTTGGGGCAAGTAAAAATATAAAATAGCGCCAGGTCAGAAGACACCCGGAACCAACGTTGAACTGCCATAAAAAAAACAGTCTAGTTTCCTTCTATAGGTAGACACATAAACTACATATGGACATAAAAATGTTATTTAATGAGAATTTTTGTACCCTGAACCCATTGCGAAAAAGGGCTTAATGTTCTTCGGTAAGTCTATGTAACAGGCAAAAAGGTGACAATACCAAACTGGACAATTGTCTTATAATTATAACAGCTAGTTAGAAAGTGTTATGCTAGTGTATAACAGTCTTTCATTAAACTAGCACACCACCACCACCCCCCCCCCCCCCTCTCACCCATCTCTCTCTCTCGCCCATCGACACACAATTTCCTATTGTTTAGCAAAACAAAAAAAGAGGAAGAACATCAGCTGCTGCTGTGCTTCTTTGCATGTACAGAAGAAGGTTCGAAACTCGAATGTGTATAATGGCAGCTCGTCGCTGGGTTCGTGGTATAAGAGTAAGCTTTCGGGCGGCGGAGAGTGCGCAAAGTGCTAGAACAGTTGCAACAGTAAAAAAAAAAACGTCGGCTGTAATGGAAGAACTTGTGCAGTAACAGAGACAATTGGCTGTGGCTCCGATGAAATTCGATAATCACCTTATGCCGTTTACAAGGGAATTATGCGCATGAAGTCATATAGGTTCAATAACATGGTTCAGAAGAAAAGACAATCATTGAATGGGGTCTCGACTGAATTACGTATGCAGTACGAGGAGAGAACGTTACGTGATCGGATTACTATCGAAGACTTTGACAAAAGCATCAGCTAAGGAAATGAGACGCGCCCATAAAGGAATTGGGAGCTGTCCGAAAAGGCACCTTCAAAATAAACAGCTGTCATTGAGGCGTTTCTCTTATAATTCTGTTGAAGACTGGCAACAATAAGGGAAATATCGGACAAAGTGTAGTTTTCAAAGGGACCAAAGCTGTAAAGGGAAACTGGAAAATATATATATATATATAGACTAAATTCAATCGCATAAATTGTAACTAAAGTGGAATTCTGGTTATTAAACTTAAGTCGACAACACGAGCACATTGTAAACTGTGACCCTTTAAAAGTTAACCAGAGACTGAAAAGTGTTATAGCTTTCAGTTCAGACCAGTAATTTTCTGGTGTGCGATTATAATAATAAGGGAAATAAAATGTTCACTTCGCATTTGTATACCCTGGACGAATTTCATTTGGCCAAAGCGGGCATATTGGCTTATGCGAGTGCATTTAGTTCACTCAATAAAATATATATATACTTTTTTCTTTTTTTTTTTTTTGATTAGCATCAAGCTGGAACGAAATATACCCTTTCGTTGCGTATTTTCAATTGTCTTAATCCTCTGGCATGTTACCTGCCCTCCGAGTCGTACTCTGTCCAGGTAAATGCCGGCACGTTGAACCAGGTAAAAAAACAACGTTTCTCTAACTGGCAATTAGATAGAGGCAAAGCGTGTAACGTGTTGCTCGATTAAATTGTGCCGGCAATTTAATATTTCCACAGTTCAAAGCAAGGCCCTCCATTACCGCACATAAAACCACCTTCAATTTTTTTTTCGTTACAGAACTATCGTTATTTACCTGGGCTAAATCATGATCCCAAAACCGCCTAGAAAATGACGCAGTATCAAAAGCAAAATGATGCTGACGAAAAGTGGGAAATTATTTTAAAAATGGCAACAAGAATTAAATATAATGGGTTATAAAATGTCCTAAATAGCCTTCAGAGTTCGCGAAGGTATTCAAGCTTGGGATATACTTTTAAGTTTCTCTTGAACTTTTGCCATAACTTTTGCTCGATTTCATACTTTTCACAATAATCTGGAGTAAAAGATTGTCTCCGAGTAGTTCAAGATTGAAAACCCCTTTCAGATTTAATAATCCGAAAATCTCTTCTAAAATCTTTTGTGTCCATTTTAGAGGGAAGTAAACTCTATAATAAAGCCTAGGTAAGGAAATACTTCGAGTAGTTTAAGCAGTTGTTTATAGAAAAGGGCAAGCCGAATTTTGATAGACTTTCCTCCAATTTCTGGAAGTATTATAAAATTCATGTTACCTTAAGATATCTTTCGTATAAACTGAGTGTACCTATAAAAAGAACATATATTTTCTATTCATTAATTTGTCAATATAATAGTGCATTTGGAAAATAATTATTTTGAAATAGACTTGTCTGACAATATATGCCCCCTATATGCCCGGGAGATGACGACGACGATCGCATTGAAGGGGTTTTTGCGCATTGTTAAGATTCTTAATTGTAAACAGTGTCGCCGATTTTTAGATTACGAATAATAAAACTTTCAGTTTCATCCACACATGACAAAAACTCTAACCGAATTCAGTAAAAATATATATATATGAATATTCCGACTGATAACACCTGATCATGAGGCTGGCTCGTGACGGTCCTACAGAACGTCCTACAAGCCTACGTGTTTCCTTGTATATATATATATACATATATGTGTGTGTGTGTGTGTGTGTGCTGTATGTGTGTATTTGTAAGTGCGTAAATGTATTCGGGCGAATGTGTGTTAATAGAATGTACTAGGCAAGAGGTCAATGGGTTCAATGTCGGTTATGAACATCTACATAACACTAAAAACAACAAAAAAAAATGCCTTAATGACACTTTTGCGAGAAGCGATCAAAAAGTTTGCAGGCCAAAAGTGATGACAGCCGTATAAACAAACGAGAAGGAAGCGCTATCTTCGGCACGCCGAAGATCTAATACCCTTGCAAAGGCAACTTTTTCATAATGCTCATCGTTCTTTGTCCGTAAGAGGCACAGCGAAAATAGTCAACGCCAAGATATCTTAAGAAACAATAACATGTTTCAAGAACCTACTTTTCGACCGTTTGTTCCTATGGCAGCTATACGCTATAGTGGTCCGATCTTAATAGGATTTTGCATATCAATCAGAAGCATAGTTTAACTTATAAATGCCGAGTTTGGTCAAGATATCTTGATAAATCAAAAAGTTTTCCATACAACAACATAAGTTTCGACCGATTGTTCCTATGGCAGCTATATGATATAGTGGTCCGATCTTAATAGGATTTTGCATATCAATGAGAAGCATAGTTTAACTAATAAATGCCAAGTTTGATCAACAATTCTTGATAAATAAAAAAGTTTTCCATACAAGAACATAAGTTTTGAAAGATCGTTCCTATGGTATGTGATATAGTGGTCCGATCTAGCTGGTTTCGACAGAAAGAGGGTTTTCTGCAAGGCTGTTGATGCTGATTAAGAATATATATACTTTATGGGGTCGGAGATGTCTCCCTCTATGCGTTACATATTTCACGACAAAATTATAATACCCTCGGCAAGGGTATACAAAAGATAGCAAGTCAAATTTCATTTGTGTTTTCCCACTTCAATTCGCAACGAAATAAAATCGCATTATAGTATTCTAACTGGCACGCCAACTGTTTTCTAATGAGCTGCAGGTAAATTCATAATGCCTGTTATTTCAATCGACCAGGCCCAGGCGAACAAATGCACAAATCATTTGCCTCACTAATTAATCCATATGAAAATTGCCGCTGTTCCCGGGCTAGAGCCCGAATCGATTGGCATGCAGACTGCAAACGCAAGCACCTGCCAAAAGGTAAGGAGGGTCTCTCCGCCAAGAGAGAGAGAGAGAGAGAGAGAGAGGGGTGGGGGGTAGAGAAAACACCTGACGTTCCACAAATAGTTGTGAATGAATAAAATACGCCTGACTCAGGTTCTGCCTGTTACATGACGAATAAGACTTGCTTAGCGTGAGGAACCCTCCCACTAAATTGTTGAATCTGACCAAAGGGTGATGCATCTGAATAAAATTAAAATAATTAAGCTTTCGATTGAAATAGGTTCGTCTTTAAATGGGCCCAACTACGTTTTTAATCGAGCTAAACGATATGGTATTCCGATCTGTCTAAGGCTCTCTAGAGATAACTTTTCGACCAAAATATGTTTTCGCATAAATTACTGTTTGCACCGATATTCGCATACCCTATAAAAAGAGCTTGCCGAGATAACCAGCAGGTCTATTGTTTAAATGGAAATAATTTTCACTATTGCCTAAAATCCAATTTGTATAAACTAAATCTTAAGCCCATATCTGTTGCGATCGACATTTTAATACCCTGTAAAAAGAGTCAGTCAAACGTTTAAATACAATTAATTTAGGCAATTTCATAAAAGTCAAAATGTGTAAACTATATAAACTCATATCTGTATTGACTGATATTTTAATACCCTGTAAAAAGAGGCAGCCAAGTTGCCAGCCAAATTCGTGAGTACTTTTTAACGTTCAAACTGAATTAATTTAGACATTAAGTAAAACTTAATCCCATGCATACAGTATACAAAGAATTTTTTTGAGTTGGCCCATTAACAAAATTTCGAGACGAGAATTCACGTCGCACCGGAAGCCGAGACACCTTTGACGTAAGTAAGACGCTCAGATTCGAATGATTGGGTATGCCGGGCACGAGCTAATCAAACCCGGCCGGGGTGCTGCTGAATAAGTAGCCCGATACTGAATGGCGAGTTCTTTAAAAACCCAAAATATATAAAAAAAAAATATGTATATATATATATGTATACTCACACATATATACAGATTTATCATTATTGTTGCAAGAGATTGTCAACTTTATTGTACGATTTGCGGTGACAACCTTCAAGCAGTGGGCGGAATCGAATGGGTTCAAGTGCCCAGATGCATGCATGGGCTTTATCATAAATAAATGAATAAACTTGACCAATATTTTGGACAGTTGCAAAGGAGAAACGGCAGCCCGGGCCCAGCTAATCAACCTGATAAGCGTAAATCCAAATCCAAAGCCGGCGACAATTGAAAACCGCACAAGTTTAATCAAGAGGCGCGTTTTTTACTGCGCCTTTTTTTTACTGCGATTGTCGTTTATAGGGACAAAGTACTTGGGAGGAGGTTACCAGCGTACACGCCATATAAACTGCACGGCACAAGCCATAAAAAAACTGCACCCAAAAACAAGACATAGCTTTAGCCGACTGCGTAATACTCTGCTCCGATCTTATTTAGTTCGATCAGCGGACCTTGACTTATATTGTGGAGCCTCAGCTCAGACGAACAGATGGACGGACAGGCAGACGGATCCGGCACAAAACCAATATACCCGTTTTCACTCTAGACACATCTAGAGGAATAAGAAATCATTTATGTTTGTACCTTGGAAATAAGGCAAAATGTTTCCCGAAATTTACAAAGTTCTCAAAATTCAGTTGTAATATGAGACGATCTCACAAAATATTCTTACTTCAATATTAATGCGACTTTTTCTGCATCAACCTATAATCTATAATAATTGCACATATATCTCATATATCTTCTCTTTTTTATTTGTATTTCACACTTAAATTATTTACGTGCTTGCAGTTGCACTTAAAATATTACTGAGCCGAAAAATGGGCGAAAACAGAACGCAGAATATTGCCACAGAGGGTGAGAACTTGAAGAAGGGTGGTTGAACTGCACACACTAATTTATTTGTTCGTGCCTCGCGCCATTTTTCAAATGTCAGGCGATTAATTTACAACAGAAAACAAAGCCAAGTTGGCAGCTCTGTCAATTGCCGCTGGCAGCACTGCTCGTCGAAAAAGAAACGATGACTTATCGATAAGCATAACAAAATACTATCGCTAAACATTCTAATATGTATCGATATCGTACAATCGGGGATCTTGTGTTTTGTTGATATATTAAAACAACGTGATGAAAATATCCCGCTTTAAAAAGTCGCACAAAACACTGGCATTTTTTGCCACTCACTTTGATTATCGCGAGCCCTATCAGGTGCTCATCGACGCAACTTTCTGCCAGGCAGCGTTACAGGTGTGTAGACCCAAGCCTTCAGTTTGCACAAATGTGATACAGGTCTTCCCAATTCCAGCACAAAATTGGCATCGAGGAACAAATAAGGAAATATTTCCAATGTAATGTCAAGCTATTAACCACCCAATGCATCATACTGGAAGCGGAAGCGCTAGGCGCTCCCCTGACGGGCGCCCTAACAATTGTCAAGCAGTTCCATGTGCACAAGTGCGGGCACGAGGGAAAACCCGTCGCGGCAGCGGAATGCCTCAAATCCATGGTAAGCGTTTGCTGGTTAGTGTAACGCCTGCAACTACACTCATTTGATTTGCAGACCAAGGACAATAGATACATAGTCGCGTCACAGGATCGACTGCTGCAGGCGAGTCTGCGCAAGGTGCCCGGCCGTTGCCTTCTGTATCTGCACAAGGCGACGCCCGTGCTGGAAGCACCCTCGGACGCATCTAAAAAGTGGGTGCAAAAGCGAGCCAAGAATCTGATGCTGGGCAAGCAGGAAGAAAAAATCCAATACATGAAGGAGAAACAGGGCTTAAAGCCAACCGAGACACCTGTGCATCCAAAAAAATGTAAGGGCCCAAAGAATCCGAATCCCCTTTCCTGCAAAAAGAGCAAAAAGAAAAAGCCTGCCCTGCAGGGCGTAGAGCAGACAACACGGACAAAGGCCAAAAGAAAACGCGTCAAGATTCCGGAGCATATAAAAGCGGCGCTGGCCAAGAATTAGCCCTTATCTAAAGTGCATTGGTTTATCTATAAGTAGAGTATTGTTACATAATGTGCTGATGTATAAAATTATCAAAATATTATAGTTTGCCCTCGCGAATTTTGTTCAACGTCTTCTCGGTCATGAACTGGCCCAGGATTTTCGTGAGCGTCGGATTGCGGGCGCAATAGGCCATTGCATTCACCGGGAACAAGCCGCACCATGTCAGATCCATTTTGTTGGCTATGGCGACGGCGAACAGCTCTCCACAGCGTTCGGCAGTTAGGCGCTTCTGGTTGACTGTGCTCAGGCCGACCTTGCCGCCTTCGGAGCCCGTGAATGCCTCCAGCAAAAAGTCTGTGGCAATGGGTCCAGGCGCAAAAATAGTCACATCCAGCTTGCGGTGCTCAACCTTCAGCGCATACAGATAGGCATTCAGCGCGTGCTTTGCGGCGCAGTACGTCGCTGAGAAGGGCACCGGGCTGAAGCCGGCTATGCTCGAGGTGGCTGCAATGTGGCCTCGGCCGCCGTTCTGCTCCAAAAAGTAGCGCACAACTAGGCGGGACAGATGCACGACTGCAAAGACGTCCAACTCGAAGAGGTCACGATCCACCTGGATCTCGATTTCCGTCCAGTTGGCGCGCTGTGAGCGACCTGCATTGTTGACCAGCACATCCAGCCGCTCGAAGTGATTGAGAACTGTGTTCAGGTGTGCCTGGTGCCTGTCCAGCTGCAACATGTCCATTTGCAGTATCAGCACATCCTTTTGCGCCAATAGGCCACGCGCCGCTGCCAAGCATTCAGCTTGGACCTGCTCCAGCTGCTCAACACGACGTGCGCTGAGCACTAGCCGTACTCCGTGGCGTGCCAAACTAACCGCCAGCGCGCGTCCAATGCCGCTTGAGGCACCTGTTATCCATACCACCTGTCCGCGCATTGTCGAGAGCGAGCTCCCGAATCGAGACTTGTACCACAAGGCCACATTGCAGTCGAGCACTATCCAGAGCAATACATAGACGGCATAGTACAGCACCAGGAGCATAAGCAAAAGCTCTAGAAAACTCATCTTATGGCACTTTGCACTTTGGCGTTTCTCATGCAACGCACTATCTCGACAAGGCGTAGACACCTTCTGCCTTCTGTGGGATGATAACAGAGTCAGCTGTTTTCTTTATGTACAATCGATTGTTCCCGCAATCCAGTGATGCGATCTTGCAAGGAGATGAGCCAGTTGGCGTGGATGAGACCAAATTCCGGCTACTTTCTCTTTGTCCTAATAATTGAACACGAATTTCAAAAAGCCGTTTCTCAACACTGCAAAATCTGGGCTTATTATGCGATCGGCATTAACATATGTGTGTGTGAGTGTGTGTATATATACCAAATATTAAGACTATGCTTTAAATGAATGGGACAGGTAAATAGCAAATGCCAACATTTTCCAGGTTTGAATCTCTGTAGAAATACTCGAGCTAAGTGAAATGTTGGGTTCATAGTAGGGGCTTTACAATTATTCGCAATATCCTGTGTTTAAAATAGCAATAAATATTTTAAATAGTGCGCAGAGTTGCCAATTCATTTGTACGATTTGCTAGCTTGAACGATGTGGCAGCACCGTTACAAAAAAAAAAAACAACAATAAATTTGCGTTAAAAATTGTGCTACACAAAATTACGGACTTGCGATTGAAATAAAGCATTCAGTGAATTAACTATAGGTAAACAATTTATTTTTGGAAAATGTGGGTACAAAAACTTAGAAATATATGACATTATGCTCTAAATAAATGCCAGAAAAAGCCTTAAAATTAATATATATCCAACTCACATAGCTTTACGAAATTTTACTCAGACAATGTAGTTAGAAATTATCTGTCTCGCACACATTTTCTCAAAACTTTAAATTTCATTTTTTTTTTACAACAATTTCGGAAATTTCATCATAGAGGATTTCCAAATTTTAATTGTAAATAATTTTTGTTAATTTTGTTAATCGTTCACGCTTGCATCACGCCACTCAGATTCCCGCAGATCTTTTCAATCTCCGCATAGCCTGCCTGTTCCAGTGTCATAATGGCATTCGCCAGGCCCACAGTTTCCCGCGTCGAGTGCGCCTTAACCCAGATGCGTCCGTTGACGCCCACGGCAATCTCGTAAGGCAGCTCCTCCGTAAGGGCTGCCAGGGCGGGGCAGCTCTCGCGCAGCAGCAGCCGGCCTAAATTTAGGCTGCACTTGAAGAAAAAGCCATCCTGCAATACACCCAGCTTTCCGCGCTTGCCGTTCGAGTTTACGCACACTAGCTCCGGCTCAATGTCCGCATTGGCGTTAAGTACGCGAGCGTAGAGTAGATCGCCAGGATTGAGATCCGGCCGATTCTTTTTTGTGGCTGCCTCAAAGGCCAGGTAGGAAATTGACGCCAAGTCCGCCGCCCCAATGTCCACACGATACAAATCGCCGGCTCGGGCCTTTACTATGCCAATAATGAGATCTCCCCGCGCTGGCACGTAACGCCGCTGATAGTTGTCCACCCAGAATGTGTTGGGCTCCTTGTGACGGAGCGGGCCGGCTTTGGTGGCTACAACTTTTTCGTCCACTCTCCTAAGGCCCGGACCTAATATGATTCGCTTGCTTTTGGCAGCATCCTCCACAATCGTGACGCGCTCGCCGGGCATAATAATACTCGTATTGGTGGACATTGTGTGAAAATCCAAAACAAAATACAGCGCCGGCCGCGTGCTCGACAGATTGTTGATTTTCTATCGATATTTCGGTATCGATGTTGCTGCTGTGCTGTGTGCTTAATTCAGATTAGTGTTGGAAAGCGCCAACATATATTTAATGTTATCATACCGCTACATTATTGTTAAGAGAAACTATGTTTTTGGCGCTAATTTACTATTATTTTTATATTTGTATTATTTTTCCCAAAAGGTGTTCCAGTTTGTCAACGAATGCAAACCACATGTGGATGCCATTACGCCTAACCTTCGCACAAGGTCAATCCCATCATACACACCCCCACTAAGTTGCCGGCAGCCAGCTTACGTTTACGCCCACTAGTTCCACTCACCGGAGCGCGCCTGGAGGACGCATACTCAGCCATAGCGGCAGTTTATGTTCCACAATCTACAGCAACAATGGCCAGTATTTTAGTATTGCGCTCTCTGCGTGTATACCCCCTACTGCACTCATCAGCGCCGACAGCAAAGCACATACAGCAAAAAAATACCTTGTTCGGTTTCTCATCGCATCGACCGACGCTCGCTTTCAGTAGCAAATCAGCCAGCCAAGCCGGAAGCTCGACAGAGTCGCTCTCGTCTGGATTTAAGTTTCTGAAATTTAAAAGTTCTTGGTATGTATATACATACGTGTGAGATTGCATCTGTGTTATATATTTTAATTTATTTTTGCTTTTACTTTGATATCAATTGTTTAATCGCAAATTCTCTTTCTACAAATGCTAAAGTTATCTAACACCTTTTACTGTGTGCATACTGACTATACTTATATACATATATATATATATATATATATATATATATATTTGCAAGCATATATATATATATATTTTTACTGATTCCTTTGGGCGTTTCTACAGTTTTATGTAAAGATGTAATAATTCGCTATGCTTGTGAAAAGATTGACATATTCCCGTCTAAATATGACAAATTTTGCGTGCTTCGCCTTTCTCTGCTCATTACTTTTGCTGTGACCTTAAAGCGCCGCGTAGAGGTCATACGTACAAACTTTGTGCAAGCAATGTTGCCACCTCTCCCGCGTTTCACTTATGAAAAAAGAATTGCATTGCGGGTGGGGAAAACAATATGGGTCCTTAATTATTTTTTTTATATACCAACAGACAAAATACTTATGAAAATGTGTAAAGAATTACCTAATCTTTAATGTAGAAACAACAACACGAAAATGCCGTTAGGAAAGTTATCCGACTAAAAAATGTGCTCTTTAGAAAAAAAAAAAAAAACTCGTTATAATTTTAAAGTTAAACAAATAACGATCCTGCTGCACTGTTATACAATTTTGTTCATATATTTGACCGTACTTTTGTGCTTTTTGCTTGCAGTTCTAAAGAAAGCAACATGACCATCAAGTCGATCAAAGCACGTCAGATCTACGATTCGCGTGGCAACCCCACCGTCGAAGTCGATCTGACCACGGACTTGGGCCTGTTCCGGGCTGCCGTACCCTCCGGTGCCTCGACTGGCGTGCATGAAGCTCTGGAGCTGCGCGACAACGACAAGGCCAACTACCACGGCAAGTCCGTGCTGAAGGCCGTTGGCCATGTGAACAACACGCTCGGCCCCGAGTTGATCAAGGCTAATCTGGATGTGACAGATCAGGCGGCCATCGATAATTTCATGATCAAGCTGGATGGAACCGAGAACAAGAGCAAGTTCGGCGCCAATGCCATTTTGGGCGTTTCTTTGGCCGTGGCCAAGGCTGGTGCTGCCAAGAAAAATGTGCCGCTGTACAAGCACATTGCAGATCTGGCTGGCAACAAGGAGATCATTTTGCCGGTGCCCGCCTTCAACGTGATCAACGGCGGTAGCCATGCTGGTAACAAACTGGCCATGCAGGAGTTCATGATCCTGCCAACCGGTGCCACCAGCTTCACCGAGGCCATGAAGATGGGTTCCGAGGTGTACCATCACCTGAAGAACGTCATCAAGGCCAAGTTCGGCTTGGATGCTACCGCAGTAGGTGATGAGGGTGGCTTCGCTCCCAACATTCAGTCCAACAAGGAGGCTCTCTGCCTCATCAGCGATGCTATCGCTAAGGCTGGCTACACTGGCAAGGTAAGAAATAGGAAATTAGAGCTAGAACCGGAATGTAATCTATTTTTTTATTATATTGCTATTGCAGATCGAGATCGGCATGGATGTTGCCGCCTCCGAGTTCTTCAGGGATGGTCTGTATGATTTGGATTTCAAGAACCCACAAAGTGATAAGGCGCAATGGCTAACGCCAGAGAAACTGGCTAACCTGTACCAGGAGTTCATCAAGGACTTCCCCATCGTGTCCATCGAGGATCCCTTCGATCAGGATCACTGGGATGCCTGGACTAACCTGACATCCAACACCAAGATACAGATTGTTGGTGACGATTTGACAGTCACAAACCCAAAACGCATTGCCACCGCTGTTGAGAAGGGCGCCTGCAACTGTCTGCTGTTGAAGGTCAACCAGATTGGCACAGTGACAGAGTCTATTCAGGCTCATCTGTTGGCCAAGAAGAATGGCTGGGGAACTATGGTCTCTCATCGTTCCGGTGAAACCGAGGACTCCTTCATTGGTGATCTTGTTGTTGGTCTTTCCACAGGCCAGATCAAAACTGGCGCTCCCTGCCGCTCGGAGCGTCTGGCCAAATACAACCAAATACTGCGTATTGAGGAAGAGATTGGCCAGGGCGTTAAATTCGCCGGCAAGAGCTTCAGAAAGCCACAATAAATATCGCCACTTATAAATTCCAACAACACCAAGCACCCATTCGAATGAAAACCGACAGTGACAAGCTAAACAGGAGAGGTGTCAATTTGGTGTACGTGTTCGTCAACCTTTACATTTGTGTCTGGCGCACAAAAAGTAACCAATTTAAAAAACCCAAATATTGCTTCGTTATTAGAGACACTATTATTACTGTTACCATTACTATGATCTACTCATTATTTATAAACTTATGTATGGGCTACAAGTAGATTTCTAATCAGTCATGACGGCTCTTGAGCCAATATCATTGTGAACATTTTATATAGATTGACCTCTACTCCCCACCATTTTTACGTTGGTTGAGACATTGAATGAAATCATCAACTTTTCAACTCAATAAAAAAAAGCGAATAAAGATCACATGTTCTAGAAGCCGATATATGATACATTTTATTCAGTGTTAGTAGATGTGAAATAAATATTGTTGAAAATATGCAATGTGTTTGCTCTTCAAATCGATTTGATTGCTAAATAAATAATCGTCAACTACAACGTGTATATTTATTCCTTAATTTGATCGAGCCATCCCATTTGGATGAAACTTTGTTCAATGCTGATTGAATTCAATGAAAATTGTAAAGCCCTAACATAAAATTTGTTGTTCTATAATTCTATTTCTAGCGATAGTTTCCAAGCTGCATGTATTATAATAATCTCATCTGGTTCTGCATATTTATTGTCAGTTGAAAAAATAATCTAGGTTTAGTTGCATAAGCACAAAACAATTTTGAAATTTGTCATCGATGAAAACCAACTGCGGCATACTCTATTCACAATGTAAAATTCAAATAAGCGGACGTTCGTTATCCTGACTCTCCACATCCATCAACCGGATTGTGATTTATAACTTTCTTTATAATTTACATTGGCCTTCAACATATTTTCATATAGAATTTACAGTTCTGAATTTTGTTTAAATGTCGTCATAATCAGTGTCAATTTATTGTTTCATAACGTTTAGCTAACTACAGTAAAATACTTATTCAACATTTAACAAAACTAAAAACTCTTTTTGAAATACCTATTCTGTGCATAAAGTAAAAAAGTTAAAAGACACATGAATTGTGATTACAAACAAATGATAGGCTAATTTAAAGAACTCGATGTCTTATGAGTACTTAAATCTAGGGCACCGAATTAGTTGCAATCGCAATAGGCCAAGTTGTTGGTCCCTTCAGTAAAATATCCTCCAGGGCAAGCTTAACTTTAATGAAACGCCGCTTGAACTCAAGGCCGCAGCCCTTTGACAGCCGGAAGTCGACGAGTATCTTTCCATCCATCTCAATGATATGTGCCTTAAATACTAAGCGAAGCTTACGTCTATCAATGGTGGACACTGTGACAACGCCATCGTCGCTAACTTTGCACGTGTATCCACCCAACCGTTCGATTGTGCCCACGAGCCGCTTAATTGTATCATCCCAGCGCGTGGTCACGAAAAAGCGGGTCATGCGTCGCACCAGGCGCTGGAAGTAGTTCTGTGAGGCACTTTGCGTTTGATTCATTTGGGTTGCCAGCAACAGATCATCCAGCATCGCCGGCTGGGAGAAGCAGTAGGTTAAGCGTGCTTCCTGTACCAGCGCCTGTCTGTCACCATCTTCTTGGCCATTGACAGGTCTGTTGCGGGTCCGCACTTCGAAATCTTCGTCGCTGCGCATCGTGGGCATGGGCTGCGAACAATAGTTCCGCGATATTGAGTCATCCAGATTGTTGCTGAGATGGGCGCTCGACTGTAGACGCTGTCGCTTGGCCTTGGGCGAGCAAATCTCCAAGGCAGCCGCCGAGTCAACCAAATCATAGGAACGATCTGCAAGAAAGGTGAAGCCCGTTAAAGTCGATTGAAAGTAAACTAAGAAATATTGAAAAAAAAAAAAAATATAATAATAATAATAATGACAAGTGAACAATAAAAGAAAGCAATGCAAAAACCATTTGGTTTTTGGTAATAAAGCTCTATGGAATACGCGCACACCATACAGCTAAAATCACCAAAGAGCAAATAATATGCAAAATAAAAAGGCAACAAATAAACTAATATTTATCAGGTACAACTATTAACTATTAGTTAAATTATGTAAATCGTTTCACAACTTTGCTAAGCTGGCCACAGAGCCAATGCTTTGGTAATCTAGCTTTATGAAGTATTCAAATCTATCATACAGCTAAAGCGCCAAAGCAACGGCAGTGCGGCGTTCATCTAATCCTGGCTATTACACTTCACTCCCGGTCACGGTCAGGGTCACGTATGCATCTCGTCGTTGGTTGTGCAGCACAGGCGGCACAGGCACAGAGCGACCCTCAAGGTATGCAAAGCAATAGATGATTGAGAGTCACTAAGTACCTGAGCAGCGGGGTGTGCAGGGCGGGAGGAGTTCAGCACGGAAAAGCACAACTGACACGGCACTGGTGGCCGACGTTTCTTACCATGCTCAGCAAACTGCATGTTGCACCATTTGTGGTCGAGAATCTTCTCCAGTGTGAGGCGTGCACCTGGACTGCTGGCCAGAACCTTGCGTAGCAAGGATATGGCCAATGTATCCAGTTTGCTCCACGGTGTCTGCGTTTGCCAACGATCGTTGTCCTTCCAGTTGATGAACTCCGCGCAGCTCGCCGATGGCTGGTCCCAGGGCAGCTCTGAGGAGGTGACAGACAAAAAGATGGAACGAAAAATAAAATGGCTCAGATGCGCCGATCATAACAAGTCTTAGGCATATAGCAAGATGTGCTTTGGTAAGTTAAATCCGTGCAAATTAGAAGTTCATTCAAAATGTGTAAATCGTGCACTAACAGTGTGACCAGGTCGTTGTTCAACTCATGTAATAGTTCGGCCATATTACAGTTCATTTTTGTTGTTGTTGTCTTTGTTTTTGTTGATGCTGATGTTGGCGGGTGCGGGCGGTGGCAAGCAATTTAAGCTGGAGCTTTGGTATAAAAGCTTTAGATGATACAAACTGTAAAAACAATCTACAGCTAGAATACCAAAGAAACAGCAAAAATGAAAATTGTGTGTGTGTGTGTGTGTGTGTGTGGGTGAGACAAAACATGGAATTGTGAGATAAAACAAACACAAAACACATGACAAATCCGAATGACATTGAACGTGTAACTGTGCCGTTATTTTGATTAAGAACAAGCAAACGACAGAAGAGCCAACGATATGCAATTTTTTTTGTTAAAAAGCAGAAACAAATTCCGTTAAATGGAATTTCTATTGTACTTACCACCCGCCAGCATCGTAACCAATATGACACCACACGACCAAATGTCCGCCGGCTGTGCATGGTACGGCTTTAGCAGAACCTCCGGAGCCACATACGGCAGAGTGCCGCATCGCTTGTCCAGCAGACGCTCTCGTCCCTTGCATCTAAAAGGCAAATGTGAGTCGGCACAGAAGTTAAGCAAAGCAGAGTTGGATTTAAATGGCATCAAATTAGGCTCCCAAATGTTCAGTTGATTATTCATATATTGAGAATATAGATTCGTACTCCATTGGATATTAGAATAAATTATCTTTCATATCTTTATCTTTCACTTATTGAGATTTATGCAGCTCCAGCTTTTGAATAGGCTTATTCGAAACAAACTATATCATAATTTGATGTTGGTTTTCTACAAACATACCTGAACATCGTGGCCATTCCAAAGTCTGATATTTTTATATTGTCGTGCTCGTCTAGCAGCAGATTCTCCGGCTTCAGATCGCGATGGGCGATGCCGCGTTGATGCAAATACTGAAGTCCGGAGAGCAACTGGGTGAAGTATCGCTGGGCTTCATGTTGTGGCATTCCGATGTCGGGCTCTGTAAGTTAAATAAATAGGTAAGGTTCAATTACTTTGGAATATGGACAATATAAAAAAGGAACCAGTAAGATCCATTTCGAATGGGTCATAAAGGGTTTGAAGTTATTGTATACTATACAATTATTTGAAAATGACGAAGTCGATGTGAAGAATTCTAGTATTTAATATTAACCGATTGTTTTTGACTGGACAGGACAACTTGCAACAAATAGTTTCAACCGGATTCCTTTAAAACAATTTGTGAGACGAACGAGCAGTGGCTATATGGACTAGGCTCTGCAACAGATCCAGCATTTGACAATGAGAAAAAAATGCTCTATTCCACTTAAATGCGTAATCCTTCATTAAAAGTCAAGGCAACTCCAATTCAGATACAGCCGAATTACTATATGATTAAATATTTTTAGAGTCTCAATTGATTTTGCATTATTGCAAAGAATTACCTGACAATATGCACTAGTCCTTAGAGATTTGCAAAAACAAAATAGTGTAGATGATTTCTTAATAATAATGCACAATTTCGGCAACTTACCAATGCGATCGAACAACTCGCCCCCGGCAGCGTATTCAAGAAATATGTACTCCACGTGACCCTGCGATCGTTTGCCAAAGAAGCGTAAAATGTGCGGGTCTTGCAGCATTTTTTGGATGCACACCTCCTTGCGCACTGAGATCACGGCATCGGGATGCTTTTTCAGATCGACCATTTTCATGGCCACGGCCTCTCCCGTCTGACGATTGATAAGCAGCTTGACTCTGCGCCAGAAAGATAAGATTTCTCTTTAATTTTGCTGCGGGAAAATTTGCCAGTGCATTTGAAATCCCCCCGCCTGCGTCTGCTTTGTCTCGTGTGCCGAGACTGGTTAGTGCACTGCTCCTGTTACCACTTCCGATGCCTCATAGTTGGGGCATGCGCACCACAAAAACGAGCTTCGGAAATGGATAACTGGGCGGCAGCAGCAGCAGCAGTAGCAGAGAGTGCCTTATACGCCGGAAAAGTGAGTTCTTTTTTTTGGCCTCACAGCATTTCCGGTTTATTGACTTCAGCACACGCATACACTGGGCGGGAGGGAGGTGGGACGTGTGTAATGCATTACAATGCAGTATTGCTTTGATTTTGGATGCACTGCTGCCACTTACTCGCCATAGGCACCTTCGCCTAGGGTCTGCGCCAGCGTCCAGCCCTCCACGAATTCACGGGTCGCCGAAGTCGCTGCTGCGTTGGCAGCCATGTCCCTTGATTAGGCGTACAATATGCAGCCTCTTAGATATCCTGTCTACGTATCTTGTCCTAACTGATGTCGCCATGTGCCATTATCATCTGTTTGCCATGCGAGCGAGCGTGGACAGCGTCGAGCTGCAAGCAGAAAAAAAACATATATATATATAATAAAAAAAAAAAGACGACCATTAATAAAAACTACTTTACTCATGATACGATGCGTCGTGGTTCGCAACCTCAAAGTTTCACTGCCATTCACATATACGATTAAATAAAACTCCGCCAACAGCCAGTACATTCACCTACCCTCAGACACGGACACGGACACAGGCACAGCCACGGACACGGACACGGACACACGTATGTATTTTGGGGATGCTGCAGTTCAACTTCGTGTTGTACAAACGAAAGGAAAAAAGCCAACTTTTTATGCTTCTTTAATATTTCATCTTTTGGTATGGTCATGGTTCGCTCGCTCATGCAGCCACACCGACCGGCACATGCGCTGTAGAGCTAGCGAAAGAGTGCTCAGTTAAGGTATATACATATGCATATATATATATATATGTGAATAAATATATACACATGCAATGTGTTTAAAAGGTTACAGAAGATAAGAAATATTTGACAATATTTAATTGAGATCATCTATGCTTTTTATTAATACGCCATGCCAATTTCTCTCCAAGTGTCTCTAAATCAAATCCTTTAAGCAACCATCGGCAAAGCCATCCTTTTGAGTGTACTTTTCCCTATATATATATATATATACTATTCAGTTCACTTAACTTGCTATAAAAAGCTTGAGCTCTTGCTGTGATTCTCCGTTTAAGATGCTGTCATGAACGCAGAGACAAAAAACAAAGCATCGAATCCTTTTGCCGTTCTCTTGGGATGATGCCAAGACTCTTAGACGAATGTTGGGCTGCGACAGCGTTTTTTTTTTCCTGCCTGCTGAAAAGCTCATGCTGTTTTCAATGTGGCTCGTTCAACAGGCCACCATTCAGCCTTTGTTTATAATACGAGGAATATTGTATATGTACTCCCTTTATATTTAACAGGCTGGCATTTGTGGCGCATAGTCAAACAATGCCAGTACAGTCTAGATTGGGATACTGAAAGGCCCCTCTGCGAATCCTAGACACGGGCTGATTTCTAGCCTTAGTATGGAATGTGGAATTTTGTGCTTAACCTCTCAAGCCATATTTGACAAATTGAAATCTATTGTGGCTAATGAAGCCTAAGAATCAATGCTTGGTATTGGGCAAAGGGTTACCTGGAGTCGTTGAATGTGATTTGGAAAATCACTTTCAACAATCAATTTTCTGAGTTTGTAGTGAAATCTGTTTTAACTAGGTTTGTGAAATCGAGTTTATACAGAGATTTTTTTTGGGTTAATATATTCTCTATAAGTATTTCGAATCATTTTTAAATTGAATGAATATCTGTGGTAATCATTTTTAATTAAATGAATATCTACTGCAAAAAAATACTTTGCAATAAGCTCGACGATCACTGTTGCTTATTCCCCACCCTGCCCCCTCTCCCCTTCATCCAGCGGGAAACTAGTCGCCTAGCAACAGCGAGAAAAGCTCGTACTCAGGCTAGGCCTAGGACAGGAACTGGCAAGGCAACTGTATGTATATTGTACACAGCGGGACGGCGGCTGGCACTAGGAATGGAGACTGTGAGACATTGCCCCGCCGCCTGTCGATGAAGTTAAGCAAATACGAGTTTCGTCAGTATTTTTATTTGAGCACCGGTTTATTTTTATGCGCCCTGCCTGTACATGAAGCGGCTCCTGCCACTCTAGCCCCTTGCCCCGGAACAACAAATGCAGAAATGAACAAAAAAAAAAGGAAAAGATTTTGTATGGTTAGGACAAAATACACAACACTCGGTTGGCGGCTGCGGATAAGGAGCGAGAGACAGGTATCAAAGCTGTGGCCGGGACGGAGATGGACATATCAAGCTGGCAGATACGACAGACAAGCGCAGCATGAAAATACCAGCCCAGCCAGTTTTTTTTTTTTTTGTAACCTCTCTTCGATTTTTTTTTTTTTTTGTTCGTCTCATAGCAGGAGCCGTATGCAGCCACGTGTGCAGAAAACTTGCTAAATAAAGTTTAATTTGAATTTCATTAACATTGCGAATTTACCAAGATTGGATGAGAGGCAACGCCTCCAGCCTTCTGTTTGCAGTGCAGGATGAATTACGATTATCCTTCGCCTTTGAGACGCGCGCGCGTGTATTGCATCTGTTCTGAGAGTATAGAGTATTCGCGCTGCGCGGCCCGTTTTTTTATGCTTCGCATTTTTTACTTAATAACGGACGGCTGGGGTATCCCACCACCGATTAATGTTAATTTCTCGGAGAGCGCTTGAAGTCACAAAAACTCACTTAAGATTGCCGACTGCCGACGCGTAAGACACACACACACACACACACACATACATATAAGCCCGGTCGGTGTGTAGGTAGGTGTAAGGTAGCGTTTTACTTAGTATGTATCTACACGTTAAAAGTGCCAAAGTGCGTCGTTGTCGAACCTTTATGCGACTATTGTGGATCGCAATCAACCTGTGCACTGGTTATTCTAGTTGAACTCTATTTAATACTCTTAATCCAAAATGGCCAAACACACACTGTCGCTATCCTGTAGCCTACAGCGGCTCGTCCTGGGCAAGCGTTAAAACCAAACTGTGAGCAGCAAATGCGCCCGATACATGAACATTTTACAATCTGCATGGCATGGACCAGACCAGACCAGCCAACTCGAAACTTCCAGAGCGAGGCGCCGAGTTTAGCAATTGAGCGTGAAAGAGTCACAAAGAGAGCGAGAGGGAGATACAGAGAGCCGCAGAGAGCGTTATATGACATATTGAGAGCGCGTAGGAGCGAAAGCTTACGCATGCGCGCCAAAATGTTGGAAACAACCAACTTTTGTCGGCATTCGGTGGTTGACGCAACTCTCTCGCAGTTCTCGCAGTCGCCTCAAACAGCTTCCTAGCAAAACTTACAG
The DNA here is from genome assembly GCF_030788295.1 of Drosophila virilis. Lineage (NCBI taxonomy): Eukaryota > Metazoa > Arthropoda > Insecta > Diptera > Drosophilidae > Drosophila > Drosophila virilis. The sequence goes on along the minus strand of NC_091546.1, from coordinate 10,261,904 downwards.
CTCTTAAGTTTAAAGAAGCAGCTGGCACTAACTCGCCGACGGAGAGAGATGCGGCGGCACCAACAACTATAGCCGGTGAGAGCGAAGCTATTGCTACGCAGGCGATAGCCGGTGAGTGCAGGGCTGTTGCTTCTTTTTGTTCTTCTGCATCTTTGGCCGTACACATATACATACATACACATGCTTTTGCGTATACATACATATACATATGTATGGGTACATTTTATTACTCTGCTGCATAGTATTCCCTTACAGACATCGGAGTTGTTCTGCGACGTGTTCGTCAATGTGGTGTGTAAAAGAGTTACCATTCCCGCTGTTGACCAGTGGACCTATGTTATTTGTAGATGGCCTTAAAATAGAAGCTGTTCCCAGTAATCGGTAACAAATGAAAGTCGAAAAACTAGTGTATAGTTTCGGCTAATGTCCGTCTTGCAAGTTTGTTTTCAATTGTCGATAATTCCAATTCCAAGGAATCGATAGAGCTATCCTGTTTTCATTTAGCATATGTTGAAAGATATATGAGCTAACGGCATAAACGTTTAGTTAAATATATATATAGAGAGTATAAGTACTTAAACGTCCATCTCGAAATCCTTTTCACGATTTTGTTGTGGGAGTATATAAGAAACTACATAGCAAATTTGGTCACCAAGCACCTGAAAGGTATAGACTTGCAAAAAAAAAAAAAAAAAAAACTCAATTTCGATATCGATTTTTATCGAAATATTCGAAATGGGATAAGATGATTTCTAGCCTCTAGCTCTTATAGTTCCCGAGGCAGATAAGTCGGAGACGTCTCCTTCTGCATGTTTTACGCATTCGGCAAATTCGTCAAACATTGCAATATAAACATATGTTAAACTATATTTCAGTGAAAGAATTTGAAAATGTTTATGCGGCATCTCGGGATAGCTAAGTTACATTTTGTGTGTGGGGTTAGAGGGTAACCATTAGTGCATCATCCTCGACGTGATCGATTTTACTTGGGTTTTTCTTGATGTCAAGCGTGGCTGAGATGCTGCTGACTAATTTATAAGGACCACGATGTCTGCTACGTAGATATTTATATGCATATAATTTGCACAGACATGCATATATTTATGCGCATGTGTGTAAATAGACAGTCGTCAGGGTAAACAAGTTGCAGGCATACATCCATTCATATGTACATACTTACGTAAACGAGTCCCGAGACTTGTCCGACAGTCTTTAAATACGTAAAATGCTTCGTTGTCAATATTTAAAAAGAGGTGCCTTGTTTTCAGCCCCGAAACATAAATGCAAATAAATATTCTATGGAAGAATATTTCAATTTACAGCTGGATAGTTTTTTACAAAAGTCAAAAGTCTGATCAATTCTTAGAAAGTTTTTGATTTCTAAGCCTTACTCTTTAACAAATATACACAATATCTCATGATCAGAATACTGTATTATACAGCTTTTATAGCGACAATTGAAAATGGATTTTTTGTACAATAGCAAAGAGAAAGTAGTGTCATTAATCTTTTATCGATTCCCCCTACAGATAAGATTTAGCTTATATAGAAGGAGCATTATATAGCCTCTTATTTTGGCCTAAATGTCCTTACAAACAAAACAGTTTGCGATTAACTGTTCTCATAAATTCTTTGAGATACGATGGAATATATACATTTTATGGAAACATTTTGCGAATTACAGATTTTATGACATTTTTATACATATTTTTATTTAAATATAAGCGCCATAGAGAAAAGGGTATTTTGTCATCGACCTGCCGAATATGGCTGTTAATTCCTGTAATCAGCAAATTTCAAATGCTTAATTTGTTTCGATGAGAAGATATGTTTAATCATATATACATATATATATGTCGACTGAGGCACTGAGAATTTGGCTTGTGGGAATGGTCTTAAAAGATTTTATTAAATTTAGCTTTGTCTTACATAAAATTATTTACTTCTTTTCAAAGCTTGACATAATATTGATTGACCACATCATTTAAAAACTTGAAAATATTTGTGATCAGTTCCACAACCAAAAGCAATTAACAATTTCAGCACGAGCAATTAACGAACGAAAGGAACTTTCATACGAAAGGTTAGCAAAATAAAAGGTTAAACATAATAAAAAAAAAAAAGAAGAAAAGTTCGATATACCCTTAACTCGACAAGACACGCAAATCCTTTGCTCTTATCAAATTTTAATGAGCATTTTTGGACTTTTTAAGTTAATTTACTTTTTCTATCATTTAATGGCTTCAACTTGTTAAAACACAAGTTTTTCAATTTCGCCAGTTTTATTAATATCTACTATTTAATTGCCTTAAGAGGCGAAAAGAAATTTAAGACCCCATTTATAGCTATTCTATATTAAGTTTATAAATCACATTACTTTAGGTTTCATTTAAGGCTTCATGTTCTCTTTCCATGCTGTAATACCCGATATGTATTGTAGATTATATCACTTGATAATGGGTCCTCCTTATATCGCCTTATAGACAAGGTCGGCTCTTCGTTGTTGCCATCTGATGTCGCTGACTCTGCGACGGACGACTTCCTCTAGTCTTTTTGGTTTTATACGGCTTAGGAGTGTTCAGTTTTGGTTCCAAGGTTTCTTCGAGTAATGTATAGGGAATCTCGTCGAAGCCTTGGTCGTCTTGGCTGCTGTCCGTTTCCTCAATATCCGAGTTGGCAGTGGTATAAATGCTTGCACTGCTACCAGACTCGGATGCTCGAGGGTTGTTAGTTCCGCCGCTTGTTGCCGAGCTATAGCTTGAGTTACTCATCTTGCGTGTCTTGCCCGGCTCAAAATACTGCGGATCCAGGATTAATGGGAAACTTCGACGACCATTTCGAATCACGTGAATGTTGCTGTGTGGCAAAGATTCAGTTTTTGGAGGCGCCAGCGAGCCATCAGTCATGGACATCATGCCAAAATGTCGCATCATTGCAACCGCCTCCTTTTCCACGGTGCTTGTGTCGTCCCAATCTGACATGGTCGCGTGTTCACCTAACGGCTTGGTTCCAGCTATCTGCTGTATACGCTCCATCATGGCCAGACTGGCGCAAATTTCCTTCGATTTTGAGCTGTGCGATTTTTCTATCTCCTCGTTGCGCTTTTGCCGATTCGCGAGATACTCGTAAGTCGATTTTGGACGTGGAGTATACTCCTGCTTCCGCTTTGCTTCGTATGCTAGCTGTCCATATATAAAATTGCAATTTGGATCTAAGTCGACCAAATCGTCCTCAAAGTTTGTCGATGGAGCCCAGGCCATATTAGCGCTGCATATGGGTATTGAGGGGATTGTTAGTAGGGACACCAACGCTGTCGGTGCAAATGGCAGTCTACGATTGTGTACCCGTCAACATAACCTTGTTTTGTGCATACACACGCAGTTACACAGTTGCACACGAGAATACTCATGCATGCATATGCATATGTGCATCAGTAGGTATGCACGTGTATATGTGTATTTAAACACATGCATGTATGTGTATAGGTACATGTGAGCATTGCCGGCTTAATCGAAAATAGTTTTCAAGTGTACCGGCAAGAAGACAGGCACAAACGTACAACAAACCAAATGCAGCTTTATATAAGACACTTACTTTTAACGAGATAGTATTCAAATTTTAATTCAAGTTTCTCGTTAATAAATAAAAGCAAATTTCTACGAATTTCATTTAAGAAAAGGCAGAGTTGCCAAAGCCTACTTATACAAAACGCGTTTTAGGCTTATTTAGGAATTTTATCACATATCACATGGAATTGAAATATTGTTTATGATTCCATTTAATAATGAACATGTTATTGGAAAAACTTGTTTTATATTGCATGAATTTAAAAATTAATACCTTTCGCAAGGGTATACAAACGCTAGCGTCTTACCCCGGATGATATTCTACTGCCCAGAAGCAGATACATATATTTATCTCGCTCTGACATCATGAATTTCTATGCGCAATGCAACAAAATGCCGAAAGAATTGCGCCAAAACAGTCGATGCGAATATACACAGAACAGAATGAAAGACGATGGCAGTGAAGCTGGATTTTATACAAATAATTTGCGAACATACATACTTATGTATGTATGCCTTAATCACAGTTTAATATTGAATAATGCATTAAATGAATGTACGACTTACCGCTTTTTGAAAGCGATTGCACTAGCAGCGATGTTTTTCGCACACCCTTTTGCTTATGCGACACAAGTTAGTGAAATTATCAAGCCACAAACATTTATAACTAGTGACCACACTATTTAAATACTATTCGTAGTCACGCACATTTTATTCGTATTCATTCGAGGCTTTAGCAAAAGGCCGCCGTCGTCTGCTTTTGCACATTTGGCAAATTTAACGATGAGTGTGACAGTACATTCGAACAGAAAAATGCAAATGCTAAAAGAACATATTGTGGAGGTCGCTCGATTATCCAGACAAAAATACTAAAAACGTATATCTACAAATATAATATCGATTGTTTTGTTGGCCTGCACAACGAATTTGGCGGAAAAGTAAATACTGGATTTAAATGTATGGCTATGCATAGCTATCGTTTTAATGAGAGGAACTTTTATTTTGTGCAATTAGCGGTTATTGTGATAAAATGTATGTTTATTTTCTAGACAAGCATTTTGATTGGATCAGTTGTTGCAGTTTACGGCGACAGGGTTCATTGCTCCCATCGCCTTGCAACCATTTCTATATGCGCTTCCCGTCGTATAAAAGGTATATTAGTTTGCGTAATGGCCGTCTGTAAGCGGGAATTAAAATTTTTAGCAGCTATTGAGAAAGATGATTACGAAGTAAATACTAGAAATGAGAATTAAATGCAAAATTGTATATCCAGCACATCTTAATATACATACCAATTGGATATTGAACTGCGAGTATCACGCAGTCGGCTATGCCCGATTGCAAATTTCCTACTTGTTTACTACTACACACATGCGCGGTGCAGCCAAACTGCCGGTCATGATTTTTATTAATGAAAATCTAACAGTTTTCGCCCTCAAACTCAGGGCTTGCGCGTTTCGCATACGCTGCTGCATGCGCCTGGCTCCCAGCCCAGTTGCAAGACGACAACTGGTCAAGGCGCACGAAAATTCGGAAATTTGCACAATTTGATTAGCGTGTGGAAACATAAACATCGAAACAATTTTATATGAAGTGAACCATTTGGCAAACAAAATATTTCTATTTAAAAAAAGACTGAAATTATTAAATCGCAATTTCGATCTCTTGGATCTGTGTGTGCTCTTGTGAAAACTCTATTACAATAATTGAAAAATAATATTTGAATATCTTAAAAAAAACTTTAATTTTTGGATGCCATTGAAATATTCCTCCTGAAAAAACTTAATCCTCACTACACGTAGCATTACAGATTTTCTTTGATTTTACAAAATAACAAAAAAAAAAAAAACTATAATTGTTTTATAGGTCAATTTTCATCCACACCTTAAAACTTTACTGCATTCAAACTTATATTTTCGCCCGAGCAAATTTATGTTTGTGTGTACTATGCTTCCGGTTGCTATGCACGTAATGGAACTATGCATAACGGAACTTACATAAACATCCCAATAGCATAGTCGACTGCGCAATACTCTGTTCACAGTGTAATAACAGATTAAGTTAGTCGAAGGGACTCTGCTGGATTATTGGGTTGGTAACGCCAAGACCTATTTCTGGCTCGATCTTTAGAGTAGTTCGCCACGATTCCCTATTCGATGACCTCGATGATCTCTGCGGGTGATATCAATAATGGGCGTGGCCAAATAAAACACAAAATTTGTTTATAGGCATACATAAATTCAAAGATTCAAGTATCCAGCCTCATTTGCGGCGTTAAAATTGTGTGTTTTGTATTCGCGGAGAAATCTCAAAAATTGAAAGGGCATTCCATAAACATTGCGTAAATTGCAATATTTTTAGCTAGAAAAACATTCATAACGTGATATAAGAACAAACGGCCAATTGATCAAAATAATATGTAAATAAACAATTTGTATTGTTAATTGTTTGAAATTCGCACGCTTCCCGACGTCTAAAATAACTTTGAATTTTCGTTTATTGTCGAATTATTCGAATTATTCGTTTTCCGTCGCGTTCGAGCTCTAAATTTCGGACGGACCAACGTTGACGCGAACACAGCGCTGGAGGTGCTACGACAACAGACTCGTTCGATTGCCGCACTCAAGAGGAAATCTCAACTCAAGGTAAATGAATAATGGTATGGGCCTGTGGTAGCTTGTGATAGCCGAGTACCTATTTGCCCTTTACTCTTGCTCTTTGTTTGTTGCTCGCTATTGACTGTGGAGTGGCCACTTGTGCCAGTTCCTCACTTTTATTCAATTTCGAGACAAACCAGGGCAAATTTTCATTTTTTAAAAGATTTGTCTTTCAGCGAATCTGCAAGAGTCTAGCTTGTTTAAATATGGAATATATGAAAAGTTGCAAAACGAATAGCCCAACACAACTAAAAGTTTCCATATTCAGATTTCTATCTCATTTTGCTATATTTTTACGATATTGCCTTGGTAAATGTTTCCTTGCAAGAGTCGATCTTTCATAACTTTTTATAGACCATTTAAGGTGTTATTAAAGATTCGATTATAAAAATATAAACAAAAAAAAGATAGATTAGCGCTTTAAGGATCTCTAGAGAGTAGTTGAGAATTAGCTGCTGCTTAACCCAAAAAAAAAGAAAAGTCATTTATATTTACCAGCTAAGGATATATGTCCGTTAGGATAGACTCCCCCGCATAAATACACACTCCGGAGCAGTTGCTTATTACATACACATATTTTTTACTCATACAACCCTAGCCGAACGCTTAGGGGCGACATTTAAACATAGTCTAGTTCTCGGGTGGCCCGTCGGAGTCGTGTTAGCCTTTGACTTGCGGCGCTGCGGTCAACCCGAAGTGAGTGCACTGCCCTGAATTAAAACACGCTCAAGGACAACAGCAACAGCAACAACAACTGCAACAGCAGCTGCAACAAAGAAAATGCCAGCAGCAACAAAAGTTGCCATTAATTGGCAGCCAACGCGGCGAATACGTAATTTGAGCAACCTTATGCATGTATGTGTGTTGCATATTTATATATATGTGTGTGCGCCAGCCTGACGAGTGCTCGGCCCTAAACAAAAGCCAATAAACAAATGCCTAACGTTCTACTTGCTTTGGCTCCCTCCAGACAATATAAAAGACATCACCCACATGCTCCGCCGTGTGGGTAGAGAATTGCTTTTTTATATATGTGTATCCTAATTAAACAACCAGACAGCCTTTCTGTATCTTCTACTCTTAGCCCAAACATTGGGCAATATGTATCCTTGTATAACTTTGGTGCTTATTTCTCGATTCCAATGGGATTCGGGGCTTACAAATGTAACTCGAGCCTGTTTATATATATTAAAGCAAAAGGATGTACCCACAAAAGTGAGTCTTTATCCGAGACCTCATATGCTATATGAGGTCGGAGATGCCATCTTGTGCACACACGTTTACACAAAACTATTATAGCCCATTTAACCCTTTTTCTATAGGTACAGGGTATTGGAAATGTAAGTTGCATTTTCATTGAAGCAACTTTGTTTTAAGTTCGGGTTTCGACTTGTCCTTCTGCGTTGTCTTTGTCTGTGGTTAGGGAGAGACAAGCACCACTGGCCAAGGCCGCGAGGATGCGTATGCCACAATCACAAGTTGTTGCCGGCACTGCATCAAGGACACTTGAGGGCCAAGCTAACCGCACTTGAGCTCTTCGGTGCTCGCTTCCATCTTGAAAGTGCGCCAGCGTCAGCATCAGCCGGATGTGGGCGACCATCGTTAAAGTTGCACCATGATGGACGGAGTCAACCAGATGCTTAACAGTGTGTGTGTGTGTGTGTCTGTAATAATCAGTTTAATCATGTGCAATTTTTTTAAAGGCATTGTAATACTCTCGCCGAGCGGGTACTATGTCTTGCCCGAGCCAAGTGAATAAATGTTACCCGTGCTGCCATGAACTCTAGGTCACTTAATGACCTCATCAGATCCTCGTTGATCTCCTCTCAAGTTGTGAACAGGGTATTTAGCAGCCGGTTTCATCTGACTGCAACGACATCTTAACATGCTAGGGTATATCATTTTCCGCGTGCCGCAGTTAAGCCCCATTACTTGCTTTATAATATTTTTAGCATGATCTTTTAACCTATGCTAATCTGCACTAACATTTAATCCTATTCTGCTTTTTGTGTTTTGATAGTTGTCGAAATGGAGCGAAGCCAAGACGGGAGAAGAAGGCGAAGGTAAGTTAACATAATCCCAAACTAACTCTGAACCGACATAGGCCATGTCTAACGCTTGCTTCTCTCTAAAATGTTCTCCAATAAGTCGAAATCGGCCGGATTGGACCGACTTAGCATTTATATCGCCCTGATAGGTGTATTAGCACAAACGTTTAGCTCCTTAGTTTGCTGGTCTAACGGGAACGAGCGAACATTTGAACATGGCGAAGGGAGCTGCGAGGCGCCAGCCCAGCAAGGAGGTCAAAATCAGTTAGGACCCTCTGTTAAAGTACACGTAGTTAGATTGTTTTTAGGTCAATCAATAGCGTTTCAATTGTTTGTGATTACTTTGTAACTGTAGAGGTGGCATACGTGAGTACGTGAGCATGTGGGTGTGTGTGCGAGTGTTGACCATTTTGTTGTTGGTTCGTAGCATGGCGTGTGCAGGACCTACGACAACCAGAAGCCACTGCACCTAGGCCATGTCCTGCGCAGTCTCAATTTCTCGAACTCACACAGACACACGAGAGTCGTGTATCTGTGAGAAATCAATGAGGGTTCAACGCACGCCGTGGCGTGCAGTTGAATCGAAGACAAACTAACTCCTCCCACAGAAAGCACAGTTGAAAAATGTTTGCAAATGTGCCCGAACCTCAGATGCTCTCAATTTAAGAAATGCAAAGACTTATTTAAAAAATTGTTTTTCTGCTGGAATTTACACTGGAATTGAAACTGAGAGCATAATAAAAAGGTTTTCCATTTCCTTATAACACGGGCACAAACTAATATGACGAAAGGGTGTAGGGTATAAACCGTTTGCAAATTTGCAACTGTTACGCCCGTTATTGTGCATGTGTGAGCTTGTGAAGGTCGTGAGTATTCGTTAAGTGTGTGTGTGTGTGTGTGTGTGTGCATTAATATGGGTTAAAACTGTAACTGTTAATGTTGATATGAGCATATCTGGATGTGTGCACAGTCCTAATGCGACCGTTGCCCTTGGAAATTAAATGCCAAAAACACATAAAGCATAAAACGTAAACACATCCGTTTCCCGAGCCTCTTTCCTCCTCCAATCGAGAAGAGTCTAAGACTTACACACACACGCACACAGATAAGCGGCATGCGAGTGTGCGGGGGAGATGCGAGTGTGTGTGCATGAACTATATATATAATAAACATATGCAAAAAACAAGCAGCTATTGACCCAGATTTCTTGACGAAGCCCCCGCGTCCACCTGACCACCCTCTCTTCCGGCTGGCCCAGCCATGCCATGCTATATTGCGCATACGCCCCTTGGGCCTTTGTTTGTTTGCATTGAATTCGAGTTGAGAAATTTGTATTTTATTTGCAACTGATGCTAATGCCCCTTGCTGCTAATGCCTTGCTGTTGGCAATTACCAGTCCATTCTGAAATCAAAATGAATAAAGGCTAATGCCACTCTGATTTTGAGCAAGGACAAATCCGCGACAATTGCGGCCTTGTAACTTTGCACTGAAGAGGATAGACGCTGCGCTCTGGCTGTGGGGCTGTCTGCTCGCCTGTTAACAAGGCTGCTTCGTTATCGATTTGCTTTTCCTGTCGCAGACTTCCAATTACAGCATAATTATGATAATATATACTATGTACTTCCACTATCTTCAGCTGCGGACAGAAGGTCTTTGTTTTTTATACATATACATATATGTACTCTATAAATCTGGTTCATCTAACCCCCTGTAGGGCGAAAGATATAAGTTCTGTTTAAAGTAGACCGGAGTGCTCAACCAGAAGATACCCTGCAACCAGCTACCAGCTTCGCTTACAAACATTTCCCAGTCCCACGCTACCCTAACATTCTAGACTATCTTTGGGTTTAAGCTCCGATTCTCATTAAGTGTTCAGAACTTAAGTATGTCATACAATTTACAAAAAGAAGTTTTTGGCTGCAATTGAAGCAAACATTATCATAGGATAAGTCTCTCAGATTGATCGATAAAAAAAATACGTTTCGGGCTTGGGATCCAGCCATGCGTCGCACACTTCATGACGAAATTAAAATGCCCTCTGCAAGGGTATAGAAATAAGTGAATATCCACAACTTAATCTATCGAATTTGCTCTAATTCAAAGACGAAGGAAAAAAGCTGCATTTTATTAGCCCAGCACGCCGAAAGTCGGTCCTAGCTCCAATTCTGATTAAAATCAAGAATGGTGTGGATGGTGGCGACATTGGAGACAAGAAGCTGGGCAGCGAGAGCAGTGGCAGTGGCCACATAGCCGTCCAAATTGAGCCGGCCAGGCGTGTCAAGGTGAGCGGCGCGTTAGGATCGAGCCGGTTCCTGAATTAATATCCATCTCTGTGCAGCGGCATAGCATACACGGAATGATGGAGGAGGAGAACACCATACGGCCGCATCAAGAGATACGTCAGCTAACTCTGGAGGAGAAGAAGTTTCTACTGGCCGTGGAAAGGGGCGATATGGCGGGCACCCGAAGAATGCTGCAGAAGGCGCAGGACACGGAATACATTAACGTGAACTGCGTTGATCCGCTGGGGCGGACCGCCCTGCTGATGGCCATAGATAACGAGAACTTGGAGATGGTGGAATTGCTCATAAACTATAATGTCGACACGAAGGACGCGCTCCTGCACTCCATCTCCGAGGAGTTTGTAGAGGCTGTTGAGGTGCTATTGGATCATGAGAATGTCACCTTTCAAAACGAGGGCAACCATGTGTGTAGGAGATACCCAAAGTGATCTCTCTTGTCCGATTGGATATATTAATTAGCAATAACTATTTTCCATAGAGCTGGGAGTCCGCTTCGGAGGAGACTTCAACGTTTACACCGGACATAACTCCACTAATATTGGCCGCACATCGGGACAATTACGAGATCATCAAGATCCTACTGGACCGAGGCGCTGTCCTGCCCATGCCTCACGATGTACGCTGCGGCTGTGATGAGTGCGTCCAGTCCCGGCAGGAGGACTCTCTTAGGCACTCGCGATCCCGCATAAATGCCTACCGTGCTCTGGCCAGTCCCAGCCTAATCGCACTCTCCTCCAAGGATCCCATACTCACCGCCTTCGAGCTGTCCTGGGAGCTGCGGCGCCTAAGCTTTCTCGAGCACGAATTCAAGGTGCAATCTAGAACGTATGCGTTTTATTGCCGAGTAGCTAACACGTTGTGTTTCAGAACGAGTACCAGGAGCTGCGCAAACAGTGCCAGGACTTTGCCACAGCTCTGCTGGATCATACGCGCACCTCGCACGAGCTGGAGATATTGCTGAACCACGATCCCACTGGCCCGGTCTTTGAGCACGGCGAACGCATGCATCTGAATCGCCTGAAGCTGGCCATCAAGCTGCGCCAGAAGAAGGTTGTCCACCATGCAAAATGGTCCGGACCTCAATTAAAGACCTTCTTTTTTTTATTCTCTTCAGTTTGTGGCCCATTCGAATGTGCAGCAGCTGCTGGCCAGCATTTGGTACGAGGGCCTGCCGGGATTTAGGCGCAAAAACATGGCGCTGCAGGCACTGGACATAATTCGCATTGGCATTCTGTTTCCCATATTCTCGCTGGCCTACATACTGGCGCCGTACTCGAGCATTGGCCAGACCATGCGCAAGCCGTTCATAAAGTTCATTTGCCATAGCGCCTCGTATTTCACATTTCTGTTCCTGCTAATGCTTGCCTCGCAGCGCATTGAGACCTTCATCGGCAGCTGGTTCTGGTCGGAGGCAACCACCATGCTGAACCAGGCGGAGGAGCTGCAGCTGCCGACCAAGCGCGGCGCCAAGCCCACGTTTATCGAGTGGCTGATTCTTGCCTGGGTCAGCGGCCTGATTTGGAGCGAGGTGAAGCAACTGTGGGACGTGGGACTGCAGGAGTATTTGAACGACATGTGGAATGTCATTGATTTTGTCACCAACTCTCTGTATGTCGCCACCGTTGCCCTGCGGGTTGTCTCATTCTTTCAGGTGCAAAAGGAGATGATCTTCAATTCACAGGCCACAGATCTGCCGCGCGAGCGCTGGGACACCTGGGATCCAATGCTCATCTCGGAAGGCCTCTTCAGTGCGGCGAATATTTTCAGTAGCCTCAAGCTGGTGTACATCTTCTCGGTGAACCCACACTTGGGGCCACTGCAAGTGTCTCTGTCGCGCATGGTCATGGACATCATGAAGTTTTTCTTCCTGTATGTCCTCGTTCTCTTCGCCTTTGGCAGCGGTCTCAATCAGCTCCTCTGGTAAGTGCCACTAGATATATTCTTTAGCCTCAGATTATACTTAATTTCGATTTAGGTACTACGCTGATCTGGAGAAGAAGCGCTGTCCGGAGGTCTCGCCCAGTCTGCTCCTCAACATGAACGGCACAAACGATCCGAACGCCTGCATTGTCTGGCGGCGATTCTCCAAGTAAGTCCACCTGATCTCTTTCTCTGTTATGATGTGACGAAAAATATGTTGTTTTCGCTTTCTCGACTTGCAGTCTGTTTGAGACGACGCAAACCTTGTTTTGGGCCGTCTTCGGACTCATAGACCTGGACAGCTTCGAGCTGGATGGCATTAAGATCTTCACGCGTTTTTGGGGCATGCTCATGTTCGGCACCTACTCGGTCATCAACATCGTTGTGCTGCTCAATCTGCTGATTGCCATGATGAATCACTCGTATCAGCTCATCTCGGTAGGCCATCCAAATAACCTCAGGCAGCTCAGATGCCTTTAATGAGTTGCATTTCGCTGCAGGAACGTGCCGATGTTGAGTGGAAATTCGCCCGCTCCAAATTGTGGATCAGCTACTTTGAAGAGGGCGGCACTTGTCCGCCGCCGTTCAATATAATTCCCACGCCCAAGTCAATATGGTATGCCAGCAAGTGGATGCGCCAGATGTTCTGCAGCGGCTCCTCCGCAGCCCGCCGCGAGCACCTCAAGACAATACGGGTAAGTGGCAAATCCTGCAAGTGCACACCTTATGAACTGTTGACTCCATCCTGGACAGCGCAAGGCGCAGCAGGCCAGTGACAGGGATTTCAAGTATCAGCAGATCATGCGGAACCTGGTACGCCGCTATGTGACGGTGGAGCAGAGGAAAGCGGAGTCACAGGGCGTCACCGAGGACGACGTAAACGAGATTAAGCAGGACATTTCGGCCTTCCGCTGCGAGCTGGTCGAGATACTGAAGAACAGCGGCATGGACACGAATGTGACTGCAGGTCAAGGTGGTGGTAAGATGCCCTATCACACGCACTCCGCGCACTACATTAAGTCTCTCTTCGACCCGCTTGCAGGTGGCGGTGGCAAGAAGAATCGCCAGAAGGAGCGACGCCTCATGAAGGGTTTCAATATCGCACCACCCGGCTCCACGAGCTCGCTGGCGCCGGTGGCCGAGTTCTCGACATCGCTCGACAACTACGATAACCAGCATGAGATTCTCAGCTCGACTCTGTCCACCCTGTTCACACCCAATTTCATCCACAGACGTCAGAATACCACGGGCGGAATGGTTGGCGCCGAGTCCCCAACCTCGCCTACGCACAGCTCAGTAGCTGCATCGACGGCATCGGCGGCTCCTGCTGCCCCCAAGTACAACAAGTCGACGCTGAAGTACAACAAGCGCATAGCGGGACACAAGAAACGCTGGGGTGAGTATGTTCATCTTGGCAAGGCCACGGCCGGAAACTAATCTGCCGTGCTCTAAGGCACACTCATTGAGGCCGCCAAGGTGGGCAACATGAGCAAAATGCTGGGACGCTCCAAGTCCGAGGATTCCGTCTGCAACTCCACGCACAATGCCACGCCCGTGCACGAGCAGGTGCGGGTAACATATGCGCAAAGCTCAACGCAACGCACCTACGCCTACCACGGAGCGGAGCCACCAGCTGTGGCGCCGGTTCCTCCGGCCAGCACGTCGGGACACTCGCATGTGGGCATGGGCGCCCACTTCTTTCACACGACCTCCGGTGCGTATGAGTGCCTTGAGCTCGTGGCTGTGTGTAAACCAACTAGAGTTCCTTCCAGGTCTGACTGCCATTGCAGCTCTGAAGCGCAAACGCAAAAAGTTCTCTTCGAGTAAAAACATTTGTCCCGTAACTGAATCCATTGCGGCTGCCAATGCTGCCGAGCTGCTGACTGACAAGGTTCGTACTTGCCCCGCGAAATCTGAGCGACACATCAATTCCCAACTCCTGGTTTTTTCCGCACAGACCCTTAAGCGCGTCTCCAGCTATCCGGCAGCTAGCGCCCAAGGCGGCAGCGTGCCGCACAAGGATCCAGGCCAGGTGGTCAAGCCGCGGCGCCACGAGCAAACTCAGAGTCAGCACGACTCGGTTGAGGCCTCAACGGAGTTCACCCTCTCCATCGATCCATCCAACACGTCCGTCAATTCGCGCGAGCCACTAATCGGCAGCAGCTGCGTCTCCACAATGGGCACCATTGGCTGAATATTATTCAATAAAACTTCGGGATCTTAAGCGTAAAATAAACACAATTCCGATATACCCTGTTACCACAACTATTACCAATCACTAGGCATGAACGCCAAGAACCCTATCCTGGAACAGTGTCCATGTCGACCCCACTCAACACACACACACACACACACATATATATATATATATCGTGTGACTGGCCTTTGGATTTGAGCCGTTGAGCTAACTAATTGAATACGAAATACAACTATCCCATATCGATGTTGAAAGCTGCCTTAGCATTAGAAGTATTTTTTGTATAAACCAAAGCTATACATATATATTTATATATGTTTAACAAAAGCACAAGTTTTGGAGGAATATTAAATTACTAAACTTGGACTTAGAGAAACGCAGTGTGATGTTGATTTCGGAATGGATTTAAGGCCAAGCATTTTTCCATGTTTCATACGTACGGGGCAAAGAGCACAACATTTTATACACCGATTTTAACCAAACTCAACAAACAATAAACTACGAATTGCAAACTCTTGATGATTTTAGCGCCTATATAGTGAATACCTATAGGTATATGTATTTGTATTTGTAGATTGAACAATAATACGATTGTGAGCTACATTTTTAGGATGGGTTTTAGTAACTGCAAGCGAGTAGGCAAAACGAATTTTTACTTACTCACATATATTTAGTTAAAGCTTTATTACTGTTCACAATACCCCAGACTTAAATATAACGAAACCTATTGTGACCTATAGTAGCACCTAATCTAAAGAAATCATTGCATAGCAGGAATATGTTATGCAACAACTGCGATAAACGGATAAACGAATATGTAGGTACTTTAAATGTTATACAAATATATATATATATATATTTAATATACACATACTTATACCATATATATTAATTAAACATCTACATATCAACAAACACGATAACGTCCGACTTGAAGCTACATATGTCTATGTCAATATCATTTAAGATTGTTAAAACACCTGATCTTAAGTAAATACTTGTATTTATGGTGCGAATTGCTTTATCTGAATATAATAGTAATATCATTTGTTAACAATAAAGATGAAAACGTGCGTTATTAGCACAACAATTATTTTAAGTGCGAAATTTACTTACTGTGTATAGTTTATTCGGGATAAGTGTCGACCGTCTAAACTTAAAATATAAGCAAAACTCTGCTTAACGCCGAATCTGTCCTTAAAATGAATTCTAGTGTGAAACACTTTGAAATTATCCTTACAAGTGAGCACAATTTTCTTTGGTGAAAATCGGAGTTAAAGATTTGTTGGGTGAAGTTTCGGATACAAACTCATTTTCAAGAATCGTAATGAATATTTGAAACGTGTTTTGGTTTTTTTCTCATGGAGAAAATTCTTTAAAGTTTTGTCACATTTTTTTCGCCGCGACCATTCAAGAGTTTTGAGTCTTGTTATAAAGAAGATAAGTTCCACCGATCTTTGCACATTGGAGGCAGAAGAAATTGTTTGGGAAGTAGATTATCAGTAATATTTATTGATGACTGTTTCTAATGCTATATGCTTTCATATGCATCGCTGTTAGTGATAGAACAATTATCAGAACCACATTCTGGAGTTAAAAAGAGCTTAATTTCGTATCCACAAATAGAATACATCGAACTTAGGTAAGTTCGTTTCTGGGCGCAGGAAATCTTCTTTTCGGGATCCCGCCTGAAATATGCAAGTAATTGACAACCAATCTATAAAACACCATAAATTTTTTGTATATCGCATTTATTTTATACATACACACATATATATATAAAAAGATAAATATATTCATGTACATATATATGTGTATATATACTCTTGCAAATAATTATTATAAATATGCATTACATATACATATATATATTTATATATATATGTATATATATATATATATATGCCTGTATAATAAACAAATAATTTGACAAATAGTACAATATAGTGCTAATAGAATCATTTATATATTGTAACCATTTACCGTTGTAAACATACATATCTTCTGTTTTTTGTTTTTTTTTTTTATTTTGTAATTATTCTTTAAATTTCATATTAAACTATGGAAAGAAACGATTACATTAATTTATTTAATTAGAAAAAATAATAATAATTGGAATATAAATCACTTTGCGTTGCATTAGGCTATAAATTTCAAATATTTTATCGTATGGACTAAATAATTTGTTTTTTATTTATTTTTTTATTTTGTGTAAAAAATATATTCATGTATATATAAGTATATTTGTTTGTATTGTGTATTTTTTTTTGTTTTTTGTTGTTTTTTTTTTTGTATATTGTGTATTTATATAAACGAGAGCTTTGCCTAGCTGGGGTCGCAAAATCTCCGTAGCATAGGGTCAATAATAACCAACAAATGTTCCGCCATTAACACGATATAATTCATGTAAGCTCTGGTATAATTGGATTGTATGCTACGATATCTTTATCATTTTATATATATATATATATATATGTCATCGATGTTTATTTAGGTTTGTAATAATAATAAATTGTGTTTTTTATATTTCACATGGAAAGTTGAGAGAATGAAAGAAGCGTCTGTTAAACTAGCTCGAAATGGACACCGTTCCACCTGACTGTCAACAGTCCGGAATGGGCTGTGGATCTATCTGCATCCATCGATTGGCTATCGAGAACAATTGTACAGCACTAAAGATATAATTTATAATTGTTTGCATAGTTGGTTAGTTTTAAGATATATAGATACATATACATTTGCAAACACACACACATAGAGTAATGCCTGTTATCAGTTTTATACTATCATCTGAAACATCGTCTCATAAATTCATAATTTTCGGTATTCATTGTTTATAACTCGTTTAAATATTTATAGTGCGTACATACACATACATCCATGTATATATAAGTATATATATATATATATATAGGTGTATATATATATATATATACATGCAACAACAATGCAGTAAACATTAAAATAGGCGTTGTAAAGGTTTTAAGACGTACTTTTTAAGCTTAGTTGTTTTGTTTTTGTTGTTGTTTGTTTTGTTTTATGTACATTGAGAATTTGTTGCACAAAATGCTATAGCACATATGGAGATTTTTGTGTGTAGTATACAGTATGCTTGTGTGTAATTGATTAAATATGTGGTAAGTCACATACATAAATAAATACAAATACAAATATATATATATTTAAATGAAGAAACATTGTGTTCCGTTAGGAAACATTGATGCTCTTTCCTCGAGCCATCATTGTTTGCAGGTGTAAATAAAAGGTTCTTAAGAATGTTAATTGTGTAGATTCATTATAATGTAATTACGAATTGTTTGTGAATGTGTGTGTGTGTGTGTGTGTGTGTGTTATTGTTGTTTCCTTTTTATATTTTGGAGATGTACAATGGATTTTTATATATATACATACATACATACATATAAAAAATAAAAAAGAAAACAAATGCAAGTGATTTACAGCTAGTCAATGGAAATCACTTTTTGAGACACCAATTGGGATTTGTGTTAACCTTTACAGTGTGGAGTCGCGTTCGCCGTGAACACCAGCTCAGCCACAAAGCATGTGCACCAGCATGGCAACCAGGAATGTGACAAACACGAATGAAACCACGAAGAAGACCGCCTTCTGTTGGTCCGTCAGCCGCTTCCTGTTATAGTAGAGCGCCGTCAGCCAGGAGGCGAAGCGTCTGAGGACGCTGCCATGTGGTACGCTGTAATTGCTGCTGTTGCTTGGGGAACCCATAACGGCGCCGGCGGCAGAGGCGTGCGTGAAATGCGCATGATGCATGTGGTGCGAGTGGTGCAAGTGGTGCTGGTGGTGCATGTGATGAGCGGCACTGCTGTTGCCGCGCAGTTGCAAGCCGGAGGCGGATGGAGCAGCCAGACTTGAGGCGGTTGCCTCACCGGGGCACGCTTGATGCTGTTGATGATGGTGATGATGATGATGATGGTGATGATGCAGCGGGTCGCTGCAAGCATTGAAGCCAGCGGCCGACAGCTCATGCTGTAGCCGGCCAATCGCCTGAGCATCCGCGCCAACTCCACTGTTGCCGCTAATAGCCGAAGCGCTAACCGAGCGCTGATGCAGCCCGCCGGAGGGGCCGTTAGTTTCCAATAGCTTGCGGCTAGCGCGCTGCGTTACCTGATTTGGAGCTGCTGTGGACCCATGCAGATGATGACAGGAAGCGGAGCTAGCGTCCAGCTCGCTGGGCACTTGATAGCGCAGTGCCGTCGAAGATTGACCGTGCAGCAGCTCTCCGCCGGAGGTGACACGCACCGGGCACACCCGAAACTGGTAGCAAGTTCCTGCCGTCAGATTGTCTATGGTAAACTTGGTCTCTGGTCCGCGATACAGCTGTCTGTAGTCTAGATTGTTTACAGCGACATTGGGCCCGTTGCTGCTGCTGCTGCCGCTAGTGCTGCGCGCCTTGGGCGAGCTGGAAGAGTCTGGGTCGGAGGAGGCGACAATAGCATACTGCAGCTCGTACTCGACGCGATCGCTGAAGCTGTTCTTCGAATGCTGCCACTCGAGAGTCAGCTGCATGAGCGGCTGGCTAGCCTGGTCCAGCAGGCAGACGCTTTCGTGCACCACGCGCGGCGCCTTAATATTGGCCGGCAGCGTGGCGCTCGTCTCGAATATATACTCCTCGGAGTATTCGCCGTCGCCGGCGCGGTCCGTGTGTGCATAGATGCGGAATGTGTAGCTGCTGCGCTCCTGCAGTTTGTGGATCTTGCACATGCAGTTGGTGCCCGAATAGACTGTCTGAAACTGTTTCGCTCTTGCCACATACATCTCCACGTAGTACTTGGTGAAATCCGTATTGCCAGCACCGATTGTGCCGCCGCCACCACCACCACCGCTCGCCACAGCGTAAGGGCCGCCGGTTTTGACGCTTTCGCTCCACTTAAGCTTTATGTAGTTGTGGCCAGTACCGCTGCATTCCAGCCTGGGCGGAGCTGGCGGCGCCGGCTGCGTCGTTAGCTTGGCATAAGCACTAAAAACTCCGGCGCCTATCGCGTTTACCGCCTGCACGCGGAACTTGTAACTGGTCTCTGGTGTTAGCCCAACTACCGTGTATCGCGTACAGGCATCGGGTGTAGCAATCGTCCGCTCTCCATACTCAATATTGTAGCTGCAGATTGCAGCGCCATGCGAGGCCGGCTCCGTCCAGTTCAGTGTTACCTCCGTGGCGGTGAACTCGTAGGCCTGCATTTGCGGCGCGCCCGGCACTGCAGCGGGTGTTGCGACGCACACCACGTCCGTAGCAGGTCCCGTGCCGGCTGCATTGCTGGCCAGCACGCGTAGGTAATAGCGCGTGTAGGGCGTCAGATTGCGCAGCTCAACAAAGGTCTGCGGACCCTGGTAGCACCCGTTGAACTGTGTGCTTGGCGGCTCCACTTGCGGCTCATCCAGCTGCTGGCTGGCGCTCTGCAAGGTGTAGCCACTGACGGCTGATCCATTGAGCAGCGCAGGCGGCTGCCAATTGACGCTTAAATGTGTGGCGGACTTGACCAACACTTGGAGCGCATTGGGCGGCCCAGGTGGTGCTGCGGCGGCTGTAAAGCGCAGCCACTGAGACCAATTGCCCGCTCCGACGCGGTTAATGGCACGCGCTTGCACCTCGTAGAGACCGCCTGGCGCCAGCTGCTGTGCCACAAAGAAGTCCTGTTTGCCGCGGTATACGATTTGTGACGGCTGCGCTGGCGACTGCTCTAACATGTCCAGGCAGCGGAGTTGCGCCTCAAACTCGAGAACTGGTGCCCCGCCATTATTCTCAGGATGGGTTAGCCTTAGCAGAGCCGCGTAAGGTGTTGGTGGTGCATCGCACTGAGGCTGTGGCGGAGCGCCCGGTGGCACTGCTTCCGTGGTCACATGTGCAATCTCCGAGAACGGGCTTTGGCCGGCGGGGCTCTCGCAGCAGGCACGCAACTGGTACGTGATGCCCGGCTGAAGGCGCTCGCACATAGCCTCGGTCTCACTGCCAGAGTAAATGCGCTCAAAACTGGGTCCGGCACTCAGCTCCAGATGGTAGCGCAATATTTCGGATCCACCCGTGTCCGCAGGTGGCTCCCAACGCGCCTTGAAGTGTGTACCGTGTATCTTGCCCTTTGCATGCGGCTTTCCCGGTCGCCCAGGGCGTTCTGCAGCCGTACTGTAATTGACCTCCGGGGACCAGGGCGAAACTCCGGCATCGTTTTCAGTGCGCAAACGAAATTGATAGCTGGTGGCGCGGCGCAACTGCAGGCACTCATAGTGGGTGTCGCCTCCCTTGTAGCTGTTCAGGTAACCATGTCCGGACTCGGCATCCTGCAGCTGCAGCAGAAAGTCGCCGTCCTGGGGCCGCCGATCCCAGACGAGGTGCAGCGAGTTGGCGCTGCAGGCTTGCAACTGGGGTGCCATGGGCGCTGTGGGCGGATTGCCGGCTGTACTATAGCTGGTCACCTGCGAGTACGCTGACTGGCCGACCTCGTTAACGGCGGCTAGGCGAAAGCTATAAACTGTCGTCGCCTGCAGCTTGTTTAGCACGTAATGCTTGGCTCGGACCTTGGCCAGTTCCACGAACTGCAGTGCATTGCCACGCCCCTCGTCGTAATCCAACAGATAGTGTTGAATTGGTGCACCGTTGGCCGCCGGCGCCGTCCAGCGCAAGTTAATAGAGCTCTTGGTGCGCGACACCAGCTTCGGCGGCAGCGGCTGATCCGGCTCGCAAGCGGGCGTCTTGAACTCGGCGGGCTCGCTAACGCTTCCTTGCAGCTGCTGATAGTGCACTTGCAGCCGCACCAAATACTCCTGCCCCGGCTGCAGATCCTGGACAATGCACTCGTATGCCTCTCCGCGGTAGAGACTCTTGTACTTGCATTGTTTTCCCGTGTCACTAAGTAGTACTTGGTAGCGCAGGTCTCGCACGTTTAGCAGCATCGCGTCCGAAATGGACGGTGGGACCCAAATGATTTTTGCGGTGCGCGAACTAACGTCGATCACCTCTGGTTTATCGATGGCCGATATTTGTTCCACAATCAAGGCCTTGTAGTCCTCTTCATCTTCGGGGGCCAAGTTCGAAGTGTCCTCACCATCGTCAGAAGTGCCCACAGAGCTGGTACCGCCCGCATTGCTCCCCGTGGCAACTTCCCCCTGTTGCCCAGTCGGGTTCAGAACGGCCGCGTTGCGCTGCTGCTGCTGCTGCGACTGCTGCTGTTGGTGTGGCACGTGGCGTCCATGGTTGGGCATGTGAGTGTTGTGCTGCTGCTGTGCTCCTGGAATGTTGTTGTTGCTGCTGTTGTTGTTGTAATGCCCATTGGTATCACTGCGTCGCGGAGAGGGCGAGTGCGTGGGCGTGGACATGGAGGAGTCTGTGGATTGAACAGAACAATAAGTTTCTTCTAAAACGATGAGTTAGTTAGTCTAGTTACTTCTTAGCTCGCGCCACTTCTCCAACCTGCGTAGCATCTTCATGTGCTGCCGCTGACTGCGCTCGTCCCTATAGTGGGGTGGTGATGGCGAGTGCGGGGAATGTAAATGCGGCTGTGGCGTTGGCGGAGGCACTCCGCCGCCCGCCGCAGACGTGGGCTGCTGCTGGGCGCCTGGTGGCGGCGGCGGCGGTGGCATATGATAGTGAGGCGGCCCATTGCCAGCCGGCCCAGGACCTGGAGGATAGCCAGGCAGCGGCGTATAAAAATGCGATGTGCCATTGCTGCTTATCTGAAAGCGGAATAAAATGTTTAGTTCAATTGTGACCAATACCAATTTCGCTAAGTACATGTACAATTGTTTTAGTTGTCGACGTGGTCGTCGTCGCAGATTCTTGAATCTTCTTCGGCTTCATTTCAGGCAGCGACTGTGCAAAATTTAACCACGTCAACGATAACTATAAATAAACCAACGCCAACTACGCGCTGATAAGCAATCGCAAAAAATCACTTTTTAAATCACTCATCACTACCGGAACTAGAGTTTGTTTTAATTTTTGAAAGACAGTTTTATTTTTATTGTTGTGAATATTCAACAAATTCTTTCAAATTGAACGTTCTGTATTTCACTCGTAAACACAAGCATTTCTTATGTTATGTTAATTCTCTGTTATGCTCAAATGTGTCTGTTAGGATTGCGATAGTGGTGGTAATGATAGTTGTGTTGTATTGCATATGCATATAAATATAAACAGGCGGAGTTTTTCAATCGTTGCTGAATGCTAGATATTTTCCAATAAAATTAAATTTGCATTTTCACGGGCTTTAATTCGGCATCTAACGTCAAAAAGCTCGCGTTGCAAAAATCTATCGGTAGAAAAATATCGCTACATACTGACTCTGGCAACGCTGTTCTGCAAACATGCAGCTGTTAAACAAGCCCGATGAACGCTGCGCGCGCATTTGCGTTACAGAGAGTAATTCAAAGCATTTGATTTGGTAAAATTGCTCGATTACAAGAAAAATTAGCGTTCGAGCCAAATGTGACGATGCCAATATTAAAACATTAGTTGCATAAGCCGGATATTAACGTATTTTCCTAGCATTATGTAAAATGTGTGCCAAGTGGTGCGATTATTGCCATCACGTTGGCAAATTGTACGTTTTAAATACGGTCGCGCCAGAAACTTTAAAAAGTGCACCACCTAGTTTTTTGGTTTACGTGAACCATATAACACATAATAATGAAATGCAAGTTACAATACTTAACGAGGAGATACCCTGTATATTGTACACAAAAGTACAACAGGTTTATGGAATTCGCATAAGTCCCATTTTACTATCAGCATCCTCCTAAAATGCTAATACTGTTAATTTTAGAAAAATATTGAATATACGTGAACCTAAATAGCAAATTTTTGGTTTCTAGATCTCATCTCCGAGACCTGCTTTGTCATATGTAGATTTATAAGACTATTATTTAATTGATTGTCATCCGAGTCTTTCACACAAAATCTATTGCCAAGAAATATTTAATTCCGGTAGATAAAGAATCCATTTATAATATATATATAATAAAAGTGTTTATGTGCTGAGCTTAGTTGAGTTGTCTCAAAAAACAGAAGTTTTTCATACAATATAATACATTTGTGAAGAGAGCCTTAAAGCTGAGAGATTATAGAATATCAAGATCTGATCAAGACATGTTCATACATACTATATTTGTTCGAAATTGTCTACTTGTATGCGTCACACATTTTGTGTCAAAATTATAATACTTACGCAAGGGTATACGAGTCTAGCTATTTAAATTAGCATACAATCAAGTGATAATGAGATTGCGAAAATGAAGCGGAAGTTGGCTTTCGTCTCAGTAAATTTGTGGCTGCTACAGTCATGAAAATTTGGAACAGAAAATTTAAATGGAAAAACAAAGAAGTGTACCGAAGATTAAATACCCTAGCAGAATTATGCATAATATATCTGTAATCTCATTTACAAATGCGAACTTTCCATCCCAGTGCATAAAATATAATGAATGGATATGCCCACATCGGATCAATTTTTAATCCTTATGAATGTTTGCCTCTTAGTAGTTCGAATTATTTGACAAAATTAGACAACCCTCTTTAAGAGTATGAAAAAAAATGCCCGTCACTTTTATTTCAGTAACTAAGCGTGACGACGCGTCGTCGGCAACGATGTTTCTGCTGCTCTACATATGACCCCGGACCCCGGATGAAGCTGTTGGCACTGCAATATTTCAGTTTTAGTACACCACAATGCCAGTGGGTGACTGGTGCCGAGTGCAGCCCACGGCAGTTAAGTATATAAGTATAAAATATATATCTATGTACGCAGCATCTATGCTGTGTGCCAGCAATGCTCACTGAAGGCGGAGTTAGATGAACACCGAACCTTATCGTAATAAGATTGCCAGCAGCATGGCAGCACGGCAACAGTTACGACAGGAATAAGATGTAATAACAAGCCTCCCTCTGCCTAAATATCGGGCTGTAAATAACATGTTCACGCATACATACATACATACGTATGAGTGAGTCGTTTAACAGCTGCACAGTGGTTCGGGTGATGTAAAACTACCCAACAAAAAATACAATATATCATAAATTGTATATTGATTCTGTGGAATGCTCCAAGCAAGAGATTTTGCATTTCAGTCAGATGATGTTACAATTTTTCATTTACCAGGTTTGCTGAAGACTTTCTTCAGCTCGCATAAGTTTAAAAGCTGAAGTTAGCAATCTTAGCAGTAAAAACTTTTAACCAGCAACTAATGCAATTCGCTCCATTCCATTCATAAGTAAGGAATCTTAACTATGCAAAACAGCCGCAAATATTGCAAATGATTAAGCTAATTGTAAACTGTTTCTATTATTGTTTTTTAATTATTTTAAGTTGTTTTTTGTGTATTTTAGGAAGGCCTGCTTGGACTTTTATCGCCTCATTTTGCACTTGCCATTTTAATTTATAATATGCACGTATATTTGAGTTATTGTAGCAATTGTTGCTTTGCCGGCACGACACTGCAAATTAACAGATGGCTGGGTTAAGCCCGTTGTCTGGTTCCAGGAAAACCTCAGCGGAATCTGGTTTGTACGACAGAAACTTTAGGTACGTAATATATTATATGTACTCTGCTTACACAGCGAGCATATTAACTCTCGATTTTGCAATGCAAGCTAGCTTTAGGCTAAGCCCCAACGAAAAGTCGCGCCAAGCTCAAAGAGAATCACATACAGATCTTATGGCCGAAAATTCTCTAGCAGTTCGACAATAAACATTGAAGTAGATTGAAAAACTATTTATTAAAGTGAAAAAGATATCTGAGTGCAGGGTATCTCCTAGTCTGCATTAAGGTACATCGCACTCGCACTTGGCTTATTTAAACAATTTGTATTTAGCTTGAAAATATATTTTGCATTGCCAATTGTTGTTGCGGCAGATTTTAATTGCTGTTGACGATCGTCGCTCAATAGGCTATAAATTTTATTAGTTTTATATTACGCTGCTGGTTAGCTAGGAAAGCGTGACCGCCTGACTGGCTACTGGCCAACTCACAAGTAAGAGTAGCTAGCTAAAATTTATACAGGTGCTTCTTTTTATCTAGAAATGTAAGGGGGGAAAGCATGACAGCAAGAGCTCGCGCAGCTTAGGAGTTCTGGCCATCGTGGGATCGAAGATTGGGGTAATAAAAATGTATCTGATTGTGTGTTTAATACATTTCATTTGCTTTTATCTCTTTGTATAACTTTCTCTATGAAAAAGACTAAAGATCTTTCCCCATGTTAATTTAATTAATGTCAGCTTTGCATATTCCGCAACTGTGAAAAATAGGCAAAAAACGATAGAATGTTTTGTGAATATTCATTTGAGACAATTTGCATGCTTGTCAAAAGATCCATCCCAACTTGATGGCAACTGGAGGACTATGTTTATGAGCGAATCTACGAAATACCTGCCTAATGATAATGTGACGACCATCAAGGTGTTACAACAATTGGATAAGCTAGCCCGTATGTCAGCATGATTAAATGTTTCCCGGTCGAACGGCTATAATTCACCCTTGAAAAAGTGTACAATAACTTTGGTGAGTGATATTCTGCTGTGCATGAAGTGCACTTGTAATTAACACTTGGGCTGCTGTCAATTGTCAATTTGTAATTTGAAAATTTGTTACTTACAAATGGCGCTGCATGCAGATGGCCCTGTCCGGTATGCAACTGCTGGTATTGCTGCGGTGGCAGCACAACATGGGTCAGTGTTCCATTCTCATTTACATATGGTGGCACCTGCACCGGCATCGTCATCGTCGGCGGCTGGCGGTTGTGGGACACCATTTGAACGGCCGTGGGACCTGCAAACACACAAGAAGAGAAGATTCTGGTTTAGTGCACAATGAAATGAAGTTATTGTTATGAATAAATTATCCTAGGGGTGCCAAAAGTGATATTCCCTTGCAGACATTTGCCTGATGGAGGATCACACCTCAGCCAATACCTGTGAAGCAAAGTAGACTAGTGTTGAGGAAAGTGTTTAAACAACAATTCGATGAGAACATGAACTAATAGTTATTTTGCGGCTGCCGACCCGGCTGACTCCGACATATATATGAGTTCTTGTCCAAACAATAGACAAATAGATTGAAAGATTCTTCAAGATAGCTTAAGCACGTAAGAGTGCTCTAGGCGGGAGTGCCCGGCTATGTCATACCCTGAACCTAATTTCTGTCTATACACAAAACAGTTAAAATTCGGTATGCCTACAAACCTTTTTTATGATTTTGTTCATACTTTACAAGAGTTGTGCTTAAGATATTTTGATAAGCATTGGAACACAATTTTCAACCGATCCATTCGGCCTTTCAAATTAAGTTAAATGAATAAAACTGTAATACTCTTCACAAGGGCGGAAAAAGGCAAGACTAAGTTTCGGCCAATAGTTGGCTTACTAGGGAAATATATATGCATACAAGAATGGGAGAACATAAATATTCGTAAAGCTGGGACGGGACCTAATCAGCCGTAAAAAGTAGCCCCGCATAGCCAGCCGTTCTTTGGCTGCGGCTCCATTCCATATACTCTCTACTTAGGTGTAAAAATGCCAGTTTAGTGCGTTGATGCGTACCGTTGCAAAGTAGAATTGATGATAGTTGATAACAACAACAGCTGAAAGTGCAATCCATTTAATAGGCGGCGGATGTCTGAGTGTGCCCGGTGTAATTTACATACATCACGTAATGAAGCAAGTTAGAAAACAGTGCTCGGGAATGGACGACTAGGAGATACCCTTACGCTTCATTGAGTACATAAATGGTAACTGGTGAATATACACCACAATAAATTCTATACAAAATATACTTTACAAAAGATATTTTTTCTTTTTTTAAGTGGTATATAAAATAAAATTTATATAAAGTTTGCAAATTGTAACTTCTAATAGATTGTAATATTAGTTACACATCTTTAAAAGGGTATAGAGTATACATCGAAATTTAAATACCCTTGCAGGAATCTGCATTGTATTCTTTTTCAAACTTCTTATTACAGAACCATTGTGCTTAGTGAAGTTATTTGGTATACCATTGGGATATGTACAGGACAAATCTGAGCAACACTTGCCTAAAATATCTTCAAGACAAACTCATCTGATTGTTCGAAGACGTCTCCTGCTATGCGTTACAAATATCGTGACTAGATTATTATACCCTCAGCAAGGGTATAAATACCGACTAGACAGCTCCGGCGGGTCGCAAAGTGTTAAAAGGCAGCACACAGTTAAACTTCGAGGCCTGTGGATTGCTGATTTCTGTGCGGGTGTGTAGACAGGGTGGGGCTTAACATTTGGCCAGCAGACAGTAAAATACTTGCAAGGCGAATGCGTCAGAGTGGCGGCTATTTGCGCTTAAACTCAAACTTAATTAATGCTAAACAGCTTAGGAGCAAAAGAACTAGCTAGCAAAGGTTGGTACTCTTTACTCGATTCCTTAACTCGCAAGCAAATCAAATGACGTTATGAATTAAAGGTAGAAAAACTAAATCATCTGTTAATTTTAATTGCATTCAAAATTGTGTTTTCTATCAAGACATTACACGTACCGAACACATGTTAAGCTCTTGTTACATCGAAAACAAATATTTTAGGATTTATTGTACAAACAAAACCGCAAATTGTTGTTGATTTGGCAAATTTTGCGTCGAAGAAATTGTGGTGTAAATATTGGATAATTATTCGTTTGAGTTTCACCAGCTTGTAAAGTAAAAAAGTTTCGACTTTCGCATCGACCTCGATTTTGAAAAAAAACGTGATGTAACCCCTTGCCATTTTGTCGATTTGGGTCAAAATTTTGGATTTCCTTTTTTTGATGCCAATCGGTAGAACTGATCCTTGCGAGTCTAAAATGCTATTAAATTGCAAAATCGGACTTTATTTGACGGAAATATTCCAAAAAATCATCAAAAAGATTGCATTTGCGAACGAGTCAGTTTTTTGTCAGCAAAATTTTTCAACCCATCGATGATTAATTTGTTTGAATGCCAATTGATGGTAGGAATCCGTACGCATTCAAAAAGGCATAACATTTTAAAATCAGACATTATTTACCCGAGATATTAAGCAAAAATCATCGAAAAAGTTTCGATTTTCGCACCGACAACGATTTTGAGAAAAATCGTGATGATTTGAATGGTCATATCTCCGCGCGGAGTTATGTCGTTTAGGAACGTCATATGTCCGCGCGGAGTTATGTCGTTTTGGAACGTCATATCTCCGCTCGGAGCTATGTCGTTTTGGAACGTCATATCTCCGCGCGGAGTTATGTCGTTTTGGAACGTCATATCTCCCGCGCGGAAAAATCATCGAAAAAGTTTCGATTTTCACACCGACGCTATCGATTGGCATCAAAAAAAGGAAATCCAAAATTTTAACCCAAACCGAAAAAATGGCAAGGGGTTACATCACGTTTTTTTTTTTTCAAAATCCGCGCGGAGTTATGACGTTCCAAAACGACTTAACTCCGCGCGGAGATATGACGTTCCAAAACGACATAACTCCGCGCGGAGATATGACGTTCCAAAACGACATAACTCCGCGCGGACATATGACGTTCCTTGCCATTTTGTCGGTTTGGGTCAAAGTTTTGGATTTCCTTTTTTTGATGCCAATCGATAGAACTGATCCTTACGAGTCTAAAATGGTATTAAATTGCACAATCGGACATTATTTGACGGATATATTCCAAAAAATCATCAAAAAGATTGCATTTGCGAACGAGTCAGTTTTTTGTCAACAAAATTTTTCAACCCATCGTTCGCATTCAAAAAGGCATAACATTTTAAAATCAGACATTATTTACCCGAGATATTAAGCAAAAATCATCGAAAAAGTTTCGGTTTTCGCACCAACCCCGATTTTGAAAAAAAAACGTGAAGATTTGGAAGGTCATATCATATCCGCGGGGAGTTATGTCGTTTTGGAACGTCATATCTCTCGCGCGGAAAAATCATCGAAAAAGTTTCGATTTTCGCATCGACCTCGATTAAAAAAAAAAATGGTATTAAATTGCAATATCGGACTTTATTAGACGGAAATATTCAAAAAAATCATCTATAAGATTGCATTTGCGAACGAGTCAGTTTTTTGTCAACAAAATTTTTCAACCCATCGATGATTAATTTGTTTGAATGCCAATTGATGGTAGGGATCCGAACGCATTCAAAAAGGTATAACATTTTAAAATCAGACATTATTTACCCCAGATACTTATTAAAAAAAAAAATCATCGAAAAAGTTTCGATTTTCGCACCGACCCCAATTTTGAAAAAAATCGTGAAGATTTGGAAGGTTGTATCATATCCGCGGGGAGTTATGTCGTTTTGGAACGTCATATCTCCCGCGCGGAAAAATCATCGAAAAAGTTTCGATTTTCGCACCGACCTCGATTTTGAAAAAAAAAACGTGATGTAACCCCTTGCCATTTTTTCGGTTTGGGTCAAAATTTTGGATTTCCTTTTTTTGATGCCAATCGATAGCGTCGGTGTGAAAATCGAAACTTTTTCGATGATTTTTCCGCGCGGGAGATATGACGTTCCAAAACGACATAACTCCGCGCGGGAGATATGACGTTCCAAAACAACATAACTCCGCGCGGAGATATGACGTTCCAAAACGACATAACTCCTCGCGGAGATATGACGTTCCAAAACGACATAACTCCGCGCAGAGATATGACCTTCCAAACCATCACGATTTTTTTCAAAATCGTGGTCGGTGCGAAAATCGAAACTTTTTCGATGATTTTTCCGCGCGGGAGATATGACGTTCCAAAACGACATAACTCCGCGCGGAGATATGACGTTCCAAAACGACATAGCTCCGAGCGGAGATATGACGTTCCAAAACGACATAACTCCGCGCGGACATATGACGTTCCTAAACGACATAACTCCGCGCGGAGATATGACCATTCAAATCATCACGATTTTTCTCAAAATCGTTGTCGGTGCGAAAATCGAAACTTTTTCGATGATTTTTGCTTAATATCTCGGGTAAATAATGTCTGATTTTAAAATGTTATGCCTTTTTGAATGCGTACGGATTCCTACCATCAATTGGCATTCAAACAAATTAATCATCGATGGGTTGAAAAATTTTGTTGGCAAAAAACCGATTCGTTCGTAAATTTAACCTTTTTGATGATTTTTTGGAATATTTCCGTCAAATAATGTCCGATTTTGCAATTTTATACCATTTTTGACTCGTAAGGATCAGTTCTATCGATCGGCATCAAAAAAACGATATCCAAAATTTCTACCCAAATCGACAAAATGTTCTTTTTTTTTAAATCGAGATCGATGCGAAAATCTCCGCGCGGAGTTATGTCGTTTTGGAACGTCATATCTCCCGCGCGGAAAAATCATCGAAAAAGTTTCGATTTTCACACCGACGCTATCGATTGGCATCAAAAAAAGGAAATCCAAAATTTTGACCCAAACCGAAAAAATGGCAAGGGGTTACATCACGTTTTTTTTTTTTTCAATCGAAACTTTTTCGATGATTTTTCCGCGCGGGAGATATGACGTTCCAAAACGACATAACTCCGCGCGGAGTTATGACGTTCCAAAACGACTTAACTCCGCGCGGAGATATGACGTTCCAAAACGACATAACTTCGCGCGGAGGTATGACGTTCCAAAACGACATAACTCCGCGCGGAGATATGACGTTCCAAAACGACATAACTCCGCGCGGAGATATGACGTTCCAAAACGACATAACTCCGCGCGGAGATATGACGTTCCAAAACGACATAACTCCGCGCGGAGATATGACGTTCCAAAACGACATAACTCCGCGCGGACATATGACGTTCCTAAACGACATAACTCCGCGCGGAGAACCCCTTGCCATTTTGTCGGTTTGGGTCAAAGTTTTGGATTTCCTTTTTTTGATGCCAATCGATAGAACTGATCCTTACGAGTCTAAAATGGTATTAAATTGCATAATCGGACATTATTTGACGGATATATTCCAAAAAATCATCAAAAAGATTGCATTTGCGAACGAGTCAGTTTTTTGTCAACAAAATTTTTCAACCCATCGTTTGCATTCAAAAAGGCATAACATTTTAAAATCAGAAATTATTTACCCGAGATATTAAGCAAAAATCATCGAAAAAGTTTCGGTTTTCGCACCGACCCCGATTTTGAAAAAAAACGTGAAGATTTGGAACGTCATATCTCCCGCGCGGAAAAATCATCGAAAAAGTTTCGATTTTCGCATCGACCTCGATTAAAAAAAAAAAAACCATTTTGTCGATTTGGGTCAAAATTTTGGATTTCCTTTTTTTGATGCCAATCGATAGAACTGATCCTTACGAGTCTAAAATGGTATTAAATTGCATATTCGGACATTATTTGACGGATATATTCCAAAAAATCATCAAAAAGATTGCATTTGCGAACGAGTCAGTTTTTTGTCAACAAAATTTTTCAACCCATCGTTTGCATTTAAAAAGGCATAACATTTTAAAATCAGACATTATTTACCCGAGATATTAAGCAAAAATCATCGAAAAAGTTTCGGTTTTCGCACCGACCCCGATTTTGAAAAAAATCGTGAAGATTTGGAAGGTCTTATCATATCCGCGGGGAGTTATGTCGTTTTGGAACGTCATATCTCCCGCGCGGAAAAATCATCGAAAAAGTTTCGATTTTCGCACCGACCTCGATTTTGAAAAAAAAAAAAAAAAACGTGATGTAACCCCTTGCCATTTTGTCGGTTTGGATCAAAGTTTTGGATTTCCTTTTTTTGATGCCAATCGATAGCGTCGGTGTGAAAATCGAAACTTTTTCGATGATTTTTCCGCGCGGGATATATGACGTTCCAAAACGACATAACTCCGCGCGGGAGATATGACGTTCCAAAACGACATAACTCCGCGCGGAGATATGACGTTCCAAAACGACATAACTCCGCGCGGACATATGACGTTCCTAAACGACATAACTCCGCGCGCAGAACCCCTTGCCATTTTGTCGGTTTGGGTCAAAGTTTTGGATTTCCTTTTTTTGATGCCAATCGATAGAACTGATCCTTACGAGTCTAAAATGGTATTAAATTGCAATATCGGACTTTATTAGACGGAAATATTCCAAAAAATCATCTAAAAGATTGCATTTGCGAACGAGCCAATTTTTTGTCAACAAAATTTTTCAACCCATCGATGATTAATTTGTTTGAATGCAAATTGATGGTAGGGATCCGAACGCATTCAAAAAGGTATAACATTTTAAAATGAGATATTATTTACCCAACTTATTAAAAAAAAATCATCGAAAAAGTTTCGATTTTCGCACCGACCCCGATTTTGAAAAAAATCGTGAAGATTTGGAAGGTCATATCATATCCGCGGGGAGTTATGTCGTTTTGGAACGTCATATCTCCGCGCGGAGTTATGTCGTTTAGGAACGTCATATGTCCGCGCGGAGTTATGTCGTTTTGGAACGTCATATGTCCGCGCGGAGTTATGTCGTTTTGGAACGTCATATCTCCGCTCGGAGTTATGTCGTTTTGGAACGTCATATGTCCGCGCGGAGTTATGTCGTTTTGGAATATCATATCTCCGCGCGGAGTTATGTCGTTTTGGAACGTCATATCTCCGCGCGGAGTTATGTCGTTTTGGAACGTCATATTTCCGCGCGGAGTTATGTCGTTTTGGAACGTCATATCTCCGCGCGGAGTTATGTCGTTTTGGAACATCATATCTCCCGCGCGGAGTTATGTCGTTTTAGAACGTCATATCTCCCGCGCGGAAAAATCATCGAAAAAGTTTCGATTTTCGCACCGACCTCGATTTTGAAAAAAAAAACGTGATGTAACCCCTTGCCATTTTTTCGGTTTGGGTCAAAATTTTGGATTTCCTTTTTTTGATGCCAATCGATAGCGTCGGTGTGAAAATCGAAACTTTTTCGATGATTTTTCCGCGCGGGAGATATGACGTTCCAAAACAACACAACTCCGCGCGGGAGATATGATGTTCCAAAACGACATAACTCCGCGCGGAGATATGACGTTCCAAAACGACATAACTCCGCGCGGAAATATGACGTTCGGAGATTTTCGCGTCGACCTCGATTTAAAAAAAAAAGAACATTTTGTCGATTTGGGTAGAAATTTTGGATATCGTTTTTTTTGATGCCGATCGATAGAACTGATCCTTACGAGTCAAAAATGGTAAAAAATTGCAAAATCGGACATTATTTGACGGAAATATTCCAAAAAATCATCAAAAAGGTTAAATTTACGAACGAATCGGTTTTTTGTCAACACAATTTTTAAACCTATCGATGATTAATTTGTTTGAATGCCAATTGATGGTAGGGATCCGAACGCATTCAAAAAGGTATAACATTTTAAAATCAGACATTATTTACCCAAGATATTAAAAAATAATCATCGAAAAAGTTTCGATTTTCGCACCGACCCCGATTTTGAAAAAAATCGTGAAGATTTGGAACGTCATATCATATCCGCGGGGAGTTATGTCGTTTTGGAACGTCGTATCTCCGCGCGAAGTTATGTCGTTTTGGAACGTCATATCTCCCGCGCGGAGCTATTACCCGAGATATTAAAAAAAAAATCATCGAAAAAGTTTCGATTTTCGCACCGACCCCGATTTTAAAAAAAATCGTGATGATTTGGAAGGTCATATCATATCCGCGGGGAGCTATGTCGTTTTGCTCTATTCTATTGCGCAGTTGCATATAACTTTGTTTTTTTTTTAACCGATCTTTATTAAATTTTCTACAGTATATCTTATTGTATCATAAAATATTAGTGTATACTGAAAAAGTCAATTGCATTTAAATTTTGGCTTAAATTGGTTGGCAATAAAAGTTGGGTTATTAACTTGCTTTATAGCTCTATGGTGGTAGCGGGAAAGTGGCGATAGGTATAAAATGAAATTAATACTTGACAAATATATAATATTTTAGAAGCAACATATTATGTTTCGTGACTCTAGCTCTTATTATTTATCAAAACTGCCCAAAAAACATATCGATTTTTATCGATTGCTTGGAAACGGAGTAAGTTATCGATTATCGGAAACAAACTCGATCTGCGCAGACACTAGGAGCACCTACATCTAAACTTGCAGGTCTATAGCTCTTATATGTTCTGAGATCCTTGCGTTCATACATACGAACGGACGGGTGGACGGACAGACAGACGTACATGGCTTGATCGACTCGGCTATTGATGCTGATCAAGAATAAATATACTTAATGGGGTCGGAGATGCTTCCTTCTGCCTGTTACATACATTTGGATTTTACGCAAATACAATATACTCTTATACCCATTTTTAATGGGTTCAGGGTATAAAAACGCAAATATTATTTTATGACATTCCGATTTAAACAAATAATTTTCCAAGCGAAGCCACACTCTTTAATGAGGACGAACGCACTTTACGCCCAGCAAGAAGAGTAAATATAACACCTATGTGCCAAATTTAAGCACTGGATACTGAATACTGGGCATTCCTTACATTCCTGACATTTCTAACGTGTGTTCATCTTAGCCATATACATATATACCTGTTGCAACATTTTACACAACCTTGGTACAAATTATATCCTTGCAGAGGTACAATGCTCCCTCGAAATGCATGCATTATATGTTTATTGCTCGACCAGGACAACGAGCCTAGTTTATTTTTAGTTGTTTGTATGTTTCTCTGCAAACTATATTGATGCTGCTTTAAAAAATTCCGACTTGTTGCTTGTGGCAGTTTTATGAATGGATATATATACTATATACATACTATATTCAATTTCAGCAAATAAGCATATATAATATATGTTTGCAAGTGTACTTAAGCAGTGCCCATTCGTCGGGTCTCTTTAGGATATTCTTTATGGCAGACAATATTGTTATCTAACCGGATAAACATCAACCGGATGTATCTTAACCTGCAGTTCCAACCCCCGGTGAATCGTGTTAATGTTTTGGAATCATTTTTTGAACATTTGCATTTAAGTTGCATTTAAGTAGTTAATGGGGTATTTTAAGGTTTGGGTGAAATTATGCATATGCATGACTGTAAACACGTGTGTTGCAATGCTTCAAATCGATGACTGCTAATTGCGTCGAAACGCGTCATGAGTTAAACACGCTTAAATAAACAATTGGCGTAAAACGACAATATGAGTCATTGTCAGCCGCAAAGCAAGTGGCTGAAAGTGCAAATAAGTAAGCAATGTGTTTGGCTCAAACAAACTGTAACTTCAACGTATACAAATTTGACTTTTCACGAATTATGAATGCGGCCTAAACGGTTTTAATTATCGATGCATTGAAAGATGGATCTATGCCTAATGCTTAAAGTTTTAACGGTAACAGACTTATTTGCGTTCAGATGTGGATGCATTTAAGTCCTATTTAAACACTGACTATTCGCTTTATAGGAGAAACTGAGCTGCATACTTTGTGTATTTAGCTCTAACTAACAAATCAATGCGAAGAGCCTGACGGACAGAAAAAAGGAAGAATTTGTATTAACTTTATAATGTATTCAATGTATCTGGAGTTGGAGACAGAACACAGCTATTTTTTAATCTTTTTGACTTTCTTTGAAAACAGACTTTATGCATGTAAGCTGATTGTCGATCTGGCGTCAGAAAATAAATGGGCTCTGCCTACCAAAGCTGTCAACTTTAATGCCGGCGATTACTCGATGAAATTTTCACTTGGCTAGAGAGCAACAAATGCCAAAATACTCGAAGGAGCTGTCACTGTTTAAATTGCAGTTACCATTTTGATATTGTTTTTTTTTTTTTTTTTTTTGGGCAGTATGCTTGAGAAGTGACATCATCTCGACTGGTCTGTGTGGTTCTCTCCACACCCATGATCAGAACAAGATATGGCCTCACCCTGACCTCGTTAAGTTGCCGCATTTGCGAGTGCCCATAAAAAGTTGGAAGATTTGGAGGCAACACAGGCAGGCGTCTGCTTGCCAAGTCCAAAAGATGCGCGCTGCCGAAATGGGATTGAGGAATCCCATTCCCAGGATTGCATAACTGCAAAAAAGTTGAACGCTTGTCCGTCTGACCTTGTCCGTGCACCACCAGGCCTTCGCATTGGCAAGGTAAAAGCAGTGGGACGTGGTTTAGCCAGCCTGCAGAAATACTATTCCGACTTGCATTCAAAAGTTTTGCCAGCAACCACTAATTGAAAGCGGAGTCGAGTCTGTCACTTGCACTTACACTTGGGAATGCTTGGCGTACGAGTATATTTAGTCATTGTCGAGTTTCGCTTACCTGCAACAAGAAAGGCAAATAGTTTACAATAAAAAGAAAACATTCAGAGAAGGGTGAATAGGTGTTCAAATCGATATCTATAGATTTTTAGTCTTTACCCGCCCAATTGGGGCCAAACAATTTAGCACTTTATTTGCCGAGCATATAAGCCAGGACTTAATTTAATTGGAACAATAAACTCTGGTTTTCGTTTTGTATAAAAAGTTTTTCATACAACAACCCGGTGTCATATAATTTATATACTGGTTCAACGCAAATTTATTACGAAACTTTAAAAACTAGCTTGCATTTATAACAGGAGCTCAATTCGACAACCAGCAAGATTTAGCAAGTCTCCTAACTAAGGATATGTACAGACCAAACTATAAACTTTATGTGTAGTTTGTGTACGATTTGCCATTTTGTAAATTCGGTTTGCAAGTGAAATAAAAAAGGAAAATTTCTGCTGAAAAGCAGATGAATATGTTTAAAATTGGCTACTCAAACTTAAGTTTGGCATGTCAATAGATATAACAGCAATTAGTTATTTTATATATTATAAAAAATTAAATGGATTAGCAAATATTCGATACAAACAACAAATGAAAAAACTGGCACTTTCTGTTTACCCAATTTTTAATTAATAAACAAAATTGTCTGCCCCAGTTTCATAATTTGTTCTATGTAAGATACCGAAGCTGTACCAATTTTCGAAAACCACCTTTTTTCAGAAAAAGTTGTTTAGAGAAAACGATTTTAAATAGATA
Organism: Drosophila virilis; assembly: GCF_030788295.1. Taxonomy (NCBI): domain Eukaryota; kingdom Metazoa; phylum Arthropoda; class Insecta; order Diptera; family Drosophilidae; genus Drosophila; species Drosophila virilis. The sequence continues at coordinate 10,224,215 of NC_091546.1, read as the reverse complement.
GACATTTTCGGTCAGTTTACTTGACTTACAGCATCATATCAAACATGAAAAGCTACAACTGAGTTTTTTCATTCAAAAAGGTGCAATATAAAAAAGCTACGTTTAAACGTAGACAGAAAATAGATATAATTTAGCGAGATCCTCAAGCTAAATTGAGTTGACTTAAAAAGTTGTATGAAAATTGTATTATAATTATATTGACAGCATATAACTGGCGTCTTAGTCCCTACAAAGTATATTGTTTAGGACGACGACGAGCTGAGTTTATCAAGATATGCTATTTTAAAGTTTGAAATATATATATTCAATTTGCCATCAGTTGTTTCGATATCTTCTCCTATTTTCTTATTGTTGATAAGCATCGATCTTAAACAAATTGTATTATCCTGATTGCTTGACTGAGCGATGCCCAACCCATAGCCCAAGCTGTAAGATATACGAGGCTGGAATTTTTACTGAAGTTTCATTTTGGGTCGAAAGAGTGCATCAAATGGGTAAAAATGACCTTTAAGTGAGGGAAAAACCAAGATCCAAATAATTGTTAGCGTCAGACTAACAAGCAAGAGATCGCCGGTTCAAATCAAGCAGCATTTGTCATATTCTATATTTGTTTATTTTATTTGATTTATTCACAGTAAAATATTAGCCAATTATTATTAAATAATTGAAAATTGTACAGACAGATATAGTAGTGGAAAATTAATGACAACTAACAAAAATAGCTGAATTTTTGTTAGCTTTTTAATTGTTCTTCAAAACTATGAAAATCAGATTCTGGCAGTCGTTTAAGGTTTTAAGTTTAATAGAAAGACAGAAAAGATTTATTTTAAATAAATGAAAACAAAAGTTGTTCTTTCTTCTTTGTTCTTTTGTTAAGGCAAGACAATTAATATGAATAATAAGAGCAGAACTGCATTTTCAGCTGACGTTTGTAAATGATTGGTAATTTCAAGTATGTTAAGTATGTGGTAAATGTGTGCCCTAAGAAGAATTCCGCTATCAAATGAAGTTTCTACATTATTAATTTGACCCCAATGAAAACGGGTAATTTCCGAATAATATATAAGATACAAGCAGTAAAATGGGTCGTAGCTTGTGTTTAATTATTACTTTCTTAAGTGGTAAATTGATAAGGGTGAACATAAGGGGCGTGGCAGTGGAGCATGCCATTGCCAAGATGCGTGGTGACAAATTTTACCGGCCTAACCAATGCGCACATGCGACAAAAAGTCACATCGGGAAATGCTAGTTTCCAGTGTACAATTTTTGCCATTTTTAATGGGTGCATTGTAGGAAAATGACGACAAAAAAATCACAAAAAGGCAAACATCGGCGGCGAAGAGGCAAAACGATAAAGTTGAAAAGGATCAAATCGAGCACACATATCCACATATCAGGAGCTGCAGCCTGGCCAAGCAGAGCTTCATATGAATAGCACTTAGTTTGTACGCGACTGAAGTAGGAGATGGAGAGAGAGTGAGAGAGAGAGAGAGAGAGAGAGAGAGAGGGTAGAGGAGAGAGTGAGAGAGATGAAAGATGGTATAGTTACAATTTTAATGCACGTTGCATGTGTGCACCCGTTCGTCATCCCTTCACCATCCCCTTCGCCCCGTTTATCTTAAGTAAGTTCTGTTGTTTGATGCCAATTTTTTGCATTGCTCCTCTTTTTTTGTCGGTTGTTGAACCCGTTGGGCGCTTGGGCCATAAGTGGCCCTGGCCAAACAGCAGTAACAACAACAACAACAACAACAACAACAACAACAACAACAACAACAACAACAATGGGAAAAACGACAATGACAAGAGTAACAGAAAATAAATGAAAACTGCGCTGAGCTGGCGCTGCCATTCCGGCTGCGATTTTTTCACCAGAGTCAACTCAAGAAAAATACGACGAAATAAATAAAATGCGTTCAAAAGACACATAAAATATGTTCAAATAATAAGCACACACACACACATGCATAGATCCATTTAAGCTACTGGGCGCCATTTTTGTACATGTATCTGTGCGTATGTATCTGGAGATTTATGTTTGCATAATTTTAATGTTGTCAACTATTATTGTTTAATTTACAAGTTTGTAGACTATTTGATGGATGTCCTTTGGTCTAGACACGCTGCTGCGCCCCTTGCGAACCCAACACACTTGCGACCATCATTAAAAGGCAATTAAATCGTATTCGTAACACGTGAAACGCAAACAAAATGTCAGCCGGAGACTTCAAGAGCCGCAACTATTCGCAAGGTCACAACCAACAAAGAGAATCACCTGTGAGTCTGCCAGATTCTAAACTCAGCTTGTTGCTAGCAAATAGAAGACAAACGTAAGAATATTGCGAACGAAATAATGCGCTTTAAAGCCAGCGTATAATTGAGGTTAGAGAAATAATTGTTAAGACGTGTCCCAGACATGGCGATAAAATAAAGAATTCGTCTTCAATTTGTGCTTTTGAAATGTGCCACAAATCTTTTCTGTAGTTAAACGTTTCTCATTGACTGCTGTTCTCAGAGCCAAGTTTTAAGGTTTGATTTTGATTTGATCTCTTTTTTATTGACTGATAACCAGATATTAATAATCATTTTCTGTATGCGTCCTTTCGCTCCTCCCAAGCTGCTGGAACATCTTTGATTTAACTTGTCGAGTGTGTTTGAATGCAATCGATAAGAGGGAAGCTTTTATATATATACATAATATATATACAATATCATACCAATAAAACAGCTCTCAAAATTTTAAGAAAATATGGCTTCATGAAGTACAATTGTCTTTCTGCCATTTCAAATTCCGTTCGCTGCATTTTAATAGGTTAAGCTTATCAACCGGTTAATGATATAACATCTATACAATCTAGTCATATCTGGGCAAACTAAGCAAATTTATATAACATCACGTTTAATTGAAAAAAAAAAAAACGGCCGTACATGGTTCTGGCTCAGTCCCATAAAAGTTGTGAATAGGAAAATTGAAAAAAAAAAAAAATTAAACAAGTTTTTTTTTTAAACGATTATAACTTGGTTATAGACTATAGACTTCAATAGCTCTTCATGATTCTTTGGAATCTTTGAAGGTTAAATTACGTAAAAATGACCGCAATTCTGTATTAACATATTCAACATATTTAACATATACAACGACAACCGTAGTTATGAAGCACAAAGTAAATACAACTTACTTGCAAATCTCTTTGTAATAATAATAAATTGTCCAGCAACTGTTAATTCATTGTAACTAACCGTCAAATTGCACAGAAGCAAAACCAATATACCCTTTGCACGTTGTGAATGTATTGTACCTTAGAAAAACGTATTTTTCTTTCAGCTTTTTGTTATTCCATCAGCCACAATGCCTTACCGCATTTTGGCTATTGTACGGGGTAATGTGGCCAAGGGCGGCTAATGCTCCGTCAGCCATACCAGATACCAGAACATTCATTCAGTTCAACGACAATGAGAGATACAAAGCGTTCAAAGTATCTATATGTATATATATATATATATATGTATGTATATGTACGTTCAGAAGTAGGTAAGTGCAGCGTTGGACTTTTAAAGAACTGGTTGGCGAACGTTTGAGGTCTGCCGATGACATTTTCGCGCTTTAAAAACCCTCATAAATTTTAGTTTAAGAAACTTGTTCTGCTCCGAGAGCAGATCATATGCAAATTACCACAATAGTCAACTATGACTCAGAGACAGCAAGCAATAGACTTTTAAGTGAAAGATAGACAAAAAAAAATTGTATGAGTGCTTGTCTAAGTGTATTTGAAATAACAAATTAATTATTGTACACTGGGGTACAAGGGTCAGGGTTCGAAAGTTCAAGTCGGTTAAGGGCAGGTTGTGTTATGCTGTTCACATGTATGTGGACACTTTTAATTACAGTCATATGCGCAAGCAATATGTCGCAAAAGTTATTTAATAAACAACGATAAAAGACTATTTGTAATATGTCAAAAATATGAATAAGTAAAAGTTGCAACCGCAAATAAAATTGTTTTCTATATAATTTTGAATAGCTCCCCCCATTTCTCATTGATAAATGCCTCTTTCCTGCCTTCTCGCAGTGCTAGGACAACAATTTCGGATGATTCATATAAGTATATACCATAAAGAGATAAGGAACATTTTACTTTATGGAAAATGATTTCGTGATTTACTTTGGATCTTTATGAAGACTTTAGGCTGCTTGTTTAAACAAACAAAAGTGCATACACTCATATACAGGCCAAAGTGCAATTTATACCTTTTTATTGGGATTTTGAGGGGAGTCGAGCACATATTTAAGCACATTTTAACAGGAGTATTTTATGCATTTGGGTAATGTTTATGCGATGGAATGCATCTCCGACCACACAGAGTAGTTTTATATATTTCGTTTTGTCTGTCAATAAATGCACATAAAGTGTATCTAATTTTCTCAAATATGCATTAGTTGGTCGCATTTTATGAATATTTCTAGCGAGATATGTCATTTAACCAGCAGTTTATTATCTGTATGTCCCAGTTATGGAACAATGGAAATAATTGACATTAGACAAGCAGAACTAGTCTTCGTATGCGGCTAAATTCCTTAACCCACACACATTTGACACTGCATTAGACATTGGACAGTGCATTAGACTAGATATAGAGCATACTTTGCACACGAAATGTGCTGAGCATTAATGCTGCCTGGGCTTGGGCTTGCATTCCCCTTTTCACTTTTCGTCAATCCGCCCCATCAGGCCACAATTAGCTGCTGGCGAGCAATTTGTCATTTGGCTTTGACAGCCTGCCGTCTCTGGATGTTGTCATTAGCATTGCAGAAGTTTGCATCACGAAACGCGCAGCTGGCAAAATCTTTAAGACCGACTTGCATCGCATTCCAAAGTGTTCAAACTATGTGAACATATGCGTGCTCTAGTCGACAGCGCCTCACTAGGAGACAAACTTTCGAGTTTTATTAAATACTGGGTAACTTTCGAAGATTTCACAGGCATCCGATGAGTACAGTGAAGCTCGTAGCTGGCATCTTTTGTTATGATGTCTGCTAAAATAAAATTGCTTCTCTGACAAGAAGTAAGTTCTTTGCCGATATTTTGCACTATTATATTTTCGATGCCTCAAAAATGCTTGCCTGCAAGCTCTTACTACTTCAACTTTTCAACTTTTTCTCACTTTTGACCCAGAAAGACGGATTAGTTACATTTTAAACTCTCTAGCTGTGCATTGACAAACCAATATATACACATATAAATAGAAAAATGCAGTTGAGGGAAAGACTTTACCTTCTTTACTTTTTACTTTTCCCACAAATATTTTTTTATTTATTTTCTGTACATATTATTTAGACTCTTAAGAGACCAAGTTCCTACAACCTACGTATTGTCGACTGTTTTCCTGATTGATTTGGGATTTCAAATAGAAAGAAAGAAATTTGTTGATAAGCACGCAAGCAACGCCAACTTAATTCAAAAGCGAACCAGTCACAATCGACACTCAAATGAAATAGCGTTTAGTTTACAAAAACAAAAAAGTGTTCCTCAATTTCGCACTCGCCTCGTCGTTTTCGGGGAAGTGGGTCACAAAAGCATACTCAGCATTCTTATAATTATAACATGCTCTGAATCCATATCAATATATAGCCCCGACGCCGTCGGTAGACCGCCCCGGGAGCAAATTCCATTAGAAGCCCAACACGCACTTAGTGCCATTTCCTCTGCATGTTTATTCGATTAACTACAATCAGCGCCGGGCTGGTGGGAGGAGTGAAAAGTCATTGTCGGAGCAGGAACTGCGTCTGGGATGGTAAGTCTCCTGCACTCGGTAAGCTGACTTCGTGTCGAGGGGCAAAATCATGTAATTGTAAATTATGAGCAGGAATGGGAGAAATATGTTTAAGGTGCGACTCAGCTTTCAACTCCAGCCAGATGCAATTAACACTTGCCACGTGTGTTGTCGGCACTTAACTTAATTTGTCAATTTGAAATTAATATCATTTCAACTAACTGCCCGACTTTAGTTTCGCATACATAAGGGGAGTTCAGCTCTCTCTTGATAATAGTCGAAGATTCAATATTTGACGGCTTGACTAGACCAATTAGTGTTAATGACACTCACTAATAAGAAAATGTTTCTTAGTTGCGTTAAATCCGATTTTATTCAATTCAATTTGCCTTCCTTCCACAAACAGATGAGTTAATATCTATTTGAGTTTTTGCTTTATACCGAATCACATTCGATTGTGGCGCTAGCAAAAATGGAAGCTTGACCTGATACTAATTTGGGCTTAGCCCGAGTCCCAGTTCTAGTTAAACAACTTTGGCCTAACGTACTATTAATGTGGGTGTTGATAAAAGTTGTTGTCGAACAGAAGTCGAAATGTGAGTGTGGTTTCTACAGAGATACGTCAATTATCTACATCCATATGTTTATATATACGCGTACAGGGCGCTTTGGTTATTTGATATTTCAATTGTATATTTTGAGTGAAATTTAACTAAAATACGAGGTATACGCGTTTCTTTAGCCCATATTAAATTTGCTTCCTTAGAGCCTGACAAGTTTATTTCTATGTTTTTATATGGAATATATGGATTTAAATTCATTGTTTTCTTTTCTCATTAAATGAATTAAATGTATCTTCTAGTAAATATTATTATTGTTATTTTTCCGATTTGCAAGGGCACCCTATTTCTAGCTAGATTATTTCTGTCGAGTGCGCGCAACAACATGGTTTGCGTGGGCGTATGTTGTCACGCCTCGGGCCAGTTTCAGATACAGATACTATAGTTTTGTTTCTTCCCTTGGAAGCGCCAATGTAATCTTGAGAATTAAATTCACTAAGCTATGCCAAGCTAGCCAATTAGCTGTTGAAAAGAGCTCAAATTATGAACATAATTTTCCATCAATATCTGGCAAACATCTGCAAAGGCAAAGACCCAAAGTTTGTGCAGCCACAGAGTTGGGAGCGCAGTTTTGAGCGTCATCTAGTCATAGAATGTGAAGTTAAACACAGCCAGCTGAGGCTTAACAAAGTTTCTCATGACGAAGTGAGATGTCTGACGGCTGCCAAAGTGGCGCTTGTGCAGGGATTATGATGGCTGTAATTAGCAGCCAACAGCCGGAGGGAAATTCGATGGGATAACTCACCATATTCCGCCGAGATGGCGCACATGGGCTGGTGATGATGCTGATGCGCGTGCGGATGGTGTGGATGCTGTGGACAGATACCCTCGTGCGGGTGCGGTGCAATGTAGTATTCCGATGGAAAGAAATCGCCCGGGTATTGAATATATAGAGGCCCCGGAGGCAGCGAGGCTGCAACTGGCGGTCCAATGCCATTGGTGCCATTACTTGCGCCATTTCCCTGGCTGCCGCCAGCTCCGCTATTGCTCGACACACTGCTCACGCTGCTGGCCGAGGAGTCCCCAGAGCTGCCGTTGGGCGAGATGCCGCCGTGTCCGTTCTCGTGGGGCTGTGCCTGGGGCTGTTGCTCGTGCGCTGCTGCCGGGCTGGGCCCATGGTGCCCCATGCCATTGTTGGACGGCGGCGGAGGCTGCAGCATATGATGATGGTGTTGCATGGCCGCCAGCAAAGCCAGCTGCTGCTGCGGATGGTGCAGCGCACAGACTGGCGGCACTATCTGGGCACCCTGAGGCGGTGTCGCCGTCTGCTGCAGCAGTGGCGGCGACGCTGGCAGCGAGCAGTTGCTGGAACTGCCGTCCGCTGCGGCGTGCTGCTGCTGCTGCTGTTGCAACTGCAACTGCAACTGAGATGGCGCTGCCAGCTGCGGTGCGGGCTGCGAATGTAGCTGCGGTGCTGGAAGCGGTGTATTCTGCACCATTACGATATTGCCAGCTGGCGAGGCGGCCTTCGACTTGGAGCTGCTATTCAGACTCGTCGTGGACGATGTTGAGGAAGAGCATCTGGCCGCATTGTGGCTGCTGCCGGTGACGTGGCTGTTATTGTTGCTGGCTGTAAGATTACGGCTACTTTGCTGTTCGGTAACATTAAGTCGCACCATGCTAGGGGCCTCAGAATCTGCAACAGTTGCTCTGTCCCTTCCTGGTGTTTGTCGATTCTTAGAACATGTTTATCTCACGGGTCTCTGCAATGTTAGTTCGCGTGTGAGACTTTTTATAGTTCTAATATGCGCGTTTATCTGCAATAAAACATTGAAAGAAGACGGCAAAAGGGTTGGGCTTCAATTAATAACTAGCTCCAAAGCTCCATTAGGCTTTACTTGATAGTCAACCGGACTTGTTTGCGTTTGCTGCTCCTGTTCGGGTCGTTATTGGGATCGGAGCTGTGGACAGTGCGTCTGTCATCTCCAATTAAATAAATCAAACGTCTCCAAGCAACTTGTAACAGTTTTAGCTGCACTTTAACACTTTACGCATAGGGACGGGCAGATTAAGGTAGTTTTAGTATGGGAAAACATAAATAAAACTAGAACATAAAGCTCCATAGTTCCAAAATATCGCTATACTCTAGCCTATGGTAATTTTGTTCTTTTATTCAAGTTAATTTTTTCATTTTGATCAGCATCTTGAGACAAAATCTTATATGAAAAATTGAGAACAAGCTTTTAGGTTAATTCTAATAATAATGATTGCAGCTCTCGTAACTTAAAATTCATTTCCAAACCACCTCAAAGCATTAGAGGAATATTGGAACATTTTCATGATCGGAAAATGGGTGGAAGTGTGAAGAGTGAAAAAATCAAAGGTAAAAACTAGGCCCGCGCAAGAAATAGTACTCGGATAGTACTCATCAGTTATATTTATATGTGAACGGTATAGAAATAAAGCGTATTTTAATTTGATTGGATTCACGGCTTCACGCCGTCGGCTTCCCTTGGATTCCCCTTAGCCACACGCTTAATACTCAACCTCTTTTCGTCTGTGACGAAATATGATGCCTTTGTTTTTACGTTGGCAACTAAAACCACTAGGTTGTTGTTGCTGCTTTTTTTTATTTAGCTGTTAATGCAGCTTTTATTTAATGGGCTTCTTTTGTCTTTTCGCCCATTTTACGTGCCCTGACGTTGCATTTATCGCACCTTCCATGCTGGCTGCCAGTTTTTGACAAAGGTGTTGGTCATTCGGTATTGTATATCCAGTTATAGAGTTCATTGAGCCATCGCCTAATGCATTTATTTTGAAAACATTGACTAAAGTAGCTTTAAGGGCTGATGTTTCAAGTGAAATCCTAGAACGCAACTAAATGGGCTAATGTTTGAGATGTTGGTTGGCATCATTCACCATCCCGCAGGTCGCATGCTTAATCCTATCTAATTGATATAGTGCATCAGGCAGCAGGCAGCAGGCAGCGGGCAACCGTATCCGAATCTTAGACCAAAAAACAATGGGCGAGTCTGCTTCCACCTGTCTCAATATGTGCTCTTGCGACTGTCTCAAGTGCTTCACACCTACTCACGTTCCAGACAATAGCAACACGCACCGTCAGCAATGACGCCAACATCGTTGACGACGACACGCGGAAATTTACGCAGCTTAGCAATTGCCTTCTTTTTTTTTTCTATTAAATGTCAGACAGTGTCTGGGAATATATACGTAGCGAGACGCGCTTAGACCCTGCGCATTTGTGTCAGAAGTGTCTAGACCAGCTTTTAAGTGGAAGCGTAAGCGACCAAATGAGGGGCTTGTCCCGGCGGGCCTCTTACCGGCAAAGTATTTGCGACACCTACAGCGCCTTGATAAGTCCACTTGTTCTAACTTCAGCGGCTGCTTCCGTATAATCAAAAATCAGTATCGATTCAGTGTCTGGCATTGTGGTAAATCTTAAGACTTGAGGAATGACTGATAATCCGATTATGAAAATGCGCAAAGGAAATTAATCTGGCAAGCTCTAACATAAAATATGCATTTGGCTTTTGTTAAGTATCCTTAGAGAGGATATCATCAATTATTTACGAAATATGCGACGATTTAAAGAAGCCATCTCATCTAATCACAGATGACGACACATTCAAGTTAAATGCAAATCAAGTTTCTAAAGATCTGAGGAATGTGGTCGATAACACGGGAAAAACAAATTATCTGGATTTACCTTTAAGGTAAAGAGTATGAATGTTATGTTTGAGAAATATCTTCTGTTATTATATTTGCATGTGAATCAAAAGCCAAGAATTTGTAATTTCGATTTGGCATGCATTTGACAAACGACAAGCTGCAAATTTCACTTTGTTCTATTGAAATTCATTTGGGTTGTTTTTGGTTGACTTTCCTATTTGCCAGCCCAGTAGAAAAGGCGAGCGCCTATTGCATTCTTCGGTGGTTTGGTTTTTTCTTCGATACCTTGGCTTTAAAAACCCAATTTTGAGTAGTGGCCACAAACGGTAGGAGCAACGGTGGGGCATCAACCGCAAATGCAGCAACAACAGAGGCAATTTTCTAACGGCAATTTCTAACATTTACCTAGTTACCGTTAATAGACATGTTGGCCAAGTTAGTGAGAGCCGGCGACCAAGACATGAATAGGGTACTGACTAAAGCGATGAAAAAGAGGCGGCTAGAGAGCGGCAACTGCCACACAGTCAATGGCGTTCACTTCGCAGCTTTCTTTGCGCTCCGCTCGAGCACATCAGTTCGGCGATGACGACAAGCGAAGTATCTGGAAGTTGCAAGCATGCCACGTCTGCGGCTCTGCGCGTTGTATAGGTGTATAGGTGTATAGGTGTGCACCTCTTTGTTGGCTGTCATTGTGCCCGTTTTACTTGGCCACGCTCGCTGCCAGGGGCCGAGGAGGGGGGCAGCCAGATTCAAGGCGCAGTGTGTGGTTATTCCGCTACGTCGAAATGGTTTTTGGGTTGATCTCCCCGCCACCTGGCAACTGCCACCTGCCAGCCGATGTACTCCTGCAACTGATCAATAATTTGTGGTTTCACACTGGCAACAAGATAAGTAGTCATTCAGTCAGTCAGTTAAATGCAACATGTTGCAACATTTACCAATCAAGTTAATTGCATAAGAAACCACCGGCAAGTTTCAATATGCGCCTGCGATTTAGTTGTTGTTGTTGTTGCTGCCGCATATTTTACTGGCTGAGATTTTGGAAAATCACAATTTTCTATATACAACACATAACACAGCCGCTGTCGCGACATCTTCGTAGTACGTTTTCCACACTATTTAGCCAACCGATCGCTGACAGAAAGAAGCTCAAGCCAAATAGCCGCATGAGAGCAACTTATGCAAATAGTATCGGATTTGGCATTTCTGGTTATTGTTCACTTTTTCTTCCATGCTCGAAAATTTTCAATTTGCAGTCGGCTGTCGGTTGCATAATCCAGCTTTTGGCACATAACAATGCAAAAACCTCAGTGGCTAATTACAGCGGTTGCATAAACTATCCAACAACTGTTGTACGTACATAAATACATTTGTTTGCAAATTAATGCCAAACAATGTGCTCAAGAGGGCATATAATCAGTTCTCCAAATTAGTCAAAGTAAACACACACACACATACAACAACTCCATATTAATCCTGACATTTCATATATAACTCAAAGATCTATTCTATTCTATTACGCCAATTGAGACGAAATAAGTATATAGTTATAAGTATTAGTATATCATCATGGCCAGCAAATTTATGATGGAATGTGAACAACTTAGTTCAATGAACAGAGAAAAGTCTTTTACATATCGCAGCTTCCGCACTTTAACACTTTTACTTGTTATTACAAGAGTTGATAAGCATTTCCACACTTTTTATCTCTAACATGGACATAACAAAAGTGCTTGAGTCGGGCATATGTATATGTCTAAGAAGTAAGACTTCAAACTTCAGTTAATACAATTTTACAAAAAATGAAAATCTCTTTAACCAAAATGGATGCATATCGATTTTATGGTAAGGAGAGCTGATATCGCAAACAAATAAGATCGTATTCATGTGTTTGTGGAAACAGTAGCTCATAACAGACTTTGATATGTACATTCTTTAAAGGATATTTCATGTCAAGGCCCAATTATCGAAGTATTATGTGCTCTGATTGTTATGCATTTCAATTGCCCTAACGCTCTAAGAATCCGATTTCTTATCTACGCAAGTCTGTTGGCTGTCAAAGTTTGCAATTGGTCAGGAAAACTAATGTGTCGACATGCCGAATGGCAAATGATAAATAAAGCGAATATCCGAGCCATTGTTGTCTTCTTCGTAGAAATATGCAATTTCATACATTTTAATGCTGAAAGCTGAAATTGCGGCTTGCCACCCCTTTGTCTTGCCACATGTGCGCGTGCCAAGGAAACTCTAGTAACGATATAAATTATGGCATTTTTTTTTTTTTAAGTTTGGCGAGAACAGCGACAGCCAACGGATACGAAAGCTAAGCCACACAGTGTCGAGGCCATTAAATCTAAAATGTAATTTGATTGTTGTCGACAATAAAAACTTATCTCATAAATGTAGCAATTATTCTGAAGACGGGCAAGGAAGAAAAGGTTGACGGTGTGAATAGAAGAATAGAAATGCAATAGAGGTAACTTTAAAATGGTTATTTTCACATCATAATCAAAACACCTCTTTAAATTGCATAGGATATATACGCATTCCTGATATCAAGGTTCTGCATCGTATCAGTATCATTTCAAGATGAAGATTAATAATTATATTCAAGCGACACTTCTTCATAATTACATACAAGATATGCGTTTTTTTCTCTTTTACTTTTAATGATGAGAAACATTGTAAAATCTGGACACGCAATCCGAATAAATGTGCCATTAGGAGTGCGTGATGTTTGTATTAATATAAGAACCTCAATTGGATATTATATGTCTAAAATACATGCATGTACAAGATAATCACTTAGAAAAGTCGCCGAGGTTAAGTCAAACTAACTACATTAAACTTTTCGTTGTGCCGGATTTTTGTTCAAGGCATAGACTCCTATGCTGATTGTTTTATAATAGTTTAGACAAGGTGGGAATATGTTTTCAAAACTGTGTGTTACATATTGAAATGTGACAAATGTTTTATATTTCATCTAATATTTATAAGAATCATTTTCAAAAATTGATTGTAGCCATGTTTCACACTTTATGTGTAATGGAAATTTATGTGTTTCATTTTTTCCCATTGGCGACGGCGGAAATGTGTTACTAAAAAGAAAATAAAAACCCTTGCCCGCGCAATACCTTCTTGATTATCCTGTGTGTTTTGTAATATATCGTTAAAATCAAACTTAAGATTGGGAATCGGGCTGGTCCAAAGCAATGTTGCTAACGGTTTTTTTTTTTGAGCCCATTCGCTTGGGATGCTTTAATGGCGGCGCCTTTGCTCACACACACACACACACACAAACACACACACACTCGTCTATAAGTATATGTATTTGTGTTGTCGGCTTGACAACAGTAAAAAAAAGAACGGAACTGCTGCCTCGGTTGCTTGCCATTTTGTGTCCCGCCTAACGCACGATGCCCGCCCTAACCCCCCTGCCTCTTAGAACAATGAGCCTGGGCCAAGTCGGTGCCAGAACGGACATTCCAACAACAATGACTAAAAATTTCGGTAGCTGTTGCCAAGAAAAAATGCCAGCAACATCGAAGGCTGGAGCGGAAGAGATTTGACAGCATACGCAACATGGCCGAAAAATGAGTGGCGACCGACCAAAGCAATGGAGGCGCATCATCGGGCGCACATGTCGTATGCGTGACGAGACGAGGCAGTCAAAGCGAGGGGCCGGACTCAGCAGTCAGCAGCCAGCAGCCAACAGTCGTCAGTCGACAGTCGGCGGCATAAACGCCCCGAACAGATTTCATAGTTTTTATCGATTTAAGTGGATTCGGCCTAACATGCAAACAGACAGAGCCTGTATGTATCCACACACACACACACACACACAAACATGGAAAAGTAAGTGTATGAGACTAACATACGAACACAAACAGCCCTGATTTTTGGCAAGCGTCCTGGTAGAAATGAATAAGCATAAAGCAGGCAGAAGAAGTCAACTTCGAATCATTGCAACATTTTCAATGCGAAGCAGATCAGTTGACCGACTTATAGCTTTATTTACTCTGTGAATTGACAATCCCTGTTGTGATCAGGAAACTATATATCTATATAGAGAGAGTATCTGCACAGTTGATGTACTGTGTGTGCACTGGCAGCATCTATCTCTGTCTAAATCTTGGCAAGCGCCACGCACATGCATGCGTAAATGTGAGAAGGAGAAATGAGCTTGAGTCGGCATGAGGAAGTTGCGACAACAGAAATCAAAATTCAAAGTTCTATGTATAGAGAGTTGAGCTTGCCCCATGCTTTGCTTAACTTTCCAGAACATGCAAAGAGGAAGTCTGCCCCCTCCCTCCACCGTACCCACCACGACCCCTCTACACACTCATTCCCCTTGTCGCATGTTACGCCGCAGTCGCTTAGTAAATGCGCAATAATTATGCCACATCTTGATCGGGGCTCCACGAGCAGGAAAAACAAGAGTGCTCTTGTCGAGAGTCGTCGACTATCAGATACCCTGTAGCAGGCCTTGAGCTGCTAATACAACGGACTAAGCATCTATAAGCAATGCTCTGCATGTTAAGGAATAGTAATAATTATGTGTTATGTACATGACAAATGTGATTAGATGCAAGCAGTTTCATAGAGAACTCGACATATTGGCCTATTGCTTAGGAATCATATCACAGTTCATATATCAAATTAGTAAGTACGATGCGGCTCCCAATTTCAGTTCTAAATCGTGGTGTACATGGCCAATTAACTTATCTGTAATTGCTGCGAGTTATATCGCATTTGTATAGAAAGCCAGAAAGTTCTTGTGTAGAAACAATCAAATTCGCTTACCTTTCGAAAATTAAGTTTAGTAATATTTTTGGTTTGCTATAATTGCATACACTGTTCACAAACTGTACGGGAGTATATTCAATTTTTGGCTACGCACTTGCTTTTTTGCATGTGCATGTCACGCATGTCAAACAATATGTGATTATATGCATTTCGATAGTTCTTTAGATTGGATTTTTGATATTAAAATGAAAAGCTTATTGGAACTGACAACTTTTCCAACAAGGTCTATATTTAAGGCAGATCTCTCTAATAAGAGCTACATATTCGGATTGTTCGATGTTGATATGCGATTGATCTAAAATATCTACAATAAATTCTTGCATAAAAATAAAAATTTATTTTATTCATAAATTATCATATTGTGTCTTGTTAGTTGGAATTGCTTTCATTCTCTTCTCAACTTTTGTTGTTTATGGAAAATGACTTTGACATGAGCACTACTTCTTTGGTTTTTTTGGCGTCTTTGTCGGTAAGCTCGTCACATTAACAGCCGTCTTATCGTTTAAATTATTGTAGTTAAAGGATTTGAGCATTGGCATGCCTTTCTTATAGTGGTGGCCTTTGCCAAAGTAGCCCGTGGAGCCAATTGAGCCGTCATGTCCAACCGAATATAAGCTGTGCACCGAATAGTGCTTATTTGCGTTTTGGTATTGTATCTCAAGAGTTTTACGCCTATAACGATGCACCTTGGCGCGGCCCACAGTTGTACCCTCGAGCACGCGTTCCTGTGCCGGATGCCGGCGGACCCAAGTCCACGGTTTCGAATCATCAAACGGTTCATGCATCAATACGGGCAGCATTAGACCCATTATACGGCGATTGTCTTTTCCCATGTAACGACGAGATTTGGGTTGTTTGGTTGGTTTCTTGCCCTTAGATGCCAGTTGGCCGGGGCGTTTGTTCTCCACAACACTTGAGTACAAATCGGAAATTTCGTTCATGCTTTGCCTATTGCGACGACGACGTTCAGAATCATCATCGCCGTTACCCGATCCTTTCCCCTTATTGCCGCCCTTGCCATCTTTGCCACCGCTGCCATCTTTGCCATCCTTGCCATCTTTGCCATCTTTGCCACCGGTGCCACCTTTGCCATCTTTGCTGCCGCTGCCATCTTTGTCACCTTTGCCAGCGATGACACTGTCGCCAGATCTGCCACCTCTGACGGCTTGGCCATCTTTGCCATCCATATCCTGTTTAGAATCATCAAATCCACAGCCAAATGTTGATTCGGCCATAAACTGATTGAAGGCCGCTGCTTGGCCCGCTGTCATACTACCTCTATCAAAAAAGTTTTTGCACGTCCCCCCCCTGCGATCAAAAATGTCACCTTCCGACTTTCGACGCGGCTGTATAGCTTCCCCGCACGGCATATTCAGAAAGTAGTATAGAATCGTTACCAATAAATGACGAATATACGGATGCAAGGGATTGCGTAGATTGCCGTCAACATCGAAAATCCCATCATAGAGCGCACACGTGTCGGGCCGTACGAAAGGTACCCGATAATAGTTCCACTGGGAGCATTTCGGATTAAGAATTTGGCCAAACTTCCGCATAGTAAGCGTGAAAATGAAGCGGCACACTTGGTGCAATGGCTTCATCAGTATTGTGGCCAGCTCTCTTAATACGCTCCCATTGTGTAGACACCAACGCCTTTCCTCCGAATGCCAGTGTAGACTGAGTTGTCTGCATTTAAGTATGGGCTGCGTTTCCTCTTCGCAGCTCAGCAGACGCAGCGTTCTACTGTACGGCAGACGGCAGGAGGGTGCGCAAAACATTGACAAAAATTAGAAATTTAAAAACTGGATGTGTGCTTAAAAAGTTTTATTTGAAAACAGAAACCCTTGGATACCTAGGACCAGTATTATTGACTCGGTTATGTTTACTATTTCTGACACGCCTGCTAGTAGACGAAAATACACGTCGATACTCTGGTTTCTTATGTAGCCTCGTTATCGATTCTACAGCAGGCTCCACCGGCGGGCTATTTATGCTGTGTATGGACCATCGATTACGGGCTAACTGGAGTGCCTTCATTACTGATTCCCGTCTGTAGCGTCTTACACGGGCCATGCCCACTTGCCCGTCCTCCTGCATGCGTAGCTGGTCCGGGTGACGACGCAACCAGGTGGTTCTCTTATTGGTGTCGTACGGTTCGTGAAACAGCACGGGCAGAGATTCGCCGTAGTATCTACGTTCTCTTACCGTTTGTTGTTGTACATTCGTTTGTGCCGGCTGTGA
The DNA here is from genome assembly GCF_030788295.1 of Drosophila virilis. Lineage (NCBI taxonomy): Eukaryota > Metazoa > Arthropoda > Insecta > Diptera > Drosophilidae > Drosophila > Drosophila virilis. The sequence continues at coordinate 10,207,149 of NC_091546.1, read as the reverse complement.
CTCTGGCCGATGCTCCTGTTTTCTTGCCTTTAGACCTTGAACTGTATGCCGATGCTTGTGCTCATCGCTCACTATGGCCGAATAGAAGTTGGATATATGTTGAGCTGCTTGCACGCGTTTTAAATGCTTTGAATGGGATTCATTTAGGTCCGTTTTGGCCAGGGCGTCAAGAAATCGACTCGGATCCTCATCTTTCAAGTTCTTTCGCAGCATTTTATGCAATATAAGTTTTTGATGCAAACGCAAGCTGTCTAGCTGATTGCTGCCTTGGCCCCGACGTCGACCCTTCTTATCTACCAACAACAAATCGGAATCGTGCAAGCTAATTGTGGCCCGTCTCACATCGGCAGTCTCAATCTTAATATGATATGGATGATCTATTGGTTTATTGGAAGCGTGACTTTGGTTTAGGATTGGGTGTACATCGGGCTTAGCATACATATCGAATTGGCGCAGTTCGTGGCTCTTTTTTATATGCATGTAATCGAGGTCTATATTTTTGAGAGATTTGTTAGTTGCATTCCCATGAGCTCCGTTGGCAATACGGATCGTGGCCAAATTATAAATGGGTCTTGACTCAGCAACATCGGCAATATCTGACGTTGAAATGCTCTTGATTACTTGAAGTAGCCTAAACAGACTTCTGGGATGTGTTGGATCACGCAGGTTACCTTCTAAATCAAAAATGGACATGTAACGCTCACAAATGTCCCCGCGAGAAAACGGTATGCGACAATGGTTCCAGCCCTTGCCCCTTGGATTCAAAATATCGCTATAGTTCTGCAGCGTGAAATCATACATTAACTCGGCTATCTTATGTATGGGCTTATCCAATTTAGATGCCAGATCACTGAATACTTTAATGTCACGTCCATACCACAAGTCCCAATCGGTAATCCGCGCCTTTCGACACCATTTACATGGCGTATGAAGCTTATGAAACCCATCCATCGGGCGACATAGTTGATTTCGCGCTGAACTGGGACATGCACATCTCACAGCACAAGGGCATGTATGGACCCTTCTCCTGGAGCACATATTATCCCAGTGCTATAATTTTAGCAGGCTTCCAATAACATTAAAATTTCGAATTGATGTTTCGGGCAATGGTTACTCTAATGCGAGTTGACCCGTGCATATAGCTTTAAATAATTTTACGACTTCAATTGGGAAACCACAAAACGTGAACTCAGTTGCTTCAAACAAAAATGTAACAAAATACATTCATCTAAACTCACTTTTTATCTTATAAAATTCTAGCAAAAATTAGTTTTGAAAAGTTTTAGTATCTTTAGTCAAACTTTATGCAAATTTTCAAGGTTCTTATTTGGCAAGCTTATTTTTTGCGCCAAAAGAACAAATCCGCAAATCTAAAGTGCAAATTTTGTTCCAGCTTTGTAGATGCCGATCTTTATGGGTTTGGAGATAACTGGTTCTGCGCGTTTCAAACATTTGCGCAAAACCATTCTACAAGCCACATTTACAATTAAACATAATAATCATTGTAAGCCAATTCTACTTCAAAGTTGCAAAACTACCTAATAATTTATTTGAATCACCCCAAAATAATGTTTATATCTGGGAAAAACTAATTTTGTTGATAGTTTCTCAACATTTCCTCAAAACCGATATAAAAAAAAGCATTTTCAGCGTTGATTCGTTGAGTATATATCCCGAAATATAGATGCGAAATTTTTCCCAGTAAATAAAAAAATACTCAGAATGTTGAGACTGGGCTACTTTTTGCATTACCCAACACTATTTATTGAAAAGATGATTAATGATTGATTTAAATTCTTAATGCCGACAAGTCCTATATGTGACTCCGGGATATGCTTAAATAGACCTATTTAAACTATATAAATCAACAAGCTTTTGCACATAAACATTATAATATTAGATCAGATTAGAGCAGAAACTTCATCCAACATCTATAAATATATCGATAATATAAAAGATTTGTCAAAAATAAACTTATTGTATTTTTTAGAAAATAACGATCAATAATGGTTTTCGTATAGAGAACTTTCCTGGGTTTTCAGGTATATTAGCCAAACATTGCAATTTCGGAGAATATTTCTAGAATATAAAAATATTCACAACGAGAAATACTTCATTTTGGTGTCTAGGTCTCTCTAAAAAAGCCCAAAATCGAACATTATCTATTTTGGGTAAAGAACGAATAGAGTTCTGGAGAGATAGAAATAAAGTTGTATATGCAAGAACAACTATTGAGTACCCTTTCCTAGTTGGGCGTACTGTCTTATCAATGTGACAGAGCCGGCTAGAGGGTATCTTTTAGGCGAGCACATGCGAGTGTAGCACTCTTACTTGTTACCTTTTTTGTTTGAAGCATGAAAACAAATTTATTCATATTAATTTTGTACACTCAACGGCCGATGAGTCAAAAGAAAATTAACCAAAAGTGAAGAACCGCAAGCAGCACACACAAGCATAAACATAAACACAAACACGAGCACAAATACACTTACATACATAAAAAAAAAAGCATGAAGGCAATGACGATTGAAGTGGCCAGCGCAGCGCAGATGGAAAAGTCAATAACCCCAGGGCTGACAACATCAACGTCATCTCGTACCAATCCATTACGTGTCGCTTGGCTTTTGCGCTGTGTAATTTCTGTTTTTGATTTCGAGCCTAAACAAACACGCAACTTTCTGTGCTTCAAGTCTGATTCTGTCCGTTCTGGCTGGACTGTAGTTTGCCGAGAGAGTATGCGCGATCTATGGTTGTGTTTGCTGCCCAAATCCGAGCAAATATTGGCTAGAATTGCGCTGCAAAAAAAAACCCAAGTGCAGGGCATCGCAAACGCTGTAAAACTCTAAATACTGGCTACAGTATACGCTGGCTACGCTGGAAATCGTCTCAAACAGAGCGTAAAACAATAATTACAAAATTGCATGTATTTTGTTATCATGAACAAAAACAATCAATTTGACGAGCCAAGCCCCCGCCCTGCCCCTTCCCATACCCCTACCCAGAACCGTCGTCTAAATCTGAGCGTAGATAAAAGCCTACACGAAAGCCTTGACAACTTGTGTGACCACATTTGTGGATGCGGCAGAGTGGGGTAACATGAAGGGCACACAAAACCGAATTATTTTTATGGCTAGAGATGGATTGATGCGAAGTCCGCATTCGTATGTGAATTTGCCAGTATATAAATTAGCTATTTGTCATTTCATTTGTAATCCGATTTTGTGGCCAAATTCAGTTTCTGTGGGAATTTTTGGTAAGAGTCAACGCGAGCTACGAAAGAGTTGGGAAAGTATTCTCGAACAACGATCACATTCTATGATATTATTGCTCGATTAATGGAGTGAAGGTTTTCAACATCAATATATATATATGTCTGTCTAATTAAATTCTTGTTTTAGTTAATTTTTGTTCCGTTTCATCTTATTATGTATTCAAAGTTGAAGAGTTGGGTGAGAGTAGCAAACGCAAACGCCGACTTGTACAAGTTTTGGAATAATTAATTTATTAATTTTGTGTACTTACAATTCGTGAATGGTTTAAGTCTTGATATAATCCTCAAGGCATATATGTAAATATTTCTTTAATATTTGTTATTTATTTAAGTTAATTATATTGTTGTTGTTGTTTTGTTGGTTTGGGAAAATGTTTAAAAACGTTTATGTATGTAAATATGTTTCAAAAAATTGCACGTTTGTTTGTTTATTTAACGTTGTTGTATTGTTGATCTTTATTTATATATTCAAGAATTAGCTAAAAATTGTTTTAATCGCTTTAACAAAACAATGAACACAGCGGCGATATTTACAACATTTTTGTTGTTATTGTTGCATTTTTATTGCACTTATTGATTGCACTTTTGATTTTTGGCCTTATATGAATTTGATGAACTTATGGCTCGATATCTATATATCAATATATATATATGTACATATGTTGTTTATGTGTGTGTGTACGTGTACATGTTAGCTGCGTTGAAATATTCTGTTCGCTGGTAAAAGTAAATCGAAGAAAATGAAACAATTAATCTTTATATAACCTCAATGTTGCCACCGCGATAAATTCAATAAACAAAAGAAGACAAAAATTGTCTCGAACGCTTTCCATGCTTCTTGGGCTCAATTTTCTATTTCACTCAGCCTGTTTATGTGTATCGCATGCTCGCTCTCTCTCTCTCTCTCTCTCTCTCTCGCTCTCTCTCACACACACAATCACACGCGCGCAAACACATGCACGCACGCAAGCAAGCAAACACACACTCTCACTTTAATAAATATGTGTGTATGTACATGCACACACACATACACATATATATTATCAGATTCAGACACAGCGAAATTCCGCTACACCGGATATAACAATTGAAAAGAGCGGATTCGTTTTTTGAAATCAAAATCAACACAAAAATAATATACATGAATATAATAATAAAAAAATAAATAAATAAATAAATAAATAAAAAAATTGTATTTGTCGCGGCTGTGAAAACATTTGCTGTTCATACACTTAAGCGAGATAAAACCGAATACGCTAAAATCTATGCACAAAGAGCAGGATGCGAGCTAATAACAATAACAACTTGAATTCTCGATTAATTTTCTTTTCTTTTTGCCCTGAACATGTTTTGCATTTGATTTGATTGATATTCATATTTAATTATGCGAATTGTGCGTTTGGCGTTACGACGTTTCATTTTCTTCGCGCACTCACTTGAATTGCTTTAACTTTGCAACAACAAATCGCCTATTTGCAGTATGCCCAATGCCAGTTGTTGTTGTTGCTTCAGTTTTTTTTTATTTTATTGTGTGTGGCTGTAGCTGTGCCTGTGGCTGTGACTGTGGCTGTGGCAGTGGCAGAGTGAAAACATCGAACACGACGCGCTGCTGCCTCCGTTGCTGGAAACTCTGCCAAACCGTACAGTTTGAAAGTTAATGTCGGACTGTTCGGAATGCTGGCGCTGTTCCCTCGAACAGTCACGAAACGTGCCGACGCTGCCAGCAGCGGCGATGTTGCATGGAACGCTCGTGTTGGAACGCGCCCAGTCCGAAATAATTTCAAACGACTGGAATCGAAACTGGAAGCCGAGCCGAAGTCAAAGTCGTTGTTGAGTCGCCCGCATAACCAGTGTGTGGCCGGTCCGCACAGCTGAGCGCCATTTACTACTGCAATCAACCGTTAGATACATATTTATCTAAAAGATAGGCCGCACGTACATACGTACACACACAAACACATGCACATGCATACGTCAAAAAGCGACGAGCGGCCGCGTTGTCATCGTAGTAAAAGCAAAACCGGTAAAGACAGCCGCAACGCTGCATTTTGTGTGGGCGAAGAGAGCAGGTCGAAGAGAGAGCCAGCCGCAACAAAAGAGTACAAGAGAAAATCTGTTGCACTTCAACTGCAACTCGTATTGGGGTTGCAGTTGGCCTGACGCTGATATTAACATACTCAAGAATGCCACGAACGCAACCTATTCGTCATCTGATCATGTTTGAACATTTGCCCAACGAACACTCGAACAAATGAATTGAAACTTTGTTAATATTGAGCCATGGCGAAATCAGTTAATCCAATTACAATGCAATAAGTGCAAGTGCCTGAAAATAATTGTTTACAAACTCCCTTGCTAAATCGCCCGTTAGAGCGACAATAATAGAAACCAAAAGTCAGATTTCCACATCATGTTGCTAACAGATAACCCCCAAAGGTCAGAAACCGAATTTCTGAGAATGGTGCCGTCGACTTTATCAATTATAACTACACCAACGAGAAATCCAGCCTGGCGATAGCATTTGAACTTTAGACTGTAAAGCTTAGAGGTACAATTTTGAATGGATGCCACTAAATAAGACAAAGAAGAAGAAGAAGACGCAGAAGAAGAAGAAGAAGAAGAAGCGGCCCAAGCGAACAGACATGCGACTCGCTTTACGAAGATTGCCCGACTAGAAGCCCAGCTCCGACCTGCCGTAACACACATACATGTGTATGTACACGTGCATGTGTGTGTGTGTGTGTGTGTGTGTGTGTGTATATGCATTCGACCTTCCTGCTATACATACCCTTCACTACTCGTAAGTAGTTCATAAGGCACAAAGCGGTTCCTGCTCGACAGCCTCGAGTGCAGCTCGCTCGCGAGCTTAACATGGCGATCTCTGCTTTTGTCCGTGTTTACCTGGGCATTATTACCTTGCGCCAGCGTATGTCTGCGTGAGAAGAACCAGTTTTTCGCTTGCAACTTCGTATTTTTGTAGCTTTCAGCTCTTACTGTTTGCTAATCAGAATTGTGTACATACATATATATAGATATGGAGAATTACAAAGAATTCAACAATTGCAGATAGCCAAATAATGTGCAGATATCAACTCAAAGATTTAGATTAACCAAGCCTAGACTATATTTATTTTATCTAACCGACTCAACAGGTGTAACAATAGGATATCTCGCATAAGATATCTCTACACCAAGTCCAATTTGATGCCTTCATATTATTATAAGCTGTCTTATTTATATATTTATTTTCACCCGGAATAGTTCAAATGAAATCACAAAAAAATTAATCATCCCAGCTTTCTGTATGTCAATATGTCAGTCATTGAGTCAAGGCGAAAAGTTTTGTTTATACAGATGTGGGTTGACACAGAAATTCTAATTAGAGAACGGAAGAAGCATGTTTATGCTTATTTCGTTAAATGAAATAGGGTATATTGATTGCGTGCAATTTCTGTATAATTATAAGTTCATTATTTTGCTGTCGAAATAAATTTCGTATGTTTGGAAGTTGGCAGTCTCCAAATGAGATGGACTAGCGATTACAGGGTATATACCTGACTAGACTAACAATAGCTCAATGTGTTTACCATCGAATAAATTGAAAACTTTTGGGGCAATAGAAAATTTGAAAAATCATGAATGCTTGTGAACGCTTTGCTGTGCGACTAACAAAGATGCAAACTGAATGAATAGTGTATTTGGTGGCAGCATGACTGCAGCATCGCCATAATCACTGTGATGATTATGATGTTAAAGTTGCCCCAGCCGGCTTGACTGGCTTTTGTGGCAAACCCGACAACCCCGGACTGGGACACTCTAATATAATTTACGACACTGTAAATGACTACGACGGCATAAGCCCTGCAGTCGAGCCGGCATACTCTTCGCAAACTGCAAAGTATCTCTGGCCCAAAAGTATCTCTGATACTGTAGTGCCCGTCTCCAAGTCGTTCCTCATCTCAACTCCTCTTCACTCCACGCTTCGCATCAATAGCTAGCTGGTCGCTTGGTGTGGGAAAGAATGCAATAAAGGGAATTTCCAAGACTTGGCAGCCTCGCACATAATGTATCTTTGTATCTCTTTTAAATACTGAGCCAAACGTTGCTTGGCGCATTGACAATGTGCAAATTGTAGAATGCTTTGCGTCCGAGACACAAATATCTAGACAATGTGTGTGCGTTTCTGCACGAACCGAGAGCCCAAAAATATTTGTCAATTAATCAAAACCTGCAAATGATTTCAGTTTTTCAGCGGCGCGCTGCTCTGTCCCACAGATACATTTGAATATTGCTGCCACATTTGTAACATTCGTTGCGTAAATCAATATTCAAACTACGCCCGCGCCCAAGCCAAATACATCCTGTTTCTTACATACCCAATCAACTGCAACAACAGTTCCACGCGTGATTTCTCTTTCCATGCAAACTAGTCTCCTTACGGGTTTCTACTCAACATTTATTTTCCGTCTATTAATTTACAAAAAACAAATAAATGTGCACAAAGATCTTGAAAAATTGGTCTGAAGTCGTTCACAGGACAATCCAAAACTTTTTCATAGTATTCCGCCAATTTTCCACACATGTGGGTGGAATTTCAAAAAACCCCTTTTTATACCCTGAGCCCTGATCATCACGATTTTTTTCAAAATCGAGGTCGGTGCGAAAATCGAAACTTTTTCGATGATTTTTCCGCGCGGAGATATGACGTTCCAAAACGACATAACTCCGCGCGGAGATATGACGTTCCAAAACGACATAACTCCGCGCGGACATATGACGTTCCAAAACGACATAGCTCCCCGCGAATATGATATGACCTTCCAAATCATCACGATTTTTTTCAAAATCGAAGTCGGTGCGAAAATCGAAACTTTTTCGATGGAGATATGACGTTCCAAAACGACATAGCTCCGCGCGGAGATATGACGTTCCAAAACGACATAACTTCGCGCGGAGATATGACGTTCCAAAACGACATAGCTCCGCGCGGAGATAATACGTTCCAAAACGACATAACTCCGCGCGGAGATATGACGTTCCAAAACGACATAACTCCGCGCGGAGATATGAGCTTCCTAATCATCACGATTTTTTCCAAAATCGGGGTCGGTGCGAAAATCGAAACTTTTTCGATGGAGATATGACGTTCCAAAACGACATAACTCCCCGCGGATATGATATGACCTTCCAAATCATCACTTTTTTTTCAATATCGAGGTCGGTGCGAAAATCGAAACTTTTTCGATGGAGATATGACGTTCCAAAACGACATAACTCCGCGCGGAGATCACGATTTTTTTTTAAAATCGGGGTCGGTGCGAAAATGGAAACTTTTTCGATGGAGATATGACGTTCCAAAACGACATAGCTCCGCGCGGAGATATGACGTTCCAAAACGACATAGCTCCGCGCGGAGATATGACCTTCCAAATCATCACGATTTTTTTTTTAAAATCGGGGTCGGTGCGAAAATCGAAACTTTTTCGATGGAGATATGACGTTCCAAAACGACATAACTCCGCGCGGAGATATGACGTTCCAAAACGACATAACTCCGCGCGGAGATATGACGTTCCAAAACGACATAACTCCGCGCGGAGATATGAGCTTCCTAATCATCACGATTTTTTCCAAAATCGGGGTCGGTGCGAAAATGGAAACTTTTTCGATGGAGATATGACGTTCCAAAACGACATAGCTCCGCGCGGAGATATGACGTTCCAAAACGACATAGCTCCGCGCGGAGATATGACCTTCCAAATCATCACGATTTTTTTTTTAAAATCGGGGTCGGTGCGAAAATCGAAACTTTTTCGATGGAGATATGACGTTCCAAAACGACATAACTCCGCGCGGAGATATGACGTTCCAAAACGACATAGCTCCCCGCGAATATAATATGACCTTCCAAATCATCACGATTTTTTTCAAAATCGTGGTCGGTGCGAAAATCGAAACTTTTTCGATGATTTTTGCTTAATATCTTGGGTAAATAATGTCTGATTTTAAAATGTTATACCTTTTTGAATGCGTTCGGATCCCTACCATCAATTGGCATTCAAACAAATTAATCATCGATAGGTTGAAAAATGTTGTTGACAATAAACCGATTCGTTCGTAAATTGAACCTTTTTGATGATTTTTTGGGATATTTCCGTCAAATAATGTCCGATTTTGCAATTTCAACCATTTTATTATATTATTAATATTGCACATAAAAACACACATAGAACTTGCAACAATAGTCATTGAACTTATCTTAATTATTGCCAATTATAATTGAGCAGCTAATTAGATAAAGCCACTTCCAACTGCGAACAATGCACAAATAAGTTCTCTATGAAAAATTGTTTGCTCAGAGTAAAGTATTTATTATGGGTGCTTTCTATGGTGCACTCGCGATCAGCTAAGAATCTGGGAAGGGAACAATTTTTGTCACAACTTATGTAACCAAGCGAAATCGGACTCTAGCGAAACCCAACCTCAATAATCGCGGCACTGTGGCACGGTGGCACGGTGGCACGGTGGGGCAAGAAATGGAAATGCAGCACTCAAAATAAATCGCGGCCAATGGACTTTGGCCCAGCTTAGCTGCCCCAGCGACTTCGTTGTCAGCCACAAGTCATGCGAACAGGCGACAGTCGCTTTGCAAACTTTTCAAATTGCCAGCTAGCAATCGCCCGCTTCCCAATGCCGCTCCCCAATCCCGCTCCTGGCTGGCGAAGTGGCCACATTTTTGCAGTTGTCGAGTGGCGATTGCAACTTTTTCTGAATGCTGTCGGGATGGGTGAAAACAAACTGTAGCTAAACTTTAATCTAAATCTGGCCAGCCGGACTGAGCCGGGCGAACTAACTGCGAAGACAAACGAGAAGCGGTCCACAGTCCTCTCCCGATGTTGGCGCTGGACTCGTTAGCTTCCCTGCTGGAGATTGTGGGGTGGCATTTAAAGGCCATTTCAGTTCATTTCACGAAGGTTACATCTGTCCGATGCATTTGGTCTTCTCCATTTGGCATACATTACCAAGCTTTGACGACGCACAGTGGGCATATTTCGAAGTTTTTAATACAAAAAGATAAATTGATGCCATAAAGCTTTCGCCAAAGAAATAAATAATTGTTAAGTTATCGAATTATTGTTTCAGATACAGTTTTATTTGAAACTTATTAAATTTAAGAGTCAAGAACTTTCAGTTAAAAAAGAATTTATAAATAAAACTTGGTCTGATCTTGTCATTTTGTTGCAGCACAAAAGAAGAGCCAGCGTCGAGTACAGGGTATCTGCTTGCTTTTATTGTAGTTTGTATAAATCGTTAGATTTGCGAAACTGAAAAGCGCCAATCAGCACCGAATTTCCCAGCCGCCTGGAAAATTATACGTCAAAAGAAAAACCACAAAAAAAAAAAGAAAGCCACACAGAGTATAGAAAAATCAAACAAGTGACTGAGCAGTGCGGGTGGCTGATGAATGACACACGGAAGCAAGTGCTTGAGACTTGAGGAAAGCCGCAAATTAGCAGTTGGAGTCACAGATACTCGCACCTTAAAGACGACGTTGGAGACGGAGACGGAGAGGGCGATGGAGACGAAGGCGGAGACTAAAGCGACTGCTGCTGTTCACGGATCAGGCTCGGCGGATGACGACGAGCACAATGTTAGCAGAGCAAAAAGTATTAAAGGAGAAAGTGCGCATATCAGAGCCAATGTTTTACAGTCCAACAATTATAACAACAGTCAAAACAAGTAAGAGTGCTCTCCAGCGCTGCCCGACTAATAAATACCCTGCAATCAGCTACGCAATAGCATAACATTAACTTATGTAATCTGAGATGTTTTTCCTTTACTGCAACTCTAGGAAAAACTGATTCATAAATAACTTCTGTGCTTATTTTGAATAAAACTTAGTTGGAAAACTTAAAATGTAAGCCATAGGAAAAGGTATTGGTAAGTTGGTAATACCCTAAATCAACTCCAAGTACAAAGTAAATTGTATTTTCTATACAGTCGGTTCTTGAGTTTTTAAAATTGAGCATACCCGATTGCCGCATGTGTAATGGGTACAACGGGTACAAAACGAACGAAATGAAGAAAATGTTGACTACCCGCAATGGAGCGGAGCGTAGAAGTTGACGGCGACATACAAGAAAATATAAGCAAAACAGGAACGTGTATAAATATGGCTAAATCCGCCTTGGGCCACATACAAAGAGAGTGCAACTGGCAACTGGGAGCCGATGCTCATCAGGTATAAATACAACCTAAACGGAGGCCAATCAGGCTATGAATCCGATGCAGCTGTAGCTGCATCTGGAGAGAAGCCAGAGACGAATCACAAAACAAAAAAAAGGCGTAAAGCCTCCTCGACACCGAGTTGAATGACCATCAATCGAAGGGATCCCCTTCACAGATATGCAAGGGATCCCCATGCAGATATATGGTAACTGGCCATACTTCCCAGGTGCATCTGTCATGTGATATTATTATGAATATTTCAAGTGATAAGCTTCTGACGTTTCCAGGACGCCGTTCGGCTCAGCTTAGTTAATACTTTTCGAGGTCAAGTTACTTGGACAGAAGATGGAAAAAAACTGGAACTGATTGCTTGCTGCTTCTTATTTCTGCGGGAAACAAGTAAAAGTGATTTGGGCGGGCTTGCTCGACTATAAGATACCGTTACCAGCATTCCAGCTTCCTTCCATTCTGATAGTCTCTTCCTTCGGTTCTTATAGTCCGATCATTATGCAATTTTTCGGTCAATTCGGTAAATTTGACATCAAATGAAAAATGACAAATGAGTACACACAATATATATTTCACTTTTTGGAAAGCTTCGCTCGTTCTGCCAAATATTGTTAAGTTAAGCAATCCCTCAATGGAATCAGTTGCATTAATTAACGTGCCCATTTCGAAGATTCTCCAGCACAGGCCCAGGTAACATTACTAGCCGCCGTCTCGAGAAACTGTCTACGCCAGCGACTCGGTTGCGCCACAGTTCCCTTCTCTGGGCTTGACACCTACGGAAAGACCTTGAAAACCAGCCGTTTGTGGCATGTGCAACTTTCACCAGATGCAGCTAAAAAGACACTGTCACAGTGAGGCGAACAAAACGAAGCTGCTCGAAAGAAAACGAAGCATTTTCGCAGTCTGCAGTTCCTGCCAATGTCGAATCACAGTTACAATCTTTAATCGGAGTCTCGCCGAGTTGTCATGAGCTGCATCTGCCCCTACATAATTATGGTCGACACGGCAGGAAACCGAAATGTCCCTCTCAGAGCAAATATATCATGTTTCCGTTTGTCTTTCATCTTAATAACACGTAAGCCTTGTCTGAATTAAGTCTACAGTTGACTTTGTAACTGGATTTTCAAGGCAATATTCTTCTAAATACTTCGTGCATTGAAGATACATATTTACATATTACCCGGCTATGCCCGGATTCAAAAATGTAGTAGTAAAAACACAGAAACACTCTGTTTTACCAAAAATGTAATTGTAATCTTTGAAAAAGGCCAAAAAGCAGAAAGTAGAAAACAATTTCGTGAATATTTCCTAAAAGCTTATTTAGCTTAACACTAGATCCGATGGGGAATCACACGAGTATGAGTTCCAAACATGCAGTCTGTGGACGGACATTGTTCAAAGCGCATAGACTCGTTTTAAGCTCTGTCAACAGAGTATAAAAAAGTCACAACATTTAAAATGTCTTTAAATCGATATTTTTGCCTTTCACGAGCTGAATTATTTCCAAGCAGAGTTTTTGCTCCCGACTTACTTTGAATGTGTTTCTTCACAGACCCAATCATTATTTTTCCAGTGCTTTGCTTTCATTACTTGTTTGGAACTCACTCAACCTCGTGCGATTTGGAAACCACTTGATCGTGTTGCCTGGCGTGTGTGTGTGAGTGTGTATGCGTGAGACCCGGTGTGTATGTATGCATGTGCTGCTGTAAATCGACTCGTCGAGTGCTCACTGGAATCAAAGAAATAACAGTAGGAACAACATTGCAAACATCCAGACCACCATTCTCTCTCCTTAAAAAAAATGTCTCTCCCAAATTGCTTTTATCTCTTTGTCTCCTCCATTACATGCAACTAGCGTGTCTCTCTCTCTCTCTCGACAAAGTTAATTTCAAATACCCTTGCAGTGAGTATCACAATACAACCGACCTTTTCAGCTCATGAAGAAATAACTGTTCTCGAACTCTTCACCAAAATCGATAAAAACAATCTACTGACTTCTCACAATAGCGTCATTGGAGCATGTGCATGTACATACATACATAGTGTACATGTCAGCAAAGGTATTTACTCTTCGGTGTAACTGTTCAGTCTTTTATTTATGCCTTTGTATCTTGCATGCAAGCAACTGGATACACATACATGCATACATACATACATCACATGATTGTACTTAAGTGTGTGTGTGTGTGTGTGTGTGTGTGTTTATATTATTTTAATTTTTCGTTTGCGTTCGCCTCACTGCCTCGCTCTTTTCCTCTCTCCGCCTTTTTTGTCTCTTTTACTGTCTGACCCTCTCTTCCACATTCTTCTTCAATCTTGATCGTAATGTTGTTGCTCCCGCTGATCAAGTGCTCAATTATTTTGTCTTGTTTTTATACCCTAAATCCATAAAATGGGTATTGCGCAAATGTATTTTTTGCCAGGCAGATATCTCCGACTTCATTAAGCACACCTTCCATTTATGTATGTATGAATATGTATATATGTATGTGCATAGACACATCAGGACGAAAAGGCATAGCCCCAATAATATAATAAGAATCGCACAATAAAATAAGAGGTTATTCATGAATGCATTTTTCAATGTGAGAAGCTGACGGCAAAAGAGCACAACCGCTGCCCAAAGAATAAAGAGTGTGTGTACCAATACATATGTATATATGTATGTATGTATGTGTATTGAAAATATTCGGAGCTGGGTACAAGGTATCTGCACGTCGTGCAGTGTTGCCTAAAGCACTCTTACTTGTTTATCGTTGCTGTTGTAGCTCTTGGCAAACTTCCATGGACCGTTCCGGCATTCCGAAATTCGCATACCAATGTTTCCAGTTAAACCAATTCCAGTTTTCAATTGGAATTGCGACGAAGAGCTCTGCCACAGGTTCAACACACTCGAAACGCTGCACAGTCAGCAGTTTGCCAGTTAGAAGCTGCAGACCTCTTACCACCACTCAAATATCGCCACAGTATAAGAGTGGAAGAGCGCTAATGTATAAGAGCGTCGGCTTAGAAACGCAAGCACTCAGCAAAGCGTCGCAGCCACGACTCAGATCTCTCAATCTTGCTCATAGCTGCAGCGATCGACTGAGCGAACTCAATCCGTCGGCCGAGCTCTGCACATGGATACGTTCAGCTGTGTGTGTGAGTGTCTGTATATGTGTGTATCTTTTTGAGTGTCAAGCATTGCAACTCTTTGAATAACTTGCGAAATTCCAATTTCGAATTGATCTCAACTATTCGAGAAGGACGAGTGCAATATGAAAATACTCAAACAAACGAAAATGTATCTATGCGCTCATAATATACGCTATTACAGTTATTTTATTTGTGTAACCTTTTAAAGTAAATAACAAGAAAAAACTGATTTTGTTAGGTATGCCCCACTAGAAAACACCCTGTAGCCAGCGCAGATGTGACGAGCTTTTTTAACTCTCTTCGGCGTTTATTGTCCGATTTTGCTCAAATTTTAAGAGCATTTACATATACGAAGCACAGACGTTATTTGTTAGCTCTACAACTATTTAACTATTTATGTATTACTATTTACTATTTAAAATATTTATAAAGAATATTCTTGTCACAGTTGAAAAGCCACTGACTGGTTACAGTTTTAGAGTCAGCTATCGATAGCTTGATTGCGAACAGAGTATTACGTGGTCGACTACCCGACTGCAGCGTTTTTCTTTGTTGTTTTTCGATTATTTCGCTCGCTCGTTTTCATTGCCCGCTAAGCAGATTTTCCACACGGGTTTTTCCCCCGGAGCTGTCTTTTCCGTTTACTATCCCCTGGCGACAATTGTTGCATCAGCTCTTGCTTCTGCCCGGTGTTCAAGTTTATTCGTGACATTTATTTGCGGATTTCAAGTAAGTTTTTCCTAGTGCGACTTTCTTTTCCCTTTCACGCTGCCTCAAGTACGTGCAACTTGTTGTCAGTCTTGTCGTTCCCTACACATCCTCCTTGCCCTCCTGCCCCCGACACTATTATCATAAACAACGCTCTGCGGCGGCACCTTTCGCTTTTGTAGCCAACTTCGGTTTCAGTTGAGTTTTTCGGGTCTGGGCGGCCTAAAGCACGCGTTTTGCTTAAATCGAAAGTTAGCGCTGCGCGGATGCTGGCGAATTTTGGAAAGTGAATTCATAATCGCCGACGAATTTGCCAACCTAAGCATGCACCCGATCAATAGATAATAAATGGGCGCATTAGCCGACCTGTACCGGCACCTACTACTTAACGGCAAGGGGTCAAACCGATTACGTTGCGGAACCAGAAAGAACAGCTATCTGGCGTAGGCCACAATTTGAATAGCCTTGCGGTCGTCAATCGGATGTCCTATAAATTGATGCACTTCAAACTAGCAGAAGACTTTGGTTAAGCTTTCTTCAAAAAAAAACGAGCGAAGTTTGTCAAATCAAAACTTAACTTTTTATACCCTGAAGCCATTAAAAATGTGTGGGTATATTGTATTTGCGTAAAATCCAAATGTATGTAATAGGCAGAAGGAAGCATCTTCGACCCCATAAAGTATATATATTCTTGATCAGCATCAATAGCCGAGTCGATCTAGCCATGTCCGACTGTCTGTCTGTCCGTCCCTCCGTATGTATGAACGCAAGGATATTAGAACCTATGAGCTAGAAACTTGGTAATTTAGATGTAGGTGCTCCTAGTGTCTGCGCAGATCGAGTTTGTTTCCGATAATCGATAACTTACTCCGTTTCCAAGCAATCGATAAAAATCGATATGTTTTTTGGGCAATTTTGATAAATAATAAGAGCTAGAGTCACGAAACATAATATGTTGCTTCTAAAATATTATATATTTGTCAAGTATTAATTTCATTTTATACCTATCGCCACCTTCCCGCTACCACCATAGAGCTATAAAGCAAGTTAATAACCCAACTTTTATTGCCAACCAATTTAAGCCAAAATTTAAATGCAATTGACTTTTTCAGTATACACTAATATTTTATGATACAATAAGATGTACTGTAGAAAATTTCATAAAGATCGGTTAAAAAAAAAAACAAAGTTATATGCAACTGCCCAATTGAATAGAGCAGCATCTTTAATTTTTTTCATTCATGCGCGTCTGCTTCGCATTTTAACAGAATGGTTATTGCAACTTTTTTCTGTAATGCTATTTAAGTTCCTTTTTTTATCATAAGTGCTTATTTCAAAATTTTGACCCAAACCGACAAAATGGCAAGGGGTTACATCACGTTTTTTTTTCAAAATCGAAGTGGGTGCGAAAATCGAAACTTTTTCGATGATTTTTCCGCGCGGGAGATATGACGTTCCAAAACGACATAACTCCGCGCGGAGATATGACGTTCCAAAGCGACATAACTCCGCGCGGAGATATGACGTTCCAAAACGACATAACTCCGCGCGGAGATATGACGTTCCAAAGCGACATAACTCCGCGCGGAGATATGACGTTCCAAAACGACATAACTCCGCGCGGAGATATGACGTTCCAAAACGACATAACTCCGCGCGGAGGTATGGCCTTTCAAATCATCACGATTTTTTTCAAAATCGGGGTCGGTGCGAAAATCGAAACTTTTTCGATGATTTTTTTTTAATATCTTGGGTAAATAATGTCTGATTTTAAAATGTTATACCTTTTTGAATGCGTTCGGATCCCTACCATCAATTGGCATTCAAACAAATTAATCATCGATGGGTTGAAAAATGTTGTTGACAAAAAACTGATTCGTTCGCAAATGCAATCTTTTTGATGATTTTTTGGAATATTTCCGTCAAATAATGTCCGATTTTGCAATTTAATACCATTTTAGACTCGTAAGGATCAGTTCTATCGATTGGCATCAATAAATCTAAAATTTTGACCCAAATCGACAAAATGGCAAGGGGCTACTTCACGTTTTTTTTTTCAAAATCGAAGTCGGTGCGAAAATCGAAACTTCTATAAGGTATAAGGTTATATTGTATTTGTGATGTTGGAAGAAGAGGGTTCAGGGTATCCCCTAGTCGGGAGCTCCCGACTAGAACCTCTTATTTGTTTTCAATATGATATCTTAAGCTGGGACACAGAGACAGCGACAACAGATATCACAATCAATAGTGTTCCATTTGAGAGTGCCCGACTTGGATATACCCTGTATTTCGCTCTATTTCAGAGCATTTTTAGTGCATCCTTTAATAAATTGTGAGCCTATGTAATGAAGCATCTGTCCAAGTTGGTTATATAATCGATAATTATCGATATTTTAAAAATGTGAGAGAAATTTAAAAGCTTTATCTGCATGCGATATACGAAAATATATATGCTTACAAATATATTTATAAGAGACAATCGAAATTTATTAATATTTAAAATATGAGAAATCAAATGATATTGGAAAATATATATATATGCCTGACATTTAATCGATGTTTATCGATATTTTAAAAATCATATATGTATACTCTGTGACATATGAAGAGAATGACTTGACAAGATCGATCTGTCGATGTATATACCCTATGGGGTCTGACTAGTGCACACAACTAGTATATACCCACGATTTTATGCATTTCCAATGGGGTTTGGGGGTTAAAAACATGAGCATTGGGCGCAGCCAATTGAATCTGAATGTTGCGAGCTGTGTATTTTTTTTTATGGCCAAATGACGCATTTCATGTTCAACAAATGTGGTAAGAGCGAGTGAGAAAAATAACTATGAGCTCATGCCGCAAAGTGCAGCAAGAATAGCTTCAAATCGGCCAAACTTCCGGCATATGCCAAACATTAATAATAAACAACTTACAAGCCATAAACCAATGAGATGCCGCGGCACAAAAAGAAAACATAAAAGCCAGCTACCACAGAATAAATTACAACATGATATAGAGACAAGGCAAGTACTGCGGTTCTACTCAGATACAGCCGACTGCGCAATACCCTGTACACCATTTAAAAGCAGCTGAGAACAGGTGCAAATAATATATCTCAGCGTCTGGGTGCAGTAACCCAAAAGGGTATCGGGATGTTGTGTGTTTGCTGAGCAATATCTCAATTCGACGCAGCCAATAAGCCCATTTGCACTTGGCGAACAGAGCATGAATTGCAGCAAGCAAATGAAAATTGTGCTCAACCAATAAAAAGATGCAAACCAAAAAAGAAAAGCCACAAGCAAACACAATTCCAAAGAAAATGTGCGCACAGTGAGTGTCAAAATTATTACAGCCTCCGGACTGGACGACTAAACTAAATGGTGACTCGAATATTGCAACCAAATTGGAAGACACAAGTCACACTGGACGTGGACGACGACGACCATGGCGATGGCGACAACGGACCAGGGCAGGACAGCGACACCGCGACGGACACATGATGCATGCTACATGCTTCGCACTTTAGCAACATGAAGCGCAGAGCGCAGAGCCCCGAATTAAGGCATTAACAAAGCAATTTCTGCACTCCAAAAAACGAAATCTCCATTTTTTTAAATGAGATTCGCTTCAATTTTGTACAACACAGTTAGGAAAAAGCTGAATAACTGTTGCCTCTTTTTCGATTTATACAGTAACGCACATATATTCCTAATTATAGAACTATAGTAGCAAAATATAGATGTCCCTAGAGTATCTAATATTTCTTTATCCCTTATCAAGATATCTGGTTATATCTATTCTCCTAGTATATGACAGTTATAAGACTACGAAAATTCAATATAATTTTTTTATGAATATATTTTTTTTATATATATATATAGAAAAGTTCAGTCTCTAAGTTTTCAGAATATAGAAAAGTAAACGGTTGAGTGGATCTTTCGATTTGATTTTATGTAAAGTTATAAAGTTGTTAAGTCAAACGCTGTAAACGAAAGCGCTTAAAAATATTCCAAATTCCTTGCATGTTTGAGGAATATATGAGGAAAAGTTTTAGGGAACGCCAACAGGACAGAGAAAATTAAATATATGAAGGGAAGAAGCATCATACGGGAATCAGAATATTTTTTGGCAAAAAGCCTTGTTGCAAAACAGAAATTAAGAACTTTGCTGTGGGGAATAACCGACTATGCAATACTGTGTTCCAAATGCTGCAAGCGGATTACATAAGTCGAGCAGAGTTCTGACACTCTGGGTTCTGGGTGGCTCTAAAACTCTCTCAGTAAGTCTCAAACTGTAAATGTAGAAAATATCAAATATTTTTGGCCCAATCTATAGTTGACATGTCTGATGCGGATAGACACCAGTTCATATTTCAAGGGAGCCGAGGACCCAAATATGCGCTTTCCCTCTGTGAGCAGAGTATAAAAGGACATCCTACAAATAGGACATTTAATATTATATCTATAAGTAAAAACTCGTGCAAAGGCAGCGAGCAACAAGGGAGAATGTTTATAGCCTTGTTTGAGAGAGAGATAGAGAGAGGGGGGGGGGGGGCAGCTGGAAAGAGGCAGGCACACATATAAAGGATATGCTGTAGGATGTGCGCCAACAACAATACCGAAGCCGGTTTCATGGAACCAAGGCACCATCCAATAGCGCATTCAGCGAGTCATCTGCATACACAGCAGGATATGGTCAAGTTGGCGCACCAAAAAATGCCTGTAAACGCCGCCAACTTTATGAGCTTAAAGTCCTGTGTGCGGCAAGGCGAAAGCCGATGGAAAGTCCCTAAAATACGATTCACATAGCTGGCTCTGCGACTGAAAAGTCCAAGCATGGGCTTCAAATCAAAACTTGTTTATATGCCGAAAAGTATGCAACAAATTGACAGTTCTACATGGCAGAGCATCAAAACAATTGAATACTTAGTTATAAAACACAAATATATCTTGATAAACCAGATTTTATATTGGATCAATTTAATTGACCCAAAATGTCAAAGATGTCTTTAAAGAATCGCAAATGTTTATAATTTATGTAAAGTAAATGGATGTTAACAATGCGTATATACCTTCAAAATATGTATATACATCTGTACTTTGACTTGAGCTAGAGATGGGCATGGATTGTTGCACGAAGAGCCTGTGCTACAAGACTCTTTTTCGTGCGTGCAACGTTTATGGACTACGATTCTTAAAGTCTACATTACAAACACTTTAAATTAGAAACTCGCTTAAGGTATCAGCAGAACGAACGTACAAAATGCGCCAGCAGCCTCTTGACTAACTGGAGACCGAAGATTAACCCATCTATATAAAATCGCCGAACAAGCGTCAGCCGCTATGTTGTGAAGGCAGACATAATGCTGGGGCAAAGCCAAATAGCCTTGCAGCCCGGCTGGGCAGGGTAAATGGAAGCAAGGATACAAATTGCACGACAATGTCATAAAACGGCCACTCACCTCGATAAACTTTGCTGCGTTTGCCAGCGGCAACTATTGCTGGTTGCAGTTGTTGCTGCTGTTGCTGCTGTTGCTGTTGTTGTTGTTGTGACTGACGTTGTTGAATGGCCGCGTCCAGTTGCAGCAGCAATTGCGGCGCTGTTGCCGCTGCCTGGCCGATATTTCCATTAACATTTGTCACAACGGCCACCGACGGTGTCAATTGTTGCTGCACAAGTTTCTGCTGCTGCTGCTGCTGCTGCTCCCGATGATGTTGCTGCTGCTCTCGTTGCTGCTGCTGATGATGCAGATGATTGAGCTGCTGTTGCGGCGCATGGTGGTGCGTCAGCAGTGGCTGCCCGGCGCCGCCAGCTGCCACGGCTGGCGGTCCATGAGCCGGGCAGAAGCTGCGATACTCTCCATTGATGTCCATATATATTGGCGCCTCCACAAGTGGCCAGCCGCCGCCGGCGCCGGCTGGTGTGGCAACAGCAGCTGCCGGCGCTGCAGTGCCGGCTGCTGCCGTCGGCGTCAAGGTAATCAATTGCACGGGCAACAATTGTGGACCATTGCTGGACTGCACATGAATGTGTGGCATGCCACCGTGTTGGCTGCAATGCTGCTGCTTGGGTGACACCTGCTGCTGCTGCTGTTGCTGCTGTTGCTGTTGCTGCTGCTGCAAGGTGGACAGCGCGTGTTGCTGATAGAAAACAGTTGTGTGCTCGTAGGCTGCATACAAGGTACTCGATGCCGCATGGCCTCTGTTGAAGCTGGCCGGTGCTGGTGGTGCTCCCAGAGCCAGCATAGACATGCTGCTGCTGCTGCTGCTGCTGCCGGCAGCTGCTGCTGGCTGCGACTTGGCCCGCAATGCGGCGGGCTGGAAGGGCGGCGCCAGGGGCGTCAGATTCGATTGAGAAGCCTTGACCAGAGCGCTGCTGTGGGCCGTTTGATTTGACAAGTCGTCCGACTTGTTAATTGGGATACGCTCCTTGCGCGTCGCTTTGGCCCGCTCCGGGCCGTTGGCTATGTCGTGTGCCTCGCTGTGGTTGTTGTTGTTGTTGTCGACAACAGTTTGGGTGACCGGCAACTCGGACACATGGCTGGCGCCCGCCTTGTCGATTAACTGATAGCTTTCGTCAATGAAAGCCACCAAATCCTGGCAAGCCTGCTGCAATTCCTCCTGTGTGGCCGGGCCTGACGCTGTCGCCGCAGTTTCCTGTTCAGCCCCAGTTTCTTCTTCTTCGTCGTCGCTTTCGATAACATGCTCGATAATGCGCAAGTTATCGTAGTCGATAATCCGCGCATAGCCCATCTTGAGTGCCAGGCCCGTCAGCCTGGCCACATCATCGTTCCCGCTCTCATCGTTGTAGGTGAATACATCGAAGGCGTGTGCATCTTTGGGGCTCTGTTCCGACGAGGCTTCTTTTGGGAACTCCAGCAAAACTCTCATCTTGCTGTTCATCTCGTAATCCTTATGCCCCTCGGCCGTTATACCGTTTGGTGTTGTAATCTCCTGCTCTTCCTCGGGTATTTGCTCGAGCTGCGCTTCTGTTATCTTGAGCTGTTCCACCTCCTCTGGTGCGTCCTCGGTTTGTGTGCTGTTATCGATAAATATCTCTGCCCCCTCATCGGTGGCCGTTGCCGTGGACATGCCGCAACTGTCGTAATAGACACATTCGTCGCACACCAAGTCCAACTGTGTCTCAGTCGACGGTGTCTTCAGGTGAGAGCTTACTGTTGCTGCTGCCATTTGAATGTATTCTAACAGTATTCTAAATGCAACTTTTACTTGCCAATTGCTCTGGGATTACTCTGCCTTGATTCCTGTGTGACTTGAGAGATTTCAGCTGCAGTTGCTCACTTTTCGTCAATAATACCATTTTTTCTGAGCTCTAATTTAGTTTAACTTTATCTTAATCAAGCGGTGCTTAAATTTCAGGTATTTTTTTCATTTTCAGCATCTGAAAGTAAAACAGGTAAAAGTTACAAATTAGTGAATTTATGGTTTATCACCTGTCCAGAATATCCGACTAGCGTATACCCTGAGGTACTTCTACCAGAAACTAGTATTATTTAAAGTAAGAGAAAGACTGGGAGATAGCCTGAACCTTCTTCTACCAACAGCAAATGCAGAATACGAATAAGCTGACTTAAACAGTGCGATACACTGGATCTATCTAATAGGGTTCTTATAGGTTCTCTTGCTCTTATAGGTTCTGAGATTCCTGTCTCCAATCGATCAAATCGTCTCTTGATGCTGAGCATGTATATTTATACTTTTAGATACTTTACTCGAAGATACTTTTTTTTCTGTTTGTTGCATACATTTGCACAAAACCAATATACCCCTTCTTAACCATTTTCAGTTGGTATAAAAACGAGCTATTTTGGTTTCCAAAAATGGCGTACGAACATCATCAAATATTAATTTTAATCAAAAGTTAATCATAAATGCAAGAGAAAACAGTTGGGAAATGTTTCAGTGATTTCTGTTATGGCTGTTGCAACTGTTTGACCAACAAATAAATCATTTTCAAATGACTTTTACAAAAAAAACAGAAATTGGTAAGTCAGAATCAGAGCTCCTGACTGAAGTAGCGCGTACTTAAGATATCTATTTAACTCGAAATCTTGCGTTCGAATACAAACTAAGAATATCAACTGGAAAATTGAGTAGCTTTGCATTGTCGTTTGCAAGTGGACTATTCTCCGTTCGATACCTATTCTAGTTATGTTACTTCAATGTCTAAGATTGACAGTCTTTACAGCGAGAAGGAGAAGTATTTTAAAGGCAGCAAATCAGCTTCATCTGCTTGTTAATTTAATACTCAACAGCTTAAAGAACTTCGATGAATGTGTCGCAACATTTGCCGACATGAACAAACGTCTAAGCGAATGTGTCTATTAATGCTTAAATCTTGCTTCCCTTCCATAATATCTTTCTTAAAGAAATTAAATCTCATCGCAGTGGTCGACGACACGTTCTCTGTAGCCAAGGCAACTCGAGCTAGAATTTCCCCCAAAGGCAGCGTCCGTGCCACTTGACTCCAAGCTGTTAACCCCAATGATTTCACCCTCGACGACACATCAATTATCTGCGAAGCAAGCAGTATTTAGCAGACTGTTGGCCAACTGCAAGGACACTTGAATGCGTTTGAGACGTGTTTTCAATTGGCTAATCAACAGGTAAAAGTCAATTTGCGAACTGCCGGGCGAACTGCTCAAGCAAAAGGGGGGACATCGCTGCCCAAAAATCATAAAAGATTGAGTAGGAAGCCGCAATCTCTCTTGGAACAACTTTGGCTTGCATCCATCTGCAGTCGTAGCCCGGCTAAGTATCTTAAGACCTAACACAACAACAAGAAAGCAGGCAGGCCTTGAGGAAGATGCGGACGGACGCACTTTAAACAACTTGCCAGAATTAAGCACTATTGTTAAGCTTCTCCGGCGAACTATTAACCAATTAGCTACATACTGAAAAAAAAAAACAGACCAAAATGCGTTCTTTCAGTCCTCCTTCATGTCAAAAGAGAACAGAGCTAAGAGCTTTGTGTTTAAATGGGCTTCTAGGAATGCAGCTAATAAAATATACGCATCCTGCTGAAAGAAAAAATAAATCTAGTCAAGCATCAAGGGGCTTAGGGATTCCGACAAATGACGAGCTCGCCACAGCCAATTAGTACATCATTTTGCGTCTCTTAATCTGGCTTATACCTTTCACTATTTTACCTTTTCAGCATTTGACAAATGTCGCATAAAAAGACATGTCGCATCAAAGACGCAGGGGTTAAACTTCATTTGCGCTAAAGCAAAAACCAAAGCATACTTAAGAGGGCCCACGCGGGATTCACATATATGTATATATATATATATATAGTCGCGCTCACATTTGTGTCTGGTTTCCATATTGAGAGTCCATATGGCAGAAAAAATGCTAAAATATGAGACTTTTTCTACGTTAGCTGAGTTTAGGCTAACCGAAAACCTAAAACGCGAATACAATTTGACGAATCGCAATAAATTAGTGTAATTAACATGTGCATAATTATATATATATATATCAAAATGATTAAAATATATTAATTAAAGCTGGTGTGTGATTGTATTTGTAGTCTGCTTTATCAGAATAATTAATACGCTGCTTTTGCTAGCAGTTTAATTAAACATGCAATTTGCCATATGTCTGAATAAAGTTGAGAACTTTCAGATACATCGAATCCCAGTTGGAAAATCGATTTCGATTTCATGAATAGGGCAATATATATGTATAAATATATAATTGCGGCATTTTATACGTGACGGATTGCGCCATATTTCGGGCCCACAACTATTTATTTGCACAGCAATCAAATCAAGCATAGGGAAGAGCAGAAATATTGAAATATGATAGAGAAATCAAATAATTCTCAGCAATTTCTGAGTAAAACTGATTACGTAAGTGTGCTCAAATGCTTTGCCTTCAGTCGGGTTGAAATGTTTCAGATTACAATTAAATCTTTGAACGAAATGCAATTATTTAGTTAGAAGGCTTTTGGCTCTGATTTCAACAGGATTACTTGGCTAGATTCCTTCAATTAAGATTGAGCTGCTCTACATTTATAATCGCATCGATTAGCCGCATAGTTAATAGCACTTGACTTGAAACGCAGCAGGCTAATTTGAAATATTTCGATTCGCCGGACGGTTGTCTAAAATGTCGTTCATTTTCAATAGTTATTAGACAATACGGAACATTCATAATCTACTATAATAAAAAGTTGTTATTTAAAGAAGTTATCGAAATGCCAAACTTTAACGGAGCCATCGTTGTGCACACGCTGCAGTTGATCAAGACACCGGCAACACTTCGCGAGATTGTGGTGACCATTGCCAAGAACACGGACCTGCCGCAGGAGGATCTGATGAAGCCCGTCAAGCAGACCCTTGACATGGGCTATCGCATGGGCTTCCTACAGAAACTAAATGGTACGATAAGAAACTAATTGAAAAGGTTTTTCGCTTTAGCTATATATTCGTTTCCGCAGGAAGATACTTTTTGGTGCCGATGACCTTTGACACGCTCATGGCTGAAATAAAGTCGTCCGGCCAGCCCGGCCAGATCGGCCAGCCCGCCCGCAAGACCGGCCCAGAGCCCGAAAAGGCCGAATCCAAGCTCAAGATGGACAAGAAGTCCGCCAAGCAGCACCATAAGCAGCTGGCGCTGTCAACCAAAAACCACAACCAGAGTCAGTATCAAACGGTTCTGGATCACGAATCTACCACCACATTGATGCCACAACAAACGATGCACCTGAAGCCGGATGCATTGATGATACGCAAGCCGAAACGGTCGCAGGTGCCACCCATTAAATAGATGACTCACTCCAAATGCCTTGAGGCATCGAAAATTTTCCGTTTGATAATTGAGTTTTTCTTTTTGGTAAATAAATCTATAAAAAAATTGAATGATGCGCTAAGTAGCATAGCACAAATACATTGTCGAACTTTTCAATTAACAAAATATGAACACTAACAAGTTAGTCTAGGTGCAAATTGTTGGAAATTCCATGGAAATACCATTGGACCCTTTGCCAGAACCAAGCTAGAACAGGATGCTGCAACGCACTTTGAAAAATTGCCTCTCATTTGTGCAAGTTGACAAATGTCTCAATTAGCGGCGCCATCTCTCGGATGGGATCCGAAAGCTGGTGGGCGTGCGTGGGGATGGGGAAGGGGAAGGCGTGAGCACGAGAATGACATGGACGCGTCGTTTCCCTCAATTTGTAAGCCAAATGAAGCGTCGCCTCTGCCAAGTTTCCCCCTTTTGCAGTGTGCATTGACCATATGGTTCGCCCAGTCCCAGCCGCCCACGACCGTTATCCACAGTCGCACTGTCGCACTGTCCGTTCTCCTTGCCGACCTTTGCGATGACGTCGACAGCAACAGCGACTGCTACGCCGGCAGAGAGCAACGCACGTCAAAGTAATGCAAATGTAGTCTAAGCACATACCACATACCGGGTCGGGACCAAGAGTTAGAAAGAGAGCGCAACATGCGTGAGCACGAAATATGGTGAGTAACGAGCGCGTGTTGAGTTTCTATACGACGGGAGTGCAACAAATGTTTGTCTCGGTCAACTAGTAGCTAACGGTAAGGACGTGGGCCGAGCTGCTATTGCCTTTGCTGTGTGGGCGCGGGCGCTGTTCACAAAACGGTGTAAAAAGCGAAAAGTGGGTTTATCCCTCGACATCGTTTCGGCATACTGGCATAAATACATATGTATGTACATATGTATGCACTATAATCGTACAAGGGAATACTCCACACTGCGCGTCCTTGTGTAAAGGTGGGCGCTAGCATTTAGGGCATGTATGCGAGTTCAACGAAGTCCAACTACGTAGATACTCTTTTCCTAGTAAGTATATTGGCAGCTCAAAATAGGTTATTTTCCCAAAAATCTGTATTTTAACAGTTCAATATAAAAAATTCCCGACAAAGACATTTTAAGGCATTTAAGTATATAGCGAAGCAGCAAAAGTGGAAAAGTTGATCCATTGCTTCTATACGATGTCATTAGTTCCTACAAAGATTTATCTCCATCTCAGACAGACAGAGAGTATATTAGAAGCCAATACAGGAGAGAGCGAATCAGAGTTAAGATACATATTACTTTTTCAGATACTAATCTCCAAAAGCTACATTTGTGTGTCCTTAAAAGACCACTTTAGAGATAATATAAGAAACTGTGAATTTATAGAAAAACCTGTCGCGCGTAAACTTGTATTGGTTTGAGAAAGCTCACGGGGACGGTCGAAGGGGAGGGCAGACGTCTGCGAAGCATATGCCACGCAAAGCTTATCAACCGTTAATGCCATGCATTGAAAATATATAAATGCAATTAACTGTCATCTAATCGAAAAGCGTTGTACAACAACGCAAAAGAGCACGAAAGTGCGTAAGAGCTTTAATACCCAACAGACATATGCGCACATGCACACACCCACATTCATGTATGTATGTATAGATAGTTATGCATTTACATATAATGCATGTTTTCTTACACTAATATACACACACACACACACACAAACATGTGTACGCATGTGTAAATGGCAAGACATAAAAACGTAGACGTGCAACAGCAGCGCAATTTACGTTGACGTCGACAGCGGTTGGCAATACACTGAAAACCAAATAGGCTTCAGTTTTGCTGTGCGCGTGGTGAGTAAGAAAGCGTTACTGCTCTGCCCGCTGCGAAGCCCTGGCCATGCCTCAGCGGCGCATTATGTTGTTGTTGTTGTTGTTGTTGTTGTTGTTGTTGTTGCTGTTGCTGCTGCGTCAACTGGTTGAGTTGCCTCGCTGAATGCACTTGTTTGCCAGTTTTTGTTGCTACGTTTTGTTGCTTTGCTTTGTGTGCCACAAACTATTGCCAATTCACACACACACACACACACACACAAAAGCTGCAAAGCTATGTGTGTGTATATTAGTATGCGTGTGTGTGTGTGTGTGTGTATGTACATACATTATACGCGCGTATGCGTGAGTATAAAGTTAGCATATTGTTGCCTTTTACTCCCAATTCGCCGCATTAAAATCAGATATTAAAACGCAGCGGTCACAGCTGAACATGAAAGCAATTAAAAATTTATGAAAAAGAATTAAAAATGCTATTTGCTTAATAGCTTGCCTTTGACTTACCAGTTGCTGCAACAAGACAGCAAAACGGCTGAAAATGTTTTCGTTATTTCGCACAACACACACTCACTCACACACACACACACACACATATATATACACATATGCACATACACAGGCACAAATTCAAAACACATACGGCACGAACGCGAATATGAGCACGAAGAAAACAAACCTATTCAACTAACAGCAACAATTTGTTATTGTTTTATTTAGCATGGCACTGTTTTGTGTTTCAATTTTATGTTTCTTGCACCTGTTGTGGTAGTTCGGAAAATGCGTTAAGATATTTGCAATTTTGGTCGGCTTTAACTTGTTGGCATTTGGCTTAACATTAACCAAAGCAACAGAAAACACACAACAACAGGCGACACACGAAGACCCAAACGCGGCAAACGTTTGATTTTGATTGACGCTGGCGCACCATGGAAAACTGCAAACGAGCCAAAGCCCGCTAACGAGCATCGTCGCGCAGCGAGCAGCGAGCAGCGAGCAGCGAGCCGACCGACACGAGCGCACGAAGCTAAATCCGCAGCGATAGCAATGCTCGAATACTGCGTGGGAGCAACGCGCAAGAGCAGTGCCTACAAGTTGCATGCAAATTCTATTGTACGTGGGTGGCTAAACTCCGTCAAGTGGAAGAGAGAAGGCGCGACGGCGATGGGTAACGGCATCGGCATCGGCATCGGCAACGGCAACGGCAACATATGTACATATTTCGATTGTTCTCTGACCACAACCTGTGTGAGGGCAGGCGGCAAAAGCTTTTTGCTTTTGTTGTTCTTGTTGCCGGCAGAAAGTCAACAGCTGTTTTACAGTTACGCTGGACATTTGCCTATATTGAAATTGTTAAAGATTAGCACAGTTATTCCGATCGAAATCATAACTGACGCAATTAAAAAGACTCATTTTATTAACCTACTCAGCGTGCATAAAAATTGTATGTAAAAATATGGTTTACCGTTAGTGGTGTGTGTGTGTGTGTGTGTGTGTGTGTGTTTAATACAAGGAATTGCGCATTAGTCAAGTTTCGCCGCTTCAAGAAAAAAGATTGCCAGAAATGTTGTGATTTTAATAGCCAAAAGCTTGCACGCGAATGGTGTGTGTCTTCGATAATACCGTTATCAACGTAAAGCTTTTGGCCAGTAACAGTAACATCACTTGGGACAAAAACACTTGTTAGTTTTGCGCAGCTTTAGCCACCATTCAAAGTCGTTTTGGATGAACTTCTTCTTTGCGGTTTGCTTCTTCTTCTGATAGTTATCGCGATCCTGCAACCAAATCCGCGCATACTCCCAGCCAATGAGCATGGCCATCGTGGTGGGAATATCCTATCCGATCAGATAAATATTTTGATTGCAACCTGAGCCAGCTTTAAGTGGTCAAATAGTAGATATTCACCTCGCGCTCGCGGGTTGCGACCATTGCACAACGCTGGGCTCTTAAGCCGGCTTCAGTTGTTAGATTATCAATGGGTCTGCAAATAAGGGAACGTTCCCATTCCTTATGTCGGGACCCAACCGACATGATTAATTACAAATTTATGTTGACCACAATATTTAGCGTTAGTTTAGTGTCACTTTTTTTTTCGACCAGAGTCATGTTAAACAACAAATCCACAAAATAAAAAAAAAAAAATAAATTAAAATAAAAATTGTTACCCAGACAAACTATCCATGGTTTAGTTTGAATTTTAAAAACAGAATGTCTCTATATTTAAACTATTTGTCTCGACTGACCACCTGACAAACTATTCAAAGTCTAGTTTGCATTTTCTATTCAATATTTGAAAAAGTAGTCTCCTTATATAGAATTGTTCACTGTAGTTAGCCACGGGATATTCCCCCCGAATATAAAAAAATCATTTACGACTTGTTTTTTCTTATTTTTGGGTAAGTCCAAGCTTTCTTGAGATTGAGGGAAAACTTGCAAACTGCATTCAAAATGCACGGCTCTTGGATGGAGAGAAAAGTGCGGTTCGAAGGCTTTTTGAATCTTTAGGTGTTTATTTAAAATACCTTTACGGTATACGGTACACCTAATACGGTATTCTATGTATTTTTGGAAGTTGAAAAGAATAACACAAACAATTTTGGTTCTACTTGTATTTTCCATATTATTAATGCAGGCCGGGCTAAGACGGGTAATTTTTTCTATTAGTCAGGTTTATTGATACATATCCATTTTATAATATCTGAATTGAAATGATTTCAATGCTATTGCAGTTAAGACCTGGGCGCCTAATCGTGTGTAAGGTTGCGTAGTTCATGGCCAAAAGCTTGCACTGATATGGTTCGTGTCTTCGCTAGTACCGTTACACAAGCGAAAGCTCTCGGTCAACAGCGGGCTATCCTTTGGAGCAGAAACTCTTGTTCGTTTTGCGCAGCTTCAGCCACCAATCGAAATCGTTCTTGATTACCTTCGGCTTTGCATCCTCCTCTAAGTCTTCGCGATTTCGCGCCAGAGCGATTGCCCGTCGTTGGGCCCGCATGCCGGCTTCGGTTTTCAGATTATCCTTGGGCTTGCAGATTATGGAACGAGACCATTCCTTAGTTTTTCTCAAAGGTGCCATAACAAGTCCCAATTCGAATTAAACACAATTAATTTCGCTTATTTTTAGTTCGTTTTTCGAGAAGACATCTCAAAAAACTGATTTCATCTTCAACGAAAATATAACAGGAATTTCAAAGTGCTCAAAAGCAAGTTCCAGACACAGGTCCAAATTTCCCACTTCCATAACTCGCTCAAAACCCAACCCATTTTCAGAAAGTTTAACTATTTGTCAATTTGATCAATTAGGTATCTAAGACTGGCAACAATTTTTCAAATTTCATTTGAAAATAATACCCCCAAATATCTTATATAGACAGGTCAAAATTTCGTAATCCTATCGCTCGGTCTAAAGTCAACCGGGTTGACCCGTTAGGCAATTTATATTCGAGGACTTATTAATGTTTTACCTGGTATTTCCCGGCACTCCTAAGTCCATGTTGTCTGTTTCAAGTTTTATAGAGTCATTCCTTATTAAAGACCTATAGGAAATTGTATTCTAACCCTATTATCTTAAATTTTTTTTTAAAGAAATACTTTTCAAATGAAAACTGCTGAATTGGTTTTCTTTTTTAAATGCGGAGTGAAAAGTTTGAAATGTAGAGATAGTGTAACTATTAAATATGAGTTTTTAAGAAACATTTTCGCAGTATTTTTTGCAGTATTTTCTAACATGGAATTGGAACAGGCGCTTCACCCCTGTCACGCCCGTTTCGTCCTGTTTTCAGCCCTGGTTCAGAGGTCGCCCGAGCTGAATTTCCACTAAGCGAAGTGGATTGTAGCTATAGCTGAAGGACATTTCAAATTATATTTTTGGTATTTCCACCAATTTTCCACGAATAATTACTGCAAACTTAAGCGTGGCGTTAGCCGTTCATTCAAGTCCGAACGGAACTCTGAAACAAGCAATCCACCCAGAAATAAACAAAGAAATGTTGCCTCGAATTTCTGTCGGACAATAAGCAAAAAACAACAACGCAGACTTAAAGACAAAGAAGAAGCAAAACAAACTTTAAGTCAATACAGTACCTACACATAAAAAAAAAAATAAAAATAACACAATACGAACAAAGTAGAAGAGGAAGCAGCATGGGATGGGCAGCAAACTAAAGCAAACCCCCCGGCCGCCCGCAAGGGAGCGAGCTTGCCAGAAAAGCAAAAGGAAGAAGCAACACAAGTAAAACAAAACGAAAATATGTGTAGATGTGGGCGTGTGTGTGTGTGAGTGGGTGGGTTAACTGGCAACGGTGCGGGCAAACGTAAATCAAACAAAAATAAAACAAAGCAAAACAAATAAAATAAACAAAACTACGCAGAAGTAGCAGGCAGACGTCAACGAGAACGACAGCGACAGCGACGCCGACGCCGACGACGACGGCAAAAACAACAGCAGAATGGAAAGGGCAGGGGGTGTCATGAAAGAATGAAAGAAGCCAAAGCAAAACAACCAAATGAAATTGTACAAAACATGGCAATGCAATGATAATTATGATGATACTAATGTTGTTGTTGATGATGATGATGATGATGATGATGATTAAGCAAACGAAGCAAATTCCGTTAGCTAAAACAAACATTTGCCAATGTTCTCAACAAACTTTTGGGGGCAACAAAACGAAATTGAAAATGCACCCAGCACTGGGCAGCGG
This sequence comes from Drosophila virilis, assembly GCF_030788295.1. Classification (NCBI taxonomy): domain Eukaryota; kingdom Metazoa; phylum Arthropoda; class Insecta; order Diptera; family Drosophilidae; genus Drosophila; species Drosophila virilis. Next base: position 10,174,481 of record NC_091546.1, on the reverse strand, counting down.
ATGGCACTCTGGTGGGCGGCAACAGGGCTGGGCCGAATTTAAGTTTGAGTTCAAAAACAGTTAAACTTATACGGTGCACTCTGTACATGTATATGCATGCATGCATGTATGTGTATTTGTTGTGTTGTTTTTGCTTTTGCTCTGTGCGCTCGACAAACAGAGTAGCCCCCGATCTCGCTCTCTCCCGCAGGGCTGTCATCATTTGCTGCCCTTCTCGCTCGCTCTGCTGCTGCTGCCCCGCGCACGCTACCCTACTGACTGCTCCTAAGGCAAAAGTATGCGTAAATAAGCATTTTACAACAACATGGCCGAACTTGTTGTTGTTGTTGTTGCTGTTGCTCTACCTTGTTTCCATGCAAGGGGTAAGGGGCGTATATTGCAGTTGTGCAAATGAATATAACAGCTAATTTTAAAAGTATATACAAATATTTATTCTTCAAGAGTCGACTCAATCATGCCACGTTCAAATCAGGCTCTAAACTGAACGCAGGATACAAATTTACTTTAACTGACTTTTTGAAATTCAAATTTTCAAAAAACTATACAAAAATAAAACAGTGTTGAGAAGTACAAAATGTTTTAATGTTTATGTTTTAAACGTTAAATTGAGGGTTTTTAGTGTTCACACTTATTTTGTCCAGATAGAAATCATAAACTTGGAGTGTAGTATTTATATACATATTTATATATATATCAGTCGATTTAGGCGTATTTGTCTGTAAAATTGTATGCTTGCCTATGTTTTTCAAAGTATTTTGACCAAACTCAAAAAATAATAATGCCCCGTACCGTGATGTCCTTATGCGTGTTCCAAACAAAAATTTAATATAAATAACTCAAATAACCTATCATATATTAAACTTTCAATAACTATACCAAACAGACTTTATCATGTTTAGGAAGTCGAGAGAGAGAGAGAGAGAGAATGTGTAGAGATATGAAAAACAAAACATTAGCTCGAATATCGTATCGTCTATAACAGTTTACGATATAAAATTACGAGCTCTAGTTGCCAAAATGGACATGTTCTTACATTCATGTTATATAACCTATTGAACCCATTTAAGTTGAGTACAGGGTATTATGAGACATTTTTATAATAATAATAATAATAATAACAATAAAACAATAACTTAAACAGCTAATTACCAAATATATCTGAAAGCAGCTGCTTTCAAGGGTCGCCCGCTGCCAACAACCCTGGACTGGAGCCGGGGGCAAGCATTCCGGAGAAGACGAGTAAGGTCAACAGTGGCGAAGTGTGGCTGCCGCCCACGCGGGTGGCACGTGTTTTCAGGGAGTTGCAGTGCAAAAAATGCTTAATTAATTAATTTCGGCATTGCTGTGCTGCGCTTGCATTTTTCTGTGAATTGTTTATATGTCATTGTAATTGTTTACAACTGTACTTTTGACAAAATTACAGAGCCAATGAAAAAAAATATAAAAAACTTTTCTGTAAAAAGCGACAATAAAAAGCCAAAAAACACAAAAAAAAAAAAAAAAAGAAAAACAAATTTTGCTGAATGCACACAAAATACACAACGGTCGAGGCAGAGGAAGGCAGCGGGAGGGGGGCTAGTTCATGTCATGTTCGCATTCGTATTCGCATTCTGCTGGCCCAAAAAGTGGAATAACAAAAGCACGCGTATTTTCGTCAAAACAATGTCAACATGTGAACAGCAAAAACAACAACAACAATTATAATGCAACTCGTGCCGAGCAAATCTACCATGGAAAGCAACTGCGAGTCGAGCTCTGGTCAAAACTCGACGCACACTTTGGGAAATGCTAATAACTTGCCTGTTTATCGTACGATATTCATACGATATTCGTAGGGCTTAGTTATGTTATCCAAATATGTTAGCGAGACTGGAAGCTGAAACTAAGCAAAAACTTTGTTCAAAATACATAAAATACGCATTAACCCTTAACATAGCATACCATTACATATGTTGTTAACATAAAACATTCCTGTTAAAATAACAGCTGCACCTCTATGTTAAGAAACTTTTTACACCTAATACACACAGTTCTGGCACTTTATGTAGAATTTCCAAATTGACCGAACTTTTGGCAATTCAAATTTCTTTGCAATTTGCCTTGCAGATAAAAGAACTGCGGCAGAAATTTACAAAAAATCGATCCTATTTGAGAGGAGAACTCGTAATAGTTTCCTAAAACTATTTTCTTCAAATAGAAAACAGTTTAATCGAAACCTGAAAAGGCAAAACTAAAGAAGGGTGTGCAGATAGATATTTGTTGTTTTTACTGACAGTAAAAATTAGTTGAAATATTAAAAAAAAAGGCGTTGCCAAGCCCAATTTTTCAAAATATACTCTCCTACATTGCCTTTAACTGTTTTTAAAAAACACAAACCGAAAAGCTGCCTGATTCCTTGAGCTATTGCATTTTTCCAGAAAAACGCCTGGAATACCCCATTGTGCTCCGCAACTCTATTTTTATCATAATAACGGTGAACGTATGGCTCAATAGGTTATGTATGTGTGTGCGTGTGCTAGTTCAGTTGCCTCCTCCGCACCCGTCAAATGGGATGATGTGCACGGGCAAATACGAATGCGAAAAGTGTTACATACAATCAGGCGCGAGGCTTATAAGTAGAGGAAAATGACGAGAGAGCGGGCAAACAGCAAATTGTTGTTGATTTCCGCTTTCCGTGTTGCTTTGATTCCTTTTATTCTCTTCCAGCACATAAATAAACAGAACTGTTTGTGTTCTTTTCAGCAAAATGCAACTCTCGAAAAGTTCAAGCAAACATTTTCTTGCGATGAATTTTTCATATTTTTTATACCCTGAACCCATTAAAAATGGGTATAAGGGTATATTGTATTTGTGCAAAATCCAAATGTATGTAACAGGCAGAAGGAAGCATCTCCGACCCCATAAAGTATATTTATTCTTGATCAGCATCAATAGCCGAGTCGATCTAGCCATGTCCGACTTTCTGTCCGTCCGTCCGTCCGTCCGTATGGTTATTGCGACTTTTTTCTGTAATGCTATTTAAGTTTTTTTTTTATCATATGTGCTCAATTAAAAATTTTGACCCAAATCGACAAAATGGCAATCGAAACTTTTTCAATGATTTTTCCGGGCGGGAGATATGACGTTCCAAAACGACATTTCTCCGCGCGAAGATATGACGTTCCAAAACGACATAACTCCGCGCGGAGATATGACGTTCCAAAACGACGTAACTCCGCGGGGAGATATGACGTTCCAAAACGACATAACTCCGCGCGGAGATATGACGTTCCAAAACGACATAACTCCGCGCGGAGATATGACGTTCCAAAACGACATAGCTCCGCGCGGAGATATGAGCTTCCAAATCATCACGATTTTTTTTCAAAATCGAGGTCGGTGCGAAAATCGAAACTTTTTTGATGGAGATATGACGTTCCAAAACGACATAACTCAAAATCGAGGTCGGTGCGATAATCGAAACTTTTTCGGTGGAGATATGACATTCCAAAACGACATAACTCCGCGCGGAGATATGATCTTCCAAATCATCATGATTTTTTTCAAAATGGAGGTCGGTGCGAAAATCGAAACTTTTTCGATGATTTTTCCGCGCGGAGATATGACGTTCCAAAACGACATAACTCCGCGCGGAGATATGACGTTCCAAAACGACATAACTCAGCGCGGAGATATGACGTTCCAAAACGACATAACTCCCCGCGGATATGATATGACCTTCCAAATCATCACGTTTTTTTTTGAAAATCGAGGTCGCTGCGAAAGTCGAAACTTTTTCGATGATTTTTCCGGGCGGGAGATATGACGTTCCAAAACGACATAACTCCCCGCGGATATGATATGACCTTCCAAATCATCACTTTTTTTTTGAAAATCGAGGTCGGTGCGAAAGTCGAAACTTTTTCGATGATTTTTCCGGACGGGAGATATGACGTTCCAAAACGACATAACTCCCCGCGGATATGATATGACCTTCCAAATCATCCCTTTTTTTTAAAATCGAGGTCGGTTCGATGATTTTTTTTTAATATCTCGGGTAAATAATGTCTGATTTTAAAATGTTATACCTTTTTGAATGCGTACGGATTCCTACCATCAATTGGCATTCAAACAAATTAATCATCGATGGGATGAAAAATGTTGTTGACAAAAAACTGATTCGTTCGTAAATTCCATCTCTTTGATGATTTTTTGGAATATTTCCGTCAAATAATGTCCGATTTGGCAATTTCATTCCATTTTTGACTCGTAAGGATCAGTTCTATCGATTGGCATCAAAAAAAAAATGAAATCAAAAATTTTGACCCAAACCGACAAAATGGCAAGGGGTTACATCACGTTTTTTTTGAAAATCGAGGTCGGTGCGAAAGTCGAAACTTTTTCAATGATTTTTCCGGGCGGGAGATATGACGTTTCAAAACGACATAACTCCCCGCGGATATGATATGACCTTCCAAATCATCACTTTTTTTTCAATATCGAGGTCGGTGCGAAAATCGAAACTTTTTCGATGGAGATATGACGTTCCAAAACGACATAACTCCGCGCGGAGATATGACGTTCCAAAACGACATAGCTCCGCGCGGAGATATGACGTTCCAAAACGACATTACTCCCCGCGGATATGATATGACCTTCCAAATCATCACTTTTTTTTCAATATCGAGGTCGGTGCGAAAATCGAAACTTTTTCGATGGAGATATGACGTTCCAAAACGACATAACTCCGCGCGGAGATATGACGTTCCAAAACGACATAACTCCGCGCGGAGATATGACGTTCCAAAACGACATAACTCCGCGCGGAGATATGACGTTCCAAAACGACATAGCTCCGCGCGGAGATATGACGTTCCAAAACGACATTACTCCCCGCGGATATGATATGACCTTCCAAATCATCACTTTTTTTTCAATATCGAGGTCGGTGCGAAAATCGAAACTTTTTCGATGGAGATATGACGTTCCAAAACGACATTACTCCCCGCGGATATGATATGACCTTCCAAATCATCACTTTTTTTTCAATATCGAGGTCGGTGCGAAAATCGAAACTTTTTCGATGATTTTTTTCTAATATCTCGGGTAAATAATGTCTGATTTTAAAATTTTATACCTTTTTGAATGCGAAAGGATCCCTACCATCGATTGGCATTCAAACAAATTAATCATCGATGGGTTGAAAAATGTTGTTGACAAAAAACTGATTCGTTCGTAAACTCCATCTCTTTGATGATTTTTTGGAATATTTCCGTCAAATAATGTCCGATTTTGCAATTTCATACCATTTTTGACTCGTAAGGATCAGTTCTATCGATTGGCATCAAAAAAAAGGAAATCCAAAATGTTGACGCAAATCGACAAAATGGCAAGGGGTCACGTTTTTTTTTTTAATTCGAGGTCGGTGCGAAAGTCGAAACTTTTTCGATGATTTTTCCGGGCGGGAGATATGACGTTTCAAAACGACATAACTCCCCGCGGATATGATATGACCTTCCAAATCATCACTTTTTTTTCAATATCGAGGTCGGTGCGAAAATCGAAACTTTTTCGATGAAGATATGACGTTCCAAAACGACATAACTCCGCGCGGAGATATGACGTTCCAAAACGACATAACTCCGCGCGGAGATATGACCTTCCAAATCATCACGATTTTTTTTCAAAATCGAGGTCGGTGCGAAAATCGAAACTTTTTCGATGGAGATATGACGTTCCAAAACGACATAACTCAAAATCGAGGTCGGTGCGAAAGTCGAAACTTTTTCGATGATTTTTCCGGGCGGGAGATATGACGTTCCAAAACGACATAACTCCCCGCTGATATGATATGACCTTCCAAATCATCACGTTTTTTTTTTGAAAATCGAGGTCGCTGCGAAAGTCGAAACTTTTTCGATGATTTTTCCGGGCGGGAGATATGACGTTCCAAAACGACATAACTCCGCGCGGAGATATGACCTTCCAAATCATCACGATTTTTTTCAAAATCGAGGTCGGTGCGAAAATCGAAACTTTTACGATGATTTTTCCGCGCGGAGATATGACGTTCCAAAACGACATAACTCCGCGCGGAGATATGACGTTCCAAGACGACATAACTCCGCGCGGAGATATGACGTTCCAAAACGACATAACTCCGCGCGGAGATATGACCTTCCAAATCATCACGATTTTTTTCAAAATCGAGGCCGGTGCGAAAATCGAAACTTTTTCGATGGAGATATGACGTTCCAATACGACATAACTCCGCGCGGAGATATGACCTTCCAAATCATCACGATTTTTTTCAAAATCGAGGTTGGTGCGAAAGTCAAAACTTTTTCGATGATTTTCCGGGCGGGAGATATGACGTTCCAAAACGACATAACTCCGCGCGGAGATATGACGTTCCAAAACGACATAACTCCGCGCGGAGATATGACGTTCCAAAACGACATAACTCCGCGCGGAGATATGACGTTCCAAAACGACATAACTCCGCGCGGAGATATGACGTTCCAAAACGACATAACTCCGCGCGGAGATATGATCTTCCAAATCATCACGATTTTTTTCAAAATCGAGGTCGGTGCGAAAATCGAAACTTTTTCGATGATTTTTCCGCGCGGAGATATGACGTTCCAAAACGACATAACTCCCCGCGGATATGATATGACCTTCCAAATCATCACTTTTTTTTCAATATCGAGGTCGGTGCGAAAATCGAAACTTTTTCGATGGAGATATGACGTTCCAAAACGACATAACTCCGCGCGGAGATATGACCTTCCAAATCAACACGATTTTTTTCAAAATCGAAGTCGGTGCGAAATTCGACGGGTCGTATGCTTTAAGCTTTTACAGGACTCTGAAGCAGCATAAAGAATCATTAAGGAGTATTGTTCAGTCGTAGTTAAAGGAGCTCAAATAAAATTTATAAATAAACAGCATTGAGTTTGCAATTTCAATATCTTTTACAAATAACTATTTATTTAAGCTGTGCAACGCCAGGTGCTAACTGTAAGTAACAGTAATAAACTACGAAAATCTCGAGACATGAAACAGAATTTGGTGCACGGAACAGAACGGTTTTGGAGAGAGAGAGAAAGAGAGTGTGAAAGAGAGAGAGAGAGAGAGAGAGAGAGAGAAAAGAAATCGTAAAGTCTCTACCTCCTTATGGTTTCCGATAGTGCGAAAGCTTGATGATGAGTTGTAATTATATATGAATGCATGCAAGCATGTATGTATGTATGTATGTATGTGTGTATGCATGTATGTATGTATGTATGTAGGTTGCAACGAAACGCTTCTAACAAGTTTTTTATACGCCTGCGCCAATTGTTAAAATACGGACTCGTAGTCCGCGCACTGCATATTCGCACACACACACACGCATGCACGAATATGTACAAATATCCTACGTCTGCATGCATACATATGCATGTATGCATGAACAGTTTTGAGAGGATGTATGTATGTATGTATGCATGTGTGCACGCATATTCTCATGTATGTAATTAAGCAATTAAGTATGTTAATACACTTGAGTACGTACTGTTAAGCACACATACACATAAATTGATATATACATTCATGAATGTACATATACATACATGCATGCATACATACATAGCACATTGTATTTATCTCTCTCACCTTCCCTTTCGCTAAGCTGTGCGACAACAGCAGCAAATAATTAAGTTCATTGCTTCTATTTGCGTATTGGCTGCCTTGCATATTTCTTCGTTGTTGTTGTTGTTGTTGTTGTCGTTTTTGCATATTTTTGTAGCTCAGCAACAAAAGCGACCATCGGCAAAAAGTAAACAACAATAACAACGAAACAGCACATGGGGCTCATCTTCATTAGCCCTGCTTTCGTCTGTCTGGTCGCCTTGCTTTTGTCTCGCTCTGCCCTGCTGCTGTCTCCTACGGACACCTCCCCCTTCCACGGCTCAACTTTCTTGCATTGCCTCTGCCAGGGGCTGGCGTTGGCGCAAAAAAAAAACCTTGTTGTTTACTTGGAATGGCAGCGTTGCCTTTGTTTTTGTCGTCGCTGCCACTGATGTTTACACAATTCCACAACCGAAGTCCAACAATAAAAAAGCAGGCAGCGCGAAAAGCTCAAAAGAAGCAGCGACGCCAGCGTCGGCATAATGACCTTCAGCGACGTTGACGTCGGCGTTAGCATCGCTGCTGGCGTCTGTGCTGGGGGATTGGGCTGACTTGGTTATTGCTCGGGTCAGGTCTCTTTGCCGCCCACACGACTTAATTTCTCTTAGTCTCACGTCCGCGCCCACGCACGCACGAAGTAAACAAGCAGCGACTGCGCTGCTCACGTCGCACACGTTGCTATTGCTTCCTAGTTGCAATTGCTTCCACCGACTCTCACAAATACACATGCACACACACACACAAAACTACAGAGTACATTACAGCATGGCAGTTGCGTTCGCTCTCTTTCTCTCTCTCGCTCTCTCCGTCTCTCTTTGTTTGCGCTGCTGTGCAAACAAGTGTTTGTTTGCCGCATCATAAACGGTCGAGGGGAAGTTTCGTCCTTATCAAACATAACTCGGCCCACAGCCACCCACCATACGTTTTAATTACAACTAGGCCATCAGCTTTCTTTACCGTTAACTTGCAGAGTCCACAAGCAAAAGCTTCGTATTTATAGCAATCGAATTTGTACTAATTAGCATTTCGAATTCCTGTTATCCGGCGTTGCCCGGTTCAAGTCCTGTTACATCAATTTGTACGTAAATTGATTCATAAACAAAGCACACAATTATTGTATTGATAAAGCTAGCACATCCCGAAAACGCTTGCAGATCAAGAATATATATGTATACTCTATGAGCTTAGAGATGTCTATGTATTCAAAGGGTACAGGGTATAAAGACGCATATAAGTTTGTATTTACATTGCCCCCTTCTGTATCCAAGTACATATGTATGAATGTGCTTTTCTCCAAGACAAGTGCCGCAAAAGTTTTCTGTTACAGTTAATCAAAGCAAATCACGAAACTTTCGGCAAACGATAGTTATGCACCATTAACGGAATTGCAATGAAAGCGAATACAAGCAGAAGAAAGAAAGCGCAATGAAGTTCTGTCGCTCCTGCTGTTGTTGCCTAGCCGCACGTGAGACCTGCGCACGAGAGAGAGAGAGAGAGAGAGTGAGCACTTAAATGAAGAAGAACAGTAGCTTTTGCACCGCCCACGCAAAGAGTGAAAACGCAATGCACTTTGGCAACGGCGGTGACTGTGAGCAGCGCCGCAGGCTACAAAAACAAAACAGCTGCCGCTGAGACTAACGCAAGCAATAACAATTTATATGATATACAAATGTACGTACATGTGTGTATGTATGTATGTATGCATGTGCATACAAATACATTTTGTTTGCAGAATAACAACTGCAAAATACTCTGACAGCGGCACTCAAGGCGAGCAAGTGTATGCACATGCATACATTCATATGTTTATTTGCGTGTACGTGCATATGTAGTATATATGTATGTAAGTATGTCCATATGCATGTGTGTGTACCAAAATTGCATACACTTACGCATGTATGTGTGTACATATGTTATATTGATGTACATTCATCCTTACACAATAAGATATCTAAATATGTATACATACATACATACAAGCGTATATAAGTCAGCGTCAGCAGCGTTAGCAGAAGACGGAAATACCAAACCAACGATGACGAACGTAAAAACTACGCACCAAGCAACAACAAAAGCACCAACAATAAAACACGGCACGAAAAACAAACAAACATACATTGGGCTACGATGGGTGCGAGTGAGAAAGCAGCTGCATACATATATAAATGGGCGATAGGAAGAGTAGCGCAGCACCTGCCTGGCACAGCGAACCATACACCCAACTGCCCAACCTCCCCCGCCGACCCATACGTCCCCACTCAGCTAACGAGCAAACAAAATTAAACAAAAACAAATACATATCTAAGCAATGGCAGATTGAGGCAAAATTCTATCAACCTATAGAAATTTTACTACGCCGTAGTAGAAATTTTTAGATGTATTTATTGTAGCGTTATTTTCTGCCCTCGTTCGTTCAACTCGACCTCGCAACAGCCGCCACCCGCTGCTCTATCGACTGGGTCCAAACCTGAACCGCTCCTGTCTACTTGTTTGTTTAATTTTTTGCCATTTCTGCTTCGCATTCTATTTGTTTGTTTGACTCGCTGCGCATGTGTTGGTGCCAAGAAGCAACTAGCGTTCGTGCGAGGGCTGTTAAATGGGCATTGAAACATGCTCTCATACTGGACATTCACAATGTTAAAACTCATATATTTATTTATAAACTATTGTACTAAATATAATATAAATATATATAAGTATGTAGACTCGCATGCTTGTCATGATTACTGTTGATTATTTGTGGAACGCACTCACATACATGTATAGCTGCCCTCGTTTTTGTGTTTTGGCGCGTACTCTGTTGCTGTTGTTTTTTAAGCATGACAAAGCACCGTACAATTTCACAACAGCAACTTCATTATGATGTTCGGCTTGTTTTTCCACGAAACAACTGTTTACCGAACGTGGCGGCTCTGCCGCTGCAGACGTCAACAGCGCAGTGGTGGCGCTGTCTGTTCTCTGTGCACACATATACGTATGTATGCGTGCGTATGTGTATGCGCTATATGTGTGTGTATGTGTGCGTACGTTGTGCTTGTTTCATTCAAACGTCCACCGAGAAATTTCATTTCAATACGCAGCCCAGCCAACGACGCGTCGCAGTCGTCGCATTTGTAGGTTCGTTACAAATCGATTTCGATAAGTTTGTCAGTGTTTGTCGGGAAAAAGCGACGCACAGTTTAGATTCAGACGTTAGCTGGTGTGGTTCGCGAGCGGTTGTATCAGAGAGCGACAGAGCGACAGAGAGAGAGAGAGAGTGCGATTTAGGCGCGCAGAAGAAACTAGCGGTAACGGTAACATCGCGCTGCTTCTGAATAACAAGTGCGGGGGAGGCGAGGTGCCATTAACAGCAGCAGCAATCTGCCTGTTGTTCTCATTCTTCGTGCTGTTGTTGTTGTTATTGTTGTTGTTGTGTGTTTGCTGAACAAATAAAGGAAAAACAAATACATATGCCGATGAAGAAACGGCTCTAATATGTAGTTTTCGAGAATGGAATGTTAATAAAATCCAACAAATTCTGAAATGTAAAATAAAATGTACGCACATGCAAACTACGCTTTAAATATTTTAACGCACTTAACATATATTTTAATACATATATATATATATATATTTAATACACTATCTCTCGCTGTGTACGTTCGAGTGTTTACAGTTTGTTTTTTACGTGCCTTGAAATTTATTTTTAAGTTTTTGATCCGATTTTTTGTTGTTTACTTTTTGCGTTGTTTGACTATTTTCTTGATTTTTGAAAATGACACAAGTGCGAAGGCAGACAAAAAAAAACGTTTGTCTCATAATATCATGTGTCTATTATCATACCGGGTTTTAACATACATACGTCATACATGTATGATCACTCTTAACTCTCGATTCCTTTGATCGAGTACTTTGTGTCCAACAAAATGTTTCTGGTTGTAAAATCGAGTATTTTGTAGGAAATTTCTTTGCAATTAAGCAATAAAGCGAAGTTAATTATGTTTAATAAAAAAAAGACGTCATAAATCAAGTCTAATACTTGAATTGAGTGTGGAAAGTTGAATTGCAATAAAAAGTTTCTAAGTAAAAAAATCCCAATCAGATTTAAATCAACTGATTTACTTGGAAATCAACAAACATGCAAGCTAATTAATTTCTGGAAAATCCAATGGCACAAAAGAAAAAAACCCTAGAAATCCGTGCAATTTGCACAAAATCCCATAAAACTATGCTACCTTCAAAAACACTGAAAAAAATGTATGAGCAAATGTTTAAAATCGCCAAAAAAAATGTACCCGAAGTGCACTGAAAAAAACAACATAAAGTGAACGTTTTTAAATTAATTGAACGCTGAATCAACAAAATCAAATGCAGATCCAAGTGAATATTGCAACAAACCAAAAAAAAAAAAACCGTGCAACTTCCATTTACAGTGTTTTTCCCCTGTGTGTGTGTCTTTGTGTACTCGCTTACCGTTATGATTCATCCAGCTGTTTGCGCAGCAGCATTTGCGCTCTGCGCAAATGTTCTGAGCAAAGGCATTAATACATATACTAAGGCATTTATTAAATGCAATGCGTGCTAAGCTAAATAATCAAGCGAACAGTCGCGACGCCGAACGAGCGAACGAACAACTTACCAGGAAGCAAATCGGGCGACAAAGATAGATGTCAAATCGAGATGTCGCACACATACATGCATGCACACTTACAGCATATGTATATGCATGTGTGTGTGTGTGTGTGTGTGTGTAAATAGCCCGCCGCGCAGTGCTGTTGTATGAAAGCGCACGTGTCCCTGCTTAATTATGTCCGTGTGTGAGTGCGAGCATGTGCATGTGTGTGCGTGTGTGTAAAAAGCTTCCGTCTATTGTGAATAACTGGACTGTTATCGATGTTGTTATTTTCGCTGTGACTTGTGACATTTGCACAAACGTTTACATGCCAAGAGAATTTCTTTCGACAAATGTTAATTCATGGCCAGGAAAAGCGAACGAACGGTTCCTCATTTACGCCGGACACAAAGTGTGCTTGAATATTGAACGACGCGAAAAACAACGAACAATCGTTTAATATGTGCGATTAGCTAGTCTAACAATGAGTAGCCCATAAGATTGTGAATACATTGTGTCCACGAGCTTCAATAAGGATCACAGGAAGGTTTTTGTTTCGAGTCAAGGATGAAACTTATGTCCGAATCAAGAAAGAGTTTCGTTTTCGATCTGTTCTCAAAAAGCAATAACATTTTATACTAAACAAACAGTTTTTTAAATATGTAGATGATGCATTTTATACCCTGTTCACAAAGCGAATAAAAAGAGTATATAGGTTTCGTGCATTATTCGTCTGCTTGTACGCCGTGTTCGATTGGGGCGCTATTGTGGTCAGGGGGTCATGCTATATTCATGGGTCAGTTAAAGTGTTTAGACAGTTTGTCAATAATTCATATCTGCGACAATTTTCGACAAAAGAAAATTAATGGAAATAAACTATTTTGCATTTAACCTATAAAATACCCTGTAATGCTTGTTGTTATCGATAATGACATATTTTGACAAATTTGAAGAGATAAGTGTGTATCAGGACGTTCTGGTCGGGTTACAGGGTATTCTATTGGCAGTTCATTTGAGGTCGATTTCAGGCGTGATTTTATATAGAACTTATTTCATTCTCATGATCGTGATATTGTATAAAACTTAATCAATTTAAACGAATTTGTGTGGTTAATAGAAACTTTAGACGCTGACTAGTTAAAGTGATTAACTAAATGATTCTTCGATTAATCAAAGAGAGCAGTTCGATGCCAATCAGGATTTTACTTTACTAAAAACAGGACATATAAGAATTGTTTCGGTACAGATCAAATGGGATAGGTCGGACAAAAGATATAGAAAGCATCTGGAAAAAATCTTAGATTAAGATTATCTTTTTTTTTTTTGTATCTTTCTTTCGGGCAGCTATTTGTGATTAACATAGAATTAAGAGATTTTATCAAATTAATTACTAAATTGTAATTGTTTTCCTCGATTTGCAGTGGCGCGAGAGTATGACCAAAAGCCAGGTGATAAAATGTTGATTGAATGCATTTCGCGTAGCATTCCCTAAACAAATAGATCAGGAGAAAGAAAAAGAACTGAGATTCCAGGAACAAAATAAAACCTCATCGATCGAGGAAACGAATCCACCCGCCAACGAGAAAGCAGCTAGCGGAGAGTGGAGAGTGGAGAGTGGAAAGTGGAGAGTAAGGAGTGTAGAGTGGAGCGAAGCAAAAGAGAGAGATTTGCGCGGAGAAGCAAATGAACTTCAATCCGGATAGCTTTGTGACCGTCCAAAACGTGCATCATCCATACCATCAGCGGGAGCGACACCACATCCCATTGCCGGCGAACTACGGAAGCCAATCGGAGGTCGCGGTGGGGATCGAGATCGCCATCGGGTCAGGCGGCGCCAGGCGGAGCAGCGGCGGTGGGAGCAGTTCACCTAAAATCATGGAATGGACCAACGACGATGCATTAGAGCTTATCGAACAGTATCGCTGCCACACCGAACTGTGGAATCGCGCCGATCCCAAGTACAAGGATAAGCTGTGCCGCTTCCGGGCATGGTCCGAGATCGCCGATCGCTTTGGCTGCAGCAAGGCCGAGGTGGAGCGCAAAATGAACGTACTGCTCACCCAGTACCGACGCGAGAAGCACAAGATGTTTGTCAAAATCTATCAGGGCATACAACCCAATCCGTCCAAGTGGTATGCCTTCAAGCGCTTCGACTTCATGGAAGCCGGCGGCGGCAGCCTCAGCGGATTGCCCACCAGCGCCACAGTTGGCGGCATAGCCACCAACTCCACCTCCTCCAACTCAGCCAGCCACACGCACAACGGACTCAATGGCCTGGCCGCTGCCGCAGTCGCCGCCGCTGCCTACGACAGCAGCACAATCGCGGCAGCGGCCAACGGCGGAGCCACCGGGCCGATTGGATGTGCTGGTGGTGCCGCGACAACCACAACTGGAGCGCCTGCATCGCAGCACAGACGCATCAAAACCAAAGAGCTGAAATATTTCGGAGCGGTGAGTAATCGGCGCAAAAAATAACCGCATGCGTAAGCGTTTCTTCCAATGACAAAGACCCAAACAGTGACAAACAAACAACAGAACGGAGAGCGGAGAGCGACGACCATTGACTAGCCAAGCGGACCTTTAACCCATTTGTGCCCCACGTCGCGTGTTCGTTCTGTCTCAGCAGCAAAATGACTTTCACATAAACGAATTTTTAGAATAGTATTATCTTCTGCTCAGCTCAATCATGATTATTGAGCTTTACATAGCTGAGGATTAAATTCTCAAGATTCGTATGCTTATACAATATATTATTTGCATATGTGTGTGTGTGTGTGTGTGTGCACAGATTTTAAAATATTTTTAACTTTTTTCCAAAAAAACAAACTTGATAACTTTTATGTAAATATTAAAAAATACTATAATGAGGCCATTCTCAGGTGGAACCCCTTACGATAGTTTTGCAGCAGACGCACACAGACACACAAACACATTCACTCTCGTTGTCATTCGGGTGTTAATTTCAATCAAAGGCGCAAAGTTAACTGTGCTGAATACGCTGACTGAGAGTCAAATGAAACGCCATGTGCGCAAGTGACTTGCTGTTTCTGCTGGCGACAGCGCGAGAGAAAGAGAGGGAGAGTGCAGCAGCAGCATTTGCCTCTCCTGTCGCTCTCGCAATTATTGTCCGGATCGTTTTGTGTGTGTGTGTGTGTGTGCATGTGTTCTGTTGTTGACGATCAAAACAGAATTAAAATTTTACGCATAAATTTTTCTTAGGAACTTGCCGCTGTGTGCGTGAGGTATTGCCCTGACTTACGCGAGAATCTGTGCATATGCATGTATGCATGTATGTATGTATTGGAATAATGTGCACTGTGTGCGTGAGTTGTTTTTATGTATTTGCTTTGTCGCGCCAAGCAAGCAAGCTTTCGTTGACGCTGTGGCTGAGGGGAACGAGGGGAACGAGCGCTGCTGACATTTCGTCGCCGCTGTCGCTGCTCGCTCACATGCTCTGTTTTTCGTCTGATGAAATGTTTGTTTTGCACGGCAAAATGCGCGTAGCACTTGCCGTCGTTGTTCTGTTGTTTTGGTTTGTGGTTGCCCCGTGGCCTCCCCCCTCCACTCGTGCATGAATGTGTGTGCGTGCGTATATACATACATATAAAAACATTTGTATATGTGTGTGTTGATTGTAATTCGTTTGCTGTTCATTTTCCTTGTGCGCTTTTGTTTTTATTTTTACTTGGGCCTGTGCTTTTCATTTGTTTTGTAGTATGTACTGTTGCCGCCGTTGTTGTTTTTGCTGTTTGCTGTTTGCTGTTTGCTGTTTCTGTTCTGTTTGTCAGAGTTATCAAAACAAACTGCGAGCATGCAGCATTATTGTTGTTGTAGTTGCTTCTGTTTTCATTTGCTCTTTGCTGTTATTTCTAAAAAATAAATACAGTTTTGTTCTTCGTAAGCATTCGATGTGGCCAGAGTGTGTGGGCGTGGCAATGCTAATGCAAGTAACTTGTCCAGATACTCTGCACGTTATTATTATTACGAAGACACACATACATATATACATGCATGCATGCATGCATGCATGCATATATGTATTTGTCTATTTTTCCAGGGGATAACATAAAATTGCATTCTCCTCGAACTTATCACACCTGCACTTTTTACTGTCTTCTCATGGCCGAGTTGTTGTTGTTGTTTGTCATTATTTGGGCGTGCAGCGGTGCCGCCCACGCCCACTATGCCACCCCCAAAGCGTTTGTATGTATGTGTGTGTGCCCATATTTTACAACTGTTTTGTTGTGGAATTTTCTCCAAGACACCAAATAACAACAATATGTTTACCTTGTTGTTGTTGCTGCGACTCGCGGCCGCAATGTTGTGGCTATGCCAAGCGGCGACGCCGACGTCGACTCGGAGCTGCGTTGACTGCGTTTCGATACCGTTGCCATGCCCCTCAAATTTCATATTCCTCTAGCTAATCCCCCCCCCCCCCCCCCCTCCTCCTCGTTCAGTTTGTTTGTGTTTTATAAAATGCACGCCTGTTTCCTATTGTTCCTGTAGCCGGAGCAGTCGCAACTGTTGTTGCTGTATTTGTAATTTGCGTGTTTTGTTTTCTCTCGCATGCGCTTTTATGAAATGCCTGGTGCCACCCCCCACCCGCCACCCCCCCTTCAGCCGTTTGCAGTGCAAACGCAAATAAGAAGCAGTTGCCGAAGCAGCAGCAGCAGCAGCAGCAGCAGCAGCAGCAGCAGCAGTAAGCAATGCAACCGAAAGCAGCGCAGCAGACTGCGACTGCGACTGCGACGATGACTGCGACTGCGACGCCAGCGTTCGGTTTTGTTTACTCATTCATCGCAAAGTTGCTTAGCTATGCGCGCAGCGTTGCCAGCTTGGCTGAAAATCGACTTTGACGGTGGGGTAAGGTTCACATTGGCGGTTTGTTTTCGCAAAAGTTTTGCAAGAATTTTCACTATTTTGTAGCATTTGCTTGAAAGGGTGTCTTTTCACGGAACTTAAGAGCGCGATTATAAATAACTTCGGGTAAGAGTCTGTTTGCCAGCATGGACTGATAATAGGTGTGAAACCCATTTAATCAATTGGTTCAACAAACAACACAAATATCTTTGGCACGCCGAAAGGTAAATGGCCTCTATAAACATTTTTGGAACTGTTTTCAACGTAAAGTCAAGTTAAGGCTGCTTCGCCAGGTGGTGTCCCCAGAAGGCAGGCAACTAGTCCTCTAACTTCTCCTGTACATCAGTCTTTCCTCTCCTATTCAGCTATGACCTATGACAGCTAGGTACATATATTATAAAGAACTATAGAACTATAGAGTCTTGATTCTTATTTGCATAGAAATCGACTAACAAGGTTCTATCGAAGCGGCTACTGATCAAGCATATACATAGATATATACGCTACGGGGTCGAAGTCGTCTCATCTCCTGACTAATTTATAATATATATATTGTAAGAGATCAGTCTTCTTTAATTGCAAAGTTCTTCTACCGAAAAAAATAGCCAATTCAGACGTATTTCCACCCTAAACAATTAAATTTTCACAAATATATTTGAAGATGAATTTGAAGTCGATCGGATGGTAAACAAAAAAGGTTCAGATATTCGTTTTACGCGATTTTTCCACACTTGCGGGTGGAATTTCGTCTTAGAGTGAAACTTCAAGTTTGAAGGCTGAAGGTTTGAACTGTCACCAAAAGTTAGGACAAACTGTTATTTTTTTTGTTTTGATTAGGAATGAAAATCCCTGGAATTGGTGAAAAAGTGTGACTGGAACTGGTGAAAAAGTGTGACTCTTCCAAAATACGACTGTGATGACGCGATGCTCATTCACATTTTGGCGACGTGACGGCGACAAAACTGATGCACTTTGATGCAGTTTGATGCAGTTTTATGAATGTGAGTGTATTAGTTTCGGGCTTGTTGTGCAAAAATATTATTGGCGAGAGAGGGGGCGGGGGTGGAACAGCTCCATATGTGGTGCCAAAAGGATTAGAGAACACGGTGTGCAGCGTAGTTGTTGTCGGTTATTTATTCGTTGGATTGCATGATAATCAGTTTGTTTACATTTTTCAGTTGCACACGCACACACATGCAGTGAGAGTACATTTTCAGACACACACGCCTACGTACATGAGCAATATGTATATGTGTGTATGTATGTACATACATGCATACACCGAGAGAGAGAGAGAGAGAGAGAGAGAGAGAGTTAATTTTGTTAGCGGCTCCGTCTGCTGTTGCGGCACGCAAAAACAAGTCAGACACGCACACATGCACGCTAGCTGTAAATACGTAAACAACAACCAAAAACAGCTGCCGCAATAAAAATAACAACAAAGCAAAACGGCAAGCGACACAAACAACGAATAACGAATAGCAGTTCAGTAGTTGTTTTTGTGAATTGTAGAAAGTTCTAGGCGCCAGAGACAAGACGATTCCGGCCCCAAAGAGTATAGGCAAATCGAGTGAGAGGCGAACGATCACTGATGACGGTGTACATTAGCATGTGTCGTATGCGCCCCGCCAACGTGGGGTAGGTTGTTAATATTAATGAACTGCTGCTGCTGCTGCTGCTGCTGTGTAGCTTTTCATCTTTCCTTCTTCTTCTCTCTTCATCTTTTACGTACAAGATGGGTTGACTTTCAACTGTTAAGCGCCGCTCGCAGATACGATCTAGCTCTCTCCCACTCGACACACACGCACACATAAGATAATGCGATAACAAGAACAACAACAAAAAGCACAGATCTCTCTCTCGCTCTCTTTGACGCGCTCTTTGCTGCTTGCGCTCGCCTCTCTTTGACTGTGACGATATGTTGTCGCTTTTCAAAAAACTTACTACGCCGCTAGAAAATTTCGACAATGTGAGTTGCGTTGTCGTCGTTGTCGTGTCGTTCGATCGCAACAAAAGTATTTACCCAATACGCACAAATACGCATTATAAACTTGTTAAATACGTGTATTAACTCAGCACTATGCATTGCAATAACGGTAACAGCATCACAAATAATCAAACTGCGGTATCGTCGCAACGTAGGACAGCTGCTGCTGAGGCACCAACACCAACAAAAACTGTACTAAATATGCTTGAATACAATTTCTTCTTCTATTCCAACATACATACATACATACATACATATTTATTATTTGTCTTGATTGCTCAGATTTGTTGTAAAGTTTTGTGTGTGAATGTGTATGTATCTAGCAGATGCAGATATCTTCGAGCATCCACAAGATGGGGGCTTACCTGTTCGTCCTTAACTCTTATTGAGTTTGCATAAAAGAGAATGTCTCTTTAGGCTCCTTTGATATGAAGTAAGGCTGTCCTGCTCAGACTTATTTTAACTGCCAGCTGATCTATCTTTCTGATTTGTATCTGCATTATTGCTAGTCTGTTCTGATTTATTCCTCGAGTCCCTCTTTGTTCACCTTCTGTCGTTTACTTATGTAAGATCCTTTCGTTTCCTTCCCAATCTATTCACCCTGAATTTTTAATTTTAATCCTCGAGCTCCTCTTAAATATTTTACATCTGTGACACTAGAAAACTTCCAGAAAATTTCCCTAGGAGACGATACTCGATTGTTGTGGAGAGACTCAGCTTTTTGGAATTGTGGCAGTTCGATGAATCCTGATCTTAACAAAGAATAAACACTGTCAAAGAATTAATCGTAGTCTGCTCCAAATGGAACTTGTTAGTTTTATTATATCACTTTTTTTTTTTTGTAATAATAATCTTGTTCTTCAGCAATGTAGATCGACCTTGTTGTGGGGCCATGGGCTTTATCTTGATATGGTTGTCAGTCATGAAAGCGCGTCTGATTTTTGTGCCATATTTTTCTTCTTGTCCTAACTTCTCGTTTGTTCTAACTTGTTTCGTTTGCAGATGGGCCTGAATATACCCATGCTGATAGCCAGTAGCCAAACACAGCTGGACAACTGGAACACGGCGGGTCAGTACTCGCCGCCGATAGGCAGCGCCGGCGGCGGAGCCGGAGGCCTAACCAATTCTCAGCCGCAGCAGCTGCGCGTTGCTCTGCCCATGTCTTATGGCGCTGCCAGCGGCACGCCCTACACGGTCGGGGGCGGCAGCAGCAGCAGCGAGTTCAAGCCCAGTCCGCACAAGACTGTCGACACGTCGGATAACGAAGACAACGCGATGAGGGACGAGGCGACGGTGACGGCGACAGCGACAGCGACAGCGAGCGCGCTTGGGCAGCTGGCGGCGAAAGTGGAACGCCGCTCGCCGGTCTCCTCCAGCATGGGCGCAGGCAGAGGCAGTGAAGACGGCGGCTTGGGTAACGCGCACGGTGCATCCGAGAGTTCTGGCTGTGATCAGGCGCTGGTTGCAGTCGCCCTGAGCGAGGCCGGGTCTAGTCCAATACCCAACACCAATACGAACATGCACGAGGCGCACAAGAATCATCTGCTGCAGTCGAGTCCAGCGTCAGCACGTGCGGCCACACCTCGTCATGCGCACGAGCAACTGCATCATGGCCACCATGCGCTGCAGCATCATGGCCATGGCCAGCATCCGGATGAGCTGGATATCAAGCAGGAGCTGGTTGACTACTTTCATCCGCCGTCCGTGTCCGCAGCTCCAGCACCGCCAGACTCACATCGTTCCTATAGCTCGGCCGGCGAGGAAAGCCGCCTGCATCTGGACATGGCGCAGGATCTGCGCGTGGCCCAGGCCAAGGCGCACGCCAACTTTGGCTCCTTTGTCCTGCCCCCGCGTAGCAGCAGCGCCCAGTTAGCCGCAGCCGCTGCGGCTGCCTCCATGCCCCTGAACATGCGCAAGCTGACAGCAGCTTCGAGTGCCGGGCACATGCTCATGAGCTCGCTGCTTAGTTCGAGGGAGAGCATGTCCGATGCGGACGGCGACGTGGACAACGATGAGGCCACCGAATCGGCAGCCAGTCCGGGTCACATCAAGAGCAGCGTTTCGGCACAGGACGCCGGCTCCGCGGCGGCAGCAGCTGCTGCTCTGTACGCAGAGAGTCTCAGCCGGGACGATTGCGATTTTGTGGGCTCCAATGTGTCCATGAAGCTGCGCACCATGGACCGTACACAGCGCATCATCGCCGAGAAACTAATCAGCGAGGTGCTCTTCTTTGGCCAGTTCAACGAGCTGGAACGTTCGGCGTGCATCCAGCCCAAGTGACAGCGACGTCCAAGGAAGTGGACGAGTGTGGGACGAGTAGGTTTAGGTACGGGCAAGGGTATTACATCAGAGAATGGAATGGCAACGGGTTTGGAAATGGCTTGGAACATGGCAAATAGACAAAATGAAATTTCACTGTGAAATAGCCAAGAAAACTAACCACCAACACAAAGCAAAACAAAACAAAACAAAACAACAACAACAACAACAACAACAAAACAAAACAAACAGTACAATTTACTTTTAGTTGAACGGGGCCTAACCAAGGGGCTCATCTGTACAAAGCACATGGGGCAGCGTTACTTAGAACCGGATAGCTGTAAGGACAGCGTACGAACATGAACATGAACAGGATTTGGGTCTGGTTTGGAAAGCAATCGGATGGACATCCGAGACAGTTTCCATCGGGCTACTAAAGCATAACTAACAATAGCACCACAACTAACCGACAGAATCTCAGTATTACTTATAAAATACATCAACTTGGATTTAGTATGTGTATATACAGCACCTACGACGATATCAGAGAAAGGCTTTCCCGGCGTCGGCGGGGGGGAAGCACAAAAAGCATTTGCCATGTTGGGCCTCTCAGCAACGATCCGACCATGTCCAGTGGGCTTTTTATTCTTATACGGTAGGCCCAGTAGGCACAGTAGGAGAGGAACTTGATAAAGAAAAGCCCACGTTGGGCGTAAAATTACGAAAGACAAAGCCAGCTGCTGGTAAAGTGCTGAAAGTTGGCAATTTAATAAGTCCAAGCCCAAAACTCCACGTCTGTGTTGGGTTTTTTTTTTCAAGCATAATCAAAGCACTTTGGGGAAATTACATATGTATATACATATATATATATATATAGATGTATATCTATTATAAATACCAACATGTACAGATCTATATGTTTTATAGTTAGTAGTGTTATATATCAATGTACCTTATTTTAAAACTAAACTGTTTTTGTAGTCATTTAAGTCTGGTCGTTAACTTACAAACACCAACCAACACAGCAACTGAAACCAACCAACATAAACTATGTAGAAAAAAAAAACAAAACAGAACCGTGTGAAAGAATCAATTTGTATAAAGCTTAAGCTATGCAGATCGTCGTCACTAGTTTGTTAAAAAAAAAAAAAAAAAACAGAAAACCAAACCAACAAATACACAAAATACACTATTATAAATAAATATTGTAATATTATTGTACATTATTTTGCGTGCATGTTTACTAGGCCCTAATGATGTTTGCATAATGTTTAAGTAGACCTATATGTATATAAGTATATATATACAAAAAGCAACAAAAAACTGAAATGATGAAAAACATTAAATTTATTTATAAAACAAAACAACAAAACTCCACAAATTATTCATATAAATTACTAAAAAGACTCAACTTGGTCGAGCTGCTTTTTTTTTTTAAAAGTCTTGAGCTTGTTTCGGGAATTTGAACTTCAAACTTCTTTAACGCGTTTTACAGTGTATATATGAGGAAATTCACTGATTTCCCCGCTTTGGAGTTCCATTATTGGATTCTTCGGGTTCTTCAAAAAGACTTTTTCGACTGTTCCAAAACTGAGCACAGCTTTACTCAGAAGGTTTCCGCAAAGAATAATATGAATAGTATATTATTTAAAAGGTCATATAAATACTAAACTATTTTATTATTTATATTGTCTTTGGGTTAATATTTATATCACGGAGTTTTTTGATTTTATGCTTTCAGCTGGTTTCCATAAATGTCATGAAACAAAGTTTAGCCTTAAATGGCATGTTGGAAATAAGACTAACGAATACTTCTTGATTTTGTTTTTTAAAGTAGAATGTTAATGCTTTTCCTTAGGATCTTAGCTTAGTTTAACACATGAAAGACAATAAGAGGCTGTTTTTAAATGATTGAAGTCATTCAACCAACGATTAGGGAGATCTATGGAGTGAATCTTGCCCAGCTTCCGTATCTTCCATCTTAACAGAGAAGTCAACGACTGTGCTACAAGGATTCCGTACTACTTTCAATAATGGTTGACCACGAGCTGAAGGAGTCAAATTGGTTTGGATTCAAACTCTGAAAATCAAATGACATTTCGCAGTATAAAGTCCAAAGAGGGGACTAGTTCAAATCTAATTCAATTTTCACGAGGCTCGGAATAGTCCATTCAAAACACATAAGAGCAACCGTTTTTTTGTAACACCAACCAACTCCCGCGAGATTATCCAGCTACTCTATTCCAAACGCTTATCCCTATCAGAGAAGTATGGAACGGAGGTGAAGTGGCATTCCAGGGACACTTTCCATGTTTGCCAACTCAGAGTAAGTGCAAAAAGCATCTGCATTAGTCGCTCTTCAATCGTCCAATTTGAAATTTGTTAACAGCTGCCGCAAATCCTTTTAGAAAATGGCCAAGCAAATTTCTTCCTATGGCTCCGAGGGACTTCGATGGCTTCGACTTCGAGCAGACGTACTGGCAAGGCTTCCAATTCTTATCTATTTTGCACCTGTCCAGGTGGGCAACTGTGTTTGAAATAAAGTACATAAAATGTTTCTTCTTTTTTCTGTCGATTTGACAATTTTATATTTTGTAGGCTTAATGATATCATCTTAAATCTTTCGGCATGACTAAGTCATAATTTGATAAATTTGAGCACGTCCAAACTTCGAAACAATAGTTGAATTGTTAAGCATATCCAAAGTTAACAGCCCATTGTAAAGAATTAAAATTTGTATTTCAGATTAGGCTATTTTGCTTTACATCGAGTACAACTCAAGTAAGAGTTACTCGATACAATGATTCGGCTTTTTTGTAAGATATTGCACTCAATTTAAAAACAACAACACACATGTGGCTGCTTAAAACAAATTTAATTGGTTACACAAAAGGCAAAGGCATAGGTTATTAATAATCAATTAATTGTTATTAAACTGCACACGTAACTGGCCTAGACTGAAAACCAAGAGCTTTAGTATTTTACAATTTATTACCTTTAAATTATGTTTTGCATGCCAAAAGAGAAAGCGAAACGCCTAACAAAAAAAAAGAAGGAAAACCCCAGAAATATTGAAACTGGCTGATGTCGGGTTTTAAGTGTTTTGCGTTGGGACAAATTAAAGTAAGTGTGTAAAATGCAAAGACTCCGATTTGTGCATGATGTGGCTGGCAAGATTGTGTCTGCCTGTCCTGCGGTGGCTTAATACTCAAAGTTGAAGGATGCATTTCGACCGCCGCTGAATTGGAAGAACGAACGAAACATTTGATTCGGATCGAAGTCAGCTGTAAAGGGATGGGGTTCAATTAGTTAATAAACAATAACACGCTCAAGATATTCTAAGCACTCACCTTGCTCTTGCTCTTCAATGTCGTGTCCATTGTCATAGCGGGCTTTCTTGCGAACATCCGAGAGAATCGCGTAGGCTTCGCCAACTTCCTTAAACTTGAGCTCCTCATCCTTGCGCTCCTCTGCACTGCTGCCAGCATGCCTGTCTGGATGATGGACCAAAGCCTTCTTGCGATATGCCTTCTTAATCTCATCCTCAGAGGCACTGCGCGCAACGCCCAGTATCTTGTAGTAGTCCTTACGCTTGGACTTCTTTAGTGCAAACTTCGCATCCCGCAGCAATCGCTTAACCTCTGGCGTCTTCTCTAGCTGTAGAGCCGTTTCATAGTCGGCTACCGCCTCCTCATACTTTTCGAGATCGTTGTGGCAGCGGGCGCGAAGCAATAGCGCCTTCAGATACTGAGCATTGAGCTCAAGCACGCGATTGCAGTCAACGACGGCCTCGCGTAGTGCGCCAATGCGTGTATTGACGAGCGCACGATTGTAAAGTAGCTTTGAATTGATATCCTTGTTGTGCTCGTCGATTTTGAGCGCATCCGTATAGACGACATGCGCTTCGCGATAGCGTCCCGATTTAAAGAGCATATTGCCATTTTCCTTCATCTCCTTCAGCTGTTTGCATTTGCTGCGCATGCGCTTAGATTTCTGATGGTCGGGATCCAGCTGCAAAGCGCGTTCGAAGTGCAGTATGCCTTTTTCCAGATTATCCGTGTAGTACAAACAAAGCCCACGCACATAAATGGCATCAGCGGAAGTGTTGTCCAGTTTCATGACGCCGACGGCGATGTCCAGGGCCTCATCGCATCGTCCCAAATATGCTAAACACTCGGCCTTAAGCAAGCGATATCTACCAATGGAATTATCAGTTGTCTCCATATAACCATTTTGGGGTAGCTTTCACATCTGGGACACCTATACTCACCGGAGGCAGGCGGGTGCCAGCTTGAGCGCACTGTCCAAGTAGAAGACCACATTACGATAGGCTTGTGTGTCGTAATTGGCCTGTATTGTAGTTTCCAGTTGGCGCAGTTTCTGTACAGCCTGCTGCTCGCTGCTCAGAGCCGTGCTCTGCGGCTCCAGCTCGGCAACCGTCTTCACGGCCTGCTCGGTGCCAATTATGTCGCCCAGCGCCAAACAGCATTTGGCCACACGCACATATGCCTTCTCGAAGCTCGGATCGAGGCGAATGGCGTGTCGGGCATCCGTCAGGGCGCTGTTATAGTTGAGCAGCATCATGTAGCAGGCGGACCGGTTGCCATAGTAGGCAGCCGAGTCCGGACACAGCGAGATGGCATCTGAGTAAAGTTTGAGTGCGTTCTGATAATTCTGTGCCTTGTATTGGTCGTTTCCCAGTTTTTTTTTCTCTTCCGCAATACTGTAAGGAAATTGAAAAACGGGTCAGTTAACAGATCCTGTTTTGGCGTACGTTCTTATTAAACTGCTTTTGAATCTAACAATAAAATTGTGAGCAGTTCGCGAAAGCTTCTTTGGTGGGTTTAGCCGGTGCATTCGAATATCTAATCAACACAAATTTTACAAATCTTGTGCGAAACATTTCAAGCAACTCCTTTTTAGTTTACAATCACAAAAGAAAGAGTTATAAGGAACAAAAAGTATGGACACGTCTTTAAAGAACGTTCTTTGAAAGCGATTTTGAAGCCAATTGCATAATAAACAATAAAGCAAACATTTTCCGCAGAAACCAATGAACATTTTCTAAGATGCGTCACGAACAGCTTAGAGCTTTATTTAACCCGGTTACAAATGACACACCCGAAAAACTAGACTGCAATATTTGAAATACCTCAATGTCTCGAGTGCAGCTGCTGTGTCGACAGAAGCTTTTCTAACAATATAGAAATATGACAATGCAATTAGGTTTCTTTCACCCTTGTAGCAATATATCCCATAGTAACAATATGAGATAGTATTCGAAAGGTGCTACGATTTGTCTGATATGTGGAAAGCATATTGCAGTTAATGAAACCTTGCTTCAGATATCTTGAAAAGCAAAAAAAAATCTGTGCATACAAGAACTCAATTGGGTACCAAACGTTCCTATATGGTGGCCGTATTCGTCCGATTCCGATATATGTATTGCCTGCAATAGAAAAACGGACATATGAAAAGTTTCAAGAGGAATAAAGAGCCTTGTTTTGCTCTGAAACAGACGGACATTGTGTTTGGCGATACAGCAACAGGAACAGATACATTTTATGGGGTCGGGTGCAGATCCTTCTATGCGTCACAGAATTCATACGAGAAGTGCAGCACATTCAAAATGAGGGTATATACAAACAAGTGAAAGGAAGAGCAAACTGTGAGGTGGATGACACATGGGCTCGGCCTTCAAGCTAGTGCGCATGGAAATAGATACGCTGTGCATCGAAAACATATATAAATATATATATATATATATATAATCTATTATGTATATATATAAAAAAAGAACTGCAAGGAAAAGAGTAGCGTGTAGAAATCAAAAAGAAACTTACTATAACATTTTTGACTTTCTTCGATCTTGCGCCAATTTGTATTTATATTTATTTCTGTTGGCAGCTGCTTTTTTTAATTAAAAAGTTGCTCTAGTCTCTAGTCTGTAGTCTTTTTGTAGATTCGTGTTCCCCTTTGCACGTTTAAGCTGATTGCTGTTTGACACACTTTCACGTAAGAAACAATTGGCTTTTTTGTATAAGTAATTAAAACTAAAATTTTGCTTTTAGTATGCGACATTAAACTCAAAACCAAACGTGACAGCAAAGCGTTCAACAATACGTTATCAGGCCGATTATTTCACAGTTTGCACCCAAACATATTCAAATATATTCTATGATCCGACTTTACCAGACAGCGCTGACAGAAGCAACGCACTGCGAATGCATCGAGCGAGTGCCCGCAAAATGAGAATGAGCTTGCGAATGAATATCGAACAAGAAGAGAACGCATATCTGCAGCACGCCGAAGCTCAAATACCCTTATGACGCACAGAAGTGTCTATAAAAAAAAAAGCCAAAATATCAAAACATATGTGTAATGGTAGAGAGTTGAAGCTTGCTATAACCGAGTTTAGTTCAGATATTTTGTGTAAACAGAAAAGTTTATCTGGTCAGTAAACTTAATTTGTTCTCTGTTATATGATATAGTAGTCAGATTTCTGCCGTCCGACATATCCATATATATATATATACACTCTATGTGAGACTTATGCTCTTAGGCATGTTGCACATTTCGTCGCGCAAGTTGAATAGCCTCTGCAAGGGTATAAAAAGCTTTTTGTGCCGCGTTTGCCTTTGCGAATATGCCAAGAAGTGGCATTAGAAGCATTCGAAACGCCAGAGACTATTAGACAAAAATAGTTGGTACCCCTCCTCTTTGTGTTTTGTAGAGCTCATAAAAAAGAAAAACAAAGAATTGCTCAATTATTTGCCCTTAGCTTGTCATGCAGAAAAAGAACGTAATATTCCACTGAGATTGAGAGGGAATTATAATTAACCCGATCGGTCTAAATTAAATGGTTTCATTATACCCTGAACCCATTAAAAATGGGTATAAGGGTATATTGTATTTGTGCAAAATCCAAATGTATGTAACAAGCAGAAGGAAGCATCTCCGACCCCATATATATTCTTGATCAGAATCAATAGCCGAGTCGATCTAGCCATGTCCATCTGTCTGTCCGTCCGTCCGTCCGTCCGTATGTATGAATGCAAGGATACATGTTCAAACACACATTCATGCGCGGCTGCTTCGCATATTAACAGCATGGTTATTGCAACTTTTTTCTGTAATGCTATTTAAGTTCCTTTTTTTTTATCATATGTGCTCAATTGAAAATTTTGACCCAAATCGACCAAATGGCAAGGGATTACATCACGTTTTTTTTCTCAAAATCGAGGTCGGTGCGAAAATCGAAACTTTTTCGATAATTTTTCCGGGCGGGAGATATGACGTTCCAAAACGACATAGCTCCGCGCGGAGATATGACGTTCCAAAACGACAAACCTCCGCGGGAGATATGACGTTCTAAAAACGACATAACTCCCCGCGGAGATATGACGTTCCAAAACGACATAACTCCGCGGGAGATATGACGTTCTAAAAACGACATAACTCCGCGCGGAGATATGACGTTCCATAACGACATAACTCCGCGGGAGATATGACGTTCCAAAACGACATAACTCCGCGGGAGATATGACGTTCTAAAAACGACATAACTCCACGCGGAGATACGACGTTCCAAAACGACATAACTCCGCGCGGAGATATGACCGTTCCAAAACGACATAACTCCGCGGGAGATATGACGTTCTAAAAACGACATAACTCCCCGCGGAGATATGACGTTCTAAAAACGACATAGCTCCGCGCGGAGATATGACGTTCCAAAACGACATAACTCCGCGCGGAGATATGACGTTCTAAAAACGACATAACTCCCCGCGGAGATATGACGTTCCATAACGACATAACTCCGCGCGGAGATATGACGTTCCAAAACGACATAACTCCGCGGGAGATATGACGTTCTAAAAACGACATAACTCCCCGCGGATATGATATGACTTTCCAAATCAACCAAGACGACATAACTCCGCGCTGAGATATGACGTTCCAAAACGACATAACTCCGCGCGGAGATATGACGTTCTAAAAACGACATAGCTCCGCGCGGAGATATGACGTTCCATAACGACATAACTCCGCGGGAGATATGACGTTCCAAAACGACATAGCTCCGCGGGAGATATGACGTTCTAAAAACGACATAACTCCCCGCGGAGATATGACGTTCCAAAACGACATAACTCCGCGGGAGATATGACGTTCTAAAAACGACATAACTCCCCGCGGATATGATATGACTTTCCAAATCAACACGATTTTTTTCAAAATCGGGGTCGGTGCGAAAATCGAAACTTTTTCGATGATTTTTCCGCGCGGGAGATATGACGTTCCAAGACGACATAACTCCACGCGGAGATATGACGTTCTAAAAACGACATAGCTCCGCGCGGAGATATGACGTTCCAAAACGACATAACTCCGCGCGGAGATATGACCGTTAAAAAACGACATAACTCCGCGGGAGATATGACGTTCTTAAAACGACATAACTCCCCGCGGAGATATGACGTTCTAAAAACGACATAGCTCCGCGCGGAGATATGACGTTCCAAAACGACATAACTCCGCGCGGAGATATGACCGTTCCAAGACGACATAACTCCACGCGGAGATATGACGTTCCAAAACGACATAACTCCCCGCGGAGATATGACGTTCCAAAACGACATAACTCCGCGCGGAGATATGACGTTCCAAAACGACATAACTCCGCGGGAGATATGACGTTCTAAAAACGACATAACTCCGCGGGAGATATGACGTTCTAAAAACGACATAACTCCGCGCGGAGATATGACGTTCCAAAACGACATAACTCCGCGCGGAGATATGACGTTCCAAAACGACATAACTCCGCGCGGAGATATGACGTTCCAAAACGACATAACTCCGCGCGGAGATATGACGTTCCAAAACGACATAACTCCGCGCGGAGATATGACGTTCCAAAACGACATAACTCCGCGGGAGATATGACGTTCTAAAAACGACATAACTCCCCGCGGATTTGATATGACTTTCCAAGACGACATAACTCCGCGCGGAGATATGACGATCTAAAAACGACATAGCTCCGCGGGAGATATGACGTTCTAAAAACGACATAACTCCCCGCGGAGATATGACGTTCCAAAACGACATAACTCCGCGCGGAGATATGACGTTCCGAAACGACATAACTCCGCGCGGAGATATGACGTTCCAAAAGACATAACTCCGCGGGAGATATGACGTTCTAAAAACGACATAACTCCCCGCGGATTTGATATGACTTTCCAAGCCGACATAACTCCGGAGATATGACCTTCCAAATCATCACGATTTTTTTCAAAATCTGGGTCGGTGCGAAAATCGAAACCTTTTCGATGATTTTTTTTTTTTTTAAATCTCGGGTAAATAATGTCTGATTTTAAAATGTTATGACTTTTTGAATGCGTACGGATCCCTACCATCAATTGGCATTCAAACAAATTAATCATCGATGGGTTGAAAAATGTTGTTGACAATAAACCGATTCGTTCGTAAATTCAACCTTTTTGATGATTTTTTGAAATATTTTCGTCAAATAATGTCCGAATTTACAATTTCATACCATTTTTGAATTGTAAGGATCAGTTCTATCGATTGGCATAAAAAAAAAAAGGAAATCCAAAATTTTGACCAAAATCGACAAAATGGCAAGGGGTTACATCATTCTTGATCAGCATCAATAGCCGAGTCGATCTAGCCATGTCCGTCTGTCTGCCCGTCCGTCTGTCCGTATGTATGAACACAAGGATCTCAGAACCTATGAGCTAGAGACTTGAAATTTTAGATGTAGGTGCTCCTAGTGTCTGCGCAGATAGAGTTTGTTTTCGATAAGTTACTCCGTTTCCAAGCATTCGATAAAAATCGCTATCCTGTTTTTTGGACAATTTTGATAAATAATAAGAGCTAGAGTCCCCAAACTTGACATAGCTTCTAAATTAGAATATAAATATGCATTCGATGTTGGAAGAAGAGGGAGCTCCCGACTAGAACCTCTTGTTTTATTTTACAGTCTTTCATTATTTGGCAAACATTTTCAATGGGCAGGCGACTTAAACAACATGCATTTGCGCTCCAATAGAATACTTGGTCCGAAATTAAGAATCTTGTTGAGCTATTTTCAATTTTAAGCTACACTTTTTATGCTATTAAAAATTTAAGCACCAAACGAATGCCCGCAAACTAAAAGGTTCCATTCAAATTGTTTTGGGATTAACCACAAACGTGATAACCATAGAAGGGGAGCTCACAAATAAAATAAGGAAACATCAAAAACCACAAGCGGGAATGTTGCTTGTGATTATGAGGACTGTGACTTTTAAGATTTGCATGCAATCTTTGAGGTTTATTATCAGCAAAAGTCGATTCACTTCTTTTTTTGCAATAGCATTAGATTTGTGCGTTTTTAACTGACATACTATTTATGGGACTAGGACATGCGTCCTATATATATCCTGAACTTGGATTCTATAGCTTCAATAGCATCCGCCCCTACGTCCGGCAAATAGTTACAGTCTATAATATGTACTTCGCTCATTGACATAAATAAAAAACCAACTTTAATGAAAAAGGTAACAAGAAAACTTGCCTAATAGTCGTGACAAATCATTTGATGTGTAAATTTGTCAAAGGATACGAAGTTTGATCAGGAAAAGTGCAGTCAAATGCTAAAAGGAAAGTGTTGTTTCCAATCCTTTAAATGATGTGATTTCATATACTTGATGAGGATAATGGGAAACGTCTTTGATCCCAGCAAGTATATATACATATTGATGGGAAATATTCATGTCTGCCTGAGAGTCAATCAATTTCAGTCCTAGAGGGAGAGACATTTGGTGTATCGGATAGAACCATCATATCATTATAAGATATGTCACCTATTTATGTCACCTATTCATGTTTTATCAAAATATCTTAAACAAGCCCCATAATTCTCCCAACAAATCTGCGTATATATATTTATATATTACGGCTCCTGCAGGAACAATTAGCCAGAAGCAAAAAGCATTTGTAAGCCAAACGAGCGAGTCGAAGATAACTTTTCTTCTGATTTCTCAATTAGTTTTAAATTGCGGTCGAGTGCTACCGACTGCACAGTACTCTGTGCACAAAGCTTCCAATCTAATCGGAGTTATAGTTTTTCAGGGTACAACTAAATATCTTAAGATTGTCTTATGCGAAAATTATAAACTTATTTTCGATACTTTAGTGTAAACTGAGAGAGTTGCATTTTTGTGTATTTTTACTAAAACGTAAATAAATACAATCAAGTGATAACAGGCACAAATAAAGTAAAAGAAAGGTAAATAAATGTTGATTATTATTGTCAAGGTTTGAAATTTCAGGTGTGTTATTCAGACCTATTGCAACTGAAGACATTGAACAAATACATGCAAATAGATATTCGTGTGCATGTGTGTGCGAGCACAGATAACAAATATTACTGTTTTTCCAACAAGCTAAGGCCTGACGCACACAGCCAACACACACACACACACACACACGCGCAAGCAAGAACGAGTTTCTGGAAAGAATCAATTGAATTGGGCAGCTAGCATACCAATACATATGTATATGTTTGTATAACGGAGGCGCGGCGGGAAGAGGGGGAATTGCAGGCATATGCAGAAGGGGCGTAGGGGTGACCATGTCAGGCAAAAGCAGGTAAAGAGCTAAAACGACGTCGCAATTCTTAGTAAACTAGTCAGGGGCTGATTTTAATTAGTGTTCTTAATCAGAAATCAAGGGAATTATCGATTTTAGCGGAGGCTGTGACAAATTTCAGAGCTCTAACAAATACAATTATATTTCGCTATCTGCAAAAGATGCTCAACACAAAATGGTGAAATTTGTGCGCCCCTCTAATGGGCGTGGTCGCAAGATGTCAACAATGATTCACGCGAATATCGGTTTATTCCAGGTTTCCAGTCTCTAGCTTCCAGCTGCATAAACTCTTTTCAGCTTGTGAAACGTGTATTCGTATGCAGAGGCGTCGATCGATTATATAAATTTACGGCCAGCAGAGTTCAAAATAATAATATAATTTACATATACATTTACAATCGTATAATCGTATTTTTGTTGTCAAAGCGACTTTTTAACATTTTGCTAGGCACACACAAACATACACATGCACACACATATACATACGTACGTATGTATCTATATATATATATGTGTGCATATAAGGAAAGGCTGGTTAATACTTACGTTGCCGCGTCTTTGGGCACAATCTGCTCCGCATCAGGGGCTTCTGGCAGCTCCACTTCCATGTCGGAGGTTGAAGAAGTTTCCTCGCGTTCGCTATCGCTTATTTCTATGACGTCCATCCGCAACAACAAATACGGGGTCAAGCTTTTGGCCTACGTTAAATGTTTATACGCTTTTTTTTCCTCTTCTTTGTTTTGCAGCAACAACAACTTCGTACGTTCCGTTCCGTGCACGATGAGAAATTGGTTTGGTCTTTACCCCTTTTTTGCAGTCAATTTCGTATTTCCGTCACAGTAATGGGAATATTTAATGTTGCTGATATATGTTGTCTATTGCACGAGCCAAAACACAATATTATTGAAGCATATTATAAATTTATTATATATGTCCTAAAATTTTGACCCGACAGACAGCATCAGCGTGCTTATGAAATGAATGAAAGAATGAATGTTTATATCGATGTTATATCGATGCTTACGATATTTTCAGAGGTGATGGCGACAAGCTATCGGTATAAGTTAAACATCGATATTCGACTTTTTATTTAAGCTATAAATCTACAAAGTGAATGCAAGTAAGTTATATTAAACAGCGTATAATGTATATTTTGGTGAAATTAAATAAATAAATGCATTCGAGCAAGAAATACATTCAAAAGAATATTGCTATATATCTATAGCCGTCTGTTATGTATTGGGGTTACCATATTGACTTAAACCTCAAAAGACGAGACAAGTGTGTCTTGTAGCGACCAGCTTTGAGTTGTGTGCTGTTGGCGCGCTTTTCAAAATTGTAATCTTGCTGTAGCATACTTTAGCATGCTTTTTTCTCTAATTTAATATCGCGTGTAAATACAGCGTAACTCAATAATTTACTTTTTCTTTAGCTCCCCTGATGCCCCTTAACCAAGACTTTCACCAAGAGGAGCCTATTGGTCATCACGGATGGAAAGGCAGAGATGTGCTCTCCTAATCCTAATCCTCAACCAGGGTGCAGTCGACACTGTCCTCCACCAGGAATCTGGAATCCCTCTCGCAATCATCTGGTACAAAAATACTTTCAACTTCCGCTTGTCAGATTGTTACCTGGAATTGGGAGCTTTCGTACTTCCGTTCGTTCAATTTAGTTGAAAATTCGTAGTATTTCAATCAAATTGATTTCTGGCAATCCAGCAATACTCGAACGAAGTCTTAGAATGCTGGCCGGCTATCACATTAAGAACCTCATGGAGAAATTGACAGCATCCTTTTCGGAGAAAGCCCAAGCAAAGGACTAAGTACTTCAATGCAGTCTTCCCTGATGGAGGAGATTCTGCGAACGATTCACGCCTGCTCAATTGTCCCTACATAGCCTTATATTAGTTAATCCTTCAAATTATCAGATCGTTTTTGAAGAGTTAAATCTCTTGCAAGAGTAATCGGAATTCCGGAAATTGCCAGCACGGGAATTGGAATTGGCATCCTCAATAATCTCGCTGGGCTGTTCACGACAGACTCTATTTTCTATTGTTAATTCAAACTGCAGGACGCTATTATACCCTGTACCCGTCTCTTTCAATTCACACTTTTTGTAAAATCCTCCTTTGCTGAGTGGAAATTGGATGTCAAGTTTTACTATTCAGCTTTGAGCTGAGTTTTTGAGTAAACGTGTTTCGTACAGTGTGTATGCTAGTCAGTCAGTTTGATAGGGCTAACAGAGAGAATGAGAGTCTCGATTTAGATGCTGATAACATAATTTACCATAATACATACCCTATATACACTCATTTTCAATCGATGCTGGGTATATCAGGGCTGATCAAATAAGCTCTGTGAAATGTATCTGGGATTACGATGTTGACCCATGATAACAGTTTGCGGCGAGTTGAATCTATCAGCAGGAAAAAGATCTGGGAAAAGATTCGATTTCGAGACAAGAATGTGACCCTGCTGAATTGGCCAAGTCATTGACCCGTCTTAGCTTAACTTTGGCTTAGACTAGCGCGAAGACATTCAATTTTGATTAAAATATGCCCAGTTTGGAACAAGAGTACAACAAATATTAAAATAATTGTTATTGTACTTATAAATATTAATATTTCCTCAACTTAATTTAGTTAAGATGTCACAATTTAATTGCAACTGAATATTCCGTTTTGTTTTTGAAGAAATTAATATATGAACATAAAGTTAATCGAAAAAAAAGTTGTTTCATAATCGTTTTAATTAAAATTTAAGCTTAAAGAAAAGCAAAGGTACGTATTATTATTTTGAGCATGTTTTTTTTTTTTATAATTTATGTATTTGTATTTGCACAAATACATGAGCACATCTGTGCTTCTACATACACACTATGTACATAGACAATCGCATGTACATAAACATGCTTGAATGTGAGATAAAAAATTTCTCAAAAACAGAGCAATGAGAAGAGAACGATTTCCGATTGGTGGTGCCAACTGAAATTGAATAAGATACACAAACACATAACAGCAAGAATCGCCATCGGCAGCCACGGGGAACAAATAATAGAATAAAAGAGAAGAGAAGCCACCGCATTAACGGCAAACACACACACACGTACACACATACACACATACACACATACACACATGCACACTGTGTACACAAACACAGTCGTACATATACATGCATTTCATATTATATGTATCGGTTGTACATATATGCGTGTGTATGTATGTACGTACATAACTACATACAAACCGAATACATATGTACGTATGTATATGTATGTAAATATCAAAAGATGCCAAAAAGGTGCGACAACGACAAGTATTTGGTATTTTATTATAAGTATAAGCGCCCCAGGCCAGCCCCAAAAGTCTAACATTCGTACTTCAGGGCTCCAACTCATGCTCTAGCCTTACACTCGCGCACACAGTGCAAGTTTAAAGCGCAGACGAGTGCGAGCGGGACGGCGTCAGACTGTTGCCGAACTGTTCAGAATCGAAGCAAAAAATTGCAAGAAATATAAATGCGACGACGAAGACGAAATGGAAAAACTGAAACGAATGAGAAACGAAAAGGGAAACGGTTGACAAACCCACAAATAGCATAAAAAACATTCAATATATGAGATGGACATCATTTCGAGCAGCAGCAGCTGTCTCGCTTGCACACCCAAAAGTTGGGCTTAATAAGAATAGGGTAATGGCAATTGAGTGTGTAGGTTCAGTAAGGGGGGAAAGGGGGGGCGGACGACGAAAAACTTTGTCATTTACTTTTTTAATTGAAATTAAAATGCTTTTCCAATAAGAAAATGAGCTGTGTAGCTAACAAAAATAAAGCAAAAGGAGTTCGCTAAGCAGCTGCGCACAAGCTGCTGCTGTTGCCACCAAGTCGGAGTCGAGATCGAAGTTGAACGTCGGGAGTACACGAAGTTTTTTGCAAATGCAATGCATTTATTTTAATTTACTCTGGCATAAAGAAAAGAACAAAAAAAAAAACAGCCAACGAACAGAAATGCAAAACAATTGTCATTTGTTTATATAAGCGATGTCGGCCATTGGAGTGAGTGAGTGCGCGCTACTGGGCAGCGCTCACTTCAACCACACACACACACACACACACACACACGCACACAATGCAAATATGTAAATGTGTCGCTCACGCTCCCTCATGTTTATTGGTTGCAAGCCACCTGCTCAGTGTGTTCGTTGTATGTGCGCGATGTGTAAGCGAGAGCGGTGCTTGCAGCATAATAAGAAGAAACGAGAGAGAGAGAAAGAGAATGCGCCCTGTTGCCTGAAACGAAATGAAATTGAAACGCAAATGAAATGAAATCGTCGCAATCAAAAAACGCCAAGCCAACAAACGAAATGAAAAAATAAATAAAACGAATGTTACCGTATTGTATAGGGCGGCGACAGCAACGTCAGCGTCAGCGTCAGTGCTGTTCTTTGGGATAGTATGAGTGAGAGAGCGCCGTAAATGTATGTACGTATACATATAGATATGCATATGTGTGAGTGCTGCTGCTGCTGCTGCTAATTTTCTTCCGTCTCAGCCATCGTTCTCGTTCTGTCTTTTCTGCTTCTGTGTTTCATTTCATTTGTGTTTGTTTTTGTTTGTATTTTATTACGTTTGTCATTGTGTTTTCGGGGATGCTAACACAGGCGCACACAACCAGACAGCCTCAGAGACATACACAGACAGAGGTAACTATTGTATACCACTCCCACTTTTTGTTTGTATTGGTGTACAATTCAAACAGCAACGCATTCGTATACATATCGTTTCGGGTTTTGCACAATCGCAGATACACACACACACACACACACAGGCTCACATACATCGGATTGCGT
Organism: Drosophila virilis; assembly: GCF_030788295.1. NCBI lineage: Eukaryota > Metazoa > Arthropoda > Insecta > Diptera > Drosophilidae > Drosophila > Drosophila virilis. The sequence goes on along the minus strand of NC_091546.1, from coordinate 10,136,615 downwards.
ACATGTATATGTAACGTAGATGGGGCTGCAGCTACTACTGCTGGCGCTGCGGACGCCGAGGCTTGGTTCGAACACTGGAAACTGGCAACGAAACGAAACACATTTGGCTCGCCTTTCATTACGAATTTGTCATTCGTAAGCAAAGGTAATGCAATAAAAGTTTTGCGCGCGCATTTCCATTTTCGACTCTCGCGACATCGTTGACGAAAATGTACCTCGGTACATAACGGAGCGCCAGCGCCGCATGGTGTGGGTGTACAAAAAAAAAAATAACATTCGATTCGTGTGTGTGTGCGCTCGCTCGCTCTCGCTCTTTCTCTCTCTGTCTATCGCGTAACAGCGGCTTTACCAATTAATGTGTCTTTGTGTGTGGGAGTTTGTGCGAGTGAGTGACGATTCCCTTTCGAATGCAATTCGTTTCGTTGATTTCTTGCAGTCTCAGTTGTCGTCGTAGTCCTCTCGTGTGCTGCTCGTGGCCTCAACGGCAGCAAATGGCCCCAAAAGCTCAGTGACGCGCCGTCGGTACGGTAACGAGTAACGGTTACGTGCTCTCCCTCGCCCAATTGGCGTTTTGCTGAGTCGGTGTTGATTTGCATTCGGATTTGTGAAAAGATGATCAAATCATTTTATTGAAAATTTATGAAAACGCATCTCGAATTCGGTTGGATTGTAAATGTAATTGAATAATGTTTATTTAAACTACTAAAAAGTATATTGCAAATATAAAAAAAGTGCGTAAAGTTGAAATTAAAAGAGAAAAAAAGATTAAATAGGACTCTGAGCGAATAAATGACATTGACTTGGAAAAACAAACAATTCTTCTACAATATATTATATTTCAAAATTAGCGCATAAAAAGATATATTTTGTGGCACGTGTTTTTTAGATAACTGTATAAATTAGGAGTATATATGTGAACAAAATTGATTTGTTAGTAAAAAATATAATTTGTAATGTTTTAAATATTATCTTTTTTTTTATTGTCTTTACTTATGTGCTTTTGAAATATGTATATATTTTAATTTTGTTATCAATTATTTCGTAAATTATTCAGATTCAAAATTGCTTTTCAATAACAAAATTATATAGTTTATTACATAAAAAACTAATTAATCGTAGCAAGAATTTCAAAATGTCCAATGCCATCGAGAATTCAAATTGAATGCGAACTTCGGCAAATGCTAATAAACACAAACACATGCGTATTTTATTTGTATCTCAAATGGTCATCAGATAACAATTATGATGGCTACACAGTTTTTATGAAGTTTTTAAAACCGTCGAAACTCAAAAAAGAAAAATAATTAAAAACGAATTAAACGTTCATTAATTATCTAACCACGCGTGCGTTGATTCTTTTTAGTGAGCTTGAGTAAGACAGGTTAACGCGCTATTTAACAAAAATAATACTGAAAGCGAGAAGCCGCTAAACGAAAAATTTGTTAGCCAATGACGAAGCATGGATACTGTCAGTGTCAATAGCCAATCCGTGACAAGTGAATTCAGTGAGCAACAACAAGCCGATGAACGGTCGATGAACAACAACAATACAACAGCAATCAACAACAATCACAGCCAACAAGGCAACCAAAGCTACGGCAACTGCAACATAAGTGCACACAAGCTTCTGGTCAGCGGCAACATGAATACGACGGCGATGCTGATGCATCACCAGCAGCAGCAGCAGGCGGCAGCAGCGGCCGCTGCCGCAGCAGCAGCAGCCCAACAACAACAGCAGCAGCAACAGCAACAGCAACAGCAGCAGCAGCAGCAACATCAGCAACAGCAACAGCAACAGAATGGCTGCCGCGACGGCAGCAACAGCTCGCGCGGAGCCGGAGACGAACGGCCAAATGGACGCAGCTCACACACGGGCAATGGACGCGGCTCCAGCTGCTCCCCGGCCAGCAGTCCCACGCGCCATGGCAGCGCTGTCAGTCCGGTGAGCTCCCTGAACCATTCGATGATGGCGCAAATGGCCCAGCAACAACAACAGCAGCAGCAACAGCAGCAGCAGCAGCAGCAGCAACATCATCAGCTCAGCCCGCCGCCGCATGTCGCCGGAGCGCTGGGCACGGGCCTGGCGCCACGCATGCCGCACGGCTTGCCGCCGCACTCGCTGGGTCTGCTCAACTCGCTGCAGATGATGCATCACGCGTCGCCCTTGGAGCTGATGGCCGCAGCGCATCATCATGTGCCGCCACGTTCGTACAACTCGCCGCCGCCCATCTCCACCTCGGATCCCAGCGCCAATGAGTGCAAGCTGGTCGAGTATCGCGGCCAGAAGGTGGCCGCCTTCATAATCAGCAATGAGACAATGCTGTGCCTGCCGCAGGCCTTTGAGCTATTCCTCAAGCATCTGGTCGGTGGCCTGCACACAGTCTACACTAAACTGAAGCGACTGGACATTGTGCCGCTCGTGTGCAATGTGGAACAGGTGCGCATATTGCGTGGTCTGGGCGCCATCCAGCCGGGCGTCAATCGCTGCAAGCTGCTCAGCTGTAAGGACTTTGATGTGCTCTACAGAGACTGCACCACTGCCAGGTACGAATACGAATGCGAATGCGAATGCGAATGCGAATACGAAATTGTTAAATTTTTGCCTATTTCCTGTTCGAGTTCCGCCTTCCGTTGCGTGAGACAATCATCCAACCCCATCCCCCTACCCACACTCCATCACTTCACATAAGTGCCTGCTCCTTAGCTGGGGAATAGAGAAACGCATTGGCTGTGCAAATAGTTTGGACTCGGTGTATCGATATCGATTGACTTCTGGCCACCGACAACAGCGCGCAACTAATCAAGAAACTTTACTCTGATGACATTTAGCGGAAATACGCAATGCAAACGGTATCACGGCCCGACCCGGCCCCGCCCCGTCAAATCGTTACTCACAATGCCCAAACTGACAGCAGTTGCACCTCGTTGCACCTTTGCAGCCAATTGTTAACTAACAGCACAGCGCACATCACAGTTGCGTAAATTTGTGAACGATTCTAACAATAGTTTGCCAACAGTTTTCTCCTCTTGTACTCCTGTCCTTCTGTTGTAGCTGCAACAAATAAGTAGCAAAAAACATAAAACATTCGACGCGTGCGGTGCCTTGTCAAAGCATTTCCGTTCGATTATAAACAACAGCAACAACCAAACATTGCCTTAACCCAGATACTGGCATGTGCATGTGCCCTATGCCAGTATCTGAATATGGGGCTAATTTTTCTATTATAATACGTTTCGCTAAATATTGCACTAGTATGCACATATGCACACACACACACACTCAATAGTTCTTCATAAATCAAAACCAATTAAATTTCTATCTTTTACCTATTTAAAGTATCTTCTTCGAGGAATAACATTGACATGCACTCAAAATAGTGCTTCATGGATCAAACCTTTTAAAAAATTGAGATCTTTTACCTATTTAAATATTAGTGCTGCCATCCATCTTGAGTTTTCAGTCATGAATATGCATTTTCCTAAGTTTCGTCCAACGCCAACGAAACGGACAGAAATAAGACAACACATTTAATTGGACAGTTTTTTGGTTTCACCGTGTTCTCTGCCTGACCAAGAAACCACGGGAATCGCAATGAAAAACCATATAGTTAATTATGGAAACAGTGCTCTCTCCCCACCCGCCCCTTCATAAAGTGCACATGCGCTGAGCCCAGTTCCAAGGGCCAAGTTTCATGTCCCATGTCCCGAGTCCCGAGTTCCGAGTTCCGAGTCCCGGGCCAGAGTGCGCTCAACCAATTGAAGAACAGTTAAAAATGCGGTTAAACCTATTATTAGCCTGAAAGAGCTGCGTAAAATTGAAACAACTAAAGAATTGGGCGCTGACAGAAACCGAAACAACGAGTCCGAGGCCGAGTCCACAAACTGACCAAAAAGGGTAAAGCCAAAATGCTGCGAGTCCATAAACCGCCAAAGGCAGTTGGCAGTTGGCTGTTGGCAGTTTTATAGAGCCTGGCTTTTTGGTTCTGGGGCCGGAGCCGGGGCAGGTTGCACCCCATTGCGTTTATTTTCTGTGAGCTAGGGTAATTATAAAGTGTAGTTGTTGCTGCTTGCGCGGACCTGGGCCGGGACCGAGGGCAGAGGCGTGTGCATTTTCACACCCGCTCGCCCGCCATGTGTACATACATGAATGAAAAAAAAAAAAAAAAAACATAATTCCCAAGTTGTTTTTTTATTTTTATTATTAGGTTGCTTTCCGTTATTTGCATTCTTCTTCTTTTTGTTGTTTTTTTTTTTGTGTCGAAGCTTACACACAACGTTTAACAATTGTTTTTTATATAGTACGATACTTCACTTGTCTCTCTTGTTCTTCTCTTTTTAATTGCAGATGCCTATCGATCAAGCCGCCAGAGAGGTAAACACACAAGTATAATAAAAAACTATGGCAATCTGTTGAAATAATCGAAATCAATCGTACAAGAGATGTGCGTTCTGTGTGCACTTGAGAGTTTTTAGAGCGAAAAAAATTTGTTATTAAATTAATTGCATAATGCGGAAATGGGCCGAGCCCCGAGTCCGCGTCCGCGTCCGCGTCCGCCAGGCGGAAGTGTTAGGACCTTCAAATGAAACAAATAGAGCGTGTCAATATGCTTTTTTTTTAAATATATTTTTTTACTAAGGATAACGCGAACAGATGTCGTTGCAGTTGAGACAGAGTATGGCCGCAGTCGGTGGTTTATGAAACAATATGAAAAAAAAAAATGAAAGTTTTGGAATATGTCTTTATTTTTCACTCTAAAATACTCTTGAGCTCATCCGTTTTGTGTTATTTTGCAATACTTTTTATTATATTTGTTTGCCTTTTTGTCGAGGCTTTATTGTAAGACATTTTTCTTTAATTTTTTTGTGCCCTGCTCAGAAACACAATAGTCCAAGACTATTGGCACCGCAAATTTATTCACTCCCTCAGTCAGCCAGGCATTCCGTCAGTCCATCAGTCAGTCAGTTTGTCAGTCAGTCAGTTTGTCAGTTTGTCAGTTGCTTCAATCGATTGATTTGCCAATGCGCTGGATACTGCTCCGGCAAATTGATATTGAATTTGATCTCATGTGACGGTTAGCTGTCTCTTTGACCAAAACGCCGTTTAGAGTCGCCGCGCGGCATCCACAAAGTGACTTTTGAGGCGGGGCCACATTTGCTTGGGGATCAATGCAACGTGCTTTAGTCGACTTGATGGGCACACCTTTTGACTAAATTAGATTTGCTTGACATAGACAATATTACATCCATGTTAGTTTACATCCATGGACTGGCAGAATATTGATTTTCATTTCGAGACAAAACACACAAATTGCTTTTATTTTCTCTTTCAATTTACTTTGCTGAGCAAAGGACTAACGTTTGTTAAAAAGTGTTATTTAACTAATTGTGACAGCTAATTAACGTAATATATGAATTAATATGAAAATCTCTTAAATTTGCCAGTCTATAATTTATTGTGAAAACCAATTCAGACAAAAACCTTTCAAATTGAGAAGAAATTCACAAGCTAGAAAAGAAACCAAAATGTAGAGCCCAACTTGGAGATACTCTAAGCCCAATAAAGCATACTCTGCTTAAAGCTTCAAATTACTGAAATTCGTTCTTAAATGACTTTTCATATTTTAGTCTGTTATTAAATTTATAGTATTTCCGAGATAAACTAATATGTTATGCCGTTAGTTCAGATATTTGTTAATTTTGAGAAAATGAAAGATGCTATCAAACATTTGTTCAAACTTGTTCTGCCGGGTAACAGCTACAGATATTTGCATTTGTTTAAAATACTCCACTTGCCCACGGGTACAGGGTATACACATAATAAGTTTATGAATTAAATCTTAATATAGAAATTTTCCCGTTTCGCTGTCTGTGAGATGTAAGCTTCAGTCTACTGTTGTTGATGATTGCGATTTGCATTTCTCAAATGCTTACTTAATTGAGTGTAACAAAAAAACAAAAGCAACATTGTTGTTAGTATAAATGAAGCAACAATAGATCAATTTATTTTTATAATAAATAATTACAGCGCCACCAAAAACACAGACAAAAAAAAAAAAAAAACAGAGAAAAAATAATAATAAAAAAAAGAAGGAAAATGCGGCTAATATTCTCTTAGCATCGCGAGCACTTGCAAGCGAGGCGACTCAACTGACAGGCTACATTACCTGGTTGAGTACGGCGGAGGAGGAGGCTCGGTGAATGTCTGACTAGCAGCGGGCTGAGCAGTTTGTAAGAAACACGACACCCGACGACGTAGCATGCTTGTAATTCAGTATGCGAACTAAATGAGTTATTAGCACGCCAATTGAAAATTGAAGTCAACAGAAATCATCAACGGCAACAAGAAAAGCGACTAGCCTCGAGCTACGCGTACTCGCTGGACTGTGAGAGAAACAAAATTGTAAAAAATTATGGGCAAGCCTAGAAATAGTCAGCCGAAATCCTTAATTACAGCTCCCTGTCTGTATTTAGTTTCCACAAAAAGGGCTACAAAACCTGGGTGGCCCCAGTTCGACTCTCAATGAACAATTGTTGACGTATTGCCCGGGAAAATTGTAAGCTTTTGTTAACTGAAACTGAAACTGTAGATACAGTTGTATCTGTCTGTAGCTGCATTTCCATGCAAATGATATTTATGAATGTTGCCAATTGGCAAAAAGAGCGCACAACTAGTGCATTTTGTTTTTTTACTCGGCACTTTGTATTCTCCACTGGCCACAATTCGCTGAGCTCGAGCCCACAATTAGTGTTGTGTATCTGTCCCCTTTTCCGTATGCATTCTTGGAGGCACATGTGAATGGCATGTCATTTGTGCATTTGCATGTCGATTTACAGCGAATTCCCAGTTGGACAGGCATTGAAACTGAGCTTGATTGTTGCGTAAGGAACTCCATGGAAATTCTAATGTTAAACGTGAACTGTCTTTGGGTTATCGTTGTTGCAGAAATTCTAGTCGACTTCAAAAGGCCACGGCTTCTTCTGAGAAATCCAGTCCAGAGTCTTGGTTCAAAGACAATCGAGCTGCAAAATCCATTTCAATCGAATATTCAATTAAAGCACCCGCCCCAGCCCCAAAACCCAGCCCCAGCCCGAGCATTGCATAATTGAAATATGGAAATTTCGCTGGCGCTTAATTGTCGGCTAGCCACGTTCCATTGATTCCACAGCAATCAAACGCTCGAATGTGAGGTGGCAACGCAGCAATAAATTTAATTGATTTGCCAATTTGAAAACGACAAATGCATTTGCAACAAAAACTGTAAGATCTCTGCCCGACTCGCTGTTCTTTGCCCGTGGAAGCTCTGACAAATGTTGGCGACGCCCAGCAGTTTAGGCAATTGCAATTGCAATTGCAATCGCAAACGCAGTTGCAATTGCAGTTGCCGTTGCAGTTGCAACATGCGAATAACTTGCCAAGTCGCGCATTTAGCGCATTTTTTCGAGCCGTTCGAGTCCTGGCTCGACGGCGAGTGCCACAATTCAATGTTTAACCGATCGGCTGGCTATCCCTTGATTATTGAAATACACTCGGCGAAACACAGCTGCAAACTGGTTCGCTCTGGCAGCTAAACGCCCTCCGAGCAAATTGCTGAAGTTATAAGTAGCCACTGCGAACCTGTTTGCATCGTGTACAGCATGCTTTTGTTGTTTCCTCCCGACTAGACGTTTGTTTTCACATATATTCATATATATACATACATATATATATATGTATATCGGTTTTATTCCAAGTGAGTCGCTGCACTTAAATTGGGTTAAATCCGCAGTCAAGTGCATAATCAAAAAATGTTTTATCTTCAGCTCAAGCTGGCAGCACATAACGTTTTTCTTTCCCGATCTGTATCAGCCGACTCGAGATAGCCCTGCTCGCATCTGCAGCTAGTTGCAGTTTTCTTTCATACTCAGGGTCTCATTAGGTCTCATTATTATATCAAATGGGAACAATCGTTTTTATGTGAACCAGGACTTTGTATGACAAATATCTCTCTATATATAAACACTATACCGTGGAATTTATTTTGTAAAGAATTTAGTTGCTTTTTGACTCCACACATGAGATATGTCTGCTCTTTATACCTGTTTACAAAGTGCACACAATTATATTCATATACTGACATTACTGAGCATTCATCCAGCACGCTTTTTAAGCTAGAAACTTTCATGTATCACATATTTTATCAGCGATCCTTCTCAAAGAATCAAATCGAATCAAACTACAGCTACAAGAGTAAATAGTTCCTAGCTTGAAAGTCACTTACCAAATAGTCAAGAGTCAAAATTCTGTTCACAGTGAACAGTCTGTTGTACCCGACGGTTTTCATACTAGTTTTTCGTACCTGTTCACAAAGTGAATCGAGTATATAAGTCCGCCTGTAAGAAGACCGAGACAATTTTAGAGTAAGATAGATGGTAAGATTGGAATGCAGAATATTGTATACTCAGCTTAAGGTTAATAAGACAAATTGGAAATGAATATATCTTTATGAGATAAGAAAGAATATTGAGCCACACTTTCAAGAAAGCCATGTTCGGCTACTCGATTGAGAATTGTTGCCTATTTACAGCACAATATATGTATTGTAAAACCGTGCAATCTTATCCGCGAAGTATACAAATGACACATTTCAAGGAAAACGAAAAGCAAAAAGACAAAAAGACAAATGTATGCACTTTCAATCTCAGCAGACAGTTGCCCGAAAGAACTTTTCCAATGGCAGCCGGTATGAAGCATCCGCTTATCGTTGGCCCTGTTTCCAGGGTCCAAGCAGAGTGTTGCTTGGAGATGTTGTTTTTGTTTGCTCGAGTTGTCTCTCTCTTCTAGTTTTCATAAATTCATTAACTTGACTGACACAACCAGATGGCTCGCATGTTTTGCACGTCAGTGACAGGTACGGCATCCGTTTGGGCCAAAAAAAAAAAAAAAACACTTTCGCTGATGACGTTTAGGCTTTGGATTCATTTTTTATTAGCCACGCTTCTGCTCAATGCTTCGCATTGGTAGTTGGCTTTCTGGCTTTCTTTACATGACCCGCGTGGCCGAGTCTACGTACGGTATGTGCTTTGTTATTATGCTGCACAATTAAATCTCGAGCTGGATCTTACATTCAAATATTGATATTTATTGTTGAAATAACTGTAAATATTTGCAATCGCTGTACGAGTGCAACTCTATCAGGGAGCACCTGTGCCCACGCACAATTATAAATTGTTCAATCTGTGCCCACATTGCTACCTCAGTTTATTTGCCCTGCTGTTTGCCACAGGTAAACAGCAGGTAGGAGCGCTTTTTTCTATTTTTTTTTTTTTTTTAATTTGGGTAATTGTTTAATTGTTGTTGTCCGCTGCTGCGCCCATGTGTTTTGTAGATAGTTGAGAATCTGACTCCACGTTTGGTCTCTATTTGCATCTAGTTTCTGAGTATTTGCGGCAGACGCAGTTGTATATTTGTTTTTTTATCTGCATCACTTGTTTGTCATGACTGCCTGCTGTGCAAACTTGTTTATGGCTTTTGGTAACTAATCTTGCATACGTCAAGTATTTGCACAAGGCTTATTTAAATATTTTAGAAACAAATAATAGCATTAGCTGGTAAAAATCGCTAGGGCATAGTTTCTGATAGCATATTATTAAAATTGGGGCATTTTAGTAGCAAAAGAAACAAGTTCTAGCTCTTTGAGTATTTTATATCTTGTGTGAATTATATTAAATATTAAATATTATATTAAATATTTATGAATAATAAATCAAAATAGTTGTTAGTGCTCGTAGAAACTCTCAAGCCCCTTTGAACATAACTATGCAGCACAATACAGCCAACCATTATCCCAGTGAGTGCAATGCTATTGTTCTCCTACCCCACGTCGTTTGGTGTGTGCTACAGCTGCTTTATACTGATACCAAGCCAATTGTCATTGCTTTCAACCCAACAGTAACTCTCTGCAATTCCGCAGTTCCAGACCGGGTAGACCACCGAAACGTGGCCCAGTTGGCCTATCGCTGCCGCCCACGCATCTCACACAGCATCCGCAGCTGAAGAAGCATCGCCTGGACAACGGTGACTATGCCTATGAGAATGGCCATATTAGTGGTAAGTAAAGAAATGCATTAACTATAGCGTATCTGTATTTAGTTGCTGCTCGTGCATATGTCGTTGCTTTCCCAGCCAATTTCAGGGCGTTCGAATTATCGAATATCTGTTATGGCCGTCGGCAGCGCCATAATCACGATCCATACAAGCAGCGTACAAATCGATTGGCAATTCCCAAACGCACTTGAAATGGTAATAAAATCATTTAGATCGCAACCAACTCGCTCTGGGGATCTGTTTCACTACTCGTTTTCACTACTCGTGCAGCCAATTGAAAGTCGCAACAACAACAAAAAAAAAAAAAAAAATGAAGAAAATTTGTGATTTGTGGATGCCTTGATTATAACTTGCCGAACGGATACAGATACACAATGCACAATTGTTTCGTTTTACCTACAACTTTTCTGCACGTTTCCAACTCTCAGTTGCCAGTTCCCAGCTCCAAGTTCAGATAAATGCCCATTTGTCCAAGGCAAGCAATTTGTACAGGAAATCGCATTTAAGAGAGTTACAAAGAGACTTCGGACTTGGACTTATGATTGTTGCTGTTGCTGCTCGAATTGTGTTTTCGAGTTTCATGTTTCTGTATGAGGAGGCATTGTAATTATTTTAAGTTCTTCAAGATACTTGCCCTCTAAGGTAACGCGCACAATTAATTGATTTTTACATATTGAGCCTCTATGAATTCCTGAAGCATCTGACAAGTTCGACCACGCCCCATTTTATTAATGTGTCTGAAGCAACAGCACAATATCAGACACATATATCAAAAAGATCTTATGCTTCTTTCTTTAGAACCATGCGCCGTCGGCGCCTCTTTATGGAGAACTCGAAATAGATGTTTGCCAAGTCATTCAATCCCAACAAGCCGGCTGGGAAATACTGAGTGAATTATGGGGCGTTGATTTTTGAGTGATATTGCACTATTCCCATAGATATGACCAACGAATGCAACCGCATTTAAGCAATTTTAAGCGCTAAAACTATTCTGTGTTTCCCATCTATGCAGTTAAGTAACTCTGTACGTATTTAGTACGTGTAATATACACTGTACAAATGTATCTGCCCCTTTCTATTCTAGTCAAAAGTTGGTATTTCCAAGCAAGTTTGATGAAAGTCCACATAGTTCGTCTTTTTGCTTCAGTCCAATCTGCATCGCTATATGAAATTAATTATTATATTATATGTAAGTTCCTATTGTATTATATGTTCTTAATTGATGTCAGTCGCGTTGATATTGCCATGTCCCCCTCCTTGTTTCCATGCAAACAAGTCTACAAATATTTTATCAGCATCAGACAACTATGTACATATATCATATCGCTTTCACAGATAAGATATCCCTGCCAAACCGATAACCGATCACTAATATTGTTTAAACGGATAGTGCTTGGTCGAATTAGCTTTTTGCTGTGAATTGGTTTTGATATTGTCTTACAATAGCTAAATTAGCTTAGATCTCTTTTATATTTAAACCATTTTAGCTGGAAAATGTCCGATTTTCCACTTTGGCCCACCCCGTCTTCGTGTTTGCTCGGAAAACAAGTGAGATCGAGATTGTTTTGTAATTTCCTTTCCGATCCCTCAGCAGAATATTAATGTTTGCTTAAACAGAAGCTTTCGATTGCTGTCAAACGATAATCGATATTAGTCAAAACTCTTCCAATTGCAAAAAAAAAGTGAAGGAGTGTTTACATATATATTCGATGTTGCTTGTATGATGTTGCAGATATAAATCGTATGGAAAAGTCGCCGCTGTTGGCCAACGGCTATAATCCTCCGCCCATTAACCACATGGCCTTTATGCAAATTAATGCCCATCATCCTGGCGCGGCGGCACTCATGTCGCCTGGCATGCCTCCACACGGTCTCCATGCCCGCCCCGAGAGTCAAATGCTGAAGGCGGCTGCACAAAATGCTGGCATGTCGGCTGCCAGTATGGATGCACTGGCCCGCTCGGGCATCTGGGAGAATTGCCGTGCCGCCTATGAGGACATTGTTAAGCACTTAGAGCGCTTGCGCGAAGAGCGCACGGATGAGAGACAGCAGGCCATATGCGCCGGTGGAGTCGACCGATGCGGGAGTATTGTGAACGAGCGGGAGTTGAAGCCCAGAGATCTTAGCTCGCGCAATTGTAAGGAGAATAGATGGACAGTGGCTGGAGAGGCAAGTGCTGATAAGTTGTTTCGATTTGCGTACCCTGCAGGCTCCCCCACACGCCAAAGTCCAGTTCTCAACTTGAGCAAGTCCGGCGGGAACACGGACCATGGCGGCAGCAACTGCGACGCCGGCAGCGACCGCAGCGATTGTCTCTCGGCAGCGCCATCGCCGCGTGGGTCGCGCAGCCTAGACGAAGGCAGCCGTAGCGTTGGCGGCGGTCCCATAATTGGCGTCGAGGACGACGAGGAGGAAGAGAATCTGAGCGATGAGAACCAATCCGAAGTCGATGAACGCTGCCTGGCAAAAGACGACGAGGGTGAGTAAACTTTGCCTTTGCGATAAACAATAACGTTTACAAAGTCTGACTGGCTGACTGACTCCGATTGCTTTGTATGTCTTTTGCCAGACTTGAGTGACACGGAGCGTGATAATTTATCCACGGGTTCGGCGGCCGCTACCGCCGCCGCTGCCGCAGCTGCTGCTCATTTGCATCAACATGCTGCAGTCGCCTCACACCATCATCCGGGACAAGCGCATCATCTTGGCGTGGTCGGCCAGCATGGATCACCGACGGCCGATGTAGCCGCCGCCGCAGCATTGCAGCATCAGCGCGCCCTGAATTACTCCCAGCTAGCGGCTGCTGCTGCCGTGGCCAATGGTGCGGCAGGCGCCGCTGCCGGAGCGGCAGCAGCTAATGGGCCCTCACCCGGCGGGGGTGGGGCCTTGACGCCCAATGAGGCGTTGTTGGCTTCCAATGATGGAACTGCGGCCGCTGCACTGGCTGGCGGGCTGGCTCTGGGTCCGCTCGGTCTCGATGCTCATGCCGTTGTGCCCGCAAGCTCCACGGAAACGTTGCTGAGGAACATACAAAGTCTTCTGAAGGTGGCCGCAGACAATGCCAGGCAGCAGGAACGGCAGATCAGTTATGAGAAAGGTGAGTTGACGGATAGCGAAAATCTTTTATCATATGCAAAGTAAATCGTGTTGTATGTGACCGGAAATAATTTTCCACTCCTCTCTTTCGTTTTCCTTTCTCTTTTTCTCCTTATATGCCCTCCACAGCCGAGCTCAAGATGGACGTACTACGCGAACGCGAGGTTAAAGATTCTCTGGAACGTCAGCTTGTCGACGAGCGCAAACTACGTGGTAAGTTAAAAACTATTCTTTGAATTTATCGCTGACGTATTTCATAAGAAACTGCAAAAGTTCTCCGTGTTGTATGTACTAATCAAGTTGGAAATACGTATGTACATATATACATTCCCTAATCGATTGTATAGAACGTATAATTTGTTTATACAGTTCACACGTTAGATTCACAATTAATATTGTCGGTCTCTGGCTAGAACAATGTGCTTCTTAATTTATTGTGATTAAAAGTTGATCGATTGGTATTTTTTTTTTAAATTGTAGCTGCTGAAATATATGATTTAGCCAAATGTTCGTGTTAATCATTTTACTCGACTTAAGAATCTCTGTTGGCGCTTAATAGAAGAACTGTGATTGGGATTTGAAAATCTTCTTGTGTACACAAAAAATTAGAAATAAATATTTGCATGAAATTTGCTAAAATTAACTGAAATCACAAAATTGGCAGCAGGTCGCACGATTTTGCTTGCAAATTATGCTTAGCTTGCCTGTCTTTAAACATATTATAAAATGTGTTTTTTTAGGGAACACAATATAATATAATTTAAAATAATTTAACGTTTTTATTTGCATTACTAAGCTCTTTTATAAACATTTTGATAATTCACACAAAATGAAATGAAAATTGCGGAATGCAATTTTTAGAAAAGCAAATTGATGAAAATATACAGATTTGTCTCAGTTCGCTATTTAGAGCAGCTTTTCCGTAGTTCCCATTTCAGTTTATAACACTTTAGTTCTAAAAGCGTGTGCAAAAATAATACACAAAACGATACAATAATTTAAATTTCTTTTAAGTTGATCCCTTTCAGTAAACTCAGAAAAACGAATAATTTAATCAAATCGATCTAGAAGATACCTTGAACCCAGACAATTGGGGAGCGGAAAACCTTATCCTGTTTCTGGTACCGTACCAGATTACTAAAATATTTTAGATATTCTTATACTATACAAGAGCTTAGTTTTTGGATGATTCATTTTGCCTTTACATTTATTAGAACAAACCTGTTATGCCATATTTTGGCCATATTTTTATAACCCTGTCGCCTGCTGTATTTCTCTCAGGTTCTTTTTGTTGAAATGATTCTCAGACAAGCTGTGACCTCCACTTACCCCAAATTGTGCTGTTTTCACCCTAAATGGAAGTTTTCTAGCTTTTAGCATTTAATCTGTGAGTTGGTCACCAATCAGTCAGTCAGTCAGTTGGATATATGTACACACAAATGTAGATAACTAGTTTATGTCTATTCATAATTTTATATAAATTCTCCCCAATATTTGAGTTGGCACCAATCCCTTTTCACAATGAACCAGGCATTCTGCGAGCTGTTCCCAGTGCCTATGCCAGCTCCAATCGTGTGCGCTTAATGTAAACTGACTCAAATGACAATGACACCTGATATGTCGACTGCCCCACTCTTCCGCACTGCTCGTCTTTCTCTGTCGGCGCTCTGGTGGTCGTTCTGGTTGTCGCCGGACTCAAAATAGGCTTTAAGTCCGAGGCTGCCGTTCTGTTTCGTTCTTTGCTGTACCGGGACCTTCCAAGAGAAATCACAATTCAAATGAATTTAATATCATTTCATTATTTAGTTACACTCGAGCGATTGGCAAAAAGTAGCAACTCCGACGTAACATCGACGACGACGACGACAACAACGACGCCGCATCATTAGACGAAGATGTCTGGAAGGGGTGTGGGGGCTGGGGGCTTTCGAGTTTGGAATTCGAGTTGCTTTTGGTTACAGACAAAAAGTTTTACTTGACGCACACACAAAGATCTTTTAATTGGTTGTTATTATGTTTATGATGACTCCAAAAGACTAAAAGGGTTGTCGAAACGTGGGTGTGAGCGTCTCTAGACAAACGTTAAGGGTGAGTTGGCAATGTGTCAGCGCGGACAGCTACATTTTTGCATTACATTGATTGTAATACATATTTGAAACAAGAAACCGTTCCGCCAATTACTATGGAGTCCATTAAATATCATACTTCCATATCATGCATTCAGAGTAGGGAGTAGATATATGGGAGAGTACAAAACATATATGTATCTCAAAGTACGCCTCACCATTTGCTCGTTACGCGCTCTCCAAATAACAATGCCAAGCCAAAAACTACATTACTAACAATTGCTAAACGCCGCAATTATTATTTAGCCTCTAATATAGTTAACTAGTACGTATAACTACTAATATGACTTCTGTGTGGCCCACTTCTTGGTCGCTTTTAAGTTTTCGACGCCGACACCTGGGATAGCACTTATGAATTGGTAAACGCCAATTTAGCTACCGAAATTGTTAACTCTGAACTGTAATTGTGATCAGTTTTTCTACTAACGTGCAGCCGCTGAAAATAAGAAATAAGTAAAAAAAGAATTGTAAGGAACAGAGTGAAACAGAGTATTATGTGGTCGATTGCACCCGACTGCAAAGTTCTCACTTTCTGTTCTGTTCTCATTTGTCATTCTTTTCTGAAATCCGCATTCAGAGTGGCACATAAATCTGTTAATGAAACTGCATTTATGCATGTCGGAGCCACCAGAAATCTGTTTGGGGCCGGGCAACACACAGATTATGACCACAACTATGCAAAAGCCACACGGGCATCTAATTGCCCATAATAATAAGGCAAGCGATAAATATCGGGAGAGAACGAGTGCAACAGAGCAACACATAAAATTTTGCACATTCGGTCCTTAAGCATCAATGTGAATTCGATACACCCTTTAAATGGCTGCGCAGCCACGGTTGACTGGCTTGATCAGTGTTCATTGATGACGATCGTGCTTGAATCAGTTTATGTTTCTATGATATAACTGCCGCCAAATCAGAATCGGTAAGCACAATCGCTTCCACACCCACGCGGGCGGATATGCAATTGAGGTTCCGTCAGTTCTTGGGGCTCTAACTTCTTGTTCAATTATCTGTAAGCAGCATCAATGCAAGAATAGCTAACCCTCGATTGCTATTTAACAAGAGTGTTCTAGTTGTAAGGGATCGACTCGCAATCCCTTCAATCCCACAAAGTAATCGAAAATTAATGTTTTCATTTAGTAGACAGGGCAAGTTAGCAGATATGCGTTAATATAGAATAATTTAAACAGAATGTTGTTCTTTTTTGCAGTTGAGGAGGGACAATTAAAATGAAGCTATATTAATATGAGCAACTAGAGCAGTAATGAGTTTCTTAGCTAGTTAGTTTAATTATTGCGCCGCAACGGAGGCAATAGGACCGATAATGTGTTAGGTCCGATATAAAGCGGTCACACGGGTAAATAACCTGGCCAAGAGTTCAGTCGATTGGTAATTAGCAGATTGTGTGGGGGACGGGTGTGGGGTGAATGCGTAGACCCGTGGTGGCCATTCAAAGGGGGGTCTCTAATGAATAAAGTTGGTATAAAATTTCACTTGCATTTCCAACATTATTCAATTGATTCCAGAGGCGACAGGTAATTTCTTCTATATATCTAAATACAGAAAACAGCGCAAAAGGGGCCGTTGTTTGGTTTTTATTATTAATTTTGTATATCGAAATAAAATGTTGTTGCCCGTAAAATGTGCACTATAAAAACATGAACAAAAAAGAGCGTGAAGTCAACCAACCGTGATTTTAGTTTTAAGTAACCTTGACTTTGCGGATTCACTCAAAGCTCTTGATGCAAGGCCCACTTAGAAAATTTCAATTAAAATAAAAATAATGTTAAAAATAATTATAATAGTAATAATAATAATTTATTTGATCATAATTTTTAAAAACATAAGCATTAAATAGAGGTCATTGCACTTTGCTGGAGTCATAAAGTAAAAAAATCGTATGTGCTTGTAAAGCATACGCGATTCGAGCTTATTTTAGACTTTCGATAGCTTCTCCGATTTCCCCAAAATACATATTGTGTCAAGATAATCCATAAATATCGAACTATAGAGAGAATTGGTTTAGAATTGGATGTTCAATATATAACTGATTGTTTCTTCGATTTTTCTTGTTTAACATTTTGCAGTGCTCTACCAGAAACGGTTCAGACGCGAGCGCAAGATTCGTATCCGGTATCAACAACAGCTGGGCGAAGAGAGCAGCAAAGGCAATACAAGCTCGAATGCCAACAACGTCACCTGCAGCGAGGCAGAGCTGTGCGCAGGCAGCGCCGCCGATGGCAAATGCAGCAATACTGGCAGCGAAGGTGCTGAGGCGCTAAAAGGTAAGTGCTAAGGCAAAAGCAGAGGCGACCGACCACAAAGCATGGCTAACAATATCCCAACTTCCCCACCGCCTTTCGCTTTCGGATCTCTCGATCCCCCCCCTGCGCCCAACGCTTTGATAACCAACACAGCGCCCTCTGTTTTATTTTTAACTCCATAGATACGGACTGCGGCAGTCGTGGCGGCAGTGATAAGTCTGAGAAGTCCTTAAGCTCCTCATGTGACGTGACCAGTCAAACGGTCCAGGCGGCATCCGCCACACATTCGGATCCCCCTACCCACTTTAAACGCGAGCCGCACTCCGATCACGAAGGCTCCATGGAGCGCCAACAGTGCAACAGCGCTGTCCGCGATAATGAACCGCGCTGCTCCAGTCGTGATCGCGAGGACCAACCACCTAATGCTGCTTCTGTTACCGCCGCTGCAGAGGGCAGCTTAGCAGCAGCCGCTGTCGCTGCAGCCACAGCTGCTACTGGCAACGGCAAGGCTACTTGGAGCTATCCAGGCATCGATCTGATGGCCACTGGCGCCTTCTGGCAAAATTATTCGGGTGAGTTGCATTACAAGAATTCTGTCCTGATAAGTCCTTGCATTTTTAAGAGGGGTCATCCGTGAATGCCCGCCACCACTTCTTGCCAGCTTAAAAGCTGAGCTGGAATTTTTCCGACGAGAATCTTCTTACGAGTGTACTTAAAAAATCTTCATCCACTTTAGCAATGTCGCATAAATTGCATTTACGGACAGATAAACTTAACAGACAATGCACAAATCGATATACTTATTTCCTTAGTTAGCAAGACTTCCTTACAAAAAGGAACTGAAAGATAACAAGATGCCGATAATAAAATTTCGTAGCAGACTTATAACTCCGCAACTAATTAGTTTTGATTTTTATACCTTGAACCCATTAAAAATGTGTATAAGGGTATATTGTGTTTGTGCAAAATCCAATTGTATGTAACAGGCAGAAGGAAGCATCTTCGATCCCATAAAGTATATATATTCTTGATCAGAATCAATAGCCGAGTCGATCTAGCCATGTCCATCTGTCTGTCCGTCCGTCCGTCCGTCCGTATGTATGAATGCAAGGATACATGTTCAAACACACATTCATGCGCGTCTGCTTCGCATTTAAACAGGATGGTTATTGCGACTTTTTTCTGTAATGCTATTTAAGGTCGAGGTCGGTGCGAAAGTCGAAACTTTGATTGATTTTTTTTTTAATATCTCGGGTAAATAATGTCTGATTTTAAAATGTTATGCCTTTTTGAATGCGTACGGATCCCTACCATCAATTGGCATTCAAACAAATTAATCATCGATGGGAGGAAAAATGTTGTTGACAAAAAAACCGATTCGTTCGTAAATTCAACCGTTTTGATGATTTTTTGGAATATTTCCGTCAAATAATGTCAGATTTTGCAGTTTCATACCATTTTTGACTTGTAAGGATCAGTTCTATCGATTGGCATCACAAAAAAGGAAATCTAAAATTTTGACTCAAATCGACAAAATGGCAAGGGGTTACATCACGTTTTTTTCAAAATCGAGGTCGGTGCGAAAGTCGAAACTTTTTCGATGATTTTTGTTTGAATATCTCGGGTAATAGCCCCGCGCGGAGATATGACGTTCCAAAACGACATAACTCCCCGCGGATATGATAGGACATTCCAAATCATCACTTTTTTTTTCAAAATCGAGGTCGGTGCGATAATCGAAACTTTTTCGATGATTTTTTTTAATATCTTAGGTAAATAATGTCTGATTTTAAAATGTTATACCTTTTTGAATACGTACGGATCCCTACCATCAATTGACATTCAAACAAATTAATCATCGATGGGGTGAAAAATGTTTTTGACAAAAAACTGATTCGTTCGTAAATTCCATCTCTTTGATGATTTTTTGGAATATTTCCGTCAAATAATGTCCGATTTTGAAATTTCATACCATTTTTGACTTGTAAGGATCAGTTCTATCGATTGGCATCAAAAAAAAAAAGGAAATCTAAAATTTTGACCCAAATCGACAAAATGGCAAGGGGTTACATCACGTTTTTTTCAAAATCGAGGTCGGTGCGAAAGTCGAACTTTTTTCGATGATTTTTTTTTTAATATCTCGGGTAATAGCCCCGCGCGGAGATATGACGTTCCAAAACGACATAGCTCCGCGCGGAGATATGACGTTCCAAAACGACATAACTCCGCGCGGAGATATGACGTTCCAAAACGATAAGTTTGGTGAATCTAGCTCTTATATTTTACCAAAATTGCCCAAAAACAGGATATCGATATCGATTTTTATCGATTGCTTGGAAACGGAATAGGTTATCGGTTATCGGAAACAAACTCGATCTGCGCGGGAACTAGGACCATCTACATCTACAATTTCAAATCTCTAGCTCTTATAGGTTCTAAGATCCTTACGTTCATACATACGGACGGACGGACGGACGGACAGACAGACGGACATGGCTAGATCGACTCGGCTATTGGTGCTGATCAAGAATAAATATACTTTATGGGGTCGGAGATGCTTCCTTCTGCCTTTGGGTCAAAATTTTGGATTTCCTTTTTTTGATGCCAATTGATGGAACTGATCCTAACGATTTAAAACTGGTATAAAATTCCAAAATCGGACGTTATTTGACGGAAATATCCAAAAAAATCATCAAAGAGGTTGACTTTACGAACGAATCGGTTTTTTGTCTACAACATTTTTTTTGACAAAACGATATTTAATTTGCTTGAATGCCAATTGATGGTAGGGATCCGTACGCATTCAAAAAGGTATAACATTTTAAAATCAGACATTATTTACCTAAAATATTAAAAAAAAATCATCGAAAAAGTTTCGATTATCGCACCGACCTCGATTTTGAAAAAAAAGTGATGATTTGGAAGGTCCTATCATATCCGCTGGGAGTTATGTCGTTTTGGAACGTCATATCTCCGCGCGGAGTTATGTCGCTTTGGAACGTCATATCTCCACGCGGAGTTATGTCGTTTTTGAACGTCATATCTCCACGCGGAGTTATGTCGTTTTTGAACGTCATATCTCCGCGCGGAGTTATGTCGTTTTTGAACGTCATATCTCCGCGCGGAGCTATGTCGCTTTGGAACGTCATATCTCCACGCGGAGTTATGTCGTTTTTGAACGTCATATCTCCACGCGGAGTTATGTCGTTTTTGAACGTCATATCTCCGCGCGGAGTTATGTCGTTTTGGAACGTCATATCTCCGCGTGGAGTTATGTCGTTTTTGAACGTCATATCTCCGCGCGGAGTTATGTCGCTTTGGAACGTCATATCTCCACGCGGAGTTATGTCGTTTTTGAACGTCATATCTCCGCGCGGAGTTATGTCGTTTTGGAACGTCATATCTCCGCGCGGAGTTATGTCGCTTTGGAACGTCATATCTCCACGCGGAGTTATGTCGCTTTGGAACGTCATATCTCCACGCGGAGTTATGTCGTTTTTGAACGTCATATCTCCACGCGGAGTTATGTCGTTTTTGAACGTCATATCTCCGCGCGGAGTAATGTCGTTTTGGAACGTCATATCTCCGCGCGGAGTTATGTCGTTTTTGAACGTCATATCTCCGCGCGGAGTCATGTCGTTTTGGAACGTCATATCTCCGCGCGGAGTTATGTCGTTTTTGAACGTCATATCTCCGCGCGGAGTTATGTCGTTTTGGAACGTCATATCTCCACGCGGAGTTATGTCGTTTTTGAACGTCATATCTCCACGCGGAGTTATGTCGTTTTTGAACGTCATATCTCCACGCGGAGTTATGTCGTTTTTGAACGTCATATCTCCGCGCGGAGTTATGTCGTTTTGGAACGTCATATCTCCGCGTGGAGTTATGTCGTTTTGGAACGTCATATCTCCACGCGGAGTTATGTCGCTTTGGAACGTCATATCTCCGCGCGGAGTAATGTCGTTTTGGAACGTCATATCTCCGCGCGGAGTTATGTCGTTTTTGAACGTCATATCTCCGCGCGGAGTTATGTCGTTTTGGAACGTCATATCTCCGCGCGGAGTTATGTCGTTTTGGAACGTCATATCTCCGCGGGGAGTTATGTCGTTTTGGAACGTCATATCTCCGCGCGGAGTTATGTCGTTTTGGATCATCATATCTCCGCGCGGAGTTATGTCGTTTTGGAACGTCATATCTCCACGCGGAGTTATGTCGTTTTTGAACGTCATATCTCCACGCGGAGTTATGTCGTTTTTGAACGTCATATCTCCGCGCGGAGTAATGTCGTTTTGGAAAGTCATATCTCCGCGCGGAGTTATGTCGTTTTGGAACGTCATATCTCCGCGCGGAGTTATGTCGTTTTGGAACGTCATATCTCCGCGCGGAGTTATGTCGTTTTGGAACGTCATATCTCCGCGCGGAGTTATGTCGTTTTGGAACGTCATATCTCCGCGCGGAGTTATGTCGTTTTGGAACGTCATATCTCCGCGCGGAGTTATGTCGTTTTGGAACGTCATAGCTCCCGACTAGAACCTATTACTTATTTTTTCTTGTAATTATGCCCCAGTCGGCAATGTTCGATTAGAAAAATACTCTGAACACAGCGGCAAGTTGACAAAGAAATATTCTGGCTACGAAACGCATTTTGAGAGTTTATTTTGATTATATTCGATTTTACGAACACAAGGCTAGCTATCGATGCTTTAAAATCAATTTCATGAGCTATATTAAATTTATAGGATAAATAAAAGATTAATAAACTTAATTGATAATTTTCCATCATGCTTATTCTTTACAATTCTTTTTAAAGAATCCCTCGCACAGGAGCTGGAAATGGAGCGCAAGACACGTGCAGCGAATGCTGAGCGCGATGTGAAAAGTCCGTTGTCGGAGAGGCCGACGGCATATTACAAGAACTCGGTGCTTTTTGGGAGTGCCAACTAAGCTTCCATGCGGTCAGCTGTTGCCAAAGGTGACAAGGATATTTGATCTCAAAGTGCAATCCAGGTGGCGGCATTGAGAGGTACGCGTCTTGTGAGCGCGGCCGGACCAAAATGCAGAACTCCAACATATTAGAGCAATCTTATGTATATACAAATATATATATGTATATATATATATATATTTCAACAATTTAAACCAGCTATGAATATTGAGAATGTTCGTGCAAAAAGCGTTGCAAATGTTGGAACGGCTATTTTGTAGATACTTTTAAATAGCGAAAATAAATTACTTCCGATACCAACATATAAAGCATAGATATAACCCAGTTGAATGCTTTAGATTTATGGATAGCTACTAGCATTTTGTATATAGGCATGTAAAGGCTTTTAAAAAAGTAGTGCAGGGCTGCCTTTATTGGCTTCTACTAGTTGGCATACTTAGCATTGAGAATTAAGCCACACATTTTATCATACTTAGCTTCGTACTACAAAAGCTTAATATATAGTTTGTTATACGTACTTATGTATGTATAAATATTTTATAAAGCGCTTTCTAGTGTTTTAAATAGGTATTAAAATATTGGTATTGGCGCGAGTAAGCTGGGGTTAATTTGTTTTAATTTATTTATTAGCTTAGAAGCGCATTAAGCTATATTTAGCTATATTTTATAAAGTAAACACTTCAAGTATTTCACATGCTTACCCATTAAACCATATACAATTTAAAGTAATAATAATATATAAATAAATATAGATAATTAGACATAAATACACTCTTAATTGAAAAATGTGTTATAAACTCGACATTAAATATATATTTTAACGCTTCATATGCTATTATATATATATATATACTAAAAATATAAACAATACATTAAATTTAGTCACAATAGTCACTAAACATAATATCTAAAGGATAATACATTGAAACAATAGTGTTAACTAATTGTGCAACATTTGTCGCTCGCTGCAAAAATATACAAATTATTACAATAAATACCATTAAAATAATGCAGAAAAAATACAGAAAATCAGCAACCAGAGAAAATCAACCCTAACAAAAAGTGAAGTTTAAAAGTAATACATAATAAATTATTATTGCAAATGCATAAACGGACTATTTTGTTTTAATTGGAGGGCAATCAACTGGTGGGTAAGGAAACAAATGTTTCGACTGTCAAAGTTGGCTTTAACTTTGATGTTTTAGTAATGTGGAGCTGCACCTAAAAAGAGAAGAAGGGGCTTTTAGATGCCTGTTAGGAAATGCTTTTAAATTGGTTGCAGGATATTTAGCTGCATATGAGCTTTATTTATTAAACACATGTTCAGACAGGCAATAAAAAGTCTGAAAAGCCATGCAGAAGTTTAAATACCTTTAGAGACAGTAGATGTGGCGCTCATTGCGAAAGCGAAATATTAAAGATACTAAAATTCAATAAATACTGAAAATTTAAAAAAGTAACATTACATTCCACACGTTCCAATGGAATCTCTGCAAGTTGTTATTAAAAGCATTGAGCGTGAGGCTTCTCTCCAAATAACTCGTATCTGCTTTGGCTCACATGGGGCTTAATGTTATGGAAATAAAGCTAATAAAATCCGCATCTCACTATTTAACTGCTTCTGTCTTCTCCCTTCTAAGTCTACCCTTGTCACCTTTTTTGGCAAGGACACAAAATCATCAGCCATTCTAGCCAAATCCGTTTCTGGGATGCGCTTGTCATAACCATTTTGCAACAAATGTAATGACATTGGCAATAATAATTTACTGATTCAAGAATTACATTTTCTTAAATTTCATACACTTTATTTACCATGAACCGAGCCTTAGCAAGGATTTTTAAATAAAAATTTAATTTTTCCAAAACAGACTTTGTTCTTAGGAACAAATAAATTGAATAGCTTGAACTATGCGAACGCAAACCTGGGTTGACAGCTTTAAAAAACCAGGTTCGCGCACCGAAATTTAAGCCGAGGCCTTGGTTTAAAACGTGAACCCAGGCATATAAGTAAAAATATTATTAATTACCAGAATGGATGTTCTTTTGAAACAAATCATACAGTTGATAGTTGGATTCATGCTGGCATTCGAACCAAAGACTGTTTATTGATTGCAATGCCAAGCACATAGACGCACGGGTCTTGACTTGTAAGTCCCAAAGGCAAACAGTTGTACGGATTCATTAACAACCCAAGCAATAAGATGGATTGTGTATCATTGAGTATGCCTACAAACTGAAGCAGCAGATACATATGACAGCATCTCTACTTCATCAATTTTGCAATCGCCACGTAACCAGGATATTGCCAAATCAGTGTCATATCTGCAACCCTGTATTATCTAACATTAGTTATTTTTCAAAAATAAAAAAGTTTATAAAGGGGGCGTACTTGCTAACAACCTACCTTCTAGTTACATTCGATGCGGTATTGAAAGTAGTTAATGCACTGATCATAATGTGCCTTCTGCAGTTTAAGCACAAAGTAGAGAAAACATTTGAAATACGCTGGCAATTTTTAGTTTAGAGTTTAATTAAATGCAGCCGCATAAAAAGAGCGTGATTGATCAACCGTGGCAGAAAGATAAACCAACATTAACTGCGTGGCACGTTAACACAGACGGACAAATCGGTAAACGATCTCACGGTTAGAGGATCAGACTGAACAGTTATCGATCCAAAAATGTTTTGCTTGATGATTTATGCGTCTGGCGTGGCTTAAGGGATCAGCCAAATCGCAAGCGCAAGTTTCACTGAATGCCAGATTTGTGCAGAGAAAAAACCGAACCAAAGGAACACAACAAAAAAACAAAACTACGTATTGTAATTATACTTATTGGTAAATTATATTTAATTTACAGTTAAACGATCACGTATGCGCGCCAAATACTCCGATATACAAAATATTATCAGGCCCAAAAATACCTTTTGCTTGACCTCAATTATCGATTTAACTTTATTATTGGTTTAGATTTGGACTCTTTGATTTGGCACGGTCGTGGTCCGGACGTATCGTGTCGATCACCATGCAAAAAGTTCAAATTAAATGGAATGCTTTTGATTATCGGGATTGATGTTATGCACGGGGACAGTGTTATACTTGGGGCACATGTCGCCGCTGCCGCTGGCGCAGTCGCTGGCATTTGGGGGGCAGGTCGCTCAGTTCTCGTTAATTTCTCGTGGGCAACGTGCAACGTTTAGCTAATTGCGGGTTTCTCGTCGCTTGTCAGTCCCTCAAATATTTTGGCAATCATATTTAGGTTTTATTTCATTTCCCTTTTTAGTATAAGTTATCTCGCTTTGACTTTGCCGTCCTCTAACTGTGGTGTTGGCAAGTATTTTAATGTGAAATCGGCAAGCAATTAAGCTGAAAACGTACGCCAAGTAACAATATACTTTGAAAATTTACTCTGATAATATTAGATATATTGTAGTATCGAAACAAAAAGCTAAAATGCCCTGAAGAAACATGGCTGATTATTTATACATATATGCTTATATTTTAGAAGTATGGTACAGCTTGTGAATAGGTACTTTATTCAAGATTTCTAGACTGGATGGAAGATTAAAACTGCAGGGTAAAGAGTTAGTTATTATACATTTGATATATTAACAAAGTCTTACCAGCTTTATATCTTACTCTGTTCGCACTTATAAATAATGCCATCTTTATATCTTAAATATTTCTGGTTCAATATCTATTGCGATTTTATTGGGAAGACGCATTGATTATGTTGCGCAGCAGTTGAGATGCTGCCAAGTTGTATGCGTTGCTTGAGACCTAACCTGTGAGGACTCGTTTTTTATGCCAACTTTCTTGAACAACTCGGCCCTAACACGAGCCTGATTAAAGCCGCTTATTGCACCCACACACTAAAAGTGAAATAAATTGCAGAAAATTGAGAAATGCAGCGGCCTGTAAAAGACTTGTAAGCCCAATACAAATACGCTTAAGCCTTAAGCAATTAAAAAGGTAATCCGAAATTGGTTAGTGATTGCTTAGAGACAATTAAAAATAGAATTTTTTATAATGCATCTGCGATTGCATTTTGTATTTGAGCACCTTACGCGCTCCTATTGCAATTGGGATAATTTATATCAGCACATTCGATCGAACGATTTGCCTCGTATGAACATCTAAGCTAGTGTTGGTCCAGGAACTGTTTTTGGTTTGCACAAGAGGCGTGTAGCCTCATCATCGCTATGATATAAAGGTTGAATACCCTGCAGTGAGGACTTTACGAACTCTGACTCTGAAACTTGTCCATCATAATGATTACCATTTTTGTAATGCATAGCGATTGTTTTTATATAATAATTTTTGCACATTCCATAATGTATAATTCAAGTGTTTTATTAAGCAAAGTGAGTAAGGGTATAGGAGCTTCGTTGAATTAAAGCCTTAGAAATGTTCCTTCGTATTCTGTTTACAGTTCGCGTGTTGTGCATCAATTGCCAAACAGTGCTGCGTCGCGTTGCCAACTAATTCGATTTGTTTAAGGCATTGACTACAAAAAGGATCGAAGAACGTGAATTTTTATACTCAGTTCACGAAGTGAAAAGGGCATATTAGCATTGTGCCAAGGCTCATCTCGATGACCGTCCGTCTGCCAGCTACGGAATAGTAAATGGACTACATATTCGTTCACATTCGCCATTCCAAAGTATTCCAATTGCTTGGCCACGTACACTTCTTGAAGAAGTCAAGTAGTAGTAATCAATCTTGATTTAATTGGTAGTTACACTGTGGAGCAAGTATTGCAAAGTCGATTACACCCGACTGGAAAGTTCTTACTTGATTTCTTTTAGTATGGTTTGGTACGGTCCCAAGCAAACATATGTTGCATTAATTGTTCGTGTTTCTGAAAAGCAACTCGTGTTCAATGAGTTTTATTGCTGCTCAACATACAAACAACAACTGCAGCAACAAAAGCAAGAGGAGGAGGAGAAGCACGAAACAAATGAAAAGAAAAATTGCACACAAAACATTTTTCATTACGTGATTTTCAAGCATGCCACGCAGCAGAGTTGTAAGAGGAGGATAGATACTCGGAGCGTCATAAGTGGCGACAGCCGGCAAGCATCATGTACATAGCTACTACAACAACAAGAAGAGGCTTATTTAGGGTCGTCGCCAAGCCATAAGGATCGACATCACCTCGTCTGCATTCCCACACGCGATTGGAATCGCAGTTGCCTATCGCCGTGCAGCTTCAGCCTACCGAGTGCCCACAGATACAAAAGTATCTATGAGCTGCGCATGGCCGCAATCGCGAATGGCGAAGCGCGACTCAATTACAATTTATTAAAAGAAGCGCAACTGATTTATAAGCAACGTCCAGAAAAACAGCCCTTTTGGGCCAATGTTTACGTGTCTGGCCATTGACGTTTTGTTGCTTGCTTGGTTGTTTTTCTTTTCTTTTTTTTTTTTTTTAGTTATGGTTGCGATTTATTTATGTGAAAATCACAGGCAACAGAAAGATAAGCTTTAAAATTAGCTTTACGAATACCTGGTGTCGGGTGCTGGTGGTGACAGTTGCTTGTCAGCAAGAAGTGCATTTATACTAAGTATGATAGATGGATATGGCTGCGACACAACTTTTCCTGATAATGACACTGATAATAGCACGTATGCCGTAGGGCCTCCAGAATGTGAAACCCATTGTCTATTTAAAAAAAGTGTACACATATGTATATGTGTATATATATATATATATATATGACTGACAGACGAATACGCATTTTATTGTGTCCTCGAAGTAAACTGATCGAAAGAAAAAATTGTCATTTCGCAAATAAGACTGTGCGAATTATAAGAACACAAATACATGAAATACATACATGCTGCACAAGATTTACCTTTTTGCATTAATCCGACAGGTGCGGCTACTTTGCTGGCCAAGTTCTCTGTTCGAAAGCGATTTGATGAAGTAGCCCGTAGTTGGTACGAAATCCGCTCAGTACAACAAAAAACCCGCTCACAATGTGCCACGTCACCTTTTGTTCGTAGTTTTCCCTTGTCGAATACAGACGCAAAGGAACAGAAAACAAAGCATTATAAAAAACATATTTTGTGTACATTATTTCATAAATCCTCGAGAAGCCAGGCGCTATAGTGGCTGCAACGACCCCGATTCTATACGAAAGCGATTCTAATGCACTCAGGCGAACAAGTTCTTAAATGCGGTTGCCTCTTGTAATGGGTAAAAAAAAAGGAACTAAGTACTTATAAATGTAGCAGCAACATGCAACTGGGTTTGGAATTAGGCTTACATATGTTGAGGGCGCGGAATTGCGGTTTGATTCCGTTGTGTTACTTGTGTGTGCTAGCCTTTGGCAAAGATCCTTGCAGCTGACGTAACCCAAGGTAATGACAACAACCAAAGAACCAACTTTGAGGTGGAGGAGACTGAGTCTGAGCAGCACCAGCACCAGCAGCATGCCGGCTGGCAATTCAAGTGGAAGTGGAACTGCCTGCAGTAGTCCCCTTGTTGGTTTTGCCCGTGCCTTTGCCTGTACAGGACATCTGATATTATATTGCTAATTCGATACTTTTATTTTGAGAAATGCGCCAGCAAGCAACTGAAGGACTCTTCTTGTCTTTTGTTTTCTTCATTTTTTACTCGCTTTTTGCATATTTTTTCCTAACTGCCAGTCGAAGTTTTCTTATAGAGTAACCACTGATTATCATAATTTTCTGAAAAATAATCATAAATTGTGTGTGAATGCAATTCGATCCGTTATTTATAAGTATTATTATCTTTTGTTCGTTCGAGCCTTCTCTGGTGTCTGCGGGCTGTTCATGCCCAAAAGATACTCATTCTCCGCACTCTTGGTCTTTTAATATATTACCGTTATGTGACCAGACCACACATTATGTAAATTTTTTATTCTTCAGTTTTTTTGCATTCGCTGAGCAGATTCTGTGATTTACACATTCTGTCTGGGCACAGGTGACAACAGCTGCAGCAGCTATTGGTAACAGTTTCTGAGCGCTGGATTGGTGCTGAGCTCGTGAGGTCCCCGCATATAGCTTTCGTTTCCCTTCGCTTAACTCATTCACCTTTTCGTCTTTTCCAGATGATATGCTTCTCAAGCCAACCAGGCCGCAAATTGTGCCCGTTTTTTGTTTCCGTGTGCGCCTTTGCCATTTTCTTAGAT
The DNA here is from genome assembly GCF_030788295.1 of Drosophila virilis. NCBI lineage: Eukaryota > Metazoa > Arthropoda > Insecta > Diptera > Drosophilidae > Drosophila > Drosophila virilis. The sequence goes on along the minus strand of NC_091546.1, from coordinate 10,106,939 downwards.
ACATAGATGCCATGTTTAATTTTACCACACAAAATCCATATCCTTTCCCTTCTCGGAAAGCCGCTGTGCTTAGTTGTGTGCAAGGCGCCTCAGAGCCAAAAAAAAAAAAAGACTCAAAATTTCTTATGGGATATTTAAATTATGCTTATACCCTGTTCCCATTAAAAATGAATAAGAAATGGTAAAATGCAAATGTGTCTAGTGGACAGAATGAAGCGTATTAAATTCCATAAAGTCAATTCTTGATTAGGCGGAGGAGCAAATCCTGTTGCGATCGCTAGAGTATGCGAATTCTAAAGAAATCTATAGGTTATCAATAAATATCATTTTAAACATTCAGCAGTTATTATTCTAATTCATGAATTTTCCGTAATCTCGCAAAGCATAGCACTCAGGTACTTGGCGGTTTCTCGGAGCTGATTGCAGGGTATCTTCTAGTCAAGCGCTCTCGACTAGCGAACTTTTATTTCTTCTGGCTGTCTTTTGTTCCTCCTCCAGTTCCAGCTACTTGCAATGGCATTGTGCCTTAAACAATGTATGTGTACGTATATATATATAACATTTATGTATTTATTATGCTTACGTATATAATATTGCGAGGGGAAGTGTATAGGAATGAAAACTCTGTATATATATACAGGGTGATGAGGCAAAGTAAATTTGAATCTTAATAAAAAGAGATTATATCAAACAAATACAAAGTAAGGTTATGTCATATGATATAAAGTAGTTAAATAAATTCAAATCCCTTACGTCTTTAATATGAATTGGTTCTTTCTGTCAGAACTATGTGTTTCGTCACAATGGCGATTGAGGGAAATATAGAGGGCTTTATTGGTTTACTTACGGTAACTTATACCCACATTAATGATATCAAAAATCGAAACGACTGTATAAAAGTTGCCTTGCCACTTATACAGAAAGAGCTTGCATACATATATACCCACTCAGAGCCATGTTCACACAACAGTTGCCAGTTAGTTAGTTCTTGTTTGAGTAAAATAAACGCCATATTGTAGACATTGTTAAGGTTTTTGAAAATTTTATAATTAATTTTCTGGTTAACATGTTTTTCATATGTGTAAATATGCGCAAAATCCATACAATAAACGACCTTCCCTCTCTGCCGCTCCATGTATAGTATGCTTGTCATAGTTGTTATTGTAGCTTTTGCTGCTTCGCAAAGTTCAGGATGTGTGTTTACAAAGAAAAGCCTTTTGTACAAGTATCAGATTCCTGTTCTGATTAAAAAAGAACTCGGCGAAAGGCAGTGGGCGAGGGGTGTGTGTGTGTGTGTGTGTGTGTGTGTGTGTGTGCTGTGCACAGTGAACCCTCATCCTAGACGTCTTTCTTGCAAGCATGTGAGTTACGAATATTTATTAAAAATTTGGGCATTGTAAATGATTGTCTGCTTATTCCCTGCATTTATGCGAAGTCCTCCATCCTCCGTACGCCATCCTTCATCCTCCATCGAAACGTACGTCTTGCGGCGCCATGACTGGATGATTTAGCGCCGCGATATTAAACATTAAGGCATTAAAGTCTTTACCATCGCCGACAGCAACAATAGGAAACACATAGATTCTGTATAGGCCACGGAACATTATGTTGTTTTTAACGTCATTTACTTCAATTCAATTTGAAATCAAACTCTTTTTGGCCGGCGTGTCTGATTTAGCTGCTGTTAGAGCCGCAGCCCCTGGCTGGGGAATCGGGAGATTGAGACTGACTGACATGACCATGCCGATAGGAGGCGAAAGTGTCGCGTCATGCTGCTGCTTTCAGTGACTACATCAGATGGCAAAGTCGTCGAAGATGCTTTGGTTTTTTTATTAGTTATGCATCGACTTCTTCGTACAATGCTCCTAACTCAGCTGATTCCTTTGCCATTCATTTGGTTGTCGCTGTGTATCCTTTTTTTTATTATTGATTCAGTTTTCTCTTTTTTTTTTCGGCCGTCATGCCAGGCGATCCATCTTAATTCCTAAAACATTCGTCATCAGTTTCGAAAATTCTATTGTGCAAGTCGATTTTTTGGCCGAGTTTTTTATTGTTTGTGCGCTTTAATTTGTCAGCGCAAACGTGTTGCATAGAACTGAGCGCGTAGGCAGCTGCCTACATGTGAGCTGATCGATGACAGCACTATTTGCCAGGATATACAGTGCTACATGATGGATGGTGTGGTTTTTCTCTTTGGGGTGGTATGACGGGATTTCTATTAAATTTAAATTGAAAGTGTGTTGCACTTAAAAAAAAAAGATGTTCGTTTCAAACTTGTTTCTTTTTCGCGTACTTAAGTAATTGATGCATTTTGCTAAACGTTTAGTTTCCTATAATTTTTGGTTTCTTATATTCCCGCAATGCAATCGGATTGTCTACATAATAATATGTAAAATGAAAAAGCATAGGGTTGGGCAAGCGGACTATAAACATTGAAATCAGTTACGGCAGATTTTCCAATTCAGCGTAAGCTGTAAAATGTAGACAATGTATTATATTTGAAAAACGAATCAGTTTTATATGACTAATTTTTCAATGTCACTTTTTACAGACCTCACTTTGCAAATTATCTACTTTTATAAACTAATGCTTATAATTCATTCTGGGTATATATACCTATATAAAGCAAGACTCATGCACACATGAAATATCGCGTTTACCATCACTGGACAGCATCTCCAACACTTATGCTCTCTATGATTTAGGCAGTAGACCCGCATCCTTATCTAAGTCTTCACACGCCAGACGCAAGGAGAGCTCGTAATTCGTTTTTTGGGTAACCCCAAGAAATTAATATGCAACCCTTTTGCGATGTTTAAAACGGGAATGTCAAACGCGATTTAGTGATACGTCATCGTGATTTGGCAAATTTGACAGCTGATAACAGCCATAGAAGTGCAGGATAAGCGTCTGAGGGTAAGGCAGAGGCCAGCCCTTTGGTTAATTTTCGCATACATTATCCAAAATTTATACAATGTTTGTTTGATTTAACTCATTCAAATATTCAATGGATTGCTTTCTAACAGTAGCCGAGATTAGAGGGATGATATGCAAGAATTTCAGCAGCCATAACAACCAACAACATCAGAAACAGAATCTACAACAACAGCAATTACAACACTTTGGCTTAAACACAAAATCGCTTCGCTTCTTGCGTGTCACGTGCAGATTTCTCATGTAGTCGCAAATCGAACTGCCAAATTGTTGTTGATATGTTGTGCGTGTTTAACAGTTGTACAAATTGAATGCAAAGGACCAGTTCTGGTCGTCTGTCATCTGTACAGAAAATAACAAAAATTGAATTATCAGTGGTTAGTGTATCAGGCTTAATTCGTTTTGGCGCTGTACGCGTGCGCACGCAAGTCTGCAGAGTACTCAAAACCCCGTGCCCTCTAGCCTCGAAGACCCCACGCGGGGACTTGAACACAAGCGGCTGACATAATCGTGAAATATAGGCACGCATTGTTTCTATATATCTTGTCAGTTGCTTGCTTTACCTAAAAACAACTTTGCCGTCGAACTGTATGCATTTAGAGATAGTTAGAACCTGTGAAACAGCTTTTTTTACACAGTCGCCATTTGACAAAAATATGCTGCCTCTTTAGCTTTACCAATTTTAAGTGAATACAAACTTTATACTACAAAATAAAAGAGAGCATATATCACAAAGCTTGTGATTAATTAAACCAAATGAATTTACAATTATGTTGGGAAATCGTTAATAATCATATGAATACTCATTTTTAAAGCACAGTATGTCAGATTATTTAAGTTGATTGAATTCAAGATGTGAGTGCATGAAGTTAAATAGCCCTTGATGTAAAATATTGGCACACTAGCTTTTCGATATAGAATTGTTTACAATCCAAATGGAAATAGCATGGGCTCATGCCAGGGTGATTTTACGAGTGTTTATTTGTGCATCTAAACATTTTTAATGGGGAATCATAAGTCCTGGTAATGTTCCCGGATACCCCAAAGTAAACGGCGCACACGCTGGGTGGTAGACGTCGCTGTAAAACTTTTTGATTATAATGATATACTGCAAAGTATTTTTTGAATTATTGCATGGCGCACAAGGCGTAATAAAATCTCAGCCAGACTCGATACCGATCCCGCACTGATGGATGTATGTAGTTTTATTGTTTTTCCCTCGATTTAATTAAGCCCGAGCAAAGCGTGCCGCCAGCGTCGTTGTTGGCCATTTACTTGGCATTTATTTGTTTGTTTTAGGCGCGTCGTCATCAGTCTGCCTCCTTACGGCCAGCCCCATTCTGTCATCCAGTGTTTCAGTTGCAGCCAGATAGTTGCTCTTAATCTCAAACAGTTTCACACGTTTTCTTCTTCCATGTAGCTTGTTTTGTTTCGTTTTTAGTGCGGCAATTAAAAGTTGAAAATGTTTATGTTCATTCATTGGTGACCGCAAGTCTAGGGAAAATAGTTTACTTGTCTTTATCTAAAAATTTAAATTGCGCACACATTTGTTGATCTACTAAATTAATTAATGGCGCGAAGGAGGGCACACATAATTGTATGCACATTACATTGCCATTTTGTTTTAATTAATCATTTCCGAGTGACCTCTCTGTAATGTTAACGACGGTAAGATACTCTGAGGTGCAGTTCCTAGCCTCTTACCTCAGCCCTAGACTATTGGCTATTGACAATTTGCTAGCTCTTAAATATGTTACCAAAGAGTGTACGCCTGGCTAAACCGTTTAAATTGCGGCTTTTCTTTTGTTTTGTGTATGATATTCTGTAATATTTAGTCGGACATGACCTGATCGACTCAGCTCATCGTTGTGATAACGAAATATACCCATAATGGGGTCGGTGATGTTTTTTTCTTTCTGTTTCAAATTTATAATACAATTCAATAGCATATCATTTTTTTACCCTGTACCCCTAAGCTTAGTAAAAAGGCGATGACGGTTTTATTAAAATGAAGGCAATATGCGGAATAGAAAGCATATATTTATATTCCGCCTGTTTGTTTTTTTCATATCTTTCCCCCTTTTCATTGAACGTCGATATTGAAACAGTCGAATATATAAACTATATAGAGAAAAATTAGTATGTGGAGTTTCGTGTAGTATACACAAGTCAAGAACACTGTTAAAACTTACATTTATTTAGTAAAAACAATTATGGATTTTAAACAAATCGAAGTCCAAAATGTATGTTTCAATGTGCAGGGTATCCCCTTATCGGACACTCTCGGTTAGGGCACTTTTACTTGTTTGTTTATACGTAAACTATTAAACGCCACACACGTTTCTTCATTAATTCCACGTGTTTATTTGTTTAAAATAACCTTTTATGACGCTGTGGCGCTACAACTTGCTACGGTCGTTATACACATGGCAGTACGTACACAGATGGAAAACTCAGTGTGAGTTGAAAAAGGCGACTCTAGAACTGTGTATTATATGGTTAGCTATCCACATCATAGAGCATAGTGCTGCTGCCGACAGCTAATTGAATTTAATTGGCGCGAAAAATCTGTATGAAAATAAACAAAACTTTTAGTTTTTAACACACTTTTCCTTTAGTTTTTGTTGTTGCATAGTTGTATGCCATGTTTATTTCATTTAGCAACAATAACTTTAACTTGTATCAGGCCAATGTTTATGCCACATTTTTATTGTCGCTTGTTCACGAATAAAACAAAAACAACCACAACAGAAATGTTCTTGTACTCCGTCTATGTCATTAAAACACAACAGATATGTTCAAGGCTCCGCCTATAAGAAATTCTTCTTTTATCTGGACAAAGTTGATCACAGGTATTCATAAATTCTGTATAATTCATAATTTGGAGCTTTGATAGATATATAGCAGTTTCCACACAATCACTTACCGGAATATCTCATTAAAGGCTGAAATGGCAGTCTCGTGTTGTGCGCATGTGTGTACCGTATTTATGTCACAGCACTCCTACTTATTATACTCTGTTTAAAAAGGAGAGTAGAGTGCCTGTAAATAAAGAATTGGACATATAATAAAATTGGACATACAGTCTATGCATCAAAATTCGTCGGGGCTGCAGTAGAGTATTAGACTTAGAAATTAATCAAACGGAAATAAAATACAACTCATTTATTTATGACATATGTTCGGTAAGGTATTAAATCGTCGGCGTGATGAAGATAGCCTCTCTTTGTTCTTCTTAGCTATATTTAATGGTTAAAGGGTATAAACTAAAAAGCAGAAGCAATAAAGTGAGTCTCCAAAATAATTACGACCACTCTGCCACGAGCTGGGTGTTAAACATTTATAAAGGAATGGAGAGCTCTGCAGAATGCTTGGCTTGGCTTGGCGCCACTTGGCGTCCAGGGATCGTCATCCGGTACTAGGCTTAATTCATTTTGTGTGACAACCCGCTGACAATTGTACGAAAAACGAGATGGACAGCTAAATTCCAGGCTTCTAAAATATGAACTCGATTAACGATGAAGAAAACATGTGAGCCGAGCAGGGCGAACACCATAAAATAGCGTGATTTATTTGAAATGAACAAAACAATAAAACAACGGACCCGAAACAAGCAAACGACTGCAATGAGCAAGGCTTACAAAGGTTTGGCAAAGGTTTGCAAAATGTTTCACTCATAGTCAGACAGCTGAAGGGAAATATGCACATCCACAAGAGTTCATGTATTTCTATACCTTTACTTAAATGCTTAATATATAATTTAAATACCCTATAAAACAAACAATTTTATAGTAATAAACCATTTTATGTGAAATTGAAACCATTCGCTGTTTTGCTTTTAGTTCATTTTTTGAATAATTTAAAGTTTTGCTTTTACTTAATTTTATTTGTCATTTGTTTTAATTATATAGAAATGGCAAATTCAAAGTGTAGAGTGTGCTGTGCAAGGGAAATACAGGGTATGCACAAGCATTGCTGGCAATAATACATACATTATTATTGCACAATCATACAGAGAGCGTAAATAACGAAGGCTGCGAATTTTGTAAAATTTTGTTCCGCATTAAGCCAAATCCATGCTACTAAAAGCTTACCCAATGTATACGAAAATCTCTGTCCATGGTGACAGTGCAGCAGCTAATAATATCAGCGGTATCTGAATGTTCGCAAATTGACCAAATCCTGACTTCAAGCAATGTACATGCATGCATTTCTTATCGCCATCGTGGACATCTTCGACTAACCAAAACAATACAACGCGCAATCAGCGACACTTCATCGGCCACCGCAAATAAAAAAAATCAGAAAACAAAAGGACACAGAGCGTAATGAGGGCGAAAATATCTTTATTTAAAGAGGTAGTCCCAGGCTGGCGACTGTGAGCCTTCCACAGAAGGCGGCAGCTCGGAGTGCAGCCAGCTTGGGGAAGCATAGGCAACATATTTGTCATTCGCATGGGGCGCAGGCTGCCAATAATCGCAAAGCAAATATCATGCAGAGGTCTTGTTGCACCACTACCGCCAATGTGCCTTAATTAGATAAGGCGACAAGCTGCCAGGGGGCTGGAGCGGGAGCGGTAGCGGGAGTTGGAGTCGGAGTCGAGCTATGAGCAGCAGACACGATCTTTCTTTCGATGGGATATAGCAGAGTACTGCGATCTGCGACCGTAGCTTGGCGACAGATTCTGCTAAACAATGCCATGTTTACAACTTGTAGGCTATGCCAGGTTTCTTTTTTTCCTTTTTTTTTTTTGTGGTATACTGTAGACACTTTTCTGCCCTGACTAAGGACTTAAGTTGTGTATTTGTGTGTGAGCTACATCAAGATCTGGCAAGAAGCCGCCACGTTCAATTGCCACTAAATGCATATTTTGCATTCTTAAAGGGTTTTGCGCCAATTGCGAATAATTTTAGAGTTTACTTTGCCTAACAATATCACGATTTTCAAATAATTTGTATATATGTCGACTAGAAAGACTCTTAAGCAGGCATTATTCTTATGGGTACTTTATGTGAATATTAATTCAATGCAATATAAGTTTATCAAAAGAGAGCGAAGCTGTAAAATTAACCAAATTACAATTACTGTTAACTGTTTAATAATTGCTGAAAATATGTAAAAATGTGCTCAGCGATTCCAAGAGCTCTTATTGAATATAGGAACACGATACAGATTTAAAGATTAAGATTAAAACGCTTCTTCTGCTTAGTAGAAACAAATCGAAAGTCTAGTATATACAGTGAAAGTTGCATAAATTTTGAGAAAAGCAATACAATTGCAGAAGTTTCTATTTTACTTTTATGGAAGAGCATTTCATATTAAAACAAGTAAGAGGTTCAAGTCGGGAGCTCCCGACTAGGGGATACCCTGAACCCTCTTCTTCCAACATCAAATGCATGTATATATTCTATTTTATTTATTTATTTATTTATTTATTTATTAATGGTCGACAAAACGAGTGTCTTCCTCATTATTCAAAAGGTTGTACAATATAAGTATATTCTAAAAGCCTAGTTAAAGGATACAATTTTCTAAATAGCATCACCGACCGATGGAGGTGTTTTATTTGCCAGTCCGGCCAGCTGTGCCCCTTTTCACAGCTAATTTTGTCAGTGACGCTATTAGAGCCTACATCTAAGCAGAAGGTTGTAAGTAGGAAAAAAGTGATCTCAAGTGAAATTAAAAATAATCTTAATTTGCTAAATTAATAAAGAAAATACAATAAATAGGAAAAAAGAAAGTAAGAAAATTGTTAATAAAGTAAAGCAATGTAAGTTAGATAAAGAGTGTTAAGTGGATAGGACAAAGAGAAAAGTATTGGGAAATCACCGACACGGTGGGGGAAAATTTTTCAGCCTGTCCGGCTAGCTATGCCCCTGCTCATAGCTGGGAATGGTCAGCGACTTCCCGAAGGTATCCTGAAAGCAACGATTTTATTAGGGGTAGAGACAGTTCGGTAGAGAAAACGTGATGCAAACTATTATAATTTTTACATAGCACGCGAAAAGAATTGTGCATAGCGTAATCTGTTGTGCACGTAGATAGTAATAAGGGGCGATAATTTCTGGTTGGTCTAGCCGGAACAGAGAATTGAAGACGCCCTAGCAGAAAAGGAGAATCAATGTCGCCAATAATCAACTTATGTAGAAGGACAACACCGAGAATTGTCCTACGGTTGATTAACGACGGAAGGTTGAGAAGAAGCAGTCTGCTGGAGTAGGACGGCAACCGAAGATTAGGGTCCCAATTTAAACCTCGTAAGGCAAAAAGCAGAAATTGCTTCTGAACAGATTCAATACGATCCTGGCTGTTGATATACTGTGGAGACCAGATGCAAGAGCAGTATTCAAGGATAGGGCGAACAAGAGAGATGTACAGAAGTTTTGTTATAAAAGGATCGTTAAACTCTTTAGACCATCGTTTAATGAATCCAAGTACACCTTTTGCCTCATTAACAATGGTATCTATATGAAGATTGAAACAGAGTTTAGAATCAAAAATAACGCCAAGATCCTTAACTGTTAGTATACGTTGCAAAGGGATATTGTCGATTGTATAACTAACAAGATAAGGTGTAGTACGATTAAAAGTCATAAACATACACTTTGAACAATTTAGATGCAATTGATTGGCCGAACACCAAAGTTGCATAGCGTTCAAATCGTCTTGTAGACGAGAATGATGTAGGGGGTTAGTGTATGATAGAAAAAGTTTGACATCGTCCGCATACATGAGTACACGGGCATGTGATATAACAGAAGGAAGATCATTTATAAAAAGTGTAAAGAGTAAAGGTCCAAGATGACTACCTTGAGGAACACCAGAAGTAACGTGAACCCTTTTAGAGGTAGTCAACCTCAGTATTACTCTTTGGGTCCTACCTTTTAAATAAGAATTAATCCAAAGTAAAAGGGACAGAGGGAAACCTATTCGGTCAAGTTTAAAAAGTAAGATGTCATGGTGCACAGAGTCAAACGCCTTACTGAAGTCAGTGTAAATGACATCAGTTTGCATTTTCGAAAGGAAAGCATCATTTACCAAGGACGTAAACTCAAGCAGATTGGTCGTAGTTGACCGATTCTTTACGAATCCATGTTGAACAGGGGAAACAACTGATTTGCAGAAATGCTGCAAATTCGAAGTGATTATTTTTTCAAATAATTTAGGAATAGCAGACAGTTTTGCAATGCCCCTGTAATTTTGTATATCAGACTTCCCACCTTTCTTGTGAAGAGGAATGATATAAGATTCTTTCCAAAGAGATGGAAAGACAGAAGTTTCAAGGGATAAATTAAAAAGCTTTAGCAATGGATAGAAAAGGGAAGAACTGCACTCCTTGAGTAGACAACTAGGAATATTGTCCGGCCCAGGAGAGTAAGAAGATTTTAGAGAGTTTATAGCTAATAGGAGAGAGGAGTGTGAAATAATGGGGGGAGGTATAGAACTAGCGGAGGAAATAGTATAAGGGTAAGAATTAGTATTAGGACAGACTGAAGAGTAAGTTGATTGGAAAAAATTAGCAAAGAGGTTAGCAGAATCAATGTCATTGCTAGCTTTATCCATCCCAAGAAAAAAAGAAGATGGCAAAGTTGAAGACTTACGCTTCAAGTTTACAAAATTATAAAACTGTCTCGGATTTCGGGCGAATTGCCTTTTACAACGAATTAGATAATTCTCATAGCATTGAGAATTAAGAAGAAAAAAGTTCGACTTGGCTATGGAATATTTAGCCAAGTCTGTACACGAACCAGACTTTTTAAACTTTTTAAAATATTTGGATTTTACATTTTTTAGATGTGATAATCTGGGAGTAAACCAGGGTGGTTTTGAAAAAGTAGTCGAAGGAATTGACTTAGGAATACACACATCTAAGAGGGAGTTTAGGGTGATATAAAAAGAATTAATAGCTGTATTCATATCAACTGAGTCATATAAGAAAGACCAATCGGTTGAATAAATAAGCTGATTCAGCAAGGAATAATTTCCTTTGCGAAAGCAATAGCGGGGCTTATTGGCTGATGAGCACGAAATGGAAGGATTACAATTTAGCATTGCAATCTCTAAAGTTGGATGATAGACATCCTCAGGAAGAGATAAAGGAGGTGACCTAGACACATTAGAAATAAGGTAGTCGTTAACAAATACAAGGTCAAGTGTTCTATTCATATGATTAGAAATTGAATTGATTTGAAACAACGAAAGATCAAGCATGCAGTCTAAAAAATCATGCTGTGCTGAGGGCACTAGATAATTTTCAGCAGTGAATAATGACCAAGAGATGTTCGGCAAATTAAAATCACCCAACACCAATAATAGGTCATTATCCCGCACGTGTGAAGAAACTTCTTTAATACAAGTAATATGATTCATATAAACTTGAATATCAGAAGAAGGTGGGACATAAGAGCATGTTACATAGATATTCCGTGTAGGAAAAGACACCTTAACTGAGACAATCTCAGCGTCAGTAGGCGTACTAAAACAGAATAGTTCAGACTGGAGAGTGGCTTTAACGGCAATTAACACCCCACCACCTCGAGTCGGCCGATCATTTCTAAACAAAATAAAGTTATTCGGTAATATCTCAAAATCAGATATGGTTGAGTTTAACCATGTTTCTGAAAATGCTATTATGTCCGAATCGAAGGAAGTGCTGGCAATAAAAAGATTTTTTAGCTTTGAAGTGAGACCTCTAACATTCTGATAATGAATAAAGATTTGGTCAGAAGATGAAGCTAGTTTTTTGGGGCAGAAATGGTACCCTGTATTGAAGGGACTGGAAGGGTGACAGGCTGGTTACGCTTTTTAGGCTTGAACTCATGAACAATCATGTGTGGTGGCCAAAATTTGGGATCACAAATGATTGGGAACATATCATGTGAAACATTTATTTTGAATGATGATATTTCACGAGGGGTGGAGAAATTAAATTTAGTTATTGACACGCTAGCAGAAGATTTGCTAGCAATATAGGCTGCCAATGACTCAGAAGTGGTGTCCGACGAAAGTCGAGACACAAAAACTTGCCTACGAGGGGCAACTACCGATAAAGTAGGCGCTGATGGGGCTGTAGGTAATACAGGAGTTGGAGGAGCTAACGAGGCACAATGATTGCTTTTAACAATCTGCGCAAGATTGCGCGCAGGTCTACCTTTGCGGCCAGGAGCTGACGGGGCTGAGGCTATTTGATTAATTGGGACGGAATCAGGTACGGGCTCTACTGGGTCTAGTACAGGGCTTGAAGCCGGGGTAATTGGACAGTCGCTTGGAGAAGGCGATAAAGACAACATTGGAGATACCTCCAAGTTGCTAGGAAAAGACAAGAAAGTCTTAGGAGTCTGAACAGACGTAGAGGGCAATTGCAAAAGTTGAGGCTCCAACCGGCGATTGGTTGGAGACTCAAATTTATATTTGCCTAGCAAATCGAAACTCGAGTCAAAATTACTCGAGAGCTGCTTAGCCACATTATTTAATTTTAAGAATTGACTTCTCACAGAATTATACATTCTGGAGAAATCAATTTGCTTGTCGATGCATTCTGGGCACGACCAACGCAAGCCACCGCAGCCCTTCTTGGCAATAGCAGCGATCTTGTCGCAATCACGCCCAGTGAGACCTGCACATTTAGCATGCATCATATTCTCACACAGCCAGCAATTAACAAATTGCGGCAGTGCAGAATCGTCAGTCTGCTTGAACGTGCACGGTTTCTTACAGCACGACATAATTATTAAATGCACAAGCAACTTGCGAGAGCGCAGAGCAAAACGAAACGAAGCTATATGTCAAGTTTGGTGACTCTATCTCTTATTATTTACCAAAATTGCCCAAAAAACATAATATCGATATCGATTTTTATTGATTGCTTGGAAACAGAGTAAGTTATCGATTATCGGAAACAAACCTGATCTGCGCGGGAACTAGGAGCATCTACATCTACATACATACGGACGGACAGACAGACGGACGGACAGACGGACGGACGGACGGACAGACGGACGGACGGACGGACAGACGGACGGACAGACAGATGGACATGGCTAGATAGACTCGGCTATTGATGCTGATCAAGAATATATATACTTTATGGGGTCGAAGATGCTTCCTTCTGCCTGTTACATAAATTTGGATTTTGCACAATTACAATATACCCTTATACCCATTTTTAATGGGTTCAGGGTATAAAAATTGTTCATAATTTGAATGACAGAAAGGTTGTTTTAACCTTGCCAGACTCTTTTTAACCAAGTGTATTGCCGAAAATATGTGTGTGCCAGGAATTTGCTGATTTAGTTGTCTTCAATCGTGTCGTTGTTGTCAGCCAACGACGCCGTCTTATTGTCATTGATCAGCAATCGGTCCTATTCTTGGCACGGGCGCCTTTTCAACGTTTCTGTAAGTAAATGAAAGATGCAAGATCGGAGCAGGGACGAGGGGTAGCTCTGGTTGGTCTCATCGGCCAGACAGCCGACAGTGCATACATATATAGCTTGATTCGACTAAAGACGGTTGCGCGAATTACACCAAGGCAATTGTGGCTGACTAGAATATACCCTGGACCCATTTCATTTAGTTTCCTTCCATGCATGTAAGACTGACGGACATGGTTAGACCGACTGCGCTGTCGGAAATCTATACACTCTTCGACGGGGAAGATGCCCCCATCTGCTTGTTAAACACATGGCTACATGTGCGCAAAAGCATGTACCCCTTTTTACCCATTCCCAATGGGTACAGTGAATAACAATTGGAAAGCCGCGCCGGCGCAGGCAAAGCCGCCGTATGTGCTGAAATCTGTAAATCTCTATGGCAGGGCAAGCAGAACCACAAGAAACGACGAAATAAGCAAAAAATAACAAACCATTTTAGCAAGATGGTACCATGGCGAAAGAGATAAAGGGAACGTTTCACTGCTGGGTGCCAACGAAATCCAATGCAAAGGCAGACAATTTAACCCAGATCCATAGCCAGGGAGCGAGTCAAGCGAACACTACTATACCACATGTAGTTGCAGTAGTTGTGTCCAGGCCAATGAAATAATTTGCGGCGCATTTTAGTTTACAACTTTGTAATTAATTAGCAAGAGGACACACACTGGGGCCAGCCTCGGCGGCCGGCGGCGCAACTTGGTGACATTTGGAAAAGGGCTACTTGATATGTATATATGCAAAGGTAGACATCAGAGCAATCGATACTTGATGGCGCGCAGCATGGGGAAGCGGTCTCCGGTGCATTGACCTCGGAAGTCATCCTGAGTCAAGTCGAACAAAGCGACGCCTCCGAGATTCTTGACACGCGCATATTGTGCCTTGCTGGCAGCTGTATCCGGATCATCGTAGCTAACCCACAAGCCATACTGGCCGTCCTCGTCGGGCAGGCGATAAGCATAGCTGCCATAACGCTTTGTGGGATCGGGAACTCGTCGTATGGGAGCGGCGGCGCCTTTGCCATTCGTATTGCTAGGATTAGGCAGTAGTTGACAGATCTCAGCCCAATTTAGAAGTCCTTCTGTCTTGGTTTGTGGACCAGCAACAGCTGGACCGTCAGCAGCCACTACGGGCTCTCCAGTGGTACCGGAATCCGGGGTTAGCTTCCAGGCCCGTCCATAGGTGGCAATAGCAATATTCAGCTTGTTAGCTGGCACACGCTGCAGCAGCCAGTGCTCCATTTGAAAGTGGACATTGTAGTGTGCCAGTCGGTTCTGGCCAAATGCCTCGTAAAGTGGAGCTGAGAAATCAGCTTCCTCGGGATTGCGAGTGGGCGTGAGAAAGTCGAACGTGCCGAGGTTTATAAAATCCACTTTATCAGCGATGGCAGGCGCATCGAAGTACCCTGAGGATAAGATATTAACAAGCATTGGTTTAATGATATACAATTAAATCAAGAATAGGTTTAGCGAACTCACAACTTGAATTGACATTGGGTAAAATGGTAAGACTCAACAGCAGATCGTTGACTTTAAGCGCACTACTGAGATCCTTGACAAAGTTTGTCATCTGTGTCTTATGTGTGTCGGCGTCAGGGTCTACAATGAAATCGCCTGTGAAGAATTTTTTGAAGCTTTTCCAGGCCATGCCCACATCAGAGTGAACCTTGCGTGGCTTATTGCGCGGCAGCTGAAAAGCGAGATCCAGGCCATCGAAATTAAAGCGACGTACGACATCTCTGGCCGAGCTAATGAAACGTGTTTGGGCCTGGCTGCCAGCCTCCAGGAGCTGGATGTATTTCTCTTCTTGCTGAACATCACGATCGCCGCCCACGCTTAGCAAAAATTTAATATATGGGTACTTGTCCTTAAACGCCGTTATTTGAGCAAAATGTCGACGCTCGTAGTCCAGCGCTTGGTTTAGACTTTTAAGCTCAAAGGTGTCTGGATTGATGCCAGCGTAGCCATATATCACGTGCGTGCAAAACTGCAGTGCCAGCTCCAAATCCGTGAGTGTGAATTGAGCAAGGCCTGTGGGAGCGCAACGCACATATCAGAAGAGAGTAAACAATGTGGAGAGCACTTAAAAACTTATATTTACCTTGTCGCTCAAAGCCCCTTGAGTCGTAGTAGCAAATCAGATGGGGCGCGGCGTTGATTGACTGCGGCTCTGAGAGCAGCAAAGTCATCGCTAGCCCGAGCCACAAGGGCCACAAAGAGCGCATTTTTGTAGACTTGGAGAGCAGCTAGCTAGCGAGAAAGAGAGAGAGAGAGAGAGGGCAGCAGCTGAGTAGGGGACGGGGGCTAACAAGATCGCAATTAAATACGTCCGCACGAAACGAGAGACAAACCGCAACTGAATTCGAATGGAAACGGAAATCGCATCAAGCGAGCTTCGTAGACCCAAGGGGCCGAACAATAGGCTCTATATTATCAACAAATTTCTCGGAACTGTTTTTGTTTGTGTACAGTGAACAGTGAGTGACAAATGACGTCGAGGCCAATGAGATCACTCTGTTTGGGTAATTTACAAAACTTAAAAGTATTTTTTTATGACTTACTAAAAAGTTTTAACGCGATAAGCTTGAACGAATCTCTAGCTATATTTTATTAAGCGCTTTAAAATCCACAAATATTAGGTTGCTTAGTCTATCACATTTATACATACCCATTTTCAAACTGGAAGTAAACTGATAAGCCGAGAAATTTCATCTTCTGTTTATTAATATGAGCTTTATATGAACACAATTCAATTTAAAGTCGATATTTAATGGAACGCAGGATTGGATATTTGTCACTAGTGCACTGTCCACGGAAATCGTCGTAGCCCAGGTCGAACAAAGCCACACCGCCCAGATTTTTGGCACGTACATAGGCTGCCTTGTTCGAGGCGGCATCGGGATCATCATAGCTAATCCAAATACCCTCAGTTGTGGCCCCATCGACCGCACGATATGCGTAGTTTCCGTAACGCTTAGAAGGATCGCTCACACGCCTTAATGGCGAGTCATTTCCCTTGAGATATTGGTTTTGCGGATTGGACAGCTTGGCGCAGATCTCTGGATAGCTTAACAGACCAGCCTTTTGAGATTGCAGACCTTCCGGAGCAGGTCCTTCGGTGTTAGGGACAACGGGTGTCCCTTCAAGGCCTGATTCAGCAGACAGTTTCCATGCGTTTCCATAGCTGGCTACTCCCAAATTAAGCTTGCTGGCTGGAAATCCTTGCTGAAGCCAATATTGCACCTGAAAATCAACATTGTAGTGCGGCAGACGGTTTTGGGCTGCCAATTCGTACAGTGGAGCCGTATAATCGGCCTCTTCGGGATTGCGTTCCGGCGTTAGAAAGTCAAATGCGGCCAAGTTGACAAAGTCAACGAGCCCGTTCAGCGCTGGTATGTCAAAATACCCTGCGAAAAATTGCGAACTAATGCATTTTCCTAAATGCCAATTATCTTTGAATACTCACAGGTGGAGTTAACATTCGGGAGCACAGTCAAACTGAGTAAAAATCCATCAGCACGTAGCGAATCCTTCACATCTCGAACAAACGCTGTAAACTGTTCCTTGTGCAGAGCCGCATTGTTGTCAACTATAAAGTCGCCAGTGAACAGCTTCTTGAAACTCTTCCAGACTGCGCCCAGCTCGCCGTGCACCTTTCTGGGCTTGTTTCTGGGGAACTGATATGCCAAATCCAAGCCATCAAAGCCGTAGTTCTTAACCAACGAATAGGCCGATTGGATAAATCCCGTCTGACGCACCTTCTCCCCTTCGAGTAGCTCAATGTACTTGTTTGGGTGTTCCGCATCGATGTCACGATCGCCGCCCACGCTGAGTAGCACCTTCAGATGTGGATATTTTCGCTTGAAGGCTGTTATTTCGGAAAACTGATGTTTATAGATGTCCAAATTTTCATTCAAGCTGTATGCCTGATAGTTGTCGCCACGAAGGCCCATATATCCGTAGACCAAGTGCGAGCAGAACTGTAAAGCGATTTCCAAGTCCGGATTTAACAGTTTGCCTAACCCTGCACCAATTATTAGACGTTGATTATTAAGTATAAAATAAGTGTTACACACATTTGGGTTTTGCACAAATAAACATTTTTAATGGTTTTCGCACCGGCCTCCATTTTGTCGGCTTGGGTCAAAATTTTTGATTTCCTTTTTTTTTGATGCCAATCGATAGAACAGATCCTTACGAGTCAAAAATGGTATGAAATTGCAAAATCGGACATTATTTGGCGGAAATATTCCAAAAATTCATCAAAAAGGTTGAATTGACGAACGAATCGGTTTTTTGTCAACAACATCTTACAATCCATCGATGATTAATTTGTTTAAATGGCAATTGATGGTAGGGATCCGTACGCATTCAAAAAGGTATAACATTTTAAAATCAGGCATTATAAACCCGAGATATTAAAAAAAAAACCATCGAAAAAGTTTCGATTTTCGCACCGACTTTGATTTTGAAAAAAAAAAAAAACGTGATCAGCTTTTATATTAACAGCTCTGGCTTAGCTATCAGTCCCGGCGTGCAGTTTGATTTATTCTTTATGTATTTACATCAAAGTCTGTTTATGTGTGCAATTGGATCAACAAAGGCTTTTCCGAGATAAACGATCCAATTTCCCCATAGAGCACCACACATTGGGATCATTGTACCGCAGGGGCTCAATTAAGAGCAACAACAGTCTTGTTGAATTTATACTTCGCAGTATTCATTATTCACTTGAATGTATACAGTTGCCTAAGAGTGATTAAAAATGATCCCAAAAATAGAGTGTTATATTTTAACACGTTGATTATCAGTTCTAGACTGATTTAATGTTTATAGTTACGTGTATAAATTGATTAATTTATTTAATTGATTTATTTATGTAATTAAATAGAAAAGCTATATGTTTCTTAATTGTAATTTGACGCTCGCACTTTTTCCATTTTATCAATAGGGTGCGATCTTTAAACAAATTACATTTGGTTCCACTGTACATTACGTCGTCATAATGTTAGTCACTTGTTGGGTCTCCATCGGAGAAATGTTGCTGGGGCAGTTGTCGCGCTGGACTCGCAGCGAGTTGTACACTCAGATTTCGATTTCAAGCGCGTGAATTGTGTGAGCGGAGCTCAAGCTCTTGTTTTTGAAAAACTGTCACGTTTGGATAACAATTTTTTGTGCTACTTTATTGCTGTTGCTGTTTTATTATTGTCAGTAAGTTGGCGAGCTGACCTTGTATTTAATTGTGTTTGCCTTTGAAATTGCCAGTTTTCATAGATCATCATACTTTAAATAACAATATTGAGAGAGATAGATCGACAGAGAGAGAGAGAGAGAGAGCGTATTTGTGAGCTCGGCTCGTTTAGAGTAAGAGATACTCTCTCGAACCTCAGCTCAACTGATAAGCCACTGACCTCCAGTCACAACTATGCGACAGCCTCTCGCGATATGTTTACGCGCTGGCTTTAAAATGAACTTAATATTAAGAAGTTAAATTGTGTTTTATAGTTTAATACGTAATATAAACGGATTTGTCAATGGGGCAGTACGAAATATGCTAATTAAAAGCTTTTAACATGTGTAATCTTGTGATTTGCGTCTGAATTTAAATTGATCTTTAGCAAAGCGTGGAGTGTGCTCGACGAGGAGACAGGTTTTGATGTTAATACACACACGATCCGCTCCATGTTTTCAAATTTATAAACAACAAATAAAATTTGATATATGTACTTGATAATTTATCCAAAGGGAGGTTTGACAAAATCCAAGCTTAATCTGCATATGGCACACAGAAATATTTTTAACAAAAATATACATATTTTCGATTAAAAATAGATTTCTAATGAAATTGTGGAACAGTTGAAAATAAACTGTTGCTAAGGCTACCAACGAAGTCATCGACTGGTAAATACCCTGTACCAATTTTTACACTGACCTTGTAGGCTTGCACTGAAATATGTTTATATGTACAACTACAATTACAATTTAACTAAAAGGTAGAGTTATCAAAAAATTGAAATACACCTGATACGAGTATGATAAATTGAGCCTGACATGTGAATACTGATAATTGATTGCGACAACTTTCCTCTGAAGGGAATTCCAATTCTTATTTACTAAATGATAATATCCTCTGCCAGGGAATTCCAATTTTAATTAACATACTAAATAAGTTTTCGGTGCTTGGATGAAAAAGGTTTTCAAGTAACACCCGAAAATGCCCCCTTACCTTCACGTGTGTAGCTCGATGAATCATAATAGCACACTAAGTTAGATGCTCCGTGTGTGACAGTCACAAGGAAGCTCGTGAAAAACGAAAGCAAAAAGAACTGCTTCATGCTGCAGTATTGTAAAAATACTTAGTAGACAAGACTCACGACCGCATCGACGATTAAATGAAATCGAACTGAAGCTGAAATGGAAACCGAAAACGCAAACGGCAAACGACAAACGACAAATGAAGCCGCCGACCGACGATGACGATTGCAAAAGCTTTCATGGAGAGGAACACAGCACATTTTGTTATTACCAGATAAAGAGAGAGCCAGTCAAATCAAGTTTTTATTTTACATATGCTCTTAGAATAGTTCAATTGCGTAAGCAAAGTTATTGAGTCGTCTCAGACTGCGGTTCAAATATACGAGGTCAGAAGTAAAACATTGAGACAAGTTCGCTGATTAGCATTACAAGTAATTTGCTTATGAAAAACTCTACAATTTAACCCAGAAAGTATTTTACTGAGCGCACAATGGGAAACTTTTGGCCTGTGCAGAGACCTCGAAAGTCGTCGTAGCCTAGATCGAAGAGTGCCACTCCGCCAAGGTCCTTGCTTTTGGCATAGGCAGCCTTGATGCCCGCAAAGTCGGGATCATCGTAGCTTACCCACAGACCGTGCTCGCCTTCTTCATCGGCTGGCCGTAAGGCATAGTTTCCGTATTTCTGCGTGAGGTCCGTGACCTTGCGTAAGGGTGCATTTGCACCACGATAGACTGCCGTTTGATTCAGAGGTAGCTTTGCACAGATTTCTGGCCAGCTAAGCAGGCCTTCGCTGCTGCCAATTTGAAGTCCGCCTTGGCCGGGTCCAAGGGTGCTTGGTACGACTGGCAAGCCGCTTAGCCCCGAGTCTTTGGATAGCTTCCAGGCTCGTCCATAGGTGGCAATGCCCAAATTCAGCTTCTGCGGTGGACAATGATTCTGCAGCCAGTAGTTCAGCTGAAACTCAACATTATAGTGGGGCAAACGCTGTTGCGCATCAAAATGAAAGATTGGAGCAGTGTAGTCTGCCTCTTCGGGATTACGAACGGGTGTGAGAAAATCGAATGCTGCCAGGTTAATAAAGTCCATTAATGGATGCAGCTTGGGAACGTCAAAATACCCTACAATGCAGATACATTGTTGTTATTAATATATAATTTACGAAAATTCAGCCAGAACATACAAGTGGAGTTCACATTGGGTAGCACGGTTAATGTTAATAAAAGATTGGCGCTCTGAAAGGCGTTTCTTAAATTTCTGGCAAGCTCAGTAAACTGTTCCTTGTGCTGTGCCGACGAAGGATCAACAATAAAGTCGCCAGTAAACAATTTCTTGAACTGTTTCCAGTAAGTGCCGATGGTTCCATGCACTTTCCTCGGCTTATTTTTAGGGAACTGGAACGCCAAGTCCAATCCGTCAAAGCCATTTCTACGTAGCATCACCATGCTGCTATCAATAAAGTTTTGTTGATCAGTGCGGTTCGCTTCCAGCAGCTCCAGGTATTTGTTGGGATGCGACTCGTCCACATCTCGATCGCCACCAATACTCAAGAGCACCTTGAGATGCGGAAATCTGTCACGCAGCTGAGTTATGTCCTTGAAGTGAAACATATCCAGGTCCACATTTAAGCTATACAGCTCATGAGTGCCTGGCTTGAGCCCCACATAGCCGTATACCAGATGTGTGCAGAATTGAAGGGCTAATTCCAAATGGTGCGCATCCAACTTAGCAAAGCCCGGTCGCAGATATGAGGCCGAGTCATAGTAGCAAATAAGATGTGAATTGCGAGTCGCGCCGTTAGCACCGCATGTTACGCTGAGCACGCCCAACAGGCAGATGAGCAAAAGTTTCATTTGAGAATAGTATGAAAAGTACGTGTGAACTTTCTGAATGTATAATTAAAACTGTCTCGATACTCGACTTGATTCTCATTCGAGAATGAAAAGCTTATCTCAGCGCGCTTGTTATAATGACGATGCCCTTATCAGGATTTTTGTATTGCGAAGCGATTTCATGGTGTTTGTCTGGCAATGGAACAACATTTTCTGGGATTTTTTTTTTTTTATTTACTCGGTTCGCAAAGAGAACAAAAGTATATTGGCTTTGGCCAAAAGTCCGTCATACGGTCGGACTCTCGTTGTAAAGTTTTATTTAAAGCGTCAGAGTCAAAGCTCGTGGGTAAGCCTTGCAAATCGATATCTATCACAACAGTACAGGTACAGTGACGAAGTTGAGCAGGTAGACTACTTATAGACTTAACGTAAGATCTAAAGAACGGCTACTGACACCCTCACTCATACGGTTACCAAGACAATACTCAAAAAGGCACTTGTCGAGTGACTTAAGCTGGTTTTACACTGTGAACAGGGTGTTATGCAGTCGGTTATAGCCAACGCAACGTTCTTGTTTACATTCGTCACTTTGATACTCTTATAGAGCGTATTGTAACTTTGTCATAAAATGTGCAACGCAAGGAAGGAGACTTTTTCGACCGGAATAAGTGCATACATATATTCTTGATACGTATTAACGCCTTCATTATTTACTGTTGCTGTTCCAGCCGGATTAGACGACTGTATTTTATAATAAATGAATAAATCAGTCGACAACTATCTTCTTCTATATATCAAGATATCTTCATCATTCGATTATTTATTTTCATTTATCGAAAAATTAGCATATAGTGAGCCATATATCAAAAGGTATTTAATCTTCGGTGTGCCGAGAATAGCAAAATTTTCTTATTTGACTAACCTTTGCAAATATTAACATATAGGTATATACACATATGAATTCTTTCCACGTACTTGAACATGTAAATAAATATTAATTCGTATAAAAAAGCTACGTAGTTTAAGTTGGGTAAACTTAACTACTGCTTGATAAATAGCTCATGGCTAAAAACCGAAATCCAATTTATACTCTGAACCCATTGACTATATGTATATATATATATATATTAATGGTTAGCAACAATCATCAACAACCGAGTCGATCTAGCTGCGATCCATAAGTGCGACATTTCCATCTCAGAGACTTAAAGAGGTAGAGACTAAACGAAGGTCCTCGCATGACATGCGTAGATCATGCGTAGATTTTTGAAATAATCGATAACTTACTTTGTACACACAAAATCGGTATTGACAAAAACATACGCCTTGTAATTGAGGTTTTGGGGGCAACCATCGCTGTGTGGATTATAGATATATATCACAAAGCTGTTGCGACTGTTTGAAGGATTATTGAATCTGCAGCAGCCCGAGTTTATTTTTTGTTATTCCTATTGTTATGATATTCTACTTCACAAGCCACTGTCTAATCGCTTTGTTTACAATTCTTACTATTATCAGAGCTGAATGATCTTCAAGCTGCCTTAAGGAATCCTAATAAGGCAACCTGCTGGGCTTTAAAAATGGGCGTCATTGCAGCAGCTGACATTTGAGACAACGGGGCAGCACTTAAATCAAAAATTAATTGAAGCATTAAATACCCGAAACAAACACGTTAAGATATTTGTAGGCTCACACATAGCCGGTTCCAAATTACATCCGTCACAATAATACCGGCAAACTAAGTGTGTGTGCATGAGTGTGTGAGGGTGTGTGTGTGTGTGAGCATGATTCGCATGTGTCACAACCAATTATACACAGGACATGCGAGCATTGTCTATCAGGGGCTGCAAAAGAATGCTTTGCTCGAACTTAAGAGTAATCCTCACACGCTGCTTAGCGTTGACAAGGGGCGTATCACAATGCGAGAGGCGTGCTGAGTGTGCAAGGAGGCGCATAGTTAATCTGTAAAGAGCCCTGATTTCGAGTGTGCGATGTTACGTCTGCACGCATGTATGCGGATATGTATATACATACATACATACATACGTATGTCATGTAGTTGCTCCAATCCGTGCCAACATCTACAAGCATGTCTGTTATTGTTGTTTGATTAATATCAGCAAGAGCAGTGCGCAAGTTAAACATCCACCGAGTCTTTGGGTATTTACTTTGAGATTAAATATTTGTTATGGAATTCTCGCTTTGTGCGAGAAAATAGGTTAATCAAATAAATTAGAAATATGATACTGGTAGCATTGTATTACGTGCCACCTCTGGATGTTTATGGTCAGCGTACAACAACCGCAAGTCTCTTAGGTTAATACACATACTAGCTTCTAAAGCACTAATGGACTGCAGTTATTTGCTGATATTTACTCTTGGCATTGGTCATCAGCAAATATTGGACGGGTATTTGCAAATATATTATCAGTCAAGCTATAATAGTCAAATAGCTGTTAATAGCGAAATGAGATACATATATAAATATATGGAAAATGCTGTGCTTTAGGACTAAAATGTCTGAATAGGTAACAACCGGGCGACCCTTATGGCTCAACGCTTCATACATGGCATTGTTGGCTTATGTAAGTACTATCTATCTATGTGTCTATACAAAATACTGTGGCTCTTCATTTTCCATGATGAAAAATTTAAAGCCTTTCTAGGCAGTGTACTAAATGTTTGTTAATAAATAAGAATCCAGTTGGTATTATATTTTGGTACTATAATTAATAAAAATTGTTTAAGACCTTAAAGCATAAATATATTTCACACTTTAAGTTATTTGCCTGCTTTTCTTTTAATTTCTGGGAATTTTGCTTTCCTTCCGTTTCTACCCGCTCTAGTTTGGCGTCTGTTCATATACATTCTTTGTTTCTACAGATACATCCCCCTCGCAAGCCGACTTGGCATAATTAAGTCCAATAATAATTTTAACAAATACCTTTGCCAATTTGGGGCTCCATCCCTATTCACCTTTCATAATTTCAATGTTCCTTTGGCAGCAGGTGCACAAAGCCGCAAAGCATTTGCCTTTTTACCTATTTGTAATTAGAAAGCCACCAACTTTGCTGTTGGTAGAGGGCTTACTTACAATGCAATATGAGACACAAAAGAGAATTTAATTTTCACAAAACAATTGCCGTAAGCAGCGCACGCCAAATGAAGAGTGCTGCTCAATTGATGTGCATAATCAGTTTATCAGCTGAGTTTTCCTCCTGCTATTTTCGAGGGTTGCTCCCAGAGAAGATTCATCATTGTCAAATGTGGCTTGACATTTTTTAAGGTTGACTACTAAAAAAAAAAAAACGCTGAAAAAATAAACTTTTTTGAGGGGCTTTTGGGTTGGTCTCGTTAGTCCGGTGATATAATTAGAAATTTATAATGAATGTTATTTGCATTGGCCACAAAAAAGAAACAGAAACACGATGAGACGTCAGAATTTTTCTTAAAATTGACGCGCATTTGTGTGCAAATAAAATTAAAGCACTCCCGTCCACCCACCTAAAAATAGGGCAGAAGGTATATCAAATTTTCAGCCCAGGGTTCGCCAGTTCATCAGTCAGTCGATGCGATAAATGAGGAGGGTGTTAATGCGGCATGCAAGTATCAAAGGGACGTTTGAAAAATGAAATTAAAAACTGGAGTGCTTTAGTTGGTCGCGATGGTCCGACTAGGAGACACCCTATGCCCAGCGCCCTAACAAACATTCGAGTTTTTCTCTTACAAGCATAAACAAAAACACAAGCAGTGGCTTTTCTTTTTCATCTCTCAGCCCCACAGAATGAACTTTGAATTCTCGCATAGCTTCGGTGTTTATGAGTTTTCTAGCGCAAAGGGCTTCACCTTTAAGAATGTTTAAGAATTTTAAATTTTGTAAGGAACGGTGGGTGTGTTCTCAAAGAAGGGGGACCTATGTATAAATCCACATTTATGCTATAAAAGTATGAACTTATTTGATATTCGAAAATAATTTTTAATAATTGTAATCTCCAGTTTTTGTAGTTTTCAAGATGCGTTCATACAAATAAATATCAGCTTTTTAACGATAATATTTATATTCTCTATACATCAAAAAGGGTTGCAATAGCCTGTTACATACATTTGCATTGCTGCAATATACCACTTCTTACCAATTTTTAATGGGTACAAAGTGTCATTAAGCACTGGGAAATCAGAAGTAGCCTAAAAACAACTAAATCTAGTCGAAAAAAAATGTCCTAAAACGTGTTCTTTGATATGAGCCACAAAAGCATTTAAGATTTTTTTTTTAAATGTATGTAATGCATTGAAGAACGATATTATAAAATATTAAGACGTTTGTATACAAACGGTTATAAGTCAACATTCCCCGGGTCAAGTGTTTTTCGTTAAGTATTCCAGCAGAGTGAAATACATCTTCAAAGAAGATCCTGAATATGAGCTTGAAGCCGATTGGAGGGTAAACAACAAAATTGTATTCCTTCTAAAATTTTTCAAATAAGTTTTCTTCAACAAAGCCTTGGCTTGCAACAAAATGGACAATGGCAACCGTGGCTGTTTTTTCATTAGAATAATAATAATGTGTATATTGACAATTTGTAAGGTTTTTTTAAAGAACAACAACTTATGTCCAAAGGCACAGGAGAAAAATTATAATAAACCTATGCCTTGATAAACCCATAAATACATAACTTTATGTTTACTAAGCCCGAAATTCTAGTATTATGCTTGATAAGAACTAAGCTAGCTGCCCAAAGCGAAGCTGACTTTGGACGTTGATCCAAAACAATATTTTTATATTTTTCTGCTTATCCTTTCATTGTTTGCTTAAGATAATGCTATCGAAAAAAACCGCACGCTGACATGAGGACGCCACATATCACCAAACTTGAAAGACTTCGCTTTCGGGGTGACCTTCGTGCTCTTGCTCATATTTATTATAAGCCTTAACAACTGTTGTTTACAAACGGCAAGTGTCAAAATACCGGCCAAGGGTTCAAGATTGACCAGTGGCTGAGCTGGCGCCTTCTGGTTTTCTGCTCAATTTGCTTTTGTTTCGTTGCTTGGTATTGGGTTACCGGTTGCAGTTTACTGACTGACTGCACGTTGGTTAAGCTTGGGCTCCTCTTGGTTTTGACCTGATTCGCCAATTCCAGCATGGGTCCAAGTGTCAGAAAAAGCTATTGAAGAATCCTTAGAGGTGGCATGTGATTATTATTTTATTACTTTAGCTCTCTGAAATCAATGTCCACACTTAGAAATACATATCTCCTTACATAAAACTGCTTATCCGACTGACTGACTAACTGACTGACTGATTGATTGGTGATCTGCGCACAGCCCAAACTGTAAGAGCTAGGATGCTTAGTTATTGACGGTAGTTGCTTTTGTGATGGACGGAAATCGCGAAATTCGGTTGTATAAAACTTTTGTGCTTACGTTTACTTTCAGCTAAACAAAAACCCAACATCAATAAAGTGGCCTATGATATGAACCCGAATTGTCCCTGTATGGTTATACGGTTATGACTACCAATAAGAGTTCTTTGTTGTTTCCTTCATATTATTAATTAATTTCAGTGAAACCTAAAATGGGTTACATAAAAAAGGCGGCTTGAAAAAATTAAAATATTTTATCTTAATTGTATCACAAAATAAAGTCATAAATAATAATATAATAAATGTGTTTTTTTTTAATAAAAAATAAAATGCAAGTCAAGTATAAAACGTTGTGCGTCCGACTTGAACATACTTCACATTTGGGTCTGCAGAGTTATATTATATATCATTTATGATATGGGAACGAATAAACAAGCTTCTATTAAATTTGGCATGTGCACATGTGCACTAAAATATTTGCATTCACAATTTATGGACCTAAATATTGGCAATTTAATTTACAAATAAAACTAAGATAAACTTGATTTGTGAATGAAGTTTCGTTGTTTTTCTCAAATTTTTCGTTCAGGTAGGATTCATGATGATATATATATAGGTGTTAATATTTTTAACTGTTGCTTTCGCTTTATTTTAAAAGCTATAAGATATAAGCATAGGGAATTGCCAAATCATAATATATTTCATATTTGTATAATTATATATATATATATATACATACCGATGTGAGCTACACTTGTTAATATACATATATATATATATTTTTATGTAAGAGCTGAATGCATTAATGTCAACGGCTTTCATCAAAACCAGAAAAAACTCTGCCACAATGGCGTCGCATGCATTTTTAATTTCAAATTTAACGCCGCACACAGAATGTAATTAAAACAGAATAACAACAAATTAAGTGGTTTGTAAATAAATTAAAAAATGTCCATTGATTCGACTCCAACTGCTGTGGTAAATATTAAATATAAAACACTTTTTTATGCATACACTATTGAAAAAATAAGTACATTATTATTGGCAATATTTTAAAACGTTTGAAGATTAAATAAAAATAAACTTTTCGTTAAATTCCTATAAGCCCCGTATTCTCTTCACATGTTGAGTTGTAGATAATCGCGCAATAATTTCTACACGATTATACCATATATTAATATATACATTGAATCTTAATGGTTACAATTAAAACTATGTGAGATATAAATAATTTAAATGTATGTATACGGACGGACATTTTCAAACTAAAAAATTTTCTTAGAATTAATTTCGATAGAATTAGGAATAAGCATTTGAACATCTTACTAAGTACTTAGTTCGACTTAACCTTGCCGATAAAAGTTAAAACAATATTTTCTTTTTCCAAATCAACCCCAAAATTTCCCATAGCTGTGTAAAAGCTTTATGCGCTACAGGCCAATATTACGAACTGGCATCGTCAATGTTAACCTTTGTCTATTTATACTCTGTTCGCAAAGGAAGAGTAGTATATTGCAATGTTCGGCTACCTGTATACCCGTAAACATTAAATTTTACCAAATTATTCCAAATCTGATTGTCTTATTTCTTTCTATTGCATTATGAACCATTAATTGTTATTGGTTGTATCTATTAGTTTAATATTTGACTATGAGAGTGATCAGACGGTATTATTGAACTTTTAATAGATAATGCTCCGCTTTGTCTGTCTTGAGCGAGAACAGTGTATGTTGTGGTTGGGCATTACCGAGTTGGAAGGTCTAACTTGTTTTTAATGCAACTGTTGAGGTCTCAGACTGAACCCAGTTATTTCACTTGAGTCGCAACCCTTTACGCATTATGCGTAAATCTCAAAATGTTTTCTTTGGCGTGCTTATTTTTTAATTGTTAAGTTTTTATTTCTCCCCAACCCCACAGCAGCGCAGTGCAAACGTCGAACCCCGAAATGTACCGAAACATGCCCCAACCCTTAAGAACTTAGCCACTGCCAAAAGTTCAACGAAGTGTATAAAGTTTTTCTGCCTGACAGTACTGAAGCTGCTTTTGCATTAAATTTGTGTAAATGGATTTTGCTAATGGATCCAATAATTCATTTAGATTTTACTTTTCAGCTGGCAAATGTTGTTTGCGTCAAGGTAAATAGAGAATAACTTGCTGTACTTTTTGTGGTAGCACAGATAGAAAATCTGTGTAGAAACAAATTAAGCTCGGTAAAAGTTAGAGGGGTAGGCCAAATTTGGCAAATAGCGTTTGTGCCTCTACGTGTATTCAGGTATATACACATGAAAGTGAACAACTAGGAGCCCGACAGGGCTGACACAGCTCGTCGTCGTAATCAAGAATATATATACTTTATGGGGTATATATATGGGTTACAATTGCACAAACGATTTCTAGCCATTTCATATGGGCTCAGAGAATATGAAAATATGAAACGTGAAGAATGCAATATCAAGATTCAAATTGGATCAAGGAGTACATAAAAAGGAGACTAACAGCACCAGGCTATTTTTTGATAAAATATTTATTTTAAAATTGTATTTATTAAACTGGTGGGTAGTGGGTGCCCGGGCTTACACTTGGATAGTTGTGTGCTTAAAATCTGACCACCTAATTAAATTTATCCACACAATTCTGAACTTAGTGTCTACAAAAATAAGTTTAAAGTCCGTCTAATAAAGAACCAAAGATATGATCCAATGTATCTCAACTGTTGTTTAGTAATTATTATTCCAGCCAAAGGCGGCGGATTTTGCGATAAACGTATCAAATAATTTCTCACAAAGATATTGAATCTAATTGGGCTTTTTTGTGGCTTAACTTCATTTTTATTTGGGGGAAGCTGCCGATCTTTCTAACTTTTGCGGTTAATAGTGAGACTGAACTGTGAGGCAGACAGATAGACAAGTATTAAGTATATTCTCATCCCGCTCAAGAAATTGACGAATTTCATTACATTCTTAAATATATATTTCAAAAATCATCTGTAAGCGAATTAAAATCCTGGCTCTTCTTTTCATTCAACGGTCACGCAACAAAAAAAAAAAAAAAAACAGGAAAAAAATATTTGTGGAGATGGACATTACAGCACAGAAAGCAAATGGGGCGGCGCAGGGTCGTGGTTGCGATGGAAAAGGCCAAACAATAAACGTTATTTTGTCTTTTGTTGACACCCGAACGCACGCACACACACACACACACGTATGCATGTCGCACATGTGTGAGTTAGCGTAAAAAAATCACAGCCGCATAAAAAAGGTCCGTTTTGCTTTATTGTTGTGGGTCCTGCGCCAAATTTTTTATTTAATTATTTATATGAGCAAACAGTGGAGCTCAACTCAATATGTGGGGTCTCAGACCTCGCTGTTGGGTTGCGTGTAAATTAACGACAATGCCAGGGTTTAATTATTATACCCTTGCAAGGGATATTATAATTGTGTGAAACAGTGTGCAACACACAGAGGTCACTGACCCCGCAAAGATCGTTATTATATTCTTGATACTGATCCGTGGTTACATCCGAGACGAACAATTTCTTTGCAAAACCTCCAACGACATTTATTTGGCGGCATGACAAAAATAATTTTTTGCTTGATTTTATTCCTATAAAGTACAAATTAAAAATGTTATTGCTTCCGGATGCTTTCCTTCCGGCGCATTTTTGCCCATTCTAAACCAAGTTATTATCTATATTTTCTTATGTAGCGTTACATACTCCTAAACTTGTTTAAATAAAACAAGTAGGAGGTTCTAGTCATTTTCATTTTCTCATTTTCCAACATCAAATGCATATATATATTCTATTTTAGAAGCTATATGTCAAGTTTTGGGATTTAAAGTCTCTAGCTCTTATATGTTCTGAAATCCTTGCGTTCATACATACGGACAGAAGGACAGACAGACAGACATACAGACGGACATGGCTAGATCGACTCGGCTATTGATGCTGATCAAAAATATATATACTTTATGGGGTCGGAGATGCTTCCTTCTGCCTGTTACATACATTTCACAAATACAATATACCCTTATACCCAATTCTAATGGGTTCAGGGTATAAAAATTATATAACCAAGAGATGCCCAGTTGGGCATTTTCATGTAAAGTTCTAGCAAGAGGGTATTGGTGCTTAATTAATTGAAATGTTCGTTGTGAAGGGTATCTACTTTTAAAACACTTTCGACTAGCGCGCTTTACTTGTTTTCTTTTTGCTGTAGTTGCGTAAGAAATGGTCAAAGGCACATTAAATGGGCTGTTACTTACGAAGATTGGAGAGCACGAAAAGTTTGTCTACACGAAAATTCCTTAAAAATATATGAAAGTTATGTTAGATTTTTGGACTCATGCAATTCGTTTTTTTCGCTTATGTCTATTTACAGGGTATTAAATCACATAAAATTCTTTCCAACAGAAACAATGCGCACCATGTTTTTGTTTTTGCTAAGCTAAGTTTCAACGCTATCAACTCCAGCCGTGCGCTGTATCTGCGCTCCTCCCCTGAAACTCTGACAATAATAATTTTAAAATTACAAATTCACGAAACATACTCGCAATTATTAGCAATGTCTGCCCTCAGTCGTCCGCATTTACCACTTTGGCAACCTACTCAAAACGAAAGATGTTGTCCTCATCTTCTGTCCTCTTCTGTCCTCTACACATCTTCTATACACCTTTGCATCTCACTACCATCTGCCGTTAAGGATAGCTGTGCCGCGCCTAAAGCTCTATATGATATACACAAGTACATATATACATACATAAACATGTATATATTTATATATATATATGTGAATATTATATTATATAATGTTATATTTGTACATACATATGCACCTTTAAGAGAATGTAGCCCGCCAAGAATCGCCAAGGATTTCTGGTTGTGCCTGCTGGGCCGCAGAGCTGCAAGCTTCCTTTGGCTACAGTGAAAACTAATCGATTAATTTTTGATAAAATATATATATGTTGAGGTTGGATTGCTAAGCGGATTGGCTTATGTACTAACTTAAAATACTATAACATTTTTTATATTTGACTTTTTTTCCATTAGAAAATTCTTTCTAAATAGATTTTTGGGAATTAAAATCTCCCAATAGAAAACTATAAGCTGTATTTTGTTTACCTGGTGGTATAAATTACCTAGATTTGTATTCGAAAATCATTTTTTAGGATCAAAAACAAAAAAAGTTTAATAATTGATTTTAACTTTACCAAATTTGCCTGCCTGGATAATGCCTGCAAGTTTATAATAAATTTGTAGCTTCATATGCCACTGTGCCCTGCTCACCTTGTATAAAATGCATAAAATTCACATTTAGATATTGCTCAGCGGCTGTGGCTTCCATGTTGCCAGAACAGGGTCTGTCTGCCTGGGACGAGGATTGGCATTCATCATTCATACACAGAGCTGCGATTTTTCATTGCAACATGGCGGAGTCGCAGTCGCAGTCGCAGTCTCAGACGCGAGTTAAGTCAATCAAATGTCTCAAGTTCATTACAATCTGCTGGAGTTGTTTGGTAAGTAATAAGCTTCGAACCGGGTCGTTGTTGTTGTTATTGTTGTTGTAAAAGTTGTCGGGTTGATGGAATAGTTGCTGACTTAGGCGGGCGAGACACCAAACCGGGCCGAGGCAGGCCTCCTTGCCTTCATCATCATCATCTCATCGTAGTCCATTTTCGACTGCTACCTTGCGCCATGCTGTTGCCTCTGTTGTCTACTTCGCCGCTGCCTCTGCTGATGGGGTTGTGGATGAGTTTGATGCATGTTTTGTTAGCTTCTGTTGTTGATTTGGAATGCAGTTTGGTGGTATAGCCCGAAGACATGGTGTTATTCCCGCATCCGCTACTTTGGTTGCGCTCTGCATTTTGATTACTTTTTTTCGGTAGAGACTTCAAGGAGTTGGAGTTTCTTATTTTTGCAGATTGTGCAGATTGTTGCCTACTAGAGATTTTCATTCTTTGAAGTTAAGGTATGGAGAATTTGCAAAATCACCGATATTGCTAACTAATTGAAGTACATATTCAAAAAATATCGATATCTATTTAGTACAAACATTTTTTTATTCATTTAATTATTATCATTGTGTTCAGGCAGAGCCTTATATCAGCTATAAAGCTGCCCCAATCGGACTTCTATACCGAACTAATTCCCCCAAAAAATAGAAACTATTTGAAATTCCAAGTGTTAAAATATATGGCTCATCTACTATATATCTACCAAGGTACAAGCTCCTCCTTTTGAAATATTTAGTATAAATACTAAAAAATTTGTCAAATCAAGAAAAGTTTTTTCTTCTCTTTTGACATTTTCAAGCATGCAAAAAGAGAAAATAGATTTTTTTTGTGCATTGTGCATGCGTTTGTGCATAATCCGAGGTTTCGTATATACAAATCTGTGTTTATATGTAAGTGTATATTGAATTGAAGCTAAAATTTCAATACTTGAACATGTAGATAGTTGATGATTTTCTAAACATTCCCCAAAAAAAACAAGCTAAACATAGCGCTCCTACAAACTGCAAAAGTCCATATTTTCTAAATCCAAAATTAAAATCCTCCTCTTAACAATAAGCTGATTAATTTCAGATGTCGGTCGCCATAATTAATAAAGTTGATTAATATTATAATATAAACCTATTTTGTATGAAGAATTTTGTGGGCCACATGCAATTGCATTCTAAAAGTTAGCATAAAGATGGTTGGGTTGGGATGGTTTATAAACGTCACATACATTTACAAAATGGCGTCGTGACAGGTTCGGAAATTGCTGGCCATATGCAAACGCATATTTCAGACATTTTGCATTACACTGCGGTACACGACATTTCATTTGGAACAGTATAAAACAGAGCGCCAAAATGGCCGCCGCAAATGCTTGAAAAGTGTCAACCATGAGCAGAGCCCATTACCAGTTGAAAACCAACTGGTTGGTTGGTCCGCTGGTAGGAGACGAGCAGTCAGCCAACCAAAGCGTTGCGTTGCGCCGGCCATACAATGCCGGGCCGCGGCGCAGAAGCCGTAATTATTCTGTAGACCAAAGCAAAATAATTACTTTGATCGCAAATGATATTATTTTGTCGGCAATGGGTGTACGGCGAGCAAGTGTGAGGGGCGTACGGCCGGCTCTATTCTCTGCATGCAATTGAGCTGTGCAATGGCCGCCTGCAACCGACGACGACATGGACGACGAGAACGACAACGATGTCCACCATCAGCCAAAAGTGCATTGCATTTGGCAAATTTGCATATGCGAGAACGGGAGAAGGATAATGGGTAGATGGGTGGAGAGTGTAGTTTCCCTGGTAGTTTCTGCGCACATTTCCTCTCTCCAGTTCTCTTGCCCAACACCCAGCACTACCCAATCCCGTCCCGTCTTACCCAGTTGCTAGTTAATTACTTTCACGTACATTTTCGATGGCCGTTCGCACAAAAATTTTATTTATTTCACTGCACTTGGAGCTGCCACCCATTTTCAGCTGCATCCATATCAACGGACAGGGTCCGTTGGGGCCTCCTCCTCACGTCCATTGCTTTGGCGCTGCTTTTTGTTAGCCTGAATGTGTTTTCGCATTTATATGCAAATTTTTGGTTTGCATGCAGAAAATATAGCTTTCGTTGGGTGTTACAAGAGTACGACAAATGAACAAGAACCATTGAGTGTTGCGAATGTTGCAAGGTAGGTAGAACGCTGCCGCGGACCGCCCGAAATTAACTGGCAAGTGCGCCATCCAATAGGGGACCAAATATGCCAATATAGGCTGCGTTTCAACATGCGGCCTGGTAACCATTTGATATATGGCCAAAAACCAAGAGAAAACTCCGAAGTGGAAAATGTTATCAAAGCATGAACCTTTTAGTTTCCAAATTGTTATTTAACCGTCAATTACAATTTTTATATCGGTAAATATATAATATTTATATTTTATTAATATAATATTGTTCATAAAATTATCCCTAAAAGGTCAAAAAATATAATTTAACTGTCAGACGAAGACAAGCCTGACAATTTAAATTATCTTTATACCCTGAACCTACTGAAAATCTATAAAAAAAAAATGGGTATAATGTTTTTGTGCAGATGTATGTAACAGACAAGCAAAAGCATCTCCGACCACACCAAGTGAATGTATTCTTGGTCAGCATCAATAGTCACCTGAATCTAAGCCTGTCCGTTCGTCTGTCTAGCTACTAGGTCCTCCTAGTACCCACGCAATTTGCTTCTAATTATCGATGACTTTCCTGTATTCAAGAAACCGATAAGAAGCGATCCTATTTCTGAGCATATTTCGTGGGTTTTGAAGAGCTATCGCTATCACGCTAGCTAGATTTCAAAAATCTTTGCTCAATTTCATATGAGGGGGACTCACAATTTGTTGAATCAAATTCATTTTCATGGACATGCTAAAAAAATTTTTTGAGATGTGTTTCACATTTTTTGCACACTTTTGTCCAATAGGCCTATTATTATTATATATGTTAATAAAAAGTAGCTTTATATTTTGGGATGGACTTAAAAATATATTTTGCAAAAACAATGTTATCTTGATTTCAAACCCAAGTGAATTTTGTTGCATGTGATGATCTATAAATTGAGAGTGGTTGCGTAAGAGGCAGAAACATATCTCTATTTCCCTCCTGCTATACGCTTTCAGGGCAATTCATAAATTTTAGCAATGATTGTCGAGGTGGAGACAAGTGTTGGGGGCGTTGCTAGATTACCGACTGTGTGGCTATCAACTGTAACATATTGTCAGCCCCATATTGGAGTCCTTGCACATGCATATGCATTGGTTCTTTGAACAAGGGCAGGCATGGACAGGGACAGGGACAGTAGCTGGGACAGGGATGCAAGGGGTAGTGTGGTACAGACGCGTCGCCACCCAAACAAACACTCGACGCTTTTGTTCTTGCTGATGGAATTATTTGTTCGCACATTGTCAACTTTCTGACATCCCACTCCGTCTCCTATCAGGCCGTGTGCATCTCTCTGTGCAGCCAGTGCCTTTCACACTGTTATGCCTCGCCCCTGCCACAACACGTCCAGGTCGCATGCAATATGCAATTTGCCGCCACCACTGCCAAGGTTTTTTGGATGTGTTCGGGGCGACTCGGCTCGGCGCTTATCTTTGCCTTTATTTCATAAACCAGCGACTCTTGCACGTCCAGGTCCCGCATCCGTTTCTGCTCATGCTCCTGCTCCTGCTCCTGCTTTTGGCTTAGGCATTTGGTTACAGTTTGTAAATTTTGGTACCACAACACGAACTCAAAACTGAAACAATGAACTGCGAGACTCTTTGCTGCAACTGCAATTGAGAGACTAAATCTGGTGTTGTGTTGTATATGTGGACTGCAGTTCCTGCCACAATGTATCATCAGATTTGAACTTTTGTGAGGCTGTCATAGTCAGAAATTGGTTGCATGCAGGCAAACATGCGAGCTTCAGGCCAGACTGCGACTTGATTTGTGACTTCATTAAGTGATGGTAGATTTTGTATGGAGCGCACAGTTGAATAAGGCGGAAACCGAGGAAGGGGCTATCAATCATATTAAATTGTTTCACTAGCCCTTTGGCTTTCTGATTATTGCTAAAATGCAACCTGCATAGCTTTCTTTCCTAACATAGCATGCAGTTTTCCCTCTAATAAGGCATTAGGGTCGAATATAATGTTACGTATTTATTAAATAAATGTGTTTAATATGGATGAAATATAGTTTTACTAGCATGACAGCCTTATAGCTTACAAATATTCTTAAGAAGAAATGCAAAGAGTAAAGAATATTGTTTTCATTGCTTTTGTATATAACGAGAATTCAGAAATATTCTATGTTAGTTTAATATAATAGTAGATTGATCTGATCAAAAACAATCTTGATCTAATCTTGAAACCTAAATACCAAGTTTTGTATCTCTACCCGTTTAATCTCTAAGATTTGAGCCGATATTAAGAAAATTGGCGAAGTTGTATACATATGTTCAAAATCGTACCCTCATGTATTAAATAAGTACAGCCAAGATTTCCCACTCTCATAACTCGATCACAACTCAACTGATTTTCAAGAACTTTGGCTCTTTGTTTGTGGTTTGTCTTTAAGGTCAATTTGTCATCTAAAGATCTTTATGAGAAAGAAAATGTTTGATTTTCGATACCCTGTACAAAATTCAAGCTAATGTGCATTGAAAGTTGTAACCAAGCTAATGAAAAATTATAACTTGAATTTTAATTTAATTATTCTGCGAGCTAGCAGCCCATGGCTTTTACAGACAGTCTTAAGTGATCGGACATGCAGGTAGCCCCTTCTAATATGATAGGCAGACACCTTTCGAACTAAACAAAACCCATCCCAACATCTTATGCTAATGGCAGCAAGAAATAAGTGTTGTGAGCTTTACGATATCATGACAAACAGACATTTCATTTCAATTAAATTTTGTTGTACAAAGTTTCCATTCATGGCCCAAGGTGAAAAATTTTTATGCTAAAATTGTTCATTTCAAAGCCGCAATAATTAAATTTAATCCCTGGAATCTTTACTGCCAGTTGTTAAACTAACGCGCCTCCAATTGACGCTGCCCCTTTTCGCACATGTGAAACCCCTAGCCGACGAATCAATGCAACAAACGCCTTTATCGTCTGCATGTGCTGTTCCCATTATACCCTGTGCCCATTGCGAATGAGTCTAAAAAAGACTGTTGTAGTTGTCCAAATGTATTTAGCGGGGAGGTTTGATCTCCCCTAGACAGTCTATATTCCTGCTTATAGCCAAGCTATTGACCACAAATTAGATATTAATAAATTTTCAGTTCACAATAACGTTAGAAAATTCCCAGTTTGTTTTTTTCACATCTCACATATTAATGCAATATTTAAGTCCCACAGATTTTAACTCGTATTACCTAGAGAAGAAGGACAGCCACAGATTGATTGTGTGTGGCACCTCGGAGCTAAGTACAGGGTATCTGTTGTTCAGACACTCTCGACAAGGGCTCTCCTACTTTTTATAGATGTGACACTTGAAACAAAATGTTTCGATTCCTCAGCATTTGAGTAGCAAACAGAAAAGAGTCGTGGATAGGGATGTTAGCCATATTGGGTATTGGACGCTTGGATGCTTTCTATTACATTCAACGTGGCGTAAAAACGACAATAAGGGAAAATACCCACTAACAGAAGTGCAGAACCACCAACGGAGAAACATACCATATATACTCGTTTCAGTCGCCCACTTTTTTGATGCCAACCCTTTGATGGGGCTTAGTTGTAGGTAGGGGCCTTGCTGGTGGGCGGCGTGTGGATTGTCGATGTCGCGATGCTTATGCAAATTGTTGGCCGTTTGACTATGAAAACAAAGTGCGGTTATTTGATCTTTGGATGGGGCAACGATGACCAGCAAAGAGTTTATAAAATGCGCAAAAAAAAAAATCATATTCTACGAACTTAATGATATTTACATTTATCGCATGCAAATGCTTGCGAAAAGGCCTGCCGACTAGAAAAAGGGTATTGCAGGCAAGTCAGTCTTATAAATTATGTTTCACAATGACATTTTGAATATGGATAGATAGTAGCTATTATGCTGTATGTACATATATGTATGTTGTTCAAAATAGGCAATGTCTTCAAAATTGTGTAATTGGGAATCAATTTTCTATTCACGGTAGTAGGCATACAAATTAAAAAAACTTGATTAAAGCGTGTTGCTTTAGAAAATTTAAATGTAACTAAAATTCTTTTATGAGAAACTATATCTAAGCTGCTCGAATACCATTTTTATTTGGCGAGTGAAGACATCAAGCTACTTATCACTAATGTGTGACAGCTAAGTACTTCTTACTAGCACAGTACATAGTCATACTTATCACTTCTGGCATCGCCACTGCCATGGTCCATTGCCCTGGGCTGAACTTAATTTACAATTAGAACGCTCTTCCGAGTTGTGTATGGCGAATGTTGGCGTCACGGCTCATTCACATCGAGAGCTAGGTTGGCTAGAGTAGGCCTCACATCCCCCAAGAGCTTTGGGGCAACACTTGCGACAACTTTATTTTTAGCAAGCATGCAAAGTCCAAATTGCCGTCGCTGTTTCTGGGCCCGAGTCAAAGGTCTAAGTCTAATATCCAATTTAAATTAATCAAGCTGGAGCTGTTGCATTCCCAGTACTTTGTGCATAGCGTGCTATTGGACAATTTATGTGCGTTCTAATAAATTTTTAATTATTTGAGAGGTAAACCAAAAAGATTTGCTCGACTCTATGCGAAATTGAAACTACTCAGACCAATCGAAGGCCCACTCCTTAATTTTAGCCACATAAATAAATTGCCGGCAATTACGGCGTTAACAAGTTTTATTGACTGACTAAATGTGTTTGGCTCCCCAATCGCAGTCAAGTCCATGAAGAGCCCCTGACCAGTTGCCAAACATTTTTTCCTCTGTCGTTTGTCTCTCTGGCAAGGACATTTCATGGGCTTGTACAAACGTTTAAATGTCTGTTGGGCCCCGCTCTCCGTTTCATGTGCTCACCGAAAATTTATTTGCGCTTTGTCACCGTCTGGCCAAGTTTTTGTTTTTATACAGCCATCGCTTGGGGTGTCTGCCCTTTAGGAGCGAAAACAATGAATAATACTCGAGCCAGCTAGCCGAAATCGCCTGCAGTCAGCCGTTGGCAGGCATTCCCGTTGGACTCTCACCCACTCTTCGCACAGCCCCATTTATTCCGCCAGATCAATCTTCGTTGAACTTCTGTCCATGTCCACGTCCCATAGTTGTCTATCGGTTCGACACTTTGTTGGATGTGAAATTTATTAGCAGCACTCGCTGCCCCAGCTACCACGCTAAATCAACTCCCATGTGTGTCGCGATAGGAAATAAAATCGGAATCATAATCGTAAACCTGCATGCGTACGTATATTGCAAATATCGAAGACGCCAAAAATTAACATCGCAAAAAGCTAAGGGAAAATCCCATGAAAAATTGACTGGAAAAATTGAAAAAAAAAAAAAATGAAAACCGGCTCGTAATGTGGCACTTGTTTCGCTTTGTGTGTCTAGGGATTCGACGACGGTGACGACGGCAGCCAATAAAAAGATAAAGCGACGACTCATATCGCCCCCGTCTGGCTATAGTTCTGGGCATGTGCCTGCGTCTGGGACATGTGCGCCGGTCTCGGGCCTCGGAACTCGAGTCTCGTGTCCCGTGTCTCGGGTGGGTTACCACCACGAAAGACTGGGGGGCGATATCAGCATATGCGGTTTAAGTTGCGGTTGACATTTATTTCACGCACCATTTCACAAATAAATGCGTTGCGGCCTGCTATTTGTTTATTGATCAAGCGGGGTGGGAGATACAATATGGTAGTATATGCTATCGAATCGAACGATCTGCCGAAAATTGAGTTTTTTTTTATAGGATACGATTTTAGCTTTTTAAAATATCGCGACCCAGCTAACAATCATTCCTTTCAACACTTAATCAGATATTAAAAAATATTAGAACTTAACATCGTATAGTTCTCATTTTCTGCGCAAAGCTCTTATAAAAGAATGTCGCAGTATTTGTTAGATTTTAACATTGTTGTTTTACTCATCTTGTGACTCCTATTGGAACTTGTCTAAATGCCAATAATTTTTAACTTGTAGTACCCAAGGCAATCCTATTCGAATTTCTACCATCATCAGCGAGCCAGGCGCACATTGGCAAGCCCTTTTTGATTGTTACTTGTTATTGGTGCAACATCTGGCCACGCCCACAATGTTTGGCCTCTTTTTGAAGTCATCTGACTTCCAGTCGTCTGCTTTGGTGCGTCTTCTTCAGTTGGGTTCGTTCTCTTTTAAAAAATTTAATTTTACGCTTCAAAATTTAAAATTTTACACTTTGTGTTGTTGGATGTTGTTGCTGATGGGCTGCTCTCGTGGCTAATTCCTTGGCCTAAACATCAAAAATGAAGTTTCGAAGTGCTGCACGAAATTCTTGTCACGTACGCAAAATTTTAATTGATGCCATTAAAAGGTCAGCAAACGAGGAAAGGCTCAAGAGTCGAAGGAAGCAATGTTTGGGGCGGGACAAAGGAAACATTTGTGCCATAAAAAATGAATTAAACTTTTCATTTGGCCAACAGAGCAGGAGAACCGCAAGATAAAACTACTGCAATATCTTGTCACTTGTCTAAAAGGCCTTCAATTAAATAATTAACCCTCGGAGCATGCGTGCGTAGTAGGAGGAAGTCAAAGAAGTTACGAAGAACTCATTTTCAGCCAGTCGATTAGCTCAATGATTGAGCGCCTTTTAGTGAAGTGGCTCAAACTCGTATAAATCAGAGACGGTCTAGGTTTCCGGGCGCTATTCACAGATCCAGAGATGGACTCGCTCTGACAATAATTAATAGAATTGCAGAGCGTCTCCATATCAAAGCCCCATGTCAACATATATCACATGACAAGCGAAAACTAAACGGCGAAAGAGGAAAACAATGCACGGCGACTGAGAATTTTAATTGCTTCCCCACGGGCCTGTGTGTTGACTTTAATTGTGTGAAAAAGCAAAAACATTCTAATTTACGATGCTATGCTTATTAAGTGCGCGCAAGGATGCAGGACATGTGAGCCATGTGTGCGTGGAATGTGATAGTGTAATTATTATGCGGTTTTGGGTTCGCTCCAGCACTATAAAGAATATATGGTATGCTCGAAAAGCTGATTTTCGCTGCCGACTGTCGACTGCCGCCTGCCGCCGTCTGTGGACGTCGCCTGGTGAACAATTGCAACCAAGATTAGGCAGCTAAGCCGTCACTCCCCTCCTGCTGCTGCCGCTGCCCCTTTATTCAGATGCCGCATGTTGCCCGTCGAGTCCTTTTGTCCCTTGAATGTTTGCTTTTGCATACTCGCATTTGTTAAGGCAGTTGGGAAGTTGCGGCCAGTTGGCATCACACAATGTGAAAATGTACTCTCGGAAAAGTGTTTTATGCAATTTGCCTTTGTTTGGCATTGTAATTAAGTTGACAATCCATCATCATACATCATCATCAGGCAGAGGCAATTTTTACAAAATTTGTTTGTCTCTGCATTGATATGCTCATTTGTATTTTTATTCTTCTGTCTGGCGCATATAATTTTCTAATTTTCGGCAATTTGTTTAATGAACATGCATTGTGATTGCAAGAAAATTTCATTTCATTCAAAAGGTTCGGCTTGTGGCCAACAATTTCCTACGATGTGAAAACTAACCAATAACAATGATTATTATAGCTTATCAATTCTTAGTCAGGTTAGCCTCTCTGCTTTTATCCTATTTGAGACTTTGTACAGATCCCGGTGTCAGCAAGGGGGATACCACATGCTCCTGAAGTTGAATAAGGAACTTTTTTGATTTTCTTATTACGGACTACTATTATAGGAACAGTCAGAACATGCTACACGTAAGCCCGAATTCATCTGCCTGATTCTGGGCGATTTCTAGCAATTCCGAGGCTATATGGAAGCAGCCAAGCTCTCTTCTCGTTGGCCATGCCACCACTTGGAACCCTTAAACCCATTCCAGCCGGGGCACAAATAGAACAGAAGTTGGCTGGCGAAAAAAAAGGCAATGACTGCAAAAAAGGCGATAGAGCAGGGAAACAGTGATTCGGAAAGATGTTCGTGTGTAAGTGTGTGTGTGTGTGTGTGTGTGTGTGTGTGTATGTGTGTTTAAACTCAATTAGCATAAAGTGCAATCCATCATAGAAAATGTCAAAAACTGCTGAGCAAAGTTTCCACAAGTCAGTCAGCAAACTGATAATAAAAAATGGAATCGTGGACAGGGGATGGAAATGGGAAAGCATACGGGTGAGAAACTTCTATTGAAATTCTAATATATTAAGCAAATATGATAAAATGGTTCTGGTCGGGAGTGCGTCGCTAACATAATCAGCATAACGAAGTCATATTGATGACCTGCACCCATTACTCAAGGAGCAGACGCTTGCGAAATAGTTCGCTGAAACATTTGATTTCATAACTGATATTTTCTATGGATGTAATCAACCTGGCCAATTGTCAAAAAGACAGGCTTAAGATAGAAGTATGATTACTATTAATACGGAATTATCGATAGTCTGATTTGTGATGTTGAGCAGAGCGGACATAGAGAAAACCATAGGATCTAGAACTCATTGAAAGAAAGACTAAAGCATAAAGCATAATCAGAGACATGGAATGTATGAAAAATGTATACATTTTGTGACACAATTGCAGATTAACTTTAAGAAATCGCTGCTTGTATATATTCTTAGTAATAGGTGTGCCTCTCTTGCTGCTTTCTCTTTAAGCCTTACTGGTATTTATGGGCTTGCTGCACTATAAAATAAGTCGTTTTGCCAAATTTGAAATAAAAAATGCCAAAAATGTTCGAGCAAAAGAATGGGGACTGGCTGCCCAGAATGGTTGGGGTGATCATAAATTTTTAGGTGAAGTGAGCTAGCCTTTTGTGTACCTTTGAATTATTGTCACTTCTCTGGCGACGTGAAACTTGGGCAGTGTCATAAACTTTTAACAAAGGACACTCAGGATATGACCGGGCATAGCATAGAGATATAAAGTAACATCAGGCACCCGTCCACTTGCAGACATATGTACATATGCTTATGTATGTCGTATTCTATGTACACAGCATTGTCGGATGTCTTTTTGCTGATCACTCGATATGAGCAGAGCCCTAATAAAAAACACAAAATAATGTTTGGGATTTGAAAATGTGTTCACATTTAGATATTTCGCTTGTCTTCAGGTAGAAATACATATACACTCGCATATAAATGTGTTCAAATGAAAATAAAGAAAAGGATGCTGGATTTGCTTAAGGGAAGGCATCTTCTGAGCTTCATCCTGGCTGCCAGGACTGTGGGCGTTGCCGCGGATTTTAAATGCAGTGCCGGCAAGAAATAAAGATGGCAGCTGGCACAGTATAATTGCAGAAAAAATGAAGAAAATCAGGATCACAGAGCAGGCGCCAGGAAAAGCAAATTTTCGCTGGCAAGTCAGGAAAATTGCATTACACAGATGTTGCCAACTGCACGAAGCCAAGTCCTGTGCCTGGCGTGGGCGGAGCAGTTAAGAAGAGCTTA
Organism: Drosophila virilis; assembly: GCF_030788295.1. Lineage (NCBI taxonomy): Eukaryota > Metazoa > Arthropoda > Insecta > Diptera > Drosophilidae > Drosophila > Drosophila virilis. Next base: position 10,063,046 of record NC_091546.1, on the reverse strand, counting down.
AGAAAAAGTCATAAAACACGAACAGCAGCAGAAGAAAACTGCAAATGAAATGCTGAGAAAAAGCAATAAAACACAGGATATAAGAAGACGGGCCAAATTGAAAAGAGAGAAAGAGAAGAAACGTGCTAAAAGAAACAGAACGATTGCAGGAACTTTAATTGCGTTCGAATAGGAATTGCCATAGAATGCATTTGTATTCTATCATCGTCGTAAAATTTTCATTAAAAACTACTGCTGCAGCGCCAAATGGCCCAACTAAATTGCAAAAGCATAAATTTTAAATTGGCCAGAGACCAGCAGCAGCAGCAGAACAGCTAACCCAGACCTGACAGCGGCCCAAATTAGGCAGAGACTTAAACCAAAATATTGTTATTACCTTGGAAGGAAAATATTTATTCAATATAGTACAATATTTTCTTGCATGGGTGGGGGTGGTGGGCGGGGGCTAGCTGGCTGAATGAAAATGCCTTTAAATTGTAAAACGAGATGCATAAACAAATGCATAGCAGTCAGGAAAACATAAACGCACACATACAAATAATAAAATTGTAAAAACAGACGCAAAAGCTCTTAAGTAAATAATGAAAAAGGTACTCTTAAAAACCAAAGGGAATATAACATACAAAGACACCAAATGCAAAAACAGAAAAGCAAAAGCAAACACACAGCGCAGTCGTTTTGTATATAAGGAACAAAACGAGAACGGAACACTGCGGCGCGACGCGTTTGAGGGCGGAGTCAAGCGACTGGCATAGAAACGAAATCTCGCAATGAAATAGAAATGGGAATTGAACTACCATTTCGTCCACACACAAGCAAGCAAATTCCGAGAGAGAGCGAGAGAGAGAGAGACGTACACTTACACATACGCACGCTCAGAGAGCGCAATAACGAAACAAATACCAATGCATGCGAGAGCTGCTGAACCCAACAAATACAAATATCTGCATACAAACAGATGCAACAGCAGTTGGCTCTCGGCTCTTGTATTGGCTGCCAAAAAGACTCTGCAATTGTTGTTGCTCAGACAGCGGCGTCTGCAGATGCTATTTAGTAATTTCTACGTTTTTGTAAGTAGTAATGCAGCCGATAGCCGAATAACAGCCGCAAAACGTGTGAATGAATAATAATAAAAATAATATACATACATATTTAAATAATAAAAAAAACGTAATTGAAGCCTTCATACATAAATCCTTTCCTTATTTAAAGTTCACGTTCTCAATATTGTGTCGGTGTATGTATGTATTTTATTATTTTCTGGCTTTATCTCTGGCTCTGATTCATTGCCGGCATTGTCCCGCCCATCTCCCGGTTGACCGCCTGCCTATCGGCTTCTCGTTTATTTATTTATACATATGTACATGTACATAGGATATATTTTCCACCATTTTATATACATTTTTTTCGATTGTTGCAAAAATCGAAAGAATTAAAAATGATTTTTCAAGAAGTCCAAAACAAAATTTTGCTCATATTGACCTATTATTGCAGCTGAATCTAAGTATTTTAATTTATAGGCTTTTTCTACGATTTTTGCTGCGATATTTATAATTTGTACTCACGTTTCGTTGGGATAATACTCGACTTCTGATTATCATGTCTATTAGTTCAATCTATAATAATAAAATAAAAAAAAATTAATAGCTTATTGACATTTTTATAGAGACGTCGCATAGGTCAACGTCCGCTTCGTATCGATATTGATATTAACTTAACAAAACTTATATAACAAACTTAACAATTAACTTAAGCAAAATTTACACAATCTTTGCAATGAGATGATATTATTTTATATATTTTTGATTTCAGTGGATACACACATATATTTCGTTGCATTGCTGCTGGTAAAAACTTTATTTTAAATTATGTTAAAAATGTGCACAGTCTAAAATTGACAGCTGCTAAATTTGTACATACGAAGCAACAAACATTGCGGAACATCCGTCGGTGGTAGTTGCAAATTTTGCATTTCTTTCTCAGGGAGTCGAGAAATTAAGTTGCAGTTCTTACAACTAAATCAAATGCTTTGATAAATTACAAAACACACGCTAACTTTTCGTCCAACAAAATGGCTGAGCGGCTCTTGATGCTTATCTGCCATTAAAATAGGGCAAAAGTCTGGGCCCCTTCCTCAACCGATGCATTTTGCATGCCTGTGCTCTTGTGGTGGGTATTTTAATTTGTCATGAATGGAAGGAGACATCTCCGACCCAAAAAGGTATATATATTCCTGATTAGTATCAAGATTGTGGATATTGCCCTGCCCGTCTGTCCGTTTCTATAAAGACTTGCCTCTAGCTGTTCCGTCTTTCTATTGCAGATCGGACTACTATATATAAATGATTGACTTCTTGTATAAATCGCCTTTTGTTTTTCGAAACATCTAAGCCAAACTTGGTACCTACGAGCTTTACCATGCTGTGTAAGGTCTCATAAATATCAGACTAAGTATCTTAAAGCTCCATAGGACAAATTGGTAGAAAAATGCGTTGGAGCGGAACACCTTTCCTCACCTACAAGGGTATTTAATCGTTGCTCTTGTTAGTATAATTTCAGCGTTCCGAGACTTGCATTCGTGTGTAACTAGACTTAACTTACACTGTGCATATGTATGAATGGATTCGTATAAATATTTATTTGCACGATGTACACCACAAGAAGTTGCTTGTCAACGGGCCCCAAAGCTATCAAGCCCTCGCAAAATTTCATTCGAAGCCAGTTGTAAGGCTTTATCTCTGCGTAAGAGTCTCTGCCAACTCAGGTGACCCTCCCACAATTCGCAAATTGGCCGTGATTTATAAGAGTGCACCAAAGGGCAACAGTTTAAGTTGTCAGCAATGAACATCTTGAGTGTTTAAAGTTGTCATCATTTCATATATTTACAATTATGGGTATTACGACTCGCTCGTGATTCATATTAATTTATTTGAGTTGTTCTTCTATGATCGCTAGTCGCTGGTCTGGTCTGACGTTTATTTTGGACTTCTATTTTTATGCGGCGCGTGTGCGGAATCATCGGGTGGAAGATAATTGTACAGAGCATTTGCATTATTATTAACAATAAAATGAACAACAAAAAGGAGAAGGAGACGCGGCCAGCAGCAGCTATGGCAGCAGTAACACGTGTGAAAATCAAATTCCATGGCATCACCTACGCAAATTACAAAATGAACACACGCACCAGAAATAAAAGCAGGGGGGTCCCCCAAGCCGGGGTTTGTGTGGGTGACCGGTCGGTCAGGCATCTGGGAACCTTTCATGGCATTGGACATCCGGGCACACGGCTAGCTGGCAGCGGGTTAAGCGCACTCGCCATGCCATGCCAAACAGGTCATCTCTCGCTGCCCGCTCGCTGCTCACTCATATTCATTCATCGATGATTATTGCGTTAATTATTATCCTGTTGGCTGCCTGGCACGCTGATGGGCAACATGGATGGGGAGGGCAACGGGTATGGGGGCATATTTGTGCGTAAACTTCAAAAGGAATGCCAGCTATTTTCGTGTAAGGCCGACTTGTACCTGAACCCCGTTCACTACTCAACGCGAAACACATAGGCATGCAACACGACCCTCGACGACCCCAAGCAACATGTCCTGCTGCTATCGCTGCGACGCAAAGCGACGCGGCTCGACGCGACGCCCCGGGCAAGTGACTACCTCCAGTGTTCGGATACTTTGGATGCGTTCAGGGCCTGTCGGCAACTGGACTAATAATCATTTACAAAGCGGCCGCTACACAAAAAACATAGCACCCTGTGTTAACGTTAACGTTAACGTAGCTGCTTTTGTTGTTATTGTGCGTTGCGTGTTAAACGTTTTATTTATATCATTTTTTCTGGGCAAAAGTCTTGTTCCTAAGTCCATAGACTCTTAAACGGGACTAGTCGGAAGGGTAAGACTATGTGAACAGGCAGAAATTTGATTAGATCAACCCGTCTCTTGTTGCCAATAACAATACGAATGTCAAGCTAGATCATAACTATTTAAAATGCTTCTGAATGTATAAGGCGAGACACAATCCTATTTCAAATCTTAATTGGGACAGTTGTCCCTCACGTAATGTTTGGGAATCCAGTTCTCACACTTATCGCTGGGCCTGTCATTATGAACATGGCTAAATCCCAGAGGCTAAATCTTATAGAAGACTCAATCAGTCGGCTAGCATAGCGAGAAATAGCTGGAACTCAGGTCTGGCTAATGTATTTATTTAATTAAGCCCGCCACCAAGAGGTGGCTATAATCAATCAAGAAATTAGTGACCTAGGCATGGGAACGAATGTGGAAACTGGCAAATATGAACCTGCCAGAAGTCAGAATGCAAGCCGGCCATTAGAGGGCACTTACTGGAAGCTCCCATCCTGTTGATTTATCCCCTGTCGCATGATGCACGCGCCCTTAGGTGCCAATTAGGCATTTTGTACATTTTGAAAGGCGACAATTATGCTCTGGATCAGGTCAGGTGTCTCTTGGCCGATATTACGAGAATTTGCCGCGCTTTCCAATTGCACGACAAATTTGTTCGCTTTATTTGCTGTTTGGGTCGTTTGTCTGTGGACTAATCGAAATTAAATGACGTGTGAATGCTGGCAGCTGTCGAGCATTGCTTTCAGTTTGTTGTTGTCGCCAGCTCCCGCTTTGCTGTCGGCCTTTGCCAATTTTCGATTCCCAATTGCCACTGGGCTTCGTTTCCATTAGTTTTTTGTCCAATACAACTGTTGCCTGTTGTTTGCCGACTGTCCGTTTGCGTTCTGTTTTTTTCGTCTCTCTCTCTCTTTTTATCAATTTTGTTGTGGCTTTTTGATGGGGTCCGCCAGCCAGGCCCCATAAATTATGACGATTGTCGATTACATGTACGATTACGAGTCCGATTGTGATTATGATTGCCAACTGCCGTTTGCGGCTAATAAATAGACAGCCCCAGTTAAATAAATCCACTGGCAAAGCTCTCATTTAGCACCATATTCGATTTTTTTCCCCGTTGTTGTTTATCTTTGGCAGCTTGCACGTATTCCCAGCCTGAACATTTAATTATTAGTAAATAATAAAAAAAAAGCGATAGTTTCTTTTTTTCGGCAGCTGCCTCAAGACAACTTCGCTCGGCTGAACGCCAAAATGATCATCAATATTGTTGATCAATGGATTTTGGCTGCTCGTCCAAAACGTCGAGATTCGCCGGGTAATAATTGGCTTTAATTAAATGGCTATCATAAGCAGACATTTTCCACTTAATACAGAATGTGAATTCTTAATCTGTATCTCTAGCACCAAATTTAATATATTATTTCAGATTGTCATTCATTTTCTTAAAACTATTTATTAATAGTTTAGATGTAATTAAAATTACAGATAAATTAAAGTGCTTGTAAGCATTAACTTCTGCTATGCATATAAAAAATAAATAAGAATGTATATGATGATAATTATTAATGGAATTTAACATTCAGTGTTTATGAGTTGATGTTTTTATTATGAAATTTGTGCGTGCTTACCTTTAGTTTAGTTCGTATAACATGCTTAATGATTTATGAAATTTGGATAGTTTTTTATGGTTAACTTTAAAAGGGTTGAAAATGGGTCGCTATTGGAAAATGTTTCTGTCTGCGTCTGCGAAAGTGTTGGCAGTCTGTTAATATGTGTTTTGTTGAGTTTGGAGCATTGGGGTTGCAGAATTGGCAGGTGTTTCTGGTGGTGTGGGTAAGGTCAACAAGGTTTCAGAATATTATAATCCCTTTGTTTTAATCAATTTTAGTTGGGTAAAGTTTAAACTAAAGTAAGCACTACATAAAATCAAACATCGCATATGATAGATTTTAATAGCTCAAAGTATTATTTCAAATTAAAAGGTATTGATGTGAACCCAGGAACGTTTGCTGCATAGTTTGTTTACATTTCTAAAGGGTATCTTCCTTTCACCTTTTCTACCTTTATATATGCTCTCAATTTGTAATTTTGCTCAAAGAAGTTAAATGTAAAATATAGATTATAATTAGACAACAAATGCAGTTTTTTAAATATGTAAGTAACCAGCGAGCATTAACCGGCATTTATTTAAAATTGTATTCATGAATTATGTGAGGCTCGTTAATGCCAGCTTTCGTTCGATTTGACAAGTTATTTTCGAAACTATTTGTGTATTATTGCGACATATTCATCATCGTCTATGAGGTTGTCGTTAAGCTAACAAAATATGAATTTGATTCATACCTCGAAACTGATCAATAAATCCCTACCAGCTTATTTGTCAACGTGTAGCACGAATTGGCCAGCTGCAAATAGATTGCAATTGTCATCAAATCTCACTCAAAGTATCATTATTTGCAGCTTTGTGCTTGTAGTTTGCGTTTCTGGCTGAACTGCAAAACAGGCTGACGAACCACAAAACAGCGTCGACAGGCAGCTTATTTGCATATAAATTAAAACTTAAAAGTAGCTCAAAAAGAAGCCGAGCTAGCACACATACGCCCATAATTTGATCATAATACTAACTACCACGACTACACGGGACTACTACGGGAATGACTGCTGCTGCTGGAGCAGACGCTGTCTTGTTTCGGTGCTCGGGATGTGCGGCTTTCAAGTTGCTCGTCTAAAATTCCGCACAAATTTTATAAATGTCAAGCAAGGGCGGCTTTTGCATGATTCCAGCATAAATCTCACATTAGTTTGAGTGTGGCATAAAAAAGAATGTCGCATGTGCCCAGCACTCAGCGAGCTGCAGACAACACTTTTGTCCACATGTCCTGTCCCGGCAGCAGCTTTGGCCCTGGGAGCGCTGTCCTGGCTGAGGCATGCAGAATAAACCGCAAAATATTTAAATGTCTTTGATGGGTAGCTGTGTGGCACAAACCCAATTGTAAACTATTCTGTTCTCCAACGAAATACTCGATGAATTTTTGTTTCGGCTTGGCATTTTGTGTACTTCAAAGTATTCGCAGAGTTTACAGTCGCATTGCAAATATTTTCATACAACTATAACGAAAATTAATTACATCCGCACCACGTACATATATGTAACATATTTATAACCAAGAATGAACTATGGCTATGGAAACGGCAAAAAGAAAGAAGAAAGCACACACGTTTGCCAGGTATGCTAACAGTTATTTTACGTTTGCCGTGTGTGTGCTTTATGCTAGCCTAAAAGGGGATTGATACATCAGATCATTAATAACCTCCAGGTTGTTTCGAGTTTTTCGAGTTGATTCGCCTACTTTCTTGAAACATTATTTGTTTAATTTCACGGTACATATTTGTATAGATTCAAATTTGTTATGATACTGTGTTCCCAGCTTAGAACAGTATATCGGCTTCGTGTCTGTCTGTCTGTCAATCTGTACGATTACCTTTTATTTAACGCTAAATAAATTCTTTGAATCCAATTCACTAACCAGTTCACTCTTTTTACAAATCTTGAGGTCTATCAAAGTAAGTATTGGCGTTCGGATAGTTCAGGATGATGAATTGCTAATTAACAGAAAGGATCTATTGCCACGCCGAGTGAGGAGATTCTTTCTCCTTTTCTTGTTAAAAGCTAGAAATAGAGTAGTACGCAGTCGGGAGAGTCCAACTGAAACTCTTTAATCTTGTGTTTGTCCAAGCAATCTACGAATAATTTATTGCTGGTGTCTGTGAAATCCGTGTTTACAACTCAACCGAATCATTTAGTATATTTTGTAGCATTGCCTAATGATGATTGGCTGCTGTTTAATTAGTTTTCGAATGACTACCAAGAAATCGAAAACTAGAGAAATGTAAAAGAATGTTAATCAAAGCGTAGGTTCTTGCATAGAACTAGTTACTATGCTGCTTATATACATATGAGCCAAGTATTTGTAATAGAAAACAAGTAAGAGGTTCTAGTCGGGAGCTCCCGACTAGGGGATACCCTGAACCCTCTTCTTCCAACATCAAATGCATATATATATTCTATTTTAGAAGCTATATGTCCCGTTTGGTGACTTTAGCTCTTATTATTTACCAAAATTGCCCAAAAAACAGGATATCGATATCGGAAACAAACTCGATCTGCGCGGGCACCTTCTGAGATCCTTGCGTTCATACATACGGACGGACAGACACACAGACGGACATGGCTAGATCGACTCGGCTATTGATGCTGATCAAGAATATATATACTATATGGGGTGGGAGATGCTTCCTTCTGCCTCTCACATACATTTGGGTTTTGTACAAACACAATATACCCTTATACCCATTTTCAATGTTTATCGAATTATTGTCGAGTTAAATGAAAGGCTATTCTCCCCATTCCCCCTGTAACCGTACAATGTATGTATAAAAACCCAAAATGGGGTTACATTAAGTATAAATATTCTTGATTAGTATCAACAGTCCAGTGGTACAACGCAATTTTCGCTAGCTACTTACTCTACCCGTCATGGCTCCAGATACACACTCTAATTGCCGTAATCCATTTATGGAAGGTAGTGTACAATACGAAACGACCCTGACAGAGAAAATAAAAAGGCTAAATAACAAGATAATAATAAGCCAGGCGAGAAGTCGTTGCAATATGACAAGTCTTGTAAAAAACAGGGCTCCACCCGCCTTGACCACCTACTGACTGCTGTATAATAATAAAAACGAAACACGAGACTTCTTCGAGGAAAAGCCTTTATATAAGTCCGATAAATGCCGGGAATGGGCGAAACATGACAAACCAAGGGCCGTCAGACGATTTACATTACTTACTTTGCGGCGTCTCTTATTTTCCTCTTATTTGGGGGAATCGTACAAGGAAATGCTGCGCTTATTATAATTTCCTTTGTGCATTAGTCGTTGTTCCCCACCCTGTGTAGCTTTGCCTACTGTGCACAGTGGGTTACCTGGCTAAATGCCATTTCGCTGTAAGCGCCTGTTTTTTATGTTCTTTTCATTATACACTGTTCGCAAAGTGAAAGAGAGTGCTTTCGTGCAATCTCTATCCATTTCAAAGACCGCCCGCCCGCCTGACCGTATTTTCACGGCTTTTGAAGCTTAACGTATATTGATATCTGTCGAATATTCTGCTGGTTGATTATTCAAGGGCATTCGTTCTACAAATGGACACATTCTATTAGATCTAGTCTCACTAATATTGAAAAATTGAAACAAAATTGTTGCCGCCTATCCCATTCGCCCCTCTGCTTATTCCAAAAATTAATATTTCCCAAAGTCTTAAAGTCAACACTTAATGGTAAAAGTCAGCGAGAGTCTCTGCTACTGACTTAAGCTGTTATTACACCGAGAAAAGAGTATTGAGCGGTCTGTTACACCCCACTGCAAGTTTTTACTTGTTTCTATGTTTATTACCAACAATAATTGCAGTTGCTCGTCATATTGCCCAATGCATTTGTTACACCCCCAATACCAAAAACCTTTTCTGTCTTTGAGGCTCGCTAATGCTACCGAAAAGGAAAAAAACAGAAACCAAATAAGTCGTTTAATTTTTTAATAAGATTTTGCGGTGTTTTTTTAACAATATCATGAAAACTCCCAGCACGTGCTTCCTTTATAAGCTCTCCCCTCCATCATAAAATTTGTTACAGAAATTACCCCAAAAATTCCAAGAATGTTTGAATTTTTTAAAATCTCTTTCCTATTCTGGTTTCACTTTCCTTTGGCTTAGAATGATTTTGATTTGTGTGTTTATCTTTCGAATTTGTACTGTGTCTCCCAGGCGCTTGATATTAAAATGACCGGAAATAATGTTGGCCTAATATCCGCTGTTATTTTTTTGAAATAAAGGCTAATTTTTTCGGACAGCTGTTGGAAAATTGCAATTTGATCTCCACGTGGCTACGATAAATTTATTAAATTCTTTATTGCACGAGTCCAGCTACAGCTGTCAATGTGAAGTACTCGGTAAATAGAGTACCGCAGGCTGATAAAGCAATGATAGGTAAGCCATTGATAGAATTGTTTACAATGTTGTAGTTAGTTATGTCTGGTTTCATGTTTGTTTTGTGTTAGTTCGATAGACGATAGTTGTGATAGTCTGAAAGTCCTCGGTAGCCTTTATTGGGCTGCCGCAGCAAAGCAATTGAGATCCGAGATGGAATTTCTGTAACAAGTAGCTCGCTCTGACAACAAAGTTGCCGTCGAAGCTTTGAAGTTACCGCTCGGGTACTCAATTTGCGAAGTTCAACTCTACCCTGAACTAGCCCACACAAAACGAAAAACAGAGGATGAGTTCTAAGGAAACAAAATACGAATGCACACTGACAATGCGTCTCGACGCTTCGGAAGGAGATCCAGAGTCTCAGACGACTTCTTAGTTGTTTCTTTTATTGATCGTTAAATATGATTTAGGCCTGACAATGAGATACTGTTAGGAGCGAGCGGGCCATAAACTCTTGCGGTTTTCGGTGTTGGTTTCAGTCACTTTACTTTGCAAGCAATTTGCAGCTCAAATTAAACAATTTTGTTAATGTTGTTTTGCCGACAAAAGCCAAAATCGGCTACCGTTGGGTTTGCGGCCAAGCCGTATTGCTTTGCATTTTTTAAAACATTTTAATTTATGATGTATTTAGCGTAATCTTAAATTGTGTTCTTCTGGGCTTTGTTGAATTACAAACGTAACTGAAGTTACTGGAAATACTTTTTTAAAATAAAATTGCAAAATTGGCTGCCAATAGAGAAGTTTTTTTTTGTTTTGCTTATTTTATACAACAACCAACATACATAAACACAGAGGTAAGCAGACGGTTTGAGTAAGTCGGGCCTTAAACTCGTTGCGAATTATAAGGCTTCAAGCATCATAAAATGCAAATCTGGCTTTGTGATTTTGTAGCTAAATATTAGCTCAAAAGAATTATATGCAGTTGTATACAGTAAGAGGATGCAAAAAAACAGTGTTAAATAACATCTCACATACTATTGTAGAAACACATTGTACAGCACTCACTCTCACTCATGTTAATAAACCACCAAATTTATATAATATTTGTACGTTTCATATACAATGATTGATTGTAGGCTATTGTTGGCAAGAAGATGAAAAAGAATTAAACTTACTATCAGTGAAAGAGCACAAAACAGCCTACACCCAATCACGACGAAACTTTTTCAGCCACCGTCAAGGGCTAGTCAAAGTCGCTATCGAAGACACAGCTGTCAAAGCGACGCATCAAATAAATGACGGCGACAGTCAAAAATTTTTGTCACGCAGCTTCAAAAACGTTGGCAATGACGACAGATGTAATCAGTTCCGCTTACGCAAGTCAGAAGTCGAAGTCGTCGTCGAAGCTGTTGTCTGGAGCCCGAAAGTTGCAACTAGCGATAGGCAATAGATGGTTTGCAGCTGGAATCATATGGGGTCTGAGGATTAGGATAAGGCTGATGATGATGGCTGTCGTTCGAAGTAGCAGTAGGAGGAACAGGGGAGTCTGTCCCGCGTGTGATTGACAAGGATTTATGATTGTTGTGCAAATGTTTTTAGTCAGTTGAAATTTTAATATCGAAGGGCTCGAAGTGAACGACCTGCTTAGATCATTTCAAAAGACTTGCAAACATCGCTCATTCATGTGCTGTGAAGATTGCATAACATGTATTACACCAAACACCCGGTTCAGTCAACTTGGCCAATGTTGGCCCCAACAGCCGACGCCTCCTAAACCATATGTGCAAACATTTGCGGACAAATTTTTCTATGCGCATTGCATTTCATCTCTTAGTCGAGATATCACAGACCAGGACAACGAGTCCCTTTCAAGTTGCACCCACAGAAGTGACTATATGTATCTGAGCATGAATATTCATGCCTTGTTTATGCACATTTGCGTGTCAAGTGAATTGCTTCCATCCCCTTCCCTCTCTCTCTCTCTCTCTATATATATTTCTTTCCATCTCCATATATAGTATATCTCTCACTCTCGGCCCCACCGTGCATCTCGCCGTATGAGCAATGCTTCCCCTTAATTCTGTTTCCTCATACCCGCCAGGACGCATTCAAGTTGTTTACCTTGGCAAATGTGACGGTGACGGGAGCTGTGTGAAAAATGTCTGTTTATGCTCACATTTCATTTGAACGTGAGCTTGTTTGTTTGCCAATTTGAAGTGCCAAAATGACGGGAAGTAGGGGGTATGCCTGGCAGCTCAGCTTGGGACGGATGATGCAGCAGACTTTGATTGCAGTTTGTGCAGTGTATGCAAAAAATGGGGTCCATGTCCAAGTGCTGTGGCAAATGGTGAATGGGCAATGGCCCTAGATTTGAGTGTCTGGTATCAAAAAGTATGCAAACAAATGTACAATTTTTTCGATAACCAACGTAATATTCGATTGAGTTATTTTACATACAAATCTTATTCGACATGTGATGCGACCTTCAGACATTTAAATTGGCATGAATATATTCACTCTAAAATGACTCCGTATATTGTGAAACCCAACAGCTCGGAGCCAACCAATAAAATAGTTCAATACTTCTTCTGTGTTCGTTTTTTTATATACCCTTATTATTATTAAAAAGGGTATCATGGTATTGCTCAAGAGTATGCAACGGGTAGAATGAAGCGTGTCTGACCCCATAGATACTATATATTCTTGAGCACATCAGAAATCGGGCCGATTAAGTCGCTTTTTTCTGTTAGTTTGATAAATTATCAGAGTTGCAGACTTTAAAATTTAAATGTAGGTCTGCCGTATAGAAGGAATATCGGATTCTATTCGAGGTTGCAAAACTTGAAGAATCTCATTTTTTTATATCCTTGGGCTCTGGTACTATTAAAAAATTCAATAAGGATCAAAGAAGAAACACTGAAGATATTCAGAAGCGAATTCTTGTTAATATGGGGGCTAAGGGAGAAGAACATCCGAGTTATGCCTGTTTTTATGTAGAATGAAGTTTGACAATTTTTAACAGCAGCTCGGGGCTGGGTTCAGGGTATTTCCCAGTCGAGCGCTCCCTTTCAGAACGTTCCTGTTTTAACTGATTTTATTCGAGCTCACATTAAATTCAACAAACGCGCTTTGATAGTGTCTAAACAAACAGACCATAAAGCTTACTACGATGGCGCAGCACATTGTGCGTGGATAATTGAACTGACTAAGCTAAAAGAAATGGCCAACAAACATCAGTAACAACAACAATCAGAACAACTAATTAAATGCCGCAACCCCCAAAGTCAAAGTTTGTGAACTCGTTTTCATTACGAGTTAATTTGAATGTAAATGAACACAGGGCCAAAAGAGAAAAAGACAGAAACACAACATAACTGGGACAGAGTAGATAAAATGTTTTCGGCTAATGTTTCAATTAAGCAGACAGTGAAAAATTTAATTTTCTTTCATTTGGCAAGCAATCTGGAATGAAAATATTCTGAAGAGGGCCACCCAAGCCGAACCCCCGATACGTTGCTACAAAGTTCGCAATTGAGTCGCTCGGTTTTGGCTCGGTTGTCCTGGGCGATGTTCACAAGGAATTTCAATGTTCCACTCATAATTTCCATTAATTGCATAGAATTAATGCCGTCGACTCCACGAATTGAGCCCGTGTACCGCTCAGCCTGCTCAGTAGTCATTTCTATAATTTTCAACGCACTTTAAAAATAGCTGCAAGTGCATTAAAACATTAAACATCATTCAAAATAGCAAAATAGCAAAAAAGCAACCAAAAAAAAAAATAACAGCAACAACAACAATCGCGCTTAGGCATTGAACGGCAGCAATCCGGCTTTGCTAATTTCGGACTTCTGACGAGCGGCCGGCTACTGGCTACCAGCTTCTTTTTATTTTAAGGCGATAAGCAGCCGGTGACTGGCTGTCAAGAAACTTAGCCATTTTCTAGGCACGATCATGATTTAGGCATTCATATACCGGCGCAATTTTGCAGATACCACTCAGGGGCATTTCTGCGCGAGCTGCTGCTTCTGCAAGGAGGCGGTATGCAAATTTGCTGTTGAAGACTGTGCAACATGAATGGCCACGCCCATTTCTTTATGGTAGACAATAGCAATTGTCATGGGAGCTTGCAACGTAACTAAGGAGCGCAAACCAACTTAAGGCTGTTGTAAAAATATTGATTCACCTATAAACTGTTCGTACTCAACACAGTTGAGGAAAAATTAAATTTTAAACATGAAAAACTAATGTTAATTCTAACTGGCTGACTGATACATCCTCTGTGTAGTCTAAGCGTTTATAAATGCGAAATCAAGTGTTGTGCAATTGAGAAAGGGATAGAAAATAATTATAAAATAATAACATAATTTACAGTGTTATATTCTAGATCTCATTTTGGTTAATGCTCTCACAGGATCAGATATATGAATTGTACTGTTTTTCCTTTAAATAACTTATTTTACCTGTTTGCCAATGGGTTAACAGAACTTTCCATGTCCTGAATATGATTTTTGCTTGGTTACTGACGAAATTGTTAACAGCCAGAATTAAAACAGCTCTTAGTTACACTTCTCACGATTTCTTTTACTTCTCGTACTGCGAATAATTCACAAGAACGCCATTATTCCATTTCTTGTCGCAAAGTTTCCCTGTCAAATGAAAACAAGAAAACAGCAACACGTGTCCATTTTAATTAAAATAAATAAACAGGCGGAAACATAGAAATAAGCCAAATAGAAAAACTACCATTCCATACACTAAGGAGTCCAAACACCCAAATTGCGCGGTATGGGCGTTGCCCCAGTTCATGTTGCCATTACCATTTCCATTTCCATTTTCATTTGTTTTCAAAGGCAAATGTCAAAAATTGTACGTGCTATTAAATTTCATGCGTCTATTTGATTTGCCACTAAGGGGGCCACGGGTAAGGGGGCGAGTGGGATACGGTCATGCCTAAGGCAAAGGGTTTGGCAGAGAGGCTTTCTCATTGCGTGGGCGCTCCGGGCTATCTAATATGTTTTGGCTGCCTTCTTGTACTTGGTATATATTATTTCTGTTATGAAACGTGCGTATTCGAATTTGAAGCGAATTATTATTTGAGCAACGGAAAAGCCCTTCAGGCCAATTTTGGCGCAACTGGAAACGTTTCTTGGAAAACCATAGCGCAACAACTTAATTTTTTTTTAGCTGTATAGCTACCAATTTGCATGCGGCGTATAATTTACAATAAATAAATCAAATGCAAATCGCATAAATAGAAGACCACCAACCCCATTCATGGCTATTCCATTAGACGCCCAGACATTCACGACGGAGTGTGTGAGTGAGTTATTAGCCGAAGCTGAAGCCGAGTCCATGCCTTGCCCTTTTATGAGAGCAGCCCTTTGTCTGGCCAGGATTAAGACCATTTATTTGCTTGTCATGTTGTGTGGTAGTCTTACAAAAGTATTTCCCATTCGAGGTGGCCTGAAGTCCGTGCAGCTAGTCTGGGAAAAAGCTTTAGAATAAGGCGATTCAACATTGCAGTCCAAGAAATCAAAATCAATGAAGATTTGTGGCACAATAAAGTTCAATAGTAGCATGGCTTCCAGTTCATCCATCCCCCTGACTCCCTTGCCTCACTTGTCAGAATCCATCAACTTTTGAAGCCCCCCTGAATCCCTGCTTGGATTATTGAACGCCAAATTGGTGCAAACTTTAAACTTTATAAATTATTTTATACTAATTTAGAAACAGCTAAATGCCACTGAAGAAATTAAATATGCTCTTGACTTTTGTCTCGTAAGGCTGGCAATAAATCTTAAGAAAGCTAATTAAACTTGCTACGAGTAAGAGTTTAGGCACAAGATTTCACTTCTCATTTTCATTAGCACATTTTTGAGTTAATAAAAGCTGGAGACGCCCCATTTGTATGCACGTTATGCTTAAGATTGTCAGAGATTCATAATATTTGACTTTTTAGATACATATTTTATAGGCTAACATTTTTATTAGCAGAGTAATGAAATAGATATGGTATATAGAACTAGATATAATATAGATAGGTATTCCCCCACTTTATTAAAGTCAAAACAAAATGTGGCTGGGTTTCTTTGAGAGGGAAATCTTCTTCTTATACTTTTTAGAGGTATAAACATGGCTTGTGGTATATACATTTCACTTATTATGTGACACGATAAAGCTCTAAATCTGGACTACAGATGATATTGTAATTTTGTTTTTGCGCCTTTCAGACTTTGCCTTTTACAATCTAACTGGAGATCGCTGGGGCCTTAGCAAGGTAGATAAGCTAACATGAAGAGGGGAGAAACGAATTTTGTATTTGTTGCGTTGAATAAATGGAGATTCGCAAACGCAATGCTCAAAATCAAAAGCAAAGCTTATATTGGCTTGCTTTGGTAATAATTTATTGGGTTGCATATACGAAAGATCTGGAAGATATATGACGTCTTGCCTTTAAATATAAATGCTTATTTTTGATTGATTCAATCAAAATGAACGAAATAAACGAAGATCGCTGGAGTACGCTCAGTCCATGTACACATTTAGTTGGGAGTAATCAAGTTTTCTGCATGCCTGTCACGTAATTTATTGATTTAGCTCTTGGGAATACGAAACGGCGATTCGAGGCACCAAAAGCAAATCGTAAAAAATGTTTGCCACCGCGCTGCCTGAAGCCTACAGCCGGGGACGGGGAATGAGATGAAGGAAAGTGGCCTGGCGTGAGCCTGCCCGGCTGATTGGTTCATGTTGATGTGATCATAAGGCTGGCGGCTGCAAATTCAAATGCATTGGCCAGATCTGCGAGTGCAACTGCGTAAAGGTGGGCAGCCATTTACGCATGAACGCCTCGAACGATTCACCGGGCCCCGGCCCGGTCTTCGACTTCGACTTCGACTTGGACTGGATAGTCTGCCTGCGATTATCGATCAACAGACGCGAATGAAGATAATGGCCGACTTGCCATTTTGCATTTTTGCATTTGTAATGAAACTAAAAACCAGAATGAAATGTAATTTTTGAACCAAGCAGCCATATCCACAACCAAGCCGCAGCAGCACACAAAAAAAAAAAAAACAGCCAAACAACATAGTCGATCGACATGCTCTTATTGAATGCAAACTAAAAGGCACATTGAACTTTGGGAGTCGCACAGAATACAGAATCCACAAATATATGAGAAGATAATATGCGGATAGTTAGGGCTTAAATGATATAATTATGTATCCATATTAAGTTGTATATATTCTAAGTAAGTTAGGAATTTTTGTGCGAAAGTAATTTTGCCTAATTATTACGATTTTATTTTTTTTTTAGTGGTTTATCGACCAATATAGAAAACTGTTTTAAGCCCTATTACCCTATGTAAATTAACTAAGAAAAGTAGGCTTGAAATTCACCTGCCCACATTCATGTTTATAGTCAGATCTAATTGAAATGTTTGGAACAACCAACCGCGTTCAATATTGTTTGAGTTATCACTGGACACTGCTCGTCCTGATCAAGCAAAAATATAAATTCCGAAATTCTTCAAAATGTCAAAAACAGTCAGGTTTGTGAAGTTGAGCTGAGCGAACATGAAGAAACGAAGCGGACTCAATAAATTGAAATAATACAAAATTAAAGCCAGGGAATGCATGAAATAACCATCCTAACAAATAAAACCATGCTGTGACTCCTTTGCATATGTCAGCAAAAGGCCTTTAAAAAGGAAAGGAGTATAGGAGCGTAAATACTAGTTTTTGTAGAAACAGGAAAAACTACGGAAAGCCCCGTCAGATAGTTTGCTTCAAACGCTTTCTATTAATATTTAAGCAAAAGTTAGATACGTAAATTTTCCTAAGTTAATAACGCCAAAATATTTTGGGAAACACTTAATTTGTATTAAAAACTCAGGCTTCTTAAGTCGTATTGCTTTTTCTTAACAACGTAAAGCGGCGATTGTGTTCGTGACACGAAAGAAAACACTACACGCTCACAACTCTAATAAATATATATGCAACAAGTGGCACAGAGAATTGCAAACTATTTTATGCGAGCACCATGGAAAATAAGTAAGAAAGGAGAGCGTTTAAGGCAGAGTAGAATTTCCAGGTAATTTGCAAAATGGCTACATCCTAGAAGAGCTAAAATTCGGGCGAAATTCTCAGCGCATTTCATTTCCATTGAAATTTGACCTTACCTGAGAGGTGAGATCAGCTTTTTACTGAAGCAATGGTAAGCAATGCTAATGGTTAGTAGGTAGGCAGGTAAACACATTTGATGGTTGATTTTTGGTGCTGCTACTCTACTTTATTTATGCTGACTTTATTTCCTTGCAGCGCTCAGTCAGTGTCGAAGCAAAACTCGAGAATGTTGGTCGCGTTCTTGTTGCTGAACCTTTTCGTGTCCAGCTTGCAGAACAATGTTACTGTCTTTGAGGAAGCACCTGCCCTATATACCACCAGAGAGGGCTGTGAGTCATTATTGAAGAGTAACAATGAGTGCGAGTGCCAGGATAAGCGCATCAAGTGCGGTATGGTAACTCTTAGCAGCTCATCCCAGCTCTACAGTATCAGTTGCAGCATTTTTGATGTACGCGGCTTTGGTTACTTGCCACCTCTCAAGGCCGGTAGCATTGGTCGGCTAAGCATCGACAACTGCGCTATACCCAACGCTCAAACTATACGCAGCCTGCTTTCGAAGCTGGGAGTTAGTAACTACACTGAACTGGAGGTCTCTAACTACTTTGAGACGCGCGACGAGCGAGATGAGCTGCTGGAACAACATTTTACAAATTACCCCGGGCTCAAAAAAATCTCTTTAATTGGGTTTAAGGCGATGCTTCCCGCAAATTTTTTCGAGAATGTTACAGAGATCACCGAACTGACGCTGAAGGGCAGAAGTGATTTGCCAGGCACATTGCTGCATCCTCTCACACATCTGACGAGGCTATCAATTGTTGTCAGAAATATGGCTAGCGTGGCCAGCGAGATATTTGCCAAACAGACGGAGTTGCTCCAACTCTCGCTCGACTGCTCGCTTAAGAACAGCAGTGTGGATATGTCCTTGCTTAGCTCCAAAGAGTTGTGGCACATGACCAAGCTCCGCGGTTTCGAGTTGCACAACTGCGGCGACAATGTGCCCGCCGAGCTGTTCTGGAAATCGGAGAATCTATCCTACATTGGCATTCGTAGCAACATTAGTTACCTGGGCAGAGATTTCCTCAAATCGCAAAAGCAACTGCTGATGCTACATTTGGAGCGCAACAACATTGCCAGGTTACCGGACGAACTGTTCCACCACTCACCAATGCTGCTTGAAATTCACCTGGCCCACAACAATTTGGATCGCATACAAGGGTAGGTACTCATGTGCTGATAAACCTTCATGCTCTACAATCCCAAACTGTTCTTTTCTTACTAGCGGCCTTTTCAATAAGCTTAAGAATCTCTTGGTCTTAAATCTGGAGCACAATCCAATTACAACTGTTGCGTCCAATGCATTCACCGCTGTGGCCTCGGCGCGCATTTATATTGGAGATCTGTTCAAGCAACTAAACAACGCAGATTGGGCGCGTTCCACAAACGCCACGCTATGCGAAGAGGAGTATATCAATGGTGTTTGCCTCTACTGCAAACGTGATGAGTACCTGGATCACTTTTCAGCGAAGGAAATATGCAACAAGCCTAACGATCCGGGAAAGCTAATTGAGGTCCTCAATCGTAAGGTTTTCGAACATCGCCTTCATCGCCTTCACATGTCTTAATCGGCTACAAAGCAAGAGAGTGAGTGATACAAATCACATTAGCTCTCAATCTGATGATATTTTCATACAATAAGCAAATCTCTCGCCTATTCGAAAAATCCATTCCCCAGGGTAGAAATGGGAGAGAAGGCTGTATAGAAAATGAGAAATTTAAATTAAATAAACTCATATACCATACGAATACAATACTTTTATAATCAATCTCTTGTCACTTTAAGCAAAAAAAAATCTTAAGTCGATTGTAACCAAAATTGATATGTAGTCTCTTATACGCAAATTAAGAATTTTTAACCCACGTTATTCTGTCAAACTTTTATTAAATTTCCATAAAGCATCTAAATATATTGACTGAGAAGAACATGGCATTTTGTAGTCAAACACACCCAACTGCAGCGTTCTTACTTGTTATCAACAGAGTGTATAGAAGCCATTAGGATATGACTGTTGTACAACATTACCGGTAAAATCAATTTTGGCTTCTCTCACATTTTACAATATTAAATTCACTCTAAAGCATCAAAATTGAAATAAAAAGGCATCAGATACACAAACAACATTATTATTTTTTGCATTCTTTAAGAGGCGAGAGGGAAGTAATTTCATGTAAAAGTAGGCTAGGGAGACTGCTGCGAAGTCAACACCATATTGTTGTGTATAAATCATGAACAAAAACAATTTATCTTCTGATTTGTAGCAAGGGATGGTACGGATAAAATATACAAAACTTCGCGTTTGTTCATCTGTTACTGTTTCATTAATGGAAGCGGGCGCGACATGTTATATCAAATAACGCCTTAGATTTTTTTTGAGTAAACTTTGTAAGAAAAGTTTGTAGAGCAATAGGGTAATATATGCTGAACTGAACTACACAAAACAGCAAAACAGCCTATTTAAGAGCTCAAAACAGAGTCAGTAGGCTGTAGTTTTTTATTTCGATTATTGCTTAAGCAAACGAGCCCTTAGCGCGAACTGAATTTGGTGTTGGTAGAAGAGGGTATCTCCTAGTCCCACTTACTCTAGTCGCCACTTACTTTTTTTGTTGTTCACCTTAATTGTTGATAAACATAGACATAAACACCATGTGCAGACATATCAACGGTTTACTCTAAGATTAAAACGCATTATCCTCATTTCGAAGCTTTAAATTGTTGAGAATTGCAAAATCTTAGCACCCAAACGAATTATGGTATTAAAGAAATAAGAAAATATAACTTTAAAAAATATGATCTAAAGAATACTACAAATTTCCCAATTAAGTTTCAAGCTAAAACAAACAAAAATAAGGGGCAGTGCGAATGAACGAACAAAGACATACATCTGCACGTATGTATTAGACAATATATTCAATATCAGTTTCAAGTCTGCGTTTGAGTAACATTTTACTGCGTGTTAATGCATGCCATAACTCATCGGCTTAACGTGTGCTTTCTGGGACTGCACACTTTTAGTTCGCGGCGGCACTCTAATCTTAACTTGCTGTTTCAGGTGCCACTAATAAAACGCACGGCAAACTGACGCCACCAGCATACAGTAGGCTGAGAGCACCGTACTATAGAAAATGCATTTATTGCGATTGTATCACATACATTGTCCATCGGGATTTTCTTTCTTGCGAGCGACAAATTTGTCGCGGGACACATTGCACTGATAGCAGCTCTGAATGATAGGCTCATATTGAGGGCGGTATTCTTCAGAGTCTATACAATATATGGAAGGGATATATTGTACAAACTAAAATGTTGTATGGTTGGTTCTGCTTGCAACCGGCTCGGCTGTGCACTGGATAGACGTACTATTTTAAGTGACGCTGTTCTGACTTCCAATATTTGAATTATGTGCCCAAGTGTGTATAAGAGACAGTATAAAGCAGTACTATATGTAGTCTTGGTCAGCGTTAACGATTCGGTCTATCATATTTTGGACCTCGTCAAAGACGGCAACACTTGCTCTAGATATATACTAATTTTCGAGAATATGCCGGAAATAAATGCACGCGTGCACGTCACAATATTTCCACAAAATTTCACTGAATTCTTAAGCTGCGCTATTTTAAAGTTCGTATGCGATTGTATTGCAATACCAAAATTCGAAACTGAAATACATGCCGTACAAATGACAGACGACTCGCAGTTGTTTAGAAACATAGCTGTGTACCAATATCTGGCGGATTTATTTCAAAGCAATACCCGGTGAACGAACTGCAGCCTTATAAGCTGCGTTTATCGCTTTGTAGAGGGCAGACGACAACAGCAGCCAGGAACAAACAAACGAAAAACACAACCGCCGTATATGAAATTTATGGGCATCAACGTTCATTTTGAAGCGGGCCCCCGACTGGTGGCCGAGCTTGGATGAGGACGTGGATTCTGTCGACGAGTCCCGTGTTGGCTGTCTACTCGTATAGCTAGTCAGTGGCTGGCTTGGCATTTGTAATGCCTAAATGCTTTGGCGAATTGATTTTTGGTGTAAACGATGTGCAATTTTAATGGATTGTGCTGCCAGATAAGAAACCCATGCAAAGGCTGGGCCTTAGACTTGGGCTTGGACTGCCGCTTGACTGGCCGCCAGTTGGCCATTCTGTATTTCGTGTCGTTTAATTGAATTTGTTTTGATTAGTTGTAGCTCTGCGATGCTCATATGGATGCGCAGCATTTTGCGAATAAAACTTAAAGTGTTTGCCATACGGGTTGACAGCAAACAAATTTAAAGTCCGCCTGTCGAAAATGCAAGCTCTTCGTTCGTTTCCCGCTTATTGTGATACAACAATCTTTATAGAAGAAAAAAAATATATGTATCATCATGCTGTTAACCTTTGTGCCTTGAGGCGGTTTGCCGACAAATTGACATTGTTCATATTCATAACATGGCAGCAAAAATGCAAACCTGCAAACTGACAAAAAAAAAATGCCAATTTAAATATTTTCAAATATTTTAACAAGGCATGCGAGGAAGCCGTGCTAATTTGCCAAACCCAAGCGTGTGCGAAATAAAAATTTTCAACATTTTTGGGCCAGCGGCATGAAAAAACATTAAGTGTAAAAGGTGAAAACTTTTTTAATTAATTAAGCGTCCGCTTTAGCTGCATTTTTTACAGCGTGAAAACACAATGGGCAACGATTTCGGGCATATCATACAACATTGAATTTATTCTGTAGCTAGGATTAGTTAGTTCACTGTCTGGGTATCCCCAACAAAAGTCAAGTGGCGCAGTCAATTAGAACTCGAGAAACAATTAAATGCAACGTCCTGCAGTCTGGCTTAAATGAATGGCAGGATAAAAACCCGGCATCCAAAATGCAGTCAATGCAGTTAACTTGTTGATTTTCATAAAACTAGTCTACAAACAAAATGATTTTTATACAGGACTTATATGAAAAATATTCAAATGTGCCAAGCACTCTGTAGTACATCATTAATGATGTCTCAGAGCAGACATATATTTAATATATTAAGAAAAATGCACATACGAATTGAAAAATAATTTGAGTTTAAAGACTCCAACGTTGCAACTTTAATTGTATTCGACAATTTGTTTCTGCCTTAAAATAAAATTGCTACAGATTTGTAATTTTCGTTTTTCCGATTAGCAGTTGCATTATAGATATGAAATAGCAATCGGCATCTAAAGAGCAGACAAAAGGCGGTGTTTTGTAAGCTAGTGTAACCTATAATTGTGAGCCTCCCAGAGCCTTGCAATTTCAATTGTTTGTCCGTAAAAGTCAATTTGTGAGCTGACGCAGAGCCTGTGTGCATTTCAATTAGAATAAGATTGACAGCTAAGCACGGGGTTGTCCAAGAGCATAACAATGGCTGTAGCCCGGACTTCAACCGGGCTCTACTGACACTGTGCGATAAGGTTAAACGCCTTCCCAAGACAAATGCACTTGGCTTGTGGTTTTTCGAATTTAATTGAATTTAATTGATTTGCGTTTGTGCGAGGGGCAAACATAGAAGTGTTTTCTTTGGGATTGGTTTCTCTTGGTCGTTGGGCTTACTATTAAAGTTGCATGCAAATTTGTACTGTCAGCATTGGGTTGAAATAGGATTTGTGCACGAATTGTAAAAGCTTATATCTTTAAATACTTCACATATTCCAAATAATAACCATTGATTTAATATATGATACATACGAATAAAATATCAATTAAATATAATTTTAAATTAATTTGGTTTTATACAGTACTAAAAATAATTTTTTTTTTCAGTTTTCCATGAGTGACAAAAAAAGAGAACAACCAATAATATTATATTTAAATATTATCTTAAATCGACTTCTATTGGGACGCACAACTAGGCTTAGATGGTCAAAATCTTTATGATAATCAAACGGTTCTATTAATAAAGATCTTCTTCTGATTTGTATTCAACAAACGCATTTTCACTTATTACATATTTATTTTTAATATTGAAGAAAGCAGATCTAAGCGTAAAATATAAGCTTTCCTTTAAAGACCTATATACAGCGAGCTTGGTATTTGGTATCTCGTCTACCTCCTGCGATTCCACAAATATATAAATACGAATAATTTGAATAAATTACAAGCGGTGTGCTTTGGTAAACGTGTCGACTATAATGTGTTATATAAGCATACACTTTACAAGTAGAATGTTTCACAATAGACAGTAATGTGAATCGGTACTATCGCAAACTGAATTAGATATATCAATCGATTTGATATCTAGCATACGTTTAGTATACATATGTATGCATGCAGTTAGGTACATACATATGTTATCTGAGTCTACATTCCACTATAAATCAACAAAGAGACATACCATTTTCCATGAAAGAATGAAACTAATATTTGCCAATATGCCAAAACAAAACAACTAACATAAAATCACAATAAAATAAAACAAAGCAGAACGGCTGGCTTTCAAAGGGAAGCATTCCTCACATCGCAGACACACACACTTTGGGGATGAAATTGAATGTTTGGACAATCGCTGGCGCTATGCTGAAAGCTTTTTCGTAGTCTCCATTATACCTTTGTCTTCTGCGCGGTGTTTACATGCTGATTTTTTGGCACGCGATATCCTTTTGGTACCTGCGCTGTTTGCCGTCAAAATGGTCCTGCATTTCTATTTTTTATTGTTTGTCGGGCTGTTTGCTTCTGGTAGACTAAGAAATTCCCTGACACCTTTGTTTACACTATGGCAGTATAGCAGGCCTGTAGAGGTTTTCTCTATGAGCATGCTTTCAAAATGTTCTACGTAATTGTTGCCACTGCATTGTTCGCCAAACAAAAGGCCGGCGTGCAATAATAACATTTTTCGATTCGCATTAGTTTAATTTATTAGCTGCTCGCATTTGCAAACCAAGCGGTAGTGTACATATTGCTGTCTGATGAGTAAATACGTACCCGATTACAAAAAGTCGGTCTTTGAATATAATGCTCCATTGGGCGTCCAATCAAATGCAGCTGGCTGCATATTTAGCAATAGTATTCGGTCTGGGCAAGCCCCAACATTTACGCTTAATCAACTATTGAATTCAACATGAACCCTTAGAGAATTGGTAAAAAGTGTGTAGTGTTTGTTGGCAAATGTATAAATACGAGTTGATCTAGCCATATCCATCTGACTGTCTATCCGTTCGTTCTGCGAGACTACGCATTTTGAACGCAGGCTTATGCGCAGATCAAACTAGCATGCACGATTCAAAATCTTGAATTTTGGAACTATCAAATTATAGACCCTGAATCAAATCCAGCCGGAAATATAAAATGATCAATCGAGTTGGATCATGAGGAAATTCCTGCAATGCCGTTTAGTAAGTCAAATTAATTAACTAAATTAAAAATAAATTATTTAATAAAGTGCTTAAAGAGCGCATTTTTGTAGTTATGTGTATATTAATATATATGAATAAGTGGTCATAAGTTTAACATTTGCAATCGTACTGATTCATTAAAAATCGGTTGTAGCAATTTAATTGTGTATATAAATTTATATTTATATTTACCCATTGCTGAGCTTACAAAACAACAAAACAACAAGCAACCAACCATAAAAAGAGCAAATGAAAATAATACAAACACATAAAATATGCAATGTTTGTGTGACCAAGTTCCCATCCCCAACTAGCACAGGCAACACCTAAGCATCAAATTAGCTGAACAATTAAAAATGCTTGAATGCATTTAATTAATTTGGTGATTGTTGGTGCAAATATGACGATCTAATCAAAAATGCAATCCTAAAACATTTGGTGGAAAATAATTAAAATTATCGAAGCAAGCAAAGCGAACAAATCAATAAATACATTGAACAAAACAAGAATTTATAATTACAATTGGAACAAAAACAAACAATTCTGATTTTTAATAAGTTTATAAATAAATAATGAAATAATGTTTTTTTTTTCCTTTTTGTCCATCCATGGGTTAATTTACACTTGACTAACTACACCCACAAGACATTTACCAGCATACATAATAATCTTATCTGTGTATACCCAGATTTAAAACATTTTAGCATTAGCTTTGCAATGTGATGGACACTAGACTGACGTTGCTAGAGCGACTCGAATGTTTATTCTGATGAAAAATATATATAGCCTCCTTCTTTCTGTAAACACATAAATATTTTATCCTTCTGCCTCCGTTTGAGTATAAAGTATAAAATACGGCTAAGAAATTTAAATCAATAAAAAGATTCTATTCTAATAATAATTGAATAATCAATAATTGCATTATCAGGCATCGCTTCAAATATCTATATATATTAGAGGCATTTTAAAGCTACTAACGATTCCATGATATCTAAAATGTTTCCCAAATTTTTTGTTCGTTTAATTTTAACTATTACACAAATAAACATTGCATACGAATGAAATAAACATATATGTTCGCATTCAACTAGAATGTTTTAAAAAATCAAGACATTCCTCTAGAACCGTAGCTACATTCCGACCTCAAAAAATTTGAGATGTATAAAGTAAGTGTAAGTGAAGCCATAAAAACAGGCATTTCTTTTTATTTTTCCCTATTCACATGAAAATTGACTAGTAGAAGTCAAAGATAATTTTTTTGCTTGGACCTTTAAGAAGAAACTAAATTTAGGACTTCATACCAACTTGCTAAGGAAGATTCCAAGGACAATAGCAAACCACCCCAATGCCTTACAGACAAACAGCTCGTAAAAACACAGCCATTAAGACGTTTTAATTCCTGATTTTGCACCCCACAGAGAACCGAGCGCCCCAACAATGCGCCCCAACCACAATAGCGACCAGTTTTAGCTCGAAGTTAGCGACCTACGCGCTGTCAATTTTTGTGCTTAATGCTTTGATGCGCGCCAAATGTTTGTCGCCTCGCGTAAGTTTTCTTTTGTACCCTTGAAGAAACGACCACACAACTGGCACATGAAGCTTGACACTATTATACAATCATATTTTTTTGCTACTAAACAAGATTTAATTGATTTTCGTTAACCTTATTCGTTAACATGCCACGTTAATTCCACTTTTTTTGCTTTTACTCTAAGCACCCTTTTTTTGAAACTATTAAAAAATCACTAATTGAAAATAAATATTGACAATAATTATAAAATATATTTTTTTTTTGTATTTACTCTTTACATATCTATCTAAAGCACTTTACTAATTATTGGCTAGAAATCCATGTTAAAAACATGTAATAACCCAATGTTGGCGAAGCCTTTTAAATCAAGCAGGGTATATAAAGTTCCTCGTCGCTAAATTTACTTTTCTTCCATTCGCTATTTAATTTTTTCATTTTTATGCCGTTGAGGCTCATTAGATTTGCAAAATGTTTTGTTGCTAGTCCTGCAGTTATTCAGGAAGTCAATTTTCTTATTAGATTATTGTCCTTGGCTAGGGCAAACCAAACCAAGGAATTGGATTAATAAGCGCCATTAAATGTAGATATTAAGAGATGTTGTATTTCAATTCAATAATTTGTGACTGTAATTTGTATTTATGGTATCATTTTATGCTACATTACTGACAAGTTATAGATATCAGAGCAGAGAATTTATGTAAGAGAGTGAGAGAGAGAGAAAGAGAGAGACAGACTGTGACTGAACGGAAACGAAAATAAACAAAGCACACGTAACATTGTGAAAACATCCGTTTGAAAATTTCCCGTCTGTGTTTTGGTCTTCGACAGTCCCATGTGAAGGGGAGTGGAAATGTGGGAGGTGGCCAACACTTAACAAACAAATTTCGACAGCAATTAGAGAGCAGAGTGTGTTGCTTCTGGTCTTCTTTTTTAATATAAATGAAGCGAAATTAAAAGGCAACTGTTGACAAAGGCAAAGTTAAAATCGCCATAAACCAGCCCCTAATGGTCATATGTAAAAGTCCGTGGTCAGCTACCAAATATTCAACTTCAATATGAAATGTGACGTTGGCGGCATCAAAGCCTCGCACGTGCCTGGGCGGAGAAGGTGTGACAGCAAATGCGTTTGACACCTTCAAAAAGGTCACAAAGGAACTCAAACAATTAGACAGTTCAGGCTGCTGACCAGCTGGCCATAAGTGTCAACTGACAACTGTAACTCCCGAGTTTCACCGCCATGCCAACCCAACACCATCGCCTCTTTTGTATACAATCAAAATGTTATTGTGGAGCCGGTCAATGGTTAAAGCAAATCTGTTTCTACTACTTAAACAATTACACTTAAAAAAAAAAAAAAAAAAATAACAATTGAATTATTTTAAATACTCAATATTGCGCTGACAGACGGGTTGCACTGAGCTACCTACCGTGCTACCACGGAAAATAAAAAATTCCATCCGAAAGTGAAAAATCACAGAAAACAGATTCATTTTTTGTTTACTTTTCTATCGACCTAAACTCAATTTTAAATATCTTTGTTTCTATTTTTTGTTCGCTTAATTCAACTAAAATTTGGTGTTTCGGGTTCAAATTATTTTTCAAGGATGTCATTGCGAAATATCTCTGTTGCTTTACTTCAGAGTTTGTATTCTTCTGTTGGGAGATTTCTAGTGTGCCTAAGATGCACATAAAGAAAACACACGTAGTAGTTCGGTTAAATGTTTAATGGAAACTTCAAAGCATGAGTACAAAAATCTGAACGAGTACTCAATTACAGAATGAGTACTATGCTGATACAATGTTGCCAGATTATAAAGAAGCTTAACAGCTTATTGTCACTATTTTAACACTTCTTCTTAAGCTAATTATAATCAGTTGCAAAATAACAAATTTAATTCAATCCAAGTGTTTTTACAAAGCCTACGTGCTTTTGCTTACTTAAACATTTTGTTAGTATATCTGCAACATTATTATTTGTAGGTACGTATTCTAATGCAATATCATTACATTGTACCTTTTCACGTATAAAATGATACCTTATGTCTATGTGCTTAGTGCGCTTATGATGGACTGGATTTTGCGCAATATGTTGCGCGCTTAGGTTGTCGCCACATATAGTCAACGGCTCTGTATCCTTTGACCATCCCATCTCACTAAGTAGCCTGCGTAGATAAACTGCTTCTTTGGCAGCCATGGACAAAGAAATATATTCTGCTTCAGTGCTGCTCAATGCGACAACGCTTTGCTTTGATGAAGTCCAAGAGAACGCACTGCCTGCCAGGAAAAATGCGTAGCCACTATAGGATCTCCTGTCCAGCCGATCGTTGCCCCAATCTGCATCTGCATAGCCTTTTAGTGGTTTGCCATTTTTACGGTATACTAATTTCATATTCTTTGTACCCGCAAGATATCTTAGAATGTGCTTTGCTGCAGACTGGTGTTCTCCATGAGGATTAGCATTTCTTTGTGATAATTTGTTTACAGCATGCAAAATGTCTGGTCGGCTCAAAACTGCTAAGTATATAAGCGAACCAATTAATGACTGATATTGCGTTATATTTACCTTTACACAAGTATCGTCGTTGCAGTCCACTTGAAAACCTGGGTCAAGAGGTGTGCTTACTGGACGGCAATTGCTCATGCCATACTTGTCCAATAGGCCTTGAATGTGCGTCTTCTGGCACAGCGAAACGGAACCTCGATCGCCGTCGCGTTGGATTTCCATGCCTAGGAAATAGCTAATGGGGCCTCCATCGTGCATTTTAAAATTTGATGCAATCTTCTTCTTAATCACGGCTATGTCTTCTTCGCTGGGACACACTATGATTAAATCGTCGACGTAGACAGCGATGTAGCTGAATTGTTGTTGCTTTTGCTTGACGTATAAGCATGCTTCATTTTTGCATCTTTTAAAATCCATGCCTCTCAATACCTCATCGAGCGTATTGTTCCAAACTCGTCCGGATTGTTTAAGCCCGTAAAGTGCCTTTTCTAGTTTGAGGACTTTATTTGGATGCTGCTTGTCAATAAAATTCGGCGGCTGTTTCATGTACACAGTTTCATTAAGCTTACTATTTAAGTATGCGTTTGAAATGTCGACTTGATGCATATACAGCTCTTTTTCGGCAGCTATTGCGAATAACATGCGAATGGTTTCATATCGAATTACGGGAGAAAACGTTTCCCAGTAATTGACACCAAATTGTTGACCACAACCTTGTGCAACTAGTCGAGACTTAAATTTTTCAATATTACCATCTTTATCTCTCTTGATTCGGTAAACCCATTTTGAACCAATGGCCTTTTGTCCAGGAGGTAGCTCACACACTGACCATGTCTCATTTGCTTGTAAAGCGTCGTACTCTATTTGCATAGACTTTTCCCAATCCTGCGCATTTTGGCCATGTAATGCTTCTGCAACTGACTGCGGAGTTTCAATGTCTTCAATCTGATTAAGACTATTGATCAATTGGTACTGCTTTCTGGGCCTGCCTGGCTGACCTGTACGTATAATTTTTGGCCTGCCACGCCCATGTTTTACTACAGCTTCAACTTGTGGCAGCGCTACTTGGTCATTGTCGTCATCGTTGCCATCTTCTCCTGGATCGCTTGCGCTCACAAAATCCTCCTCTTCTTCTTCATTTGAGTCACTGTTGTACTCTTGCACCTCGGCAGGTTGCTCTGGGTGGTTTTTTGCAACCTCATGATTTGACTCAAACGGGATAATGTACGTCGTGAAGGTGTTTCTGTCTGAAATACTGCATGCATCAGTTGTTGCTATGTCAAACTCACCTTCAATGAATTTGACATCCCTTCTTTCAATAACTGTTCGCTTCTCGCGATCATATAGGCGATATGCCTTTGCTGTAAAGGAGTAACCAACAAAAATGTACTCCTTGCCCTTTGCTTGGAACTTGCTTTTTCTGACTTTGTCGAGTGCAAATGCCCGCGAGCCAAATACTCTCAAGTGCTGTACTGATGGCTTGCGATCCTTCCATACCTCAAATGGTGTGCTTCCATCTAATGCTTTTGTGGGACATCTGTTGCGCAAATAAACTGCTGTTGCAACAGCCTCTGCCCACAAAAATTCTTCAAGCTTTGAATGAATTAGAAGACTTTTTGCCATTTCAACGATGGTCCGATTAGCACGTTCGGCCACACCATTTTGCTGCGGAGTGTAAGGAACTGTTAATTGCCTCTTTATACCGCACTCGATCAAAAATTCAGTGAATTGCTTATTCACATACTCTGTTCCATTGTCGCTGCGCACAGCCTTTATTTTATTTCCTGTTTGGCATTCTACAAAAGTTTTAAACATTTTAAACTTTTCAAAAACTTGGCTTTTTGAGTGCATAAGGTAAACAAATATCTTGCGTGAGTAGTCATCAATAAAAGTTACGAAATATCGATTGCCTGCAAGCGACTTAACATTCATCGGACCACATACGTCTGTATGTACTAAGTCCAGTACTTGCTTTGAGACACGATTCGCTTTCTGTGGGAATGGCAATGCACAAATTTTTGCTTTATTACATGTATCGCAATTTATTTCTAATTGTACATTTTCAACTTTCATACCACGCACCAGTTGCTTATCATTAAGCAATTTCAAATCCTTAAAATTCAGGTGGCCAAATCTATTGTGCCATTTTATGGAAGATGAATCAGAACTATTTAGCATATGAACCTGATCAAGACTATGTTTGTAAACATACAAACCATTTTCGTGTCTTGCCCTTATTATCTCGTTGCCTTCTTTGTCTTTTATCAGCGCAATTTTCCCTTCAAATATGGTAGAATTCTCAAACTTTGCTGCAGCACTTACTGATAAAAAATTCATGCTTAAGTCAGGGACATATAAAACATTTTGCAGCTTTAATTTTATTCTATTGCAGTGCAACTCAACACTGCCACTGCCGGGTGAATCGATAAACTTATTTGCGGCCAACATTATCGACGTCTTTTTATCAGCATACGTAAGGAACATGCTGCGGTCGCAGCACATGTGCGATGTTGCACCACTGTCAACGCACCAAAAACTCTTTTGCTTCTCCTTGACACACGTGTGCATTAAGCATAGAGACTTTTCGTCCTTTTGGCTCTTTTTATCATCCTTCTTTTTATTTCGGCAATCGCTCGCTCGATGCCCTTCTTTTTCGCAATTAAAACATTTGCCTCGGAATGGCTGCTTACTGCTATTCTTTCTGCCTTTGCTTTCGACACTGTTGTTGTCCCGCGGTCCATTATGTTTGTGTGTATACACTGCTTCTGGTGTCCCTATGCCGTCTCTGCTAGCTCTTTCTTGCTTTCGCGTGGCCTCTTCTAACATTTTAACCTTGACGACTTCGAATTTGGGCAGCTCATCGCGTGTCTCAATCGCTATTACAAAATTTTCCCATGTGTCTGGTAGACTGCTCAAAAACATGATGACCTGCAACTCGTCATTGAGTTTGATGTCTAATTCTGCCAACTTTTCAATTGTCTCAACAAATGAATTGACATATGCGACTACATCGTCACCCTGCTGCATATTGAAACGTATTAATTTTTGATATAATTGGACCTTCCTAATCGGTCCAACTGAGACATGAATTTCCTTTAGTTTTTTCCATACAGCTGCAGATGTTGGGCATGACTTGATATGCATCAACTGTGTTGGCTTCAGATTTAAAATTATGTAAGCCATCGCTTTTTGGTCGACACTAACCCATTTTTCGATATCCTCACCATTTCCTTCTGGCTTAACATATTTTCCACACACAACATTCCATAGGTCCGCCACCACCAAGACACTTTTCATGGCCATATGCCATACGTCATAATTGTCCTCACCAAGTTTTTCTATTTGATGCGACATGTTCATTTTGACAATTTCACCACGTTATTCTTCGCACGAAATAAACTTTTTAAAAATTTAACAAAAGGAAGCTTTCAAAACCATAGACACTTTGTGTACTTATTTAACCGAAAACAACGAGACCTGGGCCCATAACCAATGTTGGGAGATTTCTAGTGTGCCTAAGATGCACATAAAGAAAACACACGTAGTAGTTCGGTTAAATGTTTAATGGAAACTTCAAAGCATGAGTACAAAAATCTGAACGAGTACTCAATTACAGAATGAGTACTATGCTGATACAATGTTGCCAGATTATAAAGAAGCTTAACAGCTTATTGTCACTATTTTAACATCTTCGTTCTCAGCTATGGCATTTTAGAGCAACAGGCTGTCCCTTCTAGTCTTTAAAATGAGCCTGTCACCCCAGCTAGCTCCTGCCTTGGATATATCATGAAAAATCTTACCTGACACATGGCAGTTCTTGTTTGGCATAAGCAGAATGGGAGTGTAAGAACTTTCACTTGCATTATTATTGTTGTTTGTATAAATAACCAAATATATCTCGATTAGGCGATGCTGTAAGCAACCTATCGCCATTTCGTGTTTTTAAAACACTTGCTCTTCACGGCTTTAAGTCTTTTTATACCCTTGCAGAGGGTATTATTATTGTGTTTCGAAATATGTTACGTACAGAAGCAGACAGCTTCGTCTGTCCATCTACATGTTTCTATGCGAACTAGTCTCTCAGTCTTAAAGGTATCATCATGAAACCTTGCATGAGTCCCTCTTTCTATTGCACGCAGTACATATATCGGAACCGGCTGTTGTTGCTGATATTGAATATAAATACTTTATGAGGTCGGATATATCTCCTTGTATGCGCTATCCATTTCAAGACAAAATTGTATTATATTTGTACACAAACAGAGGTGTTTTTTCATTAATACCACACACTCTTCACATGGAGACAAAATCAAATATATGAAATTTCCACAGGGATTACCATTGCAGTTCTTCAGCCGACCAGCCCTTCACGAGCAGCAAATTGAATCATTTCGGCAAACTAATATAACCGAATTAAAAGTGTGCAAAATGTATTTATATGTTCATATACACAAGGCTTTTCGCAAAGGAGACGCTCTCATAAGCCTCGGTACAACCATTTAATTTTATTTTTGGTCGTTTTTTGGACG
The DNA here is from genome assembly GCF_030788295.1 of Drosophila virilis. NCBI lineage: Eukaryota > Metazoa > Arthropoda > Insecta > Diptera > Drosophilidae > Drosophila > Drosophila virilis. The sequence continues at coordinate 10,029,116 of NC_091546.1, read as the reverse complement.
CAAAGGCAAAAAATAATTAAATGATAAACTAATCTGCGTCCAAGCCTTTAATAAGCACCAGCAGCATCAGAGAAAAACAGAGGAACAAGTTGATAGAGGTACAGCCATAAGAATCTAGCGGTGGATAGCAATTCCCCTTGGACTGAGGCTGTGGAGCCTGTGCTGCCGTCGGGCTTAGTCTCCGACACTCTGTGCTCCCTTGGCCGTGTGCAAATAATTATTATTTTTCCAAACTATAAATCTGCTTACTGAATATTTACGTGAATTTATTACTACGCGGCAACTAAATTGGCTGCACTCATGAAAAGGTATCATTCTGTTTTAGCATTGGATCAAGGCAGAATGATATCGCTCCCTTGGTCTCTTGGAAGATCCAACGGATGCACTCTCTTGAGTCTTCTAGTGCTATTGTCCAATAGTTACGGGCAATAAAAATCAAACAAAAACTTTATACTGCATAGTTTTAGGCAGACGTGGAAATTATGTGACGCTGCGCTTATTACAAGCATCACTTCAGGCCCTTAGAAGGGGCCATTGCCAGTGAGTAAACCTGGACCGCAGACTCATCTACGGGTCCCACATCGCAGCGACCAGAAAAAGCATTGAAAAACGCTCTACATTTTTTAGAGACACCTCTATATTATTTTTAATGATTTTACACAAATGTAATTTGAAAATGACCAAAGGCGATTGTAACTATTTTTACAATAATAACGCGTTTATACTTCCACTTGCACTTTGCACCACAAAATAATCTATTTGCGCAGGGCGCATGAATACATTAAATAGTTAAAATAACAATCAAATTCTCAACATAGATGGTTCCACATTAAAATCTCAAGCGAAATAAAGAGTATTTCACGATATTAAAATTCAAAGTTTTTAAATACGTCTGAGATTTTGTTTTTAAGGTATTTACATTGTATGATCACTTTTGAACTTTTAGTAGATTATCCCCGAACACTCCAATGTGATCCTTATGAAGTTCATTCTGTGCATAGTATATGAGAGTCTATGTACGTCCTTGAGACATTAAAGTCCCTTAGAACCACCCTCTTCCACTAAGATGCGTGTATTAAATAGTCCAGCATTTGAGCCTATTTTGTCAAAAGTTTATACCACGATTATTTGATATATCCTCTGTAGAAAAAAGCTGCCCTAATTATTTGTTTACTTAGCCTAATCGTTTTATGTTAGCTTTAGGGAAATCATGTGGTCCGAACTTATTGCTTAAATATTTTATCACTTTAAATAACTATTTTATTACTTAAAACAAATAAAATGGCTGAAACCTGACGCAATTCAACACCAAAACACGCCGAAAATCTGTTTAAAATTGTTATGGCAATTTTATGCTAAATATTTTTTGGAAACTGCTGAGTAAAATAACGGAAACAAAATAAAAACTCTCCCCACGCGGTGTCTCTGTCATAAAAGAAATTTTTACATTTAAAAGCTGTAATTTTTTTACATAATGGGATCACAGACCCCCCAAATGTAAAGAAGTCATCAAAATGTAACTCAAGACATTTACCGCGGCAGGGTGCGACTAATTTGTGTCCACGGCAGGTTCTGTCAAGTCCTGCCTATCCTAATTTTGCTATTCGTTACACTTTTTTATACCCTTGCAGATGGTACAATATTTTCCCAAAATGCGTCACGCATCGTGAGGAAACCCCGACTCCAAGTGAATCAGGACAAGGGCCAATATAGCTTTTTCCGGCTAATGTCAACTAAGTTATCCAGATAGAATAACTATATAACATATCTGCGACATAACTAAATATTTCTCATGATGCTCTAATCAAACTTACATGCGAGAATCTCATGAACAACTATTTCGTCGGACCACTATAGCTTCTATGGAAGCTATCGAACGCGACTTTATTTGTTTGTTTTTGTTTTTTTTTTTTTTAAACAGCGTCTGTAAGATTAGTTAATCTAGTGCACCCTAAGGATACATTTTTTTTATTTTTTTCTCCCTTGTTTTTGAAGATTTATAAGATTATATAGAATTCCTCCACCCAACAGCTCATTAGCTGGACTTTGCAGTTACTCCAAAAGTGCAACAAAATTCAACCTAGAATTAAAATCTTCACAGGCAGAGTCGAAGGCGCGCTTAAAAGGTAAATATTTATCGCTTTTAACTTTTATGCTGTTGATTTTGTAGTTGACGCGTTAAGGGGTAGGCAGGGCTTTTTAGATATTACTAAAATATTCGGTGAACAGCTGAACCCAGCATACAATTACCATGAATATTAAGCCCAAAAAACACGAACTGAAGTTGGAGTCGAAATTGGCCGAGTCGCAGCTGGGTTTCCTGTAGACTATTTTTATAGAAGTAAGTGGAGGGTTGGTCAAAAGTTTTCGACTGCGGTGGGTCGAGTTTCCGTAAATGCATTTTTAATGAAATTTATGTTCGTTCGCATTAGTATTTGAACAAGTAAGAGTGTTCTATACGAAAGTGGCCGACTAACAGATACCTCAGCTCCAATTTGGAGTAATATACCACGCAACATGAACTTTCCATCTGTGCTACTTGCAAAAACATGGTCTCTCACAAGGACTAATAGAGGCCCAGAACCGCTACAATAATGTTTTTTACTGCAAATAACTAAGTAACATATAGTCTTTCCAAAACAACAGCTAATGGTACGAGAATCACAGCTTCTTCTACTTCCATACTACAGGCTCATTGATCAAGGAACAAGAAGTTTGGTATCATGACACAATATCAATATCACAGCAATCATTAACAAATCATGCTGAGAAACACGGACAATATCTATGTAAACGAAATTTAAATGTGATTTAGGGGTGTCGACACTCCACTATGCTGAGTAGAAGTGGTATGGTATGGTATGAATGATAATCATTTGTCCTTCCGTTGGACAAAAAAAAATTTGCACGATAGAATATATGTAATCGCTCATAATAATTAACTTTGAAAGTTTGGTAAATGCACTCCCTTCCTGAAATGCATTCCTCTTGGCAGCTCGTTCAATTTTTACAGCCCCCTTCTTAGGCCTACGCAGCATGTAAACTACCCATTACACACTCGATTTTCATTGTCTGGCATAACCTTGCCCGGACAACCTTTGCTCAAGTACTGGTGGTGATAGCAGCCAAATTGAATTCAAATTCAATTTGAACTTTTCAATTTTGGCAGTCGAAGTGGCAGAGAACGAGAACGAATTTTCACATTTCAAATGCGTAAATGTAATGGGAATTATGAGTTGGCAATAATATAAAAAAAAAAAAACGTAAATGAAATTTTACAAACCAAATTGTTCATGCACATTTGAGCAAAACTTTTCACTGCTCATGTGATAATAGCTGGGCCAGTACTGAACAACTGGCACTTGAATAAATGAAATAAAATATAAATTTAAATTGAAATACACCAAACTTCAAGCAAACGGCAACAGTTCTCTAAGGTACTCCGTACTATAAGCTTTTTTAGCCAAAATGTAATCATACATCTTTCGTCTATTACTGTCAACCGCAAGACACACATGGCATAGAGATCAGAGTATGGTCTTAGGGAACTACGCTTCATATTGTTAACAGGCCTTAAAGGGACGTTCCTTGTCAACAGCAATAGAAAGCGATGCATAACATTTCGGTTGCCTTTTGACCCCTCATACAAAGAACACAAAATATACACAAAAGGACAGCAGACACACATACCAGTTGAAACTCAAACCAAACACAGTCGACCAACAATTATTATTTTACAAATTGATATTTATGAAGCAATTTACAAAATGTTTTTACTCCAAACGACTTTTTCACATGTGCTCGCTCGGGGCTGACTCCAATTGGTGCTCTGACGCTTGTACAAACAATGCACAGATTGCAGTGCAGTCAAAACAGCCTCACTGGCAGTTCACATATTGCAATGCCATTGCAGCGACCAAAAAATTCCATGAATTTTGGCCGAACGACAGCATGCCAGGAAGTGTGGGTGGCTGCTGGGAGTGGGTTCGTTGCAATTTCGCCGGGGCCACAAATGTTTATTAATTTTATTGAACAATTAATTAAATGCGGCAAAATGTTTTGCCATTCCCAGATCCTGCCCATTGGCAAACCGGCGACGGCAGCTGCAGACGATGCAATGCGCTTGCAAGTATGCAATGCGATTTTATAAAACAACGAAGTCGAGCTATTATTAAAAATTGCATTTCGAATTACTATGTTCCCGATGCAATGACAATGTCTATTGCAAATCCGTTTAGAAAAGCCCTCATTCTCGTTACAACGTTTCGGTTTAGGGCAAGCCCTCCCAATATTTCGTAAAATAAGCAAAATATACAGAAATCATCTTATGAATTAAGTGATCCACAATTGGCTATTTTTTAATAAACTGCCTTGCTATTCTTTTTTCTATCAGCGATATCTATTTAAGATCAAACAGAAAGCTGACGCCAGTTAAATACAGCTAGCGTATATATAAAAAAAATCAAGACCTTTATTGAATATATGCGCTTTTTATTTGATACTATTTGGAGGTCGGCTTGCTGCATTCTTACCTATCATTCAGTAATAATCTGCATGGCAATCGAGTTTATAATGTACGAGCTTGAAATCTCAACCCAGTTGGACATTACGGGGGTGGCTTTTCTCAAAAAAGGCTCGGTTTTTTTATACTCATACGTTCACTGATATTAGCGGACTCGCTGGCTTGTGCAAATACAAATTTACATTTCGCTGCCATAAACACTTTTAAATTTGAATTGCGTTTTGTTTTTTTAATGTACACATGGAAATTGAAATTGATGCCAAGGTAAACAATTCTGAAAGTCCAGACAGAGGGTCACTCATTTGGTCAGCCCAGTCTGTCCTTCCCACCCGACTAGCCTGAGAATTTAACAACGTTGACAAAGTCACTTCTGTATTCTGTCTTGGGTAGCATTGCTTGATACAAATTCAAATCTCTTTAAAATATCGTTTGCGAAAATGCATTGTTGATTTCTATCATTCGCTTCTTGAACTTATAATGTACATAGACTTGTTGGTGAGGTTGTACGATTATAATGTGCGACCAGCATAGATTAATCAATTTAATAAGTAATTGTGTATGTTGCTATTTATGTATATTGAAAAGCGCTAAGCTACTATGTATTGTTGCCCCCAATTCATGGTGACTTACTTAATAGGATTCACACTTCCTATATTGTGCATATTGATTTCATTCATTTTTTGGCGATTAAAATGCGTTTTTCTCAAGTGGGCACTTGTTGCTTTAGTTTCCTCAACGGGTGGCATTTCTTTTGCACACAAGTTGAAACTTTAGCAACGCGTTCCCTTGTAGTGCTTGGTGGTTGTTTGGCCCAACAATGTACACACACGGAGGCTCGTTCAACCCTGTCTAAAAGAAAACCAACGCATAAAGGGACGATTAGTGTAGAAAAAAGTTTGAGCAGGGTGTGTCACCCTTGTTGTTTTTGTTAAATTTTGCAGAAAGTCCTCGTCGTCGCCATCACCATTCTCCCTTCACTGAGTTGCTGTGTGTGGTGGCTTGGTGGTTTCACTACCGTTTTTTTTATTTAGCCTTTCGGGTATTTAAGCTAAGCGGATTGTGTGTGTGACATGAGTGGGTGTTAAGTGGCTATGTCACTTGCCAGTCAGACTCGATAAACGTGGGATAATGCCAATACTACAATTGTGAATCATTTGTAGAGTATAGTGTCTAGTTGTGAACTTAAAGAATAAAAGTTCAAGTGTCTGTTTGTCTGCAACTGTTTGCAGAATGTTAAATTTCTTAAATTAATCAGTACTTTTCAAACGAACGACGAGCACATGCAATTAATCTAACTCAATTTACTGACTAAATGATGTCTTACTCAATCCAATGAGGAATCCAAATCATGTCCGCAGTCGCCCTACTAAGCAATAAATCGCTGCTGTTAATTTGCAATTCCCATTTCAATTTCAGAAATTTTTGCACCGAAAAATATGCTGGCGGGGATTTGTGGCTCCGTTGGCATCCAACTGGCCAAAGAGCCTGGGTTTGGGTCTGGGTCTGGGTCTGGGTTGAACCGCAAACAGTCGACGTGTTTGGTCAGTATAGCCCCCAGCCATGAATGTGTGTGCATGTGGCTTCCTGTCCGTTTTCCCCGCGTCCGACCGGTTGTAAGCCATTCATTTGTTCAATCACTCAACCGGAAGCTATACCGTTTGACACACATATACCTCATGGTACTCTCATCCTGTCAGCCGTGCACTCTGGCCCGCCGGGTGTCACTTGAAACACCCGCACTCTTACACTTCCATGACACATGCAAATTTCCAGCTGGTACGCATCCCCAGCTCACACCACGCTTCCATGAGCAGTGGTATATCCATCCACATCCTGTGTTATGTGAGACGCGTTCCCGCCGTGCGCCACTTAAATCATTTGATGCCGTAATTTGGCAATTTCTCGCAGATTTCAGTCTGACATTCGGATTTGATCAATTAATTTGAATAACACCGGTCATTTATCATGTCGCAAGCAAGGGTTGTGCCCGCACCGTGGAGTATATAAAGAATAGTCCTAATATTTATGTACCCTGGAGTAGATGAACTTTATCAGTCCTTTACTTTGAAATTGCTGTTTATGGCCGGCCTAATGGTTTTGCAAAAAGTATGTGTAACATCTGAATGGGGGCACCTTCGAACCCATAAGCTATATATTCCAAATTAATATGAACAGCCGATTTGATCTAGCCATGGCCGCCTCTCTGTCATGTCCACGAAACTTTGCGTAGGTCCGTCCACTTGTTTAATTCATATCCAAGCCTCAAATTCAATTTTTCGCCTAAAATTTGAAACTGTTTTCAAGGATCTTTTTGAACATGTACATAAAACACAATGTGCATAATACACAATCAAGCCACATGTTGTATGTATTTATGAGAATATATGAAGATTCTATAGCACAATAATATAAAATGCAGAAAATTAATCAATTGGATGCTAACTACTTTGATGAATTACTATTATTTCCATATTATTACCCTTAACTTATTAAAATGGTAAAAAATAAATTCCAAAGCTAAGGCAACGAGCGCGTAAGTTGAGCTACATATACAGAGGTTTCTGAATTTGGTGTTGGTATTAGAAGGTTCAGGGTATCCTCTAGTCGGGCACTCCTCACCCGTAGTTCCCTTTCGCCCATAGCTCGCTCATACAGACCTAGCATAGAGCTAAATATGAAGACCGATCGTTGAAAGTGAGTATGAAGCAAATCGATGCCAGTCCTATTCAGTAAATTCATACCAAATTATTTGGCAAGAAAACATCTACTAAAAGTAGAAGTAAATAATGATAATAAATGACAAACAAAATACTAAAATTATGGTTTTTAATATAAATAACCATCCTTTATGCCGCCGCATACAACCGCCCGCCCCCTTCATAATTTTTCATATAGCTTTTCTCATTGCTTTTCTCAGATTTTTTCCTTTATTTTGAACCCCTGCCAAAAGTCAGAATACACCGCACGTAAAATGTAAGCTAATAAGCGGAACAACAAAGAAACAAGCCAAAGACACGAACGCTTAGATAAATGAATGTCTGAGTTACGGGAACACAACTTAGACGCCATCTCAGTCATTCCAGAACCACATACTTTGCATACTTTTGGGTGCTTCACCCGCGTCAGGAATATGAATCCGAGTAACAAGCGTGAAGCAGAAAAAACCGTAGCAGCAAAAACATCAACTGCAGAATACATTAAAAGAAAAAACGTCGGTGAAATATATAAATGACTTTTTATGTTGATTTCATGGACGCAGCTGTTTGGGAATCGGCTTACTTCTCCTCATAATTTATTACCTTGCACTTCTGTTTTAGGAAGTTCAAATACAAATTTGTAACTTATCAGAGTGTACGATATAGTTTATATATAATTTTTTGTCTATTAAATATAAACTTATATTAAAACATCGATCGGATCGCCTTGTAGACGTAATGAACTTAAATACCTTCTAGAGAACTGGGTTTCGGCTACTTGTTTTGCTTTAGCAAAATCAAATACGTCGGGATTGCCTAAATAGGAAACACTAATGCATCTGAAACTTTAATAAATGCACTAGAACTATATTTAGGCATTGCAGAACTACGTAGCAATCGCCGACCTTACCCGGTAACTGGTGACTGGAAGAAGATTTTACCAAAACTTAAAAAGCATTTGAATGCAAATTTCTTTATGCTGAGTAGCGATTCCCGGCCTTGTCCGGTAGAGATGAAATTAAATAAATGCTTTAGACTCATTTAAGTTTCGTAGTGTGAGCTTGGAGAAAAGAAATAAATAAATGTTTGTCCAATCAATTTCCCATCAATGAGAATTGAATGAGTTTGATGATCGGCTTGATAAACAGAAAGTTTTATACAATTGCGAGTGGAATTTTGGAAATCACTAAAACATGTATTCATTAAGATTTGAAGTAAAGCTTTAAAATTTAATAATACAAAATGGGTATAAAAATATCCACAATAATGGGTTTAACAAGTTCGTGGGAAAAGTGGGGAGTGAATTATTCTGGATCTGTGCATAGTGTATAGAGTCTCATATTAAATCTTTCTTAGAAGATCTTTAACGCTTTGGTGGAAGCAAGCAACTTATCGCTGATTTGAAAGGCACACGGAAATTCCTAAATCAACACTACGTTAAGCAGGAATATCTATACATTTCAGGGATGCAGATGCTTCCTTCTGCCTGTTACATAATATCTGAATAACCTTCTTACCCATTTTCAAAAGGTTCAGGGTATAAAATGCAAAAGCCTTGGTCCGGACAAGTAAGGGCAATACCCGCCACTACCGCCCCGCTTATATGACAGTACTCTGGAAATTAACTTGGCAAAAATCATTTAGCAATCAAATAAAACTCGCGTATAATTGTTCCCCAATGTGGCATATGGAAGATTTTTTATCTTAAGGGGAGTTCTTATCTTGGCAACATGAGCAACAGCGGTGAACGCTGAGCACAACTTATTTGCATGTTCACTTTGCATAATATGTCTTAAAACTGCGTCAAGTCGAACCAACACTCAAGAGCCTAGCGTCACCCCAAAAGTTCGTTTTTTCGTTACGCTTGCTTTTATTCAAATATTTTCTTATGACTCTCTGGCCAAAATTCGATTTGATTGTATGTCATCCAAAGTGAACCCCGCTAACGAGTAAAAAACAAATTTCACGCTTAACAACGCGGTTTTCCCGTTGACTGTCGTCGATTTGCATACGAAATTCGGAACCGTCGCGACGGGAAGCAAACCTGAGCATCCTTGGGGTTGGTGCAACAATTACAGATGACAGGCTTTTGGATTTTTTTTTTTATGCATTTTTAACGTGTCAAATCGCGCGTCAGTCAATCGATGTTCATGTGCGTGTCAGGCAACTCCTACTGCACTCCCAACGGTATGTTTAATTTGAAAATTCATATTTCGTCGCCCATAAGAGAGAGTTCTCAGTTGAGAGTGATTGACGTGTTTTACTTGTGCTCCAAGATTTTTATATATTTTTGCGCTTTTATCTTGCTTTATATTTCAAAATTTTGCATTTTTCGGTGCTTTATTTAAAAAGCTTTTATAAACTGTGCAAAGTGTCATCTGTTGTGCAGCGTGTCTGTTAATTATTACATTTTATAAAACGCGGCGTCAGTTCCGTGTTTGTTGTTATTGGCTGTTTTAAGTCTTTTGCCTTTGTGCTCCCCTGTGCATACACTTGTTTGTGCGTGTGTTCGCTGCATACTTTCTGCTTGTGCATCGCGCTCTCACAAATTTCTTTCTATTGCTTTTCGCACCAAACAATTTGTTTGTGTACGAATAATTGTTTTTTGAGTGTTTACTTGTGCACCGTTTTCGTTTCGTTTTGCTCTGCGCTCTCGCAAGTTGCTTGTGCATTTAATAATTATGTCGTGCTGTAAGAAACCGTGCACGTTCAAGCAGGCTGACGATTCTGCACTGCCGCAATTTGTTAATTGCTGGCTGTGTGAGAATATGATGCATGCTAAATGTGCAGGTCTCACTGGGCGTGATTGCGACAAGATCGCTGCTATTGCCAAGAAGGGCTGCGGTGGCTTGCGTTGGTCGTGCCCAGAATGCATCGACAAGCAAATTGATTTCTCCAGAATGTACAATTCTGTGAGAGGTCAATTCTTAAAATTAAATAATGTGGCTAAGCAGCTCTCGAGTAATTTTGACTCGAGTTTCGATTTGCTAGGCAAATATAAATTTGAGTCTCCAACCAATCGCCGGTTGGAGCCTCAACTTTTGCAATTGCCCTCTACGTCTGTTCAGACTCCTACGACTTTCTTGTCTTTTCCTAGCAACTTGGAGGTATCTCCAATGTTGTCTTTATCGCCTTCTCCAAGCGACTGTCCAATTACCCCGGCTTCAAGCCCTGTACTAGACCCAGTAGAGCCCGTACCTGATTCCGTCCCAATTAATCAAATTGCCTCAGCCCCGTCAGCTCCTGGCCGCAAAGGTAGACCTGCGCGCAATCTTGCGCAGATTGTTAAAAGCAATCATTGTGCCTCGTTAGCTCCTCCAACTCCTGTATTACCTACAGCCCCATCAGCGCCCACTTTAACGGTAGTTGCCCCTCGTAGGCAAGTTTTTGTGTCTCGACTTTCGTCGGACACCACTTCTGAGTCATTGGCAGCCTATATTGCTAGCAAATCTTCTGCTAGCGTGTCAATAACTAAATTTAATTTCTCCACCCCTCGTGAAATATCATCATTCAAAATAAATGTTTCACATGATATGTTCCCAATCATTTGTGATCCCAAATTTTGGCCACCACACATGATTGTTCATGAGTTCAAGCCTAAAAAGCGTAACCAGCCTGTCACCCTTCCAGTCCCTTCAATACAGGGTACCATTTCTGCCCCAAAAAACTAGCTTCATCTTCTGACCAAATCTTTATTCATTATCAGAATGTCAGAGGTCTCACTTCAAAGCTAAAAAATCTTTTTATTGCCAGCACTTCCTTCGATTCGGACATAATAGCATTTTCAGAAACATGGTTAAACTCAACCATATCTGATTTTGAGATATTACCGAATAACTTTATTTTGTTTAGAAATGATCGGCCGACTCGAGGTGGTGGGGTGTTAATTGCCGTTAAAGCCACTCTCCAGTCTGAACTATTCTGTTTTAGTACGCCTACTGACGCTGAGATTGTCTCAGTTAAGGTGTCTTTTCCTACACGGAATATCTATGTAACATGCTCTTATGTCCCACCTTCTTCTGATATTCAAGTTTATATGAATCATATTACTTGTATTAAAGAAGTTTCTTCACACGTGCGGGATAATGACCTATTATTGGTGTTGGGTGATTTTAATTTGCCGAACATCTCTTGGTCATTATTCACTGCTGAAAATTATCTAGTGCCCTCAGCACAGCACGATTTTTTAGACTGCATGCTTGATCTTTCGTTGTTTCAAATCAATTCAATTTCTAATCATATGAATAGAACACTTGACCTTGTATTTGTTAACGACTACCTTATTTCTAATGTGTCTAGGTCACCTCCTTTATCTCTTCCTGAGGATGTCTATCATCCAACTTTAGAGATTGCAATGCTAAATTGTAATCCTTCCATTTCGTGCTCATCAGCCAATAAGCCCCGCTATTGCTTTCGCAAAGGAAATTATTCCTTGCTGAATCAGCTTATTTATTCAACCGATTGGTCTTTCTTATATGACTCAGTTGATATGAATACAGCCATTAATTCTTTTTATATCACCCTAAACTCCCTCTTAGATGTGTGTATTCCTAAGTCAATTCCTTCGACTACTTTTTCAAAACCACCCTGGTTTACTCCCAGATTATCACATCTAAAAAATGTAAAATCCAAATATTTTAAAAAGTTTAAAAAGTCTGGTTCGTGTACAGACTTGGCTAAATATTCCATAGCCAAGTCGAACTTTTTTCTTCTTAATTCTCAATGCTATGAGAATTATCTAATTCGTTGTAAAAGGCAATTCGCCCGAAATCCGAGACAGTTTTATAATTTTGTAAACTTGAAGCGTAAGTCTTCAACTTTGCCATCTTCTTTTTTTCTTGGGATGGATAAAGCTAGCAATGACATTGATTCTGCTAACCTCTTTGCTAATTTTTTCCAATCAACTTACTCTTCAGTCTGTCCTAATACTAATTCTTACCCTTATACTATTTCCTCCGCTAGTTCTATACCTCCCCCCATTATTTCACACTCCTCTCTCCTATTAGCTATAAACTCTCTAAAATCTTCTTACTCTCCTGGGCCGGACAATATTCCTAGTTGTCTACTCAAGGAGTGCAGTTCTTCCCTTTTCTATCCATTGCTAAAGCTTTTTAATCTATCCCTTGAAACTTCTGTCTTTCCATCTCTTTGGAAAGAATCTTATATCATTCCTCTTCACAAGAAAGGTGGGAAGTCTGATATACAAAATTACAGGGGCATTGCAAAACTGTCTGCTATTCCTAAATTATTTGAAAAAATAATCACTTCGAATTTGCAGCATTTCTGCAAATCAGTTGTTTCCCCTGTTCAACATGGATTCGTAAAGAATCGGTCAACTACGACCAATCTGCTTGAGTTTACTTCCTTGGTAAATGATGCTTTCCTTTCGAAAATGCAAACTGATGTCATTTACACTGACTTCAGCAAAGCGTTTGACTCTGTGCACCATGACATTTTACTTTTTAAACTTGACCGAATAGGTTTCCCTCTGTCCCTTTTACTTTGGATTAATTCTTATTTAAAAGGTAGGACCCAAAGAGTAATACTGAGGTTGACTACCTCTAAAAGGGTTCACGTTACTTCTGGTGTTCCTCAAGGTAGTCATCTTGGACCTTTACTCTTTACACTTTTTATAAATGATCTTCCTTCTGTTATATCACATGCCCGTGTACTCATGTATGCGGACGATGTCAAACTTTTTCTATCATACACTAACCCCCTACATCATTCTCGTCTACAAGACGATTTGAACGCTATGCAACTTTGGTGTTCGGCCAATCAATTGCATCTAAATTGTTCAAAGTGTATGTTTATGACTTTTAATCGTACTACACCTTATCTTGTTAGTTATACAATCGACAATATCCCTTTGCAACGTATACTAACAGTTAAGGATCTAGGCGTTATTTTTGATTCTAAACTCTGTTTCAATCTTCATATAGATACCATAGTTAATGAGGCAAAAGGTGTACTTGGATTCATTAAACGATGGTCTAAAGAGTTTAACGATCCTTTTATAACAAAACTTCTGTACATCTCTCTTGTTCGCCCTATCCTTGAATACTGCTCTTGCATCTGGTCTCCACAGTATATCAACAGCCAGGATCGTATTGAATCTGTTCAGAAGCAATTTCTGCTTTTTGCCTTACGAGGTTTAAATTGGGACCCTAATCTTCGGTTGCCGTCCTACTCCAGCAGACTGCTTCTTCTCAACCTTCCGTCGTTAATCAACCGTAGGACAATTCTCGGTGTTGTCCTTCTACATAAGTTGATTATTGGCGACATTGATTCTCCTTTTCTGCTAGGGCGTCTTCAATTCTCTGTTCCGGCTAGACCAACCAGAAATTATCGCCCCTTATTACTATCTACGTGCACAACTGATTACGCTATGCACAATTCTTTTCGCGTGCTATGTAAAAATTATAATAGTTTGCATCACGTTTTCTCTACCGAACTGTCTCTACCCCTAATAAAATCGTTGCTTTCAGGATACCTTCGGGAAGTCGCTGACCATTCCCAGCTATGAGCAGGGGCATAGCTAGCCGGACAGGCTGAAAAATTTTCCCCCACCGTGTCGGTGATTTCCCAATACTTTTCTCTTTGTCCTATCCACTTAACACTCTTTATCTAACTTACATTGCTTTACTTTATTAACAATTTTCTTACTTTCTTTTTTCCTATTTATTGTATTTTCTTTATTAATTTAGCAAATTAAGATTATTTTTAATTTCACTTGAGATCACTTTTTTCCTACTTACAACCTTCTGCTTAGATGTAGGCTCTAATAGCGTCACTGACAAAATTAGCTGTGAAAAGGGGCACAGCTGGCCGGACTGGCAAATAAAACACCTCCATCGGTCGGTGATGCTATTTAGAAAATTGTATCCTTTAACTAGGCTTTTAGAATATACTTATATTGTACAACCTGTTGAATAATGAGGAAGACACTCGTTTTGTCGACCATTAATAAATAAATATAAATAAATAAATAAATAAATACACGTCAGCAGCACATAAGTTGGCAAACATTGACTGACTTTTACAATGCGCTCACTTCATTTTTATTTGTTTTTTATTTATTTTTATGCTGTGGCCCTTCCGTAGCACCCAAACATTGAAACCGCCCTGATCCCTGTTTACGATTTTTGCATGTCCTGTGCGCTGGTTTCAATTTTACGCCGATTGGTTTTCAGCAATCGCCTGTGCAAATAAGCTGAGCAAGCGATAAGCCACAGTTCTTGGCATCGACTTGTTATAATGGCAATATTGTCCGTATAAACAGAGTACAAATTTAAAAATATATACAAGCAAAGTGGAAAATAAAACTCTTGATAATCCCCAATGTTAAATGTGTTCTTTATCACAGATGAAGAAACTAAATGGCCCAATTTTGCATAGAGAATTTGGTGGTGTCAAACACAGGAGATTTTCACACTGAAACAATCACATATATGAATTATTTTGCTTGCCAAAAGCAAGTTCCTGACGTTAAATACAAGGTTAGCAGTTTACAACCAAAGGTGGTGTTCTGCCACGCAAAGGTCAAGCATGATAATAAATAACAGGTGCAAAAGCTCTAAAACTGTAATTAAGAAATTTAGAAATATAGAGTTTGAATTATTGTTTTCGATTGTAGCTTTTTACAAAAATGTGTATGGCTGCTTGCGATGAGAGACATATCAAAAATTCGAAAGCTTGTGTAGCCTAATCAATATTTTCGCTATTCATTCATTCATTATGCCCAATACTCCAGGATATGACAAAAGTTACTGTTGTCATACTGAGCTAAACAGAATAAAGTAAAAAAGAACTTAAAGTTATTAAAAATTCAAATGTTCCTTTCTATACTGGGTTGTCCCAATAACGGAAATGTAATGTGATACCAAATGTTTTCAAACAAACTGGGGAGAAGGTTAATAAGATATGCCGGCGACGACAAGCCACTTACAACAATGGGAATGATTTTTGCATAATTTATTCGATGATTATTACAGAGTCGTCGAAACAGAAACTTCGTTTTTAAGTGCGCGACTTGTACCCCTTACTTTTATGTCGCAGCAAATGTCTCTTTTTATTGCAATTAGAATATTTCGCATACAAAAAGACGTGGGAGCACAGAAGGCGGCCGTTGCTCTGGTTTCGTGTGTTTATGCATATTTCTTGGATTTAATTTTGTTTCTGGCACAAGTGATTATGTCCTGTGTGAGACGCACCTTTCCAACTCAACTCGAATTTGGTCCCCAGTGGCATCCACTGTCACCTTCCCCTGCGCATCAAGTGCTCTACACATGGGGCCCAGCAAGTGGTTGCTCTGTTTTATTTCGACTTCAATCATATTTCATGCGCGTCGACTTTACCGGCATCCTCGCCGTCATTTGGTTTATGTTTATTGTTTTGCCAGCTTTTTGCCGTGTGCCGTGTGCTTTCATACACTTAGACATAATCAAAAAAGGTAATCAACATAAAGTTGAACGTTGACAGCGATGTTGTCAACTCGCTACTACACCTCTCCAATTCTTATTAAGGAGCTGTCCGGGTCTCAGTCTCTGCTCGTGGCCATAAGCTCACGGCTTAGCGTCTTTTGAGCCACTTGTCACATTCACAAATGAATTAAGTGCCAAAAGCACAACTCCGACACCAAAGTGATGTCGAGACTCGCTAAACGGACGGCTAGACTTTAGTGTGAGTAAGTTTTGTGAATTGAGCACGAGTTAGCTCAACACTGTAACGCTTACTCGTGAGACATATAAGTTTAACATAAAACTGTTTGTCTTGACTGACTGACGGGCTGATTGGGTGAGCAACGCACAGCCCAAGCCGTAAGAGATACAAAGCTGGAATTTTGGCTGTACTTGCACTAAGACATTGGGTATTCCACGTATAAAAATATCTCAAAAATGTTCATATAAACCTTTACTTCTTACTATCCGATCGACCTTAAAGTCTCTTTTAAATATAGGTTTCGCTTTGGATAAAAACGCTGGAATTTATACTGGAAATAAATCATAGATATTAACCCATTAATATGCTGCCGGTGGCCTGGGAGCAAAATATTTAGGTATGTTGGCCGGGCTTTAAAGGATCGAACTGTCACTTAAAAATAAATAAAAAGCGCCTATCATCCAAAAGTGAGTTAGAATTAAAAATTGAGCAATATAATGTTACATACAAATTTAAACATAGTTTAAGATCACATAGGTTTTTCTCGATACAAGATCAGCTACTAAACCATAAAAATTGCCTGGCTACTGATTGAATAGGTAATGCAGTAACTATAAAAATATTTGAAGAAGCTTATATGTACGCAAAAGTATTATTCGGGAGTGCTCGGCTAGCATACCATATGCCGTACACCTTCTTCTTCCCAAATGTGGTTGTTCTCAATCATAAATCCCAAGAGATATACTCAAAAAGCCGATATCGATGTCGATAAAATTCTCCACCTCTTATAGGTTCTGAGAAGGACATGGGTAAATAGAATTCGCTCGCCGTGCTGATCAAGAGTATATACATTTTATGGCGTTGGAAATGCTTCCTTAAGCCTGTTACATACATTTGCACACAAATATTATACCCTTTTTAACCATTTTCAATGGGTTCAGGGTATTAAAAAACCACTTTATGTTAAAAAGCAGATAGGCAATATTTTTCCTGGTGGAATGAGCAATACATATTTGAGCAGGAAAAGGGGTTGTTAAATAGCAGCGGCAGCGAGAAAGCACGGCAAGTAATCAGTAAATAATTCAGTTATAAGAAAATAATTTTTCGCCAAACATTAAAAAAGAGCAAAACGAAAGAGACAGCCGCTCCCCATAGCGGTGTCTCCGTGGTTCGAGCAACAAGAATAGAACAAAATCTCAGCAAAACAGGCGACAGGCAAGCCGACGACGGCGAAGATGTTTGGCGTCACGTAAATAAGAATTATGAAAATAATAATGGAAAAAGGATTAAGACGGCTACGGTCGTACGCATTTCCACAGCCTTCGCCATGAGCATAGGCGAGTGGTTGCTAGACATGAGCAGCCACCACAAGAAAGTGCAACACATGACTTTGATCTGCACATAAATATACCCCTTAATCATACCGTTCATATTTAAAGGATATATTTTAAGAAATCAATGAGAG
This sequence comes from Drosophila virilis, assembly GCF_030788295.1. NCBI lineage: Eukaryota > Metazoa > Arthropoda > Insecta > Diptera > Drosophilidae > Drosophila > Drosophila virilis. The sequence goes on along the minus strand of NC_091546.1, from coordinate 10,011,772 downwards.
TATAAATTAAACATTTGTATTATTAATATTATTACTATAAGTTAATTTGTGTTGATTTTTCACAATATTTTATTGATAAAATAACTATATATTAGTTATGTAAATATTAGTTCATATAAGTAATATACTAAAAATATAGTTGTTCGAAGCCCCAATATAAATGATCGGAACTATTATTTAAAAAATTATAATTTAAACAAACAATGTTTCCGGTCTATTTCAAGGTAATTAGAGTGATAAATATGTTTATGACTTCATTCGGGTTTTTAAATATTTTTCCCGACGACTATGTTCACGTCTCAGACGTCTATATACCCATTGTTAAACGTGGGTTATTGAATACGACAATGCCAAGAAGTCGACAAGAAACGAAAGTGGCGTTACGGGCTGTAAAAGGTTATGACGCTTGGCGTATGTGCGAGTATTATGGGGTGGGTTCTAAGCCCACACAATATGCAGTGTAATTATGGCATTTTTACAGTGCAGCACTCACTGTAACTTTTCCTTGAATTTAATTACTTGCGCTTATACATGAAATATTAAAATGTTGAGCGGTAGGGTAGTTAACAGTGGCAACTTGGTGAATTTTAAATGTGACCACAGCCACCGTCAAGACAAAGAGTCTACAAGCTTAACTACAAGCAACGACGACACCTGCGTGATTTATCACCAAAAATGCGATAATTTCCCATAGCGCTGTGCCTTAAACTGTCCTTACCAAGATAGAAAAGCCTCCCTGTCAGACTCACAACAAGAAGTTGTTAACAGTTCAGACGCTTCTCCTTGAATTTTTTTAATTTTAATACCCTGTACCAATTGGATAAGAAATGGTATTATGGTTTTGTGCACATGTATGCAGCATGTCGGAAACTAGAAATATCTCGTCCCATTTTAAAAATATCGATAATAAACGAGCTTAAGACTTTGTTCTTGACCATAGCTCAAAAAATTTGAAGCCTAGTTCCACAAATATTATATAGCCTACGACGCACAGGGTATTCTGTAGTCGAGCACACTCCACTACAGCATGCACACTTGTTTTATTTGGTTTTAATTTCAATTTTCTTCTTAACAAACTGCGACCAACAATTTGTCAATGTTGCGTCCTTGTTAGTCCTTCGAATAGGGTAGGTTAACGGAAACGCTGGAGCATACTTTTATTTTATATGTGGTATAATTGTCTTAATAATATTGCCGGTGCTGCGAAAATTTATTTTTATGTGTACGGCTCTTAATAATATTGCCGGTGCTGCGAAAATTTATTTTTATGTGTACGGCTCTCTTAGAAAGCAAAAGATTTGAGACGCGCACAAGGTGCAAAACAAAGCAATTATACGCATAGCTAACACTGTTTTACACCCGCAAAAGGAATACAATGCTTCCACGTAATTATATTTAGCATAAAATTTATAGCATTTCGGTTTTTATTTATAAGCAAACTTTTGGCAGATAGACAAAAAATGGTATGTGTTTCTCTAAAATGTATAATGGAGGTATTTGGGGCAGAAATTAATTAAAAAGAAAAGAACAAGAAATATGAATAATCCTCGGAAAGCACGATATAATATTTAGGTTCCCCCCACAGAACAGTTTACAAAAACAAGCATCCCGTTTCATAATTTTAGCACAATAAGCGTATATGTGAAACCAAATTCTGCTAATAATACCATGCAGTCAGTTGTCTTTATAGATGTTTTAATTTATAAAGGATACGATTTTTGGTGTTTAATGTAATTTAGCTTAGATTCATTAAGTAATAGGTAACTAAAGGTATTATTATTCTTTGTCCTATCCACTTAACACTCCTTATCTAACTTACATTGCTTTACTTTATTAACAATTTTCTTACTTTCTTTTTTCCTATTTTTTGTATTTTCTTTATTAATATAGCAAATTAAGATTATTTTTAATTTCACTTGAGATCACTTTTTTCCTACTTACAACCTTCTGCTTAGATGTAGGCTCTAATAGCGTCACTGACAAAATTAGCTGTGAAAAGGGGCACAGCTGGCCGGACTGGCAAATAAAACACCTCCATCGGTCGGTGATGCTATTTAAAAATTGTATCCTTTAACTAGGCGTTTAGCATATAATTATATTGTACAATCTTTTGAATAATGAGGAAGACACTCGTTTTGTCGACCATTAATAAATAAATAAATAAATTACTCGATGGATTAGAGACTACTAATATAGTAGAACATTTTCTCGCTCTTAGCCTAGGTAATATAAATAATTTTTGTACACTAGTTAATCGTAACTTGAGTTGCACCAAGTACATGCCGTACGATTCTCGAATTCACCTGAGATCTCGGCATCGCGAGAGCACAGTCAAATGCCAATGCCGATCTCGGACTCAGCGTGAAGTCAAGCGTAAGTTTTAAGAAAATACTTTAGTCATGGTCACACATTTATGTGCATATGCTCTTTTTTTAATTCTATAGCAGAGTAGTTAATGCGATTGTATTGTACACTGTGGCTATTTTACAGGTAAGAGGCGATGACAAATGATTGGCTTTAAATACATTATGTAAGAGGTGAAAAGTAATGTCTAAATATAAAGATAAAGACTTGTCCCAAATAAAGTCGTGTATTATTTGACAGTCCTATTTTTTAAGAACAAACTCTTATGCTCGTATGGAATTTGTGCCTAGCCTCTAGCACAAGCCTCTGGTCCGGACTTCCAGCAACTGATGTGAAAATTGTAAACTACCAATGTACAGTTTTATAACCAAAAGATAAACATCAAATGTGACTTTTTGACTGTAACATAAAAACTTGAAGAATGCTTCTTACACACTTAATTTTCAGTACTCGCACATTTCAATACCCTGTAATCATAAAAAAAGGTAGCTGAAAACCATGTAAGAATCATGTTTTCGATTCGAATTTAATTAATTAATAAAGGGAACTGAATATCAAAAGTCTTCTATGAAATTTCAATTAAGCCGTAGACAAGCGGTGGAATAAAATGAGAGTAAAGAATAATTCATTTTAATATAGATAACATAGGGTACTATACACGTTGGCATAGGGTATATCCGAGTTGTGCACAGTCCACTAAAAAATTATTATATCTGGTGAATTTTTATGCAGAAAACCGAACGCATTTATACGGGTGGAGGGTGGTTGAATACAATTTTGGGGTAAGCGTTACCTTTTGACGTTCTTAATCTATCAATAAAAGTAAATCAAAGTCAACCCTCAAACCAATGAACGCATCACTTCAAGAGGCATTTCCTGTTTTAAATTGAGGTAGCATCCATATGGCATGTGTGAATATGCTGATATCCTGCATCAATAAATTTCCCTTGTCTTGAATTCACTTCTATCCTCTGTTAGGTATGTGTGCTAAAAATTGTAATTTTAAAAAGTCATAATCGCAGATAAGTGCGGTTTCATTGCCCACGCAAATGCGAGTCTGAGCTATTCATTACAACGGCTGGCACATAAGGGCGGTTATATATCACATATTATATTATCTGAGTGTGTGTTAGTATCTGTTTGTCTGAGCTAACCATTTTTTGCACAACTTTTGCCTATAATCTCACCCAATGTCCTGCACACCCCCGGAAAAAAATCCGTCAGCATACCAATTTCGTTTATTCCACGTCCATTGTTATTGACATGGTATATGTTGGTATTAAAAGTTATTGAAAAACTGCTGACAAAAGAAATATAAATATTTACCCAAAGTACTATTTAAAAGATCCCCATGAAGGATTTATAAATAGGTGAATAATGCACAATTGACGAAGCGACATAGCATCCGACGAATGCAAATTATTGCTCTTTGATGTTGAAGAGGATTTTTTATTTAAAACGTTCATAAGGACGCAAAGTTAAACAACAGTAAATTGATTAAACTTAGTAAAAAGGGCTTAGCAAAACCATAGAAATAATTACACTGTCACAAATCATGCCTTGTTTATTTCGGTAACAGTACAAAAAAAAACGTTTTGATTGTTTTTAATATTAAAGAGCCTACGTCAATAAAGCTTACAGCACAGACTTTAGGCATTCCAAAACTGAGCAAACAATTAATTTTTATGTAAAGCTTTTAAAATAAATGTGAAGTCGATAGGACAAAACTAAAATCTTTTCCCACGAATTCACCAAAGGTGTGAAACATGCCTCAAATGATTTTTTTAAAGGTTTTTTAATGAGATTAAAGCTGAATAGATGGTACTAATATAATATATGCTAATTCGTGTGTATTAATATAGATCAAATCATATAAAACTACAGTAAAAATTGTCTTCTGTAGTGTATAAAGTTTGGGCAGTACACTGATCACAAATGGGTCTGTCATTTCGGGCAAATATTTATATATTTATAGCTTGTGCCAGCGTAAACACGAAGGTAAGTACAAATTTTGGCCAGAATGTATAAGTTTTTTTCCGATCCCTAATGGCCAAATATGAATACAACGTTAGCATAAACCTATGATTTTTTTGTGGGTACATGCCGTATAATCGATTTAAATATATATGAATATTTTAACACGTTTTGTAAAATTAATGAGCTCGACAAATAGCTCCCTAGCAGACAAACAAAGGCCTCCGTATAGGCCTGGGCTCATTTAAATTTAAATCCACATGTGTGCGCATCGTGCATTTAATCTTAATTAAAAACCGGTTTTTCGAGTTCTGTTGTTTTCTCTCATTTTTGGTGGCTTAGCTCCAAAGGTTTGCCAAGAAGTGTTCAGAGTATTGCTATGGCAGAATAACCCGAGTCATGTCCTTCACGTGGCACATTTATTTAGTATTCATCATATTTCTGATTTATTCAGTCCAAATGAGCACACGTATAAATGTTTATAATTACACACCGAAACTAACATACACGAACATACGCATGGGTGCGATGTATAAATAATAATCCCTGAAAGCATTAAAGGGGATGGTTTCAGTCGCGTGAATGCTTACGTATGTGTTCATACGAAACTGATGGGGTTTATTTAAGTTTAAACATAAGCCTGATGACTCCTTGTTATAATGCCTTACGTAAAGTGAAAAGCATGTAGCCATTTCTCAAAAGTGAAAGTTGTATCAACTTTATTATCGAACGGATAATAAAAGCTGCACTTAATCAATCTTAAGCTGTATACTATATACGACTGTTTATTCTGACTGAATGACTGACCAATTAGTGTTCAACGCCCAGTGAAAGTCAAAAGATGTAGGAAGCTGCGTAAAGCCTGTATGTAACGTAGGTTACTTGAAGTTTAGGTGTGGCTTTGGAAAATTAAACCTGCAAATCGTGAAAATTCGGTTAAACTTTCTTGTATACCATTTAATCGACTTCAAAATAACTATAATATATCTTTAGGACATACCTAGGACACATTTTTTACTTCATTTATCACCTAAAAGGCTAATATGACTGTAATAGATTTAGTACATGCCATGTTATTGCCAAAAGGAACATTTCGAAATCAAATTCAAATGATTTTCATTAACAATCCAGGTGGGGAACGCCTAACTCCCTGACGAGACTTCCGTTTCTCCCAGACTCCATCACTCCATCAATTGCATGCTCATTTTGCGGCTGTGCAGCACTTAATTAAATCATAAATAAGCATAAAGCGACGCATCGACAATTAAACAAACATAAAAACAAACCAAGTGGCAATACCCTCAGCCTCACAAGCAAAACAACCACAAACGGAAAATTGCGCACTCAAATGACCAAAACGCATTCAATATTGCATTTAATTAAGTCAATTCTCCTCCAGCCCTGTCACAAAAGCCATTGCATACTTTTTGGATTTGAGGGTATTTCGCTTGGCACGAAAATCTTCAAGAGAGTCCCTTAGCTTAGCTATGAAAGTTGATATGTATATATATATATACATATATTACAACTACATACAAATTTAGATATTGCGCAACAATATTTTGTGAAGACTAATATTCCAACTGAATATATCAACTATACATTGTATTTCTGAAATTTATCAGGGTAGTAAAGCTTCGATGTAGTAACCGAAAATTGCTAACATTTTGATTTTACCATCGCAGCAGTGAGATGCACGGTGTAGAACTGATAATGATATGTGGAAGAGAATGATAATAATGACAATGTTACAGCTGAAAACGGCTCTTTCATCGACCATTGACCACTGGCTCGGTTACAATGTTTATTTTAATTACTGAAATTGCATTCGAGTGCCAACTGCCAATTGACCGGGCGCTTGATAAGGTCCAATTCTCACTCCTCATCTCATCTATCCCTCTCTGGATGGCACTCTCTTGTTGTGTTTGCATCCGCTGCATTGTTGTTGTTGCATTGCATTGTTTGAGCTTCCCCCCCGACATTGATGCATTTTACCTTCATTTAAGTTTACATTTGGTTTGGCTTTACCCGTTTGCCTCCGGCAAGCACCAGTGCCAATTCGAAGCCAGCTCCATATATCAAAGTTTGTGCAGGTAAAATGCCACCGCGCAATAGCTGGGAAATGTTATGAGTGTCATCATCAGCATCAACAACAGCAGGGGCAGTTGAACATTCGCCAGCCGTCATTATCTATGCAAGCGCATCAGTTGGGAAGGTAACTAGGGTTGCAACGGTCGGGATCCAGTCTGTTCTTCGTCAGCAAGCACGCGCCTAGTACAAACACTTCGCAAACAGAAATGAAAGCATAATATTGAACGCTTCCAATGGTAATAAGGAAGGGCGAGCGGAAGTTCAGAGACGCCCTGCAGTTTTTAGAGTGAAGACTATGCTACTAACGCAGTCTGAAATTATAGACGTCGAATTTTCGCGGGCACGTAACTTAAAGTAACAAGAAAAAACAGTGCAGTCGGTGGCAGATATCAACTTTCAAATAAAATGGTATAATAGTCTTTTCCCAACTTATTTTACAGAGGCAAAAAGCTACGAAATGCTTGAAATTGGAAATGTATATTCTTGCATATGGTGCTCAGAACACTTATCATTGAAAATCTATCAAATATTATAATAGTTTTGTGTCAATTTCTGTACGTAATAGACAGACTGACACTTCTCCGACCCAAAACATGCATTCATTAAGTTCTCATGTAGAGCTTCAAATATAAGTTTGAAGCAAATTGGACAAAACCTTAAGACAAGAATAATATTGCCGGATTTCGATGCTAAATTGATCTATAGGCTAAACCATGATCAAAATCGCAAGCCTTGTGATGAGATTTGACCGAGTTATGGAGTTATGGCCTATGTCTATAAAGGATTTTTGAAAATCTATTGAGATTTTGCCAAGTTCTGGGGGTGGAAAATTTTAACCTACTTATGTCTCTATATAAGATATTTGAGGATACCATTTCCACAAAAACTCTGAGATAGAAAAAAATATTTCCCGTTCTTGCAGCGTTAAAGGCCCATCTTAGAGAGTATAATCTAAAAGATATGCCAAGGAATGAAGATCTATCGATATTTGATCTATTTTCAATAATATTAAGAAAGAGGAGAAGCTCGTTCTGATGAAAAATATATGTACTCAAAGGGTTCGAAAATATACTCCTTCTGCCTCCTACGTGCATTCACAAAGCCATTAAAGTGTGAAAAGAGTATGTTGAATGTGTTTATATTCTGAAGCTGGGTACAGGGTGACACTTAGTCGGGCACTCGTAGCTAGAATTATTTATATTTGCGTCCCTCTCTCCTTTAGTAAAATCTGATTATAATTAAAATGAATTTAAACTCTTTACATGCCGCCAGAAAAGATGCTTTGATATGCAAATTCCGCTATAAAGTTTTGTTTTGCTTATTTCACTTTTAATGCATAATTCAAAAGTAGCCACTAGGCGCTTCAGTCCACCACAAGGGTTAAGCATCGCGGACTTTACAACATATTTCATATTTCATGGTTTCATGCCCAAATAAATGCAATGAATTTCATCAATTGACTTGATGTGCACATTGACGTCGTCAGAGCTGTCATTACCGACGTGGCAGTCGCTTTAGACTCTACCATTTGCATATAAATTGGTTTTGGGCCCGTGTTTGGTATATTTATACTCTGTATACAAAAAGGGTATATCGGTTTTGTGCAGTGTTCGCTCTTGAATCTAGAAGCTGGCAGCTTTCATATACCCAGGTCTGAACAAGACAAACGGATATCTGCCATAGTTTTAAAACTAAGTATTAAAACTTTATTTTATGGAAGAGAAGATTTATATTTTTTGATGGGCTTTGGATAATTATCAAAACTTATCTTTAATTTGAGTATTGCACAGTCGGTTACACTCGATTGCAATATTCTTACTGTTTTAGTACACTTTTTGTCAACTGCTTATCGGGTTGTTGACATCTGTTTGTTGTTGGCATTTGTAGGACAGAGTATTATCAATGGACCCATTTTTAATTGCCACAATTTGCGCTTAAACGGTTTGGCAATTCAACATGGCCTGCAGCAGGCTTCACCGACACCCATGGTGACAATTATATTCATACAGAGCGATGCAAAGAAGCCCATGTTTGGCCAGCCCTGCCCTCAGGCTTTCACGCTTTTTGGCCTTTAAACGCAACGACAACATAAATATAAAAATATTACAAAAATTCCATCTGGATATAAAATCAAATTTTGAATATGAAACAAAATCTCTTGTCGATCGCCGAGCTGCCAACATCTTTTGCTTGTTGCATACAAATAAATAGAAAACCTTTTTTCGATATTAAAATAAGTATATATAAATATATATAAAATTATTTATTCTCGCAATACCGCAATAAAAAGCAATGGATTATATAGTTTTTAACACTAAATAGGCATCCATTGCCGACTTTAGAATTAAGTTCATGTTCTTCATTTCATACTTTCATTCAAGCAAATCCCCTACCATCTGCACGCAGCCTTGTCAGAAAATTTTATTTAAAAAAAAAAACGTAGTACGCGTTTTTAAAAGCACACAGTCGGGGGACACCAAACAGTATATAAACGACAATGGCTGGGGGTGACATTATTTTTCATGTCGATGCCTAAAAAGACCAAAAGTCGTAGGCTTTCAGTGGTTCGCAACGTTTTGTTTGCCCTGCTGATTCTTTGCATATCTGATGCCAGTCGACCTACCGTCTTCCCCCAAGGGCAGGTGATGCTGTTGCGTTTTGTTTCTATTGTCATCAAGTGAAATTGGCTTTTAATGTTGCCGCAGAGATATCTTAAGAATAATTGTTTTGCGTGTTTTTCTTGATTTTTTCGTTCCTGCTGGCCCCGCAGGTGTTTTTTATGCGAAGCTGCCGCGATTTTTAGAAACATTTTATGTTTGTTAAGGGTAATACTTTTGAGCGGTAAGAAACTGCTTGGAATGTTTTAATTGTACAAAGGTGCTAAACTTTTTACTAATAGCACTTTTGGAGAGTACCTTGGGTTGGAAGACCAACTAGGTAAAAATTAATTTAATTGCGCACTTCAGGACCATAAGGATGTATTATAAATAAGGGCAATTTATATGAATAACTGACAACCTACAACTGATAATAGGTAGCAGTTATTGACTCCTCTAGTGCCGTTCAATTAATTTAATTCGCCATAACTTGAGGTCTATAGAATTTTATGCAAAAAGTGTACAAAAGTTGAAACTAGGCTCAGAATAATGCCATGTTGGACATTCGTTGTCATTGTACTCCTTTTTACTTATATCCTGGATCAATTAAAACCGGATTTATAAGCTGTCAAAAAAATCATTTTATTTATGTTGAATATTTACCTCATTTAAGCAAAGCTTTAAAAGCCTAACACAACTATTTTTAATTAGAATTGTTGATAGTTTGTTATGTTTATTTCCCTTTCCTGCTCAAAAATGAGCTATATTCCAGGTATCTGCAAGTCAATTCCTTCCTACACCCTTTTTTACAAATGGTCTTCTCCCTACAAATTGGCTAGAGTCCAGCTAATTGACTACAGTTGATCACTATCCCGGCAATTTAAAATAGTCACCTAAAAAGGTTGTATTAAGCAAGTAAAACTATGACAGCACTGACCATCTTCAACAATAGATACTAAGTATATGTCAGACAGTCATATAGGTAAGTAATAAAAAAAAATAAAGTATCATCTCTATCAATTTCACATTGTTCCACCCCATAGCCATGAAATTGCTTTCCGCTCGACGCTCCATTCTTGGCCTGGGCTACAAGAATTGTTATCAAGCGCCAAGCGACCCATATAACTGCAGGCCTCGGTGGGAGGGGGGCTTATGCTGAAGCGCCGATGGCAAGAGCAAAAAAATCGCCCAAGAACAGACGCAAAAAAAATATTTTTTTAAAAGCCAATGCGCAAAGTGGGAAATAAAAGGTTTCGGGGTGGGTCTGCATTTGGTTCAGGGTGGGTTCGGGCTTGTCCCAGGTTTGCCAGCGCCTGCAGATAGGCACAATAATTGTATCAAAAGCATATTTTCCATTCTAGTAGAACGAATTTTATGCCTTTTCAATAAACATTAACCGATTTTGGTATTTTTTCATAAAAGACGAACAACAACAGTAAAAGCACATACCTCACCAACCAAATAGAAATCAAGTATAAATGATCTCGTTGAGAGCGCTCGACTAGAAGTTATCCTTTGTGGAGATCCCATAAAAGAATCATATTGATTAGCTAATCCTCGGCATTACTTGCTAGATAAGTTGTCTAAGTCCATTGGGCATTCCGGGTACGATTCATAGGCTAATGTATGATATTATTACTCGAAGCCTGGCCTATTAATTACTATGTGTAGGTACAGGGTATAAATATGGCTATACGCTGGCGTTAACGGCCTAAAAATATGCAATGCTTTCGTATGGCAATCATTCATGCGTTCATTATTTCATAGACTACGAGTTGAGCGAGTCGCATGCCCAGCTCATCCCCATATATAAATACCGTTCAAATATTTTGATTCCTACTTCATGTACGGGAATATGCAAACTTAGGAACCCAAAACAAAAATGGCAATCAATGAGTTGGAAATATTTTTGTTTTTTCCTATAAGCCAAGTATACGCTTTATTTGCTTCTTTTACTTTGCTTTTTTAAATTAAAAATTAAATTTTAAAACAAAATAATAACGCAATGAATGTCCTTTTTTTCCTACATAAAGGTATTTATAATATATCCCATTGCAAATTGATTAAAAAGGTTTTTTGGAAATGTAACAGGAAATGTAATAGGCAAAAAGAGCTATCTCCGACTTTACAGGGCTTATACATTTTTGGTTAGCCTCAATGTTTGTCTGTCTGTCAGTCCAATAAGATCAAGTGACTATTTCTCACGCAGATGGAATTTGTTTTACACGATCGTTAACTAACTAAAATAGATCATTTTAATTTTTTACCTCGGAGCTTATAAGACTAAAGCCTATGTTCTTGCAGAAAGTAGACAGATCTATAATATTTAATTTCTTTTTTCTTAATACCATCTAGGGAAGAAAAACCCAGAACTTCGCTTCACAAGACTATGAGAGAATTAAAATCAAAGGCTTTCGGAAAAGCACAATTAACAAAGTTAAAAAATTGCTGAGCATTAAAGACGTCTCATATTTTGATAGCCAATCACAAGAAATGTAGTTAGCTAGTTAGTTTTTGACGCCGCAACGAATGTTGAGACGCCACTAGTAGAAGGAGGTAATAAAATCGAAGTCCAATTTATCTGATTGGTTTAACATGATTTTGCAAAAGAAAACTTGAATCTTATCAATACTGTTGTTTACATACATCTGTGCATCGATTTTAGCAACTTTCATGTTTTGCGGCATAGTTGAAGCCTGTCCACGGGTGATGCCTACTTACATTGGAGCAATATAAAGATGTAATAGCAACACCCCACATAATTATGCTTCCCCTGCCCTGCGTCTTTTGTAGACGTCGCATCGATTTTGTTCTCAAGTTACGCTAGCTTTTGTTTACAGAAGAATTATGTTTAATGAGAGACCCCGCCGTCGTCCTTGTCTATTGCTGTTACCCTTGTGCTAGGGTTGAATCGTGCGGCTGGGCTACAAAACTGACAATTATAATTACAAGGTCTTAAGTTTTTCGTGAAAATTATTATTTTAATTATGGTTTGGCGGATCGACAGTAAAAACAGGGTTGTAATAAAATCCTATATATTTATGGCCCACATCGAGTGTAACACAGATCATAAATCGCTCCACAATAAACATAAATATATGTATTTGTATTGTATATCGACTTTATACGATTGTCTCGCTAATAAAATCGAAAAAAATCCTGCACAGAAAATAATCTAATCAACTGGCATAATCAGTTTTTATGGACCAATGCTGACCAGTTCGTAACAATCATAATAATTTTTCATACGAACTGAGTTTTATTTGCACGTCAAACACGTTGATAATTTTTATTTGCCGTTTCGCAGTCAACGCCTGCAAGAACTTATATCTCCGTTGCAAATAAAATAAATTTCAGCTGTACTTTTATTTTCCGTGTTGCTAAAAGAGTCTGAGTAATAATCATTTATTTAATGTGTCCCTCGTTTGTTATTTCTGCTGACCTTTCCGAAACGACGACTGGACTTAGACAGGACAGTCAGCAGATGGTCAAAGTTAGATTGGACACTTGCGCAATTTGCGCGTAATGAATCTAATTGAGTTTATCAAGTGGCTACATAATCTTTCCAAGAACCAAAAGTTACTGGTCCCACAACATTAAACAGAGCGTCACGGACACTACGTTGACGAGCACGTCTAATACAAATATGTATTTTCAAAGAGATTCATTTTACTATATATACGCGAAATTAATTTGCTGAGGGTCTCTTGATTTTGCCACAAATTATGAGGTACATTGAAGGTGACAGCTCCAACCACATCAAACATATATATACAAGATTTACAGAAGAATCTGTCAAAAAGGTTATAGTATAGAAAATGTTTCTGTTATTCATGATATCATGTCCAATTTCGGCGAAACGCACCAAATCGAACTCTATATCATACGGCTCTAACTGGAATAATAAACTGGAAAAATGTATGCACTTTAAAAGAACGCCAATCCATATATCTAAAAAAAAGTATTCAATTTTCAGCGTGATATACATTCCTTCTTATATACTTTTTGAGCAGAGAGATAATAAAAATCTTAATTTTGTTTGCCTTTAACATGATGACAAATATTACATTTCGAAACGCCCTCGTATGTGTCACCTGTTTCATCCGAAAGAAATTGCCATGTAAAGGCTAACAACTCAATGTTGTTGGCTAACCAACTGTCAGGGTAAGCTCTGAGTATGAAACCGCAAGTGCCCTTTTTGTTTATAAATTCGATAACAAGAAGCAAGCTCATTTGCCAGCTATAGAAACAGAAGCATCCATTAAGTAGCTGATTACAATTCAACACATGCTTAAAAACAATTGACATAGGCAATTAGAAAAATTACTGTGTAATTATAAGTAGCAAACCACAAACGTTTGCAGAGACAGAACAACTCGGGAATATGGCATATCGTCATGGCCTTTTCTGCTTTCAATAGGATGGGGAATGACACAGACCACGGCCTGGCAATGAAAGCAGTTGTCCAGTTGACCGCAAAATATGCCATAAAATTCAAGTCAATTTTATGCCAGCGGCAAAGCATTGAAATCGAAAAGTGAAGCGTATTGAATGCCAAATTGAAATTAAATTGAAATTTGATTGGACTTACCCACAAAACGAGGCAGCAGACCCGCAGGCAAGCTTGGGGGCTGACAGAAACGGCTGTTCACAAAATTGTTGCAATTAAATAAACATAAAATGTCAGCGACTTGGAAAATAATGCCAATAACTAAAACACCGTTACGGATCGGAGGCCGTCCACTGAAATGGGTGCCAAGCACTCGCTACAGTTTGGGAATTCTTGCGGTCTTTTTAAACAAACCGCAGGTGTTGCATACATTGGCCAGCTTTGCATTAATTATGATGTTTTGTGCAGCATGGAACTCAGCTCCGAGGGCGTGCAAACTATTTGCAGCATAAGCCACCATTGTCATGGTATGAAAATTGTACCATACTTTGGGCCAAAGTAATTTTATTGCCATGCACAGGAAGCTGCATAGACGACGCCATCGTCGTCATCATAGTGCTATGGAGTCATGGGAGCATGCATCGTGTGACCCGTAAACTTTACAGTTTCTTTGTTTGGACTTAAACCAACGAGCTTACAGTTATTGTTATACCCTGACCCCATTGAAAACGGGTACGAAGGGTATGATGTTTTTGCGAATATCTATGTATTAGGCAGGAACGCGAGACCTGAACCGAAGTAGTTTATGCGATTTTCCGTCTTTTGCATAATATTAATCGTTTTAAGACAAAAGTATTTAAGCATTTCTTTAAACTTATATGAGGAAGATTCAGATTATTCACATTTTTACAAACTTTTGTGTTTCATGTTATAAAGTTAAGCAAGAAAGCGTTTCCCATAATACAAGGCATTTTGGAATTTGTATAGAAGGAAGCTAGGCTCATGGTATCTCCTAGTCAGGCACTACCGACTAGAGTTATTTTCAGTGTTGTTGCTGTGGCAAATTTGTTGCTGTTATTATTATTTTAGTTGGCTGCTCTACTAGTTTTTGGAGTCAGACGGTGTGTGGGGATCGTAACTGAACGAAGAAAGGCCGCATAAAATGTTATTGTAAAAAACTATTAAATTTCTCAAGAGATGAAAATATGATTAAAATCGATTTATTAAAAGCCACCGTTGTTGTCGTTGCTGTACCAAAAAGGTCCTGCACGTATATACGAACATATGTTGCCAAAAACTTTATGCCAGAAATAGGCAAAGGGCTCTTTCACTCAACTACTCATTAAAGAGCGAAGATGTAACTGTTGCCGAGTGAGCACTGTGGATACGTAATACTACAGTTCAGGCCATAATCAATATCTAAGTAACTCATCGATTATTATTATTAATATTCGTAGTAGAATACTAAAGAAAAATTAGAAATAACTTTTCCGTTCCGTCGGGAGGCTAAGAAGGAGAACTTTTGCCCGAATACTCTCCCTCTGCTGGATCTGCCATCTGATAGCTGAACTGAGTTTAACATTTATACAATGTAGAAAATAAAAGGATTGGCAGTGCACTTTTTGGAAGGTTAGAGGTATCTTAAGCATGTGCAAGTGCATTGCACGTTTCGTGCCAAATTACAATACTATATATTGTGGCTAAAACATTTTATAAAATATATAATGCATATGCAATATAAATTGTCGCATACAAAATGGTTTGGTTTCCCCACTGTGCATCAAGCATTGGCTACGCCCTCACGGTTCGAACAACTTGAAAAACAAATTTACTATGTACACTTAATGTCTAGACAAAGCCTCCAATTACCTTATCCGATTACACGAAGATTTTCGCAGGCAACCCAACGTAACCCGTTGACCCGGCATGCCTCGTATTACTGCCGTCCCTTTGGGCCCATCTCACATTGTCGTTGTTGACGTCATCAAAAATGTTTCAAATTATTTTAGGCAAAAGTAATAGTCTCAAACCTGGCATGCCAAAAATGAAAAGGAGTGAAAAGCACTTAAGTGCCTCGGCCAGGACTTGGATTTTTAAATGAAGTGCTGCAGTGATCGCGTCGTCCTTGCTATTTCCGGTATTGTTTTCGTTGTCCCATTTTGCCCCCATTTCGTCTGTCATGCTGCACGCAGGTGTAAAGTTAAATCATAAAATGAAATTAAAATAAACCAAAGCCGAGCAAAGCAAACGTAATGAAGTGGCCAAAATGAAAAAGGATTTTCTTTGCTTTCCCGCGAGTCCGGGTTAAAAACGTTGTGCATAATTAGCTTAGCATAACATGTTTTTTACTTTTAAAAGAAAAATTAGTTGAAAAATTCATAAGCGGAGGGCGGGTATGGCAAACCCTTTCAAAATTTTATTATTGGCCCGGCCGAATAAAAAAAGGTAAGCAAAGTAGCAAAAAAATGCGCTGCATATTTCACCATATTGCAATATTATTTATTAAAATTCTTATTTCCTACACAAGAATGGCACCGTAACACAGCTGGATATTTAATTTGGATAGAACCACATGCATTAAGCTAATAATAACTATATTCAAGGAAATGTCCTATGACTAATGACAACAATATCCATTGAAAGACGAAAAAATTTCGTTGGGTCAAAAGTTCAATTTTAAATTGTTATTTTAAATAATCAACGTATAAGAATTTGGTTGTGAATAGAACTCATTCGTCTTTAAGCCAACCGAATTAGCCGAACAAATGATGCAAGAGAAACCAAATGCCAAGCACAGTCTCCACCACGGTCGGGCAATTAAACGACGCCCAACCAAGCTGCTCCCACTGCTCGCTGGCATTTCCCTCAGGCTCTTCACCAGTGCACGCAGCGAAGCAAACGGAAAATTCATTACAAACAAATTAACAAATAAATCAAATTTCAATACGAAAATTTGTGTTTGCGAAAACAATTTTGAGTGGGGTTCCGGAAGATGTTGTATGGGGTATCACAAATCGCATGCCACGCCCAAACGCTTCGCACATCCCAAAAAATAGCGATGGGGCACAACTGACAGCCGGCAAATCGTCTAAAACTGTGGCTGAAGCTTTCCACTTGAGAAATCATTTGTCTAAATTAATTCCTGTCGTTTACATTTGCCAGAACAGAACAGCAACAAAAATCAAAGATTAAGACAAACATTTACTACTTCTAACCCACCACCAAAGGGACCCAACAAAATTGATAAAACCGGCAGGCCTTGCCTCGAAGCTGTCCAACTCCTAAACTCTAAATGTTATGGTGCCGCTTGCTGTTGCCTCACGCCTTCCTCTCCATGATAAATGACATGATGCGCATTTGTTGGATCAACATTTTGCCGCCGTCGCGTTAATAACTCATTTGAAAATTCCGCCGACAACGTTGCATACGTACATTTTTGCCCGAAAAACAATTAAAATTGTTGCCGTGTTCAGCTTCAGGTAGCGGATAATTATAACTGCTAAATTCTATATTGTATGATATCCAAGAGTAACAGGATTTCAACCCTTTTACAGCCTCAGCTCTCATAGCGCCTGAGTGGCACGAACTGTTGGCTGCTGCCTCTGTTGCAACATTTTTGAGAGCTCATATCACGTGGAAGTCACGCTGGCAGCAAAAATTAGCGTAGTAGTTGGGTGTGAGGGAATTCTTTTCAATAATTAGTATGTCAAAAACAGGCATTACTTAAAATACAAACAGCGATTAGATAATCAACCTGACTCCGAATCTTGAACATTTTATTAATGTGACGGTTACGGAAAGGAAAAGGAAGAAAGGAAGAAGTGCTCTGGTCAGGAGTGGCCGACAAGGCGATACTCTTAACCTTTTTCTACCAAAATGGATAGAGTGGCTATAAATCTTGATCCGCATCATTAGACGAGTCGGACCTACACGATTTTTTTGACGATTAACGATTGCTCAGAAACGGGGAAAGTTATCGAAAAGCGGCAACAAAAACGTAATACCCTTTTTAGCCTTTTGCAGTGGATGCACAGTATGAAAATGTCAAACAATATGTTGAAAATTCTATAATATTAATAGTTTATTTTTAGCTACTACATACATACTTACATTGATCAAGCTACCTATCCTCTTCTATTCTGCCCTCCCATCTAATGTCTTTTTATTTAACACCTTTTGTATTAGAAGTCTCGCTAAACACATTGCGTATAAACTCTGGCGACTTGCGGGCATAGGCAACGACTAGTTTATAAGGCGATATAAAGCGATCTTCTAACCGATCTTTTTCGCAATCGATTTTCTGATCTTCTTTAAGGTTCATAGAGATAACAATGTCAACAAAATCATCCAGGAACTCCTCGTGCAAGGACGTTGGAATACGCTCCAGAAAAGGGCAAACGGCCTTAACATTGTCTAAAGAAGTAAGTAAATTTTTTTAAAATATTTAAATCAAACGGAAGGGTACCAGTCTCACCTTTTAATGTGCGCACACCTTCGTAGACAAAAACCTCGCTTCGCAGCTCGACATTGCGATAAACGAAGCCGGCTTCGGTTAAGAGTTTATCGAAGTGTTTGACAGGATCGTCGCTATAATGCAAGGGGGAAATGAACTGTTCCACATCTTGCATAAAACCAGCCCATTTTCTATCAGTTTGCAGCACCTTGTATACTTCATAAACTGGATTTGTGGCCAGAAAGACAAGTAAGCAATCGCCACCTTCATTTCGCAGCAGATTGTAAATGTTATGCAAAGCGGTCTGCAGATTTTGTACCCAATGCAAGCAGTAAAATGATGTGACGTGATCAAATCGGCCCTTGAGCTGATCAGGCAATTGTTCACAGCCAATGTCCAGCACTTGAAACTGTGTTCGTGCGTAACGCTCGTATAATTTGTTCGCATAACCCACCATCTTTTTTGAGATATCAGTGCCAACTAGCATCTCATAGCTTTTCGGTAGAAGTGGGTGCACAAAGTCCATTAGCACATTTCCTGGTCCTGACCCAACATCCAACAAACTATCCTGCCCATCGGATCGCCACTGAAGAATGGTGGCGTACTCATCCAATATGAGCTTCGCATCGTGACGCTGCACCTTGTTGGCGCGTTGGTAGAGCGAGGCCAGGTTCATTGCGCCCACTGATATCGGAAGCATGAATACACTGCTTTTATAGCCGTTTTTAGATGCGCAGAGAGAATAGACAATGTCGTCAGCGATCTGTCGCAGCTTTGGTGACATCGCCGCTCAATGTCGGTTTATTTTTGAAGCTTCGAGTGAAACAAGTCTGCTGCCCTGTCTTATTTTCTAATGTTTTAAATCTCTCGAATTTCAAACCAAACAAAATTGTAATAAGATGCATTCAGTTTTATGATGTTATCTTATCTTTCTATTCCATTAGAAGACGATTTTAAAAACTCCCCTAAAGGCATAGTATTATGTTTGCTCTTTTTCGGGAATCAGTAATTTTTGTACTATATTATACTTATTTATTAGAAGTCGTGGTCACAACCCAAAACTAGATACGTATTTTAATTTCTCTATCTCTGTCTATACGGCAAATTCGATGTCTTATAGAGAGAATTTTAATTAAATGTCAGAGAAAAACGAGCTAGTGGACAGATGGACATCATTGCCTGCTAATGCTGATCGAAAATATAAATAATAAGATGTAGGAATACATCCCTGGCAATGAGTACAGGGTATAACATATAAACCCACATATTCTAATCGATTATTGATGCACAACGCTAAACATCACAAAAGCATTGGCGACCTCGTTAGCTTTGCTACATTGAAAATCGGACAAAACAGTTCAAGTTCTAGGTCATTTGAGATTAACAACGCTTCCTCTTGACAAACTCGAGCCACGTAACACCCCATTGAAATGTAAATCGCACTATTTACATATGTACTTTTTCGACACTCGCTTATAAAGTGAGACAAGTATCAATGTTGCAGTCCGGTACAGCCGAATACGTAATACTCGATCGCCGTCCAATAACAGGTTAAAACTGGCCATCCGCCAAATTAGTTAAGCCATATTGACTTTACTGATTTGCTCACGAGCTACATTTAAAATTTGACTCTTAGACTTGGAAAGATAACGATTTTCTCGAAACTGACAGAGACATCGATTTTTATGGCTTGCGTGTAGACGTGAGCTACTCTAAAGATGGATCCCAAAATATGTTGCCTGTGACCAAATCAGAAATTGACCTTATAATCTTCACTAAAGATCGATCCAGAAAGGAGTCGTGCAAACTACAAAAATCATCTTCATTCATTTTGCGGATTATATACAAATAGGTAAGAAAAGCCAAATGCGATAAGTCATGCTCATTCAACTAGTCCACTTCCACTTTTTATGAAATTAATAACTTTTGGTATTCAGACCAAGCATATTTCGAATATGAGAAGAGCCAAGGGCACCAAGTATGGTATGTAGGTACTACTATAGCACACGCAGATCAAAATAAATTTCAATGTTCGACAACCCCCCGTGGTGTACCCAAAATTAAAAAAAAAAATGAAAAAACTCCTTTCGTGTTTGTGCATTGGGTATGTACGGCTATTCTTAGTTGGTTAGAGGCACCAAATCTATACAGTTCAATCACCTTGTTTAAGGTACTGTAGGTCGTTCTATTTTAGTCCTAATACCAAAAATAATATAACATATATATTGGTATGATTTTACCTCGACTTTACATTTCACCCTATTTGGCACTCGAAACATAAATTCATTAAAGCATTCCATTTGCCCGTAAATGCATTAGTGTAATTATTGTCGAGCCGCACATACCGTGAGTTATGCTTATCTGCCTTCAAATATGTCACATATGATGACGAGGACCGCGTTTGATGTACGATACTAGAGTAGTGGAGCACCCGCCAGCAGAGTGACATCAAAAAGCCTTTGCCTTTGTTTTCCCATTTATGCATTCCTCGCGCTGCCTAATGTATGGGCGTTACAGCTAGTTAATTGTATTCAGGGCAATGATAGCAGTGTTCTCTTAAAGGGGTTTTATGGAAGATTCGTTTTGGTTGGCAGCAGTACTAAAATTAGCTAGAGCTGTTGATTGGAGGTTGCGCATCGTATTGACTGAGATCCGTGAAACGTATTACCTATTAGAAGCTGCATAATCTGATTTTGGAAGCTGTCGATATCCGGTAATAATATTTTTATTGCTGAACTCTTTTTGCTGGTACTGTCGACCAAAAATAAATATCAGTTAATGTCAAATTTTTGACTAACCAGAAATGCTTACAGATTTAAGCAAGAAATATGGTAATATTATCTCCCTCTTTGCTCTAAACAACGAGTTCTTGAACAGTTGATTTCAAAATTTTATTTAGTTGTATCTAATTTGCAAACAGAATTAAATTTTCTGTTAGTGCGTTTGTTGAAACTGATTTATGTTCCATAGGCAGAAAGCAACATCATTTAATATTTTCTTTTTCAATATGTTAACAAACTGCATGAAAATGTTTCCATGTTCGTAAATATGCTATGTTTCTTTTAGTTTTGTATCTTAAACTCGAATGTTCTCATTCAAATCAATCAAAATTTAGTGCCAATCCCGTAGCCGTAGTAAGTCAATTAATATTTGGGCCCATTTTTAGGGGTGGTGCGGGATACAGCATGTATGGTATGAAGTTAAAATAAGATTATTGTAGGAATAGTGTTTGAAACTTTTGAATAAGGTTCAGAGTATCCCTTGTCGCGCACTCTCGACCTGAGCCCTGTTGATGTTGTTGCTCATATTGTTGCACGCACAAAGTCGATAAACAAAACAAGAAATGTGTAACAAAAGGGTTGAGATTTCCTTCTAAGGTTTATAGTTTTCTGTGCATAAACGAGATTTTAATGTTCCATAGGGGAATTCCAGCTATATGCATAGAGGCAGCGGGTGAGGCCAAAGACAGAGGGTGGACATGGATTTAAAATACAAAGTAAACGGTGATTTGTTGATATTGATTAGTGCGAACTTGCCATAAGGGTAACGAAACGAGACCAGGGGAGCACGGTTGCGAAGCAGAGACAGATGCTCCTTGTGTGTATCTTAGGAGGAAGCCACAACTTGATGAGTATTTAAAAGTTTTCCATTGTGTGTTTGATGAATATTTAATTAAGCATAAAAGAGCACGAGCCAGACAGTAGTAGCAGGAGGTAGAAGTAAAATGGGCACTGATAAAAAAAAAAATGTAACAAAAATAAAACAAACAAATCAATTTACGCGTTTCCTTATGCGAAAAGGACAAAAAATATTGGTTGCATGAAAATTTCCTCCAACTATATTATTTTATAAAACTGTTATCATCATCTCACATACAAGCCATTGAACAGGGACAGAAAGTGTGCTTATTAATTCATTAAAAATTACTTGTGTTGTGTTCAATTGGACTGGAAACAGAGTGCCTGGGAGGAGCCTGCGAGTGCAAGCAGCATTTGTGGAGGGAAATAGCTTGTTTTTTTTTTTTTGACTGTTCATTAAAAGTAAAACAAAAAGAAGCAAAGGGGATACTTTAGCCACATATAGCCAAAAGCGTGCGAATGTTAATGGCAGTCCATACCCGCAGCCATTTCATATACGGTTTCACAATTCTTTGTATATTAATTTGTTTTCTCTTTGTTTCGATTTTGTGGCGCTGAAAATTAATTAAAAATTACATGAATGAACGTTGAAGGATAATGAGCCCCTAAGCTGATTTTGCCCAGGAAATATTTTAAGAAAAAATTGTCGACTGCGCGCCAAACGAAAACAAAGGGAGGGAAAAAAGTACTTACCACGTACTCAGCTGCTATACAGGTATTCGGCACAAGCAGCAAATAAGAAAGAAAGAAAGAAGAGCAGCAGTGAGGCGTTTTGCTACATTACCCTTTCCGAGAATATTATACTTTTGTTACGCATTTATACAGGCCGTTTGTATAGAGTATACAAATACATCTTTGATCAATATCAAAGTCAGCGTCAATATAGTCAGTTTGTGAAAATGAAAATTGGAAATTTACTTTTTGCTAGGTTCATAAAAATGTTTAATTGTAAAAACCAAACTCACACAATTGGGATGAGTATTCTAAATTTCTTTTACCAAGTTAGATATGCACACATCTACCATGGAAATAATAAATCGAAACAGCATTCGTTATGTGTCCGCAAGGGTATTCATTGCTCGACAACGCAAAGATAGATGTTCTTTGTTGTTTTTATTTAATATCGACGAAGCATCGAATAAAAGGACTGTTTGGGAATTGAGGGGAGCGAAAAATTGAAAAATTCTCTTTTGACGCACAAAAATATTTTTATAAAATAATTAAGTTTGCTTTTTGTTTGCTGTAAATTATTTTTAACTGTGTGAGAAGGAAACAATAAACTTTCAGAGGCGATTTTCTTGGAGAGAAATTAAATCTGATAGCGATACCTATCTGAATTTAAAAATTCTGTCTGTAATTCAAACAAACAATGCCATTTCGTTGCAAACCAGAGAGCGACACATAACTTTAATATATTACAGTAGATAGTATAAATAGCTTTCGTAGCATATTATAGCATTATGTTTGTCAACGTAAGGTTTTCAAAAGGATCAACTATGGGCTGCCGCACAGTTTCTAATTTTAAAAGACGGTATACCAACCGGGTCTGGCTGGGACAAGGGTTTGACTATATCAAAGTCACTGAATAAAGAACTTTCAGTGGATATGAGGTGCAGCTTGACATACATATATAACACTTGTGCATCTATGACTGAATGCGTGTTATGATACCTGAAGTAGTCTTAAAAATCATCTGAAAACAGATCGGGGAAAATCGGTCTAGTCAGAAGTAGATACCATGAACCCTCTGAACCCAAAAAGACATATTTTCGTAAAAGAAATTAGAAATTGCATATACATGTGCATACGTACATTTATACACCCTTCGTATTATAGAATGCAGAAAATTATGATTATTATTATTTGAGTCTCCTTACGGACAGTGAATAAATCGGATAAAAGCAAATTTCAGCAATCCCCATACAAATTGCCATAAAACTCAATCGAAAGCCAATTAAAATAGAGGCCTTGCTTAAGGGCTTCCCAACCATTACCCTTACATTCAGGTAGCCATTAAAAACTTTAATTGAAAATATCACATTATTTTTCAGTTAACGTCAGCAGAAAAGGCTAAGTCACAATGCCAGCTATAGACAGGGCATTCTGACTATAAAGTCAACTTGCAACATACGCCTTGAAAGACATGCACGAAACAATCCAGAAACCCAAGTATATTTTTGAGTCATGTTCTTATTGACTAGAACAAAAAAGCTGTCTTCAGCTTACAATCATTTTTATAATATATTTAAGGGATCAGGACATATTAATCAGAATTTGCCACTATATAATTATGTAAAATTTTAAAAACGTTTACACGCCTTTAAAAATCGTAAAAGTTTGCTTTCTTATAACGTATGCTGCATATATCATATCATATTTAGTATTATAAAATAATACAAAATCTGTTTTCCGACACGAGTACGTCGTATCACGCGCCCAATTCCCAATATGGATACATATTGCATACATTTATGTACATCAATAGAGAAACAATGACTTTCATCTAGAGTAAGAAAAAACCTCGTGCACAAGAAAGTTACCCAATTAAAATTGTAATGATGTGGCGTTTTCTGAAATTGTCTTAGACAGAAGTTGTCGCCAGTTTCTGGTAAAAGAACTTCGTTGTCGTAAAGTAGCTGATATGGCATTAAAACGGCAACACGTCTAAATGGAGACGACATAGGCATTAAGGATAAACAAGGATTCAGAGTGGACACAGCACACACACACACACACACTTGAGACATACGATGAAACCCAACCCAACTTGGACACCCCCAATTTTCCTCTTCATAGTTTACAATCTTATTATCTTTGCAGGCATCTCAAGCCCTAACACACGGAGCTGGTCCCAAAAATATACACCACATCTTGCAAGGCAATTAAAAACCTTCCACAGGCGTTGATGTCGTTTTGCCCCTTTTCGGTTATTTGCTGGCATTGTTATCGCCCTGCCCTTTGGCTGATTATGTGGTGTTTGAGGATCGTTTATTTAACATATTTTGCATAAAATTCACTTTTCATAAGAAAATTACAAGCTTTGCTAACCGGCAAAATAGTAAATAGCTGGGCTAATAGTTTTACTCTTTCTTCACCTTTGGCTAAAATTATGTTTAATCACGTTTTATTTTCCACGCTGTTTAAATCAAAATTTAAAATAGAGCTTGGTAAATATGTAATTTTCACAATAATAGTTGGAACTAGCTGTGAATATTGTCCTCGCTTACAATATTTACATTTGAATATTCTTAGCCTTGTTAATTTCATTAAATATTCAAATTCTTGGGAGAAGTGGATTTTCTGAAATGTGTTTGAAGTTTGTTGGAAAAATCTTCCTATTTTCCACTTTTTCTTTGGATTTAAGAGTTATTACGATAAATTCAATTCGGATTAAACAAAAATCTTGTACCTATAACACCTTAGTCCCCAACTTTTTACCCAACCAAAATATTAAAAATGTATAATAGCTCTATCGAATTGGACTATACATTGGGACATAACTCTAGACTACCATCGAATAGCCCTTCCCAAGCATACTTATACCCTGAATCTATGAAAATGAGTAAGAGGGGTATATTTGTTATCTGCAAAAGTAAGTAACTCTTAATTTAAAACTTAGGTCCTCCTAGTGCCAGTCCACTACAAGTTCGATAAAAATCGAAAGCAGAAATTTTGGGAGACCTCGAAAAATATGATTGGCCGATCATATGATCGATACATTCATAAGGTTGTCTCGGTCAAGAGTCCCTATCTGTTAAATACGTTTTCACAATATATATATATAAAATCTTTTCCCTTGTTAATGAGTTTAGGGTATGAAAATGAGTGCTCTCGAATATAATTTTAATATACTGTTCATGGAATATGTTTGTCGTAAACTTGAATCATTGATACCCTCTTATCGAAATATGCTTATCTTCGTAAATATGTATTTTTTATATTTGCACAACCGACTGACTGATGGGAAGTCAACGCCAAATCAACTCAAAAATATCCACACAGACAACCCCAAAGAGGGAGAGAGAGTGAGAAAGATCTCGGTCCAAGTTAATCTAACCCAACCAGAAGCCAGACCCAGAAAATCCCATAAAAGGCAGCTCAATGATATAGAAAAATAGATAACGCAAAATTTGCAAAGCATCATGGTAAGAAATCGCAAAAAATAAAAAAAAAAGAGGGGAAGAAATAAGAAGCGTGTCAAAAAATCAACTTTAAACTAAGCCGCAAAAACACTCGAACGGAGCGTCGTCAAGTGAATAATGGGCAAATCCGCAAAGTAAATATGACACATCGCAAAATGGCATTTGGTGATAAAACGGAACACGCCTTGCGACAGCATAATGTCAGCGACAGTCGCATATCCACATTGTACATATTCAATACAAAGGTGTTTGTTTGACAAGTCTCCAGACTCGTCTCCAGTAAGGGGTTACTCTTGGTTATTCAATTTCACCCTCTCAGTCCCCCAGCGATGAGTATCAATAAAGAAATTGCTCCGCTGGGCATAAGCATTGGCTAAAGTATGTTGATAATGTGTGTGGGGTACCGTTCACCCATATCTACATGCATATAAACATACAAATTTTTTGGTTTTTATGCTTAGAAAAATGCAACGCAAATGTATCTTACGTGTACGCACATACACTCACACATATGTATGTGTGGCTGGGCGAGCGGCCTAAAGAGCTTAGGACCGCTCTCTTTGTTTTGCAATTTATGACTTTCTGGCATTAAATCTGTATTTGAGTACAGTGTGCCATTCGATGTGCATTAAGGTTCAATAATCATAAAAATAAAAAAAAAGAAAAAAAAATAGAATAACCTACGTCAATTAACCCTTCACACAAGAAATCAAAACACAGCAGAGTTGACAGATGCTTGCACAGAAATCACAGTCACCGGCAATTTCAATGTTCTATGCACGCAATATTAACGTCACATAAATCTTGGCAACACTACTACTAAGTCGCTATTAAGTGAAATTGACCACATATTTTATCTCATACGCACACGCAGACCGACACCAGACAATTCTGTGCGGGCAAGTTGGGGGTTGGCACGTAATTGGTGCGACAGGCGCATAAAGCAATCTGCGAGTAAAATATATGAGACCTCTAACTGGACACATGAAATTAACTAACTGAAATGCCGCAAAAAGAACTTGGCTTGTATAAGTGTGCATGCTTTAACCTAAGTCAACTAACCGCGCGGTGTTCTATACCAGCCAGTTAATTGTCAGCCAGCAAAAACAAGCGCTGCCAGATCAAGCAAAATGCAAGCTATTTTCTCTTTCGTTTGCAGCGGCATGATACTTTACTTTAAATATTGAAATGCATATTTATAGACAGTGTCTAATGGAATATCTCCAAACGAACTGTGTTTTCTAGTCTCAGTCTTATATAAACATTAATATATTATTAAAAATGAACAAAGTTAGCAAGCATGGTCAAGTGCACTATTCAGCGCACGCCATTTATGCGAATAAAAATAATGATGAAATTCAAAAGATGTCAAAAATACTTTACAAACGAAAGTCAAAAAGAAATCTTTTTTGTAGTGTAAGATTCGATATATATAATATTATAGTTAAAAAAACTAACTTGCGCTTTGCTGTTTAACCCAAATACCAAAAAATTAAGTAATGTTGCAGATTTAACACGTTTTAGCTGGTGCATTAAACAAAACTTAAAAACCGAGGTGTTTACTACAGACCACATCATTTACTCAAGTGGCACTGTAAACACGTCAGTTCTTTTGCCAACAGGACGCGCCATGTTATTAAAAAAATGCTTACGTTTTTGGGTGCCCACAGCTGTATATAAATGTTAGTGTTGGCTAAATCTCACTTAATACACCCGCAAGCGAGTGACGTGTAAGTCGGCGATTGCACTTTACGTTTCTGCAAACAATTTAAAGAAGCTAAGTTAAAAAAAAATAAATAAACCAGCTCATCGAAAAACAAAAATGATTCAATTGTTATATGCGTGTAAGTAACTACCCCAATCGAAACTATATGTATATGTAATCTTTACTTAAACTTACCAAAATGAATATCCCATACGCCCACACAGCTGCGAGCATTTTGTTGCTCGTTTCCGGCAGCGCCAACGCGTTTTATTCACCTTCCGATAACGTTGTGGAGCTGACACCATCGAACTTCAATCGCGAGGTTGTCCAGGACAACGCCATATGGGTTGTCGAATTCTATGCGCCTTGGTGCGGACACTGCCAGAGCCTGGTGCCCGAATACAAGAAGCTGGCCGAAGCGCTTAAAGGCGTAATTAAGGTGGGTTCGGTCAATGCCGATCAGCATTCCGAACTTGGTGGTAAATATAATGTACGTGGCTTTCCCACGATCAAAATCTTCGGCGCCAATAAACAATCGCCTACCGATTACAATGGACAACGCACAGCTAAAGCGATTGCAGAGGCCGCTCTGGCTGAGGCCAAGAAGAAGGTTCAGGCCGCTTTCGGAGGCGGGGACAGCAGCAGCAAGAGCCGCTCTTCCAGTTCCGATAGTGATGTCATCGAACTAACCGAAGACAACTTTGACAAACTTGTGCTGAATTCCGAAGATATTTGGCTGGTGGAGTTCTTTGCGCCCTGGTGCGGTCACTGCAAGAATCTTGCGCCTGAGTGGGCCAAGGCTGCCAAGGAGTTAAAGGGCAAGGTCAAGCTGGGCGCTCTTGACGCGACGGCACATCAAAGCAAGGCGGCCGAGTATAATGTACGTGGCTATCCGACCATCAAGTTCTTCCCAGCCGGCTCGAAAAGCTCCAGCGATGCTGAGGAATACAATGGTGGTAGGACTGCCTCTGAGATAATCAGCTGGGCTAGCGATAAGCACACGGAGAATGTGCCAGCGCCAGAGCTTGTGGAGATTACCGATGAATCAACTTTCGACAGTGCTTGCGAGGGCAAACCCTTGTGCGTGGTCTCTGTCCTGCCGCATATTCTAGACTGCGACGCCAAGTGCCGCAACAAGTTCCTGGACACTTTGCGCATCTTGAGCGAGAAGTTTAAGCAAAAGCTTTGGGGTTGGGCCTGGGCCGAAGGCGGTCAACAGCCAGCTCTGGAGGAGTCTTTGGAAGTTGGTGGTTTCGGGTATCCAGCCATGGCGGTTGTCAACTTTAAGAAAATGAAGTTTTCCGTGCTAAAAGGCTCCTTCTCCAAGGATGGCATAAATGAGTTCCTGCGCGACATATCCTACGGCCGTGGCCATACGTCACCCGTCCGTGGAGCCAAGAAACCAACTATCATCAGCGTTGAGCCCTGGGACGGCAAGGACGGACAGCTACCTACCGAGGAAGACATAGATCTGAGCGACATTGATCTGGACGATGATGTCAAGGACGAACTGTAATGCGGCTTATTAAACCGAATTAACACTTCACCAAGACTGCAGTTCATGCTCAATTTTCCAGCTAGCCAACCGATTAACTTAATCTTCTCTAATACTAAGTCACACAGCGTAACTAAATAAATAAACACTAATCTTTTTATAAACAATAAACGTGTGGTTTGGAAATTAATGTTGGCGTTGGCGGCAATATTTATTTGTCTAAAAATATTAAGTAAAACGCAAGTTGCAATATATGGCTTTAGCTAAAAAAACAATATTGGCCAAGATTATATGAAACATTTATCTTACATGGAAGTAAAAAGGTAGAAAAGGTACTAAATGCATCAAATCTTTAAAAATTGCCGCTATGCTAAATGTATAAATTTAAATCTAAAGTTATATATGAATAAAATCAGTATAAGGTGTGTTTTAAGTACAACCAGTGAGCAATTGTTTTCTTTAGGCTAATTCTAGGGGATCTCTCAAAAGAAAGTTACCCAAAATCGTGTTTTAATTTCGAGATTAAACGCATCAAAAGATACGCCAGATTTTAAGAAAGAAGCGCGACTTGAATTGTTTTGGTTTTGGTTTTGGGCCGCAACCTGATGATGTCAAATACCTGTATAAAATGGTGTCTGCTGTCCCCAGCATATATTTTTATGCTCTTTGCAGTCAAGAGACATCTGTCAATGATTTAGGCAAGTTGATGATTATGCTTTTGGTCCACGGGGTAGTTTTCTATTGACTGTATCGAACGTGATGTGGCTGCCGTGATTGTGGACACGTCCATGAAGCGGTATTTCTTATCCTCGCGGCACAACAGAGGATAGCACATGATGCCATAGTAGAACGCCAGAGAGACCACAATGCACGTGAATATTATGGCGATAATGCCGAATGTTGAGAAACTCGACTTGCTGTCCAAATATTCCTTGGGCGTTTGAGGAGGCGGCGTTGTCGTCGTTGGCGTCGATGTTGACGTACGCTGATATCCGCGACGGTAGCCGTCCACGTTGGATATTAGACAAACGGAGGCTGCGTGCATGACAAAGCAATAAAAATGGTGCACATGTTCATTTGGATACACACAAATATTAAAATGCGTTATTCACCTATAACGAGCAAGCCCAGCATATATAAGTTACAGTGGCGGAACATTTTTAATGGGTTAAGTACTAGTAGTAAATTATGAACGGACGCAGGCGCAGATATACAGAAAAGCGATGAAGCAGCCGTAAACAATGAAAACGAATATATTTTACCACGCATTACTATCGATACTTAAAAAAATGCACTCTTCGATACTATGTGCCATCGCTAGCGATACCATTTGTTATCGACAGTATCATTGAACTGAGAGTTATTGTGCTAGTTGAGTTTGCGTGTGCACTTAATTTGTGGAAGTTGTTATAAAATCATTGAACATATTTATACCAATAACAAAAGTTGAATCTTTTTTATCATATAAAACCACGCCGTACACTATATGACAAGAATGTACGGCCTTACAGTTATCTAAAAAATTCTAAAGCAAAAATTTGACGCGACGGCGACGCTAATTTTTAGCTGTATTGTCGTGAGCATAGCAGAGGCAGACAACTGCAAGTTTTTTAATTTGCCATAAATAAAACGATTTTAGCATTTAAACGTAATCTGAGAAATAAATTCAACGCAAAGTATGCGACAAAAAAAGGTACAGTGAACATTTTTTTTGCTTGTCAATTCGATTGTCGGCAGCAAACGGCAGCACAAAACGGGCTCAAAAAGAAGCACAAACACAAAGTGAACAGGAAAGAAACGAAGCAACACAAGAGAAAGAAAGAGAAACGCTATTTGGTTGGCATAGTGGTGGTCGCTTATGCTTGTGAGTACATCTGTGTGTGCGTGTGCGTGTATATGTGTGTGTGTGTGTGTGTGTGTGTGTGTGTGTGTGTGTGTGTGTGTGCGAATGCGTTTGTGTTTGTGCATGTGTAGTTTATGAACATAAACAGTAACATATTTACATATTTAGATCAGTAAATGCTGGAAAAATGTCACATTTGCCATTGGATGCGCGGGCTATACTTCAGCACCTAAATGAATTGGGCTATAGAAATATATCTGCCGAACAACTACGTGAATTTTTAAAAGGTAAGACCACTCACAGAAACAAACTAAAAGCAGCAGTTCCCGCCATAGCATGTTGTCTTTATGTGTGTGTGTAAATGCAACGAGCGTTTCAGTGTTATTTAAGTTGGAGTACGTTTATTTTTTTCTGTTTTCGTTAATTTTTATGAACGATTCGTCACCATTTGTTCGTATTTTCTCGTTAAGTAGAAGAGAAACAAGCGACGGCGACGAAAGTTCGTAGCTGTGTATAATGAAAATTGAGCGAGTATTACTCGTAATTTGTAAATAACAGCAGAAATAACGAAACAATTTTTGTTTAGACCTCTTGTGTACTTGAAGCGTATACATATACATCCAGATGCATACACTCTTCCATGTATTTGTGCACATACATACATACATATGTACATTCTATTGCAAGCGTTTTAGAGCAAGACATTTTGTGGTGGCTACGTCTCGCTCTGTCGCTGCATGTGTGTGCGTATTTGAATGAGCGTGAATATGTTTCGGTCTCCATGGCATACGAAATATGTAAAAACATTCACACAGCTACGTGTGTATGTGTATGTACATATGTATTTATTATTTTTTTTTTTTTTTGTAGTAGTTATTTTCTGTGGTTTAGCAACTTCATCCACAACTTCATGCGTCTGACCGCACATTGCAACTGTGCATACATGTGCACGTTTCGTTGTCTGTTTTCTTGCTTCGTTTATGTTTTATTTATTTATTTTGTATTTTTTTTTTTCGTTTTCTGTGTTTTTCGATTTCTGCGTTCCTATTGCTCTGTGATGAAAGAAATACACGATTTTGTCTATGCACTTTTTGCTTCTCATAATCAGCAACAGAGCCTAGTAATCGATTTGTAGCAATATTTGTGTATGTCTTAAACGTCTCTAGTACTGTTAAAATGGCATAAAGATTCACGTTGTGAATCAGCTGCTGAAATTAAACAAGATGCCAACGTGTGCTCTTTATTCTGTTAGCAAAACGATCGACGACTTGCGGCTCTGAAATGGTTGGCAGCCAACCCTGCCCACCAATACCTTTAAAACGTTGTGTGCTGTATGCAATATATATATATATGTGTGTGTGTGTATACATATATGTATGCTTGTGTTTGTATGAACATATGCAGACGACCGGTGCGAATTGGGGAATATAAATAAATAAAGAAAAAAAAGAATTAAAGCCAAACTAAGCTCGAAAAGAGTTTTCAATTGAGTTGTAGCGATACTTATTAGTTTGTTTCTTTTCGTTACTCTGCTGTTCTTGACAGGGTTTAAACAATTGTTGATTAATTAAACAGGAGTTTAAGTTAGTTATCAAAACAATTTCTAAATTTTAGTTTTCTGTTCGTCTGTTATATTATTAACTATCAAATTGGGTGCAAATCCCGTTCGCTTACTTCTTCTTCCATATTCACCTTTCCTTGGATCGAATTTTATTTAAGGAAACCTGTAAATAATGTCTAGCTCAGGAACTGAGCTGTAAACTTTTTAGACAATTTTGAACGTAGGTGCACCGATTGCCAAGCTACAACTCGTTTAAATATGTCTGCTTCTACGAATCCAAAGCTATTATCATAGCTAAACAATTCTTGGCGTTCATGAGCGGATATATCAAACATTATATCACATCAAAGATATTCCTATTTTTTGGCTCTTACCCCGACCTACCGCAAATTAATTGATGGAGGAAATCCAGCTGATGCAATTATATGGACTGAGAGCGTTACGCCCCTCTCCATTGTTAAGCTCCATTGACTTGGCAGTTGGCTCAGGCTCTAAAACATCTAAAGTACATCTTGAACAAAAACTCAAAAAGATATGCGATAGTTAGTTAATTATTTTTGTTTATTTTTGCTCAAATTAGCAAGTTAATTATTTATAAAAATTATGTGTTGATTAATACACGAAGTAATCAATGAAATTAAGTTAAGCAACGCGCAATCTTTAAATTAACTCCATGAAATTTGTCCTTTATCAACAACTGAACCAATTACTGAACTGAGCGCCATTTCGATCACCTTGGAAACCTTGAGAATTCTTGCAGTACAATTCAACATATTATAAAGAAATCGACATTGACATTGTTAAGAAAAAATATTTATTTTCGTTTAACAACGATGTGAACACCTTGACAGCTCTTCAACTGCTGTTGATATGTTTGGGGAAAAGAAACGCACGAATCATACAACTTGTCTAAATTGCACTCATAAAAACAAGAATCGTTATATACAGACAAATTCCATAATGACGAAAAGGTAAAATATATTTTTTAAGGATGATGATAGTTGATAGTTGGTTGGTGGCTGCTGCTATATGTAGGCTTAAAGCGTTTCAAATTAATTAATACATTTTCAATTTATTTATATCTAATTCTTGGTCCACCAAATTCACAACACAACAACAAATGCAGCTTTTTTGCGCCTAAAGGTATGCAACCACAGTCGGATAAGCAAAGTGCTAGCAAAAGCAATCTCGCAACAGCAAGAGCAAATACTCAGCAGCAGCCCCAGCCAGAGCTTCAGCAACATCCTCATCAGCGCTCCAAAGTAAAGGTCATCAAGAGCAAGCGTCCACTCTGCCACTTTAAGTTTTATTTGGATATTTGCGATCATCAGCTAGCCAAGCGCATTGAGGCGGACATCAAGGCGCTTGGGGGCACCCTTGAATTCTTTCTCAACGACAGTATTACCCATTTCATTACCGATAAGGAAAAAGGCTCGTCGCTTGCAATTACTGATGCTCGCAAGAACACCCGCAGTCAGCTGGGAGCCAATTTAGCACAACCCGCACTTAACTCACCTCAAACGCCGAATACTCCAATCACAACAGTCCATGATAATGGCATTGGCCTACAGCGCAGGACTCGGCAAACTCGTGCCGATGCCATTCTGAGTCGTGTGCGTGCTGTACAGCTGAGCACATCAATCCAAACTGAGCTGCCACAACAGAACCAGCAAAATTATCGCTGCAATACACCAAGTAGCAGCAGGCTTTCACTTGCAACGTACACCATCTGGCAGACAGAATACGCCCTACGCTTCTTTCAGCGTATTCAGACCGAGCTACGTCAGTATTTGAAAGCATCTGGCACCTTAGGTGGAACACAGACAGGTGGATCGGCTAATATTCACCTAAAGGGTCATTTTATCAAGATCGAGTCAATCAAACGAAATCACCGACCATACTATCACCTACTTAAACAGCCCGAGGAGTGGCCTAAAATTGATTTGAGCAGCGAAGACAGTGCCTTTCGTTTACAGACCAAGGCCTATGTTCAAAGTATGACACGTAAGTCTCCAGGCTCACGGACTTCGCAACGTCAACAGGATAAAGATCTGCATCACCCACAGGCGGTGCCTTTGCAACACGCTGTTGTTCAAGCGCTCAAAAAGCCACTAGTTTCTGTGCATACGCCAGACAGTCCCCGATCACATTGTCGAGAGTTAAAGGAATCCAGCGACAAGCAGTGCGGTGTGTGCGAGATTTGCAAGATCGAATACGACACGTTAACTACACATTTACAAAGTAAGGAGCACGAACTATTTGCCAAAAACGTACACAACTTTGTGGCCCTCGATACGCTTATCCAAGTGTCGGCGAGTGTAAACGGCTTTCTTAAAAGAGAACAGCAGAAACATCGTAAATATTTAAGGAAGGAATCGGAACAAGCTGACGCAGAGATAAACAGCGATATGGAAGTTGATGAGCTGCTCAGCAATAACTCTATTGCCTCTGCCACAAAATCACCTAATCAATCCGATTCCAATGCAGCTCAACAAAGTATTAGCAGTGGCAGCAATAATAATAACAAGCAACGACCGTCTCCAGCGTTACGTGAGAAATCGAAGCGCATAACTAAGGGCAAGCATTCCTCGGAAAAGTTCAGAGCTACGGCAAATACGTCACCCAACCAGCAGACCCCTTCACCCGTTAAGAAAATTGCGACACCCTGTAGCCTTACAGAGTTGCAGCGCGTGGAGGAGACGGCCAACAATGCTGCAACAGCTGCTGCCACTCCCTCTAACCCGACGCGTCGTAAGACGCAGAATTCGGTTTTGTCGCCGCCAATTCGCGCAATGCTGCCGCCATCATCCCTCTACAAGGTGGTCGAAGCTAGCGATGCTCTAGCCACGTCACCTCGTATTAGGCGCGGAGCTACTAATGTCTCTGGCAACGTAATGGACTCGCCCTCGTTAATTGTTAAATTCCAGAAAGTGCGTCAATCTGAGCTGCAGCGGCTCAACGGTGAGGCCGAAAATTTCATGTTCCCCAGAACGACAACTCGCAGCAGTAGCGAGCTGCCTACAGATGTCGATCGGCAAACGACCTCAGATGCGCGGGGTCACCACGGTATTTCCTCGCCCAGTTTGGACAGTACCAGCGAAGTGGAGGTGGTGCCAAGTTTAACTACAACAACCACACCTGTCAAGCTGCAAAATCGTGCCACGGCCGTGGGCAGACGACGCAAAGGCACGGCAGCAGCCCCACCGTCACAGATGCAGACTGCGCTTGCGCAGCTGCAGCGCCAGCTGTCAACGGGTAGCAGCAGCAGCAATGGCGGGGGTGGCCAACAACAGCGCTTTCCGAACGCCCCCATCCAGCCAGAGATGCAACCGCAACTGCTAAGCCAGCGACAGGCTACGGCCACACGTAAGAGTAGCCGCATGGCGACTGCTATTGTGACAGCGGCTACGACCAGCAGTCAACTGCAGTTACGCCGACGAACAGAGTCGACGCTCAACGTGAGGCGCGGTGGCAACTTGGAGGATCGGGTGGGGGAGCAACCGGCGAAGAAGGACGATATCCGTCAGGAATCAGATGAACCAGAGGACGAGGAATCAAACGATGAGTCAAGCTCTTCTGGCAGTGATGAGGACTATATAGCTAAAGGAAAGTTGCGCTTATCCCTGCCAACACTAAATCGATTTGATACTCGTGAGGAACGCGCTGCGAGACGCTTATCGCGGTTGACAATCAACATTAATCGAAGCCCTGGAGAAAAACATCAGCTCTCTGAGTCGCCGTCAGCAGAGAAAAAGTCACCTGCGCGACGATGCAGCAGGAGCCAAAAGCCTACGCTAGCCAAAGCGAAGCAGTGTAAACAGCAGGTGACGCCACCGGCAGCGACAAAAAAAACGTTGACAACGGAACTTATCTTTGATTGTAGAAAGAGTGAACGATTGCAGAAGCTGCGCTACGCATTTGAGAAGTCACCGGACGCTGATTTATGGCATCGTGTTTTTCAGCGACAGGATGCTGGCGAGGAGCAGTACTACAGTTACTATGGATCCACGCGCTACTGTAAGCTACCCTACGAACTGGGTCCCATACCCATGGACTGCACAAGTTCACACAACTGCACTCTGTGCCGGGGTCAGGAGGCACAGCGTGAAATAGACCTAAAGCCGCAATCGTCCATTAAGATGGAGCGGCAACGAGATATGGAAACGGAACAAATTGCCGCACAGTCTGACAGCAATCAAACCGCCGCAACCACTACATCTACAACGACGTCATCCATGTACAGGCATAAGAAAATGCACCTGCTGCAGCGCTATCAGCAGGAACAACAACAACAACAGCAGCAGCAGCAGCAGCAACATACATTGAATACTACTATACTGCCAGCAAAATGTGATAGCAAGGCCAGCACACCAGAGCTGCTGGAGCGCGAGTTTGCAGCGCTCAGTGAAAATACACAGGTAGTGGAGCTGGTACGTGCCACAAGCACACAGAGCAACTCGAGTAGCAGCTGCAGCAATAGTCAAAATAGCGGTGCAACGTGCCGCAACAAGCAGTTGGCGAGAATTGCTGAGCTGCCGCCACGTAAATCGCCAAGGGAGCATGCATCCACATTGGCCTTGGTAAGTTGTATTATACGTCAGCGACAGGATTCACAGAGCAAGACAAACTCGGAGGTAGACGAACCGTCGGCGGCACCACCTGCGAATTTAATTACGCCCATGCTGAAGATGCCATTGAAGCAGGAGCCAGTTGCGTCAGTTACGACAGTTGCGTCGACTTTAACTTCTCACAACACGCGTTCACAAGCTGCCACGCCAGTGGAGGAACTGCGCTTCGCCACCGAAATAAGCGAGACTGTAAAACGTATGCGACGTGGACAAAACAAGTATGATACTTTGCCACCTACTCCATCATCAGCGCCAGCACAAATACCCACGCCAGCAAGATGCCGCCGGCCGACAGCAGCAGCAGCGGCAGCTGCTGCCAGCTATTCTAGTCGACTTCAGTTTCCCGAAAGAGAGATAACCACAAGCGTCATGTTGAGCAAGCGTAAGCGCCGCCAGTTGGCGGCAACGCCTGCTATGCGCCTGCCTCAACAGCAGCCGCCGGGAATGGCCCAAGTAGCTGGCGTTCGTAAGCTTCCTAGTAAGAAGGGGCAACTGGAATATGAAATGGAGGCAAATGCTCTGAAGACATTGAATGCGAATATCGAATATGTCAATCCACTGCTAATCTCCTGGCAAATTGATAAATATCTGGAACTGACCGGCCGGGAATATGATCTTAGTGCGGAGGAACAACTGCCGCTCTTACAGCCAACTGCGCGATACTGTGAGGATGTTAATTTTCCTACCGATGTGCACACGCCCCCACCTACAGATTTCTGTTTTACCAGTGAGTTTGATCTGTGCGATTTGTTGGCTGCAAGTGCCGGAAGTGAAGATGACGAAGAAATGTCTGCTGCGCGTTCTGGTTGCCGGAGAAACAGTAGAATGAATTTGTATTGTAGTTACCAGCGTAAACGAAAATGCCTCAAATCGAATCGCACGGGTTGGCCCAGAGCTCAACGGCGTAGAGCGACGGTAATAACAAATTCGAGAGTGCAACCCAGCGAACGAGTCAGTTTCCGTAAATTGAATATAAGGGAGTCCCATGAAGTGCAAAAGCTTCAGGATTTAAAACAGGAACCTTTAGAAACTGAGGAAGAGCAGACGACAACGACCACAACCACAACGACCGATAAAGAGATCAGTAAGGAACAAGACGATGATAATTACGACGACGGCAGTGGTGGGTCGGGAAGTAATGGAAGGACCGCTGATAATGAACTCCATGCTCGCGAAGTTACTGCAATGACCCCTCCGACCACAGATGTGGAGGAACAAGTGCGATGTAGGGACCTATCGGGCGA
The DNA here is from genome assembly GCF_030788295.1 of Drosophila virilis. Lineage (NCBI taxonomy): Eukaryota > Metazoa > Arthropoda > Insecta > Diptera > Drosophilidae > Drosophila > Drosophila virilis. Next base: position 9,973,647 of record NC_091546.1, on the reverse strand, counting down.
TGAGGCTGCAGCGAGTGCGGACAATGAAAGTCAAGCCGAAGATGATGATGATGAAACAATGGCTGATTCAGTTGATCAGCTACGTGATGGTAAAGTCGAAATAGAAGCAACCGATGCGGATGTCGAAGAAGATGATGGTGAAGATGACTATGACGATGCGTTTGAAGACTCTTACGGTGGCGAGCTCACAAAACATGAACAGCTTACAGTGCAAAATTTCGCTCAGTCATTCGCTGATGAACCGCCTGAGAAACGTATTCGGATAATCTCCGAGTCACCCGCCAAAAGTTTAGATGAGAACCATTCGCAAAAAAAGACTTTGCTCGCACTACAGACCTCTAACGGATGTTGCCTGACTGTCACCTCCACTCCAAACACGCAGCAATCTCGTCAACAGCAGCAGCAACAGCAACGCCGCACGCCACAGCTGAACGGTAGTCTGGGCAGCTGCATTTCCCCAAGCGAAAAGCTGGGCGATAATTCTGATGTGTTTACCGTATCATCCGACGGTCTGGAAACCGACATGGACTTAAGCAACACTCAAGCCGGTGACTCACTAGAACATTGCTCCCATCAGCGTTTGCAGCAGACAACGCCCAAACGCAAGTTTGACATCTCTAAGTATGCGCCTCCCAACAACGCCATGGCCGCCAGCAGCTGTGCCGCCGAGGCGGCTACTGCTGCGGTCAAATCGCTTGCCATATCGCAGTTTCTAAAAAAGGAGGTGCGTGTTACATGTCGGCGACTTCGAGCGCCCTTTCGCCGCTTTCGATATCGTCGCTGATCATCTTTATTGTCGTCATCATTGTCATTAAAATCGTCATTAGTTTAAGTGAGAAAATTGTAAATTCTAAAGAACGGAGAGTTCAAGAAAATTGTTCATTAGGTTATCATAGTCCCTCCATGAGCATAAAAACAGTAGCATAGCTGTCATTACGACATCTGATTCCTGATTCCTCGTCCTCTGTCCCGCTAATGTACATTATTATACATTCATATTCATTGTCTTGATTGTTCGAAACTTTTTATAATTCCACATACGCAGCTACTCCCCTGACATACTTAGGTATCCAAAACCACACACATAATTAGCATAATTTCAAATGCAATGTCAGCAACATACGTAAGATAAGATAAGTTTAATTTTAGCTTAGAACAAATTCCGTACTCTTTGATGCGCCCCCTAGCCGACTTCCCAATAAAGAAAATGAAGAAACGATGCGAAAATACAGACATAAATTAGAATTAGCAAAAGTATAGAACGATTAGATTAATACAAAAAAAAGAGAAAAAAAAATAAGAATGAAAAAAACATACAGTACATTTCGTTTTTAAACAATATCAACTTGATGCTCAAATTATGTATAACACGAATATAAAACCAAAAGCAACTGTAAAAAACAAATAATCAAAGAGTACATTAAAAATATACAATTAAAAATATACAATTAAAGCGACTGCATTTCATTAAAAAATTGCTAACATTATTCAAAAGCCTGATTGTCCTAACTATAAATTCTTTGATCCAATCCAGACTTGCGCAGGCTTATTAAGTATGAAGAACGTTTGGCGACGAACTCGAAGGAGGACTATTTCAGCAGCCTTCATAAACGCGACACCATAAGCTCGCGTGCTAAAATGGGCGACAGGGAAAAAGAGAATGTACCTCAACAGATTGATAAAGACAAAACTAAGCAGCAAGCCTCGGATGATGACAAGGAACGCCTCAACAGTGGAAAAGCCGCAACGGACAACAATTTGAAGCTGGCAACCTTGTTTCGGGAAAAACTTTTGTTAGACGAATCAAAAGAGCCGTCCAATTCCAGCAACTGTGCACGTCGCAGTCGCAGCAAAACAAGGAATGGACCATCCAGAATCGAGGCTTGTCCCAACCAGGACACACGGATCCCACGTCAGTCTAAATTGCGTAAATCTCGACCGCGCAGTAATAGCCGTCTTTCAGCACAGGGTATGATACTCGAATTAGAACCTGTGTTTTTTTGATTTTGATTTTTCTAAAGTTTGCAATCAGGCTAAGCACAAGCGAAGCGATCCTGTGGCCTTGTACCAGTACTATCAGAACGAATGGAGCCATTTCCGTGACCAAATTCCAGGCGAAAACTCCCATACAGACCTACGCTGGGAAATACGTCACAAGCTTATTCCCAAGTAATACATCTACTGTAATAGTTAATAGAATATACGAAAAATGAATGCAAAATAAACTATGAAAGATTCTGTATATTTATTACATGTTTTACATTTTTTATAAACTAGTAACGCCCATCTGAAGACAATGCAAAATTTTTCAATTTGATTTATTTTGCGCTGGAGTGAGTGAGGGAAGAAGGTATCGTTGGATACTTGTAACTCAAATTATATTTACAATGAAGTAGTATTTACAATAAGTTGACTAGTCCAGTCCAAATTTTACTTTAGCTCCACATATGACACACGACTTAAGGCAGCCTATATGAGCTAGACATTTCATTTATTACATTTGCTGATGTAGACAAAAAGAAATATTCTTTCTCTTAGAAAATCATGTTTGTAGCCCTTAAAAGGGCTTTGTGGTATAACAAATTTCAGTATTAGAAATTTGCATATGCTGACGAGCAGTTAGCAATTTCAAATTATTTCTTCGTTGCAGATGCAGTCTTCGCTTTTGGCTTCTTGACAGCAGTTTTCTTGGGGGTCGTAGCCGACACGACTTTTTTCGGTTTAGCACTTGTGGTCTTAGGCTTTGGGGTCTTTGGCTTTGTTGCGCTTGACTTAGCCTTTGCTGTTGTGGGCTTGGCCTTTATGGTTCCTGTTTTCTTCGCATCCTTAGCCTTTGCTTTGTCCGCCTTCTTTTTCTCAACACTCTTCTTGGTTGGTGCGGATTTTGATAGCTTTTTATCAGCGGCACCCGCTGCTTTCTTCGTGGTAGACGTACTACTCTTCTTTTTAGTTGCTGCTGCCGCCGAAGCATTCACCTTCTTAGTTTTCTTCTCGACAGCGGAGGCCTTTGGCTTGGGATCCTTTTTAGCGGATGCAGATAGTTTAAACGAACCGGAGGCACCCTTGCCCTTTGTTTGGATCAGCTTTCCATTCGCAACCGCATTCTTTAGGTACTTCTTAATGAACGGGGCTAGCTTCTGGGCATCGCACTTGTATGTAGCACCGATATATTTTTTAATTGCCAGAAGGGATGAGCCACCACGTTCCTTTAAATTTTTAATCGATGCATCTACCATTTGCTGAGTTGGTGGGTGCGATGGGGGAGCTGTTGACTTCTTTGACTTTGGTGTGGCGGCTGCTGCCTTTTTAGTAGCCACCTTTTTCTCGCCTGAGGCTGCTTGGGCAATCACAGGAGATGCGGACGTTGCAACTGCGGAATCAGACATCTTAACTTCACTTTATTCACTTTATTCACTGTTCACTTGTAAATTTTCGAAAAAAATCCATTTCCTTGGTCACCCGTTTGCGTGAGAATCGAGGAGGACGGCGGTACGAGAATGTTTTTGGTATTGAACGTTTGTTACTCGATGCGTCGTCATTACATACTTGTTAAATGGTCATTTACTAATGTTTGTATTTGGAAATCGTTGTGAATGTGAATTGGAATGTTTTGTTTAATATTCAAATAATACAATATCAATTATTTAGTGTATTTAACATGATTTTATGATTTTTAATTGCCAGTCAAAGTTTAACTTTGAGTCTTGGCGAAAAAGGTTATCGAACAAAAAACACGTTTATTAATAAAAATATAATGAAACTTGAAATGTTTTCCATTTAAATACAATATTTCAACAATTCTTTAATCAAATTCAACTATTAATTTAAATATATCTTAAGTCTTCTATTTTAAATATCTATTTAACATAACCCTTAGCTGGTAAAAACAGGCAAGTTCACAATGAAATCAATATAAAAACGCTTCAGACAAATCTAATTTTGTCTTTAATAGTTATATTATATTATATGTCTATATTTAAAAAAAAAAGGGAGTTATAAGATAATTCCAATTAGTGAAACAAATTGAAATTATAATTGAAACTAAACTAATAAAATATCATGCGACATCCATAAGAGATTTCTGTGTAGCGAAAAATCCATCAGAAGAAAGATTGTTCCATTTATTAAAACAAATCGTTATTATAGTTGATACTAGATTAATAAAATATGCGAAATCCATATGACATTTCTGTGTAAAATCCATCAAGCCCTTAGTTGATTTTTTTTCGTAATCCAGGAAGTATCTCTTGTAGCACAACTGATTGTGCGTTGAGGCGCAAACCAAATGCCTTATACAGCTTATCAGAAAATCATCTATGCATCTACATATAACTTGTCGTCGGTGGAATATAATGAAGGAATTTTCGATTGAGCCCAAAATATGCCTATGGATTTATCTTTAAGATACAATGAGGTAAAGCAAATATTGTAATGCCTTATTTATTTATTGTTACATTTTATGAAGAATAATATATTTATACGAAAATAAGAATCTCCTTGCTAAAAATATTTTGTGGTCCTGAAAAGGACCGATTTATCGGATATTTATATATTAGGGACGAGGTATAACTTAAGCGCGCTCTCCTCGAATACGTCTGGCCAGTTGAATGTCCTTGGGCATGATGGTGACACGCTTAGCGTGGATAGCACACAAGTTTGTATCTTCGAATAGGCCAACTAGATAGGCTTCGCTAGCTTCCTGCAAAGCCATCACAGCCGAGCTCTGGAAACGTAAGTCGGTCTTGAAGTCCTGAGCAATTTCGCGTACTAAACGCTGGAACGGCAACTTGCGAATAAGCAGTTCCGTGCTCTTCTGGTAGCGACGAATTTCACGCAGGGCAACAGTGCCTGGCCTATAGCGATGAGGTTTCTTCACACCACCAGTTGCTGGAGCACTTTTACGTGCTGCCTTAGTAGCCAACTGTTTCCGAGGAGCCTTTCCTCCAGTTGATTTACGAGCAGTTTGCTTAGTACGAGCCATCTTTCTTTCACAATTCTAACTTCACACTGTCACTGTTAAAAACACAATAATCGTGCGTCTCGTTTGTGTATCGCTTATATAGAAAATGAGTGATAAGTTAGAAAGAGATCGATATATTCGCTGTTCGCCGTTTTGTCGAATATGTTACAAGGGTAGTATGTGAGCGAGATGGAAATATGTTTTTACTCGCTCGTCTTTTTGATTTTTTGGTATAAATATAAGCGCTGCCCGAAGAGCTAGCATTAGTATCTCTGTGACATTCGTGGTGTAAAGTGAAGTAAAAAAAAGAAAGTGAAAAATGACTGGTCGTGGTAAAGGTGGCAAAGGCTTGGGTAAAGGAGGCGCAAAACGTCATCGCAAAGTGTTGCGTGATAATATCCAGGGCATCACGAAACCAGCTATCCGGCGTTTAGCTCGTCGTGGTGGCGTAAAACGTATTTCTGGTCTTATTTATGAGGAAACTCGCGGTGTTCTAAAGGTTTTCTTGGAGAATGTCATCCGTGATGCGGTCACATACACCGAGCACGCCAAGAGGAAGACAGTCACAGCCATGGATGTTGTTTATGCGCTGAAAAGACAAGGCCGTACCCTGTATGGTTTTGGCGGTTAATAAGAAAATATTGAATTTATGTTGACACAATCGGTCCTTTTCAGGACCACCAATCCGTTTCATTAAGAGATAAAAAATATTAATTATTCAACACTAACGAAACGTGATGCTGTTAAGCGACTCCATCTCAGATTCTGAGATCGACCGTGATCACAGATGTTCGTTTTTTAAACCCTGAACCCATTAAAAATGGGTACAAGGGTATATTGTATTTGTGCAATATCCAAATGTATGTAACAGGCAGAAGGAAGCATCTCCGACCCCATAAAGTATATATATTCTTGATCAGCATCAATAGCCGAGTCGATCTAGCCATGTCAGTCTGTCCGTCCGTCCATATGTATGAACGCAAGGATCTCAGAACATATAAGAGCTATAGACTTGAAATTTTAGATGTAGGTGCTCCTAGTGCCTGCGCAGATCGAGTCGGTGCGAAAATGGAAACTTTTTCGATGGAGATATGACGTTCCAAAACGACAGAACTCCACGCGGATATGATATGACCTTCCAAATCATCACGCTTTTTTTTCAAAATCGAGGTCGGTGCGAAAATCGAAACTTTTTCGATGGAGATATGACGTTCCAAAACGACATAACTCCGCGCGGATATGATATGACCTTCCAAATCATCACGTTTTTTTTTTTAAAATCGAGGTCGGTGCGAAAATCGAAACTTTTTCGATGGAGATATGACGTTCCAAAACGACATAACTCCGCGCGGAGATATGACGTTCCAAAACGACATAACTCCCCGCGGATATGATATGACCTTCCAAATCATCACAATTTTTTTCAAAATCGAGGTCGGTGCCAAAATCGAAACTTTTTCGATGGAGATATGACGTTCCAAAACGACATAACTCCGCGCGGAGATATGACGTTCCAAAACGACATAACTCCCCGCGGATATGATATGACCTTCCAAATCATCACGATTTTTTTCAAAATCGAGGTCGGTGCGAAAGTCGGAACTTTTTCCATACTTTTTTTTTTGAATAGCCCCGCGCGGAGATATGACGTTCCAAAACGACATAACTCCGCGCGGATATATGACGTTCCAAAACGACATAACTCCGCGCGGAGATATGACGTTCCAAAACGACATAACTCCGCGCGGAGATATGACGTTCCAAAACGACATAACTCCCCGCGGATATGATATCACCTTCCAAATCATCACGATTTTTTTCAAAATCGAGGTCGGTGCGAAAATCGAAACTTTTTCGATGGAGATATGACGTTCCAAAACGACAGAACTCCACGCGGATATGACCTTCCAAATCATCACGTTTTTTTTTCAAAATCGAGGTCGGTGCGAAAATCGAAACTTTTTCGATGGAGATATGACGTTCCAAAACGGCATGTCTTCGCGCGGAGATATGACGTTCCAAAACGACATAACTCCGCGCGGAGATATGACGTTCCAAAACGACATAACTCCCCGCGGATATGATATGACCTTCCAAATCATCACGATTTTTTTCAAAATCGAGGTCGGTGCGAAAATCGAAACTTTTTCGATGGAGATATGACGTTCCAAAACGACATAACTCCACGCGGATATGATATGACCTTCCAAATCATCACGTTTTTTTTTTCAAAATCGAGGTCGGTGCGAAAATCGAAGTTTTTTCGATGATTTTTTTTTAATATCTCGGGTAAATAATGTCTGATTTTAAAATGTTATACCTTTTTGAATGCGTACGGATCCCTACCATCAATTGGCATTCAAAAAAAATTAATCATCGATGGGTTGAAAATTGTTGTTGACAAAAAACTGATTCGTTCGTAAATTCCATCTCTTTGATGATTTTTTGAAATATTTCCGTCAAATAATGTCCGATTTTGCAAGTTCTATCGATTGGCATCAAAAAAAGGAAATCTAAAATTTTGACCCAAATCGACAAAATGGCAAGGGGCTACATCACGTTTTCTTCAAAATCGAGGTCGGTGCGAAAGTCGAAACTTTTTCCATGATTTTTTTTTTGAATAGCCCCGCGCGGAGATATGACGTTCCAAAACGACATAACTCCGCGCGGAGATATGACGTTCCAAAGCGACATAACTCCGCGCGGAGATATGACGTTCCAAAGCGACATAACTCCGCGCGGAGATATGACGTTCCAAAACGACATAACTCTGCGCGGAGATATGGCCTTCCAAATCATCACGATTTTTTCAAAATCGAGGTCGGTGCGAAAATCGAAACTTTTTCGATGGAGATATGACGTTCCAAAACGACATAACTCCCCGCGGATATGATATGGCCTTCCAAATCATCACGTTCTTTTTTTTCAAAATCGAGGTCGGTGCGAAAGTCGAAACTTTTTCGATGATTATACCCTGAACCCATTAAAAATGGGTATAAGGGTATACTGTATTTGTTCCAAACACAAATTTATGTAACAGGCAGAAGGAAGCATCTCTGACCCCATAAAGTATATATACTCTTGATCAGCATCAATAGCCGAGTCGATCTAGCCATGTCCGTCTGTCTGCCCGTCCGTCTGTCCGTACGTATGAACGCAAGGATGTCAGAGCCTATAAGAGCTAGAGAAATTTTAGATGTAGGTGCTCCTAGTGCTCGCGGAGATCGAGTTTGTTTCCAATAATCGATAACTTACTCCGTTTCCAAGCCAATCGATATCCTGTATTTTGGGGAATTTTGGTAAATAATCAAAGCTAGAGTCCCCAAACTTGACATATAGCTTCGAAAATAGAACATATATATGCATTTGATGTTGGAAGAAGAGTGTTCAGGGTGTCCTTTAGTCGGGAGCTCCCGACTAGAACCTCTTACTTGTCTTACATATTTATTTTGTGCTTGTTTTTAAACTATCACAAACAAACAACCACCGCATTGGATAAGGCAATATTGCACATTTTTATTGACTAGTACGGTGAATGTACTTTTGAGCTCTAAAATGTAGTTTGTATTGAATCGATTTCGGATACATTAGTGAATGAAAAGATAATCTCTTTTTTGACATTTTTGGTCGTCCTGAAAAGGACGTTTGGTTTCGAGTATTTACAAATGTATACGCTGTTTTTTTGTTGTTTAGTGAACTAGCAAATTATGCCTTCTTTTCGGTCTTCTTGGGTAACAGAACTGCTTGGATGTTGGGCAAAACACCACCCTGGGCAATGGTGACGCCCGAAAGCAGTTTATTTAACTCCTCATCGTTACGGATGGCCAATTGCAAATGGCGAGGGATAATTCTGGTTTTCTTGTTGTCGCGTGCAGCATTGCCAGCCAACTCCAAAACTTCAGCGGCCAAATATTCCATAACGGCAGCCAAGTAGACAGGAGCACCGGCACCAACACGTTCAGCATAGTTGCCCTTACGAAGGAGGCGGTGAATACGACCAACGGGAAACTGAAGACCAGCGCGGTTAGAACGCGACTTTGCCTTTCCCTTCACTTTTCCACCTTTACCGCGACCAGACATTTTATTTTTCTTATTTCACTGTTTCACTGCTTACACACAAATATCGAATGTTATTGACATCAAACCTCACGACTATTGTATTTATACTTTTTTCAACTAACCACTTCTTCAGTTTAGAGTAGAGAGTTGAACGGGCTGTTAACATGAAAGCGTCGTTCGAAAAAAGTATAAATGCTAAGCTACTTTGGGGTGTGTCAAACATTTGTGAAGTGAATTAAAGTGAACGTTTGTGAATAATAATGCCGCCGAAAACAAGTGGGAAGGCAGCCAAAAAGGCTGGTAAGGCTCAGAAAAACATTACCAAGAATGACAAGAAGAAGAAGCGCAAGAGGAAGGAAAGCTACGCTATCTACATTTACAAAGTGCTCAAGCAGGTCCACCCTGACACCGGCATTTCGTCAAAGGCGATGAGCATAATGAACAGCTTTGTTAACGACATTTTCGAGCGTATTGCTGCCGAGGCCTCCCGTTTGGCTCACTACAACAAACGCTCGACTATTACCAGTCGGGAAATCCAAACCGCAGTACGTCTTTTGCTGCCCGGTGAATTGGCCAAGCACGCTGTCAGTGAGGGAACAAAAGCAGTTACAAAGTACACCAGCTCCAAGTAAAATTCAGCTACATGTACATTGTACGGGAAGCAAACAAAAGCAAAAGGCCCTTTTCAGGGCCACAAATCTCTTTTCAAGGAATTAAAAATATTCACAAATCCAAATAATATCTTATATGGTTCGTACTGTTCTGGTTGCGCTCTAAGAACTTTTCTATTATCGTAAATATTCGAGTATCTACACATTTCGTCTTTGCGATCTTTAGAGGGGTGTTTTTTATTTCTTATAGGCAAGTCAACCTAATTTAATCAGTCGAGTACTTTTGATTATAAAATGTTGCGGTGAAATAGTATGTGATATGTATATGATATTTAGAATGAAGACTAGTTGACTAGTCCAATCTAACATAAGCTATTTGCTGATGTAGAAAAAAATAAATATTCTTTCTCTTAGAAAATCATGTTTGTAGCCCTTAAAAGGGCTTTGTGGTAAAACAAATTTCAGTATTAGAAATTTGCATATGCTGACGAGCAGTTAGCAATTTCAAATTATTTCTTCGTTGCAGATGCAGTCTTCGCTTTTGGCTTCTTGACAGCAGTTTTCTTGGGGGTCGTAGCCGACACGACTTTTTTCGGTTTAGCACTTGTGGTCTTAGGCTTTGGGGTCTTTGGCTTTGTTGCGCTTGACTTAGCCTTTGCTGTTGTGGGCTTGGCCTTTATGGTTCCTGTTTTCTTCGCATCCTTAGCCTTTGCTTTGTCCGCCTTCTTTTTCTCAACACTCTTCTTGGTTGGTGCGGATTTTGATAGCTTTTTATCAGCGGCACCCGCTGCTTTCTTCGTGGTAGACGTACTACTCTTCTTTTTAGTTGCTGCTGCCGCCGAAGCATTCACCTTCTTAGTTTTCTTCTCGACAGCGGAGGCCTTTGGCTTGGGATCCTTTTTAGCGGATGCAGATAGTTTAAACGAACCGGAGGCACCCTTGCCCTTTGTTTGGATCAGCTTTCCATTCGCAACCGCATTCTTTAGGTACTTCTTAATGAACGGGGCTAGCTTCTGGGCATCGCACTTGTATGTAGCACCGATATATTTTTTAATTGCCAGAAGGGATGAGCCACCACGTTCCTTTAAATTTTTAATCGATGCATCTACCATTTGCTGAGTTGGTGGGTGCGATGGGGGAGCTGTTGACTTCTTTGACTTTGGTGTGGCGGCTGCTGCCTTTTTAGTAGCCACCTTTTTCTCGCCTGAGGCTGCTTGGGCAATCACAGGAGATGCGGACGTTGCAACTGCGGAATCAGACATCTTAACTTCACTTTATTCACTTTATTCACTGTTCACTTGTAAATTTTCGAAAAAAATCCATTTCCTTGGTCACCCGTTTGCGTGAGAATCGAGGAGGACGGCGGTACGAGAATGTTTTTGGTATTGAACGTTTGTTACTCGATGCGTCGTCATTACATACTTGTTAAATGGTCATTTACTAATGTTTGTATTTGGAAATCGTTGTGAATGTGAATTGGAATGTTTTGTTTAATATTCAAATAATACAATATCAATTATTTAGTGTATTTAACATGATTTTATGATTTTTAATTGCCAGTCAAAGTTTAACTTTGAGTCTTGGCGAAAAAGGTTATCGAACAAAAAACACGTTTATTAATAAAAATATAATGAAACTTGAAATGTTTTCCATTTAAATACAATATTTCAACAATTCTTTAATCAAATTCAACTATTAATTTAAATATATCTTAAGTCTTCTATTTTAAATATCTATTTAACATAACCCTTAGCTGGTAAAAACAGGCAAGTTCACAATGAAATCAATATAAAAACGCTTCAGACAAATCTAATTTTGTCTTTAATAGTTATATTATATTATATGTCTATATTTAAAAAAAAAAGGGAGTTATAAGATAATTCCAATTAGTGAAACAAATTGAAATTATAATTGAAACTAAACTAATAAAATATCATGCGACATCCATAAGAGATTTCTGTGTAGCGAAAAATCCATCAGAAGAAAGATTGTTCCATTTATTAAAACAAATCGTTATTATAGTTGATACTAGATTAATAAAATATGCGAAATCCATATGACATTTCTGTGTAAAATCCATCAAGCCCTTAGTTGATTTTTTTTCGTAATCCAGGAAGTATCTCTTGTAGCACAACTGATTGTGCGTTGAGGCGCAAACCAAATGCCTTATACAGCTTATCAGAAAATCATCTATGCATCTACATATAACTTGTCGTCGGTGGAATATAATGAAGGAATTTTCGATTGAGCCCAAAATATGCCTATGGATTTATCTTTAAGATACAATGAGGTAAAGCAAATATTGTAATGCCTTATTTATTTATTGTTACATTTTATGAAGAATAATATATTTATACGAAAATAAGAATCTCCTTGCTAAAAATATTTTGTGGTCCTGAAAAGGACCGATTTATCGGATATTTATATATTAGGGACGAGGTATAACTTAAGCGCGCTCTCCTCGAATACGTCTGGCCAGTTGAATGTCCTTGGGCATGATGGTGACACGCTTAGCGTGGATAGCACACAAGTTTGTATCTTCGAATAGGCCAACTAGATAGGCTTCGCTAGCTTCCTGCAAAGCCATCACAGCCGAGCTCTGGAAACGTAAGTCGGTCTTGAAGTCCTGAGCAATTTCGCGTACTAAACGCTGGAACGGCAACTTGCGAATAAGCAGTTCCGTGCTCTTCTGGTAGCGACGAATTTCACGCAGGGCAACAGTGCCTGGCCTATAGCGATGAGGTTTCTTCACACCACCAGTTGCTGGAGCACTTTTACGTGCTGCCTTAGTAGCCAACTGTTTCCGAGGAGCCTTTCCTCCAGTTGATTTACGAGCAGTTTGCTTAGTACGAGCCATCTTTCTTTCACAATTCTAACTTCACACTGTCACTGTTAAAAACACAATAATCGTGCGTCTCGTTTGTGTATCGCTTATATAGAAAATGAGTGATAAGTTAGAAAGAGATCGATATATTCGCTGTTCGCCGTTTTGTCGAATATGTTACAAGGGTAGTATGTGAGCGAGATGGAAATATGTTTTTACTCGCTCGTCTTTTTGATTTTTTGGTATAAATATAAGCGCTGCCCGAAGAGCTAGCATTAGTATCTCTGTGACATTCGTGGTGTAAAGTGAAGTAAAAAAAAGAAAGTGAAAAATGACTGGTCGTGGTAAAGGTGGCAAAGGCTTGGGTAAAGGAGGCGCAAAACGTCATCGCAAAGTGTTGCGTGATAATATCCAGGGCATCACGAAACCAGCTATCCGGCGTTTAGCTCGTCGTGGTGGCGTAAAACGTATTTCTGGTCTTATTTATGAGGAAACTCGCGGTGTTCTAAAGGTTTTCTTGGAGAATGTCATCCGTGATGCGGTCACATACACCGAGCACGCCAAGAGGAAGACAGTCACAGCCATGGATGTTGTTTATGCGCTGAAAAGACAAGGCCGTACCCTGTATGGTTTTGGCGGTTAATAAGAAAATATTGAATTTATGTTGACACAATCGGTCCTTTTCAGGACCACCAATCCGTTTCATTAAGAGATAAAAAATATTAATTATTCAACACTAACGAAACGTGATGCTGTTAAGCGACTCCATCTCAGATTCTGAGATCGACCGTGATCACAGATGTTCGTTTTTTAAACCCTGAACCCATTAAAAATGGGTACAAGGGTATATTGTATTTGTGCAATATCCAAATGTATGTAACAGGCAGAAGGAAGCATCTCCGACCCCATAAAGTATATATATTCTTGATCAGCATCAATAGCCGAGTCGATCTAGCCATGTCAGTCTGTCCGTCCGTCCATATGTATGAACGCAAGGATCTCAGAACATATAAGAGCTATAGACTTGAAATTTTAGATGTAGGTGCTCCTAGTGCCTGCGCAGATCGAGTCGGTGCGAAAATGGAAACTTTTTCGATGGAGATATGACGTTCCAAAACGACATAACTCCACGCGGATATGATATGACCTTCCAAATCATCACGTTTTTTTTTTCAAAATCGAGGTCGGTGCGAAAATCGAAGTTTTTTCGATGATTTTTTTTTAATATCTCGGGTAAATAATGTCTGATTTTAAAATGTTATACCTTTTTGAATGCGTACGGATCCCTACCATCAATTGGCATTCAAAAAAAATTAATCATCGATGGGTTGAAAATTGTTGTTGACAAAAAACTGATTCGTTCGTAAATTCCATCTCTTTGATGATTTTTTGAAATATTTCCGTCAAATAATGTCCGATTTTGCAAGTTCTATCGATTGGCATCAAAAAAAGGAAATCTAAAATTTTGACCCAAATCGACAAAATGGCAAGGGGCTACATCACGTTTTCTTCAAAATCGAGGTCGGTGCGAAAGTCGAAACTTTTTCCATGATTTTTTTTTTGAATAGCCCCGCGCGGAGATATGACGTTCCAAATCGACATAACTCCGCGCGGAGATATGACGTTCCAAAGCGACATAACTCCGCGCGGAGATATGACGTTCCAAAGCGACATAACTCCGCGCGGAGATATGACGTTCCAAAACGACATAACTCTGCGCGGAGATATGGCCTTCCAAATCATCACGATTTTTTCAAAATCGAGGTCGGTGCGAAAATCGAAACTTTTTCGATGGAGATATGACGTTCCAAAACGACATAACTCCCCGCGGATATGATATGGCCTTCCAAATCATCACGTTCTTTTTTTTCAAAATCGAGGTCGGTGCGAAAGTCGAAACTTTTTCGATGATTATACCCTGAACCCATTAAAAATGGGTATAAGGGTATACTGTATTTGTTCCAAACACAAATTTATGTAACAGGCAGAAGGAAGCATCTCTGACCCCATAAAGTATATATACTCTTGATCAGCATCAATAGCCGAGTCGATCTAGCCATGTCCGTCTGTCTGCCCGTCCGTCTGTCCGTACGTATGAACGCAAGGATGTCAGAGCCTATAAGAGCTAGAGAAATTTTAGATGTAGGTGCTCCTAGTGCTCGCGGAGATCGAGTTTGTTTCCAATAATCGATAACTTACTCCGTTTCCAAGCCAATCGATATCCTGTATTTTGGGGAATTTTGGTAAATAATCAAAGCTAGAGTCCCCAAACTTGACATATAGCTTCGAAAATAGAACATATATATGCATTTGATGTTGGAAGAAGAGTGTTCAGGGTGTCCTTTAGTCGGGAGCTCCCGACTAGAACCTCTTACTTGTCTTACATATTTATTTTGTGCTTGTTTTTAAACTATCACAAACAAACAACCACCGCATTGGATAAGGCAATATTGCACATTTTTATTGACTAGTACGGTGAATGTACTTTTGAGCTCTAAAATGTAGTTTGTATTGAATCGATTTCGGATACATTAGTGAATGAAAAGATAATCTCTTTTTTGACATTTTTGGTCGTCCTGAAAAGGACGTTTGGTTTCGAGTATTTACAAATGTATACGCTGTTTTTTTGTTGTTTAGTGAACTAGCAAATTATGCCTTCTTTTCGGTCTTCTTGGGTAACAGAACTGCTTGGATGTTGGGCAAAACACCACCCTGGGCAATGGTGACGCCCGAAAGCAGTTTATTTAACTCCTCATCGTTACGGATGGCCAATTGCAAATGGCGAGGGATAATTCTGGTTTTCTTGTTGTCGCGTGCAGCATTGCCAGCCAACTCCAAAACTTCAGCGGCCAAATATTCCATAACGGCAGCCAAGTAGACAGGAGCACCGGCACCAACACGTTCAGCATAGTTGCCCTTACGAAGGAGGCGGTGAATACGACCAACGGGAAACTGAAGACCAGCGCGGTTAGAACGCGACTTTGCCTTTCCCTTCACTTTTCCACCTTTACCGCGACCAGACATTTTATTTTTCTTATTTCACTGTTTCACTGCTTACACACAAATATCGAATGTTATTGACATCAAACCTCACGACTATTGTATTTATACTTTTTTCAACTAACCACTTCTTCAGTTTAGAGTAGAGAGTTGAACGGGCTGTTAACATGAAAGCGTCGTTCGAAAAAAGTATAAATGCTAAGCTACTTTGGGGTGTGTCAAACATTTGTGAAGTGAATTAAAGTGAACGTTTGTGAATAATAATGCCGCCGAAAACAAGTGGGAAGGCAGCCAAAAAGGCTGGTAAGGCTCAGAAAAACATTACCAAGAATGACAAGAAGAAGAAGCGCAAGAGGAAGGAAAGCTACGCTATCTACATTTACAAAGTGCTCAAGCAGGTCCACCCTGACACCGGCATTTCGTCAAAGGCGATGAGCATAATGAACAGCTTTGTTAACGACATTTTCGAGCGTATTGCTGCCGAGGCCTCCCGTTTGGCTCACTACAACAAACGCTCGACTATTACCAGTCGGGAAATCCAAACCGCAGTACGTCTTTTGCTGCCCGGTGAATTGGCCAAGCACGCTGTCAGTGAGGGAACAAAAGCAGTTACAAAGTACACCAGCTCCAAGTAAAATTCAGCTACATGTACATTGTACGGGAAGCAAACAAAAGCAAAAGGCCCTTTTCAGGGCCACAAATCTCTTTTCAAGGAATTAAAAATATTCACAAATCCAAATAATATCTTATATGGTTCGTACTGTTCTGGTTGCGCTCTAAGAACTTTTCTATTATCGTAAATATTCGAGTATCTACACATTTCGTCTTTGCGATCTTTAGAGGGGTGTTTTTTATTTCTTATAGGCAAGTCAACCTAATTTAATCAGTCGAGTACTTTTGATTATAAAATGTTGCGGTGAAATAGTATGTGATATGTATATGATATTTAGAATGAAGACTAGTTGACTAGTCCAATCTAACATAAGCTATTTGCTGTTGTAGACAAAAAGAAATATTCTTTCTCTTAGAAAATCATGTTTGTAGCCCTTAAAAGGGCTTTGTGGTAAAACAAATTTCAGTATTAGAAATTTGCATATGCTGACGAGCAGTTAGCAATTTCAAATTATTTCTTCGTTGCAGATGCAGTCTTCGCTTTTGGCTTCTTGACAGCAGTTTTCTTGGGGGTCGTAGCCGACACGACTTTTTTCGGTTTAGCACTTGTGGTCTTAGGCTTTGGGGTCTTTGGCTTTGTTGCGCTTGACTTAGCCTTTGCTGTTGTGGGCTTGGCCTTTATGGTTCCTGTTTTCTTCGCATCCTTAGCCTTTGCTTTGTCCGCCTTCTTTTTCTCAACACTCTTCTTGGTTGGTGCGGATTTTGATAGCTTTTTATCAGCGGCACCCGCTGCTTTCTTCGTGGTAGACGTACTACTCTTCTTTTTAGTTGCTGCTGCCGCCGAAGCATTCACCTTCTTAGTTTTCTTCTCGACAGCGGAGGCCTTTGGCTTGGGATCCTTTTTAGCGGATGCAGATAGTTTAAACGAACCGGAGGCACCCTTGCCCTTTGTTTGGATCAGCTTTCCATTCGCAACCGCATTCTTTAGGTACTTCTTAATGAACGGGGCTAGCTTCTGGGCATCGCACTTGTATGTAGCACCGATATATTTTTTAATTGCCAGAAGGGATGAGCCACCACGTTCCTTTAAATTTTTAATCGATGCATCAACCATTTGCTGAGTTGGTGGGTGCGATGGGGGAGCTGTTGACTTCTTTGACTTTGGTGTGGCGGCTGCTGCCTTTTTAGTAGCCACCTTTTTCTCGCCTGAGGCTGCTTGGGCAATCACAGGAGATGCGGACGTTGCAACTGCGGAATCAGACATCTTAACTTCACTTTATTCACTTTATTCACTGTTCACTTGTAAATTTTCGAAAAAAAACCATTTCTTTGGTCACCCGTTTGCGTGAGAATCGAGGAGGACGGCGGTACGAGAATGTTTTTGGTATTGAACGTTTGTTACTCGATGCGTCGTCATTACATACTTGTTAAATGGTCATTTACTAATGTTTGTATATGGAAATCGTTGTGAATGTGAATTGGAATGTTTTGTTTAATATTCAAATAATACAATATCAATTATTTAGTGTATTTAACATGATTTTATGATTTTTAATTGCCAGTCAAAGTTTAACTTTGAGTCTTGGCGAAAAAGGTTATCGAACAAAAAACACGTTTATTAATAAAAATATAATGAAACTTGAAATGTTTTCCATTTAAATACAATATTTCAACAATTCTTTAATCAAATTCAACTATTAATTTAAATATATCTTAAGTCTTCTATTTTAAATATCTATTTAACATAACCCTTAGCTGGTAAAAACAGGCAAGTTCACAATGAAATCAATATAAAAACGCTTCAGACAAATCTAATTTTGTCTTATATAGTTATATTATATTATATGTCTATATTTAAAAAAAAAGGGAGTTATAAGATAATTCCAATTAGTGAAACAAATTGAAATTATAATTGAAACTAAACTAATAAAATATCATGCGACATCCATAAGAGATTTCTGTGTAGCGAAAAATCCATCAGAAGAAAGATTGTTCCATTTATTAAAACAAACCGTTATTATAGTTGATACTAAATTAATAAAATATGCGAAATCCATATGACATTTCTGTGTAAAATCCATCAAGCCCTTAGTTGATTTTTTTTCGTAATCCAGGAAGTATCTCTTGTAGCACAATTTATTGTGCGTTGAGGCCCAAACCAAATGCCTTATACAGCTTATCAGAAAATCATCTATGCGTTTACATATAATTTGTAGGTGGAACATAATGAAGGAATTTTGGGCTCAATCCCAAAATATGCCTATGGATTTATCTTTAAGATACAATGAGGTAAAGCAAATATTGTAAT
Organism: Drosophila virilis; assembly: GCF_030788295.1. Taxonomy (NCBI): domain Eukaryota; kingdom Metazoa; phylum Arthropoda; class Insecta; order Diptera; family Drosophilidae; genus Drosophila; species Drosophila virilis. Next base: position 9,955,273 of record NC_091546.1, on the reverse strand, counting down.
GCCTTATTTATTTATTGTTACATTTTATGAAGAATAATATATTTATACGAAAATAAGAATCTCCTTGCTAAAAATATTTTGTGGTCCTGAAAAGGACCGATTTGTCGGATATTTATATATTAGGGACGAGGTATAACTTAAGCGCGCTCTCCTCGAATACGTCTGGCCAGTTGAATGTCCTTGGGCATGATGGTGACACGCTTAGCGTGGATAGCACACAAGTTTGTATCTTCGAATAGGCCAACTAGATAGGCTTCGCTAGCTTCCTGCAAAGCCATCACAGCCGAGCTCTGGAAACGTAAGTCGGTCTTGAAGTCCTGAGCAATTTCGCGTACTAAACGCTGGAACGGCAACTTGCGAATAAGCAGTTCCGTGCTCTTCTGGTAGCGACGAATTTCACGCAGGGCAACAGTGCCTGGCCTATAGCGATGAGGTTTTTTCACACCACCAGTTGCTGGAGCACTTTTACGTGCTGCCTTAGTAGCCAACTGTTTCCGAGGAGCCTTTCCTCCAGTTGATTTACGAGCAGTCTGCTTAGTACGAGCCATCTTTCTTTCACAATTCTAACTTCACACTGTCACTGTTAAAAACACAATAATCGTGCGTCTCGTTTGTGTATCGCTTATGTAGAAAATGAGTGATAAGTTAGAAAGAGATCGATATATTCGCTGTTCGCCGTTTTGTCGAATATGTTACAAGGGTAGTGTGTGAGCGAGATGGAAATATGTTTTTACTCGCTCGTCTTTTTGATTTTTTGGTATAAATATAAGCGCTGCCCGAAGAGCTAGCATTAGTATCTCTGTGACATTCGTGGTGTAAAGTGAAGTAAAAAAAAGAAAGTGAAAAATGACTGGTCGTGGTAAAGGTGGCAAAGGCTTGGGTAAAGGAGGCGCAAAACGTCATCGCAAAGTGTTGCGTGATAATATCCAGGGCATCACGAAACCAGCTATCCGGCGTTTAGCTCGTCGTGGTGGCGTAAAACGTATTTCTGGTCTTATTTATGAGGAAACTCGCGGTGTTCTAAAGGTTTTCTTGGAGAATGTCATCCGTGATGCGGTCACATACACCGAGCACGCCAAGAGGAAGACAGTCACAGCCATGGATGTAGTTTATGCGCTGAAAAGACAAGGCCGTACCCTGTACGGTTTTGGCGGTTAATAAGAAAATATTGAATTTATGTTGACACAGTCGGTCCTTTTCAGGACCACCAATCCGTTTCATTAAGAGATAAAAAATATTAATTATTCAACACTAACGAAACGTGATGCTGTTAAGCGTCCCCATCTCAGATTCTGAGATCGACCGTGATCACAGATGTTCGTTTTTTAAACCCTGAACCCATTAAAAATGGGTACAAGGGTATATTGTATTTGTGCAAAATCCAAATGTATGTAACAGGCAGAAGGAAGCATCTCCGACCCCATAAAGTATATATATTCTTGATCAGCATCAATAGCCGAGTCGATCTAGCCATGTCAGTCTGTCCGTCCGTCCATATGTATGAACGCAAGGATCTCAGAACATATAAGAGCTATAGACTTGAAATTTTAGATGTAGGTGCTCCTAGTGCCTGCGCAGATCGAGGTCGGTGCGAAAATCGAAGCTTTTTCGATGATTTTTTTTTAATATCTCGGGTAAATAATGTCTGATTTTAAAATGTTATACCTTTTTGAATGCGTACGGATCCCTACCATCAATTGGCATTCAAACAAATTGATCATCGATGGGTTGAAAAATGTTGTTGACAAAAAACTGATTCGTTCGTAAATTCCATCTCTTTGATGATTTTTTGGAATATTTCCGTCAAATAATGTCAGATTTTGCAATTTCATACTATTTTTGACTTGTAAGGATCAGTTCCATCGACTGGCATCAAAAAAAGGGAAATCTAATATTTTGACCCAAATCGACAAAATGGCAAGGGGCTACATCACGTTTTCTTCAAAATCGAGGTCGGTGCGAAAGTCGAAACTTTTTCCATGATTTTTTTTTTTAAAATAGCCCCGCGCGGAGATATGACGTTCCAAAACGACATAACTCCGCGCGGAGATATGACGTTCCAAAACGACATAACTCCGCGCGGAGATATGACGTTCCAAAACGACACAACTCCGCGCGGAGATATGACGTTCCAAAACGACATAACTCCGCGCGGAGATATGACGTTCCAAAACGACATAACTCCGCGCGGAGATATGACGTTCCAAAACGACATAACTCCGCGCGGAGATATGACGTTCCAAAACGACATAACTCCGCGCGGAGATATGACGTTACAAAACGACATAACTCCGTGCGGAGATATGACGTTCCAAAACGAGATATGACGTTCAGTCGAGTACTTTTGATTATAAAATGTTGCGGTGAAATGGTATGTGATATGTATATGATATTTAGAATGAAGACTAGTTGACTAGTCCAATCTAACATAAGCTATTTGCTGTTGTACACAAAAAGAAATATTCTTTCTCTTAGAAAATCATGTTTGTAGCCCTTAAAAGGGCTTTGTGGTAAAACAAATTTCAGTATTAGAAATTTGCATATGCTGACGAGCAGTTAGCAATTTCAAATTATTTCTTCGTTGCAGATGCAGTCTTCGCTTTTGGCTTCTTGACAGCAGTTTTCTTGGGGGTCGTAGCCGACACGACTTTTTTCGGTTTAGCACTTGTGGTCTTAGGCTTTGGGGTCTTTGGCTTTGTTGCGCTTGACTTAGCCTTTGCTGTTGTGGGCTTGGCCTTTATGGTTCCTGTTTTCTTCGCATCCTTAGCCTTTGCTTTGTCCGCCTTCTTTTTCTCAACACTCTTCTTGGTTGGTGCGGATTTTGATAGCTTTTTATCAGCGGCACCCGCTGCTTTCTTCGTGGTAGACGTACTACTCTTCTTTTTAGTTGCTGCTGCCGCCGAAGCATTCACCTTCTTAGTTTTCTTCTCGACAGCGGAGGCCTTTGGCTTGGGATCCTTTTTAGCAGATGCAGATAGTTTAAACGAACCGGAGGCACCCTTGCCCTTTGTTTGGATCAGCTTTCCATTCGCAACCGCATTCTTTAGGTACTTCTTAATGAACGGGGCTAGCTTCTGGGCATCGCACTTGTATGTAGCACCGATATATTTTTTAATTGCCAGAAGGGATGAGCCACCACGTTCCTTTAAATTTTTAATCGATGCATCTACCATTTGCTGAGTTGGTGGGTGCGATGGGGGAGCTGTTGACTTCTTTGACTTTGGTGTGGCGGCTGCTGCCTTTTTAGTAGCCACCTTTTTCTCGCCTGAGGCTGCTTGGGCAATCACAGGAGATGCGGACGTTGCAACTGCGGAATCAGACATCTTAACTTCACTTTATTCACTTTATTCACTGTTCACTTGTAAATTTTCGAAAAAAATCCATTTCTTTGGTCACCCGTTTGCGTGAGAATCGAGGAGGACGGCGGTACGAGAATGTTTTTGGTATTGAACGTTTGTTACTCGATGCGTCGTCATTACATACTTGTTAAATGGTCATTTACTAATGTTTGTATTTGGAAATCGTTGTGAATGTGAATTGGAATGTTTTGTTTAATATTCAAATAATACAATATCAATTATTTAGTGTATTTAACATGATTTTATGATTTTTAATTGCCAGTCAAAGTTTAACTTTGAGTCTTGGCGAAAAAGGTTATCGAACAAAAAACACGTTTATTAATAAAAATATAATGAAACTTGAAATGTTTTCCATTTAAATACAATATTTCAACAATTCTTTAATCAAATTCAACTATTAATTTAAATATATCTTAAGTCTTCTATTTTAAATATCTATTTAACATAACCCTTAGCTGGTAAAAACAGGCAAGTTCACAATGAAATCAATATAAAAACGCTTCAGACAAATCTAATTTTGTCTTTAATAGTTATATTATATTATATGTCTATATTTAAAAAAAAAGGGAGTTATAAGATAATTCCAATTAGTGAAACAAATTAAAATTATAATTGAAACTAAACTAATAAAATATCATGCGACATCCATAAGAGATTTCTGTGTAGCGAAAAATCCATCAGAAGAAAGATTGTTCCATTTATTAAAACAAATCGTTATTATAGTTGATACTAGATTAATAAAATATGCGAAATCCATATGACATTTCTGTGTAAAATCCATCAAGCCCTTAGTTGTTTTTTTTTTTCGTAATCCAGGAAGTATCTCTTGTAGCACAATTTATTGTGCGTTGAGGCCCAAACCAAATGCCTTATACAGCTTATCAGAAAATCATCTATGCGTTTACATATAATTTGTAGGTGGAACATAATGAAGGAATTTTCGATTGAACCCAAAATATGCATATGGATTTATCTTTAAGATACAATGAGGTAAAGCAAATATTGTTATGCCTTATTTATTTATTGTTACATTTTATAAAGAATAATATATTTATACGAAAATAAGAATCTCCTTGCTAAAAATATTTTGTGGTCCTGAAAAGGACCGATTTGTCGGATATTTATATATTAGGGACGAGGTATAACTTAAGCGCGCTCTCCTCGAATACGTCTGGCCAGTTGAATGTCCTTGGGCATGATGGTGACACGCTTAGCGTGGATAGCACACAAGTTTGTATCTTCGAATAGGCCAACTAGATAGGCTTCGCTAGCTTCCTGCAAAGCCATCACAGCCGAGCTCTGGAAACGTAAGTCGGTCTTGAAGTCCTGAGCAATTTCGCGTACTAAACGCTGGAACGGCAACTTGCGAATAAGCAGTTCCGTGCTCTTCTGGTAGCGACGAATTTCACGCAGGGCAACAGTGCCTGGCCTATAGCGATGAGGTTTCTTCACACCACCAGTTGCTGGAGCACTTTTACGTGCTGCCTTAGTAGCCAACTGTTTCCGAGGAGCCTTTCCTCCAGTTGATTTACGAGCAGTCTGCTTAGTACGAGCCATCTTTCTTTCACAATTCTAACTTCACACTGTCACTGTTAAAAACACAATAATCGTGCGTCTCGTTTGTGTATCGCTTATATAGAAAATGAGTGATAAGTTAGAAAGAGATCGATATATTCGCTGTTCGCCGTTTTGTCGAATATGTTACAAGGGTAGTATGTGAGCGAGATGGAAATATGTTTTTACTCGCTCGTCTTTTTGATTTTTTGGTATAAATATAAGCGCTGCCCGAAGAGCTAGCATTAGTATCTCTGTGACATTCGTGGTGTAAAGTGAAGTAAAAAAACGAAAGTGAAAAATGACTGGTCGTGGTAAAGGTGGCAAAGGCTTGGGTAAAGGAGGCGCAAAACGTCATCGCAAAGTGTTGCGTGATAATATCCAGGGCATCACGAAACCAGCTATCCGGCGTTTAGCTCGTCGTGGTGGCGTAAAACGTATTTCTGGTCTTATTTATGAGGAAACTCGCGGTGTTCTAAAGGTTTTCTTGGAGAATGTCATCCGTGATGCGGTCACATACACCGAGCACGCCAAGAGGAAGACAGTCACAGCCATGGATGTTGTTTATGCGCTGAAAAGACAAGGCCGTACCCTGTACGGTTTTGGGGGTTAAAAAAGGAAAGTAGAATTTATGTTGACACCAATCGGTCCTTTTCAGGACCACCAATCCGTTATATTAAGAGATCAAAATCATTTAATTCAACCTTAATAAAACGCGCAAGCACAGATTATATCATATTCTAAAACGTGATGCTGTCAAGCGCCAAACGTTTCTCCTTTACTTTTCCACCTTTACCACTTATAAAGAAATAGTTCGATATTTAAATAGTTCAGCTAAGTATAATTGAGTATATAATAATTCAGTACAATAATAAAATGTCTAGTGCAATCCAATGTTAAAATTAAATGTTATTTCCATGCAAATACAATTTTTGCGGTGAAATTATACGATATTTAATAAGATGTTTAAACGATAGTCCAAAACTATCAAACGCTTAGCTTATTGCATTGCCGATAACAGGTCATGTTGAATTTACTCATTTGGCTCTGCTATATAAGTTTTATTTTCTTCGTATGTAGTTTTCTAGGCAATATAACTATTTTCCACCACCGGAAATAGTTTCCTTGTGTAAAACTACGCAGATTGATCAACATAAATCGACATTTCTTACTAACGGAACTATTTATACTAAACAATAACCACCCCACAGTCGCAGACCCTCATCTTAAAGAATTTACTCATTTGGCACTGTTATTCGAATTTTATTTCTTAATTATTTAATATTTTAGGCAAGATACATACTCTTCGCCGCTGGACGTTGATTCCAGTAGTAAACTAAACCGAACTTAAACTCTGTATACGTATATATGTGTACATTAATTATACATTTTATTTACCCAGCTGTGCAATTATGATAACGCAATGAAATTGCTTAAATAAATATTGAGTAAGTACACAACAGATGGCTCAGGTACATATTTATAATAATCAAAGCAACATTCCATGTGTGTATATACCTTACGATCAGGCTGCATCGCCATGTTACTACGCTTGCCGCTGTTGTTATCGCGTTTTCTGCACAATGGACGGCTGCGGCTGCTATTCCTAGCGCTAATTGTCCTGCTTTTAGGCGGCATACTCTTAAATTATAGATGGCAGTCGGATGTGCAACTTTGTTTTATTGAGAGGGAGCAAACAGAGTCGGCTTCCAGTGGCCCTTTGACGGACGCTGCTGTGCCTGTTCCAAAGATTTTGGAAGATGTGCTGTCAACAGATCCCAAGCCAATACCTGGCCGTAGCATATTCTTTCATGAAACAAGTTGTCACAGACCAAAACGAAGAAGACAGCGTCATGGCCAAAGTCCTGATTTACAGTACAACATGTTGCAGTTAACGGCGCGCCAGGCATGTGCCATTGAATCTGCCGCATTGCATAATCCGAATTTTCAAGTGTTTGTGCTGTTCGCTGGTCCCACCTATCGACACCTCAGCAACAGCAGCCAACGCCAGCAGCCGATCATCGATGCCATTCTAAGCTACAAAAATGTGCAGCTTCGACAGTTAAATCTTTGGCGCTATGCGGCCGGCACGCCTATTGAGGAGTGGCTAAAGGATGGACGCTTGTTTCGGTCAAGGTGAGCACAATCAGATTTTAGTTTTTGGCTAACGAACCTCTATGTGACTGAATGTGTGCCTTTCAGCTATCTTTTCTCGCATATATCAGATTTTTTAAGATTTCTAACGCTTTATCGCTATGGCGGTATTTATTTGGACATGGATGTAGTAATGCTACGCAGCATGGAGGATGTGCCGCCAAATTTTACGGGCGCCGAGTCCAATACACATTTGGCCGCTGGCGTAATGAGTCTAGCCCCCACTGGTTTTGGTCATGAGATTGCCGAGTCTTGCCTGCGTGATTTTCAGCTGCATTTCGACGGTAGTGACTGGGGCAACAATGGGCCTGGGGTTATAACGCGTGTGGCACAACAGATTTGTGGCACACAAGATATCTCACTGATGCTGGAAGATCGGAAACGCTGCCTTGGCTTCAAGGTATTCGATCGCAATGCGTTTTATGCTGTACCCTGGAAGCATTGGCGGCATTTCTTCGAGCCCCAGCTGCTCGAGCAGACTCTGGAACACACGAAGGACTCATACTTGGTGCACGTGTGGAACAAGCACTCCAAACAGCTGGCCATCAAGGTCGGATCGAGTACCGCCTACGGCAAGTATGCGGAGCAGCATTGTCCCAAGGCGTATGCAGCAGCGGGTGAATATTTCTAAAAAACTATTGAAATATAGTTCAACATACCAAAGAGTTAGAGAGACTTAGGTAAGTTAAGTTCAATTGTTTAATATGCTAGCAACGCGCATTCCAAATTTTATATGAATTACCAACATTTAGTCAGCACAAAATGGTGGTTCAACGGACCCAACATATTCCATTTATTTATTTATTTTCTTTTTCCAAACCAATTATTACATTGCATCACATATTACATTAAATGAACGTACAAAAACGAAAAATATACTTAAATGTATGACATGCATGTATATCAAAAATTGAATTTAAATGTGTTTAAAATATAAATATCTACATAAATCTACAGCTTTGGCTTGTCAAAGACTTAATATCGTTGCAAACAATTACGAACCAATTCGATATTAATATTATTAAATGGTTCTGTTCTTCTTTTTTAAGAGTCTGTAGCGTGGAAAGTTTGTTCTACAACTTTCCGCCCGTAAGACTCTTCTGTTTATCAACTTTTGGAATAGAAAATTGATAGGTCTATCGAAACAACACATATTTACTAATTGTTTTTTTGGTGAGCATTGAACAAAACCAAAATTTATAGACACAAAATCTCATACATTTTTATACACATGTCTATAGTCAATAAATACTAAATTATGGTACTGTTTGCAAGGGTATTCGAATAAAATGTGTTTTTGACTGTCCCATTAAATGGATTTTTAATAGATAATATATTATAATTTCATATAATTCAAAAATAATCTTTAAATTAATTCGAATCTCAGTACACTGAGCTCAGATAATTTTATAACTCATATGTAATTTTTTTTCTGTACACCACTTTGAGAAGTTCTTCTATTATATACAAACCTTTATATGTACAATATGGTAAATAAATTAATCTGTGAATGTCTGTGAATATTCAATAAAAAATGTAAAAATGTATTTTTCTTATTACTGCCCCACTATCAATTTACGACTATTTGCTGCCCTATTCGCCCAACAATTCATTTATTTTTGAATAATAAGGCAATGGGGGATATTTGATATATTAGATATCTCTGTACGGGATATGTTTAAAAACCGTAAATTCTGTATAGATTTTATACAAATTGTGCAGGGCGCAAAATCTTCACTCTGTTTATACACATTTGTGCAAAACCATTATTTTATTATTTAATGAGTTCCAGCTTTAAAAGCACAATGTATTGAAATTGACGGCGCGGTAGGTCTGCGTAATTGAGTCAGTAGCTGGAGGATTACAAACGTTGCGTATTTAATGTTTTGTTATGCAAGGAATAATGCAAAAATCGAAAATAATTCCCTAAGTCCAACTTTAAAGTGATCAAACACTATTTATTTATCAAAATTTATTTTTATTGTATATCTTGTAATTCATACTATCTATAGAGTTTAGACATCTTCGATTAGTCGTTACATTTGTAAGCACAATATCAAGAAGCCATTTGTCTTGCTATAGGGTGCGCAACAAATACACATTAATTGGATACGCATATTGCTTGGCTAACACTCTCAGTATTTGCATACATCTCGCAGCATCAAGATGGCAATAAGTTTGACGCTATTTCCTCACAAGTTTCTTCCAAAGGTTCGACTAAACTTAGTTCTAGCGCTTTTTGGACTGCTTGTAGGCGGCATAATCCTTACCTACACATACCAACGAGACGTGGAAAAGGAGACGACATATTTCATATGGAAACAAGCGAAGCTACAGTCCATTAGTAAAAATGTTCCCAGACCGCTCAAAGATGTGTTGCTGACGGAACCTAAACCAAAACCCGGACGTACTATATTTTTTCTCGAGACTTCGCGCACTGTCAGGCCAAAACCTGAGATGATAAACAACATGTTACAGCTGACGGCGCGTCAGGCTTGCGCAATTGAGTCAGCGGCGTTGCATAATCCCAATTTCGAGGTGTTTGTCCTGTTCGCTGGTCCCACCTATCGTTACCACGAGAACAGCAGCCAGCACCAGCAGCCTATCATCGATGCAATTCTAAGCTATAAAAATGTGCAGCTTCGTCAATTAAATCTTAGACGTTATGTGACCGGTACACCTATTGAGGATTGGGTAAAATATGGGGAACTGTTTAGCTCCAGGTGAGACGTAACTAGCTCTTACTTTGTAACAAACTATATGTATCCGTGTTGTTTAGATTTCCGATTCATCACGTATCTGATCTACTGCGGCTGATAACCCTTTATCGTTATGGTGGCATCTATTTGGACATGGACGTGGTGCTATTGCGTAGCATGGAGGATGTGCCCCTGAACTATGCCGGTGTCGAGTCTTTTACTCACGTTGCCAATGGGGTCTTAAGCATGGCGCCAACTGGTTTTGGGCATAAGTTTGCTGAATCTTGTCTACTTGATTTTCAACAGCAATTCGATGGTGATGCCTGGGGTCACAATGGACCTGGTGTCATCACACGCGTAGCACAGAGGATATGCGGCACCGCGAATATCTCACTGTTGTTGGAGGATCGCACACGTTGTCAGGGTTTCAATGTGTTCAATCATACTGCGTTTTATGCAGTTTCCTATAGAAATTGGCGCCACTTCTTTCAGCCGCAATATTTGCAGCAGACGCTTGCACGCACCAAGGACTCATACTTAGTGCACGTGTGGAATCAGATCTCCAAATTATTTCACATAAAAGTCGGCTCGCGAACTGCCTATGGCATGTATGCAGAAAAAAATTGTCCTCGGGCGTATGCTGCAGCGGGTAAATATTTGTAGGGAGATTTTTTTTTAACAGCTTAAGAGAAATTTGTAAACAATTAAAGTGCGATTTTTTCCAGCGAAATACAAAAGCTGATCCATAAATATTCTGTTTCTATGCAACCATTTCTTAGTTAATTATATACACATATTTAGCATGGTAATTTCTACTGGTATTTTTTGTAACAGAAATCTCGCATAAAACTTTTTTTGTTAAAACAAGTTTTGATATACTAAAATGCGATGAATTAAATGATAAAAATAATAGATCTATTGGGTAGCTATCAAAGAAGAATGCGAATACTGGAAAAAAGGATATTATCCATGGGCGAAAAACGTCTCAACAACAAACCGGGCTTGCACAGGAATTCCAAATAGTTTTTCTATTATAATATAAGCAGAATCTTTCTGGGAGCCATATTTTGTCAAAGATATTTTGGTTCAAACGTGTAATGGAAAATGGAGACTCAGCCGGAAGCTAAGCCTACACCAGCCAAACTTAAAGGTTTTGGGGTTTGCCGCCCTGGTATTAAGTTGATTCATAATAACTATTACATTTAAAATACTGCTGCTGCAGTAACCGTAACATATTTAATCGCAATTTCATAAGGTCCATTTCATTATTTTGTCTAGATAGAGTGTGCCAACACAAATACTCATTAATTGGATACGCTTGTGTTTGGTTAACTCTCAGTATTTGCATACACCTCGCGGCATTAACATGACATTACGTTTGACGTTTTTTCCGTTGAGGATTTTTGCAAAGATTCGACGAAAATTAATTCTAGCGCTTTTTGGACTGCTTGTAAGCGGCATAATTCTTACTTACACATTCCAACGAGACGTGAAAAAGGAGATAACATATTTCATATGGAAGCAGGCGCAGCTGCAATCCAACAGTACAAATGTTCCCAGACCGCTCAAAGATGTGCTGCTGACGGAACCTAAACCAAAACCCGGACGCACCATATTTTTTCTCGAGACCACGCGCATTGTCAGGCCAAAACCAGAGATGATGAACAACATGTTACAGCTGACGGCGCGCCAGGCTTGCGCAATTGAGTCAGCGGCGTTGCATAATCCCACTTTCGAGGTGTTTGTCCTGTTCGCTGGTGCAACCTATCGTTACCACGAGAACAGCAGCCAGCACCAGCAGCCGATCATCGATGCAATTCTAAGCTACGAAAATGTGAAGCTTCGTCAATTAAATCTTAGACGTTATGTGACCGGTACACCTATAGAGGATTGGGTAAAATATGGGGAACTGTTTGGCTCCAGGTGAGACGTAACTAGTTCCTACCTTGTAACTAATTATATGTTTCCATTGGGCTTAGTTTTCTGATAAATCATATATCTGATCTGCTCCGGTTTATAACCCTCTATCGCTTTGGTGGCATCTATTTGGACATGGACGTGGTGCTCTTGCGCAGCATGGAGGATGTGCCCCTCAACTATGCAGGCGCCGAGTCGGATTCTCACGTTGCCAGTGGAGTCATGAGCATGGCGCCTCACGGCTTTGGGCATCAGTTTGCCAAATATTGTCTACGCGACTTTCAGCGGCATTTCGATGGTGATGCCTGGGGCAACAATGGACCTGGTGTCATTACACGCGTGATACAAAGGGTTTGTCGCACTAAAAATATCACATTGATGATGGAGGACGAAAAGCGCTGCCTGGGCTTCAAGGTGTTTGACCAAAATGCATTTTATGCGGTGCCTTGGGAGGATTGGCGACATTTCTTTGATCCGAATTTACAGAAGCAGACGCTGGCACGCACAAAGGATTCGTATTTAGTTCACATATGGAACGACGTCTCCAAACAGATTAACCGGGTGGGTTCAAGAACCGCTTATGGAATATATGCGCAGCAACATTGTCCCAGGGTATATGCTGTAGCTGCCGAATATTTCTAGGGTATAGTTTAATTTCTTTTTAAAAAAGATTCCATACGGAGGAAGATTTCCAATTTGACTGCCAAAAATGCCTCGTTCGCATCCATCCACAGCAAATTTAATGTAATATAAATACAGCTAGCAATTGTAATACTTAAATATATGTATGTATGTGTTAATAAAGGCATTTCCTAAAACGAAATAAAAGTTGGGCAAAGTGGAATTGCTGCTTAGATGCACTGCACCTGGGAATAGCGTAGACAGGCGCCAATGTTATCCTCTGCACTTCCTTTGCCTTCGACGTTTCCATCTCCAAAATGTACTCCTATGTAGAAAGGTGTGACGGTGCTCTCAATGCGACATGGCCAGACACCCGAGGAACAAAACTGGGCGCCGCAGTGCACCGGTTCACAACCCGGCAAGGGGCCGAGGCCCGTGCCAATAAAATCCTCAATGATGCACGGCATCGTTATGCGATCTGTGCATGTGCTAAAGAATTGACGTGCTTGACGACGACGACGGTGCCTCAGGCGTAAATCAAAGGCGCTGCGCAGGAAACCCAACAGATCGAATCCACCCGATGAACCGCCCCCACCACCCACTGGACGGGGACGCCTTGAGACGCCTAGCCTCTCTGTTGTCGCTGCAGACGGATCAAAAATGTTATCTTCTTCGCTCCAACCAGAACCCTCGGAGTCATCGTTAGCGGGCGAAGACGAAGACGAAGGCGTTGCATCTGCAGCAGTGCTTGGACTCATGGCAGGCACAGTACTCGAACGCGAAGGCATCGGTGTGGTCATCATGGCTGTCGTACTGCTGGCTGCAGATGTGACATCAGCTGCTGCTGCTGCTGCTGTAGTTGTTGCCACTGTGCTGGCATTGTTTGTTAATGGCTGCGCGGGCCCCGGCGTTGAGGTGCGATTGAGCGTATTGTTGATGATTTGCATGAAACTGCTCATTGTCATGGTATTTGAGGGTGTGCTATTAACAGCTATGGTTGCCGTCGATGGCGTCTCCGTTTGCGAGGGATTGGAAGAGCTGCTGCTGCTGCTCGCCATAGTGTTCATGCCGGACATAATTGAGCCACCGCCTCCACCAATGCGAAAAGATTGCTCATCGCACGGCTGATATACGATGGAACACATATCGGACTCCTGGCGCATACAGATGCGATAGTGCTGATTGGCCAAGTGTCTTCCGTTGTCAGCGAAATTGAATGTCTGCATAATGCCTTCGACTCCGGTGTGGTATTGCAAACATCCCGCTGGTGCGCGCTGACTGAAGGGTATCTGTGCAACCCGAATCTCCCACAATCGAATGGGCAAAAAGCGTGTTGACAGATTAATACTGATCTCGATGAGCTGTTCCACAGCATTGTAACCGTTGAAAGTGCTCATGTTTGTAGCAGCTGGCGGTCGAAGACTTCCATACAACGTTGTCTGACGCGGCAGCGCGCGAACTCCCACATCGTAGTATACTATAAATATTTAAAAAGGCATTACATATACATATTTTATATTAATATGCCCGTCTCTTCGTATGCATGACAGCGTCTATCTCAGAAATTACAAGAGGGTGAGGCTTGAAATTTTACCCTTACTTGGAGCTTATAAGAACTAGAGGCATCAAATTTTGGTATATGCCATCTACATTAACATCAAATCGTACCAAAGTAAATATGGAAAATAATTTTTTTCAGTGCTAAGCTAAGGGAAGTATAAGGGATATATATCTCTTAGAGCAGGAATGCTACACGCGCTTCTTGGCACTGGGCTTAGAATATTTTTCAAACACTCTTCAAGACTACTATGAATATAGAAATCTTTTGTCCTTTACATAAATTAAAGCGTGTTTGAACATCAAATCAAGGACATCAATCAGGACTCACAATGCTGTCCGCTGTTTTGGCCACAGAGCGTAAAGGGTCCACCGGGACCACCGCTGATATTGAAGACGTCTCCATCGCAAACGCCGGTACGTCGATTGGGTTGGCCCAGGGAGAAGTGATATAGATCGAGACGCAGCTGACTTATGTCTTCACTCATCATCTTGACACTGAGCTGGCAACCAGTGAAGTTGCTGGGCATAAAACTGGGAAACTCCGGCGACACAATATACGTAATATTATTGCTAATCGTTCCATTACACGTGGCCACAAATACACAGCATACGCCGAAACCCATGGCACACTCGCCTTTGGCCTCTCCACCCTTTTGACGGCATTCGTACGCATTCAGGCAGTTGCCCAAGCGACGGCCATCATTCGATAGGCACTCGCCATCTACGGGCACAGCAAATAGATGTATTACTGCAATAAGAGAAATAATAATATTAAAGTGTAACGCTATATCAGACTGTTTCTAGGTTTTAGATTTTGTCCAATCTCAATCTAATCGATGACTCTAGCCTTAAGAGAGAGCCTTACCTTATGATAAATTACTTCATATTGCATTTTTTTTGCCAAAATGTATCATTGTATATTATATTTTATTTATTTTCAAAAAACACTTGGAATATCTAGTGGAAGTCTTTCACCCGCCTGGTGTTGACCTAGACCAACTTACCTTTGGAACGTCGACTGCTGCTGTTGGTCTGATTGCTGCTCCATTCGCCGCCAATGCTGTACATTTCCTGCAGTAGCAACTGCTCATGTGCTGCTGGATCATCCTCAATCTCATTGTCATCCTCGATAAGCTCGAGCTCCGTTTGCAGTTGCTGGTCAGATGCTGGTGATTTTAGATCAGCGCTCCAGATATCATATTGACGCAGGGGTGGCCAGGCGGACTCATTTGTGGCAGCAACTGGCACTGAGGCTGGCGCTGCCTCGCAATGCTGAAAGTTGAGCCACAATGTGAATATGCAAATACCTAGCAGCAGGCTCCAAGAAGATTCAACACCAACAGCACTACAACAACCGGCTGGGCCACCAACGACAATAACTTTCTTTTTGGTCGCACATCGTAATAAGCTCACAATTTTATTGCACTTGCTTAGCGGCGACAGAGGCGAAATTTTAATGACTACCCATTCCATGACCAATGCCAATGCAATCTGCAACTACCGCAAGACCACTCTCTGTGCTCTGGACCGTTTTGCTCCTTTTACAGCGTTTCGATTTTGCGCGTGCGCTCCGTCGTGTTGTTCAACGATAAGTGTGCGCCAGTCGCCAGTCGCCAACTTTAGCTACAGCGACCAGCTCCAGCTGGCCAAGCGGTTTCGATGCTATGCGTGGTTGCCCTGATCAGCTTTCCTCTCTCAGAATTTATGTTGTTGCTGCTCTTGGCGTTGTCATGCTGTGGCTCTAATCTGCGTTTATTTATTTGCTATAGTCGGCGGTGTGCTCCATTTCTTGGTGTGTTTGTGCTTTGATGACATTTGCCTATCATCAAATTAATCGCAGTATACAGAAGATTCCAACATAAAGCTTGTAATTAGCCCTCTTTTCATAAATGTAGAAGTGTTGGTTCGTGTGTGGTTCGTTGTTAAATGTTTTGTCGTTAATTATCAGCACTTGCATTAAGTCCATTTTGGGAGCACTTGACTTGGAAACATCCTATTCAAACAATTTTATAAAATTATTTAATTGAATCCGTGTTTAATAAATAATAACCAACATTCCGCATATGAGGCTCACTCACAGTTCACTCACATGGCTGTGGATAGATCAGAACAGCTTGTGGTCCCAACCCCATACAACCGTTTGAAGTTGATCACATCCCCCTATATTTATACAAAGCTTGCATTTTTAATGACAGCAAATTGGCTTACTTGTTCTGAATATACCTGTGACTGGACAACACGTGAATTAGCTGATATGTGGGTTGGCTTTGGGTTGCATTTGTGCTGCATCATGGCGACTTTGTTGCAGTTGCTATTGTCAGTTTTGTGAATGAATGCAATACGGGGGCTTCCAGCTGGCAAAAAAAAATCAGGTTAAACAGCTCTGTAGTAACTTACGCTCGGCTCGAAGCAAAAACAGAAACTCGAACCACAAACAAGTCTTTAAATAGTAGCCAGCAAAGCATAGAAAGCTGACAAGTTCAGCGGAAACAACGGTGTAAATGCAATTTATTTTATGGCTTGTGGTTTGTCACTAGAACATTTGGATATATTTGAAGGGCAACATGCTGAATATCCACATTACTTGGGAAACCTTAATTGTTTAGCAGGATTTTAAAATGATCTATAATAAGTAGTTCTTTATATAACAACTGTTTGTCCTGACTGACTGACATAGATTGGTGATTGAGCTTAGCCCTACGAGCTAAGGAGAATATGCACCATTCGATTCGCCTCAAACTCATCTTTTTCCCGCGGGGTACAATATATTAATGAAGAAAATAAGAAATCTCTTGTAGAATCAGTACGAATGAAAACGTGACTCTATTGCAGTGGTCGAGAATGCACGTCTGTCGAGCTTGTTGAGCATTCTATTAATCTCAGTTACTCTCGCTACCCTTTGTTCGTCGATATTCCAATTTCTGTTGAGGGTAGGGCCCAACTAGGCTAGTCGAACTGGATTTTATTTACACGCTGCTTTTCAAAATTTTTGACCGAGTGTCCAAGTAATATCTGCATGGTGCGTGGCCTGTAAAGGTCTACAATTTTCTATTTATAAATATAAACGTAAGCACTTTTATGTCTAAATCTTTGAGAAATATGGATTTTCTAATATACGAGCAGACAGACATGCAAAAAGCAATACAATCTTTTCATTTTAATTTTAGAGTATATGAATAAAATGTTTTGCATTTTGGTCCAAATAATAAAGAAAAATCATTTTATTATGGAAATGTTTGTTGTCTTCTATTTCAAGGACATCTCATACAGTAGTTAAGAGAGCTACTGGATGCGCACTCGGTTAATATTAAAATAGGCTTGATATATAACAAGAGCAGTGCATTCATCGAATAAAAAATATAACAGTCAAGGATTATAAAAAATAGTTATTTTGAGTATTTCTTTTTTAAATAAAGCGCTTAATCCTAAGTCATAGTTTGAACTTTGTACAATGCGTTTAGTAAGTTTGTTAGCCAAGTTTTTTTTTGTATGTGTTGTCTAAAAATGTAAATGCCTATAACGGCTCTAGGGCAGTGGGACCGTGGGGACTCCCTTCCAGCTTACGCCAGACCACGTTGCACATCTCGCGCACCAGCGCCTTCTCGCCATCGTCCATCTGGTCGAGCGCACAGCCCGTCAGATTGCCCAGGCGATCGCGTTCCAGTTGCTCCCTCACCTCCAGGACTTGTAGGGCTCGAACAACAGCTTCTGGTCGGCCAGAAATTGGCTCGGGCAAAGCGGCAGCGGCCGCCGCAGCCGCGGCAACTGCCTGACTTATGTCCTGCTGAGTGTGTGTATGTGGTGAGGGCGCTGATTTGGCTGGTGCTGCTGGTTGAGCCTGCGGCTGTTGCAGATTAGCCGTGGGCGCAGTGCGTTCCTCTTCTAACTGCTGTATGCGTCGCTCCAGCGAGCGCACGTATTGCAGCGTCTGATCGTTGAGCGTGTGGGCGTTGCGCAAATCCTGCACAGAATTTAGCCGAGCATTAGATTGAAACACCGAAATCTCGTATTTATAGTATTTCCACTTACCGGCAATTGCCTTTGTTCCGCATAGTTGCGCAGCGCTGTGATTGTCTCGTCCGCGTTGGTGCTTGAACTGGAGCCGTCTCCATCATCGCGCAGCGCGTTGCGCGTGGCCGCACCGCAGCCAGCACAGAGTGCATTGGCGGCCACATGGGCACGCTCTTCATCTAAATACAAGCATAGCTCCTTCAGTTCCAGATTGTCGGTGATTAACTCCTGTTGCTTGTCATCCAGCTGCCGCAATTTGTTCTGATAGAAAGTATGCGAGTATTAATAATGGTTAGATATGTGTGTGTCGTTTACTCCAGCTTCTATTTAAACCCTAACTTACCTGATAAGCTGCCACCTCTTGACGCATTACACTGGCCGTATATCGCCCAAAGCGCTGCCATTCTCGTGCCAGCTTGCGACCCTTTTGGCGATCATCGTCCAGAAAACAACACAAATCGCGTAGTTCCTGATTGTCATCCAGCAGACGCTGATTTTGCTCTTTCAGCGCGCGGAGCTCATTTACCAGGGACTGTTGAAAATTTGAATAGATAGGTAAATAAATAATGTACAGATTTGCATTGACATTACCTGTAATTGTCGATTTTGTTCGATTGTTAATCGTCCACCATTGGATGTTGGTATGCCCGTCGCCACGCTGGACGTGACCGAAGCACTGGGCGACGGATGTTCCTGTTCTTGCTTACGCACAAACTTCAGCATATCCTGTTGCGCCTTGCTGGACTGTTGTTGTTGCTGCTGGTGCAGATAGCGTGCCTGCTGCTGTTGCTGCTGCCGTTGTTGTTGGTGTTGCTTAACCGAATCAGGTATATATATACTGGATAGCTGTGGTATATCTGGCGGATATTTAAGTGCCAAATGCGGTTTTAGTATGCTGCCACCTGACCCCGGCTGTGGGGGTGGCTGGTAGCGAGGGGGTATAGAGTGGGCGGGCGCCTTTAGATGTGCAGCCTTGAGCGTTGCCTGCTGTTGCAGCTGGTAGAAGCTGCGGCGCGTGGATGGCAACTGTGAATGGGCTGCCAGCTCCTTGGAATTGCTAGCAATCTGTTGCTGCTGCTGTTGTTGCTGCTGCTGTTGTTGCTGCTGCTGTTGTTGTATGGGCAGACGCGATGCTGTTGCGTGCGTATGTTGCTGCTGCTGCAGGGTTGAGTGTTGCTGGTGTATTGTTGCCACAGTTTGCAGCTGATGCGATTGCCCTGCTGCTGCTGCTGGCGTTACTGTTACGCTTTGCTGCGCTGCTGCTGCTGCTGGCAGCAATGAGCGTCTTTGCTGAAATTGCTGTAATTGTTGTTGCTTGCTAATTGCATGCGGCGTTGTTGTCGTTGCCGCTGTTGTTGCTGTTGCTGCTGCCGTTGTTGTTGTTGTCGTTGTTGTGGCTGTCGTTTTGTGTACAATTTTGTCAACGCTATTAATTTTTATCAAATTATTGCCTAAAGTGCTCGACGATCCTGTTGCTACTAATGTATGTTGCTGTTGTGGTTTCTGTTGTAGTTGCTGCTGTTGTTGTTGTTGTTGCTGCTGCTGTTGATTGCCAGACATTTTTATGTTGGTTCCTTTTTCACTTGTTTGTGTTTGTTTGTTTATTTATTTTGAGTGTCTAAGCCCTCGACGCCATGTTGCGCAATTGCTGCCAAATAAAACGATAAACAAACAAGAGAGTGTTCTAGTTAATTATCCGACTAGAAGATACCCTATTGTAATTCGAAATAAAACAACAAATGTCAATAATAATAAATAAATAGGGATGAAACTAGGATAACTTTAATACATAGCTTTGTATGTATGTATCGAGCCCTTGTAGTGTCTGTTTCAGATGGACAGGGTATTAAACAAGCACAACATTAAAAAACACGAAAATGATTTTTTTAAATAAAGATAAACGAAAACAAGCAGAGCATTAGGAAATGTATTTTTTGCGATATTTAGCGGCACGCCGCATGTCATTTCGATGTTTACAATAATTAAAATGCCATTAGGCAACCGCTAGATAGAAAGTGAAATGCACATTTTCCGCGACAGTGCAGCCATGACACATGCCCAATGCCACATAAACAAAGGGAGTCGCCTAACAATTTCCTAGACAACGTTGTCTGTGTGTGCAGCTAAATGCAACGAAGCGTCGTAATTTTGGATGAGTCTTACCGATGAAAATGTCACTGTCACTGTCATTGTTATTGCTATTGTTACTATTGCTATTACTAAACGACGCGTGGTCGTTGACTAAATGGTCGTTTCCGTTTCTGATTTGAAAACCGAAAGCACCGCAGCAGATGACAGATTGCACCTGGCTATGCCGTGACTATCACACGCATCTCTTACTTGATTTTAAAAGTGAAAACTAATACACGGGTTGATGGATGATGCTATCTGGAGTTGCCCTCAGGCAAGCTTAACTGTTATTCTTTATATATCCCTTTGAAATGTATATTAAATATATAATTGTATACATAAAAAAGCTTGTCCTGACTGACTGACTGACTAACTCGGGTGTTGAGAGTTTATCGGGTCGAAGATGTCTTCACATTTCATGACAAGCTTATAATATCCCCGATTACTCTCCCTTGTAAATAACTTAAAGCAAGTCAACTGCATACAAATTTTAGCTAAAATCGTTTGTTTGTTTTTAAAATAGAATACAAAAAAAAATACCTCCCACACGTATGACTGTAACTCTACCCACTAAGCATGGGAAACCGGCTCCAACGATTTTACGGCTCAACACTTTCTCTTGCACAACAACTATTCGAGCTCTCTAATGTAAAAAGAGTGTTTGTAGCTGTAGACTCTGCTTGTTGGCATGTTATTACAACTAGAACATCGCTTGCGCAGAAACAAAACTGAGTAAACGCTTTGTAAGTGGTTAAGGTGTAATAAGCCCTTGGATTTTTCAAGAAAATGTCTAACATTAAGGAACAAGCACAGCTAGTTATAATTTTCGCCTAACTGGCGGAACACAATGTTTTTAAGGGTTAATCGTGTACTTCTCTATTTGATTTTTGCATTCATAAATACAAGTTTATTGCGAGAAAACCCAGATAATGATGGCAAATAATATTTAAAAATTAAAGAAAAAACCTTGGCGCGGGCAAAGCCGGGTAATTCTATGTATGTACATATGTATTTAGCAAAAGATTTCCTCTTTTATTTTATTTGTTTGACAAAAATAGGTTGATGCTAAACGTAAAGGGGGAAAGAGGGGGAGTAAAGTTCGCACCATGTATTGGCATTTCCGAACGTAGAGCTGAAATCGACCCCAGGTGCCCAAGCCCAGGCTTGGGCTCAGATTCAGCTACGGGAAGGCAATCAAAAGCAACAAATCTACGGCAACAACAATGAGAGCAATATCTGTGCTCATTAAGCGTAACTGACACACGAAGTTTTTGCTGTTGTTTTAATATTATTTTCTTTTAGGGTTTCTTCATTTTGCAAATGGCCAAATCTTCGTTGCTCGTCGCCTGTTCGCAGCGGATTCTGTATCTGTGTGTGACTCAGGTAATTACACACATACACGAGTCTGTGCTAGGTATGTATATAAATCTGACGCTGCCGCCCCCCTCATGATTTGAGTTGGCTTCTCGCATTGTTTTTGCTCTTTACTTTTGGCAATTTTATTTTCGTCTGCGGCTCCGGCAAAGCCAGCAAGGCAACAACGACAACAACAGCAACGAGGGGTGAAGAGAGTCAAAGAGTGATTGTTATTATTTTGAGGTAATTCGATGATTTACAACTGTTGCTTTGTCTTTTGTTAGTTGTCTTTCAGAATGCTCCGACTCTGGCCCTCATTGCGTGGGGCGATACAAACAAAACAGCAACAGCAGACTTATTTCGAGCCAGTTACAAGTAAGAACGTTGCAACTGCGTAATACCCTGTTTAACAGTCTAATTAATTAACAAGTTTGGCGACTCTAAGATTTATCTTTCGAAGAGGTAATCAGTAGGCGACCTGTACAAGTTTTTCAGTCTAGCCTTAAAACTATGGCAGTTGTAGTTATAACACATGTTTCACGTCAGTTTAACGAGACGAACGGATGCACAGAAATTGCACAAAACCAATATACTTTTGTTAACTTTGTGAGGCGAGTATAACAAAGAGACGGTCAGTCAGTCAGCCCACTTGGCAGTCGTCTGCCTGGCCAGGCCTTGCCTTCCAGACTGTTCGCTGCATTCTTTAGTTATTTCGTAATGGCAACGATGCTGTTTGCCTCTTTACTGCAATTTTGCATACACAACAAAGCAGCTAAGAGGAAGTGGTTAAAAACGTTACCCCACGCCGGTTTGCTTTGTCCGCTGAATGTACGTTGCTGTAAGTTCTGGCAATGACGCGGGACTCTGGCGTTTTACATTTCACACCTGTTGTCATTTGCCGGCCAACTTTTAGGCGGGCGCGATTTCACTTGTCGCAGCTGTTGCGGTTTGTCGGAGGAACTCTGTCTTCGGTTATTTAGCCGACAAGGAGATGGCAGCATTTGTGGATTTGTATATTGAATATACTGCCCTACAATGACACACTACACACATTTTGTCAGCTGTGAAAGGGATAGCTGAACAAATATAAGCCGCACTTTCGATGCCATTCTCTCTTGTTTTCAGTTAACTGTCAGACAATATGTTAAGTCAAATAACGAGTACAACGAACGAAGCTTTCACCTTTCCAATGCTATCAATCACATGCCCACTTGTTTAGCGCTTGCCAAACGATTCGCATCACTGTTGATTGCATGCATGCGACTAATTTGCATGCATAGGTGCCAAAGGTTGAAGAGTCCACTAACGTGTTAATTAATAACTAAATATGTATTTAAAAGACAAGACAAAACAAGACGTTTATATTTGCCTCACCGTCTTGCTGATAGTTCGTAAACTTGTGATAAAAAACCTATTTTTCGACTAAAATAATTCTAATTGAATCTATATGATGCAACAGATTACTGCAGACTGTTGTCATTTATTATATATTAAAAATTACTTTCGATTTATTTCAATGCTTATATTGATACTATTAAAACTGAAAATATTCCTTTATCTACCGCTGAAGAACGATTTAAGTACAAACTATTTGACTCTTTCTTTCAGTGTACATAATTCATTTAATGTTTTGTCTGGAAATTATGACAATCGGCATATTTTGCCAAGGTTTGATTTTTCATTTTTTATTTCTTTGCTCAACGAAGCTTCAAACAAGTGTTTAATTAAGGAAATGAGCTTAAAGCCAAGAGATATAAGCACACATTTACCCACACGCACATGAACACACTTCAAATTAATACTACAAAAAAAATAAATAAATAATAAGAAGAAGAAGAAACTGCTATCTCCGGCACACCAGAGATTTGATACCCTATTGCAGATAAAGTGAGGAGAATTATGAAGCTCGTTGTTAAGTCTTATGAATTCTTGTGAAAGAAATTAAAAAAGTGTTCCACACAAACCTTGTTTTATCGACGGATTCTTCGCACAGAGCTATTATACAATAGCCCGATATTAAAAAGAGTTTCATAATAATTAAAAACGAAAGTAGAATTAATTAAAATCAAATTTGCTGAGGATACATCAAAAGCAAAAGGTCCCTACATCAGCTATATAATATAGTCAGCAATCGAAAGACTTGTTGGAAAAAGTCGGTCGTTCGCTGCATAACATATTTTATGACAGAATTGCCATACCCTCTTGAAGGGTATAAAAATACAAGTAAAAATTTGGTTGGTAAATAAGTTAAAAAAGCTAAAAACAAATGCGTATGTATGAAAGTGTACATACATATGCTTAAAATGTACTCAAGGTTAAGAAATCTCTTTTATAGTACACGCACCGTTCGCGGACACGTCCGTGGCCGCAAGACCGACAGCTTTTTGGAAGTGATGACAAGCAGCAACAACAAAAACAAGTCACGGCGACGAGAAAACCACAAGTCATGTGGGTTAAGTACACTTACTTAACAACACAATTCAAAACTGACCGCGCGCACAGACGATGAAATATGTAATGAAAGGCAAGGCTTAAGCTCAGCTCAAGACGGCGACGGCGACGGCGACGACAGCCAACAGGCAACAGAAATACTTGAAAAAGCAATTGCAAGAGTGTGCGAATAGGATCAACCAGGGATGGCAACTTTATTTGATTATTATACAAGTATGTATTAAGCTCCATTGTGCAAATGCTTGCTGAATGGTCTCGCGGCTTGTCTTTAAGCCTACATGTGTGCAGGCATCTTAGTATTTCAAAAATAATCTTAAGGACTTGCTAGACCGACTAGCAAACACCCTGTACGGAGCTGTCTTAATAACAATTCTAATTATATTTCTAATCAGTGTGTTTGTGTTGCATTAACCTACATAACAAATTTAATGTCTAGAGCATATAGTTCGAGAAATACTTAAAACGCCTTCCTGACAAAACCTGCCAATCACGAAACATACGTTCAGAGAGAAGCCCAGGAGGTTTTAATTAAAAGCCCGGCATGACACCCAAAAAAACATGCTACATTTTTTCTTATAATTTGTTATACCTTGCGATACATAAATATGCGTTGATTTAAAGAATTCATCTCCGCCTCATATTGCAATTTGTATCTAAAATTTGATTAGATACGTGCGATGTATATATTCCTTTTAATCTCATTGTATTAATAGTTTCAGGTAGGTGTTAGACTAGCTGCAGGTGGCGGTCATCTCTAGTTTTTACCAATTAAATTAACTATCATAGATAAACCGAGTTTTAAGTTTCTTAAACTTATAACTATTTGTCAGCCCTGATCTATAGCGACTTTAAACAGTCGCCCACAGCACGAGGGCTCGCCTCGTAAGCAAACGCATGAAAATGTGACAAGAAAACTCGCACAAAAAGCAATGTCAAGCAAAACAGACAAACGCAACACCCACGTATTCCTGCACAGACATACAAAAGCACGACCGAATGCGACGCTTTCCGAATCCATACGCTTGATTGCATTTGCGTTGCACGCACCAGAAACGAGATATATGTACTATACCATAGCTAAAAGGCACCTACATATGTACATTTATATGTGGATGGACGTGCATGTGTATATCGTTTTTCAAATGTTGCTCGAAAAACGCCTTCGTCGTTTGTATTGAATGACAAACGATAATACCATCGCATTCGATGTTGCTGTCGCCATCGCAGTCAGCTCTAAAAAAGACAGTCAGCATAATTTTCATGAATGAACTCTGTGGAGCAAACAAAAGGAAACGACAGAGAGACTAGCAGGCCAAATCATATTTCAGCGAGTAGCTCATTTATCAAATTTGGTGCGAGGGAGGAGCGACCATAAGACGGTTAAATTGCACGTGACACCGTGACTGGAAAAGCCGCTAAATTTATCAATCACCATTTTGGTCAACAACTGCCGAGAAGCGAACCAGTCGAACCAGTTTAAATAGGATAGTCTTGATGTTAATAAAAACAAGTGTAACCCAAATCACAAAACTTATCATTCAACTTAATAAAAATTTTGACGACGACGAACCTAGCCATAAGAACATTAAAGCCTAAAAGCCCACCCACGATGGCAGAACATACTATTTAGTTAAATCTCTCTTCGTTATAATGTTTGACATAAAAAATGAAATCATGTTTATAAAAGGCACGCTCAATTTTCAGCGTTCCAGCGGCATTTGTATTAATCCCAAATATCACACCCTAAAATAAAGGGTAGTGCTTATGTCAACTTCAGTTGCTTTAAATTTGCTCTTTATTTTTCATGTAATTAAATCAGTGAATTTATTTTATCAATCAATATATATATTTTAAGAAAAGTATATTATTTTTTATAAGATTGTGATGTGGCAACTTTGGCATGAAATCCAGAAGTTATTCGATTGGGCCTCACTTTGTCAATCGTTGAAATCAAATGATTCCCATTAACCATAAACATCGTTTGGATATGGATATATGTGCTGTTTATATTGCGCAGCAGTTGCTGGGGGATTGGCTTTCTGTAATAATATTCAGCATTTGGAACTGTGCGGTTGTAGATCACATGATGAAATTGGGGAGTGTCTCGCACAGACATTCAAATTATGCATAAGTGATACATAAATAACATAGAATCTCATAGCTGTCAACTGGACTGGAAACAGCCATGTTTTGATCAAAGATTCGTGTTCATTGAGTCGAGAATATAACGGTTGCAAATACGTTAAATTACAAATTCATCACAATTAAGTCAAGACCATCTGTCTGATATGGCAATTCCTAAAACTAAATGTGCTATTTATGGCTAGAAAGTTAACTTTTGCTTGAGTAAAACTGTACTCAAATAAACCCACATGCGTTTTGTCTTAAAGTGGGGGAAAACGGGGCTCATAGTTGCAATTATTAATTGCCAATTTTCTGAAGTTTATGGAGGAATTTCCAAAATGTTTAAAATGCTCATAAAACCTTCTAGCATTTTCATAGTTATGTTTAGATATATGTTGCACCTGGCCACAAAATGGTTAAACTCCCTTTTTCCACAAGGAGTGTCAAACACAAATGGCCTTGGAATGGGTTTTTAGACCGATCGAAATGGGAACCAAAAAAGTTTCATATAACCGTTTTCCACAATTGCGATAACCAATATACCAATACAGATAACCAATATACCCTTCTGTAAGTAGCAACGTACGAGGTCACGCATGCGCAATAAATGCCACTGGCAATGCCTTATACAAAAGTCCAATTAATTTTCTATTAAATGTTTATGAAGATTTACTTCATTTCTTAATCTTTATTTAATTCAAATTAATTTAAATATGTGTGCATCCGCGTCAGTATTAATAATTTCGTGCAAGCGCTTAAATGAATATATCCCAAAATTCTTCCACAAATTTAGTTGCTGACCTTTAATGACCAATAATCGGGATGTGAGCCCTGTGAGCAGGGTATTGCATAGTCGATTAGCTACGTTTCTTTTTTACCAATATTAAAACGTAATAAGCAATGCCATTAAAGCGGAAATCATTAAAATAGCTATAAAGATTGCACACGTGTGTGTCTGTGTGCCGGGGAATTATACTTCCTTTCTTCAACAAAGCGGCTTATGCGACGCTCTGGATTCATTTGGACCATAATGCGGTCGCTTTTGTGCGACAGAAACTTCCGGATTGAAAGATTTTAAATGCCATAATAGGACTTTAGAAGTCGTATGTACATATATTCTAACATACATACATGTTAGGGTACTCTTTGTACTCTCTTGAACTTTCCTTCCCTAAAGTTATATTGTGCACTTCTTCAATTAAGAGGTATGCATTTTGGTAAATGTGTACAACACTCAGGTGGTTTTTTTTTGCAAGAGATTGCTTGTAAAGTATAATTAGAGCAATCGAACATGTTGTAAGGCACCATTATGTGGTTACAACCAGATTATAACACCATATTTTGACACATCGGCAATAATAAACCCTTTTCAATTCTACTTGACATATAGCAACATTAATAAACTTATTCGAGAACCGTTCGTTTAAATGAGGAAAAAAAATTTGCAATATGTGGACATCAGGTAATCCAATACGCAGCATGGAACCACTGAACCATGGATGATTCAAAATGAAAGAGCGAATTTTATCTCTGTAGCTGTAGCTGGGCTCGTCTTTCAACAGCTGTGCCACGATCAAAAGTTGACTGCTCTTTGTTGGATGCTGCTTGTTTATAAATCAAGTCGCCCTAAGCGTATTAATGAAAGCAGATTGTTGGACCTGTTCGTGGTTTTCATCATCGGTGCGAATTGAGTAAGTCGTAAACAAGGTAGGCAAGCGAAATTGATAAACCTCTGACCGCTGACGAAAATGGGGCCCCACGTACTTGTAAAGGGCTGGCTAATAACTTCACTAGATGCAGCACGCATCATTGCAGTCGCAGTCCGAGCTCTAACGATAACGACAACAAAATGTTGATGGCACAAATTATAGGCAAGAAAACCACAGCCAAAGACTCTGGCAATCTGGCCGAGTCAGTCAGTTGGCAGCAAAAGTGGCAGTAGCTGCGGCAGCAGTGGAAAGTAAGCAAGAAAGTCTTAGCCACTCAGCCGAGGCTGTGGCGACGTCGTCGTTGAGACCCACAATTTCCGCCATTTATGACAGTCACAAATCGAGTTATACTAACACCGCACCGTTCGACGTACTTTCTAATTTCTAAATGTACTGTTTTGATGCTGTCGTTTTGGTTGTCTAATACCCTGTACTCATCCAGAAAACGATGTCAATAATATATGTAAAAAAAGAAAAACGCGTTTATGCAATGCGCACTTTTTGAACCGAGCATCAGGTTTAAAAGTCCAATAGTCCGAGTAACTTAATTAGAGCAAATGACTTTAGGAGCTATTAATGTTCTCCCTCCAACTTGTATTCCATTTTTTATTTCCGCCCTCTGTTGCGCTGAACAGGGCATTTCAAAGTCGAGCACTCCTACATATTTTCTCTTCGTGCTTTCTTGTCTTCTAACACAACTTTTTGTGGCATTATTTTTTTTAAGTATTTTAGCTCAGCACAAACTTGTTTTTAACGGCAAATAGAGTGTTAATGTTAATTTGTGCATGCGATATTATTTTCTGCCCAAATATCCAAGTAACAGAAACTTACTGGCGTTCTGTGCAGTTACATTTTATCTTAGTTTCCACAGTGTTCGCCTAAATGCGCCGGCACAGTAGTAATTACGTGGACATGGCAACATTCCCTGCTCCGTACAATGGAATCAACAGCGCAGCATCCGCAGAGCAGAAGCCTGATGCTTAGGAGGTGGCCATTTGTGGTCTGATAGCCAAGTTATAATAGGTCAAATTGGATGGCTGTGCAGTGTGTTTGTTACTAAAGCATGCCGACGCATCGGTACAGGAAGTTAAGCTTGTTATTCCAAAAAGCAACACATTTGTGTTTCAGTAAGGATAGAGTTCTTAAGTTCTGATCAGCAGACCATTCTATCATATAGCTATTATATGAACAATCGGTGGGAAATAAAAAACATTTCTATGTATTAAAATATACCCTGCATTAGCTACACACATATGTATGTCTGCAGGCTTGGGATGCCAGCTACTGCAGACCGACCACAAGACTGCTTTCTTCTTGTCTGATGTGCCGTTGTCATTTTCAAGGCGGGCCAATGCAAAAGCTTGCAGCAACATTTTCTGCATTTTGTGGGAAAATGTTGCCAACGATAATGGGCAAGGTGAGGCAGTTGCCGCAACGGCAGCCTAAGAAAAATAACTAAAAGTCCAAAGGAAAAGTATGCTGCGATGTGTGGTGGCGGCGGTGTCGATAGCTGGACAGGAAGTTAAACAATAACTTGTTCTAGTTGCTTGCCGTGGCCATAAACTGGGACACTTGTTGCGACAAGTTGAACGTTCAGTTAAAGGAAATCAAAGATGCGACCAACATGACAAGAACTACACACACACACACACACACACCTCACACAGGCACAGAAACACGTTCACTCATACATTCCAAGCTTCCCACACAGCGGTAACTGGGAGTGGTACACGAGGAAACCTATATTGTCTTAATGAACCACGAATCTGATATGCTGCCGCCGCGTTCAACTAAAAGGCCGCCCAATTATATATATATAAAAAAAAAAAAACAGACACAAAATGACACGCTTAAGAAAAGAGAGCAGAGCAGCGACTGGGGCAGCGAAGTCGGTGTACGCACTCAACGATGCTGCGTGATAAGCTCACAAGAAAAAGAAAGTTTTTTTTTTTGCCAGCCAGCCAGCGATTTCATTGACAAAAAGCTCGTGCAACGAACTTAGCATAACTGTTGTTGCTGTTGCCTGCAGTTTTGGCATTAGTTACACCTTATCGATACACGAAATTGACTTAACATATTTCTAACAGCAGCAGCAGCAGCGCAGCAGCAGCCGACGCAACAGGTTGCTAGCCTGGGCTTGCATGGCTCGCTCTCTTCTCTTTTTCTCTTTCACTGCAGATTGTCTTGCATGAATTTTCGTATTGATCTGCTGCACATTACATTTCGAAATGCCGCACTGTTTGTTGTTGGCCGCTCAATCAGTTTTACCTGCTGCAGCACATAAAAACATCAACAACAACAACATCGAAAGCAGCGTCGGCAGCGACTGCAGTTTTTTATTTGATCTCTCTTATTGTTGAGCCGTTGTCGTGCATCTTGTTCTGCTCTTTTGTTGTTGTTGTTGTTATTACTTTGTTTTTGCTGCTGCTCCTGCTGTTATTGTTGTGTTTCAATGTAAAATTTATTGGCGCATATAAATGCCTCAAAATTGATGTTATTGTCATTTGAAGTTTGACCCTTTTCCGCCTGTTTTGAGCCTGATTTGGAAATTAATTTTTGTAGAAACTGTGTTTGGTTTCGTTGACTATTTACTTGTTCAAATCTTGCCCATAGAACTGTAGAGAAAAACAAAAGACGTGCCGCTCCCAATACGCATCCAAGTAGGCGTTACAGTGCGCCAGAATACGGCAATATGTGCGGCTTTGAGAGAGGGGAAGTGGCAGAATGAACCTTCTTATGCCGCCGATCTATGAGTTAATTCAGTTTGCCTTACAAATACACCAGGCTTGTGGGCGGGCTGTTAGAGATATGCAAAGATGCCGAGCTAGTCCGTAGGCAGGGGAGGGCGTACTTACCCACGTACATATGTATGTATGTATGTATGTTGGTGGCTTGACAGTCGCTCTATGCCTCTCTTTCTTATTTCTCTTTGCTATTTACACAGTTCAGGGCGAAGCTTTTTGGCGTGGAACTTAGATACTACTGCAGCGTGCGGTTGGCGGCGATCCGTTGGCCACATACACAAGAAGAAGCAAGTGAGATTAGACAACTTCGCAGTGTGTTAAATTACACTGTTCCACGGTCGCGACATCAGTAACAAATATTTGAAAACGCATGCGTGTTCCTGTTGCTGCCGCATTCCGATGCAAATATGGCGCGATCCGCGATAAATTGTTTGAATAACGAAAATGCTCACACAATTCTTAAAGCAATAACATTCAAGTATCCTTTGTTTATTGCAACACAATATAAACACACACACACATATACACACGTAAAAACAAGCAGGCACAATTTCGCGCACTTCGGCTTTTAGTATGTATCTTTTATTGGCTTGAATTTTTCTGCCTGCCCTTTATGTGAGACAGAGACGCAGACGCAAAACAAATCAGCGATCTGGTACCTTTTTTCTTTTTGCACAACCAACTTGCTATGTGTACATAAAACTAGTTAAAGGGGCGAGTGCTTGATGCGTGTGTATTATCTTTGCAATAATTTACAAGCGTCAACATTTTTGTCCGTGACAAGCCGACGCGACCGACCCGCTCAAATTCCAACAACAAATTAAACATTAATGTTATTTAACAGATGTTAACAGCAACAGCTTGGATAGCATAATAGCCTCACGAGGGGTTAACATGATATATCGATCACGCGGAATATTAAAAAATATTCGTCAATCGATGTGACAACAATTGACAGACAACACCTTGCCAGTGATAAAATATTAGACAGTTTACATTTTAAATGCCATGAAAATGCTTTTCAAAAATGTTTCAGTAACTTGAAGCCCACTGCAAGTAAAATTCATATACATAAGTTGAGCAGACCAGAAACATTTCTTGCGACAAGTTGGCAGCTTCGTTTTGCAAACACAATCAGCTGTTTCAACAGCGCTCAAACAATTGTGCTGACAGATGCGAATAGATTTTTGTTTATATTTTTGTTAAACAATTACAATGGGTGTGTGCCGTTTTTTTCAACAGGGCTCCTGCCGATTTGGTACAAAATGCCACAACGAACATTTTGATGTAAAGTAAGTAGAGCCATAAAGGCCACACAACTCCGAGCTTATGCTGGCATTCTCGTTTTTAGACAATACCTTAAAACAGACATCGAATCGTGCATAAATGGTAAAATGTGGCCTTTTTCTGTATATGGACCGTTTAAGGACAAACCCAACATACCCAACTTCATTGAAGATCAGTCCTTCGAAGAGGTGAGGTACCAAGCGTACGAAAGTCGCCGACAGAATTGCTTCGAGCAATTTCATCAGCAGTTCACCAAAGAGGTGCTTGATACCACGAATAAAATGAAGGTCATGCTGCAGACAACACCCCAAATAATCGATGTCATGATCAAGCTATATGAAAGCCCGGAAGGCAACCAGCCAGCGGCCAATAATAACAGTAATCCGTTTGGTTTTGTCGGCAACAATGCAGCACAAACCAGCTCCATTTTCAGCAAGCCCGCTTTGGGCTCTAGTACTGCCAACATTTTTGGTGGCGCTGCTGCTGCGCCAAGCTTCGCGTCTAGTGGAAATTCTATCTTTGGAGGTGCCTCCGTGGGTAGCAACAATGCTGGCACTAGCATTTTTGCGGCTGCTCCAAGTACACAAAACATATTTGCCCAACAACAACAGCAACAGCAGCAGCCAGGCCCGTTCGTGCAGCAACAGGCACTGGGACAGACGCAACCCTCAATATTTGGACAAGCGCAGCCGCAACAGCAGCAGCAACAGAATCCGTTTGGACAGGCACAGGCGCCATCAGCTTTCTCTGGTGGCAGCAGTAGCGTTTTTGCCCAAGCGCAGCCGGCAAATGCATCGCCCTTCGGACAGGCTGTAACCTTTGCGCCGCAGCAGCTGCAGCCATCTCAACCTCAGCCTGGCGGCATCTTTGGTCAAAGCGCCGCTGTTGCGGCGCCAAATACAGGCAATATTTTTGCACAAGCAGCTGCACAGGCGCCGAATGGGTTTTTCGGTCAACCGCCGGCTGGTTTTCAGCAACCGCAGCAACAACAACAAATGCAATCGGAAGCACCACAACAGCTCAATGCATTACAGCAGCAGCAGCAGCAGGTGCTACAACAACCTTCGCAACCCGACAATAGCTCATCTATATATAGTCGCATGGAGGACCTTACACCGGAAGAGATAGCGGCCTTTAAAGCAGATCAATTTGCGCCTGGACAGGTGCCCTTTAAGCCACCGCCAAGGGAGCTTTGTTAAATTTAAATGGACTTGCAACCGTTTTTTTTTTTCAAATTTGTTATTAAAGAATAAAAAAAAGGTTTGTAATATTCTAGTGCATCATCATATTTAATCGCTCCATGTTTATAGAGTAGACAGCATGAGATCCAATGAGGTTTCGATCGCGAAAAGCGCGTTGGCAATCCTTAAGTGTGATCACAGTACGTTCGCAGGGCAAACTGTTGGAATATATGGACAAAATGTAAAAGTCTGTCAAATTAATTTGTGTGCAGTTGCTTACACTTGTTCGCAGGCCGAGAGAAAAACAATGTCATCATTTTGTCGCCTCATAAAGTTTGCGGTGTTCAGCTCTTTGTCATGTTCCAGAGGAGTATCGTCCACCTTTTGACGGGTCACAGTGTTGCGCAGCGAAGGATCCCGCAGTTGGGCGCCGACGTCATAGAAAAAGTTGCCCTCGCCGCTGGTTTTATAATGTTTACGTTTTTTTATAATTGCTGCAAGTAAGTCCTTTAGCAGCACTTGTACAGCCATGGCCACATAATCAGCCACGCTGTCTTCCACGGAGATTAGGCCGATTTCCCAGGCGCCGATCAGGAAGCGGCCCATAATGAAGCCAGCGTCGGGCAAAAACAATTCTTGTGCGCAGTAGCGTTGTGTGGGAAGCTGTTGTTGTTGCAGTCCCTGATCGCCACCTAATGTAGGCGGGCGTATCACCTGCATGTTGTCCTCCTTAACGAACTCCAATACATCGCACAGCTCAAAATTAATGCGATCGGCAAAGGTGCGTGAGCTGCGTTTGCGTTTTCGGCTGCTGCTACTTCCGGCGCCGCTGCCGCTCCTGCTTCCGGTGGGGCAAGTGGGCTGTAGTGTAGCAATGGTTTCTGGTGCCGCAAAAGCATCTATTTTATTGAGCAGCGCCAAGAGGAACTGATTGTGCAAATGCAACTTGTCTGGCGACATGATTTTGCGGGACTCGCAATCAAATTCTTCTTTGGTCCATCGGTTGCGAAACCAGTTCTTCATATTTGCCCTATAGCGCTCCCAGTTGTCACCAAGGGACATAGCTAGTGCCTCCTTAGTCACAAGCACCTTATCCGTGAGCGCATTCATTTCAAAAGTATAAATGACAACACCTCAATGAACACAAATCTTTTGTATTTTTTTTTCTGTTTATTTTTGTACACGACTATCGCTTAGGCAAGCTGATATCATTTATCGATTATTTTACAAAAAAAAAGTATGGCCACCTTAATTGAGCGGCATACTATATTTTCCAGCTGATTACTATATTGGCCATAGAATACAACAATAATGGAAGTAAGTAAATTAAATAAATATTTGAAAATGAATACTAATAGTTACTCAAATTTTAGAAATTGAAAAAGTCAAAGTCGCTCAAGAAGTCAAAGGAAACAGCACTGGTAGTGAAACTAATTAAAACTCAACGCAAACAGAAAGAAGTGAACCGCGTGTTGAAACTCAAGCATGAGATTCTACTTAAATCGGAAGTTTCCTACCTGGAATATATTGAGATGCGCTCGGAGCTCGAGAGACTGAATACTTTGAAAGAGACATTTATGCGCCGCCTTGAAAAATTAAAACAACTGGCAAAATAGTTGATAGTATTATCAATGCGTTTTCATTTAATCTTAAACAGTAATTATATTGACAAAATAAAGTGTATATAAAAAGAACAAGGAATCTATTTGATGCACGTTTTGACTTTACATGAAGAATATTCAAAAGATTTCCACATTCTGTCGAATTCAGTTTGAAATTGTTCAGTCATTTGCTTGTCCGAGGTAATAACGCAATTCTCACAGTTTCCATTAAAGCCTTGCAATGTCCAGTTGGTCGAGCCATAAACCACGACACTTTGGCAGGCACGTGGTTTCGCTTTCCGATCTTTCAGCCGCAAATCATTCACGCGCGCCCTTCCATCGATCACCATGAACTTGTGATGCATCATGGCGGTTGTTCGTGGCATGCGTACCTCAACGCCCAATCTGTTCAGACTTGAAACCTTCGAGCCGCTTGAGCAGATCATCTCGTGGTCACTGATCGCACGAATTGTGACTCCACGGCGCAGCGCACGCTTGCAGGCCTCCAAGAGTTCTATTATGGTAAATGTATAGATTGCAATATCGATGGAATGCTGCGCCTGGTCAATTTGATGAACAATGCTCTGAATGTGGCTCTTTGTGCAGTATTTGTTCCGACACTTGAATGGCGCTCTTCCGGAATGCTTTGCGGCACATGAACCGCTCAGCTCATTAAATATGAGAATGTTCAGGACTTCCGATTTTCTGCTGCGCACATACTTTATTGTAGCGTAAATTAACCGGGAGACAACCACAGTGGCGGCAGCTATTGTGATTGCGGTCCATTTGGGCTGGCTGTTGAACCAAACGTACACTGAAAGGTATATATTGTAATTGTACCCATTTTTTTGGTAATTTCAATACAAACTTTTTGCCAACAGTTTTCCTAATTGCGCTCAACCAGAAAAACGACTCTGTACGATTAATGAAATTGTAGAGATTAATCCGTTATTGAATGTGGTCTATCGAGTAACATAGTTTAATTAACTAAGTGAAGCTGTTTACAATTTTCTATATTCTAATACATATTAAGGATATTGGCCAGCAATCAATTGAAACGGAATTGTTAATATTGTAGCGCAACTCATGAATTTCTTTATGTTATTGGGTTTGAAATTACATTCAGTATTCCCGCATTGTTATCGATATCAATGTTTCTGTTATCCTAACTCAAAACAGCGACTCTCAAGAATATCGTAGAGCTGCAACATATTTTAGTGTGTTTTTAAGCACTGGTACCAATTCCTACAACCGTGCTCAGCACTACTGCGTTTAAAACAAAGAATTACAATTATATATATTGTTTATAATGGAAATGGATGATAAATCCAACACAATACTAAGCACTGAGACGCAAGAGCTCCTAGAGGCGCGTGACGTTGAGCTGAAAAAAGTTTTAAAGCTAAAATTGATATTAAATGAAATTCGCTGTTTAAACCTAGGATCTGAGGAGAGTCCAGAAATCAAACGTGCTCTCAAATTAGTGTCGGTAGCCGATTATGTGCGCCTGGGCGATGATCAGGGACATTTGCTTGGTAAGCAGAAAGCAATTGTATATGCGTTATGATTTGCATTGACGCCTGCCACATTTTTAGACTTGCAGGAATGCAGTAGATGCCCCCCGCTGAGTTATACCGACAGCAAGGTCATGCGCACACATCTGGCCGCCAATCTGCGCGCAACCCTCACGCCAATTGCAGAAATGGGCGATAAGATACGTAGCGAACTGCCACATGCATTGACAAAAGGTGAAGACGTTGACTTGACACCAGGACAGCACAAGATAATTGAATTGCAAAAGGAGCAGCGTGCTTGCTTGGAAAAGCTAGCGCAAATGTCCAGTCACAAGTGCGCACTGATGATGAAGGCTGCCGAATTAAAGACGGGTCCTCATCTGGGCAATGAGCTGAAGCTGCAGCAAGCGCACGCGCAATTGCTGCATACAAAGGCGGACTTGCTACGCATCTACTTCATAAATGAGATTTTCTCGCGTACAGATCATAGTTTGAAAGCTTATAAGGAGGTCGACAAGTATCTTGATGAGTTGCTGAGTGCCAATCGCACGCTAACAGAGCCTGGACGTCGTGAGAATTTAGTTCGTAAATAAGAAAACGAAATATAACATATTGCTTTATAAACGTGGTATTTTATTTAAATTCGCGAGTCTGGTATTTTCGTAACAAGGTGGCAGCTCTGCCACAGCACAAAAAAAAAGTAAACAAGACAAAAGTCGCGCAATTATGGAAAATAGTTCTAGCGAAAGTAAAGAGGAACAATCGGTAAATGGCGATGCCCTTACAGACGAGGCAACGCCGGAAATAGCCAATACGGCTGCACTTGCCGGCACCGGTGTCGATATTGAGGACACACTCTCGGTGGATTCTGCTAGCGTCTTTAGCACAACGACAACAACAACGCGCAGCAAGAGCAAGTCGCCAAATACGCGAAAGCTGAAAAGGCTGTGCCGGCGTATCAAGGCGCCTAAAATGGTGCAACCTCTGTACAAGTATAGGTGCGCTATGCAAAAAATACAAGAAATGAATTATTTTACATGTTCGGTTAAATTGTTTCCAGCTATCACATCCGCGAGGACCACAATCATCAAATCTTTGGCGTACAATTCAATCCCTATCTGGATAGAAGCCAATCCGTGTTTGCAACTGTTGGCAAAGATCGCGTGTCTATCTACGAATGCGTCAAGAACAACATGGAAGCTGTGTCCGACGACAGTGACAGCATACGATTGCTGCAGGTCTACGCAGATCCGGACGTAAGTCAATGAATCTCGGGTGAACAATTACGTATTATACAATTGTTGTAACTTCCAGACTGATGAAAGTTTTTACACTTGTGCTTGGTCCTATGATTCAACTAACGGAGACCCGGTACTGGCTGCAGCTGGTTATCGTGGCGTCATACGAATTTTCAACATCATCAAACATCAGTGCTCAAAGAATTACATTGGCCACGGACATGCCATAAACGAGCTGAAGTTCCATCCGGTGCTGCCGCAGCTGCTGCTCTCCGGCAGCAAGGATCACTCGCTGCGCTTGTGGAATATACAGACAGATGTTTGCGTAGCAGTGTTTGGCGGCGTTGAGGGTCATCGTGACGAGGTGCTATCAATAGACTTTGATTTACGCGGTGATCGCATCATGTCCAGCGGAATGGATCATTCACTCAAGCTCTGGCGGCTTAATAAGCCCGCTATTAAGGAGGCTATTGAACTGAGTTCAAGTTTTAATGCCAGCAAAAATACGGCTCCGTTTCCCACAATCAAGGAACATTTTCCTGACTTCTCTACGCGCGACATTCATCGCAACTATGTTGATTGCGTCCAATGGTTCGGCGACTTTGTCTTTTCCAAGTCGTGCGAAAATTCAATTGTGTGCTGGAAACCAGGCAAGCTGTTCGCACAGCGTCACGAAATCAAGCCGCAGGACTCAACCACTGTTCTCCATCATTTTGACTACAAAATGTGCGAGATTTGGTTTGTGCGTTTCGCCTTTAATGCCTGGCAAAAAGTGCTGGCACTTGGCAATCAGCTGGGCACAACATTTGTCTGGGAGCTGGACTCCAATGATCCAAATTTGACTAAATGCAGCCAACTTATGCATCCCAAATGCGTATCCACCATAAGACAAACTTCCTTTTCCAAGGATGGCTCCATTCTGATATGCGTGTGCGATGACAGCACCGTTTGGCGCTGGGACCGAATTAATTAAGATTCTTATATAAAAATCCTTAGTTTTAGCTATTCATATAAAACAACACAAAACATTTATTAAGTTCATGCAAACAGTAATAACAGCGCATACAAACGTATTAATGAACATTGAAGCTGATTTTGACTGGGCATAGACGACATAAACATCCGATAAGTTTTATAGTATTGAATAATCGTATCAAGCATTAAAAATATTAAATATTTTTTATGTTAAGCAATCAATTGAACATATGTATATTTATACATTAATTCAAAAAAAGCGCCAAAAATGTTGCCAGACGTACCGATTATATATACTCGATAAAATGTGGAGGTTAGTCGATAGACTTCAATGACTAAACGAAGTCAGTTGGCAGCATTGTGCGCACAGCACTGCGATGTACAGTGTTGAAAAAGTTGTGAGGCAAAACAATAAAAAAGATACCGAAAACGTTTATAAATTTCTAAAGTTGAGAAAAGATTCCAAATATTGTTGAAAATGGGTTCTTCGTCTGGAAAGAAACATAAGAAGGACAAAAAACATAGTCATCGCTCGCGCTCACATGAACGGCAACACCGCGGACCGGATGAGGAGGTAACTCTGGATCTCACAGACGACTCGACGTCGACGCGACACAAACACCACAAGCACAAGAAGCACAAGGAACATCGCCATAAGCACCACAAGCAAAAGGAGCGAGAGCGACCCAGCGAGGTCATATCTCTCGAGGAGTCGGACTCGGACAGTAAGTGACGCACTTTCCTTAATCGGCTGTGCAGCCCAACTTAAAGGGTAATTGCGCACCTGGCGAGCACAATTTAAACATAAAAGCGATATTTATTGGGTTAATTCTATATGCTTTATGCCACGCAATTACCCTGGAGCTGCACTTCTTAAGACTTGAGCTCACTAAAGATTTGTTGTTCTTTTCTTCTCTGTATTTGTGGTTTTCAGGTCGACAAACTGTGAGTGTGAGAAAAAAGCGCGACAAAACAGCCAACAATTTTACTTACAAACTTGCTATTGAGCAAAAGAAGCGTATTTGGAAGCTTTATTAAGTTTAAACCTTCTTTTTGCAGGTTCTGACTGCGTGGAGGTGCCGATCGAACAAGTTGCCCGGGCGAAGGTACGTGAACCGCCAGCGAGGGAACGAGATCCGCCAACTCGGGAAAGAGAACCATTGGCACGGGAGCGTGAGACACTTGTACGAGAGCGGGAACAACATGCTCGAGAACGGGAGCCACCTGCTCGGGAGCGGGAGCCACCTGCTCGGGAGCGTGAGCTACCAGTTCGAGAACGTGATCATGAAATAACAGCCCCACCACCACCGCAAATATCGAAGCATGTGGATTACGAGCGCGAGCGACGACGAGAGCGTGAAACCGAACGTGAACGCGAATCACGTAGACGAGGAGTGAAAGATCGTGAACGTGGCCGCGGAAGTTCTCGGTCACAATCACCAATAGCAAGCCACCAACCGCATCGGCAACGTTCGCACTCGCCAAAAGCAGACAATATCGCTAGCCGTAAACGTGGCAATAGAGAGCGAGAGCCAGGACGTGAACGGGAGCGCGAACGTGCCCGCTCACGAAGCCACTCGCCCATACCGGAAAGCGGTGCTGGTGATGTACTCTCCATTGCAGAGACAAACAAATTGCGTGCTAAGCTTGGCTTGAAGCCACTTGAAGTGGAAACTGGGCCAAGCAAATCAGCGCCATCCGCCAGCAGTAGTAGTCAACCGGAAAACAAAAGGTCTGCCACCGATAAGGATCTCTCTTCGTACAAGGATGAATGGGGCGAGTTCTTGCATAAGCCAGCAGATAATATTAAAGAAAAAAAGGAGGCCGAAAAACTACGCGAAAAGCTTAAGCAACGCAAAGAGAAGCGTTTCCTCGAAGAACGCTTGGCACGCATTCGCACGCTTGGCGAATCGGATGAGGAAACAGACAATGTCTCCAAGTGGGTGGATCGCAACAAGCGTGTTGTTAATCAGCGTGAAGAGGCGCTGCGCAAAGTAAGTATATGAAAAAAACTTGCAGATACCAAGTAAATAAAATGAACTAATTTTGTCTCTTACCTGGTGCAGGCCAAAGAGTTGGAGGAACTTGATGAGGCGTTTGGTGTTACCGATATAATAGAAC
Organism: Drosophila virilis; assembly: GCF_030788295.1. Classification (NCBI taxonomy): domain Eukaryota; kingdom Metazoa; phylum Arthropoda; class Insecta; order Diptera; family Drosophilidae; genus Drosophila; species Drosophila virilis. The sequence continues at coordinate 9,914,967 of NC_091546.1, read as the reverse complement.
AGGAAAAGCAAAAGGCTCGTCAATTGGCCTATGGTGATCGCAATTTGAAGGGCTTACGTGTTGAGCATGACGTGGATGACTTTGGTGAGGGCCGAACAGTTATTCTAACGCTCAAAGATCAGGACGTACTCAACGAGGAGGAGGGTGACACTTTGGTTAATGTCAATATGATTGATGATGAGCGCTACAAGAAAAATGTGGCAAACAAAAAGCTCAATCCGCTAAGCTATGGCTATAATGTCTATGAAGAGCAATACGATGAGCTTGGAAATCCAATTGAGCGTGCCATACTCGAGAAATACGATGAAGATATCGAGGGGCAGCCCCAGAAGCGAAAGAACTTTTTGATTGGCGAAAACATGGAAGAGGAGCGTGAGCATAAGCGAAAGCTATTAGAAATTAAGACCAAATTAGCTGGTAAACGTTTGGAAACGTTGCAGGATACGAATATCAAATTAGCATCAGATACTTTCAGTGTCGAGGAGCTGGCGACGTAAGTTTTGTCTATGATCCATTAGATTATGCTTTTACCAATTAAATTTTGTATTCTTGTTCCTGTAGCTTTAAAAAGCCAAAGAAGAAAATTAAGAAACTGCGCCAGAAGCTAAAAGCCGAGGATTTGGAACCAATTGCGGAGTTGTCGGGCTCTTCAAATCTAGGCAGCCGTCAAAGAAGTAACCGCGAAACCGACGAAAATGTAAATATGACAGATGAGTCGAAGCCACAAATCAAGCTGGAACATGACGATGATGATGATTTGGAGCGCGTACTGTCTAAGGCTCGCAAACTTAAGCAAAAGGAAAACATTATCAAGAAACATCTGCCCATCGATGTGACATCCATTACGCACAACGTTAAACCTGAGCCGGTGGATGATGCTACCGACGCTGGCGGTGTCCTGCTTAGCAGCGCCGATGGCAATATTGTGCTCAATGCCACTGCGGAGTTCTGTCGCACGCTGGGCGATATACCCACCTATGGCATGGCTGGAAATCGCAATGAGGACTCCAATGATATGATGGACTTTGACAGAGCAGAGGCGTTGGATGAACATATGGATGCCAATCAGGAGGAACCAACCTTAAGTCATGGCACATGGAATTCGGTTAATCCTGATGAAGTGATGCAGCCCGCTGATTTAGATAATTTGGGCGATGACGTCGAGGAGAGAGCTATATTAGATGAGGAGCCCGACGTGGGCGCAGGCGTGGCAAATGCACTGCGCCTGGCCCTATCCAAAGGCTATTTGGAAAAGGAAGAGAAAAATCGACCGAGTAATACAAAAATGGCGCATCTGCAGGCAAAGAACTATTCCATTGAGGACAAAGCTGCTGGGTAAGTAAATAAACATTGGTGCCAACTAACATTTTTAATGAAAACATCCATGTTTAGTGAGGATGACAAAATCGGACGTCGTGATCGTTTCCACGCTGGTCCCATTATGGAATTTAAGGACAAAGAAACATTCAAGCCCAATGTCAAACTTGATTATATTGATGATAATGGTCGAATCCTGAACCTTAAAGAGGCTTTCCGCTATTTGTCGCACAAGTTCCATGGCAAGGGACCTGGTAAAAATAAGATTGAGAAGCGTCTCAAGAAAATGGAGCAAGATGGCGTAAGTTTTCCCTTTTGATATCATTTAAAAATTTATATGTTTTACATATGCATCTTTTGCAGCTAATGAAAACAATGAGCTCCACGGACACGCCACTTTGCACATTAACAATGCTTCAGCAGAAGCAAAAGGAAACCAAAACACCATACGTGGTGCTTAGTGGTAGCAACAAAACTACCGCTGGCATTAGTGGCGCCTCAATATCCAAGTTTAAGTAAAGAGTTGGGCTACACCCCAGAAAATATTTACAACCAAATGCAATAGTAACTTCCAAAATCACAATTTAAAAGCTTATTGTAGTTCATATGCACATAAGTTTAGAGTTCAGAACCATACAAAACGCTAATATGCAACTCAACTTCATATTTATTGATTATAAACTAATCTTGTTCTCAAACGAAAAGAAGGAACAGCCATAAAAGTACTTTTGTTTATTTTTTTTAAGGAAGTTTCAAATTAAGAACGAAAAAGTTCCCGATTTGATTTCAAGAAAGGTTTTCTATAAAGATTCAAATTTGGTGATATGGTCGGTCTAAAAAAAATATATTAAAAAAAAAAATGGTCTGAACAGTCGGTTTGAAAATTGAAACAAATATTACCTGAAGTGGAGCGAACAACAATGTTCGTCCGCCCGGCTTCGAGTCAAACATCCAAGATCAACGGATTTTAATCTGTGGTTTGACCAGGGCTGATCAGTTAAGCCAACTTGGGTCTTGACGGTTGGAAATGGAGTTCTGTAAAAACATTGGTAAGCATTTAAGTATAGTGCACATCTGATATATATCTGCAAGTCGGTTCCATTGAAGTTTATTTTGCTTGCAATTTATTTTAAGCAATTATCAGTATAAAATGTATCCTGTATTATTTTCTTGTTCCTCAGTTCAACACGTTAATGTACATCGGCGGATCGCCCCTATGAAGTGTCACTATAGCGAAAGGGAAAAGATTTAAATCGATCCAAGCTCAAGTTATGTGAATAGACATACCATTAAAGTTGTTGCCCAAGAGTCGCCGTTGCTTGCCCTGGATTAGTTCAAAGACCTGATTCGCCGGAGAAGTACAAATCACATTGGAGCTGTTGTATTGAAAATTCCAACTGCATTTGCCCTGCGCAAATCGAATGTATTTGACCAGCACTTGGTCCACTTGGGGAGGGACATTAGGAAGAGTAAGCTGCATTTGTGATGTGTCAGCCACACGGGCAAAGTTGAGCCCACCATAGCCAAAGATGAGGGCTTGCAAAAAGCCGCCAATTCCAGTTAGGAAGTTGGCGGAGCCTTTATATCCAATGGGCACCTCGCTCCACACCTTGAACTCGGTGTGCACATAGCTCTGGTAACCACGGGCAAAGAAATCGTGGGCGCGACTATCCTCCGTGGTGGATAGATAATTGGCAGCAAACATGGACCAGGTCATAGCCGGTCCATTGGTACGTGTAACCGTCGAGTAATAGTGCAAATCATTCAAATGCGTTAAACTGGAGAGATTTGAGACAACGTCGTACATGGTGGATACAAGATAACTATATGGATACCCACCTGGTATCGAATTGCAGCGGATATCCAAGTAGTATTGTGTCCGCCTGCTTGACTGTCTCATTCAACTTGTAGCCAAAATGCTGCGGATGGTAGTCCAGATCTTCATCGTGTAGAATAACCAGGTTGTCTCTGAGGTTGCGCCAATTCTCGATTAGATACGTGCTGCTGTTGTCGCACCTGCCGCTGGTCCATACGGCAAAGTCCAATGCTATTTTGGCAACCGCATTGGTATACACATTGTCATCGACTCTGCCATGATCCTCGTCCGGTCCCATGACATTCAAAAAATGACAGATTTTTGGTGCCTGCCTACACGTGGACCGACTGACCAGAAACTCGGCCACCTCAGCGGCTATGAACCAAGCCTGCTCACATAACCATGTATAGTTATTGGACTGGGCGAAAAACTTTTGCAGTGCAAAGGATATATCTGGAGAAATGTGTATTTCCTGTTCCGCAATCTCGGGACAACAAGGATTGATAACTTCCGTGCCAGTATAGGCGCTCTCCCAGGGAAATCTAACAAGGAAAATTTCAAGAAATTAAAATACGACATCTGTGGAGTAAATTGTAAATTTTTGTTTAAAGCGAACCCACCTGGCGCCTTTGTTGCCCATCGTTTGAGCGTTGTATCTGGCGCCTTCCAGATGATTATAGCGATAGCCGAGCAGCTGTTTGGCATATTCAAAGCCAAACTGTGTGATCACGGGAAGCATCCAAATCTCCGTGTCCCAAAAGTTATGACCCTCATAGTCCGCCTCCAAGTTGCCGCGAGCCAGGCCCGTGGGACTCAGCCCAAAGTAGGGCTCATTCACCTGGTTACTGCTTAGCGTTGGCAAAGAGCTGGCCAAATAGAAAATGCCCGCATTTACAATGCGCGATAGTTCCAAAGCAGTGCCCGTTAGTTCAATGGAGAACTGGTTTTCCCAAAAATCAGTCCAGACTCGAATATGGCTTTTCAGCAAAGTACCAGGACTTAGCTGAAGCGCATCCTGCAGCTCTTTGAGAGCCACACTTCGCTGGCGATCAATGGAAATGATGACACGATGCTGCAGCTCCCTCTGCCCGATTGGCCAATCCAGCTTAAGAGGCTGCTCCATTGCCTCGCTGAACAGAACATATATTTCGTGAGGATATGGCTGAAATTGTTTCAGCTCCAACACCTTGGTGCGTCCGCGCATAAGGCGATAATCTCCAGCAGCATTGCTGCCATTGCTGAGCACCTCGAAGTCAAAGTCGCTACTGGCGTTGCCCGGCTGTTGGGTCAGCTTCAGATACTGCGGCTCTGGGTACAATGAAACAGGTAAATAAAATATATAAAAATTAAATCTATTTATGAAATTTGCAAATTTGACAAAGTACATACAAACTTTTTAGGAAGACAGTGTTTCGAGATTTTAACTTATTTGCAACTTTTAATAACTAAGCTTAAAAGTTGCAAAAAAGTTTTTAATAACTAAGATTAAAAGTAGCAAATAAGTTTTTTTTTCGTTCTCACCGATGTTTAATGGAACCGTTGGATGCCTGAAGGCCAACAGTTCATAGACCAGGGCCCGATTATAATACCTATGTGGATAGGTTCGTTGTTCCAGAGTTAGGCCCATGGATACAAAACTTCTGCTATGTCGAAAGAAGCCGCCGCGCAGGTCCATCTCATAGCTAATGTCAGTGGCCTCATTGTTTATCTGGCAGCTAAGTCGATCACATAACTCCGCAGTTATATTTATCCAATTAGGAATTCGTGCTCTTTTGCTGTTTCCAGCAGCTCCATTGTATACGCCATTCATAAATATAGCATCGCCAAATACCGTATAGCCCAAATGGCCATTTGATAGGCTGGGCATAAAATTGCGATCTGTCGGCAGGCTGTCGGAATAAAATTATATATATTCTGAATTTAACTATGGCCAGCTATGTTTATGTTTAAAGTATCCTAGGATCTTGTTGGTATCCCCCGGAATTGCCCGGTTAGCGTTTCATTTCTCAAACAGAGAAAATATATATGTATGACTTTTGGATTATTTGGAAACTGTTTATGACTTAGATTAGGTATAATATCGTTTATTGGCTACACATTTGTATCCGGGAGATAAAAATTGAATGCTTGTACGCATACCTTTGTGTCTTTAGAAGGTAAGTTTCTGGTGTATCAGAGCCGCAGCTCCAGATGAGCCCGAGTAACAAAACAAAACACAATTCCATCATATTCGATTTCCACTGATCCAATGTTTTCGAATGCCTAGGCAATACTGAACTGAGTTCACAGTCTTATTGTATATTGATAAGTCGGGAGTGGAGAGTGCATCTTATTTGTTGTTGCTTCTAATAATTTAATATAGCTCAGTGCTCCCTTATCAGCTAAAATTTGCGATCTATAATATAATCTCTTATTGAGGAGAGCTCAAGTCAATATTATAAATGTAATTAAGAGCAGTTCTTACAAAAATTCAGTGAGCACTTTTGCATGTTTAAGAGTTGAAGAGGGAAAAAGAGATATAGGGAAAATGTAGATAATTAGAGTAAAGATAAGGTATGATGCAGAGCGAAAGATGTGCCGTAGAATGGAGACAATTATGGGAAATCTTCTAATGGCATCAGTCGCTCAAAGGAAAAGTCATTAAACGGTTAACTGACTATCGCAGCTGGTTTATCTCAGTTCTTGTTGTTGGGCTTGGGCTCTGGGGTGGGCTAGGCACCCAGCGAGCACCTGCGTATTTTATTCCATAACAATTTTAGTTTTCTCTTTCCCATATACACATTTTTTTTGTTGTACTATGCATAATTCTTGGCAACAATTCTTTGCAGCTGGGCTAATTATATGGCATTGTTGTTGGCGCTAATTACGTGAGAATCACCACATGCAGCAAAGCTTTGAGGTTTGTGCGAGTAGAAACCATACAGCCGTAGAGAAAGAACCATAGAGGCCTCCGCATGTACTATCTAAAATCAAATACGACAACACCTATACAATCTTTGCCCCGACAGCGAAGCGTAACCAATAGAACAGCCAAAGCAAGAGAAACAGGTCCGTAAGCTGCCCGACTAACTAACTATAACCGATATGGGCTCATGATTTGGCTGGCACTTGCGTGCCGAGCAGGGGGTCTGGAAGCACCGGGAACCCTTACATCTTAACTTGGCTACTATCTCAACCCAATTTTAATGATGTTACGCCGCGATAGGTTTTCTGCTCAAGATCCATAAAGAAATGCTCAGGTGTTCGGGCTATATAGGCACCAGATACAGCCATCGTTGTTGTTGATTGTCTTGTGCCTCTTTGTGGTTGCTTGGCACGGGACTTGAATCTGGCGCAGATCTATGGGGTCTGTGATATACCCTTTGTTTTGCGGCTTTTCTGCCACCTTCCTCCACACGTTTTCTCTCTGTCCGATGCGGACTAGCTGTCTCGCTCTGGCAATTTGAAATGCGCATGTATTGTTAGAGTTGTTGTTATATTTGAAGATGCCTATGCGGAGCCTGCCTATCACGATGTCGTAGCTCGCCGAAGCGTAACTGAAATATTAAAACAATTTTTTTTTGCTTTTGTTGTTGTTGTTGTTGTCTAGTCGTCGGCCATTTTGCTGGCGGTTTTGCCGTCAGATTTTGGTTTTTTTTTGCAGTGCTTTGTATTTTTTTTTTTTAACCTGTTGCTCAAAAAGTCGCGTTGAGAAATTTAGGCAACGGAGCGTGGCCAATGAGTTTCCGCTTTTGAGGCACTGGGCATAGGCTTAGTCGTCATCGCCGCACCACGCAACACCACTAAGGCCAACAAGCCTGCAACAATTATTTTACCAATGCTCACAGCAATATTCATAGATGCGAGGGCCGTTACGCACAGTTGTAACAATAAAAGAATAATTCGTTTTGTTTCACCAGACTTGAACGGATAGTGATGCATTTTCATATTGATAAACTAAATGGGTGGCACGAATTTCGGAAAAATAGAGAGTTCACTTTTTTTAACTTAATAAGAACTTAATTTGCGATAGCAGCTATATGATATAGAAGTTCGAGCCGCCTGACTCCAACATTTATACTGTATGAGGTATGATGTCAAGTTAGATACTTACATCTTTTCCTAGCTTTGATATCGAGGCTGATTGCCATGGGCGAAATTGGGTGTGGCAAAAAAAGCTGTTAAGTCAATTGCCTTTATACGGACAATCGGGCAGCGAAATAGACATTGTAGAAAATCAATATACTCCACTTGCCCTTAGAAATGTATTCATATGCATTCGAATACTTGCAAAATTAGGATTAGAAAGTTCCAGTTCAGATTGGCAGGATTATGGAGTGTGGACATGGATTTCCAATTTTGCATTGACAAGCAAAGTACAAGTAAGAATTAAACCTTTACAAGCACCTGGCGCTTATTGTATTTACATTTGAAGCGTAAGAAACCCATTCTGTACACATAAACTGCATAAACAGCCCTCGCATAATAAATTTAGCTCAAGCCTTTGCTTGTGCTCGTTTTCGGCTCTCGGTTTCTGAATGTTTTTGTGCCTAATTTTTGTGTGTACGCCCGAAAATGAAACGCGTGTGAAAAATATGTTTCTTATATTGTGGAAAGTAAATGGTACAATGTAAAATTTAAAACACAAAGATATTTGTATACATATATATATATATATATTATATATATATATATATTATGATATATATAATTGTCTGTCATAAAGTTGGCAGCAATTATACACTTAGCTTAGCGTATTGTCCAACTGGGAGCCGCAACTAAACGTATTTTTCGTAATTTGCTTAGATATATACACGTATTTTATTTATTGCTGCAAGATAATTATGATGATTATCTGTAAAAGGGCGTATTTAAATTTTGGTTTTTGTTTCTAAATAGCATTAAGCTCTGCAAACTTGATCTAGTAGTAGCTTGGGAACCAATTTCAAGACCAAAGCAAGATCAAGAGACGGAGCAAAGCCATCAACAGCATTCAGCAGCACGGTGTTTACAGCTCAATTATGATTCGAGCAACGACTCTATCGCCATTTACCCATCTGTATGCACCTGACCATGTGTGCAATGCAAGTTGATCATTTGCATTATTTTGTGTGCAATGCACACAGGTGGCTTTACCCAGCCGCCGTTTAACTCACGCGTTGGGCGATCGCGTCAATAACACACCATTTTATGTTATATGTCATTGACCTCGGATTATTTAATTATATTATAAATATACTATTTATTATCAAATTCCAATACCAATCAAAATTATACGCAATTCCACCATTCCATGTGTGTGAGATGTCTTGATATGAGAATCTGGAATCCGAAAAACAAACATTCGTTCATTAAACATTAGATCTTTGCAAATGGATTTGAAATTGATCCCATGGTAAAGATGTAAGTTTTCCGCTAATGAAAAATGCGTGAAAAAACGCCGAAACTCATTATTCATTAAGTTTTTATGTAGGGCTTTGGAAAAAAGTTTAAAGCGCATCGGACGGTACTTAAATCTTTGCCAAAAACATCTTTAGTCTGCATTTTAAAGTAAGACTAGAAACTTGGAATATATATACTTGCTCAAGATTCATCTAAATACTGATATTTTAAATACGCCCAGCACGGGGGCCTCTTAATTTAATTTTCGAAGTCTTTTGCACTCGACTGCATTATTCATACTTTGTAACCGAAAGCATTACCTTAACAAAATTCATTAGTTGGACCTATAATTTTTTTTGCTTGTTTCTTGGTGTTGCAAGCGAAGCCTCGGATAATTTTGCAGCATGTGTGCAACGTCTGTGACCTCTGCGTGACTGCTTTTCAATTCTCGCATATGGGTACTCGTTCTCATACTCGGGTACTCACATTCGCAGTAGATAAGTGTCAGCATGAGGAGCAACTTTTGGACGATTGATATGTAAATTCGTTAGCTTAACTATTTGAAATGCGTAAGTCATTTGGGAAGCAACCACCAAAAGTGGCAAATAGGGCGCACAGGTGCGACAAACCGCAACGCTTGGCTAGCCTCTAATTAAGGTAGGTCCAGGTTCCGCAGAAGGAGCGTGGGAAATTGACCAAGCAGGATACGCATGTAAAGGCACAAACATTTGGACTTTTGGTAGTGTGTGCTATGCGGCGTATAAGTTATTTTTTGTTTGTGGCAGCAGGCATTTCTGTATTTTTACAGCTGCTGCCTGAGTTAATGCCAAAGCCCTGTGCACAGCCAGAGCGGAACCGCAAGCAGCAACTATAGAATATAACGAAGCTCAAGAGAAGATAGCTCCGAGCCGCGCCTGGCTCATAATTTGTTTGACAGTCGCGCGCAGTCGGAGCATGATTAGCGTTTTCCATGCAGCGGTTTCAATTATTACACCTGTTGCCTCGGTAAGCAGCAGCAGTAGTAGCTACCTGGCGACCCCTTCGAAGATTTGCGGCGTCGTAGTTTGTTTTTTTTTTTTTTAATTTTTAATTTTCATAAGATACTGTTGTAGCTACAAAGCGTGCTTCCTGCTACGCAAGTTACCATCAGCAGCATTCGCGGCAAGATAGCGTGGCCTATGCCTTGAAAAATATCAATACCCAGTGGCCATAGTTGGAGCGATAAGATTGCTATTGCTACCATTCATGCTGGAAAGAGTAGCAGAGTATCCTCATCAATGATTGCGGCCAGCCATCAGTACATAAATATTTCTCGCTTCTAGATAATCACATGCTCTTGAGTTACTCGAGCTTGTCAGCAGAGGCAGCAGCAACGGCAGCAGCATTGGCCTCGCCACCATTTAAGGTGTGAGCCTGCACAGACAACGATCCAACTATTGGTGGCAACAACTACATTTTCAACCTCAACACGTTTACGCATCATTGCAACCTGCTGCCGTTGCAAGTGGCCGCTGTGGCACTTTGTGGAAAATTGATTTTAGCTTTTATTGTTCTTAGAGCGTTTCATATCTCACGTCATCTTGAGAGATGTTGTTCTGCGCATCTGGAACAATGATGACGTTAATTGATACTGGCTATTGGATAATAATAGAGTTGTTATTGGTTCTTAATTGAAATGGCTAAGGTGGCGCTATGTAGCATTTACATTTACCTTACATAGCCATACAAAACTAAGGAAGTTGTATTTTGAAAAGAGAATTTATTTTCTCATACTTGTAAAGACCGATTATTCAGTTATCAGCTTATTTTATAGCTGGAGCACATATCTTTAATATTTAATTTCATCATTAAGTTTGTTGCATTATTTGTTTGTTGTTTAAATTCTTGCTTCAGTTGTAAAATTGAAGTTGAAGGGGCGGCTGATTTGATATCAGTTAAATAGTTTTGTGTCTGTTTTCTTTTCTGACTGTTGAAAATAAGTTCTATTAACTTTTAAGAGCTATCAGTTTGAACAATTTGGCATGGTTATTATCTGTTTCATTTTCATGTATTCCAATATATATCACACTCTGGTAATAATGCAGCTCTTTAAAAGTTTTTCTTCTTTCTTCGTCAAGTCGCATCATGAAAACCGAACCGCTGTTTTTTTTTGCAAATAATGGAAGCGAAGAATGGAGTACAGCCTTTTGCAGTAACTGTACCACAGCCGTTGCAAGCTTCGTGTTTAGCACATCATTTTTCACAATTTTCCATTTGCAGGCAGCGGAAAATGTTTGCAGAGTCGTCGACGCTGCCGAAGCAGCCACCCGTTCAGCCATATTGCATGTTTAAGAGATAAGCGTCTGAATTATTATCATACTCGTAGGGCCCTGGGGAACCTGGGTTGGACCTGTGTATAGCTCGTGTGTGGACCTGTTGCTCGTTTTGCCTTTGCACTTTTGATTTTCTGCTCCGTTGAGTTTTTATGTTCCATGTAAGTTTTGGCTTGCCACAAAGACTTCTTTGAATGGCAAGTGTACTAAATAGCGAAAAGGTGGAAAATCATCATCGTTACATTTGTAATTTGCCATATACAATTGAACGTTTCTCCCCAAAATATTTTGGGTAATGCTTCGGGCATTCGCTAGACATTGTCGCCATGTATGCGGAATACGTAAAAATAATATATTTTTTGAATCGCAGACTATTAGGGCAGCCACCCGTAACTTCAGCCACATAACTAGAATTTGGTATAAAACTTATAATAAATAAAAGAGAAATAATAAACATAATATTTTCGGAGTGCCGAATATTAAATACGCTTTCAAACATATAGCTTATCATAGTGTAACTTTTTTGCCTAGAAATTGTTTTTACATGATTGTTTTCAACTTTGCATTTTAACAAGCCCGGATCTCTAGCCAGCTATAAACATATTTAAAAAATAAGGCAATTTCATTAAATATATGTGCTATTCGGCCAAATTGGATGTATATATAAAAGCATAGCATTAGCTTTATCAATGATAGAATAGATTGCATAGAAACAGACAGACGTCCAGATGGATACGACTGCTGATACTGATCAAGAACATATAAACTTTATGGGGCCAGAGATGACTCCTTCTATGCGTTACACATTTCGTGACAAAAGAATAACCCTCTGCCAGGGGCATTAAAAGGAAAGTCAGGCACCTATTTTGGGCTCACTGAAATATTATTCTTGTTGGTCGTAAAATAATTGTCGGCTCATAACAGGAACGAGGAACAGACGGTCATAGAGATAAAGAGAGAGAGAGAGAGAGAGGAAGAGAGCTGGCAATAGAGCGCGACATATCACATTGGCCCCTGGCTTACGGAGCAAGAACTGCCCTGTAATTATGATGAGGCCAATAGTATAACAAGAAACTGACCCTAAATGCGGCGCATTTTAAGGCCCCTAGTAATTAAGAAATCCCTCTTTTTTTCTGTTCATAAATTTATTTAATATTCTGGTTTTATTTCGAGCAGCGGCAAAAGTTTCACAGAATTCTGTTTTGATGACTTCACTTAAAAGTCAAAATGGTCATACATGTGGATTATTATTATTATTGTTTCTAGTATTTTAAAGTACAAAATGCCAACTTGTTTCGGTTCTGTTTTCTTAAGCTTGTTGTTTGCCTTCTTCTTATTTTTTTTCCCGGGATTGCGGCAGCTACTGTCGCTGCCGTGCCAGCTCCACATTAAGTGTAGGCCCGTTTTTTGGGCTGGCTGGGCGGTCAATTGCTTTTGACCCGGGCCGGTGGCCCCAGCCCCTCTGCTGTTAGGTCTTGCGCATCCGTTAGTTTAGTAAGCTCGGGAAGTTCTGGAAATGATTTTCCTGTTTTGGTGAAAGCTCGTTAGCTGGTAGTATTTGCTCGCTGAGAACACAGTCGCTGCAGGATTGAAGCCGCAGCTGTTGTTGTTGCGCCATATGTTGCAACTTTCACCCGAAATAAATACTATGAAATACATGCAGCTTTCCCAAAAAAAAAAATAGAAGCAATTTGCAATTGTTTTGGCCAATAATTGCAACTAATGCAACAAAACAATATCAAAAGCAAGCAACAAAAATTGCACAATTTAGTCGAAAGAAACCATCGTGTCGCTGGGAGCTCCACTCTGACTCATTGTACAGCCAGAAACCTATCGTGTTTGTATATATCATGTATCTATATACGAAACTGGAGCACAAAGTGCTGAGATGATAGAAAATGCTTGCATAAAGCGCACAACTTCCGTAGTTGTTTTTTATGCTGGAAATAGATCTTATAAGTTGTATTTAGAAATTTTCTATAGATAGTTTTGTTGCCGCGTCATTTCCTTATCAAGGCAAGCTGCCAAATGTCACCAGCAGCACCCACGGCATAATTAATTATCCCTAAGTTCCCCAGCCGCACCACTGATCCGACTACTGTGCGCCTTTTTCCAAGGCAGTTTCAGTTTTTTTTTAAACTTATTATTATTTTTTTTTGTCTGTTTGTTGTTTGTTTTGTAATGTTTGTCATGCAGGCGCTGATAGCGCACGGCTGTGCACCCCTATAAAGCGTACCGTAGAGCTATAAAGAATTATCGCATAGTCTACAGTTAGATCATCAAACGGGGGTTTTAACACTGGCACCAGCTCCAGGCACAGGTACATTACATACAACACACAAAAACAATTCACCGTCACGGTTCGATGACAATGAAAAATAATATAAAAAAAATGCATGAGCTCCGAATACACTATGTATAGAACCTGGGTGCCATGGCATTATATGGTATACATACCTGTATTTATATATATATAAAAATATATATATATATTCATAATGAGACGAAATTGCCTGATGTCTAACCAAAACGCAGGTTATACCCATAATCGTGCACATTACTATTAACTTACTTATTTAGTTTTCAGCAGTGAAACAACAATAGATCAGTCCGATTACTAGTATGTGTGGATATCATTGAAGGAAATAAGCGACTGGTGTTTTGTCAAATAAAACTAAAAAGCTTTAATAAATCGGTTCCATAATACTTATTTCGAATGTTAAAAATCGACTGGATATTAAACAATTTGTCCCAAAATAAGCTAAAGTATTCCCATATTAAAAAGGTTAGAAGAAGAAATGCTGGTCGTGAGGATATATGATATAGTAATATGATCTATGTGTGGCGAAAACGACGGCCTCACTTGAAGTGTTTACTTATATACTTATATATATTGATTTATTTCAGACTTAACGACCATTATAAATACAATTTTAGGGAGTGAAACTTTACAATGAGCAAAAATATTTTTAAAACAGTTGTAAAGGAACAAGTTATATGGTCTTAAAGGATATAACCAAAGTGAATTAGTCTAGTTTATATTATACATGCTTTGATAAGAATGGTGCCAGAAGTGGATAAATATTTTCCTGGATCATTTACAACTCTCAGTGGTTGCTGATGCTTAGCCGAATGGAAAGCTAAGTGATGGAAAAAACCGCAGCAGCAGCAGCATAAGTTGGAGCCGCAGCAGTAACAGCTGCAGTTTGTTGCTGCAACTAATTGCATTTAGTCAACGGTCACCGGGAACAGATCGTCTAACGGTTGCTTCCGTTAAGCAGACGTAGCATAGCCATGAAATGGCGAATGATTTTCTAACCAAATCAAAGCATAGAGCACCCAGTAACAATCTAAGTAACAGTAGCGAGTAGTTTCCACATGAATGCAGCTGCCGGCACGAGCTCAGACCCGGCCAGGGCGGAAGTAGCGGTCATCGAAAGGTTCAAGCATAGCTCGGACCAAGTGCCAGGATGATGCTGAATAGACGATAGCTGATCATAACGATCATTATTGTAATGAACAATTAGGGATTGAGGTGCCGTCGCGTGGCGGCCAACAAGTGCAAACTTCCGATTGCAATTGCTCTACGGTATGCGCACGTACGCACAAACATGTGTACATATGTATATCTATTGGGCGCTAGTTCCTGTACGTTTTTAATAAGGGAGCTGTTAAGAAGATTGCTCTAAACGATCAACCGTATATTAAAATTACAGCTGTGATCAGCGTCTTGTAGCGGAAGTGATGTACCCCATCAGACGGTTCACATGGTATCAGGTCAAGCAGAGGTGGCCAGGTACCAGCTAAAAGTTTGAATTCTAGCGAAAAGTCGGAAACGCAGCTCTTAAGCAATATCTGGCCCAAGTAGCGGCAAAAGGGGGCAGCACATGGCGACAATTTGGGCAATGAAACTGGAGTCAGAAACGGAGCGCTTGAGCTAATGATCATTGCAATTGACCTGAGAGACGATCAGAGCCAAGAGGGAGAAAGAGAGATAGAGAGTGAGAAATAGATATATATTGGGAGAATAATCGTGAGAGCGTCTGAGGAAGCGAGATGGCAAGTTGTACACCTCGAACAAGTAATTACACCTGTGCTAATACGCTTCACTGAGCGCGTCGTGAGCAAGTGAGATAAGCATAACAGCTGTTGGAGAGTAGCGAAGCCAGCTAGCACCGCGGCGAGGTTACAAAAACCCCGTGCCATGAACGAACCCAGACAAGTCGCAAAATGGAACGCAAGCGAGCGACGTCGCGTTCTGCTACAAAATCGCTAACAGTGTGACCAGAGTAAAACTCAACAACAGTTGCAATAGACAGACAGACAGGGAGAGAGAAAGAGAGTGAGTTGCTCAGCATTACCTTGTATACGTTTGCTGTTGTTGTTGCTGCTGCTGCTGCTGGTGTTGGTGATGGTGGCGCGTTTTTGTGTACGTTGCTTTTGGTTACCTGTCGTGTTGGCCACGTTTGTGACGATCCGATCAGTGCACCGTCAGCGAGCGGCGCGCGCAGTTTGTGGCTCCAGCAACAGTCGCACAGTCATGGCAACAACAACAACAACAACAACAACATCAGCTATCGCCGAGAGCAAGAGATAGCACAACAAAGTGTAAGATAAACTGATAATACAATAGAAACTAGAAATGGCCAGAGAAACGTGGCGCACAAAAAAAAATCAACAACAAAACAACACCGAACCTAAAAAACTAAAAAAAAAAAAACAACTAAATAACTGAAAAGCAACAACAAAGAAAATGCGCAACGTCAACGGCAAACGGCGCAGTGTCAATAAAACTCTCGAATTCATTAACACGACACAAAACGTTCTATTAGTAAGCACTTGCAAATTTGTATGAAATGAAATGGAGACGGAGACGCGCAGAAAGAGACTCGAGCCGAGACAAGCTACAAATTAGCGTGGAGAGCCTATCGAATGGCGAAGAGGAGCAACGCAACAATCGAACAGCGGTTGAAAGGTCTAAGCTATCAAATAGAGGGGAGCCATGCAAAGAGATATACACTTATTATAAAGCCCAGACCCGGACGCGGACACAGACGCAAATTCTTAAATCTAAGGCCATAATAATACAAACTCAACGCTGTCGTATCCTTGGCTTCTAAAGGACAGGTGAGTGAACAATAATACTTTTGTTTTCTTATTTGTATTTTGTTTTTATTTTAATATTTTTTTTTGTATTGTTATTCATCCAACTGCAATTGCTATTTTGTAGTTTCAAAAGATATAGACGTAGTTTAAGGGGAAATATACCCTAAATGCAAAGATAAGTAACTGCTGTAGTGTAATAATTAAAATATATAACATAGGAGATAAAAAAAAGTACGGTAATTTTAATAATTTAAGGTAGTACATTTTTTTTTTTTTTTTGGTTTATGACCAAACATTTAAATTAATCATGAATGAGTTATTACAACTGTTGTTCTATTTATATAATTGTTAACTTATATTTTGGGGATATTTTTTTTCGGGCTCTACTTAATTTTTTTACTTTATTTCCTTTTTTTTTGCTAGCAGTAACATGAATACTTAGTTACAATCCATAAATTAAAGCCCAGAAAAATTTGGATTTTTTTTTTTTTTCAAAGAGTTTGTGCTCAATCATTTCATATAATTTGTAGCATAATAGCGCAAACATTTAGCAATGGCTTAAACAAGTCAATAAACGATTAAAAAAATGATTTTTCAAAAAAATTATCTCAAAGCCCACACAAAAGTCAAACGAGCCCAAAAATATTACAGTCAAAGCCAAAACACAAAAAAAAAAAAATGAAAAGAGGGGAAAAAATATATAATAAAAGGCAACTTTGGGGCAGCTCGACACATCGGCAATTCTCGGCACTGAGCGTGTTTGTAGCTTTAATTGCGAGTCAAGACGGCAAGTGACATCATTTTAGGCAACTTTTTGGATTTGGCAAACAAGTTGTACTCTAAGAGTTTGTGGCTGTTGGTGTTGTCATTGCTGCTGTGTAGTCACAGGTTCTTCGCGCTTAATTGCTATGACTTTATTAGGTTATCAGTGCTGTGTGTATTTGTGCTGTGGTGTGTGCGGATTTTGATGATGGAGTTATGTCTCATTAGCAACACGTGTGTGCTTGAATCTTGTACTCAGCTCACAGCTCACCTTAGCTCAGCACACACACAAGCAAACACCTATATATATATATATACCTATATATATATTTGTGTATATATACTCACACAGCTGTAATATCAATTACAGCATGCCTCAGGAGCAGTCAGTGGAGTCAATAACTGGTTTTGTGTAGTCAGTACAACGAGAATGAATAAAAAAATAACAAAAAAACTCATTGCTGTTTGGGACACCTCCTGCACATTGCACACTCATACAGACAAGAGCTCCTGCAGGTTTCAGGTTGCATTTGCCTTGACTCGAACGCTCCTAAAATGACCCAGAGCTATCGCCACAGTTGTTTTTGCTGCTACAGCTTGCCACAGCCATAAAGTTGCAGCAGGAAACCCGAACAGCAACTACAACAATTTGCAAACTCATGCCAGGCAGCCTTAAAAGGCCGCCTCCATCCGCTCCACTCCGGTACGGCCCGATCTGACTCTGGCAAATAAAAGTGCGTGATTTGTGTCTTGAGCCCAAGTGATGTGCCAGCCACCACCAGAGAGACAACCGAGACACGGAGAGCGTCTTCAGGCTCAAGCCTCCGACAATCCATCAAGCAAACACCGCTAACACTGCGGTCTGGTCTGTTGACCCCTCCTAGGAGCCCAAGAGCCTGCGAGGCCGAGATGCCCATGAGGCCCATGAGTCTAAGTGCTCAGCTCAGCTCAGCCTCAGTTGCGCAGTTGCAGTCAAAATCGCTGCCTCCGTTGGTGGCAGCTGCGCATGTCTAATTGCAGTCAAAGTCACTACACTTAACCAGGCAACGAGTCGTGTGAATCCGCCACCAGTTCAGCTTTACTCCGCGCAGTTGTGATAATTGCCAGCGGGTCAGGCAGCAGCACCACCGCCAGCAGCCGCATCAGTTGAAAGTCTACAAGGCAGTTAAACTTGAACTTAAACTCCAACTTAAAGTTAAATTTAAAAGTCCCTTTATCAGGCACTTGCTCACGTCAACAATTTCAAGAGCGCTTTGCTTCGTGCACGATCGCTACTTAAGAATGTTAACTTGCCACCGACCATTAGGGAAATTACAAGAAAAGTACCAAGAATCACAGAAGAGAATTTATAAATGATAGATGGTTAGTATTAAGGAACTTAAGCATGGTTATTAGAAATCTGAGAAACGGGTGAATATATTTTTGATATTTAAAAGACATATAGGATATAAATATGAAGAAATTAAAAAGGAACTGCTTAAGTTGTTAAATGGCAGCTTTTGTTTAAAAAGGTAGAGGTGAATTTATTGCATATGTTATGTACCAGACCAATAGGAGGCAAATTTGATTATACTAGGTATATATTCTTAGTCAGTATTAAAAGTCGAGTCGACCCAGCCATGTCCGTGTATATCTTTATCCTTCTTTAAATTTGTAATATCAAAGTCTTCTTCTACGTACCTGGTTATACCAAGTTTTACCCAATTATGTGAGATGATTTTATAAGAATTTTGTATATGATTTAAGTTATGAGTTTGTTTTAAAAGTCTTAACGTTGACTCTTTTTTTTTTTTGCATCAGTTTGATGTTGTTTTTTATTAGGTTGAATGACATCGGGCCAAGTTTAGTTGGCGTTCAAGCGCTTTGCCAGTTGGATTAGTGCTTCGTTTTTTGCCATGTCCAGCACTTCTGAAAATGTTGCGTTTCCTGGAACGGCTCAGGGCAGGTCACACAATCTTTCTCTTTCCCATTTCATGTTTTATTTATTTATTTTTCTCTTTTAATTTTCAAACTAAGGTTGTTTGCTTTTACATTTTTTTTAATGCTGATGTAGCTACCTTTTTGGTTTTTGTATCTTGTTTTGTGTTGTTGCTGTTGTCACTTTTCGGCAGAAGTTGTAAAATGTTGTTCAAAGCGCCGCTAACCCTTGGCGTTAATGGTCGCCGCTGGGTACAAAACAGCGCGAGTTTTTAGCCATCATTGCTGGGGCTAGTGTCTAATAGCCAACCAATTGCTAAGGGCTTTCTGGCTACTGGTTGCATTCACGCAAACAACAAATGGCATCATTTAAAAACACATTTCGCCTGCTCATCATCATCATCCTGGCAGCCAGCTTGCACTTGCCAAGTTAAAGTCAAAGTCTCCATCTTCAGTTGCAGTCGCAGTCGCGACCACAGTTTCTGGCTCAGTCACAGGTGCACAGCGGGCAGTAGTCACAACATAACGCTGCTCATATATCTTGGCCTTTTGGGCGGCAAGTGGGGTGTGGGGCTATGGGGGGGGGTTGCAACGGGTTGCCGGCTGCTTCAATTGATGCTGACAGCGAATGAAAGGCGCTGCCTGGTGACTGCAGAGGTCGTAGCACAAAACCGCTGCACGCTGCTTCTTGCTTGTACTTCCTCTCCAGATGGGTAAACCAGTTTCTAGCCACATACACACGACGTCGACGACGACGACGACGACGACTCCCCAGATCAATTCTAGCAGATTTCACTTTTTTCCTGATCGCCAAGTCGACTCTCGACTCGGCACTGTCAGTTTTTTTTTGTGTTGTTGCTGTTGTTGTACGTTTTTAAGGTGCAGCTCGAACGGTTGCAACTGTTGCCTGTTGGATGCTTGTCGTCGTTTTGTTTCTGCTTCGTTCACCAGCTTCCAGCTCTCCATTGTAGCTCCAGCAACGTCTGCATTGCATTTTTATCAGAATGAGTCGCGCCAACATGTTGTCGTTGTTGCTGCTGTTGCATGCCACAAATGTGCGATTGGCATGTCAAAAGAATTATGTATTGATTTTTGATTTGGCATCGTGGATATATTTGGCGACGATCTTTGAACCCCAACACAGACAGTACCCATTGACAGCCCCGTTTAACCACAACACGCTCGCAAAACTCTTATTAAGCGCAAAAATATCAGTCTAAATACGTGCAACCTGGCTTAAGGATGAACGAAAAAACAAGTTCTCTGGCTGTAAGTGGGCGCCGCTTGGTCGCAAAATGAATGACACTAAACGCTCCTGACAGCGAACATTTGTCGGTGCCTATCGCAGCGGGGCAGTTAATTACTTTTGCACGAAATTATGTTAGTTAATTGATTAAGCGTCGCATATTTTGAGCACTTCTGATTAACCGAAGCGGTTTCAACAACCCAGTGGGCGGTTCCTTTGACGTCCAAGCCTTGCCTTAAAAGCCAACGTAACACGAATTTATGTGTATTTGTTCCTTTTTGGATATTGCGCTTGGCTCTGAGGCTGCACCCACCCACGCGCCTTAGGCACTGGCAGAGATTACTCTTGTAAAGGCAGTTGCCGTCCAAATATGTACAGGGGCGGTGTTTTTGGGATACAGGAACATAAAATTACCCGAATCAAATCATAGTCAACAGACTAAGTTGGGCAAAGCTTGATCAGATTTTAATTAAAATAATGTATATCATAATACCCTTTCAAATTGAAGAATTATCAAAAGCTTACCATTCTACTCTACTTTACTCTACTTTACTCTACTTTCTATATTCATAGCTGTGTATATATAAAAAATATAGAGAGAAATCGAGAGAGGTAGAGAACAAGTGACACGGTGTATTTCCTCAGTTAATAACCAAAAGATTTTTTATTTGTAATACGCTATAGTCAAGCAATAAAACGAGTCGCTCTCATTGTTATTTAAAGCTTTGGCAGCACATTGATATTTTTTGTTTAAGCCATAGCGATTGTTGCTGCTGTTGCTGTGTGCCTCTTATATTGTCATCTACTTGACACATACACAGAAATAATATTACATACACGACTTTTTCATACAGTCACGTTTTTTGTTCTCTTCATGGGTAGAAAATGGGTATGAAAAAAGGGGTATAATAGTTTTGTGCAAATGTATGTGACAGAAGTTATAGATTGTTTTCTGGCGGTTGCTGCGTTGAATTAGGTTGCTGACGGGCATAGAAAATATTCACGCAAATATCAAATCGATCGCCCAGTTTGACGCAAAAAAAAAAAAAAACAAAAAATCTGTAAAAAATCAGGCGCGGTAAAGGCCAAAACATTTTCAAATCAGATTAGAAACGAAAGGCAGACGAGAGGCACAAATGAAGAGCAACAATAAAGAAAATGGCAAAATCAACAACTTAAACGGCAGAAGCAGCAGCTTCATCAGCTTTGCTTACACAGCATAAAATAGCCCAAGAGCTGTAGAAGCTGCAGAAGCAAAAACACTGTAACGGCTGCAAAAACAGATATAATATCTGTGTAAGCTGATGCTAGTGGGGATTATGATGTTGCCCCGTTTGACCAGGCATTGCATTGGCACTCAGACGTCGCCGGGCTGCCAAGTTAATGACAGCTTGAAGTAAGTCTGCGCTCCCAATTCAGGCTTCGCTTCAGCTTCAGCTTGAGCTTGAGCTTCAGCAGCGAAGTGCGGCTTTGACTTTGACTCTCGTGGCAATTAGTTAAGGCAGCGGCTGTACGTGGCGTATACGTAATATGACCATATATCATCACCTGTGTGTATATATTGGTGTATGTGTATGATGAGTGTTGAGTGCCGGTCTGGCAAATAATTGCTACTGTTCATCAGCGTCGTGAGCTGCCAACATACATATAATTAAGATCCGTACAGCAGCCATTGGCCAGAAGGGAGCAGGCAGCGCTCTCCCTCTCAGCTATTCTCTTTCACTGTTGCTCTCACTCTCTCTCTCTCTCTTCCTCTTAATTCCGTTCACAATGCAACATTTCAAATAATTTAATAACGCAGTCAAAAAATACCAAACAACAACAAAATTGTACATTTGCGCATAACTTGGCACAATTATGAAATACTTGAAAGGCTTCACGCAAAACCGGTTGAAAACTCTACAGAAACTTCATAAATAATAATGAAGGATAATGATGATGATGTTGCAAGCAGTCAGCCAGGGGCAGGGGCAGGGGCGAAGCAGCATACCACGCCACGCTGGCTAGCAGACAGTCAGAGCTCTTTCCGCTGTTTCGCAAACCCTATTCCCCCGGAAACTTTGCGTAGAACTTGGGTCGAAAAGTGCCGCCAAGATTTATGTATGTAAAAACTGCGTATGAAGATAAATGCAAAGTCTAGGCACGGCATTAATAGTCAACTCCTTCAAAATGACGCGGAACAGGTAGAGGGTGTCTACGGAAAAAATGACCTCGCAGGCCGATTTATTTGTCAAGATTAATTACAAAATTTGCGCTTAAGCACAATATTCATTTTTTCAAAAGGCAGTAAGTGTCACCGGGCTGAGTGTTTCAAACCCTTCCCCTGATTAAGCCGTGGAGTAACCAAAAAGGGATCTTGAAATATTGCATTTGTATTTACAATTTTTTGGAGAGAAAAGGGTATTATAGTTTTGAGCAAGCTTGAAAAAAATTTAATCGCAGGTTTTATTTTGCTTAACAGGTAATAGATATATATTTCATTTAGCTTAAATAAATATTTAGTCTAATTTAGTTTTTAGTGTCGGTGCAATCTATAACAATTTTCAGGAAAACTCATTTTTTGTGCTTGATCTATATCTTGAGCACACATTTCTTTACTAGAAGACAATATTATTATTTCTTTGTTGTGAAAGAGAGACAACATTATTTCCCCAGGGTCCTTTTTTCTACAGTCAACAAGTGTACGAAGACACATGGCAACCAACTAGGGTAATGAGAGTTCTGTTTATGGGTTTAATTAGAAGAGTTAGGGAGGGGGCGAAACGCAGCAGCATTGATGCGCCTTATTAGCAGCAATTTGTTGTTATTTGCCGCCAAAGCATTTTCAACAGATGAGCGCACGCTCCCAGAGTGAATCATAGTATTGTTAGTCCATATAAGATTTAGTTCATTACTGTTTGCCTGTGTATGGTTAACTTATTTCTTTATGCATGTGATACGGGTTTCTAGGTGCTATCTAACAAACTGAGTAGCAACTAAATCGTAAAATTCAAATTGACGTATGTATCACAATCAGTGAAAGCGTGTGAACTGAACTTGAGACAGCGCGACACAGCAAACACTACCGACAATAAAATAACCGCAGGTAAACAAGAGCTCAACATAGACCCATTCCCGCAGTTACTTATGCATATGCAAAGAGATTTTTCGTGGCAAGGTGTTGTTGAAGGGCGGGGGAGAGGGGAGGAGTAAACGGTTGGGCTGGCGACACATAAATCCACACATGTTTACACATGGGCCAAAGGCACTTTGAAGGTTGTATACTGTAGTGTCTGCCGCTGTTACCGTCTGTCTGCCAATTGCTACCAGGCTACACAGCATTTCCCATATCAGTTGACAATTTGTCAACTGGTTGCGACTTGAATGACATTTTCTATACATACATACATATGCGTGTATATGTATAAAGTAAACAATGGGAAACAATAACGGTTGGCGATTCCAATTCATGAAATGCACAATAGTTGTCTGGCGTCTGCATTCAATTGGCAACAGCAACAACGAGAACAACAACAACTAAGGCTAAAAAAAAAACACAACAGCTGTAATTACTCGGTCGACTTGGGTAAATTATTGATAAGTTCGAGTAAGTTTTGTACGCAAGTGGTCTTATCAAAGACCTCAACTTGCCTAAGTTACATTTGCACATTGATATTGTGAAGGCCTCAGGTTGTTTATTGTGTGAGTAATTCTTGAGTATTTGTTGGCAGTCATTAGTTTGTGTGAGTCAATACTAAGAAAAGGTAGTTGTTTCTTAATCTAAGTTCCAATTTTATTCAGCGCATAAGGTAAAACTAGTTGAGTTAATATTTATATTATTTGCAACGATCTAATAGTATATTGTAGTGCTAAAATGGTTTTGATTGTTTGTGGAAATTAACATAAAAGTTTTATTGGCTGAAACAATTCAGTTTAATATTTCTCTTCCATTCTTACTTTCATTTGGCGCTCTTTAAATTATGACTTATTTTTGCTTTAATCAAAACACTGTCTATCGCTTCTTGCAATATTATTTGACTCTCCGCGAGAAATATCATCAGGACGAAACACTGCGTCTGCTTCGTCGACTGTGAAGTTTTAAGCCAAGAATCTTTAAGAATAACTTGATTGGAATTGGCTTTGAATAACTTTCAGAATTTATCTTTTACACAGCTAAAGCTGTGACTCGTAACATTTAAAATGAAATAAACTTAGAAAGGAACTCTCATATTTTAACCTTGACTGGTAGCTTAAGCTATTCGGTTTTGAAGTTCCCCATGGAATTAGAAACCTGTCTGGGCAGTTTTATGAGTTTTATCAATCAATGGCAAATGATAAGCCCGAAGTGAACATAAACTTAACAATAGTTACGCGAATTTTATAGCACAGCTATGAGGTAGAACATTCAGTAGTCAGATCTAAGTAGTTAGTTCATCATGGATCCAGCTGGTGCAATCCTAACTGGGTTGTAATAGTAGCTCTATGACTCGGGCTATAAATCCGCAGCTCTGGCTTATCAACGGTTGGAATCAGCAACTCCTGTGCTGCTGAGCCGGTGCCCTGGGTTGTGAGATAAATGTGCCCGCGAAAACTTTGACAAGCGATTAACTTTACAATTTATCGCTTGGTCCCCAAAAAAAAAAAAAAAAAAATGCTCAATTGAAGGCAGCGCCGGTGCCCGCTGCCAATTGTCGTAAATCTTTTGCGCCCGATTCCAGTTTGAAGCTCAGCCTTAGCCAGTTGCTGGCTGCTTTATGTTGCATCATTAATTTAACTAGTTGTGCAACATGCGCCTGGGTCAGCGCCTTTAAAATACACGCCCTGATTAAAACATCAGCACAACTAACTAAGTTGTCTTCTGCTTCCAACGGCAACCTGCTTCAGCTGGCCCAGCTGCGTCAGCTGCCTCAGCTGCTTTGGCTGCTTTAGCTTCCACGCGTATTTATTTATGCTTGTTTAAACATATTTAATGTCATTACGGGGGCAACCAGGACCAACACGCATTTAATTATGCCCAGCGCATTAAATTAATGAACACTTTTATCAGCGAGCCGCGGACAGAGCTGAGGCACTCGCGACTCCAGAGCCGAGAGATACAAGTTTGCGTTGTGTCGACCACGCAGATTCAAGAAGCTGTTCCAATATATTTATTGCAACGTCTCCTTTTTCTGCTGTTGTTGTTGCTGCTGCTGTCGTTGTCTTCGTCGCCTGTGCTGCGTTTTAATCGCATTTAATATATCATTTTATTAAGCCAATCGTTGACTGGCTTTTGGTTGCAGGCAGTCAGTGGCGTCTCGATGTCTTCTACGGCTGCTTAGCGTCTGGGTTGTCAATTTGCGTAATGCTGTCATAAGGCTGTCAGTTTATCATTCGCTCGCTGCGCTTCTCACTTGGCTTCTCGCTTTATATTCATTTCTGAAATGACTTTAAGCGGCGCCTGTGGCGACATGTGACGACACCTAAGCAAATGCAGCGCTTACTTACTTCAAGTTGTGCGCTTGACAGCTATTTGAAACTGAGCTATGTCTGGCATTTAATTGTGGCATGTGGCAAGTTCCAAGTAACAGCAGTTATACTATGCCAAGTGTTGCAGCTGCAAAACAGCAAACAACATTCCACAGCTCAAGCCAGGCAGCCAGGCAGCCAAGCAACCCAACCCACCAACCCAATCCAGCTTACCGGCCAATTGTCAAATGCATTTGCCAACAAGCCACCCTACGAGCTCTTTTTGATGCCTGTAAATGTGCCTCTGGCTAGAGCTGAGACTAGGTCCCAGGTTGAATACATAACATACAAGCCGGCCGAGCTGCAGTTAGTAGTTTGCTGGCAGCCTCAGACTTATTGCAGCAGCCAATTTTTGTTTCCTGCCTTTAATGCTATGTCTATTATATAGAGCAGTCTATTAGCTAGCAGATGGCCGGTGAGCAGATTTGTAGATCTTAAAAAATGGATGGCTTTAATGTGCCAAGGGAGGACTTTATATTTGTTTTGGCCATAGGTACACGATTTTAGAGAATCACTTATATAGTTTTAGATATTTTACCATTTTTACTAAACATTAAAGCCAAAGTAATAAAGGTTTACGTAAGTCGAATCTCCATTTGATTAAACACACGCACATCGACATAACTAACAAATCTCTAATTATATAGCTTTCATATATATATATGTATAACAGCTTATATTCGAGTATCCGCATTGAAATTTATTTATTTATTATCTTATTTTTTGCAGAAATGTGCCTGTACAGAAGAAGTTGACTGCATCCTGTCAATCATGGATCTGATCTGCATTTGCTCGTAGGCTAGCGCATGCTTCCTGTTCGGTAAGTCGATACCTGCCACTTGCGACAGGCAGATTGATGGTTGGTCAAAACAAAGAGAATGCCAGCTCTTTGACAACGACACACACACAAGCACGCATGCAAACACACACAACAACCAGTTGACCCTGACTGTAAAACGCAAACTATAGGCCTGACCTTTGCCGGCTGGCGAGACTAATTTATCAAATGGTTCCAGTGTGGCCTATCGAACAGCCAAACTGGGCACACGAGACGCTGCATAATTAGGGGAAAATGAGAAAAAAAAACACACAAATGCGTTTTTAAACCATTGAGCAACGCCTCATTCTAACAGTTTTCTGTTATTAGTTGGATTCCATTCGCTTTTTGCTCCCTCTGAATATTGTTTGATTTTCGTTAATTGCCGCTTATTATTCCTTGGGCCATTTAAAGGTTGGCAACTCAAGTCCATTCTAGCCTGTTTAATGGTCTCACAAAACTAAAATTCTAATTAACAAAATATTTAAAAGCCGAAAAAAAAAACAGTTTGTAAAGACAAAAAACTATTCTAGCCATTGTTTGGACATCGAAGCAATTAATCATAAAAACAGGCTCAGTCTCAGAATGTGAAGAATCTCTACACTTGAGCTGCTCACAAAGCCTATTCTTTGTGTTACTTTTTTGGAATGCCCACAGTGCCAAGTTCTAGAACTGCTTTCATCACACACAACTAATTTTCCGTTTACCTGCAGTTGAATCAGCTTTTTGAACAATTTTTCGACACTTAAATTAAGTAATAAATCATTTTGCTTGCAGATATATCAAAGAGCCCGCTGAAAAATCAATCAAATAATTAATGCTCTTAAAGAAATTATGATGAAATTAAGTACAGGTGACAAACATAAAATATCACTGATCAGTCGCTATAGCTCCAGAGATTACAGAGAAAGGAAGAGAGAGAGAGAGGCATGTCTATATGTATGTATTTAGTTTTTTCAGCAGAAATGCTAACAAGTTTAGAGTTGAAAGTGGCGTCGTGGCCGGGGCCAGATATCGCATGTGATTGAAATGAAATATAAAATTACATTAAATTACCGGATGTAATTGCGGTGGTCGTGCCAGTCGCTCAACTCGCTCAGTAGCAACGGCAAGGCTAGCTCTTACACTGGCCAATGAATCATGGCCAAAACGAAATGCGTCGCAATTGTTGCCAGAGTAGTCAGGCAGGGGCAAAACAAAAATAAAAAAAAAAAGACTCTGCCAACAAACTTGAAGCGTTCGGTGTGGGCGCCCGCTCTCATGACCAAAAGAAGGAAGCCCACGCTACATTAAGAAAAAATGTTTTAAACGAGGGTCCAAGTCAACGACTCGATTCGAGTATCTTATCAGAAGCAAACGATTTTGTCAAATGACAACTGCGGCACATTAAATGCGTCTTTTTCACGCCACACGACATTTTCAATGCGCATTTAGTTGTCAATTATTTTTGATAGCCAGCCGAATGCATTTGGCATGATAAAAGCACATGCAAGCCAGGCTTAGCAAGCCAAGCCAACCACATCATCTGCCGCATAGTTGCAAGACTCGAGTTAGTTGTTTGTTAAGTGGAAACCATTTGCATACTGAGCGCTTGTTTGTCTTGGCTTTGAGCTTGAGATATGGCCAAGGAGATTAGGTATTGGCACATTTTCAATAGCACACAGACAACAGGCGTAACAGATCCTGGGCACTGACACAAATCGAATTGAAATTTGTTGCTGTTAGTTAGTTAATTTATGGCAGAGAGATAGGCTCATATTCATCTTTTGAAAAAGTTCCATCACGAATCCGCAATTGCCATTTGGTAAGAAATACTATAAATATAATATCTGAAACATTTGAAGAGTTACAGAAATGTCCCGAAGCTCTTTTTTGTTGTAGGTCTCATATTTGGTTAATAATTTTTCATATAGCTAACAATTGACAACAACACCAACTAATGTGAATTTAAAGTAATATTTCTCTTTGAAAACTTTTTTAATTTTGCATTAGAAAAATGCGTTATCTCTGAGTATAATATATCATTTTTGAAGAATACAAATTAACCTTGCTGCCTTAGTCAAACTAGAAATTTGATCCTACTTTTTTGTAAGTCACAGCGACTTTTTTTTATTACCTTTCAAAGATATTTTTTGCTCATGCTTTATGTTGCCCAATCAAGTAAATGCCTAGCAGCTGACCTATATTAAATATGTACTCAATTTTCTCATGTTCATATTGTTACGCAGGCAACAATTTTCGTTGAAAACAATTTGCGCAACAAATGAAAAAAAAAAAAATAAAAAATAACAGAAAAAAATGAAGCAACAGCAGAAAATACAAAAAATATAAATATTGCTGTGCATATGCCACGCACGTAGCAACAACATCAACGACTGTGCAACAACAATCAGACAATCATGCACATAATCATGCCATCAATATATGGCAATTATCAATGAAATTTATAACAATCCACGAAATGTAACGAAAACATAACCGACCAATAAAAATTTCATTTTCATAAGGCTGCAACGAGGAGTCCGAAATCAGCTTTATATATATCGGTGCTCTTCGGGCTGGGGTATGCGGGATGAGAGATGGGGGTTGGGAGCTGGCCATTCCAGTTGCATTTAATGTGGATGCCGCGTGCTGTGCTGTGCTCAGTTCGTCATACTCAACATTTTGCTGTTGTTGCTGCCTGTGATCTGCATCATAAAAACGTGCCAGATTGATGCGTGATTGAAATGCCAATTGCCTCCAAGTCGAGAGCCATAGCTATAGCTGAAGCAGAAGTTGCCTCGTTATTGTGGCCGTTGTCTCGAATATACATTTGAGGCACGTTACACTTGGACTCGGACAGCGCGTGTTCTTACCGTTAAGACTGCGTAAGGGGTCTTTAATCGTGTCTTCAATCTCATCTTCTGTTTCTTTTCCCTCTCCGTCTCGGTTTGCATTGTCATTGTAGACAATTAGAACTGGCTCTGATTCCGAGCGGCATTTGACTGCAATTTGCTTAAAAAGGCCGCTAGATAAACGATAAACAGTTCTTACTGTTACCTTTGGCCATATACGAGCACACCGTATGGAAGCAACGAATTTCCGCCGCTTACCGTTCAGTTCTTGTCCATGACATGGTCAAGACCATTACTAGTTTTTTTTTTCTCTTCCTTTTGTACTCTTTGTCGGTGGGTAATTGAACTTTGTTATAAAGCCTGAAATGCATGAAGTTAATAAGTGTATTTGTCTATCAAATCTTATTTTTAACTTTTGTCTTAAAGTGAAGTTTTTCAAAAAATATAATTAATATTTGTTATATCTTAAGAAAAAGTTAATTCTAAAAGATGATATAAAATCGCATAGGATAAATCTAAATATTAATTAGCCAATTGCTAGAAATCGTTTAAATGCTTTTTTTTTATTAATTTTTTGTGCCATTCATCTTTTTGAAGACATTTTTATTGTGAAATGTTGCTATTTATATAATATTCAGTGTATATTATCTTCGTTAACATATACGAGTTTTTCTTAAGGCATTTCTATTAATATTTATGGGTTTGTCGTTGAAGCTTTGCTGGCCGTGATGAATGAGTGTGTTGAGGCAGCTGCAGATCTTCGAACAGCAACTGGCGCCAGTAGACGGCGACAGGCAGTAAAGTGTTGGCCATCTAGGGCGACTTGCAGCATAGACAACTGTACGGACCGGAGACAGACAGAGAGAGATAGAGAGGGAGAGAGAGAGAGAGTGAGAGGGGGGGCAGAGAGAAACAGAACAGTGGGCAAGTTGAAGAACATAGTAAGTATCAATGAGAGGCTGTGGTCTACAAATGAGTCTTATCTCTCGCTGGCAACAAATTGACCATTTCAATTAATGAATAACGCACTTAAACATTAAAGAGATGCCCGGACAGCTCGGACTACAGCTTCAAGTGTTGGCACTAATGATGCGATGAGTTGCGCGCAGATGCGAAAATCGGACTCATGCAGATGAGGAAAGAGTGGCGAGGATAGAGTCAGAGATTTAAAAGCAGACACCGCTCACATTTGCATATTTTGTTGTCGGTTTTGCTGACGATAATTATTGCCGGGGCCAGAGATTAAGCGCGTAAATTTGTCGTTAAAAATCATGTTGATTTCGCGCTGCGCTAGGGCAACAGGCAACAGGCGCGGGGCATACAGCGTAGATAGAGACACGCGATTAAGTTGCAGGCTCGCGAAAAACAGCAGCTGTTGATTTCAAAGTGTGTGTGTGTTGTTTTTTTTTTTTAATTTTTTTTTTTTGTATTTATTTGCTTGCTTTGATTGCAGCGCTTTTTGATTGATGGCTGTCGCCTCATGGTGCCTGCTCGGCATTTCAATAAGGCTGGCTACCCAACTGACTGACTGGCTGGCTGGCTGACTGACTGACATACTGATTTACCGTTGCCTGATAAGCGGCGTGCACACAAAAAAGAAGTGGCAATTACATGAAGTGGAGCAGCATTCGGCATTTCGGCATTTCGACATTTGCATAAATTGGCCACAGCGAAACGAAAGACTTAGGCAACAAACTTGATTACAATTTGCCATCTCTCAGCGCGACGCTTTCTTCGTGACTAATTTGAGGCTACGTTTTCCCAGAGGTAATCTGCGAGGCCAAAGGTCATTTGTAATTCGATTTCGGTAAAGCAGTTTTCGATGTTACAATTTGGTTGCATTACATCAATTTGCCTGCCGCAAACGTCCCCAAAAGGTGCCCATCTTCATTTGCCTTTTGTGCAAGCAGCGCAGTAACCACTTCTTAATTAGTTCGTCTAGCATCGTAATTATTTTAATTGGCCTTTTGGCTTTCTTTTGATTTCATCGCATATTTTCTGTCTTTTTAGCCCAAATTGAATTGTAATTTTATGCAGCACGCAGCGGCAAAGCCACAGAATGATTTTCACAGCGAATTATGCGGCCAACCGCAGCGGCCCAGACGCTTCAACTCCAGCTTAATACAGCATGCAATGCCCAGGTGGGAACATGTATTTCCCACGCACATTGGCCCCTTTCCTGACTCAATGGAAATCAACAACTTCCGCGAGCCGCGCAAAGCAAAGGAAAAATTTGCGTTTTTGATTAAATCGTGGGATAGAGTCAAACCGCCTTATAAAACAGAGGCACAGGTGAACAGTTAGCAGCCATAACTTGGGATAGATTTTTAAATCTAACAACCCAGATGCATCTGCATGTTCGTGCTATTTTGGGTCCTAGTTCAGGTAAGTTGTTAAAATTTTTCAATCTTCCCAGTTCAAAGCAGCATTATCATATCTGCCAAAGACTTGGGTTAGATCTTTCAATTTACAAAAGTAAAGTTCGTACCTGTAGAACAGGCAAGTTACATCTGCTTAATGTTGCTTGCTCTGCATCTCGGCACAGTTAATGGCACTGGAAGAATTCACGGGGTTTTTATAACACGCCCGTGATCTCTTAGTGGCATCTATGGTGCGGGATATTACGTACAACAAATGAAAGCTTCTCTTCGTATTCTAGACATGCTTCTTAATTGTGTTAATTGAGCCGTAAAAAACTTGTAAACGGGTTTAAACATTTTTTTTGTGCGTGATAGAAAACAAACTTTGGCCAGTTTTTTGTCAGTTGGCAACAGGCTTAAGCTGCAATAAATTGGTTAGTTGTTTTGTCGTGATAAGCCGCGCATCTATTGTGGGAAATTTATTATTGTTTTTGTTGCCTACGCTCATTAGCACCTAAGCTGAACAATCTAATTCATAAATACCGATTGTAAATAACAAAAAAAAAAAAAACTTCCAAAGCCTTAAGCCTTAAAGAACTCTATAGCGTTTGTTGCGAGCTTGGGAACTTCAGAGCGCCGGACGTGGCAGCCTTGAAAAATCACCTTTCACACTGTCCGCAGTTTTACAGAGGCATTGCTACAATTAATAGTTCAATGAACTTCAACTAAAGCGAGCGGATGGAACGGTGGTAGCAACAGCAACAACAACTGAACAAAAAATAAAAAAAAAAACAGCGGCAAGCGTTTGGAGTGAGGAAAGAACACAAAGTACCACAGCTTGCTAGGCCCCAACCATGGATAATAGCCCAATGAAGTAAAAATACAACAGAAAAACAGAAAAAGTCAGCGCGGAGAGCGAAGAAAAAAAGATAATTAACTTTTTTTAAGTATGCCAACTGAAAGAGGCGCAGTTCGTCAACAAGTTGGCAAGCGACCAACAAATTACAACACACAACTAAAATGCCCGCATGTGTGAGAGAGTTCCACGGGAGTACCAGGAATCCGGGTGCCCAGTTGTGCAGGGTTGCTCCATTGTAACCACAACACTATCTGACACGAGGGTGTTTCTAGCGACCTTCCAGGGCTTAAGTCTCTTCCGACTTGTCCACTGAACGCTTCAATGATTTCATGCATAAATTTTGCTGCAAATTTTACAGACGCCTCACGAATGCAAGAAAATTCCTGCACGAGTTCTTTGATTACGATAACTCTGCACTTGTCCGCCAACAGCGGCACTAGCTCCAGAGAGTTCCACGTTCCAGTTCGCTGGTCTCGGAAGTGCAGGTAGCAGCGTTTCCTGTTTGCGAGCACGTTTCACTAATAACGAGTCAACTTTGACAATGAATCAGCAAACATATCAATTTTGCGCCTAGGAAGAAGAGGTTACATTATAAAATTAATTTAGTACAACTTTCAAAAAGCATTGGCAGCTATGGTTTTCGGCATTGCTTACCTTCGGACATCTACCTTACTAATTTGATGACTCTAGAGTCGATACTTAAAACTAGGCAATATAGCTAATATCGAGCGAATATAGTCAAATCCCAAATGTAAATAGTGTGCAAACATAATGTAAAACACACGCGCTTCATTTTAACAATTGTCCAATTTTCCGGCCAACTGGCGATTCGAATGGCTGAAGTGTCTAGGCTAGCAGAGATGAAAATATGCTGGCCAACTTGTTGTTGCTCCGTTTAAGGCCATTAAATGACGACAAGCCAAATTGCCAGCCGAGTGCTGTCTTCTTGTTGTTAGTGTCACAATATGCTCGACCATTTTGAAAATTACCTTTAATCGCGAAAGTGAGTTGCCTAATTTGAATGGCCCATAGGCCGAGCCCGTACAGACCGAAAACTGCATTTAAATCTGTGGGAATTGTGGCAATTGGCAAGCTGTTGGCCATTTGAAATCACGCTCCAGATTTGCGCAGAACACGGCTTGACCGTTGGGGTCTCGTGTGGGTGGCACTTCTGGCGGAGACGCAGCTGTGCGTTGATAGTTTTTCCTGGACTGGAATGCGGCGCCATTCGCCATGAGAATTGCGGCAGTTCACACAGTCTCAAGCGGGTCGCATTCTGATTGACGTTCAAGCTTAATTATGTAAATTATAGCAAGACCTAAAGAAAAGAGGAATAGAAAGAGAGAGAGAGAGAGAGAGAGAGTGAGAAAGAGAAGCGGGCACGCTTAGGTTTTGATCTATGAGCCTCAATTACGAAGCGGCAAATAAAAACAAAAAGAAATACTTTAGCGCAACTAAAAGCTGCACAAATAAAGCGCAGCTAAACTGTTGCTGATGCGGATGCCGATGCCGTTGCAGTTGCAGTTGCAGTTGCATTTGCAGTTGTTGCTGCCGGTAAACCTGCCGCCAGCAGTCCGGCTTTTGCAAATGATGATGAGGCCACAACCATGGCAACAGTAAGAACAACAATGCCAAAGACATCCATGTGCCATGACAAACGACAAAGTTGTCGTTAGGTCCAAAATTAGAGGCATTTACATGCCGGCATGCGAAAGAGACAGAGCCACAAGTTAGAAAGAGACACGGCCACAGATATGCGCTGGGAGTAAACATTGAGAGCTAAAATTTAAGACGCATCAATGCACCAATGCAACGGCCGTGACTGCGACTGCGACTGCGACTGCGACTGCGACTGCGACTGCGACTATGGCTTTGGACTATGTAAATATTTTAGCAGCAATTTTCAGCTTAAATGCCTTTAAGACGAGGCGTGTCGTATGGGCGAACAGGGCGCTTGAGCTCGGTTAAGTTAGCTCTTTGCAAATGAAGCATGCCGAAAAGTTACTTTTTAAAATCAGAATCAAGAGATTAATGAATAGAGCTATTATTTGCATATTTAGCCAGCGGCTGTCAGAAGGCTACTTTAATATAAAGGTTGCAAGTCCAAAAGAATTTAGTGTAGGTTAGTGGTAGAATATTGTTCTTCGTTGAAGCATCGACGTGTTCTCCTAGAGTCAAGGGATTTTCCCTTTACTTCCTACATTTTTAAATGTGTAAATGAAAACCAATACAAAACTTTTGACCCCTCTAGTTAAGAAATTACTCTTCAATCCAAATATATACATACATGTTTTCCAGGCCTATGTTTTGACTCGATGTTAGGGTACGCTTCCAATTGTTTGCATGAGACACTTAGGGAATTGCGGCCTTTTTATTTAAGTCGTTTTCGATCTGTTCGCATTTCGCACGTTTTCCCCATTGTCGTTAGCTGCTTTCAAATTGTTTTGTTTGTTGACGAATTTACAATTGCAAAAAAAAAAACTGAAGTACGCGCCTACACGTGATTTCACAACAGACACGCAGCACATTTCACAAATTTCACTCGAGTGTTTTTCTAAATAATAAATAAATAAAATTAGAAATTCTACAAAATTCAAATCGGTCATCACACTTTTCTTTAGGAAACTAAAAGTTGTATTGAAGGACAACAGCTTATGGTTTGGATTTTGGTTCGGTTAATAAAAATGAACATTAACAAATGCGGCTTCTTACGGCATACCCAAAGTCCATTGAGTAATAAATAGAAAGGTGTTTTACTCAATGTCTATTAGTAAAAACTAAAACGTAAAAACTCAAATGTTATGAAGCTTCTTATGGTTCCTAATAAACTGTCTGATTACTAGAATAATTGGTCTTAAAGCCCAGTACCCCGATTATTTTTCCACTTATCTTAAGTCGACTTCCTCTTATCCTCGTGCTATGGCAATGTACCATATAATTTGCCATATTAAATTTTCATATCAACATATAGTCATATATTCGCACTGAATAGTTGGGCAACTAAAGAATAATCCGCTAAAATGTAAGATTATTTATGCGTCGTTCCAAATGTAAATTTAAATTAAATTAAATTAGGCTATTATTTCTCATATAAGAGTTGCACGTATCATTTATTACCACAAGAGAGAATATGTCCCATTTATTGCATGTATTTAAAGGGAAATTCCACATTTGTGTTGAAAGCTTCGCTCTGTGTAGGGGGTATGTCCTAGTCGAGCACTCCCGACAGAGCACTTTTACTTGTTTATTTTCACTGGCAAGCTCCCTCCTTGCCTCTCTTCGCTTTGGGGAATTTCCAACTAATTAGCAAGCCACAAAACACGTGATGACTCTCCCTATCGGTTCACAGAGATCAATTCAGCGTTAAAAACTCGATGCATGCGAAATGAAATGACTAGCTCGGAAAGCTCATACCTAGACCCAAACGTACATATATACATATATGCATGTACCTAAATAAACGCTTTATCAACTCACACTACGGACACACCGCATGTGGGGAGGCATTCATATCGTTTTTTTTACGTTTGGCTTGTCCCTGAAATTGTGCAGCAACCCCGGAGCTTGTTTCCGTTATGGCGTTGTAAGGCGTATCAATTGATTGAATGCGAAACTCTACTATGAATTTATTAACAATTCAAATTTCGATTTCAAAGAAACTTTAAAGCAGAACAAAAAAACAGAGGCCAAACAGTAATACGATATTTATTTAAGTGACAGTTTGAGAGTTACTGTTTGGTCGGTTTCTGTCGCCGCTAAGAATGCACATCAAAGAGTCACACCCAGTTGGCGAGCAGTCTGCGGTGTGTGTACGTGGTGTCTGTTTATGTCTTCGCTAAGGTATTTGGCTAAGGTTTTCGTTGTTTTTACTTTGTCTCATCTTTATCCGTTTTACACTTCGCTAAATTGTTCTCAGTTTGATTTTCCTCGGGCTTTTCACCTTTTTCCGTCATATTTTTCTCTCTGTTAAACTGCTCACACTTCTCTATAGTTGCTTTGAGTTTGGCCAACTCTTCTGCCGATTCGGCATCTTCTGTTTTTTCTGTCTCCTGGCGGGGCTCTTGCCCTCCGTCCTCAGCTTGCCCTTTCCCTTTCGCTGGAAGCGCAGCTTTATCCGCTGCTGCTTTGATCAGTTCCTTACAGTCGATTGATGCCTTGTTTTGTTGGCCCGTTGGCTCAGCTTTATCTTTGCCTAGTTTACCTTCGCATTCGGTTAAGATTTCGGCTATTTTTTTGTCAATTGTCGTTTTAATTTGATCTTCTTCTTTCTGTTTTTCATTCGATGTCTTAACCTGATCCTTGTTCTCGTCCGACTGGTTGGACATCTGTAACTCGGCCAACTCCCTCTGCTTCTTCTCTATGGAATCACACCAGGCCTTTAGCTTCTCATTCTCAATATCCTTTGCCTGAGCAGCGAGTTGTTCGTCGCACTCAGCTTCCTGCTGTTTTATTGACTCCAAGCTGTCATCAGAGCTGTCTTCTTGTTCATCGGCCTCCGTTATCACCTGAACGCCGCCACCGATGCGACGCTCATCTCGCACCTCTAGCGACTGATTCTGCAACACCACAAAGCTGAAGCGATGATAGCCAAAGTAATGGGCATTCTTGTATTCCTTGTTCTTGCCAGCTCCAGGACCAAGGCGTTCTTCCGGACTGCTGAATTGCCGAAAGGCTTCTGGATTAACAAAATCGGACACTTCCATGTCTTCATGATTCACACTTTCAGGCGCATAGCCCTCATCGGGCGGATCCTTGGGCGGACGCGGCGTATTTGAGGGCTTGCTGCTTGATTTTGAGCTTTTCTTCGATTTGTCCTTCGAGGACATGTCGCTCCGAAAGCGTAGCAAGAGAGTTGGTCGAATTAACCGTAACATCTTGTCATATAGGAAAATATGTAGTATTTTCCCCAATCTAAATTAGTTAAGAAAAGTATCGAAAGATATGGCAAAGTCACCTTTGATTTATGTAGGGGATCCAAAGGTAACGCTTCTTGAAAAACATTCAACACACGAGAGAACCCGCCGTGCCAATGAATGGACATGCGTGGCACCGATAGATGGGATTTGACGAAGGTGTGTGTGCTCGCTGAATAACCCGTAAATAATCTCTCTCTCACTCTTGGCCAACTGTTAACAAGCTTACAACTCTGGTAAAACGCCGAATGGTGTGTGTATTGGGAGCGGGTCGCAAACAGAATCTGTTATCGGTAAAAGGCGCTCTTATGAATGGCACTGTTGAGATCAAAAGAGTTTCTGAATGTTTTTTATATTTCTTTACTATACCAAAATTAAATATATACGAAGCACCAGAAAGCGTGAATGCGAGTGCGAGAGATCAGGGATACCAATTTGCTAAACTCCCACTATATCAATTAAAAATAATTTTTCATAATGTTAGGTCACCAACAACAGATGGCTTATAACAAATAGTAAACGAACGAACGCAATAAAACTATCGGTTGGCCTTGCTAGTGAAGTGCGCTAGATGACGCTGTCTGAAGTTTAAAACTTGTATCCCAATTATTCGGACAGGTTGTGATTTGAAAATTGCCCTGCCCTCGAACCTTGACCTGTGTGACTGCTGACTCCAGGCTATAGGCTCATATATACTTTTTACATTGACAAGGAAAGCTTACTTAACTTAAGATTCACAAAGGCTATACTTTCCACAGTAACTAAAAGCTTTCCCGATAGCACCGGTAAAATAAAGAAGTATAATACGCGGTTTCTATCATTAGTCGCCCCAGGCTAAAGTCGGGTGCAACCGACTGCCAAATAATCGTACGCCTAATTTTCCCATAATGTTTATTTATATATATATATGTATACTTCCGCGGTTATACACAAGTATATACACCCAGTTACAAGACTCTTAGTTTTAAGAGGATAGCCGACAAGCTGAGAGACTAGTTCGCTGGCTATTGATGCTTCCTGGGATATACATATCGCATGCAATGGCTCGTTCCTTAAAAAAAAACATAATATGTAAATATAGTTTAAGAGCATAGAAGGTACCTTTCGGTTCAGTTTGAGACATAGTACATTTTCTTTATATGTTTTTCTACGTCTTATTTTTAGATTCGAGATATATTCTCCTATATCTATCAATATCCTTTATACTCACTGTTGTGTGCGCCATTTCCACTTTAACACAGCTGTTTGCCTTATCCGTCTTTTTATGTTGAGCTTCCGGTACCTGGCCGCAGGTTGGGGCTATTGGCAGCTAAGCACTTGGCTTAAACAACACGAGAAGGTCAACTACGGAAAGTGACACAGTCAAGAGAAGTCTTAACAGTTGGCTTTGCTACTACAATCCGTTGAGTCCTGTGCGCTCTGTCTGTGATATGAGTGCATGTGCGTTTTTGTCGTGGATTTCACAGTGACACATGCTGTTTTGTTGAGTTTTCTATGAGCCGTCAGCCAATTGTCAACTGGCAGCGCCCAAGGGAGCTGCCGCCAGGCAGCTGCAGTTCTGATAAATTTTTAAGTGATTCCTTTTTTCAAGGGGACCCACGTCTTTGGGTCGACATCTGGCAGCCTGCATGTCAGCTCTGAGCCACTCCTGCCTTAACTCGAAGCCAAAGAGCGGCTGGCCTTAAGCTACTTTTAAAATAGTTGAACTGAATTTTTATTAAATGTTGCATTGCAGCTTTTATGCAGACACACAAGCTTTGCGCTCTATTGTAGCCCCAACCTGATTAACTACAGTTAAAAAGGGGCTGCTCGACAAGTTTTCTATAAGTTAAGTTAGTTTGAAATATGACAGAGCCTTTGCATTGCGTAAACGTGGTTAAAAATTAATGATCGGACAAATATATATAATATAGAACGCTGTGGGAAGAATCGGCTAAATATATTATAAATATGACCTTTAAATTCCATTGCAAACATTTACACTTTCGAAAATATCGTTGGGCTTTCAATAGAGGCTAACTAGTTGAGCAAAAGTACTATTTTTATTTTTATAAGCTTCTTCAGCCTGTGATTTATTAATATTGAACCTTCTAAACGGATCAAGTTCAAAAAATGATTTCTTATGAATCAATTAATTTTCTTGGTGCCATTTCATTGTTGTGCAGCATTCTATTTTTATGACGAGTGACAATAAACCAAGGGGGAACCACCAATTTTATTGGCTTCAACTCAAATATTAATTAGAATTGGTAAAAGGCAAACAAATCTTGTTTCGGAGTTTCATTAATTCATTTCAAATGCCCACATTTAACAGGGACAAGCCAATTCATTGTTGATGATATCACGTTTATTAATTGCTTAGTTTTAAATGCATACCTTAAATTACCATAGAAGTATTCTATGTGTGGTATGGCCTGTCCTGAAGCTTCCCTCTTGTTACGTTTACAGCTTTTTTATGGCGATGCTGTTAACAGCTTCAATTTCTCCGCCCCACAGCCGAGCAGGTGGAACTTGGTTTTTAAGTGTCCAGCGTAAACTTCATGGGCGGAATGGATCAACTTTGCTACCACTTGCCCGGATGCTATGTTATTATTAAAAAAATTTGTTGCCACTTGCTGCCCCAAAGAAAGTTGGTCCAAGGTTTATGGCTCAGTTGCGTACATACGTGTGCGAGGGAGGGTGGGCATAGCCAAGTGTTAAGGTCCTTGAAAGGAGACTAGGGTCAATTGGCCAGCAAAACCTGTTGCTGCACTCTGAATTTAATAATGTCGAAACTGTTCGTTTTTCACAATCCATACGCGTTGCGTTGGTTTTCTTTATTAGCTTTACACTTTTTTTTTTGTTGTAAGTTTAATAACGCAGTTGGTCTAACTACAAAAGTTACACAAAAACATTTAAGCTTAGGGCTAGAGTTAGGCAGAGACAGGTTGCAGCTTGAGCTTGATTGGGTTAGTTTCTGGCGAAGTTTTGTTTTTAGGAAAGCAAGCAAATAGAAAAAGTACCCGTATCCCACATAAGACTAACATAACACAAAAGTTCGCTTAGAGTAGAAATTGTGTGCTTAAGTTCTAGACATAATCAGTGTTCCATTGCAAATGATTGAGGTCGGTCAAGAATTGAGTTCAGTTGAAGCTTGGACTTTGGACTGTGTTGGTCATACGTTTACCATTGAGCTCGTCGGTTGCCGCTACGCTCCGAGCTAGAGCTGATTGAGCGTAGCTCCTCGCTCTCAAGACGCTGCTCCTCTGCCCGACGATTGTCTTCGCGACGGCTGTCATGTTCCTCGAGACGGTCGAGTTGCCACAGCTCGTTGTCCAGCAAACGACCTCCCTGGGTCCAGCTGATGGAGGCGCCGGCGCGTGCTGCGTTGCCATTGAGGCGCGTCGTGATCAATCCATTCAGGTTGGCTGAATTCAATAACAGCGGCGAGCCGATGAGCTGTGCCTGCACCGAAGCACTGGACGGATGTGCCAAGATGACGGACTGGCCGGTGCGCTCGATGTTAAGACGGGCGGTGGGCAATTGGCGCCAGCCATCCAGATCACGTTCCCCAGACAGCAGAAGGTTACTTGTTGATACCGAAGGCAGGCGAGATATCAGAGTGGGCGGATGGGAAACAACGTTGGCCTGAACACTTTGTCCAAGCAGCTGATTGGAGCTGGGCAACAGCAACGATTGCTGCTGATTGCTGAGACGCTCGAGAAGACGCTGATTTTGGTTTTGGCTCTGGCTAAGACGCCGTTCTTGTTCCCGCTCGCGCAGCTGACGACGCTCCTGGTCACGTTCGCGTTGTTCACGATCGCGCTGCTCTTGCTGGCGCTGCAATTCGCGTAGCTGTT
Source organism: Drosophila virilis (assembly GCF_030788295.1). Classification (NCBI taxonomy): domain Eukaryota; kingdom Metazoa; phylum Arthropoda; class Insecta; order Diptera; family Drosophilidae; genus Drosophila; species Drosophila virilis. The sequence goes on along the minus strand of NC_091546.1, from coordinate 9,874,024 downwards.
GCTCTTGTTGCTGACGCTGTTGCTCCTGCTGCTGGCGCAGCTGGGCCGTTTGCTGCACTTGCTGCTGGAACTGTTCCATCAGCTGTTGAGATTGCAGGCGCGCTTGGTTTTCGGATTCACGGCGCGCCTGTGCTTCCAGCTGCAATTGCGACTGGTGTTGGGCATCGGCTATGGCCTGGGCCTCGGCAATGGCGTGGGCTGTGAGGCGAGACTGCAGCTCCTCAATGCTATTGTAACGAGAGGATGTTGAGGAGGAGGATGCCCCTGATGTGCTGAGACGTTCATCCAGACGCTGCTTTGATACGATTGCATTGAAGCCGCTTGCATCATCCGCCGTGTAGTCCACAATGCGTCGCGTGCCGTCCGGCTCGACGAGCGAATATTGTCCCTTAACTAAATCGCCATCGCGCTTCTCCTCCTGTCGTTTCTCGTCCCCGGTCAGCGTATCGCGCACATCGTATGCAAATGTGTACTGTGGTCGGCTGTCGTAATCCTCGCTGGAGCTAGGCAAAATGGTCGTGGCTTCATCCAAATTGGAGTCATCATTGTTCAAGTCACGCAGCTGCTGCTGCTGTTGTAGTTGTTGTTGTTGGAGACTGCTTGACTTGCTCAATTGGTTGAGTTCGATGGGTCGCAGATAGGACGCACTGGCCACATTCCAGGTCAGAAGGCACACGCAGATCAACAGGCAGGTCTGTAAGGCAAGGCACAGCAATATAAATAAGTTGGGTATTTGTTGCTTTCGTTTAAAGTCTGAAATCTGGCAAGCACATAAATTAAAATATCCAATGGACGTTGGCGTTAGATACTTGCTGTTTGCTCTTTTTTTTTTACATAGTCTCCATACATGAATAACTGTTCTTCAGGAAACCTAACTCTCAAGAAATCTACTCTCATTAAAATTAATTGACAGGGGGTTGCTTGAAATGGCATGTAAAAAAGGATATATTAACTTTCACGGAAGTTACAAGTTGATAAGACTTTAAGCATTTTGAGGGTTGAAGACTCCAAAATTATAGCCCCAACTTGTGAAAACACAAAAATGTTATCTAAGAAGAAGAAGTTCATTATTCAACTGTGTGTATGATATGTATGATAGTGTAATTTTGCATTCAATTATATTTGGGCTTTAACATTTCGCACCTTTACGTTGGTAAGTGCATCATAATTCGTTGTTACAGCCACAAACTTGTTATGCCTTTCCATACAAACTGTTGAAGTTTCTTTTTGGAGTCTTATCGTTTTTTACTTTTGATTATCCTGATTTGTTGCCTGTCTCTGCTGAGATGCGCTTCACATGGCACCGTAGGCAATCGTTTGCCCTGAAATTTATGGTCAGGCACGCTGCAAACTTACCCGTTTCATGATTGGTGACGTGAAGTATTCGACTAGTTATCTGCTTGCTTGTAATTTGTAAAGCTGCTACCACGTTCCTTGTTGTGGCACGTTGTGCTACTGATGCCTTACCTGGCAGCAGTTGGCCATTTTATACATACGTAGCTGTAGAAGAAGCTGGCCCAAAGGGCTCTCGCAAGAACCAGCCCACATTTGATATGCGTAGAGGCTTTCAAATTTGTTTAGTTAAAGTTACAAATGACCTTCCTAGTCGGTGATACGCCTGCCTGAATTACAAAGCTGCAGCACAGCATTCACTTTTGGGCCAGCTGGGCGGCAGTGGACGAAATTGTCACCCAATCGTCCACAGAATCGGGCCAAGCAGCTTATCAAAATGGAAACAAAATGCGCACAGATATTGGAAATTGCCTCCCAGGGTTGCGGGGCGAAAGTAACTGCTTGCTTGTTGCCCAAACGAATTAAAAAGTTTGTAAATGGGCCAACGACGCAGTGGGACAAAAAGACACATGACTCTCCGGATGACACACAAAATGTAATTTGATAGGCCCAAAGCCAAGAGCTGGTAACAATTTTGTGCATTGCTCTTTAATGCAACTGCAACGAAGCAGAAAGCCATCAATACAATGAACTAAACAGTTTGCTAAGGGACGTGCAACTTAAAAGAGCTGTCGCTGAAGTTGAGCTATATGTTTAAATGTAAATTCGGTAGCAAAAAGGGTTGCTTAAAAGTTTACATAATTTTAATTTTTTGCTATAAAAAAATGGAGCCTGACGACATCTTTAAAGCTGAGTAACAGGCTGTTGAAGCTGATAAAAGTAAATATATTTACTTTGATAAAAGATAATGCTCTCTGAAAAGTATTATGAACCAGAAATCTTCATTATCTGCGCCATATCTAGACACTCCTTCTGGATTATAGGCGACGTACTCTCTACTGTACTGTGCTACCTATAGTCCACAATCTTCTCATGGGCAGTGCGCAGTCAACATGATTTAGATGCGACATTGTGTGCCTGAAAGCTTTGTCAGCTGTAACATCAGCTACACAGACACAGCAGCAACAATGTCAACATTTGTACTTGCAGTGCGTAGAAAATAAAACGGGAGCGTTGAAAAAACATAAAGGAAACACCACGAAAAAAAAATAATGAAAAACAAGTGTGTTAAAGTCAAGAGTGTCAGACTAAGGTATACCCTGCACAAAGTACCTAGATGCTGTCACAACCATTTAAACTTCCTTTTAGTGGCTGCCCTACTCGGTATTTATGATCCGACCTGAATGAATTTAAATGTGTGCATATGTATGACTTGAGCTACATTGCAACTTCTTTCTCCCATATTTTTGAAATTAAAACGCCTTTAGATAGGCAGAGACAGAAAATCTAGTCGAAAGTCTCTATTTGTCTGTTACGTACATTTGCACGCAACCAATATACCCGTTATTCTCATTTTGATTGGTTACAGGCTGCAAAAACAACAAATGAAAAAATGGGGGAAACAAGCAAGTGGCTAACTGGCTGGAAAGTAAAAAATTTTATGCATGACTGAAATACAAGAAGAGGCATTGTGTGCCATTGAGGGGCTGCGTGCTTGTTATTCTATCTGGTGCATAGTTTTAGGCACCAGCGGCATGACCAAACGTGGTCTATGCATAACCAGGGGTAGGAGAGAACCAGCAGCATGTGTTGCCATTCCTGGACACTATGCTCCACCTTCAGTCTGCATGTTTTGCTTGATGCGCGCTTTTCATCTTGTTTTTCGCGCTGTGCAAAATTGAGTTCTCAGCGCAAAGTAATTGTGTTCTGAATGATAGAAACAACCTGCAATGAATTTCAAAGCAATCATACTACGTAGCTTAAAGCTATTAACATCCATAATACAATTAGCTAATTTGCAGCAATTCAGTATAGTTGTTCAATTAGGCTTGCAGGATTAATGTTCATTAAATAATAAATTACAATTACCTGTTAATGTGTGCAACATTAAAATTTGTTTGTATCGTTTTGATAAGCGCCGGACACATGAACAATATAAATATTTCTGCTTAATTGCGTGCAGTTCAAATTGTTTCCTTAATAATTTATTATAATTAAAAAGTTAACTTTTAAAGTTCATTTCACAGCAGTTTTGTATATAGAGATGAGTATATAAGTATTAATATAAAAACTTCGAGTGGAACTCGAGCCCAACATATTAAAACAAATATATTCCCCAAGAATTTTTTTTTTATACATATCTAATGCTTCTCGGCAGTTATATCATGCCAATCATCAACACATCCATCAAATTTCAAACTTTTTTTTTCTCATTTTGCTCTTAATCTGTCCATAGATAATAACTATTCCGAACCCTGTACCGATGTACAAATGTGCCAATTTGACGCGTATAAATAAACTTATAAACTGTTTACAGAAGTAAAATACGGCAAAGATAGATATGCAGTCGAGATGCCAAGATTATGATCAGGATTGTGTGTGCTTGCCCAGTTGGCCCCTTGGGTCAAGAACGTTTTACAATTTCGCAAACAATTTTAAACCAAACTGAAAGCAATTTAATCTATGGCTAGCTGGCAACTGTTTTGCTGCTGATGTTGTTAGTGTCGGTGGGTCACTGGTGTCACGAAATCTTGATGCACAGATTGAGTTGGGCTGCGTTGATTTTCGACGGACACAAACAGAGATAGAGATAGAGATAGTTGGAATAGGTAAGTTTGGCCCGGTTGACTGTTTCAATTTATTTTTCATTCTTCTGTGTGCTTTGACGTTTTTGTTTTAGTTTTCTATTTTGCTGTGAAACACCCTCGGTTCGCGTACAAAATGCCAAAAGTTAAAACAAACAATATACCCACACACAGTGCCAGGGCATGCGTCAGGAAGCACTTGCAACAGTATGCCAACAATATTTTTGCCTTCTGTGTGCTTTCTGCTATTAAAAAGGAAATAAATGAATGGCAAGCAAAAAAGTTAAATCACCTCGAGCGCGGTCGCGCCTATGTTGAGCTTGGCAGCATTGTGTATTGCGCACTCCCACCTCACCACGCGGCGTATACGCAATATTCGCGTTTAATGCTACCAAAGCCAGTTGCTGAGCTGTGTTCTTTGGTTAGATTCAAAACTCGTCACAATTTCAATTTGTGTATTTCTGCTGTTTGGTTTTCTTCGCTTTTCCATTTGCCATCTAAATGGGATTCACAATTGCCACTAAAATATCAGAACTTTAAGGATTCTGAAAAGTGCATTTAAAATTATACTTATCTTCGGTGATTCGGATGCCGATTCGATCGCCATCCAATGGGTTTTGCCACATATTATCAGCATCCCTGCCTATAACTTCCAAACTTCCTCTAAATGACTTATACACATAAAATGTACGCTGGAAAGGCAATTGATATTGCAATTTTAACGGACAGCCTTTGTAACCAGATAGCACCAGAATATTAATGCATTTTAATAAAAAAACTTTCGTCCAGAACACAATTTATATTGCTGTACTTCCTGGAGTTTGTGGCATAAAAGCATGCAATTCATTGGTAAAACCCAAACAAATTGAAACTGCTTTCGTTTTAGATCTAGGGGTCAAATTATGAGCAAAGAACCAAGCCGCGTGCAATTCTGATGTTATTTGACCAATTTATGGGTCTGGGAAATTTTTGGTAGCTTTTCACATGAATTTTGAGGAAGAATAGTGTTAAGCGCGTGTGTATGTGTGTATATATGTATGTATGTGTGTGTGAATGGGTGTGTATATGTGTGCGTGTATGTATGCATGTATGTATGTATGTAAATTGTCTTATAAAATACCAATAGCTGACCAATTTGCATTGTTGCGCGGCAAATATAAATAAGAACACGTATTAAATAAAAGGTGCCCTCCTCCTCGATTCTCAAAAGTGTAAGTAAGGCCAGCAGAATTCACCTATGGACTAGGCGCAGGCGGCTTCAACGCGGCAAGCTGAGGACCCGGAGGAGCATTGCGGAGGAGGAGCACCAAGAGGGCGGAGCAGGAGGCGTGGGTATGTAGGTATATGGGTATGTAGGTATGTAGGTATGTAGGTATGTAGGTATGTAGGTATGTAGGTAGGTATGTAGGTATGTAGGTATGTAGGTATGTAGGTATGTAGGTATGTAGGTATGTAGGTATGTATGTATGTATGTATGTATGTATGTATGTATGTATGTATGTATGTATGTATGTATGTATGTATGTATGTATGTATGTATGTATGTATGTATGTATGTATTTATGTATGTATGTATGTATGTATGTATGTATGTATGTATGTATGTATGTATGTATGTATGTATGTATGTATGTATGTATGTATGTATGTATGTATGTATGTATGTATGTATGTATGTATGTATGTATGTATGTATGTATGTATGTATGTATGTATGTATGTATGTATGTATGTATGTATGTATGTATGTATGTATGTATGTATGTATGTATGTATGTATGTATGTATGTATGTATGTATGTATGTATGTATGTATGTATGTATGTATGTATGTATGTATGTATGTATGTATGTATGTATGTATGTATGTATGTATGTATGTGTGTGTGTATGTATGTATGTATGTATGTATGTTAGTATGTATGTATGTATGTATGTATGTATGTATGTATGTATGTATGTATGTATGTATGTATGTATGTATATACGTGTGTATGTAAGTATTCCGCAAGAAATACGTTCCTAGCCTCAATAGAAATTACTTTGAACTGGGCGTCCAGCTGGCGGTACAAACGAATTAACTGCTTTCTATGCATTCTTATGTGAAAGCGCATATGAGCACACAATATCACGCACGCCGCTTACTGCGCACTTTACGCAGCCCCTCCCTCGCTCCCTCCCTTTCCATAGCCCCACGTTATGGGAAACTCGTTCTTGAAAACATATGGGTGTATTCTCTAATCTTTCTTACATAAGATCGCCTCGACTACTATAGCTGACTATTCATTTATGTATATTTTTTATGTAGAAAACAATATTTTTTAACCAATGTGCAGGGTATACAAATGTATATACGTAAACATTTCATTCGCTTTAATGTTCAGTTGTAAATTGTTATAACGAAGCAGAGCGAAATGAAACAAAACAAATGAAACCAAAGCAACTGTTTATTTGCGTATTGGGAAGGGGCAATTAATGAATTTCATTTGTTACAGCGCACTGTGCGGCGTTGATTGCTTCATTTTTTGTGTGAGAATTGAGTGGAAAATATGAATATAAAATTGTGAAAATATTTATTGCAAGCAGTTGCGGGAATCAATAACAGAAACAACAAGTAAAACTGCTCTAGTCGAAAATCTACGACTTGGGGATACCCTGAAGCTTCTTCGCACATTAATAAAATAATAATAAAAAAAAACAACTTCACACGCTGGTGCTAAACGTGCAACCAACTTCAAAAACTGAACTACTATAGCAGCACATATGCAGAAACGCACTTAATAAAATCCTAATAACAATTCAATTTCTATTATTCTTTCCCAAGCTCACAAGCGCTTCGTGATTTCTTATATAATTTCTGTGTTTCGAAACCGATCTTTGTGAAAGCCATTAAATAAAGGATCTTTGATTTCCATTTGACTCTTGTTTGAAAAATGCGTAAGTTATCTATTATCGAAAAAAAAACTCTTACTGTGCGAGCACTAGGAGGACCTACTTTCCAAATTCGAAGCCTTGTTGCTTCAGAGATCTACGCGTTTATACATACGGACAGACAGGCGGACATGGCAGTATCGACTCGGCTATTGATACTGACCACTATTATATATACTTTATGGGGTCTGCAGAAGGAATCTGCCGTGTTGCATACACTTACACAAAACTATTAGACTCTGTTAAGCATTTTCAATGGGTTCAGGGTATATAAATGAGGTGGCTTCATCTGAGATTAATTAATCTTTACTCGCGCTACCACCGCGAATAGCGAATAGGCCATTTTTAACGTGGAAAAAAACGTATTCAAATTGAGTTCAATCAGTCCACCCGCCATCATAGGCTGCTTTGCCAGCCTTAACGTCATTTGGATAAAGATGAGTATGTTGCGTCGATGCTGATGCGATTGTTCGTACCAGTTGCTTGAAAATATGGCATATGGCAATCGTTGCGCCTCCTCAGCGACAACGCTGGCAAAGTAGCAGCTGGGAAAAAGTTGTAAGCAGATGACGGTAAAAAAAACCGCATTGTACATAAGCGAGGCTGTGTCCCGCACAAAGAATATCACATAGAATACGACAATGCATAGATTCGCACCACAGAAGACCACTTGTATTAGCTGTACGGGGCTGATGGTATCTTTAGTTAGCTGGTATATTCTGAAAATAAAAGGTTTTTGGGTGATTTTAAAAACAATCGAATATTTAATCATAGGAGTGTTTAAGATAGCCATTTTCTTATTATTTCTGTTATTTATATTTAACCCTTTCACACTGAAGCCTTTTTATTTATTTGTTTATGTAAAAATAATACTCGTATATAAATTGCTAGATCTTACCGTATAAGTAGCCTGTAGTCATCGAAACAGGAACGTAATTGTTGATAAGTCGGAATTTCGGGGATCTGGTGAAATCCCAGATGCGACATACGTATGGCAAAGAGATGTATATGACCGCTCACATAGCACAATGTTAGGGGCGTAAAAATATCATTTGTCAAGCCCTGCATGCATTCGGCCAGAACGCAAAGAAACTGGTAGCCAAACGCTAAGCCATAGGACAGGCCATTGCGCCGCCAGTTGAAGGGCAGCCAAGACACGTAAAGTAGCTCACGAGGCTCAGCCGACAGTGCAAGAATTACGCCAGGCACGAAGAGCACGTAGACAATGGCATAGCTTATATAAATACAGCGGGTTATACGGTGCACTTGGCTCTGCAACGTATTTTGGTAGAAGTGATGCTCCTCACCCATCTGGACACAGTTATCCAGTTGAAGAAGCAGTGCTTTAATCTCCATCATGTTTGGCAGCTGACATATTTGCATGATATGCTTCAAGCTGCACCCTACACAGATGATGGACATTGTTAGATTCTTGAAGAGCTCGGCTGGCGTGGCCGGCAGCAGCAGGCCCAGTAATAAATGCAATGGGAACATTAATGTAATTAGCAAATGTATCAACACCAAATAGACGTAAACCGTACGAGACCTGGCACCGAAGAATGTCGGTGCCAGCACTCGAAAACAAAACCATATTGGACGATAGGCGCGTGTACTGTCGATGAGCATTATGCGATACGTTTAGCTGGACGTATGCCTGCGGTGCAGCTTTTATAAACTTACCACTAAGCGATATTTAAATGCTTTCAGTGCACATTTTATAAATACCCCTAATGGCTGTCATTAAGTGCTAATTTATGCCAAGCCAATATGCACAATCGACCCCCAAATGTGACACCTCTTCGTCACCCCAAAAGGCCATTTAAGCGATGGCATAGAATGCATTCGGATTGTTGTCCATAATATATTTTATTTCGATTATATATTGTGGATTTTAAAATCAAATATCATTTGGTAAGCTTTACATAATTAAATTCAACAATTACGCGACATATTTCTTATGAAACATGTTATTATAATTGGTAGACATGTTTATGGCATCATATTTAACGTTGTTGCTGGTGTCCCTCGGCAAATATTCTGGGCTCTAAGCGCATCAGACACGATATGGGATGCGACTTTTCCCGACACTTCCACTCTTGTTGATTTTAATAATTCAACAAACCTGCAATCTCTCTTTGTTTAATCTTTAAAAATATGAAGTATGAATAAATAACGATTCGAGACCCTTAACCCTTAACCAGCTGCAAATAGGAGTCCGTGGTTAGTTTATTAAATTTACAAAATGACCGGCTAAAGTTCAACCTAAATAGAGCTTACTGTACCATGCACTCCTTCCTTTCTTCTTCATCTGCAATGGGAACCATCGCCAATTCATATTCAAAGCTTATTAATAAGTCGACAGCTGTCCGCACCATCAGTTCAAGTTCAGTACACTGAATAATGCATAGACTTATCGCCATTATGGCTGCCATACAATGTGAGCTAGCGTTCATTTCAAATGAGTTCAAAAGAGTTGACCATTAAATGTTTAATATAATTTGAAATTGCTTTGGCTTTTGGAAATTACTAATTATACGCAGCGTTGAACGTCACACAACACTTTGTCCTCGTGGACAACGTTGTACTCTCTTCGTTGATCTTTGTTCTCAATTTCTGGTTTGTTCAGTTTCCTTCGTTTACGGCCTAGGTTTTTTTGTCTAAATGGGTAACAAGCCTGCAAATATTGTAGAAAAGCGTAGCAGAAAATATATAAGGGGCTTCTTCCGGCCCGGCGACAATTCTAGCAAGTGAAAGCCAATTGTTGGAAGCACATTTTACGCTTACTTTGCTATGGCGGCCTGTAGTCGAACGTTGTCAGCAGCTGAATTCTCTCCTTTTATCTTCTTAAACACTGCTTGTAGAATATTGACAGTTTTGCTGTTAGCCATCAGTCAAAATGTACGACAAAAGTTCATAGCCAGCATCTCACGCTCCGTCTATGTAATGACGAAAATGGCAGGCTATTACAAAACTTAAACAGACAAGTTAAGAAACCCCTAACATACTCTATAATCCTAAAAAATATTATTTCTAGCTGGGTTTACTCGTATTTTTAACATAGTTATTTACGAACCAGTTTAAATTGCATCGAATAGTATTACTGTTGTGGTGCGAATATTGAAGCTTGTTGGATATTGCAACAAATGTGATATACAAATGAGTTTGGATTATCAGTCATTAGACAGAAAGGTTGAATACAAAGGTTATTCACAATTTCTCCAAACTTCCGTCTAGATTTTCCAGAACATTCATAAAAGATTACAAGAACTAAAATCTAATGTTTATTATAGTCTAATACATAGGTGATCGGTCCATCCATCGGTCCATGTATGTCTTTATCTTAAGATATAGGATAGATGGTAAATAGACTGAGCTCAGCAGCAGCAGCAGCCGCCATAAAGGTTTTTGTGCCAACTTTTTGCTGAATCGATTTTTTTTTGTGGTTTCCGGCTTAAAAGTTTTGGGAAAAAGTTATTTGATTTGGAATTTGGAACTTTTTGTATACATAGACTTTTGTATGTGTTTTATTTACACTAAATTAATGAAAATCACAACTGTGTGCAAAATATAATTTAATTTTTGTTGATGTGCCGCGCTAAGGGCAAATTACGTGGCGTGGCGTGTCCGAGGACATGAACTTGGCAACAAAACAGCCCAAAAATAACATTTTATCAGACAGCTGACAGTTTTTAAATTTATCAAATAGCAGCTAAAGCCAGTTCCGAGCCAGAGTTAGAGCGCATCTGTGCGCCTTCACGGTTAGCTTCTCCCCCCCTCTACTGGCTGTTGGAGAGATAAGCAATTTCAACTTGTCGTGTTATTTGCATTATAATTTATAAGCATTTCAGTTTCCTCATTTTCCCTTATCGCTCTGTCTGGTTGCCTTTCTCCATGTATCCGTATATCTGTTCAATATCAAGCTTTTGGTATTTGTTTTTTTATTACAGCTCTTGCATTAAAACCGAACTAATTTCGCTTCTCGACAAATGCTGCACATCACAAGCAACGTGCCAAAGTAAACAATTAACATTTGCCTCGAATTGCGCCGGCTCAGTGTGGGAATATTTACACAATGGTCCCCTTCTATACCCCACTCTCTGGCCACTCACCCTTTAAATTGCTCGCACGAATTTTCAATTTCCGAATTTAATGCTCATAAAACGCAATAATTGTATCGCGTCCATTGCACAAAGGCACGTCTATCTAGTTTCTTTGTGGTTGGATTATAAATCTAAAACAATGTGTTTTGAGTTTCCCAAGCCACAGCTATAAAACATACTATAAACCCGACTGTGTTGACAGTTATTCAAAAAAATGTATTTTGCATTTTCCAATTAAAATTTTTTTTGAAATATTCTTTATTATTTCAATTTAAGAAGACTTCCATTTATAACTGAACGTATTGTTTACGCTAAACGAATATGAGGGATTTAGCCGAAAGAAGGACCCCATTCTCACTGTTGAGCTAACCATAATAAAAGCTTTTTATTTTTATTCTCAATATATGAAACTGTTTGTTTCTGACTAACTGACCGATTTATTGGTAATTAACGCACAGCCCAAACCGTAAGAGACAGGAAGCTGCAATTTTCACTGCAATTACCTTATGTGAAGAAGGTGCACGTTAAGATGGGGTTTTGTGAAATTCCGCCTGCATGTGTAAAAAAATCGCGAAAAACGTTTGTATGAAACGTTTTTCTTTACCATCCGATCGGTCGCGAGCCCCAAACTCTACACGAACTAGGCCAAGCTGTGTTATATATAAGCCACGAGGATTGAATAAAGAGGTGCATCTTACGTCACTCTTCTTTCTCCTTTCCCAATCTGGAAACAATTTTTTATTCTGTGATTCCTGCTCGATTTTGATCAGTTTCAGGGGTATATTTCTCTAAAGAAAGCCTGTGTTTAATAGTTAATGAATTAATGGAATTCGTAGTGAAAAGAATTGAATAAATTTAATCAAACATTTTGGGGACCAAAAAAATTATTCATCAAAGTTGAAGAAAGCATACATTTTTTTTATATTTTTGTTTGCCAAAAAAAAGAACGCAATATTTGCCTTTAATGTTTGTTTATGCTCAAGTAATTATCGGCATATATGTATCTTTATGTTTTTGGTTATGTTTTGTTCAACTAATTTCAAACGATTTTTCATTCGGAAAATATTTTTAAGAACAGCGCACAGAAAAATACGCAACAGCGCAATTTTTTATACGTTATTTCGCCACTTCGTTCCGATAAGGCTTGTGGCTGGTTCAAGTCAGCAAGGGGAAGGCTAAAACTTTAATAGCTCGCCAGCTGTGCTGTTTATTTAGTCTGGCCACGGTCTGCCTTTGAGTATGTGTGTGCGTTTGTGTAGTGAGATGTGTGCGTGTGTGTGTGTGTGGGGTATGTTGTGGTCGTGCCAGTGGCTAATCGTCTAATTTTATCATGTGGTTATCCGCGTTTAAGTGCTGCCAAGTGTTGAGCGATTTGTATAGTGTGCTGAGGCGCGCCTTGCCTAGACTAGCCTCGCGGTTGCGGTTTGGGTGTATAAAGTAAGTACAAGCTGTCGTAAGAGTGGAATGGCATGTTTAATATCAAAATACCGCAGTGTGCATGTAATTCCAATTTGCAAAAGTTGTCACTTGCCATTAGCCTAATGGACGGTTCCACAATGTCGCGAAAGGCAGCCCTTTTGTCCTTCACACACACTTAAGTCAAAGACACTCATTAGCAGCAGCAGCCCCAAAAACAATGCCAAAGGCGTCAACAAAATGATAAAAACGCCACACTTTAGAATGCACAAAATTGCAGTGGAAAGGTCACTTAAAATAGCGCAAGATATGAAAGCATAATAAGCACTGGCGCCGCAAAGCTTACATGTACTTTCCAGACGCCTTTTTTAAGCAGATCTCTAGCTTTGGACAGAAAGAAATAATTCTACCATCCGAAAATCGGCAAGCAAATCTTTTATACTAAAATTGCAGTTCACATATCAACTCGGCTGGAAATGGGTCTTTTCGACTTCCTTGTATGCATTGAGTATAATAAAGGTAAACTAATGTATATATATATGTATGGACATGAAACAATCATCGCCTTGTTGCACCTGAAAGCGATTCGCTGTAAAAGGATGCAAATTAATTGGGTGGCAGTCCGTCCGTAGAGGAAATTGTGAATAGTCAGATGCTTGCCGGAAAGCAATGCCAGTCACGTGTTCAGCATATTTGTTGTGTATCACATTACGCATACGCCATGGCTGTTTAAAGGGCATCATGTAGCTAACTTTACACATCTACCACCATGATAGGCCTTAAGGCAATCAATCAAATACTACAATGACGCAGTCTGCCTGCCCATGATACAGACTTTACTCTATGTTGTGATTGGCTCGCCTCGGTTCAGCTTGAACCCTCCATCCGGTTTCAATTTTACATAAATGTAACGCTGGCCAGAAAATGTTTTGGCATGTCATGAAAATATGACAGCTGCTGGCAGGGCATATTGAATTTAAAAGGCTTTTGCGATTTTTTAATAAAATGATTCAGTTAACCTAATTGTGATTTATTTGATAAAGATCGGACAAAACTTAAAACTTAGCCCATGTATCTTTTAACCTTCATTTCAGGCCAGAAAGCTGCAATTTTCTAAAAAGTTTGCAATTCGCCTCAAATGAATTTGATAATTTGTTATCTCGCATTTTCTATCCAAGAGGAGTGTATTTTGCGAAGCACGATTAGCGGAATTTCTACAAAGATCTTTGAAATTGGGTATGGCATTCAGAATATAATTCACCATAGTTGCTGATTAAATATTGAGCATAGCAAGAGCATGCTTTACATTTAGTTTGCAATAGGTATTCTATTTTAATAATACAGGTCAATGGGTGATGTCATTTCGTGATATCGCACTTGTTGGTTAAGCACAAAATTTTATGGGTCGAGCATTGACATTGCGTACAACTTAACTGTACTCGTATTTTGTGACTTACCGCTAAGCGCTGGTTGAACTATAACCTTAAAGCGTGGCCACAAATGCGGTCATTAAGTCGCAAGCATCGAATTCCTGCACTCGCCCTTGCCTCTCTGCTGTGTTCCACTCTGCTCAGCCTATAAAATATGAACCAATTGACGTGAAATTGATTGTTCGCTGCTTGGGAGATGTCGGCTGATGCCTTTTCCGCCTTTTCTGGCTGCTGTGCCTTGTGACAGTGCCTTGTGGTCTTCTCTTCGAGCTTTATTAACTACAACAACGCATAAACTGCAGACGTTGCTGATGCGCACTTCGCCCAGAGAGTGGGAAAGCGGGTAAGAGGGTTGGCAGCCGCTTTGCTCGCTTATCGCTCATTTTACACGCTGCCAGCTATGCCAGCAATGCCACAGAATTCCCATCAGCTGGCATATTTTACGTGTCAGCCAAGAATGCTGCTCGCTGACTTGGCAAGGATAAGGAGCTTGCTTATGTCCTGCTCCAGTTTTCCTCGTATTCCGTTTGCTAGTATCAATTGAATTTACCATCAATGGGAGCTGGTTGCTTTAATTAATGTCTTGGTTTAGGCCAGACAAAAGGTTCGAACGTCATAATTAAACGCACTTTGTGTCTCAACCAGAAATAATCACTCACTTAAGGAAACTGAATTTAGACAGAGAAATCCAGGATGAATTTACACTTGGTTATTGGTCAGTATATATTATATGGTAATATCTCCGACAACGTTTACTATAGCTATCATATGTGATTACTTTAGGCTAGGAAAGTGCGTTGATTACATTTTGGACTCTAATAAGTAGAAGTACAGGAAACGACGCATTTTCTTCATTTTTATCTGAAAGCACTTAAAACATTTCACACATTACGCACAAATCTCACACTTTTCTCATCTGCCTTGCGTAGTCAGCTTTGTATACTATATATTGTGGCTAATGTGAAAGAACTGCAGCGTGGCATTACGCATACGCCGCATAACCGCATCGAACCAAAACACAACACAATAATCGCTTGCAACATGTTTGAAGCACATGGTGAAACCGACGTTTCAATTGCCTCAGCGACGTCAAAAGTTCCGTTTCAGTTTCAGTTCAGTTGTATGGAAGCGCTCGCAGCTAACGGTACATATGGCGCTTGCATTTTATTTAAAGGCATTGAAACGTGTTGAGGACAACAACAAACAAACTCGATTGTGTTCTGTGCATGCATGTGTGTGAGTGTACGTGTATGTGTGAGACAAGAGAGAAGTCCTCATTCAATCTAGCACAAAAATTGACTAAAAGTGTAAAGCAAAAAATATAAAAACACAACAACAACAACAATAAGATGCACCCAAGAAACTTGGCTAGTGAAAGTGGCGTTGATTTTATTTTGGCAAATGAATTTTAATTGGCAAGTGCAATAGCAAAAACAATAACAATTACAAAAAACCACCCAAATAATAAGACAAAAACAAAAGCCAAAAATAAACGTTTTTGTCTTTGCTATTATTTATCGGCTCTTTGGTCATACGGCCTGCAGCAAAGCTTTGTACGGCTTCAAAGTTAACCATAACTTGTCCTTGGCAACGGCCGCTATTTTTAAATCAATCGCCAGCCCACCTCTAAAGGTTGGGCCGCCACTTAAAACGAAATGCTAGAAAATAAAAATAAAAAGTGAAAAGAAAAGCAGAAATTAAACCGAATCGAATCAAAGCAAATAATTATTGCAAATATGTTATCAATTTGATAAAATATAAAATAAATTTGAATAGCGAAAATGTTCTCGTTGCCTATTCTTAGTTTATTTGATTTTTAAATTTCAAATCTTGTTGGCCACAATTCAATTCAAATGCGTCGGCCAGTAAAGCAGTTGTAAGCATTGAAGTTCCTTGAATTTTTTAAGGAACAGAGAAACACCTTCCAGCGACAGCTGTTTACCCGACTCACTCTTAATGCTATCATGTAACTTAGGATGCCTTGTTTCTCACGGTTACCTGATTTGAAAATTAAATTCCACGTCCTAGCAATTTAAGAAAAACCTTTACGGCAAGCTTTCCTGTTTGTGCCTATCCTATTAATTGTATGCTCTCATATTTTTTGTTACACACACACACAATCAAACCCATACGAAGCAGTATCAGGTCATATTACGTATACGCGGCGTGTGCTGTATACGCTGCCTACCGTTGCCGCTGCTGCCTACCGTTGCCTCTGCTGCCTACCGTTGCTTCTGCTGCCTTGTGGTACGTGCTCAGTTATTTGTCGCTGTCGTCGTCGACGTGGCAAGGATATAGGCTCTACATTCTGCCAGACTGCCTCTGACTGCACGTTCTGCGGACTGTACTCGTAATTAATTTATGCAATAATTTTTCATTTCTGACATAACTTGACAATATTTCGGGTGCAAAATATGTTTTCATTTTAGAACAAACTGTTTTTAACCCTTGCCACGTAACTAATAAAAACAAGTAAAAGGGGCCCAGTCGGAAGTGCCAGACTAGGAAATACCCTGACAGCAGTGCGAACTACCGTAACAAAAATTCTAGTTTTCCTTAACGCAAATAGAAAAACACACATACATGCACAAGTAATCAGCATGCTTGATGCGTAGCTTATGCGCTGGCAGTGCTTCACATTGCTCCTCACAATGCCATAAATATTATTAGGACCATCCGTGTGTATAATCCCATTACTACGAAATGTCTGTATGAACCAAAAAGCAGGAATCTACCATTGAACGAGAGTTTATAATAAGTTTACTGAGAATGGGGCTGAGGTATCCAAAAATGTGTATGGGTGTATCTAGCTTTTATAATACTTAAAAACCAAAGTCTAGCCGAGTTTGCGGCAAAAAATGATAATTTAAAGTTCATAGCTTGTATTGTTTCTAAGATCCAGAACCAGAAACACGGGCTTGCCCTGTCTGATTGACTCACTTCATTGTCCTAATCAGGAATCGAAATATATATTTTGTGTTATAGGAGATGTCGCCTGCCTGTTACATACATTGGCACAAGAACATAATACCCTTTCTGACAATTTTCAATGGGCTCTGGATATAAAAACACGACCACTTCTAGCTGACGTGTCCTGGCTACAAGGTTTTCGAACTGTCTCAACTACTCAACTAAACATAAGGAGTTATATTTTGGCAATTGAAACATTATATTCGAAGCGTTCAAGTTATAATAAACGACAAAAGCCGTTTCCCATGCAAAGGACATAAAAAGACAAAGCACTGGACTGAAAAGGACTTGATAGAATAGCAGAGTAGAGCATAGCTCAGAAGGACATATTCTGGGTCATGCATACCGGTCATTGGGTTAACTGACTGGACAGGAAGTTGGCAAGTGCGTTTATTCGCGCTATTGTCACTATTGTGCATGTCATTTTGGACACTTCACTTCCATTGATTGGCAACGGAACTTGAGCCAAGCTATACGAACTCAACTGCGCTTTTCGCACGATATCAAGAACAGAATGTGGCGTGGGCAAGGGGAAGCATCCTGACGAGCACTTGACAATTGCCACCAAGGACAAGAAAATTACATTTTAGGCACGCAACGACAACACGCACAGTGACATATACTACATTGGTATATTGCTAGCAAACTTAAAATACATTTTCTTTGGAATAACTGAAATAAGTATAATTCATCAAATAATATAACCCTCATGGCTATATTTGTCACCAGAAAACGTTTGGATGCCGAATGAACTTAGTGAATAGACAAACAAAGTTCACGAATCAAATCTTATTTCAAAACTAGATTGGAACCGTGTGCCGTATAACAGCATAAAGTTTAGTATTTTTTTGAATAACTTAAAAAGAGATCAGTGGATCTTTATAAGACATTTAATTCTATTTTATTTCTTTAAGTAACCTTACTAGGCAGCGTTGCTCGAAATTATATTATTTTTGTTTAAATAACGCCAATTGAAGCCCACTATGCGACAGCTTGGACTTGCCTGGTACCTCAAACTCGAGCAATTTCTAATACGTCATTGATTGCTATCTGTTTTGAATTTTTATAAATTCTTCGTTGTGTTGCCATTGCCTTTTTTTTTTGCTTATATTTAAGCATTGTTTATTGTTCAGAAGTAAATGGGGTGGAGGGTCTGTCATACTAAATGTCAAGTGCACGTGATGTGCTCCATCCAGCCCCTAGTTAGTGTGTGTGTGTGTGTGGCATCTGTCGACGAGCAAAACAAATTGGCAACGTGACGTATGAGTGATACATGGTATCTTGAGCGAACTGCTTATTAAATATTACGAATACGTCTCATGTGTCAGCGAAAATTACTTCTGCTGTTTTTACAACCAAGTGTAACCAAATTGATTTTACAAACGCTTCGACTTCAATCACTGTCGTTCTAGCTGAAGCCCATCACAGAGCGTTACCCGTTTCAGAGGCTATAATCAAATCAGAAGCAATATACGTAACAATAATTTACAAAACAAAGGCTACGCAAAGTAATTATTTAACGATAAAACCAAAAAACCAAAAACAAATGCCAAGTGAAAATAAAAACATTAAGAAAGTAAATAGCTGAATTGAAAACGCAATTTGGACATTGGAAACCAAAGGAAGCCCTGGGTAAGTGCCAAGCGGAATATACTTTATTTTTTTTGTGCTGCTTGAGGGCATGATAAGCTGCAAGTATGCGGCTCTTGACTAAAACGAATCTCTATGTATGATGCATATATAATATCAATATATATCGATGCCAGTAAAATTATTAATTTAAATATGTTAGTATGGTGTATCTCGCTCCTATAACCTTTTTATTTAAAACAGAAGAACTATGAAGAAATGTAGATCTGCCAGGAAATAGCAAGAGCTAACATTGAAGAATACTATACATTTTATAAGATAATTTGTGTTTTCAGATATAACAATATTTAATTTAATTTTTGCTCATTATATGGTAAATTTTTTAACTGCCGGAAAAAGTAGACAGCATTTGCGGTGTAGAAAACAAAAAGCGAAATATATTGCCCAGTGGTTGTTCGTTTCATTGAATTTTAGTATTTGCTGTTTTTTTGTTTGTTTATTTTTGCGCAATGCTCTAATTGAAACTGTGCACGTTGTTGTACACGTGAAAATATAATTTTACCCGGCTCATTATTCAACTTCAGTGAATGTTATACGTACTAGTCGAGCAGTTGCGGGCCTTGAAAACTTTTGCAATGAGCAATGATAATTATACAAAATTAATTAGCATCGTTGAACCATTTTCAATATGGCCCTCTTGCTGGTCAGTGGTAATTAATGGCAGCTGCCTCTGAGGTAGTCGTGTGGCATTTGGCATATTTCTGTTAATCACCTGCAGACTCCTTAGACTCCATCTCTGCCTGGTACGGCTACACTTTTGGCCCAATCTTTGTGCCATTCGCAGCCTCTGCTGGCGTTTGAACTTTTAGAGCACTTGAACAATAGCGAGAGAAAGTTTTGTGTAAGAGCCACATCCTTCGATTCAGTTTTTTGTCCTCCATTATGCATGTATGCCAGATCCTTGAGCCTTCCTCGACCACCTTACCCCGCTGCCGGCATCGGTTTTGTGCTGCTGGCTTTCGATTTATTACAGTTTTGCTGGCTATGGCGAAAGTTTTGGTTTTTCATTGTGATTATTTTATGATAGCTTAAGCACAGACCTTGGCAGTCGCATAAAACTTTTGACACGCAGATCCCTCATTGAATGCCTTTTCTTAGAAGTATGAAAAGCAAATGCGACTTCTGTGAATACCTTGGAAAATGTATTGAAAATTTGTATAGCTGCCTATATTACTTTTGATTTGCACTCAATTGCAAGCTATGCTCAACTCTCTGCGTTTTTTCAGAAATAACTGTATCACTAGGCAAGACAACACAAGAGACTGACTTCTCAAGTTGACTTCTGTAAAGTTAATATTTTTCTTTACATTATGAAATCTATCAGAAATTGTGAATGAGGCTCTCGTGAAGTTCTTCAACATCTTCAATATTAATATGCAACATTTTTCTGGCATATATATTCTTATAAGAATATTTTCTTGAATAAATTGCCAAAGCCTTTCATTGCAGTATTTGACAAGAAAATCTCGCTTTCCTATATAACATAAACGTGCCGCATTCATTAAAAAATGTCTTTTGATAAGAGCACGTTGTCTTCGCCGCTTCAACACATTAAAGCCATGTGTCGTGCATATTGAGAGGCTTATTAAAATGACAGATGCCTTGGGAAACTATTTGTCCCTATAAGCTGATATTCACAGTCCCTCTCGTAATTACCAAGTTTTATGGCATAATATATAATAAAGTTAAAAAAATTAACCGGCGTCTTCCGTCAAAAATAATGTTGAGAAGGCAAGTGCTAAATGCAAAGAAAATTTAAAGCCGTGCGTATATCTCCATTATGTTAGCTTGTCAAGGCGAATTGGGCAACTTTCACTAATTACTCGGCCAATTAGTGCAGCTGCTGATTGTAGCCAGACAACAAAAAGACGTCTGGAAGGACTCGGCACTGTCTCCTGCCCCTTTAGAACATTTTATTTTTATTGTCAGGTGATTAAATTGCAGCTCTAGGGCATTTTGTCGCGGACTTTATGCTTGTCAAGGTCGAGTGGAATGGAGCGGAAAAGTGGAAAAGTAAAAAAGAAAGCATACATTTTAGGGCACATTGAACGATGTAATTTCCAGGCCAGTAAGCTGTCAAAAACAAAAACCGTTTCTCACGAACAAATGCTACATATGTGTAGAAGGCAACTCTTTTAATTGAAAATTCATGTGCTGCCAAGAGGGGCGAGCTGTGGATGCAATGATATGTATGCTCAGCTTGAATATTTTGCTTTCGTTGCTTCCGATGGCGCCGGCTGAGCGTAGAGAGCTGCTAAGGAGGCGTTGATTGTCCGTGTAATGCAACGTCATGAAAGGGGGCTAACAAGTTGAAGCTGCTGCCGCTTGTTCTGCGCTGACGTTCTGACGTATGGCCTGCAACATTTTTGTGCGAATAATATGCTTTAAGTGCTGTTGCGGACCCGGACAAACGGCAAACAGCAAACGGCAAACGCCTCTATGTTCCCAGGCTGCATCAAGTAGGTCAAAGTGGGCTTAGCGCCGACGACGAGTCGCTAAGTCTTTCACACATTTATGCACGGTAAACATATTCCTAGAGTGGAAAGTAAGCACACGCACATGTGAATACTCGTATTTTTATTACCATGTTAAGCAGCGGCTACAGCAAATCCAGGCATGGGGCAGGGTGATAGCTGCTCATGTCAAAGTTGCCGCTTAATCCGTCACTTGCCACTTGCCGTTCGGGCTGAAAAGTGTACAACGGTGTAAAGATGACCGGGAGAGGGGTGTCAAAATTAACCTTGGGAAAAGGCTTATATTTTGAGTGTATACCGAAGCTAGTTAATCTGCAAAAGTCCAGAAAAACCGACTAGGTGATACCCTGCGAGTGTAAAACCTTTTCAAAAATTAATTAAAAAGTTTAGATTAATGTCAATTTACGTTTAATTGGATTTCGAAAAGGATTTTGAAAGATGAAAAGGGTAAGCTTGATATATTTCAAGGGCGGGAAATGGCCAAGGCATCTAATATCTGCTACTCTAATATATTGAGTGGAATAATATATCATATATTAATAAAATATTTATAGTTAGAGCATGTAGTCATAACATAGATTCTAACTTATTTGGCGCTTAAGTAAACAACGCTATTTATATTCAATATTTTTCTTGCAAACTCAACAGCAAAGGCAAAACTTTCCGAAAATTGAGGCCAATATGTTTGCTCACATTTCGCCCCATTGATGTTAGGTCTGTCCCTGTTAGAACCTTTAATTGAAAACCCGTAAGCTAACCCGTATTGATTGCCTACTGGCGTCGCCTTTAGCATTGTCCGAGTGATGTATAATTAAGCAAATCGAGGCTTTTCATGGCCACTAATGTAATCAAGCTGCAATAATTTTGAGCTCATTGCACCAGCGATTTGTCATTTGCCAGGGCACATCCCAAAAGAGGCAGGTTCGGGACGGTCTACTGGATGTCGCAGCACAACGGTCGCCTGTCGCGCGGCTGTGGCATTTCATTTCCATTTTTATGCGCTTGTCGCTCTGGCCGGGAGACTTAAGTGCTGCCATTTGCAGCGACCGACTTAGTTGCCATCTCAAATGAGACACTCACACACATTTCACTCTGTGTGTGTGTGTGTGTGTGTGTTGCTAAACGAACACATGTTAAGATGCTTTTTAGTTGATGGGATTGCTTTAGTTTCATGTTCGTCTTCCTTTTTTGTTAGCACTTAAATAGAAAAATGGTTGCAGACTTACACCTTGCCTAAGGATGGCCGCCCAGGCAGTGACAAAATGTATCAAGCACCTTGTATATATATCTATATCACTAAGTATATATACAACTGTATCTTCCCATTGACTGACTGAGTAAAGCTGACATTTTTGCATGAAGTATTTTTGCTTTCCATCCGATCGGCCTCCAGCCCATATGTCCTTAGATCTTTGTCCAAATTCAATTGAGAGATGTTTCACACTTGTTTTCCTTGATAAAAATAAGGCATAATAATGTGATGGATGAAGTTGGAAGGAAGTGCGATTCAATGATTTTTTGGGCAACAATTTAAGATTTACCGATTATCTTCGGGTACATTTTCGAAGGACCACATTAGAACTTAGTGAATACACTTCTAAGTAATTTTTTGAAAATTCCAACTGCATTTATGTAAATTTGGCCGATAAAATACAAATAAAATACCCAAGGCGAGAGGGCCGAAAATATGCCATGACATAAGGGAGAAAGAAAATCAAACCAATTCCCAAACATGGCTTGTTAATTTTCTTTAGCTCGAGGCAGGGACTTAGCCAACTGTTCAATAGATAATACCACATTTACGCACATCTAAGCCAGCAATTCACACAAACACACATACTTCACATCCATTAAACACTTAATAAAATGGTCATTTCTTGCCCATTGCCATGACTGTGGCTGCCAGTGGAGGTTTTTCTGTGACGTTTGTTGACTCATTTTATTGCCGCACACTTTTTGGGAGGTCTTTTCTATCCATTCTTGTGCTCATTTACTTTGGCATTTGGTGTTTGTGTTCTTATTTTGTTACAAACAATGTGAATCAGTCAATAAATCGATTTCCTGCATTATTTATAATAGTCGGGACACGTCGTTGGGTACAAGTTAGTTAGTAACAGCCCTTTTGTTTCGCCCTATTCCGTTCCGTAACAATCTCAGCATTTGTCGTTTTTATGCTCTACAGTCAATGTATTCTCTTAATTGTTTTTGCTTTAACTGATTGCTGTCCATTTCTTTATTGATTTACACATGACAGGCAAAGGCAGAAACCCATCAAATAGTGGCGTCGCTGTCAAAAGACGGTCATTTGCAACTTCTAATTGTCAGTAATAGCATTTATTTATCAGCAGATTTGATTCTGGATAACGCTTAAAATAAGTACCGCTCCTGTGGTGGAGCACAGACATCGAGATATAAGTTAACAAAAGACTTCCCGCCACCATTGCTCTATACTTACGCAGCGTATTTGATGGCTACGGATAACTTAATTAATAAAAAATATAAATGTATTGCATTTGAAGAACATTTTTTTATTACTGACATATTCCATTTGATAATAGAGAGCCTCAACCTGTCCTTGTGCATCTCTCATACAGTTAGGTATGCCATTTTATTTGTATTGTATATATGCGCTTTTTTTCCGGGCATTTCCTAAAAATCTAAATAATTTAGGAGATTCGCAATTATGCATTTTCTTGACTAAACATGAGCAACTCGATCTTTACTTAGTGAATGGACATGTAAGATATGTGTAGCGGGGTATAAATATTTTAATTTACATAAAAATAACCTATGCACTTTCAAATAAAATCAATATATGCGTATTTATGCAAAACATCTTTTGATGTAATCGATGCTCACGTCTTAATTGTACCCTGAAACCATTGAAACCTTGTAAAAAGTCTTATTATGCCCTTCTGTGAAAATGTATATAATAGATTTATATATATTCTTACCGATTTGATCTAGCTATTACCGTCATCGAGTTATTATGACGGAGTTTTTCCGTCTAAATATCTTGCAACTTAAACGCATTTAAGTATATACCAAAGCTCTTAAATTTTTCAAATCCTTCAACTTCAACTCAATTAAAGATTGTTATTATTTAATTAGCGCCGAATTCTGTTTTCATTCTGACTTCGCATGTCGAGCGCCTTCGCTTCTCATTATATACTTTTAGCCAGTTTTGAGGTAATGGGAAAAGTTTTTGACTGGTCCCGCGGGTTGTGCCATTGTTTTCTTTACCTGCAGAGTTTGCAAATTTTCTAATTGGTCAAACAACATATACCGCTATATATATATATGTATAAACAGTGGCCAGCACTGCCCGAACCAAGGTGTGTGCTTCATATTTTAGATATTTAAACACTTTTCATTTAAAGCCGTAATCAAAATATATATATGTATGAAGCAAAATTGTACATAAATATTTGAAAATTATCTTAAAGCAAATCGGAAAAAAGTTAAATGTTCGCACAAAAAACCTTTAAATATGCTTATAGAGGTATTCTCTCCTTAAAGAGATATTCTCTATATAAAAACTATTTGTGCTGAATTTTTTATTTACTGCAGCTGCATTATGCGATGAAGAAAGAGATGCACGCTAAGGCGAAGTTATAGAAAACTTCAGCCTCAAATAGGGAAAAGTCTCGAATAACGATTGTATGACAATTTTTGTTTATTTTAAAATCGGCGTCCAGCTCACTTTCTAAGATATATTTCAAAGGTGTTTCACACCTTGCAGATATGTTTCTTTTAGACAAGAAAAAGTTTAACTTGGATGCACACAACTCAGATCGGAGGGATCTTCACAAGGATCCATTGTATTTGTTCAAACTGTATTTTGTAATGGACTCAGCAATCTTGTGTGCATCACAGCATTGCTTATGGACATTCTGGGGAAAACAGAAGTCTTTGAGGACCGCAGACTATAGCTGCACAAAAGGCATGCTTTTGAAAAATGGGCAAGGCTATCATTATGGACCGCCCTGTATGTGGATAAGAAAAATTGGTGGATATTAACCTGTTCTTAGACAAAGCGTTGACAATTTGCTGCGCATTCGTTGCTTACACTTCTCAGCCACCAATGGCCACATACCCCTGTCCAAGTCATGCATAATGTATGACATGATTGGCATATTTGTGGCGACATCAAGTGGGATTACGGCCTTGAACTTTTTCTCCTGTGGGCGTAGAATAGAGCCGCCTTATGTGTCATTGATTTATTGGCTTTCAGCCCCAATCTCATCCTCACTCCCATTGTCTGAGTACTCGGGTGTGTGTGTGAGACGGGATAAATTTCATTTAAAGTTGTGTGTTAGAACTTAGCATACATTACAAAAATACTCATACGTGCGAGCAAACTGTAAAATGCAGTAACCCCTAAATGGGTGTAACACACAAAGTTTGCTCGAGGGCAGAAACCGTTCGCATAGCTTATGAGTAAAGTTTTTGCCGAGTTTATCGCCTACACGTGCATAATTAAGCAGGTGCCATGTCGCTCCTTAGGCAAAATAAAAAACTAATAAAAACAAGAAAAATGTTTTCTTGACACATTTTCAATTTTATTTTACTACGTAACCATTGAATATAAGTAAATGGGTATGACGGTTTTGTGTAAAGGTACATACTTATATTCTAGGCAAATCGAATCGAGACTTAAATTATAGATAGCTTGGCACGTTTTCTTGGAAATAAATTAAGTATCAAGGGGCACACCTCTCTGTGCGTGCATATCTGTGGGTAGAAGTAAGCTAGAATGTTTGTTAAATAAACTCTTCTAGTCACACACTCCCGACTCGAATACTCTTACCTGTATATGTAATGCATTGTTCTTAAACTATTAGGTTAGCAAAAAGGCAAAAATAAGGCAGCTATTATTCAGTAGAGCGATGCTCCAAAAATTGGCAACGATTGACATAATTTATGTGAAACTCACATTGGCTTAGGCGTGTGCTCCCTGGAGAACTATAAAAAAGGGTCTAAGGAAAAACAGAAAGTGTCCGCGGGGAAAATGTTGAATTGATCCAAATGGTCGCACATGGCACAAGGTCAAAATCCTTTTCATTAAATAAAACAAAAATTTGCCCAATCATTCATGAAAAGTGGCCTAGTGTAGGTGTCACTCAGTAGATTAGTTGAGTGTCCTTCGGGGCATTAAAATTGATCGATGGCCAAATGGCAAATGTTTGGTCACTGTCTCCATCTCTTATTTATCACGACAACTTATACAAAAGTCAGTGTATGTGACTTGAAATCTAGCGGCGTGTGCATCCGCGAATCAGAGTCGAGGTCAGAATCGGTCTAGTGTTGCGCAGTGAAGTGTATCACGATATTCTGGCAGGATAGAGTATTCGGTTGTTAGAAAGGTTAGCTGAATAGCATTTGGTTCGTTATTGTTTGAGTAGAGAGGTCTTTTCCGTACAGAAGAATTGGCCAAATAAGAGCATCCAATGTTGGCATGCCTCACTTCAGTTCAACGGATCTTCAACCTGATCTTTTGCATTTAAGTTTTATTCAATTTAAGTATCTATCAATTATTTAATTTTTTATCATTTTCGTGTGCTGTAATGTACTACTATGTTGTATTGATAGTAAATGAAATTGATGCAAAAGGTTTTGTTCCGTCTTGTCATCGTTCATCAGACATCATCAGACATCATCAGGCATCATCAGTTCAACTCAAGTGAAGTGACACGCCCACACGCTTAAAGCAATGAACTTTAAGTAATTTGCTTTTACTGCCTGACAAGTGACGAACAAAGTGTGCCGTTTATATTTTTCTCTCTCTAACTTTGTTGCAGAAGGGCATGTTATCAAAATCAATTGCGGGGCTTGTGGACGTCCCTTAAGTTGGGGGTTTCTGCTTGTCGCCTATTTTGGCGCTCTATTTTTGAGTTTGCAACATGTTGTTGTTTCTGTTTTTGTTGTGCCATATTATTGTGCAATGTTCCGGAACGCTGCTTTGTTTCAGCAAAATGCGCTATAAACAAGAGCACATAAAATAACGCTCACTTCTCTGGAGCTATCGTGAAAATGCTTTACAATGTTTGTCAGATGATTGCGCTGGCTATCTCCAGTTTTAGTAACTTAACCAGCTAATGCGAAAACTTCAATGGAATCTCGAAACAGTTTTAAACAGTTAACTGTATTGGAGTTTTTAAGAAATGAACTACTATAATATGAATTCTCTATATATAAAACTGCTTGTCCGGACTGACTGACTGATCGTGAGATCAGTGTCAAAATCACTTTGAGGAAACTTTATCTCATACGTGCCGCGGACTAGGTCGGGTTATACCCACTAGTCTTACATTTATTATTATTTCTGTATTCTGTCTTATTAATAATAGTTTATAAGTTCTGGCTTATATTTCTTAGATGTGAAACATGCATTTCCTCATATATACGGGGTGTAAGATGCAGAGACGCTAAATGGAAAATTGTTTGTCAAATAAAAGTTGTAGAACGTTCCTGGCGTGTGCTCAACAATTCTCAAAAAATAAATATATATATATACCAGCTTAGGGCACAAACACAAAGACACGCAGACATATATACAAATAAATATACTGCAAGTCTCCCCTTATTTTTGCGCACGTTTAAAAAATACCACGCGGGCATCTTATTTAGGTCGAGAAGCACAAGTTTTACACTCGGCACCAGGTACGTCTCCAGCAACTGTGAGGGTGTGTGTGTGTGTGTGTGTGTTGGCTTGGGTGTATCTGTGTGTCAGTCAGGTGACAGCCTAAGCGCCTTAGGCTGCTCGACAGCACAGAGACGCACACTACACACCCAAACGTACACAAACCAAGTAGGACAGTCTCAATATGGCAGGGCTTAGGGTCTAGGGTTCGTATATTGACCATCGCTTGTCCTTATTCTCGATACTCGTACTTTCTTCTCGAAATTAAATTTACTTGGCATTAGCCAATGTCAATGCAATGAACGCCAACTTCGGCTTCTCGTATTTCTTGGTTAGATTGTGAAGTAAATTGTCTAAAATAAATAGAGACCAGCTCACTTGCGGTTAACTGTCCTCGTATAAAACAATGCTTCACATATCAACATAGCTGCATATACAAATGCTGCACTGACAGAAACATCGTTCTCATTTGTTCTAGATTTGAGGCAATTTATCTAGGCGATGCCCAATTTGCGGGCTAGCAACTGTGCAGCCTGTCGCCGCTGGCGGCTAGCATCAGCACACAAATTGTTTACAAAATGTATCTGAGTTTCCATGTAGCCATGCTGACGTTGCATTTTGCTTCGAGACAAATAAAATGTAAAGCAGAGAAAAACAACAAAATTTACAAAATAGCTTAATAATAAAGAAGTGTTACAGCATATTTGTGTGCCGTCTGCTCATCAAAATTTCATGCGTTGAAAAATAATTTGTGTACCCTGTACCCATTAAAAGTTTGCCAAAAAATTGTGCAATGGATGTTTGTGAATGTGTGCAACAGGCAGATAGATGCTTCTTTAAATCCTTAAAGTACATAAATTCTTGGCCAGGATCAACAACTGAGTCGCTCTGTCGTGTCTCTTGTATGTGGGTCGTTCTCTTAAACGGGCACAAAAATTTGTTTTTAGAATAATCGATAATCGTTTCTACTGTTTCTTATACTACAAGAGCTTGAGATACTAATTTTAGAATGAGGAAGTTCGAACTTTGCAATGGCATCTCGGCGCTGAGTCTAGGGTATCTCTCAGAGAGACTCACAAAACTTCAGCTCTATCGTTTTTCTTGTTGTTTTTTTTTTTTGTTTTTGTGTAGCTTCCTTTTGTTTTTTTGCATTTTTATTTTTATAAATTGCCTTTTCTTGTTAATTTACACGCATAATTTATGCATACGTTTCTATTCCTTAGCGCTCTCAGATATGCAAAGCAAATATGTTCCACTGCACCCATCTGCTACCTGCCTTTAATTCCTTTAACTAAACATCCAGTGACTGTGAAGATGTGTTCTATGGCATCTGCTTTGAACGAGCATAATTTAATTATTAAGCCTGCATTGAGTTGAGTTGAGTTGAACATGATATAAAGCTCTTTATTGCATCACAGTAAAAGTATTTTTAGATTATTGTTCATAGTTAGATTAACCTATAAATAGAACGAAGAATGCTTGTCATACTGGAGAAAACCTCTCGCCCCCAAATCGTATAATGGAAAGAAGTATATAATGATCTTCTAAAAATATTTAATACCACAATTTGAGCAATATGGATTTTTGCAGATTGCGGGGCAAGTACAAGCGTTGCCAAAACATTTTTTGGTGACGTTATTAGTAGCTTAGCTGCAAAAGTAGGTGACTCTAGTCCTATTTTATACATATATGTATATATATATTCTATATATATATATATTAACTTTATATATATATTACCTTCTATGCAAGCATGTTAATGTTGTAGCTGATTCTGAGTTTCGCGAGCATAGATATCAAGTCGCACGTCGTGACCTTTAATAGTGGCAATTAAAATGCATTCATAACGACAGACGACTTGAGAAGGACATTGCACAAAATCAATACAACCTTTTCACTTTATGAACACACTGTTAAATCATATGAGCGCAAAGAAGCATGAGCAAATTGACTATTTTAGGTTTAATAGATGTACATGTTGTAACCTCATTATTTGTATACCCACCCCGTAATAGCATATTATATTCACGCTGCTCTTGTAATTGACATTTAACAAATCCTTATTTTTCCTTTTTGTACTCAAAATTCTAAGCACGTAGAGCGACACGTTCGCGTCGTTGCCACAAATATGCGAGAAATTTATATAGCCAAATATTTGCCTGCTCAGTGGGCGTGCCGAGAAAATGCAGTTAGCCATGCCCAATGGCCACACCCATACTACTGGTGTGGAGTGTACCCCATTTTAGCCTCAGGCTTTCAGGCGTTGGCTCATTACAACTTCATCTAAATGTTGGGCAGCTGCCCAAATGTGACTGCAAGAATTCGCATAAGCCGCACATTTCTGTGGTGCTCTGTGTCCATGATATTGCTTCCAGGGGAATACACAATAAATCGAATTGCATTATGTCCTACCACAAATATGTGAGCGGGCAGCCAGATCCGCTCAGTCTAGTCCGGTCCGGGGCCGCTTCAGAGTGCGGCGACAAAATGGCGCTTAACTTTAAATTTTAATTGATGACCGCAGACTGACACAAGAGTTAATGGAAATCCTTGCCATGACGAGGCGTGAAAATATGCAAAGTGACTGAAGGGTAGCCCTGCTGCTGCTGGGTCCAGGACCTGCACTAGGGCCAACACTGTCCACTAATGCTGATGGATAATTAATTTTTCTGAGCCGTGGGCTTGTCTTTCAGCTTCTGCCCTGTCTTACTCGCTCTCTCTCTTTCCCTCTCCCTATCTCTCTCTCCCTCTCTGTATATATAAACATCACTAGACTTTAATGAATTTGCAGCACAATAATTGGATTGTGCCGGGTGAAAGCTTGACTAAAAATAAAGTCCACTTAGAAATAGATACAACAAGAAGGCGTCTTATATTTGACAGCATTAAATTTATAAATGCCCTGGAGATGCAAACATTCGACTGTTTAAATTTGTAGGTTAGCATTAGTTATTTCAAGGAACTACGTGATCAGAAGTTTGTCAATTTAAAATCAGCTGGTCGACTGCTTAAGCTATTCCTATGCCACTTTTTCCTACCTTGTACATCAGTTGTACATTTTCTCTGCACTCCAGAGAATATATTTATTTCTCCAAATTTTTTCTAGGGTATCAGAACGCAAGCGACGCCCGGAATTATGCAAGCGTTGCGAAAGCAAAGCCCAAAAGCAAACACCGATTAGCACAAAGAGTGCGTAAGCCAGCGGCATTAGGCGTTGCCCTTGGGGAGGAGCTCTGGTGTGCGTAAACTCTACTTCGAGCTGCGTTAATGGGTGTCATTACCAGTCGGACGGCAAAACCTTTGCCCTAACCTCTACTTCAGTGCATTGGATTGGTCTGTGGTGCTATTTACTTTAAACGCTCATCGGCTCGACATAAGCGATCCATTGATGTTGTTCCTTGGTTGGGGATGTGCCAATTTCATCTCGAAATTGTTAGCTCGGGTCTATAAAAAAAGAGAGTGAAAATATTTGAATTCGGATAATTAAATCCAGGTGTCTACAATCAAATTAACATTCGGTCGTACCCGTAAAAGCCGGAATTAATTAGGAGGACTCCGAATATGCACATAGTAACCGTTATTATAAACATAATAATTGACCGCAAAGCTGTGGCTAATGACTAATGGAAACAGTCACAGGTTGAGAAGGGACTCATTGCTCATAAGCTCATTGAGCCGTAACATAATATTTATGCGGCAAATATGGCAAATGAAAATATGCGAGACGAAAGCCACTTCAAGCCAAGAAGCTTGGTCCCAGCTTAAGTTACTTAATCAATGTGTATGAGTGTGTCTGCATATGCGTATGAGTATGTGCGTCATCATCATAAATATAATAAAGCTCACCACTTGAGGCGTTCTAGATTTATGTTTTTGGGCTGAGCTAAGCTTTTAGTTAAACATAATTTGATATTCATAATATGTCCAAGTCATCATAGTGACTTTTGTTAATGCTGCATTTAAATCAATGACTTATCCCCACTTTCATTCTTCTCGCTCTTCTTTGCAGAACGAAGCCTACACAAGCAGACAAAATAGTCGGAAGGTAAGTATATACTATATGTCACTATACTGTCGAACATGGCGTATGCGCAATGTGCAATCAGCTGAAAATTAATCAAAATAAGAACAACATTTGCATATTTAGCAGGGCGTGATAAATATTTATTTACACATAAGCAATCCTCGGCGCAAATAGAGGCAATCATTTTCAATGTCTCTCGGCATTTGCAATATGCTTGATTGTTCTTGAGGATTAGTAGCCGGCGTTGCCCGGCTCAATTGAATAAGGTTAATCATGCGAGTCGATTATTTTATTATATTTTTATTTCTTAATTCTTTGTTAAAACAGAATTTTTTCGCAGTCTGCAGTCCGACTTCAAGTTCTTTTCATTTACTTTTTTCTAGCTGTGCATGCATTCAAAAATTACAAACAAAAACTCAATTTAGCAACATCTTTAGTGTGTGCGTGCGTGATTAATTGTAATGCCTGCTGTGTGTAAATATTTATTAAGCTACTGAGCAGTAAATTATGATTTATGACCATGTGAGTTATTGACTCGTCGGATTGCGACCACCCGCAATGGTCGCACATCAATCAGGCCTGGCAAATATGTGAACTGATTGCAAATTGAGTATGAATTATAATTAACGCTATTTCCTCGCCCCTTTAACAAATTGCAACAATCAGAATGATTGTTGATTGCCACAAAAATTTGCAATCATGATATTTCGCTTTAATTTAAAATTAATTAATCAATTTGATTCCAAACCTCGTCCCAGCTTTCACCTCTATTGAGACCAAAATGTTGGGTGACCACAGTAAATTTCAGATTCCTAGCTCTTAGGGCTCGGGTTGTGTATAAAGTGTTTTATATATGAAGATACTATGCATACTTACAGGCTCTATAAGTTTAAAGAACGTAAAATCAAGCTGCCTTCTGTAATTTTGCTGTTCGGCGGTTTTCGTTTTAGTATTAAGAATGTATTTGACGTCTACTAGTCGTCTTTCAAGCAAAGAACTTTTTCCTTTTTCATTAAATCGCTTTAAATTTCAGTAGATGTCAATTTCATAATTCGATTTTCAACTTTAAGCGCTTAAAAAAGCAACACAAATTTGCAGCATGCCACAATTTGGGATCTGGTAGCCATAAACAGATTGCTGGCTTTTAGTTAGAGCGTTGTTCACTTCTATAACTGGAAACTGTTTCACTGCCAGCTCCGACCTGGGTCTCTGTTAATTTGCACACTGGTAGTAAGACGCTAAATAAGTTATGTCATTTTGGGTGGTAGGTTGGGATGGGTACATTTAATTTTACAGCGCTGCCGTAGAAATTTAATAAAACAGCGGCAAAAATTATTAGCATATTCAGAGGAGAATGCTTAACATAAACTCAAGACTCGAGCCCAACGACATCAAAGAGCATAGGCAGCTAGGGGCTGAGACCTTAAGAAGCTGAGCATCAGCTGATGGCTCATGTCGGAAGCAGCAACAGTATCTTATCAAGCTCATAAGGTGAGACGGCTGAGAATTCTCTAAAAATATGCACAGATGGTAGGAGGCAAGTAGATTGACTGTTGGCACGATGTTATTAATAAATGGGGAGCATGAAGAGAGCAAACGCTCTGCAGCCGACCAAGCTGAAAATAGAGATAAACTACATAAATTAGCATACAATTATAAAATGTATAATATACCTAATCAAATTTGTTCATAGCTGGATATATTAGATGCTACAAAATTAAAATAAGCCACAAGCCATACTCCAAATTCACAAATGATTTATGAGATACATTCCCAGTTTCAACTACAAATATAATTAATTCCCTGAAAAAGTTTTAATAGATGATGTATCCTTATGTTGGCTAACTTAACTGTTCTCTGATTTATTTATTATAAAATTAATAATTTTAATAGCTTAACGCTATGATATTGGATTCAATTTTATTGCCAAGTAACTTAAGCCAGGCGTGCTCTACTGCCCATAAGTCTAAGACCTGAAACTAGGGTAGGTGCTTAGAGTCTGGATCGCAGTTAGCATATTCACTAAATCCATTAGCCATTACAATTATTTACACTATGTGCGTCTTTCGGGTTGGTCAACTACTCCATCATGTCGCTGGCACACTCGGACTCGGACCTTAATAAATCGGTGCTACATGAGCGGCAGATACACATAGTAAATTTCCAATTTTAAGGCAGGGAAAGAGGGGTCGAAGCAGACAACAGATGTTAATGCCTCACTGAGCAAAGTGCGTTTCGCTGTTTGGCATTGTGTGTGGCACTTGCCTCACTGTCTGCCCCATTGTTATCGCTCTTAACGTGTTCTTATTGTTGTTGTTGTTATTGTTAGCATGGCTGCTTGTGGTCAGTATTAATATTTGTTGCTGGCCAAGCCCATACGCAATGTGGCCACAAATTGTATGCCCAAAATCTGATTCAGGCTTTACGATGTCCATTATGTGTTGCTACCCTGTCTCCTCGGCCTTTTCCTGTGACTCCCTCTGGCATTATATCGAATTATGTTATAAATATTAAATATATTTGGTTTTGCTAAATACGTGTGAGCATGCCGAACATGACATTGCACAGTTTTATGGAATTTTATGTTATATGCGTGGCTGACTCTCACATTCTTTGTGTTATATTGGTCACGCGTGACAGTTAAAGGCATCCTAAAGCATGGTTAGAGTATTAATAAATGAATGTTAAACTCTTTTTTAAATATCATTAACATCTCCCGCACCTCAAAAATCGACGCTAATGGCAATAAAAGCAAAGGCCTAAGCAATTTAAAATGTAGAAAGGGTGTTCTTCTCTTCGCCGTAGCGCATCCGACAGTCAGACGACCGCAGCAAATGGTCCATTGTAACCGACTGTTACACAACATTATCGTTGCATAACTTCCGCTAATTTGTGCGCAGAATAATCAACAGCGACAAAATTTGTAATAACCAATGTAGCTGGCCATCCTATAGCTACCCTCTCCACGCATCTTGCCACTGGAAGGGCAGTCCGTCGAGGAAGTCGCCAGCTGTGCGGGTCATTTGCTAGGCCATAAAGAAGGCCGCTCACATAATGAGCGGTCAATAAATGACTCATAAATGTAATATTAAATTTGTGCAACAATGAATGCCGTTGAAAAGTGCGCTAATAATTCAAAAATATACGCCTGCACAGCACATATTTATATAACACATTCAATAGGGAATTATTGTCGCCTTAAACAGCACACAAATTCTTGAAAATCAATACTTGGCTTGCATATTTTAAATCAGTTCATGCTGGGCCACTCATTGCTGAGTGGGGGTTCTCAAAATCGAGGCTAACGCTAGCAGCCAGCGTCCAATTCCAAGTACCAGCCACAGCCTCTAAAACATTTTTTGCCTAACAATGGTTGAGTTTTATTGATTAATTTTTTATTTTATTTTTGTTTTTTCAAGGGCCTGTTGCTATTTTTAAAGTATCTTTTTGATTTCGAAAATTGATTAAATGATTCTAATCAATAAATCAAATTACTTTTATGAGTAAAAATATATATAAATGCCAAGTTCTAAGCAATGTGGTGTTCTAATTCATGACAAAATAAATAAAGGCTTGGTCAATTGTTATTTATTTCTGAGGATTTCTTCTGTTCATTCTAACAATACCAATATTATAAATATTGCTATGATATAATTAAAAGAATAAAGCTTCTCCCTTTACGAAGCAAAAATTTGTATAGAACATTTCCATTGCATTTTTCACGAGTTCTCATTTCTGTAGCTGTCGGATGCTATATGGCGGATGTTATATGGCCTGGGCTACAGTCCTGTTTCGCTATTGTGTGAAATTTCGAAAATTAAAAAAAAAAAAATAATAGAAAACGAACAGCAGCAACAAAACCAAACACAAACGCCAGCAACATTTCTGAATCGTCCTTGACTGACCTTGCGCATTGCAGGAGGACGGCGAGCTATGCTCATTATGCTCCTGTTCCTGCTGTTGTGGTCCATTCTGGGCAAACGTCAAGCTTGCACTTGCATTTTAATGGTTGCAATCAAAGTTTTAACGCATTGTTAAGAACATGCGGCGAATACTTGAAAAGGCCAAGGCAAAACAGATGCCTGACGCATTTAACATAACTACATCAGGAATATGGTTATTGCGAGCTCCAACCCAAGGTAAGCCAACGTGCGCAAACAAAAGTGTAAATGTAAATGTTGTGATGGGCCTGTCCGATAAGAATGAAACCTTTTCCCTAGATCTTGAACTATGCTCTTACAATACAAAGTCAATGCGCGTCACACGCTGCGTATACTTAACATTTTGATTTAAAGTTTCCTTTAAAAGCGTTGCAAGTTTTTTTACGGGCGCAACAATGAAAAACTGTTTCATGTGGTAATTAGAGGCAACTTTTACTCAGTTCTTTAGTGCCACTACAAAAAAAAAAAAAAATAGAGAAGAAAATGAAAGACAGTGGGCGTGGCAAACAACTGCAAAATGAGACGAATGAATGAGAATATAATAGTGAAGGCAAATAAAAGGCAACGGCGCAGAAAGCGAGCCGCAGTTTAATTTCATCGCGAGAGCACAAGATGCTCTTGTTGTTATTGTTGTTGTTATAGTCGTTTTTCTAAAGCGCTGAGAAAGGGCGTAGGGCTGGTCCTGTAAGCACATCAGCAAATGCCTGATGATATAATAAAATGCCAAATGTGCGCGCATTATTCAAATGTCATGATAGTCTGCAGCACACACAGCACATGAGTATATCATCCAGACTTGAACTTAATGTTCCCATATGATGTGCATGAGAATGACAGTGCATGCGTGTGTGTGTGTGTGTGTGTGTGTCTTTTTCTCGTTTAAGGAATACGTAGATTTCAAATATGCCAATAAAGAGAATAAGAGAATAGAATGAAGGATAGATAAAGAAGAAATTTTGCTTGTACGGGTTCACCGTAAGGCACTTCCACGCAGGGTGTACATCCTCGGCTATGGGACGTAATATCTATTGTGAGACCCCAGATAGTTGATCAGTGCTGATCTGAAATAATTTATTTAATAATATTCGTACGCAATCTTCGGCAATTCTTAAGTAATATTTTATTTGCGCTTTAGCTTAAATCTTTTAAATATACCGCAATAAAAGTATTGTTAAATGTTTTTGTATGCGAATTTGTTTGTCTGGAATTTATATTCACTCTCCCGTAAGACGTGAGAAATGACAAAGTAGGTTAACCATTTAGATGGGGTCGAATCCTTTACGAGCTCTTGGCTTCTATTCACATAAGACACAGTCACACACATACATGCAGCCCGCTTTCTTTGTTTTTACCATTCCAAAACATACACACACACACACACACAATATACAAAAGAACCAGAACAAGCAATAAAAAGTGTGAAGTGGTATGTGTGACAAGGCATAAATAACTAAACACCTGCAGAGTCTGTGGTGGAATATGGAGCCCAGAGTGGGACACAGGCGCCTCCATCGTCTGCTCCTTTTCTGTCAGGCACGTCTGAGTTGTGGAGTTATAAATTACGCAAGGCTCGTCTGCCATTGCTTAGAGCATTTGTCAATATATGGTATCTTGGGGAAGCGAGACGAGGGGCTGTGATTTGGCATGCCAAATATTTTAGCAAGCAATAATCCTGATTGTGATTCGTGTACCGTGCTAAATAAATACATTTAGTCTTAAATTTTCTGCTGGAATATTTTAGTATAGTGATATTCGTTTCAAAAATAAAAAAGAGTATATGGGTTTTGTGCAATGTCTGTGGGTCACGAATAAATTACCACCGACACTATTATAGAGCTTACAACCCTTATTACCTTCTTCACAATAATCTTTAATGCGATATTACGATATCTGCTGACGAAATTGAATAAAATTGATCCCCAAGCCATGTTTTATACATATTTCCGAAGATCTTGCATGAAGGATTAACTCTCTATATGATGTTAAAGTATGATATTGATACCCGATCGTTTCTACAGAAACAGTCGACCTTAGACAAAAAAAACTAGAGCCATTTGAATATAACTATAATGACGACCCTTGTGAATAAATTATAAAAAATTAATATTTTAAGCTGCATGAATTTATAATAGTCTTGCAAATGGTGTTTTCGGTACTTGTATTATGGTTTAAATTAATATTTTTATTAAAATATATAACATTTTAAGTTTTGGTCAATACTGGCGCCATCAGGCGTTAGCTAGCGGCATTTGGCCGAATACAGCTGGGTGCTTTCGTGGTGAAAAGCTTCCAATTAAAAGAGAGCGCTACTTAATCAGCTGTTGCTGAAAGTAACAGCCAAAGACAACTGTAAATCAATAGTTGAATTATTTTCAAGCGGATGCAACTGATAAGTGGTTATTGGCAAGGTAGAAGGCATTCAACAACTAAGCGGCTTCCCGCTGATTGTTTCAGATGTAACACACCCACTTATCAGACCTTACATCATCTGTTTTGGGGCAAATACACCATTTGTTACTATCGTTGCATTATTATTTGCCATGCCTTGGATTTGCGTGTTCAGACCATTTATTTCAATGCCAATAGCAATGCGAAGTATTGGCTCTCTCGCATTCAGAGCCTATCCCTTGCGCTCTCTCTCTCTCTCTTTTTTGCGAGCTTTCGTCAGCTTTGATTGATGCAATGTGGTTCTTGCGAGCTTCCACTCTCTTGCAGGACTTGAAGCTAAGGAAATGATTTGCTGTTTGCTGCTGCTGCTGCCAGTTGATTGGCAACACGTTTGCCGGAAGGTAGCCAACGCAGGCAACAGGAAGCCAGGACAATTGTTATTGCACACGACTCGCTTCGTTATGCCTCGCGAAGATTTCGTCTTGTGTATGTGTGTGTTTGTGATTGTGTGTGTGCGTGAGTGAGTGTTCGAGTGTTTGAAGTGAAATTATTGAAACAGTTTTGTGATTTAATCGCAGCAAGTGTTGAAGTGTAATGAAGACCCAGCGAAGGGCACACACCACACAGATCCAGCCAACTTGTTGCTCTAAGCCAGCCAATGAGCTGCCTTCGACCACTAATGAACGTGAACCTGTTGCCCATTAGAGAGAAGCAAGCGGAATAAATGCTAATGAGAATTATTTGCTCAACAATTTGTTTCTGCACAACCGCTGCTCGACACTTAGCGCACGTCTAAAACCAAAACAGACATCGTGATCCATACGAATTGGTGGTGGGGGTAATGATAGAGAGACAGACTACTAAAGTAACATTAAACATACTCAAATTACAATTACGTAACCCAAACAAATATATGTACAATGGCAGCTTTAAATCTGAGAAGAGCAGTCAAATGGTCTGCCAACACCTTTCACCCATACACACACGCGCACACATCGCAGAAAGCAGCGTGTTGCCAGACACACCCCGGAAATACCCAACAGGCACCTGACCCACAGACCCAACGGCAACTTTTGTAACCAGCTGCCAAACAAAAACAAAAGCGGATTAACACTTTGCCCCAATGATGATATGGCGGGTACGTTAACCATGCCCAATTTCGCCCTCTGCGTCGGCCGCAACGCTTGCTGTCGTCATTTTTTATACGCCCTGGGCGTGGCTGTTCAAATCAAGCTGCCCAACCAGCCAAGCAGCCAAACAGCCCGACCTGACCCTTTTTATTAGTCAATCTAACCGGGCGACCTTTTTCAGGAGGAGGGCGCAGCGGTAGTCAAAAAGAAATCAAAAATTACACTAGTCTGCAGAATTGCAAGCTTTTGCTCTAAATATAAAACTATCATTACGAAACAAGTCGATTATATCTAGCCATATATGTCTCTCTGTTTCAATCAGACTGTCGAGGTTATTGCAGCCAAAAACACCTCATATATAATTGTTACCAAAGGCAGATAACAATTTTCCCACCATTTATTTGATAACTCCTCGATTTGGCCGAACTCGAAATATATTGATTTTTTAGCCCAGATTAACAGACACTGTGCCTCGACTATGTGCTATATGCATAGCTCAAACTCTAACTTGCTGACAAACATTTCTTGTTTGGATCTGTTATTTTCTGCCAATTCGTTAGAAAATGTAATTGATGGCTTACCTTATTTGGTTGTTTAGTGCAATATCAACAAGCAGAGGCTTTGAGAAGTGAGCAGGCAATTGTTGTTGTTTGTTTCCAACACTTAAGCTGCAAAATATACCCAAACTTTATGTTTGTTGGCCGCCAATTTTTATTTATATAGATACATATATATATATATATATATGTGTGTGTTCCGCTGTCCAGCTGCACGGACAGACAAGTCGCCTGGCCTAAACGAAAATTTGCAATTTGCCGTTGCTTAACCCTTGTCCATTGGCTAAAATCTGCTCCTGCTCTTGTTACTATTTCTGCTGCTTCAGTTCTTCAGTCAGCGATTTTGTTTTGACAGACTTCTGGCCGGGTATCTGTTAAGCGCCCGGGCAATGTTTCCAACTGAGTTGATTATTTTCAACGTAAATCAAAGGCAAAGTATACCCTGGACCCATTCTAAATTGGTAAGCAAGAGGTTTGTACAAATACATTGTACGTAACGGACAGAAGAACGCTCTTTGGACCCCCAAAAATAGCCATTCTCTTAGTCCACTTCTACAGCAGAGACGATCTTCCAATGTGTATCTATTTGCCTGTCTGTCAGACTGACAGACTTCTGGCGAACTACAAGAAACTTGACAAGTAGTTTCCAAAAACACCGATATCCACATACCGTCCCACATTCCCACCCAAGTTAAAAAAAAATGTTCATAAAGACAGCGCAAAGAAAGCTGTAGTTATTTACAAATCCATTATATTATTTTCTTTGGGGTTGACGAAACTCGATTGCTTGTGACGGCATCTCGGGTATCTGTTAGTCTGGCATTCCCGACTAGAACAGTCTGCTTTTTAGGTTATTTAATGCGTTGCGCCGTATTTTGTCTACTCCTATTGCTGGCATGCCGTGACCTTGTGCGCTGGGAATGTGCGACCTAAATATTTAAGAATAAATTTACCAAATTAAAGCCGGATTGCTTATCCAAGCCACTGAGCTTTGCAATTTATCTGCAAACATGGGCATACGCATACAGACACACACACACACACACACACCCACCCAGTTTAAGCGCCCAAAGGTATTAATTAGTGTTGCGCAATGAGTAGGAACGCAGGGGCAGAGCCAAGGAAAAGCGAGCTAAACCGAAGCGAAAGCCAAGCGCAGCGCTGCGAAATTTCTCGAGCTAAACGTTTGAGTAACAACGCGCCCAACTAAAACTTATTATAATACACTCAACACGAAAAGAGTGGGCCAATGCTCAGCACACAAAAGCAGCAACAAGCCAGCCAACGAAAAACAAAAAACAAAAATCCATAATGGCTTCGCCTTACATTTTTTTGCGTGCTCCTTCACCGTATCGTCACACAGTCCCAGCTCTACGGCAACAACGTGTTAAAACTCTCACGCCCAGATACGTTCATATGAAAAGTAGCGACAAGTTGCACGACATCTACAGACAGTTATAGACATATAGACGGATAAGGACACCACAGTGTGGGACACGACAGGCGAGACATATAGGGGAAATGTGAGACGTGATACTGTCTAAATATTTTTCTTAATAAATAAAAAAGACGTCCAGAAAAAGAAAAAAATGCTGAATGAGTAGATGTAATGAATGCAGAATTCCACGCATACAATGCGTTAACTTATGACGGCTGTCTTTTTCATACGAAGCTAAATTTAGTTTATTCGGCAACGCTCGAAAGTAGGCAACACTTTTCGGTATATACACAAATAAAGTATATACAAAAATAATTGTAGTTTAAGAAATAGTTAGCTATTAATATTTGAATATTCAGAATAAGCTTTTAATTAATTTCAGTTAAAAATATCATATTATCTTCTAGCCTTTTTTGGCCACATCGTTTAGGGGCACAGGAAAATTTCTATATTGAGCCAGATGTTAATTTTGAACACAATCATTTTATGTATAGTATTAAGCCAGACTCTACAGGTTTTTAGAATACATTTGAAATTTACTTAAATATATATCAAAATCTTTGCATAAGACGACTTATACACGATAAGGCATTTATCAAGTTGGAAGCTGTTTGGTGCCCTGCGGCTCTGTAGCTTCTCACGCACATTTATTTTTATTGTCTTTTCCAAAACATTTGCGGCATTTTAACATTTTTATGTGGCAATTTTTGACGCCTTCCGCAGACGCGATAAGAACGCTGGGCGA
Source organism: Drosophila virilis (assembly GCF_030788295.1). Taxonomy (NCBI): domain Eukaryota; kingdom Metazoa; phylum Arthropoda; class Insecta; order Diptera; family Drosophilidae; genus Drosophila; species Drosophila virilis. The sequence goes on along the minus strand of NC_091546.1, from coordinate 9,832,150 downwards.
AACAAATCGCCCACCAATGCCACATTTCAACCCGAACTCATGCCCACGCTATGGCCAACCTTAATGTATACATTTAAATGTCATTATCACAATACGCTGGCGATAGGCAACCACAACAGCAACAACAGATACTTGAACAATCAGCCACCAAAAGCCACTCATTTTCTGTGTTTTGCAACTGTGGTTGTCCATGAATGTCTATCTGTCTGGCTCTCGGTCTGTCTGTCTAATATGTCGCTCATTGTATGCGTGTGTCGCTTATTTCCAAGCAATTTATTTTAATTCGTCGCATTTTAGAGTGAGGCATATGCTAGGATAATACCAGCTCTAGTAATTTTATCAGTTGACTAAAATCACTTGCAACTTGTGCTTGTGATATTTGGGCTTATTCGGATAATAATGATTTTATTGAACGCAATCATCATCATTATCATCTACAAAATGAGGTCTTCATGTGTGGTATACTTTACAGCCTTCGACGGGAGGTTTTTGTAATTTCAATTATTCTTAAATTTTGGTGCAGCAAATTGAAATTGAAGTAAATAAAACAGAGAGAGAGGGTGGATTCAACATTTACATGAAGGATTAACAAAGTTGAGATATATTTTAAGACATGCAATTATTATAACAAAGGCATAATAAAATCAAATAGGTGTGCTCTTCTGTTAATCTATATTTACAAGTTTGATATGAAACAAGGGGAGTTATTCAGAGTGTGAAATAACATATTACTGGCTCTATACGAAAGACTAAATCATTTTTGTAGCACCTAAAGGGTTATGAAACTCTACAGACCAAAATATAGTAGAATTGAGAATTTTTTAAATGAATTAATTTGCTTATCTTGCGGCATTTAATATCTTTAATGAATCTGAATTAGTATTAATATAAAAGTATTTTATTCTTAAGCGCGTCGTCAATTAAAATCAAAAATTTTCAATTTCAATTTGAGCACAAAAATATTGTAAGTTGTTTAATTACAAACTTTGAGACTAACAGAAGCTACCCTCGTGATAAGTAAACTTTGTCAGGCTGTCAATTTGTCGAGCTTAATTGCATCAAGTTGGCTTGGGTTGGCATACTTTAGGGTCATGTTCTAATGGCCAAATTTAATACGCAGCGGTTGTGTGCCTAACAAACTAAGCAAACCTGGCAAAATATGTGCCATAATCAGGAAGTGATTGGAAAGTGCGCAGGCAAGCATTAAGCAAGACCCAACGCGCGTTCAACATGTCGAATGCACCACGCCGTTTGGCGCCCGGTTCTGCCACGCCGGTCACCTCAGTGGCAGCAGCTGCTGCAGTCACAGCAACTCCATCCTTAGCCACATCTGTTCTAACTGCACGGTTGAGCGGCGACAACACGGTAACTAGCAGTGCAATAGCTATGGAGCAATCTATGCCACCGCAGCCAATGGCAGCCACATCCTGCCCGGATTCACCAATACGCCGCGTATCCTCGAGCTTGAAAAACTCTGCACTGGACTTCGCCTCGCGCTTTTTCAACAAGTGCAAAGCGGCCACATTTACGGTCGACGGCGCCACCTACACAATCGGTGAGTATTCTCGGCATTGCAATATCAACACACAGAAATCCTTTCGGCTACGTCGCCATCGAAAAATATTGGACTAAGGTCAACAAGTGTCTGGTGGCCAAGCATCGACAAACAAAAAAATACCCCATATGTTACGTCCACAGTTGCTAGTCTTAAAGAATCTTTCGCCTCAAATTGGTCTTTTTTTATATCTCTATGTGTCGAATGTCAGTGTCATATTTTCCTTTGTCTCGATTTTCATGCGTAGCTCTTAACAAGTGTGTGTGTGGTTCGAACTGACATTGTGGGCAAGGTCGTCGATAGACATTGGCCTCCGTCTGATATGTGTAGGTGTGCACTATTTATTTTATTTTTACTCATATTTGTACTTTGTCCACAAAATACAATAAGAAGGATCGTTGCAGTCGGGTGCGGTCGACTGCGTACTTCTCTGTCCATAGTGCAATAACAATTTCATTTATAGAAAAGAGTCCGCTGAGAGTCATATTTTATTAAAACAAAGATTATTGATACAAGCATTCAAAAGCATGGTCTGCCAATGCATTTTGAGCCTGTTGAAATAATGAAAACGTATTGTTGCTTGCACCTATAATTAAATATTTTTAATTATTAACTACCAACTGATTTTAATGCATCAATGATTATGCGGGCTGGTAGGTACATATTATTTTTGGTTGGCTTGCATAAATAACCAAAAGCATACCAAAAAAAAAAAGCAAATTTAATTGCAATTTTATCTCCATCGTGCTCAAGCAGCAAAATCTGTAACGAAACAAAACAGAAGCAAAAAGTTCACGTGCCAATGCGTGCCAAAAAAAATGCCCAACCGAAAAAAAATTCAGCTCTTCTGGCAAGTGATATGCCTAAAAGATAACTTGGATTGTGTTTGATTTGATACGGCACGCAATTTAGGAGCTCGACTCTCCCAGGAGTCGCATCCCTGTCAAATTTCGCTGACTTAAGCGAATTTGCGTGGGCGTACGAATCTTGTTTGTGCGTGTATCCGCATGTGTTTATTTAAAATCTGCGACAAATCGTATCAATTTGAGGCTTTCATTTGAATTGCTTATGCTTAATTCACGCCACGTCCTACTGTGACACATCAATGCGCCATTGAACATACTTAATTAATATGCAATAATGGAAATTGCGGCCAATAATTGAAAGCGGTGAAAACACTGGAATGTTAATGATTCGACATACATATATAATGTATGCGAATGGTTAAATAAGAGCTGGTCAGCAGCTACCTAGCACTTAACGGTTTTTAATGATGTCATTTAAAATGTCATTTAAAGTTTATAGAAGCGCAGTCCAATGAGAGAATGGCTGCCATTGTTGTCCTGCGGCAACTGGGCCCAAAGGATGTGCCTGGCGCAAGGCAAAAGCAAGGCAAAGCAAGCAATGATAAATTGCCAAGTTACAGAAGACTTTAGGTCCTGCCTTCGCATCCGGGCCAGAGTCCTGGATGGGCGCAAAGTGCATCAGCTGTGACATCAATTAAAACTTGTGTGCCAAGACGCAACAGGGCTGCAGTCTCCACAGGCATAATGCAATTAAAATTGTACCAAAAGCAGAGCAAAACAGTCTCTAGACATAGCCCGTTCCAGTTGCAGCACCAACAGCTGCAACATGTGCCCCACTAGAGTTTTATTAATAAGTCTTGGCAGGCCCAACCTTTAAGTTTTTGGGCACAAACTTCTGGCTCTTTTAATCTTTAATTGCTGATTTCTGTATGCGCAATAAGAGCCCGCTACGGAAGTTCAAAAACAAAGCTGGCCAGCGGGGAAGAGGTGGGCCCAGACCAACGACAGCTACGGGAAACACAAGCGTGTACAACTCGGTGTGCTTTCAGCTCGACAATGGTATTCAGACCGTTTCCAGCTCTACGAACACTTTCCGTGTGCACTTTGCAGTTGGCCGGAAATTGTATTGTCAACGCCAGATGTGGAAAGGCGGTCAACAACTTCAACTGCCTAGGTGCTGTCTGGCATACGCCCTAGTGTCTAAACAGTTGTCCTGTTGGACACGCCTGTTTTTTTTTTTTTGTCGTCGTTCGTTGTCATAGATGCACAAATTAAAAATAATGACAAGCAAGAACTGTAAACATATCCCGGCTCGAAATATTACATCATAACAGAACTACGATGGCCTTGAATAAATCGCATAAATTGTTAGGCAATAACAATACAAATTTAAATTCATTAAAGCAGGTTCATTCAAAAATTATGAATGTCTTAAAAGAATTACATTGAATTTATTTAAAGTAAATAGAGCAGGCTTTTATTTAAGAACTCCTGCGAAAATTCAGCAAATTTGTGGTTCTTTGTTCCTAAAATCTATCCCCATACATATAATATTTCAAAATAATTATATAATATCATTATACTAACAAGATTTTAGCTTGTTACCATTAAAAAACACAACGCTCAGAACGATTAAAATATGTGTTAATTATTATGTATCAACTCTAAATTGGCGTTCAACGTAGGATGCCATACATTAATTTATCCAATACTCTGTTCTTATGGGTAAACTCCCATTGAATCATAGTTTTTCCCATCTGAACTGAGTGTGGATACAAACTTCTAACTCTTACATTTGTATCGATTGCTACAGCACGGTTTAATATTCAATTCAATTAATACTCAAATGAAAACGAACAGCCTCGCCTTCTGAAAGAACTCTCACTTTGCAAGTGTTTCTAAAGCACTCACAGAAGTCCAGACACAATTTCAGTTTGGTTGCAAATCGGACAGCTCTTGCGTGTTGTTTTTATTGTTCCGGCTTCAGGTAGTGTGAGGTGGTACTGGTGCTGTTAGCTTTCCATTAATCAGGAAGTGTGGCGATTGCAAAGCCATTTTGTTGCATGGCAGGCATTACCATGGCGCGCAGTGTGGCAGGCAGCGTATCGTAGATTTAGCAGCCGTTTGCTGGCCGCAGTCATCTTCACAGAGGACAAAAACCTGTTGCAGAGGAGGCGGAACCTCGATAAAAGCTCGGGAATTTATTGATTGAGTAAGAGGAAGGCAGAACTGGGCTGGCACAAAAGGAGAGAAAGCGAAAATCGATTTCACGCTCAAATTGATTTGGCTTTTATTGAATGGCCATTTAATTTATGGCAACGGGCTGCTATAAAGTGGGCGTTGCGAGCAATAAGCATCAGAACTTTTGTTCGGCAGTTTTAGAGCTTATAAATTTAAATTGTGACTCCAAGCTGATACAAATTCCCCAGGCCTCAAGCTAACGCCCTATTCGAGCTGCTGCTCTAACATGATGTCAATTTTGTTGCTGTTCTCATTTGCCCTTCTTGTTGGCGGCTACATTGATTTTCAGCTCTGCTACTAAATGCCACCCACAGCGCACAATCGCACACATTCCTTACCCGGCCCATCTCTGCCACACACACAGGCACACACACATTCATTATTATGTTGTGTGTGGAAAAGTGTATTGTCGACTACTCCCCCGCAGCCAGCTGCAAGTTTTTGATGTGCTCCCGTTGTCGAAATGTTGTTGAGGTTTGCGGGCATATTTTGGTAGAAATGTTTTTATATCAGCTGCAGTGAGACACACCAACATTCCAGACCAAACCAAACGCTACCCAGACACCAGACAGCCATGACAGCAGCCTGACATCGTAGCATCCTTTACTTCCTGACTGTTGTCATTTGGCAAGGTTGGTCTGCTCGACTCGCTCGACTTTTGGCAATTTGTTCCGAATTTGGTATTAATTTTTCACACAGGACACAGGAAATTGAAATGTTCCCATAACGGGAAGTCGTTAGCTTGCCGAAATGGCGCCTGCAATCGGCGACAATGTTGTAGCGTTTCATTTTGTAAATGGTGTGAGGGCAACGAATTTAGCAGTTTTAGTTACGGCTCACAATTCAATTAAAAGTTTATAAGTCACGGCATAACAAGCAAAATGTAAATAAATTTTGCTTAAAACTCTTCCAATCGAATTAGGCCACCTAACTAAAGTTTTACTCTACAATTTTTGACAGCAGCCGACAAGTGCATTAAGCTTGATCAACACCTAGACAGATGAAAACTTAAAGCATCCAATGAAACGAGCTGAACATCTAAATTAAACCATTTTAGTTTGCTCTCATGTCCCTAATGGTAGCTACGTTTCGGCTTCCCAACTCCATAAGTTTGGCAGGTCATTTGAGCCGCAATGGTAACTTCAATCAAGGGAAATTGAAGCCCGTAGCCAACCCAGTTGCCCATTAACCCGCCACAATAAAAGCGAAACGACCAACCGTGGAAAGTGAAAGTTGTTTCAATCGCCATCCCAATTGAATATTTGTTAGTACGCCTATTCGTCGGTAGTATCATATTTATTTTATTGTCTGCATCAGCCCGATATTGATCGAACAGAACAGCAACAGAAACAGAAACAGAAACATTTGAAACACTCCCCACATGAATTTCTCGCGATATCCAAAACTTGTTGTTGTTTATTTGACGCAATCAAAAAAGGCCAACAACGAAAAAAATTTAATTTAAAAAGCAGCTCGATTGACGTGCGAATATCTCTTCTGCGTATTGTGTGCGTGTGAGTGTGTGTGCGTTCTGTTTTCCCATCGATTCACAGGAAACCAAAAAATTGTTTACATTTCAACAATCGAATCAACAAAAGACGCGGGGCAGGCAACTCACCAGCCCACCAGTTCACCAGCTCACGGGCAGTTCGAGTTGGTCTACTCTGTAAATAGAGCAGGCAGACATATTTTGTGTTTTTATTTCCCATTCATATAACATCAGATTAAAGAGGAACATTTATTTTATAGTGGCATAACATTGTTGTATACACAGCTATTTTATGGAAGTTTTAAATATTTATATTGATTAACCATTTAATATTCTCTACATGGAAATCAAACTCAGGCCTCAAATTTATTTTGTTTTTCTTTCGAATTTAAAACCAGTTTGCTTGTTATTTTAATACAAATTTGTACAATTAATTAGTCTTGTTTACATTTTAATATTGTTCACCCCAATAAACATTAAAAGGTCACTTATTTCAGAGATATCATTGAACCTTTAGGCGATTTAATATAGATGTTTTGAGGGAAATAGTACAAGTTATTTCACTATTTTGCCAATGTATTTAAGCTGCTGTTCAAAAGAATATATAATTATGAGCAAAGTCTCCTAACGGACACTCGCAGTGGAAATATAATTTTCTTTATAATTTTGACAAACAACTCGGACGGACCACTGCGTATAATATGTTATTATGAATTGTGAAAAACTGCTTATTTCAGCCGGCATTCAATTATGGGATAAAATGGACTTTGAGAACCATAAATACAGTTGTATGGGTAGCCATAAAGTACAGATACTCATCCTACGTCTAAATATCTCAAGCTTCTAGTGATAAGTACTCAAAAATAACCACGTTTACATGCACTGCAAATCGAACATTTAAAAACACCCTTACATGAGTATTCATTATCATTAGATACTGCCCCTTAGCAGACCAAGATTTTACTACATTATTATAAGTTATAAATTAGCTAAATATTAAGTTTATATTTAGAATACATTTAGATTAAGAATACAAATCATACCCGATATACTACATTAAATACATTCACATTTAATACATTTAAGCCGCATTAAGTAGCGAAAATGCCCTTTCATCACCGTAATACGACATTGCTACTCGACCTAATTAAATTCGAAGGCCAATGAAGGAGTAGTATTTGCATCATCAATCATGCGCGAATTGCATACTTCATACATCTGCTGTCAGCATCAGCAATATTTTATCAATTTACCAAACACTTTCTCACTGCTGCCAAATGGGGTGGCACGTTGGCGGCTTCCCTGATAAATTATTATGGCAATCATCGGTGACTTTTATGTGTAAGTTGAGGCGCAGCCTACGTCGCTCCGAAAAGAAATGACCATTTTAAAAGAAAACAAGTAAGAATGCTCCAGTCGCGAGTAGCCGAATAAGAGATACCCTGCACCCGTATCAAGCGTCGAAAATGTAATTTTTTATTATTCGGGACACAGAGAAGTTATCCAAAAGGTATTTTAGATCTGTGTATACTATAAGAGATTCTGATTACCAAATTTGATGTATCCAATACTTCTGTTGATGCAGATCAAATATAGTTTTGCCTTATAGGGTTGGATATATTTCTTTCAGTCTGTTACAAACATTTGGACTCAACCATTATACCCATTTATAATGTGCGCAGCGTATACAAAATCCAAAAAAAACCCCGATAAGGCAGACAAAAACAATAACACAGCAGATGATATTTTTTATAGGCAACTTTTCTTTTTATAGCTTTTGTGAGCGCCCCTGAAGCTACGTGGCAAAATTGTTGCCGTTCATTAGGCACCTGGCGAATGTTGTCTTGCCCCGACCCCGCCACTCTAAGTGCGAGCGCGTAAATAAAAATGTCAATTTAAAGTTAGGAATTCTTTATTATACTTTTTGGCAAAGCAACACTTAAATGCATTGGCAAGCCTGTCGAGAGTCCGTCAAGAAAAACCCAACGCCAACCTACATCGGGAAGTGCAGATGTGCGTCCCCCTGCCACAGCAAAGTGGGGCGTGGCCAATACAATGGCCAGCCTTAGCACTCAGCAAAGTTTTTGCTGCCGTGTTTATTAAATTTTCGCGCTCGCGAGCCAAGCTGGCTGGCAAAGGGCGCAGGAAGGAAGGCGCGCGCATAATGGAAAGTGGCGCCAATATTACCAGTTACTTTGAATTCCTTTGAGAACGTTGCTTTTCTCTGTAAGCCGAGCAACAGTTTTCGAGCAGTTGATAAACGTGTTTGCCAAAGCTTTGCTTAGCTTGCTTATCACTGGACCCCTGCCTGAACTCTTAGTCTGCGCCTTTTTGGCCTGATTGTAAATCGCATTTCCATTATGCATAATTTGTTGCCTGCGGCCACTTTTCCTTTGCTATGCGACAAGTTTTATCGAGCAGCTCGTGCAACTTGCAGCAACTTTGTACATACAATCGCCTGAGGCTGCAGGGTTAGGCAGAGTTACATGAAAAACGCTTCGACGCAACGAAGAGGTATAACATATTTATGCCACTTAAATCGATATACCCGATAGCAGTATTGCTTCTTAGCTATCGATTGGTGCTATAACACACAAATCAATTTTCTGAACAACCAACCCATATACAACATTTTTATAGCCAAAGCTCACCAATCATTCTCTAACCATCCCAAAAGAATATATACTTAAATGTTTAAGGGATATCTCATATTCGCGTTCTTTAGACTTCAACATGCTCACCTGATTACCAAACACCCATTGATTTGGTTTGGTTAAGCTTTGAGTTCCCGGAGGGTCGGTCGCCTTAGCAGCCACCAATAAACGACATCGTCACCGCACACGCAAGACTGCGTGAAGCGGTTGGGCGGGGTCTAAGACAACCACTAGGCTAGCTTACTGCTGTGCTTTGCTGTGTTTATTGCCTTTTTCCGTAGTTGTAAGCTGATAAAAATCAGTTAATTGAAATGGACGAAAAATACTTTATACTTAGCTTTGGTATGATTTTCAATTTTGCTAGAACTTTACTTAAAATTATAACACCTTTTACAATAAGAAATGTTTCTCGACTTTGCATGGTCTACGTTGTTTGCTGCATATTGTGGAAATCACTTTCCCACACATAGAAAGCATATAAGCCTATCGGACTATCGGAAGCTTCCATTCCATTCAGCATATCTTCGAGCTTGTAATAGCTAGAGGACCTTTATATATGTGCCCTAAAAAAATTGTGAGTGCTGCTTGGATTGGGGCTTAGGGAATCTTCGAGTCGAGCACTCCCGATTAGAGCACGCTTACTTACATTTTCGCTAAAATAATCAGCACCATGAAAATCCATTCGTGTGAATGTGACGCTTCTTTCTTATGCGCACAAACTGAATAAGAATGTAATTACTTGCTTTGCTTAGATATAAAAACCTTCAGACATCGCAGATCCCTTGGCCCGTAGTAAAATGTTTCTTGTTTGTGTCAGCTATTTCTTTTTTAGCGCTGTTTTCATTTTTATGGGCAACACAAATCAAATTTATGCGTTGGCCAACGGTTTTGATGGGGCGCTGCCCAAGCCAAGCAATTTCTATAACTGATATCATTCGTAGCCCCCCGCCGCTCTTCCCTACGGCCACGGCAGGACTTGCACTTTGAGTACATGTTTTGAAACTTGATTTGCCAGGGCAAATCCCGCAGCTGCCACAGTTGCTGCTATTATTATTATTACTATTTGTACGTTATTTGTACATATATATTGCACATATATATATAGGTACATACATATATGCAACCTATTGCCCCCACGCTGCACACGTTCCTTGCGCAAATTGAAATTGAATTGCGAACTTTAAAAGTTTATAGCCACAGCGAGAGGCGAGCTCACTTAGCGGGCCATCAGCTTCACGTGAGCAACAAGGAGACTGACATAGAAAAAGAGCGAGAGAGCAGCAGCAGCAGATCCTGTTGAGACATGCCGACAAACTTTTCCATAGATTTTATCAATGTGAGGCTGAGTTGTGGCACTGCTTTGCCTTTTGGCAATTGCTTTTCTCGTATGTATCTGAGAATCATGTGTGTGCCTTAGTTACTTTGTATTTCAGCTGTTATCACACAAAACCACACATACGCAGGGAAACACATATACTTACACACAACAATAGTAAAAATCACTTTTATTGTTCACTGCACTCTATTACTTACATATTTGTTTTATTTTTATTTATTTATCTTCTCCATGTTTATTTATAGTAAAGTCGTTTAAGCTGTACCATAAATAAGTTCAAGAATCGCTTTTTATTCGTTTTGCTATATCAGCCAGGTGCTCTAATCATATCTATGTGGGTCGCACCACCCTAACGACATGTGGGTAATCAACCAGCATCAGCAACTGACCGATGAAGCGATTAAGCAACTTCTTGTTACCAGATGTCAGATTAGTTCACATCAATTGAGATCTACTGCGTGTTGGCTGAGTTTTGTAATCTGTTTTCCGGTTTCGTATAACTTTTATTTGCTTCACAGCGAAGTTTCCAAGAAATCGCAAACTATTTAAAACTTTATAATTCCATTAAAAATGTATACAAATAGAGATATTGTCCTGCCATGCGGGTGCTTAAAACTGAGACGGGTTTTATTGGCGCTTGCTTAAGATGGGTGTAAAAACGTCAATAAATCTAATAAGAGCATAAATACGAGTAACAAGCTGAACGCACGTTGATTTTACTATATTCCGGGATGTAACAAAATATTCTACATAAATACACCCATTTTTCCTACAAAGTTCTTGTGCATAGATAAGTAGTTCAGTCCATATGAGGATTTTTTTTTAATAAAATCTGATATAGGCATTTTGATATGAATTTAATTTAACTGCACAATCATACGAAATTGACTTGAAATATTTTAAAGTTTATTCACAACATGCAGTACATCTTAATCGTTGTGAATCGTCTCCGTTTTGACTATCAGATTTGCTTTGTTAAAGGCCAAAAGGAAGACCACAGATGCTACGCTTTTGCTCGCCCCAGTAAAAGTAGAGCCCATCGAGCCGTTTTGCCAAACACAACTCACATACTTGATTTTCGCTTCCCAACCCTTATCGTATATTTTGTTGCCCGATTTTATTTGCTTTTAATCGGCCGACTGGGCAACCAGGGTACTTGTTCAAGGCTCATGCTGTTGCAGAACGCTTCAGTGATTTCATTTGGTCATGATTGCTTCTGGTCTGCCCTGGTCTGCTCTGGTCTCTGACTGACTTAACTGGCCTCAAAAGGGGTAAGCATAAATAATCAAAGCAGCCCCTCAGCCTGGTTCCAGAATATTAACTGGATCAAATTACATTTGAAATGCAGGCGCATGCAAACATTGCAATTATAATGACGATTAAAATTAACTTACGGGTTTTTTATTTCACAGACATGTGCCTTCCATTATATATGCAAAATATGTATATGACAAAATTTATCAGAATTTTTAATATGCAACTTAAATATTTAATTTTGACTGTATTGCACAAAGCGAGTGCCATAGAGGAGAGAGAGATGACATACACACATGCATGTATGAGAGACAAGTATTTCAAAGGGCACAGGGGTTTCAAGGGTTTCAAGTAGAGAGAGAGAGAGAGTACTTTCAAAGCTACTCACTTCTGGTAATTAAAACTGGCATCCAGCCAGCATCTTCAGCTGAGTACGTTACCTTTCTTTCTGTGGTCGAATCAACGGGTCCTTTGAGCTTAAAGCCAGTTTTATATATTTCTGTGCTCCCTGCTCGGGCGCCAAATTTCTGGCAGCTCTTTAACACACAATTTACAGCTAATACCGGCAATGATTTTTAAGTGCAATATTAGACAAATTGTTGGGGCTATACAGCTCATAAAACAAAGTGGTCGAGATTTTATAGATGTGAACAGCAACTAGAACTCTGGGATTAAGTAAAAACTTCGGTCTGCGGCGACTGTCAGATGTGTGGTGCAACAGCTTTACTGCTTGTCCCTTGTCAAACTTGTTTATTGCAAGCCAACCTCTCCAAAACGCATACCTCGAATAAAATGGGAAAGCGTAAGAGAATTATTTATGAATGAGTCTCATCTCTATTTTAATATTAAAACAAGACGAACTTTAGATTTACCGAAGGACTTGACTTAAAACCCTGATTTTTTAATTCTTAAGTAACAAAGCTTGTGTAAGCCGGCGATGCCCGTCCAATTGTTGTTTTTCATTTCTTTTCTCTTTTATATTTATTTTCTTCCTTCAGCAAATTTAATTTGCCCCTTTAAGGTTTCAGATTAGCTCTAAGTCCACGGTTGCTGGTTCGCAGGTTGCGAATATGCGCGGGCTGCAATTTTCTAAACAAAAATAAGAGCAATATTCAATATATATTATAAGGACTCTTTTTCGAAAACAAATACTTTGCACTGTGCTCCCTGCGGATACTGTAATATGTAGCTGAATTCAATTTAGACAATTTTCATATTACACTAAGCACTTACGTCGCATAGCGTGTCGAAGCGTCTGCAAATGACCTTTGAATAGCTTAAACAAATATTGATTTGTGTCCGCGTCGAGAGCTGCTGTTGGGGACGAAAATGTAAATCGGGATACGAATCGGATTGTGGATTTGGCATCCGCTCACCTTTTTGCAGCTGACGAAGCGTAAATCCGGGCTCCTCTTTGCTCCTGCCAATGCAGCGGGATTAAAAGTTGAGACGAAGGAAACGCACACACCGGTACTGCCAGGATAACACAGCGCAGACAGGCGCTGTCAGGACACCATTGTGCATCAGCATCAGCCATACAATTGGCCAACAATTGTTGCCGTTGCCGTTGTTCCAGTTGTTGTCATTGTGGTTGCTCTGCATTATGCGCAGGCAATCGAAAGTGGGCGGCTTGCCAGTGTCCTGGACATGCGGTTTCCTACAATTCAAGTGCTTTGCAAATTACGACTGCGAGTTTGCAGTGCTATTTCTGCTGTTGTTTGATCAGCTCAGCCAACAACTTGTGCCGGCTGTTGCTCATTTTGTCAGCTCAGCGACAATTGCATTGCAACAGAGTGAAGGTTGGACAGCCCCTACGTTGTATGTGATAATTAAAGGCTTGACGATATGTATGTGTCAAGTTGGAAAATAATCAAGCTATTGTCTGGCTTTCGTTTATAGTAGAGAGTATCAAATTGTCTGGTTACCATTAATTATTTGCTCTGTGGCATTATTACTTTGACAAGGGACGAATGGATAAATATCTTTGATATCTAATTAAATAAATTTGTTTGTACACAATTCAATGCCCTTTTCTGATAATGCCTTCATAGCATCCAATAAAAATAGATTTAGACCCGAAAAAAAATGTATATGAATTTAAATTGAGACCACTAACAAACACACACATGCATGCACACACACGCACACAGCAGGCAACCAAAAATTGGTCCTCTAAGGCACATAAAAATAATTCACGTAGTAGCCTTTTTGCTTACACATGAGCAAACAAGATGGCAGAGAGAGAGCAGGCAGGCAGACAGTGGTAGGAGGCGGCAGGCGGCAGGGGGTAGAAGGTAGGCGGAAGTGAAGCTGCAGACATTACACATACGCACCGTACTCGGTCCTAGGCAAAGCGCTGACAACCATAATGAGATGTCAGCGTTGACTATCAAGTGGCTTTGGTAGCTGCTGGGCACTTGGCTTGGTTGGACCCAAGCGACCTGTTTCAAGTGGTGCGACTCAATGTGGGACAAGGCAGAAGGACATGCCCACTTTTACTTGCCACGCAAAAACAGGCGTCGACGTGCTTAACATTTTTTAAGCCATAATGAGCAGCGGCAACAACGGCAAATGAAACAAAAGTAAAAGGCGGTAAAGCGTGACATTTGAAGTGCCTTTGGCCTGGCAGCTGCACACGCATAAATATCCTGGTCACAGGACGCACAGCAGCTCGCAAACTAATTTTTGCTCCTTGCCCATTGCCTCTATACATTTTTAATGATGACAAATGCGCATGCCCCCCCAGCAGCAGCAGCAGCTCCCATGATGATAATGATGATGACGATAATAATGCTGTAGCTGAGGCTGACGTCTTCAGACTCAGGAGTGTTCCTGTTGGAAAGGATGACGCGCTGGAAACGTTATTGAAATTGTAAATTATGTCAGGGACATGCAGCAATTGCATTTGAAAAGGCATCCCAATAGGCATGCGAATATCCTGTGCTTAAGCCACATTCCATTAATGACTTGGCGACAGCAACAACTACAAGTACAATGCCTATAACTTTCTCTCACCCCAGACAGCTTCCCTTCAGCTAAATTCTGGGCCACCAGGGAATAGACAGCTGCCAGTTGAAGAGTAAAAGTCATTGACAACAACTTAAGCGCTAACGTCAGAATATCCATTCCCGAAACGCGCAGCAAATCCTTAAGTGACAGCAGTGCAAGCGAAAGTTTTCGGGCAGCGGGAAAAAGTTTTTTTTTTATTGCCTCACAACGGCGGCCACAACGTCTTTAAATCCATAATGAGTAAGTTTGCCGACATGCTTGCCACGCCCAGTAGCCAAGCATTTAATAATTAAAAGCGCCCCAGTAAGCAGCTGCTCGCAGTTTCCTTCGCTTGTGTCGTTTGCATGTTACCAGCGGGTGAAGCTTATCGAAGAAATCAAATCAAATCACAAAAGCAATTGCACTTAGTGCACCCAAACATGCGATTACAATGGAATTGAATAGAGTGGGTGGTAATCAGGTGTGGGCGTGGCAAGGCTAACTAAATTATAACTGCGGTCGCCTTTGACACGCACACAATCAACGCAATAATCTCATAAGTTGGTATTATGAGCTACGCTACGAAATTCAAAGTTACGAATGAACATCAACTTATTAGGGAAACTTATATTAAAATAGTTTACTCAAAGTGGAGGCTGACTCTTATTGGGCAATCCAAGTGGCAAGGCTACTTCTACCTCATATACTTTGTCCGATTTTTGGTATCCTGAGCCCATCGAAGCAAAAGTATGTGACTAAAACATATAAATAGCTTCTATATCTCCTTCAGGATAAGAGAACAGACCTTTGTAGATTAGTGTTATCTTCGTGTTCTTTTAATTTGGCATTTTATTTTGATTTATTTAATTCTACAATACGTCAATAAGAGAATAAGCCACTTATTAGTTCCTATAATTCAAAAACAACAAAAAAGGCACTTAACTATAATTGAAAATAAACATGCTAATGCAATAGTCGAGGCGGCAAGCATTAAAATGCATTATAAATATTTATCTGTATGTATTTCAATAGCTGCTGCATAAGCTAGATAAATTCTTAGTATTTGTTCTTGCAAAATTAAATTATCTTAATTTGTTTTGTAACTAATTTAGCTTGGTTTCTCCTTGAAGCCCATTCCGCACTGAGCAATGCCCAGTTTGTGTGTGTTGGTTTCGTTTAGCTCTTAGGAGGGCCAAGTCAATCATGGTCCACTTGACCACAAGCACTAAATCACTTTGAATGGGTCCATGCCTGAGGCAAAGTCAGATTCTCTGCTAAGGATAGAGCTGGAGCCAGAGATGGAGATGCGGAGCTTGTCTCTCTCGCTATGGAGCCTGTGTCCACTTGTCAGCTGTTTGCCTTGCCAAAGTATAGACAAGAGTAAGCGTGTACTTGGTTCGTATGGGGCTGCAATCTCTGACATCTCAGCCCAAACATCGGCGTGTTGACAGCGACATTGCCATAGCAGCTGCCTTTGCTTATTTTCTGCCTTCCAGCCTTCAAGTGCTTGAATTGGGCGTAGCAAAATCAATTGCACGCCGTTTAAACTTTCGGCCCAGCCGCCATTGACAGCACATTAACCCGCAGAAGCCGTCAGACTAAATCTACATATACAAAAGACGCATGCATTATTTATTAACGTTTACGGGGGTATTTTTTCAAAGACAAATAAAAAGCAAAAATAAACAATGCAACGTTTAGTCAGGAATGACTAACTGGTTGGTATCCTGTATCCAGCCATAAGATACTAATTGAATGTCTAAGCGCATATTATTTATGAGATTTTCTTAAGAAGCAAGAGATTTTGATTGATGGTATGAAACAAATTTAATCTACGCGTGCCATCTATTTCCTAGAAATATCTGACTTTAGAGTCTAGAGTAGCCTCCATCTACCAGTCAAAATGATTTAAAATTAAATATTATACCGTCTATACCCATTTTGAATGGTTACAGGGTATAAGAAGCTGAAAGATTTGCCAAATAAAGTGCTCAATCAGCAGGGAATCGACGGGTCGCTCGATTAAATCGCTGACTGGCTTGATACGGACGAACGAATTGACACTTGGGATGGATTAGCATAAGACACGTCAAATTTCTCAGGGAAGAGATAAGCTTTTTACCTACAATGGAAATGGAAAATGGATTTAAAGACGTGTTCAAGTCTTCTTTTGACGTGTTTTACTTACACTCCAAGCTTTTATATGTCTGTGTTGAGAGACAACAGATAAAAATATATGTTTTACGATCTAACACGATCTTAATAATGAACAAATATATTTACAAACATAGAAAGGGAATTTACGGTATAATGATTTTGGGTTAATTTAAACTTCATTGCTGATCGATGCTTCCTTTACAGACAATATAGTTGTGTAATCTCGATGAACGAATATAATATGGCTGCTATAATGGTCCGATCTAGCCAGTTACGACTAACGTTTACATAGTTTATAACAATATTATAATTGCCTTTTTAAAAGAAAAACTGACGATCGAAAAAGCTGTTAAAATTTCAACAAGACATTTTGTAACTCACGTCCAACCGTAATACTCCGCCTAACTCACCGGCATATTCTAATTCTCTAGGTAAGGTAGGTGGGGAAGGAGACGGAATCCGTGTTCGCAGGCTGAGCACTAAATTGGAACAACTGTTTCGCTCTGTGGGGCGCCATTATCTCGCTAAGGCAGTGCAAACGAACAAACATTTTGTTGTCTCGTCTCATTTCCGTTTCCGGTCAATGTTACCAGAGCCCCAACAACAATACTTTGGCTGTTATATCCTTTGGTGTTCATGGGCCGTTAATTTATGAATTAGCAAAGGCGCAGCCTTAAATTGAAGCGTTCAATTGAAGGTAAAGATGTACGGCTTCTCTGCAGGCATTATTAAAGATCTAGAGACCGCTAAATTGGTAGAGCAAATATTTCAGTGACTGTCACTTGACACGTTCTCAGGAAACTCATTCGGGTTCAGTACTGGGCTTGAAGCTATGTTAAATGCCTTGTCATACATCAACATTATGCCGTTATTTATTAATGAACTGTGAATGTGATTGATGTGTTTGTTGTCAACCATGTTCACAAGACCTCCTGTTGTCATCTGCACGCAGCTGAATTTACCGCACTTGACATTTATAAAGAAACGCTTTAAATGAGATTGCATTTCATTTATTTTATCTGAAGTGTGCGAAATTCTTACGCTCTCACGAACCGAACCCAAGTCAACCTAATAATTCTTCTCTGCAATTGAAATCACAGAAATTAAAATTACAATAAGAACCACACAGCAGTTATAAGCCACAATTTGAACATTGTTGTCTTCTTGCGAATGGCTCAATTAAAGAGATTGAACTTGACCCAAGAGTTTCTGTTCGTACCGTGCAGAGGGGATTAAAAAACATATACTCTTTATATATTATTTTATATTATATATCCTATTAACATAGAAAGCTTTGGGAGACTTCTTAGTTTTTGCTGTCTTGCATAAAAGAAAATTCTAAGTTACCCAATTATCTCTTTTAAACTCCGTACTAGCACTCGCAAAATAAAGAAAAAACACGTTCAGGAGTGCCCTGAACTTTCTTCTGCCAAGACAAACGCTTGCCTTTTCTATATTTATAACTAATTAATGTGAAAAGGGATACTTTGCGCTAATGAAAACAAAATTTAAAAAGTAACAGCCAAGTCCCTCTGCCGGTGTATTCTGTTTTCCTGCAGCATCTGGTATCGTGTTAAGGACTTGCATCTATATATAATAAATATAATATTATATACAAAATAATCTTATTAATTGTATAATTGTTCTGTCTCACTAGCCTATTTAAATATATAACAAAATATCGCATCTCCAAATTATCATTACACATTAAACTTAAAAGGTATCTTATGTCTTCCTCCCTTGGCTCTCAATTTAATTTGTTGTAGTGCATTACCTGGTTTCACATTTAATCCCCAACTTGAATATATATATATTTTCTTTCCATTTGCATTTGCCTGTACACAAAACAGCATTCAAAGTAAATACTGCTTAGTGAAAAGCAGGAAAAAGTTAAATCATGGCTCGTCTCTGGCTTTTACCTACCAGCTGCAGCTGTTGCACTTGCAACAACAAATAAACAAGCACAGGAAAAATCTTAAGCCACACAAAGAGCTCGGGAAATGTCATTGCCATTCCTATTGTCAGTGTCAACATCAAACAATGCAACTAATTTGAGTCGGAAAATTTGCTCTCATCAGGGCACCATGTTGAAACTTGGTCTGTTCCTAACATTTGGGAAACTTTTGGTAGGGTAAAACCTTCTAAAACTTTTATTAACCCCACCTGAAAGCAGCTTATTATGCGCTTAGATGTGCCCGGGTTAACCTGGAGGAGTATGGCGGATGGCGAACGCATTATCCAAATGAGAAAAAGCGGGTAACAAAGTAAAATTGATCGAAAGTGCGCGACTAGAATATCCCCCGTACTCAGCTCTAAGGTTTGTAGTTGCTAGGTACAATCAGTCGGAAATATAGTAACTATATTAAAAGACTTGAAAGTAATTAAAGTAAATATATCACTTTCTTTTAAGATTCTCTGTTATTTCTTTGCTGTACATCGTACACAGCTATTTTCTTATCACTAATACAAAGGACATATGGACTTTTTACTGGCTGTCTCAAGGTAATCCAAGTGAAGCAGTGTTCTATTAAAATCTGAGAGCTCGCAACGATAGAAATCTTTCTTTCACTACTAATTAACTAAGTTACGTAGTAAACGGATGGTAAGCAGGAAAGGTAAAGACTATAACAAAACCAAGTCAAGAAGGCTGCTTTAAAAAGCAGGCAACGTATACGAACTGTGGCACATTGCTTGACATGATAACCGGCATCTTAACACCTGACATAATTAAACGTTTTGTTGTCCTGCGAGAATGACGGCGTCAACTTCATAAGCGTGCGCTTGACCTCCGTGTAAGCAAAGACAATTTGAAAATGTAAACACGTGGACACATATAAGAATATTTATATATACATATATATTTATACAGCAGTATGTCAGGCATATAAGTGCACACACAGACAGACACACACAGGCACGCACATAACAGCACACATACATAAAAGACTCAGAGCACAAGATACTAAAATGCGCTTATGAGTTTTGCGGTTGCTTTTGAAAGCAACAACAACAATAGTAACTAACTTAAATATGCAAATATTTGCACAATGCCAGTGGGTAGCAGCAGGCTTGTGGAGGCATGGGGTGGAGTGGGGGGGAGTGAGTGGAATCCTTGTTGATGACACGACACTTGCAACAGTTTTTCGCACACACCCTATGCACACACATGGACACACATGCGCACGTCTCAAGGAACCGCATGACTGTTTATTGTTTATGGTCTTATCCTTTTATGGCATTTTTGTGGCTTCATTTTCTGGTCGACGAAATTGAATTATTTTTATTAATATTTATATTATAATACCAGTTTGAAGCGTTGAATGCCGTTTAATGACTGCAATTAAGGCGGCTTTTCATGCAGCTGTGCCTGGGCTTAGCTCCTTTTTGGAGGGGGCGTGCCAAGGTCTTATCCTTATCAATGTGTCAAAGTGTATGACTGATATGTACAGAGAGTCATGCCCAAGCATTTGCTCTTAACTGAAGGTGTTCTTATATTCTCTTTGTCCTACTCTCTCCTCTCCTTTCTTTCTCTCCCGCTCCCTCCCTCTCTCTCTTTGTGTGCGTGAAGAGCTTTTCACCACATTGGTGCTGCTTTGAAAAATGTTATTGAAAAAAGCTTTTAGAAACCGCACGATTTGACGATAGATGGCGCAAGTCGAAGAAGTCAAAGCTTTACAGTTAGATATTTTAATTAATTTCCGGATTTTCCTTCCGTTTTTTTTTTAATTGAATAAGAAAATAAGAAATTCGTATCTAAAATCTGTTATATTAAAGCTTTACTAGCCGATCAACTGATATATTTACTAACCCTTTCTTTCAAATGAGAAATATAAATAATATCATATATCTCTACGCTCTACTCGAGCTGGCATGACTGTGAAATACCCTGTAATTACATTCTGATCAAGCTACATATCTAGCTTTTATAGTATCTGAGATCATGCCGCACTCCTGCAGATAGGCAATCGGACATGGCACAATAAACTCGACAGCTGGGGCCGCTCATGACATAAAACAAAATTATTTCTTTCAAACGCTGTCAGTGATCGGAAATGTCAAACGTTTCACCGATGGCCAGACAGCGATATGGCAACGTTGGTTCATTAGGCAAAAAAGCGTTGAAAGTTGTTGCCACCGCTGCCGCAATTTGTATCGCTAGCCGATCGGTTCGCTTATTGAGTTTAATTTAATTGGCACACAGGTAAACAGTCAGTTAAAGTCAAAGCTTCAAACATTGTGCTCCGCTCCCCTGCCGCGTCCTGCAGCCATCTACACTGCGTTCGGTTTCCATAAAAGTTGAAGCATACAAAAAGCAAACAGCCGCCCGCTGATCACAGTGCCCACTCTCTACGTCACCCTGCCACCCCCCGCCTCCGCCCCTTTCCATCCCCTTCACAGGTAACCCCTGTTGATCTATGCATGCGTGGCGCGCATATTTCATGGCAAGGCGATAATTAATGCAACCAAAAACTGAAATACAAAGTGTCTCTTGTCTTTGTTTGTTGTTGTTGCCTGTCTTGTCCAAAATATTTTATTAAATTTGTTAGTTTTTCTATACGCTAAGTGCACAAAGTGGTTTGATTGCGTACATTGCATATGTCTAGCACTTTGTAACATTCTGTTGTGCGAATGAAATATATGATACTTAGCTCAAACGCAAAATAAATTCAAATTAAATTCGGTTAGAAAACTACTCATGGATGGATAAAT
Organism: Drosophila virilis; assembly: GCF_030788295.1. Classification (NCBI taxonomy): domain Eukaryota; kingdom Metazoa; phylum Arthropoda; class Insecta; order Diptera; family Drosophilidae; genus Drosophila; species Drosophila virilis. Next base: position 9,810,960 of record NC_091546.1, on the reverse strand, counting down.
AATTATGGGAAACATTTACGAAGTGGATGCATAAAAGAAGCTGTATTAAATAAAATTCATTCTAATTTCTAACAGAGGAAATGAGATGTGATAATGTTTATAAACATACAGAAGACACGAAAAGCAATGCTTCCTAAGAAATAGGGCAGTCTGGGAATTACTTGGTTGTGTTGATCAGCTTAACAATCTTTTGCAGGGAATCCGCATTGCGGTAAGAGCTCTTTAGTTTGGCTTAAGCGTTCGCGCTGAAATCTGTCAACGGCTTTGATATCGAGTCTTGGCCAGGTCGATCGGCAATAAGACGTCGAATTGGCGTCTGTCTCTTTTGGTCTCCCTGCCACTCGCCCATCTCTCTATCTCTTTCTATCGGCCTCTATCCCTCCCTCTTTCTGTGGCATGTGCAGCTGATGATTTATTGGCGTTCGTCCGCTTTGGCAATTGACGCATTTGTGCAACATGCGTTTTGACATTTACCGCTGATTTGTGTGAAATTGGAAAAAAACTATATTTGGTTGCCCGTTGCCTGCACATGAATGCCTGTTCTCTTAATTAGATGCAGATGCAGATTCTGGTTCCTATTTTTAATTTATTAATACCACAAGCCTAAAGTAAACGACGTCTCTAGACTGTGGCGCCGGCGGCCCATTTGCGTGTCTTTGTCTTAGCTGGTTGTGCGTGACACGTAATGCCAAGCCCCCCTGGCTGAGCATCGAGTAGTGCATGGCTGTCCAGTTTTGAGGCAGTCCGCAAACCAGCTTGGTCAGCTAGCCGCTTGGTGTGGCAGCCGCAGAAGTTAAACGTCGCTTAAGCCGTGCACAAGCCGCGCAAGCTAGCTGCAACTCCCGTGAGCTATTCAAATTGTGGTGCAACACACTCAGAAAGCCAATTACGTGCAAGTTTATAAGCCATACACCGAAAATTGCTAATGAACTGACCCAGGCATTGACCAGGTGAGTTAGTTGTCCGGACATTTGCCGGCCCATGTAGTTCTGCAAATGTTGTGCAATTAGCATTCGACTAATTGCTTCTGGAGGGCCATTAGATAATCAGTGCCCTAATTGTTTTGCCCAGCACAGACCTATTCCCCAACCCCCGCCCTTTGTCTACCCTGTCCGGCTAAAAGCATTCGCATTCGCATTCATAGTGCTCAACGTTGCGTATGAGTAACATTTACATTTGGTTCCGAGCTGTAAATTGTATTACATTGCGTCCGAATGCAGTAGGCGCAAATGCACAACAAAATATGAAAATTTAATTACATATATATACATATTCCAGACGGTTAGGAGAGCTGTAAATAACATGAGCACCAAAATATTTAATAGCTAAAGTCATTTGCGCAAATTGAATTCACATGCCAAACATATTTCACAGACACACACACGCCCAGACACATACTGTCATATAGTATACAAAATTATTAATTTGCACAAAATTTGATCAGCACTCGATCAGATGCAAAGGCAACTTCGTTAAGTCAATTTTGCTAGAAAATTATCTACAGACTAAAACTCGAGTTTGTTATTTGTTTCGCCAAGGCCAAAATATTAGTATAAATTTGAGGGTAGTTTAAAAGGACGAGAAAACCAAGTTAATAATTAAGAAACATGAGGTTCAAGAAAGAATTGAAAACATTTGATTTGCCGCAGTCGGGCACATTGTCAAAAACGTATTTCTAAAATTTGAAAAACTTGGCCCGTGCAATGCCAGGCGTATATAGCATATATTATAAGTAAAAATGTATTTCCAAATTAGCAAAGAAAAACGAAATTTTTAAATATATATCTTTGAGAGAAATTCCTTGATGCTTGCGTTGAATATATTTATAGGACCAAAAACGCATAGATCATTTGGCTTAAAAGTAAATAAAATATTCGGTATGCATGAGGTAGTTTTATATTCTGTTTTGCATCCACTTTGAAGAACTGCTTAGCGAATTTTACATTGCTGTAAAATTTTCACAGCAGCTTGCCATACAACCCCTCACACAGCCCAGATGTATCTCATCGTCGTGTCATCTTTGCTTCAATTAATGCTAATGGGTTGCCTCTTGAGCCGACAGAGCTTTTGTGCGCATTTAATGAGCTCACGGAGCCATGCCCACATTAACAAGAGCCTGGCCGCCCTTTAGCTAACTGTAATCTTGTGTTTTGTTTGCTATAAATATAACTGATTTTCTGCTGTTATTTGCCTCTCTCATTGCAGGTAAGTCGCACAAATACTTTGCCACTTAACGCGCAACGAGCGCTTTTGGGTTGGGAGCGGGGCGAAGGGTGGCCCTGCTCCTGGGCCGGAGATCAGCCCCTGTTGTTAGCATGCTTATATTTAGCATTAGGTAAGTCTGCCGCGAAAAGCAAATACATATGCCTAAAGCCGAGAATGAAGCAAAATAAAAGGAAGGAACAAGTGAGCGACAGATAGAGTGAGAGAGAGAGAAAGAGAGAGAGACAGAAAAAACACTTGTACAACTTATATAAACAGCAGTTGAGAATTGTTGATGGGTCACCCATAAGAGGCGCTTAGGTATTCTTTTTCTATACATTTCCTTAGGCCGAGTTCTGTGCTTGTACTAAATTATATGGCTTATATAGGTAGGTTCAAATGTATACGGTTGCTTTAGGGGTCGTCTTGCTGGAAATGCTTTTCATTTGTTTTGTTCGGTCTATCAGCAGCTACAACAATAGCCACAAAGGGCGACCACAAAAAGTGGGTGGCAACCTGTTGAAGTTCGCGGACTGTGGCGCCAAAAAGTAAACAACAAAAAGGCTCCGAAAGCCTGTCAGCAATAGTAGAGAGAGAGGGAGAGAGAGAGAGGGAGGCAGAGACAGAGGGAGAGCAAAAGCAAGAGAGTGCAACAAAGCAGCGTAAATAGCGGGAAATCTTTACAAATGAAAAGCTTTCAAAAAATAATACTGTTTTCCCTTTTTTTTGCAAGCCAACTGAAAAGCTTAAAACACTAGTCATGAATTGTTTTTTTGGGGTATGTTAGTTCCTCTACTAAACGCAAATTTTTTGCTTTGACACTCTTTAGCTACAGGTACCAGCTAATTAAATAAAGATTAGACATGTTTCGGATGACCTCCTCTTAAAATCATAAATGACAATTCAACATTACGATTAATTATTAATTACGAAATTAAAAATCTCCTTGTAAATAAGTTATATTACTTGATTTACACTTCATGAGATTTTCGCCCAACATATCTCGATTTTCCAATCAAGAAATGTGCACAAAAGGACTCTAAAATGCTGACATTACTAACTTTGGGTAAGTGCGTATTTACGTAGTGTTTATCGGAGTAGTTTGTGGGCAAACTTATGCGTAAGCTTAAAAGCTTGGGTATAGAATGGATTGTTGAAAGTGTTGGCATGCGAAAACTCTTGCAGAGAAAAAGGGCACAGGCTATAACGGGAAATTCGCTTTGGTCAGATAACGAATTCGGCCTGAAAAAGCTTTTTTGGGCTGGCACTCGTGCTCCCTCCCTCTCCCACTCTCTCAGCCCCGCGCGCGCTCTCCCTCTCTTTCACTCGCATGTCTATTGCTCTCGATTCTATCCACGCGCAGATTGAGAGCTTCGCGCTTGGACGGGTTATGGTGCTTGGGATGTTTATGCTCTGTGTCGTGTCTGTGGTGCAATACTGAGAGTCTCGATATCTGTCGTCTCTGTGATTCTATATGGCCACAAGTGGCCCGCGCCGCCTGCCTGCTGCTGGCGTCGTTGTCGTCGTCATCGACGTCGTTGTCGTCGTCATTGTCGTTGCCGTTGCCGTAACTCCGAAAAATCCAGTTCCAGTTTATCCCCAGCAGGCAGCATGTGCGGACGTTGTCGTCGTCGTCGTCGTCGTTGTTATCGTTGTCGTTGTTGCTGTCTTTCTAGCTGCTCTTATCGCGTCTTGTCTTCGGTCGTTGATGCTGCTGTTGCCGTTGTATCTGCAACTTAAGCCAAATATCGGTATATCGGGTTTGGTAGATCGCCAATTGACCACGAACACACAATTCAATTTCGGAGCGCGATCGGTAAAATCACAATAATAGCAAATTAACTGCAAACAGATTTGGTGTCAAGTGCAAATTGAAATTAAATCCAATACAAATATTTTAATTTACATTGTGCATGAGTAATTTATTAGTATCAAGTGTCCACTGTACGCGCCTTTACCTAATATTGTTTCTATACTTTTCATTAATCATCAAAAATTTACCACTTAATTTATGCAGACTAAGCTATAAGTGAACTGCTATCATTATCAGAGGGCCCACACCTTGCTATTGTTGTTGTAATTTAGGTTGTTGATTGGCATTGCTTATCATTGAACTGTTGTCTATGGTCTCCTTTATGACACCGCACCTATTCAGCTCCGGTTCATAAATTACGTGCAATGCAGTACGCCAAGCTCGTGCAATTTGTCAAAAACGAAAACCACAAATACTCTGAAAAGCAGCTATAACTTGTATTTGTTTTTGATTTTGTTTTGCATACAAAATATAGCGTTCTTTTAGCCAACATCTTAAACATAACTTGAGAACGTTTAGAAAATCAAAATCAAGAGTCTGATATCAGAATTGCTAATAAAATTAATAGACTAAGCACTCACTTAAAGTATGCATTGCTCATACGCCCCATTGACCATACGCCCCGTTGTCTACGTTGTCAATCCACAATTCACAACAATTGCCGAACAGATTGAGCTCATTTGACGTCATTATATTTTTGGCATACACAATCATCTGCTAGTACTGCGAGGCCATCAAATCAATTTCACACTCGGCGCTCCATCAAAAATGTATACAAATGATTAGCATCGATTTACATTTATCTTTATGTTTATTTTCCAAGCCGCAGTTAAATCGTAAAAGTCTAACAATTTAATGTAAAACCGCATAAAAATCAAATGTGCGGAGCATTTACAGTAGCATATACTGCGCATTATGGGGTGCACATTCTTAGATATTTTATCGGATAATATGCAAAGAACGTGTTTCTATTGCCAAAAAAAAAGGTACAAATGTATGAAAATTTATATTTATTTGTCAAAGCCTAAAGAGCAAATAAAAATATCATTTGTAGATTATGCAAATCATTTTAATGTTTCAATAATTTCTATGGTTTATGTGAAATGCATTTTGACACATTTGGGCTTGGCGGAAAAGCAATTTTTTCAATGTATAGAATCATATTTAATGCTTTCAATAATAAGATTTCGATTAAAACATAAAATTTTGCTTATGTTATATACTTGTTTGTATGTTGCGCATATGTACATGTGTTGCAAATATTGCACAATTTTGTTGCATTCCGTCGCTAACTGCGCAAATTGTTTAGACAAGGCTTAAAACTTTGTAGCGCGGTAGTTTTTTCTATATTCTTCAAATGCAAACAAATCTGAAAAATAAAAAAATTACTTCAATCGCTGATCAAAGCCAACTGCGCACCGGACGCACGCGTCGCAGTCGCGGTCGCGGTCGACTGTGACGTTGACGTTGACGTCGTCGCCGTTGCTTACCAAAATTTGTGGCCAGCCGAAAATTCACAACATTTGCATGCAGCCACACACACCTAACGGATGCAATATCAACAAACGCGCACGCAGATACAAAGATACAAAATGTTTATATCTATTGGCGGTGCGCACGTTTTGAGCGTTTACATTTGCCGACGTCACAAGACCAAAACCAGACGACGCAGTCAGCAAAAAGCATATAGAAAAAAGATATAAAAAATTGTTAATTGCCCGCATGGCAATTGTCAACCAGCAACTCCCAACGCTACGCACAAAAAGCTGAAACTCAAGTAAAAAAAAATATACATTTTTTTGTTGTGATTTCTGCGATTGCATTTGCAAAAATTTGTCTGTCCAATGTCTATGACATGAATGTTTGTTGCTGTTGCTGTTGCTGTTGCTATTTGTTATAGTTGTCTTTTTCTAATTTGGACTATTGTTGGATGCCAGGCCAACAGCAGCAGTCAGCTCGAGATGCGTAGCAATCCGTAGACGTGTTGAGTTTTCAAAGTATCTTTGAAGTGATTCGATGACAACAACTGTTTGAGGCATTATTTCTTTTTTAATTTGAGCTGTTTTTTTATGCCTGGCTAACTCTGGCAACTAATTGACAAGCCCAGGGGATCAATTAAGCTGCGTTCGCGTTAGCGTACAGATTTTTTTTTGCCATGCAATTGCCCGATTTTAGTTACCCTTCGTATGACTTTTAAGTCCGCGACTGGCACTCGTGAAATGCAAAAAATGCTTAACCTACATTTAAAATTATGAGCCAAAACTGCAACTGCAAAATACACGAGACAAAAATCTCATTAAATTTTATGCAGCAGCCACAGCTACAAGATACACGCTCAAAAGATACAGCTGCACTACACAACAAAGTATTTCGCTCGTTGACCATCAATTTTCAATGCCCATCAGCAGGCGATGGCAGGCTTCCCAAAACTGGACTCGTTCCAGAAAAACACGCACTGCGCATCCACATCGGCAAAAGATAACAGGGGACGCTGGGACAAGGCGACAGACACAGCAACAGAGAGACAGCCACAGACAGACAGACAGAAACAGGCACAGGCAATTTAATTAAATGCGCTTTAAGCTTTTTTGAGCTACTGCGACGAATTCTTGTTTAATTTCTCCCAACGCAAGTCGCATGAATACGCCATGTAGCTTGAAATTGCGTAGAAATTTCACTTATTCATATTATTTTATTTAAAATAATATTTGAAATTTGTATCTATTTGATTCATTCTTACACTCTGAAAATGGGTAAGCTGGTTATGTAGTATATATCCCTTTACCAGTTAAATTGGTAAAAAGTAGTTACAAAAATTTGCACATGTAATGCTACGCATGCATATTTTATTTGAGTGAAATGAAACTGAACCGAACTTCATGTCAAATCAATATCTTAATCTTAAACTTTTTTAGAATTGCCTGTTAAGAGTATCAAAATCATCGGCCTGTCACGTATGCTTTTTACCTTCCACTTTACATTCAAGTGCAGATCTCTCAAAAATATTTATAAACGGCAAAAAAAAAAAAAATATATAAAGAACCTGTTTTCTGCTGATGGCACCCGAAAAAATGCTGATATGTGGCTGGACCAGACGCAATGCCCTTAAGAAATGTCTTAAATGATGTTAACGATGCCCTTTGGGTGTTAATTACAAATACGATTTTATCTGGACAATCGACTGTCATTAACTGTAACGGAATGATCCGCTAATGTGCTAAACAAGGCCAACCGAACAAGAGCAAAGGCATTCAATACCAGAACGGCAACGAATTTTCATGGAAAATTTAGTGAAAACGTTAAAAGAAGCTGCACAGATTCATTCATACAATTAGCCAGACACAGCAGATTTTACTATATTATAAACAGGCCTAATGTCGCCCATATATAAAAAAAACAACTGTGTTTATAGTTAAATTTAGACGCAAGAGCGAACATTGAAAATGTTCACACGAGAGCAAAAATAAACAAGAATGCTGTTGTCGAGTGTGCTCGACTACACAATCCCCCGTGCACCTCAGTCAATTGAATTCTTTGAATCGCGTTTTATAGCCCAATATATGTTAACCAACTCTCAAGATCCCGTGAAGCCAAGAAGTCCTTAGCCTTTAGCGTTTATACAGATGAGTATGACTAAGTCGATACAGCTCGTAAACCCATTATACCCTTTTATAGCGATAACAGGGTATACAAAAAGGAAATTTTGCCGCAAAGAGCACAAAATAAAACACAAAAGTTTGAGGTGCAAAGTAGGGCAATAATCAAATGTTTCGGTAAAAGCGGGGGGCTTGAAAAATTCAGTAAACATTTTAACGCGCCAATTTTTCTGCTTTGTTCCCTTTTGTTTGCCTGTGATTTCATGTGCCCAATGTAGACGGGCATAAATGGGTAGAATAAAGACATCACAGACACCACAAAATATCAACAGAGCGAGAAACTAAGTAGATGTTCCTCCACATTTTTACTAAATAAGTATAGTGTAGTGCTAATGTCGGGAATACCCGACTAGCAGACTCCATTAACAACAACCTGATCTGTCGTCCCAAGCTTGCTAGCTCCCTTCTACACATTCATACACAAAATAACACACGAACACATAATCGCTTCCCGCCTACTACGCCCTTTTTTTTATTTTCTCACACATTTAAGCGTAATAATTAAATCCTGCAAATATCAAATGAATAATACTAAAGTGTGGGACTGAAGGAAAGAGAAACGCAGCTGCTGAATCAATAAATTAATGCGTTGTGTATGTGTGTAGGGTATATTGTAGTCAGGCACATTCTGCTCGAGCACACTTTTTATGCTTTTCGTCGCGCAAATTCTGCAGCTTTTGTTTTGATGCCATATCGCATTGTTTTCCGTCTTTGTTTGGTCGACTCATGTAGGGTATGTTGGGGTACGGGTGATGAGCAACACAATAGCTGACTGCTATAAAAATTAAACGCCACTTTGAGCAACTTGATTGACTGACACAAAGCTTTGTGAATTTTGGCAGGTGTCGCCAGGACAGGTATCAAAATGTAGTTAATCTGGTTTGTTTGAAAAATTCTTTCGCTCAAATTTCGCGATTGATTAGACGAATTTACTTGCAAAAATGTTCTGCACCAGAAAACATTATATTATTAATGAGCAGAATTAGTTTATAGCTACAGAATGTAGCTGTATTCTAAACACATACCAAAAGGTCTAGTTTCTAGGAAAATTAGTTTTTTATAGTTTAGTTTAGTGAGCTCTAATGGCAATCTTTCACCAATCTAATAAACTATGAAATAACATAAACATATTTGATAGGCTTTGCCGATCACACCAAGCAGCTTTTGACAGTTTCCTTCAACCTTATCAAGCAAAAGACAGGACGGGCTTATAAGGTAACACGGATGCCAAGCTAAACATACTGTGTAAATAAAGGGCAAAGGCTTTTTAGAAACACCTGTCCGAATATATAAGTATAAATCTAAGTGTACATAAACCCAACAGAAGCAGGACACGCTTTAATCCCTGACAGGCGTGAGTTGCATGACAAGCTTTGATTAGCCGCTCCTTTCCTTTGGCTGTGCTGTCAGCCCATAAAGACACCTCTTTAATGATGAATCGCTATTTAAGTTTGGGCACAGCCACTGCATTTTCCTCAGGACTAAATCACATCTCCGCCCCATTTGGTCATGTTAAGTGACTTAAGTGTCGTCAAGAGGTTTTTGTTTTTTTCGTGTTGTTGTTTTATTTTATGGGAGGACTTAACGTTCTTTGTTTTTTGCATTTTATTTCTTTTTTTTTGCTAGTCGGCGCTTATCTAATCAATAATCACAAAAAATGTCAAAATAGCAAACGTGCAAAATCTGTGGGGACATTGACAGCAACAAGGACGAGCCCCAAAGCCCTATTCCCTTGCACCCAATCGCCGAGTCTGGTTATCGTAGTGCGAACGAACGTGCTTGGGCCTTAGAAACAATACAAACAAAGCAGAAATCTGACAAAAGTTCATTCTGTGTGTGTGCGTGAAAAACTTTTAAACAAACAATTGTTGGGCGGCCCCCGATAGCCTAATAAAATCAGCACACTCACACATTCTGGTTGCACGCAGTGGAAATTGACAATATCGAAGGCTCTACTGTTTCGATTGGTGGGTTTTGCAACACGGATATTTTCCGAAAGTTATTTCCGCGAGGCGTATTTGTCACTCGACATTGCATTACACAAAGCAAGTTTCATGCAAAACTTAATCTTCCTAGCTTCTACGGCAAGAATTGAAGTTCCAATACCCAATCAGTCAGTCTTGATTGAAAGCAGAGCTTAGAATCTTACACAGATTATATAGGTTGCACAAAGTGAAAGTAGTCAACTTTTTTCTGCTGGCACAGCTTTCTCATAGATCTAAATATGATCCAATCCAGACAGCTTTGATATTGTACAATGGCACAAATGCCAACTGCGTAGATCAACATCTAGGATTTCTCTAATTCAAAATGATTTTCACGAAACTTATGCAACTTTTAAAATATTAAATGAATAATGGATTTTATTTATTTATTTCTAATTTGCCAAGCTGCATATGCCTAGAAGACAATCAGAGTTTGCATTCGTATGCGAACTTCTTTTACTTCGGCAAGGCTAATTTATCCATTTTCCAAATAGCGCGCACGAGAGTGCTTTACAACTCAAACAGAAACAAAAAACTTTGTCCACATTTATTTTACATGGCAAGTTATTCGCCAAGTCGTCTTCCAACTGATGCACTGGCGCGCAATATGTTTGCTGGGCGGCGTTGGACTCTTCAATCAAGGGCGCCATAAAACCCAACACAAATAGACAAAAGGCCCGCCTTTGCCAAGAGTCAAAACTTCAGAAAATGCTATATTTTCTATGCCCAAACACATAGACGCATGCACGCGCTCACGAGGACACACACAATTTATACAGACGAGTTTTGGTTGCCAACTTTTTGCTGACAATTTGACGTCGCAAAAGTTCTTTTCATTCATTGCCCTTTTATTATTGTTATTGTATATTTGCTGTTGTTTGCATCCTTACAAAATGGTTTCACATTTCAGCGCGCCTAGAACTATGCAACATTCCTGGTTGCCTGCCAGTCGCAGGCAGGGTCGAGCCCCAGCCAAATGTAACTAAGCCTGCACGGTGATGGCGTCGGCAAGAAGCTGGCAAGCCAGCCAGCCAGTTAACCAAAATGTTTGGGTAAACCAACCCATTTAAAATTTCAGTATGCCGTATTTTGACAACAATATGCACGAGCCACATATTTGCGGGTCTGCAGTCCTGTTATTTAAACTCTTTCAGAGTGGCGCTTAAAACTTTTGAAAGTACACACATTTGCGTTTTTACAAAGTATCTAACTATTAAATAGTGGGTATTAATAATAATATGATAAGTTATAATGAGTATCTATTTCAAGTTAGGAGCTGGATTTGGTAAAATGCTTAAATGTTTTCATATGAGTTTTTGAAAAGATTTTGATAATGAGTTCATACCGTTTTATGCCATCAAAGAATTTGTAGAATGATTTTTACAAATAAGTTTGAGGCCTATTGGATGGAATGCAAAAAAATTCAAAGAAGAGTTTGCAGCGATTTATCTATATATGCGGAGGAATGTTACGAAAGTCTGTCTTACCAAAAATGACTTCAGTAAAAAGCTATGATGGAATTTGGTAAAATTGCGCAATACCAAAAGTTTGTTTTCGATAGTGATCGGTTTTCAAACCTTGCCCCAGCTGCGATAGAGTATTAAAACTTATGACAAGCCTCTAACAGCACGTTTACATTTTTAAATAAACATTTTGCAATCCCCATATTATTTATTAGTTAGGTGTAAATGACAAGTATCGTAACTTAGTCAGATTAACTATAAAACTTTCTAAAATAATCTAATTCTAATTCTAATAATCTACCTGCGCTTGAATATCTGCGCACCGAATCTGTGTTACGGCAGCTTAGGGTATCTCCTAGTGCTACGCTCTTATTTACTTTTGTTAATTTGAACCTTTTGCGGTTTTTGAGGCTACTTTAATTAGCTAAACTTTGTTGCCTGACAGCTGTCATCACGTAATATTGTTGTCCTGGGATCTGAGGCAGGTGCCCAGTGCCTCGGCCACCGCGCGTATTTGAATTGCTAATCATTTTGTTAATATAAGCAGAAAAAATGCCGAAAAGATAACCGTCTAAGAAGTTTTTAATGATGTTGCAGTCGAGGTTTAAAGTTTGAAAGTTAGGTTGAAAAATATTCAACTCTAATTTGCTTTTAATTAATGCGACGTAACTGCTGCCAACTGCAGCCAAGTGGCCCCCGAAAGGGAAAACCTGCATGGGATTTGTCGAAAATTGCTTCAGACTTGGATACAAAGTTTTGGCTTACTGCCAAACGGGGCACTGTTCCGCTTCAAGCCGATAAACCTGCCAAGGCGTCAAAGCAGGCGCTCTGAGATTACAGTGGGTGGGTACAGCTGTGTGCTTTGAAATGGAATTGTGCACATAAAACAAGAGCATTCAACGAACAGTGTTGCAAGCGGTTGCAACTATAGAAGTGTGTTTCACACTCGTAAGCTTTACAACTGGGTTGCATACCAAAGTCATAAGCGAAAACTTTCACACACTTTGTAGCTTAGCAAATAAACTGCGCATTTACAATTATGTATAGACAGGATATATACTCATGATTAGCTTGTATTACTGAGCCTTGCCTAGCCTTGCCTTCTAGATATCGTAGACATTTTATTCCGATCATTTTCCAAGTCACTTAATTCGGCAGTTCTTCAACAACTCCTTCAACAGTTTTCCGCACTCCTCTCTTCTAAGTGTTGGACTCTCCAAAAGCGGTGAACAACATACTGATTATTATTCAGGTTTTCAGAGTCATCAAATTCTACATGTAGCTTTTCCTAAAGTACAAACTTACCAAGTTTATATTATTGATAAGGCTTATGAAATTTAGTACTAAGAGCGAAGGGCTCCTGGATTTGGTAAAAGAAGGTTCAAAGTAGTGGCTAGTTGGGCATTGCCGGCTAGGCAACGCTTCCCTCTATTATTCAACTACTTTTCTTTAAAGTATTGCGTATTGCGTATTCAACTACAGCCTAAGATCCATAGAACATACATGGTTCTGCTTTAAGTCCAGTCGCTAATAAAGTTGATAAATAGCAAATGGCCTGGGTCAATTCCGGGTAACCTCTGAACGCCATTTTCACTTTCACGCCATTAGATGTGGGAAGATGTGGTAAGATTTGAGAAATTGCGCATCATTAAAGGCAGACAGGCCAAACGGTGTCAAGTGTCGGGGGCTCTCGAGTGATTCGGCAAAGTCATCCGGCAAGAGGCGCCTTCCGCACTTGGCAGCTGGTTTTATTTACCCAAAAAAAAAAAAAAACGAAAATTTTCGCATGTATGCCCAGTACAAATACACAGCAAATATGTAGCATATTGCACACTTACGCATACACAAACAAAAACTCGCTGTGAAACAAATAAAAATAGGGGCGCTGAGACCGACAAGGCGGGGCCAGTCTGAATGTGGGATATTTGTCAGACGTTTGTCAGCGCTCAACTCGCCCCATGACGTTCTTGATTTTTATGGCATAACGTATGTGACGCAATGTTCCCGTAGACTAGGCAATTACTCTCAGCCCCTTCAAGGCGCAAACACAAGCCTCCCACTCAATATTCAAGTCAACTGGCAACTTGATCAAAGTAGCTGCAATTTGCTCAAAAAGCGAAATTTTGTTGCCAGCCCAGCCATGAAATATAATCACATTTGAGAATGTGACTCGTGTGTCCTATCGTATTCAAAGTATTTTAACTTGAGAACTTCAATTTCTACTTTTGCACACTTTTATATTGCGTATACGTACCATTTGACTGTCGAATTACAATCTGCAAAAACTTTTGCCCAAGTCGCAGCACACAATGAACTTTGGTATCAAGTAGTATTGTTTTCAGATGCATTTTACTACTGCAATTGCAGTTTTTTCTCCTTCTAGATAGCATTTTCAGATAGTGCAATGAAGTGTTTGGCATTGAGGTTAAGTTAAATTACTTGCGAATGAGATTAAAACTTGGAAACTTTCAAAATCTTTAAAGAAGAATTCCGCAGGAGCTTAAAAAACATAAGCGAAATTTATTAATTAATAGTTTTAAACATTTTAATATTTATAATCTAGATAATTATTCAGCCCACCACCAGCAGAAACTTTTAGAGCTATACTGAATTATACCATATGACAAAACATAAACATTTTTATACTATTTTTATTTTCTAGAACCTAAACTTCATATTTTTAGCTTTCAATTCATCGTTTTACCTCTAGAAAAATCGGGCATTAAAATCTGAACACCGATTTTTTAGTCGAAATTCATGTCCAAATCTTACCCCAAGATTCGAACATAGACATGGGTCAAAACGTACCACCCCCATAACTCGGTCAAATCTCATCCGATTTTCACGAAGTTTGGCTTTTAATCCATGGTTTTACCTCTAGATTAATTGTGCATTAAAATCTGAACACCGATTTTTTAGTCGAAATTCATGTCCAAATCTTACCCCAAGATTCAAACATAGACATGGGTCAAAATTTACCACCCCCATAACTCGGTCAAATCTCATCCGATTTTCACGAAGTTTGGCTTTTAATCCATGGTTTTACCTCTAGAAAAATCGTGCATTAAAATCTGAACACCGATTTTTAAGTCGAAATTCATGTCCAAATCTTACCCCAAGATTCAAACATAGACATGGGTCAAAATTTACCACCCCCATAATTCAATCAAATCTCATCCGATTTTCACGAAATTTGGTTTTTAACACACGGTTTTGCTTCTAAAATAATCGGGCATTAAAATCTGAACACCGATTTTTTAGTCGAAATTCATGTCCAAATCTTACCCCAAGATTCAAACATAGACATGGGTCAAAATTTACCACCCCCATAACTCGGTCAAATCTCATCCGATTTTCACGAAGTTTGGCTTTTAATCCATGGTTTTACCTCTAGAATAATTGTGCATTAAAATCTGAACACCGATTTTTTGGTCGAAATTCATGTCCAAATCTTACCCCAACATTCGAATATGGACATGGGTCAAAACGTACCACCCCCATAACTCGGCCAAATCTCATCCGATTTTCACGAAGTTTGGCTTTTAATCCATGGTTTTACCTCTAGAATAATTGTGCATTAAAATCTGAACGTCGATTTTTAAGTCGAAATTCATGTCCAAATCTTACCCCAAGATGCGAACATAGACATGGGTCAAAACTTACCACCCCCATAACTCGGTCAAATCGCATCCGATTTTCACGAAGTTTGGCTTTTAATTCATGGTTTGACCTCTAAAAAAATTGGGCATTAAAATCTGAACACCGAGTTTTTTGTCGAAATTCATGTCCAATTCTTACCCCAAGATTCAAATATAGACATGGGTCAAAATTTACCACCCCCATAACTCGGTCAAATCTCATCCGATTTTCACGAAGTTTGGCTTTTAATTCATGGTTTGACCTCTAAAAAAATCGTGCATTAAAACCTGAACACCGATTTTTAAGTCGAAATTCATGTCCAAATCTTACCCCAAGATTCGTATATGGACATGGGTCAAAACGTACCACCCCCATAACTCGGCCAAATCTCATCCGATTTTCACGAAGTTTGGCTTTTAATCCATGGTTTTACCTCTAAAATAATTGTGCATTAAAATCTGAACGTCGATTTTTAAGTCGAAATTCATGTCCAAATCTTACCCCAAGATGCGAACATAGACATGGGTCAAAACGTACCACCCCCATAACTCGGTCAAATCTCATCCGATTTTCACGAAGTTTGGCTTTTAATTCATGGTTTGACCTCTAGAAATATCGTGCATTAAAATCTGAACACCGATTTTTAAGTCGAAATTCATGTCCAAATCTTACCCCAAGATTCGAATATGGACATGGGTCAAAACGTACCACCCCCATAACTCGGTCAAATCTCATCCGATTTTCACGAAGTTTGGCTTTTAATTCATGGTTTGACCTCTACAAAAATCGTGCATTAAAATCTGAACACCGATTTTTAAGTCGAAATTCATGTCCAAATCTTACCCCAAGATTCGAATATGGACATGGGTCAAAATTTACTACCCCCATAACTCGGTCAAATCTCATCCGATTTTCTCGAAATTTGGTTTTTAACACATGGTTTTGCTTCTGAAATAATCGTGCATTAAAATCTGAACACCGATTTTTAAGTCGAAATTCATGTCCAAATCTTACCCCAATTTTCAAACATAGACATGGGTCAAAATTTACCACCCCCATAACTCGGTCAAACCTCATCCGTTTTTCACGAAGTTTGGCTTTTAATTCATGGTTTGACCTCTAGAAAAATCGGGCATTAAAATCTGAACCCCGATTTTTTTGTCGAAATTCATGTCCAAATCTTACCCCAAGATTCAAACATAGACATGGGTCAAAATTTACCACCCCCATAACTCGGTCAAATCTCATCCGATTTTCACGAAGTTTGGCTTTTAATTCATGGTTTGACCTCAAGAAAAATCGGGCATTAAAATCTGAACACCGATTTTTTTGTCGAAATTCATGTCCAAATCTTACCCCAAGATTCAAATATGGACATGGGTCAAAACTTACCACCCCCATAACTCGGTCAAATCTCATCCGATTTTCACGAAGTTTGGCTTTTAATTCATGGTTTGACCTCTAGAAAAATCGTGCATTAAAATCTGAACACCGATTTTTAAGTCGAAATTCATGTCCAAATCTTACCCCAATTTTCAAACATAGACATGGGTCAAAATTTACCGCCCCCATAACTCGGTCAAACCTCATCCGTTTTTCACGAAGTTTGGCTTTTAATTCATGGTTTGACCTCTAGAAAAATCGGGCATTAAAATCTGAACCCCGATTTTTTTGTCGAAATTCATATCCAAATCTTACCCCAAGATTCAAACATAGACATGGGTCAAAATTTACCACCCCCATAACTCGGTCAAATCTCATCCGATTTTCACGAAGTTTGGCTTTTAATTCATGGTTTGACCCCAAGAAAAATCGGGCATTAAAATCTGAACACCGATTTTTTTGTCGAAATTCATGTCCAAATCTTACCCCAAGATTCAAATATGGAAATGGGTCAAAACTTACCACCCCCATAACTCGGTCAAATCTCATCCGAATTTCACGAAGTTTGGCTTTTAATTCATGGTTTGACCTCTAGAAAAATCGTGCATTAAAATCTGAACACCGATTTTTAAGTCGAAATTCATGTCCAAATCTTACCCCAAGATTCAAATATGGACATGGGTCAAAACGTACCACCCCCATAACACGGCCAAATCTCATCCGATTTTCACGAAGTTTGGCTTATAATCCATGGTTTTACCTCTAGAAAAATCGTGCATTAAAATCTGAACACCGATTTTTAAGTCGAAATTCATGTCCAAATCTTACCCCAAGATTCAAATATGGACATGGGTCAAAACGTACCACCCCCATAACTCGGTCAAATGTCATCCGATTTTCACGAAGTTTGGTTTTTAACACATGGTTTTGCTTCTAAAATAATCGGGCATTAAAATCTGAACACCGATTTTTTGGTCGAAATTCATGTCCAAATCTTACCCCAAGATTCGAATATGGACATGGGTCAAAACGTACCACCCCCATAACTCGGTCAAATCTCATCCGATTTTCACGAAGTTTGGCTTTTAATCCATGGTTTTACCTCTAGATTAATTGTGCATTAAAATCTGAACACCGATTTTTTGGTCGAAATTCATGTCCAAATCTTACCCCAAGATTCAAACATAGACATGGGTCAAAATTTACCACCCCCATAACTCGGTCAAATCTCATCCGATTTTCACGAAGTTTGGCTTTTAATCCATGGTTTTACCTCTAGAAAAATCGTGCATTAAAATCTGAACACCGATTTTTAAGTCGAAATTCATGTCCAAATCTTACCCCAAGATTCAAACATAGACATGGGTCAAAACATACCACCCCTATAACTCGGTCAAATCTCATCCGATTTCACGAAGTTTGGCTTTTAATTCATGGTTTGACCTCTAGAAAAATCGTGCATTAAAATCTGAACACCGATTTTTAAGTCGAAATTCATGTCCAAATCTTACCCCAAGATTCGAATATGGACATGGGTCAAAACGTACCACCCCCATAACTCGGTCAAATCTCATCCGATTTTCACGAATGTTGGCTTTTAATTCATGGTTTGACCTCTACAAAAATCGTGCATTAAAATCTGAACACCGATTTTTAAGTCGAAATTCATGTCCAAATCTTACCCCAAGATTCGAATATGGACATGGGTCAAAATTTACTACCCCCATAACTCGGTCAAATCTCATCCGATTTTCACGAAATTTGGTTTTTAACACATGGTTTTGCTTCTAAAATAATCGTGCATTAAAATCTGAACACCGATTTTTAAGTCGAAATTCATGTCCAAATCTTACCCCAATTTTCAAACATAGACATGGGTCAAAATTTACCACCCCCATAGCTCGGTCAAACCTCATCCGATTTTCACGAAGTTTGGCTTTTAATTCATGGTTTGACCTCTAGAAAAATCGGGCATTAAAATCTGAACCCCGATTTTTTTGTCGAAATTCATGTCCAAATCTTACCCCAAGATTCAAACATAGACATGGGTCAAAATTTACCACCCCCATAACTCGGTCAAATCTCATCCGATTTTCACGAAGTTTGGCTTTTAATTCATGGTTTGACCTCTAGAAATATCGTGCATTAAAATCTGAACACCGATTTTTAAGTCGAAATTCATGTCCAAATCTTACCCCAAGATTCGAATATGGACATGGGTCAAAACGTACCACCCCCATAACTCGGTCAAATCTCATCCGATTTTCACGAAGTTTGGCTTTTAATTCATGGTTTGACCTCTACAAAAATCGTGCATTAAAATCTGAACACCGATTTTTAAGTCGAAATTCATGTCCAAATCTTACCCCAAGATTCGAATATGGACATGGGTCAAAATTTACTACCCCCATAACTCGGTCAAATCTCATCCGATTTTCTCGAAATTTGGTTTTTAACACATGGTTTTGCTTCTAAAATAATCGTGCATTAAAATCTGAACACCGATTTTTAAGTCGAAATTCATGTCCAAATCTTACCCCAATTTTCAAACATAGACATGGGTCAAAATTTACCACCCCCATAACTCGGTCAAACCTCATCCGTTTTTCACGAAGTTTGGCTTTTAATTCATGGTTTGACCTCTAGAAAAATCGGGCATTAAAATCTGAACCCCGATTTTTTTGTCGAAATTCATGTCCAAATCTTACCCCAAGATTCAAACATAGACATGGGTCAAAATTTTCCACCCCCATAACTCGGTCAAATCTCATCCGATTTTCACGAAGTTTGGCTTTTAATTCATGGTTTGACCTCAAGAAAAATCGGGCATTAAAATCTGAACACCGATTTTTTTGTCGAAATTCATGTCCAAATCTTACCCCAAGATTCAAATATGGACATGGGTCAAAACTTACCACCCCCATAACTCGGTCAAATCTCATCCGATTTTCACGAAGTTTGGCTTTTAATTCATGGTTTGACCTCTAGAAAAATCGTGCATTAAAATCTGAACACCGATTTTTAAGTCGAAATTCATGTCCAAATCTTACCCCAATTTTCAAACATAGACATGGGTCAAAATTTACCACCCCCATAACTCGGTCAAACCTCATCCGTTTTTCACGAAGTTTGGCTTTTAATTCATGGTTTGACCTCTAGAAAAATCGGGCATTAAAATCTGAACCCCGATTTTTTTGTCGAAATTCATGTCCAAATCTTACCCCAAGATTCAAACATAGACATGGGTCAAAATTTACCACCCCCATAACTCGGTCAAATCTCATCCGATTTTCACGAAGTTTGGCTTTTAATTCATGGTTTGACCTCAAGAAAAATCGTGCATTAAAATCTGAACACCGATTTTTAAGTCGAAATTCATGTCCAAATCTTACCCCAAGATTCAAATATGGACATGGGTCAAAACGTACCACCCCCATAACACGGCCAAATCTCATCCGATTTTCACGAAGTTTGGCTTATAATCCATGGTTTTACCTTTAGAAAAATCGTGCATTAAAATCTGAACACCGATTTTTAAGTCGAAATTCATGTCCAAATCTTACCCCAAGATTCAAATATGGACATGGGTCAAAACGTACCACCCCCATAACTCGGTCAAATGTCATCCGATTTTCACGAAGTTTGGTTTTTAACACATGGTTTTGCTTCTAAAATAATCGGGCATTAAAATCTGAACACCGATTTTTTGGTCGAAATTCATGTCCAAATCTTACCCCAAGATTCGAATATGGACATGGGTCAAAACGTACCACCCCCATAACTCGGTCAAACCTCATCCGTTTTTCACGAAGTTTGGCTTTTAATCCATGGTTTTACCTCTAGATTAATTGTGCATTAAAATCTGAACACCGATTTTTTGGTCGAAATTCATGTCCAAATCTTACCCCAAGATTCAAACATAGACATGGGTCAAAATTTACCACCCCCATAACTCGGTCAAATCTCATCCGATTTTCACGAAGTTTGGCTTTTAATCCATGGTTTTACCTCTAGAAAAATCGTGCATTAAAATCTGAACACCGATTTTTAAGTCGAAATTCATGTCCAAATCTTACCCCAAGATTCAAACATAGACATGGGTCAAAACATACCACCCCTATAACTCGGTCAAATCTCATCCGATTTCACGAAGTTTGGCTTTTAATTCATGGTTTGACCTCTAGAAAAATCGTGCATTAAAATCTGAACACCGATTTTTAAGTCGAAATTCATGTCCAAATCTTACCCCAAGATTCGAATATGGACATGGGTCAAAACGTACCACCCCCATAACTCGGTCAAATCTCATCCGATTTTCACGAATGTTGGCTTTTAATTCATGGTTTGACCTCTACAAAAATCGTGCATTAAAATCTGAACACCGATTTTTAAGTCGAAATTCATGTCCAAATCTTACCCCAAGATTCGAATATGGACATGGGTCAAAATTTACTACCCCCATAACTCAGTCAAATCTCATCCGATTTTCACGAAATTTGGTTTTTAACACATGGTTTTGCTTCTAAAATAATCGTGCATTAAAATCTGAACACCGATTTTTAAGTCGAAATTCATGTCCAAATCTTACCCCAATTTTCAAACATAGACATGGGTCAAAATTTACCACCCCCATAGCTCGGTCAAACCTCATCCGATTTTCACGAATTGTGGCTTTTAATTCATGGTTTGACCTCTAGAAAAATCGGGCATTAAAATCTGAACCCCGATTTTTTTGTCGAAATTCATGTCCAAATCTTACCCCAAGATTCAAACATAGACATGGGTCAAAATTTACCACCCCCATAACTCGGTCAAATCTCATCCGATTTTCACGAAGTTTGGCTTTTAATCCATGGTTTTACCTCTAGAAAAATCGTGCATTAAAATCTGAACACCGATTTTTAAGTCGAAATTCATGTCCAAATCTTACCCCAAGATTCAAACATAGACATGGGTCAAAATTTACCACCCCCATAACTCGGTCAAATCTCATCCGATTTTCACGAAGTTTGGCTTTTAATCCATGGTTTTACCTCTAGAAAAATCGTGCATTAAAATCTGAACACCGATTTTTAAGTCGAAATTCATGTCCAAATCTTACCCCAAGATTCGAATATGGACATGGGTCAAAACGTACCACCCCCATAACTCGGTCAAATCTCATCCGATTTTCACGAAGTTTGGCTTTTAATCCATGGTTTTACCTCTAGATTAATTGTGCATTAAATTCTGAACACCGATTTTTTAGTCGAAATTCATGTCCAAATCTTACCCCAAGATTTAAACATAGACATGGGTCAAAATTTACCACCCCCATAACTCGGTCAAATCTCATCCGATTTTCACGAAGTTTGGCTTTTAATCCATGGTTTTACCTCTAGATTAATTGTGCATTAAAATCTGAACACCGATTTTTTAGTCGAAATTCATGTCCAAATCTTACCCCAAGATTCGAATATAGACATGGGTCAAAACATACCACCCCTATAACTCGGTCAAATCTCATCCGATTTTCACGAAGTTTGGTTTTTAACACATGGTTTTACCTCTAGATTAATTGTGCATTAAAATCTGAACACCGAATTTTTTGTCGAAATTCATGTCCAATTCTTACCCCAAGATTCAAACATAGACATGGGTCAAAATTTACCACCCCCATAACTCGGTCAAATCTCATCCGATTTTCACGAAGTTTGGCTTTTAATTCATGGTTTGACCTCTAGAAAAATCGTGCATTAAAATCTGAACACCGATTTTTAAGTCGAAATTCATGTCCAAATCTTACCCCAAGATTCGAATATGGACATGGGTCAAAACGTACCACCCCCATAACTCGGCCAAATCTCATCCGATTTTCACGAAGTTTGGCTTTTAATCCATGGTTTTACCTCTAGAAAAATCGTGCATTAAAATCTGAACACCGATTTTTTAGTCGAAATTCATGTCCAAATCTTACCCCAAGATTCGAATATAGACATGGGTCAAAACATACCACCCCTATAACTCGGTCAAATCTCATCCGATTTTCACGAAGTTTGGCTTTTAATTCATGGTTTACCATGCATACATACTGCTTTCAGTAAGTGTGCTATTTTGTATAAATGAAATTAAACGAATATGTTGATGTAACTTTAATAAAGTGTCATTTAACACTCAACAAACAATCAAAGGTGCTGCACATTATGCAAAGCCATTGTGAAAGTTGCCACCAGTGAAAAGAACGTGCCACATCAACGTTTCTTTGATTTTCGTTGCCTGAATATGTTGCACACAAGTGGACGGAATATCAAGGGGCCACTAAACATTTCCAGTCAATTGTGCCAGAACAAGCAGAGTGTTGAAGAGTGGCTCCAGCGGGGCCGATAGTCGCATGAATTCACTGCAGTAGCTGTGGGGTTCGCTCAAAACTGGGCTCGAGTCGAGTCCTGGACTGAGGTTAGGTGGGTTTTGGTTAGTTGGTTGGTAGCAACAGCTGCAAATGTAAACAGAATGAGGTCAGTCCTGGTACTGGTGTTGCATGTTGCTCGGGCATTAGGGCAACTGTTGATAGACGTTGGCTTCTAATCACCAACTGTACTGGATACCCTTACACACGCCCAAACGCATACACACATGCTTAGACAGTGGACAGAAGACAGCCAGCACATGGAAAGCCACATGCAAATGAAGCCACAAAATGACTTTTAAGTTGGTTTTGGCCAGTTCACAATGCCAACATACTCGCTCGTGCAAGCCGGCGCCAGCTTGTGGATATTATAAATTTGTTGTCATGTTTGTAATCTTTGAAATAATTAGTCACTTACTCTCGAAAGTGAAGCATAAGCGCCAAATATAATGAAAATAATTATATATGGTAACAACCTTGATTTCATCCAGCTCAACCCGATTTACATAGGTACTCATAAATCATTGTATCCTTTAAAAGGTTAATACGTCTATTATTATTATAACGTTATTTTGCTTCTGACTTTTTTCTGGGCAAGTTTTATACACTTTTCGTGGCTTTTTAGAATATATATCCGATCTTATACTTTTTTCACTTCACCCATATATATGCACCACATATTAAATGAGAATACCATAACATTTGGCTTTATTCGGAAAGTATTGCATTTGTAGAGAAGAACTTACAAGTCGCTGTCTGCTAGGGTATTTATCCCTCGGTGTGCCGAAGAAATCCCTGCATTCTTGTTTCTTTTGCATCCTTCTGTTCGCTGCTGTAACTATTCATTCATTATTCTATCTCTTTCGCACACTGCGTATGCTATAAATTATAAATGTGCTGCGTCATTTTGATGCGCTCCTCCACGCTGCGGCAGTTTTGCCTACTGCGTTAACACCACCCACTCCTTGGCAGCGGCCACCTGTCCCCCTTCAACCAATTAATTGTCCATTGCCGCACTCCCTTACTCGCCCACCTCGCACGCCCCCTTTCCACTTACTTACCTACTGCATATGCTTACTGGTGAAATAAAGTCATAAAGCGTTGGCCAAAGTCAACAAAGAGAGGTGAGCGAGCGAGGGGCGGTTACCGGGCGGGTTGGTGAAATGCAAACACAACCTGCGAAAAAGCACGAGACAAGGGTTTTTCATTTTGCTGCGCGTTTGTTAAGTACATAAAAAATTTTGACAAAGGCGCACAGCACATCTCCCTGGCAGTCCCGCCACTGCTCTGCGATTCAAGCACGCAGGACGAGCTTTTTTGCACAATTTACTTATGCGTTTAATAACGACATCATCAGCATGTAAATACACACACACACACACTCCCATCGACACCACACTTCCGCATATGTATGAAGCAGGAGTTTGTGGGTGGTACGGCGCGCCTTCTCCCAAGCGACAGTAATAAAAATGTCGCTGATTTGACAATGTATCGTATGTTGTACCCCACCTCCTACTTCCTCTACTTCCTGACAGAGCTCACATATTATGCATTAATATTGAAAGACTTAAGGCCGTCTGTGAAGGGTGTACAAACCAAGTGCGTTTCATGAAAACTACATTAATAACAGAAAGCAGGCAACTCATTAACCCAATGCCAGACTCATTTCTTGGCCTAAACGTCCCAAAGAGCAACAACTGTTGCGCTCTCAGCAAAGTATAGCATATCCCTCCAACCGACACTTCCTTATCGGGCACGCACTCATCGCTTATGCGTCAATGGCACAAACGAGTAAACAAACACTGGCTATAAACAAGCAGCTAATAAGGATAATTGCCTGCTTTACAAATTGTCGCTCTCTGGCATTCAAAGTGCGCCACCAGCCGGGTATGAGGAACATTCTGGTGTGGGTGTTGGTCTTCTATTTTGCTATTTGTATTGCACACATCTACAAGTCAAAATAGTAATAAATTGCTAAAGAAAATTGCGTGGCGCTAAAAGAAAAACGAGCCAAGCAACGCCAGCTGAACGCCGCAACCCCCAACATATGGCAACTGGGCAAGTCCTTTGAATCATACATGTATGTGTATATGCATATGTATTTGGACTATTCGTATATGTGCATACACATACATCTCCATATTTATGGGAGACAGTCTTATTTATGGACGTGCGGTGCCGCAAATTAATAATGCGACTTTCTCATTTGTTGGCTCTCGGTTTCTGCCTGTATGTAAATAGAATATGTGCGCTGACTGACAGAGAAGAAGACAGAAGCGAGAAAGAGAAGGAATGATGGACTAAAGCTGGGTGTGTGGTATATAAGGCTTGCATACTATTAATACAAAATGAACACTAATTTTTATTCAGTCAAGTACGCACTTTCTCTATAAATAAATTTACAAGAAATACATAAGGCCACATTATTAAAAAAAATCAGTGCTTTTGTCGGAAGAGACTGACTAGCAGATACCCTGAATATTCATACTGTACACATGTTTAGTTGCCATGAATTCTCTATTAAATTTTGTATTTATAAATATGGCTTAAACTGAAAAACCTGGAAACGGTCGTAGCTGTTAAAGATTTGAAACAACCTCGTTCAAAATTCTCTAGCCTTAATAAGTTCTGAGACCGCGGCAATTATACTTAAGGACAGGCCAGCGGGAAAACAGACGAATAGACAGACAGGCAGATGAGTCGGCGATGCTTTCTTCCGCCTGCTATATACATTCGAACAAAAAGATTATATCCATTTTACTCATATTTCAATGAGATCAGATTAAAAAGGTGTATTATTATTCTGTTCTCCACAATTGCTAATACAAAATTATTCCCTATCAACATTAATTTTATAGCTTTTGGTATAATATTGTAATAACAATCAACCTTTGACTCAATGGTCAATAATCTTATATCGAATGATTTTTTGTGTTGTTGATAATATTAATATGGAAAGAGAATTTAGTTTTTAGCCAGAAGCTTTTTGATATTTATCGATTATCCTCAGTGCGCACAAAAAACAATGTACATATTGTGGGAAAAAATAATTTGCAATTGAAATGTGGCTTTGATGATGCCAAAAACAGGACATACCAAACTTGTCCAGTAGACTTTTCAGACCTGTCCTCACTTTGGCTTCCTTTTACGTATCCTTATGCTGTTGACGGCCCGGCCCGAATGCTAATGAGCCAGCCAAGCAACATTCTCTTTCTTCCCCTGCTGCTCTCACCTGCTTCTATTAAGTGTCCTTCGTTGCCAGTTTTTGCCCAAGCGAGCAAATTTATTGCATACTTCCTGTCCGTAAAGGCAAAGGCCTCAAAACGTTGTGTTGTGTATGAGGTGCATGTGTGCTGTGCATGGTGTGTATATCATTAAATTAAATGGAATATCAGCTGGCTATTGTTTGTTATTGCACAAATCGATCGGCGCGGTGGCAGCCAGCCCGGTTGATTAATGAGCTCCAGTTTTGAGTCCTGCGCAAAATTTTTCCAGTGATTCGCATCTATCGTGCTTTAACCCATCCTTCAGTTTTCCCCAGCACAACTGGCGTCACGCTGGCGCCAGCAACAAATAAAATCAACAACAACAACAGCACAGAAAATGTCCCAGTAAAATTACAACAATTAAGTTGAGACATACAAGAATAAAAGGCGCTGAATGAATGCAAATGACAACGAAAGCAACTGCAACTCGGTGGGCTATTAACGATAGCCTTTATGTGGGTATGACAACTTTGTAACGCAGCTTGTTAGATTTTAATTACAGGGTAGTTGATTTTTAGTTCATTTAGGGTTTTTCATATTCTAATTTCGTCCCTTTCAATTTTCTAAATAGTCATTAAAATTCGTGTTCAATTTGGAACTTAAAAACAAATTTATCAAAAGTTTTTTAGATAAACTCAGAAGATCAGAAACCCAGAAAGAGCATTTGGAATTCGTGAGCGATTTCCATGTCATTAGAGCTGTTCCGTCTTGTCTGTTTTTTATGCATCTCACTTGCCAGTGACATTTTGTACGTCCCTTTAGCCCTTCATTGTCTGCAGTCTTGCTACTTCTGCGCATTGTGCGCTTTTAATTATTTGTGGATGTTTTTGTTATTCTTCGTCTCTCATTTGCTGACAGGACTACGTCCTTGGTGCTTTCCCCTTCCACCAAACTCCCATAGCAGCACATTAGCAGGTTCATTTAAGCCCAGCAAGAAGTGGCTTGTACCTTGTTGCTTTCATCTAGCAATGCTTAGCAACTCAATCAAGAAATAGTGCTTTCGTCGGAATGCCCGACTAGAAAGTGCCCTGCTGGCACTCTGTAAGCATATTTAATGACTCGGCTATTCATCTTTCCGATTCTGCATACCATTCGAATATCATTACTAAAAACCTTAATTAGAGAAAGCATCTATAAACGGTCTTTTTACGATTACTTGCATTAGTTGCCAATTGCACCTTAAGTCTCCGATCTATGCCTAAAAGCTCATCGTCCTGATCAATAATATGCATACCTTATGAAGTCAGAGAAACACCATTCTGCCAGTCACATACATTTGCGCAAAACTATTTCACCCTTTTCTCCCCAATTTACATGGAAACAGGTTAAAATAGGCAGAGACAAAACAGAGCTGAATGAAGAGAAATTAACTGCCCATGATGCTGGCTGATTAAATAGACTAGCAGCGAAATCAGTGACTTGTCTGAGTTCAATGAACCTTTGCCCAAAACTAAAAGCTAGTTTAAGTATTTATGCGGGTTGAAAAGTTTTATCGATATCGTGCACAACAAAGGACCCACACAGCCAGATAAATGGCAAAAACTATTCGCTGTTACTGTTTGTGCATACAAATTTTAAATTTACGCTACGAGTTCCCTGAACTCCATAGCCTGAACCCCAACGTGCATTGACTTGTGCGATTCTGAGTCGCATCTTTTCTGCTGGCTGCAACCTTTTAGATAACGCAGTTTATGGCCCAAAAGCATGGCTAATAACCTGTGGTTAGCCATTAATGGACTTGAGCATTGATTTCATCTAGTCGCTTAATTGTGTCGTAAATGCGTTATTGATACATCATTAGGCAAGCGATAAACGCGGCGTATGCGCAATATTTATAACGCAACTTAAAGCCATAAAAATTCAATGCCAGAGCACCAACATTTACAACGAATTTTGCTACTCAACGCTAGAAAATTATTTCCAACACAATTTATTGCAGCTTTGGCAAGTAGCCAACAACCCGAGCTTTAGGGCTTATAAAAGGCTGTGGGCGGACAGCGGTTGGATGGCTGACAAAGCCTTTAAAAAGTAACAAAAAATTTAAGATTAATACAATTACATTTTTATTTTTATTATGATCCAGAGCTTCCGAGTTTTAAGTTAACAACCACAATAGTTTAATTCCTTTAAACTTAAATCTTGTTGTAAATCCTTAAATAAACTTTTATTTACACCTGCCGAAAATGTATAGAACAGGATTCGATGCGAGTCCTAGTAAATAGGTTACTGCCATGCCTCACAGATACTATAAAACAAAGATACGCCGCTTAAAAAGTGAAATGCATGCTCAGGTCCACAGGGTCCTTGTATGACTTTAGCTCCAAGGGATTTGGATGCTTCAGATTTTTGAAACAGAACTCGCAGCACGTTTTGCTGCTGGCATTTGGTCGACTTTGAGTTAGTAACATATTTTCGTGGGGTGTAGTGGGTGGAATAATTGGTTAGCATGCCAAACAAAAAAAGGCTTCCATTTGGATACCTACCCCGCCCTGGCGTACGTGACGCCTTGAAAGTGTCGCCCGTTTTATTTGACGTACGTGTCAAGCGAAACTACATGCAAAAATGAACAGAGCAATCAGAAGCTTAATAATAATAAAAAAAAAAAATAAATGCATGAAATTATTGAAATATTTGTTGACCTTAAGTAATATTAAGGCTATGCCAACGCATACGAAAAATGTAGGTGAACATTTAAAAAAGTACTTCATGCAATATTGACGCTTAGAACAGCTTCAATCAGTTTCGTTGTCATTGATGGATTTTGATAAATGAACAGACATTATGACAAATATGCAAATATATCTCGATGAAAAACTGACCAATACATGCACGCGCGCACACACGCATGCAAGAATATACAATATACACTCAGGCTGTGACGGGCTTGTCAATATTTGTACGATAAAAATCAGAATCGAATAGTGGCCCAAACAATGGCCTGACATTCGAATCGGAATAATGGTCGAGGGTGACAGACTGTGGAGAAGGAGGCATGTTTGTGTGTAAAGTCAAATAATTGGCAGCAGCATGGACAAGAGCTGCAATTAGAGCAATATTGACTCGCTCAGATACACCGCTGGACATGTGCATAAGGGCACAACTGTATCCATATCGTAATGGTGGATATATTATTGGATTCCATAGTCGTTCGAGTGCATTAGAATTTTTAACCTTAAATGAAAATTCTGTTATGATTATTTATAATGTTATTCCATTATTGGAGGGCAAAGCATAAGTGCAAGCTATTGTTGAAAATCAGTCATTACCTGCTTGACCGTATAAAAGTATATCAATTAAATTTGCAATTAGAAACTTTTCAATTATTATCCTTCGAGCGGAGGATTTCTCATTGTCATACAGTGTACAGCAGACCAGACCAGATTCAAGGCTCCTATTATTTTTACTCTCGTAGGCCGAGAAACATTTTGTTAACTTTCAAAAATATATATTTGAAATTATGTTTGACACAATTTTTCTAGAAGTTTTTTTGTTCAAATATGCATGACACAAGACAATTACTATGAAAAATACAGCTTTCTGCTTTTACGGCAGTCCAGTCTGTTGATAAATTAATAAGTCAAATAGGAGTATGTAGTTTACAACATTTATATATTTTTAAAATTGAACTCTAAAACTCCTTTGAAATGTGCAAAAATTGTCAGATTTCAGGCAAATTTATTTGTATCAATAACTCTAAAAACCCTGCAGTTAACCCAAAAAACTGCTCACATCTGTATGAACAAAGACAGTCGCAAAGCGACCAAACAAAGATTCAAATATATTTCAGCATAAAAGTAATTTTGATAGCATTCATAAAAGATTCAGTTTCATTTTGATGTTGCATTGTTTTCAGTCGGGTTTTTGCCATGCACCACGCTGCGTATACGTGTTCGTTGGTAGATGGTTGAGCACATATTCATAACTCTTTCTATCAATCTCGCTGTCCCTCTTTCCCCCTCTTTGTTTGGCAGAATTATAATTCGCTTTCATTCATTGCGATTCATTTTAGAAGAGTGTTTTGTTTTAATTAAATTTTATGTTTGCGCAGAAATAAAAGTGGCTCAACACAAAGAGCTATAAGTAAATTAAAGTGCAATCAAAGTTTCAAATATTCCAACTAAAAATTTAAAAAAATATCAATTAACTGGCGGAGGCGACAGGCAAAGTTTCCACGTAAATAGACTAACAACGGGTCGGTACCAAAAATGAGCACGACTCTTTCATAAAAAATCGCGCGATATCCTTAGCACAAGCCAACGGAAAATGGGCGACACATTGGATGAGACGCCGCCGTCGCGACGCGGTAAGCCGCAATCCTTGAACATTAGTCCGGAGGAAACGGCTGCAGGTGCAGTTGACGGTGCAAGCCATGCAGCCAGCGGCTCCTCCACGCGCTTGACACGCTCGCGAACGGGCAACGATCCGGTACGGGAACGCGATCAATCCTGTGATGGGCGGAGCTCTAAGGGCAATCGGAATGACGAGTTTGTTGGTCTACCGGCACCACCACGCCGTGAGAGTCTTAACAGCTGCGACCAGCAGCAGCAACAGGCAAGCAGTCCCGGCGGGGGCTTGCACAAGGCGCTGGGTCTAAGCAGTCGTTCCACAGCTGCTGGAAACAATCCGCGGTACTCGTCCAGCGTTGTTGTTGGTGGCGGAGTTGGCAATCTGTCCGGCACCACAACGCGCAAGTGCGTCCTGACGCTGGACGGGTACTCCTATGTCATAGGTAAGCGATGGGTGCACTTAAAGCAAAGGCAGGGCTTGCCTGGAGTCACCTTTGGGTGACCCACATGAACTGTTTCCATGGGTTTGACTTTTAATTCGTAAGCTACCCTTTCTACACTCTCCACACACAATGGCGCCATGCAAAGGCATAAAATAATATATATGTATCTATTTTTCTATCATTTCATTGCAGGTAAGTCAATTCAGAGGGCAAACCCAAGAGCCAGATTGAAACGACGGCCCAGGTACGTGGCCCATTGCAGCATTAAATTGAAAATGAAATTGAATTTCCTCAAAGGGGCTGGGCTATGGTAGTAGCCAATTTAAAACTTGGCTGCCACCCATAACTTCATTCTTATCCTTTCTTCTAACCAGCACAACACAATTCATTTCGAATTGCTGCTGGAAATTTATGGGCAACTTTTAATACTGCAGCAGATTGCGTATACGACACGTGGCCAGGGTAAACGTTTAAGAAAATACGCAAAATATGCTCCTGCAGGTTAGCTAGACCAGGCCAGACTGGTTCGTTGTTGTTCTCGGCAAGAGTATCGGATACCGGAGGCTTTTGAAATCAGCATGACACTCGTGTTGCCTGCTCTCAGCTACAGGGCATCAATATACACCTATATACTGATATGAACAGGTTTTTGAAAGCAAACATACAGCTGTTGGCCAGTTGTTTCTGAACTATTATACTTGCATAGAGCACAGACACTTTAAGCTTCTGTGTGTTCATTTTAGATAAAATGAATGAATTCAATTTTAGGTGAAATGAATTTTAACCGAAAATAAAAGGTATCCATATAATCCTGCAAACGGTTCGTGTGTGCATTTTGGTGTGCGTGTACGTATGTGTGTGTGTGTGTGTGAAGTGCTTTTGTAGTTAAATGAACCGCAATAAGGATATCAGAAAAATTTAAATATGGCAAAAAAATAACCAAAAGCAGTAAGGATAGTAAAAATGCAACTAGGAGGAATATTACAAACGTTTTATATAGTGTATGCTGCAATCGATATATTAATAGATAGTTAAATAAATAGATAGATAGATAGAAAGATAGTTAGATAGATAAATAGATAGATAGATGGATAGATAGATAGATATATGTAAAGATAGAAAGGTTCATAAATAGGTATGTCAGATCCGTACGTTTGCACAAAACGAGTGAGTCGCTTTTATTAAACATCAATGCTTAAAGATATAAGAAAATATTATAAATGAATCAGTCAGAGTCAATTATCCAATCCTTGCAGAATTAATCGTCAATCGTATACCACAAACAAATCTCAAATCTAAATGTATTTATAAAATTCTTTGAAGCCTGCAAATTCCAGTTAAGAGCTGTCAACTTAAAGCTCACGTAATACTTATCTACGTGCTCCTGGATCGCTTTACTGAAAAAAAAAAAACCGTAAAACTGTTAAACTACCTACTCAATTATTCGGTTAAGCGCTAAATAAATAAACAGATAAAAGAAATTCAACTGTTACCAGTACTATTCTCCAGATGGAATGTGTACCGCTGGGCTCCAATTGCTGTGTCCCGTAGCTGCCTGAAATTTGAGGCAATGCCAAGGCATGGGGCACGCCCCCAATCGGACAGGAGCCAAGTGACAATGTGGCGCGTCCTTTGGGGTTAAAATTTATGGGCGCTGCAATATTTTGCAAATATCCGTAGCATATCCTGCGGCGACAGCACAGACAAACAACAATGCAATAAATAGTCAAGTGTTTGTTTTTGTATTCGTGTTCGTGTTCCTGTCGCTGTTGAGCGCCAGAGTGTGTGTGTGTGTGTGTGTGTGTGTGTGTAGTTGTTGTTGTTTTCGAAGTGTGTCCTTCAATTGACATATTACACTTATTGTTGGCCTGGTCGCGGCCGCTTTCTAGCGTTGCACGTTTGCTGTTGTCACTCGCAGACAAAGGCATCAGACGAGGACAAGGCCCACCTCCGCCATCGGCTATTTGTGCTGTCTGGCTGGTAGTTCAGAGCCCCGCTTGCTCAAGCGGGCTTCAGCGACAAGTTTACTTATTGACAGCAGCCAGCCGAGTGGGAAAAGGTTACCACTTAATTGATGTGCTGTGTGTGCAACTGAAACTGGGAACACAAAAAAAAACAAAAAAAAAGGGTTAAGTGGCCAATTTAGCTGCGGTTCAATGAATCTTCATTGGCATTGGCCAATTTATTAAAGAACAACAAGGAAACGCGTCAACCTAACTAAGCGCGTAATAAGGTTTAAGGACAGGCAACATTTGCAAGATCTTCGCATAATTTTGGGCGCTTAAAAATTCACAAATACAAGAAAACCATTTGGCAAAGTTCATGCGCATAACTCAAATGCTATCTGCACTACTCGGGCCAAAAGTGACCTTTGTTTGGTTTTGTTTTAGCCAGTCCTAAGCAACCCGTAAAAATTTGCATAAATTCCAGTCATTGACTTTAACGCACAAAAATTTCAATACATATTTCGAATTGGGCGTAACATGACAAGCTCCCTCAAAAAAATTTATTGTGGAGCAAACAAGTTGAGCAGCTTTATTGAATTTGTATGGGCCTGGCTTAAAGGGATAATGTATGCAACTCTTGGCTAAAGTTTTTATTTGCCCTTATGCCAACGGCGCCTCAATTGCCAATCAATTTGGCTTTTACTCTCTGCGGACCATTGATGTCGACAACTGCTTTCAAGTGACAGCAAAGCTATAAAAAATAAACAGTAGTTGGCGCAGTTGGACAGGAAAAATACCCTGTAGCCAAAACTCTCACGGTGCTGGCCTCTTGCGATAATTCATCTACCATAAATACTTCCTATTGTTAAATAAAATTTTATATATTTAAAGATTCTCTTCATGCGTTTATATAGGATTTTAGTATATTTCCAGTCCCTAGCTTTTATACAATATATATTTGTGGGGTCGGAGATGATTCGTTCCGTCTGTGACATATTCTGACCCAAAAACATTATACCCTTTTTACGCGTTTCCAATGAGTACATGGTTTAAAAATCCTTTAGACCTGCATGGAGATAAGCCCCACCAAAATACACACAAGCCGACTCTAGCTGATTATGAGTAGCATTTTGCATACCCTGTACTTATTGAAAGTGTATACAAGAAAGGGTCTGCTTCAACAGAAGACTAGATCTAGCCTGACTTTATTAAACCTTCCATACCAGAGACTAAAACCATGTTTGCCAATCGCAAATTAAGTTTATCTTGAAAAACCACAAAAAGAGATATTAAGCAGCGCTTGGAGGTGTGTGCACATTTAACACATTTAACGGTAGCTCGGCACTGGATTCATGGTATCTGGAAGTCGGGCGCTATTCGCTTGCGCACTCATGTTTTAATTAAAAACAGTTAAAAAGCGGCGCCAGTTTCGCGACTGTCTGTTAAATTTATGAAGCCTGCAGCTAAATGGCCAAAATGGCGCTGCCACAAACAGAAAAGGCAGCATACGCACACACGCATACATAGGCAAGGGAAAAAGTTGGCAGCCCGAATTGTGGTTGGCCCGAAGGATCCAATTAGCTGGCTCATCTTTGTTCCTTTCCCCCGCTTCGCTGCGGCCTCTTATACCTTTTGCTGCTGTTCTGACATCAAGGTGCACGGCGCGTCCTGCCAAATTTCCCAGAGCTGCTCAGCATTTTGAAACTTTTTAGCTCAAAAGGATTTAACATGTGTGTCCTTGTATGCTGCTTTGTATATATTAGACAATGCGACATCCTCAGCCCGCAGACAATTGATCGAATCAATAGCTCTGGGTTCCAGCAATCAATCGCAATTGTTCAACATTTCTGTGAAACCACAATTAATTTAACTACATCAAATAGTGAGTATAGTAAGAATAATTAGTTGGTTTGACTAAGTGAACCTTGAGTTCGAGGTCTAATCAAGTTTGGACAACAGAAAAGTTTTGAAATTTACCTGTGATAGATATTAAGCCAACTGTCCCCTCGGCTGTGTGAACTATTTTACAGAAATATAAATTACAAACATTGAATTAATGCCAGCTTCTATTCAGCCAATCGACCACAATAATCAAGTAAGAATAGCTAAGTTTATAGCTTTAAGTGTCCGGGAGTCCGGTTGATTTCCAAACAGTCGAATATAATTTTATTGGTAACTCTGAGAGGCAACAACGGCGCTGTCAACTTCCGGCAATCAGGATGGAAACAAGGATTTCCACTTGCCAGCCAGCAAAGCGTTAAATTTACTTTAGCAGTTGCCAGCTGCTGCCTTGTCATTGTCTTCAACTCAGTGCCAGTTGCAGTTCGAGACTCCTAGCATAGGGACTTTCGATGCCAATCGCTAGAGTCGTCCTTAACCAAACTATGGAAATATCCGCTAGCAAATTGGAAAAAAATTATTGTTGACACTTTCGTTTTTGCTGCACTTTTAGACAGCGGAACAATACGAGCCAAATGAAATTAATTTAAAAGGAGCTTGCCTGAAGAAAAAATGTTTTATAAAAAGCATTGATGCGTTTTCGAAAATTGATAAAAACACAATTCCTAACAGTGCTGACAAGGGCAGAAAGAAAAGCTATTACAATATATAAAGACATAAATGAGCTAAGCATTTATATGGATTTTTGAGCAATAAATTGAATTTTAAATGCCATTGCTGACAGTTGACATATCGCAAAAAAATCGATCTGTCAGGCAATCTTATTACCACCCACTTTTCGTACAATTTTCAGCACCACTTGACAGCGATAAACGGAAATTTAATTCGTCCATATGATGCCCAGCAACCACAATTTCGCCCGTTGCCAACTGTTAATGACATTTTAGCCAGTTGGCTAGCGATGCTCTTTTATTTACGCTTTTTTTCTGGTGTATTTTATTAATTAATTAATCAATCAACGGCCGCAACAAAAATCAATGCATCAAAATGGCTAATTGAAATTAACTTTAGTCCACTTGTGACGCCACAAATTGTACATTAGCAAAGCTACTAGCACCACGTTAAAAGATTTGATGATTTGTTTAACCAAAAGACGACGTTGTTTACTGAAAAAGAAAAGCAGTCTAGTTAGAAACAAACAAACAGTTATTAGTCCCAACTAACCTCATGCCCGACTGCTCATAGCTCAAAACAAGGCCAGCGCGAGGCGCAAGTCGCAATTGGGGTTTGTCACTGCGATTGTTGGCCAAAAAACTAGAATCACTTCATTCATGGAACATTTAGAAACCAAAAATGTTTTTATTTTTGCATAAAGATAAAGAAAATATTTTTTAGGCTTGTTATGGATCAACGTGGCGTATGCGTGATGAACACTTGAAGCCAAAGCAAAACATTTCCATTTTGTATGATTTGAATTACTTTATTGCTATTTAGCACTTTCCCATTTCAACAGAAAAAACTAGTCGTAATGCTCATCTTTTATGCCATGTTGTGGCTTATTTCCTGTGGTAAAA
This sequence comes from Drosophila virilis, assembly GCF_030788295.1. Classification (NCBI taxonomy): domain Eukaryota; kingdom Metazoa; phylum Arthropoda; class Insecta; order Diptera; family Drosophilidae; genus Drosophila; species Drosophila virilis. Next base: position 9,775,020 of record NC_091546.1, on the reverse strand, counting down.
ATAATCTTCAGATTACAAATGAAAGATTCATAGAAATTAACTTAGTGCTTTCCGCAGAAAAGTTTGTGGTTTGCGACGTTTCATTTACATTGCAAATAGCATCTTGGAATTGTGAAAGATCAAAGTTTGTCACGATTAGGAATTAGAATTTTGTCATGAAATGTGTAACGCCTTCTCGGAACCTATAAATTGTACATATATATACCTTCTAGATCGGAATCAACAGCCAAGTCGTTATAACGATGTGCTACTGTCTGTTGCTAGGCAAACTAAATTTCTGTTCATTTTTCTGATTTAAGTGCTTTTGCAAGGGCAAACTTTTTAGCAATTTTCAAACTTAAGTAACTGCCTTTTATGTTCGTTAAGAGCATTTATTATGCCATTCTATGCAACATTTGATGTCTCGCTATTAAGCTAAAAACCTATTGGCGTCCATGGAAAATATGATATGATTTAAAGGAGCAAGTTTATGGACATGGCAAATTGGACAATGCAGTGCTTAACGCGTGGCATTTGAAACTTTTGCATAACATGAACCTTTGTCCTCCCTCTCCCTTTCTCTCTCTCTCTCTCTCTGTTGCAGTGCCCATACCCATTTGCAATGCGACAGTTCGCAAATCTCTGTGTCGTGGTCCATAAATCTTCGAGTTCGTGCGCCCAGCCACATGAAAAATTATACGAGCTGTGAAACAAACTGACCAGAGAAAAAATAGCTTGGAGGTACCAAAAATGATTTACCCTTGCAGCATTATTAAAAAACCAGTTCTATTACAATATTTTAATCTTGCAGAAATGTAAAGCTCAAAGTTTCATGCATTTCATGCTAAATAAAACATGAAGGAATATTGTGTAATATTAATTATTTATTTATTAATTTGAGTACATAATCAACATAATATTGAATAAATGAAAGGCAACTATAGTCTAATCCTATCTCAGCCAACAAATAGAAAAACACAGAGTTTACAGAAGAATTAGGAGACACCTTTACTTAAGATATAGCTCAATTTTCGAGCAATTTTATTTATGGTTTCTTGATTGTTATGAATTTATTCCGACTAGTTGCAGTTTAAATGCTTCCTTAATCAAGCAGAGGGAAAATCTATCGAAACATATTTTAAATTTTATATATACTAAATATTATAGGGAGTCTGTAATGCGTTCATTACCAAAGTAGAATACCCTTTGATAGGGTATCTAAATGACGTGAATTTCGCTTGGGCAAACTGCCAGGGCGACAATGGCGACGTCGTGGCCAGCAGTTTTATTCCGCATGTCGTGCATAAAAAGACCTCCAGATTTTAAATGCAAACTGATATATAAAAAAAACTGCAAGAGGCAAAGTGAACTTTAATTCATTTGCAGCACAAGCACAATGCCTTAATTTTAAGCTCATGTCATTTAATATTAAATCTAAATTTATCAAAGCAAATTGAATTGATTGAACCCATAAAGTACGTTAATCTTGGGCCTACGCGTCGAGCAGCTTGCAGATGAGACCCTCATGAGCTGACAGTGTTAAGGCGCTGCTGGAAATGGTTTGTCTGTGGAGGGTAGCAAATGCAGGACAAATATGTGGCAGATATTTTAAATGCGATATAATGCAAGTGACATTGAACTTACCCAGGTGCATAAACTGAATCAACACCTGCCACTTCCACCACCAACTTTTGAGGCCGATTGATAAAGTCTGTTAGATTTACCAACTGCTCCTTAGCGCTCACATTGATGATGGTTACGAGTGTGTCGTAGTCCTTCAGGGTACTAAATTGCCAGCAAACTGTTAATATTTGTGCGCCCTTTAATATAGAAAAAGGGAGAATTACCGCTTAAACGCGAAAACTGTGCGGGATAGCGGCTCTATGCTAAACCTTCCACGTCTCAGCACCGGCAACTTGCGTAGCTCAATCAGCGATTTGTAGACTTTGTAGTGGCTTTTGACGGCTTGCTTTTGCGCTTCTAGATTCAACACCAGATAGTTGGGATTTACGGGTAGCCATGTCTTGGCAGCAGTGGAGAAACCTAAGGAAAAGTTTTATATATTCATGTGAAACGAATAGATATACTAAAGGTTATTATAATACAGTTCTGCTTACCAGCATTGGTAGCATTGCTCCACTGAAAGGGTGTACGCTCCGGATCTCTGGACACTTTCTTATAGTCCAGTTTACCGGCAATGCGCGCTGGCGGATCCACCGTGTCCTCCCAACTGATTTCGTCATAGTCCTGCATGCCCAGCTCCTCGCCCTACAACAAATATAATTCAAACAGATTAGTTCGCTGACCTTTCCAATACGCACATACTCACATTATAGGTAACAGCAACGCCGGGAAGTGTCAGCAGCAGCATGTTCATGGCATCGACACTGGCGGGGCCAAAACGCGTGGCGACACGCGGTTTATCGTGGTTGCCCATGACCCAATTGGCAGTGTGCCCGCGAGGCATGTAGATCAGCCATTTCTCTATATTGTATACAAAGTCACGGGCATCCGAATCTCCGCTCACATCCGTAATAAAGTGAAAATTGAAGGGCAATTGGGAGCCGCGCACTCCGCCGGCATCCTCATAGTAGTCCATGAGCACCTGCAAGTCGGCATACGCCTCTGTCATCATGATGCGCGTGGCACCTTCCGAGTGCTTGGCGGTATAATCGTCCAACAGCTGCCGCCAGTGCTGCACCATGCTCAAAACCTCAGGCAAATCTTTGGTGTAGATGTGCTTCGTATAGTCGTAAGAGAGGGGATCCGTTGTCTTGCCACTAAGTGGCTCATCGGGCAGGGTTTCATCTTCGAACAAATGATTGAGTGCGTCAATGCGAAAACCAGCCACACCTTTATTAAGCCAGAACAGCAGAACATCATCCATAGCACGCACCACGGCCGGGTTGCGAAAGTTAAGATCTGGCTGCTCCTTGGCGAACTGGTGCAAATAGTACTGCCCGCGTTGCTCATGCCATTGCCAGGCGGAGCCATAGAACACGGACTGCCAGTTGTTCGGTGGCTGTCGAACACCCTGATTATCCAGTTTCCCATCTGCCCATACATAAAAGTTGTCATACAAGGGATCCCGAGCCGCTGACTTTATGAACCATTCGTGCTTATCCGAAGTGTGATTGGGCACAAAGTCCAAGATTATCTTGATGCCCAGACTGGTAGCCGTGTTCACCAGCTGCTCAAAGTCGGCCATAGTTCCATACTCCGTTTGTATAGACTTATAGTCAGATACATCATAGCCAAAGTCCACCATGGGTGACTGAAAAATGGGACTCAGCCAGGTCGCTGTAATACCCGTTTCAGCTAGATACGGCAGCTTGGAGATAACGCCCTGCAAGTCGCCGATGCCATCGCCGTTACTGTCCTTAAAGGATCTGGGATAGATCTGGTAGAAGACCGCGTGCTGCCACCAGTCGATAAAATCTTCCGTTTGAGCGCTCAACAGACTGGACATGACCGGACGAGGCGCCTGTGTCCACAGCAGGCTGCAAAGTAGAAGCAGTTGGGTTGTTCGGGTTAACTGATGCGCTGCTGCCATGGTGCAAGAGATTTGCTGCTGTGGCAGCGACTGTAAACGCGAATCGGATTCAGTTCTGTTTTAAAGGGTTAATTTCAAATTGCAGGCGGTGTAATTATTATAATTTTAATATTATTAACTCTTAATAAGGCAGTTCTGATTATTAATAATTGTTTATGGAAACGACTGACGACAAATAATATCAAATTACACACATAACCAATTTAACGCCGTAAAATATTTAAACAGAAAATGATATTATTTCGTTTTTGTTTTTATTCACTCTCTTACTCCCTCATTCTTTGTAAGCAGCATACCTTCCTTTTGCACTGAAAATACAGGCTGAAAGATCATTTGCCATTACTCCTTATCTCTCTCTGACTACCTCCATACATAATCAATTGATAACAATCACATCGGCTGCGCCCGCTGCTTACACTCTTTACCTACCTCAAAAGGTTTGCCAACAAAAATAAGAACGTAAACAAATAACAACAATTCAATGCTGCTCGAAACACGTCACTTCGCCCACAGCCACCGTGATCAACTGAAAACTGAGAGAAAGCAGCGTGCAGCGAAGCCAATCAATTTGCACAAGCTTGCGCTCCACTTGGAATCCACAGCAGTACTCACAGCATCCACAAAGGCAGGCTGCAAATCAATATCGTGCTCAAAGCTAAGGTGGCCGACTAAGAAATACCCTGTAACCCGTGTGGAACTGCCGCTTCAGGCTTTCAAACCAGAACTCATATACGCACTCGCACACTATATCGACTGACTCACTCACATTTACCTCAATTGACTCGACCGAATTGCCCAATTGGGTATCTAAGGGAAGAGATGTGCTCATAAAAAAGAGCATTGGGTCTGCGCATGTTATAAGTGGATTGAAATTTGAATTATTATCTATTTCTGACGATCGCTGACATCAACGGGCTCTAGTATACGGACAGACGAGGAGACGAACAATGGCTAGATATACTCAGATCTTCGACCCGATCACGAATAAATAAACTTTATATAATTAGCCGAAATAGCTTGCTCTACCTTTGCAAACATTTGCCCATTAGCAGTATACATATTCTGAACCATAGTCAAAAGCTACAGAGTATAAAAAACAAAACGAAATTTATATTTATGCAATTTCGAAGGGCTTTTAATTAAACTCAACAACAATTTATCTACCGCTGCCCAGAAGCGTTGACAGTTATGAAATATTTTGGAGAAAGTGCGACGACAGCAACACGACAAACGACGCACGGCACGTACAAGGCGGGGCAGGGGGGATAAGGGCAACAGCAAGTATTCAAAATTCAATTAAAACGTGCAAAACGCTTTAAAGTGTAAATTGGCAATGGGAATATAATTAAATGGAAATTCAAATTAATTCCTAAGATGAGTATTTAAAATAATAAATATTGCTCGAATAGCAGTTAATATCATTAAACATGAATTCTTCCAAAGCGTGCTTTTGCGAAAAATTGCTCAACTTTGTGATGTGTGTCTGGCTTTTACGTTAATAACTTTATTTTAAGCTCGCCAGCTCTATTTTAACAATCAAAGTATAGGCAACCAGAGTGAGAACCTTTCTTCCCGTTAATATCGGAGAAGGGAAAAGCATTTTGCCTTATAGATAAAACGAACGCCAATTTCTTCTGTCAATATTACTTTCAAGGAATATTTAACAAGACCTTAAATAAATTCCTAGCCTTGTGGTTCCCATTTTGTCACATCTGTTACGAACGAAATATTAAAGGCCTTCAAGTTTTGCAATATTTTTAATTATCATAATAAGTATAATAATGTTATCAGCCCCACTATTCTTCGGTGCGGCTTAAGCTCTGGCAATTCCTTGTATATAATAAAATGTAAATGTAATTCACATTACATTTTTAAATTAATATTTTTTGATATATTCAACTACTAGCGAGCTTTGAGCTGTATAACTAGACCCTCATGGGGCGACAGTTTGACCTCGGCGGGCTTAAGGCGCTCGCTCACCCTATGCTGGGAGCAAACGCCCACAACCAACAATGTAAGACGATTGGGCAAATCGATAAAGTTACTGACATCGACTTGCTGGGTGCGATTGCTCACATTAATGACAGTTAGCAGGGTGGGCTGACCTCTCAATTCGCTGGAAACACACAGATAATATAAAAGATGTTTGCTCAATTGGAAGAAAAGTTAAAAACTCACCGCTTAATAGCAAAAACATTACGATTAAGGGCCTGGGCTGTAAATGAGCCATCCCGCAAGACTCGCGATTGTCTCAGCTTGATCAGCGACTGATAGACCTTATAATGGCTGTAAGTGGCTTCTTGCTGGGTGAGCAGATTAAGCTCCTGATAATTCGGGTGCACTGGCAACCAGGTGGAATCTCCCGTGGAGAAACCAGCATTCTTCTCATCACTCCACTGCATTGGCGTGCGTTCGGGGTCGCGAGAGACCCACTTGTAATTGTCAAGACCAGCATCACAGGCGGGCTGATCCACTGTATCGTTCCAGCTAATGTCACGATAGTCTACCATGCCGAGTTCCTCGCCCTGAAGGAGAAACCTCGATGTAGAGCCAGAGATCAGAGCACAGCTACACTTACATAGTAGGTAATGCCGATGCCCGGCAAAGTCATCATCAGCATGTTCATGGCATCCACAGTGCCAACGCCATACCGAGATGCAACGCGCGGATTATCATGATTGCCCATCACCCAGTTGGCTGAGTGTCCAGGCGGCATATAGGTCAGCCATCTTTGAATGAAGTATACAAAGTCCGGAGCCGCTGAGTTTGCATTCAGCTCGGTAATAAAATCAAAATTAAAGGGAAAGTGGGCGCCCTGCACGCCGTCCTCATCTTCATAGTAGTTCATTAGCAGCGATAGATCCGCATAGCCCTCGGTCATCATAATGCGCACTGGTCCCGGATTATCGGCCGTGTAGTTGTCCAACAGCTGACGCCAATGCTGAATGAGGCCATAGCATTCCGGCAGGTTCCTTGTGTAGATGTGCTCCAGATAATCAACTGAGTTCGGATCACTGGTGGAACCGCTCAAGGGCTCGTCTCGCAACTGTTCGTCCTCATATATATAGATAACGGCATCGATGCGGAAGCCAGCCACGCCCTTTTGCAGCCAGTACAACAAAACTTCATCCATGGCCTGCACCACAGCAGGATTACGATAGTTCAAATCGGGCTGTCCCTTGGTAAACTGACGCAAATAGAATTGTTGCCGCTCCTCGTGCCACTGCCAAGCGGAGCCGGAGAATACAGATACCCAGTTGTTTGGCGGTAAGCGAGTTTCATTATCCCCAGGTATGCCGTCCTCCCACACATAGAAATCCTCATAGCCAGGCTCTCTAGCAGCGGACTTCTTAAACCATTCGTGTTCGTCCGAGCTGTGATTGGGCACAAAGTCCAAAATGACCTTGATGCCCAGTTGATTGGCCTTGGCGATCAGCGCATCAAAGTCCTCCAGGGTGCCATACTCCGGCTGGATGTCCCTGTAGTCGGATATATCGTACCCAAAGTCAACCATGGGTGACTTGTAAATGGGACTTAGCCAGATGGCCGTGATGCCAGTGTCCACAAAGTACTGCAGCTTGGAGGTGATGCCCTTAAGATCACCAATGCCATCGCCATCGCTGTCCTTAAAGGACCTAGGATAAATCTGATAAAAGACCTCGTGTCGCCACCAATTAATATTGTCGTCCAACTCGTTTGGCTTATGCTTTTTTTAATTCTGACGAAGCCACAAAAAGGAGCCAACTTAGGCCCAAAACTAAGCTCCACTTCAAACTCATCTTAACCCATTGAAGTTGTAACTATGCACTGTATGCATCTGTACGGTCTGAACGACCTTATATAGCCGCCGTCTTTGTTTGCTACCATGGAATTCCGGTTTAATTATTTACGTTAGATTAGATCAACTCAAATATTTTTCCAATTGGTCCGTGGACGGTCAACATTCATTTCATTTGGGTTTTACAATGGGAAGAGTCCAACTGACCAAGCAGTGGAAAATTAAATACATTTGACATTGAATGGCAGATTGGCGAGCTGCAAACATTAAAGTTCTGGACTGAAACAATAGCTGAGAAGAATATTAATTAATTATTTCTTTGTTTGTTTTGTTCCTGCGAATGCGAACATAAACACAGCTCAAAAACTAGTTCTGCTCAGGCACAGCTCTAAGTTAATAATTACATTTGACAAAAATAAATAAAAAGTTGTGGTGAAAGTTTTTTGCTGCCATGCACAGAGCACACTCAGTTTAAGTTTAATCAATTATTTAACAATTTAGTTGGAATCCTGCATTATATTTTCTGTGGTTGCAATTAAAATCTAAGAATCCAGTTTCAAAGAACGCACAGTCAACGAGCTTTTCCATAAGTATTAGTCGCAATTTTTTCTTTGAAGCTCTGAGAACATGTAAATCTTTAAATTTGTAGACATATATCTTGCCCAGTATCAATTTATCAGTAGTTTATTCAAGTGTTCCTTTTATCTATCAGGAAATTCTTAGTTGAACTAAAGCTTAAAAGCAAAATTCTCCTTAATGTGCTGCACATAACTTGCAGTCAAAATTGAAACCAAAAATAATTTAACTTTGGGCAAATTTTGAGCAGTTAAAGTTCGACAGACTCTCGACAAAATATATTACTAAATGTCTTACTAAATAGCATATAAGCATATTCCTTAATTTAACATCAATACGTCAAACTTCACGTTACATATTTCTTGCAGTTACATATTTCTATGACTGGACTTTGATTTGAATTTCCCATTTTATGTGTTGCCCATGTATTTGAACATGATTGTGCAATCATCGTAGTTGATCTTTCCCTTGGTTTTGGGAACATGGCCAGGAACTACGGCCACCTAAGAATGTTTTTCTAATTTGCTTGTTTTTTATCCGATTGTTTGTCATCCTGTCACGTTCCGTTTCGCATATCCCTGGCCACTTAGCACGTTGCATTTTCATTTTGTTCACTTTCCACCGCGAACTTCCGTTGCGTGCCGGTGCACAAAAATGAAACCCGCTTCCAGCAGCCGCTCGGATGCAGAACAACGGACGTGCAAAGGGTAGCGTGTCCGTTCGCTTTTGCCGCACCGGCCTCTTTGTTCAAATATGGCTTCTGGTTAGTTAATTAAAACATTTGCAACATTGTAATTAAGCTGCTGTTGCTTGCATGATATTTACTAGGTGCACGGTCGTGTACACCAAGAACATGCTTTACGGGAACATGAGAACGTGATCGTCCTGTGCCTGCAAAGGACTGTGCAAACGAAAAAACATAAAATTTATATTTATTTATTCATTTAAACAGAGGCTAACCCGGCGTCAAGTGCACGATTTTTGTTTGCAACTTATTAAATTCCGTTGAAAAGCGGAGATGCAACATGAAAAGGGTTTGACATTTGATTGGAAAGGCAAAGGTGGCATAGCTCGAGTGCTTTGCACTTGTATCTGTGCCCTGATTTTCATACAGGTCGATATACCTTTCGAGTCAAGTTTGAATTACGGCGCGCAAAAAAGTTTCTCGTCGAGAGCAACTGCGAGACCGACTAATACGCCCCAGTCACCTGTCCGTCTGTCTGTCAGCCAGTTTTTGCCACCTAACCGTTGGGCGATGTCAGGAGGAAGACCGAGGCTTACCTTTCATTTTCAGGTCGTACACTGATTGAATTGCGTCGCAAAGCGGCAAAACAACGCCTAAATTCGTTTTATGCAGGTCGGACTCAGCAAGACATCTTTTGGGCCACTTTTCAATTTGGGGGCGGTCCCAGCGGCAGCCGCCACGGCCGCAGCCACATGAATAAATAGCAGCCTACGAGTACATATTTTAATATGTAAATATTTAATAATATCAAAGCGGTGCGAGCTTGGCATATTAAAAAAGAAAATAAATAAAAAAAGCAGCCAGACAAAACCAACAGCAAGAAAAAACGGACTCCGATTAATTCGTGCGGGGACTTGATTCAAATTTAATGCACGCTCTCAAAACATATGGCTAGGATTAGATTTATTATACCCTGGCAAGGGATAGTTCTGTCGAGTTACGGAATTTAACATGGCAGGAAACATCTTTGACCGCAAAAAGCTTTTGTTTTATGGGTCAGAGTCCAGGTTAATATAATCTACATACAAAGTCTACATCTTACTAATGCTGACTACAATCCTTTTAAATTATTGAAATTTATATTTATGCGATACATTTACAACAGTTTTAGTTGATTAACTAATTGGAGCGGTGGGGTAAAGGTAAAGATTATACTTGTTTAGTAAGAATTTTAGCAATAAGATAGGGTATTTAATATTTCGAACTGATAAAGGGGCATTTATTAATAGTTAGTAATAGTTATTATTTTAACCAGGTAATGCCGGATACTACCTGTAAGTCTTATTCAAGCTAATTCAACTAGCGTAATGCTGATTGACATGGCACGTGAACGGCTTCCACCTTCACCAATAAAACTTTACAAAATCTCCGAAAGTTACCACAGATTTAGATAACAATATGTTGATATTATATAAACAAGAAACAACATCTATTTTCGACACGCTGACATAACAAAAGCCTTGACATAATGAAACCAATAAAAGCAGATAACTTAAAGAACAAAAAGTTAATAATTAAACAAATATGATAAAGAATTAAGAGATCGCTGAAATCAGTAAAACCAGAGTTTGATAGTGATAGTTTTTTTAAAGTTGAGTATCGACTGATATTTTCTATGGCAATCTAATCCGGTCTGTTCTAACTGCCTGGAGTCTGGAAGATAACTCTATGCTTTGTTTTACGTGGATAGGTTTAAGAACTAGAGACTATTTTACAAGGTAACAGACAGACAGATATGGTTGATCATAAATATATACAGTTAATAAGGTGAGAGATGTCTCACTGCCTTTTCCACAAGAATATAAAACCAATTTATTTTTAAGCGCTCAGAAATTTTCGTGACAAACATTTTGACAACAATTTTTCTACATTATTGTTTCATCGAATAGCAATAAAAATCTGAAGATGATTACGTATATATCTGTCGTACGGGTGCTAGGGTATTTAATTGTCTGCAACCCAAAGATAATTGTATATTCGTGTTTTTTTTTTTTTTTTTCATACCTGTTTACTCGCATTCTGTTCAGGTCTGACAACCCTTAAGCGTCAGCAAATTGGTTCAGTTCCATTCAGGACACACGGCAGATACGTGTTTCTGATTGCTATTTGCGTTGCCATTTGATGTGAATACGTTTACGCTTATCAAATACTTGTTATCAAAATCGATTACAACAACAAACACGAACTGGCTTTGTTGTCAGTCGTAGAGATTGGCAATGTCTAATGTAGGGCTTTGTGCATATGTAATGAAAAAGGCTATACTAAGTTTCTATTTATCAGTCGGGCATGGACGTAATTCGTTAGCTTTTGCTTTTAATTGCACGATAAATATCTTGTGTCTAATATAAGACTCTTGACCTCAACACATATTTCTGAAATCTAAAAGCTTATATAAAATCCTTGACACAATGCCAAGCGCACAAAAATTACAACTAAGAACCTTAAAAGCTGCCAATAAAATAATATTTATTTTACCCACCTTCCATTATTGCAGGAATAAATGTTTACCTATAGACTTTATATACGCATGTGCATTAAAAGCTTAGCTAAGTGGCAATCCTATTTAAATGAAATCCAAAAAGTAGGCACCATAAATTTTAAATAATTTATTAATTCAGATAAAATACGAAGACACGAAAGCTATCTCAAGAAAAATTCAAATTCCATGTGCGGGAATGGGTTAGAAACAGTTGAATGGGAAGTTTTTGCTAACGGTGTGATCGGGGCTCAACCTAATTTTTCACGCTTCTTGTAAAATCTACCAAAATGGAGGCATGAAAGCTAGGCCCGAGCAAAGCTGGGTTATATCCACTTGGATTAGGCGTTTTAATAACAATATATTTTCGAATCAAAGTATTTTGGGATCGCCAACCAGTTTCCCATTCCCCAAACTGCCCTCGAGACAGCCTATTAACAGATTTGAGGCTAATGCACAGTGAGATAAAGGCTCATGTCGTCATTCCACTCAACATAGTATTATCTTTTTAATAACACTCTCTTTATTTAACGCAGCTGACAGCTTCCTGTCATAAAACAAACGGCAGTCCCGCTGCTCAGCATGCTTCATAAATGTGCCCCACTTGTATCTGTTGTTGCCGAAAATGTTGCACGGTGGCATTTTGAGTAATTTGACATTCGTGTCGCACGTATTGAGATTCAATTAACAAAAGCGTAATACAGTTCATAAATCACATCCAGAAATCAGAAAATCCGTAGCCCGAAATGGGCACCATTGTGGACGCTCTGCAGGCGGGCGTTGTCGATTAATTATGCACAATTTGATTGATGTACGTGAGGGGCATATTTAAACGACAAATCGGGGACTATCAATGACAGCGAAGCGAGCTCCGACAACTTGATGACGTAGTCGTTGATACTTTTAATTAGCATTTAATGGCAATATTTGCATACTATGCCATAAATCGAGTTACGCTTCGGCGCATCTCATTGAAGGTGGCAATCAGAATGGTTGTAATTAAACCCGTTTCCACTTCAAGCTCATCCATCAATGTTCCCACTATATGTGTGTCAGAAACATAATGGGTAACTGGTGAGTCGGGACGATCGTAGTTTGTGGGTTTGCGTGTCTCGGAGCTCCTTTGGTAGACATGTCCCTCGCGCCATCTCTCTCCCTCTTCCATCATAATCAACGTTCATCAAATAACGTTTAATCACCTATAAGGTGTGGTACCTGGACATTTTTAAATTGTTCGAGTACACAAAATTATTCAAGCGTAGCCATTATTGTTTTTTATTTTCATCTGAATTAGTGTAGGGTAAACAGCGTAGTAAGCAAATTTTAATTACAATTGATTAATGAGAGTTAAAATAACGATTAACATATGAGAAGTACTTTTATGATTTAAATATATACTTTAACTTTCAGCAGTAATTATCCATAATGAAGATCCGTCCACAGTTAGCAAGGCCCCATTTTCTGAATGTTGAGTTGTCGTCCCAGTTTCTTGTAATCCCGCTGCGTGCACTCGAACTCACAGCGATTTGTATAGGTAACGCCATTCGAGGCGCACACCTGCCCCTTCTGTTTAAGGTCACAGGGACAAAAACTGGCCTCGGCGTAGCCCAGCCAAATGGCAGCCAGAACAAAGACGAGCAAAGCCAACAAATTCAAAGACTTCATTTTCACTTGAGATAATTAGCCGCTGCCACCGAAATGAATGATTTCCAAAGTATCTGCGAGATGCTTACAGAATCTGTGAGATGTGTCGCAATACGTTGCGCGTCGAGCGTTGAATTTGCACTGAGCGTCAAAAGCAAAGCAAACTGTTTTCTGTTTAATGAAAAGAGAGAGACAGAGAGGGAGAGAGTGAACCAGCGGGGCAGTGGTAGGGGGGTGGCTTGGGCCAAGTACTATCTGAGTATGCGTCAGTTTTGCTAATTAGTCAACAAGCTGTTGACTATTCCGACTTGGAAAAAAAAAACACATCTGTGCCACTCCCCTCGCCCGGTCGCGTATATAGCAGCCCCTATTTAAAGTGTGCTTGTGTTTTCTTGAAATTGTTTAGCGTTTCGTTTGCATGCGTTTTGCGCGCCTCCAGCAATTTACACGGCTGGCAATTGATTGCCTCCGCCCTCGGCGGATCCAACCAGCTATGCAGCCAGAGCAGGAGCAGCAGCACCAACAGCAGCACATCCAAGCGGGCAGGCCAAAGGCTAGCAATGCGCATGGCTATGTCACATTTGAAACTAAGTAGAAAAATTTATCGTGTGCTTAGGCTGATTTCCCCAGTGACACAAAGTTCTTCAAATTGAGTGAATTACCGCTAAAGTACTTAGTTAGACAACAATAGAGTGCACAAATTAACATACAATATAAAATAGAAAAGAAAAGCTATAAATATGATGGCATTTAATTAATTAACATTGAAATTGAAGTGAGTGTCTTTGCAAATAAGAGCCCAAGCTGGCGAACTACTATTTTACGGCAATTACCTTTGCCACCTGCCGATTATCATGGGCTCAGAACGATCGGTGGCCTTTAAAAGGTGCCCCTGCTGATAAGAAGTGAGAGAGAGAGCGAGGAGGGAGAGTGTGTGTGTGTGCTTATTGATACTAGAGATGGGCGCGTGTCGCGCTTTTCGTGCGTGCTCACGTGCGAGCAGACAAGAATCTAAATTTAATTATATAGATTTATCAAAAAATTTAATAAATAAGTAAGTGTCTGCTCATAATTCGTTTCACAGCGTAATGACCGATTAAATCAGAAAAAAGAGTTCGGAGGCCTTAGGAAACCTCTGATATTGCATGTCATATTTACTCTATCTGATATATAAATCTGGATCATAATGTGCTGGAGATATTGATTTACGCAATAGTATATAAAGGAGCACATATAATAATTATCAAATTCTTAGCATTACTGCGTTAACCGAAGTTTGAGACAATGGTGCGTCAATATATCGGTACGTTTCCATCTCGAAGAGAAAAATGAGCACGAGAGAGAGCTTTCAGAATACCAAATAGTTGGCAACGCGGAAGAGTTTGAACGCAATAGCTTTTAAGCATTTCCAAGAGCGCGTCCGGCTGGAGCATAAACAGAAGACAAGAATAAAATGCGCAAATATATTCTTTAATTTATAATATATATATTGAAAGCAAAGCCCAATATTCATTTAACTATTGAATAAACCCGAACAATAAACCAAAATATATATATTTAAAAAAAGAAAAAAAGTCAAACTACCAAGCACGCGCGATAAGATAAGGCCCATACATAAAATCGAGCCAATGGAACTGGCCCACTCAAAACAAAAAACCACACTGCCAGTATCAATATTGAGTAGCTTGTGGATTAACCTGTACACAAAACGAAATGAAATTTAATTTGCTTTTGGCCCTGTGCCTGCTACTGGCTGCATTTGTAAGCGGCGATCAGGAGGAGGATAAGCTGGAGCTGCCCAGAAAGATCTGCCCGTGCCCACGCAATTATGATCCGGTCTGTGCCAGCAATTTGATCTCCTACCCGAATCGCTGTCTATACGATTGTGCGCGTCGCGAGTTGGAGAGGGCTGGACGCAGCTTGGATTTGCTAAGATCAGGAAGTTGCTGAGCCGAATTCTTTCACAATTGTCAATATAAAATCATTTAAAAATATTTAAAATTTCTTCAAAATAAAATCACTTTGTTCAATTGTGAATCAACTGAGCTGAATCATCAATGGGGTAATATAAATGTATATGTGTAATATTGCCGCTTATCAGTAAGCCCATTTGGAGTGCCGATTGATAGCAACAGTCTTTATCTGGCCAACATATGAACAGCTATAAATCAGATGACAATGCGCTCAGACTTAAGGGTTGGCTTCCGTGAACCATTGATTCCGCTTAAAATGAACTGTGAACAACAAATATACTAGGATCTAAATAGTTAAGCAAACATATAGAAATTTAAAAGCATACACGAGAAAAAAAAATAAGATGTGCAATTTGATCAAGCTCCGCAGCCAGTTGCTTGAATATACTTTATGAATTTTTCGATTCTAAAAGCCTAATCTTCTAATATTCCCAAAAAAGTTTTTCATACTTTCATACCAATATTAATAATATGTTGCATATATGTAAGGTAAAGATATCCTGACAAACAAAAGAGTTTTTCTTTTCGACCGATTGTTTTTACGGATCTTTGGAATGCTTTGAGATGATATCTTTAGAGACTTGCTCGCATATATCCGTTCATCTTGGCTGTTCATTCTGATCAAAAATATATAACTTTTTGGTTCAAAGATGTTTTTTTCTTTGCGTTATAATACCCTCTATATATACTAGAGGTACTTTGCTAAAGGATGATCGAAAGATCAAAATAAATAGTTCTTTTACGATTACAAACCATTGTATCTATTTAACTTTGACAATGATTTTTTTATTTACTGGGCAATCAGAAATACTGCACAAATATATTAGTATTTCAAAGTTAAGCTATTCATTTTTTGCCACCTGTTGATGATGATTCGTCAGCCCTGCTATAATATTATTGTTTGATTTGCTTCTACATATATTGGCACATATGAATAGCAGCTAAACACTTGCGTAAATAAATCCAATTGCAATACATTCACAATTTGCAATGTTGGTTTTTTTCATTTATTTGTTTTTGAACTCAGTTCTATGAATCTGCGACATATTTAGTGCACATGGAAGGTTGCAGATTAGATAAGATACACTTTATCCTTAGAAAATTATACGCGGTGAGGATGTTAAGGGTTAGGGAACGCATAAAAGTCTAAACAAGAGGCGAAAATAAGATCCCAAATTCGAAAAGAGATCTTGGATCTTGGTAAAGACAAACTCCAGCAGGCAATTCCCTGGTTTCTGGACAATTACAAACCAGCCTAATATCTCCATCCAATCTAATAGGTAGACATCAATGAGAGCTAGGCGACGCATTGTGCCCTTCAATATGAAGGAGAGTAAGTTTCGACAAAGTTGTTCCAAGACATTTGTAATCATGAATTTAATAAGGTGCAACAATACTTTCCACAACGGAATCACATCCTAGGTTATATATGAAAAAATAGTTAAAGAGAAACTGCGTATATCCAGAAGAACTTGGCTGTAAATGCTGAATGTGAATATAAATAAGCAGTCGAAATGGTCACAAATTTTTTGCTTACGCTCTGCAAAATAACCTTTTCACAAAGTCCCAGTATCTGCTAATCGATCGAACGAAGAAATTCTCATTTGTATGAGATTTACAATGTACATACTTATTTGTAGCCAAGTTTGCCTGACGTTCCATTTGCAAAACTCATCTGGATAAAAAGTTTCTTTAGTTTGAATAAACTTTAGAATTACAGCAATTGCAAATAAGGTTTTCATATTATTTATTTGAGCTTTAATATAGTATATAAACTATATAATTAGTATATAAACTCCATGCCCAGTTTGTTGAAATTTTGGCTGCAACTCACCCAGCCCTGGCATAGAAATGTTATTATCACTGGAATAAGTTGTGCGAACAATTGATTAAACAAAACTCAGCAAAATCAACAAGTAACACGTGTCCAGTTTGCAATACTCGTTAAAATGTTTATTTCTCTTGAAGCTTCAGTAAATTTAGCATTATCCCAAATCCGATATGGTTAAAGAATCTAGCAGGGTCCACTTCTGGCCTGGCCCAGAGAGCGCCCTTGACGAGTGGCACGCTTAGCGGCACAGCGCAGCTCACAGGGATTGGGATAGGTGGTGCCATCGGTGCCACAGACCTGCTCCAAATTGCGGGGACAGGCACAGAACTCCTCCTGATCGGCGGCAGCGGTGAGCGCGAACAAGGCCAACAGGCAGAGGGCGATAAGAGCGAGGAAACGCATGATGATTAGAGCTGGGCGACTGGTTAGACAAGACTGAAGTTTCACACAGTCGTTGGCATTGTTTTATATATATTTGAATAGATAACAACTCAGCAAGCTGACAGCCGCAAAGCCGTTTGGCTGAGCAATCCAACGTCAATAATTAGCTGTACAATAATTCTAAAAAACAAATCCAAACAAAATAAGTATATGCAACAAATTGTCGTGACATTTGACACCTTTCAATTGTAAACTAACAATATACGATTGTCAATTGATTCTATTGTATAATATGTTCAGCGTAGCGTATGCGCAATATGCCAACAATAATCTTCTAGAAGTGCCTGCCCTTGCTTAGAGCTTGAATATGAATATGGTACGTGAATATGGTCCTAGCTGCTTAGAAAAGCTTCTAAGTCAAAGGATTGCCGACCCCCATCCAAATGGGGACAGCACAAGAAAATAAAACACAGATACCTTTAATAAAACAAAAATCCAAAATATCAATATACATTAAGCATATACATTATTTTGCCTGATTGCAACAAGACATCTAAGTAAGAGAGTGTACTCTATTCGACTAGGAGATTCCCGAACATATATATGTTCATCATATGTAACAGGTATGCACGTGCATACCAATACATTCATACATATTCTTACATTACCCAAAATTCAAGCTTCAATTTACCTAAGCGATACACAAAAAACGATACACTAGATCTGTGTATACTATTCGAGAAGCTACATATCTCATTTGCTAACTTAAGCTCCTTCAAGCGAAGAAATAAGCCGAAAAATAAACAGGATTTCGATTTGTATCGATTGAAACGGGCCAAGTTATCGATCGCGATTACAACCTCTGAACATATTTCTCTGTACGGTTTTTGAGTTCATCACGTTCATAGAACAAACTAAACAGACGGCCATGAATAGATCGACTCGGTTGATTAAGAACTTGTATATTCAATGGGGTCGGGTGTGCTTCGTTCTATTATTTATGCATTTGCACAGATCGATTTTTCGATAATTTTAATCAGTAAATAGAAAGTAATGAATCACTAAAAAAAAAAGAAAAACAAATAAAATAATTTTTAAGTAAGTAAAATGAGTGAAACTGATAAGCAGTAAATATATATTAAACTGCATTGAAATGGCTGGGAAAGAATAAAAACTTGTAGAATATAAAAATATTTATAAATATAATTATTATTTGATGAAATCTTATCACATACGAAAAATGCGAGGAAAAAAACGCATGCCAATGCTTGCGAATTGTGAAATACTCAATATATTCCGATTTCGCTTAAGATAAGTTTTATGTTGTTCCAACAGCGAGAATTAATTATTTTGAAGCTTATTTTTATTTTAATGTCAAGGTGTACTAGGTGTATTAAGTATATCTGACCTCTAATACAAAGTATCTTCATGCAAAACCAGCTATGGACGACAATTAAATAATCCAAATAAAATAACATTTTCAAATCAAATAAAAACAAATATCAATAATCTAGAGTCGGTGGCAAAAGTCTGTGATGATATAACCGGAAGGTTCTTGAAATAGCCCGTCAGATAACCTGTTAACTTGAGCTGTTTATACCTTGTTGTTTTTGCTCGTTGCGACTCGAGCCGGACAGCTTGAGATTTAGTTAAATAAGTCACTAAGAAATTGAAACATACAAAAACATAGTTGCATTTAATACCAATTATTGTGCTGTACCAACTGGACTTACACACAATTCAATTCCTACAAATTGCATACTCATTCCTAAAAGGTACATAGAATGTTTGTTCGCTGGTTACAGGGTAACTCCCAGTCGTGCACTTTACTTGATGCGTTAACATTTATTGTACGCAACCCATGCCATAAGCTCAGCTGCACACACATAGTCATAATTTTGCAATATTATCCTAACAGAAAGCTTATACAATAGCGCATACCCTTTTAGACCCTCGAGCTGTGCGACATAACAATACAGTTTACCCAAAATCGCACCCAAAAAAAAAAGGTGCTTATTTATGTAAGGCACAGCTAAAGGCCTCTGGGCACTCTCGACTGTATGTGAAGTGGGCTATTTTGGGACCTGTTGAAAGGCAGCTCGTATACTAACACATAAGCGAAAGAAATATAAGAAAAGAAAAGCATTCTCTAAAGACATTTTGCACATAGATATATTTTTCTTCCTTTTTTTTTTTTGGTTGCTTACAGTTGCCAGCACGCCGGAGACTCTGCCAAGTAAACGTGAGGAGAGCAACGCCGGCCCAGGTGGCAGCAACAGCAGTGCGGGCAGCGGTGGCAGCAGCGGTATTGGAGCTGCGACAAGCGGTGCTGTTGGTGGTGCAGCGTCGACGGCAGGCGGTGCCAGTGAGCCAAATAACGGCGAGCAGAGCCCCACAATCTGTGAGCTGGGCAGCAGCGGCGGCGGCGCCAATGCGGCAATAAATGGTCAAGTGGCAAGTAAGTAAACATTTTTCATAACAGGACATGGGCTGAAGCAGGGGCGTGGCCACTGTTGACCGGAGGTCAAGTAGTTCATTTCTAGTGGCGGCGAGTGCATTGCTGCATAATTCAAAACCATCCGCTTTATAGAATTGGCCTTAAAGCTCGCCCCCTACAAACCCTGCTCAGTTTCGCCCGCTCACCTGGTCGGGACTGGGCAACATTTTGGATACAGTTTGTGTAGCTTTTGATTTTTGGCTTGCTGAACTCATTAAAAACGTGAGGAGTGGCTAGTAAAAGTAACATAAAACATTTCGACAGCCCCAAACGCGAAAGTTAAGTTCCCAGAACTGAAACAGGAGCCGCGATAAGCAGACACAGCAAGAACAGCTCCTGAAACGATACCGTTAAGCAGAGGAATCTCGGGTGTAACATAAATTTAAGTGCTGCATAAAAGCGAGTTTTATGTGAGTGGAAGCAGCTACTGCTTCAGCTGAAGGAGCTGGAGGTGGTTTTCCCTAGCCCGTTTTGCTGGCGGCGCTTGCACTGCCAAAATAAATGGAATGCAGTTAACAGTCCAAGTCTTCTTCTTCTTCTTTTTCTTGGTGTCGTTGTCTTTGCCGGTTGCCAAGTTCGCCTCAGGAGCTCAGAGCTCAGGCACTCGAGATTCGCCCTTTGTTTTGCCCATTCTTATGGCTGTTATTCGCAACGCTCAACGCTTAGCAAATAGATAAATCTTTTGCAATTTACCCGAACGCAGCTAAGCATTCACTTCGATTTGCTTTTGCCAGTTAAAGGATGTGCGAGGACGTGCCAGTAACAGGAGCAGCCAACTCACCGACTCGCTCGTTTAGCAGTTACATTTGCGCTTCGGGTTTAACTAAATGAAAATGTCTTAAAGCCATTCTATAAATTGTTGAGTTATTCTGAAGCAATTGGCAATGAGTGTGTGTCAATGGAAATACGATTCATATTCGTTTCATATATAGATATTGCATCTACATCAATATATTTAAATCATCACAGACATGTTTCGTCTACCAACTAGACTCACAGTTCAGTTTTTTGCTGTCTGTACAAATCGTAATATTCGTAATATTCTTCTTTAAATTATTATTTTTATTAGTCGTTTTTGTTATCATTGCAATTAATGGGTAAATTTTGTCAGCTTTATTGTTGACTATTCTAAAGGCTAAATTAGTTTCCGTAGTTTCTGTTTACATTCATTTGTGCTGCCCATTCAATTTAATTCAATTTAGGTTTGTTGGGCTTGGGCAAACTAAATTTAGTTTGTGCTTCAGTAAATCGAAGTATATTTTGTCCAAGTGTCAACACATTTAGATGAAAGCAGTCTTACCCATCTCACACTACTCACCGTGTTGCGTTTGTTGCTGTTTTTCTTGTTTTGCAGAACACGGCTCACTTACTATTGTACGGCGCTCGAATAGTCGCAAGAGCTTCTCACAGGCGGACGCACAGGCTCAATCGATCGCCTCGCCCTCGGCGGCCAGCATTAGCTTCTTCCAGACACCGCTCAGTGAGCCACTCGCGGAGCGCCTTGGTAGTGCTAGGGGCAGCAACGGTAACGCTTCGTCTACGGCCGCTGACAAACGCGCGTTGGACAGTCGCGCTGAGAGCACGTCGAGGGGTCCGAACTCTGCCGGCAAAATGCAGCCCTCGTCGCCAAATCAAACGAATTTCGTAACCGATACGCCGCACATACCGTCGTCAACCGAACGACCCACCTACGACCTCAGGATAAGTCGCGATACCATCGATTATCCAAATTCCATTAGCGCCGGTCCAGTTGGCACAATATTCAATCCTCTTATCGAGCAATCGTCGCAGCGATCGTTAGAAACGGGCTCAAATATGTCGGTCGCCGATGCATGGGAAACGGAAACTTTGCCAGCTGTCGATACGCCAGATGCTCTCAACAAGGCAGCTGTCAGGTGAGTTCATCTCTCCATACATACAAACATATATTCTAATCTTAGCTATTTTAATCAATGACACGCGTCTGTCTGTCTGATCCATTGTATATAACACGACACAGCCGAACCAAGAACATAAACTGGAAGAAATATATATATAAATATATATTATAAGATGGGTTCTTCATCAATCTCTTGATTGATAAATTTCAAACTTCGGAAAGTACTCCTTCTGAGTGAAAAATTGAGTTATATGTTGTACAATCGATTTCAAAGCTTATATAGCATTTCGGCGATCTCTAAGGTCGACCTGACGATAGCCAGAATTGCTGACACTGGGCTTAAAAAGTATGCAACACAATTTGAATGTGTTGTAAATATACTAAATCATAATGATATATAGACATACATGGCTATTTTAACAATTAGTATCTTTTGTTGATTCGCATCAATCCCAAAGCAAATGGTAATCGTTTTTTCTTTCAACCTTTGCAGAATACGCAGTCTGCTGCGACGCATGGATCATGAGGCTGTCGCCTACGAGGATATGCAACGGAATCTGCACTATGCGGCGCGTGTCCTGGAGGCAGTTTTCATAGACGAGTCAAGGTAGGTGTATTGTGTGTGTGTGTGTGTGTGTGTGTGTTTGTGTGTTATTTTTATACAGGACTTGAAAATGTTTGCACTATTTTCTAACCAAAATCTAACCACGAACTGGCCAATAAATTGCTGGCGCTTTCGAGGATCGTACAAGCTATTGGTTCAGGCTTTAGCGTATTAGTAGGTTTCTTCGCATAGTGCTGCATAGCTCGAACCTTAAGATAATTGAATTTCCATTCGGATTGCACACAAAGGCAAGCTTCAAACCAGTTTCATGAATTGTGTATTCCATCGGAGCTGTTTACATACATCTACATACTATATACATTTATCATTACAAACTATCTATCACATACTTAGCTAACGATAAATTCTGTTTTTTTTTTCTATATTGTTTTTCCGTTAACAACTTTCACACTGTTTATATATATATATATATATATACTTTTTTCTTTTTTATATATGTGTTTGTGTTTGAGCAGAAGCCCCACATCAGGTAAAAGTAAATTGGGGCGGATTGCGTCTTCATCCGTTGAGAGCGAAGAGTAAGTCTTTATAGAGCAAACTTCAAAATTGCTTTGTCGTTAACTTTGTTCATTTTTTAACTCTCTTTTCCCCCTCTAAACCCAAACGCGCGCTCATATCAACTAACCACTTACTACTATTCTATTCATATCATTCCACTCTCTTTCTCTCTCTCTCTATCTTGTTCCTTAACGCTCTTGTTAACTCTTTAACTTTCTGTCTCTCATACGTTGTAGTGCTATTTTCGGTTCTAATGTCAGTTTAACTGAATACTCTACAATTATTGCCTTGTTTTACAGAATCGCAGCAAAGTTTATCATCGCCATTTCATCATGGTCTCATCTACCTCATTCTATACACAAAATAAGTGTCATTTAATACAGAGAACGCGTGTATTTTAGCTAGTCTAGTCCAATTAACTACAATATGTTTTATACAACTTGCGAATCGTGTGATATTCAAATGCAATCAGCACCGTATTATTGAAGAACTGTCTCACTCTCTCTCTCTCTCTCTCTAACTCTCTTCTGTCTCTCTTTCAAATTGAACATAGTTAACTCTCGGTGTATTTTTTATTGATGTCTCTACCTAGTCTCTCTTTGAAGAGTTGGTCCTCTCGTGTTCGCCAGATGACATCTGTCTTCGAATCATCTGCCTTTACATCTCTTTACTCGTTACTCGCTAAACATAACTCGTTACTGTACGCTTGCTATGAAACTTTTTGAAAAGTTTTCCCATACCTTTTTACATATTATTTTAAAGCCCGAAAAGAGCATATTGCTGCACACACTGCATTATTATTTACCACAGAAGGCCAAACTTTCAATTAAAAGCCCAAATTCCCAATGCGCCTGCCACTCGCAGTGCAAATTTATTATGGACTCCGGGCTCCATTCTGCAGATACATACAATGTGTCTGGTTGCAATCGCAATAAATTATTCACAACATCATGACACGATTGTTCGATTTACATAACCAAGTGTGGGCGGCAAACAAAGTTTCGCTCTCAACTCGCCCGACAGACAAAATATGCAACACTCTTTTTTGCCAGCATTGACCCCAACGAATTGTCGAACACTGTTTGCTTGTCGACGAGTGTTTGTGTGCGTCGTGTGCTATTCGTAGCTTTGCTCAACTAATCCACTCGCTTTAATTGACTTTAACCCCAGCAAAAACAAAACAAAAAAAAAAAAAAAAACCACAAAAAAAATACAATAAAACAAAAACTTTCAACTGATGTTCTATTTATTTTTCTTTCTATTGCCAACCATATTTTGAAAATTCACATAAAATCATGAAAATAAAAATTATAAATAATTTATAAATGAACACGAATATGCCAAACAACGAACCGTACCATAATTTGTTGTCTGTACCGGTTCGCTTTTACTCACTGCCAACTGCTGTGCAAAAAAACACTTGACCACAAACCCCTCCCCTCGACCAAACTACGCTCCGGCCCCAAACAGCGAGGCTGCCAGCAAGAGCTGCAATGCCGATTGCAAGAATCTCAACAACAACAACAAAAACAGCAGCTGCAGCCTGCATGCAGCGGCGGCGGAGGAGCCAACGCCGTCGGCAACTGACTCTGACAATCAGACGAGTATCGCAAGCCGCACAAAAGACGTTCCAACAGCTCCGCCGGCAGCATCTGAGACGCAGGACTTGGTGGTAGCCAAAACGCTTGAAACTGTTGCCGAATCCGTGCAAGAGGAGCAAACGCCAGCGGATCTAACAACAGCGGCGACGACAACGATGACGACGACGACGACGACGACAACAACAACAACAACAACAGACCCAAGTGATGCAACAGGTGGCGCTGCAGCGGGTCAAAGTGTTTCCAGCAGTAGCAGTTGCAGTAATAAAGCGACCGTTCAGCGACAAAGACGCCTGCGCACACCAGTCTGGGCGAGATCAATGTCGACGAATAAAACGTACTTGCAAATGGTTTATACTGCATAAGATTAGCGTAATTTTGTATGCGTTTTCAGTTATTGTACAATATTTGACGTTTAAGTTGCCTTTTACGTTGTTACGTTACGTTAACCAACACAGATACAACAACAACAACAAAACCAAACAACAAAAATTAGTCTACTCTCTGTCTCTGTCTGTCTTTCTCAACTATATCCAACTTCTGTCTGCGTTTCCTCTCTACTGCTGTATATATTGACTTGATACTGTCCCCTAATATACATATATCACTTTAACTTTGTAAATAAATATGAATCTTCTTTTTGTACATCCATTTTATTCCCCCTTTCTACGCTCTCTGTAATACCTTGACCCTTTGTGTTGCATTTTGTTCACTCTTAAATAAGTATATACATACAATTGATACATGCATATTTGTAAATGTTTTTTTCACAGTTAATATTATGGCATGTGATTGTCCTCTCCATATTTGTTCAATGTTTTCATAAAACTAATAATTGTTCAATTGGCTTGCGCATGCGTAAACTAAGTTCGCGCGTTTCTTATCGAGAAAGCTATCGAAATATAGCCAATTTTAATTTTTACGCGATGTTTATACTATCGACACTTAGAGCGCGACTATCGATATTGCTGTTGATGTTGATTAACAGCGCTATGTTATACAATATACCAGCGCTATAGCGATCGCGTGGTGGCAACGCTGCGCGTGTATCTTGCCGCCAAAAGTGTAGAAAAATACTTGTGTTGTTGCTCAAATTGCTTACAAAAACAAGCTTAATTGTTTATTGTCATTTGGCTGTGTGTACCGAGCGTGTGTTAAAGTGTCATGAGCAGCGAAAAAGTGAAAAACGACAACGAGCCAGATGACTCGGACGATTCGTGCGGCGTAAGTTGAAAATGCAAATCGCAGCAGAATTAATAGCAACAAATTTCCGCACACCGCAACACATGCAGGACGAATCGGCTAGCTTTACAACAAATAGCACCACATCACGTAGCAAATCGCCGGCCTCCAGCACTCGCAGCAAACGACGCGGCCGGCGCAGCCACAAATCAAAGCCAAAAAGCGGCGCAGCCTACAAATACGAGTAAGTTGCCATCCAAAGAAATTATGGCTCAAGTTGATGCAACATCTACTTCAAGCACACATGTTAAGGAGAACCACGGCGCCAACATATTTGGCGTGTCGTTCAACACGTTGCTGGGCAAGGATGAACCGCAGGTATTTGCCACAGCGGGCAGCAATCGTTGCACCGTTTACGAGTGTCCACGCAAGGGCGGCCTGACGCTGCTGCACTGCTACGCAGATCCGGATGTAAGTAGCAGTCATTTGAACGAATCTAGACGTGCTGTACCAATGCCCAAATTTTACATTAATGCCAGCCCGATGAGGTCTTTTACACCTGCGCCTGGTCATACGACTTAAAAACGTCTGCGCCGCTGCTTGCCGCCGCCGGCTACCGCGGAGTCATACGCGTCATTGACATTGAACAGAACGAGGCGGTGGGAAACTATATTGGTCATGGCCAGGCGATCAATGAACTCAAATTTCATCCGCACAAGCTGCAGCTGCTACTCTCCGGTAGCAAGGATCATGCCATACGCTTGTGGAACATACAGACGCATGTCTGCATAGCAATCTTTGGCGGTGTGGAGGGACATCGGGATGAGGTGCTTTCCATTGATTTCAATATGCGCGGCGATCGCATTGTCAGCAGCGGCATGGATCACTCACTCAAGCTATGGTGCCTTAATACCCAGGAGTTTCAACACAAAATTGAGCTGTCACAAACGTTTAGTCAAGAGAAATCGACTCTGCCCTTTCCCACAATTACTAAGCACTTTCCGGACTTTTCGACGCGTGATATACATCGCAATTATGTGGACTGTGTGCAGTGGTTCGGCAATTTTGTGCTATCCAAGTCGTGCGAGAATGCCATCGTCTGCTGGAAGCCGGGCCAACTGCATCAGAGCTTTGAGCAGCTAAAGCCCAGTGATTCCTCCTGCACCATTATCGCCGAGTTCGAATACGATGAATGTGAGATATGGTTTGTGCGTTTCGGTTTCAATCCCTGGCAAAAGGTCATCGCTTTGGGCAATCAGCAGGGCAAGGTCTATGTCTGGGAGATGGATCCCAGTGATCCCGAAGGCGCACACATGACAACGCTGCACAATTTGCGCAGCGTCGCCACCGTGCGTCAGATTGCCTTTTCGCGGGATGCCAGCGTGTTGGTCTACGTGTGCGATGATGCAACTGTCTGGCGCTGGAATCGGCGACATGCAGCCGCAATTTAAGAACCGCATTCATAGCTGCAGACACACCACAACCAAATCTCACGTGGCCAAAATCCAAGGCACAACATTAATATTTGTGCCTAGTTCCTAGTATTTACTTGTTAGTCCTTTCCACAAATAAACCAATTATCTTATGCTAGGTTTTCTAAATTCAAGATTATTTATTTTAAGCTCTTATACAAAATTACTCCACGTCCGAAGACACCTACCACATTCGACTCGTTCCTAACATTACCATTGATATCACTTAAGTATAGCATTGCAATCGCGAACATAACGTAAATCTCCATTACACGTGACCTTTCCCTTGTAAGTAGTCAGGCAGGTAATTGAAAACGCAGTCAACTGCATCCACACCGATATCCGTAGAGGCAGGGCATGCGAGGACCAACGCCATTTGCCATTGACTGCAAAACATAATTAGTGTGTTGGGGCGTCGCTCGGAATTTGTCCCCAGTTGGCCATTTTCTAATCGGGTCGCAGGGCAAACGGTGGCTCGACAAACGAGCTGCAATTGACCGCCATTTATATGCGTTGCTGCACTTGGAGCAGGAGATGAGTGAAATAAATACGACGAAATTGAAACTGCCAACAAGGACTCGACTCGCTGCAGCCAGGCAAGAGCCTTAACAGCTCCCATCGGACCCATTACACAGCCAAGTCCCACAACAAGCCTTATGCTCTTGCAGCAAAGAGAACGTTGATTGCAAATGATTCCTAAAAAAGCCAAACTATATATTTGATCAGCTGCTGCAAGAGTATAAAACGCGTCGGCGAGACAAATCTTTATTTACTTATTGTCTTTTTGCATCCCCTTTGTTCAGCGTTCGTTGCCTGCACAGTGGAGACATCCTGCCAAGCGGCAGCCACTGTCCAGCCCGTGCTCGGCATTTGGATGTGAGTAATTGGCGGCACATTTGGCTGCCATGGGTATTCCGTTGTCAATTGAGTTTTAGCCTTGACACGCGAAGTCAGCGCGCCTGGTTGGGATCGGGCGAGCGGCGCTCATTGCCCGACTAATCCCAGACATTTGCCACTATTCTGTTTAATTGGTTGCCGGAGAGGGCTTATCCCTTGCCACAGATCGTCTGGCGGTGCGACGTTGCCATTTGTCATTTGTCTCGTAACGTTTACAGTTGATTTCATTGTTGATTGTTTGTCGTTGTTGTTATTGTTGTTCTCATTTAGATGCAACTCATCCACTTCGTCTTTACCGTCCTCCACCGATACCGTTTGTCGCAGCAGCTCCACGCATGTGCTCCGCTATGCCCGACATAGCATAATCAGCATCAACGATAGCAGCAACAGTAAACGAATCATACGCTTGCGGTTTGTCCTCTCTCTCTCTCTCTCTCTTTCACTCAATCTACTTTTAGCGTGGTCTGTGTTATTTTGTTGCTGCACTCACAAAAAAAAAACCGTACAATTAGCCGCACCGCAACAGTCATTCCGCAATGATTTGTGTCTTTCAACTCTCTCGCACTCTATTATTACTAAGCACTTGTCAGCCAAAAATTAATCAAGCTTGCGCCGCAGGATAAGTCACTTGTGGGGCGTCTTCTGTCACTGGCATTCCGAGTTTAACATGTGCGGATGACACCAAAAATTAGTTTAGCATGTCATTTGTCGGCGCGGTCGAAGCGCCGACGTTGCCACCGGGCTCAAAAGTTTTCGTTTAACGGCATTCCCTTAAGCCGCTGGCGGTGGGTGTAGGCCTAATGCTCCGTTAGCTGTTAAAAGCGAAACATAATACATAACCATTTGCAAAATATGACAATAGAGGGACAAATTGTCAGCATGGCTGCCACGTGCTGCAAATGTACCAAAATTGGTGCTTTATGTGTAAAATCAATGGTACATCTCAGCACTTTGAGCATATACTTAAACCCTTGAGTGTCCTTTTCCGAATAACAATGAGTTTACGATATCTTGTAATATTAAAATAGTTACACTTTGTCTTAAAGTTTGGTACATTTGCTTGTAGTGTCCATTGTGAGAGTTCAAAAGTATAAGGCCTAATGAAACAATATTGGGCTTTTAAATAACTAAATGATAGCTAATTATCCTGTGATATGTATTTATTTGTTGTAAATTGCACTGTTCTTTGTAAAAGAGTGCTGCCACCCATCTACAGTTGTGTCCCAAAAAAGTGTTCCACCTACCCAATTGGCTTATCAAAGAGCTTGCTGACGCAACTATTCGCATTGTTTAATTATGATAAAAAATATAATAAAATTCACTAAAAAGAAATCACAATTTTTTTTTTTTTTTTTTTGTAAAATCTGACATAGATATAAAATTATGCCCCAATATGTCTATATGTATGCGTGTGTATGCGGCCGAGGCCTCTTATTGTTGCCGTCGATATCAATTGTACAAAATTCACAAATTAAATGCCATTTTTGCGGCTTCATTCATGCCGATAAGGTGGAAATCATTTTAATGTGTTTTCAGTTTTTGGGTTCACGCACTCGCAGACGCGCGTGAAAAATGTATAAAGTGAAAAATACGCGCATTCCCAATAAATCATAATTAAAAGCAAATTTTTAGCCGTCATGCTGCAGCGACCAATACCAAAAAAGTAATTGCACAAGCTCATAAATTCAAATTACGTTTGATTTAACAAGTATTCAACACACACACACACGCACTCATTAAATATGCCAATCAATGATTCATTGTAGCATTCCACCTGCAGCTCGAATTGCAGGCAATTAAAGCGCGCAAAAATTCCAATAAGCCAGAGAGTGTGAAGTCCAGACCATCATAAAAACAAGTTCAAACCAAATTTAGGTCAAACTGGGTAGGGACAACACAATTTGAAGGTCGCTAAATGTGGCCAAAACGTTGTATACAATCGTTACCGTTAGCAAATTGTGTGTAGAGAGTAGCATTTATATGGACAGCGGGTCGCAATCATCAATCATCTTTCGCGTGAAGCATTAGTCCAGTAGACGGGGCAAGGCGACTAAGTGACCCAATAGTCCTAGGAGCAACAAAAATGCCAACTCAAGCAAACACCCTGCGCTGTCCCATTGCGTGGAGCGGGCCTGTCTTTCTGGCATACAAAAGGAAAATCAATAATAAATGATGTTAACTGCCAATTTTTGGCACACACAGGACACCAGTGAAATAGGCGCATTCAGTTGCAAGGTCCTTTCAGTTGATGTCCTTTGGCAATAGCAATACAATAGCCGGAGAACAACAGAACGCCGAAGACGCACTTTAATCAGCTTGGCCGTAGGCGTACTAATGCGAGGGTTGCCAGATCAATTGTGGCTTGTGGAAATGCAACACCAAGAAGCTTCAAGCTTTTACTTTTGAATAACTCAACAAACAGTTTCCAAATATCTGAAGCAACGCTCTCGCAGCTTCAACAGGACTTACAATCTAATGATTCCACACACGCAATGTGCGTGTTTCTGGCTACGCACAGCTCCTCCGCCAAATGGTTCACTCGGTGGGGCGCTGTTCGGTGCTGCCATACAAAAAAATCATTGACAGAAAAACAATGCTGCCAATTTGGCAGCAATTTCCCGTGCACGGCGGCGATGACAACAGCATCGACGACAGAATGCTTTAGGCACAGGAAATTGCACGCATAACTATTAAGTGGCATACTTTTGGGGTGGCCGCATTGTCGGTTTGCCCTCAAATGAGCCTTAAAATCAAGCTCAAGCGTTTGGGGCCACAAAATGCTTGGCTAGGCATGCGCCCAAATGGCTTAAAGCCGTAAATTGTTGGCATTCAGTTTACGCAAAAAAAGTTGTGTCTTGGAAATGTTTGCTTTACAAACGAAAGAGCTGTCTGTCTGAGTGTTCCAAGAAAATATTGTTGAAAATGATGCAGTTTTAGGTGATCCAGTGAAACGGAGCTATCATTACTCAGATTACCTTGCAGAAGGATGCGAGCAGGCCAAATACTTACGAAGAATGCGACACCTGTTGCCCACGCCTCGAGGCGTTGTCTAACAGAGGTTAGCGTGATTTCTAACTGTATGCAAATTCGCCCATAACCAACCGATGGAAACAAACGGTACGCATGCAATTCGCCGCAGTTTGAGGCGAAATGAAATGCCACAAAATTGTAAGGCTATGACATGAAATGCAATCGGAGAAATAAACAAAAGCGGTAATTGGAATGGGTATAAAACCGTTTATAACGCTTGCAGAGCTACCTTGAATGCTGACCTCCGAGCCCGAGCAGGCGTCAAGTGCCGTTACGTCTTCCTCGTGCGGAGTCCGCCATCTTGAGATTCGCGCTAGCATGCAAAGTCATTAAACACAATGAAGCGAAAGCCAGGCGGGGGCTCAGAAAGGAAGTTTCTAGCTGGAAAGGCTTTGTGCTCGTGATGTTGTCGTGTTTATCAGCCAGCCAGGATATATATGTTGTTGTTGCCGCTGATGCCTTTTAGCATTTTGTGTAATTGTTTTGTAAAAATAAGTTGTAAAAGAAATAGACGAGAGACGGCTTCTACACAATAGTTGCAAAGTTGCCTGCGGTCTCCTTAGCTCGACCCGAGAGGTTCTTTTGTTTTTATTATTTTTATTTATTTTGCTGTTTGCTGACATAATTGATATGCCCCACACAGTTTTACAGTGTGCTCGGCACGCACAGGCTCTCCGGGTAGGCGGCTTCCTGGCCTGGGCCGGAGCCCTGTGGCACGCAAGCAGCTCCAGTTTCGCGATGTTCTGGCACTTTTGCGCAGCTGGCAAAACATTTAGTTTAAATTTAACTCGCAACGAACCAACTACGCGCGTCGCAGCAGCTGCCGCCGCCGAAAGGATTAAACGCGAAAAGGCCAAAAACAAAAACGTAAAAAAAAAAAATACAAAAAATAGCAAAGCTGCACAAATATTTGCACACGTGTTCTTCCTGTCGCCTGTGTTGTCATCATTAAAAGCGCATTTGGCGCTAATTGCAAGCTGTTGTGACCCAACACTGGTTACACTCGTTCTCGTGCTCGTGCTCGTTCTCGTTCTTCTTTCCACTCGCTGCTCTACAGTGATAAATTACGGTTTATGTCGAGTGAGCGAATGCGTATGGACATTGCGAGCGTAGCTTGAGCAGAAAATAGCTGACATTGACGCAAAGTCAATTTAGTCGACGCCGCTCCATGTCTACGCCACCAACAAAAGCAACAACAACTACAACAACAGCCAAAGGAAAAACAGCAGGAGCAGCAGAGCGAGCAGTGCCCGTGGCGAGTAGAATCAGAAGCTCAAGCTTCGTGATCGTCGCGATGAGTCGACTGAGGCGTGAAAGCAGCCGTCAAAGTGTCATTACCGTTGAGCTAATCCAGTTCATAATTCAGTATCGCGCCAAGGAGACCCAGGAAAAGAAGAAAAGGTGCGACAACCGAACAACTAGCCCACACATTCCGGCCAGACAGTGTTGTACAGTGTTTATAATATATTATAAAACAAAAAGTTGAAAGTTTGCCAAAAATAATGTTGTGTGCCACTGAAGCGGAGCATGCCATGAAAACGGAATGGTATTAAATAAATAACTGACTCCAAAATTTCAAGAATAAAATAAATAAATACCCTGTAACCATGCAAAAGAAGTGAAGTGCGAACTTGTCACTAGGTGTTAGCCAAACATTTTGCGGGCCACAGTTAGGTGGAGCAGGGGGGAGCAGTGGGGAGGGGAGGTGCCGGAAAAGAAGCAACAAACCATGTTGAACTCAGCTGCAGCTGGTTTAGATCTCGACTGATTCTTAAATTTTAGAAACCTTTTACTAAAATTGACAAAACTTGCTCGAAAAAGGCAAAACAAAGCACAAAAATATTCGATTTGAGTTCTTCCAATTGAAAATATAAAAGAAACTTGAAAAGAGCACACATTCTTTGGAAATTGGGATTTTAGCGATAGAAACTAAAGAGTTACTAAAGTAAAGCGCTGCACTGCAACTAATTAGCCATAATTAAATATGGCGCTAATTAACTTAAGTCGCTGCAGTCCCTGTCCCTGCCCCTGTCCCTGCCCCTGTCTCGGGGCTTAAGTGCTTTGCAGCCTTGTGCCATAACGAGCAGCCGCTTTTATCCTTAACGTGTGCGTGTGTGTGCGTGTGTGTGTGCGTGTGTGTTGTTTGAATGTGTAAAAAAAAAAAAAAAGGAAGAGCCAACATGCGTTGCCATAGAAATGCACTGATTGAGGCCGCAAGCTGCTTAGCATGCCTGCCATACAGAATCAAAAATAACCAATTAGTTGTGAAATTCAAATTGTTATCGGCGCCAATTATAGGGCACATAATGCTCAAAGGCTCCACGTGAACTGTGCAGCTAGGTCCTGCTCCAAGTCGAAGTTAAAGTCCTTCAAAGTGATGTCCTGTTCGGTTCGCTTAGCGCATTGCACGTTTGTTGTTGCACTCGCAGGGCAAAAACTTGGCATGCAATTAGCAAGTTTCTATGGTCAAGACCACGCCCACAACAAACACCAGCCTCACACACACACCTGCACACACACACACACACACAGACATACAAGCATGCACTGGCTGCGCAGTTAATTTGTTTGGCTTATAGCGATTTTGCTGCATCCAATTAACGTGTTCGAAATTTTCTTTAACCAAAACTACTTTTTGTTAATTTTTAAATGCAATTATCTAGCCTTGCACGAATCTGTATTAGAGATTGGTTTCCCGAGCACAGCCCGTCCAGACACTTTTCCACCCTTCCTAACAAAACAAAACTCGTTTTTCTTTTCATTTATTTGTTCTTTGTTGTCTTTTTAACTTTTCGTTTTAAGTTTGTTTTCTGTAACTTGAGCTTAACAACAACAACAGCAAAGAAAAATTTAATGCAATGCGAAAAGAAAACAAAAATTTATAAAATTGCGCTACTAAAAACATATTTTTTATTTTTTTTTTTTTTTTTTGGTTTCCAATTGATTTTTTCTATGTTTCGTTTAAGCGTTTTGGTAATTTTCTTTACTAATTAGCAAAAAAAAAAAAAAAAACAAATATTAAAAAAAGAAACAAAATTGTTCTTAAAGGATAACATGAAGCTGGACTAATACATTTTCTTTTCTACAACCCTCCTTTTACCCAAAACCAAACCCCAAACTCCATCAAACCCTGCAGGCGCCTGGCCGACGAGGATGATGAACTGTCCGAGGTGCAGCCGGATGCGGTGCCGCCCGAGGTGCGCGAATGGTTGGCCTCGACCTTCACGCGCCAAATGGCGACCACACGCAACAGAAGCGACGAGAAGCCCAGATTCCGTTCGGTGGCCCATGCCATACGCGCCGGCATCTTTGTGGACCGCATCTACAGGCGTGTGTCCAGCTCGACCCTGATGCAGTTTCCACCCGATGTTGTCAAATTGCTAAAGGTGAGCACACTTAACGGCGCCTCAGTGCTCCTAAGCGACTATCAAACCCGACCAAGTCTCGACAATTGACAGAAAATCTGGGGATAAAAACATGAACAATGAGCTTTGGAAGAGAATGTGTGTTGTGTTTTTAGGTGATGAGGAAAATTCTTTAGTTCTTTTCAATATTTGCAACAATTATAAAAGAATAGATTATGTGTTTTTTGAAAAGTCATCAATACGCCGGAAAATAGGTGAAAATCTATCAAATGCAGTTAACAAATATCTATTTAAAACGTGATTCTCTAATAGAAATTTCTCTGATAGACATTTTTTATTTTCCATTTTCATGTACACAAATCTAGCATTAGAAATTGGTGGAAATGGATTTTAGGAAAGTGGAAAACCCATGTCAACAAGAAGGTTCCGAGTTTATTCTTGTTAAACATATTAAATCAGTCAAGATATTTCTTATGAAATACGCTCAGAAATCACTTGCACCAGTTTTTTATGTCATATTCTTTGTGAAGTTTTCTGAATGGAAACATGAAGTTGGCCAAAGCTCGAACCCTGCAACATTTTCCCTTTGATTTCTTGCCCTTTCACTGAAATGAGCTGAAAGCTTGTGCACAAATAAAATCATGAATCATGAAAATGCGGTAAACAAATTACAAGCCTTCGCGTTTTTCGCTTTAAATATTGTTCAGTTGCCAAAGCCGAAACATTTTCAATGGAATCAAATAACATGATTCAACTTATGAAAAAAGATAAAGTTAAAATAAACAATTTCGGCGACCTTTGCGATGCATTTGCCCAGCTACTACAGTAAAATGAAGCTTTAATGAGTCTGACAGCATCAACAGTTTTATATTAGTAATGAAAAATGCTATTTTACTAATGCTAATTTTACTACCTCATGCTCATTTCATTCATATTTAGATGCCGGAATCTGCGTACGTGAGTTTCAAGCCAATCGGATGGTTAACAAACTGTTTTCCACTTATTTTCCACACTAGCGGGTGGAATATTAGCATAAATAAGTGAATCAATATTTAATCGCTTGCGGTTTCAAGACAATTGATTAAAATCTAAAAATAGGCTTTCATTCATCAAGAACGGGGGCTCATTGAATATTCACAATTATCTTTGAAGATTAGTGAGAGAATAAGTGTTTAAACAATTCCGTCAATTTTCCACTGTTGCGGGTGGAATTTCTAAAATCGCTGATTTTGCAAAAACTGTGAAACACATCTCAAATGAATTTCCGCAAAGATTCCCTTTTGCTTTTAACTAAGACAATCCGGACATGTCCATCTGTTCGTCAGCCTTCAATATTGAAATTTCCACTCAAGATAGGGCAAACAATTGTTTCATTTTTCACAGTGTAAAGAAAAGGTATGTTTTGGGTATTTGGGCTATTTATGAAGCGTTAAGGCAAAATTAATTACAGGATACATTTAGAAAACAAATAACAAATAATGTAGGCATACGAAACTTTAAGCGCAATCTTTGTTTTTTCACATGCTTTAAATAGAATCTGGACGACTGGACATTTGATGTGTTTGCATTGACCGAGGCGGCCAGTGGCCAGGTGATTAAGTATGTGGCCTACGATCTGCTCAATCGATATGGCGCTATGCACAAGTTTAAGATAGCGCCAGGCGTCTTGGAGACGTTTCTGCATCGCGTTGAGGAGGGCTACTGTCGCTTCCGCAATCCGTATCACAACAATCTGCATGCGGTGGATGTGATGCACACAATGCACTATTGCCTGTGCAATACGGGTCTGATGAACTGGCTGACGGACTTGGAGATATTCGCCTCGCTGCTGGCGGCCCTGCTGCACGACTTTGAGCA
Organism: Drosophila virilis; assembly: GCF_030788295.1. Taxonomy (NCBI): domain Eukaryota; kingdom Metazoa; phylum Arthropoda; class Insecta; order Diptera; family Drosophilidae; genus Drosophila; species Drosophila virilis. The sequence continues at coordinate 9,739,181 of NC_091546.1, read as the reverse complement.
CACCGGCACCACCAACAATTTCCATGTGATGTCCGGCTCGGAGACGGCGCTGCTTTATAATGATCGGGCCGTGCTGGAGAATCATCATGTGAGCGCCAGCTTTCGGCTGATGAGGGAGGACGATGCCAATATATTGTCGCACCTGTCACGCGAGGAGTATAAGGAGCTGCGCACCCTCATCATTGATATGGTGCTGGCCACCGACATGACCTATCACTTTCAGCAGCTGAAGATTATGCGCAATCTGCTGACACTGCAGGAGCCGACCATTGACAAATCGAAGGCGCTGTCCTTGGTGCTGCACTGCTGTGATATCTCCCATCCGGCGAAACATTGGGATGTCCATCATCGCTGGACGATGCTGCTGCTGGAGGAGTTCTTTCGCCAGGGCGATCTCGAGAAGGAGCTGGGCCTGCCCTTCAGTCCGCTATGTGATCGCAAGAATACGCTTGTGGCCGAATCTCAAATCGGCTTCATCGATTTCATTGTCGAGCCCAGCATGACCATCATGTCCGATATGCTTGAGCACATCCTAGCGCCCATTGCACCCGTAATTAAAAGCAAGCCGGGACCATTGGTCGAGGAGAACGCCACCAGCGCCGATGGCGATGCGGATGAGTCGAAAAAACAAAATGCCTGCGCCATGACGCGCAAGAGCCTAACTCCCAGTGCAGCCAAGTTCTCAATCAACAAACCCTGGCTCATCTGTCTCTCGGAAAATAAAAAGATCTGGAAGGAGCAAGCCATCAAAGGTAGGTACCCTAGCTGGATGCACACCAGGCCTTACGCCTGGGCCTCGCTAATTAATTCGAATTTGATTCGCACTCAAATTGCCTTTTAGCCGCTTGTCGTAGTCAATTTGGGCATGGACTAATTTCAATGTCCTGCCATCCTTTTGATCCTTTAGCATTCATTAAACAAACTGTAACCTTTTACGCAGAGCTCTTAGATCGACGAAGAAAAAGTACCATCTAAAGCTAGACCCAGACCAAGAAACACCACAAAATACTCAAGAAAAACAAACACGTAAAAGTTCTCGATGCGGGAAATTCCAAAATCTGTCGAAATATGATCAAAAAGCTCTGCTTAGATCCTGATCCAGCTAGTTCGTAGTTTGGATATGGCAATTGTATTTTATGTATTTGAAACTTTTCACACCACAAATGGTTCAGAGTTTGATAATAAAAATCCTCGACATATCGCTTCCCTAACAATAACTACCTTCGAGAATATTAGCCCTTCGGGAAATTAGGATTTGAATTTAACTGACAGCTCAATCTCAGTTAAACTCAGTTAAGGAGCTTGTTTTAGAAGAAGAATTCTGGACATTTTGCATTGGAGCCCATAGCAAGGTTCATCGTGTGTGCTAGCTTCAATCTGAAAATCGAGCAGACTAATCCTTTATGCGATTCCCTTCCAGATGCCGAGGCACGTGCGCTGGTCGCCGCTGCCGAAGCTGCAGCCGAAGCCGAGAATAATCCCGCTACAGAAACGGAGGACGGCGCACAGAAGGAAGCGGTCGTTGAGTAAACCCTAGCGATAAGCGATAAGAGATAAGAGATAACCAGATACATAGATACAATCTCTGCACAGATAATAAAACCAACAACAACAACTAACTAACTAATTAGCAACCATATTTAACTATATGAATAACTCGAAAATTGTATAAATTATGTTGATTAACAAAATATTGGTAGAGATCAGATAATGAAAAATCAGCAAATATCACAAAAAAAAACTAAGTAAATTTCTGAATGTACTATATACGATATAATATATTATTTGCTTGCAACTAGTTTGTTAAAAAGGGGAGAAACCCTAAACAAATATTAGCGTAAACATTTTTCTCACAATGTTGTAAATAGCTGGCATTTGTAGGAGATTATTTGGTTTGTTTTTTTTTTTTCAAGAATAAGCATTTACTTAGCTTAGTTCATCGATTGAAATACTTATACTTACCCAATATAAGTATATATTATTATTAATTTTAATTTTAATTTCTTAAGTTTTGGAATCTATTGTAAAAGTATTTTATTAAAAAAAAATGTATTTTTTATAATTTACTTTTAGTATTTTTTTCTCTTTGGTTTTTTTGTTTCAATACTAAAATTTGCTCAATTTTGGAGTTACGCACGAAGGCGAACGGATTTTAAGAGCTGGCTAGATCTTAAGTACCTAAACTAAAAAATACCTGAAAAACTAACTAGCTATACAACTTGTGTTAATATCTAAAAGACCTCTAACAGACTATCTAAACCAAAAAAAAAAAAAAAAAAAAGAAATCTTTACTTGAATTTCCCTCAACATATGCACAGGCTACCTACATATATCGTGTGCAGGCATGTTAAGAATAATTATAATAATGGAACACACTTCATCCAAAAGTGTAGCATATTTATTTTTATACGTGAACAAGGCTTATGTTTACAAAAAAAAAAAAAAAAACCAAAAAGAAAAACCAAAAAAAAAAAAATAATAGCATTATTGAGCTAGCACAGTTAATATGTTAGACGATTCTTTTCTTTAAGTTCTTGTCTGTATTTTTCTCGTATTCGAAGAGGAATCCAAACTAAAATGTTTTAAACGTTTTTCAAAATGTCTGATAGCGGGACCATTCTTTTAAGATTTACCAGTGTTCTTTGCACAGCGACAGCGACAGAAAAAAATAATGGGAATTTCCTCTGGGCATTTGGGCCTGGGAACAGTTATTGTGCGCTCCCTGCCGTTTTTACGAACGGCAACGGGTTAAAGAGCAGTGGTAAATGTGCTTAGCGGTAAGGTACCAAATTATCAGCTGAAATTGGGATCATAGCTTTATTAAGGTAGTAAATACTTGTAATTAACTACTGTAGTTGGTAACAGTGCATATGCGCTACACGTATGCCGTATGAAACGTATAATACCATACAGTTAGTTACTTGCATACATACATATTTATTATACACATACAAACATACATACATACATATTTAATCTCGTACTTAGCTACAGCAAATACAAAATATAACATAACAACAACATAACAAATATACATATACATATAAGCCACAAATACGAATACATATATGTGTATATATAATGTTAAAAGTATGTGTATCGAACAAATTGAACGCTCAAAGCGATTAGGCAATATACAGTTATAGTCGGCTATAGTCAGTTACTATTTGTATCTATGTAGAGCTCTGTACAAAATTAACAGTTGATTCTTGTAAGAATGCATTCGATTTGGGGCAGAGGCCAATTTGTGAAGTCTGTGCGTTGTTTGGCTATTTTGGTGGGAGCTATATGAAAATGCTATGAAAAACATAAAAAACATATAAATAATATTGTTATGAAAACTGTTATCAAAAATAGCGTAAAATACATTCAATATACATTCTTAACGTTATTAGCGTATGTAGTTTTGTAGCAACAATAAATACTCAACACGCATATTGTATAACTAACATAATAATAACAGTAACAGTAACAATAACATACAAATGTTATGCACGCATTTTTGATTCAAATTTATCAAATTTCTTTAACATTTTCAATCTTCTGAAATATCGCAAATGTTCATTTCCGTTAGACATTCTTTTTAGAAATGCGCAAGTCATAATTAATATAAAGTATATATAAATATATGAGTTGAAAGCAATCAGTACATTTAATGAATAAACTACTTAATGCATATAAAAATGTTATATTTAACCAAGCAAAGAAGAAAAAAAAAACCAGACCGTACTAACAAAATGTAGGTTTTGTGTAAGTAAATGTGCATAGAATGTCGTTCGCAACATTCAAAATGTTTAACCCATTTTTAGCCAGCACAACACTAAATACACTTCTATAGCAAACATGCTGCACGCTAAACTGTAAATAATTTTGTTTCATTTTTAACTAAAGTAATATAAACGTCTCTAAAAGGTTTACGAACAATGTAAATTTCTTAATTTCCATCTAAGTTGAACTCAAAGTGTTTATTATGCATATTAATCGGCTAGTTTATGAAAGTATTTAGATGGCTGAGATGTGTGCTTATTACGAAATACCTTCAAGAAATTATAATAACAACATATGACTTTTAATATACTAATAAAACTATAATTAAACCTATTAGTGCGTTTTTCAAATTGCCTCCGATTTTCAGTTACAAAAGTAAGACTATCTCGATACTTGTGGCATCGCAAAAATTACAATAACATTATGCTAAAAATCTGTTATCAAAATGTGCATGCTAATTAACAGAACTATTTGAGTATAACAGCCGAGAACAGCTGGTGGCTTGTGAGCGAAACATGTGAATGGTATTGTGTACACGTCGTGTGCTGACTGTCAGTTTATTGTAAGTAGCTGCACAAGTAACAACATTTTTTCGCTAGACTTTCCTATAAAAATGTCGATACAAATACCAATAAGATGCAGTGTATTGTGTGCATAAAATTCAACGCCAATGCAGCGTTAACAAATTAATTAAACCACTATTGTTAGCAACAACGCAGTCAGCAACTCCACTGTGTACGTGAATATGTGTGCGTGTGTGTATGAGTGAAGTTTTTGCTCATGGCGTTGCCATGCACGCAGCGGCAAATTGAAGACTATGTTGTTGTTGTTGCTGCTGTTGTTGTAGCTGATATTTGTTATTTGTGAAAAAGGCCATGATTAATGTTGAATGGGCAAAACGTTTCAGTCAAGTGACAGTGACACACTTATCTTAAACTGGACTATCACTGCCAACCGCCTGACCATACAACGGGCCCCGCCCCATTCAATATTTACCCCCCGCCTCCCCGCGCTCCAACCGTTTCCTTTTACCAAATTAAGCAAGCACCTTGACACGCCTTGGCGACGCCGCCACCGTCCACCCACCAACTGTCGTGCTCGGACTTAATTAATTTTGCAATAATAATCTGAACGCCATCGCTTTGTAAATAAACAGGCCAACGGAATCTTATCGCGTACGCCACGTTGCGGGGTATCCGGACAGCATCTTTATCATATTGGGTAGAATCGGAGGCGACAAAATGCAAGCACATCCAATATTATATTTTGGTACATGGCACCAATAAGTGCCTAAGTGTTATCATGGCAGAAAGAAACATCAGTTATATGGTTTTTTTTTTTCGGACCAAGCCAGGCACTTGATTTAAAAACACATGTATATTGTTTGTATTTGCAGATTATAGTTTCTTGTTCGACGCTTGGTTGCAGGCAGCAGCAGCAGCAGCAGTTATTGTTGAAAGATACGCCAGCGCCATGCTCATAAGAAACGCGTCGAGTAGTCAACGAAATCGAGCAAGTGCCAAAAGTCGCAGAAACTCAAAAGCGTGAGCACCCACTCCGGCCCAAGTCGAGTGTCGCAAGAGCTACATTTGGCCCAAGCAATACAAGTGAAGCAAGCGAGAGAGAGAGAGAGAGGCGAAGACCAAACACTAGTCAGACACTAGGCAGTTGCATTTATATTTGATCTTAAGCGACTCATCATCAACCATGGGCAACAAGAACTCGTGCTGTGCGTACTCCAGTCCGCAGTCGGATCGCAAGTCGAAGGATATACCGCCGGTGTTTGAGGAGAGGCATCAGTTGCCGCACACCTCGCAACATCAGCTAGACGGTCATCATGGATCTGGTGGCGCCACGATGTCCGTGCATCATCATCAACATCAGCAGGGCGGCAGTGGTGATAACTTTGAGAATCAACAGAATCTGCAGCACATTTCGGAGCGTGAGGCGCTCGAGGGTGAAGAGGATCCTTCGGTGGATCCTACAGCAGCCACCATGTTTCTGGAGCGCTCCAAAGTCGAAAATGGCGGCATTTCACGCAAGCGCTCCCAACATCAAATCGCACAACAAAACAACAGCGTAGGAGGCGGCGGAGCCCATACACCTGGCGCCAACAGCTCTGGCGGCGGCACTGGAGGTGGCCTCAAGAAGAGCTCCTCCTGTTCCACAATCTATTTAGATGACAGCACTGTGTCCCAACCGAATCTAAAGAACACCGTCAAATGCGTTTCTCTAGCAATTTACTATCACATCAAGAATCGTCAGTCGGATCGACGTTTGGACATATTCGACGAGAAGCTGCATCCATTAACACACGATCATGTGCCCGACAACTATGACACACTCAATCCTGAGCATCGACAGATCTACAAGTTTGTGCGCACCCTCTTCAATGCCGCCCAACTAACGGCCGAGTGTGCCATCATAACGTTAGTCTATCTGGAACGTTTGCTTACCTACGCGGAACTTGATGTGGGGCCATGCAACTGGAAGCGCATGGTCTTGGGTATGTGATCCGAGATGCGCGATATTCAAGGAACTCTGCTTATCTAGCGTTAAAGAGTATAATCATAGTCTGGTAGCATTAAACATCGTTTATGTTCTGGAACTGCAGCTTCACAGTTTATGATTATAGTTTTAAAGGAAGAAAGTTCATTCCTGGATATCGCCTCTACTAGTTTACGATTTTTTGAATCTCTTATTTATATTGTGTGGTTGCAGGTGCCATACTGCTTGCATCTAAGGTGTGGGATGACCAGGCCGTGTGGAACGTGGACTACTGCCAGATACTCAAGGATATTACGGTCGAGGATATGAATGAGTTAGAGCGTCAGTTTCTGGAGCTCTTGCAGTTTAACATTAATGTGCCCTCATCCGTTTATGCCAAATACTATTTTGATTTGCGCACGCTTGCCGAGGCGAACGAGCTAAATTTTCCCACTGAGCCGCTATCAAAGGAGCGCGCACAGAAACTGGAGGCCATGTCGCGCGTTATGCAGGACAAGGTGACAGCCGAGGCGCTTAAGAATGGCATCAAGAAATGGTCCTCAATGGACAACGTCAGTCAGGGCGGTCCGCGGCGAAGCGTGGCCATATTATCGTGATTTATATTAGCCTATTAAAAACTTATATCTATATTCAATTCTGTAGAAACCGTAGCGGTTCCATACTGTCCTTTCCACAAACAAACTGAAACGATCGCGCCTGTAAGTGTAACTATCACCATTTGTTTAATTTCTACTGCATTTCGATGAACATTTCGCAAGACTTCAAAAACACACATCTAACAAGAAAGCACAACCAAAACAAAACATTTACTAAAAAAAGAAAAAGAAAACATAACGAAAATCTTACACTCACACACACACACCAAGTCTCGAATTAAGGACCACTTTTTATATATATACAATGGTATAGAATGCTTGTTCTAGCATATTTGTATATTATCGTAGGCGAAACTAGCGATTGCAGTCAAGGATTTGGATGATTTTAACATATGCCTACAACTAGAGGAGCGCGTAACCAATTGCCAAAAATATTGAAATGAAAAATAAACATAAAACAAAAAAGTTAACTCAAAGAAATTGCCCTGTATAAAATGCTTGAATATTAAATATTGTATTTTGTAATTGGTTTAGTCACTTAAATAACAAATCGAATTAATCTCAATGGATTCCAAGGTGACTAATCCAAAATGAATTTTTAGCAACTGCGCCCCAAAACAAAAACACAAAAAAAAAACATTATTTTTGTACATGTGTTACGAATTTTTTTGGTTTTCCTTAATTTCAATTATGTGATTTCTTATAGATTTGTCTTAGGTCCTATATATATATATATATATATATACGAACGATCGCTAACGGCTTCCTTGGCCACAATGCAAACTATGCTTAGGGCGCAGCACAATTATGGGGCGTGGCCTGCGTCAAAATGGATACATCTGTTTTGGTTTATACTAACATAAAAAACAGCGCAATATTAACCCAAGATTTGTGAGTACATTAATATTTAGTCACATAAGAATACGAATTATATGCAAATGTATTTTATTTTGTAATTTATTTTACGATAACGCGAAATAAAACAAATCACAAATTACATTTCCTGGCACTAATTTAACGGAAAACTATGTGAACCTGAACGAATTAACCTAAAGGCCAGCAGGTTAAATTAAACAAAAGCCGGCCGCTATAACAGTACAATTGAGGTGAATTTGGTGTGTTATTATAATTAGTTAAGAATTCACCATAGTCAATCTTACATTTAACCACAGCTATTTACATACATTGAGTAAATAACTGTTTTTTTTTTTACGAAAGGCAATACAAACAGAAAATGCATTGCGTATATTATATACGATATAATTGTCCTATCGATATATTAAGCTACACGATATACAGCTCATTTAAGCTTATCTTATTTATTGCTATATTAATAATACTTTATATGTGTACAACTTCTATAAGCATACGTATTTAGTTTCTACATTTTATTATTTTTTACCAGCCATTCTAAGCCTGATTCAAAAAAGTATTAACATCGATATCATATCTATGGCAAACAATAGTTACCATGCAGAAAATATCAAGAGTAATTGTTAAATATCGAAGTTTCGATAGCTCGCTAGAACCATCCCTAATTCTGCTCTCCTCGCTCTTCATATTTTGTGCACAAAAAATGCTGTTATAAAAAAGTGAAATAATATGCGTAAACGCGGTGCAAAATGTTCGCAAAAAGAAGATAGCCATAGTGCGTGCGGTATGAAATTTTGACGTTGTTGGTGCCCGTCTTCAGCCGCCATTAGGAAGAATTGTATGCGTTGTGGTGCTGGACGCCTGCTGCTGCAACATACACAAGCAAGAAAAAAGAGGAGTGGTGGGCAAGTCGAAAGAACTTGGTTTTCTGGTCTGACCGCTGTAAGTAAACTGTGCATATGCATACGCATGCATCTGTATGTGTATGTGCATTAAAGTATTTAATCCTAACCGCGAAGTCAAGTATGCTGTGTGTCTATTTAATGGTTGTTCAACTATAATGCTGCCATATTTTAGCTTAAAATTTTTACCGCCTTTTTATGCCCAAGCACAAGCTCCTAAAAGCAGCGCGCAGCCAGTCAATAAGAACAACGCAATCGCACACAAACTTACTCACATATACGCAAAAACGACACACTGTTTCTGTACCTCTCTCTCGCTCTCTCTCTCCGTCTCTCTCAAACACCATCTCTTTCTCTCTTTGCTTTTTCTCTGCTTCTCCCACGAGAAACAGGAACGCCGAACACGATACAAGAGCTCTGCACGAATGCACAGCATGGGTAGTTCGAAACTATGTAGAATTGGTGCTAACGTACATAAGCAACAAAAACATATATTTTTATCTATATATAACCACTATTAATTTATAAATACTCTCTTTTTTAAATATGTATATACTTAAGGAAAACAATAATAATTTATCGAACATGCTGACGCACTCATAAGGTGTGCAAGCAGATGTTTTTATCAACTGTACTGCTGCACCTTAATTTTCTTGATTTATATGGAATTTTATTATTTGTCCAAGATAATTAATGTTAGTTATTTTGGAAAATATTACATTTTGTGGATATATTTATTTTTAAGTTAATTTCTTGAAGCCGGTTTGGGAAGTTTAAAAAATAAAATTGAACATATTGAAAATTTCGTTCGCAGGAACGCGGTATGTCAATTGTTTGTGCTCACTGTGTGTTCGTGCAGGGCACGAAACGAATGCGCCTCACGAAGAACTTTACATCGCGCTTCTGCTTCTGCTGCCTCCGCGTCTCATTCAATTTTCAGTTTGCTTTGCTCTGTACACCGTACACCACCGCCTCTCACCCGCGCGGCGTTTTGATTTTTCTACTACTGTTGCTGCTGTGCTGCTAAAGTTTTTTCCACATACACGCACCGCAACCACTACAATCAAGTAATTTTTCATACATACATACATATAATGGCGTCATAAGAACATATTTTAGCGAATGTTTATGCAAAAATGCACACAAGTAATTGGTTGGGGTAGTGAGGCTTTACAGTGAAAAGTGCTCATGGAAGCGAGTGAAAATAATCTGATTGGAAAAATAGTGTACATTTGTGAAATTCTAATACAATATTATCAAATGACTGCGGTCGACATCAGTGTGTGTGTGAGAGTGTGAGCAACTTATGCATGCTTATGTGTGTACGTTTGAATGAGATACGTGAGCTGCTGTGCGCTTATGTATTGTATCTGTGTGAACGTGTGTGTGTGTGACTTCGTAATGTATATATATACACATACCGAGCTCCCATTAACGTCATCATCGTGTCATTTTCTTGTTTGCTCTGCGACGCAGGGTTGCATTTTCGAAAAATTAATTTTTCGTATTAATAAATGTAAATGCAAGCGAGCTTTGATTGTATGCGTGTATATATGACCTGTGAATATCTTATTCGGAAATAACATTTTTAGATTTTTGGGTACCATATGTTACATTAAGTTAAGGTTTCTGATTTTTAGTTTATACATTAAGCATACTATAATAGTGTTTTTTTTTCTTTTCGAGTTTTCTTTTTATTAATTTTTTTTATGTATTCTATTTTATTAAACAATTATGAAATGCACACTAATTGCCTGTAATGAAAATACATACAGTATGTCAATAAAGTGTTTTTACTAACAAAAAAAAACTAATTTTTTGGGTTTAGTTGAAAATAAATGTACCTAAAAGTGAGAATTTTTTTTCAATTATAATTTATTTCGATTCTATATTTCTCCTAGAACTTAATGGCAAAAAGAATTGTTAAATAACATTACCCAAACATTTTATAAAATTAAAAAACTAAAAACATTCACATTTTATGCTGTCAATAAAGTGTTTTTACAGCTACGGTAAATTGTTTTGCCGTTCTCTTTTGGGTGATCCCGTTAGATTTGGGCCCATGCGTTTTGGCTTCTCTTGTGTCTTCGACTTTTCTTGTCATTTTCTATTGCAATTTATAACGTTTTGCTTTAATTTTATGAAAAATAAAATGCCAGGAAAAAGAACAACTTTTGAAGTCGCTCAGCTGGTGTATTATAACCATCAGATGGGACGTCAAGTCTCGGAACTGGCTGATATGTTTAATTTATCAAAAGCAACGATATACAACATATTAAACAGAGCCAATAAGGAAGATAGGCTAGAGGCAAAGCCAGTATGTGGTCGACCCTGCAAAATTTCTGACAGAGATAAGCGAAAAATTCTGAGAAAAATTGAGAAAAATCCACAAATTTCGCTTAGGGATATTGCTCAGGAGTTCAAGGAAGAAAGTGGTGTTGATGTGTCACATGAAACTGTCCGAAAATTACTGAATTCCAATGACTACACATCACGAGTTGCCAGGAAAAAACCTCTACTATCGGCGGCGAATATTTTGAAGCGGCTATCGTTCGCTCAAGTCCATGTAAATAGTTCGAACGATTTTTGGAGTAACGTCATATTCTGTGACGAAAGCAAGATGATGCTATTCTACAACGATGGGCCATCCAGAGTCTGGAGAAAGCCACTAACAGCGTTGGAAAACCGCAATATTATTCCAACCGTTAAATTCGGAAAACTATCAGTGATGGTGTGGGGGTGTATTTCGAGCAAGGGTGTAGGAGATTTGACCTTCATTGAGAATACCATGGATGCTAGACAATATCTGAGCATTTTACAGACACATCTCGTCAGTAGTGCACAGAAATTTGGATTCTATGAGGACAATAAGCCAATTTTTAAATTTTACCAGGACAATGACCCGAAGCATAAAGCTCATATGGTAAGAGTTTGGCTGTTGTACAACTGTGGAAAGGTGTTAGACACTCCACCACAAAGTCCAGATATGAATCCAATAGAAAATGTGTGGTCATATTTGAAAAAAAAAGTCGCAAAGCGGAGTCCAAAATCAAAAACTGATTTAAAAGCTGCTGTACTGGAAGAATGGCAGAAGATTCCAGAAACATACATACAAAACCTTATTGTTTCAATGAAACGGCGATTGCAGGCTGTATGTGACGCTAATGGCAGCCACACAAAGTATTAAAAAAAAATATTCCTGTTTTTTTAACATTGTTATTTAGTAATAAAGTTTCGTGTAAAAACACTTTATTGACAGCATAAAATTTGAATGTTTTTAGTTTTTTAATTTTATAAAATGTTTGGGTAATGTTATTTAACAATTCTTTTTGCCATTAAGTTCTAGGAAAAATATAGAATCGAAATAAATTAGAATTGAAAAAAAATTCTCACTTTTAGGTACATTTATTTTCAACTAAACCCAAAAAATTAGTTTTTTTTCGTTAGTCAAAACACTTTATTGACATACTGTATGTATCTCTCTCACGCCTCTCCCTGCTCAGCGAAAAATTGAGCGACAACCAAACAAAATTAAAAATAAAAAGCCGAGAGACGAGGCAACGACAGAAATAATTATAACTATAACTCGAGTTCGACATAGAATGTGGGCAAAACGCAAAACTTGTATGCGCCGCCTGTACTGTTCTCTTTTCGTTTTGGTTCGCTCGTCGCGCGCCCGCCTTAGCTTTCATTTTTTCTCGTTTTGCCTGTGCCAGCCTTTTTCGCTTTATTTTGTACTTACGCTTTGCGATTCAATTCGTTTTTATTGGTTTTCCGCTTTAGGCGGTTGGAATTGTACGTAGCGTCAACGTGCAAATCGTCAGAGGGGTGTGTATGAGGAAACGGTGGAGCGTTGTTCAATGAATACTGAGAGGCAATGTAAGTGCGAGAGAGTGAGAGGCAGAAGCAGCGTACGAAAGAGCGAGAGCGGCAGCGAACGTCGTGTGAGCGAACAACGAAACAACAAATAAAGCAAAATATAAAAGTGCACAAAGCAAGGAAGAAGAGGCATGGGCCAGGCCACACAATGAAGAGACGATTGCGGGCCAAGAAACCAGTGAGAGAGGCAGCAGAGAGAATAAAATACAACTTCTTTTTTTTTCGGTTGGCAGAGGAGCCAAAAGCAAACTAAAGCAGAGAGGTTCAACATCTAGAAGACGGGCAATGCACGCACATACCGCAATAGATGTAGTACATACATAAACACATACATATGTATGTGTATACGTACTTATAGTTCATATAACTAATTTGATTTGTTAGCACGATATGAGTGATATTTTAAAAGTATCGAACGTTTTTAGATGTTTAATTACTTATTGATATTTTGATACAATATTATATGGAGTATATACATACATATGCATATGTAAGCTTCCTATGAATTAAAAAATATGCACATATTACACGGCTTCCAATTTCAACCATGTTAGCCCTGCCAATTGTCTGTCGCCCCCTGCCGTTAATTGCGACGCAGCTTTCATCTGTGTGCCTGTACAAGCACACACATACATATACAGTTATACGTATGCATATGTACACATCTGTTGTATGTGTGTACTTTTGCATATTGACTGCAAATAATTTTCACTTGATTTGCTTTTGCTGCCTCCTTCCCTGCTTTCTGGTGTTCTGTGCGTGGTGGCGGCGGCAAACTTTAATAGTGGGAAGGGGAGTGCAACTGTACCGCGCGGTCTGTTTGATTATTTCGCGTAAACATAAACACAAAACAAACTGTTGCTCACCGCTGCTGTTATCGTTGCCTCTCTTTTTGCAGGTGGCCCGAACGTAACGAAGTACTGATTGAAAATGCATTGAGCGCGGCAGCCGGTTAATTTTAAAGTACATTTAATATACATGTATAGGTTCTGCTCCCTGTGAGACAGAAAGGCGACGATTAAAAGTCCGAGCGCAACATATTGCATAACGTAAGTGAATTGTGCGGTTTGCCGATTGTAATTAACTACATTTAAATTGGACTACTACTACATAATATATATATTTAATATTGTATTACCTATCAAATATTCCTAGTTTCAATCTTAATTTGAAAACCGATGAAACTTCTCCATTTTTGTTTAGATTTGTGATATCTTAGAGTTTAAGCTTTATTAGCCTTTTTTCTCCTGCCTGTGCCGCCCATTTTCCCGGGCCCAGGCAGCACACATTCCGAGTTACATACAATAAAATGTATGTATTACATATGTACATATGTACCCATATATATATTCCTACCTCACCATATAAAAAGTGGCGCCCTTTTTGTGTTACATGAACTCTCCCACACCCCCTCTCGCTCTTTCGCACATATTTGTATTGTGTTTGTGTGTCCTCTGCTTAGCTGAATTATTTGCTGGACCACCGAAAACAATCAAATGGAAAAAGACGCAAAGAGAGAGTGAGAGAGTAGAGCTTTGAGAGAGGGAAGTATGCTGCTTAAGTGCTTGCTATAGCTCAGGACCTAAGCAAACAATATACTCTCCGCTACCCTCTATTCATCTTTCCCCCACTCGTGCGCGCGCGCCTCGTTTCTCTCTGTATGCCTTGCATTTATTTAACCCCCCGCAGGCAGCTCTAGTTTTTCTTACACATACACAAACACTTACGCTCCAAAGCGCGTTGTCTTTAATCGATTTGTACTTCTTGATATTTACATCAGCCACCTGCCTCCTCTCACACTCACACATACACTCCCATACTCTCCGCGTGCGCTCTCACAACTTCTATCAAATGCTTGTATTCTCTGATTGGATATCTAAATCCTGAATCCTGCTAAAGGGACGCATATCGGCGGAGCCATACTTCACACCCATAACTCCTCCACTCCCTTTTCATGTATCTGCTTGGATATTTATTTGCGTGTGCGTGTGTTTTGCCTTTACAATTTATATAAAGTTATTTCATTGTGTGTGCAGAAGAACGCTCCGTTTTTGTGCCTAAGCCTCTTTACTTTACTCTAATGGGCAATATTTTCAGTTTATCAGCATAAAATCAATATCTGCCCAGCCGCATTTTTTGAACATCTTTACATATGAGCATTAGTTTCTGGGTGTATGTGTGTGCGTTCGTGTATGCTGCTCAACTGTACTCGTATGTTAAAGGGTTAACGTTCGCCAGCGCCGCCAATACACCAGCTTAACATTAGTGCACTTTACAACAACATAAACTACAGAAAGAGTTACGCCTAACTCACATAATGTTGTCACACTGTTAACTGTTCTCGTTGCGCTGTCAAGAGCCAACTTATAGAAAGTAATTACAGAGTTAATTTAAATTTCTGCCCAATCAAGTCTAAATTTAAGATGCAACTAATTTCAATGTTTTTTTTTATTTTAATTCGTTGTTTTGCAGTTTAAAATGTAAAATATGTTTAATATTTATCCGATTTAAAAAGATATACAATTCTTGAGCCACGCCTAAGAGAGAAGAACGAACTTCGAAAATCTATACCTGCTTTAGTTTTACAGTTACACTGTCAAAATTTGACAGGTACACCTACTCATGATCTGCAAAATCGAGTTGCTTCCACAACTTGCGAAGATCGAAATTTGATCAAGTTCATAGAGAGAGATAGAGTCTTATTGGGAGAATTTTCGTAAGCGTTAACTAAGACTGAACAGAGTATTAAGCAGTCGGTTTGCCTTCGACTGCAGCAATGTGCCTATGTGGCTTCTTTTTTTTTTTTTACTGAACTCTACAATGTTTATTACTTCTAGGTTAAACTACCAGGACTCGGACTGCAGTCGGATAGACCCGCAGCTATAAGAAAAATTACACATGGGCATGTCCTAGAACAGAAAAGAAGAATAAGCTACATGGTAATTTTGACTAGCGCTCCTTCTGCTTTGATGCCCGCTATTGTCCAATATCAATAACCAGAGCCAACAAATTCCACTTGACTTTTTGTAGCCACGACGGCCAGCGAAAGCAGTCGACAGCAGCAACAACGACAACAATATGTAGGCTGCATCAACCACAGCTACAGCAGCAGCAACAGCAACAACTACAACAACAATAACAACAATTGTTTAAGAAGCAGCAGCCGCAGCAGCAGCAACAACAACAACAACAATAATAATAATCAACACGAGAACAACAAGAATTATTGGAAAGAACAAAAAAAAGAGCGAGAGAGGCAACATAATTTGCGTCTAGTTCTCCATAAATGCAGCACGTGAGCGCTGCCAGTTCGGCACCTTCGGTGGTTTCAGCACCGGTGGTGACCACTGGCGGTGGCACCACCATCACTTTGGGCGGACCGCCGCCATTGCCCGGCAGCAAATCAGATCATAAAGAGGACGGCGGCAAGCCGCCACACGGCATTGAAATGTATAAAGTGAACATTGAGGATATATCACAGTTATTTACGTATCACGAGGTCTTTGGCAAAATCCATGGCGATGTGGTGAATCATGTGGCGGCGGTGCATGGCAGCCAGCTGCCACCGCCGCAGCTGCCACCGCCACCGCCATTACCGCCGCAGACGACGCATTCGGCTAGCGCAGCTGCAGCAGCAGCGGCGGCGTCCACAAATAATGCAGCCGTCGCTGCTGTAATGGCATCCGCCAATGCAGCAGCCGCGGCTGCAGCGGCCGCCTCAGCGGCGGCCACAGCCCAACAGCAACAGCAGCAACAGCAAGCCCCAGCGACAAGCACAAATGCTGGATCACAACAGGGCAGCGCCACGGTGACCACGACTAGCTCTGGCAGCAACGGGGGGAATGGGGGCCAGAACAACAACAACAACAACAACAACAATAACAACAACTCGACAACGACGACGACGGGTGAGTTGCTAATGCCGAAAATGGAGGGCGGCATTCATGGCGTCGATGGGCAATCGAGCGTTGCGTTGGCGCCGGATGGCACGCCCATAGCGACTGGTACGCATGTGTGCGACATTTGTGGCAAAATGTTCCAGTTTCGCTATCAGCTGATTGTGCACCGTCGCTACCACAGCGAGCGCAAGCCGTTTATGTGTCAGGTATGCGGTCAGGGTTTTACCACATCGCAGGATTTGACCCGCCATGGGAAGATCCATATTGGCGGTCCCATGTTCACTTGCATTGTGTGCTTCAATGTGTTTGCCAATAATACGAGTCTGGAGCGCCATATGAAACGGCATTCAACGGACAAGCCATTCGCCTGCACCATTTGCCAAAAGACTTTCGCACGCAAAGAGCATCTGGACAATCATTTTCGTTCGCATACGGGCGAAACACCGTTCCGTTGTCAGTACTGCGCCAAGACGTTTACGCGCAAGGAGCACATGGTTAATCATGTGCGCAAACACACGGGTGAGACGCCACATCGTTGCGATATTTGTAAGAAGTCCTTCACGCGCAAGGAACACTATGTTAACCACTACATGTGGCACACTGGTGAGTGTGATTTGGTGACCGGGGGCGGACAATGCGAGCGGCGAGCGCCACGACCACAAATACAAAAAAAAAAAAAAAACCAATTACCAAAAACAAGAAAACCTAAAGAAAATCCAAAAAAAAAAAATTTAATAATTAAAAAACCAAACAGAAAATTGATAACCGATTATCAAATTACCAAAATTCCAGTAGAGTACAAAACCAAAAAAAAAAAAAAAAAAAAGAAAAATACAACCAAATCAGCTACAGATAATATCAACAGCCATCACATCACACCAACCAAATCAAAATCAATCAATTGATCAATCAAATCTCAATCAATCAAGTAACCGCAACTCATCGTGCGTAATTCCTATCGTCTGCTTCCCTCCTTCCCACTGTCTTTACATTGCTTGTGCTTCCTATATATAAGCCTCCTTATATGTAGCCCTTCAGCTTCCCTGCATTTTGTACTCACAACCTCTCACCCACACCACACTCACATTTTTGCCTTTCGCATTTAAGAGCTGAATAACTATCGATAGTAAGCACACCGCGTAATATTGAAACAAGAAGATCTCATTTGGGAGAGGTGCAAATACATTTGAAAACAAACGATATTTTTTTTGTATATTTCGAATCAAACGAGTAGTTTTTTTTTTTTGTAGTCAAATCAATTTGATGAAATTTCTTAAAGTCCTTAATTGATGCTGTCGATTGCTGTTAAGCTCAGTGTACATTTCCAATATTCTCGCTCAATACTCGCTCATACCGCTCATAACAATCCTACCCCCCAAGCCAACATCACACACACACACCCACACACACACACACACACGCACACACTCTCACATGCTCACAATCATTCACTCATCATCAAACCACTCACTTCACTCCTCCAATTGTTCCTGTTATTTAAAGCGTCTTCGATTCTTTCTCACTCACTTCGTGTAGTTTGCCTGTGCTCCATTTCCTTAGTATCCCAGTTTTGTAAACGCTCCTCCTCTCCCCCCTCTCTGCTGTACAGGGTGCTTGAAAACAAAGAAGCGTTCGTTGTTGCTGCTTGTCGATTGCCAACGTCCTGTGCCTGTGCCTACGGCGTTCATAGTGCGACAGAAGACAAACAAAGACAAACACTTAACACCTAGTGGGCTGAAGAGATTCTCCCATTCCTTCCAACACACATGCATTTAATTTAGGGTTAGATTTTGGCGTCGAACCCGATTTCATTCACCAGACGAACTTTACGTTCATGCACACATTTGCATTTTGCATTAGCATTAGTGCAGAATATCTAGAACTGGAAAGCTTTCGAATGGAAAGTGCCGCCATTAGGGATGCTCAGTAATTGAAATATGAAATTGAAATGAAAATCCAATTGGTTTCCAGCTCTAGTTCGAGTTTTAGGCACACACAAATGCACACAAACAAACACGCACACAACTACATCCTCTCATACACATACGCTTCACATGACCAAAAACCACGCCCACCGACCATGCGCCACCCACAAAGCCGAGCCTCCGTTCGCTTCGTTCGAACCCAACGCAAGCCACGGCCAGTTTCACACACACATAGCGGTGCCGGGGGTTTCTTTTTTTCTTAAATTGTGATTTTATTTTTTTTTTTTATTAAATTTGTATTTTTTAGCTATTAATTTTGTTTTAAATATTTTGATAATGATTATTTGGCGGGTAATTTGAAATTTGAAACAACAAATGTCTAGAGAATAATACGAGAATATGATCGCGTTGAAAAACATATTTAAATGCTTGCGCTAACCAGAAAAAAAAAATCTTCCCACCCTATACTTTCTGTTCTCTGTTTTGTGTACCACCAACAAACAGGTCAAACACCGCATCAGTGCGATGTCTGCGGCAAGAAATACACGCGCAAGGAGCACCTAGCCAACCATATGCGCTCCCACACCAACGAGACGCCGTTTCGTTGCGAAATCTGCGGCAAGAGCTTTAGTCGCAAGGAGCATTTCACCAATCACATACTCTGGCATACAGGTAAAGAGACAAAACGGAACCAACCAACCAAACAACCAACCAGCCCAACGCATAACCCGACCACAACACAAATACACACTCTAAGCCAAGTCCATTGCATTTATCGCTAAATTTCGTACAGCTCATCGGTGTCCAAATTGGACCGGAAGAAACCCTCCCCCACAGTCATACACAGCCACAAACACATGCGCGATTGGTGCACGAGCAGCGATAACGAACCATAAGGAATGGGCCTCATAACAACAACAAAATTTCAATAATTATAAATCAAATGTTAGGTTAGTGCGATTCGAATCCATTCGAAATTCACAATTCTATGGGATTAATATATTGCATGAGTGAGTTATTGATAAATCATGAGTGAGTTATTGATAAATCAAAATCACTGCAATATCATTGTCAGTCACAGATATTGATTCAAATGCTGAATTCTATTCGATTAGTTTGAGTACTGTGACTGAATCAATCTCATTGTCAATCACAGATCAAAACTGAATTTGAGATGCAGTGATTCGTAATTCGTTAATAATAACTCGATCGAATATTTTGAATTCAATAAGATTAATTTAAGTAACATGATTCATTCATATCAACCAAACAACAGGACAGTAACAATAGTCAATCACGCTAATTGAACAGTTTATTTAACAAGTATTGAAAGAATGCACAAAAATGCGCTGCAAATTATGGTGATTAAAGCTTTGAATCCTTGCTAAATACAATTGTAAAGCTTAATAACTCCTACTAAAAATCCTTTGTGTTGGTAATGAGTCATTTCTTGCTGGAAAATTTGATTTTAAGATTCATGACTGATTAATTTATTTTTGTATTGAATCGCCGTAATTTATTTCATCAAATCCCTCGTTTGTAGTTTCCAGTAAATCACAAAAAAGTATTAAAATCCATAGACTCTGACTGATGAAATGAGATTGCGATGATGGCTTAATCCTATTTTCGATTAGAGCAATGAAATCTCAATGAATGCAATGCAATAAAATTGATATATCTGGGGTTATGTTGTTGTATTGGGGGAAAGACGCAATCGGAACGAGACTTGAACAATGACAAGAACTGATAACTGATGACAAATATCTGTTGTTAATATGGTTCGTTTGTGAATGATTACTAATCTGTAATGTTATTGTACGATTCTTACCTTTTACCACGCAAGCAGGCGAGACGCCGCATCGGTGCGACTTCTGCTCCAAGACGTTTACGCGCAAGGAGCATTTGTTAAATCACGTGCGCCAGCACACGGGAGAGTCGCCGCATCGCTGCTCCTACTGCATGAAGACGTTTACGCGCAAGGAGCATCTGGTGAATCATATACGCCAGCACACGGGTGAGACACCGTTCAAGTGCACGTACTGCACGAAAGCGTTCACACGCAAAGATCACATGGTTAATCATGTACGGCAACATACAGGCGAATCGCCGCACAAGTGCACATACTGCACCAAGACGTTTACGCGCAAGGAGCACCTCACGAATCATGTGCGACAGCACACGGGCGATTCGCCGCATCGTTGCAGCTACTGCAAGAAGACCTTCACCCGCAAGGAGCATTTGACGAATCATGTACGCCTGCACACTGGAGATTCGCCGCACAAATGCGAATACTGCCAGAAAACGTTCACGCGCAAGGAGCATCTCAATAACCATATGCGCCAGCACTCGAGCGACAATCCCCATTGTTGCAATGTGTGCAACAAGCCCTTCACACGCAAGGAGCATTTGATTAATCACATGTCCCGTTGCCACACCGGCGATCGTCCTTTCACCTGCGAGACATGCGGTAAATCGTTCCCTCTCAAGGGTAATCTGCTGTTCCATCAGCGCAGCCACACCAAGGGCCAGGAGTGCGAGCGTCCGTTTGCCTGCGAGAAGTGCCCCAAGAATTTCATATGCAAAGGTGAGTAGCCTTTTGTGCAGCTGAGTGTATTACGCGAGACGTGGCGTCAGCATAGTAGTCTTCCCAGTCCAGCCGCATTTCTGTTATCAACCAACCAATCCCCAACCCCTCCTCTAATCCACAGTGCAGCGAATAATCTCTGTTTATATCAATTTCAGCTCATGTTTATTGATTCCTTTTCTAAAATTTATAGCTGAAAGTGAATATGTGAATAGATTTCTATAGGTGATCATGCATAGAGCTTTAGTTGTCTTTGTAAACAACATAAAAATATTAATTAGCATTGCGTTATAAGTTAATATATAATTATTGAAAAATCTATCTAGTGGTAATTTAAAGATATAAATCGCTTAACCTATCATAATTCAGCACTCTTCTCTTTGTCGAATGATTTTTTAGGATGATCTGAAACGATTTATTTTTATAAGTTACTCGGGATGATATGCAGATGTATTTAGTTATTATTATTATTATTTTTATCAACACTCATCAACAAATTGGATAAAAAAGATTCCCATTTAATCTAATCAATAGTTTGGTTAACTGGGTTTTGTCAAGTATTCGCTGCACTGTGCAATCGGTTGAGTTGCCCCAAGTCCCCCTCACCTCTAACAAAAAAACAAAAACAAAAACAAAATGAATATGTAAGAAAAACGCCCGCCCGCCCGCTCGCTCGCCTTGGTTTGGTTCGGAGTGGCTCGACTTTTCGGCTGCCTTAGTCGAAAGGGACGCCACCCTTGGTTTTTTTGTCGAAATTCGATCTCTCCTTGTCGGCAGATATCTTCATGTCGCTTCCATTGTCCGTTTCGCAGGTCACTTGGTCTCGCACATGCGCTCCCATTCGGGCGAGAAACCGCACGCGTGCACACTGTGCAGCAAGGCTTTCGTCGAGCGCGGCAATTTGAAGCGCCACATGAAGATGAATCACCCGGATGCTATGATGCCGCCACCACCCGTGCATCCGCATCCGCAAATACCGGCTGGTGTGCTGACCCAAGTCAAGCAGGAAGTGAAACCGATCATAAGTGAGTCGGACACAGAACACATGAAACAAGACACGCGAATGTGTCTGCCTACGCTCGTTCAATTGCCATACTGACCGCATCTTCCCCCTTTGCAGTTCCCCATCACTCGGCGACGACCACGATGCACACCATTCAGCAGATAACAGCGGGCGCTGCAGCGGCTGGTGCCGGTGCCGTCCAGTTAACGCCTGGCCTGGTGCCGCTTGTCACCAGCACGCTCATCTCCCACAATGCCCAGCAGTCGCAGAAGCAGCAGCAGGCGGCCGCAGCAGTTGCTGCACAACAGCAGGCGGCGGCAGCAGCCGCTGCCCAGCAACAGGCGGCAGCGGCTCAACAACAAGCGGCAGCAGCAGCGCATCAGCAACATCAGCAACAGGTGGCCGCACAGCAGCAACAACAGCAACAGCAGGCGGCAGTCGCTGCACATCAGCAGCAGCAACAGCAACTGCAGCAGCAACAGTTGCTGCAGTTGTCCATACAGCATGCGGCGCATCATCATCAGCAGCATCAGCAGCAGCAGCAGCAACAGCAGCAGCAGCAGCAACATCATCAACAGCAACAACAACAACAACAGTCGCATCCACAGGCGCCGCCACAGCAACAACAACAGCAACAGCCACCGCCACAGGTGCCAATTGCATTGATAAGTGATCCAAGCGCGCTGGCGCGTGCCGCGATGCAACTGCAGCATCTGCCCACAAATGTGGAGCAACATCCGGTGGTTTACTAACAGTAGCCCCTGCTGCCTGGCTACCCGACGACGGCGGCGGCGGCCACAACAGCCACAACACAGTGGTAAAAAGAAAAAGCACACAAAATCCGGCGGCCAATCGAAGCAACTGAAGGCAACAACAATCCACATCCACACATAAGCAGCTAGTTATACATATAAAACATATTCATTTATATATATTTTATAAAGCCGCGCGCTGGTTACGCCTTGAACCCGATGATGTGTCTCCCCCCTTACCTATTACCCAACTCTCCAGTCAGGCGCCTGCTTGCGCAACGTGCAATACAAGAAAAGAAAACATCTCATAGTTTCCCTTCATTGTTCTCTAACCGATCTTTTTAGGCGCTTAGCGTCTATATAATATATATTTTTCACGTCTCTGTTACATTTATGAAATGTACGCGTAACGACGGCGCTAGGGCTGGCTGTTAGCTGTGCTATCGGCCAAGTTAGCGAGAGTTCATCAATGGTTGGGTTCAAAAAGTTGTAATCAGTTTTTTTTTTTTTTAGTTCGGCGCCTGTATTTTTAACATTATGTTTCATTAAGTTATGCATAGGAAGTGAGAGAGAGAGACATTCATATATTCTTACACGGCATCCTCATACCATACAACTATCATAAATATATATTTATATATATATATATATATACATGTATCAATTATACATACTTTGTATATAAACTGCAGCAAAACATTGAGATATTGTCGGAAATTTTTGTATTATTTTGTGCATTTTGTAAGACAAAGTATGTAGCGAAACAGCTTAAACAGTTATGCATACATTTACATATAAACTACACAAATATTATGCTAATAGCAGCGCCCAGTTAATATATATCAAACCACCCTCCTCTTAACCTTCAGCCCCGTTAACGTTTAAGTCCGACAAATTGTTGCCTATGAATGGAAAACTTTGTTATATAGGGCAAGGCGTATTAGAGAAGTTAACTAACAAGTGAGTTGAAGTGGAATAATCGTAGGCTAAGTCAAGAACTAACGAGAGATGAGAGAAACGCAAAAAAGAAAATTATATATTATTATATTTAATGTTAGTTGAACTACTAAGAAGAATTAAGATTGATTATAATGAGACAAAAGAGCGAAAGTGAATTAGTTATTAGTTACATCTACGAAATGTGTGTGTAGAGCAGCGCACGCGCTATAATTATAATTATAATTACGATTACGATATGACAAGAAAACTAAGCGATGAAGTTATAACCTCCTCCCCCCACACAACACTACACACTATTAAAGTTAACAACAACATTAATAATAATAATAATAATAATAATAATAATAATAAAGCTAGGCACAACTCTACAATTAAATATAACAATTACTGTGCTTATGTTGAAAACAGCAACAAATTATAGAAGAAGCAAGCCCCAAGCGCCACAAGCAACAACATATCTGCTTTAAATTTTACACAAACAAAAAAGGAAAGAGAAAACGACAACAACAAAAAAATAAAATAAATAATATTAGATGAGTCAAGTTTATTAATATTTAAACACACACTCTCACACACACATAATGCTTCCTTTTAAATGCAACATTTTATTAATTTAATATTTTAATTAAACCATATAATTTAAATTAACCAGAAAAACTGTACATGTACACAAATAAAACATCATACACAAAAAAAAAAAAACAATAAAGTATTTTTTGGTTTTACTTTGATTTAATTTAATAAAAACAAAAATACATTTCGTGTTTTTATTTTTAAGGCATTTATTGGCAGCGACAGAAGTTTTATAAATATGTACTAAGAATGCAGGGAACAATTGAAAATTGTAAAAAAAAAAAAAATACAAACAAAAACAAATGTGCGCATAAATTAAATTATTTAAGCAAAAACAAAAACTTGACGAAGTTTTCACAGATTTCTGATTGCATAACGAATCGCTTTAGTCTAATGTATTTTTATAAGAGAAAATACAGAGTCAAAATAAGGAAAAACCTTTGTGAAAACTTCGTCTAAATGTGGAGACACACACACACACACACAAGCAAACATGTTTAAGTAGTTGTTTTAGCCGTGTTAGTTTTTGGTGTTTTTTAAAATAGATTGGTGATGTGTATAATAGAGCGCTGTATGCATATAGAGTATATATATATATTATATATTATACGATTATTAACTAATACATTAACTGATCAACTGTATTTGTAGCAAGCGAATGGCAATTTTAAAGTATGTACCAACAACAAACTCAAATTGTGTTGCAATATTTAATAAACAAAGAAACAAACAGATTTATTTGTAAGTTTGCGTATTGCATAAATCGATTATGGCTTAACACACATCATTTACACGATAATAATTATTATGATTATTAACAATAAGCTGCAGGTGTCGAGAAATGTTTCCTAAAAACGCAGCCAATTGATTGCAACAACAAACAAATGAAAAGAAAAAAAAAAAGGAACAGAAAAATAATTAAAACATAAACCAATAACAATACTAAGTAATTAGAAACAATAATGTACTATAATGCAGATACAATATATACACTATATATACCTACAATATATGCCTATACCGACAAATGAAATTGAATGAATAATATTACATTATACATACAACATAGAATATATTGTAAAAGTTAAATCTAACTAAATACATACAAATTAAAGACGTAGTAAGCACCAAACAAATAAATAAAAAAACTAAAAAATTATAATGAAAATAAATATTAAGCAGCTACGCTAATAAGCTTATGCTGCATATTATAATAATTTTTAAACAACATTTAGTTGGTTAACGATCAAAAAATTATGTTTTAAAAGCTATCGCAAATATAACTAATTTTGAGGTTATGGTTAGATAAACGATTCGCCATATTTGATTTGCAGCTGGAACAAGTTATTTGTTTGGCTTTAAGCTTTTTATTATTAAGCTCGACAGTTTAGCGTTGTTTACACTTAGTAAAAATAGTGTTTAAAGATTCTAGAAAACAAAGACAAAGTGCTTTATATTTTCTCGATCTGCACGTGTTTGAATTATCTAAATCTTGTACGAGCAGCTGAATTCCCAACATTCCACATCATTCAACGATCTTAATGCATTCTACAAAAAGCTCGCAATGAGTAATTGCAGTATAATACGGTAAATTCAAATACTGAAAGTACTTGCATATGCCGGCCGACTATCGGTTAAAAAGTTACAGCTGCGATATGCGCAATCATCGGCTTGGCAATGTCACATCTCTAATTGAAGACGGCAACCTAAGTAGGTAGGTGGGCCAGCCTGGCTGGAAAACCACCCCTAAGGCAGGCACGTTTAGGTAGCAAGGCCTCTGAAATTATGGAACCTGGACAGCTGCTGGTCAGGCTCTATTTGTTTGGCAGTGTCTAAAATGCGTTGCGCCTGCCAACAGCTAAGCGACAGTACCAGAAATTGTAGCACAGCTGAGAAATGGCCACAAAACAGGAAACAGGTAAGCTGTGAAGGCAGCGCTATGACTTGAAAGCCAGTGTGAAACGTTGCTACTCCCCAGAGCCAAGGTCAACCTCTCTGCTGCAGCTAAACGATGACGTTCTGGCCTTGATAGTGGCCCAACTAAATGTGTACCAACAGTTCGAGCTAACCCAACTGCACAGCCGCCTGAGGAGCATTGTCCAGTCGCTGTGGCGCACGCGCGTGCACAGTGTGGTGCTGCAAGATGAGCTGCTGTGCCGTGCATCCTCGCGCCACTTTCAGGCATTCATGTTGGCACTGGCGCCGCATCTGGAGCGTCTCAGCTGCCATCGGCTGGATGTGAGACGTTTGCGAATGCTAAGTGAACACTGCTTGCCGGGCGTCAGTTGCCTGGAGTGGCTGGGCGATGACCATGAGCCGCGACGTGGCCGCGTGCGTTTCGTGGACGAGGATGTGCGTCTGCTGAGGCGTGTGTTTCCCTCGCTGCGCAAGCTTAAATTGCGTGGCTGCCAGGTGACGGGCAAGTATCTGCATGAGCTGGAGCTGCTCAACGAGCTGTGCCTGGACGACTGTCAGTATCTGGAGTCGCAGTACTTTCGCGACATCTTCCGGCAGCTGAAGCTGCGCAAGTTTGACATTATGGAGGACTGCGATGAAGTGAACTGCTGTGATTTGGTTGACGTGCAGCTTTGCCCCACATTGGAGCACATTAAGATTGCCGATTATCATCTGTGCATGGAATCGGACATAACACAACAGCTGCTGCGCCTGCCGCGCCTGCACAAGCTCTCCATATACTCCAAGAATTTTGTCTTCGACGTGCTGGCGCGCATAGCGCGACCCAGCAATGCCGCAGCTGGCGGCATCAAGCAAATCGAAGGCTTTCGCTTTAGCGGACTTCTTCACGACTATGAACGCTTCTTTCGAGAGCTCAGCAATCTACGCCAGCTGCGCCGATTGGAGGTGCACGGACAATCGGAGGAGGGACAGCTACAGTGCCTCAGCGATCAAATGCTCTGCCCACTGGCCGCTCAGCTGCCAGAGCTTTGCGAGCTGCACCTGTGCGGCTATCAGCTGGAGAGTGCAGCAGGTCTACTGCAATTTGTCATCAACTGCCGACAGCTGCGCATCTTGGATGTGACAAGATCTCGTTGCATTGGCAATGCATTCATCGGCCGTTGTCTGGCAGTGCTGTCCAAGCAAAGCTGGCGCACCCAGCCGCTAGAATTGTGGATCCGACAGAGCGACATTAATCCCAGCTGCGTGCAAGTAAGCGTGTATATACTTTATATATGCATATATTGATTATATTATTGATTTGCCTTGTAGAATCCCCGCTATTTAGTCAGCGACAGATCGCTGCGAATCGATACCAAACGGATGACACCGAACATCGATTACATGTCAAGTGTGCTCAAGTTTAGCTTTGTAAGATGATTTGTTACCTGTGCCAACTGTGTGCCTGACTCTGCATATGCCCTGTCCATCATAGTATATATATATATATATATTGACTTAAGACTGAATGGAAAGCGAAAAGGATTTGTCGCTTTGGAGGCGATTACATTAATTGAAAAATTTAAGAGACTTATTATTATCTCTCGCAGTTAACTTATAACTAATTGGTTTAAATTCAAATTTATGCTTATATACAGTCAATTGTTTGTGCAAGCAGAATTCTCACAGCCCTATCTTGGATTATACGATAATATTTCATGAGGTTCCCATTGAAAAACGTTGTTACACTGTTGCGCATATAAAAATATATTTATGTTTAAGGCATCATATAACCAATATACGTACAGTATATATATGTTAGTGTATGGAAGTTGTTGTTGGGATTGTTGTTATAGCTGTACCCTCCTGCTTTTTATCAGATCAACGCCATCGGGCATTGCGTTCAAGTGATTGGAACGTGGCTCTTATCAGTGCACGGGCCCCAATAGGCGAACGCACAAAATGCTGGAAAACACACACACAAAAACTTGTTAATTTGATGTTGGTGCAGTTGCTCCGTTGCCCAGTTGCCGATATGTTTGCTGGCCAGGTTAGAGTTGAGGCGATAACGATTGACTGGAGCGGGCGAGTAGCAAGTGACGGGTGCTGTTTCCATTTCGGGGAAGGGGGTCGTCTCTGGCCAGCTCTGGGCCACTAAATCGTTTAAAGATAACCCTTGCCGAGATTATGGTTAGCTGTTGAACCAAGCCAACTGCCATAAAATGCCACTAAGTACAAACATTAAAATTAAAGCTGAATGGTCAGTACACTGCTCAAATTTTTTGTTGCAGTGCCCAACTCCGAAGCCATTGACCGATTCCCTACATATAGGGAATATATATATATATATATACCATTCAAGTTGAACTGATAACATTGCCGTGCCGCAGATGTGGGCCATGCGGCTCGATCGCTTCGATTCATTTCGTTGAATGCTTCCGCCGAAAGTATGCAAAGCTTATTTTTCTCAGTGCATCAATTAAGTTTGTTAGGTGACAGTATCAACTCTAGACTTGTGCCCTGCCTGCGCTTACTTCGCCACGCTGCATAATCATTCTGAGTTTTCTTTCTTTTAATTTTACTGTTTGTCTGTTTGTCTGTTTGTTAAGTACTAATATAGAGGAATATGCTCCTTTAAGTCGTCAGTCGTTATCAAGTCGGCGTTTAAAG
This sequence comes from Drosophila virilis, assembly GCF_030788295.1. Taxonomy (NCBI): domain Eukaryota; kingdom Metazoa; phylum Arthropoda; class Insecta; order Diptera; family Drosophilidae; genus Drosophila; species Drosophila virilis. Next base: position 9,710,393 of record NC_091546.1, on the reverse strand, counting down.
CGCATCGTATTTTGTATTGAACGCACATCGAGATCCGGAAAATCTGCTGATCCAGTGCTCTTGTACGGTTCGAAATACAAAAAAAAATCAACAATATACAAAATCATGAGAGTCTCCAAGTCAATGGTATTTTGGCCTTATCAGTGAGAACAGTGAGTGCCAGCAAACTCTATACAACGATAACCCTTCTGGACCTTTAAGATTGGTCCCAGCCAGCCAGACGATCAACTAAAGACACTTGGGAACACCTTGCGGTTGTGTCAAAGAAAAAAAAAAAAAACGTGAATCATATTTTCGTGACGAAGCATTCAAAATTTAGCGGGCCATATACCCTGTAATATGAAAAACTGTTCAAGAAAAACGATCTTAAAACAATCACGTCTGTTTGTTGTGCCAAAAATAATTATTATTAAATAATTATTAAGGACATTATAATATTTCCCTACAATTTATTGCGCTATTTTTCAATATCAAAGACTAAAAACTCGCTTAATTAACAAAATTTTGGCATTTTGGTTTATGAATCAATTAACTCCAGTTTTTTGAAGCCTCGTCGAATTTTTACAAAATTTGCAATGGAGCAAACTGGTTTATCAAAATTCTATAACACAAATTCTTAATTATGGAAATTCTTAAAATTTGCATATTTCGATTGTCAAAGATTCTTATCAAAGATTCTTATCAGGTTATTATCGGGCTGGAAAGCAAAAGAAAATGTGAACTGTGCTGTGAAAATCTGTAGCTGCCAAGTCGATAAACAGCTTTATTATGTAAAAACGGAAAATATTTATATACAAATTATTATATTTGTGATCATTAGCTAGCCCAGTCGGCGGTCACAAACCGCAGGGCAGCCGGACGGAGGGGCGTGGTGATACGGCCTAAGCGTGTCCCAGAAGCATGTTCGTAACGTACATTGTAAGCCCAGAACTATTATAGCCACTCGGGTCATAAAAAGGGAAGCAATTAAATAGGTTTGGCCGAGATTGTTGAGCAGCTATTATGAATATCTATCTAAAATGATTTATGCCGGCAACTTGCATAACTTAGAGCATTGAATGGCTCGCATGCGACTGTTAATTGCTATTGATTTAAAATGACCAACTAAGAAATTGTGCACAATATTATTTATTTGCCTATTTGTATCGATTGCAGAACCAGTTAACTTATACGCTTGTCTAACTGAGCGAACGTTAGCAAATTCTAGACTTATTGCACTGCCAACCTTTGTGCTCTGTATGATATGATCGGAAAAAATCGGATTGCTTTTACCAGTCTGGTGGGTCTGCTGCTCGCCTCTTTGGGTCTAATCTCGGTTCTGAACTTGGAGCGCATACAACGACGCGCCCTGGAGTGGGTAAGTTGGCCGGAGACTTGTGTCAGCCTTTAACTCACTTTGTCCACATATATTTTGCAGTTCATGGTGCTGAAGCCCAACTCGATGCTGAGCAATCTGTGGCAGAAGCCCAGCTTGGACATAACTGCCAGCGTATACATCTTCAACTGGACGAACTCGGAACAGTTTAACAATCCGAATGTTAAGCCGCGTTTTGAGGAGCTGGGGCCCTACTGCTTCACCGAGACCCAGGAGAAGCTGAATGTGGTCTGGCACCCGGAGAACTCGACTGTATCCTATCTGCGCCGCAGCCATTTCTACTTCGATGAAGCAGCCAGCGCGGGCAAGCTTACGGACTCCATTGTGGCGCCCAATATGCTGAGTGTTGGTATTGTCAACAAAATCCAGAACTGGAACCCGATGCTGCGCACGCTGATGCTGATGGCGCTGAATATGAATGGCAATGAGGCAACATTCGTGAGGTCTGCCGATGACTGGCTCTTCAATGGCTTCGATACTCCTCTAATTAAGATGAGCAAAATGATACCCAATAACATGATGCCGGACTTGTATTTCCCATACGAACGTATAGGCTACGGTTATCCGGTAAGACACTGCCGGAACCCGTCCAATTCTTTACTTTACTTTTGTTTTGTTTCGTCCAGCGCAACGGCAGCACCCAGATCTACGGGCATCATAATGTCCATACTGGCCAGCAGGACTTTAGCAAAGTGGGCCAAATAGCACGCTGGCGTTACGACAATGTTTCGGCTGGTTATCCCAATTGCAAGCTGAGGGGCAGTACGGGCGAATTTCATCCCACTCCGCTGCGCCAGGGCGAGCCAATTTCATACTTTCTGCCCGATCTATGCCGTGAGATGCAACTGGACTATGCGGGCACAACGCTCTTTAAGGGCATCGAGGCGTACGTCTACAAGGGCACTGCAAGGAATTTAGCAAATGGTAAGAGGACTTCATATATTTAATAGAATCTCATAGAATCTTTATCAAATTTGCAGGCACTGATAATCCGGAGAACAGCTGCTACTGTACGGGCAACTGCAGGGAGGTGCGCTCCGGCCTGATGAATGTATCTTCCTGTTGGTACGATGTGCCCGTGTTCGCCTCATCGCCACATTTCTATAATGCCGATCCCTATTATGCGGACGCAGTGGAAGGCATGAAGCCTGACAAGGATCGCCACGAGATGAGCGTTATGCTAGAGCCCAGTACTGGCATACTGCTGGACATCAAGGCGCGGCTAATGATCAGTCTCCTGGTAGAACCGCGCAGAGAATCGTAAGTAGGCCTGGCAATTTCTACAGCGAATGATAAGCAGCAGATTTCTCGCCTCTTTCTAGCATCTTCCGCAAGTCACGTCGCAACTTCTTTCCCCTCTGCTGGGTTGACTATCGCTTGCGAATTTCATCCGATCTGGAATTCTATCTGAAGCTGTTGCCGATCTCAGCGCTCGTGGGAAAAGTCTGCGGTTGTATAGCCGTAGCCCTGGGCCTAGGGCTGATGCTTTGGTATCCGCGACAGATCCTTCTGCAAAGGCGCTACATGCGCAAGATCGATATCACCAATCTGGAAACGCGCATCCAAGCAGCCAGCATGGAGGTGAAGACCCATGCGGCCGAGGGATCCCCACTACTCGTGGGATTACAGTTTGTGGCCAGCTCAGGTGATGGGGATTGTGCAAGCTGAGAGCATTCGATTTGAATACAATGCATGTTATGTGATAAGAATACATTTCTAGGGTTCATTATGCTTAAGTCTGAGTTATAAGCGTGTAATGCATCGTCGAATATTTTGAGGTGTTTTCAAAACGAAGCTAATAAAATGGAATATCAAAATATTGCGATATACACATATATTAGAGAATATATCAATAAATTTACTGTTCCAATCAATTTATAAAGTGTTATCTTAGTATTTACTAGCGGGAATCCCCATTTAAGATGTGTCGTTTGCTACCCACAAAACCTCTCTCTCGCTCTCTCTCTCTCTCTCTCTCTCCCAACTAGTCACTCAGTAAGGATACAGAGTCCCATCGAATGCTATAGAATGTCCTACGATCATCGTAAGTTAATTATGGATCTCAATTAGCAATACTATTTGTTATTTTAGAAATCTTAACTCTACCCAATAATCGAGAAACCTAAAATTAAACTTGCCTTTCATTTATTGATAAGCATTTGATATATTAAACTGTACATACAACAGTGTGTGGTCTGATAAAATGTTAACATTCCAATGTTAAACTATATCGCGTTCGTGAAAACGGTGAAATAAATAATTCGTTAATTTATATTAAATAAAATCGAATTGTAACCGTTTTAAATCTACAATCTACAGTGAGCATATGCACAGTATTATAACCGTTTCAAAGAGATGGAACCGGTTTTTTCATGGATGGTCAACAAGCACAGCCAGAGAGCGATAGAGATGGAAAGAGATAAGTGAGAGAGCGGTAGCTCTTAAACAATGCGTACTCTCTGCTGCTGCTGGCACGCTCAATTGCTGCTCTGCATACCCTGCCATCTATTAGTTCAGTGGAATGTTAAGTTTTGTAGTACATGCGTGTTCATGCACAACGATTACCTACACCACTTACGGCATTCGTATTCATGTATTGGTAAGCTCGTCGGGTCCAAGGAGGAAGTAAGAGATAAGAAACGAGTGTGGTGGTGAAGAAATGATAGGAGATAATATAATACTTTAGTGCTTTTTACCGTATAATCACAAAATATTGTGCACAATAATATTCTGAATACCACACACTGTTCTAGTTATATTTATTAGACAATATCCATGTTTGTAGGGTATTACAAGGTCGACCAGCTGATTAACAATACTTTGCTGCTTGGTTTTAATGAAAAATGTATAATTGCTGCTTGGTGGGACTTTGAAAACAAAAAATAGTTTCAGTCGCAGAACAGGCGCAGTGCCGCTCAGACACGAAGATCAAACGTCGCGTGGCTATTTGGCCGAGTTCAAGATCAAGTTAACGGTGCGTCGTTGTCTACTGATTAAAACTAATGCGCGCGAGTGAGACAAAAGTATGCAAGAAATAGACGCCGCAATACAAACACAAATGCAGTAAAATCAGAAAGCGCATTTAAAGAAACGTTTCGTATGATACTGTCGCAATGAATATTTATATTCGTGTAAATAAAATTAATACCAATTGAAAAGTATTTGAAAACGAAAACAAAGTGTGCGATTGAAAAATGGCATGCGATACGAAGCATAAGAAGAAGCAGTAGAAGTGACAAGTGCAAAAAGTGTTAAACAAAGTCGCAGACGCAGAAAATAAAACAAACGCCTAAGAGCTAAAACGTAAGAAAAAAAAACCCTACGCATATACTAATTTGTTGTTGCTGAGAGCCAGTTGGTGTGTGAGAGTGTGTGTGTGTGTGTGAGAGAGAGAGCGAGCGTGCTCATCAGAGAGTACAAGGCGCGGGCGCAAGAGCGTTATTTGCACAGCGTTGGCTCAACAATCGTTCCTGTTAATATCGTTTTTAAAACATTTAACAAATATACAAATGTGGCTGTTTGTTGTTGTTAATGTCATTTGATTGAAGTTGTGACGCATCGTTAGTGAGTTTGCAGATTAAGCAAACAACAAATACAGATACGGACTTAGGGAATATACATACGTATGTATGTATGTCTGTTCATTTTGGCACATTGCACTGTGGTTTGGTCTATTTATAGGTGGATAATAGAACAACAACTAACTAAGGCATATAAACATAGCAAAACCGCATAACATGTCAACAGGTTGCGGAAGTGATGCGCACAACAACTCAAGGATTCCCGTGCAAGTAATAATAAAATCTATTCTTTTTTTTTCATTCAATTTATCATTTATAATGTTAATGCTATGCGTTGATTTTAATTTAACTGATGCCCTGCCCAGTAACAGCTAGATACAACAATGTTTCCGCCCCTTTTCATGACTAAGTGTTAAATTCGCGTGATTATTTTTCTGTTGCCACAAGTGAATTTGCACTCTGTTAAGAAAAAAAATTCATAATCTGTGTAAATAACGCGTAAAGTAATCAGAGCACACACACACACAAAAAAAGAGACGTCGTTGGGCGTTTCTGTTAACCGCAGGGATTTAACGGAGTGCAGCAACCTGAGCATTAAAAAACCGGTTTCTCCCAATGTTTATTTAACCTTGCTGCGTGTGCATCAATAACAAACGAACGCACATACATATGTACATATGTCTAGGAATGTTTAAATATTATTGCAGGCCTTAACGGCAGTATAGTAAAAATATCACTCCATTAACTCCCACTCCATTAAAAAAAAAGAAAAATAAACGAACCGGTTTAGAGCCTGACTTGAAACCATGAACAGCAATAACATTGAAACTTTCTACAAGTGTATTACTGGTGAGCTGTTCGAATTCTCAAATTTATTTATTATTAAGTATTAAGGGCAACACATACCACAACGTAAAACACATTGTAATATTTGCAATTACGACGCAGTATAGCTTCGCATCGCTGTGCTTCGGCTCGTGATCCGTTTTAGTATTGACACGGTTTCTCTTATGTGCCGCTCTTAAAGTTACTAGACGAGCCTTTGACGCCTTTAATAGCAGTAACGATAAGCCGTAGCTGGCCCATGTACACGTACATGTATGTGTATATGTATTGGACTTTAACATTCTCTTTTTTGGCTTATCTCTTTGTATGTGTGCAGGCAGCGTCAACGACTGCGGCGACGAGAATATACAAACGTTTAGCGTCAGTGCAGCGTAGCAAGAGCAAGAGAACAGGCGCACAACGAGCGAGCAGAGCTTCCTGCACAACTACAACCGCAACAAGAGTAACAGAAAAGGCCTCTAATACGGGCAAGGCCAGAGACGTTGGCAGTAATCGTCATCGAAAAACGCAACAGCAACAACAACAGCTAGAGATGACATCACGTGCTCGTCACTGTGCCTGGCGGCTGGGCATTGTCATCTTGGGCGCTTGCTGCATAGCCGCTGGAGTTTATCTGCTGCGCAACTGGATTGACATATTTACGCGCATGCGCGGCAAGGTACGTTGCATGATTCTTATATAATCACACAGTTGCTGTCTAGTTACATCTGTCATTGCTCGTCGACTCAAATTCCATCTCTAGATATAAGGGAAACATGTTCTTCCATTTCAGTCAATTTGCCAAAACGATGAGAGGTCAACTGAGCGTGAACCTCGCTCATTAGCATACAATTAGTGTACTGCCGGCGAAGGGTACTGGGGGTGGAGGGGGTTTTACCAGTTGTCTGATTCCAAATCAATTGGAATCAATTTCCACAAAGACACCATGAATTGAAAGTGTGCAGGTGTTCACAAAAAAGGAAAAAATAAAAAGTAGATAAGATAGTTTTTTATGGTCACATTACACTACGGCCTATAATTTGGCAGGTGACTAAGCTAGTTAGTCGAAAGTCGCGAGCAGCTGGTAGCTGGTATTTAGTCCCATATCGATTGATATATCATATTCGTTCATTGTGACATGAATCACTGGAACAGCTGCAAGGTTAATCGGGTCTCTGATCTATTTTGCAATTATGTTACCAGCAGAATATATTTACGTGCGCTACTCTGAATAATAAACAAACAATATCAGTTTTTTCCGTAACAACGATTTTTTTTTTATCTTATCAGCAACCATTTATCAATAGAGCTAACTGCCATTGGGCGATTAGAAACGAGGCCTGAATCGCTTGTTTTTGCTAATTTCTGTGTGTGTGTGTTTTTTATTTGTTTTCCTGCATTTCCTGCACGCCACATTCATAAAAGGCTTTAAGTGTTACACACAAAATCAGCCCTTGACCAAACACCTGTTTAACCAACTTGCATATCAGTGAACCCAGCAATCCAACGATTCGACCATTTAAACTAGCGCATATTTAAACGTGCCATTGTCACACACACACACAACACACACCAATCGCTTTTTATCAGCTAGTCATTTCCTGAACTCGAAAATATTGAATACATAAAAAAAAAAAAAAACGAAAGAAAATGTAGCTATAGATTATAGCCACAAACTTAAATTGCAAAATGGCCGCTACGGATTTATTCCAAGTGCTGTACGCCTAGAATCTTACCAAACGATGATTACATGCCGTGATGGATTATTGATGGATCGGCCGCCGGGCAAAGCTGATAACATGACACTCACATGACATTTGACTAAGCGATCGGGAAATTGCATAGATAGCCAACAATGTTGCGAGAGGTCGATCAAAACAGGCTCAATTCAAGATTCTGATTGTAAATCTCAATATAATTCGACACTTTTGAAATATTCTATTCAAGTTAAAGAATGTGGCTGCAAGCGGGTTGTATTGTTAACAAACCGATGGATTAATCATAAACCCCTAAGTCAGGTGTCCAGTTTGCGCAGACGCTTTGATCGGGCGTATGGATAAGGTAGATCTCCTCCTATACGCTTTCCTATATGTAAATGTCCTGCAGCCAGATTAGTTTCTGGTCAATAAAAAACCTATTTAAGGGGGGGGGGGGGGGGGGGGGTATATCAGGCGACTTCACCTTATCCAGTTGAATCTCAAACAGGCATATAAATGGGTCGATAAGTACATATCTCTCTAATCTTGAGCTCTCCGTCTAATTTATAGATTACTTGTTTTATTTGTAAAATGTTGTTCAAAACAAATAGCATTCATTGTAAAATCGAGTAGAACTATTTGGCATGTTCATTTGTCCATTCAAGTTTGCATAATTTTTCCATCATTTTCTTATCATATAAGTAAAATGTTGTATGAGAGCTATTGACATTTTTTATATAATTTAAACATTTGAGTATACTGAGTCTTCCATTTAAGCATTCATCTATAATTTACCATAATTGAAAGCCTTTTCATCTGATCAATGGCAATTTCAGGAAATGGCACTGAGCCCCACGTCGCCAGCTTTTGAGGGCTGGAAAGTGTCGCCGCTGCCGCTTAACTTTGATGTTTATCTATTCAACTGGACTAATCCGGAGGACTTATACGAGGGCTCCCCAAAGAAGCCGCATTTTGTACAACTGGGACCTTATCGGTTTCGGGAGAAACCGGATAAGGTAGACATCGAGTGGCACAGTCATAATGCTTCGGTGTCCTTTCGCAAGAAAGCCTATTTCTTTTTTGATGCTGCCGGCAGCAATGGCACCCTGCAGGATGTGGTGACCTCGGTCAATACAGTAGCACACGTAAGTTCGACTCTTGAGATGTTCAAATTTAGAGTTTCACTAACGATATTCTTTCCAATAATAGGCTGGTGCTCGACGTTTTGGTCAATTGAATTCGTTTTTTCAATTTATGGCATCGACCACGCTGAGCTCCACGCAGAAAGTGAGCGAGACGCGCACCGCCGAGGAGTGGTTGTTCAAGGGTTTCGTCAATTCGTTGGTGACGCTAGGCAAAATAATTAGTCCGGATGACGTGCCCTACGATCGGATTGGTTATCAGTATGCGCGCAATGGAAGCACCAGCTTTGATGGTGACATCAACATGTTCACTGGAGCCGATGACATTAGCAAAATGGGCCAAATCTATTCGTGGAATAATAAGACGCACACAGGCGCGTTTGATGGTGCCTGTGGCAAGGTTATGGGCTCAATGGGTGAATTTTTTCCGCCCAATTTGAGCACCAATGACAGCGTCTATCTATATATGCCCAAAATGTGCCGCGCCGTGCCACTGGACTTTACGGAAACAATCAGCGTCCATGGTGTCACTGCATACAAATTCAGTGGCACCAGACACGCTGTGGACAATGGCACCATGTATCCGGACACCAGTTGCCTGTGCGTGGACGGCAAATGCCAACCGGCTGGTGTTATTAATGTGGGTCGCTGTAACTTCAACACATCCATCTACATGTCCTATCCACATTTTTATCTGGCCGATCCCATTTATCTGGAGGCTTTGGATGGCCTACAGCCGGAAAAGGAGAAGCATGAGTTCTTCATGGCACTGGAGCCCAACGCTGGCGTGCCCATGGATGTGGGTGGTGGCTTCCAGGCCAATTATATGATGGAGCCGGTGCCGGGCGTTGCGTAAGTTTATCATTCACTTAATGGCAAGACTACCGCTAACCAGCTTATTCCATTTACCATCTTAGTCTCTATGCGCGCGTGCCACGCATTATGCTGCCACTTATGTGGGCCGAGGAGCGTGTTCGTGTCAGCGAGGAAATCGCGGCAAGCATTGGTCTGGTTCCACTCATTGTAATGCTCGGTCAGATATTTACGGGCATACTGCTTGCCGGCGGCCTTATTTGTACGTGCTGGTATCCAACGCGCCAGTTGACGCGTCTCTGTCATAGCGATGATCCCAAAGCCAAAGCGTCAATGCTTCGTCCGCTGACCACATTTGGCGCCGGCGTCAGTACGGCTAGCGCAACACCAGCTGTGCAGCAGCTTTTCCGCCAGACTGCCAACCAAAACGAACGTGTGGGCGTGCGTCTGTTAGATTACAGGCGCAGCTCGGGCATTGAAGATGGCGATGACGAGTGCAGTGGCGGCAACACGTCTACAGATCGCCTAATCGAGAGCCGCTCAACAGATGTGATAATTAGTTAATATACATATATCGTTGCATCTTGCATTTTCAATATATTGCCTTAGGGGAGCCAAAGACATACTCCGCGCCACGTCTCGCCATTAAAACACAACAGACGTTAGTTAGTTGATTGATGTTGCCTTTTGTCGAGTTGCCGCATTCATAGCATTAAATACGTACTATCCCTCCACATACACACATATCCATTCGTACAAAAATCCATCATGCTCATATAGTTTCCTCACACCAAACAGCACCAACATACATAATACATACATGCTGCTGGAGTATAGAGAGAGATTGATAAGATTATTTATTAATTAGTGCCAAAAAGTGAATGATAAAAAGTCATCGACTATTTTAGTAGCTTAACTTAACTGTATATAAGTGATTATTCTAGCTCCAAAGCTATCAATCCCCTTGTATAAATTTAAACTGCGCACGTCCAAAGTATTTTTATATTATATATTTATATACATATATAAATTTAATGCATACTTTTTTTTTTAGTTAGCTTTTATACAACGCGGCTCCAATTCGCGTACGCATTCAAATGAAGTGATACAAAGCTTAAACGCATAAATCGAGCATTCTCCAGTGAATACACGCGTAACATAAAAAAACAAAGAAAGAAAATAAAACTGAATTAAAAAAGAAAACAAAAACAAAAACGCAAGAGTTCGTTTATACGCTCTGAAGCCAGCTGGAAAAGGCCCAGAAGCAGAGGCTGACGAAGCTGAAGCTAACCAACGAATTGAAGGTGCCGGCACCATTGCCCGTGTTGCCCAAATCTAGCCTCGAAGACAGCTCCTCTGGCACATCCAAATAGACACGATCCAGGCCAAAACTGAAGATTAGCTTGCGCAGCTGCGCCACATCTACATAGTCGTTGTCTGACGACCAAATGGTCAAAGTGCTCTCATTTGTTTCATTCACAGCGGACACCAGATTGTGCAATTGTGAGGCGCTGTTTGCGGCAATGCCGGCACGCACGGGAAAAGTTATGGCCTGCCCGGTCGAGGTTAAATTGTTGTCATTGATGGCCTGCAGCATTGCATTGCACTGCTCATCGGTGTACTCGCCATCTCGGTAATTTGCGCCCCATCTGGTAGTCCAACCAATCGAGAGTACGGCCTGTTTGTAACGCATGCATCCGGCAAAGAAGCGTGCCGGATCCACTGGCACTGAGTTGTTTTGCTCCACGGGTCCACTTATAATGTCTGCGTTTATCCAAATGGGATAGGCCATCTATGTGGACGCATTATAGTGCATACGATACGTTTTATATTGTAGGGCCATGCTCACCTTTGGTATGATCTCATCCAGAATGCCCAACGAACCCTCAAATACCTCAATAGATTTGAAGTCCAGTTTAACGCCCTTCTCGGCACCCTCGTGCAGCTCGTTATGCGCCCTAATTTGAAGCAAAAAGTCCTCCAATGTCAAATCCGATATGGTTATGGGCGGATGCGCCATCACCGGCAAGTCTGGTCCTACGCCATTCAGCTGGCCGAGCACGATATCCGCCTCAATCATATCAATTTCACCTTCAAAGCGCAACATTGGTTAATTCAAGTGAAGGTTAACACATCTGGCCTATTGTTATCGCAAATGCTTACCACTTAGCGCATCGGCCAATAGCTGCTGGCTGTTGACGGCATGCGCCCAGCTGATGGCGGTTAGGTTCGCCGCCTTGGCGATGAGTTTGCCCTTGTCAAAACGGCCCATTTCTATTGTCGCATTCTGTTCCTGATCCTGCAGCACAATTTCGGCGGGCCAAATCTGTGGCGAGTGCAGCGTTGCCAGCTCGTAATAATAGACGCTGCTGTTTAAAGCTGCTCCATTGATTTTAACCACAAAGTGTGCTATTTAAATCAATTTGATATTCCAATTAAAACAACTGAACAGTGACAGTGACAATGCGAAATATATGTGTAAGTATAACGAGAGACGTTTCTTACCTTTGACAAAGTTATTTCGAATCGACGCTCACAGAGAATGTCACATGAATTGTTTACCCACAAATAGAGTTCAATTTTCTCTATGTATGCGTGTGTAGTTTGAGGAAATGTGTGTGTATGTGTGCATGTGTGTGTGTGTGCGTGCGTGCCTACCAGTGACGGTTTATATTATAACTTTTATTAGGCCGCCGCTTTCGGTTGCAATTCCAACGAATGCCACTGCAGTAAAAATGAAACTGAGTGCCATATAAATGAAGCCAATGCAATTTACGATGGACTATGATAAGCTACTGCAGCTGAAAATAATGACGTCTGACAGGTATAAAGCGCAGGCGCCGTATGGTGCAAGTAAATGCCTTTTCGAAAAGTTTAAACATTACCAAGCATGCAAATCAGTGCTGCAAGCGACAATGGCCCTTGGTAGGCACGGTGTGGATCTCTGCTGTTAATTGCCATGTTCTTGCCGGATCTAACCTTGCGAAATAATAACATTACCCTTTATTAATCAGTAAATAATATAATTGTGATAAGAAAATCAATTGATTAAGATTGAAGTAGTTTCTTTGTCTTATCGTTGACTTTTGATCATCTAATTAAAATCAATTAATTGTTTTGTTTTCAATAATTTGCAATTTTAATTTATTAATAAATGTGTGCTAGTTTTAAATAAAAAAAAAACTATTTTAAATGTTGTCTACAAATATGTTTAAACTTAAACGTACGCTTACCGCGAACTATAACGAATCAAATCGCATAGATTCTAGATAATGCCGATAACTCATTGTAGCGATACTTTTGTTGGAAAATCATTTATATCGATATCGAAAAATAAATAAGTTAAAGCAGTAAATTACTAAAGTGTTTAAGCAACAGAGCATATTTTATTATTAAGGGTAGTTACTGTATTTTACTATAACAATCATTGGCAAGTGATGGGAAATTATAATAGAAAGCATATCTTGTAAGAATAAAATTTTCATTAAATATCGCTCATCACTGATTGCGCTTAATGTTAAGAGTCTGTTATGGAAGCAGTCAACAGCTGCTAATTTCAAATTCTATCAAATAAATGTTAAGCAAATGTTTAACTTCTTGACGCTGTTAGGGGGCTGTTAAAAAAATACTAACTACAAAAATAAATGAAAACACCACAAAATTGTGCTTTTGGTGTGCCGTTTGTATTACGTGTACTGCTTAGCTTTCAATTTCATATTATCTATTCACGAGCGCACAATCAAAGACTAGTAGCCGCTTGATAAGAGCCGGCACAATCATTGGACACACTTGTCGGTCAAGCACATAGAAAGTTACAAATTCAAAGCAATCCAAAAATGGTCGATATTATCAAGAAAGGTGCGCTGCTGCTAATGAACCAGAAATGTTACGACAACTACTTCCTGGACTACAACTTCCTCGATGGTAAGTTACGCATTTACTGCTCTGCTGGTCACAAAGGGCTAATCATTTTTCTTTCTTACAGTGCCGTGCTTCAAGGCGTTGCTGAGCAAGGGTCTTGGGATCGGCATCATCGCCGGCTCGGTGCTGGTGAAAGTGCCACAGGTGCTGAAGATCCTCAATAGCAAATCTGGCGAAGGCATTAATCTATTGGGCGTCATGCTCGATCTGCTGGCCATTACATTCCATATGTCATACAACTTTATGAACGGATATCCATTCAGTTCCTGGGGCGACAACACTTTTCTGGCCGTGCAAACGGTGGCCATTGCAGCGCTTGTGTTGTTCTTCGGTGGACGAAAGCTGCAATCGTTCTTATTCCTGGTTGCCTATGCTGCCCTACTGTATGTCCTTAATTCGGGCTTGACAACCATGAAGGTGCTGCTCACCATACAGAGCTGCAACATACCCATTCTACTTGTTGGCAAGCTCTCGCAGGCGCTGACCAACTACAGGGCCGGCTCTACGGGCCAATTGTCAGCGGCCACGGTCATAATGATGTTCGCCGGATCTCTGGCACGCATATTTACATCTATACAAGAAACGGGCGATCAGATGATTATCATCACATTTTGCGCCTCCACGTTTGCCAATGGCGTGATACTCGCGCAGCTCTTGTATTACTGGAACAAGCCGGTGCCTGGTGCTGCCAAAAAGGAGGCTGCAAAGGCCAAGAAACCCAAAAGCAAGAAGGACGACTGAGTTGTGATTGAGTAGCGTTAAGGTTTAATACTTTCTCGACATAATTGAACAAATATTTAAAATAAATAAATGTATTAGCAAATTTAATTAAAACAATGTCTTTTATTGTTTAACAACAGACAACAACAGCGTTTCGCAGTTTAGCATTTCTCGTTCTCAAAATGCTGCTGCAGTAGATCCAAGGCTCTGAAGCGATGCGATATTTTGTTCTTTTCAGACTTGGGCAGTTCCGCATAGGTTTGTGTGTACCCTTTGGGCTGAAATACTGGATCCCTGTAAGCATAGAAAATCAATCAGATTACTTTCTCTTGTATGACACTGTTATACGAACCAGCCAAAGTCGCGCGGACCGCGTGGCTCCACAATGACGCCCTCGGTAATGCCTTGAAAGAGCTGTGGCTCAGCCGCGCCGTTTTCACAGTAGGCAAAGGTGCAAACGGCACGTGCAGATTTATCTTCCCAGCCACTCAGCAGTCGATGCAGACCCTCTGGCTGTAGTTTGTCCAGAAACCATTTAATATACGGACCCGGCAGCCCCTCCAGCGCATTGAAGCACAGGCTAGTGTCCTCTATGAGCACCGGTCCGTTTACTTGACGCGCTGCTTCTTTACATTTTTTCAACGCAATATCTTCAATCTCGCCCTGCAGCTCAGGCAGATCCACTCTCTTCGAGATGATCGTGCGTGGAAAATTGGGCCCAAGTATCGCGATCAGCTCCTCCAGCTTTTTGGCATTGCCCGTAACAAAGGTAATTGGTTTCGACATTCCTATTGTTGTCACCAATTTAAGCTAATTTGTGCGCCAGTTTGCCTGACGCCCGCACTCCCCTCCTAAAAACAATTCGATAAATCAGCTGTTCGCGGGGCCGATAAAGCAGGGTCGTTATGCATTTGAATTATCGCCGCGCCGAGCTATGTCGTTTTGAAACGACATAATCTCTCAACGACCAACGCCGGGCGGAGCTATGTCGTTTTGAAACGACATAATCTCTCCACGAACAACGCCGCGCGGAGATATGTCGTTTTGAAACGACATAACTCCGCGGGGAGCTATGTCGTTTTGAATCGACATAATCTCTCCACGACCAACGCCGCGGGGAGCTATGTCGTTTTGAAACGACATAATCTCTCCACGACCAACGCCGGGCGGAGATATGTCGTTTTGAAACGACATAACTCCGCGGGGAGCTATGTCGTTTTGAATCGACATAATCTCTCCACGACCAACGCCGCGGGGAGCTATGTCGTTTTGAAACGACATAATTTCTCCATGACCAACGCCGCGCGGAGATATGTCGTTTTGAAACGACATAACTCCGCGGGGAGCTATGTCGTTTTGAAACGACATAATTTCTCCACGACCAACGCCGCGCGGAGATATGTCGTTTTAAAACGACATAATTTCTCCACGACCAACGCCGCGCGGAGATATGTCGTTTTGAAACGACATAACTCCGCGGGGAGCTATGTCGTTTTGAAAAGACATAATCTCTCCACGACCAACGCCGCGGGGAGCTATGTCGTTTTGAAACGACATAATCTCTCCACGACCAACGCCGCGGGGAGCTATGTCGTTTTGAAACGACATAATTTCTCCACGACCAACGCCGCGGGGAGCTATGTCGTTTTGAAACGACATAACGCCGCGGGGAGCTATGTCGTTTTGAAACGACATAATTTCTCCACGACCAACGCCGCGGGGAGCTATGTCGTTTTGAAACGACATAATCTCTCCACGACCAACGCCGCGCGGAGATATGTCGTTTTGAAACGACATAACTCCGCGGGGAGCTATGTTGTTTTGAAACGACATAATCTCTCCACGACCAACGCCGCGCGGAGATATGTCGTTTTGAAACGACATAACGCCGCGGGGAGCTATGTCGTTTTGAAACGACATAATTTCTCCACGACCAACGCCGCGGGGAGCTATGTCGTTTTGAAACGACATAACGCCGCGGGGAGCTATGTCGTTTTGAAACGACATAATTTCTCCACGACCAACGCCGCGGGGAGCTATGTCGTTTTGAAACGACATAATCTCTCCACGACCAACGCCGCGCGGAGATATGTCGTTTTGAAACGACATAACTCCGCGGGGAGCTATGTTGTTTTGAAACGACATAATCTCTCCACGACCAACGCCGCGGGGAGCTATGTCGTTTTGAAACGACATAATCTCTCCACGACCAACGCCGCGCGGAGATATGTCGTTTTGAAACGACATAACTCCGCGGGGAGCTATGTCGTTTTGAAACGACAGAATCTCTCCACCACCAACGCCGCGCGGAGATATGTCGTTTTGAAACGACATAATTTCACCACCACCAACGCCGCGCGGAGATATGTCGTTTTGAAACGACATAACTCCGCGGGGAGCTATGTCGTTTTGAAACGACATAATCTCTCCACGACCAACGCCGCGGGGAGCTATGTCGTTTTGAAACGACATAATCTCTCCACGACCAACGCCGGGCGGAGATATGTCGTTTTGAACCGACCTAATCTCTCCACCACCAACGCCGCGCGGAGATATGTCGTTTTGAAACGACATAACTCCGCGGGGAGCTATGTCGTTTTGAAACGACATAATCTCTCCACGACCAACGCCGCGCGGAGATATGTCGTTTTGAAACGACATAACTCCGCGGGGAGCTATGTCGTTTTGAAACGACAGAATCTCTCCACCACCAACGCCGCGGGGAGCTATGTCGTTTTGAAACGACATAATCTCTCCACGACCAACGTCGCGCGGAGATATGTCGTTTTGAAACGACATAACTCTGCGGGGAGCTATGTCGTTTTGAAACGACATAATCTCTCCACGACCAACGCCGGGCGGAGATATGTCGTTTTGAACCGACATAATCTCTCCACGACCAACGCCGCGCGGAGATATGTCGTTTTGAACCGACATAATCTCTCCACGACCAACGCCGCGCGGAGATATGTCGTTTTGAAACGACATAACGCCGCGGGGAGCTATGTCGTTTTGAAACGACATAATTTCTCCACGACCAACGCCGCGGGGAGCTATGTCGTTTTGAAACGACATAACGCCGCGGGGAGCTATGTCGTTTTGAAACGACATAATTTCTCCACGACCAACGCCGCGGGGAGCTATGTCGTTTTGAAACGACATAATCTCTCCACGACCAACGCCGCGCGGAGATATGTCGTTTTGAAACAACATAATCTCTCCACGACCAACGCCGGGCGAAGATATGTCGTTTTGAAACGACATAATCTCTCCACGACCAACGCCGCGCGGAGATATGTCGTTTTGAAACGACATAACTCCGCGGGGAGCTATGTCGTTTTGAAACGACATAATCTCTCCACGACCAACGCCGCGGGGAGCTATGTCGTTTTGAAACGACATAATCTCTCCACGACCAACGCCGCGGGGAGCTATGTCGTTTTGAAACGACATAATCTCTCCACGACCAACGCCGCGCGGAGATATGTCGTTTTGAAACGACATAATCTCTCCACGACCAACGCCGCGCGGAGATATGTCGTTTTGAAACGACATAATTTCTCCACGACCAACGCCGCGCGGAGATATGTCGTTTTGAAACGACATAACTCCGCGGGGAGCTATGTCGTTTTGAAACGACATAATCTCTCCACGACCAACGCCGCGGGGAGCTATGTCGTTTTGAAACGACATAATCTCTCCACGACCAACGCCGCGGGGAGCTATGTCGTTTTGAAACGACATAATCTCTCCACGACCAACGCCGCGCGGAGATATGTCGTTTTGAAACGACATAACTCCGCGGGGAGCTATGTCGTTTTGAAACGACATAATCTCTCCACGACCAACGCCGCGGGGAGCTATGTCGTTTTGAAACGACATAATCTCTCCACGACCAACGCCGCGGGGAGCTATGTCGTTTTGAAACGACATAATTTCTCCACGACCAACGGCGCGCGGAGATATGTCGTTTTGAAACGACATAATCTCTCCACGACCAACGCCGCGGGGAGCTATGTCGTTTGGAAACGACATATTATCTCCACGAGCAACGGCGCGCGGAGATATGTCGTTTTGAAACGACATTATCTCTCCACGACCAACGCCGGGCGGATATATGTCGTTTTGAAACGACATAACGCCGCGGGGAGCTATGTCGTTTTGAAACGACATAATCTCTCCACGACCAACGCCGCGCGGAGTTATGTCGTTTTGAAACGACATAGTCTCTCCACGACCAACGCCGCGGGGAGCTATGTCGTTTTGAAACGACATAATCTCTCCACGACCAACGCCGGGCGGAGATATGTCGTTTTGAACCGACCTAATCTCTCCACGACCAACGCCGCGCGGAGATATGTCGTTTTGAAACGACATAACGCCGCGGGGAGCTATGTCGTTTTGAAACGACATAATTTCTCCACCACCAACGCCGCGCGGAGATATGTCGTTTTGAAACGACATAACTCCGCGGGGAGCTATGTCGTTTTGAAACGACATAATCTCTCCACGACCAACGCCGCGGGGAGCTATGTCGTTTTGAAACGACATAATCTCTCCACGACCAACGCCGCGGGGAGCTATGTCGTTTTGAAACGACATAATCTCTCCACGACCAACGCCGCGCGGAGATATGTCGTTTTGAAACGACATAACTCCGCGGGGAGCTATGTCGTTTTGAAACGACATAATCTCTCCACGACCAACGCCGCGGGGAGCTATGTCGTTTTGAAACGACATAATCTCTCCACGACCAACGCCGCGGGGAGCTATGTCGTTTTGAAACGACATAATTTCTCCACGACCAACGGCGCGCGGAGATATGTCGTTTTGAAACGACATAATCTCTCCACGACCAACGCCGCGGGGAGCTATGTCGTTTGGAAACGACATATTATCTCCACGAGCAACGGCGCGCGGAGATATGTCGTTTTGAAACGACATTATCTCTCCACGACCAACGCCGGGCGGATATATGTCGTTTTGAAACGACATAACGCCGCGGGGAGCTATGTCGTTTTGAAACGACATAATCTCTCCACGACCAACGCCGCGCGGAGTTATGTCGTTTTGAAACGACATAGTCTCTCCACGACCAACGCCGCGGGGAGCTATGTCGTTTTGAAACGACATAATCTCTCCACGACCAACGCCGGGCGGAGATATGTCGTTTTGAACCGACCTAATCTCTCCACGACCAACGCCGCGCGGAGATATGTCGTTTTGAAACGACATAACGCCGCGGGGAGCTATGTCGTTTTGAAACGACATAATTTCTCCACCACCAACGCCGCGCGGAGATATGTCGTTTTGAAACGACATAACTCCGCGGGGAGCTATGTCGTTTTGAAACGACATAATCTCTCCACGACCAACGCCGCGGGGAGCTATGTCGTTTTGAAACGACATAATCTCTCCACGACCAACGCCGGGCGAAGATATGTCGTTTTGAAACGACATAAAGCCGCGGGGAGCTATGTCGTTTTGAAACGACATAATCTCTCCACGACAAACGCCGCGGGGAGCTATGTCAGTTTGAAACGACATAATTTCTCCACGACCAACGGCGCGCGGAGATATGTCGTTTTGAAACGACATAATCTCTCCACGACCAACGCCGCGGGAGCTATGTCGTTTTGAAACGACATATTTTCTCCACGAGCAACGGCGCGCGGAGATATGTCGTTTTGAAACGACATAATCTCTCCACGACCAACGCCGGGCGATGATATGTCGTTTTGAAACGACATAACGCCGCGGGGAGCTATGTCGTTTTGAAACGACATAATCTCTCCACGACCAACGCCGCGCGGATTTATGTCGTTTTGAAACAACATAATCTCTCCACGACCAACGCCGCGCGGAGTTATGTCGTTTTGAAACGACATAGTCTCTCCATGACCAACGCCGCGGGGAGCTCTGTCGTTTTGAAACGACATAATCTTTCCACGACCAACGCCGCGGGGAGCTATGTCGTTTTGAAACGACATATTTTCTCCACGAGCAACGCCTCGGGGAGATATGTCGTTTTGAAACGACATAATTTCTCCACGACCAACGCCGCGCGGAGATATGTCGTTTTGAAACGACATTATCTCTCCACGACCAACGCCGGGCGGAGATATGTCGTTTTGAAACGACATAACGCCGCGGGGAGCTATGTCGTTTTGAAACGACATAATCTCTCCACGACCAACGCCGCGCGGAGATATGTCGTTTTGAAACAACATAATCTCTCCACGACCAACGCCGCGGGGAGCTATGTCGTTTTGAAACGACATAATCTCTCCACGACCAACGCCGCGGGGAGCTATGTCGTTTTGAAACGACATAATTTCTCCACGACCAACGGCGCGCGGAGATATGTCGTTTTGAAACGACATAATCTCTCCACGACCAACGCCGCGGGGAGCTATGTCGTTTTGAAACGACATATTTTCTCCACGAGCAACGGCGCGCGGAGATATGTCGTTTTGAAACGACATAATCTCTCCACGACCAACGCCGGGCGGAGATATGTCGTTTTGAAACGACATAACGCCGCGGGGAGCTATGTCGTTTTGAAACGACATAATCTCTCCACGACTAACGCCGCGCGGAGATATGTCGTTTCAAAACGACATAATCTATCCACGACCAACGCCGGGCGGAGATATGTCGTTTTGAAACGACATAACGCCGCGGGGAGCTATGTCGTTTTGAAACGACATAATCTCTCCACGATCAACGCCGCGCGGAGATATGTCGTTTTGAAACAACATAATCTCTCCACGACCAACGCCGCGCGGAGTTATGTCGTTTTGAAACGACATAGTCTCTCCATGACCAACGCCGCGGGGAGCTCTGTCGTTTTGAAACGACATAATCTCTCCACGACCAACGCCTCGCGGAGCTATGTCCTTTTGAAACGACATAATCTCTCCACGACATAACGCCGCGCGGAGCTATGTCGTTTTGGAGCGACATAATCTCTCCATGACCAACGCCGCGGGGAGCTATGTCGTTTTGAAACGACATATTTTCTCCACGAGCAACGCCGGGGGGAGCTATGTCGTTTTGAAACGACATAATCTCTCCACGACCAACGCCGCGCGGAGTTATGTCGTTTTGAAACGACATAGTCTCTCCATGACCAACGCCGCGGGGAGCTCTGTCGTTTTGAAACGACATAATCTCTCCACGACCAACGCCGCGGGGAGCTATGTCGTTTTGAAACGACATATTTTCTCCACGAGCAACGCCGGGGGGAGCTATGTCGTTTTGAAACGACATAATCTCTCCACGACCAACGCCGCGCGGAGTTATGTCGTTTTGAAACGACATAGTCTCTCCATGACCAACGCCGCGGGGAGCTCTGTCGTTTTGAAACGACATAATCTCTCCACGACCAACGCCGCGGGGAGCTATGTCGTTTTGAAACGACATATTTTCTCCACGAGCAACGCCGGGGGGAGCTATGTCGTTTTGAAACGACATAATCTCTCCACGACCAACGCCGGGCGGAGATATGTCGTTTTGAAACGACATAACGCCGCGGGGAGCTATGTCGTTTTGAAACGACATAATCTCTCCACGACCAACGCCGGGCGGAGATATGTCGTTTTGAAACGACATAATCTCTCCACGACCAACGCCGCGGGGAGCTATGTCGTTTTGAAACGACATAATCTCTCCACGACCGACGCCGCGGGGAGCTATGTCGTTTTGAAACGACATAATCTCTCCACGACCAACGCCGGGCGGAGATATGTCGTTTTAAAACGACATAACGCCTCGGGGAGCTATGTCGTTTTGAAACGACATAATCTCTTCACGACATAGCTCTGCCACGACAAAACGACATAGCTCTGCGCGGCGTTATGTCGTTTCAAAACGACATATCTCTGCGCGACGACTTATCTCCGCGCGGCGTTGGTCGTGGAGAGATTATGTCGTTTCAAAAGGACATAGCTCCCCGCGGCGTCGGTCGTGGAGAAATTATGTCGTTTCAAAACGACATACTTAGCTCCCCGCGGCGTTATGTCGTTTCACAACGACGTATTTCCGCCCGGCGTTGGTCGTGGAGAAAATATGTCGTTTCATAGCTCCTCGCGGCGTTGGTCGTGGAAAGATTATGTCGTTCCAAAACGACCTAGCTCCGCGCGGCGTTGGTCGTGGAGAGACTATGTCGTTTCAAAACGACATATCTCCGCCCGGCGTTGGTCGTGGAGAGATTATGTTGTTTCAAAAGGACATAGCTCCGCGCGGCGTTGGTCGTGGAGAGATTATGTCGTTTCAAAAGGACATATCTCCGAGCGGCGTTGGTCGTGGAGAGATTATGTCGTTTCAAAACGACATAGCTCCGCGCGACGTTATGTCGTTTCAAAACGACATAGCTCCGCCCGGCGTTGGTCGTGGAGAGATTATGTTGTTTCAAAACGACATAGCTCCCCGCGGCGTTATGACGTTTCAAAACGACATATCTCCGCGCGGCGTTGGTCGTGGAGAGATTATGTCGTTTCAAAAGGACATAGTTCCGCGCGGCGTTGGTCGTGGAGAGATTATGTCGTTTCAAAAGGACATATCTCCGCGCGGCGTTGGTCGTGGAGAGATTATGTCGCTTCAAAACGACATAGCTCCGCGCGACGTTATGTCGTTTCAAAACGACATAGCTCCGCCCGGCGTTGGTCGTGGAGAGATTATGTTGTTTCAAAACGACATAGCTCCCCGCGGCGTTATGTCGTTTCACAACGACGTATCTCCGCGCGGCGTTGGTCGTGGAGAAAATATGTCGTTTCAAAACGACATATCTCCGCGCGGCGTTGGTCGTGGAGAAAATATGTCGTTTCAAAACGACATAGCTCCCCGCGGCGTTGGTCATGGAGAGATTATGTCGCTCCAAAACGACATAGCTCCCCGCGGCGTTATGACGTTTCAAAACGACATATCTCCGCGCGGCGTTGGTCGTGGAGAGATTATGTCGTTTCAAAAGGACATAGCTCCGCGCGGCGTTGGTCGTGGAGAGATTATGTCGTTTCAAAACGACATATCTCCGCGCGGCGTTGGTCGTAGAGAGATTATGTCGTTTTAAAACGACATAGCTCCGCGCGGCGTTGGTCGTGGAGAGATTATGTCGTTTCAAAAGGACATATCTCCGCGCGGCGTTGGTCGTGGAGAGATTATGTCGTTTCAAAACGACGTATCTCCGCGTGGCGTTGGTCGTGGAGAGATTATGTCGTTTCAAAACGACATAGCTCCCCGCGGCGTTATGTCGTTTCAAAAGGACATAGCTCCGCCCGGCGTTGGTCGTGGAGAGATTATGTCGATTCAAAACGACAAAGCTCCGCACGGCGTTGGTTGTGGAGAGATTATGTCGATTCAAAACGACATAGCTCCGCCCGGCGTTGGTCATGGAGAGATTATGTCGTTTCAAAACGACATAGCTCCCCGTGGCGTTGGTCGTGGAGAGATTATGTCGTTTCAAAACGACATAGCTCCGCGCGGCGTTGGTCGTGGAGAGATTATGTCGTTTCAAAACGACATAGCTCCGCGCGGCGTTGGTCGTGGAGAGACTATGTCGTTCCAAAACGACCTAGCTCCGCGCGGCGTTGGTCGTGGAGAGATTATGTCGTTCCAAAACGACCTAGCTCCGCGCGGCGTTGGTCGTGGAGAGATTATGTCGTTCCAAAACGACCTAGCTCCGCGCGGCGCTGGTCGTGGAGAGACTATGTCGTTTCAAAACGACATAGCTCCCCGCGGCGTTGGTCGTGGAGAGATTATGCCGTTTTAAAACGACATAGCTCCCCGCGGCGTTATGTCGTTTCAAAACGACATATCTCCGCCCGGCGTTGGTCGTAGAGAGATTATGTCGTTTTAAAACGACATAGCTCCCCGCGGCGTTATGTCGTTTCAAAACGACATATCTCCGCCCGGCATTGGTCGTGGAGAGATTATGTCGTTTCAAAAGGACATAGCTCCGCGCGGCGTTGGTCGTGGAGAAATTATGTCGTTTCAAAAGGACATATCTCTGCGCGGCGTTGGTCGTGGAGAGATTATGTTGTTTCAAAACGACATAGCTCCCCGCGGCGTTATGTCGTTTCAAAACGACATATCTCCGCCCGGCATTGGTCGTGGAGAGATTATGTCGTTTCAAAAGGACATAGCTCCGCGCGGCGTTGGTCGTGGAGAGATTATGTCGTTTCAAAAGGACATATCTCCGCGCGGCGTTGGTCGTGGAGAGATTATGTCGTTTCAAAACGACATAGCTCCCCGCGGCGTTATGTCGTTTCAAAACGACATATCTCCGCCCGGCATTGGTCGTGGAGAGATTATGTCGTTTCAAAAGGACATAGCTCCGCGCGGCGTTGGTCGTGGAGAGATTATGTCGTTTCAAAAGGACATATCTCCGCGCGGCGTTGGTCGTGGAGAGATTATGTCGTTTCAAAACGACTTAGCTCCCCGCGGCGTTGGTCGTGGAGAGATTATGTCGTTTCAAAACGACATAGCTCCCCGCGGCGTTATGTCGTTTCACAACGACGTATCTCCGCCCGACGTTGGTCGTGGAGAAAATATGTCGTTTCATAGTTCCTCGCGGCGTTGGTCGTGGAGAGATTATGTCGTTTCAAAACGACATAGCTCCCCGCGGCGCTATGTCGTTTCAAAAGGACATAGCTCCGCCCGGCGTTGGTCGTGGAGAGATTATGTCGATTCAAAACGACAAAGCTCCGCCCGGCGTTGGTTGTGGAGAGATTATGTCGATTTAAAACGACATAGCTCCGCCCGGCGTTGGTCATGGAGAGATTATGTCGTTTCAAAACGACATAGCTCCCCGTGGCGTTGGTCGTGGAGAGATTATGTCGTTTCAAAACGACATAGCTCCGCGCGGCGTTGGTCGTGGAGAGATTATGTCGTTTCAAAACGACATAGCTCCGCGCGGCGTTGGTCTTGGAGAGACTATGTCGTTCCAAAACGACCTAGCTCCGCGCGGCGTTGGTCGTGGAGAGATTATGTCGTTCCAAAACGACCTAGCTCCGCGCGGCGTTGGTCGTGGAGAGATTATGTCGTTCCAAAACGACCTAGCTCCGCGCGGCGCTGGTCGTGGAGAGACTATGTCGTTTCAAAACGACATAGCTCCCCGCGGCGTTGGTCGTGGAGAGATTATGCCGTTTTAAAACGACAAAGCTCCCCGCGGCGTTATGTCGTTTCAAAACGACATATCTCCGCACGGCGTTGGTCGTGGAGAGATTATGTCGTTTCAAAACGACATAGCTCCCCGCGGCGTTGGTCGTGGAGAAATTATGTCGTTTCAAAACGACATATCTCCGCCCGGCATTGGTCGTGGAGAGATTATGTCGTTTCAAAACGACATAGCTCCCCGCGGAGTTATGTCGTTTCAAAACGACATATCTCCGCCCGGCGTTGGTCGTGGAGAGATTATGTCGATTCAAAACGACATAGTTCCCCGCGGCGTAGGTCATGGAGAGATTATGTCGTTTCGAAACGACATATCTCCGCGCGGCGTTGGTCGTGGAGAAATTATGTCGTTTCAAAACGACATAGCTCCCCGCGGAGCTATGTCGTTTCAAAACGACATATCTCCGCGCGGCGTTGGTCGTGGAGAGATTATGTCGTTTCAAAACGACATAGCTCCCCGTGGCGTTGGTCGTGGAGAGATTATGTCGTTTCAAAACGACATAGCTCCGCGCGGCGTTGGTCGTGGAGAGATTATGTCGTTCCAAAACGACCTAGCTCCGCGCGGCGTTGGTCGTGGAGAGATTATGTCGTTCCAAAACGACCTAGCTACGCACGGCGTTGGTCGTGGAGAGACTATGTCGTTTCAAAACGACATAGCTCCCCGCGGCGTTGGTCGTGGAGAGATTATGTCGTTCCAAAACGACATAGCTCCCCGCGGCGTTATGTCGTTTCAAAACGACATATCTCCGCCCGGCGTTGGTCGTGGAGAGATTATGTCGTTTCAAAATGACATATCTCCGCGCGGCGTTGGTCGTGGAGAAAATATGTCGTTTCAAAACGACATATCTTCGCGCGGCGTTGGTCGTGGAGAAAATATGTTTTGAAACGACATTACGCCGCGGGGAGCTATGTCGTTTTGAAACGACATAATCTCTCCACGACCAACGCCGCGCGGAGCTATGTCCTTTTGAAACGACATAATCTCTCCACGACCAACGCCGCGCGGAGATATGTCGTTTTGAAACGACATTACTCCCCGCGGAGATATGTCGTTTTGAAACGACATAATCTCTTCACGACCAATGCCGGGCGGAGATATGTCGTTTTGAAACGACATAACGCCGCGCGGAGCTATGTCGTTTTGAAACGACATAACGCCGCGCGGAGCTATCTCGTTTTGAAACGACATAATCTCTCCATGACCAACGCCGCGCGGAGATATTTCGTTTTGAAACGACATAATCTCTCCATGACCAACGCCGCGCGGAGTTATGTCGTTTTGAAACGACATAATCTCTCCACGACCAACGCCTCGCGGAGATATGTCGTTTTGAAACGACATAATCTCTCCATGACCAACGCCGCGCGGAGTTATGTCGTTTTGAAACGACATTATCTCTCCCCGACCAACGCCGCGCGGAGCTATGTCGTTTTGAAACGACATAACGCCGCGTGGAGATATGTCGTTTTGAAACGACATAATCTCTCCATGACCAACGCCGCGCGGAGCTATGTCGTTTTGGAACGACATAATCTCTCCATGACCAACGCCGCGCGGAGATGTCGTTTTGAAACGACATAATCTCTCCACGACCAACGCCGCGCGGAGATATGTCATTTTGGAACGTCGTATCCGCGCGGAGTTATGTCCAAGAATATACGAATATGCAATAAAGACTAGAAAAAATCTTCCTGGACATATTTTCTTTTAATTAATAAAGATAAATTTCTGATCTAAAATCAAAAGGGTTTGAAATATATGGAAAATATTTAATACTTGAGAATCACTATCTAAACTTTTATCAAATATAAATACATACATAAGCAACTATTTAAAGAGCAGGCGACATTCAAATGAGATTGCTTGAGGAACTAAAGAAAAGCGCCCCAGCCAATGTACATGGAAGCGAGGTTATCCACTTTGGTGGCCTCATTGATTAAGAAGTTAACCTGTCCCTCTGTGGACAGGGGTATGCTGTTAGCCTGCTGTCGCTTGACCTGCGGAAATTTGAATTTGAGTAGTTCTCTTGGTTAGGGGTCAAAATACTACTCACATGTCCCTGCAGACGCTCCGCAATGCGCTGCACGTCGTTGGTGACCTTGGGATCGGTCAGTTCGGCACCGTTTTTGGTCTTGTTGCTGGCCGTTGCGGTTAGTCGACTCTGGACGCCCAAATCGTAGACAAATGGGCGTAGCATGGACATGAGCGTCTTGGTCTCTTGCTTAAGAAGACGCAGCGTTATCTCACAGCACTTGCGGAAGCTGCCCTCGACGCCCAGCGGCCCCATAGCCGTAATCATGTTGTGGGTAAGGCGAAATGGCACCACCTCGGGATAGGCAAATGCTTCGCCTTGATTGAATAAACAATTAAAATCGACGTGGACCGCATCACCATTGCGTTCATCGAAGAGTATATTTTCACCGTGTCGATCGCCAAGGCCTAGTATGTAGCCCACCATTGACATGACGGCCACGGTGCGTATATACGAGTTGCGTGCCTCATACCAGCTGTGTGGTGTGGTAAAGCGCTGGAGCAGCCACTCCTGAAAGACGGGCGGATGGGCCGGCAACAGCTGCTTGAGGAACACGTCACGCTTGCGCTCCATCGGCTCCATCTGTGGCACCGCCAGCTGTTGCAATTGCCGGCCGCTCATCACTTGTCCACGCTGCATATACAATGCAATGCATATGCCTCGATACGAATTGAGATTTGGCAGCCATTCGAGCAGACCACATTCCTCATTAAATGGCAGCACGGCATAGGTGCGTATGTGCAGGCGACGCTGGCGGGCACGTGCGTCCTGGTGGAGGTAGCGCTTCATCAGACTATTGAACTCCATTAGACGCGCGTCCTTACGCAGATCGTCCTTAGGCTTGACCATAATATCATAGTCCTGTCCATCACTGCAGCGAATAGTCAGTTTTTTGGGCCGCGCTGCCGAGCGTAACACGAGCACCTTCTCCTGGAAACCAGTTATATAGATGTGTCGATAGGGAAACCAATTGCTTGCTGGCAATGTGCTGGCGCCAGGACTGGGCGAAGGAGTATTATCCTGCGCAGAGCTTATGTTAAATGTCGGCTGCATGTATTTCTCAAAGGGCAGCAAAATGTTGCTGAAGTTCGCCTGGCTGCACAGCAGCGGTAATCGTTTGTCCAGATCGCTAAGCTTATAGCTGCGATCAAGTGTCACCTCCTTGTTGGTGACGCAGATCAGCCGATCGGTTAGGGTATTAAAATCGCTCAATAAACGCTGAAACGTGGAGTTCTGTAGTCGCTCGTCGGTGAGTATCAGCTTGCAACGCTTGACTCGATTGACAGCAGCGGACTTAAAATGGGGCAGCAGCATCCAGAGCGATTGCTGCGGATAGTCTCCAATCAGCTTGATGATCACATTGCGTAGCACAGCAAACACTTCAGCCGACGGATGGCACAGGCGGCTCAGCATTTGTGAGTACGCCGTATAGAACATGGCCGTGGTCAATGCCGAGCAGCAGTTGTTCAGCAGATCATTCATTTTGCGCACCAGCTCGGCGTGGGTAGTGGTTGCCACAGCAGTGGCAGCTGTGTCCAGCCAGAGGCTGATAAGGCGCGGCATGGACTGATAGACATGATCGCTGCCATAGCGCAGAGATTTGGCATAGTTTAGCATGATTTGCAGCAGCAGCTCCTCATCCTCGCGCGTCTGCGCATTGGTTGTTGCAACGGCTCGAGCCTCACGCATCTTTTCCAGAAATTGCGCCAGCTGCACGTAGCAGCGTTCCGATTGACGTTGTACCGCAATTGCCTCCTGGAAGTACTTGAGTATTGCGTCTGCGCATAGGTTCATTGAGTCCGCATTGTACGTAGCCTGCAGGTATTTGCCCTCAAAGTAAAGCTGGCGCTGCTCGCCGCTGAGCTGCTTGATGTTGCCCTCGCATTGCTTTCCAATCACCAGGAGTTGTTCCTCCAGGTAGTTCATTGCCAGCACCTGATCGCCCTTCTGCCACAACAACTTGGCGCGCTCCAAAAACAGTCGGCTTGGCCTGTACTCCTCGGCCTTCATCAAATACAAGTGTGCCCGCTGCAGCTGGCCTGCATTTCGATTAATCTGGGCGCTGTTAAGCCAGAGCTGCGCCAGTTGCGTTCGTAGCTGGGCCTGCAGGGGTGAATGCTCGCCCAGGCGACGCTTTAGTTCCGCCAATAAATTCCGACGGAAGCTGTAAATGGGCTCCAGCACGCGCAGCTGCGGCTGTAGAACCTGCAACCTAGATTGCCAATCGGCAAAGTAGCTGCGCATCAGCTGCGCCTGCTGCTGCTCCTCATCCGGCTGAAGCGCTGATAGCTGCTCCACCAGCTGCTGGCAGCCCTGCAGCTCGCGCAGCATGTGCAGCTTCAGCACATCATCGTAGGCATGCGCATAGGAATGTTGCTGCAGGGCTGAACAACTGCGCAGCTGCTCCAGCACTGAGCAGCGCATATTATCTAGCAGCGAATCAAACTCCAATTTGGTGGTCGTAGGATGTCTTAGGGCCAGGCACGCCTGAGCGCATTGGGCATGCCAGTTGGGTTTGTAGCGACTTTGCTGCTGTTGTTGGAGCTGCAGCTCCTCCAATTCATCGTAGCTGCCTAAGCGCCAGAGCAGTTCCGCCTTACATTCGTTGAAATACTGATCCGTATGCCGATCTGACAGACGCTGCGCGAGGCCATCGGCAATGAGTAGTGCCGTCTTGGGCGTGTCCATGCGCAAATAGGCATCGATGATGGCCCGTATGTGCTCTGGCTGCAGTGGCTCCGTGCTGGATAGCAGTTGCTCATAGCAGGTGATCATATCCTGCTGTCTTTCGACCAAACGATTCACTAGAATCTCCTGTGTGACGCTCATATCGTAGCTGCGGGTCTGCACTGCGCCCTCCACCGAATCGGCGTCCATCAGCCGCCCGTAGAGCTCCACGAGAAATGTGAACTGTTCAAGCAAACGAGCCGCCTTGTCGCCCTCCTCTATATAGGCCTCCAGATAGCGCAGAGCTCGCGCATATTCGCCACAATTGTAACTGGTGCGTGCTACGCGCAGCTTGTCGATGCGTTGCAGGAACTCATAGATGGCACCATAATTGGCATCCACATTTTGGGGAGGCTTGCCGGCCATACTTAGTCCATGCAAGCGCTGCCATTCGCGCAGCCAACGCTGTAGGAAATCTAACAGCTCCGCGCACAGTTTTCCAGCCAAACGTGATTGATCCTCAGCACTGGAACCCACCTGGGGACTATCATTAGCTGACTTAGTAGAAGCTCTATATTTTCTTGATTCGAAGATCTTATAGCCGCCGGTATTATTGGATGTTGGCGTTAGTTCACCAGGTGTCTTAGCTGCTGTAGCTACTCGTTGGGAGAGCTCTTCATTAGCCTGCAGCACCGCCTGGAATTCTTCTTCAATGTGTCCACGCTGTTCTTCATTGCACTCAAGAAGCGCATGCAACAGAATATAAGGATAGAATGTGCTCAACATATTCGAGTCGCGCCTTATGCAGGGCTTATATGAGCTCAGCAAATGCCGGGTCTCTGTGGACTGCACGTAGTCCACAAGTCGCGCAGCCCACAGAAATGCCCATAGCTCGTAGGAGTTCTGCGTGTAGTGGCTGCCAAAGAGTGGCTGTTGTGTCAGCGTGCTGGGGCGCTGTGAGCATGTATAGCAGGAATTAAGTAATGGTTCCATTATCTCGCGCATTCGCAGCGGCAGGGATTGCCAAAGCTGTAGTTTCTTTTGCTCTTTGGGCGCAATGCCGCAAACGGCAAGCGTCTCTTGTATGGCCAGCGAAAAGCTGTCAACGTGCTTGGTCTTCTGCTGGAACTGATAACCGCTACAGAGTGCCGTTAAGGCCAGCACCGTAAAATCGTCAGTTAGAACGCTCAGCGGCAGCTGCTGCGGACCGGCAAAGTTGTAATTAGAGGGCAAATAGCTGGCATCGATGGCACCCAACTCTCCCAGGCACTTGGCCGAGGCTAGCTGCAGCGAACGATCGTCGTGCTGGCTGCCAGACATTAGCACATTGACTATCTGCTCCATTAGCGGTTCCATCGGCAGCTCGTTTAGTATCATGTGATTCAGTTGGATTCGACGGCGGCCAAACAGCTCGGCCAGATGCTCTAGTCCATAGACGCGCACCTGCAAGCACTCGTTTGTGATCTGTTTATGTAAAAAGCGCAATTGATCAAGCAGTGGGGCCTCCTCCTCGCCTGTCATAGCGCCGCCAAGACATAGCTGGGCCGTATGGCGCTTGATACATTCACGTATTGGCGCCGATACATGCTCCAAGCGTTCCAGGAAATATAAATCTACAATTACGAAAGTTATACAATTCCAAAGGGGATGCTGTTGAATCAGCTACCCACCTTGTATAAAGCTGCCGAGCATGGCAGCATTGCGTAGAATGACAAACTCGTAGAGCTCATTTACCTGCTCCACACTGTACTCAAGCAGCGGTTGCAGTGTGGCCACAATGCGTCCTAAGGAAGGACCTAGCTCCTGTATATTCACAACATGCAGGAAGATGTGCCAAATCTTCAGGCAAATGCGCTGCAGACTCGGCTCTTGTAGTGTGTGCACAAAACTCAACATGGCTATGATCTTGAAGCGAAACTGTGTGACATGTTGGGGGCCCACAAAGCGCAGTATCTGGCCCAGACTATACAGTGTTTCCTCTTTAAGTGGCTTCTCGAACGATGGTTCCGACAAGCAACTCTCAAAATAGGTGATGACACCGAGTATGCGTTCCGCTATAAACGTGGAAAACTGAGCATTTGTAGCCTGGGTGGATAGGTTCTCGTTGCCAATGCTGAGCTGCAACAGGCTTTGGAAGGATCGCATCACAAACGTCGGGTTGCGATTAAAATAGATGAGTAGCTCGGCAACGGTTTGCTAAAAAAAAAAAAAAGACATGCATATGGGTTTGCATAGGTACATTTAGAGTGTTGTAAGCCCACCTTTACGTCGGCATTCATAAGTTGCTGCACAGTGGACTGCGTGCAGCTGGCGACCAGCTCAATGCAACGATTGGCCAGCTCCGGCGGTTCGCTGAGATAAACGTGTGCATAGAGGCGTAAAAAGGACGTGGAAAATAGCGAAGCAACCGGCTTATGCAGTTGCTTAGCTAGAAGTACAAAGACGCCCTTGCAGCGTGGCTCCTTAATACAATAGGGCAGAACCAAGGCGGTCAAAAGGCGGTGATATTTACAGGTGAACTCCTGCACGCACGAGAAGCCCAACATCAACGTCAGCTGCAAATTACACATTAAAACCGAATTAGAAGTACTATTGGCATCTATTTTCTAGGACTCACCGCTCTAAGTGAGCGCGTAAAGCGTACACCTTCTGTTAAATACGCTTGTAGCGCCAGCTGAACAACCAAACCGAGCGCATCCCGCTTGTACCAGTTCCACAGAGTGAGCGTTTGCAAGCCATGGCGCGCGCACATTTGGCATGCGGAGAGCACCGCCTCCTGGGCGACTAGTGAACGCGTGTGGATCAGAAAAAAGAAGGTCATTTTGAACCAGTGGAAGAGCCAGAGCTCATCGATGTCCTTATGTGCCGCGCAAGCGACCAGACACAGCAGCTTTCGCTGCTCAGACTCCGTCTGTTCCTCCAAGGGTTTAGATAGAGTTCCCACGATCCAATCAAGCACTAGTGTCGCCAACTGCTGCATAAAATCTGTGCATTGAGCTGCTAGCACTGGCACAAGCCGCTCGAAGCTATGTTCATTGAGGGACTGCAGATCGGGCGCCTCCTTAAGCAGACGCAGACAGAGTGACGGCTCCAGGTTGACCAAATCCAAGTGATGTGTAATGAAGGCGCATTTCGGCATAAAGAGAATTGACTCGGCGAGGACGGTTAAGCTGGAGCTGTTTAATGGCTTGACAGGTATACTGCTCGGTTTGCAAGTGCCCAAATAAATGCCAGGCAATGTGGCAGGCAGTGCATCGCACTTAAGACAGTGCATTACAATGCGTTCCCTGATCTTAAAGACATGCGCCGATCCCGGCTGCTGAGTACAAAGCAACAAGCGCATAACAGCGGCCAGCGTGTGACCATCTTCTGTTCGTTTCAGTTTTGGTAGCGCCTGCTGCAAATGTGCGGCTTTTATGTAACCTGCCACATACAGCTGTGGCAGATGCTCGCAGATCAGCTCCGTTATCTCTGGATGCTCGGAATTCAACAGTGCTAGGTATTGTTGTACAAAGAAGCTCTGCACTTGTGTGTGCGCGCTAGAAGGCGTCTCCAGACGAAGCGAGGCCAGCGCAAGTAAGCACTGACTCCTCTTTTCTTGTTGCTCTGTCTGTAGTGTACGTTGCAGCACGCCCAGCAGCTGTTGTTGGGTGTGCGGCTTCAATTGATGCCGCAGACAGCTGGACTGCAGTAGAAGTGCACAAATTTCTATGAATTCCGGCTGGTCTGAACACTGTGATTCCTCCAAAAGCTGCAAGCTCAAAAGATTCCAATTGGTGCTGGCATCTGCTTGCAGTGAAAATTCGTAGTGCTGGGGCAGCTGCGACAGCAACGCGGCATTGAGCGCCTCATCGCTAGCAGCCACCAGCTCTTGTTGCTTACCGAGCAGCAGAAGGTGCTCTATTTGCTTTAAAGCACGCAACACGGCCAGCAATGCAGGCAGCTCCTCGGGTGTCGTTTTGGTCAGTAGTTGAACAAGACTGTGGCTGAGACTACACAAGATCTTGTCACGCATTGCAGGCTGCTTAGCAGCAACCGCAGCCAGCAGAGACAGCAGTACCATGGGCTGACCGCGCCACTGACGCAACACAAGCTGCACCGTGTTTTGGGGTAATACTAAATTGGCCTCCAACATGTGATGCTGCAAGTAGCTGCATAACGTCTGCAGAAGATCGCCACGCCAGTCGCTGGCTGGCAGCCTCAGCACCTCATGCAATAGTTCACAGCATAGCTCAAGGCTATCCAGATCAGACATCTGTTGCTCCATGAATACTTGCAGCAGTTGTTCTGTGTGTATGGCCAATCGCTCCAGTTGTGTTTGCGTCATGCATTTGGCTTGCCAGCGGCTGGACAGGGACCACATAAGAACCACAGCCCGCAGCGTTATGGACGCATAATGTGTAACATTCACGTTGCTTGACCAACTTGCCATGGACTGTGCTTGTAGCACGGCATGACAGTAACTCAGACAGGTGAGCTTGGTATCCATATTGCACTCTTTGAGCGTTAGTAGCGCCTGCTGCAGGCTTCCAGCAAACAGTTCGCTATGTGTGGCACGTCCAATCTGATGTGCTTGTAGCAGCACCAGCAATAAGTACTTGGCGTAGGCATCCGAGTGTTCCAGCTGCAATTGGATGACTTGACAGGCACACTGCTCATCGAATTCCTGCAGAACACTGACATCGCAGCTGAAGATGTGCAAATGCAAAGTGCGCAACTCCTTCGAATTCTTGTTGGGATTGGTGTAGTCAAAGGCGCTCATTTGATCATATAGCTGTTGCAGCGCCTGCACGTAGGCCTCAACAAGACTTTCATACAGCTTGGGATGATTGGACCAACAGGATACGAGCAGTTTTTGCTGTAGCTGCACGTTCTTCAAACGCATTCTAATGACATCGATTAATATATTTTTTTATTAATTAAACAGCTCTTCACTTACCCTTCATCAGCACACTCACTTAAACATCCGGCGAGTTTATTTAAAAGCCAGAGCAGGAAGGTGTCCTGGAATTTGTTTTTCAGCTCACGCACCGACGAGCAGCTGATAAGGCTCGGATCCTGACAGAGAATGTCGTCGACCACATTGTATACGGCTGACAAGTTGCCTTGGTTGCGATTCACCAAATTGTACAACAATTTCCACATATCCTTACGCCGGCCTGACATTTTGCTCAATTAATATACGAATTTAAATATGAAAATGCGAGGGACACAATTTGCTCGCAGCATGTCAGCGTTGCCAGACCGTCAAATACCAACTGTTGCTTGGTGTTAAGCTCAGTACGCAAATTACTGTGAAAAAAAAACTATATCGAAATACCAGATATTATAAAAAACTATAAATTAAAAACCTCCTTGAATAATTTTAATTACAAAAAATAATCGTTTGGCATTTTTATTCAAACACTCAGATTTGATATCAGATTTATGGAAATCATAAACTAAACCTAAACTATCTACACATTTTAATAAATATTTTTCACCACATGGAAATCGTCAAGAGAATGTAATGTTATTAGAAATTATACAATGGCCTCAGCGGAGCCAAAGACCAGAAATATAATCCAGCCGATCAAGTTGATGCCTGCCGCCGCACTAAAAACCATCGGCCAGCTCTGCGTCAGTTCCAGTATATGCCCAGCTAGGTAAACACCCAGAAAGCCGGGTATGGCGCCTACTGTGTTCATCAGGCCAAAAACACTTCCGGAATGCAATGGCGCCAAATCCTGTGGGTTGACAGTAACCGCATTGTTGTGAAAGCCGGTGCCGCCAATGATGATGGTCATACAAATCAATGCCGTATGAAAGTTGGTGG
Organism: Drosophila virilis; assembly: GCF_030788295.1. NCBI lineage: Eukaryota > Metazoa > Arthropoda > Insecta > Diptera > Drosophilidae > Drosophila > Drosophila virilis. The sequence continues at coordinate 9,674,692 of NC_091546.1, read as the reverse complement.
TGCGGCTCATTATAAAAAGCGCCACGTTCTGTGCCGCAAAGCAACAGCTCTGTATTAGTTTGCGCACTGTTGTCGTGGACCATTCTCTGGCTATGAGTCGTGTTGTCAAGTACTTGGCAAAGAATGTGCACGGTGGCAGTGCTAGCCATGGTATCATGTTAACCACCCAGCCCTTCGCATGGGGAAATCCATCGTGAAAGTATGTTGGCAGCCAGGAGAGCAGCACAAAGAAACAGTTCATCTCGCAGGCATGCGTCAGCACGCACGCCCAAAACGGCAGCCGGCTAAAGAAGCACAGCCAGGGCACAGATGACTCCGCGGGCGCCTTATTGACGCACAGTCGCGCAGGCATTGAGATGTTAATGATACGATTGCGCTCGCCGGCCATCGCATAATAACGCAACACCAGAGCCCAGGCGAACCCCATCAAGCCGATGACTCGGAATACATACGACCAGCCAAAGTAGTCCAGCACAAAGGAGCCCATAATGCCTGTCAGCAGCGTGCCCATCGCCGAACCGGACGTGAGCAGACCAAAGAAGCTACTGCGCTCATTTTGACATAAATTCTGCAAGCAAACATAAAACACAACATAAATAAAAGTACTTAAATATGTCAAAGGAAGCACCTACCTGACTAGTTAGGCTAATCATGCTAGGAAAGTGTACGCCCTGCAGGGCACCATTTAGGATACGAACGGTAACAATGATGGGTATCGCATAGCCCTTGACTGACGCTGCCGACCAGATAATTGTGGGCATTAGAAATGTGATAATGGACCAGCCGAGTGCAGCAAACAATATAACACGCTGCCCGCCGAAGCGATCGCTGAAATAGCCGCCCATCACTTGGGTCAGGGTGTAGCCCCAGAAAAAAGAGCTGAGCACGGTGCCGGAATCGGTTTTACTCCACTTTTGTGCGACCGCCACGGCTGGCACCAGCAGCGGCATCGTTGTGCGCGTGGAGTACAGCATGCAAGTGCCCGTCAGGAGCGTGATGAACCAAACGCGTTTCTCATGCCTGCGAATGTGCAGAATTCTCAAAAGGAAATTCAATAATTGAGCTGGGACTAATTTACCTGTTCCAAATGCTTTGGGTGTCCACTAGCTCGCCGCGCAGCAGCGAATACTTTAGTTTCTCGTCCATGCTGTGCGTATGGATTGTTGTTTTTACTGCTTATATTAAACGCCCCTCACGTCACACATTTTAACTTTAGCAGCTGTGGCGCTTGCCGCTTAAGCATTTCTATTATTGACGAACCAAAACTTTAACTCGGTTTGTGTTTATTTACACAAAACTAAGTCTTTACTTGCGTACATATGCTGGCGTTTACTTTTTACGTGGCCACTTTGCTGCTTGGGATTAAACGGCATTTGATGAACTTCTAGTGTTAGCGTGTTCAGTATTGTCGAAATTTGTGTGCGCTACTTTTCAGCAACTTTTGCATGTATTATGTATTTATATGTATTGTATTGTGCAGTAAGGCTAAAATAATTGACTATTTTTAAACTCTACAAATATTTATTAAGATTTGGCTTATTTTAAACTTTCTATTGAATCTAAATGCCTTGAGAAGGGCATGTGTGCCCTTGCCAGATGTTTTTCAAGAACATGTGTTTAGCGCTGCCATTTAACATTGTTAGACATGTGTATTTACAGCAGTGTTGCCATACTGTGATTGGGCGCGTAATACAATTATTTGAATTGGCATATTTTGTAGAATTGAATTTTGCTGAACACAACTTATAACAAGCCTTTGATCATTATCATTAGAACCGTAGCGTATGTTCATGATTTTATTTATTATTCCCTTATTATTAATTTAATATATGTAGGTATTTAATTCATGTGTAGTAGAAGGATAAGACAAATAACGTGAAATAAATATTATAGCAAATCGCCGATGTAAACAGTTACTCGTCCAGCGTGAGATGCACATTTGCGGAGGGATGTAAGCCCAGTTCTTTCAGCGTGGCTTCGTTGTGCTCCATTTCAAGCGACTTGCGCGGAAAGGCACAGATCAGCTTGTAGCCCTCCAGTGGTATGTGCTTGTGCGTTTGCCGTATATACACACGCAATGTCTTTAGCTTGGTATCAGAGGGCCACCGCAATTGAATAACCTCTTCGCTGCCTGCGGCGTCGATGAGGCGCAGCTTCAACGCAGTTAGTTCCTCCGCTTGCGAGCCCAGTTGAGCATCATAAGAAATGGCGGCGCCTTTGAGCTCGTCCTCGTCGAACTCTTCTAGGCTCTCACAGTCGCTGGCATTGGCATTCTTGGTTTCCACAGCGCCGCCATTTTCATTCATAGAATTCTTGATAGCCAGCGCCAATTGTTCTTCCTCGCTGAGCTCCAATAGTTTGGCGCGCTTTTTGGGAGTACCAACGGTTGAAGAGGAGCACGAGGCACCATCTTCCTGTTCGTCATCATCATCAATTTGAATGGCTGCGCGCTTTGAGGTACTCGCCTCCTCTAGTGAAAAGTCGCGATGATCACGCAGAAACTGACGCAAATCTGGCATTACATTTTGCTGATTGGGCTCTGGGCTGCGCCAGACCTCTTCTCCGGTGCGTGGATCTATAACGCATAAATACGGCAACTTAGCACAGTGATAGAAGGCGACAAAACGCCGACCCTCTGAGCTATCGTTATCCACCTGCCAGAGCACGAACTGACGTCGTACCAGCTGTTTTAGCTCCTTGACGCTCCAAACATCGCGATTCATCGTCTGCGACTGAAAATTGTCGCCTTGAACATTCACAAGTAGCCATCTCTCTCGCTTGCTGGCAAATTCGCGCGCCGCTGCCAGCGAACCTGAGTAGAGCAGGTCAGTGGGTGGCCGAAAAAGATCTCCAAGGCGGGATGATGAGTTGCCGCTTGAGCGGCTTTGTAGCGACATGGCCTGTCCAGCCACAACCATTTGAGCGGAACGCTCTCGCCGTCGGCGGTGCGTGCTCGGATCTGAGTAAACTCCCGTGGCTTGAAGCTGCTCCTCCATTAGGGCACCCTCACGTGCGAAATCACGTAGAGGGCAAACCTTAACGCGTTGCGTTACTCGGGATAAGCGACTGGTATTACTGCTGCCAGACGCGAAAAAATTATCGTCCTCCGGTAGGAGAAGTTGTTCCCGAACTGGCGCAATGGGTGCACGTACTTCCTCTTCATTCTCAGCGGCTGCTGTGCTGGACGTCGAAGCGCCATTGCCGGCGCTGTTGCCACCCTGTTCAAAGAACAAGGCAACGGCTGCGGCTACATCGTTGGCACAGGCGCCAAGGTAGTGTTTGGCCTCCTCTGCTGTGCAGGCGGTAACTTCCACCACGCGCTCGACTAGTTCGTCCACTGAAGCCGCATCGCCACTCGACATTGCGCTGCAGCTTGCCAAATGGACCTTATCGATTTCTCTAAAATAATTTCTTGCGGATTATTTGGTTGACGCTTGAAGCAGACACTTTAAACAGAAACTTAAACTTAAACTTTTATGAGATGTGAAATGCAAATGTATGCAAGCTGGTAGTGTTGTATAGCACTCGAAAATAGTGTGCAGTATTGCTTGAAATTAAGGAAGAAAACAATCGATGCTATCGATAAGTACATTCAACAGAGAAGAGAATAAAATGTGTAAGTGTTATTTTTGCTGCATATGTTAAAAAATATGACACACACACCCTCTCTCTCTGTTTTGTTTGTATGAATTAGGAAGAGTGAATTCGTTAGTCACAGTCATTGAGTCACGGGTACAGCGAATATGCGCATCTCTAACCACCAGTATCTGCGTCGATTGCACGCAAGAAAAGGTTCGCGATAAGAATTTGCTAAATATAAAATATTCTATAAATTATGACTAATACGCGCTTAGTCTAAACAAGCCGATGCCGAAAGTTCTTATACATGCGTAACGCCTGAAAACGGCATTAAATTATTTCCACAAAAGCCATTTCTCCAGCTAGAATTACAAATTCCCATATAAAGCAAAACAGTTCAAGTGCTCCATTGTGCCTCCATATTTAAATGATAGAATGTGCTGAGAGTGCATTAAATTGCTGCGAGATTATTTGTAATCGTCATCCTTGCTGCTGCTACTGTTATCTTTGGATCAGTGCACCATAATCGGAACCCGCCCGCCGCCTGCTGACGTCGCAAAATGGTCTCGCTGATAAAAAACCAATTGCTCAAGCATTTGTCCATGTAAGTGTCAATATACATACATAAACGAGTTAGCATTAAATTCAATTGTAAACTCTATGCTAATTATGGCCTTGTAGCGGTCGGTCGGTTACTCTGGCGCCAGTTGCTTAGGGAAATTAAATTGATTTTTCCAAGCGCTGCTGTTGCTCTGCTTCAATTACTGTTGTTCTCGTTGTTGTTGTCTAAATGCCGTTGTCCCTGTGTGTGTGTGTGTGTGTGTGTGTGTGTGTGTGAGTATGTGTTCGCTACTGTTTATGTATGCGTATTTCTTGCAGCCTCTCAACAATTGCATGAAGGGGTGCGCGGTTTCTCTGTCGTACATCTTTGCCCCCATAACAACAAGAATTTGTTGCCCACTCCACCCCTTAAGAGTAACAAGTGAAAGGTCGCACCTCCCCCCCTCTCTCTCTCTCTCTCTCTCTGTGTTTACAGCTGTTATCGAAAAGAAAACAATTAAAATTAAATGGGTCACCGGCTTTTGCATTCGTTAATTTTTTTTCAATTTGATTAGACTTCACAATATGTTTCACTTAGTTTTGTGTTTTGTATAATTGTACACTTAGGAAAAGTTGAAAGTAATGACAGAACAGGATTATCTTTGATTTTGCGGCCCAAAATTATGTCTTTTGACCCATTGTAATAATTTCTTTATTCTTTGCGTATATTATGTATATGTATAAATATCTAAGAATTTACAAACATATATAAAACGGATTATCCTGTTCAACGCACAGCCCAAACCGAAACAGCTGGGAAGCCGAAATTCGGAACAATCGTGAGAAACGGTTAAATGAAACGTTTTTTTATAAAAATGCGTATAACGGTTTTGTATGTAAGAGGCAGAAGAAAGAAGAAGAAAGAAACTCATAAAGTGCATTGGTATTAGTGCATCATATGCATCAAGCAAAACCAACTTGTTGCCTTATTTCTCTCTTCTTTTGTTTGTTTTTAATATATGTTTTTAATATATGCTTTAAAAGATGTTTATCAGGATATTTAATATTTCCTGACTCACGTGAAACTCAGATATCTTTTGAAAAGCTAGAAACTGCAAATTCGCCCAAGTCAATCAATATTCAGTTGAAATGGGTCAATTGATGGCATCTGACGGGTCGCCAGTTGACGCTGAAATAAACAACTTGGAACAATCTTAATTAGGTGCCGTTAATATCTATCTGCTTATATCTCAACTTAATAGCTACACGAAGAATCTTTCATCGGACAAAATCAATTTGAGCACATTTCGCGGTGAGGGTGAGCTCTCGAATCTAGAATTGGATGAGCGTGTGCTCACCGAGCTATTGGAACTGCCCAGTTGGCTGCGCCTGACATCAGCCTGGTGCAATCATGTATCATTTCGAATCAGCTGGACCAAGCTTAAAAGCGTGCCCATAACATTGGTAAGTTGGTAACAGTTTGTATATGATCTGAACCAGTTGCTAATCTCTTTTGCCATTTCGAATAGACGCTCGACGAGGTGCGCATTACCATCGAGACCTGCAATCCCACAACGCGCGATGCTGGCGTAGGCAACGCTACAGCCGCAGCGCTTCCGCAAGTGCCTCAGGGTAAATACAGCTTCATACACAAGGTCGTTGATGGCATCACCATTGTGGTGAACACGGTCAATGTGAATTTTGTGAGTGCCGCATTCACCGCCTCTGTGCAAATGTCGCGCATACGCGTGGAGTCCAAGACGCCAAAGTGGGCTAACGCCGATTTGCGTTTGACGCGCCTTAAAGATGCCCATAAGGGCATCATATTAATTTTTAAAGAGCTCTCTTGGCAAACGGTGCGCATCGAGGCCAGCTCCACTCAGGACAAATCGCTGACTCCGCTCCGTTTGCTGACGAACCATGCGCGTTGCCGTATCACCATTCGCAAACGTCTAGCGGATTGCAGCTTGTTGGCTTCGCGACTGGTCCTCATACTGGATGATCTGCTGTGGGTGCTGACCGATTCGCAGCTGAAGGCAGCGCTGCATTTTGTCGACTCACTTTCGGGATTAATCAAGGCAGCCACGCATGCCACACAAAAGACAAAGGCAGCGCGCAAACTTCAGGTTCGTGAAATTGGAAAATATTTGGATTTTGCTAATAACTAACATATGCTTTTGATTGCCTTCGCTTAGACTCTGCCTGAATACCAGGCGCAGGTGGCACAGCAACAGAATCGCCTCTCGGAATCGGTACACACGACAACGGCACAGCGGATGTTCAATGCATTCGATGTACGCGAAACGTCGTATCATTTCTTTAGTCAACGCATTGATTTGCATTTGTGCGATGATGAAGGCGATGGACGTTCGAGTTATCCTGACCTGGACAAGGGCGGTGCCCTGCAGGTATCTGTGACTGCGTTTCAGGTGGATTACTATCCCTATCATTTGGCCAAATCGGATCGCTCACACTGGGCCAAGTACAAGGAGGCATCGGTGGCGCCTGCGCTGTGGCTTAAAGAATCGCTAAATGCCTTTCGTGAGGCAGTGCTCAATCTCAGTCAGCCCAATCGACCGGCAACCCATGCGCCGCTTAACCGCAGCGCGCCCGCTTCACCAATTATGTTGAGTGCCTCGTTGCTGGGCTCGCAATACGGCAACGGTGGTGCCGGCTCTAATGGCAGCAGCACGCCCACTGCAGCAGCGGCTGCCGGCGGCTCGGGTTCCGGTTCAGGCTCAGTTGGCGGCTCGGGCAATGCCTCGGCTAGCAGTCAGTTCACACAAGCGGCCCAGCAGCGCAGTACTCTAGAGAATCTGGCCAAGCTGATGAGCTCCTGCTTCATACTGAGAATCGAAGATTTTACTTTGTACCGCGTGACTACGTCGGGCAAAAAGCAAATGCCCAAAGAGTTTGTCTCAGGTAAGAACCAATTGGCATACTCCATTTCTTCACATTACAAAATTAAACACACACACAGATACATAAATATGTATTCAATTTTTAACAATTGCAGCGGAACAATAATAATAAGATAACTGTACTATATAACAAAAAGTATAAAGTTTTAAAGTATAAAAAAAATGCGCATTAATATTTAAAGCATCACACAGATTCACACCCACACCTCGAGATCTAAGCTTACACCGCTTAACTAATGAATTTTCGCGAATTTCTCTTTCTCTTATTCTCTGCTTTGTTCCATTTGTTGGTCTTTTCACACAATTCACATGTTTTTATTTGCCATCATGACATCCTCATCATCAAATTGTTGTTTGTTGTTGTGCCTGTTTTTGTCATTCTGTTGTTATTGTAGCACAACACAAAAGGAAAAACAAATCCTCAGGTGAATATCATGCAAACATTGCGCTTGTGGGCAACGGACGGAATTAATAGATCAAGCCTTAATTCGCTTAAACAAATGTATATTTAGCAGTTTATGTGAAAAATTTAATGTTTTTATCAATTCAGGTTGAGGGATATTTAAAAAAATTATCCCACATTGGTGTTTTAGTGTATTACTCATTGATTTGTTTTCAATTAAATTAATTAACTTGAGCTACAAATAAATATCTTAGGAAATTAATCCGTAGTTCAACAACGTATGATCTATTGATTCTAGCCTTTGCCAAAATACTTTGTGTGTTTCATTTGTGGTCGGATCGGAGTCATCTTTTGTTCAATTCGACTGACAAATGCTTCTTATTGCAGGTGATAAGGATCGTTACTCGTTTCCCGCCGAGATGCCTATAGTGCACGCTGAGTACACATACTTCTACTATCCCGGTGATTTTGTTTTTCCGCGTAAGTGTTTTATTCATGCTAAATGATCAATTGCAAATTAATTGTTTCAATTTGGATATCCTGCAGTGCCACCTTCAAAGATGTTTGTGCACATTAACCCGCTGCAGGTGCATTTTGATCTCAGCTCGATATTGTGGTTGAATTCGTTTGGCTTGAATCTGCACGAGAGTTTGCTACGCACCAGCGTCGGCTCCCAGGCCACGTTGCAGGACCAGCCGCAGAGCTCTCGCGGCTCCATTGCCTCCAATGCCTCGAATGGCTCCAATGGTACACAGATGGCCGCTGCGCTTAGCGTTGAACAGGAGCCAAATCTGATGTACATGGATGTCAAGGTGGAAGCCATTATGCCGCGCGTGGTCATGGAAGCGGCGCTGGATGCGCCCAACCAAAAGGATCGCCCCAAGACAATGCAAATCCAAATCTCTCGGTTTGCCCTCACCAATATACGTGAAATGGGGAGCTCACGTGCGGATTTGGCTCAGGCGCTGCATTCACTGCAGGAGGGCTCGCTGGTCTTTGGCTCCGGCTTTCCCTCCGTCGAGGGTGACATGTGCATAGTTACGGATCGTATTCTATCTCACGTGGCCGCCTCAGATGTGAGCATAATGTCGGCACCCATGTCACCAACGCAGACGCATCTACCGCGTTCCGCATCCACTCAGTGCCTGTCACGCTATGCCATGTGGTCGGAGCCGCGTGATGTCTGGTGCATTAAATTGGATCCCATTTGGGTGGATTTTCTGGGCGCTCGCTCGCTAGGCCCCAATAAATCCATACCCTTTGTGGATGCAGTGCCCATTACGCTCTGGTTGCATGCCGGAGGCGCAGCTCAGGCTCACACACAGGCACAGTTGGAACTGGGCAGGCGACAAAGCACTGCCAGCTCGCACATGGAGAGCATGGGACTAGCGCCACTGCCTTCGTTGCCACCATTGCCACGCAATCCCTTTCTTAGCGATGAGGATGTGCGCGTCTTGCAGCCACCGGCAACGAATGCTTCCACGCCCATCGAACGTTGCGCTGATGTTCATGCGATTGCACATATATCGAATTTGGTTAGCCTGCAAATCGATCACTATCAATTGCTGTTTCTGCTGCGTCTAGCCGAGGAGTTCAATGAAATGTCCACGTTCCTTAACTTGGACGCGGAACGCATCTTGCAAAAGGTTCGTCTGCCACACACACAAACACACACACGCGCGCACACCTTACAGCCGTATGCAACTAACTTGGTATTTCTTTCTTAAATTGGTACAGCAAAATCAACAAAAGTCCATCATATTTGGCTGTGTTGTGCCACAGATTGAGGTGACGCTTGTGATGCCATCGCCAACACCTGGTAAGGAATCGAGTGGTGGTGATGCTGAAAGTGTCTTACCCGATTCAGCTAGTTTGGGTGATGATTTACACATGAATAGTAAGAAATTTATTTCTTTTGTTGTCTCTCCTTAACAACTCTTTAGTTTTAAATTTAACAACTAAGCGCTATTAGACGAAACTAACCAAAGAATTGTTTCTGCCTAGTGATCGGTTCGATCTATAGCAATAATTATCACGAAAAACCAAATACTAACAAAATCTCACAAGTAGTTTTCACTGATTCGTGTTTCCCAACCAGTCTAACTCACCGCCCGTTTAACCCCTAGTTAGGTACTTTTTCCTTTATATTTTGTTTTTAGCTTTCTATGCTGTACTTTTGCTTATTTACTATTAAGAAACATTTATAAATCAAAATGTAGGATTTTTGTAGGACTTCTAACGACTAACTGTTAACATATAATGGGTGTTTTTAAAGGCCTGATGGAAGTCATAGAAACGATTTTTGTAAATACACAATCTCACAGAGTCACATTGTGAGTCATAAGAGTCACATTGATTTCAACCTTTGTACATATATTGTGTATTGTGATAAAGTAAAATAGTCGTTGATTAAATAAATATAACAATTTTTAAAGAAATTAAATTCTATTTGGCTTGCAAAAACACTTCCACATAAATAATCTCGCATGTTTTGTACTAAACTAACGCAATAACTAAATAGTGCATATAAAATATTGTAAATTAATCGGAAACTCGGCACGATTCGTATAAAACAATCACAAATTTCACAGGTACAAATATAACATGGCCCACACCACCTCCGCTGGATCAGCTGAAAAGTAATACATTTGGAAGCGTAGAAACGCCATCTCCAGTGACCAATGATCCGCCCTTTGACAGTGGCATTCATACATCCAATCCCAATACGCATGGGTAATCATAATTTCGTTAATCTATTTGGAAACCCACTAATTCGATTTATATTTGTAGCTACAATGTACAAATCCAGAGCACTCCAACATTGGCTTCCTCAACGCCGAGTCAGGGCTCAAGGCCTGACACTGGCATCTCCATGCAATCGCAATCAATATCATCTGCCTCAAAGAGCTTAAAGAGCACAGTGCGCCCTGGTGCCGGTACCGACGCTGTGCCTAGCATTACCAAAGAGATTAACTCGGGTCTGCTATCCATGAAGAAGGGCTTCTCCAGTTTTATGACTTCCATTGATTCGGCCATTAAATCGGGCACGCCCAACGACGATGCCAGTGATACCTTCTCTGTACAGAGTGACATAAGTTCCGATTCAGAGAACTTTGCCATAGTAATGGGCGATGACAAGACCATGGACTGCATGGATGTTATGTTCCGTCTCAATCCATTTACGACTGACAACAATATGAAGGCCTCTCCTGTTGAGGTAGCAAGCGAGGTGTACGAGGAGCCTAGCAGCTATAAGACAAACATGTCCTCGCCCTCGGAGCCCTCAGAGGCAAGCACCTGGCGGCGACGGGATCTGGTCTCCATGGCCACCTTTAGGTTGCAATTGCACGCTACGTACTTTGATAATACAGCGATTTAATCAAAGCTATTTTACATAGATTGACCACTGTGGAGTTCATACGCCAACAGGAGGGTCCTAAGTCGTCTGTGCGTCTGCAAGTGGCGGCCATTTCTTGTGATGAGTGTGGCGCTATACCCTGGGATGAGTTGCAGGTGCGCAAGATTTTATGTTTTATTACTTTAATTTACGTTATATTTTATTTTGGAGTGCCAACATTTTTCTTTTATTATATGATTTCTGTTTTGTATATAAGCAAATCAGTTCGTTACGTTTCTTTGAATTCTTTTTCTTAAACCTTTTGCCGACTCTAAATTAAGTGTTATTTGCTCAACTTTCCATAACGTATTCTGCATGCTCCGATTAATTTAAATATTAAAAAAAAAAAGAAAAAGAAAAAAACAAAAATACAATAATTTAAATTATTATGACTGTAAGATAAACTTCTCATATAATCATTTTCTCATTATATTTTCTCTTTTCTCTAAAACACGAATATGTTCTCATATAAAAAAAAACGATCTCAATGTGTGCTAATTAAATACGAATATTGTGCTCAACGTATAATTTACTCTATAATCAACAACGAACACTTTGTAAATTAACTTACAACATCTACATGACACATTATATAAAAAAAAAACAACGACAACAACAACAACAACCAACACTCTTCAACAACAACAAAACAGATCGCGCATCAAGCGAACAAGGTATAAAAAAAAAGATCAACTACAAAATTGAAATTGTTTTCTAAAAGCTAACTTTTGGTTTGTTTTGCTGCTTTTGTATATACTTACTAAACAAATATTTTATGCCTATTTGTTTTTTTTTTCTTTTAATTTTATAGTTTTTGAACATTTTATTGTAGTTTAAAAATTTTGGTTGGCTTTTTGCCAGCGCTGTTGCAGTTTGAAAGCGTTTTTGGCCAATTGCTAAGGTTGTTAAATTGTATTTGTTAATATGAATATGCTAGCTGGAACGGGTTACTTAATTGTCGTATATAAAACGTGAATTAACCCAAAAATATTTCAAATCTAGAAATATAGGCAGCTTTTTGAAATTGTTTATTGTTTAATACGAATGTTTTTAAGCATGCCTCTTCCATGCGCCTCGACGCCTCTGTCCATTAGGCGTTTCAGATAACAAGTATATAGTATAGTTTGTACTCAATAGATTTTTTGTAGCGTTTTGTTTTATTTTATTTTTTGTTATTTTCTTGGCTTTTTTGTTGCAAATTGGCTTGGTTATAACTTCATTTAGGTTTAAAGGCGTTTAACACCCAAACTGGGCATATACGAATATTACTCATAACGAACACAACAAAGACAACACTAACAGAAACAATTAATTTGGCTTAATAATTGGCACGCTACTTAAGACTTCAATGCCAAATGAATCAATATCTTAGTCTTACTCACAATCAGTTAACTCGAAATTAGCTTTGCTTAATAGACAATCCTTTATGTCATTTAACACACCTAATCCCTCTATCAAACGCACACGCACACACACACACACATATATATATATATATATATTAAAACCACATTGCATGTGTGTGAGTGCTTGATGCTTTACATGTTCGTAGTTGCATGCAACACTACTTACTAATTCTAGAGTATTATTATGTAGGGTATGGGTTCATATTGATTTATGTTGTTGCACATTTACAGACAAAGTTTGGAGCGCGTTGTAAATCCTGGAATCTGGCGCCATATAATCCTGAAGCGCCACCCTGCATTAGACTACGCCTCGAAGAGACACTTAACATGCCGAAGGAAATCGAAGGCATTATCGATCGCAAACGCATTCAAAGGTAGTTAGTTTTCAGATTTAAGCTTAAATTATTTTGAGTTAATATTTTCATTTAAAAATAGCTGGTTTACACATCATGCCGAGATACACGTTAAGGACATTAATATAGATCTGTCCATGAGCACAGTGATAGGTCTGGGTGATCTGGCTGAGGATGAGATTATTTCAGCGCCCATGCCCCTTACGGTAGAGTTCTTCTAAAGTCTAACATGTTTATAATTACTGATTTGTCCTACATTTTAAATTAGATACATCTGGAAAACGTACGTATAAATTTGTTGGAAGATCGTCCGCCCGTCAATATTACTTCACCGGGCCCAGTGCCTATCAATCTGTGCATTGGTCGCATGCACTTGGAGCGCGATAAAAGTGGCCAAATCAATATACAGCCTATAGGCGAGTATAAGCCTTAATCAACCTATTTCACATTTATAAAAACTAGATGCATTTGCAGATACAAACATGACTTCTGAGCAGCATCAGGCATTAGGTGGCGTCTTGCGTGGGGTGCCACGCGAACGTGATCGAGAGCTGCTTTCTATGCAGCTTGTCATGCAGCAAATGAAGCTGGACAATGAGCACATGCGCAAACAACTTGTCGATTCCAAAATCAACACAGATAATTATAGGTCAGTGTGTTGCGCTTGAGTATGATAAGCATTACAATTAATTTGAATTCTCAAATGCATAACAGGCAGAAGACTAAACAGGAAACAGATGTCTTACGGTCGTATTTAAAGGCAGCACAGGATGACATAAGCATATTGCTAGAAGAGAAGAAAGCATTGCTGGATACTATACGCTCACTGCAGGTGTGCTTGAATTTCTTTTTTTCAATATTACATTGCACTGATATACAAAGCCACACTCATTTAACTGTCAACTCTATCTGTACACCTCTAAATGTTGTTTGTATGTTTTTGTCACCTTACACGTTTTGTACTTGTTGTTGTGCGTGAGAAGTTAAAACACGTTAACGTTAAGAATAACACTAATAATAATGCAAGGACTAAAGGTCAGTCACTTATTGCACGCATGAACCTTGCTTATGTAAAACAAAGACACTTAACTACCCACACGTACTTCAAACCTAAATGGCCGCCATTAAATGCTGTTTCTCATTTATAGATACAACTGACCTCATCGAATATAAGCCGGAAGAATGATGGCAACAGGTAGCACAACTGCATGGACTGCATACAATGCTGCGGCGAGAACAATAACGCCTAAGCCTAGTATGCATAGTCAATGCCAATGCTATGTAAAACACGTCCTCGATATTTGTCATTTCGTTTTGATCATCAATCACTGCGTTGAGTTTAGCAGAAGACTGAGCCGTACTGAATACGGACACTATTCACGTTGCCGTTCGTCGTCATATACTTACGTACATAGTTCAACTATATACTATACTATTATAAACTATATACTATACATAATTGTATTTGTTTTATTATTTTTAAGCTAGATAACGACATTTGCTACTGTTCCAAAGAATGTTTTCCTTTTACAAAATGTTTCATTCTTGTTTTTTTTTATTGTTTTTGTTTTATTATTATTGCTTAGACTTTTAAAGCAGCAATTTTTAAAAAATATATATATATATATACAATTACATATATTTCTAGTACATTGTTAATTATTTTAAAACGAGTAAATCAAATGAATGTATTGCTACCTGTATATGTAACTATGTAATTCGTCATTGATATTACGCCCAACTAAAACATTGTATATTAAATAGATATTGCTAACACATTGTTGTGATTCATGATCATATCAAAATACTAAATTCTAGTAACTATACGTATTATGTACTAATCTAATGTCTATGTGTATGTATTGCTGTTGTAATCGATGTGCTAAATAGCAAAAACAATTGGCCAAATCTATAAACTAATAAGTATTGAGGACTAGCACTCCAAGTTATTTAAATTTTCGTATTCAAATTCAATTCATTCCAATTAAATTGTTTATCGTTTTATTTACACAGTATCTCACACATACAATATTAATCAACGTGTTCTACTCTCAACTAAATCAAAAGTACCATATTATACATCCAATATAAAAACTCAAGTAAGTAACGCATATACAAATTTTGAATTAATAGTTTTCTTATTGCAAATTAAAATCAAATATTTATACAAAGCATATACAAAAATACATAAAAATGTATAGACGAATATTGCGTTTGCTGCTTACGAATGTAAAAATGAACAATGTAATAATATTATATGTATTTGAAATATACTAGTGAGAACATGAATATATTGATTGTTATACATGCATTATATGAAAGTTTGCATATGTAGCTAGGCAAAACAATATAAAGAAATTGAATTTGCAATAAATATTGAAAAATAACAAAATGTTAGATATGTTTTTCTTGATTAAGTTATTTTTATGATATTTTATGATTTTTCTAGTCCATTGTGCTATCGATTAAACTATCATATATTAAAATATAAATTCAATAGCAGTAGGCCTTGCTTCAAGCCTGCTAATTGAGTTGGGAAAAAAGGTAACGCATCCCAATAAGGCGCTTATAATAATGGAGGCGTGCAGGCTGAAAAAAGCGGATATTAAACGCATGTGGAGCCAGATTGTAACTCAAACGGGCATTGACAAATATACCTATGCAGAATGGCAGGAAAACTACGAGGAGTTCTGGAAATGCATGCTGTCCACCTCGGAGCCCTACATAAGAATTCAAAGTGTAACTGCGGTTGACGTAAACGATTTATATTATTTTCCTAACCAATAATTTCTGTTTATTTGTTTCTAGATAGAGCAACTAACACGAGCACATGTCAACCAAATGCAGCTGCCAATTGCGAAAAGCAATCCGCCAGCTAAACCTCAACCCGCAAAGCAGCAACCTGTCAAAGTAGCTAGCATGTCGGATTCCATATCCATGTTACGTATACCACGCCTAAAACCTGGACAACAGCCAACAAATAGCATCTCTGATTCGCTTGGCTCGGTGAAGAATACACAGCCAGATTGGAAACCTGGACAGGAAAATATACCGCAGCAGCACCAACATCAACAACAACCACAACAGCAACATCCGGTTCCGCAAAAGGTTAGTAATTAATTAGACATTCTTTTAGGAAATTGGGTATTTTATTAATATGCTATATTTAAATTCATGTAGACATCCAGACTAGCACAAGAACAAAGGCAATACATTCCGGTTCAACAGCCGAAGCAGGTGCTACAACAGCAGCCGCCTACACAGCAAGATAAACAAGGTGTGGAAAAGAATCCCTTGCAGCAGTCACAGAATGTTCCACAAGCAGAAGAAGAACAAGAACAACAACATTTTCAGCAACAGCGAAAATCGCAGCCACATTGGCCTGGTAGCTATCAGACCATGGAGCAAACGCAGCAGCCACAATCGAAAGATCAACTGCAACAGCAATTTCCACTGCCGCACAAGATTCTGGAACAACAGATTAAGACCTATCCACGTCCATGTCAGGATAGATCACGTCCATATCAAAGGCAGCCACCCAATAGATCAAAGTCTAATCAACCGATTATGAATGAACGGCTTCAAACTCAAACCAACGAGGTACATTTTTATTATAAGTAGTTATCATTTATTTTATTCCATATATATTTTGTTTTGTGTAGCTCCAGGGCGTCCCGCATAGCTCGGCCCAGGTGGTCTACGAGCGTCAGCGAGAAATGCTATTTAAGCCCTTAGCCGAACAAGTCAAGACTATTAACAAAATCAATGAGAGCAGGGTAAAGATTGAGTCGGGCAACGATTGCGAATTAGAAAATAAGTTAATTGCCGATGCCTTAAAACTGGCTAATAAAGTCGGTAAGGCGGACAATATAGCCAAAGTAAATAAGATCAGCCCAGAAATAGCCTCAAGTAATGGTGAGAAAATCTACGATTGGTTGCAGAGTTTCGATGACAAGGCTTCAAAAGCAATTGATCATAAGATAACAGATACAGCCGATTTTTTTAAAAACTTACCCAACCTTTCGACGGTAATTGGCAAAACGCCGCACGAACTAAAGGTGGCAATACAAAATGTAATTATCTGCGAAGGTATGGAAGATGACAAGCCCAGCATTGAACGACAGCGCCCGCAGGCGAATAAAAAAGAAATCCAGTCGAACTATCTAAATGTGTCTAATTCAATTGCAATTCCCCTTCAATTTGAATTAAATAGCAATAAATGCAAAAAACAGGAGAACAACTTAAAGCAATTTGCTTAAATAAACACGGTTTTTAAATATGTTCGAATAGTCGAAATAGTTTATAATTATCTAGGAAAGATTACATTCTATCGGGCAGCTTATATTTATATTTAATTTAATTATTTTTAACTTTGCCCAGCCTTTTTTGTGATAAAGGATCTTTTAATTTGGGATTTTGATCCTCCCCATTTTCAAAATCGAAACATTTTTTTTTATAAGGAGACTAAAAATATAAACTCCAATTTTAACAGTTCAAAGGTTAAATTATATATACTTTTCACGGTTCTTAAAGCAAGCTCTAAATGCAAACTTTACGGAATCTTGATCAACCTGCTTACTTTAGTATAATTATGTATTTAATAATTGATATATTTCTGACGATTTGTGTGAAACAAAAGTGTATTAAACTTTTGCTTAATTTGCATAAACTTTATTTGCCTTATAGGTAGGTGGTGTAGATAGAGTATTAAGTAGTCGACCATATATATATATATATCAACTGCTTTGCACGCAGGGCAACGTGAGCAAGCAGTTAACAGGTTATGCAGGCAGTGCAAGCAGTGCGCAGGAACATCTGTTGGAATTTCAAAACCAACAGAAAAAAAACCAATTAGACTCCCTTTCCATTTCAACGTCCGATTTATATCACAAAAGATCGTTTGCGGTGAAAGGCACACAAAACATGTAAAACACTTTACATAAATTGCATTAAAAGGACACAACAGCAGCAACAACAACAACAACAAATCGTTGCAATAACGTTGTAGGCTGCAAACCAAAATTGAATTTGCGGTTTTTGCGTTTCGGCCAAGTTGTAGTTGGCCAGACGTTGGACGGACAAACTGAACAAGTGGGTCTATTGT
This sequence comes from Drosophila virilis, assembly GCF_030788295.1. Classification (NCBI taxonomy): domain Eukaryota; kingdom Metazoa; phylum Arthropoda; class Insecta; order Diptera; family Drosophilidae; genus Drosophila; species Drosophila virilis. Next base: position 9,656,989 of record NC_091546.1, on the reverse strand, counting down.
GCCTATGTGCAAAACCGAACACACAAAAGCTAGATGAGACAACGCAACAAATAACTGTAAATGAAGCTAAAATGTGGTCAGTAACTGCGGAGACCACACAATAAAAAAACAACAACGACTTCTGGCCGGGAGTGTTCGACTAGTGTCCGAAATATTTACGGCTTAAACAGAGCACACATACACCTGCATGACTAACTTAATCTGTTACTAACTTAATTATCAATACGGCAATGTATAGGCAGACAAAATAGGCTGTTGATGTTTCTGCTTTTGTTTTTTACACACATACAGGGTATACAAAAAAAAAATAAGCGGGCACCATTTTATTAATGAGCTTCCCGCTAGAATATCATTTGCACTCAAACCAAAATGCGTATGCCCAACTGCAACTTGACTGCAACATGCACATGGTTGAATGTGCCGCGCCTCGCGGCAGTTTGCGCCTGGAAATGATGTGGCATGTGGTTAGTTGTGGCCACGCGCTGATGACTGACTGACGGGACAAACTTTTTGCCACTGCCTGGCAACCGGTTAAAGTTGGCCCAACAGCAGATCAGCCAACTGGCCATGTTTAAATGTTTAAAAACACAGCCAGACACCGGCTTAACAGTCAAACGTGCCAGCGACATGTACAACATTTTGCCCACCAGCATTTGCAGTTGCCTTAACTAGAGCAGCTGCGGCAGCATTAGCAGCAGGAGGTGCTGCAGTGCCAGGAAATGGATATGCTTTACACGGACGGCACACACTGGCAGGCTGTCAAGATGGGGCTGCTGCATGTGTGTATTAGTTTCCATTTACATGAAAATTTAAACAAGCCCAAAAACACAAGATTTCTATATTAACACACATAATATTAATTAATAAATTGAGCATTTTAAATAATACAATAATAATTAAATTTTAACAGCGAATTTACAAAATAAATTCTGAATTTGGTTAAGTTATATTTAAGAACATCATTTTTGACTAATTCTCAAGGATATGCGAGAAAGGATATGCAATGTTCCGTGTCATAAAATGTATTTATTTGTCAGGATGGTTTTTCATACATTTCAAGACTTTGATTATTCATTTTTGATATACATATAATAATTTTTTACTTTCTTTCAATCAGTTCTTGAGTGTAATCTCTCTCTATACTTATCTCCAAAAATCTTCAAAATTTTGAAATATTATTTTGATGCCGAACGAGGCTTCATAGCCAAAAAACTTTTGATCCAAATTGTGTGAAAAAATGAATTTTTCTAAAGACTTTTGGGAATAAAGTTGAGTCCGAAACATTACCCCCAACCCTCAAATAAACAATAGAGTTTCATTCAAATGTTTTTTTTTCGCGTTTTTTTCATTTATAGGGATTTCATTAGTGAGCCTTAAAGTTTGGTTTGTTCCCCCAAACCTTTTCGGACCTTATAATCTTATAGCCTCCTATATAGAGAAGATACGGCCATTGTAATCGGCGATGATGGACCATAACGTCATCACTGGTTTTTGACTTTAACAGTGGCCATTATACACACTTGCACGAACTCTGACAAAGTTGACCAAGTTTTAATACCCGAAGCTGTCCGTGTTGCGCATATGTAATCCCATTAAAATCCAATAAGTTAAATTATTTCCATTATTATTATGTGAGCGCACTTTGTCGCTGGCTGTTTCCAGCTCAACTTTGGTGTCCAGCGTCCTGTGTCCGTCCGTGTCCTGGCCGATAACTGCTTCTGTGGGCGTTTATCTCGCATTGCTGGCGTGTCCGGCTGTCTGTGCGTCGGCACTTTTGACCAATATCTGCAACACTTCAAACTCAAACCGGCCATACTGTGGTTACGGCCATTGGCTTCTGTTGGCCATTAAATTGCATTACGGCCGACAATCATTGTCATTGTTGTTGCTGTTCTTGCGTCATGTAATTTCTGTAATTTCGTTGTCTGTTTTTGTCGTTGGCCTTTTTAATTACTTTGCATTTTGATGTGTGCTAATGCTTAAGCCACTCAGCTGTAATGCCACTTAAAACCAGTTCTTGTACGCCTACGAAATGTACTTTTACGGATTACCAAAATAGCTGGATCAAAGTATATAAAATATATTCTGGATTCAGGCGGGCTTAAGCTCGACCGTCCCCTGCTGAAATTCCATTTAATTTTCAATCTTACAGAAACAGAATATACATTTTTCACAGTCAGTTCTTGTTGAAATATCCATACAGTAATTACGAGAATTTTCTTAATAATAGCTAATAGTTAATGTCATTTTCTAGGTATTATAAATCGTTAAAAAGTGTCGAATCAACGCAACACAAATAGCTAAAATCAAAGCGGAAAAAACACACGCAAAAGCAACCAAATAACAATAAAACTGTTGTGCGACAAATTTAGCAGTGGGCAACATTCATCGTTAATATTTTTTGTCTGCCAAATGGCGGACAACAGGAAGAACGACTTGCAGCTTGGCACCGAAAGGCGCTTATAACAAGTATACGCCGTGTTTGCCAAGCAGACAAAATCAGAATTTCTGAAAACCAATAGAAAGAATGTGGCTGGCGGGTTGTATGGGTGGGATGGGCAGAACTGTGGCAATGAGATGGCAATGGGAACAGAAATTTTATGGCTCGTGAACATGCGGCAAAAATTAGAAGCCAAGCGTTGCAAACTAAACACAAAACACACGACTGACAACGGAAATTGTGCGAACGGCGTAAGGCAAAATCGACGCAAAAATAACACGCCGAAAATATCAACAACAACAACAACAACAACAGCAACAACAACAATAATAACAACATTGGCAACTGTAGTTGCACTGACAGCAAATATTGGAATAACAACAACAAATGAGCTCAAGTAAGTGTGCTCTAGTCGGGAATACCCCACTTGATGTTACCCTTCACTCAGCTTGCTTACAATTTTCGAATAACTTCAGTGCTTCTACAACGATCCTTAAGATATTGAGGACTATGACCAAAGTTTTTCTCAATTTCGCGAGCGAGGAATACAAAAAAAAAAAATAGGGTGTTCTTGAGTAGTTAGTACACTAGAAGAACCTATTAGGAGTTGGAATTAGTTGTAAAGGCTTGGAATTTCAGGCTTTATTGAGAAAAATGGTTACAAATCGATTCAATTCAAAGTTTTGTCCATCGTTATAATATTTTATAATATATGTCAATTATGTTTCTTTAAAGAAATGATCGATAAATTGTGTTCAAAAATCGATCAATTTTATTCAAAAATCGATAAAGCGAGGTTCCAAAATTTAAGGACACTGGACAGATGCATAGATAAACAGATAGATAATGTAATTATGCTGGAAATATGCTTCTTTTTGTCTGCTTCAAACGTTTGCGCAAAACCAAAACATCCTTTGCTACCCTCTACTTATGGGTAAAGGGTATACGAACAACAACACTAGGCAAACTGCGCAATAACAACAAACAAAATATGGCAATCGGACGGCATATATATGTGCTTGTGAGTGTGCGTGTGTTTGTATGCTTAACAACTCGCCAGTGTCTGTTGTTGTGCGGTTTTTCGTCCGCCCATAGTTACATGTGCGACATGCGCGGGATATGCACAGATTGCATATCGCAATTGGTTGGCTTTAAAAATAAACAAATAAAGAATCAAAGGTACCGCCTGTGTTTAACTAATTAGCTGGGCCCATTTGGGCCTGTTTCAAACAGAGTTAACTATAGGCGCATTTTTAAAGCTGAGAGGCAGATAGCATCATTTGATCAAAGCATAAGAGAAGATGGCGCCGAACCCCTAAAGAGTTACTTTCAGGATCAGTATCCAAGCCTGAGTATCTGTGTCCCTCAGCTTTGAAGCACTGCCACAAGGCTTGCCGGCACTTTATATATAAGATCAAAATTAGTTATGTTTCGATAAAGTGAAGAAATGTCGAAGGTAGTAAGAGCCTTGTTCTAGAATTTAAAGCTTTACAGATCTTGTTCCACTCACGTTTCGTTTCCTAGTGGAAAATGGCTATCAAATTTAATAAAATATTTTGTGAAAAAATAATACTTTTTGTGTTAAATTTTTTATTATTCTATGCCGTTTATAATTTGTGTAAATATTTCTTAAAATATTTACCAGCTATTTCTGCATGAAAATATCAGAATATGGTTCAATTTTAATTATCAAATTGCAAATGCACAATGCAAATAATGCATATGCATGTGCAATTTGTGAAGAGCATAAAATAATAAAAAAAAAAAGAAGCAAAATAAAAATTGTAAAGCTGCTTGTAAGCCGCAATGCAAATGCGGCTTTAATCAATTAAAAAATGTTGCGCTATGCCAAAAGTTGTATCTGTGTCTGTGTGTGTGTGTGTGTGTGTGCTTTGGTGTATTTGTGCGGCGGCTGTGAAAACAACAATAAAGCAAATCAAACACACACAGCACAACAAAACTACAAAAGCAACAACAACAATAACGCTGTGAGCTTACACGGGGCGTATGAGCAACTTTTGTGGCCTGCCTGTCATGGCTAGGCTGCTTTTGCCAAAAATGTTTTTCCAGCTACGTTCAGCACTTGTTGTTGTTGCTGCTGCTCTTGTTGTTCTGTGGTCTGTTGGCTCGACTTGACTTTTGGTTATTCGCAGAGCCTTTCCGAAGCTCTCGTGGCTTTGTTTGTCCTTGCCTAATGTTGCTCATCATCTCATTGTTGTTGTTGTTGTTGTTGTTGTTGTTGTTATTGTCGTTGACTGCGCTGAGTCTTATTTATGTGCCGTTGTTGTTGCTTCTGCTGTATGCAAAGATAATAAGATAAATGTTCTCAAAGGACTGCACGACACTGTGCGCCATCGTTGCTTATGCAAAAGGGCATTTGCGCAAATGTTTCGTGATAATAAATATAACTCTCTGTGGCAGCAGCGCTGCCCCCCCACACCCTTCATGCTTCCCCGCTGCTCGCATAACGCCCGCGTTTCTAAACTGAACAAAAAAAAAAACAAAAAAATGAACATATATTTGTATTTATATAAATAGAAAAAATCCAAAAAATGTTGCATTTATTTCATTTTCATGTCTGCGGCTTGGAAATATTTTTGGTGATTCTAATTTATGTTAATTTTGTTCATATTTTATACTCTCTTCGCTAATTGAAAAACACATTTAGCTGTGCCATTGAAATATGGCTGATAAATTCTACTCAAAAACTATAATACCCTGCACCCAAATCGAAAGTATTATAAACAAAGTTCTATTAGGATTGGACATAAAGGATTTGATGTTTGAATCTGTTCTCATCGCGATCGAAAGGCGAACAGACGGCGAACCCTTTTTCGGTTTTATAACACACGCTTTAAGTCTGTCTGTAATTACAGGGTAACTATTTAAATCGCATATCAATTCTATCTATAACAGATATGTGCTCGCCCATTAAAGTGGCCGCATTTTATTAGCTTTTCGACACTCCGCACAAAGTTTAAACTTATCATTTTGTAGTTTTGCAGTGCTCTGCATAAATTTGCGAAAATCAAATTAAACAAACATTTTTGGGGGGCTAGTTTTGTAATGAATTTATAACAACATTTCTAAACATTTGCCAGCCATAAAAGCGAAAAACGAATTTACATAATTGACATGCGCCCGGACTCGACCCAAAAGCCGCACAAACAAATTTATTTTTACATGGGCTTAATTCTGTTACCCTTCTATGCTAGGCCATATATAGAATACGAATACGAATCACAGTTTGAAATGTGCGGTTTCTCTTATTTTGGTATTCGCAACTGCAGTTGTAAAGAGATTATTTTTATTTATTATTATTATTTTATTATTATTTTACATATGAACGACGTGCTCAATTAGAAGACACTCGCTAAGTTTCTCGAGAAATAATAACAATGCTTAGCCATTCTTAGACAACAATTGAAATGCTTAACTATGTTAAAGATTTAATTGTTATTTATTACGGACAGAGCCGATTTTTATCACTTTTTCAGTCATTTCCTGCTCGAGGGCTATCAAATATTCCACACAGAAATGTGTAAAACATATCTGAATTTTTATCAATATTTTCAAAATGAAATCCTTGAGAAAAACAAATGTTGTTGAAAATGTTGTTGAAGCTTAAGTCGAGCCAAGTTACAATTTTTTTAAAATTGTTTATGTACAATCTTCGAACCTCCTTTTCCGCGAAGGAAAATGAATTTTCCAAATAGTTTCTCAAATAAATAGCTGCTTACATATTTCTTTGAATATTTGAAATAATTTTTAATCGTATGTCCTCCTTCCTCTATTCTCTCCTTCTTGACATTTTGCTGCTTGTTAAATTTTTTTTGTTAGATTTTTTTTAGAATTTATGTTATGAAGCAACAATGTGGTTTTGTTAACACAATTAATTTTTTAATACATGTATTATTTTTATTAATATATACCTAAAAAGTTGCTTTGAGGCTTTCGAATATCTAAGGTCTTGGTCTTTTGTTTTTCTTGGTTTTTGTCTTTTGAGCTGTGATTCTTTTTCTCAAGTTTTGTTATTTTAAAAGCTTAGCATTCGCTCGTTTCGAAACTGAACTATGAAACACTTAAAGTTTCCATCATCTTAGCCTTGGTCAAGTCATGAGGAGTTTAAGTCAAAGACAAAAGGCATGGCGGAGGCACAAGCATTTCCATAATTAAACGTACAACGCATAATGGCAACTTAATGGCTAATGAGTTTCGACGAGCGAGGCTGGGGGTCTGGGTGAGGGGAACTGGCACTGAATTCCAACAGCATTTGCATTTCTTTTCATTTCCATGATGACGTGCAATGGAATTGAAAATTAAGTCATTAAGCTGAGCAATGGCCAACTAGCCAACTGGCCAGCGTTGCGTATACGTAATATTAAAATGAAATACGAACAAAAGGAATACGCAAACGTGCCCAGTTGAGAGCTCTGTGCCAAGAAATACCCTCTCGCAAGTTGACTAACACACAAGCATAAAAATCCAAATCCAAATTTCATAGCAAATGATCTGTTTCCCAGATGAAGCACATTCCTCACTCCCGGGACGATTATCAATCGATTCGACTAGCTTTGTTATTTGGCTTTGAAGCAAATAAATTTTGAGCTTGGTATTCCAATTATTGTATTATTATTAATCAAATCACATATTTTTCAAAAAAGTCCTCTACTTTGGCAGTCCCTGTCCGCAGCCAATTAAAGTTTCTTATCCAAACATTGCATTTAATGAACTTTGTTTGAATTCTTCTCTGCGGCTAACAAAATTTTCGAGCAAAGCTTGTTAATATGCTAGAAAAGTTTCCTAAAAGGTTCTCGAATGGAGCAGAGAGTTGGTTCGAACCATCTTTTTAACTTTGGGTTCAAAAAGCGTATGCAGCAAGAATGCGAAACATGCGAATCATTTGGAATTTTTGAGAAATACAGGGTATCGAAAAAACAGCTGCCAAAGACAAATGATTCTTGTTTGGGAGTGCGTCAAGCGCAGCGTTCATGAAAATTTGCATACAATTATTTTCCCGTTAAGTCAAACACGACGTGAAAATTCTCGCCAGCAATGAAAATGTGATTTGCTCTTGTGACAATTGTCATTTTTCACTCGCTTGATTTCTTTGTATTCCGTACTCATTGAACGTTTTGGCGGTTTCCATTTCGCACGCTCCAACCGGCATGAGTCTCATTTCATTTAAATGCTTAAGGATTTTATGTTTGCTTTCATTTTGTCTTATTTTTCCCGTCCGACACATCACGACAGGCATATATATTTCACTGTGCCTTCGTATTCACTTGCGCCTGATTCAGTCAGAACGTCCCTTTGCTCATATTTTACACTCCATTGCCAGTGGGTCATGGGATGACCAATTGGTTTTATGGCCCAACTTTATGTTCAGCTGTGTATTTTTGTTTTGTATTTTTTATCCTTGGCAAATTTTCTTTTACGAGGCTTTTCGTTTCACTTCATTTTGTTAATCAATTTGTAAAAGCAGTTCTTCTGAAAGGTAAAGATATGGCCTGATGCTCCGATTCGGTATCTAAAAAGTTAAACAGGTTCGAGGAGCGAATCCTGGCTAACATCGACACAGTGGCTTTATAATCCTTGCATCATCAATTCTATTCGTCCATTTAAATATTGTGCAATAGTTCTTTAAAGTTTTGGGCAAATGTTTTTGGTTCTTTCCGATTTTGTTGCATATTTTTCCTTGACGCGTAATTGAAAATGCGGTGCACCATTGATAAACTGCCAATGCACAGAACGAGCGTAGGATTCGTGATAAGTTTCTCTGACAGGGCCAATCATTTGGTAGCTCCTCCCAAAGTTGTCCCTCCACCTCTGCTGCTCTTGTGGTTGGCTACGTGTTTCGCGTTGCAATTTTCAGCTGAGCTCATGTGCAAACGAGCAATTTCGTTGGCAACAGAAACGAGCCGAATTGTGCGAGTTTCTTTTGCGAAAAGTGCAGCTGCTGCTGCTCCTGCTGCTGCTGGTGCTGCAGCATTTATTCAATCAATAAATTTTGAGCTTCAATTGAATCAAATGCGACTTATGCATGTCCCTCAATCCTCCTCTGACCCATAAACCTTTCTAACTGCAAACTGACCAACAGCCGGTTATTAATTTTCCAATTAGAGCTACGGCAACCTGCCTAATTGCTGTCTCGTATACTTGAATGCATGTGATTGCCAAGCGGCCTATGAAATAACGCATTTTGTTTGGTTCATACTTCAAGCCGAACTCGTTGCACCGTAAATGTTACAAATGCTGTAATTTGCACCTGCGTCACGGTGAAAGTCTTGAAGCCAACAAAAACTATCTTTCATTCAACCTTTGAGCCTTTGGTATTCAAACTGGTACGTAAAAATTTTGACAATATTTTTGATAGTTAAGATATTTAAATTCAGGTTGGAATTGAGCTTATGTAAGCGTGGCATTTGAGAGTTCGGTGTACCCTGTAGCCGTTGGAAGCTCACATAATAATCTGGAATAAAAGTCTCATGTCCTTGCCATACAAAATCATGCAGATATATGTGGAAACTAAATAAATGTAGTATAGATAAATAGTTTTAGGCTAACAGGAATAAGTGGCAATAGATTTCTGTTTGCTGGGTAGCTCATAGTTTGATATTGCTCACGGCAGCATTCGCCTATGTTTAATGCCAACGGTGCGCCTCGAATTACGCATACGCCGCATGGGACGAAAGAAAGGACGAGCGACTTTGTACTTAAGTATTTGTTCATAATATTATGGCAGGCGTTGCGGTTCATTTGGTTAATGCATGCAGAGCCAGAGCCTATTATTCACGACTGCATTGCACACACATTGTGTGTGTTATTTGTTCATGCGTGTGTGGGTGTGTTCGTGTGTGTGTGCGTGTGCGAGTGTATGTGCGGCGCATATGCTATGCAAAGCTGCCTTTTGTTCAGCCTGCGTTTTTGTCTATTTATAAGAGACAAGGCATTCGATAATGGCCTCGCATATACCATTCCAGCCCAAAATGTGATTCATGACGCCAGCGGAACAAATGGGCATTGTCTTTGTGGCCACAGAAACTCATCAGCTGTTGTTGTTTTGTGAGGCGTTGCAAGCGGCTTTGCCAAGAGCTCAGCTCAGTTTCTATGGCTGCTTGCTGGCCAGAACATTAATTGATTTGCCAGCTTAGCAGGAAGCAGCTATTTAATTTGGGAAAATCTTAGAACATATGCTAATTAACAGCTTTAAGTGATTTTGCTCTTTGAAAGCGGTTCAAAATCTGCCTACAACTAAAAGTAGAACTGCAACTTGAATTAGTTTAAGGTCTACAACCAAAGGATAGCTGCAAAAACTAGTGCCAAATCACTTTCATGTAGGTTAATAAGCAGAGCACAGTCAGAGAGAAAGAGAGCGACAGTGAGAGAGGGAGAGAGATAGAGAGTTAGACAACTAGAGAAAAAAAAACAGGAGAGAACGGCACCTTGGCACTTTGAATGCCTTTTAGCTGTACGAAAAGAAAAGAAGCCTAAAGCTTTAATATATAATATAATTAAATATATAACACTTTATTAAACAAAATTGTATTAAACCCAAACTGAAATTATATAAACTGCGTGTCTCATAAAGAGGGTATCTCATAGTCAAGCATTGCCGTCAAAAGTGCTCTTGCTTGGTTTTTTTTTTTTTTGTTTCGGTTGTGAGCTTTAGCAGCTGCTGTGTAAAAATAGTTACAATAAATAAAGGTTGCCGTGGCCGAGTGCTTGCGAATAATTACACATTACAAAAATTACAATAATTTTTAAATAAAAAAAAAAAAAAAAAAAAAAAAACTGGCGCTACGAGCGCAAGGCGAAAACCTGGCCAGGTAAAAGGAAAGCTGCAAGTGCAACTTTTTCAAGCCTAGACACATTAATGCGTGTGTGTTAATGTGTGTTGTGTGCCGCCCGTTTATAATTGCACATTATGCAAATTAAATTATTTTTGTATTCCGAAAAAAAAAAAAACAAAAAAGAAAAGAGCAGCATTTAAAGTGCGGGCAAATGGAATTTTGCACACGCAAATCCAATTAAACTTAATACGCAGCAAATGTAGCAAAATGTTTAATATAAAAGTCAAGAGGCTTAGCATTTGGCATTACCTTGAGCTTCCACCTGAGCCGTTTTGCCGTTTGCAGCATTTTTTGTGCACTTTCAAGCTGCAACAAACGACGACAAGAGGCGGCTCCAGCCACGCCCATGCCCAGGTCTAGCACCTGCACATCCTACGCTCAAGTAGCATTTGCTGCAAGCTGAGGAGAGCAGATGCAGGGTGCTGGTCCATCACTAATTTTATCTATTTCTTGCACTTTGGCCAAAGCAATTGTCTTAGACATTTTCATCATGCAACGATTGGGTGGCTGTGGGTGGCGCTGGGTGGCGGCGAGTCGAGCGAAAGATACCCTTCGAGTGCAGCACAATCCTTAAGTTTGCCGCCCGTTTTTGCTGCCGAAGTCTGCTTGAGCTTGTTGAAAATCAATTTCTTGCATCATTGTTTGCCAAGTGAAGTGCACTGGAAAATTTCTCAGAGCCAGCAGCCAGCAGCTGAGTCTGTCTCTCTTCGTATCCATTGCATCCACCCCCCTCTCAGTGTGTGTGTGTGTGTGTGTGTGTGTGTATCTTAAAAATCAACGTCATATTGAGTTGTGTGAAGGGCGATGAGTGCGCTCTGTAGTCAGCACCAAATGAAAGCAATTAAGCTGCACAGCTAAAAAGCCAAGCGCCGGTCACAAGAAAACTCATTTTCATTCCTGATTACGCGTCTACCCTAACCCCAGCACCAGCCTTTTTTCCTGTTGAAAATGGCCAATCGGCAATCGGCAATGGCCAATTGTTTGCTGCGGCCGCAAGAAACTCTGCTCTAGAGGAACGTAATGAACGGCATTAGCCAAGCCGCCAGACCACATAGACTACACCGCACAGTTCCCAATCGAATCTCTGCCAACCCAGCCCACGCCCATATTTGGGCTAAGCCGTGCGCGACCCGTCGCCTTTATTTTTTGTGCACTAATTTTGGGTGCACAACTAGCGAAAATTCTTTGGCCGGCAACAGACGACGACGACGACGAGCAATTTTGTTAGTATCCTTGGGTTCCTGGACAAAGTTGTAATTTTATTTTCGAAATTCGTTTAGTTCTCTCTGTTTGCGCAAGAATCCGTTATTTTCTTTGTGCCAGGCTCTCGCGCACACACACACACACACACACACACACACAGACACACACACCCCAAAATGAAGTTGAAAAGTATTTTTTCTTTTTTTAAGTTTGGGGCGCGTTCGTTTAGTTTGGCCATGCGTAGCACGAGATCCCCTACTGCCAGTGGACACTGGCAGGGTTAGTGGAGGGCTGTGTGTGTGTGTGTGTGTAAGAAGGCCGTGGGGTTGAGGGGATTCAGTGTTGTCTCAACCGCCGATGCTGTCATGTCATCATGTTGATGAAGCAACCGGATGATGAATGGACGTGCGGCACAGTGAAGCTTCAATTGATGCAATCAGCGTAAAGTGACAGTAGATTCTTTTTTTTTTTTTTGTTTCTGCTCCCCCGCCGCCATCCTGCTGCTCTGGTGCTCTTATTGTTCTTGTTGTTGTGGTAATTGTTGCAGGTTTATGCCGCGGCCATTTTTTTTTTTTATAAGTTGATACGAAATTGTACTTGATCTTTTTATATCGCATTCAATTAAAGCTACTAAACTAAGCTGACCCAACACTGAGTTAGGGTCACATATATGTGGAGTGTCTACCACACATGCATACATAAGAACACACACACACACACATACACACAGAGGTTTTACACCTCAATTTGTGAGCCTTCAAATTGGCATCCAAAGCACAAAGTTTTAGTTGTAGGTTCTGCTTAAAAATATACTACCAAAATTGACACAGATTTCTTATTCATATCAAGTAATTTATTTCATGGCAAAGTATATTTTATTTAGACTCAGAAACTCATTGTCTTGAATTGCTAGAAATTTTGTATACTATAAAGTCTAATTTATTTTAAGAAATTAATTTTTTTTATTTTAGAAAACGTCTCGTCAAAAAAAATACCTTTTAAAGCCTGCCTTAAAGCCGCGTCTTCAGTAAAGAATATTTTTGTTTCATATTTTTATGTTAAATAAATGCTTTATGTAATCAATAGAAATGTTATTAAATGTAAGTAAAGTCATCACATTTTAATGATCAAAGTGACTTACAATCCATATTGCATTTTTGCATAAAATAATCATTTGTGCGTCTTCGTAAAGCACAAATTGAATATGAATTGAAATTTTCTTGTAATTTCCAATCAAGTGACTGTTTATTTATCTCTAGTCTCGACAATCAATGAACTCAAATAAGATAGCGCCAGTCAAGAGTGCACGACTACGACATACCCAGCAGCCAGCGTCGAGGTGTCAACAAATCTTTGTGTACTTTATAAAAACCGACTCACTTTTGTGGTCGGTTGACGCTTCATTCATTTGCCCAACCGCAATATTCTTGCATTTTTGCGTATTCTGAATAAGTACAGGGTATACAAATACGATTGCTGTTAAGCCTCAAAACCCATTAGGCCAGAATAAGCACAACTATTTGGGAGCATGCAGGTGACGCTTTGAGCAGCTACTGTCTGGTGAAATTTTGCCATTTTGCAAAATAAACTTTTCAGAGATATGCGCAAATAGAAATTGGGTTTTTGGTCTAACAACTGGTCACCAATTTCAGCAGCAGCAGGCACCAACAAAAGAAATGGCAAAATATTGAAATTAAGTTGCCTCAAAGAAGGCAAAACTAAAAGATGCGCAGCAGCGGTCGGCTATATAAATGTACCAAATCAGCATATTGTAATGGAAACAATTTTTATGACAACGAAGCTGGAGCTGGGTTTTGTTGCGGCTATTCGGTGCCGGGTGCCGGGTGCCGTATGCCGAGTCTCTGACCAATGTCAGCCCTAAAACTGACAAATTAGCATTTTTCCCATTTTATGCCAACGCTCGTCCAACTAAATATTTGCCCTGGCGAGCGCAGCACACAAAAAAAAAAAAAAGCGCCTGCTAAAGTAGTTGAGTTGAGTTATTTTTGCAGCTGACCTAATTTTATAATGGAAAACTTGCGATAAGTTGAAAAAAAAAAAAATAATAGAAGAAGAAAACAGGAACATTGAATCCCACGACGATGATAGAGACGACGTTGTCGCTTCAGGCAGATAAATAGCTTGCCCCCACTTTTCTACTTCCAACCCAGCCTCTGGCGTGCCATAGTTTTTTTTTTCTTTTTGCCCTTACGAAAGATATTGCGATTTTGTCACGAATTGTGTAGCTAACTTAGAAGAGTTACTAAGACCTACTGTTATCATCCCTTATACTTCCTTTTCCACTTTTGATGTTATTTGTTTTTTCTTATATACTTTCGTATATTTCCATTGATATTTTCCATTCATTTATCATGAAAAGTTGACATTTTGTGTGGCAATCAAATAATATCACCGAAATAAAAGATTCATATAATTTAATAATTTTGAATAACCTTTTTTACTTTTTTTAAGTCTTGTTAAATCTTGAGATGATCTAGGTTTCATTTTCCTTTGAATGTTAATCCGAGTTGAGTCCCTAGCGCATTTGTAGATCTCAGTTGGGATTTGCTAAAAGGGCATTTAGGTTTCGGTGCCTTTCATGACAGCTCAATCTAGTTATCTCGCTTTTTTTTTTTTACATTTCATTTTGTATGGATAAAGATTGAGAGGATAGCAGACAAATAAATCTCTTTTGTGCGGACCTGAATTTAATTTCCACATGCTCATGAATAATTTTCAAATTTCAAATTCAGTAAAACGTGAAGCGTATTTCCGCCACCGGCCCAATAAGAACACGACAGTCACATGCTCTGTGCCAGCCCAGGCCCCAGTCACAGTTGGAATCAGAGTCAGAGTCGGAGGCCTCGGAGTCAGCCTCTCAGCAGGAGCAGCAACATTTTTGGCTGTTAGTCCTTTTAGTCCGTTCGCATAAAAAGTTATGTCAGCAAAAGAAATATTGCCCATATTATGGCCAACAGCCCAAAAGTTACAGCTCACCTAGGCTCCGCTGCAGTTGTCTGTGTCCTCGGCATGGCCTCTGCACAGATTTCCTTTTAAAGTCCTTTCATGACTTATTTGCCAGTGCGCCGAATGAAATCCAAATATTTGAGCCTTTTAAAATACATAAAATTTGCACATCCATAAATTACATACGTACTTAACATACATACTTGTAATGGCTGTGTGCGCCGGGTCGGCTCAGTTCATTTCTACTTAACATGCACAATCATAAAATTCGTTCTGAAATTAATATTTATGTCATAATGTGATGAACTCATATACAGAAATATAATCAGTACTTGGTATATATCTAAAGGGAAAAATTTGAATAAATCAGTTAGCGTCGAGCTCCACTTAACTGGAATCTCAAACTTTGTCGATAGCTTGAAGGGCTGTTAGCATTACATAGCTGCCTTTTTTTTGTAAATTTTCTTCTTGCACAATGCTCGATAATATCTGGTTAAATAAAGTATTATCAAAAGCTCTTTTCGGATTGACAAAAATAATCGACATCTTTTAATAAGCTTGGTCTCTTACTTGTTAATATCAAAATCTTAAAGCTAAGACAAGCTTTGGAGCGAATTTTAGTCTTTTACTAACTTTTTGTTTAATTAATGTGGGCATGAATATTTTGATTTTATGCTAAAAGAATGGAAATAAAGGTATTTTAATTTGATTTATTTTTAAGGAGTTTCTTAAAATATGTAGAAGTTTTACACTTTTTAAGGGATTTTAGGGATTAAGAGCTCCCAGATAAAACCTTTTCTAATTTGAGACCTGATGTATAAAACTATTTTAACGAAAAGTTGCATGGTAAATGGCAAGATATTTAAGGAAAATTGATTGCTTTTCATAATTGTATTTATACCTCCGTTAAATGTGGGCAAATTTCTTGTACCTGTCAGAACAAATTGAACCTAGGGCTCGATCCAGGATAATACTTGTTGTTTGCGGACAGCCTTTCTATTGTAAATGCCATATATTTTATTCTTTCACATATTAAGTGTACGTTGTGTAGCATTCTCTTTAGAGGAGTATATTATTACGTATACGTAATAAGTATGCTGTGCAATGATGTGAAATATTTATAAACTGCTGACGTCAACAATCAGTAAGACCGCGAACAGGAATTGCGTTTGTAGGCGGCACTCGCAGCGGGAGGGGTGTGTGTGGGGGGGACAGAGGGTTACTTCAATGCATTTATTTGCGAATTTCATTTATCAGCGAGCACTTCAGAGGACGTCAGAGCAGCGGACACTTCGGCCTGTGCCCGCTGCCACTGTCGCTGTCCATAAGCGAATCAAGGACTATGCTGCAGCTTATCGTAGGAAATCCTATTGTCGTCATATTGACATGACCGCAGCTTCGCTCAAGTTCCCCTACCCATTCCCACAATCCGCCGTCAAACAACCAGCAGCGCATCAGGCCACCAGCCGCAGAGGAATTGCTCTGGCATGTCCTTTGTGCTGCTGTCTTTGCGGTCGCTTGCTCGCAATGTAGCTTCGCAGTTGTTTTGTTGCTGTTGTTGCTGTTGTTGCTGTTGTTGTGTATCTTTCGCTTCAGTGGCTTAAGTTCGTACTTGGCACGACTTATCTTTTACACCGACTTGTTTGTTAAATGACGAAATGAATGTGCGGTCAGCAGCTTCCCATCTGCCATCTGTGTGGCCATCTTCGTCTCCATCCTTCGCCCGGCGTCTTGCGTCTTTATTTTCATCTTTCATCTTCATCTTTTCGTCAAGTTCAGCTCTCCTTCATGCCAGTGACGTTGAGTGTCGGGGCACACCCAAACACAATGCAATCCAATGGATTGTATGCATCATAACTCAGAGTCAGTCAGCAGTTAGCGGTTACAAATGCTCCAAAATATATCAAATATGTATGACTAGAGGGTATATGTACCAGACTTAAATGGTTATCCCCCCATGCTCTACTTTTGGGCACATATTAAATTCTATATGCCTTTGCTGCACTTAAACATAATAAATTGATTTAAGATATCATTTTAAATTTTATTAGTTGCAGTAATTATTATCATTATTATTATCATTATCATTATCATTATTAATAATTATATCATTATTAATATTGTTGCTGTTATTATTATCATTATCATTATCATTATCATTATCATTATCATTATCATTATCATTATCATTATCATTATCATTATCATTATCATTATCATTATCATTATCATTATCATTATCATTATCATTATCATTATCATTATCATTATCATTATCATTATCATTATCAGTATCATTAATCATTATCATTATCATTATCATTATCATTATCATTATCATTATCATTATCATTATCATTATCATTATCATTATCATTATCATTATCATTATCATTATCATTATCATTATCATTATCATTATCATTATCATAATTAATATTATTAATCATTATAATCATTATCATTATCATTACCATTATCATTATTAATAATAATATCATTATTAATATTATTATTAATATTTTTATTATTACTATCATTATAAATATTATTATTATTATTATTATTATTATTATTATTATTGTAATAATTATTATGCTGCAGCTGTATAATGCGGGCATTCCCTGAGTCTTTATAATATAATATAATAAATATTGCAGCTGCAATCTTTGGTCTTTATAAGCAATGGGAAAAGTTATCCATCAGCCTCTCCAAGCTCCAAGAAAAGCATATTAAATCCAATTGGCTAAAATTTTTTTTTCGGTAAGCGTATTCAATTGCTCGAGAACAGCATTTGAATTAAAATACTCGCACTTTTTTTTTGCAACTTGACCTGCTGATGACCATTGGCCCGGACGGGCCCATGCACTGCATATTATATTTGCGGCCAGCCGCGCACTTTTAAACCGTGGCCAAATGCAAAATATGCACCATCATGTTGAGTAACGATAGTCGCTGCACTCGCCGTGTCCTCGCCGTGTCTACCGCCTCTTGCCTGGTCCTGGCAGGACACAGCCGCGTCGTAATTAGCTGTGCACAACGTTGCTGGCGATAATTAATGACTTTGGTCACGTTGGTTTCATGTCGATTTCATTTCATGACACGGCCGCAGGCAGTTCCTGTGCGTCCTGCGACCTGACTCCTGCCTCCTGCGCGCTGTGCGGTGATTTGTCAAGCGTTCGCATTCAATAAAGCTAAGAGAGAAAAAAAAGGAAGCTGCATCGCCTTTGGCTGCATGTAAATCTACATTAAATTGAATTTCGTTTGGTAAAAAAAATTAAAAAAAAAAAAAAGCGACCAAACGTGAATATTTTATTTTGATTTTGTTCATGTGCCCTGCTTGCTCTATTGATTCTCAGCGAATTCTTTGTGCTTCTGCTCCATTTTGCAGCGGCTTCATTAAGCGCCGCCCATTTTGAAATTCAATTGCAATTCGAACTTTGTGGCTATTGGATAAATTCGAATAATTGAATAATTTATTGCCTAGCCGACAGGCAACTTTCTCTGCCCGGCTCCGATTGGAGCGAGCATTTCGCTTAACAATTCCAATTGGATTATATGCAATACACATACAGAAAATTAAGATCATGATTTGGGCTTGGCCTGGCTATCCTTGGTTATGTTCAGCTCGATTTGCTAATTGTTATTTGCTTGTCATTTTGTGCATATTTACGTATCACTTGATTTTGGCCAAAAATTTAATGGCGATTTTGTTTGGCTGCTTTTTGCTTTTGGCTTGATTAGTGCACAAGTTTGTTAACTAATTGAGAAGCCAGTTGGAGATCTCAGTATCAGTAACTCAATTGCAGTTGGCATTTCTATACCCAAAGGGCATAAAATTAATTAAATTCGTTTTGTTTGACATTTACGCGCGCAAACATGATTCACATCGTCCATTCAATAATGCACAATGTTTGATACACTTGTGCTTCACATGTATTTGTACAGAGACCGGCAAATATTTGCATATAATGCTTTCACATATATCGAATGTATCTACCATATTCCGACGTCTAAGTAGTAAATATTTAAGGCACTTGGCTAAATTCATTTGCCATTGCATCCATTTCAGCTGCCTCAATTTGTGTGCATTCATTTCGCCTCAGATATTTCGAAAATTAACATTATTTGTGCTATGCAGCTTATAAATAATATCTTAAAGCCATCGCACTGAGAGCTTAAATATCCACTCGAGGTATTTTATCTCAGTGTTCGATGTTCTTATCAATACCCATTGCAAATGGGTTAGAAGGGGTGGATGGTTTCGAGCTCAGGTAACAGGCAACGAGCTATAAAATATACACAAATATAAGATATATATAAGATATTTATGGGTATAATTTGTGCATGAATTTTGATCAAAAATAATGTTGCCAGATTTAGATGCCAAATTGATTTTGAGGAAAAACCATGAACAGAGACCCAAACCTCGTGAAAATCTGATGAGATTAACCCGAGTTATGGAAGTGGGATAGGATAGGATATTTGATCAAGAATAATGTTGCCAGATTTAGATGCCAAATTGACCTAGAGGCCAAATCCTGAAAAAGGAGCCAAATTACGTGAAAATCTGATAAGATTTAACCGGTCTATCGAAGTGGGAAAACTTGACTCTTATGTCTAACATACATAGGATATTTGAGGATAACATTTTCGCATGAATTTTGAGCAAGAATACTGTTGCCAGATTTAGATGATCTAGGGGTTCAAACAGGGGTAAACCTATTGCAGGTTTGTGGCTTAATAATGTTGCCATTAACATTAATTATGTTAACTCGGCTTACTGCACTTAACAGCGGCACAAATTTACTCTTAGGCTGCCGTAAATGTTAAATTAACAGAGCACAGTTTATTCACATTCCGGCGAATCTCTTTCATTCTCTCTCGCCTGCTCGGAAATGTTAGTTCGAAAGAGGAATTAGGAAGAGAGGCGATCGCCGTAGCCAAAACTTCAGAAATCAGTTGGAAAAGGTGCCCTGGTGGCTGACGTCGACGCAAGCAGTTGCACTTAATTTTATCGCGCAATAATTGTCGTCACAAAAAGGCGAACCGGTTTTTTTTTTATTTTTCTTAAGTGTGTGTTAGTTTTGTGTTATAAACGAATAGTTAGCTTAGCTAACAAGCAATAAAAAGTGTAAAAATTGTATAAGAAAAGAATGCAGAAGCACGGTCAAATTTCAGTTCCTCTCCTTTCTTTAACTCCGTTATTTTTGCCTTGCCGTTCGTTATGCGTATCATTGGCTTGCATTCTTTGCTCTCCTTCTCTCTTTCCATGCTGCGAACGGCGGATCGCCATATTGCCGGTGAGAGCCAAGTAGTTCAAAAAGCAACGTAAAAGAGTGACGGAGAGAGTAAGAGAGGGAGAGATTGCAAGCCACATGAAGTTCGAAAATGTGTTTATCCAGTGCCTGCTTTTTCTTCTACATTTTTTTTACTGTGCTATTCGTAGTGGAGTTTTGTTGCAGCAGATCCGTGCGGATTATATCGATGGCAGCGCTTTCTGATATGGAGTTAATGCAAGTAAGTAAATAAGACTCTTAAATATGTTTTTTTTTTGCACTGAGATAAAGAGAGTGGCCAAATAAGTTTTAAAGTTACGTTTAAGAGCAAACGAATCGTGCTTAAGAGAAAATGTTAAGGGACCAAACTAATGCTTTTGCCACAGTTAGATTCCATTTTTTTTTTTTTTTTTTTTTTTACCAGATTTAATGAATTTCTGCCGAACAAAACAAAAGTTTTGCTTAGTTTATTGTTATTCTCTTTGCTCTTTATAAGACTCTTGTCAAGTAGGATTTCAATTGTCGTTGTTTTGTTTGGGGGGCAAAAAAAAGTACTAGAGTTTGATCTATTCTTTCGTTTGTTTATTTAACAATGTGCATTTCTTTATGTTGCTCGTTATTTTTATTTCTTTCACTTTTGTTAAGGTTTTTTTTTTTTTCGTTCACTTGTTGGCTTCAACCACTGCTACAGCTGGTTGAAGGGGACCAAATGCTTTCAGAAATAGATCTGACCCGATGTCAACCAACTACACACAGCGTTGTGAATGTGATTCGATTGGCAATATATATCTTCGTTTGGTTCATATTATTATTATTTTGCACATTAATTGATTTGAATTGAATTTTAACATTGTTTGGATTTCATTAAGGCACGCTTGTTGCAGCAGCTGGCCGCATCAGTTTTCATTAATGCAGCTGCAACGGCCTCCGCATAAATCAATTCGCGCTAATTAAACCCTATTGTTAATGCAACACACACAAAAAAAGCGCTATTAATTGAATTTATATATACGCATTTGTTGATAATAAATCACAAAAATATATGCGTATTATTTATTTAAGCGTCCAAACAAGTATTTTATGCCAAAGAAAAAGAAAATTTCATTTGATTTATTTTAATTTTTTTTAAACTTCTTTAAATTCCGCAGTATTTTCCATTATTTTCTGCACGAATTTTAGTTTTAAGCAGCGAACATTTTAGGCGCAATAAAGCATCGATACTTACACATTTGTATTAGGTACTCGCTTGTTAATTTGTTGGCCCTTTTAAAGTTGGCCCTGACCATATGCAGTTACAGCCTGACACAGCGACACAGCGTACCCCTCACCACCTCTATACCCTGCACTCTGGGGCAATTGTTGTTGTTCGAGTTGTTGTTTGCGTGCAGCACATTAGCTTCATTTGTTCTATTGTTTTGATTATGATTTACAATGCCCACTGCGATGCTTTTGTCTGTTGTTCTGTTGGTGTCTGCCTTTTGCTGAATGAGCTTGCGGTTAGCCTGTGTGGGTGTCGGTGTCGGTGTGTGTGTGTGTGTGTGTGTGTGTGTTTGTTTGTGTGTAATAAAGGATAACACATTTGCAGCCCGACAATAAATTTCATTTAAAGTGTGTGCAAAAATGTTTGCCTACGCTTTTGCTGCGAATTAGCCAGCTTGCAGCGTACTGTTATTAAAGCCCATTAGGCCTAGGCCACAGTCCTTCCACTCACATGGTAATTAAAAATAAGTTGCTATATTCTGAATGGAATGTGTGTATATTACATCTCGAGCATATGCAAATGTATTCATAATTTGCCTATCAAGTAGCTCGTTTATTAATGTATTTGCTAATGTCAAAGTTGGGGGAATTAAACAGAAAATCATGCTCCTAAATTCTTAACTAACTTAGCAGTTCAACAAATTTTCAGAGGTTATTTTACACATCCGAATGCTTTAAGTCCTGACACTTGTATTCAATGAAAGCTGAACGATGTCAGAACTTTTGCGTCTAGAGTAAGTGGTTGATATTGTCGGGCATACTCGACTCACTGATGCCTTCCTATAAACTCCCGTCCTAGTCATATTCATCGTAAAATTCACAAAAACGAAAAACTTTAGATAGCGGCTTGAGCAATTGATGTATGCAGCCCATAACTTGTTTAATTTAATTGGAATGCTAGCTAGCAAATAACTAGCATATAATTTGCAATTATTTTGAATACAATTTCCGGATCTAAAAACCATAAAATTTGGACTAAAAAACTGAAAGTGACCGATTTGGTACGCGCTACTTTTCTTTAACATTTTCAAAGCATTTCGACTGCTGCAGCAGGTGCTCAACGGTATCGGTGTGCTTGTTCATGGCTGGCATTCTATCATCGGGCAGGTGTTGCTTGTCAGTGGAATCGCCCGAATCGCTTTTCTTTCTGGCATTTGGTTTGTTTTGATGGACTTCGGCGGGAAAGAAGTGTGCCTCTAGCTGCCGCACACCATCTGGTGTGCTCAGATCGTAGGCGAATTTTAGATACTTATCGAAGAACATTTTGGTATTGTGACTTTGGTTTTTGGTCCGGATCTGACGGTGTGCAGCAGGCTCTGCCTTGTCTGGCGATTTTGTCGTCTCCTTCGGCTGCTTGCCGGGGGCAAGCGTTGTCTCAGCAGCAGTAGCACGCAGACCCCTCGTCCTGGACACGGTGCCATCGAGCTTGGGCTTGCGCGTTTGCTTAACATATTGAGCCTGATCCACGTGCCTGGCTAGCACCACGGTACGCTCGTTCGATGCCGCCTTGGCGGATGCCGGTGGAGTTGATGGTGTTGCTGCTGTTGCACGGATCTGTTCGGCGGCTTCTGGACGTTTGCCGTATTGTTTTGGATTGCTGTTCGCCCTTAGCGCCGAGGACTTCAATTTTCTGTCCTTCTCCCTATTATCCTTGTTGGCATCCTTGGCATTGACGCTGACAATCGTCGGCGATTGAAAGCCACGCGACAGCTGCGGCATTTCCAATTTCAGTGGCTTGTAGCTAATGCGACTGCTGAGTACGTTGCTTGGCTTACGGGTAGGCGCATTGCTGGCCATTTCTGAGCAGGAAGATAAAACGAAATGTTTTAGAAATACTTGTCGAAAAGAAAAAAGGAAACACAACACCAACAAAATGTATCAGTTCCAAATGAAAGACCTGAAAATAATACAAAATTTCATAAAATACTACTGTGTTTATTGAGATTTAACGCCTGTTAATGCTTTTCGACAACTTTTCGTTAAATGGATTACTTGGCTTCCTGCAAAATATTTCAAAGTATTTCTAACAAATTTTTGGTATAGGTTTACGAGTCCGAGTCCGTGTCCAAGTCCGAGTCTCTTTCATGGCATTATCATTTATATCTAAGTTTTTATATATCTGATAAATTGTCTGTTGCCTGTCATCTACTCAACTTTAATTTGCCTGTCATTTCATTTTGCTGATGTGGCGCCCAGTGGAGAGGGTCTAAGCTGACATTTGCCGGCTGCCAACTGCCAGCTGACAGGTTACCTTCTCTCCGCTTCTCTCCCCTCCATAGAACCCAATCAGCATGACCATATTGCCAAGCTGCGCACAATTTGTGAAATATCAGCGAAATAAGATCGTAGAAACAAGGTTGGGCCTTGGGGTTGGGTTATACAGATGCGGCTTGGCCGAAAAACAAAACTAATTACTTTGAAGACTTTTCACGCAGATAAGACTTAAATCTTCTCCAAATGAAATGGAATTTTTGTTGCCTCGGAAAGAAGATACCCTGGAGTCGTGCTGAATGCAGACTTTTATCTCCTGTTTGTCCAGGAACTAACATTATTCGGGCTTAAAGTTTGACTAATAAACAAGGGAATAAAGCAATTGCTGTTGAGTCATTAGGATATGAAATGGACGTAGTTTTAAGAGGAACACTCAGGCATTTAGAAGGGTATACAAATTAGGTGCAAGGAGCGAGAAAAAGGCATGGAAAATGTGTATAACATCATTAGTTAGCAGTTGGCAAAAGGAAAAGTGTGAAAGCCAAAAACGCGACCACGAAGCAAGTTAATTACGCTACAAACAATAAATTACTTGCCTCATGGAAATGCAGAAAAAAAAAAGCAAGGCAAAGGCAGCCGAGCAAGCAGGAAGGAGACACCACACCGGCTGCATGCGACCTTAATCAGCTTAGTGAACGAACGAAAGATGATTAAATTTTTGGCCTTTGAGTCAGTCAGAATTGAGAGCGTGCGACACGTTGGCAACCATTGAAATCGCATTACGTATACGCCATGTGTTGCACTGGCTGATTTCGTGCGCTGCTGCTTTCTAAACCTTTCAACATTCCGTACGAATTTCAGCATTTCAGCATTTCATGCGCTTGTCCAAAAGTTTTTGCACATTTTCGTTGCTTTGCCTTATCTTCTACATTTTGTGTGGCTCGTCCTTTGGCCTGTCAGTTTTGTAAGCTGTTCCCTTGTCGGTTGTTTTTTTTTTTTGCTTGTTTTTGCTTAGTTGTTTTCACTTAATTTCATTTGGCTCTCCTTTGTTTTTATGCTGCTTCAGCTCATCATGTTACAAAGGAATTTTTTAATTAGGAAATGTGTTTGTCCGGAATTAATTGTTATTTTTGTGCCCAGCAGCAACAGCGGCAGCAGAAAGCACAACAATCTATCCAACACAAAAAAATAGAAAATAATAACAAAAAAATGATATGAAATATTTGCTCTCTTCATGAAAGTTTCTAACAAATTGCGCATATTTTAAGCTTGACTTCTTGCCCGTTGGAATTTGAACTTAAATTTCGTATAAAATGATTTTAGCTTATTCTTTCTCAACATTATCCTTAGCTTTAGTATTTCGATAGCTTTGATTCTTAAATATTTGAAAAGCTCACTTCAAGCCAACTGGACCCCAGGCAGATGCTTCCTAGCCTGTTGCCGATTGTTGATCCGTTCTGAAAGTGTATATATATATATATATATATGTATATGAATGTGCATGTGTTGGACCCTACAAGGCAGAGCGTGCATCCAAGTGCTCCACTTCAGTGCCATTGTGAGTGACACTTCTTTGCTTTTATTTTCAGCTGCAGTTGCAACTTCTATGTAGACAATTTTCAAGCACTTGCGCTCAGTGTGTGTCTTTCTCTGTGTGTGTGTGTGTAACTGAATACAATTGCAAGCTGCCAGCTGCAATGCTGCGCTTTTCAACGCGAACCGTCGAGCCCCACTCCAAGGCATTAATGTCAACAAATGTTAGCCCTGTGTGCCCCGCCAGCCCTGGCCTTATCGCTGTTGCTCTGCGTGCTTTCAACTTAACTGACAGTCAATTTAAATTGGCGACTGCCTCGAAATGATGTCCAAAAATATAAATTGCAACATAAATTTAAACGCAACGCAGGGCGGCTGCTTCAGCGGAAATCATGTACAAAATGCCCTTTAATATACAATATATACGAACAGAGAATCTAACTAAACTGCAGCTCCTGCACACTCACACACACACACACACACACACACATACACACACACATTTTACAAAAGGTCTGCCCTCTGCATTGCCATCGCCATTCGTTGCCGTTAACATTTCCGCTTTATTTGTCCGTCTGCCCTTTGCACTTTATCTGTCTCTTCTGCTCTCAGTCTCTGTTTCTGACTATCTCTCTGTCTGTCTGTCTGTCTGTCTCTCTGTCTGTCTGTCTGCCTGTTTGCTGGTTGTTTGTTACCTACATTCAACTCAGTTTATTCTCGCTCTCTCTCTCTGTTTTTTTTTTTTTTTTTTTCATTGTGCAGTTTTAGTTTTTATCTGTGTGCTGCCTCCGTTTTGTTCCTGTTTTCTAATGTTTTAAATATATACTCAAATAACGTTGAAAATAATACATAAATCACCGCAAATATCGCGCTGAATTTCTTTTCAATCTACAAAAGCTCGCAATTCTTTTCTTTCTCTAACTCAGTCGTAAACAATTTTGTGTGTTTGCTCTTCTGATTTTCAACTATAAATTATATAACCCAGCCCTCAGTCAACCCTGCTGGATTTTATCTGTTAATTTGATAGCCGCGAATTCATGTTGCAGTTGTTGTTGTTGTTCTTCTTTTTTTTTTTTTTTTTGTTTTTTTTTTTTTTTTTTTTTTTTGTGTTGTGTTGGAAATGGCAAACAAAGCCACAAGAGACATTGATGCGATTTGTTAGAGCTTATGTGGCAAGCTTTGAGAACGCAATTGTCAATGTCTTTGTAAGGCATCTATTAGGGAAACTGAAAAAGCATTCTTTTACTACATAAATGTTTGTGCACTAAACAGATAACGTACTTTAGACAAAACTTAAGCTTGATTACGATACTTTAAGTACTCAGTTCGCAATCTGCTTTAGAACTCAATCTCTACTAAACTCCGTTTCATCCCTCAGGCACCCTTTTTAGGGCCATCAATATGTCTACGAATAGTAAAGATAAAACCTCTTGAGAAGAGGAGAGTATCCAAAAAGAAAACTACTTTTTACCACTTTTGAAATGTTTCAATTGATAAAATAAACTTTGATATAAACTATGGAGCATCAATCGATTAACCCTAATAATTTTCCAATATAATTGTGGAATATGAATAGAGACCTGTGGTCTTAGGTAGAACGTGATTGAAAACACATTTTTAAAATTGTATATCCGCTTGCATACTATGAGTTATTATAAGCTCATAATTTGCATTTAATTTTCTTACCACACCTCTGTTAAGTTATCCTTGTAGAAGTGGGCGCCCTGTGGTATTCCAATTATCTTGGGGGAGCGGTTGCACTGGTCGAGTGACAGTTAAATTTCCCGTTTAGGCGCAGCAAGTCTAGGCGATCAATCATGTGGCATGCAATGTGGGCCAGGTTGCAAGTTGCAGCGGCTCCTGCCGCTCTGGCTGCTGTTGCGCATATTGAAATGTGATTTTCCATCATATTTTGCTTGGCAGGAGTTGGAGTCCATAGACTGTTGTCCAGCCCGTCTAGCAGGCAGGCAGCCAGCCAACGTGTTCGTAAGCCAGGTGAAACAGTTAATTAAATGATGAAAGCATTGACGTGTCGCCAGCAGCATGGGGCTGGACAGGTGTGCTGCAGTGTGGTAAACAGATGGGCAGGCACAGGTTGATGCGAGCAGGTGACGCTAACCAACTGAGCCGAAGCTGACTATAAACTAGCTAAAAGTTTGCCAAGTTGCCAAGTTGCCAAGTTGCCAAGTCGCCTGGCTGCACTGACAGCCCAGTCCAGCAGATGTGCCTCCCGGCTGTGCACTGACTTCATAATGCATGAAAGGGCGCGAGTTGCTGGGCACGCACGCTACAGTTGCATGTCACACGCCGCTTGATTGGTTGCCTGATTCGTTGACTGCCTGCCCCACGTGGCAACGGTGTTCGGGGCATTGTCGAACTGCCATTGTGGTCTGCCGTTCCCAACCCATCTGTGCTCTGTGTGTGTGTGTGTGTGTGTGTGTGTGTGTGTGTGTTGATTTCAGTTTTCATTTCATTTCCCTTGTCTTTGGTTTCGGCTCCACGCTGTCAGTTGACAACTTTGTGCAGTCAGTTGGCCATTTGTTGATTTGATTGATGGCCAACGCCTCGAGACTTGCCAATTGCCAATCCAACTCAATCCAACTGCAACAGCAACAGCAATAGCAACAACAATACTCAAACATCTTGTGCATTGTTGCTGTACTTTGCTAATGAACTAACATAAATGAAGCCATTAACAAGCTTTCCACATGTACAATCTGCACCACACCGCAACGCCCAGCCCTCGCAGCACAGTTGATTTAAGTTTGCCATAATAATTTTCCATGTTGTTCGTTGCTTTTGGTTTTTGTTGTGTTTAACTGACCAACTGGCTTGGCGCTTGTTAAAATGCTGTTAATTAGCAAAGTTCATAAATTTACGCAGCTTTTATATATACTTATTATGTGCTAAGGTAAAGTTTATTCTTCCACAATTTACCTGCCGCAGGTCTTTTGAACAATATTATATTGTGTTGCGCGTTTTATGTTACACATACGCCAGGATGTTTGATGAACGACTGCATATGGTAAGAGAAAATATTATAATTTTATTAGTTATAATCAAGTCATATGCAAGGCAAAAGCGAAAGACAAGAAAGACAAGAATATATATACTTAAATTTATTTAACACAACTCTTTGTATTCAGAAAAGTCAAAACTTTAAATAGTGCTGCATCAAAATTGTTGTAGAAAAGAAGGTAAAATATCAATTAAAAAAAGTATTTATATTCTGTGCAACGTTGCCAAGATACTTTTTTTTAACTGTTCCTAATTATGTGTTCCCCTTATTAATAGAGCAGGTCGTATTAAATTTAAATTGTTGTCGCCTTTACAAAAAAAAATTAAGAAAAGAGTTTCACTTCTTTTACTTGCACAAAGGTAAACATAAAAAAAAGATCGAACTAGTAAAAACAAGTTTCAAATATAGTTAAAGTTCAATAAAAATTTGCTACGAAGCGATAAAAAACTACTTTTGAATTACTTCAAACGACTTATTTTTTTGGGAAAATAAACGAATAAGATGTGCATGCTAAAAAATGGAGAAATAGCCATAAAACACCTCAGCATATTGTAGACCCAAGCAAATTTGTTTTCCTTCTAACAACCCTT
This sequence comes from Drosophila virilis, assembly GCF_030788295.1. NCBI lineage: Eukaryota > Metazoa > Arthropoda > Insecta > Diptera > Drosophilidae > Drosophila > Drosophila virilis. The sequence goes on along the minus strand of NC_091546.1, from coordinate 9,628,634 downwards.
TCAAAGGGCAACTGCTTCAAACAATAATCCACTAACAACACTTTATACAAAGCACCTTAAATTGCATTCAGTGGGTCCAAAAGACCAGCAAACACTACACATAGTTGTGTCAACAACACGTTTGCTTATCTTGCACTTATCTTTATCAACTTGAAGCCATACACGTGCATATGCATGTGTATGTGTGTGCGTGTAAAGGGCACTTTTCTCATGCAAACTCTTAACTTGCGAACAAACAGTCGATAATTTTTGCCGAGTGAATAGAGCGAGAGTCAAGGCGACAAGTCAAAGAAAACAGTTTCGGACAAACAGAGAAAAAAAACGCAAACAAATAAACTCATTGAATTTGGAGTAGCCGTTGATAATAGACAGCTGGGCATAGATCCATGTCGGAGCCATTAGGTTCACTTGAAGAAAGGATAGAAAAGACAAAAAAGAATGAAAGTCTGATGTCAGGGAGGGACAAAAGTAGTTGGCCAAACAAACAAGCAAACTAAAACTTTGCATGTTGGCCTCAGTACGTCTGATTTTTTTTTTTTCGAGCCAGTTTCAGTTCATAACAGGAACAAGCTCAGCCGTTGACTGAGCTGACAGACAAGTGCATTTTTTATGCGACTTTTCACTTGGAGGTTGCATTTAAACTTAAACAAGATTTTGGACGGGCGAGACAACATAAATCATGAGCAGACACCGACCGACAAATGCGCCAAAATAGCGAGCGAAATGTGTGAAAAACGTTTAGGGCTGCCACCAAATGGGCATTTTGGGGTTGTCGAGTCCTTACGAAGGAAGTGCCTGCCCGGCCACAGCCGCCGCAGAGTTGAAGAAGCAGCAGCTGCAGTTGCAGTTGCAGTAGAAACAGCGGCATGACCAAAAACTCGCTGTGGTTCTTTCTCTGCTTTTCCATTTCTGTATTTTGTTGGCTTTCTTTTTGGTTGGTTCCTTTTGCTTTTTTTTTTTTTTTGGTGCTGGTAACCGCGCGAACTAAACTTGCGGCGTAAGTGTTTCTGGGTATTTTTGTCTGCCGGAGCGCGTGCTGAAATGGCTTTAAAAGGCCATCAAATGAAAGCTAAACGGAAAATCTGCTATTGCCGCTGCTGGCAACTACAAATGGCGTGTAAAAGTTGGCAATAGCCAACAACAGCAACAACTGGGCGGCTACTGTTAAGCCTTGAGCCGCGTCTAGGCCTCAGCCACAGACTAAAGTGCTGCTGCTTTTTGTGTTGCTGTCGTTGTTGTTGTTGTTGACGTTGATTTGCAGTAACTTTGCAGCAAGTTGCAAGTTTGCTGCGGCATCTGCAGTTTGTCTGCACAAATTGCCAGTCACTCTGTGGACGCGATAAGAGCCGATAGCCGAACTAAATTGAAAACTACTGCGCTGTGGCGCCTCAAAGTAGGCAATGCATTTACCACTTACGACCAGGCGAGTGCAGTTCAACTGAAATGCTCGTTCCCGCAAATGATTTTCAGTTTGGCCTTTTTTTTTTTTATTTTTACTTTGCCCTGCACATTTCCTGTGCCCGTTTTCTTTTCGAATTATTTTTTTTTTTTTGGCTGGCACGCCAGGATGTCTGGCTAAATTCAGGTCGCAAGCGGTGGCTCTCGCCAGACCACATCAAGCTGATTCCAGGGCGACAACATTTCTGTAAGTTCTTTTAAACATTTATTTCATATTTGCGACTTGGCTTTGGTCTGCTTAATGAAACTATTCGTAAAGTAGCTTATATTTTGAAAACTACAGCTTGTGCGTAATTTTATTTGTTTAATTTTTCATTCAATTACTATGCTTTGCTCTAGATATGCGGTTGTTCATTTGATTATTCTTTATTGACTTGTGTTAGAGTATTTCATTTATTTCGAATACCTATCAGTATACCTGATCAGCTAAATGTCCATCAAATGATCTTTGTATATATTTAACTAAATCTGGTATATGAGATAATTTCTTGTTATATATATAATTTTGCCTGACCTGCTTAAGTGTTGTTGCACGAAATCTATCAAAGAAATATATGTGAAGAAATCTGGCACAGAAATGCCCTAAATATTTTCCTTTGTTGTTACATGATTGTAAGCTCTGCGTGATTTGGTTCTCTTTCATTTCGTTAAGTCCCTCGCATTCGAATGCCTTTGACCATTGTAATTATTTTGGCTCGTTGCGCTTTGTTGATGTCTCGTTGTGGTGCGGTCTGCTGTGGTTCGGGCGATGTGGTGTGAATTTCAGCAAATGGCTGTTGGTCCGTCCTTTGGCCTCTATACCGATTGTTTGTGTGTGTGTGTGTGTGTGTGTGAGTGAGCTTTTATTGTGCTTATATTGGCCATGACGAGGACGTGCCACTAACTTGATTGCCATTTCAATTGACCGCAATTTTAGAATGTTTCTCCCTTCGACTGTGCCTCCAGACTCTGGCGTTGCCTTTGCCCTTGGCCGTAGTCCATAGAGGCCACTGTCGCCAGTCGTTGCCTTTTGTATCGCAGCGGCCTTTTGTTAGCTTCCGCATCATTACGAGCTTTGCTCTGGGCCCTTTTCGTTTGATGCTTTTTTCTGGACTCCTCGTTATTCAGAAGGAGGAGCGGCTAATCTGTCCGCTCATTGAATGAGCGAAAGATTCAGTTCAGCACTGTCCGGAAACTAGCGCTGGTGCCGGATGCATCGATAACCATTTCCTAGACACTGCCGTTCATAAATGGAATTCAATTTTTTTTTTTTTACGGCCACAGCCTTCAGAGCAGCTGCTTTTCTGGAATTTCAATTAGCGCTGAGTTCACTTTTGGCTCACTTTAATTGTTATAAAATCAATGAGCTGCTAAGGAAATTCCATTTAAGCGTTATATGCGCAATCTGATAAAGCTGTGGCGGGACTACCACGCCTTTGCCTCCTAGCCAGCCCTCCCCTTGTCATTTGCAACCGCATGAAAATAATAAAACAAAAAGCTGGAAAGCAGAATGCAATCGTTGCTTTGCAGTTTTTCTCTTTTCGTAATTTAATGGCATCGCCCACCGTCCATCGCCTTCAGCTGCACAGCCCTGCACTTAAAATATTTTACTGGGGTGTTTATACCCTGAACCCCTTGAAAATGGGCAAAAAGGGGCATAATGGTTTTGTGCAAACAGGCAGAAGTAAGCATCTCTGATCCCACAAAGTCCTTAATCAGAATGACGAGCTGAGTCGATGCAGCAATGTTCGTCTTTCTGTCCGAAAACTACAAAAGCTAGAGTCTAATACATTTTTTGCTTATATATGTCTGCATTTCTCACAAAGTATATACAGATTTTCTACATTTTACAGCTAGAAAAAGCTTCGAAAATTTCAGATGGATCGGACTATAGATGCCGATGCTAATCAATGCATTTACATGTGTGTGCATTTAAATCTATATGTGTGTATCTAAACTATGAAGGTAGAATATTGGCAAGGATAGTTCGGCCCGCAGCTTAGGGTATCTCCGAGTCGAGCAGTTCGCAGACTGAAGCACTCAGCCCTGTTTTTTCATTCTTATTTTTTTTTTAATTTTAACGCCTTTTGTTTCGTTTCTCTTTTGCCTTTTGTTTGCCTCTCGCACGTATCACTGCACAAAGGCGCAGCGGCCATTACGTGCCTAGCCAAGTGTGTCAGGCTGTGTGTGTGTGCAAGTGTGTGTGCATGCAATAATGATTGGAAAGTTTCGCTTTGCAGTTGCGTTCAAAAATTTAGTGCATGCGGACGTCCCAGCCGTAAATATTTGGCAAGAGCCACCGCCACCACCAATCCTCTGGCTCCATTGCCAACAAGAGCACATTTGCATAACAAAACTGCATGCGGAGCAGCCATTAAATAATTAGAAATGTCTCTGTGTGTGTGTGTGTGTGTGTGTGAGTGTGCGCAAGCGTGTGGGCTTGGTGTGCGCAGGAGGAAACTTTGTGCAGCGCCTTGGCCATTAAAGCGTAATCAACTCTCAACATCATTGGCGCCAGGCTGGCAGACCTCAAAAACATTAAAAGTTAAAAAAGCAAGAACAATTTGAAAGTTCGGTCTACCAATACCCTGTAATTAAATGATGTCTGAGTGTGCTAATAGTGTGCAGCAACATTTTAGCACGTATTCAAAAGTAAACACAAAGGGTGCTCTTAAAACATTTGGAAAATAATTATTTAATTTTCAAAAAGCTCGAGTTGATAAAACAATTTACTTATCCAGAATATAAGGACAATAAGAAAGTGAACAGCACGTTTTTAACGAAAACATATTACTATTCTATGATAATACTTCTCATTTTTGCACCTGTAATATCATGATCTGTTAGGCACAATTGCGCTAATCTCCTGCACAAATTCTCGATTTTTTCGGTATCCTGCCATTTTAATGTCCTCTGAGAGAGTTTGCTTATTTGATCTCTAGTTAGTGCTGCTGGGGGGGAACATACTTTTGTAGAGAACTGTACGGCTCCTTGAAATAGGGCACCGGGGCCACCTTAAGGAAAACTTTTGCAGCGCATTGTCGTAAATGAAATGGCCCGCATTTTGGGGTTAGTTGCTGTCATAAATTTTTACTGACTTTACCGACTTTGCCCTTTTGTTGCGGCAACTTGCACATTTTCGCATTTCGCGTTTCACATTTGCAGCACTTGCTAGTATTTTTCTCTCGCTCTAATTGGCAGCATTTGATGAATGCAATTTAGTTGGCATTTGTGTTGGGTCATTCATTGTTTTGTGTTTTAGATGGATTGCGTTTAATTGCTCGTTATGTAGTTTAAATGCCTGCGCCAGTAGATCATTCGATTAGCATCTAACTTTTCGTTGGCTTAAAGCTGCAACAAATTGAGGCAGCAGCGAATATGGGCAGCTAATTCAAGTCACGATGCTGTCAGACACCTTCGGGGGGCCAAATGCCAAGTAGTAAAAGCAAAAAAAAAAATAAATAAAAAGAAAAAAATGTCAACGACAACCGCAAGTCAAATTGACTCTGGCTTTGACACGTTGACATACGATAAAGGTATTTTCGTGAGGGGGCGTGGTACAGCACACACGTATTGCTTACAGCGTTGTCACATGACATTTTCATCACATTCCCCGAACCGAAGGAAACCAAGTTGAGGGTTAGACGATTCCTCCTGTTTTCGAGTGCCTCATGTCATTATGTATATTGGAATCTGTGGAACTTAGCTGGAGCGGGGCTTTTTGGTTCTGGCTGTGCTTACGCTGGTTTCACACTGATTACACAAACGTGAGTAAGCTGATTTCAGCATCGCGTTCTACATGCAAACATCGCTTTGCCCAACTTTGTTTTCATATGTTGGGCTCATGCATTTATTCATATGTGTGTGTGTGTGTGTGAGTGACTGTGTGTGTGTGTGTGTGCGTGTGAGTGTTCATTCATTCGCTTATGTACTCATTCATTTACATCATTTGTATGTTGTTAAGTCAGCAAAATTTAACGTACTCCGCTTTTCTGGTTTACACTTACTCATGCTACCTCTCTCTTTCACTCTCTCTCTCTCTCTCTTTCTCTGTCTTTTCTTGCCTGGTACTTGCCAAATTGGGTTGTGATTTTGTGCACCTTATCTCAGCATGTGTGTGTGTGTGTGTGTGTGTGTGTGAGTGGCTTTCACTGGATTTTCTTTTTGTGCGTCATGGTGAAACATTTTTCTTCATTTTCTGCTGTTCGTTTTTTTTTTTTTTATTTTGTTTGCTGCCTTTTCATTGAAAATGTTTCGTTGGAATTGGGAAAAGTTGTTAAGTAATTTTCTTATATGACTTCTCTTAATATTTTGAAGTGATTTGCAAAATGAAGCTAACAGTTTTTAATTGGGCCTTAAAAATATGCGGCTTATACATTTACTACTTGGAATCACGGGACACATTTTTTCCAATATCCGCGATACTTACGAGTCTTTAATGAAAGTGCTTAAAAAAGTTGTCTAAATGTATTATTCTTCGTTCAACTTTCTTAATAAGGCATTCGCTTATAAAAGTAAGTAAGCCCTTTCCCTAGCTTTAACTAAAGTAAACATAATTCATTCCTTTCTCAAACACACAAGCAATAAAGATATTATAAAGCCCGATGAGGACAGAGAAATAGCTAGGTCAAATATTAAATATCGCAGTCAATCGGATTGTTAGGGCGATCTATCGATGGAATAATTTAAGGAAACACGCCTATTAGGCAAAAGTTTTTATAGCCAAGAGCAGTTAGGTAGTTCACATTTTGCTGGCCTCAACTCTTGTCGGATCCAATAAAGAAGCAAGAGTAGCTGCAGCAACGCCATTTGCTAGTTTCCTTGACGCAGGCTGTCGTTAACATGTGCGCGCTGCTCGTTGTCTGAGTGGTGCCTGTTTCTCAATCTTCTTCTATGTCTGTCATGCATTGCTAAGCAGCTTCTGCTGCTGCCACGCCTCCAGCATTGGCATGTCATGCAAGCAGCTGTACGATATACTCAACAACTTGCCTGCCAATCAGCGGTGCATGAGTGTTTTTTGTATTCTTCGGCTGCTGCAGGCTGCTTTTCGTTGCCATTGAGTGGCTACACACACACACATGCAAGCACACACAAGGAGTCGTACTCACTCAAATGAATGTCTGTGGTTGTGTGTGTGTGTGTGTGTGTGGGTGTGTGCTTTGTTGCAGCATTGACATTTACGCAACATGTCCCTGTTGCATGTTTGCAATTTGCATTTGCAAATAGTTGCAAAAACGAACATCAAATGTGGCAAATGTGCCACGACAGGCACATGCATTAGAAAAAGGTCGGGGTAGGCGGTATGTGTGTGTATGTGTGTGTGTGTGTGGGGGGGGGGGGGGAGGGTGGGGAGTTTGCCAGTTTGCGTTTTGCATGGGTTTAGTGAGGTCTTGCTTCGGCACCCGCTGCTGACTTTGCCCCCAAAAGTTTGTAAATATGCATGCAAATTTTTGCAGCGCTCGCAACGCTTTCAATTTTGTTGCCTCACTATTTACACACACATACACACACACACAGACACACACACACATGCTGCTGTCTCGCAGTTTTAGTTACAGTTTCAGTTTCATGTTTACCATGTTGCGGTTGCCCGTTGCTGCAGTTGCTGCCTCGTGGCGTGCATTTTGATAGGTTGGTTGCATGCAGCCGCAGTTGTGAGTGCTGTTGTGTTAGTTGTTGCATAATCAAACATGCCATTTTCATAAATGCTGCCACAACATCTGCATACTCGATGCTCGATACCCGATAGTGAATATCGACTATTGTTGCTCTCAGCTGCTTTCGATGTGGTATCAATGAATTGGCCATGTTGGTTATGACCAACTCAAAGACTCGAGTCAACAAATATTCTGGCTGCTGTAGCTGCAGCTTCAGGCCGTTTGTGGTTTGCGGTCTCTGGCATTTTTCATTTGATAGACTCTTTGCCGAAGTTTTTGGAATATTTGCGGGTACAGGTGTTAATTTGCATGCCCCCAAAAATAGCAACTGAATTCGGTTCTCTTTACCATATTGACAAATTAGCATATTCAGCGCACGGTGGGAACAAGAGAATCTGTTATAAGCCATGTTATTTTTCTATGCATACATTGTTTGCACTTCAATTAATACATACATTAAAAGAAAGCTCCTATTCTGCTCTTGTCCCATTCCCACAGCTCCATTTGGTATGCAACCAATTTTCTCATATTGTTTTGTCAGTTGCTAAAAGGGCATTTCGGCATTTCTGAATCATATTCAATTGCTATAAACTACAAATAGATCCAACTATCGAGGCAAACACTTTATCAAGTAATGATTGCAATGAATCGCGGACAACAGAGTGGGATAATGTTCATGTCATAATCAACATAGATAGAACTTGTTTGATTTAATAAAACAAGAATTCAAGTTAAAGGCAAAACCTTTTGAAATAATATTGAAAATCAGTCGAAATTAAACGATTTATTTGTAATAAAACAGAAGAGTAAATTACATTTCGGGCATTAGTGCCAAAAGCATGCAACCTATTGCGTGGCTCTGTAATGAAAATTTACACTCGTATTAAGTGTAAAAAGCATCAATTTGAACGCAATTTCGTTGACCAATTTAGTCAGAGCTACCAAATTAGATGCCGCCTAATTGCACATATGCTGGTCGTCAACTGGACGAGCTATCTCTGCTCCCTCTGCTGTCTCTGCTGTCCCTGCTGTCCCTGTCTCTCTCTCTCTCTCTGCCCTCTAGCTCTTTCCAACCGCAGACGTTTACCATTGACAGACCGAAAGTTCTGAAATTTATGTGCGACATTTTGTCTCTGGGCCCGGCTTCACATACGTTTTACGAGTATTTACGACTGTTTCAACCCGCAGCTGTTTTTCGCGTGCCAGTTTCTCGCTTTATCAGCACTTTGTTACGCCCTGCAAGCGTATGAGTGTGAGTATCTCTCTGTGTGTGTGCGTGTGTGTGTGCTGCGTGTGGACTTAATTTTTTTTTGTTTTTGTGCCCGCTTCCATATTTTATCGCTACGCTACATATAAATGAAATTTTTGTGCAAAAATTGAAATATTTATTTATGTCTTCTGTTTTTTTTTTTTAAATAATATTTTTGTGCTCTTTTCACAGCCTCCGTCACGAGTCTTCGCACTCGTCTTCGTCGCCGTTGTTGCCATTGTCCTTACGTTGTCCTTGCGTCAAGTGTCAAATGCTGCTGAGTGGCCAACGCGAACGTCGCTGTCAGTTTCCGACTCTGCCTCCGCCCAACTCCACTTATTGGGGTTTATTTGCGTTGGCGGCAAAGTGTCTCGTCGCCTGGTGTCGCCCCCGCCTTAGTGCCCTGCGCCCGCTCTCCCTTGCCGTTTGCTGTTTTACTTTGTTACGTTTTCTGTTTGTTTTGCATTATTTGCTGCTGTTGTTGTTGCTGCTGGTGCTACTGCTGCTGCTGCTGCTGCTGCCTGCCCTGCGGTTGCCCTGGCCAACTCCCACAGCCAGCCACTTCGACTCCTGCTGCCACTTGCTTGCCACATTTTACTTATACGTATACATATATATATTCAGATATTTTCCAACGCTTGTTGTTGTGCATATCTTATGAAATTGTTTATTTTTCTGGTGTGCGTGTGTTTGAGTGTGTTTGGCAGTAAAATGTTTTCATACTGCCCAGCTACCCGAACCTCTCGATGCCACAGCACTCCGCACTTTTCAACCTGCCACACCCTGCAACGTTTTTGTGAAGTGTATAATGGTTGTTTACTTTTGGCCTTCCTTTTGGCACTTTTTTTTTTTGTACTTCTCGCCGCTTTATTCACTTTGATGTTCTCGACTGATGCCAACTAAACTCAATGATTTTCGCTTGTTTTCGTTTGCCTTTTATGAAAAGTCTTTGGTATTCTGCTGTTGTTTTTTTTTCCTTCTATATCCTATATTGAGCAATATAAAGGGCATATTGTGTTTGTGTAGACCATAAGAATCTCTCCTTTAGCACAATTGCAAATGGGGAAAGAACTTTAACTTCTTACTAATATATGAGGTTTTTGGGAAAGCGTAAATTCTCTAGCAACGAAAATTAGAATTAAGTGTAGGCAGCTTAGAATTGATCTCGATAGATAAAGCTGTAAATCTATTTTTATCCGAATTGATTCAGTCACAAAATCCCATTTTTATTGAGTACTATGACTACAGTATTCCGAAAAAATGGTATAATCGTAATCCAAACCAAATTTCTACTTAAATCACATTAAAAGCTTTTAAGGCATCCATTCAATTTGTGAATGCCACTTTTGGTTGGAGATCGGATGAAATTTTGAACGGCTTGCAATACTTTTATAAAGTAACAATTTTGTTTTTCTATTTCATCTTTGAAAATACCTTGACATGTACTTTGACAATGATAAACTAGGTTAACGCACCGAGCCTGAAGGCAGAGGGTTGGCTGGAAGCGTAAACTGAATCACCGATGTTGTTTTCTATTTCCCTCTAGGATATTTTAAAATAACAACAAGCCTCTTTGAAATACTCCTTTATTTTCCTATTGTGCTTCTGTGCGTCTGTGACAAAAGGACATCAAATAGCAGCTCTTTGAAATAGCAATGCCGAACTTTTTTCCGTAAATTGTATGCAAGTGTGACATACTACATATGCAATCTCAAGAGGTGTCAAATTTAGTTACGTTTTTGTTTCAGCATATATGTACATTTGCTTTAAATTCCAGATATTAGCAGTATCTAGTTTGCGTTAAGCTGCAGCTGAAAACATTTGCATTGGGCTCACTTCTTAAGGTTCAATGTTAGGACGCAACGTGGCAAGTGTGTGTGCGTGTAACTCTGGCTACAGCAAGGCACATCAGCGCTGGGCTAGCAACACTAATTGGTCGTGTCACAGTCACGTTGCCAGTGTCAGGAGCAGAGCCAGAGTCAGGGAGCGCTGCTCGTATTGCTGTCTGCTGGCCCCTCAAAAATATAACGTATACGTAACGCATTGTAGTTGGAACACGGCAATCAATGCGCATGGAGACGATACTGGGCTGGTAGAGTCTGTGGTTCAGTTGGTCTCGTGTTTGCCTGCGGCTTTTGGCCAGCTGCTCTGGCTGCCTCATGTTTAATCTGTTAACATATTTGCGTTACACACTCACATGTGTGTGTGTGTGTGTGTGCGTGCATATAATTTATTTTATTTGGCATTTATTTTTTATGCTCATGCCAAAGTCAAAAGCTTTCTATGCAAATATGTATCTACGGCATATGCCAAAAAGCGAAGCACTTTTTGTATCTTTTGTGGGTGTATCTAAGACAGTTGTCAGTCCGTTTGCCGTTTGCCATTTGTCGTTTGACTGCCACTCAGCCAGGGCTTATTAGACTATTTGTTTTGTGTCTTGTTTTGTCTCGGTTTTTCCCCAAGATCTTTGACAGCAGCACCAACTGACCTCAAGCCCCCCAACCTGGAGGCAGGGCTTACAGTTGTCTCCTGGTTTTGTTTAACATGCAACACATATTTATTATACAATATGCATGAGCTTCTGTTTCCTTAATGCCAAATGTTTGGTCCACAGGATTTGCTTTTGCATGCTTTACGGCTGAAATGTTTCAAAGCTGCAAATTTGATAAATCTTTTGTTTTCCTCTTTATTTGCTCTAAATGTAAATGTAGATGTAGCTCGGATTTCGATTTCGTACATGGCATAGAAAAATAAATAAATAAAATAAAATATAAATTACGAGAGCAAATTCTGTAGTACAATTCGGTTCTGCAGCGTTTATTTTGCTGCTATCAATTTATTATCACGAGTTTAATTAGAAATATGTATTGTTATTTTTACATTACGAAAAACTTCATCTCTTAATGTGCACTTTTGATAGTTTAAATTTGCTCTACTTTGTCATAAAATTTGTTCTTTCAACATGCGAATATTTTGCAAAAATTTATGACCAGATAGGCCAACTACTTGTGAGAGCCTCAAGAGTTAATAATCAGGCGAATTTGGGGCGAAATACATTGATGGAATGCATAGTATAATGTTTGAAAATCCTATTTTATTTGAATTCTTACTGAGACTTAGCTTGTCTTTCTGCTTGCCTGCCCTGTAATACAATTAAGACGAGCTGCATTCGTATTTGTCGTGTCTCTTAGCAACTAGCTGGATCTTGTTCAGTGACGCTTTTCATTTGGCCAGCTGAGAGTGTAACAAAAACTTCTCATGAATAAATGCATTTGCGGACAGTCTTTTTACGGTCATATCCATGCACACAAGTGTATTGTGTGTGTGTGTGTGTGTGTGTGCGTGTGTGCAAATCCTTGAAAAGTATGCTAAAAGTCAAGGATTAGAGTGGAGAATTTGGTAGCATATGCAAGCTTTCAACTTTTGTTCATATTTTACAATGCTTTCAGCAACAAAAAGTTTCGTTAAGCGAACGTTAAATACGTTGGGCTGTGGCCAAGGCCTGATGCCCAACCGAGATACGGTGCCCGGAACTCAGGAGACCAGGTATCTGTTATGCTCAAAGTTGGAGAGTTGAAAAAATATTTGCACTACGAAATGACAAATTAATTGTGAAAATGTTGCGCTTGGCGCTTTTAAAGCAAAGAGCACACAAATTTTTCGGTGCAAACAAAATTGCAGAGACGTGTGTCCTCCCTCCGACCAACGCTGGCCGCTGCCATTCTGCCGTTTTATGGCGGCTGGTAAATTAAATTTCTTGCCGAGGACAACAACGTTGTTGGGGCCGTTGACAGAGTAGAGGGCGTTACATGAGCACAAAGTAAACAAAGATGTACGACAAATGCAACAACAGCTACTACTACTATTACAACAAGGAGTAGCTCTTGACTAGGAGCGGAGTCTAGCAAAACACAGCCAGAACATGAACAACAACAACTACATTGATGCGCCCAGTTACATGCCACGTTGAACTCATAAAAACAGGCTCTACTTAATTTTGACCTGGGTTGGCCCTGATTGAGCTCGTCAGCATAGAAGTGGCTTAGCGCAACTCGGCTAAGGTTACTTTATTAGTCACAGTTGCCGATAGTAATTGCAAAGACCATGTGAAGTAATTTTAATATTCAAATGTCAACTATTTATAATTTCGTCTGTTCCAGAAGAAGTATAAATTTACGCATTACGATAAGGATACAAATTACACTTGTTCACTTTCGGATAAGTGTAGTAAAATACTTAGCAACATTTGAATATCATAAAAAACTAGATTGCTTTAAAATGGAGGGCCTGATAGAGAAAATGAAATAATCTTTAAAATATTTATGCCCAGTTGTTGATTTTATTAAATTAAATGAGTGTCACATTCAAAGCATTTGGCAATTCATTTTATGCTGCGATTGTTGCCTCTTTGTTCATTTGAGCACATGATATTGATTTATTGAAGCTTTTCAATTACTCTAAAACTCCTTTAATTACGTTTCAGACTTTGGAGTAGCCGAAGCAGAGGCATAGATTTTGCATTTACAGAGAAAATTAAAATGCAGCCAACTTGAAATATTTTGTGATAAGTCTGTGGATTTCATTTTCTTAAGTTGATTGCCGACTTACCTGAATTATGTGCATTTTCTTATGACAGCTGGCATTTTCCACTTTAAGCTCTGTTAATCTGTAAATATATAAAATGAAATCCAAACAATAATTAAAACCGATTTTAGGCTGTTGAGATGCAAACTCATTAAATAACATGTTTGAGTTTGTCGGGCTTTTAAGCAAATTGTGCAAATAAATGTCATAATTATCACAGATACCATTTATTTATGACAAGTACATAAATTTGAAGCCTTTATTACTGATTTTATTATATATATATGAATATCAATTTTCTTTCCGTTTTTCACAAGTGGAAATTTAAGCTTAAATTTAGCATCCTAGTGTCTGGTACTTTTAATCTAAGTATAGGGTATTGTCCTGCTGTGCACTTCGTTTTGTTTTGGCTGTGATTATTCTCATTTTGAATATGCAAAATCAGCAATGCGTAACCAGAGCAAACAGCACAGTCACTTAGTCGGGCTGCCTGCTCTTCCTATTCATAGTTAGTTTGTAAATGGCGGAATGCAGGGTGGGAAAAACCCACACTAGTTTTTTTCTCTCTCTCTGTTGTTATTGCCATATGCTGAATACGGTGAGTGGAGAATAGAAAGCAGAAAAACTCACTTTGTATAAATATTAATGAAGTAGGCCATAGAAGTGCGAGATGCTCTATTGAGTGGTTCGTACTCGTTGTTGGTATTGAATGGAGCATTTCTAACAAATGTTTCTGGCCTATTTACAAGTACCTCGTACCTGACCGGCCTCGATGTGCGGTTCTACTTGTGCGTTATTGGAACTTGACTCTTGTTTGTTTTCACATACTATTGTTGTTGTTGGCGTTGTTTATTTGCATAAGAACCCAATAAGCTTCGCATAATGGAACCAGAAACAAGCTCTGGCTCTCTTTTCAGCGCATTATTGCTGCCTTGCGGGAACTCCAGCTCCATGCATCAGCGCTTCAAACATGCTGCAGCAAATGGTGTGTGTGTACTAACTGCGTAATTACCAAACCAACTCAGAGATGTGTTCATGTTCTGGTTTAGCAAATGGCGCTTGTAATGATAATGTTGCTCTCATGAGTTGCTTGAACAAAACCAGCTACATAAGCGAACAGCTCAAATGCGTGAGCGTGGAAGCAAGCAAATATTTTCAACAATTTTCAAGTATTAAAAAAGTCAAAATTCTTCTATTAAAGCAAATTGATAGTTTGTTTTAGCTGATGTAAATATCTAAATGCTATTTCTCTCACATTTGCTGCACTTAGTCTTTAGTCAAATAAATACATTTGCCAGTTCAAGTCATTTGCAAAATTCTTAATTGTAAATGACATTTGGTTGCAGGACCAAAAGACAGGAGAGGGAACGCCATTTGATTGCAAAGTCAAAGCTCATCAAGAGGCATGCCCCATGCTGATAAGAAGAATAGAAATGCGTGCATACATTCTAGTAGAGAACTGGTAAAAGTCCCTTCCATGCCTTGATTAGAGCGACAAGGCACAGTCCAATGTAGTAGTCCATTAGAATGCACTCAAGTGCACATAAACGCTTCCGAGTGCTTTGGAGCACTGCAAAGGAACAAAAGACCTGGTTCAAGTCGATTACTACTCGAGTCATCAAGGCTTTTCCTTAATGCGAGCTGAAACTTTAAATCATTTGCAAATGCCAATCCCTATTGAAACCGTTTAAAGAAACTGCAAATGTGTTGCTCAGGCAGCATAAATATCATTTAACCATATACTCTATATAAGTATTGGTAGAAATATTAAAATGCAAACATTTTTGGTAAAGAAGCATATTTTACTACAAGCAAAAATACCATAAAGAAAGTTAATCGAATCTGACAGTTCAGCTTTTCCTCCCTATCTCTTTTTTTTTTTGGTGCAGCTAATTTATTTTGAATATCAATAAATGTGTTCCAAAACAAAAAAAAGAACATTTGTTGTATAGCATAGGACAAGCTTATTCTATGAAGAGAAGACCTCTATGCCTAGTTGCGATTCCGCATCATCATCATGGATATGCTGTATATGAGCTTTGTGATCTGCAGAGAAATTTAATAAGTTGTGCTGGCTATACCCTGTACACTTGCCTGCAGGGCTGTACGCATGCTCAGTGGTAGAATGCCAATCATTATCATGGTTTGCGTATTCTGCGCCTCCTTCAGCATTAAGCCAAATAATTTGCGCTGATCCGCTCTAAGTTCCTGCCAGCTTATGTTGCATAGGCTGTCATACACTTGATCGTACTGCAGAATGATTGTTATTAGTTTTTTTATTATAAATTCAATTGGCGATTGGAACTGACAGCGTATTCAGTTTGTGAACCCACAACACAGTAGACCAACATTGAGTAGGTGCTGACAAATAGGTAGATGGTTGATATTAAATGAAAACCGTTCAGATTCACGCAAAAGCAAAGCAGAATCGAAATGGCCGAGGAGAGAACTTGAGCAGCGATCATATTGTGATAGGTATTCTCGACATCGCGACAGTATCTGGAATTATTGGGATTCATAAATTAACAAGGTCAAAAAGTTAAGTTTGCCAAACTAATCTTTACTTCTTTGCAATATGTACAAGTCTAAAAATACTGTGCTTTGAAAATATCTATTTTTATTTGGGACATTTTCACTTTCTTTTAACCAAAGTAATTAGCTAGGAACATTCACTGGGAAAGCCGTTAATTATGCACAGATAATCTAAGACACAATAAAGAAAAAGCACTCAATTAATATGTTAAAACTTACGCGACAAACAACTGATGCCATTTGATTAAATCTAAGAGAAGAGATTGTATTCCATTATCTGCATAGCCACCCACTTGAGCTTCATATCTCGACTGCTCCTTACGATTCAGTGCATCATTAAGGACATTTGCTTTTAACTGCAAAATGTGCGCGAATGTCAGAATCTGAACTAAGGCGAGCAGTACTAACAAATCGGTCGTGTAGAAGCCAAGACCACCCACAACAGCCACAATCATATGCTGCAAATATGTGAGCGTGTATCCAACATTATTCTCTAGCATTAGACCAGGAATCTCGTACTGCATGACTGTGACACGTGTGCCATCGTAAAAAAGTAACGCCCAGGGCACCGCAAGCATCACGAAAAATGATAGAAAGTAACCAATGCGTATAATGCGTCGTATTTTCAGCATTCGATCAACGCCAAAGTTGAGAGCAGCACAATAATCCGCACCGCGACTCTCATAGTCTGCAAAGATTTCAATGGTGTAGTTCATCATGTTCCTCATAGCCGAATGATTCTGTATGACAGAGAGCAGTTCAGTGGTCCCATTGATTAGACCACCCAACATGATGCTGGCTTTCAGACCATCCATCCAATGCTGTTGGGCCTGGCGGAACGCCCAGGAGACACCAAATATCAAATAGCTCGAAGGTGCAGACATTGTGATCCAGGTGCGAAAGACGAATCTCAGCCTTGGTGCCAGCAGATCCAATCCCAGTAGCTTCGCGTAGTAGTTGATGTTTGTCACGAGCTTGTGGATACGCACCGAAGGTCTCATGTTGACTGTTTGTTTGTTGAGCTCAAGCTATAGGATTTCTTGCTTGTGATAATTATATAATGCTGTAATTGCTTTCTAATTGTTGCAAATATGTGCAGTTTAAGTTTGTTCCCATGTGCCACGGCCATGGAAAGTGCACGCAATTTCAAAACGAGGAAAGGAAAAGACATTCCAAGCTATATAATAGTCTGTAGTAACAGTTGAGGGCGTATTAAAGTAACGATTACATATATTGCAAAGGTACTGAGAACTGATTACTGCAGGTTTATTTAAATCAAAAGTTCCCGTGTTTTTATTTGTTTTGTATATTTTGACGAAATATTTGATATTTAACTACCTTAACATATTGCGTGGTAAAGTGGTTGAGAAAAGGGAGAAAATGAATTGTTACCATCTGTAGAGTAGAAACACTCGAACACTCTCTGAGTTGCAAGTAATGTTGCCTTTAGGAATTATTTTGCGGATAAGTAATCGCAATTGCTGCATGGGGCGCAATTCTGTTGCTTCTGCTGCTTTAATCACATAAAACGTAATCTTTGGCTCGTTTTTCATAGCCGCCTCTGATTTATGCCTTTAAAATGGCCATTAAACTGTTACAACCATTAAACTGCAAGCTGTGCAACTAGTTGCATGCAACAACAAACCATGCAACAATGTTAACGTCTGTGCCGAGCGAAATAGCCGAGTTTTTTGCCAGTCACCTGGGTTTGCTTCTAATTAAATTTAAAAGCGTTTTATAGCACAACAGCACAAATGCTTAAATTATATGTTTAGTTATTTTTTTTTAGTTTAATATTTTACGTTTGCTTAACTAAAGTTTTGGTTTCGCAGAACTTGCAGCGCATTAAATGGCAGCGAAAGCTTGAGGGCCTTCGGTTGATGGCATTTTGTTGCCTTACATTTTTATTTTTTGCCTGAAGCACGTCAGGACATTCGTTTTTATGGCCAAGCTGTCAAGTGTGTGTGTGTGTGTGAAATGTTGATTGTACTGTGCTCGTTGGGCTGTCCCTGAGCGACAGACGCTAAGTCGCAACTAACGAGGCCATCAACAGGATGCGGCACCAGCTCAAAAGCCGATTGCAGCCTGCTATGTGATTAGAGATAGAGATTGAGAGAAATGGGTAAGAGTAGGAGATAAAAGCGAGGGCTGCTTCCTCTAGAGCTACAGCCCTGCCTTTAACTGTAATTGCCTCAGTCGTGGCACAGTTGGGCGTACAAATTAGGCTTAAATGCCAGAGACGGCACACAAGTCTTCTTTTCACTCTCGTTCTCTCTCTCTCTCTCTCTCTCTGCCGACTATAACAGACAGATTTTGGAGTCCAATTTGATTTGGAACAAAGGGTTTTTGGATGCAATATCGTGTGCTAATCAGATAAGCAGCTGGAACTAAAGCGAAATAAACGGGAGCTTTTCGAAGTAGATTAAAGTGTACAGTTTCTGAGTGAATTTCATTCATTGCGGTTTGTTGTTTTGGTGACTTTATTGAGAAGAGAAACATCTTAACTAAATTTAGTCTAAAGTCAAATGAAAAAAAAAAGAAAATGATAATGTTAACTCTAAGTGGAAAAGGTGGGTTTTGTTTATTGTCCTGCTGTCTGTCCGGCTGTTCTATCTTGTCTATCCCAATTTAAATTTTAAACTTAATAATATGCAACCCTTTAATGAAAACAAATAGTTACCCTCTTACCTCAGGTTCAGTTAAACCCGTCTTCTACAATTTTTCATTATCAATGAAATAATGAAGCAAATATTTTGATTTTTTAGTTTGAACCTGAAACTACACCCCCAAATCTTAGATTCGCACATTTCTACAGGCAGGATTAAATATTCAAAAGAATATGTAAAACCCCAAATCCCAAATGAATTTGTATAGAAAACCGTTTAGATACAAGAAGAATTAATAAAAGTTATAATTTCCTGATTTCTTGTAGAATGCTTAAAATACTTTTGTTATAGATAAAGATTATCGAATATGTTTTCCTATCATTATGTTTTTAGGAACCAACTTGTAAAATATGTTATGTAGTCGTTTTAAATATTCAGGACACGCTCATAAACAATCATTTAATGGCTTATGGTCAGCAGCTGTTGCCTCTTATCCATGTAGAAAGCCATAATCTTAATATGTACAGCGCCAAGCTTGTTAGGGCCAACGATACCATGTAATCAGTGGACTGTAAGGAAGTTTGTCAGAGAGTTATCCAATTCATAGACGATTTTTGATTCAATAATGATTAAATGATATTTAAATTGGTTGTAAAAATGTAGTTGGGTCAGAAGCAAGAGTCATTAGATAAATTTATTGAATGCTGTGGCCCATATTTCGTAAAGTAATGGGTAGCCCTTAGTCGAGTTGTATGCTGTGTGTCTTGAGCTCTGCTGTTGTCTGTGTCTGATCATAAAATTAGCATTTTATGCAACGCATACTCGCAGACATACAATTAAGTACAGAAAGAGGAGCAGGTCCAGTGGCTGGACAGTCTCATTCATTTTTGTTTATTTAGAGATGGAGCAAGGCGCGCCGCTGTAAAATGGCGCACATAAAGTGAACTTTAATGACTAGGTATGTTGGCTGATAGTTGGGGAATGTGCTCACATTTACATGCACATTAAATGACCAGACAGACAGGTGCTGGCATGGGGTGTGCCCGGTGGGGTAGCTGCTGGGTCGATATGTTTCGGCTGCCAGCGGTCATTACTTGGTAAGAGTTCAAGTCGCCAGGGCCGTTGAATTCAAATGGCCAGCATAGCATCTACGAAACACTTGGTGTGTCGTTAAGAGCGGCGATGAAATTCAGCTGGGCCGTGTGCAGCAGCCAGCAGGCAACCCCTCGCTCCTAACACGCCCCTCGGTCCGCAGCCAATGAATAAACGGATGCTGCGCGACCATTGCGCTGTTGGTTACGGCTACGTTTACGTTTACGGCTTTGTTTGCTGCCAAATGGCGATGCTGACCATTGGCTGCAATTAAACTCACACGCCCAATACACACACACAGACACACACTCACACAAGCACACACACACACACTTACAACTGGTGCAACTGGCGTGTTAATTGAGGTAAATTACGTCATTTTTTATTGTTGCTTTGCTTGTTTTTTTGTCTCCGCCTGCGCCAGGCAAAAAGGTTTATGTGAAAATTTATTTGTTTAATTGCATTTATTCCAGCCCGCCAAAAAAGTATGCTATACAAATTGTACTACCCCGGCATAAGCCGTAAATTTATTTTGTTCTGCCCTTGTTCCTGGGCTCTGCACTTAATGAAATTTGTAAAATATACGACGCGTATCTGCACTGCTGCATTACTTATTTATTGGCGAGAAACAATTCGAAATACCCTGTATATGCCTTTTACCAGGGTTGAAAGCCTACGTATTTAAACAGCGATGGCGATAGTAGTATTCTTTTAATTCTGTGGATCGACTAACTTTAATCAAAGCTTTGAAGCAGTGCTGGCAAGCATTCTTAATCAACCGAGTCACAGTCAAATCCAAAGTCATTTATTTTGTTGGATGTCGATTTACGTTAGAATCGCAAGTCGAAGCCGCAGCATCATTTTTGCTTTCATAAGTTGATGCAGTCAGAATCGCGCTGTTTTGCTTTCTGATCGTTTTTGGCTTCGGCTTTGACAGCAACTTTTGCTCTTTCGGAAGCAGCAGCCACAATAGTTCATTTATAGTTCAGAGATAAGCAAGAGCTTGTCGGTAGCAATATCTTAAAAATGAAGTCAAATTTAGGCATAAGCCTTAGACCTAAGGTTAGCTCAGAAAGACGCTTCGACTAGCACTTACTTCTTGTATATTATTTTCCCCTAAATTGAACTCTGCGTTGAAAGGTTTTTCTTGCTTAAAGCTTAAAACCTTAATAGACCTCATAGACACTGCATTATACCAGACATATGTACTCAGTCTAAAGGGTGTGTGTGCGTGTGCGTGTGTGCGTGAATTGTTGTTGCAGAACTTTAGTGTTTGTCTGCGCTTCTGTTTTGTGTTTTGTTGTTTT
Source organism: Drosophila virilis (assembly GCF_030788295.1). Taxonomy (NCBI): domain Eukaryota; kingdom Metazoa; phylum Arthropoda; class Insecta; order Diptera; family Drosophilidae; genus Drosophila; species Drosophila virilis. The sequence goes on along the minus strand of NC_091546.1, from coordinate 9,608,170 downwards.
GTTTTTCTGCTATGTAGCTGCAGCTGCTTCTTCCTTTGTTTTTGCTCGCCCCTGCTTGCGTCTTACGTTTTGCCAGCTTCCGTTTCCGCCTGACTCCACTCTGTCTCTATTGTATAAGTATGTGTGTGTGTGTGTGTGTGTGTGTTGCCTTCCTGTTTGCGCCTGGAGCCGTCCCTGAACGCTTGCTTCATATTTCGCCCGCTTTCGTTTACTTTATAAAATTGTAAAATATTATACAAATAAATAGAAATTGTGTTGTGTGCAGCCTGGCAAGGCAGCTACTTAGACAACGCCCCGCAGGCTGTTGGCAAAGTTTTGAGCGCCTTTAATTTCTGGCCCGCAGGATCATTTTTAGCCTTGCCGCAGCCACAAGTCACATTAAAGTCGAAAACTGTGACAGCAAAAATGTTGGCTATCTTTTGGCTTGTTTTTCGGTCGCGACGAGTTTTTTATTGCACTTTAGGTTGGTTTTTTTTTTTTTTTTTTTTGTTTGTTGTTTTAGTTGTTGATGTTGCGCTGACATTGGCTGTTTTAGGGAAGGGGAGTTGCGGTGGTGGTGGTGGTGCATGGAGCCCGAACTAGCACCAGCAACTGGCAGCAGCTTGAAAGTTCTCTTTTTTTTTTTTGGGTTTTCCAGCATTCTTTCGAGCGCCTGCTGATGACGTTTTGTCATGTTATTTTTGCAACTCACTCTAGAGAGCTATGGGTCCACCCTAGCTCGCTCTCTTTCTCTATCTATCTGCATCTCACTCTCTGCTTATTCTCAGCAGTCTAATATCAACACTTTTGTGCTTCGTAATTACTTTGAAATTAGTTTGCGTCACAAACTTTGCACATTATGCGCATCCTTATGCCTGGCCCCGAGCATTGCACACACACACACACACACAAGCCACACTTGGCTGCCTTAACGTTAAAGTTGCCATTAGTGTTCTGGTATGTATTTTGCTCTCGTACTCTCTCTCTCTCTCTCTCTCTCTCTCTCTCTCTCTCTTTCACTGTGCAATTCTCTAGTTTTCTCCCTTTATCTGTCTGCATCTTTTTCTCTCTCTCTCTCTCTCTATCTCTCACTTCCCGCTGCAGTTTCCTCTTCTCAAGCTGCTTTTTGCTGTTTTGACGTTGTTTTCAGAACTTGTTTGTTATTTCATTAAATTAAATGTTCTGTGATTTTAGCGTTCAAGTGTATGTATGTGTGTGTGTGTATATTTATATAGGGGTGTGTGTATTTAAGCGCGTGCATGTCACAAATAAAATAAATATCATTTAATTGCTTTCGAAATACACACGCAACGCAACGCATTTGTCTCGCTAACCCGAAACCCCGACAACTTATTTACTCACAGCAGAGACAACGGGAAATAGAGAAATTTAATATACATGTATTAAGAGTAAGAAGATGTCTTTGACAATCAATTGAAAGCTAACCAAAAGTTATAGAGGGAGTAAACAAGACGCACGTTTGAGCAATTTGTGTGAAATTGAAATATTTGATAACATATTTGATATAATTAAATCGATGAAGTCGAAGAGTTGAATTTATGCATTTATGCTTCTAGTGCAGAAAGTTTGGCTTACATATGTGAATGCTGACTTATTCCCTGATAATATATAATATACTATACAAAATATTAAAGAGACTGCCCATGTCTAAGTTGGTTACCTTAGTTCGCTTAATATTAGTGAACTATTACGCAACAAACAGTATTCCCATAATCGATTACAAGTTTTTTTTGCTGATTCGCGAAAGTCAAGCGATATTTGCCAAAGCTGGAAGTATTTAATTTGGGAAGAAAGCGGATGGATAGATGAGCGAGATAGCAGGAGTAAGCTTATAAGTGCGTGGAAGCGGCTTAGAACATGGAACATGTTGCGTATGCGCAACATTAAGTGCAGCCGCTGCCTATTATGTTGCGCATACGTCGCGTTGTGCCAACTGCAATTAAAATCATGCAATTTTAATGCGCAGCGTCAACACTTGCATAAGCAAATAAGCAACAGCAACGGCAACAGCAACTGCAACTGTGCCCACAGCTAAGCAAACATTTTAAAATATTTAAACAACGCGATGAGCAAGAAAAAGTTGACGTGTTGTTGTCGCTGGGTTAAGTGCCAGCCCTGCATTTTTACGCTTGATTGTGTTTTATGGGCGGACGTGGTATGTTAGCTCTCAGCCAACCATGCGCTCCCCCTTCCTCTCCAAAACCCGTTTCAATGCTCGCGCTCTACGGCCCCATCGCCTGCCAGCCGCAGCACCATAAATACTGCGGCTTGTTCTCGCATGTCCGTGTCGGCACACCCTTTACAATGCCAGGCCACGTACTGCCACGTTCTTTGCTTGCCAACCCCCACTCTCTTGCATGCTGCTGCACCTCTTGGCTTGGTGTCGCTGTTGTCCTTTGCCAACTGTGTGGCAAGGACCTGGCAGCAGCAGCAGCAGCTGCGCTTTCGTGGGCTGTTCGTGCATTTTTCATGTTGCAACCTGGTTGCTCAAATAATGCACAAGCCAATGAAGCATGCGCCCGACCATGGTTGCACGCTGCTATCTGGCACGCCCATTTATCGCCCACATTCCTATTTGTGCAACGATTTTCAACTTTGTGTGGCATTCGTTGCGCTAATGAAAACACAGCCAGCGCCAAGGCTGCAAGGCAATACAAGGCAGGCCACATGATTGGGGCGGTAAAAATCATAATTTGCACAAACACAGAAACAGAGGCACAGATACACACATACATTAACTGCTTTGCCTGTTGTCTGTTTCTGATGCGTGGGCAGAAATTAATTAAAATTCTTTTGAGCTGTGGCGAACCAAAAGCGAGCTAACAAACTATATTTCTGGAATTGACTCCAAAGACATACTCTCAACTGAGCGAAAAGACGTTGACTTTGATAACTTTAATGCAGTTGAAGCACTGACAAAAATCTGTGTGTAACTTAATGTCGATATTTTATAACTGAATAAATTCAGAATTTCTTAAAACAATTTGAGATTTCAATTCAATATTTCCCGCGTGCTGGGCTTAATTCTTTTTAATTTATTTATATTTTTTTTTGCTTCGCTTACATTTATATAGTCAAGAGGTTTGTGGAGCTACGCTTGCGTTAAGCTGCATAAATAATAAGAAGCGTTCAAAAGAAATGAATAATAAATAAAATTTTAAATTTCTGATTGTTTGTCCGGTCGCAGCACATCAGATCACGCACCGATTGGCATTGACCTGGAGCACTTTAAAGCTCACCTCTAGGCAATTATAATTGTCAACAGTGTGGAGTGCGAGCCAGATAGGGTATAACGAAAATAATTTATTATTTTAATTAAGCTGGCAAAACTGTTGCTGGCCAGGTGCAAATTGTGACCGCACCAAATGAGCAACATGTCAGTTGCCTGCAGCGTGGGCTGACGGGCTGTGGCAGTGTGGCAACAACATGTTGCTGACAGTTGTTCAATTTGCGTCAAAAAGTTGTGCGCCTTATGGCAGTTGCTTTTGTTGTTGCCGTTACTGAAGTTATTGCCGTCATTTGCACATTAATTAATTATGGGATTCGTTTATTGATGACTTCACAAAGTGCGCAATCAGCCTTGCTCGTGCTGTTGGTATTCTCTGTTTCCATTGGAAACGGATAACAGGGGAACTGAGTCTATCCATGCGCTTTGATCCTTTTATTCCATATATCTTTCCATTTCCGTGGTAGGTGTTATCCCAAATGAATAAGTTACCAGCGCAATAGACTTCAAATGAAGCATATAGGTTTTTAGTACAGTAAACGCAAATTTGAAATCTTTTGCTTTTTGGATAAACAGCGAATGGGATTATTATATTTAAACTCGTTTGCACATATCTAGTTAAGCTCTATTAAATAACTGATTGAGCTACATGCATGTCTTGTCATTAAGACAACAAATTAGTTTTCTTCTTTAACTTATTTCTCGATATGCACAGCCCATGCGTTTATTGACACGTTGCACTTTGATTTTGGTTTAGACCATCGAATAGTTATTACACGTGGCCACAACATTTCATATATCCAACTTATCATATGCCACATAGCAAATTGCGCTGACAACTTGACAACCAGAAAATTAAAATAAAGAAAATGCAACTTTGTAAACGAATTCCGGGTTATTTTTGTGTGTTTCCTATGTGTTACGCCTATTTTGCTGTATGCATAACAAATTTGTAGATGCGTGTTGGCATTTCATCAGCTTTGGAGGTGGCCTAACAAGGTTAACAATACCGCCCCGCCCATCCTCCATCCACTTCCTCTGTTCAAGCCGTCTTGTCCTGGGCATGAAACTTTGCGACTGATCAACTTTTGTGCTGGTTGTTGTTCGTTGTTGTTGTTGTTGTGCACTTAACACGCCGCTGTCGTGTTTATTATGTATGAAGCGTAGTCAACGAGCCGCACTCACGCACACACACACACACACAAGCACACATACGCAGAGAGAGAGAATGTTCGCTGTCAAAGTTGCTGAATAAGTTATATTTGCCGCTGTGCGCTGAGCATTGTGCGTTGTTGCTTGCGGCCCATTTAAGTTAGATTAGCCGAGAATAATATTAATCAATCACGTCTCACGATTTTTGGCCAGGCCAGGAGCAGTCAGGAATAATCAGGAGTATGTTGCCATTTTGTTGCTCCATTGGCCCAAGCACTGTTGTGTTGGCTTCGCTTTTATCTCCTGCCTGCTGCTTTTGATGATGAGTTTCACATCATGCGCTGCCGGCTGCCATCTACTACTGACAGCTGCTGCCGCCCCTCCAGAAACGTGTTCTGGCTTAGTCAACTTACTGAGAAAAATTGCCAAAAGTTGGGGCCCCCCCCCCCCCCCAAAAAAAAGGAAGAACAATGTACATACATATGTGTGTGTATATAAAATATTCGTCTATATGAATGTGGCCGGTGAGTGTCCTGCACGCTGTCAGCTTTTTCAGCGCCTCTGTCCATGCTTTTGTCTGTCTGTTATAACATCATTTATTTAGCACTGCGGGCACAACAATTTTTTGCTCCTCTCTCTCTCTCTCTCTCTCTCTCTCTCTCTCTCTCTTTATTTGAATTTATGCTGATAATGTGAGAATAAAGCACACAAGACTACAAAAAATAAAAAAAATCCATCTAGCAGTTGACAATGTCAAATGATAGCAGCTGGGCACAGGTACAGCGTCAGCTGTGTGCGGCCATATGCCGCTTCCATGCCATCGCCCTTAGCTGGTATGATTAATCTGCCACATGAAGACAACGCTGGCAACGCACTTTATCATCATGTACGCTGCACAGTGCAAAAGCATATTAAATATTTATACCTTGCTGATGCGACACACACACACACACACACACACACACACACACATGATGCCAAAATGTTTGTGACGCAATTGGCGCAGCAATATATTAAGTAAATATTGATGGCCAATAACAAAAAACAAAACAAAAAAAAATCCAATCCAACAAGAAAAAAAATACCTCGTATTACACAACGGAACCTGGTAAAATTTGCCGGCAATTCATTGAGTTTTCCCATCAAAGCGTGTCGTTGTGTATAAAAAAAAAGAACATTTTTGGGGCAGTTGCGCGACGCAAAGCTACTCTAGCATTAGCTCTAAAATATCAAAAATGAAATCTGAAAAAATATACACATAAATATAATACTTCTTTGACTATTTAAAAATGATTTATTTAATGGATTTTTTTGATATATCTTTTCTTTGTTATAAAATCAAGCAAATATAAGCGCTATTGTTTCGAGTTGGGCTGATATTGACATCGACAACAACATAGAAAATAACATATTTCCAAAGAATGAAGGAATTTCGTTCTGGCATAATAGCACTAACTAATAGCACAATAACTAAACTAAGACCTCGAGTTCATTAATTAAATTAAAATGTTTTAATTCATTAAAACTTAGCAATGTGTTACTGGTTTGTCATGTTCTTCTGCTAGTTGCTAACAGATCAGAGCTCAGATCAATTCTCAAAATCTTTAAATACTATACCATTCAAATGAAGCGTTTCTTATTCCTTAGCCCAATTTACTCGTATTAGGGTATCAAAAGCGACTTTATTGTTGTATTGTTGCACAGTTGCTTGTTGCATGTGTTGCAAACTTTCCGCCTAGGTCCTCTTTCTTCTTCTTCTCTCTCGCCCCCTCTCCCTCTCTCTCTCTTGCGTGAGCCATCATAAATTTATAGACGTGTACCATCAACAGACGCACCCACATACCAGCAAATGCTTCCTGCTTTTCCCTGCTCCACGATGTCGTAGGTGCGAATGTTGCCGTTGCTTCTGCTGCTGCAGCGCCGTCATCAAATTTTATGTGCATATTTGTTTTGCCGTAAAAATAGCATGTAGGACAGTCAGAAGGGATGATGGTGGGGATGGGTTGCGAGGCATCGAACGTTAAACAGATTGCACACAGCTTAATGTCTACTAAAAATCGAAGTGTGATCCATCAACTATGCTATATGGCAGTCATATGCGAGCGCGAGGTCGAAGTTCAGTTACCAGTCAAAGTCACCAGCAAGTTATGGGTACGCTTATAGGGGAGGGAGGGAGTGGTCGGGTGGTTGCCGCTTGTCTGATGTGATTTTTGTAGCGCATTTATGTATAATTTTATATTTATGAGCATGGCTGTTAAATGACCAAATGGGATAGGAGCAGGGGTGGCAAATATATGTGTTTACGCCTTTAATGTTGATTTATGGCGCTTCAGCTCGGACTGACTGTGTGTTTTTGCCCTATGCGCTCCCTAAAAAGCGTGAAATTTGAGCTGACTAAACATTAATCAAGGCTTTATGCTTGCCTAAAAAGCATGAAAAGGGTTATTCCCCCTGCAACAGTTAGGGCAAGATGGGGAAAAAAACTGTAGCCTACTTTGCAGCGCACTCAATTATCAATGCACATAAAAAGCGCTGGGCCAAGCGCTACTTGTGTATTTAAGTCAAAAACTACTTTGGCAACAACAACAAAAAGCGCCTTAAATAATAAATGCCTTTTGGGTGAGAAGGAGGCGAACAGATGCCTGGGATGTTTTAAATGAGAAGCCCCAAAATGCAGTCCCGAAGGCAGCATGACGCAAAGCAAAAATGGCAACATCTTGAAACTTGGGCGGCACTTGATGACTTGCCGAAGGCCACTAAAAGGCAGACGGGATGGTCGGTGGATGTTGGCAGTGGTTAGGAAACCGCAAGTCCCAATAAGCCACTTAAAAAGTTTATAATTAACAGCAGCCGCAACGAAAAACAAGGAAATACGAACACAAAAATTGAAATGAGTGAAATGACTGGCAAGAATGCTCGCAGCTGAAATACCCTGTTCTTAGGCTCGACATATTTCAAAGCACATTTGCAATCAATTACTTTTTGATATTAATTCACATCCGACCCATAGCCTTGTGTTTTTCTGGCTCTGCTATGCTAGGACATAAAACTTTCATTTGATTAGGCATAGAGAAAGGCAGTACTTTTCTTGTGTATGCTCGACTAGGCGATATCCTGGCCCAGTGCCGAGATTGCTTACCAAATATTCGGAGCTGCCTGCTATATATACATTCACAAATAAACATACTATATATACGCACACAAGCACGCACATCGCTTGATTCCTTTGTGCTGCGGTTATGTTTGCTCTCCGATCTTTTTAAAACTTTCAGAGCTTAAATATAGCATTCAATAGTGTGTATATACTATTATACATTTCATTATCGCGGAGCCCTGGATTGAGTATTCAAATAAAGCAAATCGACCAGCTTGTTGATGATCAAGAAAATACATAATTTTTGCGGTTGGAGACGTCTCTTTGTGCCTGCTCTATAGATTTCCATAAAGCCATTATACCCCCAATTGCTAGAGGTCCATTTACCCAGGGCATATAAAAAGAATTGTTGCTATTGGACTGAAGAATTCAGGCTAAGAGACGGCTTCATTAGCCACATCCAATTATTGGGCGCCTAGTCACAATCTGATTAAAATGCGCGACTTGTGCTCTTCGTATTATTTTTAATCAATTAAGTTTTGTCAGTTGCTAACAAACAGAAACAGAAACAGAAACCAAAACTTAAATGATGAGCCGCACACGTGACATGTTTTCCTAATGTCCAAATGCTCCACTCCTGCTCCCACATACTCACATACACGCACACACACACACACACACATAGGAGGACAGGCACAATGGGCGTCGTTATCTTTGGCCATTTGGTCGCCTTTATATTTACTTATATGCAGTTAATAATTATGTCACTGGCTCGTCTCGTGTGGTACGCCTCACGCCTCTTGTTATGCGAATGCCCCTATTATATGCTCTGCTGCTTCTAATGATGTGCCCGTTGCTGTCATCTCTGCCTTAGTCTTCTCTATAGACAAAGGCGACAACTTCTCCTCCAACTCAAATGCCTCTAAAGATTCGCAAACAAAAGCGCATCGGCACACACGCTCCCTTTGGCTGTTCTGTCTGATTCAGTGTGTGTGTGTGTGTGTGTGTGTGTGTGTGTGTGTGTGTGTGTGTGTGTGTGTGTGTGTGTATGCTTGTATGTGTGCGAGTTCGTATGTGTGCAAGTGTATGTGACAGCTGTTGTTGTTTCTTGTCTGGGAAGCGGACGGATGTGCGAGCATTGTGTTGGCACATCCGGTTACATTATGAAACTAACACACATAAACAACAACACATACACACACGCACACACCCAGTCACACTCACTCACATACACTCACTGGCATCCTCAGGCCTGTTGTGCTGTAAACTTAAATGGTGCGCCCTTCTTTTTTCTGTGCTGTCCAGGCTCCCAGGCTCCCAGGCCCCAGATGGCGTTTATGTTGTGTGCTCTGCATTAAATATGCTCGTTTACTCGCACACACACACACACACATGCCTCTTTCTGGGCACTGTTCTTAAGTGTAACTACAGCCAGGGCTACACGTTGTGGCCATAACTCATGGCCCGCTGGTATATGGGCATTAGGATGCTTTTACCAGGCTAGTTATAGATATCACTAGTCAACACAACCAAAGTTTATGCAACACATTATGTCTATGTGGGCCACTTCAACTATCTTCACTATACAACAATTTGTAAAATTGCTGAAAATTGCAAAAGGAATTAATTTATAAAATAAATGTTTGAATCCTTTTATAAACAGGAATAATTTTGATAGTATTTCAAGCAAGCCAGCTGCTCTCTTATTATCATATCTCTTATTAAGTTCAAACATTTTGAAGATATCGCAACATCTAAGGATTGCAAACATTCAGATCCGGAAGTTCTAATAACAAAAATATGAGGCATTGCAATATCAACCAATTTGTGCATTTCTCTTTCTCAGACCCAAGGTTGTTGTTGTCTAGTGTAATTTAATAGTACGGCATGTGGATGAGTGTGTATTTGTTTCTGGGAGGGCGGCAGACATTAAAGCCATCAGTCTGAAGCAGTTGGCTCAAGCGAGCTATCGGCAAGTGAGCCAAAGACATTTCACGTTTCAGCCATTTTACCGTCCTCCACACGAGCCGCGCTCACTGCCAGGCCAGGAATAACCAAATTTTGATGGCCCTCGCTGGGCACTTGGGTAAGCAGATAATTACATAAAAATGAATAATAATCTTGTACGATGCGGCGCCGTCTTTGGGGTATTGACAACAGCTTATTGACAAAATGTGTTAATGATTCTGCAAATTGAATTCTCAGCGGATGGCTCAGCAAGGAATGGCTTGGCTGTGTGTGTGCGTGTTTGTGTGTGTGTGCAGCAGGAAGTGGACGATGGCAATCACCTGCATCATCAGGATGCCGGAAGTAGTCAGAAACTGCTGCTCAAGATGAAACTGTAATCTCGGTGTGTGTACGTGTGCGTGTGTTTTTGTATGTGTGCCCGCCTGTGTGTGTCGGAAGTTGCGTTTGATAGCGCACGGAAGTGGCTGGCAACACGGACCTCAACAGCGGGCCAACTACTAAATAGTATTTTGTAGTGCTCAGACGGGGTGGGGTAATTGACCGCTAAGCCAATGGACAATGAGTCGCGGCAAAGCAAGGAAGCTAAAAGAGCGAAAACGAGAAGGAGAGAGCGAGAGCGAGAGAAAGAGAAAATAAGGCTACGTTATTAGTTGGCAGGCACTAAGACAAATAGCGCATATAAATAAGCCACTCGCTGACATGGCACCCAAACCCAAAACCCAGTCCCAAGCAGGCGATGCAGCACGGCTGAATCTAGACAGATAACAGATGGGGACATGGCCAAGAAGCGTCTCCGCTCTCCCCGCCACAAGCTGCTTGTAAAGTAAATAGAAATGTAATAATGAGATAAGAACAATAAGCGCTACGTCTGCCCTGAGGATGAACCAAGAGCAGCTGCAGCTGTAGCTGCTTTGGCCAATGTCCAGTGTAAGGGCGGCAGGATGCTCGTATCTTATATTGATGTCTCGCTTGCTGGAGCGTGATTATGACCAGCCTAAACGTATTAGAGCCAAGTTGATTGGTTCACTCGACTTGCGGGCGATAAAGCACTAAAAATTGCGCTATTTGTTTTCCTCGACCGGGCATCGGAGCGCTGGCTGCTGACTGATGTATTGAACAGACATATGGATACGGCATAAGCTGGGCTAACATAACAGATGCTGCAATGCTCATTGTTGGACTAATCTGCGTCGACATTAGTATGAACAGATAAGAGCTAGAACAATTATTTCAGATTCCATAGAGTAGACTTGTTGAGAATAAGAGTCTACACTTCTAGCCCATAAATGTGCCCAATTGCTTTTTATAACTGAACGCTGGTGGTCTTAGATTAACGTACATTATTTGCTTTTGAAATTGTCAGATTATGTAAGTGCAATTATTTAGCTAACTGTTTAAGTGAATTAATCCTCAAATTTCTACTATATAATTCTTAGTTGTTTAGCCGCATTTAGCTGACCGCCTTTAAGAATGGCAATTGAAAATAATTTAAAAGGGCAGTGAAAAACATCTGCATCTTCAATCTCTTCGATTGTCAATATTTGTATTTGTTTTTCCGAATAGGGAAAAACGAAGCTAGAAAAGCCAGACAATTATTGTCTACTTGTTTTGATGGCCTTTGGGTGTTTTCTGTTCTCTTGGCACATACCATAAGGTAATCAGGCTTATTACAATTTAGCAAGCGTAGCTAATGCTGCTCTGAAGTCTAGCCTGATGTTGGTCCTGAGCCGTCAGCACCGGATGCTTGTCGAGTCCGGCTCCATAGCAGCCGGGGGTAGACTAGGTTACACACAGGCAGCCTGTGGGAACAGCTAAACTCTATGCCTGGAGCGCGCACTGTCTGCTGCAGCCTGTGCCTTATTTTCAAGTGATGTATCTGCCGCGTACATTTTATGCAGCCGCAGCCCTGGAGGGGTTGGTGGATTTGCACTTTAAGCTTTACAATCATCGATGCGGTGACTCTCGATCTTTGCTGCGCCAGCTGCCACGCGCAACGCACATCCGCAGTTGGATGATGCCATTCGCCGTTTTCGCTGTCTGTCTGCGGCACGAACCGGCGGCAGGAGGTAACATAGTCAACAACGTCGTCGTTTCTAATGCGGCATTGCGAATGCAACAGACAGCATCACTAACACACACCGCACACACACAGCGCACACACAGAGCACGGCAAGCGACGTCATTATAAATTGAAAGATATTTCCAGCGCCAGCGTCCAGCCCAAAAGCAAAGGATGTTAAGGGAAGCAGCCGCCGCATTCCTGTCTGTGCCCAGCAAAAGATGCCTTTTACCTAACTGCATCCGGCGTAGAGTCTACCGTCTGCCGACTGCCGACGGCAGCTGCTGCTTTCGTCGTGGACTCTGTAACATGTGTCGCTTCAAGGAAATTGAATTTTTATTAAAGGAAAACATTTTTATTGTGGATTATTTTCGTTTCTTTTTTTTTATGCAGCGTGGGCGCTGTTTGGAGGGGCTGTGGCTGCTGCTGATTGAAATTTCTATATCCGCTAGCTGACTGCAATTGAATTACAACAAAATCAAGAACAGAAAACTTTCTTAGCGCAACTTTGACAGTCAGCCTGGATAGCTGAATGCGCCTAATTAAATTTATGTAAAAGCACTACTTCAATAAAATAAAATAAAAAAAAAAATGCCAGCTGAAATTTTTGTAGTTGTAAGCCTGCCACGTTCGCTCTTCGATTTTCCACATGCGCGCTCGATTTTCCTTTCGCAGTTCTCTTCACCATTTTCTCGCTCGATTTTTATCTGTTAACATGGCTTTCAATTGAAAATGCGAGCTCAAGTCGTGCACAATTTGGTTTACAGCCACGCCCATGCACACGCTGTGCTACCCATGCAGTTGCCCCGGAATTACGTGGCTTTAAAATTATAGTTGGTTAGATCTGAAAGGATGTGGCTGCATAATATTGCAGTTTCAGTGCGAGCTGCTATCTGTTGACTGCTCGTAAAAAAGTCGCTAGGTTAAATGTTGAACCGTCGTCGTCGTCGTCGTCATCCTTCGAGCAACGACAATGCAACGCATTGAGTCATAAAATTTATAAAAGCATTTGCAATAAGCATTGCCAAAAGTATCCACAATTCTGCACTTAAAATGTTTGCACACAAGCAAATAAAAATAAAAAATCCTCCTTCCTTCTCAGGATGGGTTAACAGATATACTGGATAAAATTCCTGGCAAGTACTTACCATTTTATTGATTTTTTGTGCTCGCTTCGGTATGGTGCTTTGACTGGTCACTGCTGCGCTGGATATCTGCAACGAGGCAAAATGTTTTACCATTAAATTTGGTTTTATTTTGTTTTTCGGTATTTGCATGTAGGGGATATATTTCTGACAAAGCGAATTTGCTGCAGACCGTGTTTTAAGGTACTTTCTAAATTAGTGTAGAAATTGTTAAATTTGTTAAACCGAACTTCAATGAAGCAAAGTATGAGATATAAGATTTAAGGCGGAAGAACATATATATATATTATTATACTATTCCCGAATTCTACAGTTAACAATTAGCGAATCGCCATTTTTTAAAGTTAAATATCACACTTTCAGTCGCTATGTTTACAAAAGTTATCGTTAAGCAAAATAAACACTTCTTCATAAATTATTAATTTTAGTTTAAAAAGGGTTTAGCTATGTTTTAAGCGGTGTTGGGTTTCCCCGACGTATATATATAAGATCAATACGGATCTTAAAGGAAATACTGCCGGCTATCAAGAATACCTTAGCTATCGTCAATCACAATCATCTTGAGAACATAAATTATTGTATTCACAAACAATTAAAATTTGTTATTTAAAACTGGTTAAAGCCTCCAACATGTGACTCTAAATTGATTGCTGAAACTAAAAGCGTGAAACTAAGTGGGAGAAAAATGTGGCCAAAGATTTTATAAATAAATTTGGATTACTTTGTAAGCGCCTGCAGTTATCGAGGATTGCATAAACAATTTAAGTACGAGTTGCATTTTTACAGCTAAGGCTAAGCTAATTAAATTTATTTGATTTAAAGTGAAATCTTACTAACTAAATATTTCTACTTCTATAAATTTTTTTTATCGGTAGTATTTTATAACTATTTTAATAACGGTCAGGTGCCAGTTACAGGCCATGTCATTCGCGCATTAACACGAAGTGTTTGCTTAGTTTCATTAAAAATTTAAACATGCAAACTGCAAATTTGCAAGTCAAAATTGTAGGGCGTAACCTTTAAAGGGGGAAAAAAAATAATAAAAAATATACTAAAAGACTGCACGAAAACAAGTTAAACAATGCGAGTATCGGCTATGAAAAACAGGAAAGAAAAAAGCAATGGGAATTATGGACAGGCTGGAAACAAGAAAACAAAAGTGAAATACAAGAAAATGCTTGCGATACTTGTAGCTGTGAGGCCATGTCCCCAAGGATGGAAGGACAAAAGCAACTTTGCACTTTTGTTTGTCGTCACGTGCACTCAATAAACTTTAAACAAATTTGCATTTGCAGCTACAAAGCACACACACACACAGAAACATACATACACACAGAGTCTCAGTTGCAAGGACAAAAAAGGCTACACTGGCAACGCGTCAGGACGCATCGAGTTTCAGTTGCCGTCCAAAAGCGGAAACAAAGTTAAGCACACAACGTCCATTTCCTGTTTTTGTTTGTCGCACATCGCATCAGCTCGATTCAGCTCGATTTGCAACGGCTTTCTGCCACAGATTGCAACGGGTTTCGGGTTTCGGGTTTTTGCCTTCCTCTCATTGAGTTACGTTTTTTAGACGCCAGCAAAAAAGTGGCAAGAGCTAGCGGCTTAAACAAATCTCTAGTTTGTAGTCCTTAAGATCTTTAAGGGTAGCTGCCTTACATGATTTGATATTGCAATCAACTGGATAGCTGCAAATGAAATGCAAATCGAAGCAGCGGCCAATGTATTTTACTGCGTTATGAAGACGCTGCCAATCTTCACACTCTCCACTGAGTTGGCCAGACCGAGACGCTCTGTCCTGCCAATTCACTGCGCAGCAAATAAGTAGACAACAAAAATATGCACAGGTAACCGCAAAAATGTTGCCTGGTAGGTGGAGAAAGCCGCAGGCAGGAGGCAGGCTAAGGCCCCCAGACACAAAAACGCATCAACAACCGACACAGACAGCATCGGGAGCAGCAGCAATGTTGGGCGCATAATCAACAGAAGGCGTGGCATGTTGCAGCTGCAAACGAAAGCGAGAAAATGACTTTTCTACTTTTTCAGCAATTTTGTTGCTACTTGCAATTTATGCAAAAGTCAAATGTTGATTTGTGGGGCCGCAGGGCCGCAGCATCGAGCTCCAACGAGCAGCATGGAGTGGGAGACACAGGTTTTTACGGACCAGCTGCAGGACCAGCAATATATTGATTTAGTGGGGTCTATGTAACGGGCCAAGGTGCATTTACACTGCCTTTCAGTGCTCTATACCCTGTAGTCACAAAAATGGTACAGAGCATCATCGACAAGAGCAAAGTGAAAATCGAAACTATTTCAAACTCTACTAAAATGCTGACTACGGAGTATCTGCTGGCCGCAACAATATCTCTTCTTTGCCTGCTGCTATTTTAAGTTTGCTTCTATGTTTGCACTTTAGAATTGAAGTCGAAGAACGAGTAGTTTGCCATTTGCATAATAATTGGCCTCATGAATGAGAGTGTGTTAGAGTGTGTGTGTAGATGGGTGGTTTGTTGTTGCGGCTGCAGCAAAAGGGCAAACAATTTGTGCTATGGAATAGCTATTGATGTAAGTATGTATATTGATCAGCGGCATCATCAGAGGAGTGCCATTCAGCCCGCTGCCTGATTGCTTATCTAGTTGAAATGCATGCTCAACTCATTTTAAACATTGCATTTACTTTTTATCTATATATAATTAAAGCTGGGCATTTTAAAGTCCTGGCAAGTACTTCCACTGCTAGATTAGCTAACAGCCGGCTATTAATAATGTTCTGCTGATAAGACGATGACAAATCTGCTGAAGCTTGAAATTAGGAACAGTGTTATAACACAGCCCGCCCCAGCGTAGCCAGTTCACCATTGACACCATCCTGCTAGGGCAAACAACCCTTATAAGGCAAAGAATTAAATTGCCACTCTTTGGGAAAATGATGTATTTGCCCTACACCCACAATTCGAACGCTCGCAATTTGAATCCTTCGCTGGCAGCTGCAAAAGAGCCAAACTCAGACCCAGACCCGAAGTAGAACACGAACCCGGCTCAAGTTGATCGAAAAGTTACTTTTACCTTTGGCTGTTGCCTTTTGCATATACCAAGGGTTTCAATTTAATACCAAACACCGTCTACAGGCAGCTGAGCGCAGCAACGGAAACATGAGTATGGGCTTCTCTGAAAATGGAACTGGACACATTTGACTTTAGCGTTTTTCTCTTGAACCCTTTTAAAGTTCTGTATATTTGCATATATATAGAAAATTTTGGTTTTGTTAGGCAAAGGTTTGTGCACATTAGGTTGATAGCTTAGAAACGGTTGCAATTTTGATTAGATTAAAAAAGGTTTTTCGTTATCAAAATCAAAAAATGCTAAACGAATGAAAATATAATTATGAATATCATAAATTTATCAATAATTTATTTATTTTTTTTATCAAAAGATAAACTTTTTTTTTCTAAAACTAACATACTGCAATCGAATGCGATTAACTGAGAACATTAGTTGGCCGCTCCACTTGGGCAGAAAGGGGAAATAAAGAAAGGCCGCATTCAAAATTTAAAGAAATTAAATTACAAAAATTCAAAATAAGTAGCTGCATAATAATATATAGTTAATTTAGTTATACTATGTTTATATGATATGCTTATTTACATATGCATGCTGCCAATTGTTAGTACTTAGGGTATATCATATTCTGAAATACCCATCTACAATCGTCGCATTATATTTTGCCAGTAAGGTGATGTGGTTACACTCAGATACTACACTGTCCCACCCCGTTGACGGTGGTGTCGAAGCCTCGCTTCACAGCAGGAAATTGTCGGTTGTAGGCCATAAATTATGCCACACTTCGCTTTTATTATTGTCCCCTGCTAATGGCACGTGAAATCAACTATAATTTATACCTCTTTATAAGCAGTTAAACATGCTTATATTTATATACATACATATTATTTTTCAATGGTTTCGCAATTTATTTGCACCTGGCTAATAAATAACTGTAATTAATGTGCCAAAAAATGAGATACAATAAAAGTTGCCCCTAGCATAATACTATTTGGCTTTATCGCTTGAAACTTTAATTAAATTACATTTTTATTTATTATTTTGAGAACTTTGAACAAACATTTTATAATGTTTTGCTTGAAGCTAGTGAACTTTTAAAAGTAATTGCAATTAATATGAAATATGTGCACTTAGGTGAGTCTTACGATAAACATGATCATCAAAATTGAAATTATGTTTTTAATATAGCTTTATTCATAAGATTATTGTGACTTTTCTCATCTCATCTTCATCATTTATAAAAATAATATTTGTATCGACAATGCTCTATCAGAAATTGAAATCTGTTTATATGAATTCCTAACTCTTACATTTATATCTTATAATCTTTTAATGAAGCTCAACCAATCTAAAAGCAGATTTGCTAGCTTTGTTAAATTCGGCATAAAACTGTTTCGTTGCCTCATTTGCATGAAAATTCATTATGCACACGACGTGTTTTCAGTTAAATTTGCTGCTGATTCGGGCCCACATAACTTAAGCTGAATTTTATGCTCTGTTAATGGTGACTATTTGCAGCATTTGCCTGTGGCCATATTGTGTCATAGCAGAGATTTTCTCAAAAATGGTTAAATCAACGCAAAGCAAACGTAGCTCGAATGAATCCCGAAGATAAAACTATAGGAGATTTTGGTTTGAAAGCAATCGCCAGGAGGGCTTAAACAAAACATTTTCGGTAGACACTGAACCAAACTGAAAAGACACTTGAGCATGGGCATTGATTACACTAGAGTGAGAGTGCACAGTTCACAGTTCAGGGTTTACTTAGCAACCACGAGCGCCCAAATAGACAAGAGTATCTCTGAATCTGAATTTGCAGCTGTGACTGTATCTGTGAGTTGAGCTAAAGCGATTGCCGAGCAAAACTCATCGTTGCCAAAGCTCTGTGTGCATTGGCAATCAGTGTTAAATAAACGAGCAGATAGACAGGAGCAGACATCCAGGAGTTGGGCTGGGACAGTCGGTTTGTTGGGCCAGCTGGAGCCTGTTGGCCGAATTGACAGGCATACAAAATACAATATGGGCTGAGACACTCGCTCAGCATTTATAAAAGTTGCAACAGTTTTTCAAACACAGCTCAGTGGCTGATTGATTTTCAAGTGGAAAACCAAACCTTGCTTGTAGCTTGCGGCCAGTCTTGGCCACAGCTTGTGGTCGGGCTTGTGCAGGAAGCTTGTAACCAGTTTGGGATTGTCTTGTTTCACATTGTTATCATAATATGTAGAAAAGACAGTCTAATTATTCTTGCTGACCTTAATTAGTTTTCCTTGTGTGTTCTTGTGTGTGTGCGTGGTCTTATCTGTACTTCACATGCTTCCACGTCTTACGCACACATATAAGGGATTATTAATAAACACTTTTGTCGTTTTCATTAATTCTATTAATTAAGCTGCATTCTGATTTTCAATTTTCAAACCTAATTGAGCTGAATACACTTAATTTTCCCAGCTGTCTGCTTTCTGCATTATGCGATTATGGTAATTCTGAAAATATTCAGTTAGAGACTCATGGGAAGCTGAAAATGTCGGCACACACATTTATGATAATCACAAGTTGAGAGTATGTTATAAAAGTTATATATATGCCTAAGTACTAAAATGTATGTCTTTATATATAAATATATACAGTTTTACTGATTGACTGTCGTAAAATCAGGGTAGCTAAAATTGGCAAATCTGCAAGTCGACTAAGGCTAGCTTGGCTCTTGAGGTTCAGAAAAGTAACTGATAATAAATTTGCTTAGATATTGGAAGAAGTAAGGCTATATTCGCTTGTTAGAGGCGGAAAACTTGAAGTCTAGCTCAGTTCTTGTTTCGTAATTGACTGTAACAAGTTGAAAAGCGACAAGGCTGTCTGTTTGGCTGGCTGGCAGCGTACTTTGCAGGCTAATCAGTTCTTGAAGTTGTCGAGCCAAGAGTCTGTCTACAGGAAACTTGACATATTATCAAAACGTTCGAGCTAACTCAGCTCAGGCTGCTGTCTGTAGCCCAGCTACTTAGGTTGATAATATTTTAGACGTCAAATGAGAACGTTTACAACACAGCGGGCAACAGTTTGAGTTGGAAAGTGAGCTGGTGCACAAAGAGGTCTATAGCTGACGAGAAAAAATAATGGAAATTGTGCTTGTGCGCGCTCGTTCTCGCTCAGCACCTTAACGTAGAAAATGATGTGTCGAAAATATTGCGCAGGAGACTAAGCTCAGGCCAAGCCATTGACAAGATGATGCCTCAGCGATGTGCAAATGTGTGTGTGTGAAGGTTAGCTTGCAACAGACAGCAGCTGAAGGAAAAAAATGAGGCGACAGGAAGTGAGTGAAGCGACGAGCTGATTTATTACAAGTGCCGATGCGGATGTCGATAAGCAAAGAGTCGCAAAGACTCGCACAGAGATGCAAAGAGCCTGAAGATGAATGGGAGGCAGAAGGGAAGCAGATAAGCCGCCGCCAAGCAAATGCAATTGGCAGGAATTATGGGACCAGACGATGAGATCTCGCCAAAAGTACACCTCAGTAGCGACTTCATCAGGCTGAGTGGCTGCAGTCTTAATGAAATTTGCCAACGCCATAAATCAGTGAAAAGAGCAGCCGGAGCAGGGCAAAAGAGAAATTTAGCTTAGCTTTAAAATATATATTTACATATTCCAAAACTAAAAGTCAGCTATAAGGGCAACAAAAAACGAAATAAAAGAATAACAAAAATGAGAGGAAAAAAAAAATTATAGAACGTGTAGTTCGCCCGTAGTGAGTCCATTAATATTGTGCGCTCAGGTGAGCTACTGCTGCTGCCTCCCGATGGAAGCTGTTTCCACATCTTGAGCTGTCTTGCCACCTGCCACCTGCCACCTGGCACCTGCTGCCGCTGCTGTTGATAAGAAGTAAACGTACTCCCAGTGGCAGTTTTTGCACAGCGCTTGTCATTTAGTTGAGCTGCCTTTTGCTCTTCATTTTGCCGTTGTTGTTGTTGCTGGCATTCCATTTTTTTAAGGCATTCCGTTGGCTTTTTAAGTTGACATTCGTTTTGGACTGCGTTGCGCTTGTCATGAATTATGAAAAATCTAACTAAACGCTGTCTCATCATAAATTTGCATAGACACTCGTTAAAAGTAAAAGAAAATTATCCTACACAGAAATTGCAACAGTCTTCAAAAAAAAATTCAAATTCAACTCTTATAATAACAGTGTATCATAATTTGATATGCAACTGAATTTATATATTTTTAAGCTTTCAGTGGAGTCTTTCGTTATGTGAACTTTCTAAGCGATTCCAGGTTCCCATGTGAGTACTGTCTTAAATTCAGCCCTATGAACATTAATAACGACTAATATATTAAATTAAGCGTTTTATTAAATTCATTCGATTCGAATCAGACTAAGGGCAAAATCAGAAATCCCATCCCAAATTGTTGTCAGTTAGGATGCATAAACTTTAACGCGAGCCTGTAATATTGCTTGGATTGCATATGGGTTGCTTTTGAATAAATACTACGTAAACACACACACTCATATACACCCACATGCACCCTTGTGTGTCCACTTCATCTAATTACGAAAGTTGCTCGCGAACGCTGCTTGACAAATGGCTAAAAAGTCGATGCGCTGCCATTTTCAATATGTTGCGCGTGCATAAACTATAGAAGCAGGCAGCTCCTCCCTCCTCTCCTCTCCTTTCCTCTCCTCTTCTCTAATATGCCGCTGCAACTGACACTTGGAGCTTGGGCCGGTTGCGGTCGTTACCTATGTGCAGGACAGGGCACATGGCAGCTGTCGAGGCTGCAGCTGCGCTCGCAGTTTGGGCAAAGTTTGAAAATTAATAGTGCAAAGTTTATAATTAAATTACAGAATGCTTGCACACGCACACACACACACATACATGTTGATAGCTGTATGTGTGTGAAGCTTTAATAAATATTACTTTGTGTGGAAGTGTGTGTGTGCGTGTGAATTGAATTGGTTTTGCCTTGCGCTTTGTGCTTTGTTGTCATTTCATTCTTTCTTTCGAAGCCATGTGTGCAGTCATGTGTGCGCGTGTGTATCCGTGTATATGTTATTATACGATGCCAGCTGCCGTGACAATATATTAAGCCGTTAAGTGAGGCGAGTCCTCGGCAGAGATTGTGAATCGCATACGTTGCGTATACGCAACATGCCTTGTCCCAGCGCTGATGAAGCTGCTGTCGCAACAACCAGAATAACAACAACAGCAACTAGAGCATGCTGCCTGAATCCTGGCACAGACACACGTGGCCGAGTTGACATAATTACAATGTATTAAAGCTATGGCCGTAGGATGTGGATTACCATGGGCATAAATTCGAATGAAAATACGACAGGGTACGGAGTAAACCTATGAATATGTCACAGAATATGCACTGTGGGCCATTTGCC
Organism: Drosophila virilis; assembly: GCF_030788295.1. Lineage (NCBI taxonomy): Eukaryota > Metazoa > Arthropoda > Insecta > Diptera > Drosophilidae > Drosophila > Drosophila virilis. The sequence continues at coordinate 9,587,083 of NC_091546.1, read as the reverse complement.
AGAGCAATAAAATAAAAAACTATAACAACAACAACAACAACCAACACAACAGCAATTGCAATGCGACAATTATGAATCTTGGGCTGTGCCGCGTTGAGCGCTTGACTGACAGCTGAAGCGTTGCCAGGACGACATGCACATGGTCACGGCAGGCAGATGTGCATGCAGGCAACAGTTCTATCATCAGTCAGTCAGATAGACAGTCAGACAGTCAGTTATACATATATGAAGACATCAACGGAAAGGCATAGCACACAGTCAGCCCGCTGGCATTTTACATAAATACGCTACAATTTTCCTGGAAAAAACACAGAACAGCCAGGGTATATGGCAAAATGCGTTCCGAGCACGTTCCGTGCACTGAGGATTATTTTAGCTCCATTTATAAATAGAAAACGCGAGAAACAACTGCTGCCTAGTTAAAAACTAAGGATTTTATTATTTAAATATGGTTTCGCATGCACACTTGCTTTCTTCTTAAGTTTTTATTTTTATATCAACCGATAAATGGCAATTGTCGACAGTATCAACCAAAAATGGCTCAGAATTTTGATATGACTGAAACAAAACATTAACAGCGATAAAAAATGAGAATGCTTTACCTAGGATACGAGCCGTTAGCACTTGGTTAAAAAAAGGCTTCGTAATGCCCAAAAAAAAGATTTGAAGCAAAATCTGGGATATTAGATATGGTAGATCAGACGTAGAAGTTTTAAAAGAGTAAAGTATCAAAAATATCCAGGGAGACTTCTTTGAAGCTAGCCACAGGATCTATGAAGCCTTTAGAGTAACAACTAGTTATCATAGGCACCGAATTGTCAGTATACAGCTCTTAAGCAAAAACTGTTTAGGATGTGGGACAACATTTTCAATTAATGTTGCTTGCAGCAGCAATCATAGCAACAACATTTGGGGAACCAAACCAACTAAGCCAAATTAATGGCAGTAAGATGTTTGGTCGCCGGCTCATAAATAAGGCGAAATTAGAACCATCTATCAAAGTGTGGGCTCACGATAGCCGCAAGGAATCGCTACGTGGCCACGCCCCGGGCGTCTGTACGCCTCAAAAAGCGTCGGGCTGTTCACATTTATTTATTTTCGTGTTAAAATCAAATTTATTTTTGTGTGGCGCTGGCAAACCTCTGAAATGTAAATATTGGCGTAAACATTTAAAAGGCAATAGCTACAACAACTGCAAGCCGAAGACGAAATGAAGTCCGACTGCTGCCCAGTCAGACACGAACATGCCCATGTAAAGGTAGCCCTTAAGGAGGTTTCGTCTGCGTCGACAATATAGAACACACCCAAAAAAAAAAAAATTTTTTTTTGAAAATAAAAAAAGAGCTCAACTCAACTGAACCGAATTTATAAGGATTTCAGCACAGGACTGGAAGCTAATATTCAAGCAGACCATCCGCCCAACACCCACATACCGACCCACTAGGCACTGCCCATCCAGCCCGAAGGCAGTTGAACCTTGGCCAGATTACCTGGTCATATACCTGGGATAAGTTGTAAAGGGGAGCGTCGCCGTGGTGGAGGGTCAAATGTGAACCTAATTTTTGGCGTTTGCCTTTTTTGCTGCTTTTGTTTTTAACCTTTGGAAAATGTCGTTCTGGGCCAAAGCTCGGAACGGGATAGTGGGCCAAAAAGCTTCGGGGTCACTTGAATCAGGGTAGAGGTTGCGCATGGGTCTGTTGTGAGCGGGGGCGGGCGGAGTCTTTCCATAATAAATCACATAAATATGCAACGCGACCCGTTGAACGAAAATGGAAAAATATTGGCTAAGCAGCGAGTGACGTGGATTTGTGCCACGGATTTCCAGTTGATGCCACAGGCCACAGCGGGCAACATCAGGAGGCAAGAAGGCACAGAAACACCCCCCAGATCCAGGCCCGAACCCAAATCGCTTGGAATGGAACGTGTTCAGCTGCCGGCTGTTGACTCAAACGGGATTAGCTTTTAATGCTTTTTCGGTTATGTTATTTACAAATGGCTTTTCAAATGATTGCTCCTCCTCACGCTGCCTTTATTTATTCTCTAGCCCACTTTCTACATATATATTTTTGCCTTACATATATATGTTATAGCATTGCAGGTGGCTAAAATCTAATATATTTGCAAAGTAGTTGCCATTTATCAAAACTGTTTGCTTAGTTGCTGCCTGCTTGTTGTGGCCGTGACAATTTGTGGCATAAGTTCTCTGTCATTTCTGCAATTTAATTCCATACTAAGCACTAAAATCCCTAATTGCCGGCTCGTTAATTAAGCTGGCTTTGACAGTTAGAACTTATAGTTAGTTGAGTTTTGACTCGAAAATGTTTGGGCAATGCCTGGATCAACAACAACCACAACTGGATTGATATTGCTTGACTTTCGGCATTTTTTTACTACCTCATTTTATGCATAATTATTTGCTTTGACATCTCATCTCCGGTTGTCAAATGTTTACACTAGTTACCTTTTTTTACACTGAACTAACTCCCTTTCTATATATATACGAATCTGTGTATCATTCAACTACAATCTACAGCTTAGTCAACTGTACGAATTTAAGATTATCTAGATCTAGTTAAACTGAAGATACAAATTGTCATCTGCTTTGGTATCTTATATATACGCCTTTTTTATTTATGATTTTTAATTAGAAAGTAGGTCGCGTGTCTGCGCCCACTGCGTCCATCGCTCAATAATTTCAATTAGCAGCTCAATAATTGGGACATAATTAACTTGTCAGCTGTCAATTAAGCACAGATACAACTTCAAAACAATTTCTGATAATCTCACAAGCCTCAAGAGCAATCGGCCCCAGAATGCTTGCCACGCCCTTATTTTCACTTGCAGCTGACAAAATGTGTGCTTTAAAGCAGCTTAAAAGCGCGCCCATCCTATTTTCGCCAATATCCCTTGAGGGTGCGCTATGCTTAAATATTTTAATTAATTAATTTACTTGCAATTGCTTTGAATGCGAAAGCCGCGACTTGTGCTGAGGCAGCATAGTATTAACAGTGAATCCGAGGCGAATCCGCAGTCCTTGCGAGCCGCATAAATATTTGACTTGGAAATTGCCAAAAACGCCTCAAAAACATCAAATACAACTCTTTCCATTTGCAGTAAATGCAAATGCAAATGGAATGAGTAGCGGTCAGTCAGCCAGTCAGTCTGTCAATCAGTCAGTCAGCCAGTCAGTCAGTGAATCAGTTGCCGCATACTAAGTACCATTAGATGTGGTTTCTGATGCCTTGGCAGAGCGCGCTGCAAGGATTTGGCGTCTTATCGCGCTGCAGACGCGACTCGCTGTTTGCTCTTGTGGCATGCAACTTGGCAGCGCCAGCATGAAGAAAGACAGAAAATTATCAGCCTGCAACAACAATGGCCCTGTGGGCAAAGAAAAAGCAAACTTCTCTGCTCATTGCCTCATCCTCGCGACCAGCACAAGTTTTGAGTAATGAAACCGCCGCCAAGGCTTCTGGCCGGGACTTGAAATTTATGCGCAAGTTGTGTTTTGTAAATCTTACGGATTAATTATTACAACTTGGCAATGTTTACAATGCATTTCAGTTGTTGCCTGGTTTTTGTTTATGCTTAAGTATCTTATCTTAAGACGTTTCGTAAGCTCTCCATTCCTTCTGCTTGTCTCTTTTCTGTAAGCTTTTGGGCATAAAAACTTGGTCGGAGCTTAGCCTAGATTGTGATCAGGTTGTAAAGTGGGCCAATAGCTCGTGAGCTGCTCGCCCCATTGAGCGTAGTAAATTGAACGCATAGAACCATTAAAAGAATCGCATCGAATTGCAGCTGTGTGGCATGTGGCAAGTGGCAAGTGGCAGGCAGCTTCTAACAGACTTGCGCATGTGATAAACATTTTTTAATTAAAAACTAATGTTGCGAAAATATGAGACAAGGCAACATGCACACAAGACGGGCAGGAGAAGGAGGGGGAAGTCACAAACACACACACACACACACACCAAGAGACACACACAAAGTAAATTACGCCTAATTGCGAATGTTTAATTATGCACTAGTTTAATTTTATGGTCTTGCGGTTGAGTAGGGGACACAGACTGCTTGAACTGCGGCGGTGGATGGGAGCGAAAAGGAGGAGTCGTTTAGTCGAGTCCTTTTTTGGGTTGACGTATATAAAGACATTAGACAAAATGGGAAGTGGATGCTTTGGACAGCTTACGCAGTTACCACTTATACAATCACAAACCACACCCACATCCACACAGACTCAGTCGGAAAACGTGGGTATACGCAAAATGTTTGTATTAACATACGTTACGAGCCATATTTGGTTGTAACTGCGGGGGCTGCCTTGCCGCTTAGCTGCTGTTCCGCCCACCTCCCTCAGGGCTTTAGCAAGCTTTAATTTGCGCAAGCAGCACAGCCAAGAGCAGAAAATAATTGCTGACTACGTAAGCGTTGATAACACAAAAGGATATTCAGCCAAAGCACAAACACAAGTCGCCGTTTAGTACTGTAATTTTTGTTGTCCTTATTCTAGTTGTTGTTTGTAGTTTCCCCCACAGTCAGTGGGATATGCCAGTTAATGATGGGCACTCGACAATGCTGGCAGCTTTTGCCAAAGGACTTCTTCACTCGCACTCGCTGAAATTGTTTTCCAAATTGTTTGCGGCATAATAGAAAATGTATTTATAGAGAAGTGTAGCGCGGCACAATAACCAGCAGAATTTCATCTACAATTCTTTGGAACTTTAAGTAAGTACTTGCTATATTGTTAAATATAAAATGGTTTGCTATGACTGAGCAAATGATAAGGTAATTTTAGCGTTTATAAATCGATATTTGTGTTTATTTTTGCACAAGCTTTTTGCTATTAGAAATTTCCCAAAAATATATATTATTTATGTGTATGAAATATTTTTAAACAAAATTTAAAGTACTTAAAAAAATAAAAACAAATAAAGAATTTCTCCGAAGATACACTTCTTTGCTCTGTGATAGAGTATACCTTGAGAGCTCTCAATTGATAGCCAATAGCTACTCGACCAAGTTTACCCTCTTCGCAAAGTAAACAAAGAGAAAATTGTTGCAAGTTTTTTGTTTTTGGTTTTTTTTTTTTTGCAGAGTTTACCTTTGGGGCATGCCACTTTTCAAAAACTGGCCAAACTTATAATGTGTGCAAATTGGCCTATAAAAAAATCATGTGTGAAAATTTGCTACCGAAAATGTAAGGACCTGGGAAATTGGCTGGTCGAGTGTCCTGGGTCGTATTTTGTTGAGCATAACGGTGACCCTTTGTGGTTTGCCTGGGGACTTGCTTCTATTAGGGGCCCAAAGTAGATGGGAAAACCCTTTGCTATCAGCACCTTGTCTGGGGCACTCGACAAATTGGACTTTCATTAACCAGGCCACCAAACAGAGCTGGGTAAATATATATGAGAGCAAGAGGGAAACATAGACAGGTTGATAGATAAAGTGAGAAATAGAAAGAGAGAGAAAGTTAGAGCGAGTGCAACGGCAATTTTTTTGTCTATTCTTGTTGGTTTTTGGGTTTGCTCAACTCTCAGACAATTTAAAATTAATTGGTTTCCATGTCTGTTACGAAAATGTGCAGGATATATTAGAAGGAGCAGGCAAAAGCAGAGGGCCGACAAGGGGCCGCAAATTGGTCAGCTACACATTTAGGACCAGGCTCTTGCATATCTTGTGTGCGGTATTTCACGCAAAATGAAATCACTTGAAAGTGCCTCCCACACTCGCCCTCGCCTCCCGTCCTGCCCCCCTCCGGCATCGGCAGGCAAAGAGAGCAACATCATAGAGCAAACAATAAAGCGAAATGGTTTCCTTTTTTTTTTTTTTGTTTAATTTTTATACCTCTTTTTTGTATGTGAAACATTTCACAAATTTGCCTTACCATCAAAGGGATGAGTCGGCTTGCGGTTGTCTGAGGGGCTTTTGTTGGGGCTCAGAGCAGCAGCTGATGATGCGCTGCCTAATTAAATGAAAATTCATGGCGTATGCCATGCAAATGAAACTTTGTTGGCTATTGAATTGTTGTTGCTTCTTGTTATTGTTGTCTGCTAAAAAGTATCTCAAAATTACACCAAAACAATGAGGCGTATGTGTGTGTGTGTGTGTGCGGGGTGTGTGTTTATGTAAGAGAACACACAAAGTTGTTTTGTTAATAAGATACAATGTTGTTGCTGTTGTTTGTTTGTGCCTGTTTTTAAAAAAGTCATTTCTGTTGCGTCGAGTTGCCTGGCAGCCGCCGCTACTTTGGCAATTATTTGAGTTGTAGTACAACAACAAAAGCAGAACAAACTCAGACACACACACACACACACACACACACACAGAAAGAGAGCGTACAGACATGTGCATATAATTACTTTGTGTACATTTGCATGGCAACACAGACGGAATCAGTGCGAAACATTGTAATGCGTATACGCAGTGTGCGCCACACTAAACTCAACTCAGCTCAGCTCGACTCGATTCGCCTTGGCTCGTCTGTTAGGGTGTTTAAGAGGCATCCCTTGACTGCTGTAATATGCTGCCATGTTATGTCGTAAATGTCGCTTTTTATTATTTTACACACATTCTTGTGAGTTCGCGCGCGTTTGTGTGTGTGTGTGTGTGTGTGTGTATATGTACTTCACCATCAGCTTTCGTTTTTGCTAACGGCTCAGAGCTTTTGTTTTATTTACATTTCAGCTCGTGCTTGTCTGCCTGACTGTCTGCGAATGCCTTTGCCGAGGCTGACTGCCATCTAATTTTCTATGTAATGACAGGAGGACAGGCCGTCAGGCTGCGACAATGACAAGGACATTCCACAGCTAAGGAATGTGTTACAGCTACAAGCTGCCACTTTGCGCAAATATTTAATGGCGTTGATTTTTATAATTAAATTGAAGCAGCAGCTGCTGCACGAACAGGCTGATTAAACAAAAAGTAAGAAGACAGAAACGCATAAGACCAGCAATTTATATGCACAGACTAAAACACGAAGGTAAGAAGATTTTCAGCACTTTAGCACATTTGTTACACCTGGCGTATGCATAATGTGTTGTAATTTATTATTGGTTTTGTTTGTGTTTTTTTTTTGTTTTTTCGCGTTCCGTCTGCTCATTTTTATTACCCACCTCTTAGCTGATTTATGGACAGTCTAATGGTAGTCTAAAACTTTTGGCTAAAAGCATTCGATACTTTCTGAAATTATGTTCCCGCCATAAGACGATAATTGACAATTGACAATTTCAATAAAATAGTATTTTCTTTTATATATAAAAACACTTTTTTCTAATAAATTGATGTTATATATATAATATCGACTCAACTTCGCTCGGGAATCGTTTGGGAGCATTTTGATAATAATAATTTAAAGAGTTAGACAACTTATCTAACAATATCAGCTCTAAAATTTTTGAACTGTTTAATAAATGATAAAAAAACTTTTACAAAATTGTTCCCATTTTATTTGTTCTTTAAAAATATTTGAATGAATATTATTATCTATCTTATTTTGTAAAAGTCTAAAACATATTATTCTCTACACACTATTATAATAATATAGTCTGTATAGCTGAATGAGCCTTGAAGTAGACAAAAACTTTCAAAAAAAATCAAATCATTAGACCTCTTAAAGTATTGATTATACTGTGTAAATAATAAAGAGCAATTAGCTCGTAGCCCTTTGTATTAAGAGGCCCATCTTCTCTCAAGAAATATCTAAATAACATATTTTGTTGTTTCTACTCAGATACTTTTATGTTTAATCTCTCAACCAACAACCATTTTCTGATCAATTTACAATTCCTGCTTTTTAAAATATATATTTTATTCACACATATTTTCTGTAATACAATATAGAAATGTTTACCCCCTCATGGGTCTAGCATAACCCGCAATCTATAATTATCAATATTACTAGGCTAAAGCCCAGCTAAAGTCGGTAAACCCGATATTAGCCGCAAAAAATAAATTGAAATACAAAATCAAATTTACAAATCATTTAACAAATTTCACACATCTGAAAAAAAATTAAATAAAACATATTATCATAGGGAAATATTTGACCAAAGTGCAAACGTAATTAATTAAAATGCTATTCGAGAGGATAAAAAAAAAACCGCAGCTACCAGAAATATATTGAGCTGACAGCTAATAAACAATATTTCAATACGATTTGTGGCAATTGAACACTTACCGCAATTTCATAGATTGCTGAATTCAATGGAATTTGTTTAGAGTTCTTTATTCGCATAGTTGAATTGCAAGTATTGTCATATTCATTGGGCTTGTAAGTGTTTGTGCATGTATTGATGCTTGTCTGTGGGGCACGTTGCACATACGCCGTGTGGTGCGTATGGCATGTGGCGCAAATTAAACACAGTCACGCACGCAATTCACTGAGCTGAGATATTTTAATTGACACACATGCTTGGCACTTGCCACCTGACAGATGCTGTAGACGATCACGATGACGTTGATGAGGAGCCACAGCCAGTCGGCCAAGTCGGCCAGTCTGGCAGGCAGGCTGGCAATTCAAGCCTACGGCTAACGAGGCCAATTGTTGAGTTGCCTCAAACTTGGGCTCAAACTTAACATCAACCCAAGAATGTAACTGTAATTGTAACTGTAACTGAAACTGAAATTGAAACTGAAACGTTCGCGTCACTTTGTTGCACTACGTAACGCACTGAAACGTAGACTGAACGCGTCGCGTCGCGTACGGCAATTGAAACAGAAGTTTGGGTTGGTCGTCGTCATTGCGGAAGATGTAGCAGCAACAGCAACAGCAACAGCAACAGCAAAATCAGCAGCAACGTCGGCTCGACAGCAACGGCAGCAGCGGCAGAGGCATCCCAATCAGTGTGTGCCAGTGGCAGCAAAAATCTGGGCAGCAGCGCAGACCAGCACAGAGCAGACCAGACCACCTACAACACGCAACGACGACTGAACGAGCGATTGCGAAAGGACCAAAAACATCACCAGCCACTGGCAGCCTAATAACGCAGTCACTAGTCGACGTCGCAGCAGCAGCAGCAGCAGCAGCAGCAGCAGCAGCAGCAGCAGCAACAGCAGCAACAGCAGCAGCAGCAGTAGCAGTAGCAGCAGCAGTTGGAAAAAGTACGAGCCATACTGGCGGCTCGCACGATGAGCAAATCTTGACACGAGAGCGCAACCTGGGCAGTGGGTGAGAGCCGAAGGACGAAGGATTCGAGTGATGTGAGACCCTGCGGTGGCATCGGGCCACGAACTATTTAAGTGAAGCTTGCAATTTGCGTAGCGCATCGGCATTTTGTGCCGAAGTTGTTATTGTCCGAGTTGTTGTTGTTGCCTTCCTATTGCACGGCTGTACAATTGTTGGCTCAATGCACAAGCAGCAGCTGAAGCAGCCGCAGCAGCAGCCGCGGTGGCAGCAGCAAACGCAGCCCATGGTCGCATTTCTCCTGCTGCTGTTGCTGCTGAAGAGACGGGCAATGGAACGAGTGGTACATCGACGGTAACGGACTATTATGTAAAACGTGTGGAATTGAAACAATTGCCGTTACGTGTTTTGTGATCTGTTTAGGAATATGGGCGATTCGACGATGTGGGCCAATCTGTAAGGGAAATTACTTTCGATAATTTATTTTATATATTACGATTACTAAAAAGTGATCACAGAGTAATCTTTTCAATCTCTCAATTTCTCAATTGTTAATAAAAATATATGTAGTATCAGGAAAATCTCTTCCAAATGTTTGGACAAACTAGCCTGAGTTTCTCCGCACTTATAAGTAGCGGAGTCTGGTGTTTATATAGGTGGAAAGAACCCAATCTTAATTCTTTGCCTAGTTCCAGAATGTCTAATTTTATTTAAATATTTCCAAACTAGTTTTTTTATTTTAGAAAGAAAATTCCAAATTGTATATTTTGTTAGTTATAAAATGTATTGCAAATGAAAGTTGATTAAGATTCGGCCAAGTTCCCCTCCAAATCGAAATTTGCGCTTTAATTTTTATAACGCCATAATGCAGATTTGTAAATTTGTAGTCAATTTTGTAAACTTAACAGCGCCTTAACATTTCCTTTACAGCCTAGTGGCTACAGGGATGTAAACAAAGTGAAACATAATGGAATGTAACAAAGTTTCTCTCTCTCTGTCTCAGTTAGCTTATTGGTACATTCTCTCAGCTATGCAGGACGCATGCGTCGCAACAACAACAACAACAACATCAAAATCCCCGAAATTCCGACGCAGGCATCGGACAGAGCTCGTCGACACGAACATAGAGGCAACACCGGCAGAGGCAGCAGCAGCAGCAGCAGCAGCAGCGACTGCGGCAGAGGTAGAAAAAACTTGCACAGAGCCACACAAAACACAACTTGCTCCACATATTCTAGCCCTACTTACACAGCGACATACTCCCCCACACGCACGCAGACACACACACAGATACACACACACACACACACACAGAGACTGCTGACAGATATTTTACAGAGCGGCTCAGTCAATACGTTGGTTATTGGATGCTGCGCTGTTGCTGCCGCTGCTGATGTTGGCGTCGCTGCTTTTTGCTAGGCTTTTGCTGCTGCTATCAGCCAACTTTTTGGCCGCTGTGCAGATTTTCAAATGCTGCCGCTGATAACAGCAACAAAGTGGCAGCCAAAATACATTAAAAGCAGGAGAAGACGACCCAATTTTTTGTTGCTGCCAACGTCATCGGCCTCACGCACAGTCCCCAAGGGTCTCGGTAGTGGCCAAGTGTGGCGGTGTGGGTGCTCCCTGGCCAGGTGTTCGAAATGCCGACTCTAAGCTGCGTCTGGCGGCACATGAGAGCAGGCAGCGCCTTTAAATGACTTGGCTAAAATGGGGCGCCATTTAAATGAAGAGGGCAAATACATGCCTCGGGCTGCCGCATTCTTTTATTTTTATATTTTTTGTTTTTTTTTTTCTGTTTAATTCGTAAGTTTAACTTTGAATTTGGTTTGTGACGCCTTGCGGCCCGCCTCTCGACTTAATTAAATGTTGTTAGAAACGCTTTTCATTCAACTGCATAAATTACAAAGCAAAGTACCACTAAACAAGGGATACGGCCCGGACTCTGGCTGTGGGCCTACGCCACGCCCTGAGGCTACTAAATTATAAGGAAGGACTCGTTCTTTACACTTTATGCTAAATCGAATTAGTGTCTCGACTCTCGATTGTGTAGTCTTAGGTTGTGCTTTGTGTAAATATGCCAAATAAATGGCTGACAATTGGCATTGAGTACTTATGGAGAGCGACTTTTAAGAGTTTAAAGAACCTAGTTTTTATTTTAAATTCGATGAAATATCAGGGTATCCCGTTTCGTAAGAATGTATTAAATTCTTCAGGCACTCAACTGATCCCTTTTCGTTCTCAGAATTGATTGAATTCGATCTGATCTTGACTTTATTATTTGTTGTTTAATTTATGATCAAATTTGAGCAAAATGATTCGGCTAATGGTTTGAATGAGCATTTGGCATGTGCTTGCCGGTCATTTAAATGACAAACTTCATAACGTCTGCTCAGCAGTAGGAAACTTAATATGCAGGACAAATCGCGCTGCAGGATACAGAAAACCAATTGTGGTGACACCCCATGGTGAGAGTCCATTTTTATATAATAACCCAGTCCCATCCTTCAGTTGCCTTCGAGTTTCATTACTTTGAGGCGCATTAGTTTAAGGCGAAATTGTGGCAACATCAATTTGTTGTGCTAACATTTATTGTAATTTATGATTTCGTTTGGCAGCTGCATTGTGATTTATATTTGGTGGCCAAAAAGGATTCGGCTGCTTTGAAGTGCGGCATTGGCCCCAGGACCCTGGGCATTAACTCGCCTGGTAATGTCACACGGCAGGAAAAGTTTTGCAAGTTGCGCAAAGTTTTTTTGAGTTTTAACTTTTTTATTTTTTTCAGCTTTTTCATCTGCTTGTTTCAGCTGCTTTAACTCGCATTTCAAAGTTTCTCTCAATACTGTTGCAAGCAATTCCTAAAAAATGGCATACAATCTGTCAGCGAAATGTTGCTTACCAAGTGGCAGTCGCACCCATCGAAGGGGCAGCTGCTCGAAAATCAATTGAAAATTTCCCTGGGTCTCAGGTGTTTATGGACGGGACAGACCAGAAAACTTTTTTATTACAAATCCCAGCGAAATATCGCCATTGCAGCAAATGTCAATCGTAAGCCCAACAAAGTAATGCCCCAAAATGAAGTTTTCTTATTCGACACTCAGTAACATTCAAAGTATGCGAAAAGGCTATACGTATTAAGCGGGAGAAAAGCAAGTGAACTAAATGTCAATTTTTTTTAATAGTTGGGGCTCTTCTAATATTGCTCTTTGAAAAATATACCATATAGACCCTGCTGCGTATACTATGAAATCATAAACAGGGTATCTTCTCGTTCAGTCTTCTATAACACCCCGACTTCAAGTCACTTTGCTTTGTTTGGCTTTGTTCGGTTCACAATTGGCAATTACATTGCTATTAGATTTGGCCTGAGCTACGCCCTATTTATAACGTCTAAACAAAATGCATATTTCATGTTCCATCATTTTGAAAAAAAAAACGTTTTTTCCGGCTTTCCATTAAAGCAGATAAAAAATTATAAAAGAAATATGTTGTCCCACCTTTTTGGGGGGCACGTGACTGACTGACAGCTGCTGACCAGAACAAGGCTCTGACGAATGCTGGACTGCAGAGGGTGGAGTGTTACGGGGAACGTGTCTCGTCCGGGCATCATGTTGCGGCCATGTTGTTGTTGCTGTCATTCCACGGAAAATGTCAAGCCAACAGCGCAAATTAGCCAAACGTTTTCGTTCATGGTATTTGTTGAGCAACGTGGCCAGGGCGGTGAAGCGCGTGAATTGTAAAACTTTATTTTGACAGCACTTGTCTTGGACACCTTATGCCTGACACGTGCCCCAATAAGTGGCACGGGATATTAAGGGGCGTGCAACACCTCTGTCTGGCCAAAAACTTTTTCTCAATGCCCTTTAAAAAATTGCCAGCAGTGTTTTTCTTCTGTTTGTATTTCTGCTTGTGATATTCTGTAAATTTATTGATTGTGGGTTGCGTCTCATTCGGCAAGCCATCTGCAATATATGTAAACCATCTATATAAAGCTGAATGAGGTGACATAATGGTTTGTTGTTCTACCGATCTGCTTAAAACTTGTGAGTTTCCGACTAGAGGATACCCTAAACTCTCTAACATAGCTCGCGAGATGGAGTTAACCAACGGACGGAGAATGCGTGCCGGTAGAAGAAGCAAATCTTAAATTACACAGCTGACGGTTGTTAATTAGGTAGAGAGTATCTCACAGTTGAGCACTTTCCACACTTTAATTATATCTTATATCTTTTTATATATATATAGCTTCCAGATCTTTTCTCAAATCGTCTGTTGCTAGTTCATAGGAGATTTGCGTGTCAAGTTGTTTCTTGCGTATCATTAATTTTCCAATTATTGGGTTGATATTCTCAGATGAAATGCCTAAAACTTGTTACTGCCATGGCTCATGGCTTAGTCTATTTGGCAAGTATTTAACTGCACACACAAAAACATAATTAATTAGATCTAAAAAGTACACAAAAACGATTTGCCGCTAAATCGTGAGGCTCCTCAACGAAGTGCCCTGTAATTACCTTTTGGTTGCTCCATGAAATCAGCAGAAAATCACAATTCGAGGAAATTAACTCATTTCCACATAAATTAGTTCCGAATGCCGCTCGATGCTGCAAAATATTATGCGTCGATTATGATTAACGATCATGGGCCGCAATTGGGGCGAGATAGGCTAACTACGGGGCATAAATAACTCAACGCATTGCAGTGAGTGTGCACAAAATGAGCCGCGCCCAGTTTTTGAGGGGCGGCGCATAAAAATCTACGAAAAATGACTGCTGTAAGAGATTTTATTCATACCCTATGTGTATGCCCAGAAGGGGCGTATAGCTTATACAAATGTGCAAAAGATTATACTATTTATAAAGACTTACAATTACTATCTTATATGATAATTATATACATATAACTATATACATATAACTATATATAAATATATAAATGTGTTAATTCCCGATCGGATTGTAGAAAAACCTTCTATTGCGCTTTTAACAATTTTCCGAAAACCCGTTCCAGAATGAAAGTACATCGGTTTTTTGTAGTTATATATAATTTTGAACCAGCCTTAACTATGCTCGTAAGATACAGGGTATTCAAAAAACGAAGACAACAATTCGGGCACAAACTTTTTTACTCACTTCTATATATTTTTTTATAAATTTTTTTTATTTTTTTCTGCACCGCCTAGAAATATTTATGAGCTGTGCACGCGACGTTCGCTGGCGGCCAATTTCTGAGGCCAAGCCAGGAATTCAGTGCGGGACGCGGCAATTACGCGAGCCTGGAAAAAATATTGCCAAAGTCATTGACTGGCCCAGGAATTTATGAATTATATAGAAAGCAGCAGGAGAATGAACATTGGCAAAAAGATGAAACAAGATGCTCTGGCCAGGGCGGCAAAAGGAATATCTTCTGGATATAAGTTATTTGCACGCATTGCGAAGTTTTTCACTTTTCACAATTTCATGAAAAATACATTAAAGTGAAACGATAAATCTGCTTACTTGTGGGCACGGCATTGGTAGGCAGTCATTAAAAATGAATTTGTGCCAAAGCTCAGCTAATGAATAAAGAAATTTCTTTCGATTCAAAAGCTAAGTATGTGTGTGAGTGTGTGTGCAGTGCTGGTGTGTATGGCATTCGTGTTTAGGTATGTGTGCTGAGGTCCTTTGCAATCAATCAGTTGCCCAATTCGGCCTCACTCTGACATTGCGCAATGACCGAGGAGTCAGCTCGTTCATCTGTTTGCTTGTTTGTTTGTTTGCCTTTGCTTTTCGTGCGTTGAAGGACATTTTCAAGGCACAAACGCCGGAATTATACATTTGACATATTAGTGCAGGCCGATGAAGAAATTGATTCTTGCCATTCAGTACGAACTCAACTCAAGTGTCCAAAAATGTCCAGACTCAAATATTGGGGGCTGAGCTTTTGTTTGCCTGTTAATAGAAAATTGAGTTATTGAGCATCGAAAGGTTAAAAAGGTTTTTGCCAGTTTCTGCTTCTCAAAAGTTTGTTTAGAAATATATTTTTTTTTTTGTTACCAAAGGGGTCTTAAATTTCAACATATTTTGTGTGTTAGCTCAAATATTTACATTGTTTAAACTCAAATTTAATGCTATCTACTTTTTAAACCAAACCATTTTCAAAGATCTTTGTTTAAATTCATTTGGGTGGTGCCTCACGCATTGCGGAAAGTTCATCCATCTTTGGTGGAACTGAGGGTCCAATATGGGTGAATTTGATTTTCAAACATCTTTCTGTATAACTAGTCGGTACTTTCCGGTCTCGCTCATCCAGTTTCCCGCTTGTATTTAAATCTATCTATTTACTATCTGCAACTGAACATTTAAAGCTGTATTTTGCATATATATTTGAAAGTAACCTTGAAGTCCTTCGAATAACGAACCAAAAGTTAACTTTCGCTTAATTGACCCTCCAAATTCATTTGTTTATGCAGGGCAAAAGTTTAATAATTTAACTATATGTTCAAAATGAAATTAAGTTTAACTTGGCACAAAAAAAGCACAAAACTACCCACGAGCATTGCATATTCCCGCTAGTTATAAATAATAAAGTTTCTTTCATGATTTGTAAATCAAAATGTTTCCAAAATACGGAATACAGCAACGTACTAAAGACGAAAAAGTGGCTCTTAGAATTTTCTAATAAATTAAATGTAATAGAGAAAATATATAAAAAATATTATAATATTTATTAATATATAATAAACCTTACGAAAGTGTGTATCTGCAGATCAATGTGAGTGTAACATTCAAGTTCAGATAAACATTGAATAGGGAGCACGCTGACAAGCTCAAAAGAGCTCAAACTCACAAATGGGCAGGCGAAGAGGTCGTCAATGTCAGGAAAGCATCTGCTTGGTTTATGAACATGTCCGCTTACAATGTTGTTTATATTTGTACTCGCTGTATGAACTTACCAAGACTCACAGAGACATATATGTATGGGAATGTACATACATATGTATATGGATGTAACTCGCGAGTAAGGCATCTAATGAAATATCCCAGGGGATACTTCGATTGGGCGGTCGTCCTGATGAGTTCTACACAAACATTTGAGCAGTGCTGTCAACAACATGACAGACCGAGAGGCAGATGGGTAGCAGGAGTGGGGAGGGGGGTGTGCAAGCCACAGGACACGCGACACGAGGCAGAACGACAGAAAGACAGATAGTTGACGTATTTTGTTTATGGGCCATGCCGCGCACATTGATGACAGTCAAAATCTATCAGGGAACAGAGAGAGAGAAAGAGAGGGGGGCAGGGCCTGTTAGCTGATGTGTTAGTTGAGCAGCACGTGATGTCATTAGCAACGGCAGACACAAACGCATTTGTCATAAAGCAACAAAATGATGCCCCAAAACTCGGACGGCGATGCAAATGAAAATGGAAGTCAGCGGGGCCGCAACCACAACGTGCGTCACGCACACCCGCCAATCATCGTCAGCGGCGCGGAGAGTCCGCTGGGCTGGGTGGGCTGGTGGCATTGATGGAGCATCAATTGCAGCGGAAGGTGGCATCACTTGATCTATGCCAATGCTGGTCGTTTATTGAAATTCCTTAATGAGCGGCAGCAGCAGTTGCGGTTGAGCTGCAATGCAATTTCCGCCTCGAGGTGGCAGTTGCAGTTGCAGTTGTTTGCTGTTGTTGTTCGTATTGCATTTGCCCGGGCAATTTGCGTGCAGTTCAATTAAAATGCGTGAATGCAGTGGCAAGGTCTGCGAGAAAAGAAAATGCTGAATTCTGCACGGTTTCGAATTGTAGGCGACATGCGGCTAACGCGTCGTATGCGCAATCAACAAAGTGACAAATTGACTTTTGCTCTGGCTGTTGTTGTTTGTCCGCCTGCCTCCCTGTCTGTCTATCTGTTGCGTCAACTGGCTGCTGTTGCCAATTACCGCTAATGTCGCACAGTTGCCGCATTCACATAAAATTAATGATAAGCGCGCTATAAAATAAGTTTTACTGCAGCAGCAGACGACGCGTCGTCGAGTCGTCGAGTCGTCGACTTGAAGCAACAGCTGAGCAGCGCGTTGCGGCATCCTGCAGCCATATCCTGGCAGCGAAAAGGTTATGTCACAATAAAATTAAATCCAACAAGCGTAAAGTAGGTGAAGTGCCTGCCTGCTGCCACTTTTTTGCTTCAGCAAATTGAAAACTTTTGGTCGGGGTTTACGACTTGAGCGCTACGAGCCATGACTTTAACTAATTGCCTGGCATCTAATTTGTTGCTAAGCGGCTTAGACACTGCCTAAAGGACCACTGTCCATCCCTTTGGCAGCTCTCCCTCTCTTTCTCCCTCTCTCTCTCTCTCTCTCTCTATCTTATTTTTATCAGTCGGCAGCACCCAACACATTAGCATATTTTTAACTTTTATGCTCTGTGTAGTTGTTTATCTCGTGGAATAAGCTTGCGAAATGCCTGAATATAAAAGTCTTATATCAATCTTGCTACAACTGAGTCTCCCGATTCCCGTTTCCCTTTTCCTTTTCCGTTGTCCTTGTCGCTGTCGTTGTCACTGCTGCTACGTCTTTTTCGCCTTCTCGGCAAAAGTTTGAAGAGCCACCGAGAACTGAGGAACTGAGGAACTGGGGAACTGTTTGCAAGTCCAAGTCACCGGGCAACGCACCTTTGCTTGAGTCGAATTTTTTTTTTTTTTGTCCCTTTTTTCCATGAATAAATTGCGCAGAATTTATGTGGAAAGTTTTGTGTGTGTCGCAGCATCAGCTCCATTCCCCAGCCCAAAATGAAAGTGGCTAGCGGAGTTTAGATGAATCTGTTTGCCTTAGTCTGATGAGTTATCTGCGCAAATGCAGCGGCGGTGAGTTGTGAGGGGCAGAGCACTTGCAAGTGCGGTAGGCGGCATTGCAGAATTTATAGCTGAAATGTTAATTGAGCATTGGGCGGAGTGCACATCCCAAAGTTGGGCTATTGCAGTTTCGCATCCAAAGTTTTTTCAACTTTACACTTTGAGTGGAATGTGCGAGAGATGGATTTGAAATACGCCCAAGAGTTTAGTTCCTTGCGTCTTGCGGCAAAACAATGCACAATTTCACAATTTCATTTTTCTTCTGTTATGCACAAACAAACTCACAATTATTTACTTGAAGCTCCTAATGCATAATATATATTGTTTCTAGTTAGAATATACATATTCAATGAAAAAACTGTGCTCATATATTTATGACTTGCGGCTTTTTAAATTAAATGTAGTTTTAGTTGAATTCTATTTTGTATGGTGAACATATTTGAAAGTTAGCATACAGGCAAAAATTACACTTTCGCTCACAAGCCTTTCACGAAAAGTGTGAGACACCTCTCAATCACAGAGATTTTGAAATGTAAGTTCGAAGCCAGACAATGGGAACCTACGTCCATAACGTTGATTGGACTTTTCACAACTTAATGTCCAACCACAATTAAGGTAAACGCAGACAAAAATGTCAGCCTCTATCTATTACACTTTGAACCATGCGGTGATGATATATCCGTGAGTGTGTCAAAACTCTTACATATATAGATTGTTGGGCTAACTTTAATCGCCATGCTCATGACATTTTGGGCTCATTCTGGCTAAAACTTGGCTTTTATCAAAAAGTAAGCTCAATTTAGATTACAGTTATTATATTAAACAATTTGTATGTGCTCTATTAGTGTTGTATTTCATAAGTTTAAAAGCAGAGTCTAGCAACCTCTATGGGGAGTTGCGTTCGAAGTGCTACATTTCAGGCCTAAGATCCCTTATCTCCAGTTATTAATGCGCCTGATGTTGTTGTTGTTGTTGTTGTGGTTGTTGTGGTTGTTGTTTAGTGTCGCCAGCGTTGCCAGCCAAGCGCGTGAGGATTAAGATTTACGCCGTGCCATGCCGTGCCGTGCCTAAAAGGAAGGAAAGCATGGAACGTTGCCTGCCCATTCAGTGCGAGTCAGCGCTGACACATGGGTGCTTTATTTCCGACTATCCAAGGCAAAGGCCCACGCCCACAAAATGGTAACCACGAGCCAAGAGCAAGTCACATGTTGCCATGCTACTCGACATTGTCGTAGCCCGTCGTCTGTGACGTTGACGACGACGATGGCGGCGCACTGTGGTTGCTACGTAATATTGCTGAAAACCGCAGAGAGACGCAACAACGTTGCGTATACGTAATATTTTAGAATTTGCTCTCAGCCAAGAACGCCACACGCTTCGCTGCCGCTGTTGCTGCCGCTGTCTCTGATTGTGGCGTCGACTCCGTCGTCGTTTCGTTGGCCCGGCTTCCTTCTGCGTGCCTCTGCGTGTGTGGTCTACCATTATCTGTCTGGGAAGCCATTAATTTTTCAAGATTGATCCGGTATGCAAATTACTTACACAGAATGTGCACGAGCGCCAGCAGCGCTTCCTTCACTGCTTCGCTCTGCTGTCTATTGTGTGCTCTATGCGTGTATCTACGGCTTTGCCTGAGTGTGCGTGGCTATTAGGGTGCGTGTATAAGTGTGTGTCTGTGTGTGTGAATTGAGCACCAAATGTAGCAGCTAAAAATGTTCTTCTTTTTATTTTATTTATTCATTTCTTGTTGCTGCTGTATCTAATTATTTGGGCGTGGCATTTAAGGCAGCACACAATTTAACACGAAACTAGCTGTGATTTAGCGCCCGGGATAATTACCACCGCATTGTCATTAAGTTCGTGTCCATAAATTGTTGAAATTGCCCCAGTTTTAATTGCGTTCCAATGCACTTTTTGCAGCCGCAGCAGACGCACTTCATGCACCAATTTGCTGCGTGAATTGCTCTCGCCAAGTGCCATGGACATTTAGCATGAAGGGCACTCGATTGCATTTAATTCAATAAAAAAAATGGTGTATTTATTTGGAATTTAAGCTTTGGATTGCAAAGCAGATATTTTTTTTCTCTTACTTAAAGTCAAATTATATGTTGTTCATACCTATTCGCCTGCATATTCATAGATAGCTTGGAGCTTCATTTTATTGTATTAATTTAATCCTAGGAGCATACTTGCTAACGCCTTACTCCAAATCAAAACTAGATTCTTCTTCATCCTCTATCGATCCCTGTTCTGACACTTATTGCTGACCAACTACTTATAATACAAAATACAAATACAAATTAAATCTCAGACGTAAAGCTTGCGGCTCACTGAGGTCTTGCTAAAGCTGAAAGTCCCGTTGAGTACATTTTAAAGATGTGTGCCATCTGTAAATGGGTAAAGCATTATCTGCCTCTGGCAGAAACTCTTAGGCATAAGTAGACACGCACAAAACACTCCAGCTGAGCAGCTTTTGTCAAGTATGTTTAATATGTGAGCGTGCCTCCAAAGATCACTTTACGGATGGGCAATGTTAAACAAACAGTCTGTGGCAATGCTGTTGATGATAATGATGGCGATTATGATGAGGGTACTGTTTGCTTACAAGGGAACACAAGCATCATAGGCACACGTTTCATAGAGACACACTACCACCACACACACACACATACACACACCGGCACACAAATTCGTATAAACAAAACGCGAAACTAGCAGCCGCAGTTCTCGTTAACACATCGTGATAACAATCAAAGCGAAACAAAAGCCAACAAAACACAACAAACAGGAACAGAAACAGGAACATTATCAACGGCAACATGGTCAGAACAAAGGGAGGTTCGAGGTCTCAGGTGCGGGCATTTAGACCAAGGATATTTTTGTGTACTAGCGCAGGAAGCGGCGAGCCCCCATGCGTTATCTCAGCGGAGCTTTGCATAAATCAACGTTGCACAACAAATTTTTCTAAAAGCGAACCCAAGCGTTAAATTGGCGTGTATATGTGTGTGTTTCGCTGGAAATTATCTAAGACGCCCAACGTAAAATTCCAAACAAATTGAACTCAAACAGCGCATGCAGCAAACGGCGAGTGGCATGTGGCAAGCGGCAGCCGCGTACAAAAACAAAAATACAAAATAATACTGTAAAGCAAATAAAACACGTCGACGGTCATTTTATTGGCTCATACACACACACACACGGGCTTTAAATGAGTTACATGTTTAACATAAAATTAGCAAATAAATTAAGCGCATGCAAAAGGCGGTTACTGCTCGCATTTACTAAGTCCAGGCGGCGTGTCATTTGGACTTTCAAGAACATTGAATTAATTTAAAATTTTGAACTGGCTTAGCTGAAACTTTAGCTGATTACCATACATTATTTTTATAATTTTGTGAGTCATATAACACGAATCCACTTTGTTTTCCATTGTAAGGAAAATAATCGAAAATTATCGCCGTTGCCCAGTTTAAAGACAAAAATTTAAATGATACTCAGAAGGGAATTGAAACATTTATAAGATTATGGACACAAATATATTAAAAGCAATTTAGTAATCAGAGCTCTAAAATGTATGCAATAGCTTTTTACAGCTAATATGCTGTTGCTGTAGCTTAGCAACTTATATCAACGGAGGATCGGAGGCTCATCAAAAATGAGTAAATTATGCATTTGATTGGAATCGAAAAACAAAAGCTATACTTTGTTTCCATGTATAAAACTGTTTGCCTTCTTTGATTGCCTGATTTATTAACGAACATCCCGAACCCTAAGAAACAAGAAGCGATATTTCCTCAGCTTAGAATACAAAAGATATCGCCATGGAAAGACTCTTCTGACAGAGTATTGCTCAGTTCGATTTATGCATTGATAAAGTTTTCACATGTTCTAATTTTCATATGCAATGTGGCCAAACTTGACATGCTCATTAATCGTTATCTATTCGAAAGGCAGTCAGTCAGTCATAAGTACTTAAGATAAAAATAAATGTTGCCAATGAGTACTTAAGGCGCATGTTTCAGTTGTACTTAACACAGATAATGAAATTCAAAGGTTAAATCAATGGAATCATCAATCATTTCGCAGGATATTAACAAAGTTTATAGAACAATTCGCGTCCGACATCTTGGCGGTTGTGTGTGCTTTTCTATTCGCCGGATTCAATGTTATGTGCGAGCGTATTTGTATATTCATTTGTGTGTTCCATTTAATATTTCAGCCGCAAGACAATTGCTCTTAATAATGTTGGATAGGCGCGTGTTATGAGTGCCGGATAGGAAATGCCGCAGAATTTTAATTTATGTATATTCGCCTACTCACGCACACACACACACACACACATACAGAACCCACTTGTGTGTGCTGCGAGTTTTTCATCGACATTTAATTGAAAATAACTCAAGCGTGTCAGCAACGCGCGCGGTTAATGAGCGAGAAACTCGCATGTCTGTCGCGACAGCCACTGCCACACACACTCTCTCTCTCTCTGTCTCTCTCTCGCTGTCTCTGTTTTTATCTCTTTCACTTAGTGTTCATCTTGCTTTAACTCTCACTGTGCGTATGCCACATGTCTGGCGACCGAGCGCTTTTTGCCAGCACGTGAATGACATCAATGACAGTGAAAAGGCGTTTTTCTGCACTTAATGAGCACGACGCAGGGTGGACCAAGGCGGCGCCAGGGGCTGAGTAACGACATATACAAACGCTCTCCCTCTCTAGCAAAAGCTAAGCAAGTTTTTTGGTTTTTTCCCCTATTTATTTATGTTTTTTTTTTTTTTTTTTTTTTGGCTTTTTATCTGTGCTATCTCTGCTGGCTGCGTGTGACAAGTTTATTTATGTGTCTGAAAAGCAACCAAATGAAAAAGTAGCGGAAGAAGAAGTAGCTGCAAAAACTTAAAGACGTCACCCGACACAATTTTTTGTCTGTCATTCTGTGATCTGCGCATAAAGTTGCGCGGGCAAGCCAAACGAAATGCATGTAACATAATTTGGCTTAAGTATTGCGCCCATATCAGGTCACTTTCGAAATAAACATTCCAGCCAAGTCCAGATAAGCTGGTTGTCAGTATTTAATGGAAAACTACAAGTGAAACTCGAAGCGCAGCTTTTATTAATTGAGTCAAAATTATAATAGCAGCTTAAGTTCTTAGCTCTACCTATCTTAAGTCTTTTAGACTCCGAGATATGCTCATAAAACAGCATTTCGATATCGATTATAGGTGTATAATTGGAAAAGTGGCAAGATACCGATTACTTAAATTAAATTCCTATTACTTCTTTCGCAAAGTCAGGCAGACAGACGGACATGGTTAGATAGATTCGGCTGAGAACTTAGATGAAAATTGACCCAACACTATTATACTCCATTTACCAATTTTCAATAGCTTCCGGGTATAAAGTATATAAAATAGAAATTGCTGTAGTTATAGCCGCAAGACCAAATGTGAATGCATTTGTTTGGCCTAAAGTGCAAAACAATAGCTTAAACAACTTAGAAGCCAGAGGAACGCATGTCACGACCTCACATGCGCCCATGGATAATATGGGCAATGTGACTTGCTTGCACTAGAACAATATTAAACTTTGGTTATTTATATTAAAATATTGCTATATTGATGTGGTTGTTTACATTTGGGTGAGTTTTTTGTTAAATTTTATGAACACAGTGGCTTAGTTCTTGCCAAGCTGTTGCCTGGCAATACATAAAACAACCGACTACCGAAAACCAAAAACTAACCCATATACAGCGGAGGGGGGCATAAACCATGTGTAGCCTCTCATTTCTTTTGCTTACTCGTTTGACCTTTTTTGTTGGATTGTTTTGTGCATGTGTTCGGCAATATCCTGGCTAAGAACGAGTTGACCACAAAAAAGGCAGAAGCCAAAATAAAAAGCAAATAGAAAGCACAACGAGCTGCAAATAAAAACCAAACCCAAGCAATCAACAAATACATTTCCACAGCACCTTATAAAAGTATTTGAACCTTATGCTGACCAAATTTTATCGCATTTGACACACAAACACACACACACATACACATACACACTTATTGGCATTGATTTTGGCTTTTATTAGCTTGAGCAGCCGCAGCGCAGAAGTTGCCAAGTCGCACTCGACTTGACTCCATCGTTGCCTGCCTTGTCCCCCAATCCCCACAGCTGGCACAGCCCCCACTTCAGCTTCAATTGCCCTAATCCATTGCAAAGGCGGCGTGGGATCACGTACAGCATGCACAGCGAGTATATCTTTTTAAAAACATTGTTAAAGTTTTGCTTCACTTGTGCTGATCCAATGCTACTCCTTTGCCCCCCAATCAATCCACTTTTTATATACATACATGGATATGTATGTATTTTTTTTTATTATTGAATTCGAGTTCAATTTGTTTTTATTGATTTGCCATTTTGCACTAGCCCCAGAGATGTGACGGAAATTGTCAATGTTTTACAATAGTTGCAGCCACCACTCGTTACCACTACCCCTTTTCAACCGTTAGCCCCTACCCTTGCCATTCGACATCATCATGGCTTTTTGAGTTTTATGTGCACTTGATAAAATTTCAATAGTTAAACCCCTGCCGTACCCGCCGTCCGAGGGGTCTGAGGTCTGGGATCTGTTGTTTTTCGCGCCCTTTGCCTTTCTGGGCTGCCTTTAGTTTTATGTGATATTAAAATTGATAGCAAATCGCTGCTGCTGCAACGCAGTTCAAGTGCGCGTTGCTTGTTGAGCGGCCATGAAAGACAGGGAGAGGGAGAGTGAGAGAGAGAGAGACGAAGAGAGATAGAGGGAGAAGCGGAGGCATTGGAGGTAACAGCTTTGACTTTTATGGCGCTCAGCAAGTCCTGGCGCTTTGGTAAATTGATTTTCATGCGATTTTCAATAAAGCCAATTCCATATTGCGCATACGCACTGTGTGCCATGGCATGCTTTATGCTTTGCTTACATTGCTTGAGCATTTTTATAAATACAAATTCAAAAGAATAACTTAAGTACAAATTCATGCGACCGACCGTATAGTTGTTATGAAATAGCTTCGAAATGGAAAAATAACAGAGCCAAGCCTAAGCCAGCATAAAGATTTCAACTGTAACAGTTTTTATAATAAGTGGTCAAGAATGATGAATAATAAAAGGACAAACTCCAAGAGCGTCATCTTTTTCTATGTGACCATTAGTAATACGAATAAGACTGAATAAGCGTGTAGAAACCTTAGATCGCAGTAGAAATAGTCATTTGTAGTATTTGCACGTTATTGACAAGAAGAAATGTCTGCAGAGCATGTAATCATCCATCATTAAACAAGAGGCATTATCGCGAATAAAAACTATTCAAAATGTATAATTTGAAAATTGATTTAATTAAACTATCAAAGTGTACTCACAAGCCGCATGTATGTACATTTTTTGATAAGTCTATTTATTACTTAATCTCAATAAGCTTGAGCTTCTGAATACCTGCATGTTATATTAGCTTATTGCAACTGCATAAACTAATTTTGCATAAATTTATTTGAAATGTAAAGGTTTTGGCATTTACATTTTATTAAACATTTAGGCTTGGCTGTTTCTAAAATTTTGCCTGCGACTGACAGAAATATTTAACGGCCATTGAAATGTTGACCAGTAAAATATCACTGTTTTGTTCTTGTTTATTGTCAACTCTAAGCTTGGACAGAGCGTGGTGTCGCAGCACTGGCCGCGCAACAACAACCAGCAACAAATGGAGCAAAAACAAAAAAAGAAAAACACAAAACAACGAGAGCAGGAGCTGTACAAGTCACACATTCGACTAATGCAATAAAACGCAGACAATGTGTGAAGTTGAGCGTTCGAATTTCCGAGTGCATTTTCCATTTTGCGCAGCGCATTGATGCACAACTGCAGACTGATGGAGGGGGACTGGGGTGAGAACAAAGAAAGCCCGCGCGCGCACACACACACACACACACACACATAGAAAAGCCAAACCTCGACAAACGCGCATGTGGGCGGCGCAACGTGGGCGTGGCTGCGTGTATAATTTGCGATTTATGAGCGAAACGTTGACAGCAGCGGGCGGCGGGCGAGGAGTGGAGAGGAGAGGAGAGGCAGGGCATTCAACGAGCAAGTATAACACGTGCTGTGCATCGTCTAATGCGACGGGCAAACACCTACGCATACATAGACTCACACACACACACACACACACACACACGCACGCACCGACGACCCACACGCAGTTAAGCATAGAACGGAAGTTGCACAATGTGTCAAATGTCATATATGTGTCGCGTTAATAAATTCACTCAAATGTTTCAATGTGCCCGCTGGCATAATAAAATATGCCCCGGCACAGACAAACAGCAAATCTATAGCGCCTCCAGGATATATATCCCTTCCATTCCCCCTCCGTCAATTGTCATTGACAAATACAATCCTATTGGGGCAGAATGAGTCTGGAATTACCAACAAATTTTGCTGGAATTTCATTGCAGCTATTGTTTCGCATCTCGCACGAAGTTAAAGCAGAAATTGGTAATGAAAGATTCGCCTAATTGTTTGAGCATAATCAAAAAATTATGTATATTAAGAGCTAAGCCCTTCGTGCTAAAGAAATATAGTAGTAGTATATGCGTCAGGACTATTATGCAATTCAAATATTTTACGTTTTATCAAACCCATCCGTATTAAGAAACGACATTATGCAGGATGTCAGATGTTCTGCGTTTGTTTCCTAGTTGGACGGGCTAAGACCCGTCTTACTGCTCTTGGTACATTTACGAAAACCCGCAATGCATACTCTTTTCTACTTTGTAAACAGGGTATAAAAAAAAAAAAAAATTAAGAGAAGCAGTCAATTGAAAAACTGAAACCATTTTGGAACTATAAAGCCTATTAAGTACACTTTGTGCGCTCGAACGATGCCGTAAATTACGGACTGTCAAGACCCATATATTTAAATAGACAAAAAAGTGAGGCCATTATAAAACGTATTAAGCAGCCTTGGAGTAAGGTTAAGGAAAATAACTGCAGCACGGTATGGAACTTGAGTATACAAAACACATTTAGATACGTATATGAGTATTTTGGGACGGCCAAATGAACTGCAAATAATGCAGAAGGCGGCATATAAATAGTCGCCCCAAATGTGCCTGTGCCCAGTAAAGAGATATATACATGAATTTGTCATTGAACTCTCCTGCAAGAACAGGACACAAAGCTCCTGCCCCGCGCTTCCCCATTTAAAATCTATTTAATTGCAAAATCACAGCCAAAAGTTGAATGTTTTTTCTTTTTTATATCAATTGAAAATGCCTAAATTGGGTATAATGGTTTTGTGGAAATTTATGCTACAGGCATAATAAATCACCGACCACCTAAAGTATATATTCGCTCAGTCGGCATCAATGCTCGAGCCGATCAATATTTCGTTCCAATTAATCTGTAGTTGATATATCGAAATCTTATATTTTTTAAGAGCTAATGTCAAATGAATTTGAATTCTCGAATTGAAATATGGCGTCTAGATGTGAGATGATTGTAGTTAGATTATTTTATAAATGTTTAATTAATGCTAGCCTTGCGAAAGCAGGCGAGTAGCATGAGTTGCTTTAGGGTATCTCCTAGTCGGACAATACAAAGATGAGCAGTCTTACTTGTTATTTAAAGAGTTGTTCGTTTTGGTGCGGGTTTGTTTGTCCTTTGCCTGATTTCTTGGCTTCAGAGCATTGAGGCGCCTTGCCAAGTAGCAAACGAGCTAAACCTGAGCCGGATGAGCCAATGGCAATGGCCAAAAAGCTTGCCAGCATCATCGTCAGTGCCATCACCAGCGGCTGCAGGCTCCCAAAAAGCTTGGCACCGGCCAAGAAAACGGGCCGTCGTGATATTTTAGCCACGTTTGTCGTACAACAAAACTGCATAAATTTAATGCGCATTTTGGCAAACGATGCGACAACTTGGCTTCACGTGCCAATGGCCCCAAATACCAGCGCCAAGTCCTGGCCAGGCCAACGACGCGACGCATCGTTCGAGTTGAGCAAACGAACGCGATTTCGGACTTGCACATGCTGCAGGTGGGGGGGCAGTTCCTGGACCTCTGCCCAGGCTTCCTCCATGAAATTCTATGCATTTCCGTGTTGGCATTTGTCGCTGCTTCATTGTAAGCACTGCAGCGGGTGTCGCACAGTGGGGCATGACCGCATAAAGTCTTAAAGTCTGTTTCTTTAGGATATTTACAAAAGGAAAAATCACATTTGTCAAATAATTAAAATCGACTACCTTTGAAATTAATTAAATTAATTGCAAAGATATTATTTGATTGAAACTGTTTAAATTTTCTCACTTGTGACAAATGAGCTAAATATAGTTACCTTGGGCTTCCTTGTCAAATCCTGAAACATTCGGATTTTATTCAATTTTCATCGAAAAGAAAAAACAATTTAAAGTCTGAATAACCCAACCCAACTAATTAACGGTTGAACGTAAGACTTGTTGAGGATGTGCCACATCATTTTGCTGATGCAGCCGATCGCATATTGGGGATCCCGCACTTATTTGGAATATGAGAGCATCGACGATTGCATGGAATCCGTGTGCCGCATCTTTGAGGGTTATATGAGATGTCAGCATCTGAATGTGGACTCCAGCAACTACATTTTAGAGCTGTTCAATTTTCTCGATGGCCTGCAGGATATTACATGCATTGTATACCAGGAGGATAGCCAGAGCTATGCACCGCACAACAAGGTTTGGATCAAGGAGCAGCTTTTTGTGCGACTGGATATCAATGAATACGATTATAACTAAGCTTTAGCTGAAGATAAAACATCACACTTTATGAGAAGAAATACAATTATTTTTGCAACACACATCTAGAACTGATTTTGAACCACTGCACTAACCGAAGGCCTATGCGGACCACAGCTTGCCCCACACTCTTGTGCTGGGTATGCATTATAATTTGAGTGGCATGTTGAGAGTGGCTTTTGTTTTGCTTTTAATTAGATTTACATTGGCCACTTTTCAGTTGTGGCAGTTACCACGACTCTAGCTCTCTGTCCGGCCAACGTGGCACGTTCATTTCCTCTCACTCGCGCACATCACGCTGCAGCATAACAAACAGTGCCTCTTGTTTATTTTGGCGCCTTGCGCATTCACTGCCCCCAACGGCCCGTTGCACATAGACAACAGTTACTGCCCTCTGTTCCCTTGCCACACCTACTTCCGCGCTGATTGCCTGCTTTTCTGCTTTTTTTTTCTGCTTTGCTGAGTTATTTTCAACAGCTTCACTTTTTGCACTTCCGCTTTGTATGTCACTAATTGCTTTTGTGTTTCAGTATTTACAATTGTTTTGATTCATTTCTTGTTGACCCATTCCCCTACCCCTGGCAATCCGCATACCCCCATCCAAGCAAGCAACGCGCTTTGCAGCTCTGCGTGCTTAATTAAATGCACTTTGAGTGTCGTCGAGTCTCTCTGCGCCATTGTCCATTGTCAGACAACAATTGCCCCAGGCCTTTTGTGCCACGACTCTCTCTCGCTCTCTCGCGATCTCTCTGTCGCTCTCTCTAATCACAATCTCTAATGAAATTTAATGAAATTTCACTGCATTTTCACGCCGCAGTCCTAATTGGGACAAATACTCAAAAGCTCTGCTTGAGCTCAAATTTTCATTATATCGATTTGTGCTCGCAATTGCAAAACACAAAACCTAATTAGAGGCTGCCGGGGGGCTTTGTACACCATGGTAACCTATTCAGGTGTATGGCATGTTCTAGTCGCACCATGTTTAATACATTCTTGCATTAGGAGGCCATTTAATCATGTTTTCGTACAGTTGAATGCCTGTTCGTTTCTCATCAATTAATATTTGCCATAATTGATCGAATTATTGGGTCATATGCGAATAATAATGGGCCTTCGATTGTTATTATTTTCATATCTTATTTTGACATACGATGTTGCTATACAAAGATCATTTTAAAGCTAGATATTACAAAATTCAATCAAAAATCCAATATATCATACAAAATTTGAGAGCTGGCTCGCCCTGGACATTGCAATGAATCCCTGAAATTAATAAAATAACTGAGAAAAGTTGTGAAGAATAATATCTCGTAATGCTGCTGATGATGCTGCTAATTCAAAACCGGAAAAGCTTTTAACCAATTTACATAATTTGCCAAAGAGCGAGTTGGGCCATAATAGTCTCCCTGCCGCGTCGAAGTCGTGGCCAAGGCGCGCTATCAAGTCGTTTGGCTGGAGTCATTTTTCTCAGACGTCGCCGAGGACGACGACGACGACGACGATGGCAAAGGACATTTTAAAGAAATTAATTAATGAAATGTTGATTAACTTTTGCCAGCCAGTCGAGCTGGTGCCTGTGCCTGGCTGACCAACAGGCTAAATAGCGGGTGGGGATTGGGCGGTGGGCGCTGGGCGGTGTTCGGTGGATTTAGTGGTGCGCCGTCTGAGATTTATGTCCAGGCATTTGTCATGGCAGCGAGTAAACAAGCGTGGGGCGTATCGCTTCTGTGTGGGCGTGCCCGGTGGCAAGGCGTGCGCATAATCCACAAAATAATGCGCACTAAAGCAATTTACAATTCGAGAATTTATTTTTAAAAAACTCTTGCTTGCACTGGTGTCAGAGCGGGAAACGAGTAGAACACCTCGTCCGTTGCCGGCGTCCGATCTGAACTTGGATCTGGGTCGGGGCTAATTAGCGTGAATGCTCCCAAACGAAATGGCATTTGTTACTTAAGCAGAACGCAGAAAGGGGTCTGCTTATTTACCCTTACCCGAGCCAAATAAGTGAAAATGACAAATGCTATTATTTTTATATTTAATTTGTGAAATAGTTTGTACCCATTTAGGAAATAAACAGAGGCAACCTTTAGAAATAAACTTCAGGCTTCAAATTGAAATAATACAACTGTTCAGCGTAAAGAAAAATTTGGGTTGCATTTGCGACCTAGAATTCCCCGTGTGTGTGCAAAAGGCACGTTCCTTCTCTTTCTTGCCCTAAGCCCTAAAGAATAAGAGAATATAATTATTATTTAATATTATTGTCTCCAAGTCAATGAAAGAGTATTCAGACGCACTTGTAATTCCTGGACTACGATTAATCATTGTAAGTGTGCTTTGTTATTTGGGGTGGGTTGGCCGATGTGCGACATGAAACTCGTCAAGTTGTTTAGTGCTTGATTGATTTATGTATTTGAGCCCATTGTTTGGCCCTTAATTAGTTTGACCAGCTGACTGATTTTGGCTGGCCATACAAAGGCCCTAGATCTGGTTCAGAAGTTTTAGCAGGCACTATTAGTCAAAGTCTAAGAGCTGGCGATAAGTTGGCAGCAGGTCTTCGCTGGCACACCTTGGGCTTCGATTTATTGCGCATCTGATTATCAAATTGCATAACAAATGGTTAGCCAATAAAACATTTTGACATGCAATTCATACCTTACATTTTGCGACTGCAGCAGCACCCCTTTTGCGAACCGGCTTTATAAATAACATGACGCAATCGATGGGTAAAAAAAAAAAAACATTATTTGGCAATAAAATGGAAATCGATTCGGCTATGGCAAAGGCAAAGGCAAAGGCAACAGAAAAGGCAATGGCAACGGCAACGGCAACGGCAACGACAACGGCAACGGCGAGCAAAGTTGACAAATTGCAGCCAAGGAACAAATGGAGCGCCGTAAGAAAAATAATATCGACTATCAAGGATTTCCCAGTTTCATTGCCGTTCTCTGCCTCATCCTAGTGGCCGCTGCTGCTGCTGCTGCTGTTGCTGCTGCGACAATTTACATGCCCCAATTGCAGACCCGCCTCGCCCATTGCCTGAAATGACGTTCAAATTGAAAAATTTTTCGTAGACAAACACACACACACACACACACACACATTGTCAGCAGGGCATCCTTTGTGCGGCTGTGCTGGTGCTGCTCCATCTGCGATTGCCCTTCTGCGCTCCATCTCCAACTGCTGCTCCTGCACCCTTTGTACTTGTCATTTATGAAAATTTGTTTATTTTCGTAATGCTCCATTTGCAAATGTAGCCAATGTAAATATTGGCGCTTCATGTAGCAGGCTGGGCATGGTCACAGCTCCATGCCCCCAAACAACTTCAGACCTCATTTTTTCTGGAGCCTCTTATATTTTTATGGTTTTGACTGCGGCGCATAATTCATGCGTCTTTGTGATAATTTCCATTTGCGACTTTTCCAGTTTCCCAGCCTTCTCAGCGCGAATATGCATGTAAATATATAAATTGATAAAAATGAATTTTTATTCATCGACCATTATATCGATAAACTTTTTTAAATGGTATTTTGTGCTTGCTTCTTGTCGGCAAATCCAAGGGCTGTCCCATACATTTTAATTATACGAAAACAAAATAAATCAAATTAATAAAAGGCAAATATAACAATATTTGTATCAGCCAGTTTAATTAAATGACTATTAATAATGTTTTTCACTGCACATTGGGATGAGGTGCCGTTGGGTTACTGGAAAGACCCTATTTATATTGTACATTTTTATACTTGGATATACTATATACTCGTATATATCTGCGGCATGCAAAGTCCTAACTAAACCGAGGAGAAGTAGCGCTTATATATATTTGTCACAGGCTTAGAATTAAATTTTTATTTTAATATAATAAGAATGATAAAAAGACATTTTGTAAAAAAATTCTTTTGCGGTTTTTAATGAACAGTGAATTTAAAGTATAGATTTAAAAAACTTTAAATTCGAAGAGAAAGCCCATTCCATTTCGTCACGAAATATTACAATAGCAATATAAAAGCTTTCGGCATAGATCTTTTTCATAAATGTTCATGTCCGTAGCAAAAGCCGAGTCAGCTGCAGAGTAAGCCAATTCCAGGACATACTTATTGCGCATATTACGTCACAGTTGCTGTCGAATTCGCCGTCACAATCAGATAGTTGGGGGTAACGTCAAACGCCACAGCAAAACAACAAAAACAGCTCCTTAAAATATAACAAAAAGGCCAAATAAACAAAACTCAACAACAACAACAATTGGCAACGACTTTCATTCCTGCTATTATTGTAGATATAACAGCTATCGTTGTGGAGAAACGCGCGAACGAGCCATAAAAATGCGAGGCCAAAGCAGTCAAACTTATGTTGTGACAAGAAGAGGAGATGCTGTCCCCAGAAGCCAAAACCATCGAACGAGGCAGCGGAACGACCAAACACCCATCCCCAGGCTCAACCAGCCCCTGTAACCATTTCGTTTTGAATCCTGCGCGACTGGCGCTTATATTTTATTGCTATTATCCTGTTTACTTCATGTTTATGAACAAACACAGGCGCACACACACACGCACACACATGTGTTGTTATGGTGTGCGAATTAGTTGTGGCAGCGAAATGAAAGCGAATGCTTTAGCATTTGCCCTCTTTATACCCTGAATCCATTGAAAATGGCTAAAAGGGTATACAGTTGCTGTGCAAATCATAGTAAAATGCAAAAGGAGGGTTCTTTGGGTGCTGGCATAGGCGGATAGGAATATGGCCAGGTATATGGTAGGTAGGAATACGGCATTCGATTTCCCATCTAATTTTATTTGTAATTAGGACAAGGTTCTTATCCGTGTGATCTAGAAAATATACCTGATCAATTCGTATGTAGTCGGGCACTCTCTATGAGAGAACTCTTAGGTGCTTTGCTTTTTGAAATTTCAAATAAAATTTTACTGTGACAGTCAAAAGAAGAGACAGATGGTTGTGGAATGGGAAGGAGAAGCGCTGATGTTGGGGAAATAGCAATTCCATTCAATTCATATGTTGCCAGCACAGAGATGTCATCCGCGAGCATTTTATACCCATTACAAAGCTCTTTTCAAAGGGTAGTTTGTCGAATTTATTCTATAGGATTTGCTATTTGCCTAAGATAGTTAGTTTTGCCAACTGATTTGCGGGTACAGGGTATCCTCAAAGCATATAATATTTATTATAGGCGGAATTTGGCGCTCACATTCGCCCCGTTCTAAGGCACTCTCATCCAATATCTCATCAGCGTGACCCTTTGTTATGAATAGTTGCTGAATTCAAAGCAAAAGCACTTGAGAAGAAAAACTGCTGGCATTGTACCTTTTGGGTCTTCGGTAACAGCTGCCCAAAACTAAATTCTTATCGTATGTCTGGCAATGCGTTGGGGGGCTAAAAGCATTGAATATATACAGAGACAACATTGCCATATTTTCAAATTGAGTGTACAAGTGGGTGTTTCTGCTCTGGTGAAAGTGTGTGCGTGCGTTGTTTTGAGGGGAACGCGCACATTTGTTTAGTCTAATAAACATTCATATGAATTTTGACAAGTGCTACACAAGCCAGCCAAAGGATAGGGCAGACTCAGTGAGCACTTAAAGTTGAGCCAATTGTCTGGCTTTAATGTCGAGTGTCAAGCAA
Organism: Drosophila virilis; assembly: GCF_030788295.1. Taxonomy (NCBI): domain Eukaryota; kingdom Metazoa; phylum Arthropoda; class Insecta; order Diptera; family Drosophilidae; genus Drosophila; species Drosophila virilis. Next base: position 9,552,723 of record NC_091546.1, on the reverse strand, counting down.
ATAAATTACATCAGCAGCAACTAACAAATCAAATAATGCATGCATAAATTTAACAATTTTCAGTAGCCAGAAAGTAGCTAAAACTTCACCAATGTATGTTATGGCTGGCGGACAGTGGGTAGAGATTGTTACGTTCTGGTGTTGGCTGCGTCGGCGGCTGCTTTTCCAATGACTCACTTTGTAATTTATGACTTGGAATCCGCAGCAGCACCACCAGCGCTACCAGCAGCAGAAGCCAGCCAACGCCTCAGCGCCTCATTTCGAATGACAATTTTCGGCACAATTTTCGCCGCAGCTTGGATAGAGAAGACATGGGAAACAGTCATGAATAGCAGCGGGAGTGGAAGCGGGGGCCCTTAGTATGGTGGTAGCATTGGGAAATTGTAAAATTGTTGAAATATAAAACTTTCCGCTGCATAACAAGCTAACGATGCGGAAACCTGAAGAAAGTTATGTTATCAATTTCAGTACCAACAAATAAATTTGAATTTAACACGGCAGCGCACAAAAGGTCATCAACAAACTTTTAAAATTATGTGCACTCGCACTTATGTTAAAATAAAAAATAGTTAATACTCAAGGGTTTTAGTTTGAACGTAAGCTTCCACCGTTGATGGACAACTTATGACAATGCTTCATTGCTTTAAATGCCCATCATCAAGTTATCTCTTTTTGGTTGATATGAAGCTTAGAAGAACAAGCATTATATCATGGCTCACACACGTGAACTACAAATCTAAAAATAATCGAGAGCTGAATGCTGTTCAAATTCAAGTTAACACCTCGGAGTCTAAAAGTAGTTTTCTATGCGAATTCAAGCTTTTGCGAATTTGTACAGAAATCACTTTCGGGCACTCGATGGGAATCCGAGTGATAACTTTAACGAAATAAATTTGTGGCCATATTTTCATCGCACTCTCAGTTTGGTTATAAAATCAATTTCCGTTGAAGAATTCAATTTCCGAATGCAATAATTATGCCAAGTGTCAATGCAAAAAAATGCAAAAACCACAAGAACTTTTCTTCCTCAATCGCGCGCTCTCTCTCTCCCTCTCTCTCTATCTCTCTCTCTCTCTCTATTTCTCTCTCTGTTGGCACACCTGTTTCGTGCATCGTCAATTAATAACTTTTGTTGTTGCTGTTTTTTTTTTGTTTTTTGTATAAATCTTTTGGCACAAATCTAAGCGAGGGTTGGGCGCACAAGGAAAATCACATAAATCCTTGAGCATTTAATTCGAACAATAAGAAAAATAATTACGAGTGCTGAGCACGTGAGTCAAGAGCACTTGACGGTAAGCGAGGGCCTGGAATGGGGGATAAGCCGTGAAAAAATTACAAGTCGAGACGCGCCCCATCTAAGTTGGATTGCTACGTTCAACTGACAGTTGCCCGGAAACAACAACAAAAGTCTGTGAGTGTATGTCTGTTAGTGTGTGCTTGTTTGCGTTTGTGTATGTGTGTGTGTGTGTGTGTGTGTGTAATTGTGTAGGATGGGTTTACTTGTCAGGCAGTTAATCTAACCCATCAAGCTGAGGCGCCGACTCGCTATCCAGATATTCCAGACCAGGCAGCGTCAGCGGAAAGCGGCGAACACAGGTGCAATTAAGAAATTTTGCACGAAAGCCAAGTCAAGTCAATAGTGTATGTGTGTGTGTGTGTCTCTGTGTGTGTACGTGTGTTCGTAAAAGACAGAGAGAGAGAGTGAGAGATAGAGGGGAAGTGTCCCCATACCATTGACTATCTAGGCGCCCATCGTGAGGCTCGACTAGGAAGCCAGCCAACAATCGTCAGTTTCTTGCTATCTGCTGTGCCACCTACAACCCGCAACCGTTTACCCTTCTAGCACCTTAGCTCCACTTTGCCCATCCCCTCAAGCGTCCCGCGCTCGTTTACTGTTCATTCTAGCGTGCCATTAAGATTTGTTGTTTGAATACATTTAACATTTGTTGGTGCAGCCATTGCTGAGTAATTGTGAGTGTATAGGGTGTGTGTGTGTATGTGTGTGAGTGTGCCTCATTTTGCACTCACAGCAATTATTTACTCGCGCTTAAAGCTAAAAGGCTTTAATTGCGCGATTATTTGTCTTCTTCATTAAGCGAAACACGCAAATCTCAAAGGCGAATCCTTTGAATGGTGAGGCAAGGGATGAGCAGAGACAAGAAGCGAGCGACGAATGTGGTGAAAGTTGGATGAACAAACAGTGAGCAATGTAAGTAGACGTATAGCTACGCAGTAGCTGTTGTGTGATTGCCAACTTTATGTCAAGGGGAAACTTGAAAATTTAAGACAAGAGATTTAGTCGTGAAAAAGGGCCCAACAGGTATATGAATAATTATCTCTAGTGAAACCGACATTATGATAAGAAACAAAGTATTTATGATCCGAATTTATAAGCTCTAAATATTGAGAATTTTATTTTCAAAGTTATATATATACATATATATATATTCTTCATGATTGTTATAGATCCAACAGTGTGTAAGGCTTAAAATGTATAAAGTATACGCAATGTGATCGGTGCAAACGATTGGCTAGACAAAAGACTGGGTATAAACTTTTGCTTACTGTAAAATGCACACGCCACATGCAATCCTTTAGTCAACTGGTGCCCCTGTTTTACGTTCCTTGCCGCAGCACGCCTCAATAGCCAAAGCACACATTCAGCGAAAGTTTCTAAATTATTACAAAACAAGCAGTCAAACAAGTAGCAGCAGCAGCAGCAGCAGCAGGCAGTAGCAGTTACAAAAGCAACAATAATAGCTACTATTTGTGCCAGAAGCCGCGCCTTGTTGGGGGCTCTCAGGATCTGAGGCATTTGTGCTAAATATCGAGACGATGCCAGGGCCAACGAGCGACAACAACAATTAAAAGCACACCTTTTGCAGCCACGATGACGACACGACACGGCAGAGCATCAGCAGCGGGAGCAGAGTGGAGAACCTTCCCACCTGTTTCTTCAATAATTGACAAGCCCCCAATGAGGAGGCCACTGCAAGACTGTGCTACAAAGTGAAAACATAGCGCGAAAATGTTGCAACGTTTTAGTTTTAATTTCTAGAGGGGGACCAGCGAGGTGGGACTTAGTTCACACCCTGAATATCCAGCAGAGTCAAGGAATTTAACCTTTGCGCCCAAGTGTTTTATTTTGTGTAGTTTTTAGTCGCTGGAATGTGTTAAGGATGACCTCCTTTTACCTCAACTCCTATAAAGTCCTTTCTACAATACCACGTGCGCGAAGTGAAGCTAAAGTTTAAGTTTCCTTATATGTGTATGTGTGTGTGTATATTATTTCTCTGAGTATATGTGGAGGGACCGGAAGCAAACAGCAGAAGGCAAAAGAAAAGTTGCTTCCTCTCTTTAGCGTGCGGCTGTTGGCAATCAAATTGCTGAGTCAGTTAGCCAGACATATTGAGCGGGCCCCAGCCAATTGGCCAACTAAGACAATGTACGGCGGCAACTCTCTTAAAGACACCTCTAGCTGCCGCCGTTGCCACGTCCAAAAATAGCTGGCACGGCGGCAACACTGTGTATGCGTGACAAAACGGTATTTAAAGCCGCCGGAAGCGGCAGCAATTTAAGTTGCAACCAGCGCCTCGTGTGCTGCATTCATTAATGCTGACTCAGGTAAACTGCTTTTTGCTTTTATATACCCTGTGCCCTGTGTTGAAAATGTGTAAATAGGGCTTAATATACAGTAGAGCCTCGATTATCGGTGAATCGAGCTCATTAAGGATATCGAATTTCCTCTTAAAAGAGGACTTTTACGAATTGTTTTCCTTTAATTGATGCTGCGCCTATAAACATACATATGTATGAAGATAACTTTTTATTTACTAAGAGATTTATTGATTGATTGTTTTTGACTGTTGTTTGAGTTAATGAGTAAATAGAGATACAAAGTCTAGTCTAGATAATTAACTAAGAGTCAGGCACTTCAAAATGCAATTAAAAGTTTATTGGGAATAATCGAGAATCGACCCCTTTTCAATCGTAATCGCACAAATTAAAAACAATTCAATCAATTATTTTAATAGAGGTTATTTGTAGGAAGTTCGAATTAGAATCACGACATGTTGGTGCTGGGTACAGGGTATCTCGAGCCTGGCCTTCCCCAACCAGAACATTACCCTATTTCTCTTGACTTCAGCTGTCGCAGAATCAACCGATTTTTTATCGATTTATTTACCTATTACTTTTGGATAAACACGAATAACGATAATATGATGAAGCTTGGCATCGCATATTATTAAAATAAAATATTAATTTATAGTATATAGGTATGACTGTGATAAACTGTATTTAACTAGAGACTTAACAATTAGTTAATTTTTAATTTAAATTTTAAAACCTTTTATTAGTCTATTGAGGTTCCCTTATTTAGTATATACTTTTAATTTATTGAAGCATTTCGGGCAGCAGCAGCGCAACTAAAATATCAAAACGTATTAAGCTTTCGGCTCACCATAGAATATTTTTTTTATATATCCTGTCATTGACATTGGCAAAACTCTTAGGTTACCCACGCTCAGGCCACACCATTAAGAGGAAGAACCAGTCGCATAAGTCATTTCAATTGTTGAAAATGTTTATTCAAGATGAGCGCGAAAATTAAAACTGTTGGTAAAGAGTTCGGGGCTCCGAAAACTTTCTGCTCTTACTGACTTCTGTTGAGAGCGAGGTATTGGGAGAGAGAAGTACTATGATTATGGGAAAACTTTGATTGGCAACCTGAGGGCCCATATTATTTACCGTACTCTATTCAGCTACAGCACAGTATCAGAGATCTGTCTATCCATCTTGATGTGCGCTATTGTATATTTACACAGTCTGTCGCGTTGTAAAAGTTTTCGGAGCCAGCACAAATCGACGTTTGGCAACTTTTAACGCACCCGCATGCATTTCAGCTTGCCTCAAATTGTTGCAAATAAAACTCCCGCCCGCTTTTCGGGAATCAGCTCGTAATTTCTTAAATAGTTGCTCTTCATCCTTATCTGGAGGGGCAGAAAAGGGCTTATGGCTCTACATGTGCGCTAACTGTTGGCTGGTATATATGCTGCCTGGCTGTGTGTGGCATAGGTAAAATACTTGTGTTAATTTATATGACATACAGTCTGTCGCACTGTGTGTGTATATTGATGTGGCCACTGAGTGCTTTTGCATTTTGCCTAGTTCGCGTTTGCTTGTGAAGAGCAGATTTGTCAATTAGGCCGCATCGTTACCGTTTACATAAAACTATCACAAGAGAACAGGCCAAATGCAAGATACATCTTTTTTAGCATGCTCGACAAGCAGATGCCCTAAAATTAAATAAACGAACTATAGGTAATATGAATTTAATATAAAAATACGCATATTCAATTCTTGAACATTTCAAAAAGTAGTATGATTTAATTGCATTGAATGAATGCATTTTTTGACAATAATCATCGCTCTGTCAGTGGGATCTTCAATATTGTCACTGCACACATGTCTGCTAACATTTTTTTTGCCAACTTTATGCTTGCTGCACAAAAAACAAGCCACAAAACCGTTGCGCGTTGCAAATATGGCGCAGTTACAACACATTCTCCGCGCCAACCCCCTTCTGACAAGCCGCTTTGCACAAGTGCGGTGGTGTCAAGAGCGAGTGGCGCATTTGCCGGGCATCTAATCAACAGAATTTAGCGTCATTTGAGTGCGTGCGACATGTAAACTGTGTGTTGCATGTGGCATGGGCAGGACAGGGGGAAAAAAGGTGGCCCAGCACATTTGTGAGTATCACTGACAGGCATTACCGCTGCCGATGCCGCTGCCGATGCCTCTGCCGCTGCTACTGCGGGTGTCATCAATTTGCGTTTGCTGCTACCCTGAACACCAATCACAACCCCCCCTCCCTCTCCCGCCCCCCCTTTCACCACACTGCTATTCGGCTGCTGTTGGCACTGATTTCGTGCTGATTTTGCAGGAGCCGCAAAAAACGAGACGCGCATCAAATCCATCAACGGGTTGAAATTGCTACGTTGAATATGAAAAAAAAAAGGGAGGGGGGCTCAGAGGGGTTGAGAGGAGAAACCCAAGTCAAATCACCGGTGGAGGACAACATGCTGATGACACACGCTGCCACCCGTCGATGGCTGAGCTGATGCGTGACACGAATTCCAGTGTCCTGGCCGTAATACTCGTCCTAGTGCTGGCCTGGCCTGAGAGCCAAAAGTAGATGCCGCTTAAAAATTTAAATTGTATTTGCGGCAGCGGGCGACGCAGCGGATGGTTGGGCAGGTGGTGCACACTAAATCAAAGTAAGGATAACGCCCTACCTTAACGAGCGACAGGCGACAGTAGACATGCGACTAGCATCACTCGACGGCTCATGTTCCAAGAACAAAAAAAAAAAAAAGAAAAAGAAAGACACCAAAATTGCACATAAAAATTGCAAAAGCCGGTGGCACTGCTAGCTGCTAGCTGCTGGCTGTTGGTGGTTGGTGGTTGGTGGTGCTTGTGCCACCGGGTTCTGGGAAACGACTAAAATTCAATCGTACATTTTGCACACAGTGGGTAAATGAGGGCAGGCGGGACACCTGCTGATGAGCAAATCTTAAGTGCAATAAAGATGGAGACGCAACAAAATCCAAAGTACGTGCAGCTGAACCCCGGCCAGGTTCCACTATAGTTCCACCTGGTTCACTTACTTAGCGGGATTTTCAGTCTCGTGTTTTCAAAGTTCCAAGCTTGCCATTCTTTTAAGTAGTACATGGCCCACCTAGACAGCCAGCCTGTCTCTCTATAAGGCTTTTTGTTTTGTTCTACTTTCACGTTAAATCGTAAATTTTGCAAAAATAAAAAAAAAAAAATAGAAAAAAGAAAAATGGAAAACTTTGAAGCGCCTACGTGACGCACTGAAGCAGATTTCTGTAATACCCACCAAGCAGTACGATTCTACGTAGGTATAAAAACACAAAAAGAGGAGAAAACAAACAAAAAAAAAAAAAAAAAAAAAACATAAAATAGTTTTTCTGCCTTTGCCGTGCGCAAAAGTTGCGCTAAACTCAGACGCAAGTGTTAAGTGCGTTGGGTTAGCCAAGCAGCCAACTGGAAGAAGGGAAGTTGAAGGCTTGAGGTTAGGGGTTGGCATTGCCAAGCTAGTTAGCAAAGGAGTTCGTGTTTCGCAGCTGAACTTTGAGCTGCCAAGAAAATTGCGATGCTTTTGTACCTCAGAACTTGCCGTAACAATGCCCCCGAGCACCTTTTTACTCTAATGTTTAAAAATGGAAAAATGTTTCAAAACTGAGTGCTGTCAGCCCAAGTGCAAAAATATCAAAGATACGACGCACTTTAATGCTGTTTAATCAACTTTTAAAATGTGAACAACGCCCGTGTTATCAAACATTTGTTTTGAAATAAAACAAAAATATCTCTAGAAATATATATTTTTTTATCCATGTTTTTTCACTACACATATTGGATACCGTGGATATTCTTCTACTAATACTAATTGCAGCTAAAAACTTGTAACTAACTCTAGTCAATATTAAAGAAGAAGAACGTACATACATAGAATACAATCAATCGCAATTACATGTACATAAATGAATGCAAATTGGCGCTAGGTGTAAAATGAAACATACTTGATCTGTATATTCCATTCTAGAAGCTACATTTTAAATTTGATGGATCTAGCTTTTAAAATCTAAGGATATTTCTCAAAAATCAGCATTTAGATATCGATTTTAATGGATTACTGATTCTATAACCAAAATGAGTTTTTCCTCTTTTACCACTACCAAAAATATCTTTTATTTACCAAAGTATTCAGCGCATAATCAGCTTGGTTCCCCGAATTTGGGCTTAAAGCTTAATGAACACTAAAAACTGATTACGTATACGCCATGTGATGCTGTGAGAGGGGCAAAAACGGCACACATAAAAGACAAAAAAGAAAAGAATATATATAATAAAAATGAAAGCTTCTTATGCTTATAAATATGCACCAACAAAAGCGTTTCTCATTTTTTATGTGAATTCTTAAATTTGTACATTAAATTGTAATTCACGTATATTGCGGCGAGGGGCATGATATTACAAGATATTAGACGAGTGCCAGGTTCTAGCTGAGGGACAGAAACAGGAAGGGGCAATGGTTGTAACAAAGCATTTTTGCATATTTACTTAAATATCAACCATTTTAACGATTTACAGCGAAAATTTCATGCATTTTATGTGCCCCAATGTGTGTGTGTGAATGTTGTTGTTAAGCAAACATGCCGCCGTGTGTGTGTCCGTGCGTGTGTGCGTAAGCATGAAAGGCCCTTGACCAAGTAACCATAAAGCATGAAGCATGCTGCAAATAAGTAAGGCTAGACAGCCTTAAGGATTCGCGGGGAGCATGATGTGTAGGGGTGATGTGTAGCGCTGGTCAAAATGAGACCCCAGAAGCTGAGCCATGTGAGCTGTTCCAGTTCTCTCTCTCTCTCTGTCTCTCCCTCTCTCTCTCCCTCTCACTCCCTTCAGAGTGAGCCATGTTTCATGTTTCGTTACGTTTGCCTTGCGTGTGAGCACTGAATCGGATACGGTAGACGCGGGGTGTGGCTTGGCAGTGACGGGTGTTGGCCATTGGGCGGTGGGCTGCGGCTTGTAGCAGGAAACATGAAATTTTAATAATGTTTATAATGCCAAAAGGATTTGTTAGTCAAAAGAGGGCGGTTCGAAAAGTTCCGCAGAAAATTAAAATTAATATCGGCGCTGCGAACCCAAACCAAAATTATGTAAGGATCGATTGAAAATTCGTGCCAACTCATTTATGAACCGAGACCATGGTTATGCTGGTTTTTAAATATATTTTATATATTTAAAAGACACAAATTAAATTTTAATTTATGATTGAATGTACTTATTTTCATACACGAGATTTGCGCAAATTTGATCTGCATGCAAAAGTGGATTAGGTCTTCTTCAACAACTTTTTACTGTGTCCCAAAAGTTATGGTTCGTTACGGATTTGAGTTGGTTGGTTTTTTAGATTTGATGATCCAATTAAAATGGAGTTATATGTTCAAGTGGGTTCGGCTCAAACCCGGCTTGTAGCTCTGGGTGTGTGCATAAATGTAGGCAGGTCTCGATAAACCCACGTTGGTACACAAATATGTTCTGTGTTCTGTGTGTGTGTGTGTGTGTGTGTGTGTGTGTGAGAGTGTGTTTACTTGAACGTACATTGCCATTAAGCGTATTCGTTGCCGCTGCCGACTCCCAACTACCCCCACCGCCCCCGGGTAGTGGTTCAAGCAATGACATATTGCGCTGCACAAATCCGCAAACAAACTTTATATGAGTGCCAAAGGATAAGAACAAACAGCGCCTGGCTTCGGCTCAGTCTCTGGCTCGCTGGCAGCATCATTGACATATATATTTCAAGCTGTAGGTGTGCGGGTAGGTGAGCAGAGTCCGATGCATATGCACAAGGACGAGTCGAGAAAGACCATAGCAGTAAGCGAGCAGCAAGTAGCATCAACCTGGCCAAACATTGAAGCCACTTGTCAAACTGTCCGGCCCATCGGCAGAAGCGAGTGTTGGATCAACAAGGACGGCCACTGCCTCTTGTGGCATGTGGGAGCACAGCCTCGTTTTCCATGTGCTTCCTCTTCGACTTCCACTTTTGATATTGAAAGCGAAGCGCTCAACTCGACTGTTTCCGAGATTTTGGTCAAGCGGCCGTTCAATGAACCGCATGATTTTAATGCTCTCCTCTGCACGCCAGGCCAGAGCATTTTGGTCATGTTATTAAGTTCACCATCCCATGCTATTAAGGCCTCGATGCGAGATGCAAATCTTGTGACTATATCAAGTGGAAAATGTTGCTCGGCCCTGCCCATTGTTGTTTCCGTAACACAGCTGAGGGTCTGGCGGGCGGATGAGCGCGTCATTTATTTTATGCTTTGACTCGCATGTTTATTGAAATTTCATTTTACGATATTTGTTATAAAATTTAATTAGGCAATTGCCTGGCAAGCTCACATGTGTGTATGTATAAAAAGGATACCAAGCCGAGGACCACGCTGCCCGCACCTACAACATAATTTAACAATTTTTGGGTTAAGTGCTTGGGTCGCGAAGATATCTTTATTTATATACCTCACACAGGCCATACAGCTCGGCATATAGGCTTTCACAGGCAGAATGTAGCCCACTTCGTATATGAATGTACATACATACAAAGAACATTAAATAATCGATTCTTTCAAAAATTTAAGAATAGGAATGACAGGCTATGTCTTTTTTGCATATTAATTACCAGTTCACTCCTGATCTCTAATTTCATTTGTGTAGACTTCCGTAAAGGATGTTCGAGTAATGGTTACCGCAGATTGTCGCTGTTTATAGAGCATCTTCTGGTCGAGCACCGTCCTTCTTGAAATTTAAGACAATTAAGTCGCAAGCGAAAGTGTGCAGTGCGAAATACGATTTTATGGTGTGGTCAATTTTATTGTAATGAAACTTGAAATGTTTCAAAAGTTAATTGCCTTTTTGAAGATCTGTAAAAATAATTAAGCTGCGGTCTCAATGAATCCATCAAAATGCTGGATAGCTCACGAATTGCAAGAGATAAACTTGTTTTTCGGCTTAAGTTAGTTTGTAAAAACAGTTGGATATATTGAACTAGTAATATGCTTAAAATGATATACATATAATTTCTCGTTTATGAACTTTTTCAAATTAACACAAGCTCAAGATTTCCTCAAATCTAGGAAGAGCATCTCAAATTTGCATTCGAGCCATATTTTTGTCATACTTATTCGAATAAATTGTGAGCTTTATCTTTTGTTGTCGGCCCACTCGATATCTTTAAAGTGCTGCGACCGCGCCATGGCCAACCAGCCCGTTGGCCAGTTGATTGCGAACTCCCCTCAGCTATATTCAAGCACTTTATTCATATTTTTTGCCAATTCGGGTGCGTGGAAAACAAAGCAATTTCCTATCTATCAGATTAAACTATAAATTTCATAAAGTTCACTGCATATTCACGGCAATTCAAACGTAACGAATTTAAATGGCCAAACAACGCGCCAACAGTCCACACAGACGGCCAAAGTCAGAAGGCCAAAAGGGCCAAAAACGTAGCTGGGCACAATACGCTGATAGCTGTCGCCACAGGGGTGAGGAGGCGCCATGGCAGCTGGCTGGGGCTGGCCGGTGTGGTGGGGGCCAAAGTGGGCCGCCACGCTGGGTCGCGCAATCGAAATGATGCTTGAAGCGATTTCAAAAAGTCAATGGCTTGCATTTTATGAGCTTTTCGGGGTACTCGAAGGGAGTAGAAGTCGAGCCCAATTTTTGGTTATTAGTTTTGTCGGCGGGTGCCAAAGTGGAACCTGCTGGCGATGTTACCACCCCCGAACACCGAACCCCCAACGCCCAACGCCCGCCAGAGTCCTTTGCTGCTACTGTTGTTGTACTTGTGCCAACATTATCGACTTTTGTGCGTTTTTTGTCACAGCGCAAACCGCGCTTTGTCTATGTATAAGTGTGCGGGGTGTGTACGGGTGTGTGAGGGTGTGCGCGGTCTGCAACGACTTTAAAGAACCCCGCCTAATTATCAGTCGAATTGCGTGGAGGCCAGAAAACTCATTTCCCTTTGCCAGCTCATTTTGTGTGTTTCCCTATTAACGTAACAAAAGTTCAACATTTATTGTTGTTGTTATTATTAGCTTTTTCAACAAATTATTGCCTTGGAAATTTTCGACTCAAACACACACACAACTCCAACCCCCCCTCCTCACACCAAGTTTGTTTGGCTTTGTTGTTGGCGTTTTTCATGTTTTCCGTTTAATAAAATCGAAGTTATTTTGTTTTGATGCCACTTCCACACCCGCCAGCCCCGCCCACACTTTGATTAGCCAAATTAGCGACAGCGCCCGCGCGGCTGAAATGGCAGGAAAGTTCGGTCCGGGTTCGCTCTTAGCGAGTTTTTCGGCTAACTTGCGCGTTGAGTTAATTAGGAAAATTGTAACCGGGGCTGATAGCAGCAGCTCGAGGCAACTTTTTAAAGCAATTTACAAGCGTAAATTGTAACTTTTGTGTGACTTTTGTTTTTATGTCTGTGTCGCCTGCGAGGGTGTGTGTGTGTGCTTAGCGGGGTGTGTCTGGAGTGGTATGCGTTTCATTTGCTGAAATCAACACACATGTAATTTCTTTATGATAAGTCATCGAGCTAAGCTGGAGATGCACTCCGCTCTAAAAACTACTTAGCAACTCGTACTTTCCCGAACGTCTATGTGAAATCTAAGCAATGGCTGGATGACATTTGCTTAGAAAGCACTTGAGAACTGGATTAATCTGGAAGTTGCAAGAAAGAAGGTTAGGTAACTGGCAGTGTGTGTTTTTCACATGTTAAACCGCAGACAAATACAAGCAATCAGGCTTTTAAGAATTCTAAAGACTTTTACTTACATCGTAGATAATTCGAATTATATTATCTAGCAAATCCAACATTTAAGCAAAGAGCTTTGAAAGCACATAAAAGCTGCATGCATTATTCATTGCAAGCAAAATATTGCAAAGGGCTCAAATGTATGATAAGGAGATTGTCTGTAAAAGTGAACGCATTAAATATTACTTGAGGTTTGGCTGGTGAACCAGGTTGTGCCCATCCAAGAGCCTAGGCAGGTTAGAAATTGCATTGCTTACGGCACAAGTTATGTTTGTGCTTGGGATCATGTTTTGTTCGGCTTGGAGTGAAAAAATTAACTTAAATTCCAGTTCTTACCTGTTCAAAGCTTGCAAAAATCTGCGTAAACATGCTGTTTGCATTGGTTAAAGGTATCTAAGCTTCAGTAAGCTCATTTAGTCGCTTAGCAGTCACAATTTGCTTAACTTGCAGCTTTCAGTTCGTGTCATTGGCACTTTGCAGGCCGACACCTTGTATGCAGCTGCCACGCCCACTCAATTATGCGCCTATAAGCTGGTGCTGTTTGTTGGCTGCATTGTTGTTAAATATTTCGTTTCCGTTTGCACTGTTTGCCAGCTGCTTGGTATGCAAAACGAGGCGCCGACAGTGTCAGGACTTCTCGTCCTGCGTTTGTAATAGTTGCATACAGCAGCCAGGCAACATACACACACACGCACACACACACACACACAGAACACTATATAACAACAGCCGACACTTGTATATGGGATGCTCCTTTTCCTTCAGTTGCTGCAGCTGTTCTTCCTCTTCCTGCCACGCACTTGGCAAAGTCGAAAATTCAATTTCCTGTTTTTCGTATATGTATGTGAGCGGCATATTTGTTGCTGTTGCTATTGTTATTTTTGTTGTTGTTGTTGTTGTTCTTTTTTGGCACTTTTGCGCTTGGCATTGTATTAGATTCACATTTGCATGCCCAGCATGAAGTGAGCCACAGGCAAGTAACGAAGCCAGCCAAGAAGCTGAGAAGAATCAGGACTCAGGCGTGGGGCAGGCGGTGTGCGTTGCGGGTTCCACCAGTTCCGGCTTGGCGTGGGGTGTTAGCTCGCACTCTGACTCTGGCTCTGGGCGACGTGCGTGTCCCGTTTGGCGATGCATCTGCATCGGGAAGTTGGCAGAGCTCTTAGCCAAAACAATTGTAAGCCCTTGCCAGAGAGACGTCGTGTGCACTTTTCAATGCAATTTTTGGGACTCGTATTAGAAATTCATTTCGAGCAACCAAAAAGCACAGACAAAGAACAGCAGCCGCCGCTGCGGCAGAGGCAGCTGTTTGTGGTGCCACAAACGGAAGTTTTGTTATCAGCACGTTGGCGCTTGGGTACGCAGCGGCCCTTTCAGCCCTTCCGTTCGTAACACACCCCACACCCGGCACAGTTCCTAGCTGTTTGTCGTTGTCGCGGTGTTTTTCACATTTTGTCCTGTCATGCAAAAGGCCAAAGGCTGCCACGCCTACCATTTCTTAACTCGATTTACAATAAATTCTCGTATTGTACTTGGCTTCGCCGTGTGGCTGTGTGCGTGTGAGTCTTTTGATTTGGCTCAAATGTTTTGCAAGTGTTATATGCAAATATGTCAACACATTTTTTCCACTTGATCAAAGATAAATTGGTTTTCTCTTTAAACTTTGGCTTTTCTCAGATACTAAATCATACGAAAGGCAAAATTTTAAATAAAACTATAATGGAAAATAACATTTTCATAAAAGGTATTACAATAAATATATTTATTTAAACTTGAGGGAAAATCCCGCTAGATAATCAGCTTAACTTTTACAAAGACCGTAAATTTATAAAAAAAATTTTATTTGCCACCCAGCTTTTTTCGTAATAGAGCAGGAATAGCGATTGCTTTATACAAAACTCATATTTCCGGCCAATTTTATTCATAAGAGTTTCATTTGCCCATGTAGCTTGTAAATAGGATGCATATCCGTATTGTGGCAAATAAGGCATCTTTGGCTAACGCGAAGTGTAAAAAATACAACAACTTTTGAAATGTGAGCTGTTTAGATTTCTGTAAGATGCACTGATAAACAATGCTAGGGTGTTTTCTTTTAATTAAGAGCAGCAGCATAGAAATCAATTTATTTGCTTGGGCTCCTGTTCATTCAAGTTACGTGTTGGCTGGCCAAAAATTCGAGTTGTGGGAACTCGCCGTCAGTTAGGGTCCAGGGTTTGGCCTTTGGCATGCTGCTCACATGAACCAAGCGCAGTCGTGCATACCCGAGAGCGTTTTTAATATCGGCATAATACAAATACATGCAACTAATCCAACTGTAGGTACAAGTAAATGACAGTAAATGATTCAGTTGACCCCACATCCATAGCTTGAGTGTAGAGTGTTGAGTGTGTGGGGTGTGCCTGTGTGTGTTTGGGTGTATGTCTTAGTATGTGTGTGTGTGTGTGTCAGTGACAAAGTAAAACTGCTTACGTGACCTCTGCTGGCAGAGTTGTCGTCTCGCATCATTTTAAATTCCGTGCAGGTAAAAATTCTTGTGCTCTTGTGCGCAAGATTGCAGCGAAAGCCATGAAAAAGTGAGAAACCAATTCAGATAACTCCTGCAGCTAAAAATGGCCAAGCAAATGCAATGAATCGAGAGCCAGGGGTCCGGCCAGCCAAAATATGAAATATAACTGCAGTAAGTTAGGCAACGGAACAACGAAGCTTCGTACATGCTCCAGCAAGTTGGAAGCGACCCCCTTATTGCTTGCCCGAGTCAACCATCCAGTCGAGCACGTGCCTGGGCATGGCTCAGTCCGACTTTTGGTTTGTCCGGGCACCTACTCCTCCCCAAGTGTTATTCATCATCAACGGCACTGAGTCTGGCAACTCAAACATTAGCGCCAACCATTTCCCTCTATCCGTCCTCCTGTTCGTTCTCTCACTCTGCCAAATTGGAGCTATGGAAAATTTACGCTTCGAATGCAGCTCCATTGTTCGCGGGCATAAAAACTATAATACAGTCGTAATACGTGCCACAGATTTAGCTGCCATCCGCTGTTAAGTGGAGCGCGTAATCAATGAAATTGTCATATAATTACGAATCTGAAAGCTGCAACATTGTTGCCGCTTTTCGCAGAGCGTGCCAGATATTTCGAATATAGCTAAGGATGTTCGTTTGCTTTTGATAACCGCGGCAGGATAATGATTTCTGTAAAATTTCACCAAGGTTTAATAGCTTTAAGGCCAATAAAAGTATAAACGCTTTCCAAGTTGATTTTCATAATGATATTTGCAATGAGCTTACATCGAAAACTTAACCAATTTAACCTATATTACTCACATTTACTTCCAGGAGGGGTAAACTCGACACTTTTTTGCAAAACGACCGCTCTTGACTGAACAACGCGATAGTGTTGTATTAAGAAAATATAATTTTTGGACATACAACTTTATTTTGAAATATGTATGTAAATTTAACCAGAAGAAAAAGGTAAGCCTAGATTTAAATGCAAATTTATATTTCAAATTTGAAGCACATAACTTGAAACGGACAAGGCCGGTGAATACCCTGTAGTTATATAAAGTAGATAATCACTTGAGCTGAGCAATATAAATTATATTATAGTAATATTTCACACTTCCTCTGCTTGTTTCAATATGCCTTAATATGAATCAAAAAGCAAATTGAGGCCCAATTAATGCCTAGCAATAACACAAACAACACAAATTCACGTAATTTCATAGCCGAATCCATGAGCTGGAGACCAAAACGAGGCACACTCAAGCTTTATGGGTCATCCAGAATCTGGGTTCTCGAACCCATATTAAATACTCATATGGCCAAAACAAAAATTTTACATGCACTGCACAAACGAAACGTATAAATTCATGAGTCCCAGGAACGATTTAGTTAAGCCGCTAAATTGCCTAAATTCGATGGATGGAAAAATAACAAAATGGAAAATCAAGCTGACTGCAAATGCTTGGGGCTAATGCGCGCGTGTGTGTGTGTGTGTGTGTGTGTGTGTTACACACATGAAGCGAAAACATTTGGAGTGAAATATTTTTGCCAGCAGATGCAGAAGTACGCACAAACATAAATAAAATAAAGGGGCGCCGAAGCGGAGGCATAAAAATTTCATCGATTTCCGGTTAAAGGCAAATATTGTAACCATAAATATGAGCCGACTATAAATATCAGCATACTGACGTTTCCCCCTCCCCCTCGCCGTCTCCACAACCATACTCGCACGCACTCCCAGAGGTGTGGGCGGCTATGGGCGTG
Organism: Drosophila virilis; assembly: GCF_030788295.1. NCBI lineage: Eukaryota > Metazoa > Arthropoda > Insecta > Diptera > Drosophilidae > Drosophila > Drosophila virilis. The sequence goes on along the minus strand of NC_091546.1, from coordinate 9,536,062 downwards.
GCTCTTTCACGCCAATGTGGCGATAATGCGATTGCTTTCGGCTTTGGATTTGCGCGCGCGATTACATTTCGATTTGGTTTCGATTTGCTTGACATCGGCATCGGCATCGAGCATTGTCGTTATTTTATTTTCATTTGCTTGGCAGAGACAAAATTTAAATTGTTTTTGCCATTGGCAACAAATTCTAAATAAACGTGACACAAACATTTTGCGTCACCGGAGGCGGCTATACTGAATTTAGAATGTTCCTGCAATAAAAGTTTGAAAATTGTTTAATTTTTAAATATATATTACAGGAGGGATCTCAGATAATTTACCTATGAGTATAAGATATTTTCGTTTTGAGAACATGTTAAAAAATAAATAATGTGTAGAATTATTATCAGGCTGCATTTAGAATACGAATAACAAATACATTGTTCAAAATCTTAAATTTATTTTCATTACATTTTTTTATAAAAATCAAAAAGGAAACTTCATGCGTTAAAATTTATAGCTAAAGCAATATTTATGTGTCTATGCCTAAAATAATGTGCATGATTATTTATTAACTAAGATATTTAGTTATTATTTATCTACTTCAAATTTGCTTACACTGGATTTTTACTATTGTTTTCCTTGTTAAACTTGCTAAGCCTGCTGATATGCCCCAGCGAATCGTAGCTTTTTCAATTGGCACGAATTTTTATTTAGCATTTTTGCCAAAAAGCAAATGTTGGCAGCTTCTGATTGTACTATTTTTATTCTTTTAAGCAAATTGCAGGCATTGTGTGCAGGCCTGCTAATACGGCTAAGTGCCAGCGCCGAGAGAGGGATGAATGCGGTATTTCAGTGCCAATATACGTATTAGTATTTTACTCCGTTGGTAAACAACATTTTTCAATTGACTATACAAATGTTGTGCTGCCTACGCAGAGGCGACTGTCAGACAGAGAATGGCATTAAATTTTGGTGCCCATTGTCAACGCACAAAAACATTAGAGATACGGCCTGTCATGTTGTTCCATTGTTTGACCTATGCCTTTGTCATGACCCATACAAATCGGATTTGGCATGCAACTGTGCATGGACAACAGTGCAAATATCTGAATGCGAATATTCATGATGGCACCAAAACAGCGTCTTTTGTATTGAGCTGGCATTATACACTTTCACTATTGTCTCACTTCAGATGTGTTCATCCTGCAAATACACTGCAAGAATGCTGAAAATATGGTCAAAATAAACAATGCAGTTGCCCCGAGGCCGGGCTGACTAACCTTGCATAGGTTTTTGATTAAAAAATATGAAAACCGATGAATTTTATTTTAATTGAGTTAATGTTATGCGATACACAAAAGCATTCCACTATCGACATCACAAAATCTTACAGGTAGAGCCAACTAATCCACTTTTTCAATTTCTCCGCCTTTCCCAACTAACTTGTTGTTCGTTTTGCCTTGGGGACACAGAATCATTGAGAGCAGGCGTAATGCACAAACAACTTTTAATTTGTTGTTGTATTGCTCGCAACTTTAGGGCACCTTTAAAGTTGTTGCAATCGTTTAATTAGTTGTAATTAAATATATATCATATTTGTTAATGAGTAACATTTAATATGCCAAACGCAATACATGCACATGCACGCATAAACAGAGAAACCACAAAAACCAGCGAAGGATTAAAACTGATTAAAATGAATGACGTTAAGCGACGGGCATATTTTAATTATTTAATGCTAATTAATATGTTTTGTGAAAACACATTAGCAGCTACAACGGGCGGTTGTTGCGGGGGGAGGCGCAGCTGAGCTCGCTGTTAGCTTTGTCATAATGAGTTTCGCATTTAAATTTTTGGCGAGGCGTCGCTAAGCTCTGTTGACAGGCGCAAATTGTATCTCATAGATACATGCGGCAACTATTGAGACAGCCTGTAATTAATTTGTTTGTTGACTTGGCAACCGTCTGCAGTAGCATTTCGCTTTAAGTTGTAAATATGGGCGTCATTTGCGGGCATCTCATCAACTGCTTTGCATATCGCAGGGTGACAGGCCGACAGACAGACAGACAGACAGACGGCAAACAAACGGAGAGGGAGACAGTGAAAAGTGTTGGCTACGGTTTTGAAATGCTGCTAGAAAACAAGCACGGAGACAGATACAATTTACTAAGGCATTCAAAACTGCTTTTCCTCGTGGCTTGTTTCCAGAATTGTTTTCTCGGCGATTTCACAGAGAAACAGCTACAATTGCAAGAGTTACCTAGTTCATATTACAAGATATGTTTTTTTGTTTTTAATACAGTTTTTAAGCATGGATGGTAGATATGAAAGAAAAACATAAAACTATTTTGCTTTATTCATTGTTTTTGCTTTTTGGCGATTTTGTAGCTCATTTGCTTTGAAGAACATCATCGATTAGCTCAGCTATCGTGCACTGCACCCCACTGTTATACCCTTCCCCACGTTGTCCCCTCGCTGTTACAGCTGATTTATGCTGCACATTAATATTTTAATGTCTTCATTGCGAGGCCTACGCAAAAAACAATACCAGCATCCCCCAGCTGTATGCTGTATCTCGCCCGGAGTTCCATGCAATCCATTAAACGTTATCAGGCAGTGACATAGTCAGTAGTCCAGGCAGCAGGACTCACCCATTCCCACTGCTGCCTCACTGTTTACGCACACATTTATCTTGTGTGGAGGCGGCAAAACTTGTGAGCTGGTCCCAACTACAGGGTCTAAACGGACTTTTTCTTGCCGCTTTCCGCAAATTCAATTATAGCAAATCGCATGCAAATGAGTAGGACGGAAAAGTTAAATGGCAAACAGCTCAGGAAAAACGAGTAAAACGAAACGCGTTTTCAATTTTCGAAATTGCATTTCCTCTTTTTTTTTTTATCAAAGCAAAACTATCACATCTTTTAGCTTTTTCTAGTGCGGCTTGAACAAAAGCTGACTAAGTCGATTAAGTCGCTCACGCCCACCCCCAAATACAGACACCCACACACACACACACACACACACACACCCACACACACACACCCACACATACAGTCATTACTCATTTTTCGGCGTGCTATTTTGCCTCGTTTGCAAATTCAATTTACGTTTCTAATTTAATTTTTTGCCAGCAATTAGAAAATACGAAAATATTTTTGCCAACTCTCGCAGCTGGTACTTTTTTAATTAGTTCCTGCTCACTGTGCATGCGAATATAATGATATTTATGTGCATATAAATACACGCTGTAGCATATCAGAGACTATGTATGTATGTACATATTATATGGCGCTGCACTTGCCCACAAACATTAAAGTTTAATGTACTTATCTGACATTCGAACGCCGCCGGGGGCTCCAATTAGTATTTTGTGTAGAGTCGAGTTACGTTATGTTTGACCCGTAAAGGAACGGGTTGGTAGGTTTTGTAAACAACATATATAATATATTTATTCATAATTGGTAAACGAAGAAGTTCAAGTCTGCCATTTCAACCAGCTTTAATATCTCGTGCAAGGAATTTGCATTTTCCCTTCCTAGTGTTAAATTACCCCGCAGTAGGGGAAAACTAACAGTTGCGTCCATATGTATATGGATTACAGAACCGAATACGAATTTAATTTTCAACTGAAGCTGTGTTTTATATGTTCGACGTTACTGACTTAAAGGGACTAAGACTAGCTAAAGACTATAGAGTAACCCATTGAACTATTTAATAACAGCACTAATAACTGGCACACACACACACACACACACACACACGCCTGCAAGCACACATTGCACACATTGTCAGCGCATTTTTAATCCGCTTTTCAATACCAAACGCCCCTTTTGCCCAATTAAACTCGGCTTAAAATTTTTGTTGGTCTCGCTGCTGCTTTCATTCACACATACAAGCTCATGCACAGAGTACACACACACACACACACACACACACACACATAAATTGGCAGTTGCACACAAATACAAATTGCCAACGTACTGCACAATTTTTCAATCAACTAAAAATGTTTAGAATAGCCGATACGAGTATATTCATTCACCAAACGAATCGAACTGTGCAGCGCAATATGTGCTACAGCCACAGATTGAGTCCGCGCGCGCATGTATGAGTGTGGATACATTCATGTGCACAACAAAAATGCCATAAAATAAAAGTGTCCTCTACCCCCGTAAAAATGGAGGCGACAACGAAATTTGTTGCAAGTGCCGCGCATGGGGAGAAATGTTGCCACGTTCCGCAAGTCGAGCGCATGAAATTGCCATTTCCAATTAACGCCATGCCAAAAATAGTTAAATGCTAGCAACAACAACAACAACAACAACTACCTGAAGCCGAAAATAACAGAAAGTAAAGCAAATAACACCAAGGACAGACCACCACTGTTGGCCAGCAACGGCTCCTCGCACTGACTTGGGCCTGTCCCCTGTCTTACCCTTTTTTCCAGCAGCGAGTGTGCCACTCGCGTATTTTTTGGGGGGGATACCATCTGCAGTTGGAGCATGTGTAACTAACTCTATTAACGAACCGGAAACGGAAATACACACGCACATCTGACCCAGACACACACACACCCGCACACAAAATGAATGCATATTGGGCTGCAGTTGAGACACATGTTGTGGAGTCGCGCTCTGTTGGATATTTCGTGCATCGGCTGATGCACTCATGACTGCGTTCGTATTAACCAACCAAATACCCTACAAGTCTCACTATTTGTGAATAGTTAGCCAGGCGCTGAATAGGGTTTGCACTTGTCTAGGTTCTAGATCCAACAGAGCTAGCGATAATAGAGCTAACTATATTGAAAGCATTTCGATTCGATATCAATATATAGACAGACTACTGATTGTTAGTAATTGCAAAAATAAAATACTCTTAATAAAAAGAGCATATCTTTGCCTGGAGTTTTGCCTCTCATTAAATTAGCTCAGTTTATTTGGAAAACTATTCTTTGTTTGTATTGTTTTTTCTTTGTTTTCGCATAAATGTTTTTAAAACATTTCACGTACAGCATCGTTTAAATTAAGTTCGAGAGCTCCAACTGCTAAAATGGTTCTCATGTAGGGAAATAAATTGTTCGAAATACTCGGTTATTATGATACTATTTTTTTTTTTTTTAAATTTGTTGCTGCCACAGTTGTTTGCCGCGAGGCACACGAAAACGGGTTACCTGTAAAACCTTTGCAGTCCCAAAAGCCCCAAATAGCCAACTCGCCATTCCCAAACCATCGAATGTCCTAGGTCCCAGTTGTCCTTCTGAACAGCCGCTGGGGGCCATGTTGACCGACTTTCTCGCCGTGAGTTGATAACGTTTCGACCATTTTTAAATGTTCGGCTCGCAGGCAGTTCGCAGTTCGCAGCCGCATTCGCAGTGACAATGGCATCTCGCTCGCACTCACAATGTGTGTGTGTGTGTAGGGGGGGAACCTCTCTGGCAAATTTGCACGTTTCTATTGTGTGCGTTATAACGGCGCTTAAAATGCGACTCGATTTTTATCGATTTAATCAAGCGGCGGCTGCTGTGGCAAGTACAATGTATACGTAGTACAAACATACATATATGTATACACGTACTTTTTTGTCGTTTTTTTTTGTGCTTTTTTTTCTGTTACGCCACAACCTGCAACGATTTCCATACGTAATTGCACTGTAATTGACAATTTATTGTGTCAATCGCAATCGAGGCGCAATTCCGCACCGCACGGTGTGTGCTACGTTTAATTAACAAGGCGACAACCATGCCCACACACGAACAGACAAAAAAAAAACAGATAGAGACAGCGAGAGGTCGAAAGAGAGAGAGAGCGAGTGATAGAAATAAGATTAAACACATTACAATGGCAACAGCAAAGGAAACTTAATCTGTTTTTGAAGCAAGGTATCGAGTCAAAATGCCTGCAGAGTTTTTTAGCTTATCTACAGCTCAACGCTAGCTTCCTAATTAGGGATCATGGAAATCGAAAAGTAGCCAATTGCGATATCAAGTAATATGATTAATGCGAAAAACGGACCGGATGTAAGCAACAAGTGTAAGGCTTTAGATTTTGTTAGCTATCCTAACTGATTGACAGTTAAAATAAATTAAATTCCTCAACAATTAGAAAGAAGCGCTATATGACCATACTAAAGTATCTAAATAGTCCTTAAGGTTTGTAAAACTGCAAAAATTATTAACCAGCTGCTGGCACCGAAAATTGAAGGTAAACTTCATTTCAAAGCACTTTGCCATGTTAATGCTGGCTTTTCATCTCGGGGCTAATCAAAGCCCGAAGCATACTAAACGCCACACTAATAGTAGCAACAGCTCCAAGATTTATGTAGCATATCCATGCGCCACGGCTCAGACACAACACATCAGTTGGCTGAGGCACGAGTGCTGGGGCTAAGGCCAAGGCGGAGGCTCATCAGCATCCATCTTCCAAACGTAAAGGCGCTGCAGTCATTGGTTCTCTAATTGGGCTGGCCCAGGCTACAGCCTCCAGTGTTGATTAACGTGCCCACCAATTACGCGGCCCATATATAAAATGGGCTCGGGCGACAGGCGGTAGGCTGGAGGGCCTCCTGATGCATATCGACATGGCCAGTGATAAAGTGTGCGTAACAAAAGCTAATAATTGCCCAGCAACGTGCTGGCCACGTTGAAAACTAGCCCTCGTTGTTGTTCTTGTTGTTTTTGTTGTTTCTGGCTGTTTGCTTTTTGAGTGGCCAAAAAGTTTTGGCATCATAATTTATAGCTGCGTTAAACAAGCAGGGATAACAAATTAATTTTGTCTGTTCGAAGGAGAACGAAAAAACCAAAGAAGCCGCAAGGATCCAGGCGAGGTGGACGGTGCCCGAACAGAACGCAGCCAGGACTTATGAGCACAACGTTTACTCTCGAATTTCTTAGTTGGGCCAATTAATTTCTAAAGTCAGCGACGTGCCACAATTCTCCTGTTTCCTGTGCGCGTGTGTGTGTGTGTTAGTGCCTCGTAAATCTTAACGAGCCAAAGGCGAAATTCCTACGCACTCCCAACGACAACAACCACGACGAAAGCAGCACTCGCGACTGCCACTCATAAATATAAGTTGCAATGTGGCAAGTAGGTTTAGGGTGTGTGAAGGAGAGCTCGGCTGGCTGCTTGTTATTCCAACGTTTGTGGCTATAATGACCATTGTGTGTTTGTGTGAGTGTGAGTGTAAGTGCGAGTGTGCCCCCTTCAAGCGTCTGCCGTCCATTGAAATACGTCAAAATATTTGGCATTCGATGTTTGCCACGTTTGCCAGCGTGCTGATATTTATGCGACGAATGCTGTAAGCTCCACCCCCCACTTACCTCTCTGTGGTAATAACTGCCATCTAATCGCAAGTTTTGTTTTGTTTTATTGTCACACACACACAGGCACACACCAGCGCACACACACAATAATAGAAGGCCAAATCGCAGCCAAGCAAAACACATAAATCTCACTCATGACTTGGACTCCAATGCTCGACTCCTCGGCTCGGACTTGGCTGCTGACTCCGCCCACAGCACAGCCCGCATGTTTTTTTTTTTTTGTTTTTTTTTGGCAAAGGTGTTGATAACGTTGTTTTATTGTTGTCTCAGTTATTGTTGTTGTTGTTGTTGTCAACTTGGTTGCTGTACATCTTAATCGTAATGCAAAACTTGTCAAGCTGATATGTAAACGAAATACGTGCCGCAAATATTTGCTGATGTTGAATTCTTTTTCGTTTCGTGTCAACGCAGCATTTTCTAATTTATGTCCATGACTGCTCGGCAAAATTTATATATCAGCATAAATAAACAGTTCCTATAATAGATATTTAAAGAGTATTTCACGGCGCTTGTCACTATCCTAAATCATTAAATAACGCTAGATAATATTTTTAAGACCAGTAAAAGATATTTAAAGATATCGTTTTCACATTAAGTTTAACCAAAAATAATTATGCCAGATTAAGTTGCAAGACCAAAACAGAAACTTAAAACTTATGAAAATCGGTTGAGCTTTGACCGAGTTATGGGCGCGGAAAGTTTTGACCTGTGAATTTTGACTAAGAGCAATATTTCCAGATTTATATGTAAAATTGATGTGGAGGTCAAAACATGAAAAAAAAAGCCATATCTCGTGGAAATTGGATGAGACTTAACCGAGCTATGAGGGCAACTGGAAGTAGAACTCATTAAAATTCCCTCATCCAGGAATGTTTTCGTATTTCTGCTTAGCTTGTTTTAACTTGAATCCTCTAGAATTATGACGAGCGTCACTTCTGTATAGTCAAGCCGCTTCATTTAATTTTATTAAATTCACTGATATTGCAAATAATTGTCATTTTAGAAATTTAAATTACAGGAAATCAGGAATATTGCGGAATGCAGAAGCTCTTAACTTTCAACTCGGCTTTACAGCTTTATGGCCACAAAATCATGTTAAAAGGGCTGTGAGTAAGCCGAAGCCAAATCTACACCCAAATCCAGCACCCATCTAGGTGCATCCACACCCACTACTGAGCACGCGAACACACACAGACATACAGACACACAGACACACAGGCACACATAGACGCACGCACACTTGGGCAACTATTAATCCACATCCGAGTTATAATTCATGCTGATTGTATGAACATTTCAGCTTTTATGTGAACCGTAAAACTTTACTTCCTGACTTTTCATCAGGCAACAGCCCAGAACTCAAACCCGAACTCAAGCGAATCCTTTTCACTCCTTAAAAGCTGGGGAGTCAGTTTACCTGTGCTGCTGGTGGTGTTAGCGTTGTAGCCAGACAAAGTTTTTTGCTCCGCTCCGATTTTAGCTAGGAGAACTAGAAAAGTAGAGAATTTTCAATTTTTGTGTGTGCCGCATGAACAATATTTTTGTGTGTGAATAGTTTTCAGTAATTCCAGTTACAGTTTGCAGCGTGGTCGCTCCCTCTCGGCTATCTCTGCTTTGCTCTTTATATCTATACATGTATATATATATATATATATATATGTATATGTATATATGGCTTATTCCCTATCTAACTGTGGTTACAAAAGGCTTTTCAGCACACACACGGAGACATAGCGTTTGGTCCGCTGTGAAACGATGACCAGGTACGATGTAGCTCTGTGTAGTTGCTTCCGTTTCCGTTTGCAACTTTGTCCTGTCGCTTTATGAGGGTTGGGGTTGGTTGGACTCGGAGCGAAACGTGGCGCTGGTCCAATGCGCTCTACTTAAATATGATTATTATTAACCCTGGCAACACTGTGGTACTTAACAGGCCGCCGCCAGGCTCGACTAGAGTGGCCCAGATGTTGGCAGCCTACCTGAGAGCGAAAGTTATGATTCGTTAAGGATCTCGCTGCACACATACAGCCCACATCCGGCGCCACTTCTGACGTGAGTGGCTCTGTTCACGTAGTTGTTAAATGCCACGTTTCACTTGAATAATTGAGAGCGATTAGGCCAAAAACTTTTGCATTGATTAAGGTTTAAGTTGGCCAAACATTTACCCAAACTCCTCACCCTGCCACTCAATTGCCTGGCGGCTAACATTGTTTTCTATGGTCTGTATACATGTGCCTACCTCCTGTTCCTGCTCCTGCCTCTAGGTCCTGGATCCTGGGTCCCACCTTTGTCATTTGCTATCAGCAAATGTTTAAATATGCATTACGTGTGTTATTCTCGTGTTCAGCAGCACTTAGGGATTACCAAGAGCATGGAGTTGCAGTTCGAGCTCAACTTGGAATCCGAGTTGGAGCCGGCGCAGGAGTTGGACTTTTAGTTCGTCGTTGTTGCTGAAGTTGATGTAGTTTGGTTTTGCTTTTTTACCCATATTTGTGTTTACTTTTTAAAATGCAATGCCTCCGGTTTTTGCCAGTCACCCAGTCAACATTTTTTCATCACATCTCTTCAGAAATTTTAGATTTACGTGTAATTAATTTAAGTGTGGAAAACAGCTAGTCTAAGTGAATTTAATAGCTCATCTGGACTTAAAAAAAAAAAGAAAAACCAAGCCTTCCCGTCCGGTCTAAGCTTATAGCCCCGATTTCCGAAAGTACTCGACTTGGTTGAACAAGAATACACTTCTTTTTATATATGAAAACAGTAAGCTACCACAGAACAGAATTGGGGAATCATTTTCGAGCTGTTAGAGGGAGAGAGAGAGAGAGAGAGAGAGAGAGAGAGAGAAATAAAAAGACAGTTATGGAAAAACACCTTCTGGGTGACCAAGCAACTATGCAGATGTTCGAGCCACTAATTACACCAAAAATGACACTAATGAAGTACACAAAAAAATGTTTGGGCCATGAACGTAGCCGAAAAGCCTAAATTGCTGACTCGGCCAGACGGTGAACAAGCATGTCAGTGTGACCAGGCGATATTCAAGCCGCATGCATGGCTAACTGGCAGTCAGGATGCAGAATGCAGCAAACAAGGCCCGGGCATCATTATGCAGGGCAACGCAAAACAGGCGACAAGCAAAACTGAATAAAATGAGAAAAGGAGCTGACGGAGTGCAAGTGGACCCATAGAAATATCGTAGAGAACTGGTCACACAAAGGCACATTATCTCAAGCAGAGAGATGGGCAAATGTCAAACGTTTTGCCCGACCGCACAAAATTTGCATGCAAAGCCGTAGCACAGAGAATAGCCTTGTCATGGGCACGCCTCCACCTAGAGCCACGCCCATTTGCACTGGGTGCGTTTGCTTTGTGTGCGATTTGAACAAATGCAAACACTTTGATTTTCGTTTTTTGCGTACCGACCAGAGGATCAACTGGCAGCCAACACCCACACACACACACACACACGACATCAAATTGTGTGTGCCTGTGTGTGTGAGTATTATTTATGTTCTACGCTAGAAATCTACTTGCACCGCACCACAAATCTCAGCTCGGCGAATGCAGCGCGTGCAAAGCAAAATAAAGCAAAAAGAGAAAAAATAAAAATAAAATTGTGGCCCCCGGATATTCAACAAGGGTATTCGAAGAGGCCAGCCAAAGAGCGACGCATCGCATTCGCATTAAATCGAAGTCGTTCCCGTGACTGGGCCTCCCAACCACTTCCACCCACTCCACTCACATAACCACACTCACATCAACTATTGCCATTTGGCAGCTGAATTACTTGCGTCCAGTCGCGCTGGAAATGCGCTCGTGAGTATTAATCGTAGCCAGCAGAGTACTAGGCAGTATTCATAATAGAATGGCGCAACTACTGTTGTGAGTTTTTATGTGAGCTACAAGTAACACGATTAAGGAAATCAAAGCCTCAAAATATTGTAAAATATCGAAATCAGTCATGTTGTATATGCTGCACAATTCTCTTTTGATAAATTTATCTTAGGCTGATTAGTCTTTGTCTATAATTCTAATAAAGTGAATTTTTCGAGCTACCAGTTTAATTTATAAATAATCAAGTAAAGGGGCACAGAACATGTATAAAATTAACTAATTTCGATAGACAGGCATGTATGATACAATTAATATATCTTTTAAGATTTGAAACGTTGATGCAAGAAAAGGGTTCTAACCAAAGCCTAGGTTCATGCCTGTAGGAAACCACGATCACCAACCAAACTTAAGCATAGACATTGTTTCAAAAAAGAGAACACGAATCTCAATTTGTGCTGAAAACTTTATGCCACGATATACTTACCGGTGGTTGCATTTTTTGCCCATTAATTAAAATCAAACCTTGCTTCAAATAGTTGCAACTCTTTGAGATTTATGTCAAATCGATATATTTGCAAGAAGACGTTTTGTACTTACCAAAAAGTATCACGTGATCATCTCTAGTCCCAAATGGCAATAGCTGCGATTCCATGAGATTTTCTATTCGGCTGCTGCACTTTTTTTTTGCAATTCTTTTCTGTTGGGTCTGTTTGTGTCTCGTTGTTGTCGGTTGCTGGTCAGGAGGGTTTGAGAGCAGCAAACACAAACACAGCCCACTCACCCACACAGAGCCGTAGACTTGCATATCTGTGTAAATTTATGATTGCCCCATTTCCGTTTTTTATAGCCAGCCGCTGCTATTGACTGTCTTGCTGTCCACTTGTACCTCGGCTTGCCCTTACCGCCCCCCTTCGTGCAACAACCATCGGGCAGGCTTTCTGTCTGGCTGGAACGGCTTGCTTATCCTGAGACCGGCATTATTGTGTTACTCCCCCAGCCCCCTTCCCATAGAATGATGGTGCACTTTTCTTGCAGCTCCACCCCTTTGAACTCTTCCTCACAATCCTTTGGTGCTTCTTTTTCATTTTCCGTTTTTTTTTTTTTTTTATTCTGCAAATCCATGCCGCCTGCAGCTGACTTGCGACTGGGTTATGTCCTGGACACTGCAACGGCTGCCACGGGTATTGAGTCGTCGTGGCTCAGTGCGCCTGCTCCCGGTCTCTGTTCGAAGCATGGTTCTGGCCACGGGATCTGGGTCTCCGTATGGGGTTTTAATTTTGACAGCTGCAGATAAATTGTTAAATGCAGGCGCGTTCAGCTCCCTGAGTGCTTTATGTGGGCTTATGGTTGTGTGTGCGAGTGTGCGGTTGAATATAAATTTATCTGCCTCGTTTTTGCTCAGCCATCGAAGCTGTACACATTTTTCAGAGTTTTTCTTTTGTTGGTGGCATTGACAGACGCCCATCAAATGCAAGTCCCTACTCCGAATCCCCAATACTCCCAACGGGCCCGATAGGCATACAAAAAAAAAAAACAGAATGGGTGAATAAAATCGAGGCCACTCGCAAATGCATTGTATCTATCAGTTTGTAGTTGTCATGAAATATGCTGGATCGTATTTACGTCATAAATAAAAATGGCGTTAACTATTTTCCAGTTGCTGTTGAAGTTTTGTTCGGCTTGTGCAAACAGTTTTTTATCAAGCGTCAACATTTTACGCAATTTAAAGTTTTTTCAATCGATATGCATATATCTGACCCACAATGCATCCATAGGGAATAACAATCTATTAAGTGCTCATTGAAGGAAACAATATGTGCATTCGGAGGATAATAGGATAATGTTGATGAATCAATGTATATTCTGCAAATTATTATTAAGCAACATTCCATAACAGAAAGAACTCATTTTTATCATTTAAGTCGATATGTTGTTGGGCGTCTGTGCTGTAAACTCTATAGCATCTACCCTATCTGATATGTTCGCAATGTCCCAAATTTATGTCTACTACAAGAAGGAATGAATCTAAATCTTTATGTGCCAGAGCAAATGTAGCTTAAGCTTCAGATAAAAGCTTTAGCAGAAATATAAACGAGGCAAGTTATCAAAGAGTTGAAAAACAGGGGAACCTTATTTCGCAGATTAAATTCTGTATATCTTACAGGATCTGAGATCGACGCGTTCATAACTACGGAAACTCTTCACGACTAAGACTGAATACTCTTTTTCACATGTGTTTTCATATCATTTCGTTTTGCTAGGATGATAGTGAAGTTAATAGTTGCTGAATTCGAATCAATCAATCAGTATAGGCGCAATAAAAAACTTAGCGAAATATAAATGCTATGTTCATAAATTTTCAACTAGCTTAAGCTTTAATAACATATTTGGCAGCAGTGATTTTAGCGACCGACAAAACAATTGCTTTCTTTTACGTTTTATGTTTTTATTCCTCTTCCCCAACCAAATATCTACCATTTGCCTCATTAAAGGCACTTAAAGCCAACCGCAGGACATTACCAGCTGTTGGGAAGAGCGCAATGCAAAGTGCAGCCAACTTTTGTCCCTTCCGGCACACCCACACACATACACACACTCATACACAAGGCAGACAGCCGCAGTTGCAACAAAAATAATAACAAGAGAAAGCAAATGAAGAGGAAAAAGCATGCCCAGTTAAAGTAACTGCAACGAAATGCCGAAAGCCGCGTTGACATTTTCATTTAAATTATGTACATCACTTGAACTTCCCGGCCGCAGACAATGGCAGAGGCAGGACGAGTCAGATGAAGCCGAAGACAGGGCTGCCAAAAGACGCAGATGAGAGCATTGTGCAAGATAAGATTCAACCGCCTGTCCCTATTTCAGAGGAGCTATCCTCTTCCCAGCATGCCTTCTTATGCCACACACAGTTTTAAGAAACTTTGTGTCAAGACGCATTTTACAGTTATGGCTGGCGATGGGCAACTTTTGCCATTCGCCCCGGACTCTTTGGGCCCATTGTCCCGAGCCCGTGCAGCGATTCAGTTGCAGAATTCAGATTCCGGTGCCCGCGCGCTGCCGCAGTCGACTAATTAAAACGGAAATCCACAATGGTCCCAGCGGCCCTCCCGTCGCTCGTCCTTCCCCTGACCATGTTCGGCAACTTCCGCTTAAGTAGCAAAGCCAAAGTAAAAGAAAATTTCATGTTTTATGTCTAATTTTTTTTTTTTTGTTTCTTCGTTGGCAAAGTTTTTATAATAATTTTTGGACAACACCAAGCGCTTGTAAGCGGCCGCTAAGCCAGAACAGAAAGGGAAAAAAATAAAAGTTTGGCGTAAAATTAATAAAAATTACGAGTGTCGAGCGCAAAAAGTTTAACGCGTGCCGCTTTGAATAATTGTCAGGCATCGCCTTCATTTAGATTGCTGCCGGGGACTACTGCGTAGTCCTCGTTAGCAAAAACCTGCCACATTGAGGCTTATCGGTAATTTTTGTGCCCATTGCCAGCCGCTGTTGCATTGTATTCGACGTAATTAGAGACGCGCGTTTTACGGTTATTGTCGTTACGCGTGCGTATCTCTTTTATGCTAAACCGGATGCGCCCGTTCCACCAGTACCCGGAGGACACATTCGCTTGTTTCTGATATGACTAATGTATGCGCATTACGTTTAGCTAAGCAGACCCCTTGCTTCTCTGCCCAACCATGCCCCTACTGTAGTCCATACGGACGTACAGATAATGACAGCTGCAAAGCCCTGCGGCAGCTGAGCGAAACCTGCCACCAGCCAGGAGGCGTGTCCCCAGCGATGGCAACTGCGGCTGCTGTGCAGCGGAAGAGCGGAAAAGCGCTTTGACCATGCGGTCGGGTTAAATGGAACTAACATTTCCATACATTTTGTGGAGATATTAAACAACAAATTTACACACTGAAAAGCAATTTGCGGCTTTCACAAGCAGTCCCATTAAATAAAGGTGTGCAACAAAGATAATAATTATGTTGCTCTATTAAAACCAAAGAGCCTTGAACATGTATTGTGCCGGATACCAACTTAATAATTACTGCATACACAATCAAAAACGTTCCATATAACACATACGATCAGAGGGAAACACAACATTGAATTAGTAATTTTGTGCTCCATGTTTAATAAATCTAGCTCTATAGCAAGATTCGGATTTATTCACATGCCAAGTAAAGAGGAAATATAACATTAAATTGTAGCATTGCTTTACATAAACACGTTTGCCGCCTGTGGAATATTAAAACTACCATTGGGGAAAAATATATTTTACACAAATATTTCAAAAGTCATTTAAAAGCGCGCCCTAACTCTAAGCCCTCTTTTGCGTCGCCCCAGTCAAGCTCAGTAAAGCAATTGCTCGGCAATCTAAATGCGTGAAACTGGAATGGGTAGTACATAATAGAGAGTACAGATTTATAAATAACTAAAATTAATTTTAGTTCTCATCGAATAGCGTTAGCTTTGCCGTTTGTCGGTAGATTAATAAATCTCTGTGAGTCTGGAACTAATCCTTCTAACTTTTTTCTTATTCATCGGAAAAATTTAAAAAACTTTCAAGCTATTGCTTACAAGACTAATTTAACTGTGTTTGCAGACATTTGTATCAGATGTTCATTAACATATCATTTATTTATGTAAACATTTTCTTAAAATTGTAGCAAGGATTAAAATAGTTGTCAAAGTACCAAACAATTTGGGATTACAGCATTCCGTTGAATAGTTTAATTTAAGCAGAGCCCGCCAAAGGCCAAGCCGTATCTATTCTAATTGCAAATTATAACCAAAAAGTGCAGCTGAAATATAAATCCTATTAAAATGTTGGCAGAATGGCACGTTTTCACTAATTTATATTTTGTATTGATGGTTCGCTTTCAACTGTTATTAAACTAATATCAAATGTACTTAGCAAGCAAATTGAATGCGGCAGCTCTCGAGATGCAATTGATTTAAGCTAAATTGAAGTAAAATGCACGCAATGCCACAAACAGAGTACAGAGCAATGAGAAAGCAATTGGCAAACAGTAAAACTGAATTTGATATTCTTAATTAGTTTCTATGGACATGCAACCTGCAATTCGATCTTGCAGAAGAAGTGAGTGGAGCACGCTAGAGTCTCGTAGTGGCCATTAGATATGCTGAGGCTGCTTGTATCACAGTTGCCACATCATGTGTAAAATTGTTCGCTTCTGTGCGGCAGTCAATAAAAGAAAATGTGCCACAAAATGTTGCCAAGGACCAACAAATAAATTGCCAATTTGCTGTGTAGATGGTTAACATTTCTACTAGTTTCGACAAAGAAATGTTGCCTTAAATTTACACCAAGGTGAGCAACAAACATACATTTAATAAAGTGTGATATGTGTGTGTGTGTGTGTGTGTGTGTGTTGCAAAGTTAGTTCCAGCTGTTGCAGCTGCAACATCAACAAATTACGCATACGTCACGTGAGGCTGGGAGCTGCGTGCGGGTCAAAAGGCAGTCCCAAGTGAGAAACAAGCAGCTGTCAGCTCTATATAAATAAGCAAAGCTGAAAAGCTGCAGATAGCAGCAGGCAACTGGCAACAGGCAACGGGCAACGGGCAACTGGCAACATGCAATATGCAACATGCAACACGCCACTGCCAAAAGCAGCTAAAACTCATCCTGTCTAAAGTTAACTTATGGCATAATTCTTTAAAAGTGCTAGCGCCTGGCATTGGCATAATGAATGAGCAGTCGAATGAGCAACCAGTCAGCAGCTGCCACACCCACACACTACCACGTCTGCCCCCTGCCTCCTACCAAAAGTCCTTTCAACTTTGCATACGCATTTGCTTTCCCATTGATTCATAGCGGCTGCTGACAGAGCCATTTGGCGCTGCTCGTGAATGAATGAGTGCATCATCAAGCAGCAGGCAATACGCGGCCAGAGCTGGGAAAACTGAATATGCAGATAATTTTTCTCTTGACATCATTGATAAGATAATTTGCCGTGCACATATGTTATTGATGAATATATTCAATTTTACCGGAGTACATTTTGCTTGTGTTTTCTCGATGTCGACACGAAATTTTTGTAATTTAAAACACTTTTTTTATGACATGTGTGTACCAATTAATCCACTTGTGGATTATACTCAAAATCCACTAATTTTGGTTGGAAAATGTGGCTCAGTGCTGGTATTTTGCATGGTTTATTTCGCGTTTTTAAGCTTAACACTACGCGACGGCAAACGTGCATTCCAACTTATGCTTCAGACTAATCTTTTTACATTTTTGTGAAATATAATTAAGACGTATAGCCCACGGTTGTCATAGCTAATTTATTATTCCCACGGGCGGGAATATTATTAGATGTGTTGCTTTCATTTCGACTATATAAATGTGAAATATAGCTACAGGTTTTATACCCTGTCACTACTGAAAATGGGAAAACCCCCCGAATTGGGCTTGCAATAATTTTAGGAAGTACTAATCTGGTTTTATATTGTTGCGGTTATTCTATTTTTAAGGACTGGGGTGGGGCTTTATCATGCGAGAGAGCTAAGACATCATTACAATTCGAATGATCCAGACAAACATTTGGCAAATGTTTGTAGAGTTCAGCTACAGATAAAAAATACGAATGCAATCATAACTAGTTGCCTATTTTTTTTTTGTATATTGTGTGCCCAATGATTTAATATCTGCACTGGTAGCCGCCTGTGCAATCGGACCTACTGTAACCTTGCTGGCAGCTGGATAATTCTATTAAATGCTTTAACCACATTGGACAGGGTCACGTTTTGGCAGCTGACACGACGACGCCTCTCTGACACTCTGCTGATGCAGCACAAAAAAGTGCAAATAAAATTGAAAATTCAGCGTGCTGGCTGCCAAAATCAACATTCGTCTTCCTCCATCTAAGAGTCAGACGTAGGCCCCGAAGCGACTCGGATGGTTCAGATATGCAGCACACGCAATGCCAAATGTCATGTGCTATATAAAATTGCGGTTGCCTATTTAATGTCACTGCCTAGTACACGACTACACGCCCTCCCCTGCCTGCCTGCCTGCCCTCCAACCAATTGAAAAAATTGTCAAGGTGTCAGTAGTCAAGTTAATTTCAGCAGCTGCCTGCTGCCGCCTTCGGCTGAACGAACTGTGGTTGCGGGCTGCGTCTAACCACTCAGCTGTAAAAGAGCCAAAAGCCAGCAGTCAGGATATCAGGCAGGACACTAGATTCGACCTCGTGTGTATCCGCAAAATGAGTCTCATTGGAAATGAATGTGCAGCTCTCTCTCTATGTCACCTCCCTTTCTGCTTGCCTGGAGGCATAAAAGCATTTCTGTTTCGGTTTGATGACTGTGAGTAAAAGTGTGTGTCTGTGTGTGTCTGTGTGTGTGTGTGAGTGTGTGTGAGTGTTAGCTGCATTTGTCCATTCAAGCTTTTAGCAGTTCAGCTTTTGACAGTTTTCACACGCGTTCTGTTTGATGGCCCTGACAGATCCCAAAACAAAAATAGAAAGAAAAAAAAAAGAAACTCTGCAGTTGGTTAAGCACGAGACCAGAATGGAACTTCATGAATGCGCGCACTCAATATTTATGCAAATTTCTTTTTGCCGCAGAAATTTCCATAATTAAATTCGAAATGAAACAAAATAAAATAGAGAATGAAGGAAAAAGTGTGGTCCTGCCAAAAATGCGCAAAAAAGCTGCAAGAAAATTTGTTGCGGCCGAGAAAAATCACGAAGGCAAAATGCGAGCACAATGAAACTCATGAAGAAGTAATAGATGAACTTGATTACCCTCAAAGGGAAAATCCTTTTCTACAAACAGTTAGAATATAAAAAGAAATCTTTGAAAGCACAGAAAAGCTTAAAAATAGGCTCAGATAGAAAGAGAAGAAACCTTTATGACACAGCACAGGCACTATTGTGTTTGTGTTTATAGATTTATACTTAACAGAACGAAACAAATGTTTACTCAATTTAAGAAAGTTAATTACAAAATTGAAGAGTATATGTAGTCGCATATGTCGCAAGAAACTAGTTCAAACGTATATCATATAACAACAGCTGACGCTTTAGGAAGCTGCAGGAGCAGGAGCCGGAGCAGCAGTAGTACCCAAAAGGATGCAGATGCCTTGGGCGGAACTTAGTCAGTTTCCCTACCAACTTAATGTACACGCCCCCGCCCCCTCCCTGTTCAACTGCAGGCAACCCACTTGTGTATTTTTTCGCCTTTCTTCAGTGCATCAGGAATCACTTGGAGCAGCAGCCACCATAACAATTAAAGAGGCGTGGTTGTGGTGTTGGCATAACTTTGAAAAACTAATTAAGCCAACTTAAGTGCAGCGGCGCCGTTGCCGTTGCCGTCGCCGTCGCTGCCTCCATCCTTTTGGCCTACCAGGCATTTCAATCAAGAGACGCTGCCACAAGAGACGCCCCGAAAAAGTTGAAAGCAGCTGCCAAAAAATGCGAATACTGAGCAGCCAGTTGCTTGGCGGGCGTGGGCTGAAGTAGGTGCAGGAGCAGAGGCAGGGTGGCGGCGGGGTGTCTGTGCTGTGGGTGTTGATTTAGGTTCACTTTAGCGTAAAATGAATGTCCCACTTCAAATAAAAGTCGCAGGCTGTAAATCACGCAGCACCAAGTGCGAGACCGTCTCTATTTGTGTTTGTGACACTTTGCAGGGCGGCGGAACAACACTTGAATGCGCCGCCTGAAAGTCGCTTGCACTTCAGTGTCAACTCAAGAGGAGTGGAGACAAGGAGCAGCAGAAGCTGTAGCTGTAGCTTTAGCTGAAGCTGAGGCAGCCCAAAAATGTCCAACGGCGCGGGCATTGTTGACGTTGTTGATGACGATGCTGCAGTGTTGGCTCGCACCGGAAGTGGCCGTAGCCGCAAGTGTCGGCAGTCTGTGCCGTCCAGCACTTCATAATTTCTTGACAGTGGTCCTGCTGCTGCTGGTGCTGCCCCATTGCCAGCTAGTGCAACGCCTTCGGGTCTCCCTGTGCTAAATGACACTTTATAATTGTGCGCCTCAGTGCAAAAGTTTAACAATAAATTGAAAAGTTTTCACAGTTCTGCTCCTGCGGCTGATGCTGTTGAAGTCAACGCAAGGCGTTTCTTATTATCCTTTTGGGCTACCAATGTTACAAAGCTACAGTGCATCTGGGTGTGTGTGTGTGTGTGTGTGTGTGTGTGTGTGTAAGTGTCCTCTAGTTTTGTTGAGTTTTAAATGTGCATTTTACAAATGTAACTTGTGGTCTTAACGCTGCCCCGGGGGCAACAACAAAAACAACAACAACAACTTAGGCACAACTTTTTGTCTTAGCTTTTAGTTTGTGTACAATTATTGTTGTTGTTGCAGTTGCTGGCACTGCTGCTGCTGCTGATAGTGTGGCCTATTAAGGCAACAACCTCAAATGCCTCAAAGGCAACAACTAAATGTGCCTAACGATTTGGAAGAGCTAACGACAGCTCTACAAACGTTGCCTAATCTTATGCGCAAATCGATAGTATCTTTAAAGAAATAATTATTGCCTACATTTGTGCGCAACATGTTCTTTATTTGTATAATACAATGCTTTTAGTTTTATAGCCCGCTCACAAAGTAAGGCAAACTATATCATTGGATTTATATTTTACTAACAAAATTTCCACGCTTCTGAAGCTAAAGTACTTCTGTAAGTTTGAAGGTTAACAACTTTAAAGTCACCAAATCAAAACGCAGTCAACTTATTTTGACTCTCTTAAGATTTTACTTAGTCGTGCGCAGATACTGTTTAAACGGTTATACACGACTAGAACGTGCTTACTTATAGTTAGATTTTGGCCAGATTTATTAAATGATCAAATATTTTTTAATGTTGTTCTCCGCGACTGTCGTAGGCCTTAACTAATTTCCACTTTGCTACTGAGACTAGGAAAAGAGTACAATTTCAATGGGCCACAGCGAATTGCTTGCTGCTGACACCCGCTTGACATTTCGCAAAGTTCACTAGGTTCATAAGACGGAAATTGCAATGCCAATTACACGCATAATACGCACCATTACATAATGCAGAGGGCCCCATCGGCATTTGATGTCAGCAAGTTTGGCAACAAAAGTTGCCACCCTCTTCACACACACACACACACACACACACACACACACACACACACACACCAAAAAGCAATGCCAAAAAAGTTGCAGTTGCAAGTTAAGCTTGCCCACACGCTGAGCCTCCGCTGAGCCAAACCAGCTGCCACACAATGGAGGCAAGTGGCAAGAACCAAGCGGGGATAATGCGACCAGCACAAACTATTGGGCGTGGGCCATTTGCAGGAAAACAATGTCCCAAAAGTTTTTGGGCAACGCACGGACTACGCGAAAATGCATGCAATGTGCGTTCGCATCCCCTTGCCCCTTGGCACCTCTGTCCGCTCGTAAAGGACAAAGTTACGTAATAAAAAAAATAAAAACTGAAAAAAAAACTTTACGTCGTGACACTCGCCATGCTGCATTTGGGGGCTGCTTTTGTGGCCATGTTGTGCTTCTATTTGTTTTTTTTGTTTTATTTTAGCATATATTTTCTTTTTTGTTGCAACTTAATTTTTTACCCTGCATTTTGTGGTCTTGCAACTTCACGTAGGTGGCAGCGTAATGCCACTTATTTTTATTGCGTGCCATAAACACAAGAATAGCAACTATAAAAATGGATTGCATTGTCGCTTAAATTCTTAAAGATTTTGCCACGCTCCAGCTTGAGTTTGAGCCACACTCATGTCTTGTCCTCAAGGCTTGACCGCTTGACCACATAATTACGCCATGCACTTGCCTCGAGTCTGGCGGCCGGTACTTCAGTTAGCTGCATTGCTTTGTGGTTTGCCCGATGCCATTTTCAGTGCATGTACAAGCTTTAAATTGCAAATAATAAATGCACTCAGATGCGTAATCGTATAAGCTGCTAATGAACCTATTAATAATAACCTCAACAAAAGCTCTGGAAGAGAGTTTTTTTTTTTCTTTAATTTATAACAGATTGTTGCATATGCCTAATAAATTCAAAAGGTTTTGGCACTTATCGCACATATAGGGTAATTTTTTGTTGCTTTGTTTTATCGAGCATTGCAAAGGACTTTTAATCAATCCTTTGAGCCTTCTGTCTTTGCATCTCTTTGAAAAGAATTCCTCTCTACAAAAAGGGTGGGTGGTCTGAGAAGAACTGCAAAATAATCAATTCGACATTTCTTCAGCATGTCTTCCCTTCTCATCATGGACTCTCTAACAAATAAAGTCTCTAGCTCTTATGGGTTCTACGATCGATGCTTTCATACATTCGGACAGACGGACATGGATAGATCAATTCGATTTGCTGGCTGTTAAATGCACTAACACTAACACTAACCTCTTGTTTAAAGAGGGTGGGTAGGGAAGACGATACGTGGTGAAAATTTAGCTGGGCTAGCCCAGACGTACGCGAACAAAGTCGCGTCGGAAATTGCTAGTATATATAAATAAAGTATTATATACGCAGCATATAAAGCCAGCTGCCAATTGGTGTGAAGTGTTTATGGCTGCTGTGTATTTCACCCCCGAACCTGGCGAGGGTGAGTCGTAGCTTCTTGCAGTCACTCTCGCTTTGTATGTTACTTACTGTTCCGTACTTTGGCTCTAATCGCTTCTAATAACGCACAAAATTGAAAAACTTATGCGATATCATTGGGGACTTAAGCAACACGACAAGTGCAGCTGCTGAGGGGGGACTGGACCGAACTGAACTGGACTCGACAACTTGAACAACTGTGACAACTAAAAGCAATAGGGAAAAAAAGAAAACAAGGCAAATGGAGAGTGGAGCGTGGGACAACTGTCATGATATGCCGTAAACATGACCAGCTGTAGCTGTAGCTGTGGCTGTGACCGTGGCTACTGGCAGCAGAGCTGGGCCTGAACCTGGTACTGGACCCTGAGACCGGAGACCGAGTCTGGGACTGGGACTGAGCCTGGTCCAGGATTCCAGTCACATGGACACATATTGAACTCTGGCGGGCTGGCGTGCTGTCGTTCTGGCCGTCTGGCCGTCTGTCGCTGTGTTTATATTTGTTTTTGCACTGTGTCACTTTGGAAGTTGTACAGATTGTACAACAGTTAGAGAGCGTACGGCGTCTGTTTGTTTTAATTTCTCTTATCGGCAGGGCAGTTGGCTCAACAGCAGATGCCCTTCTGGATCCAGACCCCAATCCGGCCCCTACTCCCCCGATGCCATACAATTTTAATTGCACAATGGCAGTTCTTTTGTTTTGCAGCTACAATTTTAAAATGAATTCATGGCTTGTGTGCCGGGCGCTCTATTGTTTGACGGCTCTAAATCCGCAAGGAGTTGACTGCAAATAGAACTTGGCCGAGCCCAAGGACCCGGGAACTAGCATCTAGGAGCGGGCTATTTAATTGAAACTTGCTGTGTGACTCCGTTGGGCCAGCCAATAAAATGTTTAACTTTGATTTAGTTAAGGGATTTCAAAATAAATTCGTTTTAAGCACGTTAAAAAACATCAAAGCAGCAAATCTAGCACAAGGCAAAGCAAAATACATTTTTTAAAGACCTAAAAGATCTCTCAAACATTTTTTGGTGGAAAATTATTACCGTTTTCCCAGCTCAAACTTTGGTTATTTAAAAAAAAAGATGAAGAACATTTAAAAACTGTCGGCCTTTGAGTTTCAGAGTTATTCACACATGATTCGGTCAAGGGATTATAAAGGCTTTCCTTAGGTTCTGTTAAAAGTTAGCCTTGCTCCAACTCTCTTCTGAAGAATGCCCAGTGGATACTATGATAAGCAAATATAGGCTTGGTTAAAGGTTTATTAATATCAGCGTTATCAATAAATAAATATCTTTTAAAACTGTTTGCTCTGACTGACGGACTAGAGACGCACGCTAAGTCGACAAATTCATCAATGAGGGAAATCCTTTGAATATGTGCCATCCATCCGCAACTATGGTTAATTGGAGAAACACGATTCAATGTAAGTTTTTGGCTTATCTACTGCTTTTCAGAAAATCCATTCCCTTTGAATGAAAATGTAGGTCTTTGGGTTAGCGAAAGAAACCTTTTTTTTTGGTCTAAAGCTTCACAGCACGGAACTAATTGACTTTCACTTTTCAACCTCAATATTTTCAAATATCTATGTAATATAATGTGGGCATTTTTTATATGCGAGAAATAATTATTATATAAATAAACATATTTAGTTGGATTTAAATATTATACTTAGCCCCTGGTAGCTTCAACTTAAGCGAATGCTCTTTTAAGAGTATATACCATAATAAAAGTTGAGCACATACATATGTGAGGCTGGAGAGCATTAGAAAAGCCCATCTAACAATTCTCTATCAAGTACTTCATCAGTTTGTAAATGGAGCACTCGCATTCACTCTGTGCATCTGCCACTATCTTGTTGAGAACTGTTGTTGGCCTGAGCTGGTCGTAAAGTCGCACACATTCTGTTAGCCTCTTAATGAGCAGCTCTTAACATTTGGGTCTAATCCCAGGACAAATCTGCCGGAACTGCGTTTGTGTGTCGTAAACATGTTTTCTATCTAAGATGCGGCTGCTGGCGGCAACAAAAATCCCACAAAAAATAACGGACCACAAAAATTAAACAGCCGCCTGACGACTTAGCTGAAAATGTCCAATAAACACATTTATCTGACCCCGAAACATAAAAACCTGCTCAGTCGATAACATTTTATAACTCGACCAAGTGCCATAACTCGCTGTAATGGCCAAGAGCAGACCCATGCAAGGGCAGTTTTCCTGGCAAGAGTTTCAGCAGCCGTATTATGTCCACTCTTGCTAATGAATTAAAGCCCCTGTTAATAAAACTTAAGCAGGCAGACAGACATTATATTCAAGATAATAAATATTTGCATAAAACAAACAAAACTAAACCACAAACTGGCAGCCATAAAAATAAACTTGAAATTATTTTACACTTGGTCATAAACTCATATAAATTTGGGCGCATAAATCAAATTTATAAAAAAAAACCGACAAAAAACTCAAAACACAAAAGGATGCAAACCAAAGGTCGCATAATTTAGTATAGGGCACCACGGCACCTACATCAGCCAAACAAGGACAAATAAGAGACAAAAAAGTAATATGTTTATAGGAGTCGAAGCTCTAATACCCTTTCAGACAACAACAACATGTACATATTCAGTTGCTCTCATGAATATTAATTAGACGATATAGTAAAACATGAAAAGCCATTTTTAAATCAAAAAACGCTTGTTTTATTTAATTTATTCTATATAAATTTAACTTTCAAGCGAATATGCCAATACCTTAAGTTTAATTTAATTTATAGAACAATTACATTCAGCCGTAATGTCATTAGGTCAGCCTTGGTTTGTTTTGAAATGTTGTAAAGCGGAAGAAAAGTTTCCTTTTGCATATGCGTTTGTAAGCAACAATAAATTAAATGGAAATTAATTAAGTTTTGCAAGCCGAGTAATCCATATTTATTTTGCCACAATCTCTAGAGTCTGCCGTGACACTATTGGCTAAAGCAAAAGGCAGCAGCTAAAGTAAGTTTTTACCAAGTTCACTTCAAACCAAAAGTCTATATCGACATTCCAATTAGTAGCATACAATTCAGTGGGTAAAAAGCCGCTCACTAATGATATAGAATTATATTAGACACATTTCAGGAAAAGTTATACTACCCTTGGCTAAGAGTGTAAAAACCAAACGGAAAATAACAGAACAGAAAAAAAAAAAAACAAAAACCAAAACAGAAAGCAAAAAGTGTTAATGAACAAAATAATGAGTTCTAGTGCCCAGTTTTCTGCCACAAAACATTTTATGACACTAACAGCTAAACGCCACAGGGATAACTTCAGCTTCAGAGACACAACAACAACAGCACACACACACACACACACACACATGGAGAACCACACACACATACCTAAAACAAGAATGAATGGCTATTTTTAACACGCCGAATTTTATATACCCTTGTAGACCTGTTGCCTAGAGTTGGTTTAACATTGTACAGACAATTGTTCCCTTAATTTTTGGCGAAATATTTTGAATAGGGAAATATAAGAAAAATATAGGGAAATATAAGCAAAGTTTCAAATAAACCACTTTAAAGGAGACTAGCTTGCATAAAATTAGAGAGACTGACAGAGGGGCCTGGCAATATCGACTCGGCGGATCAAAAATATTTATTCTTTCGATATTGCTAACTTTATTTTAGGGATAGGATTGACAGTTGAGTCGTCTACCAACTCCACGGTGGAGATTACGTGTTCTACTGTGTAGATCAATATGTGGGACATTCGGCACAACTCTACACTCTACCAAAGAAACTTTAACAAGCCTTCAACATATTGAAAAATTATGAAGATTAAAATGTACTTCAATCCAGAAAAAACCCCATTCTTCCTTAATTTTCAACTCACTTTTAACTTTTAAATAAAATGAAAATCAATTGAAATGTAAGGTAAAAAATACTTGATTTTTTGCGCTGTGTATGAATGCGTGACAAATTACAATATCCTCTGAAAGGGTATAAAAAGTGAAGTGAGAAAGCGAGAGAGAGAGAGAGAGAGAGAGAGGACACGTATCGAGGGCTCGCAGCATGCTGGCAATAAATAATCAGGAAAGTTTTCGTTGAATCGAATTATCACCCCCTGAGGTGCAGTTCCGTAATGAATTTGTTTTGGGGTTTTCTTCGGTACGGCATTTAGTTTCATTACGTTTTGCTTTGGCTCCACTGCGGCTGCGTGACCCAACTAGTCTAACCGCTCCTCCCCACTCCCCTCACACACACTCACAAACAACCCTTCACCAACCCACAAAAACTAACTGACGGCCCTGCAGTGTGGCTGAGTCGGTCTTTGATTCAGTTTGCTCAGTTGGTTTGTTTATTTGTCCGTTTCTGGCGCTCTGTAGAGTTTTATTAGTTTGTTTGTTGTTCGGTTTTGTGTTTTTTTTTATAGTCAGCTTCTCTGGCTCTGTTTAGTATGGCGTATATATGTTTACAGTATGTAAATCCTCGGGCGCATATTCATTTGATTTGATGTGTTCTCTGTTGGCCAACAATTATTTGCTGTCCGGGTCTGATTTTTTTTTGGAATTGTGGGTTGTTTTGGCATTGATTTTATTGGTCCAGCTTCGATTTGTTGCCTAAATGGGAAATTGAATTTTCGACCTATTTGCTGTCATTTCACTACTACACAAAATAAATAGCTTAACAATTTTGGATAACAATCTTATTGTTTCATCTTTATATATTTTCTTAAGTCGTGTTTCCAAAAAATATACAAAAATCAAATTAGACTTAAAATATTAGTGCACGCACGATTTTGTGTATTTCTTGAATAGAATCCATAAAATTAAAACTATGAAAAATTTGTTATAAATTGCACTACATCCGTATAATTGCTCTATTGTTAGAATCCCAACTTATTTTTGCTCATTTTCCCGAATGATATAAAAATGGAATGTGCCGTGCTTATTGGAGAAACAAGCGATATGCGGCATTGAGAGCAAGAAACACATTTCTACCCGTGGATCGCCCATACTGGGAAATTTGTCATCAGTTAGTGCCCTGTAACCAGCTGCAAAGAACAAGCAAGACAAACTCAAGACACTTATCTTCCCAATAATATTTTGCTTTTGAAACTTACCACGTATCTGGGCGAGAGTCATGGTATGGTCAGGCGTGGTGCACTTGGCATTCAATAAGACACGCCCCACATTGGTCAGTATATTGGGATGATAGCGTCTTACTTTATAGAAATAATTATCCAGAGCCATTATTAAAATGGATTAATAATCAGATGTGTATAAGAATAAAATTTGAAACTTGTCCACACAGTATGCTGTCCATAAATGAAATGATAAAAAGGTCACAGCACTCTCTGTATACCTGTTTTATCAGACTAGAAATGCCCACCACCACTTTTCCCTCCCACTTACTCTCTTACTCTCTTTCTCTCACTCGCTCTCTCTCTCTCTGCATCAGTTTTTCAATGCGTTTGTTCCTCCACCACATCTGGTGGTGGGTTTCTTTCGAATTGAGATCGTTGACCGTTTTGAGCAATTTGGTGGTGGAATCAGTCTGTGCGCGTGTCTTGGCTAGCTTTAGTGCAGACACAAACCTCAAACTGTTATACAATGGCAAAAAAAAAGCACCGAATTTTGTTGACCAACCGCACATCTGAATTAAATACCCTATATATATTTTTATTGGCGAGCTCGGTATTCCTTAACCTGACCAAACAACGGCATGCCGAGCGCGGCGATAAAAAACTTTTGCCACCATTATTATTCGGCGTTAAGGCTGCACAAAAAGTAAGAAACAGAAACGAAAAATGGAGGGAGTGAGAGATCGGGAGAAAGCATGGAAAATGACTTCAGACAAAAAAGTTGTTCTTACAATATTTTCACACTTGCGGCAAACGAAGAAGCAAAATAATTACAAACTTGTGGGCGAGGTAGACAAAAAGGACAACAACAGCAACCAAACCACACGCAAAGGCAGCACGAAATACAGCTGAAAATAAATGTAGCGTATGGGCTATATAACACCCTGTAGTCAACGAAAAAGTGTTATAAACTAAATTTTTAAGGTGTACTTTTATATTTTATAATTTTAAGATACTATATAAGCAAACGAAAATAATTGTATATAAAATAGTTATTAGATCTATAAGTTATGCATTATTCATTTTATCACCAGATAAAGGGTATACAAATATGAAATTAATTTTTATCCAGTATTTTTTTTTTCTTAACATATTAAATCTTGTTGAAGGTCGGGCTCTGAGGGGATTTCGGGAACCCGAAAGATATGCCAAACAAGTCGACAAAGTCATTTTAATTTAAGTTGTGCAACATTTCAACACTTTGGTAAGTGCATTTTCACAGCCTGCCTTTAGGCGCTTTCACTGTGTTAGTTGCGTTGTCCCCTCCAATGGCAACGATGCACACACACACACACACACACACAGTTCAGTCAGTGAAAGGTGTGGGTGTATATGTGTGTGTGTGTGTGTGCCTACAATAAGCAACCGCTTTGTGCAACAATTTGGGCTTCCTGCAACGTTCTTAATTTAAATGTTTCCTATTTTTGGGGCATTTTTGGCAATTCGCATATTTTGTGGCTAATATTTGTGGCCAATATTTGTGGCACTTAATATTATTGCTTCCTTTAATTGCCTTTATTTGCCTAGTTTACAGTTTAATCACCATAAAAACCGTTTAGAGGGAATAAATATATATTATATGAATGTATATGAAGAGAGAGAAATTTAAATGTACCTTTAAATAGATCATTTTAAAATTTCATATAATCTCTATTTAATTGCAATTAAATTTATTTGATCTTTTATGACATTCTAGACAAAACTGAACACCCTTTCGGCTCATTCTCAACAGTGGGAAAGAGGTATATCAGGACGGGCAATCTACAAATCAATACTGAGTTTCAAGTCGTAAATTTAAGGCATTGCCAACTCATTAAGATCTCACCTGCGGGCGTTATCTGCGTTAAGCCCACGCATATATCGATTTGTATCGTTCAATTTTGCTTAGTTGACAATTATTATTATTATGGCATATCATAAAGTAAGAACCAACAACCCAAGCTTTTACCACCAATGGCTTCTTCCCAAATATGTTTACTATTTGCTTAGCCAGATGATTTCGATATCATTATGCATATCTGATATATGTGGATTCCGATGCTGAAGCGCCTTTCATTCAGCTGGCTTGCATCATCCGCCTAGCTTGTTACGGCCACGCATCATAACTTGAAGCTCATTAAAACACATGCGCCGCTAGGTGAATGACAGCGAAATGTAAAAGCTGCAAACACAGTCAGCAAAACTATACCACACACACACACACATACATCCAGGCACACACATGTGCGCATATGTGAGCTGTAATTGTACATAAACACACACACACACACACACTTATACTCTCTGAGGTATCTGCGCATTGTGCATTTTGTGAATAAAAATTTGCAACGAACATAAAATTCGCTGCGGAAGTTATTTCACGCTTGGAGCGAACCTCTGCCGCTGCCGCTGCCGCTGCCTCTGTTTGGGGAGGCGGCACGTCAAAACTAACTAACGAAGTAACAAACGCCCAAGTGGGTGGGACAGAGCGCTGCTGAAGAACTGGAGAGTCAGAGGAGGAATTAAGCAGCGTAACAAGCTGTCAGTATATGAGTCACTGTTATTCTATGTGTATGTGTGTGTGTGTTGTGTGTGTGTGTGTGTGTGTGCGTGCCTGTGTATATATGATTACAGCGTAATTGGTTTCAAGTTGCGGACACGGATACATGCACAAAAAGTCGTTGCAACAAGTTTAATTAACATAAAATATGCAGCAACAACAGCAACAACAAAAACTTGCATTTAAAATCAAATTACTGAGCGTCGGCTTCACGTGTGCATGTGTGCGAATGTGTGTATCTGTGTGTTTTTTTAATACCATCAATATTACTGTAGCATACTTCTCGGGGCTCTGGCCAATGGCCATTCATAATTTGTAGAAAATCATTTTTCCGGTATTTTCTCTTATTTATTTCTATAAACACAACAATAATAAAACCTTGAACAATTGTTGTTTTCGTCGTTGTTGTTGTTGTTGTTGTTGTTGTTGTCGTTGTTGCGGCCGACGCATTTATTAATTCCAATCCATTTGCGCACTTGATTTACGCCCCACATAAATCCCTTAATAAATGAAGCTCTCGCAGGCACTTCGAGGTCATAACTGCCTCTTGGCTACCAATACAGAAACACACACACACACACACACACACACACACACACACACACACACACACACACACACACACACACACACACACACACACACACACACACACACACACACTCACGTTCATTCAAGAAATTTGCTGTTTTGCATTAATAATTGCAATATTCTGCAAATGGAACACAACAATCGGCACATTTTCTTGGATTATTGAGTATATTCAGAAAATCAATCTCAGTTCAATTTTCAGCATTTTTGACAAAGTTAAAGTTAAAGTTAGAATTGGGACTTGTTCAAAAACCTTTGGAAATTCTTAAGATTTCGATTTGGAAAAAGACAATATTGTGTGTAAATTAAGGTGCTGCAAAATTGATATGTCCATAATACATAAGAAGCTATCGACACCTCTTCTCTCTGTGGTAAACATCTTGATTGACATTATCATTGAAATGTCATCAATAGTTGTGCAGATAAATCTAAAGCTCTTATCTCTTATCAAAAGATGGTCATCAGATAGTCAGTTATAAAGAGAATTAGATAGATGTATGGAAAGATGGCCTTCAGCTCAGCTTAGTTCAAACAGAACTAATCAATTAACCAAATACTGTGCCAAGTGCAGAACTGAATTTGGCTAACATTGCACAATTTGTTCAACTGTCAAACTGTCTAATTGAGTGTAGACCCACACACACACACACACACAGCACAGCTCAACACCTGAATGAATCGAAGTTTTACTTGACAAGTCTCAATATATATACAAATGCTTGTGTATATACACATAAACTATGCTCCATATCTAACCCAATCGACTGTCTCTGGCGTGTGCAATCAATTTCAACTAAATACCGTCTTCATGCATAATTGCTTGCCCGTGTGTGTGTACAGTGTGTTTGCTGGCGGTGTATTTTGTGTGTGTGTGTGTGTGTGTGTGTGTGTGGGTGGCTGTACTTATAGAGCGTGCTTAATATGGCAATTAAAAGATGATTCCAATTAAGAGTTTAGTGCGTGCATTGCACAATACACGTATCTGCCACGCAACATTGTGCGCAAATTGCATTAGCATTAGAGCGCCGAGCTCTATTAATTGCCATAATAAACAGGACATGCCCAGAAATTAGTTAAATCAAGTACACATTGTAATACAATTTAAACCTCATGCCCGCAACTAGCGTGCTATCAGAAAATTACTTTTGAATAAACCAAGGAACAAGAGATATTGAATTTCCTATAAGAACATAAAATAAAATGGCTCGACTTGGAGCTATGCTATAATATGATTGACAGACTGAGATTTTTGAAATTTGTAATAATAACAGTTTAAAGAGACTTTTACATGTGCTTAATTAATGTCAGAGGGTTGTATTTGATACTGGAATAAAGCAGATGATGTGTTCGAAGTTTTCGACATTCTAATTCTTAAATGTTTTAAGCATGCGAATTAATTTAACTATTCTATCTATATTCCACCCTTTCAGGCTGGGCTGAGCCAGGCCCTGGTAGACTTTTTTCGTGCATGCTTGGAGGCTTTGCATGTTAGAATTTGCCAATCTTTGTTAGACTCTTCTGCCATTGTCAATTGGTTACAGGGTAGAGCAATAAAATAATATATTGCAACCCTAATCTATAATTAAATCGTGTAAACTTTCGCCTGCGTTTACACGAGGGCATTAATATTAATTGCTTATATTTAGCACTATTAAATAGCTTAATTAAATTTCCACTTAAATTACTGCGCACTGTTTGTGCAAATATAAAAAATATAAATGGGTTAAAAAAAAAAATGGTAAGCGGCCACAAGCAATTAATCAGGGACAAGTGCTAAGCGGGGGATTGTACTTGGACAAACAAACAATTTACATAAATTAAACAAACTAAAAGTGCTCTGCACATAATTAGAAATATGATACTCGACACACTACCCACAATATTCAATTGATTTATGCAAATAGCAAAACCGCATAGCAAAATGCAAATTTGTCAAACAACCAACAGCAAAACAAGAACAGGATTGCCCCGACCAGGAGATACCCTTTAGCGCTAAAAAAAACCGTTCAGCTTTCTTCATAAGAAATCAAGTGTCCTTAGCTTGGAATCTTAGAGCTTGACGCATTTATCGGCTAAAAATTATTATAAGAAGAAAACACTTTAAGGGATGTTTTTTTTATTCTGTCAGTTACATACACTGCACAATCAATACACCCTGTTTACGCAGAGTACAGGGTATATACAGTTGTGAGTAAATAAATGAATACACAGTTTATATATTGAATATAGTACAATGAATTATATTCGTTTACAAACTATTTGCATGTTATGTTTATGTCAAGTTCTCGCATGTTAGATCCACATGTCCATGTCCTGCCCCCAGCTCTATATGTATGCCATGTCCGGTTTAGTTTGCGTTTTGTGCGTGGCAAAATGCAACCAAGTGCAAAACCAAACCGACCAAAAATTGCATAATAAATATTACATTAATTTTATTTTACTTCATTTTCTCATAATTTTTTAATGCTGTTAAGTTTTTCTTTTATATTAGTTGGCCTGATACAAATTACAAATTACTTTTAATCTTTTATGCATTGTATTTCCGTATAAATAATTAATATATAATATGTTACGAATAAAAAATATATATGGTGTTTATCTAAAACATCGTGTAATATTCATTAAATCCGTATAACTTTTGCATTAAACCTCTTTTTCATTCGATTTTTGACCAAGAATCAGCAACAAGTACGTCTCATTTGAAATTCAGCGCACATATTTTCCTTATAAAAAAACGCACTCCAACAATAAGTACATTTTCCCAGCCGAATATTTTAATTTATTCATTGCACACATTTCAAATTAAAAACATTTTTTACATTCTGCCAATTAAAGTCAAGAAAATTGAAGGTTATTTTTTACAATTTCTGAAGCGGCTGACATATATTAATTTCATAAATGTTGCGTGCAGACTTTAATGAAAAATGGGAGCACTCAAAATTAATAACACAAAGCGCACATTTAATGCAAATTGCAGTCAGGAGACTGCGACTACGGCCAACTTGGGGGGTTGAGTTTTTGGGGCTGGCATCTAATGTGCTGTCAGCTCATTGCCGCCGCTGCGCCTGGCCAGCCACATCCCAGCCCACCACTTTGAGGCGTGTGTGCAGTAATTATGAGGGCATTATGTTGAATCCACAATCGTTATTGCATGGACATGCTGGGAAGCTGTAGACATGGACGGTCAGGACGATGACGAGGAGTGTGACAAGGATGCTGTGCTGCCATGGACCCTGCTTCTTGCGACGCTCCACATGCCCCAACATTTGCGTTATGCATAAACTCAGCATGTTTTCACTATTTGTGTGTGTGTGTGCAGATCCGAGAGATGACTAGCGGATAGCTAAAGTGTGAGTGCCACACACGCCTGTTGGGCTGTCTGCTGTGTCTAAATTGCGACAACATTATTTAATTGAAACTAATTTGCCATTTTGCGGTCGCCATCAAAATATTTAATGCTGCTCCAAGGGGCGTGGCTGCCTCAGCAACTCCTGTGCTTGTTATGTTGACCGGTCGTCAATGTGGGTCAATTTGTGCTCTAGCTCGGCATTTGCCACCAAATGCTTGTAGATGGCTTTAAGCGGGCCCCATTGAGCTGGCACTCTCACTAGAAGTTTGCTCTGAAAATAGACTACACAGAATCACAACCTGTTTCTCAACCATTTCAGACACCTGTATAGCTTGCCATATTTCTCACCTTGTAGAAATTGCACACACGTAAAAAAATTAAGCGCTTTATAGCATGCAACTCGTATAACGAGTAATATGAGAACTATGGGTACTAAGGTACTAAGGCTACTAGGTGCTAGAGCAGATGCTCTGTTTACTTTAACGACTTGTCCTGCAACAACTGCATCAGCAGCAGCAACAACAGCGGGGAGAACAAAAACTTATAGCTGAGCTGTCTAGAGATGAACTAAGGCGACAGCAATCGATGTTGGCTAGAAAAAGGCTAAACACTTGCAGCGAAGCAAAGTAGAACTTTTGAATTGGATTTCCGTAGCAAAAGCAATTCATTTTTTGGTGTATGCCTTATGAATATTTTATGAGCATAATTAAACCAAGTAAAGCAATTAGTCATATAGAGTAATATGATAATATATGCATATAAATGGTAGAGAGTACCCAAACAGGAGATATCCTGCATTTTTTCAGATGTCCCTGTAGATGTGATCATTTAAATAGATAGACGTAATATAGAAGAGTAAAACTTCCGACCCCTACAGTAGGCTTGAACGTCTGGACTACACAATTGAATGTTAATCTGATGTATCTGTCATTTATAATCGCAGATAAATGCGCAATCACTCTGGGCTAATGTCCTTTAGTCAAATTCAGCCTTATACATATAATTGCAAAATCCTTTTTATTTTTTGAAATATTTTCAGTATTCAAATATAAAATGTTCAATAGTTTTCCAACAATAAAAATATATTTAATGTATGAATTTGACGACGAGGCGTTGTTTCGAACTAAGGATTAGACCACCGAAATTTTTAAGCTAGCCATAATAATTGTTAAAAAAAAGCTTAAGTCACAGCATTGTCTGACACACACCCAAGTACACACACACACACACACGCACACATGGCGCATGACACCGCCGGCTGCAGGCGTGGCATAAAGTGAGCAAAACGCACGTGACGCTCATCAATTTGGCGCACTTTGCCTTCGCCGCGCTGTTTTTAATGCGCTCTACCGACTATAGCGTCGACGAGGACGAGGACGAGGACGAGGACTAGGACGACGACGACGATGATGATGATGACTCCCATTCCCACTGCCACTCCCACTCCCACTGCCGCCTCACTCCGACTCGCTGGATTCGTTACTGTTGCTGCACACGATCCTGAACCTGAACCTGGCTGACTGCATCGTTCCGCACATGCTGTGCACGTCGTTCCTTACTGTCTCAGTGTATGCATGTGTGTGTGTGTGTGTGTGTGTGTCACGATTTTGCATATTAATTGCATTAAGTTATAGCCACCGACGCCGCCGCTAGATGGCGCCACATGCGCCACATAGCCCATGGCTTGCAGCTCCAGTGATAATTTCAGCTTGGTAAATCCACTTTGCTGCACATGTTTGGGGCTTAGTTGTCCTGTGCTTAACTGCAATTCGAACTGGCTCGCCCGCAAAACCCGAAAGCCCTGGATAAACGCCACACTCACACACACACACAGACACCCACACACACCCACACACATGTACTATTTATAATACGTGCAGCAACTTAAGTTAACTAAACAACCTTTGTTGCCATGTTCCAAATGGTTCGTCCACTTGAATTTATTTATAACAACATTCTCAATGGGAGCAACGAAATGCGATACGCGGCAAATATATATCTACAGCTACACAAATGCAGATACATATAGTTTTTATACATACATACAAATATTTTCAGATATTTCAAAATGTTTGCTGCCTGTTTGCTATTTTTAACATGAGTTCATTCATAAGCAAATAAAAGTACTATAAAATATGTTCAGATTTTAGCTCTTTATTCTGGCCTTGACGTAAAGATACCAATATGCATACATATCAAAAGTATCTTGATATTATATTATAAAATTGTTTAAATATAGACCTTTTATTTTGAGCTTCATTTGAAAATCAGGTAATTATTCTTGTTTAAGCAAAATAACTTTATTACACTTATTACACAATAACCATTTTTGTATCTTAGAAGTTGATTAATTTTAAATGTACTGGATTTTTATCACGCTGCCCAACACTGAATCTAGTTCTTATGAATCATATGTATATGTAGATCGTATCAGATCTTCCTATCAAAGGAATTTGATTTTATTTGTCTTAATAACTGAGTTTATTTCGGCTTGCACCATATATTTAACTGTTTAACATATTTGACATTAAGTTGGTTGTTTCGCGATATTGTTGCATTAAACGACTGCTTAATGTTATTGTTGTTTTTGTGATGTTTCGCCAGATTTCGCTCCATACTTCTTTACATTCCATATGCTTATTTGAATACTATTGAATGTAAGGAAGCATGGAACTCTCAAAGGCCAAGTAAGCACAATTTAAAAACCATTACAACTCACACACTCTTAACTTTAATATCTTACTTGCGTTGTTGCATTTCCATTTTCCGTTTTCCCAGTCTGTTTCGCTGCTGATTTTCACTTAAATAATGACAATGGTGAATGTAATTGCAACAACAATTGGCAAAAAACATTTTACACAATACTCTGACTGCAATTTTCGGGGCAATTCTTAGCCAACTATAGCGTTTTTTTGTTTTATTTTTTATTTCTTTTTCCTGTTTTAGAACTAAATCCTTGGTATCCTTGTGCTTCTTGCGCTCCGGCTGTGGCTTGCAAATTTTCCTGTTTCTCGTTGGCTTTGGTGGTTTTAGTTTTATTTTGTGCTTTTTGTTAGTGGTTGGGGTAGATGGGGCTTAATACTTTTTGCCGTGCGTTTTTATAGTCCAACTGCAATAAAGCAATTTTTAAGCGCAGTGAAGTGTGTTTATATGTGACTGGGCGTTGTGGGGCGTGGTCCTGAATACAACTCTTGTTCGCGTTGTATCTGCTTTTGTTTTTACTTTTTTTATTTGTTACATTTTTCACGCGCCTGCACAAAAAATTCATAAACTTTTTGCCAGCTGTTTTTTTTCTCGTTTCGTTTTTTTTTTTAATGCTGATTTTTTGCGTGTGTTTGTGTGTGTGTGTGTGTGGGCGCCTCACGGCGCCCGCAATAAAATTGCGCCCTTTCTGTTTGGACTTTGTTTTTTATGCGCATATTTTGCGCCACATGGCCAGAGAGACTGAGAGGTCCACCGCGCGTGCCCCACCGCCGCCGCCTGCTGCGTCTCTGTGTATGGCTTTAGCTTTGCGCTTAAACGGTTTTTTCTTAACATTTTTTGTTATATTTGTTAATTTTTGTATTTGTCCGTTTCTTTTTTTTTTTTCTCTCTCTGGTCACATTCCGGCAACGAAATGTGCCACACAAAACAAAATCCGCGTTGCGCACAGTTTCGATTTCGAGAAACAGATCCAACAAAATCAAAACTTAAAACCATACACGAGATGGTAGTTAACGGCGTGCCCTGGCAAATGCGACTGTCCTCTAAGCGCAGTGTAAACAGACGTTTATATAGGTGCCTAAAATTAAAAACTCGCCAGCCCTCGATTCCGAGACCCACATGAAGCGTCGCAGTCGACCCGTTTGCAGGTCAAGTCCAACACATGTGCTCCGTTATAGTTTTTACCTACTTGAAGAGCATCAACAAATGCGACGCTCTTAATGGCAATACCCACGCGGCGTCGCCGTCGCCGTCGCCGTCAGCGTCAGCATCAGCATCAGCGTCAGCGTTGTTGATGCAGGATGTGGCACATGGATGCAATCTGCAGACACTGCAGGCGTTTCCCAGCGCCCGCCTAAAGTGTACCGGGTCAGGCCTGGCCAGATCAGTCCAGCCAGTCAGACCATGTGGTGCGCATTTTTACAGCAAATCAACAGCTCGAATGTCAAATGGTAATCATATGTTCAAGATTTCGATCTAGGGAAGCTCGCATTCTAAACAGCATTGTAAACAAGAAATAGAGGCTTAAACAACAATTAATCGAGCAATTAATAATGCTCAATTTTAAACAATTATTATGTAAATATCTCACACAGAACAATTAGCTTTATCGCAGCTAGCCTCTTTTGTATTTAAGAAAAAAATAATTACCGAAACTAAATTGACCCATAAATATAAAATATTAACTCATATATTTTTTTTACTGTAAAACTTGTTATTGGTCTATCTCAAAAGGATATTTTTCGTATTATCGTATTATTTTTTGCACCAACTTAGCTTTAGTTTCTGCTTATAGTCACCAATAAATAAATGGGTTCGAACCGGTTTATTTATTTTCCATCAACTACAACAACACCTGAATTAACTGTGAACTCCACCTTTAGTAGGCAGCCGTGTGGCAGGTACTCATTGAAGTTCGACGAACGTCAAAACTTACGAGTCATATGAAATGGTAGCAAAACATTTAGAAACCTTGTAAGCTTGTTGCCAAACAGGCTTTTTTAAATTGTTCTGCAGTAAGTTTTTGTACAGAAAAAAAAGAGTGTTTCACTTAGCCAAAATTTGCTACTATGTATAAAGCTGCTAAAGTGAATTTTAAGTCAATTATTTTAAAAATCAAATTATTTGGCCTAACAAAATTCTCGAGCGGAAAGCGCAAGAAATCCGAAATGGAGCTGGATGTGCTAGTGTTTGGTTCATCAAATATCGACTACATTACGTAAGCGCTTCTCTACAAATCCATTTGCTTATCCATGGAACCCTTCAAATCCTGCAGGTATGTCAATGAGCTTCCCAGGCCCGGGGAGACGTTGTTTGGCATGTACAGGGAACAATGCTATGGCGGCAAGGGCGCCAGCCAATGCGTAGCAGCTGCGAAACTGGGCGGGAGATGTGCCCTGGTGTCCAAATTGGGCCAAGATAAGCTTGGCGATGACTACTTCGAGTATCTGCGAGAATTAGGGATCAATGTGGACTTTGTGGATAGGGCAGAGGGCAAGCAAACGGGCTTGACGGAAATCATTGTGGCCGATAATACTGAGAACGCTATCATCGTGATGGCCGGTGCCAACGAATGCCTGAAGACCCCCGATGTCTCCCGCGCAAAGAAGGTGTTCAAGCGCGCCAAGGTACTGATTTGCCAACTGGAAACGGATGAGAAGGCCGCCCTCTGCGCGCTGAAGCAATTTAAGGGTGAATCCATTTTGAATGTCTCGCCGGTACCCAAAAATATGAACGTAGAGCTGATCAAAGCGCCAACTATTTTGTGCGTCAATAGGTTGGAGGCGGCACAGCTAACGGACCGCGAGGAGATCAAAACACTGCAGGATGCCAAGGCGGCTGCCAATGATCTGATAGACAAGGGTGCCAAGAGTGTCATCATCACGATGGGACCACTGGGCGCTGTTCATTTGTCAAGTAAGGATCGGGAAGTCTGCACCCAGTGTCCGGCAGCGCCAGTGCGCTTTTTGGCCGACACTTCTGGCGCGGGTGAGGCC
The DNA here is from genome assembly GCF_030788295.1 of Drosophila virilis. Taxonomy (NCBI): domain Eukaryota; kingdom Metazoa; phylum Arthropoda; class Insecta; order Diptera; family Drosophilidae; genus Drosophila; species Drosophila virilis. The sequence goes on along the minus strand of NC_091546.1, from coordinate 9,496,082 downwards.
TTTTTGGGCAGTCTGGCCTACCACATGTCAATGTTTCCAAATCTGAGCCGGGAGAGTCACATCAGTGCGGCCAACATTTGTGCCGCCTACGCTGTTGGGCATCGTGGCACTCAGCCCAGCTTTCCGGGCCCGGAATTGTTCCAGGCGGATCTGTGCCATGCGTCACCGGAGTTCAATGTGATACCCGACAAGGCTCCAACGCCGGAGCAATCTGTATCAGAGCTTCCGCCAGGAGCCGCAGACCCACCCGCCCCAGAAGAAGACCCTAAGCCGGAGCCACCAATGGACCAGGATGAATCACATGAACCAAATAAAATCGAAGAGCAAGAAAAAAACGAACGGGAATCAATTCCAGCATGAGAAACACCTTTGCTAAACTTAATGATTTTTTTTTAATGGACAGAACAAATAGTTTTCTCAAATCCTGGTTTTTAAAAAACTCTAAATAAACGAAAAGATTATTTCTGCAATTTAGATTTATGTCCTGCAAGCCATGCCGCAGGATTTATATTCGCTTAATTAAGCAGACCATTGCTGAAATGTTCTCCCAATTAACATTTTGTGACCAGTGCAATGAAACTTAATCGAACTGTAATGAAAATTGTCAACGTGTCAGCAGCGTTGGTCAAAGTAAAAAATCCGAGAAAAAAAAGAATTCACAATTGCGTATTTTAATTAGCAATTTGCTGTGTGGCCTGTGCATGTATACCCTGTAATTACTTTGGTTGCAAATGCACCATCTACAACGATGTGAAGGATAAGTACAGTGCAATACACTGACTAATTGGATAAAATTTCTCTAAATGAGTAGAAAGGAAATATTTCACAAATTTGTCAGCTGATTTGCGTATTAAGTTAGGAATACGGAATTAATATGACAAAGCATATACCATAGCGAATACGCCCAACTTAACAGCTCTCAGCTCGCTTAATGTATGTTTTTAATGCACTTCGCGCAAATTTTATGCACTTTTGTTAAATTATAATTTCTGTGTAGCAGCAACAAATGGACAAGCCAGTGACAAAATGGAAAGCGGGCAAGAGTTTCGAGAGTTATGTATAACAATAATAATAGCATTGAATCAAAAAGGCGGCTTGGTCCGCATGTAACTAATTATTTAAATGCTATTAAAGCTATTAACGTGTACATATTTTAATTCAAATTAATTAGTGAGCTGCATGCGTAAAGCGGTTAATGTTAATATGTTGACAAGGATCTAAGTGGTTGAGAGGTTTTTAAAAAAAAAATAGTAGAACAACAATTTTAAAGAGCGGAAAAAATATTTTTTTTCCCCTGTAACCACTCTTAACTAGACTAGTTAAATAGAGTTGGGTCAAAAAATAAATATAAATAACAAAAAGGACAAACATATTTTAAAAAACCTCTGGGATTATGGAAAAAAATGTAATAAGCTGAAGCAATGTGCATTATATAACTAGGCATATTTTCTATTCAAATGGACGGTTAAAATACGAAATTAAATTTTATATAATTTTCACAAATCAGCTGAACATTTGCTAACCTCAACTATATATATATATATATATATGATATGTTATAATAGATTATTTCTTTATATTTCCGCTATATACGAAAATAGCGATGAGCCGCATTATTCACCAATCGCATACCATACCTCAGCCACACACAGATACTCACACATTCGCACACATGCACAGGCACAGATTTCTCTGCCGATTTCTGCGCTGCCTGTTTCTCTGTTGTATTTATAACAATTTGCGGCACTCTCCATAAATAGCCAGAGACTGCTTGAAAGTGCACACCAACGTGTTGAACTGAACTTTATCGAGACCTTTTTTTGGTTGGATTTTCTTGCCTTCCACATTTAATCCGCTCACTTTCGCGTTCAATTGTTTTGGATTTTAACATCTTTTCAAACATATTAAAAAGTATTTTAGAAGTATTTTTTAAAAAGCGACTTTTTTAGAGCACTGCGCTTGAACACTTGATCAGTGTTTTTTTTTTTTATTTATTTTTTTTTTTTTTATATTATAAACAAAGCGGAGAGGGCTGGCCGGAGTCAACCGATCTGCACAGCTCGACAACAGAATCGGTAATGCACTAAAGGATGCAAAAAATATTCTCAAATTAATTCTTGGCGCTGTTTGTGGCGGCCCCCAACGCGTTGCTGCTGCCCGTTTCGCCCGGCTATAACTGTACCGGCAGCCCGAACGCACAAACGCTACCCCAAAAAGATCCGAGAATCAAGAATCAAAGAATCGAGAACTCGCAACTGGCAACTGTGCCCGCCAGCACCCACTCCGCTCACCTACCCGTCTGCCAGTGCCGGCGATGATGAGAACTTTCATTTCATTTGTATATGTATTTCAATGTATATATATTTATTTCGTACATATTTATAGCTTTGTCTCGTCTTCTTGTCTTGCTTATTATACATGTACGAGCATGTATATAAGGCGTATATAGCTATTGATATATAGCTTGTTGTATAGCTAAGATCGTCCGCCCAAAATATACCAAAGACTTCGTCGTTGATGTTGTTGTTCTTGTTGTTCTTGTTGTTGTTGTTGTTTTCGGGCTTTTGCTTCCACATTCCGCCTCAAATGATCCACACCACTGATCCTCTTACGCAGGCGCATCACACACACACACACACACACACACGCACACATACACACAGCAAGCAGGCTGTCTATACTTAGCCGCTTTGGTATATACGGAAGATTGGCCGATCGTGGAACCGCTGACTGTTTCGAATGGGCCTCGTCGTCCCAATGCGAACATCGTGCTTTAAAAATAACATTCAAAAACCAAACAACAACAATTGACAGAGATACAATTATAGTGTATGAGTATGTCTAGTCCCACACGATCTAGTATTACGAGCCGATTGTGTTTCGGGTTTTTGGCAACATTTAGCAACATGGGCAATTGCCATGGCCCAACCCGGCCATAGGCATCGATTTGCCATTTCTTTTATTTTCTTTCTCTTTTTTTTCGCACACTCTCGAGTCACTCGCTTTTTTGGGGTTGACATATTTTTGGAAATGTCAAAATGCGTTTGAATTGCTTAATTACTTTTCTTCCACACACACACACACACACACACACACAGACACACAACCGAACTCATTTGGCTACGTCCCAAATGTGGATTGGTTTATCACTATGTATCACTTGTATGTACCATAGTACAGCTCCTCGCTAAGCGTTCCACAAACAATTATAATTAAGTTTTGTTTGTGGACAAATTGGTCTTGGTTTGATTATCTAATTTAATATAATATTAATAATTTATATTGGTTCTACAAACCGTCAACCATCAACTATAGATTAATATTTTAGTTAGCCAAATAATAAATAATAAATAGTAATTAGTATATGCTTTAATTAACGTGTACTTCTTTATTTTAATCCGATCAATACAAATATATAGAATGAAGCTTTGAAAAACATTTACCATGGCAAAAAAACATATTCCCTGAAGGAGAATGAGTTTAATTATAGCTAATTACTGAGGATTTATATATATCCGTTTGTTATTTGGTTGACATATATATCCTATACAATATTCATTTATAAGCACCGAAACCAATAAAGAATCTCTCACAGCGTGGGCCTAAGAGAAGAAGAATATAAGCTCCTGTATGCGTGTCAATGAGTGTGTTTTTAAATTTGTACATATGAAAGGCAGCTAGAATATTTTTAAAGGCAGAAATTCGCGTTATAATAATATATTTTGTTTATCATAAAATGCTTAAATTGCATTTAAAGTATGCGACATGTAACCCTTTTAAGGGCTTAGAAAATGTTCAAGTTTGGCGCTGCGAAAAATGCACAAAAAGCTAAAACACAATTCGCCTTTTAATGTGCAAATGTAAAGCTTAACTAATGCACACACACTCACCCTCACACTCACTCACTCAGGCATATGCGCAAGACTTGCAGATGCACACACACACACACACACACTCGCGTATAATGTATGCATCTGATAGATACAGTCAGCAAGAAAAAGCAGAAGAAATGGAAGATGTCTCTGCTTACATGCGAGCGAAACACACAAATGCAATTTAATTTTTTTGCTCGAATTTGAATGATTTCTCCTTTTTTTTTCTCTCTCATCTTTGGCGCGTATGAAATGTATTTTCGGGTGGCAATAATAGCTTCCAGAGAGCTTCTCGTCCTTGCCGTTAGGTTGATGAATTTGTCTGTCGCTGCTGTGCCATAAAAACATAGGCACCAACTGTTGTCTACATATGAATCTCTTTAAGGAGTACACAACAAACTCACACACACACACACACACACACACAAACACACATGTATACATATAACCCCTAATCGTTAGGCCACTTATGCAGATACAGAAACCCTCAAATGCATTGAAAGCTACATGAGCATAAAAGAGCAAACTGCTGTCGAAACATTTATTCAGTAAGACCTTAGGACATGTTGCTTAATTTATATTTTTTAATTTATAGACGAATCAAATTCAATTGCATCAAAATGATATAATATGTATATCCCGTCATTTCAATTGCTAAGAAATCGTTTAACTTGTGCATTCTCTGCTAGATTCTCAAATGAAAGGATATCACGCTCTAGACATTGCCGCTTTTCATTCTAAGCTTTTATTAGATAGCTCTTGCTGGGAGTATTTGACAAGCAGATACCCTATCACCCCGATTTTTGATTATTAATAAAAATAATAAGAGGGAAGCGCTTATTTTTCATCAAACAAACATGTATGCGTTCTCTAGCCATGGATGCCAGACCAAGAGCTAACGTTACGAACATTCTGGCAAATTTGATGTCTTTATATTCTGAGATGACTTATATACTTTATGGAACCGGAGATGTGTTCTTCTGCCTATTGCAAGCATTCGCAAAACCATTATAACCTTTTTGCCAACTTGCGAAGGGCTCAGGGTATACAAAATGTTCATTGGTCCAAAATCATATCTTGACACGTATTGTATTTATTTATGTGTCACGCTCATTTTGTATGCCATATTTTGTGGCACATTCTCGTAATGCGTCACACAGCCGCAAAACAAATCTTCAATATTTACTTTGTTTTTTTTTTCTGTCAGCTTTCCTTTGTTTTTACGACAGCAATTAAATTGCCGAATTTGATTTAATTTATTTTATTGATAATAAAAAGTGAAAAATCTTAAAAGGCTGCCTCGCTGTTCGTCCGCACGGCATTACATAAAATTTGATTTTATTTGCTTCCCATTTGCCTCCCGAAGCACCTTCCCCTGCCCCAGCTGCAATTTCAACTTCAGTATGCAAATGCGGGCATTGCGCGCTTGTCACATTGGAAAATTGAAAATCCTTTTATGTGCAAAACGTGACAAACGATTTTAGATTTTATGCCCCTTGACGATGCATAAATATAGAAACTTGAAGTGAACCTTTAAAAGCATCGGCGTTTCATACAAAAATGCATTAAAAATATTATCCGAGTGACAGCAACCATAGAATTCATTTTTAAAGGGTAAAACATAAAATGCTTCTAATTATTGCATTGTTTCGCATACGAGGAAAAGGATCTGGTGAAAGATCGGACAGTAAACACAAAAGCCATTCAATTAAGCATTCCTCATGGTGTGGACCTAGGAGCAAAAGAAACAGCTACTGTGTGGGTGTGTGTGTGTGTGTGTATAGAAGGAATCTGTCTCGTAGTCGGGTCAGTATGTTCCCTAGCTTAAGTTTGTGTTCATAGCGAACTTGATGGCATATATGTATATATAAATTGTCCCATCAGCAGGCAGTTTGATGGCACACCCATTTAATCACAATGCGCCCACTTTGGGACTTTGTCTGTTACGGGTTACATGTGCAACACACTCATCGGCGAGATCTGGACATGGACAAAGCCCTTATTGGGCTACCTACCACTGTTATCCAGTGCCACATGTGATGACGCCGCTGTCTCAGGGCTCTGGCACAGCCACCGGCAGCGGCCCCTTGCAACGTTTGTCTGCCGACTGTTTCGTAATTACGTGGAAGTCAAGCCCGGCAAGCGGACACATGTAGAACATGCCACATGCCTACACATGTACCGATAGCCGGTCCGATTCGTATACCAGACAGCATACTCGCATGGACTCATAGCCATGCCCACACATATTCTTAAACTCGTATTCGTACTCGTATTCGTACTTGTATTGTATTATTGCACATGGCTCTGGATATGAATGAACTCAAGTGGCGGCCTTTTTATGTATTATTTCAAGAAAGCAATTTAAAAGACAGCCAAGTAAAAGTTTTCAAAAGTATATCAAAACAATGTCGAGGAGTAAATACATATTTGAACACAATTTTAGATAATAATGTTGACATGCATTTATTGATTTTCTCTTTAGTTTGAATTTTGAATTTTGTAAGAAGGCAATTATTTATAATTAAACTTCAGCTTCAGTCTATTAGTCCTGACTTCACCATACTCTGTCCACAATAACAATTGAATACATTCAGCCGATTATTGATATTAGAGGCTTCTGCGCTCAATTTTCTTGAAATTCTTTCATCAATTCTGTTAAATGAAAGTACAATTTCGATAAGTTAGCTGCCACTGCCAAGTATTTCACATTTCATATTCTTGCAAATGGTTTTACCACAAAGACGTTTCGAACCAATAATATATATACATATTCTTGATTAGTATCAATATCTGCCTGTCTAAGCGTCTGCCTTTCTCTATTTAAGCGCATAGTTCAGTCTCTCTTTTGTAGACAGACCTATTATGTCATAGTTCGCACGAAAATATCTTTTATGAAAATCTACTTTGTCTTATAAGCTATATATGAACAAAATCTTAATAATAATGGAACTCTTTCTAAAATGCTGCCATAGATCGTATGATCGAACAAAAATTATTTTGTTGCATCAAAAACTTTCTTTGCAAGATATTTTAACCAACCTCAGGATTCACTATGTTACCAATATATGATCAATATCATTTTCAACGCACAATAGGAAAAAAGCTAGAATAAAAAGCTTAAGGTGCATATAGGCTAAAGAAACTTAAATTGTTAAAAACACTAATCCCGCATTTCGTGACAAACTAATAAGAAGATGGTTTACAAAAAAAAAAACACACACACACACACAGAAAACTTTGAGCATATTTCGTGCCAGATTTTTGAGTTTTGCAAAACTTTTCTACCATTTTTTTTCTTGTTCCAAAAATTGATATTCCTAGCATGGAGCGTTCCACCAAATACTGCAACATTAGCCCCCGTTTGCCAAACAAGCTGCCCGTACAGCTACCCGTACAGCCTCCCCGATGTGCTAGCAGGGCAAAAAGTTTACGCAATGTACCGTAAATTGTGTGTTAATTCAATTATGCCCAAGTTATCGCCTCCCCACAGTGGTGGCCCGGTCTCACACACACACACGTGCCCAGCTGTGTAATTAAAATACCAAATGTTTATTCAGGTAAATAATTTCAAAGTGCAGGTGGAAAAGCGTCGGCAACTGCAATAACAAAATTGATACCATTTACCAGTGCGCTCTTCTCATTGTTGTTGTTGTTGTTGCTGTTGCTGCTTTTCTTGTTTATGGCCAGGTTAGTAAGTCTCGCTGACTTTTGGCAAACGCCGCTGCAAAAACAATCTTATGTCAGGCACGATGCCACACACCGATTCTCTGTCTCCTGCCCTTGCCGTTTGCCGATGCGCCAGCAGCGCCTTCATTCAAGCGTTGAAATTTCCAACGCAAAAGTTCTTAACAAAACTTTTCATTAAAGTTTTGGCCAAGAGGAAGACGACGGCGCAACAGAGCCAAAAGACATCGAGGAGCTAGGAAAAGCGCGAATAACTTTGCCGCTGGCAGGCGCTGCTAAACGTCATTTGTGGGCATGGTCGAGTGCAACAAAAAAAAAATGGAAGTATTTGTTTTTCCTCATGGTAAGGGCTCAGTGTGTGTGTGTGTGTGTGTGGGCAAAGGTTTTTCTCAAGTTTTTAGTCGCCATCCGCAAAATGTTTTTCTCGCATTTCAATTCACCACAAAAACGTTTTGAGAAATTATTGCGAAAGTTTTTCATAAAATGAAAGCGCATAAATTTAGTACAAAAAGTGGCTGTTCGCGGCGAGCCGGGTAGGCGTGGGGCATGGCTAACGGGAGGGTTAGATAGCTATAGAGCTGGCTAGAGCCAAATACCAAGCGGCAGCAATGCATGCGTCTGATATGAGCACACAGCCCCACACACTCACGCACACACACTCAAGCGCTTCATGTGCACCTTTGTGCGACATGTTAAGTTGTAAAATTAAAAAAATAAATAAAACAAAAACAACAAAATTTAAAACTGGAACAGCCGTTGCAGCAACATAAGCCAACGACTGCGAACAACTTTTTGGGGATAACAAAAAAGTGTTGCAACCGTTTTGGACAGCAGCAATAATAACAACAAGGGCAACCGTAATCCAACAGAGTTGCCACCGGTAGACCCTACCAAAAGTTGAAGAAGCCAAAGTTCAAAATATCCCAAATACTTGACTATCCTAGTTACAAGAAACAGATTAGCTGGCTTGAGCTACATCGTAAGATATTTCATTCCGTATGCGTTTTTTTTTTTTTTGTATATTATTCAAACGCGTGTTACCCTGCGTTGCACGGTAACAAATTGCATCAGAATTGGAGCCGCAGACATCTTTATAAAAAAAGTTGTATCAGAGGTTTTGAAAAAGGGTACTCGTTCCGATACCTTTATTCGTATATATGGCTGAGGGCATTCAAAAGTTGGTTAGTTGGCGACGCGTTCACGACGTATTCCCCATTTGGTATAGTTTTCGCCCAACTCTTTCTATCTTTCTTTGGCGTTCGCTTTTGCTCTCATTCTTTCGCACTGCGTGTATTTTTGTCGACTTTTCAACTTGGGCGCGGATTGTGGAGGTTGGCGGTTTCAGCAGGTTGGCGAGTTAAAGGGGGCTGGCGGTGTGCATTTGAAATATGGTCGCTTGTGCCACAAATAAATAACGCTTTGAAATCGCACGCAAGTGGATACAGGCTACATTTTGAGTGTGTGTGGGTGGGTTCGGGCGCTGCATCTGCTTCTGGTGTTGCTGCTGTTCAGCTTCTGGCCAGGGCTCTGCTCTGCTCTGCTCTGCTAGTTAAGCACTTACATGCACACACACAGACACACACACATACATAAATAGGAATTAAAATATAAAATGCTCTCGACGGCAACACACGGCGTCAGCAGTCAGCATCAACAACGTGGGCAGCTGACACAGATACAGGCACAAAGATACAAATACTTAGATACAAATGCTCTCCCTTATACTCACATGGATTGTATGTGGCTGCGTTAGCAACTAATATTTATTTTTATTCCACACATTGCCCAAGCGGGGGGGCAATACTGCAGGGGCATACGGGGAGGGTGTTTTTTCTATGCTCGATGTATCTTCGAAGGTTAAAAAGTTGCAGAGATATGAGACAAAATTTATTTTCGCCAACGCAAAGGATTGAAATATCTGCTGGGCTTTTGTAGTAGAAAAAAAAGAACAGCAAGTCAAAACTTAAGCAAATATTGTTGAAATAGTTAAATATATATGAACGAAACAAGTACATACAATAGTTTTAATATATGTGTATGAAAATATATATAAAAAACAAAGAGATTTCAAAAAAATTGTTAAACATACTCGATATATTAAGAAATTGTCTTGCACAATTTGCTTCTGAAAGAACCGTATGCTATAAATAAATTCATGTGGACTCATGTTATCTATTATATAAGAATGGAAACACGCTAACAAGACGACTCACAGTCACCAGAAAAAAGAAGGCAACCTTTTACAATGCATACTAAACATTTTGGGATATAGCTTATTTTCTTTGCAGAATGTTTGAATTTAATAGATAAGTTTCATTATTTGCTTATTTTCGAACTTATTATCCGAATTATTTCGATCTCACGGACAGTAAAAAGTAGCAGCACCTGTTCTGACATTGAGCCGTCCTTCCCTCTTTTTGTAAAAGGCAAAAAAGCTTAAGTATATGCCTGATCAAGGCAACGAGCTGAGTCTGAGATAGACAGCTGTTGTCAATATTTCATCCCATTTCCAAAATATGGATACAAATAAATTCATTTATTTACTTGATTTTTTCTTGTATGCGATAAGAAGAATTCTAATATACTCGATAACAAACTGCCTAAGACTATATTAAGTTTTGTCAATGCATGAATGCATTTTAACCGGTTAACCTGTATGTAATACAAATGATTCAGAATGTTTCTGATGCACGCACAAAAGGGCAGACCCCGATACATTGTTGGGATTTCGTTCTTCTGGTTTCTCAGAAGAACGGTGTTATTTATTTCTAACACATTTCAAGATTTCGTTCGCCCTGTTATCTAACAGCCTCCAAGGCAGCAATTTCATCAAATAATCTCTGAACTGCCGCCTCCCACATTGACAGGCGCACATGGCCTGGCCAAGTGCTGAGCGTCAATTTACAGTGGTGGACATAAATATGCGGACGAGAGTTTCGTTTTTTTTTTATATAAGTTTTTGCGATATTGACTTCCTGATTTCTTTGTTTTTTATTTGTTTCATGCATGATAAATGTACTCTTTTTTTACGCAGTTGAGCTAAGCCAATGACCATATTGTTCGTCACAATAATTATGCCGACCACTGTACTTTGGACACTTGACAAGCAGCATAGCAGCTCCAACAGTTTGTATAGCAATTGGCACTTATTGAGCAATTAAATGATCTAAATGCTCATCGGGATGCACGTGCACATGTTGGGCCTTTGAACTCGCAAGTTATAAATTTAAAATCGCCGCCTGGCAACTAGAAAATATTTGTCAACGCGTTGGTAATTGAATGCCCCAGGCAGGCCGAGTGCCGAGTGCCGAGAGCCGAGAGCCGAGTGCAATAGCCTTTGTCAAAGTAGAAGAAAGACCAACCCCAAGGCGACATCTAATTACAGCTAAAATAGAGGAGGCTAGAAGAGGAGCGAACAGGAGGGGGAGTGATCGCCACGTAACTATAGCTATAAGAAAACCAAGCACACACACGCATACGCACACACACACATGCGCACACAAATGATGCCGGAAAAATGCAGCGAGCGAACTGGCAACTCTGTATTTATAGAAACCAACGCGTTGAAACCGAGATGCAAATACAACTAGAAAGAGATACAAACTGTAGACTATGAGAGCGCATCTAGAAGAGAGAGATATAGAGAGAGAGATGAGGGGGAGAGAGAGAGAGCACAGAAACGGGCAGATAATTTTTATGATATTTTTAAACGATAAAATCACAGCAGGCGAAGTCAAGTGCACACACTCCCGAGCACATTGCATTGGCATCAAGTAACCGTTGCGGGTTTGGGCATTGGACTGAGTCAACAGAGCAAATGGAGCCATTAGCCGCCGCCGCCAGCCATATAGCCAGGTCTTGGCCTAAATATAGTCCAACTTGTCCAACACTCGAAATGGAGTTCCTATATTTGGGCTGGCCAATAGCGGCGGCAGCGCATTGCGCTCTCGTGTTACATGGGCGAGAGTTTGGGATTCGAATGTCTTAAAATTTATTTGGGGAAATTCAATTGGCAAGCCATAGGCTCGGGCCATGTGTCGCTAAAGCTGTAACTTTCTTCTTCACCTTCTTCTTCTTTTAATTTTTGTTTTTTTCTTTGGATGGGGGCGTGGCTGGGTCCCGTTTTGTAACATCGCATATTCCAGTCACGATTTAGCATTTTTCATCAGCGCTGCGATTTTCATGTCACGTTCGCTGACAAAGTTTTCTAGCCCGTAACCTTTACCCGTGCCAAGGCGCGAACTTTTCAAACGTCGCGTCTTTTGCGGCCATCTAGGCAAGTACATACATACCAACTGCATCCGCACATACATGCCTCTATCCATATAGGATTATACTCTTGCCTCCAGCTGCGAGCTGCCAGTTGTTATGTATTTTGGGTTTGTTTGCTCTTCAACAAAGTTTGTCAGTTTCGCTGATGTTTAATTGTTATTTTGTGTGTCTCTTGTGAAGCATTTTAAGTACGTCTGATCTTATTTTGAAGTTGTTCCAAAGTTCTCAGCTGCCTGCCGACACTTGACGTTACTAAAAATTGCCAAATTGGGAGCATTTAAAGGCACGTTTAACCTAAAGCAGAGATTGTCGTCAAATATTAGAGCCAAGCTCTGACAAAATGTTTCCCTTTAGTTTGTAAAAATAAATTCTTTAACTTCTTCATTTAAATAAATTAATATCAGAGATGGAAAAAAAAACAATAGAAATATGTTAATATCTTAAAGATGTTTAATAAGTAATGAAAAGAGTTGAGCAAAACTTTGACAAAAATTTAGAAGAGTTAATGGTGTTAAAGATAGTATAAATCTCCTGAAGTACCTAAGAAATCGAAGAGAAGGATTCCAATTTGATATACAAAAGACAAAGACAGAAATTGCTGCATATATAAACTTTATTTCGGGATAGAATCGTTTGGATCGTATCAAAATTTAAAAGTACATAAGCTCCTTAAGCCTTTTAACCCAATACTCGAAATAAACTCTTTAAACATTTAAGCTATATAACAGTTCGAATAGATATATATTATATTTTATATATATATAAATTTACTATATGCTATATTTCTCATATTATCTATCGATTCCAATTTTAAGCTTTAAGAGCACAAGAATGGTTTAAAACAACATTATCTTAACCATTTAACCAAAAGCTCGAAAATTGTGTATAACTTTGGGTAGTTAAAGTGAAATTATATTATTGGCGAGTTTTACAGCTGCTGCTTCATTAAAACAAGATCTGGACAAACTTTATTCACAATTTGTTTGCCATTTTGCGTAAAGCACAATAAAACAAATTAAACTTTGCAACCGCCACTCGGACGTTGGAAACTCTTGAAGTACATAGTTCGTTTTTGTTGTATGCTTTTTGCCACTTTATTAATTTCAAAATAAAATAGCGCAACCATTAACAATGCACAAGCAACAAAACAAATACACACACTCGCACGTAAAACGCAAGACAAGTTAGAGTGCTCTAGTTGCTAGTGTTCGACTAGCAGATACCCTCTAAGCTGACATGACTAGCTCTAGGTTTTTCTTTTACACATGCATACAAAGCAAAAGGTATCTAACTTAGGCTTCAAAAGTTTGTGAAATGGACAACAGAGGCGACAGACATGGACAGATTGCCACAGCTCGTCATCCTCATCAAGAATATGTTAACACATTTTATGGGGTCTACTGTTACATGCCTTTGCACTGTAGTTGTATACCCTGTTTCAATGCGCACAGGGTATAGAAACCACAATAAACAGAGAAACGCAGCAACAACAATAACTTCTGAAAGGCGAGTAAACTAAAGCCGGAGAAAAAATATGTTCACTTACACAATGGTTGCGAACGTGTTCTACATATACTGATTTAAGTACTTCGAATGGCATCGTATACACACAGTTTTGTAGTGCAGTGCAAAAAGCACACTACCAGCAGAAAGGTAGTGAGTACAGGCTACTGCTACTGCTGCTGCTGCTACTGCTGCTGCTGCTGCTGCTGCTGCTGGTGATGTGGCTACTGCTGCTGATGCTTCTTCTCTGCAATGTTGTGCTTCTTCTTGTTCTTTGCACGCTCCACAGTCATTTGGAGCATATGTTTCGAACATTTTTCATAATCAAAAAGCTTTTAGCGGCGGACAGTGGCAATGATGGCCACGACAACGATGCGGCTGCCACGCCCCAAGTCCCACAACTCAGCCCCCCGAGCGCACCCCTAAAAAGCTGCAAACTGACTAACTTATTGTAGCCAAGTGGAGCTTATTGTCCGTTTCATTTTCAAGTGCAGCAGCGTGTAAAATCGCAATAATGCGCCAGTTTCCAAACGCTGCACAGTGTTTGTTACCGATTTGTGGCATGACCGAAAAACTTGACAAACAGCTGCAGCGGCAACAACAAAAACTAAGATTTTCCATGCTGTGAAGAAGCTGAACTATAAGTTACCCTACATAAAAGATAATCTATTATAGTCCTTATGTTGGCATACTATATTCGATTTCTTTTATATACCATATATTTTACAAAACAAAAAGTTCGTACAGGCATAAAATAAATTGAAATAACTAATCAAAGAATTATGCGACAGACCACTATTTGAGTCAACCTTCGATAGTGTCAAATGAACGCTAACCAGTGTTGGTAAACAATAAAATACTCTTAATTTCATGTTATATTAATTTTTTATAATTTAACAAAAACATATGTGACAGACGACGATTTGAGTCAACCTTTGACAATAACATTAACACAATTTCTTAGAAACTAATAATGTATGCGCAATTAATTGGTCAACAATAAAATACTCTGATACTTTCTTTCATTTGAAAGAAAGTTGCTCTTTTTCTTGTGAATTATGTGTGATATCATTTTTCGACGTTGCACAGAGTAGGATTTAAGACAAGCCTGCTTGTGCATTTACCACGAGAAGTAACATCACACATTTTATACCAATAGACCGATGCAAGGTCTTACTGTGCTGATATACACATCATAGCATATAGCTACAGGGTATGAGCAAAGGAATTTTGCAACGACAAACTGCATTTGTCATGCCAATTGATTACAGACAACAACAACAACAACATGAACTAAAAAGCCCGAAATAACAAATTCAATTTGGCTCTCAACACTAAAAACAAGTCGAACAATTGAATTCAATTTTCATAGGCATAAACATGTTGCCAAACATTTATAACAAATTGCATTGAATTGAACGAGTGGCCTTTGTTCGTATGCATGTTAAAGCATACTTATTTACCATACCAATTTAAAATTGTTTATTTATTTATAGTTGACAGTTTTGTTGCGTATAATATTATATTTGCATTAAGCAAACAACAGCTACCACATTTAATTGTCGTTGGCTTTAGCCGTGCGCATTACCCATTTTATTACATTTCCGAATGCTTTTAATTGCCTTTCATTAATTTTTACGCAATGCCGGTCATCATATGCAAATAAATTGCACATACGCCTAGTTGCCAGCTGCAGAAACACAAGTGGAACCAACAGCAGCAGCAGCAGCAACAAAAATAACGTCGCACACATAATTAATATAGCACAGCCGTGTCCGCCGACTTGTAGGTTAAGTTGAGTTGAATCTGAATCTGATTGTAGCTCCCACTGAGTCAGACCCGTGCATTTAGGTAACTATAGCTATGCACAACAAAGCTGACTTTAGATAATGAATTAATGAAGTACCGCCAGCATTATGAATCCGCATACAATTAAGATACAATATAAAATAGATATATGTATATATTCTCATAATTTATCTTATAACGAACTAAATATATATACTGATGAATCAGAATATTAAACTAAGCTAGCGATCACATGTAGCTTTTGCCGAAAATCTACTGCCCACAGTCGATATTTTTCTTCTGTCAACTATGAGTTCTGAATAAATTGAAAAGGATTCATCTAGCAATAAACTGTGGATACATTCGTGCCTTGCCCCAATACTAAGACTAAGCTTTATTCTGGCAAACTAAACTAAAGTTCTCTTTACACATTTCTCTTGGAATCGATCTCCTTCTATCGTTCTGCAATTGACGTCCCTCCACACTTTATGATACAATTTTTATGCCAGCCAAAATCTTTCATTTATGCAGAACACTTCCGTATTTATCCAAACCTTTTTAATATATTGTTCATTATCTGTGACACAACAATTTTATTTTAAAATACAGAACAAATTCAGAATGCTGATGTCTCAATTTTAGAATGAAAAGTCAATCAGCGACTTGTTCCCGGACTTGGAGCTATCGCCCTTGTTATAGAAGTATACGAAATAGATAACCAGTGCTACAATTAAAAGTAAACCGAAAATCGAACAAAACAACATGCAAAGCAGCTTGCAGCCCAATTTTAAACAGCTGCAAATGTAACAGGTATTCATTAGCGTTATCATTCAAATGGGGCGGACGGACCTAAACTTACCATTTGCATATTCCACACATGCTCTAATTCCTAATAATTTAAAATTCGATTGTTGTGTATTTGTAAACAACTGTGTTAAATATGATGATAGAAAAGTCTCAAACTCCCATTTAGGCCAAAACATCGGATACTTTTGTATAAAAAAGTCCATTTCATTTTATTTATTTTTTTTTTGTAGCGAGAAATTTGTATTGCGCCTGTAAATTCATAAATTCGATTAACTTAAGCCAACAGAGCATTCAATTGTTGTTAAGGACCTGTAAAGCCAACTGCACAAATGAAATTTAAAAAATACAAATAAAATAAAAATATAAAAGAAAAGGAAAAACTCGCGTCGCATAATCGAAATGTATTTCGGCTTTTTATTGCGCCAGCCAAGTCAAGGTAAAGGCTCAGTGTCGAGGGTGTGGGTCGGTGTGTGTGTGTGTGTGTGTGTGTGTTTACGGGCAGAGAGGCAATTGTAGATGGGGGCCTTGGGGCGATAACAACATTTTAACGCCTTATGGTCCATTTAGGTAAAAGTGCCATTTGCGTTGTGGGCTTAACAAGAAATTATGACCTCTGGGCGGCGCAACCACAAGATTCAGCCGAAAAGAAAGTACATAAAAATGTGGCAAGCCACAGAAAAAAATCCAGCCTATTCCGATTAAGGACACGAACGATGAAGAGATAGAAGCTGGAGTACAGAATCGATAGTAGCCTTTGTATGCCTGATATCAAATATTATATATTTAGACCAAAGGCTTAAGTCTTGCATGGGCATGGGCTGATGATGTTCTAAAGCTCAACTGGAACTTATGTTTCGTTCAAGAATCTCTGAGATATCAGGTATAAACAGTTTTGATCTTTCAATCCTTAACCTGTTTGGCTTCTATCAAGTCACCCATGACATTAATAATATACAAAAAAAAAAAAATCCAAGTCCCTAATTCTTAACTAAGAGAAAATTGAAAATCACAAGCAACTTAAATTTAACAATGGCCTTAAAAAACACAAAGCTACTAATGATTGCCATGATGACTCTTGTGATTATTGATAATATGTTTCTCCATGCTATTGAAACTGTAATAATCGAGAGAGGAAAATCGGAGAGCGACAAGTGAGAGAAATAATAATATACTGGATCGATTATCTGGAGATTGATTGGAGCGGCAAAGTATATGGTTATGAAACGCCCTGACGAATAAAGTGATTCAAAATATACTTAATTAAATTGAAAATTGTGTAATATTCTAGGATTAATCAAATTATTTAAATCGTGTAATTATTGGGTTATGCACACCTATAAATAAAGGTCATTAAAGTGTGCTGTGAAGAAATCTGTTGCAACGAGTTTATTTATCAGGCGAAATGTCGGATGAGTGAGCCTTGAAATAGTCAAAGATACTATATCTAATCATAATTAACACAATATTGTCAATCGAGAACAAGACCTGACCACGCTATTAGGCACCAGTCATGAAGCTCCGTAAAATTGTTTCAATTGAACCCGGCTCGCCTTTTAAATGGTTAATGTTAGTGGATAAATTTGCCAACTATTGGCTTTTCATAAAAACCCATTGTTCAGGCTCAGGTGCCTCGATTTCAATGCTCTTAATTTGGCCTAAAGGCGGGCAACCTTTACGACTGACTACTTAATGTTAACGATGCGCCAAAGTTATGACAGGGCGCAAGTGTTTGGGGCCAATCGAGAAAACTGTTGAGCTCAAATCTGTGCATAATAGCTTTCAGGGCCCGATGAATTTCTCGTAGCCACCCAACCCTACGCCAGATGCTTACCTCTGGCCGCTGCCACTACTACTTTCGTGGCGTTACATTTCAATGAAATTTCCATAAGGAAACCATTTAAGAGCAGCCGAAATGCGGAACGAAGGAAATCTGTGAAAAACCGCAATGTCAGTGGAGTTGCGCCCATCAAGCCCCTGCCTCTGCTCCCGCCCGCCTCCTCTGATTGTTGTGTGAGGCAGAACTGATGCTAGTAGTTAACGATACTTTGTATGCAAAGTGCAAAAAACGGAAGTGAAGCGCCGAATAGTCGAATCAACTAGCCCAAGCGCCGTGTGCGAGGTTGGGGAAGCTGGCTAAAGAATGGGAGGGGTGGCGGGGCCGGTGGCGTTCAGGCCGCAAAGCGTTCAGAAGCTTGTGTTTGATTATTTTTTACGCCGGAGCGGCTGCTCCTAGCTATTTCTGGTGCACTTTATTTCGCAGATTGTAAGCGTTTATATCCAGCGCAGGAGCCGGAGCAGGAGCAACGCTGACAGCTGACTGAAATGTCGAAAGTAACTTGAAATCGCTTGGGCGAAGCATTTGGCAGTTTTTGGGTTCATGGTCCACCCGCTTCAAGTGCCCGCCGTATCTATGTATCTACGTATCTATCGTGTGATTAAGAACGTTTCGTTGTATTTAAGTGTTGGCCCAAAGCTCTTTGTTACTCTTTATGCCCTATTGAACGGCTATTGGCTGGCGTCCTCGATGCGGCGGTGCGGTGGTGCGGTGGTGCGGCCAGCAATGCGGATTGGATCCTCGAGCATATCATTACCACAGATGCGGCTGACAGCGGCTGCTTTGTGCACGGCTTTAGATGCAATTTATCGATAATCGCTTGAGTTTGAAATAGAACTGGCCGTAAACTTGCCAAATAAATTATTCAAAATTTGGCACTTAACAAAAATATAAAAAAATTAACTATTTTAAAAAGAAACGCTAAAATTTAAAAACAAAAACTAAGTTGCCGCCTCGCCTAGGTATTATTTTTGTCTATATTACAATTGAATATTCGATATTACAAGAAACATTTCTTAAATTAATTTACTTTACATGCCTTTTAAATTTATCTTAAATTCTTCAACAATATGAGCAATTATTAGTATTAGAAATTGAGAAGATGTGAAGACCTTTCAGACTAATGCAGATCTAGTCTCATTCGCATAATTTCATTAGGGCCCCTTAAAATGGTGTGCACAGCGCATCAATGCGTTTCATTCTATTCCATTTTCGGCTCCTTTCTTTGTATACCCTGAATATGGTAAATAGGGGTGTAATTGTTGCTTTACAAATGTATGTAACAGGTGCATTCATGTATTCTTCTTGAAGTTTGGTAATTATGTTCACCTATTTGGTCTTATGTACAGAGAAGGAAGCTGTAATTTTGTGTAACGGCAGATTTGCATTGCTGGGTATCTTATAGTCGAACAATCCCAGCAAGAGTCCGCTAACTTATTTCATTATTTCAATGGCTTCGGCTTCTACAACCTTAAATTTTGTTTTTTTTTTTTTCGCCCTTCTGCTTTTGGTTCTCATCCGCTGTCTCTTCTCTTCGATTGCCTTTTAGTACATTGAACACTTGGTATTTGCCATCTGCGTGCTTGGGAGTGCGTAGGTGGGTTTGGTCGAGGCGGGCTGGTGTGTGTGTGTGTGTGTGTGCCGTTACTTCGATTTGTTTCTTATTTAAATTTTGTATACGCTTCAGGCGACACTGTACCAGGGCGGACGGTTGCTGAGCAGGGCTGCATTAAGTGCTTTGCGGGTGCAAACGCGAATTAATGCGAGCCAGGAAAAAAAAAATGAACAAAAAATGGGCGGGGGGAGGGGGGGATGGGAAATCGCTGCGGTTGCCAGCTGTAACGCGTTTAATTTATACGCTCGCCCTGGCAACACAACAAAATAAAGAATGGAAAAAAAAGAGAAGAAATAAAAATATATATTTATTTTACAGCTGCTTCAGCACTTAGAGATATGTGTGGGTGGGTGTGTGGGTGTGTGTGAAAGTGTTTCGGGCAATAAAAAGCAGCCAGCGAGTAGCATTCAACACCTTTTTCTATTTTGGCCAAAAAGCTTAATAAACAAACGACCAAATGGGGTGCGGATGCGGATGCGAATGCGGATGCGGATGCGAATGTTAGTGGGTTGGCAATTGGCGGTGACTCTGGGCACAAACCAGCGCATAAACATTTAAGTCCACAATTTGCACAGCACGTAAAGAGGCACCGCACACACACACACACACACACCCAGCAGTTACACATGCCCTGCCCACACACACACACACACGCACACCAAATGCTAGCCAAATGCAATTTTCACGTGCAACCACAACGAAATTTATGCCACACCAGTAACTACAGCTGCAGCTTCAGCTACAGCAACAGCAACAGCAACAGCAGCTGCTACTGCTACCCGGGACCACCCACCCAACCACCCACAACCGCATCCACATGCCACTGACAATAGTTGACACCGTCAACCGTCCGCCCGCAGCCGCAGCTGGTGCACCTTGCACCAGCATCGCATATGAGCCGAAGTCGAAGAGTCGACATCGCAGTCGCAGTCGCAGTCACAGTCGCCGTCGTCGTTTTCGTTTTCGACGTCGCGGCTTCATGCGTGCCCGGCTACGTTGTGGCAACATAAACATTAATGCAACAACAGCAACAACTGAAATAACAACTGCAACAAGCGCCAACCCATCAGGCTCAAATGCATGCCCCATGGACAATTTGATGCGTGAGCGAGACTCAAAGCCAGCTTCAGCGGCAAGCTGTGAGCTTTTTTTTAGCAAAGCCCAACGGGTATTCGAGAGCGAAGTCAAGTCATAAAAATTGAATTAAGTAATTTGGTCGAAGCTTTTAGCTTTAATTATTCTTTCCAGAGAGTCTTAAGACAAAAGCGCATTAATTAGTTTTCTCAGCAAAGCTCTTCATTATTATCCAAAGTAACTTTCCTACAATATTGACACAGGTCTTAAGATTATGACATATGAAATGCACTAAAATATATTCCAAAACTATAGAATATGCTGCGTGCTTCTAGAATCTTGGCACGGACTGTAAATTGACCACTGGCCATATGCGAATAGTATGCATTCAAGTATTGGCCACGATTCCTTTTGTTGTAGCTTTGTGTCGTGCCGTGTGTGGGGCGCATTGTAATGCAGCGCTATCACCTGGCGCTGCATTTGCTCAGAAGCCAGCTTATTTATTGCTGTTGAATTAAAATGAAAAACGTTTGTGCTGGTCGAGGCTGGGCTCAGTTCATGTTCATTTCAGGAGCGCCACATGATGACATAACCATTGCAGAGCAAAGCAACGAGCTTTCCGTGTACTAACACGACAATAAGCAGGTGCGAACAGCTGAAGGTAGTGTGGGAGGAGAGGGAGGAGCAGGTGACCTACGGCTGGACGCACCGGCAGCTCAAGCAGTCATAAGCACGACTCATGGACACCTGCAAGTGAACGGACTTTGGGTTTCCGTTTCCGCTGCAATGTGTCGCCGCCATTATGCAAATGCTATTGCCCATTCTCCGCCCCCCTCTCAGCCACAGTGCACAGCTCATTGCAATCTGCATTTAAATGACCCAGGCGAGGTGAAACGCGCGCGCGCTGAGATTTTATCGAGCATCGTCTTGTCGCATCATTTGCAAAAATATTAAAGAAAATATATAGTCAGCACCTGGAATTATGCATAAAACACCTCAGGTGCCGCCTCAGTATGGTGCGTGCCTGGCGCTCCGAAATGAGTTTTTGGTCTCGTAATTGAAATTCCTTTTAATGCTGTGATTCCTTCTGGCTTTGACCGGCCAACCGTGACCAGTCAACTAATGATTTTTAGCTCTTTTGATTGATTGCCTTTTCGAATATTTCCCTGCTAATGCAGGTGAATGCAGGCTGCACGAGACTCTTTGTTGATTGAAGAGCCAAGAAAAATGCCTGCAACTGGCATGCAACTAAACAGAAGTTTTTCCTCATCCCGCACATTTCAATGAAGTTACCTTTTTTTTGTGCACATCTTTCCTATTAATGAGCAGAGTTTATTATGGAGTACTTACCTCCATCAGAAACAGGATCAATATTCTTTCGATTTGCCACAAATATATGATTTAAACTCCAAGCAGCAAATTTCAATTTCAAGTCAGACACCATTCGCTTATCAGATTATTTAGTATATTTTATACGAATTTAACTTAAATCCATTTATAGAAACATTTTGTTAAAGTTAAAGTAAAGTTTCGGCTGTGCTTTTGTTCGTGTAGTCTAAACTAATTTTACAGACGGCTAGAGCATGACAGTTGCTAGGTGGCTGCAGGAAGGAAGGCAGACGGGGGGCATTCCCTAGTCGTTTTCATAACTTTGACAAGGTAACACACAGGGCCAAGAGACGGCTAATAAAGTTGCACGTACTCCCACACACTCATACACACACAGACTGAGGGTGGGCCGCACACAAATTGTGTGTAACGCGTTTTGTTATGAGCCAGTAGAGCACACACACCAGCAGCCCGCACACCCACATGTATGCCCAAGAGAGTTGTTAACGTTTTTTCATCGCTGTGTTTACTCTTTTTCATCTTGGCGGCAGGACTCTAATGACAGGACCCCTGTTGTAGGCAGGTTGGCAGCCAGGTGGCGATAAGCGACAATAAACATAAAAAATAAAAGTCAAGCCATCCACACATCCCTCGCCCAGCCCCTCCATCCACCATCCCTGCCCTTCGTGATGCCTATTTCGTTTTATGCAATGCTCGACAAAATTTTGAACAACCATGCGAGATTTTTGTCGAGCTTTTTTACAGCTCTCGTGGATTTTCAGCGCATCAAATTATGCTCCGTTTCTCCTCCCCAATCCCTTTCTCCTTGGCATACGCAAATTAGTGCGCAGCGCAAATCCAATAATTGAATTATAATTTACATGCCGCCAGCTCTCTCCCCCCACCCTCTCAACTTGTACCCCGCAGTATGGAGGAAATGTGGCGCAAGTAAACAATAAAGATGTCATATACAACCGCACGGTTGGCGCGATTGGGGGATTGGGGCTGTGGCCTTATTGGCGTTATTGTGCAAACGTTGTATTCTATACCCTTGGATTAATTTTTTGTAGCCCTTCAAATGTTTGAAACGTGATAAATATAATATAGCCTTTTACAGATGAAAACTCTTGTGGTTAAGCTGTATGTATTTACAGTTGACATGACAATATGGCAAATGCATATCAGTCGGATTGTTAAGCCAGAAGCTCTGTTTAATTGAATGTCAGATTGCGAATTTGTATAAATGTCAACTAAAGTACAGGGTAGCTGGCAGTCAGGCAAACCCAACCGAATGGTTGCATGCCGACTTGTTTACCATCATGGATGTCAAATATTTTGTATATTATTTTTCAAAGACCGCAACAAAAGTTGAATATCAATATTTTTTGCAATTCATTTACTTTTACGAGAGCCCCAATCAAATAATACATGGAAAACAAAAGAAAATATTTGATGAAAAAATGTTTGTAATGCGTATTTAATTAAAAAATACTCGAATATACTCATATTTCGGTTTCAATTCTTTTACGTAGCAGAAACGATTTTATCAAATATTTCGCATAGAAGTTCTGCAAAGAAAGCGCACATCAAGAAGCAAAGTAGATCTTTCGAATAAAAAACAGATCAAATCCTGCACAAGCAATAAATATTATTGTTATTTGAGGTAAAAAGGTAGATCGCGAAAGGTGAAATATTCCCAATCTATGTATGCAAAAATATTCAATACAAAGTGCCCTACCCAAAAGAAATAAAAACACATTCTCCATGTGGCACAGAAATACATATGTCTAGAATATAAGACATATATATTATATAGTCGGGTATGCCAGCATTAAACGCTTCAGTCGCTCTTTTAATCAGCATCAATATGTAATTATCTATTTGATTAATAAATTAAATTAACAATTTGCAATATATTTTGTATTTTCCAAGCATATTTCTTCAATTTTAAGCCATGTCTAGAGATGCTTGGATTAATGTATGCAATCAAATTAAATTTAAGACATTTAATAAGCTGACACTTGACATATCGACTTTGTACATAAATTCAAATTAATAATAAGTTCGTCGTATCCATTTCGTAGCGTTTGTCAATTTGTCGCCTCAGCAAAATGGGGCAAGGCAGCGAGACCAGACGACAGAAGCTACAGTCCCAATGCAATGTCAATACATTGCAAAAAGAAATTGGCAACACGCACGACACTGTGTGTGAGACGGATGCTGAGACCAAGTTAACCAAGGATATGCTGGCTCGTCCTGGCGCTTGCCATCTCCCTGGGCTGTCGTCATGTCGAACGTCAGCTTAACATGCGATCAGCGACAGTGAACGACAGGCGTAAGGACATGCTGAAGTGGCACGCCTCGGCAACACCTCCCCGCCAACACTTGCACACTCGCACAGTTGTCTCTTTCTATACATATACATATACCCGCGCTGCTTTGAAGATGTTGAAGGCGTTGACAGGCAACAATTTGCAATTGCTGAAATAATTTCGCTCAAAATTGTTTGTCGCCCACTTTTGATGCGTGTTAACTGCCAAATCAATCGAGCCAAACTAATGCAGCAAAAACGCATCGTTCGTTTGCCATTAAAAAGCAATTTAATTTACTCAAATTTAGACGACCACACACACACACATACACACACACACAGCCACGCAGCCACACACACACGCATATGAGCTGTAAAGTATGCTACACGTTTTGAGAGCTGCTTGCAGTGCGGCAACATTTTGTAGCTAGATAAATTCCCATTATTAAAATCGAATTTGCAAAGCACGCATACGGCAATGCGCTCTTGCATTGGGGCTGCAGTAATGGAAAGGGCGTGGCATTAGTGGACAAGTGCGGAGCTGCCGCTAGAGAAGAGCTCCACTCGTGTCACGAATGCAAGGCAAGCCGGAATGAATCCCCAATAAAAATAGACAATGTAAAAGATACTTTTGACAAGATTCGAAATCTACACAATTTTCTAGTGAAAATTGCAGCCCTGATTTTTAATTGAAGCCGATGTTATATCCCAGTGCGTGCACTTGAACATTTGAAAAAGTTGTTTGTATTATATGAATATGTATTCAATGTTGGCTTTTGAAGAAGGAACTATTCGTGAATTATAAATAAAAAGATACAAATATGAGAAAATATACTCGCATCTCTAGCTACGATTAGAGTTCTACGGACACACAACTCAAAACATTCTCCAACCCTAATCGACCGCCCTCGCCATCTGTTCAACACTGTTCTGTTGGCTTTATCGTGGCCGCACATTTTATCACACTCAAATTATGCAAATAATCCGAGAAAAAAGCAATTAAAACGAATATTTCGTTTGTTACCAAATGCACAAATTATCAGATTGGGGCGTAACATTGGGTCAGCTGTGTGCTCGACATGTTTTCCAATTAATTTGGCTGTCGTCCAGTGTTGAATAACGTGCTTATATGCAGCTGTCAAGTGTCTTAAACAACAGGAAGGAACACTATTACGAAAATAAATAAATATTACCCAGATAATACAAACGACACGCCCATTCGCCCGATTCCCATATTGTGTGCAATAAATTTTGAAAATTGCGAATTTTCTACTTCAATAAATTGTCAAATCTGCAAATCAACAATAACTTAATCTACGGGACCTCTATTGCATTGAGCGCTTGAAGGTGTAGCCTTAGTTGTGTGTGTGTGTGCGCGCGTGTGTGTGTGTGTATAAGCTCCCTGACTGCATGCAATACATATACATAATGTGCTGTTAACGGCTCATAAAATTGCACTTTAAAACGCGATTCGCCAGTCGCGACTCGAGCGCAGCAAAGGACAAAACAAAAACAGGAAGTGTCAACGACAACGTTGGGTTGAATCGGCAACAACAACAGCAACAACAAAATAAAAACATGCGAACAACCGAGCAACAACGAGGAGGCAAAAATATCATCACGTGGGTAGTTCGAAACGCGCTTGTCGAACTTGACATAGTGAGGAACAATGGAAAGAGAACAGTGCTGTAACAATTGATAATCAGAAAATAATAGGAACAGTTGGCATGGTGCATGAAAAACTGGGATAGGCAGAAAGTGGCACAAATACAAAACTTAATAGAAAAGAGAATTCGGAAGGAGAATAATCAAAGTGAAACAAAGAATTTGGAATAGAAACCAAGACTGGGAATTGTAGAAAATGTCCGGAACTAAAACGAAAAAGTGGGAACACTTCTTCTATTATATATAAATAACAAAAAATGCTTCAACTAAAAGAAAAAATATGAGACAAAAGAAATAAGCCGATGAAAACGAGTTGGGAATAGAATTGGAACAGAATAGCATCCAAAACCATAGAAAAAGGTGAAAAATGTGTCTCTTATAGGAAAATTTCAATGGACTAATGCTAAATAAAAGAATTGCATACTTGTAAAACGGCCCTCGCCTCGAACTATAAATAAAGGGAAAACGAGTCGCATTGTCGCATTTGTGTCTGCCACATAGGCACATAAATTTTGAATTGGCGCTGAACCTAAAAGCAATGCGAAAAATTATTCGTACATGAAATAAATAATATAGATAAATTATGCGCTAGCAAAGAGCAAACAAAAGATGATGCAAATGAAATATCTATAGCAAGTAAACTTTAAATAAACAGCAGAACGGGACAAAAGTGTGACAAGAGACGGGAACTCTGCGGGAACTCTTAAGGTAGGTAGATTTTCCGTAGCTAAATAATATGGAAAATAATTTCATACGAACTGATAAATTTCGTTATAAGAAATGTCACTGATATGCACTCTGTATAAACATTGCGACAAACTATACAAATGCAAACTCACACACACACACACGCACGTAGACAACAAAAATGTGAGCGACAAAAAACGTTGCATATGCACAGGCGCTGCGCAAAAATTCCTTTCATTTTTTCACATTCGAGTGCAATTTTTCTGCGTACTGCTGCATAAATATAAATAAACATTTTTTAATATGCTCACAAATGATCAAATAAAATAAAAGGTAAATACCAAAGAAAAACAAAAATACGCACACACACAAACACGCACACGCACAGCAGAAAAAAAAACAACAACATGACAATTTTTAAAACAAATATAAATAATGCACAAATAAAATGACGAACGAAGCGAAGCGAGACATAAGACACGACCCATTTAAGTTAAATGCTCACTCGGGAACAGTTTTTTTGGTGTTCTTGTTGTTGTTGCTGCTGCTGCACTTTGTTATACCCTGTAACCATAAATGGGCAATCCTCCGATCCTGCGACTAAACGCGAAAACAAGAATAGTGGGTCCAGTTAAGCCATAAAATATATTATTATTTGAAAGCAAATTGTGTGAGTTGTGCTTGGAATTTCAATCAAGCTCAGCCTTTGCAACTGAGCTCAGTACAGGGTAGCTGCTAATCGAGCAGAACATATTAGCTTGCTTTTGTTGTTGTTGTTGTTGGTTTTCAAGCTTTGTCGCGTTGTCATGAAATATGCATGCCAGATATTTACACAACAGGCATTAATTTTGCAATTTCATTGGCGCTTGTTGTTGTTATGTTGTTATTATCGTTTTTTATTCATACTTTTTATAAGCAACGCGGCGCTAAACGGCGCAAAATTGATATACGACACGCCCCCACCGGAGGCCCATAAATATGCAACAAATGACATATAATATGTATGCTGCATATGCTCTTTGTGCGAGTGGAGCCTTTGTTACATACAATTCGTTAACTGTGAGAAAGCTGAACAAAGTTATTAAACAAATATATTACAATTTGTCAATTCGATTCCTAAAAAGTGACAACTGTTCCCAACTTTTGGTTCCAGAGCTCAAACTGTTCCTGGGTTCGATTCACGGCTAATGTTTACTGCTTGTCTTTTGGCATCGGTTCGGGTATTGGCTAAGATCTTTTCAGATATCTTAAGGCATTTAATTATATTCATAATTTAATAAAAAATTGGTTTTTATTTTGGCAATTGGTTTGATTCTACAAGAGAACAAATTGTAAATCCGCCTGTTTGGTCAAGTAACAGCAGAGATAACACCGACGGCTGCGGACATCATCCAACAGCAGAAAATAACAATCATAATTACAGCCTAAGAGCAAATAGTTTTTTTTGCGCGCTCTTTGTAAGCTGCTGTCCACTCTCCTTCTGAATTGCTTTGCTTGCATTGCTGCCCTTCGCTCTAACCGGCGAGCGTCTTATTGGAGTTTCGTTTCGATTCGCTTTACATATTGTTATAACCAGTCAGTCTTTCGTTTTGATCGCAACCTAGGCACAACTAATTCGAGTTGGCTGCCAAGCAACAATTTAAAACTTATAAATTCTAATAAGTGCCCTGCGCGGCAAATAAATCCATTTGAAAACTAATCTAAGTGTTTGAATTTCGCTGCACAAGCAGTTAGAATTAATTGGTTGCAAAAAAGCTTGCAACTACACATTTTGGTGACCCCGACGTGATTTTTCTTTCTTTCATTTTTTCTATTTTTTCTTGTACTTCGTTCTTGTCGTGTCAACGGACAGTTATCAGTTCGGGCAAAGCTGTGTGGTGAGCCGTTTGCTTGCGCATCTGCATACAGTTGGTTGTTATACATAAACGCCGTAGCAAATCCCCGCTAATCGTTGCGCGCTATAACCCGCTATACGCTATCTCGCTCGAACGAACACTTGCGCGATCAGACTTGTATTGTAGTTCGGCTGTGTGAACCTTGTTGTGCGCTACATTCATAATTGCGCTACATTCATAATGTTTGATGAAGGTGCAAGTGCAAATGGAAATGATGAGGCGACATCAGCTAGTCAAGTGGCGGTTGGAACCCAGGCTGCTGTTTTTAAAATAAAGATCAAGAATTTAACTGATCGACTCAATAGATTGTCCTCGGAACTTGATCCCGCTCGACTTCGCGATGTTGATGACTACGAGCTGCAAGATTACATAAGCATGGCATCTGACTTGCAGGCGAAATTTGAGATAGTCTGTGATGGTTTGTTGGAGGTGGATCATGCCAGCGTTGATGAGGATCTTCAGACAAGTTTTGAGTCAACTATTAGGCAGCTACGGCTGTCCCTTCAACGCGAGCGCGGAAATCGAAGCAAGGTTCAGCAGATTCCGCATTGTTCCACCTTCAATTCAGCCGCAGCCGATGACTCGCGTTCTACCTTTGTTGTTCCAAACCACTCTCGATTGCCTCAACTTAAATTGCCGGAGTTTAGTGGAGGCTACACAGAATGGGCCGATTTCTCGAACCTGTTCACCACGGTCATTGACAAGGATCCGTATTTGACCAACATTGAAAAACTCCAGCATCTACGGTCATGCCTTAAAGGAACAGCGCTGGATACAATTCGCTCATTGGAAATTTCAAACGCAAATTATGCTGCCGCTTTAGAACTGCTTGATAAGCGTTTTAATAACAAGCGTCTTATTTTTCAGGCACACATCTCTGAAATTTTGGGTTTGAGAAAGGTGGACAAGGGCGCGACTGCACAGCTGCGCGAATTTTCAGATAAGCTCAACTCTCATCTACGTGCTTTAAAATCGATGGGCAGTGTGGAACAGATCGCCGGTTGCGTCATAGTACATACGTTGCTGCAAAAACTAGATAGCGTTACGCAGGCTAGCTGGGAGGATGATGCGCCGTTGGACGTCATACCATCATGCGAGCGGTTTACAACCTTCATAGAGAGGCGTTGCCAAAGGCTGGAAAATGCGGATCACGCTACGGCAATGTACACGCCTAGCTCCCAGGTGGGCCAGAACAACAGAACAGTAGTAGAAGAACGTTTGTAGTGACTAGGAATGGAACGAGTGCTTGTGTGTTTTGTGAAGTCGCAGGCCACTCTATTTATAAATGTTTGCAATTCGCAAATTTATCGCCCTTGCTGCGCCTTCACGAAGCCAAGCGGCTTGCGCTGTGCCTAAACTGCCTGCAAAGGGGACATCAGCTGAGAGTCTGCGGCTCCAGCGCTTGCAGAGTTTGTGGAAGCAAACATCATAGCTTGTTGCATCTTGGCAACACAAGCAGTCACATCGCTGCTTCTAGCCCAAACAATGCTCAAGATACCGAAACTTATTCGTCATCCCAAAACACCTTGGCGGCACTTTTATCTTCGCCTCTCACTACCGCCCAGCATCTCAAGCACGATGTGGTCCTGCTTGCCACTGCCGTCATCAACGTGAAAAATCGCGCTGGCTCCTTGGTGCCTTGCCGTGCGTTGCTCGACTCTGGGTCGCAGTTGCACATCATCACCTCTCGTCTTGCTCATCAGCTCCAGCTGCGCAAATTCAAGTCAACAGCAATCGTCTCTGGCATTGGTGATGCAGCATTTGCGTCCGATGGGTTTTCGGTCAACATCAATGTCAAATCTCGAGTGTCGGAGTACTCCACATGCATCCCGGCCTTGATTGCACCATCCATCACCGATAATCAGCCTGGCTTCACTCTTGACCCTGCATCATGGAACATTCCATCAAATATACAACTAGCTGATCCTGAATTCTTTAAATCTCAGCAAATCGACATGTTGATTGGAGCCAGTCTGTTCTTCGATCTGCTATGCGTCGGCCAGATTAAACTAGCTGCTGGACTGCCGATATTGCAAAAGACTCGCCTTGGTTGGGTGGCTACGGGAGGTGCCTCACATGCTGGAAAATCATCATTCATGGCCATGAGATCAATGGAGAATCCAGATCTGCTGGTTGACTCGCATCTGCAGCCTAATACACAGATTGATGAATTAATCCGTCGTTTTTGGGAATTGGAATGCTGCACCGACCCTGAGTCCTTACCAAACAAGGAGGAACGCGACTGTGAGGCACACTTTCAGGCCAATTTTAAACGTCTGTCGACTGGCGACTATTCAGTTCGTTTACCGCTACGTCTAGGCATGTATCCGCTGGGTGACTCCTATCAACAGGCGGTTCGTCGATTCCTGAACTTAGAAAGAAAACTAGACCGTAATCCACTATTGAAACCCCAGTATGCAGCATTTATCAAGGAGTATCTTGACTTGGGTCACATGTCACTTGTTACCTCAGCTGCACTGGGCCAATGCAAGTACTACCTGCCACATCACTGCGTGCTGAAGGAGGATAGCACTACAACCAAGCTAAGGGTCGTGTTTGATGGCTCAGCAGTTACTACCTCTGGACACTCGCTGAATGATGCACTGATGGCAGGTCCTACCATCCAACCGAAGCTGTTTTCGATACTGATGCGGTTTCGTACATTTGCAGTCGCCCTGACAGGCGATATATGCAAAATGTATCGATGCGTACGAGTCGAACCCGCAGACAGTTATTTTCAATGTATCTTGTGGCGTGAGTCTCAGCATCAGAAGATACAGATTTACAAATTAGACACCGTCACCTACGGCACAAAACCAGCATCGTTTCTCTCAGTGCGAGCTATGCACCAACTGGCCATGGATGAGCAGAAAACTTTCCCTATTGGCTCTGACATTGTTAAAAGAGATTTCTACGTGGATGACCTCATTTCTGGTGGTAGCTGTGTTCAAGAAGCAATTGAGATATTGAAACAAACATCTGGACTACTCGCCAAGGGGAACTTTAGGCTGCGCAAATGGTGTTCTAGCGACACATCTGTACTCCAAAACATACCGGAAGAGGATAGAGAAACGCTGCTTAAGTTTGACGATGGCAGTGACATCACGAAAACGTTAGGCCTCGTTTGGGATCCCGCTTCAGACTGTTTCCTTTTCTCCTTCTCTCCACTGAGGTTGCCCTCCAGACTGACAAAACGGTCAATACTCTCCGCAATTGCTCGCTTTTACGACCCCCTTGGTCTTGTTGGTCCCGTAATAACAAAATCGAAAATTTTTATGCAGGATCTCTGGAGAGAAAGGCTGGACTGGGATGAGAGCCTGCCCGTACACTTAAGCACAGCCTGGGTCAACTTCTGCGCTGATTTTGAGTATACTCAGCAATTCCAGTATCCCCGTCGAGCACTCTCATCAGACAGTACAGTGGAGATTCACGGATTTTGTGATGCCAGCCTAAGCGCTTATGGAGCATGCGTCTATACAGTCTCAAAGTGCAATGGCAACACCAGCGTGCGTCTCTTATGCTCCAAATCGCGTGTCGCGCCTGTGAAAACCATCACGGTACCAAAGCTGGAACTCTGCGGAGCTGCATTACTGGCTCAACTTCTCAGCGAAATATGCCAAATGAAAGTGTTCGACTGTCGGTATTACTGTTGGTCAGACTCTGCCGTGACTTTGGCTTGGATTCGCAATGATGCTTCGAAATTCAATGTTTTCGTTGCCAACCGAGTCGCAGCCATCCAAGAGCTCACCACTGGAATGGAATGGCATCATATTCCCACCGAATTAAACCCGGCGGATATAATTTCACGAGGAGCGCTGCCTAGTGAGCTCTTCCGGTCTCCATTATGGGCCCATGGTCCGAGTTTTCTCAGTAAGGGAAAGGAAGAGTGGCCTGCCTCCTGTGTACCTGTCGAATCCTTACCAGAACTTCGACACAAGGTACTCCTCGGAACTGCAGCGCAACCGGATCTCTCGATTGGTTGCAAGTTCATCAATTCGTTTTCCAAGCTGCAGCGGGTCTTTGCTTATGTTTACAAATTTGTAAATCGAATCCGAGGAGCTGAACTAACCGTTGACCACTTGCATCATGGCACACATTGGTTGCTGCGGTCAGTGCAAATGGCTACTCTCAGCGATGACTACAAGGCATTGAAGGAAGGAAGGCATGTCAAACCGTCTAGCTCAATGGCCTCTCTTGCACCATTCCTTGACGACTTCGGCCTACTTCGCATCGGTGGACGGCTGAAAAACTCGTCGTTGGACTTCTCAGCGCGACATCCGATTATATTGCCCCGTCAGCATCCTGTGACGCGAGCAATCATAGTTTACTTTCATAAACGAAACTTACACGCTGGACCTCGCGCTTTATTGTCTTCGATTCGGCTCCAGTACTGGCCCATTGGCGGTCGAAAAACAGTCTCCAGTATTGTTGCCAAATGCATAATCTGTTTTCGTGCCAAGCCACGATTGGCCGAGCATATAATGGCAGACCTACCAGCTGATCGTCTTAATACATCGTATCCCTTTATGGTCACTGGCGTTGATTACTGTGGACCATTTTACTACAAGAACGAGGTGCGCAACAGGCCACCAGTGAAATGCTATATCAGTCTGTTCATATGCTTCGCTACAAAGGCGGTGCACTTAGAGCTTGTAAAGGACTTGTCCACAACATCGTTTCTAAACGCCCTAAAACGTTTCATCCTGACTCGCTCTCGACCTTCAAGGATCTGGTCTGACAATGCGACAAACTTCGTAGGTGCCAAGAACGAACTAGCAGATCTGAACCGCCTGTTCCTGAGAGACGAGCATGTCAAGGCCGTTAACGAGTTTTGCCTAACCGAATCAATTGAATGGTTGTTCATCCCTCCTCGCTCTCCGCACTTTGGTGGACTATGGGAAGCCGCTGTGAAGACTGCTAAGCACCACTTTTATCGATCTGTTTGCTCTTCCATTTTGGATTTCGATTCGCTGCGTACGCTCGTCTGCCACATCACGGCAATTATTAATTCTCGACCATTACTTCCACTTTCAGAGCATCCAGGTGATCTTGACGTCTTGACACCCGCACACTTCCTGGGTACAGCGCCATCTTCATCATACATTGAGCCCGATCTAAGGCAGCTTAACTTCAATCGGCTTAATTATTTTCAGCGCGTCACATATCTCCAACAAGTATTCTGGGCCCGTTGGCGCGAAGAGTATTTGACGCTTCTTCAACAGCGCTCCAAATGGCGCACTCCTCAGCCTGGACTCTCCATTAACGATGTTGTCCTTGTAAAGGATGAGAATCTACCGCCGCTGAAGTGGCCACTCGCCAGAGTGCAAGAGCTGATCTCTGGATCTGATGGGGTATCCAGAGTTGCTGTGCTTCAAACTGCGACTGGAGTCATACGTAGAGCTGTACGAAAGCTGTGTTTGCTGCCCAAACAGGATGATGTTGAAAGCCCTTGCCTTCCAACGGGGGGAGAATGTTTGGTCAAGTAACAGCAGAGATAACACCGACGGCTGCGGACATCATCCAACAGCAGAAAATAACAATCATAATTACAGCCTAAGAGCAAATAGTTTTTTTTGCGCGCTCTTTGTAAGCTGCTGTCCACTCTCCTTCTGAATTGCTTTGCTTGCATTGCTGCCCTTCGCTCTAACCGGCGAGCGTCTTATTGGAGTTTCGTTTCGATTCGCTTTACATATTGTTATAACCAGTCAGTCTTTCGTTTTGATCGCAACCTAGGCACAACTAATTCGAGTTGGCTGCCAAGCAACAATTTAAAACTTATAAATTCTAATAAGTGCCCTGCGCGGCAAATAAATCCATTTGAAAACTAATCTAAGTGTTTGAATTTCGCTGCACAAGCAGTTAGAATTAATTGGTTGCAAAAAAGCTTGCAACTACACACCGCCTAAAAATCACTTTAAGGCCCACAAAAAGTTCGTATCAGCATGTAAAGTAAAATTTAAGTACAAATAAAGTTGTTGAAATTGTTGACATCAGAAAATTTGCGAATAATTGAAAACAGATTTGAAATAAGCACAAAATTTGAATAAATGTTGCGTATGCATAAAAACTCATAGCCGCAGCACGAGGATTTCTATAAATTAGTCAAATATGATTTACGCTGATTTGCAGCCAGCATCCGTCCATTTTAATAGCAGGCACAACAATTTATGTGACCCATGCAAAAAGTAACATAAATCATAAATCGAAAAGCTGCAAGAGAAGCCGCCTGGGAACGGAAAACCGTGAATCGGGCAGCGGGAAACGGGCAGCGGGCAACGGGTGTTTCGTATGCAATTATTAATATTTTGCAAAATGCACAATTGAAATTAGTCGAAAATATTTCAATGTTAATTAGTTGACGAGCCCTGGGGCATAATTATAATTGTCTTTATACATACATATACGAATATTTATGGATATTTTTCTGGTTCTTGTTTTTTTGCCATTATTTGGAATCCATTTTCAAACGAAATCAATTAAGCGAACGCACAATGCGTTGAAGTTGAGTATGATTGGATATTTGATGGATATATGACATTACTGACCAGCTGGATATGACCCGAAAGCTGGGCCGCTGCGCATTATTGGCCGCCATTTTTGACGCTGCTTTGTTTCCGTTTCCGTTTCCGTTTCCGCTGTGCACCGCATGACACAGCTGCATTCGTTTGTTTTTGCACAAAGCGATCCATATTTGTTGTTGTTGTTTAATCATTTTTGCAATTGAATTGACGTGATGCTTTTATGACAATTTCAATCAATACACAGCACAAAATTACATATTGTTATTAATTTATGACAGCACGCGTAAATCCCACAATAAATATGCGACTTTTCGCATGAAATACGCGTATTTCGCACTAAGCCGCGACAACAAAAAGACCGAAGTCTGAAACTGGCAATGAGAACTCTGTAGAGAATATTTGCCCGCATATGCATATGTATTTTCAACACATATCCCAGACAATTATGTATTCGTAATGTTGTTACACTTGAGTAGCTACCCAAAGGCGCACCTTATAAAGCAACGTCTAGCACTGTCTGTTACATATGTGGGCACTCGAGTGAAACAATAGAATGTTGTAGGAATATGTTGTTTAATGGGCTATTCGCTGGCCAGATGGTAAAACTAACCAAAATGTTCGCGGGTTTCGATTCAAACCTGCACGCTAGCGCCATCTGTGGTCAGAGCCGTTAGTTAATCGGTGATAAATTGAAGCTAACTGCTATGCAACGCATCATAATTATGACGTATCCTTTGATGATGGTATGACATCAGCCGCGTTTGGCCTTTACAAGCTGGCTGCTATGCAGGTGGTATGACACCACCCTTTTTAAAATTGGCTGGCAAGAGTATTTAATAAGAATTAATAATTAAAGCTAACTAAACATATATATACATACATCTACTTTTCATTGCAATGGTAAGCTCATAATAGCTGCCTGTTTGTAAACAAATGCATATTATACGCATTTAATTCAATGAATGGCAAAGTTGTCCTGTTAAAAAAATAAGGTTGCATAGTGTTAACAATTAACAGAATTGCTCCACACGTATATCGATTGCTCTGCTGTTAACAGAATGTTAAAGTAGCCCATCCCTAATGTCGGTATCAGCTGTTTTGTTGTTTGGATTTTTTTTTGGACTGATAAGAAGCGACGCAATTAGGTTGTGCAAATAAATGCGAAAAAGAGCTCAACATGAGCGGCAACATACACGGCATCAGTTGGTTTCCCAACTTCCCCGACAAGTTTGTCTCATGGGGCCAGGAAATCAATTTGTACGAAGTGCGCAGCAAGGACGACCTGTCCGCCCAGAAGAGCCGCCTGCCCTACATTCCGGTCAACTTTCTATCGAACGAAACGCGCTATCAATACGCCCGATGCGTGGCCAGCTCCTATCACAGTGACCAGCCAATTATCGCCGTTGGCCTGGCCGATGGCAAAATTGGCATTTGCAACTTTCGGGACACTTACGACAGCAGTTGGGAGTACAGTAAGGCAAAATTTGAAAGTCCTTTGTGGCATTTGTTATTAATTATGCTTTAAAGCGCCGCGGCAACAGCGCATGTGCACCTGCCTGGCCTGGAATGAGTTGGACGCCAACATATTGGCCATTGGCCACGACCGACATCGCTCTGACTCCTGCATCACCATCTGGGACATTGAACGCGGCGTGCCTAAGGAAACGGCCAATTTCTTTGGCCTGGCTGAGGCAGCCAACTCCCTGTGCTGGGATCACAATCACCGCGTGCTCATAGCGGGCATGAGCCAGAAACTGATTAAGCTATTCGATCTGCGACGTAATTGAATTGAATTATCCAAGCTGGCAACGCTTTACCCTATTTGCTTTTCGCATCTTTCAGAGAGCAACGCCACCTGCCAGTCTATACAGACAAAGACAGTGCAGGGCTTGTCCGTGGCGCCCAATGGTAACTATCTGTGCAGCTATGTGGACTCGGTGATTATGCTGTGGGATCTGCGTGCCATTGAGCGACCGCTGCGCCAGATCCAGTCGTCGAGGAATCACATGCAGATCGCCTGGTGCCCGACGCGCACGTCTCTGCTGTCCTCGCTGCAGCGCGACTCACCCTACATTACGCTCTACGACATACGCAGCGTGGACAACGAGTCCAGCCGGGAGGTGTACCACGTTAAGCGGCAAATCAGTCCGTTTCCGGCCAAGTATCAGCACAGTGGTAAATTTGCCGCCGTTAATTGGCTGTCGTGGCATCCGCGTGACTTCGAGCGGGCGCTGCTGCTGGCGGATGCGCTGAATATACTAGATTTTCGGCTGCCTGCCAGCTTGCATACGGCGTACAGCAATCGGAGCAAGTTGCCGCTGCTCATGCAACGCCCACTTTATGCGGCTGCCGCTGTTAACTCGCCCACGGACAGCCAACAGCCGACGACGAGCAGTTGCAGTTCGAATAGTGCCGCCAGTTCGCTGAATGAGTACAGCGTCGGCTCCTCGCTGAGCGTGGACTATCTGCAACGCGAGCTCTTCGAGGAGGATCTGTTGGAGGAGACGCGACAGCGAGCACTTCAGGACTACGGCATAAAGCCGGAGGACAAACGATTTGCTGAACTACATCTGAGCCCGTATTTGCGCAATGTGTGGGCCACTCTGAACAATGTCTACAGCGAGGAGCGCTTGGCGGGCTTAAAGGCCACGCTGGGCATCAATCTGGGCCACACGTCGGAGGCGTTGATGGCCAGCTCGCGCATTGAGTCGCAGCTGCTGCAGTGGCCCGATGGCATCAACAACTCCAACAAACTTGTTTCCTATCGGTAAGTGATAAGTGAGAAAACTGGCTACAACAGCAACTGAAGTCTGATGTGATCTTTCGCCTCTTTACTGCAGCAGCGAACAGCGGGATCTGGCACTGCAGCTGTGCGGCTGGTCATTTGAGCACGAGCTGGACCGTTTCATAGATGAGCTTTATGCGAACAAGGAGTTCAGTCGGGCGGCAATGATCTGCGTGTTCCATCTGAAGGTGCTGACCGCCTGCAATATACTGTCTCGGGCGGCGGACAAGATGCGAGATCCGAGCATGTATCGGATAACGGCAATCGCGTTGTCCAGCTTCAATGCGGATCGCTGCAGCTCGACCTGGCGCAATCAGCGCTCGAGTGCCAACATGCAAATACAGGATCCGCACTTGCGGGCCATTTTCTCGTTCCTAACAATGGAAGCGGACAATTTTGATGCGGTGCTCAGAGAGGAGGGTGTCTCTCTAGCGGATCGCGTGGCCTTCGCGTGCAAATATCTGTCCGAAACAAAGCTGACCGAGTATATCAAGCAGCGCATACAGCGCGCCATCGAATGCGGCGATCTCAACGGGCTGCTGCTCACTGGCGAGTCCTTAGATGGCATCAATATACTGCAGGCCTACATGGATGCCAGTTTCGATGTGCAAACTGTGGCACTGGTGGCCATCAATTACTTCCGCAACGAGCATCAGGCAGACAATCGCATCCAGTACTGGATATCCAGCTATTTGGACTATCTGAACAGCTGGGGTCTGTGGGAAAAGCGGGCCGAGCTGGATATAAAAATAGAGAGCATGCGCGCCTCAGCAAGAAGCTCGCGTACCGTTTACCTATCGTGCAATTTCTGTGGCAAATCTGTGTCCAACGCGCTGCTCGATGAACCGCGTCAAAGAAGCACAAGCACCAGCACAAATCGCTTATCTTCCTGCCCCAGCTGCCGCAAGCCCTTGCCGCGCTGCTCGCTCTGCCTGATGCACATGGGCACCATCATGAATACGAGCGCCAGTGAGAGTAGCTCCACAGAGCTACAGGGCAGCTGGCAAATGAAACCCTTTTCCAAATGGTTCTCCTGGTGTCAGACGTGTCGCCACGGTGGCCACACTGAGCACATTGTCCAATGGTTCAAGTAAGTTGATCGTAATACTTGTCCCCAAACAGTTGTTAATCTTTTGCCCCCTTGCGCTTGCAGGCAAAATTCGGAGTGTCCTGTGTCCTCCTGCAATTGTCGCTGCTTTGACATGGACGGCATCAAGCCGAATGCTTTGCGTGATATATCCTAGCTGCTGTGCCAGACTTTCAACTGCAACACATACAAACGCCCACGCCATATGGTTCGCCTTAAACTGATAAGTGTTCATTGTACTTAGACGACGGCTGATGAGCCTGTAGCTTTAGTTTCTTATGACCTACAGCATTTAGCTGTTCAATTGCATTTTTTACTAATCTAGATCGAGAAAAGCAAACACACAAATACATAACGAAGCGAAACAGCCAAAGCAATTGGCGCCAATTTTTAAATTTAAATAATTCCATGCGTTTGCAACACTGGCATGAAAAACTATTTACCTATCGGTCTGTTTATCGATAACTATACTTTATGCTGCTCGATGAATTGACGTATTCGCTTACTTTACTTTTAAATATCGAATTGTATAATATTATTTTAATATTAATATAAATCAACAGAGATATGCACTTGCAGCTTAACAAGTTAATTTATAGGTAAATGTTTCTTAAAAACATATGGTTTTTGTTTTTGTGATAAATGAACTAGATCTATGAACAATTCTCACTCGGCTCATTCAGTTCAGCAACTAGTTCGATTGAACTAATGCCGAATTCTGATACAATTCTATTTCACACGTTTTTTTAAGCAGATCACAGTTGGTGTTAATTAGACATTTATTGTTAAACTATATACGTTGTGCTTCCAGTTAAATACTATTGTGATACAATCTACACATTATCCAAATTAATTGTACTGTCGTTTTTTCACAAAGTGATTAAACAAGTCCAAGTAAGAAGTGCAGGCGTGCAGCTTGGCGACAAATCAGAAATATTACAAACAACGCATGCTTTATACGCATACCCTTCCAGAACTTTAACTGTTGGTTCTTGTTTGGTTTCGGCTTCATTGATATGTTTGTGTATGTGCGGGAGTTTATCAAATTCACGTTTTGCTGGTTTTAGCTTGAGAATTTGAAATCGTGAGTGCAGCATGCAAATTGAAAATGTTCGCCTAGTCGGAAACACTTATAAGCTAATACGAATATTAATAATAGACCAGAAAGACCGCTTGATGTTCTCCATATAAAAAATATAAAATACCTTTGCAAACTTAAATGTCTGAAAATGACGTCGATAATTTTTGTTGTTGTTTAAATTCGTTTTATTTTAGCAACTCGCAGCGTTCAACAACAATGCGAACTGCGAAAATTGAAACATTGCCAACAATTTCACTATCACCGCGTGACCCTTGAAATATGTATATGAATTTTAAATGAATGCTTATCTAAAATGAATATTTTTATAACTTATCTTATTATGCATATTTCGCTATGTGCACGTTAGCTTAATTGAGGCAACAACAGCGCATGTTTAACCTTTCCGTTAGCATCCTTTTATTGAGCACTAAACTTAACTTAAAATGCAAACACTCAACGAAAGGCTTATTATGTCATTTAACTAAATTTAGCTTTTAAACGCACACAGCACACATACGTGCCCATACGTTACGCTCAGAGCTCTCTGACAAAATGCGCTCTCACTCTCTATATTTTTTGTCGCACGCTTTTAATTGCTTCTGTCATGCCCCAATCCTTACTTGCTTAAGCCAAATCATATTTATGTTGACCAGTTGTTGCTCATAAATGAGCCGGCAAAGTAAACAATGAAAAGAACCGACAGCTTCTGCATGTGTGCTCGCCTGAAACAGAGCGCGCGATTGAAAGAGGAAGACCCACAGAGAGAGAGAGAGTGAGAGCGAGAGAATTGACAAACAGCTGACGCCATATAAAACAAGGCGTCCACTGAGGCGAAATTTAAATTATTGCAACAGTTATCTATATTGAGCGACGCGAGCCGGACAAGCAACTGCTTTGCCAATTTGCCGATTTGTATTGTTTGCTCATTACTTAAATTAAAACGAAACGAAACGATTTCCAAGCAAACGAATAAAACGCACGGTTAAACTTAGGAAAACTGCACGATACAAAACCAAACTCAAATACTTAAATTCAATATCAAGGTCAGCAGCTTGCAAAAGCATTTATATTGCATTTAAAGTTTTTCTGTTTTGTCATTGACACATGACGAAAATGAAATAAAATGCTCTCAGCATATTTTTCCGGTCGACACAGTTTAAACTTTTAACCCGTCTCAGATAAAGCGCATGAACTGGTTCAACTTGTCGAAGGACAAGTTCAAAAACTCCAAGCGGAACATGATTCAAGATGTAAAGTTGCGATTTATTGTGTTTGAATACGCTACACTGTGAGAAATGCGAGCAATGTCAATCAAATTCTTTGATAGACGCTGTATACGTTTTGGTAATTCTTGCAAGACAAATCGTACCCCTGTAAATACAATGACTTATTTCTGTGAGTGTGGGATTCAATTGTGTAGCGTAGTGTAAACGTGAAACGTGTAAACGTCACAATTCTATTTGTTTTGCTGCTGTCATTTGTGTATTTGTCTGCCAAAAATTATTAAAAATTTCATTTGTTTTGCAAATTTTCATTAACATCCTGTCGAATTGTTAGTGATAAGAAAATTATATAACAGACAGCAGAGGGTCTAAAATGGCACGCTTCATCGAATAAACCAGCGCCTGTGCTTGAGCACTTTGCCGTTGAAGGGGGAGCAGCTCGTTGTCGCGTCTTATTTATTTTATTTATTTTTTTTTTTTTTGTATTGATTCACTGAGCCGTAAACATCGTCCCAATAAATAACCACCAGAGGGGCGACCCGGCCCGTGTGCATGCAATATTT
Organism: Drosophila virilis; assembly: GCF_030788295.1. NCBI lineage: Eukaryota > Metazoa > Arthropoda > Insecta > Diptera > Drosophilidae > Drosophila > Drosophila virilis. Next base: position 9,454,483 of record NC_091546.1, on the reverse strand, counting down.
CGTTAACATTTATGATAAACCTTGAAAAAAGCTTTGCCTTACACTGATCTCTGCTTGTAGTTTGACACGTAAGCTGCCATCAAGCGAACCCGCAAAGGAAGAGTAAATCAATAACAAACACACAAACCATCAAACAAAAACACAAACAAATACAGAATGTTGCGCAATACGCCTTTTGCCGGCACGCCCACCTACAAACTGCTACTGGGCTTCGGTCTCTGTTCACTGGGCAGCGCCATGCTCTATGCCTACTTCAAGACGCGCAATGACGACAAGGAGGAGGAGGAGGAGGCGGCGGGCAACAAGCGTAGGACGAATGAAGAAAGGCAACAACAGCGACAGAAGCAACAGCAGAAGGAAATCTGCCTGAAGATTGTTGTGGACAATGACCATGTGCCGTTGATAATTGGACGCGGCGGCGCCAACATTAAACTAATTGAAGAAAAGACTGGGGCAAAGATAAGATTACGGTAAATATTTAATCTCCGGTTTGAAAGGAACACATAATGAAAGGAATGACACTTTCTATGTGCAGACTGAACTCTAAATCGTTAGTAATATAAAATATTTAACCACAGCGACAAGGACAACTCGCACAAATTCTGCGACATTAATGGCCTGCCAGATGCGGTCAAGGCGGCGCGTGTGATGCTTATCAAGGAGATTGAGCGTGCGCCCATAGTCAAAATGGAGCTGCAAGTGCCGCAGCGTCTGGCCAACAAGATCAATGGCCGTGGCGGCGAGATAATACAGGACATTAGTCGTGCTTCGTTGGCCAAGCTCAGCGTAGATCCAAATGGACGCAATGGCAAGGCCAAGATCAGCATCGTTGGCAACCAGAAACAGGTGAACATTGCCCGCAAGCTGCTGGACGATCAGATCGAGGAGGACGAACAATTGCGTATTGCTGTCGACGAGGTGGAGCAGCATCGCGAACCGCGACGTTCCCCCAGCTACAGTCTTACCTCTAGTATGTACTCATCGCAGACATCGCTCAGCTCCCAGCCGCCGCGAGACAAACTGCTGGCCGCCCGCGGCGATGACAAGCCCATGGAGGTGTACGTCTCGGCCGTTGCCTCTCCCACCAAGTTCTGGGTGCAGTTGGTGGGACCGCAGTCCAAGAAGCTGGACGACATGGTCAAGGAAATGACCAGCTACTACAGCAGTGCCGAGAATCGTGCTAAGCATCAGCTTACGACACCATATGTGGGTCAGATTGTGGCCGCCGTATTTAAGTTCGATGAGAAATGGTATCGCGCCGAGATCGTGGACATTATGCCTAATCAGTACAATCCGAATGAGATGGTCATTGATTTGTACTTTGTGGACTATGGTGACAGTGAATATATCTCGCCAGCGGATATTTGCGAGCTGCGCACCGATTTCCTAACACTCAGGTCAGCATATATACCATATACCAAATGCCATATATGATATTAAGTATGTATTTTAAAATATCTGCACCTTTAAAAACATCCAGATTTCAAGCAGTTGAATGTTTCTTGGCAAACGTAAAGTCAACTATTACAGATGAGCCGAATACCTGGCAAAAAGCATCAATATCCAAATTCGAGGAATTCACTGAGGGTATGTTGTAGTTGAATACCGAATTTAAAAGCCCTATTAATTTTAGTCTCTTTTTTCATAAACAGTTGCCCATTGGCGCAAGCTCATCGCTCGTGTTGTAACGTACAAGGAGCGTCCGAAGGTCACAAGTGCTGTCAACGCCGCCACAAGAGAGGGCACACCTCTGCCCGGCGTGGAGCTATTCGATCCCACTGAAGGCGGAGAGGTGAACATTGGCGATCTGCTGATAACACAGGGCTTTGCGCTGCCGTTGGATGATGCGTATCCAGTGCGTTCGCGTTCAAGCTCGCCGTCGACTCAAAGCGATTCAACCATTGAGGAGCTGGGTGCCGCAAATACACCACGTACGCCGCTTACGCCACACTCCCCTATGTCCATGTCAATTACGAATGACGTTGAAAGCGTGGAGGACGCGCACTTTGCCGACCAGTTGCACCATTTGGGGCACAAGCTCAATGGCAATGATTTAACAACCCATATCAACCCAGTCAAACTAACTGCAGATGACTTGCAAAATAGAAATGTGCAGGCCAACAATAGCTCACACGGTGATGTGAACCGCTAGAATGCATTCTGGCCTCCTAATTCTAAAAAGTTAGTCTAAGCTAAGGTCTCGCCTTATATATATATATATATATATATATGTATATATATATATATGTATGTTTTCTTAGTTCATTGGACACAAACTGTGAAAAGGCAGCTCCGTACTTCCTTCTTGACGTGTATATACTATTAAAAAGCGTAGTCTGTAAGTTATTTACATTTAGTTATTGAAGAAATTTCTTTAATTTATCGCCCGCCAATTGGCTGTTCAATTATGGACATATCATGCGTATGAACAAAACACAATATTTTCTAAGCCAATGCAAAACAGCAAAATACTTTATTTCTTGTTTATTTAGTAGATACGCCATGTTACTTAGGCCGAAGCCATACTCTCAGATAAATAAGTTTGTACTCGGCTATTTCATACAATGTACACTGGATTAAATATCATGCCAATCATAATCTATGGCAGCTTTGTTAGTTCAAGCTATGTAAAAATGATGTACATCAAACCCAAAATACAATTTACAAAAGATTGTTGCTTAAATCTATTGCAGTCTTAAGTGTGTGTTTAGTATAAGCTATATATAATATATATATATATATGTTTATATTAGATAAGAATATCATTGGTAGTGTTTATAGCGATTGGTGGCAGGTATATGGCTCGTATCTGGCTGCGCAGGCGTGCAATTTCCATGTCGTCACGCTCCATTTCCCGTATAAGCTGCGAGAACTGAACTAGACCCTCACGGTTGCCTGGAAAGCCGTGCACCTTGATCACCTCCAGCTGCAGCTGCATAACCAGAGGGAAAACGTGCTGCATCATAAGAATCATTTCTTTGCCAGCCGACGCTTTTGCTTCCGATAGTTTTTTCGAGTTCTCTGGCTGATTCACTGTACGTATTATGTCCATGAGTATTTGTTTTGCACTCTCATTGTTAAAACTGGCCAGGTAAGACATGTCTAACGTGTTATTCTTTTGTTGTTATTCAAAATCAACTGTGCAAACACAATTTTTCTAGCAACCATACGCCCACAGTCGCCTTGCTCTTTGACATTCACCTAAAAGTGGTCATTCACAATTCGGCGCAACAGCAGTGCTGCTAAATACCAAAAGTCAGTCAACAGCTGTTACTCTGTTCACAGTTCGAGTTAAATGCATCTTCAGCAGCAAAAGTGTATACGTTGACCTAAAAAAAACGTTCATAATTAGTATTGATGTTATTAACTTACAAATGCAGTGTCAATTGTGGTGTAAGAAATACTCCAACCGTGGCTTATGATTCAGTTCAGCGTGCGCGACGTTGATCAACACTAGACGAAAAATGTCACGTCGGAGAAACAGAAAAGACACAAAAAATATATTATAAAGCTCATTATGCGCAAGTATTTAAATAGATACAAAATAATATAAAAATATGCAATTGTATATTTAGTATCTGCTTTTAATTAATTCGAAAAAATTGTCAACGTAAATTGTAGAGTTTTAACAAAGTAGATAAACAACAACGAAGGCGACGTAGATTGTGGTGCATCTCTTAGTGCAAAAAAAAAAAAACAAGTGGAATAAGTGTGACAAAAGTACAAAAAAAAGTCGGCAGCATTTGCAGAACAATAATAATACAAAGTAACAACGCAGACGCACACACGTAAACACACACACACACACACGCAGACACAAAACACATCAGCAAAGCGGAGGCAGGTGGCAGCTCAGTCAACAATTGTGCCACACATACAAAAAAAAAAAAAAGAAAAAATCACTAAGAATTATAAACACAATGAATCGCAGCGACGGCTTGGTTAGGCGCGCTGTCAAGCCACGCGAGAACGGAGCCGAGGGCGGTGGCGCTGGTGGCCTGAATGCGAACACGCCGGATGACAATCAGGACGCGCTCGACAACAACAAGGATCAGGAGGATAACATTGATGATGGCGACTCAAAGGAGACACGACTTACGCTCATGGAGGAGGTGCTGCTGCTTGGCCTCAAGGATAAAGAGGTTCGTGCGTGCCTGCCAACTGATAAGCGGGCGGGGGCTTATCAGTTGCATACATATACCTGTTACCAATTATCGTTTGTCTTTAATTAGTATAACTTGTGTGTACATATGCCACACTGCTCTCAGTCTTATCTCTCTGGCACAGCAAAGTTTCAAACCGAAGCGCAACATTTTAATATGTAGCTTCCGTTATTGTTGTCTGTTTTGGCTACTTTTCGCTCTTTCCCTTATTCGCATTCAGCAGCCATCAGTTGGCTGCTCAGTAAAGCTTAACCCTTGTTGCCTGCCTATTGCTTGATGTTGGGTTACTTCAAGGGGGGCATTGACGCATTAACCATATTACCTATTACCTTTTGTTTTCGTTGGTATTGTGCAATAAACTTTAAAGCTCAAATGCTACGGCTGTTTTCAGTGTGCACAAACGTTGGAGAACGAGTTTGGCAGCCGTGCTGCTATCATAAATGTGCTTTGGTCTTCTTCGCCGTTGATCTTCTTGCGCCTTACAGTGTGGCAAAACGTATTTGTGTTTGTGTCAAGTGTGAAAGTTGTGATTGCCAAGTGGCATAATTGAAATTAAATTCCCGTGTACATCACAGCTTTTGATTAGCTATTCAATTGCCCAAATGCTTCAAGTAAACAAGATCTCTCGAGCAGGTAAAGCTCTCACTCTTATAGGTTTAAGACTCATATTCGAAGCCCTTGGATGCTGTGCGTATATTCAAAATTTTAAGCGAGCTTTAGCAGGTCTTTCACTCATTCGTAATTTGCATAATAACGTAATACTCATAAATTTCACACATGTTTGGTGATGCCTATGGCTCTATATTCCATACGTGCCCGTTTAGGGCATGCGAATAATTCTCATTTTGCGTTTGCTCGTGCAATCGCATATTGTATTTTATTTGCCTTTGTGCCTTTATCTAACTCTGTGCGTGTGAGTGAGTGTGTTTTGCTTCCAGACCCACGACACACCCCAACCCCCCACCCCCTCATCGTCATCAAGCAGTTGCCGCCTTGGTAGTCAAACGTGTCGCTTCCAGTTTTTATTTTTTTCCTCTGATCGTTTTCTTCAATTCTGGAATGGATTCGTTCTTCTGCTGGTTCCACGGCCCTGTTATCAGCACTATTTTTTCACTTAGCTAATTGTTCGAGGAAGTTGTAGCTGCCTTCCGTATGCCCCCTTTCCTGTTCATGTTTCTGAACTTATCGCACATTATGTCAACAACTAAATTGTTTCAGCTTCTCCCAAAAACGAACAAATGATATGAAGAACGAAGACAAAGTTGTGGCACTCGCTCACTCCGTGACTCATTCACGTGCGAGTATATATATATATATATGCATCATATCAAATCGAATTACTTTTTCCAGTTCTGTAGCCGCCACTTAAAAGCTGCGTAATACATTTCATTTCAGCTTAAACAATTTATTTGTTACAGACTCAACTGTTTAAACATGAAACAGTTGCCATCATCGCAGCAGCTGCAAAAGTCGAGAGTATTTTGGCCACATGACAACGTAGCCTACTTTCTACTCTGGATATGCATTTGACACAAATATGTTTTATCTTACATTCAATTGATATTTTGGAAAAGTCCTTATGAAGAACTTCTCCGGAAATAGGAACTAGGAAAACTTGTAATTCACATGTCTTTAACGTTTTATTTATATACTTTAATCAGGGTTACACATCCTTTTGGAATGATTGCATATCAAGCGGCTTGCGCGGTTGCATTCTCATAGAGCTGGGCCTGCGCGGACGTGTGATGATCGAGAAATCGGGCATGCGACGACGTGGTCTATGTACAAGGTGCCTAACTAAGGGTATTCCATCATAAGCACAACTAATCTGTCATTGTTGCAGAAAACTGATATTGAAATCGGATCAGCAGACGGGCGATGTTTTGTTGGATGAGGCGCTGAAACACATCAAGGAAACAGATCCGCCCGAGACGGTCCAAAGCTGGATCGAATATCTGAGCGGTGAGTGCTTTGCTTGGCAAGGCCTATATATAACACTTTTTGCTAAACTTCGATTCTTGCAGGCGAAACTTGGAATCCATTGAAGTTGCGATATCAACTGAAAAATGTACGCGAGCGTCTGGCCAAGAACCTCGTGGAGAAAGGTGTGCTTACAACGGAAAAGCAAAACTTTCTGCTCTTTGACATGACGACACATCCGCTCAGCGACAATGTGGTCAAGTGTCGTCTGGTCAAGAAGGTAACTCGGGCTACATGCCAAACACAAGTCCATGCATTCATACTTGTACTACTTGTATTACAGATTCAGGATTCGGTACTCTCGAAGTGGGTTAACGATCCGCAGCGAATGGACAAGCGAATGCTAGCACTTATCTTTCTGGCGCATGCCAGTGATGTCATCGAGAACGCGTTTGCCCCACTCAACGACGATGACTACGAGGTGGCCATGAAACGAGTGCGCGAGCTACTCGATCTCGACTTTGAAACGGAGGCGGCCAAGCCGAATGCGAATGAAATACTTTGGGCTGTGTTTATGGCGTTTACGAAATAGGGCGGTTGCCTAACTACACACTCCTCCCCAAATCCGGCGACACATTCAGTTAGCTGCACACACACACACACACACACACACACATGCATACCTACCTATACATACCCATTAAAACGTTGGCTACTTGATTTCTTGGCGAAACGGGTGATTGCAACACGCCCGCTATTCGAGTTTTCTTCAGCTAACTTTAAAATGACAGTGCGAAGCAAGAGCAGTCTATAGAAGCATCTATATATATGTATATGTATATGTATATATATATACATATCGCTGTAATAACTGATGAAAAATCATTCGTTTATTTCGTTTTTATTTCATTTCGCAATTAATTTATGTAAACGAAATGCTAGCTAATAGTTGAATTTTATAAACAATCGTATGCCGTATTATTCCATAAATTGTGTTCTGTGTAATTTGAAACTATTTCGGCATGCGAATAAACATTATATCAAAATTTCATCAGAGTCGTCGTTGCTTAAAAATTATAATAGTAACTAAGTTGTAAGCTGCAAAAAGAAAAAGATAAATTAAAAAACTAAATAATTTGAGCTGCGACAGGTTTTTTGTAATTATATAATATTAACACTAATTGTAAGAGCAAATTCTGATGCAACAACAAACATTTGTTTATAAACCTGCAAAATGTGTGTTTACCTATGTTCCAATTCTATTAAATTTAAAAAATATTCATTTGTATTATGTATAAACAATTTATCTACACACACACACACACACATACGCAGAGACAGTGATTTGAGAAAGGGAGAGAGTGAACATCATAGGCAATGTTTAATTAATTGTTATGAGTTTCGGGAACATTTAAATCGAAAACTTTTCTAAACTTACAAAACGAATGAAAAACAAAAACAATCTACAAATTTATGTAAATGTAAAATGTGCACGTCAAATAATAATAATTCTAGATATTTAAAGGCCTAAAATAAAATAAATACCTATATATATTTACCCTTCTATTAGAGGTATCTTTCATTAACTATGAAGGACCAAGTTAATCTTATCTTAATTGTCTAGAACTTAAGACTCTCAAGCAAATTTTAGCCTGAGATGGTGACTTGATTCCCTGCCTCAAGATTCTGTTCGTGAGCCTATCTATAATCCCACAACTTTTTTAATGAATTATTTGCTGTAACCGATCCACACACATATGATAAAATGGGCTCTGCATAGTTTTAAGACAGTAAAAGTAAATGTAAGTGTTTTTTAAGTGATATCAGATATTAGACAAACAGGTAGACAATTTTCGATAAAATTACTCGGACTATCTTTCACGAAACTAAGTAATATAATAAGTTGTTTCAGCAAGTTCACTAAAATATTAGAACATTGAAGTTCTTAATTGGTTAGGTTGAATAATATATTTATCAGAAAGTTGATTAAGCAGGATAATAATTTTCGGCCAGCTGAATACATTTTGCTAAATTATAAGTATATTTCAAATTACAAATATTCCTTTTAAAAGCAAGAAAAATTCGCTCGAAAATTGATTAAAATTCAAAGCGTGGAATATGAATTGGTCAAGCCCAATCTTCTTGATTTCAATTTTTCAAATAATTTCATTACCATATTTAGATTTCCGGGTTCAAGTATTGCAATTTTGCAACTAAAGAAAAGAAAAAAGGCAAAAACGATAAAAATTTGTTTTGATAAGGATTTTTATTTCATTTTCAATATATTTTTTGCACAGTTGGATTTTTTCGGGATTCTGGGAAAAGGGGTCGCAAATACCAAGTAAATTTATAATAATTCTCAGACGAAAGGTATTTATAGATAATAATAATAATCTGAATTACGATACACATATTACATTAAAGACAGTAAACAAAATATTGCATACAGGTTTTAAACACATGAAACAGTTTTTGAAATCATTTGTTTCCCTTCTAGAAACATTTGTATATTGATTGTAAATGAATTTGCTGTTACAAGTTAATATATTTGCTTTCTATGCAGTGTTTACAATCTACATATTTATCGAATCAGGCTTGCTTCATGGTATTGTTTTTAATTTGGGAGAATTTTTAATGTAGCTGATATTTTTAATTTAATTAAAAATATGAGCGAAACTTGAAAGGAAAATCAAAAGAAAAAAAAAAACAAAACTAATTTGTCTAATTGCAGTTGCTCATTTAACAAATGTTCATAGCGCAGAAATACACACATATATTGAATACTTTAGATTGATAGAAAAGAGAACATGCAAAATGTGGAAAGTATAATAAAAGTTAATGGAAGATTTGTAACTCGCGAAATGATGTCGCAGATATATGTTTATATATATGTATATATGTATGTATAATTGAAGTTTAATCTGCTCTATGCTATAAATATGTCAACACGCTCATTTAAACCGACGACTGTTCAGTGAGAGGCGACGCATGCGCGCCCGATTCTGCGAATAGCTTCTGGACCAGCGCTCGTCAGTTGCAATGCTGCTGACAGCCGGCGATTTGTACGTGTTGCCTACGTGCTAACTTAACAGGTCCTTGATCTCCTTGTGCATGTGGCAAAGGAAATCCACATAGCTAGCAGAGCCATCTGTGCCGCGATCCTCGATAAGAAAATGCCGAAATACGCTCTCCAGTTTATCGTTCTGCCGCACACATGTGACCTGCAATTATTATAGGTTGGTCAATATGTTTGTGAAGCATTAAATTAGATGTTCTTTAAACTTACCCGCATGTATCGAGTACGTTCGTCCATAATCTGATCGATGATATCTGTAATGCGTCGTGCCAGCGGCGTATCGGCGGTGATAGCGAAACGTTCGGCATTTACCTGCTGCGTGCATTGGACTCCGAAAACAGATTGCACAAATGTGGACGACAGGGACTGGCCCAGCCAGATGAAGAGATGGACACCGTTCTCCAGTATGTAAGCACCGTCCTCGGTGATCTTTTCATGTGTGCAGCGCACTGGCGTTGGTAGCGACGTCTCGTCAGGGTCCACATTGTGTATGGGAATGAAGCGTGGATATAAATAGTTGACGGACATATTCAAATCCATGGCCAGCACAAATTGTATGACATAGGAGCGATCATCCAGGGTCATATCAGATCCACCAGAGACGGCATCGTTCTTCAGCAAACACGATGAGTACAATGGCAATAGCTTGAGGCACTCGGGCAGTATCAGCTGGCCAGCTGATGTCGGAGATGTGCAGTGCTTGCGATAGCAGGCCAGAATCTGCGCCGATCGCTGTATGAGATTGTCCTTGACCTGTTTTGGCGAGTGCTCCATCAGCTTAAAGCACGCTTGCTTCGCAAAGAAAAGCATCATGGCGTCCAAGTCGCAGCTCTTGAACACATCTGCTATGGTTACGGTTACGCGCAGCGCCAAATTCAATATGCGCAGACGTCTCTGGCCACTGCACGATGTATACAACAACGCTACCTGAATATAGACGTTCTCTTCCGGCGGCAGCTTATCATCATGCTTGATCTCAATGCTCACCGACTTGGTTGCATCTGTAAAAAAATAAAATAGAATATGCAATTAACAATGACAGTCTCGCAAGCTCACAACTTACCAATGCTTGCCAGCTCCACGTCGGTGGTGTTAGTCATGTAGAAGTGGCCAAAGAACTCGGTGGGTCTAACGCCCGCAGAGGTTCGAACGCGCATCACTGCATCAAAAGCAATCGGACGCGATACGTTTTTAATGATGTCCTCAATAAGACGTTTGCCATCGAGTTCCGCTTGAAAGTATGTGTACTTATAAACCTCACCACCCGTCAGACGCGACACTTGGCCAATGGTGGCAATATCAATGTAGGCGTTATTGAACACAAACAGATCAACGGAGCAGCCTTGCTGCACACATTCCTGTCCAAGCTGATTGTACGCAGTCGTTTGCGGCGTCAGAACCGTCTTCTCCTTGTCTGTGCCAAGCAGTTTGCGATCATCACGGTTCTTGAGCTTGCCAGGCGCTTCGGCGATGGGCAGCGTTGAGTTGAATACCAAAAGCTTGCCAGAGGCATTGGATGCCTTCAGGGCTTCTAGACCAGCCTGTATAGCTGGATATAGTATAGTTTCTGTTTCCTTGGTGTCTACAAACATGCGCGGTATTTCCTCCATTAGTGCATCGATCACGGCCGCCGATTCCTCTGGATGGCAAAGGAAACCATCAAGTAGCGGCATAAACATTTCCTGCACATCGCCCACAACCATCATCTGAGGCTGCGCCAAGCTACTCTTGATATTGTAGAAGTGCACAGTGCTGTTGTAGGTTATGAAGCCGACGCGCACCTTCGACTTGTCCTGACCCTGGTCCACAGGCAAATGTTTGAGTATGTGCTTTATTTGCGAGCAAAGCAAATGCACTAAGCCAGATTTGATCGTATTGTACGAGACGTCTATGATGAAAATAAACGCCGGCACCTCAGGAGCCGTATTGTTCTATAGAATAAAAAGCAATTAAGATAACAGCTGGGAATAAACGAGTTCGTTAAACTTACGCGACAGTAATCCTTGGTAGCTAGAAACTCGTAAGTACCCAGAAGCAGCTCCGGTCGCTCATGCTTATCCACTCGCTGCCCGGTGTGGTCCAAGTGCTGATAGTAGTCCGGATGCACTATGGGAAAAATAATTAAAAATGAAATTTTATAACTGGTGTTTCCAATCTTTACCTTCCGTTGTGACCTTGCACATGAGGCACTGGAAACGTCGACCTGCATCCACGAATTGCATATTGGGCGACATGTAGGCCTTGCAACGATTGCACCGTATGGGACCCATGTCACCAAAATTCACTATTGGCGGCTCCATTTCACCCTGGCCAATGCGCGCCAGCGGTGAAATGTTGAGCGTTAGTGGCAGTGCCGTCGTCTTGAGCAGATCGCCCGTATTGGGTATACAGTAGAGAGAGGAGCGTATAAAGCGCGGCGAGGAATTGCCCTGATCGTGGACGACAAACTTCGTGGTCACCAGCGGCGGCAATAGGCCAGCCTGATTGGTCACAAATGGACCTCCAGCGGCTTGCTGATTTTCAATCATCACCTGTATGGGATTTGGCATTTGATCGGGATCTAGGCGACGCGGCGGTGCCTGTTGGTACATATTGCCAGCGCCCGGCATGGGTGGCTGCTAGTAAGAGCAGAAAATGTTATTGCGGCAATAGCATATGATCAAGTTATCATTTCCTTCTACTGTTTACAGGTACTTACATTGTAGCCAGGACGACCGGGTCCTGGTTGTCCCGGATAGGTGCCAGGCTGGGGCGGATAGCCGGGCATTGGCTGTTGTGGCTGTTGTCCAGGCTGGGGTGGATATCCGGGCATTGGCTGTGGCGGATAGCCAGGCATGGACGGCTGTTGCAACTGTTGCCCTGGTTGTGGCGGAAAGCCGACTGCTGGAGGCGGAGCTGCGCCAAATTGTTGAGGCTGTGGCGGCGCTGGCTGCTGACCTGGTAGCGGTGGTGCGCCTTGGAATGCAGCATTTGGTTGCCCGGCATAGCCGCCTGGATAGTTTCCAGGCGGTGGTACTCCATATGGGCCACCAGCCGCGGCCGGCTGAGGTGGCATGCCAGATTGCGCGAACGTGCCTGGAGCAGCGCTGCCGGGTGGCTGCAGCGGTTGACCAGGTCGTGGATAAGCTGGCTGAGCTGTTGGTGGTGGCGGCTGCGCAGCGGCGATGGATGTTGGTGGCAGCTGTTGTCCAGCTGGTTTTGGTGGTGGCATGTGTGGCAAACCCGCCAAATTGGCGCTGTTGAGTGTCATCTGGTTGATGCCGCTGGGCACACTTTGCGGCATAGGTGCAGGTGCCAATGCAGGCGGAACAGAAGTAGGCGCCGCTGATGTGGGTGGATACAGCGACGGCGGTGGCGCTGCTGCTCCTCCAGCTGCAGACACGGGAGGTGCCGGAGATGGAACTGTTGAGCCATTTGCATAGGCTGCCGCGTATGCATTGTTGTTATTGTTGAAGCTTAAGCCTGATCCGGCCGGAGGCAATGGCTGCGACGTTGGCGGCGCGTTCGAGTTAAACTGATTGTATGAGCCCGGCGGTGCAGCAGCTCCAACTCCAACCGAGGGCATAGGAAGCGACGGCTGTGCAGGCTTCAGAGGATTACCACTCACACTCAAGCCGCTCATCGACGTGGCCAACTGTGTGTAGGCAGCGACAGAGACAAAAAAAAAAAAAAGAGGGAGATAGAGTTATTCATAAGTACATGCAATACAGTTCAAATCGATTCAATTATGTGTGGACTCTTATCAGGCAGCTTCCATTATGAAACGTTTGCTGACCTCTTTACAGCATGAGGCTCAAGCACGACTTAAAAGTAATACTATCATCGACACACAAAGTTGATTACTCTTTGTGGCAGCAACGAAGCGATTCGAAATTGGGATGCTATAACATGTTCTCCGTTGTGCTTAAAAATCAGACTCAGAAGCTCACCTGCTGGTAGTTGCCATTCACATAGGGCTGCTGAGCGGACGTCACCGCAGCGCCATATTGTTGTTGTTGCTGAGGCTGCTGTTGTTGTTGTTGTTGCTGAGGCTGCTGTTGTTGCTGCTGTTGCTGCTGTTGCTGTGGGTGCTGCTGTTGCGCTGGCGGCGGCGGCTGCTGCTGCTGCTGTTGTTGTTGTGGCCAACCCGTCGGTGGCCGTGTGCCACTAATCGGCGGCGGAGCTGCATATTGTGGTTGGAATTGTGTAGGCGGTGGGCCATACATATTCGGATTCATAGCTTAAAGTGGCCTGCGAGCAGCGTCTCAAAATAAGCACATAAAAATCAAGCAGCAACTTTCACACACAAAACACAAATTGCAGCTCAAAGTTCGCGTTACCGTTCCCACGAATTCAAACGATTTCAGACCTTGCTGAGTCGAAATTCGGCTTAGATGCGTTGGCTAGCGGCTGTTGTGCAATTATTTGCAGCTTTCGCTGGGAATGGATGCACAGGTAACGCAGTTTTTAACACAAATTCCAAGCAAAACGAACTTCCACGTCAGTTCGCTAATTCGATTTTTTTCTGCTGCCTATTGGCTGCATTTGACAGTTTGCCACGTAAAGTTGTCGCCTGTGCGACTTATATCGATAACAGTCAAGCAATGAGCAGTGTTGTTGATTTCGATATGTTTGGCGATAGTTTTTTTCGAAAATCAAATGCTGCAACTGATAGAAATACAATCGTATTGAAGAGTGTGTTGATTAAACAATTAGATGCTACGTATTTTATATATATACTCATTATGAACCTAACGCTCTTATATATGTTACCTTAAAGTCAGATCACAGAACTGTCATAGATAAAAAACACTCATCCGTCACATAAAACGAAGTCAGCTAAAAATTAAACTAGTATCGATAGCCAATCTCTAAAAATATCGTATCCCGGCAACATATCATGTGTTAACAGTGCACTGTTATTGCAACATATTTATTGTGGCCGTTACATTTAAACTCTTCATGTCTCATATGCTCCGTAATAAATTGAATAGGGAATGAATGTGGCGGAGAAGTGATCGTAAATGGACACAAATTGCAAAATACTGTAATCCAAAAGGTATGAAGGTCAGAAACTAATAGTTAAAATTACAACGTAAATTGCATCGTTATTTTTATTTAAGGTTGGACAATAGGAATGGAAGGTTCACGTATTGGGCGAAAAGGCTGACGAGGATGTTGATAACTCTGAGAATCGATTCTGTATTTCTTTTTCTCGAAACGCACAGTTGACTGAACGCCCTCGAAAAAGCGAAGCCCAGTATGCCGCTCAATCTCGGCAATGTCGCACAGATAATCCGTCAATTCGGTGCTGCTGCTTGAAGCATTTTGTTTATTGTCTATTATGTAGCCTTCCATATAGGGAGTATATTCCGGCAGCTGTGGATCAATGATGAGCACCTTGAAATAGTGAGATGGCATTGGGAGCGGAATCCAATCAACAATTTGATATTCTAAAGTCCAATCCTCGGTAGGGCGGCAAGATGGCAAATACATGGGACCTGTGTACACATACACCGAGCCGAATTTTTCCGTCATTTGGGACACATGCTGTTCCAGCTTACGCCAAATTTCACGCTTGAAGGCCTTACAAACTCGCGTGCCGCCACAGCTCAGAACAAATACATCATTGTAGCGAAGATGCAGTGCATCGCCGTCCGCATCGGTGGTAAGCTTCTTATAGTTGCCTTTCAGATGCTCGCACATCCATTTTGGGGAATTGGTGCTCAAGTCCTGCGATACAACGTAGTCCTTGTGCACATACAGATTCTCTATGCTAGGTAGACCAAACTTGACCAGATCCAACAAATCTGGCGTACACGACATGGGCCTCTTGTCAAAAAATATATTGCCAATTATATCGAATAGTGAAAAGAACAAACGGTGGCGTATTCTGTCCGCCAGGGTCGGCGACAGATTCCACAGCCTCGCCTCATGATCCGTCCTAAATGTAGACAGCTGAACGCCGAGTGAGGCAGTTGGTAAATGTTCCAACTTTCACCATATACTTACGAGTGGGTACAGCTTACGGCGATATTGAAACACATATGGGTCTCTCCTTATCATGCCAAACAGGTGACGAATTGCACTTTCTTGTTGGAAGTAGGCACCGAATACAAATCCCGTCAAGCCCGCCAGCGCGTAGAGCGCACATTGTTGGGCGCCGGCCTCTGTGGCCGACATTGTGATGCGTCGCAATTTTTAAAAAAACTATCTATATATATATATATATATATATTAATGCCGCCTAGTTACTTTTAATTTTGTGTTAATCCTTTTTCAGATTTTCTCTACAAACGAAAGAACAAGTTTTTAAAAATGAGCTACTGTCTGAAAATATTGCTAGTTGCCAAAAAAAAAAAATTATATTTGTAGATCAGATGTCTACGGGGTAGTAAAGTTCTTTTATTTGTAACTATGACTATGTCCATCTCTGGGCATCTCCTGGTTGCAAATAATTATATACTAGGAACTCAATTTAAACCAAGAATGGCACACAACAGGAATTGCTTGTGAATGGACGCATGAGGCAAGCTCAAGAATAGGTTTAAGCAGAGATATAAAAAGGATCCTTGTCGTGTAAGAATCGTCAATCTGCATCAATGACCATCGCTTGATGAAGCCCAATCCCATTCTGATCTTATTTCGAATTTAAGTTTATGATCAAGAATGAACATAAATTATTTAGGTATTGTTGACACGCTCGAGCAGTAAGCTGTCTAGGAAGAAAGTCATTGCCTTCAACTTGACACAGTTTAGATCTAACAGGTTAGCTTGACACCAAGACCGAAATTTACCAAAGTTCAACAGTTTATTGTGATAAAGTAAATTAGCTTTATTAACAAATGATAGCAAACTTCTGTTACAGGAACTTAATTTATATTTTCAAACCTCGAGATTGAGCCAGCTAATTAAGCAAAGTCTCGAAACACTTGCGACTGGCTTGGATAGTTGCTGCCGAATATTGCGCTTCTACGTATGCCCTGAAAGAAATTAAGTCCTGCAAGGTGCTCGATCTCCCGTATATCGCAAAGAAACTCGCGGATCGTTAGTTCCTCTGGTATGGGTGTATTTGGAAGCACATAAGCCTCCATATAGGGCTTGCCCAACGGCAGTTTGGACTCCACCATGATCACCTTGAAAAAGTGAGTAGGTACCGCCACCATACTGGAGCCGATCATCTGGTATTGCACACTCCATTTGTCATTGCCCTGTGGTCGGGGCTTGAACAGAGGGCCCGTGCACACATATACTGACCCAAAATGTTGGGCTAGTTCCCTTACATAGATCTCCAGCTTGTTCCAGGCACCGCTATTGAAGCCCTGGCCTATCTGCGGCGCTATGTTGGTCAGGAAGAAGGTTTCGTTGCAATCTATTTGTTGGCCACGATGATTTCCAGCGGCTGCCAGATGACCACGATCAAAGCCAGAGTGTCTATAGTCGGCGAGCGTCGATCGAAAAGTCGAGGGCACACTCAGATCTGGCCGATAGGCGGCGCGAGCGCGGATAACGTGCCGCGTACCCTGTAGATCTGACTTCTGCAAGTGCTCGCATACCCAATGCGCCACGCGATTGCGACGATCGTAGGAAAGCACAAAGTCGCTATATAGCCGGACATCATCCAAGCCGGGAAACCCGTACTTCATGATACGCTGTACGCGGTGTGTGGGCTCTGTCGCAGAGCTGAAGAAGCAAAACTGAGAAACAGAATTTTAATTGCCTTCAGCTGATCCAAGATGCTGGCAAGGTGCAGGCTGCTGCTGGCTTACCACACCGAAGACCTTTGGGCTGATATAGTAGGCATAGGGATCCTGCTGCACGAGCTGTTGGAGCAGTCGGGTAGCATGGTTATGTTGAAAGTAAACGCCAGCCACAAAGCATCCAATCGCAGAGGCAAATCCAATTGCCACAACCAGCAGCAAGTGCCAGGGCCGGCTCATAAAAAAGAAACTGTAGGAAAAACTAGCTCCAAATTTGTATGATAAGAATATATATTAGAATATTATTACAGAGTCAGCTGTGGTTTTCATGTAAGTTTCAAACTTGGCAGTCATTTTAAATGTTTTTAACCAAGTGCTTTTCTATGCGATTTCCAGTGGTTTTTGATATACATATATGATTTTACAAAACTTTTTGCTCAGTTATTTATTATACCCATGCAGAGGGTATTATAATTTTGTCGTGAAATGTGTAACGCATAGAAGGAAACATCGCCGACCCCATAAAGTATATATATATTTTTGATCAGTATCAACAGCCGAGTCGTTATAGCCGTCTGCCCGTCTGTCTGTTTCTATACGAACTAGTCCCTCAGTTTCACAGCTACCTTTATGAAACTTTTCAGAAGTATCTCTTTCTGTTGCACGCAGCGCATATGTCAAAACCAGCTGGATCAGACCACTATATCATATAGCTGCCATGGGAACGAAATAATTCCACGGGAGATATGACGTTTGAAAACGACATAACGTACGGCTGAGCTTTGTCGACAAGGAGTTATGTCGTTTTCAAACGTCATATCTCCCGCGGAATTATGTGGAGAGTTTCTTTCTAACGACATAACTCCGCGGCGTTATGTCGTGGAGAAAATATGTCGTTTCAAAACGACATATCTCCGCGAGGCGTTGGTCGTGGAGAGATTATGTCGTTTCAAAACGACATATCTCCGCCCGGCGTTGGTCGTGGAGAGATTATGTCGTTTCAAAACGACATAGCTCCCCGCGGAGTTATGTCGTTTCAAAACGACATATCTCCGCGCGGCGTTGGTCGTGGAGAAATTATGTCGTTTCAAAACGACATATCTCCGCGCGGCGTTGGTGGTGGAGAAATTATGTCGTTTCAAAACGACATATCTCCGCGCGGCGTTGGTCGTGGAGAGATTATGTCGTTTCAAAACGACATAGCTCCCCGCGGCGTTGGTCGTGGAGAGATTATGTCGTTTTCAAACGTCATATCTCCCGCGGAATTATGTCGAGAGTTTCTTTCTAACGACCAAAGGGAAAGCTTACTAGGGCAACGCCGGAGAATACCCGCTAAGTGTGGATACATAAAATAAAAACTAGATATTCAAATGCTGTAAGACATATATTACTTTAAATAACTATATAAATAATAATTAAGCAATGAAAATACGATGTTATGAAAGAAAATAAATATATTGAAAAACAAATAAATTCTGATTTTATTTTTGTCAGGAATTTTTTGGGCAGTTAAGGTGAGTAATTCGAAAGAGTTGAGAAGGAGTTATGTCGTTAGAAAGAAACTCTCCACATAATTCCGCGGGAGATATGACGTTTGAAAACGACATAACTCCTTGTCGACAAAGCTCAGCCGTACGTTTGAAAACGACATAACGTACGGCTGAGCTTTGTCGACAAGGAGTTATGTCGTTTTCAAACGTCATATCTCCCGCGGAATTATGTGGAGAGTTTCTTTCTAACGACATAACTCCGCGGCGTTATGTCGTGGAGAAAATATGTCGTTTCAAAACGACATATCTCCGCGAGGCGTTGGTCGTGGAGAGATTATGTCGTTTCAAAACGACATATCTCCGCCCGGCGTTGGTCGTGGAGAGATTATGTCGTTTCAAAACGACATAGCTCCCCGCGGAGTTATGTCGTTTCAAAACGACATATCTCCGCGCGGCGTTGGTCGTGGAGAAATTATGTCGTTTCAAAACGACATATCTCCGCGCGGCGTTGGTGGTGGAGAAATTATGTCGTTTCAAAACGACATATCTCCGCGCGGCGTTGGTCGTGGAGAGATTATGTCGTTTCAAAACGACATAGCTCCCCGCGGCGTTGGTCGTGGAGAGATTATGTCGTTTTCAAACGTCATATCTCCCGCGTAATTATGTCGAGAGTTTCTTTCTAACGACCAAAGGGAAAGCTTACTAGGGCAACGCCGGAGAATACCCGCTAAGTGTGGATACATAAAATAAAAACTAGACATTCAAATGCTGTAAGACATATATTACTTTAAATAACTATATAAATAATAATTAAGCAATGAAAATACGATGTTATGAAAGAAAATAAATATATTGAAAAACAAATAAATTCTGATTTTATTTTTGTCAGGAATTTTTTGGGCAGTTAAGGTGAGTAATTCGAAAGAGTTGAGAAGGAGTTATGTCGTTAGAAAGAAACTCTCCACATAATTCCGCGGGAGATATGACGTTTGAAAACGACATAACTCCTTGTCGACAAAGCTCAGCCGTACGTTTGAAAACGACATAACGTACGGCTGAGCTTTGTCGACAAGGAGTTATGTCGTTTTCAAACGTCATATCTCCCGCGGAATTATGTGGAGAGTTTCTTTCTAACGACATAACTCCGCGGCGTTATGTCGTGGAGAAAATATGTCGTTTCAAAACGACATATCTCCGCGAGGCGTTGGTCGTGGAGAGATTATGTCGTTTCAAAACGACATATCTCCGCCCGGCGTTGGTCGTGGAGAGATTATGTCGTTTCAAAACGACATAGCTCCCCGCGGAGTTATGTCGTTTCAAAACGACATATCTCCGCGCGGCGTTGGTCGTGGAGAAATTATGTCGTTTCAAAACGACATATCTCCGCGCGGCGTTGGTGGTGGAGAAATTATGTCGTTTCAAAACGACATATCTCCGCGCGGCGTTGGTCGTGGAGAGATTATGTCGTTTCAAAACGACATAGCTCCCCGCGGCGTTGGTCGTGGAGAGATTATGTCGTTTTCAAACGTCATATCTCCCGCGGAATTATGTCGAGAGTTTCTTTCTAACGACCAAAGGGAAAGCTTACTAGGGCAACGCCGGAGAATACCCGCTAAGTGTGGATACATAAAATAAAAACTAGACATTCAAATGCTGTAAGACATATATTACTTTAAATAACTATATAAATAATAATTAAGCAATGAAAATACGATGTTATGAAAGAAAATAAATATATTGAAAAACAAATAAATTCTGATTTTATTTTTGTCAGGAATTTTTTGGGCAGTTAAGGTGAGTAATTCGAAAGAGTTGAGAAGGAGTTATGTCGTTAGAAAGAAACTCTCCACATAATTCCGCGGGAGATATGACGTTTGAAAACGACATAACTCCTTGTCGACAAAGCTCAGCCGTACGTTTGAAAACGACATAACGTACGGCTGAGCTTTGTCGACAAGGAGTTATGTCGTTTTCAAACGTCATATCTCCCGCGGAATTATGTGGAGAGTTTCTTTCTAACGACATAACTCCGCGGCGTTATGTCGTGGAGAAAATATGTCGTTTCAAAACGACATATCTCCGCGAGGCGTTGGTCGTGGAGAGATTATGTCGTTTCAAAACGACATATCTCCGCCCGGCGTTGGTCGTGGAGAGATTATGTCGTTTCAAAACGACATAGCTCGCCGCGGAGTTATGTCGTTTCAAAACGACATATCTCCGCGCGGCGTTGGTCGTGGAGAAATTATGTCGTTTCAAAACGACATATCTCCGCGCGGCGTTGGTGGTGGAGAAATTATGTCGTTTCAAAACGACATATCTCCGCGCGGCGTTGGTCGTGGAGAGATTATGTCGTTTCAAAACGACATAGCTCCCCGCGGCGTTGGTCGTGGAGAGATTATGTCGTTTTCAAACGTCATATCTCCCGCGTAATTATGTCGAGAGTTTCTTTCTAACGACCAAAGGGAAAGCTTACTAGGGCAACGCCGGAGAATACCCGCTAAGTGTGGATACATAAAATAAAAACTAGACATTCAAATGCTGTAAGACATATATTACTTTAAATAACTATATAAATAATAATTAAGCAATGAAAATACGATGTTATGAAAGAAAATAAATATATTGAAAAACAAATAAATTCTGATTTTATTTTTGTCAGGAATTTTTTGGGCAGTTAAGGTGAGTAATTCGAAAGAGTTGAGAAGGAGTTATGTCGTTAGAAAGAAACTCTCCACATAATTCCGCGGGAGATATGACGTTTGAAAACGACATAACTCCTTGTCGACAAAGCTCAGCCGTACGTTTGAAAACGACATAACGTACGGCTGAGCTTTGTCGACAAGGAGTTATGTCGTTTTCAAACGTCATATCTCCCGCGGAATTATGTGGAGAGTTTCTTTCTAACGACATAACTCCGCGGCGTTATGTCGTGGAGAAAATATGTCGTTTCAAAACGACATATCTCCGCGAGGCGTTGGTCGTGGAGAGATTATGTCGTTTCAAAACGACATATCTCCGCCCGGCGTTGGTCGTGGAGAGATTATGTCGTTTCAAAACGACATAGCTCCCCGCGGAGTTATGTCGTTTCAAAACGACATATCTCCGCGCGGCGTTGGTCGTGGAGAAATTATGTCGTTTCAAAACGACATATCTCCGCGAGGCGTTGGTCGTGGAGAGATTATGTCGTTTCAAAACGACATATCTCCGCCCGGCGTTGGTCGTGGAGAGATTATGTCGTTTCAAAACGACATAGCTCCCCGCGGAGTTATGTCGTTTCAAAACGACATAGCTCCCCGCGGAGTTATGTCGTTTCAAAACGACATATCTCCGCGAGGCGTTGGTCGTGGAGAGATTATGTCGTTTCAAAACGACATATCTCCGCCCGGCGTTGGTCGTGGAGAGATTATGTCGTTTCAAAACGACATAGCTCCCCGCGGAGTTATGTCGTTTCAAAACGACATATCTCCGCGCGGCGTTGGTCGTGGAGAAATTATGTCGTTTCAAAACGACATATCTCCGCGCGGCGTTGGTGGTGGAGAAATTATGTCGTTTCAAAACGACATATCTCCGCGCGGCGTTGGTCGTGGAGAGATTATGTCGTTTCAAAACGACATAGCTCCCCGCGGCGTTGGTCGTGGAGAGATTATGTCGTTTTCAAACGTCATATCTCCCGCGGAATTATGTCGAGAGTTTCTTTCTAACGACCAAAGGGAAAGCTTACTAGGGCAACGCCGGAGAATACCCGCTAAGTGTGGATACATAAAATAAAAACTAGACATTCAAATGCTGTAAGACATATATTACTTTAAATAACTATATAAATAATAATTAAGCAATGAAAATACGATGTTATGAAAGAAAATAAATATATTGAAAAACAAATAAATTCTGATTTTATTTTTGTCAGGAATTTTTTGGGCAGTTAAGGTGAGTAATTCGAAAGAGTTGAGAAGGAGTTATGTCGTTAGAAAGAAACTCTCCACATAATTCCGCGGGAGATATGACGTTTGAAAACGACATAACTCCTTGTCGACAAAGCTCAGCCGTACGTTATGTCGTTTTCAAACGTCATATCTCCCGCGGAAATACTCTCGACATAATTCCGCGGGAGATATGACGTTTGAAAACGACATAACTCCTTGTCGACACAGCTCAGCCGTACGTTATGTCGTTTCAAACGTCATATCTCCCGCGGAATTACTCTCACCATAATTCGGCGGGAGATATGACGTTTGAAAACGACATAACTCCTTGTCGACACAGCTCAGCCGTACGTTTGAAAACGACATAACGTACGGCTGAGCTTTGTCGACAAGGAGTTATATCGTTTTCAATATGATATAATTCCGCCATTGTCGACACCTCGACATAATGTCGCTTTAAAACGATATAATTTCGCTGGTCCTCAAACGCCATACTTCCGCAGGAGTACGTTTATATATGTGTATGGTCACATGCATCTATGCATTAGTATTACGCTCGCAGTTATTATGTTTTCATTTTAAACTGATGATCTGGTGATTCCAAATCGCGTAGTTGAGCCCTCTCAACTTGTTCTCAATTCTTATGCAACTGTTTAATTTAACCAGAGTAAATAAAGACATTTCAAAATTATTTTTTATTTAATCCATATTTTTATTGGCTGTTGGCAATTACCAGGTGTTGGTGTTACATTTTTTTAAGTGTAAATAAAAACATTACGTATTGCCTCTTTGAAAAATATTTTGTTTTTAAGATATCTTGACCAAACTCGGCATTTTAAAATCCTATTAAGATCGGTCTGCGATATAATATATCTGCCATAGGAACGATCGGTCGAAAACTAGGTCTTTGATTAAAAACCTTTTTTGTTTATCAAGATATCTTGACCAAACTCGGCATAAACTATTTTCTTTTTATTTTATTTTCTAACATTTTAATTTGAAATATTTATTTATCCAAAAAATGGCATCATTTTTGAAAAGCCTTAGTTTAAGTAATAAATAATATAGACTAACGAATATGATGATAACTGTATGAAACATAAGTTGTTAAATTTTGATGGCTTGCGCAAATTACTTGGATTGGGAACATATTTGATATTGCGTTCAGGCAATGCTAACAGCTATTTAACTAAGGAGCTTTAACAATTATTACAGCTAATTACTTATTTGAGATAGAGAATTTTCCAGTCCCTGAGGAGAAGGCACTTGGGTATTGACAAAGTTGCGATCGAGGCCCTCAAAGAATTTCAATCCGGTCGCATTCTCAATGTCGCGTACATCACAGAGCAGACTGCGTAGCTCGGTGTTATCATGGATGGCCACGTTGGGCACCACATAAGCTTCCGCATAGGGTGTGCTATTGATGTGCTTCGGATCGATGATGATGATCTTAAAGAAATGCGTCGGTATGGCGACAATCGTATTGTCCTCCGGCTGAAATTCCAGGTACCAGTTGTTGCTCTTCATTTCGCGTGGCAGATAAATGGATCCAGTGTACACAAATACAACGCCATGATTTTGGGCCATATCATGCACATAGTGCAGCAGTCGATCCCAGACGCCGGAATTGAAGCCCCGACTCAAAAATGGTTTTATGTTCGACATGAAGAAAACACGCGCTGCCTCCGACTGCTGATAGATGCTTGGGGGCGTTCCGAATGGCCTACGGCGCACTGAAAGGCTATGATACTCGTGTGCCGTGGCATTTGTATAGCTGGATTGGTCGACGCGTTCGCACATCCATTGAATGGCCGAGTTACGGCGATCGAACGAGGTAACAAAGTTGAAGGTCTCATTTAGGTTTATCTCGTTCATGCTCGGGAATCCGTACTTCATAACGGCGCCCATCTTGTGCGTATTATTGTCCGCGATCTCTTCATAGCATTCACTGATCGCTCTCACGTTGAAGATATCCAACTGAAATGGGTGTACACCTGTGTTCAGCAGGGTGCTATCGTACAAACAGGCAAGAGGGCATCTTACCAGTGCATAGAGCTTTCGTCGAATGAAGTAGGCATGTGGATTTCGCTGTTCCAGTTTCTTAATATTGCGGATCACATGCTGGTGCTGATAGTATGCACCCAAAGCAAAGAAGGTACCGGCTGTGGCTGCAACGATTGCCAGTTTACCACTCAATGGCATGTCTATGTCCATGTCCACATCTCCACCAGCGAAATAAATTATGAAATTTAAAAAAAAAAAAATAAAACTAAAATTTTCGATATAAATTTAAGTCGTGTTAAGTTAGTTTTTATTAGAATTCAAATAGAGAGTTGTAAATCAAAGTTGTGTATGCGTATAATGAATTAATGAGTATTAAACTGATCGACTCAAATGCTTCTGGCATTTGCCCAAAAACTTGACAGAAGCCAGCAAAGCAGTAGCCTTATGAAACTACAACTGGTTTGAGCGCGATGACTTCTGTCAAGTCCAGTCAATGCAATTAAAGTAAGGCTGATGTCTTCGATTGACTTCAATGCTGAGCTTGGTAGATTATTTTGTACGCTGTATTGCATTTAGGCCAAGGCTACAATTGTTAAAAAATTGTTTGGCTCAAACTGAAATACTTCAGAAAAGAATCAAGCGGGCTGCGACCTTTACATTTACCCAAAAATATGTGGTATATGTCAATTTGGGATGGGATAATCAAGAATTTAATTATTGGATTTTTTATAAGGTATATGACAAACCTAGGCTAGATCAGATCTGATCAGATGCAAGAACTGTTCCTGTGTGTGTAAGTATATGCGTGCTATTGTAACAAAAGAGCTGCGTCAACTCTTCGGGGGAATATTCTTGGTCGGGCCAGAATAGAACATAGAAGTAAGAGTACTTGTTTTTTTGTTTTGCTAATCGCAACATTAATTGAGCAACTTATTTGTGAGCAGGCTATTCCCTTGACAATGTAAAAAGTTTTCGTGTCTTTTTCTTTGAACCAAGTTAGTACACGGTTTTGGTCTGAAATCTACAGCCAACACTTAGACTGTGCACTTGCCAACTGCATTAAGTCAATAAGAAAAGTTGAAGTCCTGAACGTTGACCCACCGTAACCGGAAAACAGAAGGACCCAACGTCTGGCCTAGCCCTTCCCCAACGAAGTTTATAATAAGCGCCCAGTGCAGCGGCTGACTAAACCAAAAAGCGCCCTTAAGATTTATTCGCACAATCCCGTCGCACTTTGTTATGCTTAAAAATGTTAGTTACGGATTTACAGTTTTCGGTTCAATGCGCAACTTTGGCGTAGAGGCCCGCAGCCCATTGGGCGGCTCGAAAAAAGTTTAAGCATGGACTAAAACTGCAAAAGGACAAAAAGGCGGCCAGCAGAATGGTTAAGAATTGTTTCAATTGTAAAAGCATTTCTGCAATAATACAATGAGTTATTTTATTTTCAAAGAAGGCTGCGCTCATTTTAGCGATAACTAAGCATGTATCTATATAACTGGTGCATGTATCTTTAATATTCCTATTATTGTGGATCCTAGGTTATAGGTGGTATGTAATGCATGATAAATACATGTACCACGCCATAAAGTGTATTAGAATTTGCAGCTGCTAGAAAACAACTTTGACTTTAACTAAAAGAAACACTTACCTTTCCCTGAAACTCTCATAAGAACACACTACAATCGCTAAAGATATTCAACAATGCATTTCCCACTGGATGCGGTTAAGGAAAAGTATACAATAAATGCGCGGCTGGCGGGTTCGGTGCTTATTTGGCATTTAGCATCTAGAATAGTATATACACATCAAGTATCTTTTAATATATTTTTTACTATTACTAATTTCATATATTTTTCATTAATGATTTAGGAAGCTTTAGGGTATCCCCTAGTTGGACACATCCGACAATTTTACTTGTTTCCTTTGGAATACTTGTCGGGCATTGCCGACTAGGGAATTCTTTATTTAATAATTTTAATATTGTGCATTTATTTTGTAAATTGGTTTAGTTTGGCACTTTAAAATATGCGGGTTGTGTATCAGGGAAATATCATCATCACCGAAGCTCTAAGGCAATTAACGATGTAAGTTAAAATAAAAGAGATATGCAAAACATGGTTGCCTGTGTAAATGGGTCTGTAGCTTCAATCTCTACACTTTGTGCGACCCCAAACAGGTCACGTGGTAAACAGAGAATGCTTTAATGACAAACGACTTTAATGACAAACGACTTTTGGGGGTAAGTAAGCCCCAAAGCTGTTCGCTGCCTGGAGTGGCAGTTTTCCCAGTTAATTCCCGCCCCGCCGCCGGCGTACCCTTGCGTCCTTGTCAGTGTCACAAAGGAACTGCGCAAAAAGTTTGGTGACACTCAAGCGAACAAAGTTAAGAGTAAAATGCGCAAAAGTGCAGTAAATTTTTGGGTACGAACCAAATATTTTAATTCGCAGAAAGAGGTTTCAAGAGGGACTTTCAGTTGGGTGCCGAGATTCGTAATGCTCAATAAGTGTCCTTTGAGCAAGCTGAAGCAGAAGAGCGCAACGTATAGGCTGCCGTGGGCCTGCCAATTAATTTGTATAGTCTAATTGGTGGTTTTGCCAATTAATTAGCGTGGGCGTGGTTGGCGCCCACAACCAAGCTCAAACTAGCCCGTTTTTGGCATATTGATTGACGCCCGAAGGTTGAGAAAGTGTCGGAGCTAGAGGTCCTTATGGTCCCAGGTCCCGTGCCGACGCTTAAGGGTTTTTGCGGATTTTCTAATCAACGCGCCTCACGAAATTTGCATAATTGAAATGCCACCTCACGTTCGCCAGGTGTGTGCCATTTATGTGTCCGTGACCAAAGTGCTGAAAACTTGCCACGCCCGCCAGTTGGCAACTCGTGGCCTGGCCGCATTTCTCCTTCTGCCAGAGCGATTGACTTGCTAAGTGCCTGAAATTTGTCGCTTCATTTGGTCTCTCATAAATGAATTATTCGCCTTAGTCTTCATAATAAGGTGTGCTACAAATTTAATTTGAGCTAAGCAATTAGCCGATAACAGAGCGCTGCGATGAGTTTTGGACTTACTTGCTACCCTCGAGCGTACAAATGGAAAAAGTTGTCAAACTTTTGAATTTATGTTCGTACAGCCCTAATTCAGTTTAGAATATATTTATGGGTAAGCGAGTTAAACTCTAAATCATTAAGGGTTGAAGAGATTTGAGCCTAAAAATACCCAAAACTAATCCTTCACCGATTCAATCTATTTCTCTAAATAGATGCAGCGAATTAACACCTTAAAATACATATTCACCTGGGTAAATATGTCTAATAAAGGAATCGATTTTAGGGAAACATATCTTTCGAATCGCTAAGCCCAGCTCATATAGACAAGACGAATATCTAACAAGTAATAGTACTCTAATAGGTAGATAGACCCTTAATTTGCTTCTATGGAAAAGACAAGCGCTCACGCCGGGGCAATCTATCGCTGATTTATAAACGTAATTCAAGTTCAACTACAAGATAAGTAAATGTATTTAATTAGTATTCAGAAATGGGCTCTCAACCCCCCCACCCACACTCGGCGACAATAGGCGGGAGAGTAAATGAGTTCCATTAAACAGTTGTTTATTTTGATACCAATTAAATAATCAACGCCGTTTTTTTAATAACCGACGCTCGCTCGCTCTTCTCACGCGTCGTTTGTTATCTCTAGAGATGAGGGAGAGAGTGTAGACACGAAGTCGCCACTCGATGAATATCTGCTTGGAATAGAGATGGTAGCGGGCCGTGTTTTTTTTTTCGTGACTTATTAAACGGAAGATTTTTTGATCGAATTATGTTCGTGCACGGCACGACATCTATTTGATCGCACCTTGAAAAGTATCAATAAAATCTTTACACTAAGATTCAGAGTTTGAATAATAGCATTCAGTGCTGTTTATATTTTGGACACTGCTTCGTGCTGAACCCTGGCTCAAAGCTGAGGTACCCGCACCCATCTCTAGTAAATTTGAGTTTCGAGCGCTCGGAACCGATCAGCCAGTCAGTCGTTAGTTGAGCACGCACCATTGAGCGGTACGGAACTGTTAAATTGGCGTCTGACTAAGT
The DNA here is from genome assembly GCF_030788295.1 of Drosophila virilis. Classification (NCBI taxonomy): domain Eukaryota; kingdom Metazoa; phylum Arthropoda; class Insecta; order Diptera; family Drosophilidae; genus Drosophila; species Drosophila virilis. The sequence goes on along the minus strand of NC_091546.1, from coordinate 9,426,139 downwards.
GTGTGTTTGAGGCGTACGCGATCTTTGGGGCAACGTACGAACGAGAGCTTACGCATAAATTCTAAAAGATACAGTCATGCACTTGGTACCGATAATATTTATAGCTATGGGCGCTATTAGTCTTGTGATAGGTAGGTCAGTTGTCAAATAAAATGTATTTAATATATATATATAGATAACATATTTCTTTATATGCCATAAATATTAGCGGCACCTTCAACGGAAGCTGCCTCAGCAAATCTGCCCGAGCTAAACCATTGCGATCACAAGTTAACAAAGTCGAATAAGTATTTGGATTATCCATTTTGGAAGAAGTTCTTCAAGCATTTGGTACCCTTTACGAGCAGCGCTCGTGTCAAAATGCAATTCTTTCTATTCAAAAGGGACTTTCCCGATTGCGGTAAAGAACTGTTTCCCAATGATGATGAGACCTTGGAGCGTTCCGGTTTCGATGCACGTCATCCCACTAGGTAAGTTCCTTAATCGGGTTTAATCCCAAAGCCATTGCATTGGCTGATAAGAGATTGGGAAACACACAAATGTGCATATCGGACACAGTAATGGAAATTTTCAATGCAAATAGTATACACTACATGCAAATTTAACGTATGTATTGGTCCGTAACTTGCATGTGTGTATCTATTGTTAGCCCACATTTACTTTCTCACTCTAAATATACATTTTCTGCATCATTTTGATCAGCTGCAGTTTCGCCTGGTGCAAAAATTTGAGTAAGTTTCTAATTAATTGTTTTTATACCCTAGCCAGTTGAAAATGGCTATATTGTATTTGTGTAGGGGTATGTAATAGGCAGAATAAAGCATCTTCTATTCCATAAGGTATATCTATATATCGACTGTCCGCTGATGCTTTGAAATCAAAGGTTCTAATAGCTGCCTAACGTTGGATTCAGGGTATCTCATAGTCGGGACCACTTTTACTTGTTTAATTTTGTTATTCACATGTGAAAACTGGTTTTGTGTTTTTATCAGTATTTAATGCTCTCTATTTAGATCATGGTAAAGGGGTAGATTGCATTTTTGAAAAGCATGTAAAACATATAAATAGCTACAGATCTGACGAAGAATTGAAAGTTCAATACGCTCGCCTTATTCGAAGTCAATTCGATGTAGTAATTTTTCAATAATTAATAAGGTCAGTTCAGTTAATCTGTGGCAACCGTTAAACCGAATCGATCGTTAAACGACGAACGCGTGAATATCGGATTGTACTTTTAATTTTATACATATTTCTTATATAAAGGTTTATTTTTTAAACATTAAATATTTCTGGCTTATACCTATAAATTGCTACAGGGTATTCTAACGTCGAATACTTACTTAGCAGCGGAGTGCTACGTGTTTTTGGCGTGCTTTCATTTTGGTTTTGGCCGCTTATCAGTGAGTCATTCACAGTTGGCCTGAAGTTGAAATGCCTTGAATAAAATACAAATGTGTTTATTGTTGTCTAAAAATGTTGCATGCAAATTTGCTGGCAATTGAAAAACCCAAAAATAAATATTGACAGAATAGAGATAAAATCCTTATATAACAATTTTTTTACTTTTTAAGTTCAGCTTTAGTTTCTTAGAATTTTTTGGAAATCTAAACTGAATTTAATAGTTGATAAGCCTGATATGAGCTATAAACAAGTATTTATTCATACTGTTTAATGATATCTTTTTTAAGGTCGCAGGCTTAGTTATTGTTGCAACAGTTTGGTGATAAATATAAGGTTAACTGATCAAATTTGTATATTACAGAATTATCATACACGGCTGGATGAGTCAAGGCAAGGGTTCATTGAATCGGGATGTGAAGAGCGCGTATCTGAGTTTGACTAAGCCCAAGCCCAACACACAAAATAATGATGATGACGCAAGGAATGAGCCCCATACGGAAGCGCCACGTTATGAGGATTTCAATATAATTGTGTGCGATTGGAGCAAGATATCCTCGAATGTAAACTACTTTGGTGTTGCCGATATGGTCGAGGATCTGGGCTTTTTGCTAGCCGAGTTTGTGCGTTTTCTCCATATGCGTGCCGGTCTGCAGTTTGACGATGTCTATCTTATTGGGCACTCTCTGGGTGCACAGATTGCGGGCAGTGCGGGCAAGCAAATCAGACCTTTTCGCTTCAATACGATCTATGCCTTGGATCCGGCGGGTCCCAAGTTTCGTGAGCAGAGCGATGAGTATCGCATCGATGCTAGTGATGCCCACTATGTAGAGTCAATACAGACGAGCATCGGATTGGGCTTCGAGGAGCCCGTGGGCCATGCGACCTTCTATCCTAACTATGGCAAGGATCAAAAGAAGTGCTATATGTACGGCTGTTCCCACAAGCGTGCCCACGACTATTTTGCCGAGTCCATCAATAGCACTAAGGGTTTCTGGGGCATTCGCTGCGAGCGCATATCCAAAAAGACTTGGGTACTCTTAGACAATGATGGGGAATTTCGTATGGGTGGTGAGCCGTCAGATCCCAAGAATGGAACGTTCTATGTAAAAACCTATGATAAAAAGCCCTATGCTATGGGCACCAAGCAAGCGCTGGCGGATGCTTCTCGGCAGGAAGAGAGAACAACTGAGGTGTATCATTAATATTAATCTGATTATGTGAATAAGCGACAAGAGTAGCCTAGCTGTGAAATATTGTTAAGAAAGTTGCCTTAATAATAAATGGATAATAATTCTTAAATTCTTACTATTATTTTTACTATTGTTTCTGGAACAAATCACAAAACAATCAAAACATCTTCTATTCAAATCTCAAAAGTTTACAAAATATTTACAAAATATTTGGAACAAAATATAAGCAATGTTGTATATATTGTTGAGTCTATTGTTGCTCAATATGCTGCTTTTGTTGAGGGGATTTAAAATACCATCGTGGGATCCAAGTTATCTGGATGATGAAATGGATTTTCCGGATATACTTAATGAAGGAGACTATGAGATGATGTTGAAGCGTGCCAAGAAATATCATTTTCCCTACGTTTACATTCAAAATTAATGCCACACTTTGCTGTTGCAAACATTTTTGCACTTAGAATTTTGTGAACATTTTAATTAAAACCAACAAAATGTATGTTGGCCAAAATCGTTGCAGTGCTGCAAGTTAATGCATTTTACTCAGCTTAATTAGCTGACATTTTAATTATTCATACGCCACGTGTGACCGCCCAAGCAAGAGCACACCGACAGCCCACTTTTCCACCCCATCATAATTTTCACTTACATAATTTAAGTTAAATCGTATTCGTGTTGAGGTTGGAAACTTTGCCATATGGCGGTTGCGCTACAAGCCGAGAGACCCGGTGCCAAAAACAACTCGAGCTGCAAACATGCAAAAACTAAAAAGATGCACGCAGTTGCCCAATATATGATATATGATCAAACCACTTTATTATACATCTGATAAACGAATATTGGATCAGAAATGGTGTTTTCTCATTCGATCCGAAATAAGCATTAGTTTAAAAGCGCTACTGTGCTAAAGGTGAGCTAGTCTTCGGCATTTCGCAGACTGCCGTGGTTTTAGCTTTTGTCCAATTTTGAAATGTTAAATGAATTTCATTTTCAGCATAGAATTACCAATTTCCTAATGTTCACTGTTGCTTGATCGGCTAAGTGACAGCTTGAAAGGTGTTTAAAACGAACGAATGATTGGCATAGCAAGCCACAGATGTGCATCCATTCCAAGTTGCGAGTGTGGCAGTAATTTATGTAAAATTGCTTTCCATTTTATATGGACCTCATGACTTGTGTAAATCATAGGATGTGTTGACGACTAGTTGCGAATTTTGGATTATGTAAACGACAGTCGTAAGAGCTGTGCTAATTGTGTGTCCAGGTTCCAGGATATTTGATTATTTAAATTTGATGCCAATTGCGTATAAATAATTTATGAGGCGTGCGTCGTCTGCTGGACCTGAGCTGGCATTCTAATTAAGACATGAACATAATTCTGCAAATGTCTCCCAAGCTAGCACTCGCCACAAGCAAACCAATAGCTATTATTACAAGACCAGCTGCTCACACATATTTGTACATGTGTAGCCAAGCCTCCACATGCTTCCCCAGTTCGGTTGACTTCCCCCAATGCAATTTACACTCTCAGCACTGTGCACAGTTTGGAAACCTTTTTGTTCAACTTGAAGACCAATTTGTCGTCTAGAAATGCTTCGTGAGGAAGCAATATAACTCACTCTTTGTGTGTGTGTGTTGCTTTGAGACTGTTTTGCCGCCCAACGTATCCCACTTAAAAGGGGTTAAAGAAAAGAAGAAGAAAAAATTAAAATAAAATCTGTAAAACTACTGGTTGAAAGGTGCGTGCATAACCTCACAAATGAGACCCTGGGTAAAACAACGACAATGACTCGACATCAGTACTCAACGGCAAGGGTTGGAGAATACTTAAAGTTTTCGGATTGACAATGCGCCCACACACTCATAAAAGTTTATGTGAACACGCACTTAGGTCAGCAGATACTTATGTATCTCTTATGTATCTGTAACTTGTATATTGTATCTATTCCTTTTTCACAATTTTATGGTATTTTTATGGTGGACAAGTTTTGTATTTTGTATTTCCTGTTCCTTTTTGCAAACGCGTCCTGTTCCAAAGCTTTAATGTATTTAAATTTGAAAGGTCTGCCGGTCATCAGTTTTAGCATCTTTTTATAACTTGTTGTCTATGTAGGATTCAGGTCTATGCTGTTAAAGTGTTTAAAGTTTAAGGATTAGGGAAAAGCAACCTTTTACTAAGATTACTAATAATAGCCAATAACAAAGCAGCAATCCAGAATTGAAATTATTTTAATGATACTACGAATCGAACTTTAAGTCAAACTAAAGCATCCGAATCGAACCATATAGAAGACAGAAGAGTTCAGCTATCTTGGGAACACCGAAGATTTAATGTCCTTGTGGAAATATTGAAGCTCGTAAATGCAGCTTTTGGTGATAATATCTTGGAGAACTAAATATTTATTTAATATACTTATGCAACCCTTATAAGTTCATATAGATGCATAGCATAGTAAAACTGATAAATGCCGAGTTGGAGCTAGATATCTTGGAAAACAGAAAAGTTGCTCAGACTAGAGCCCGATTCTAAGGGCCATTCATGCCGCAGATATATTTGGACTTGATTTGTCATATAAAAATTAAGTTTGATCAGATACAATGTCATGTTGTATTCAATTTAAAAGCATGACTAAAATTATTTGGTTTGGCCCTGCTCGAAATCTAACGCGACAAATTTTTGCAAGGAGCACTTTCTTATAACCTACTCTTTTTAATTCCCATGTACTTTGTTTGACTCTGCAGCCCTGGTTGTGGACGGAATCCCTGGTGGCAAAGCATAAGTTCCCGTAAGTATAACTTGCAAACAAATATGTGTGTGGGTGTGTGTGTACATGTATTTGAATTTGGCTTCTTGTAGGTTCACTTCTACGCCCTGCTGTGGGTCATGTCCATTTTTGCGGTGTGATTTTATGTGCAAACTTAAATTATACAATTTGGAAGCCAGGAAAACATTTTTATGCCTCAGGTTTGTTGTTGTTCTGGGTGGTGTTGAAAGGGACAATGAGTTGCTAAATGCTTTGAATATTCTTTTGGCCATTGCTTGGGCTGCATGCATAATATACATATGTAAGTACGTTATGTAGCCAGGATTCTTTTCCTTCGAATCTGGCCACACTCACACACTTCCACATACGCATTATAAGGGATACAAGAGCTTTTATGTGCTGACAGGTTGAGTGTGTCATGTGGTTTTTCCTGGGAAGAATACTTTTTGGCCTGCTGCTGCTGTCACTGAAACCAAGAGTTTTGGTTTTCCTCTAAAATTGGTTGATTTTGCTTGGATTTACTAAATAATGAACATTTTGTTGGTGGAAAATACTTTGGACTCATTCTTTTGAAATAGAAAATTGTTTTATGCTATGTTTTTTTTTATTCTTTATTGGATTCGAAAATTCAATTTGTTCCGTACTTTTGCCAATGTGAACTAAAATGATATTCAACAAAACAACAGCAAATACAGCATTTAATTATCCAAATGGTATTTTAAAAAGGTTTCTTAAAGCAATCAATATTAAGTACTTTGCCCAAAGTTTACTAAAATATAATTTTCCCAATGAGTTTCGGCAGAGGATCAGTTAATAACTTCAGGTAGAGTCCATTAAGTATATACATTTATCCTCCCCAATAGCTGAGTCGAAACAGGCATTCATTAAATTCTTATATACTGTACTTGTTAAATTATGGAACAAGCCACACACTGCGTATACGTAATACCTTCGTAATTATGTATACCACTTAAAATTTTGTATATCGATTAACCGCTTAGAATGTAGAGTTTCATTATGCATATATCTATCAGCAATACTATGCATATATCTATCAATATGGACGTATTTGAGTCTTATTGAATCTATCTAATTTTGGGTCGTGTTTGGGTGTTAATAGCGTAGTCTTTAAATTGTACAGGGGCAACACTTCCAGTCATTGGCAGAGCCTTATCCTTATCTCTCTAACATGTCATGCACACATGTTTACACTTGTGTCCCTAGCTTATGTCTATCTTATTTTATAAATATTTACACATTTTGGTGTAATGTTCTAAGGATCACTCGGAGAGCTTGGAAGAAAGCATGATCTGCGAGCCCATATGTTTTCATCAATACACCGTGTATGCGTAAGTGTGCCCTCTTTTATTTGCGGTGTTACGAGTATATATATATATATTTTTTTTAAATGCATGTAAAATGGACTAACTGGGAGATTTTTTCGCTAGCGCTCTTAATCGTAAGCCTCTTGGAGCTTATAACAAAGTACGCACTTTGTTAACATTAAACATAAAGTCAGCAATAAAGCGATGGCGTCTGCTGCAAATGGTTGCTCTAGCGCTTGAAGTTATTTTTGTTATTGCCTTTACAACTTTTTCTTTATGCCCACGTGTACAAACAGTTATGTGTGAGAGTGTGCTACATTGCATTGCACTCAAAATGGCGTTAAGCTCGTAACAAAAGGCAACGCAGCGCAACAAGCAAACAACAAGAGCACAAAGCTCAAGAGCGTATAGGAGAGTGGGAGACCAGAAGCTTCGCCTTAATTCAATTATGTGTGTGTGTGTGTGTGTGTGGCCAGACGTGCAAATATGCGAGCAAGTGAAACAATGCAGACCTCTGTCCAACTATTGCCCAGGCTCAACTTTGTTATTGTTATTTTTTATATGGCGCGCGCATTTTTACAAATTAAAAGCGAGGTCAACTTGAACTCCCGGCCCGGCAGGCATTACACTGTCCAACCAGGTTTTTCAGTGTTTCGCCCATTATCATTGTCAGTGTTGCCATCGTCGTTTACGCAACCACAAAATGTTGCCGGCACGATCCACAGCAACGAGAACAACATTTATGGAAACTATTTGCAAATGCAAACTGTATCGCAAACAAATGCAACGCTGGGCACATTGGCTTACAGAAAACGAGTGCCTGAAGCACAAGTTGCCACTGACTTCCGTAACTGGGTCCAAGATGCGCGAATCGGAGCACGTTTCATGTTAAGTATACAAGTACATATATATGCTATCCATATGTATCTTACCCAAATAACAACAGTACCCGGAAAGGCAGTTTCTACCCAGTCGCCAACTGTGGGGCAGGTCAGGACGCAGAAATAGCAAAGAAATCGTAAATTGAAACAGCTAAATGTAGTAGCTATCGAATTTAAAATACTCTACCGGGCATATTAAATTTAATTTTAAATTAAGATTTAAAAATGATAATACTTAAGCTGTGTCAATGATTGTCAATATAAGAAAATTAAGAAAAACCTTAGGTTAACTGAGCTTTAACATTTTATAGGATATATGTTTCTGCTATGTTTTATTATTAATCAAATGTATTTCACACCTGTTACATTAATTTTTTAACTTGTGCAGCTTTCTGTCCTATACACCATATAAAAACCAGTTAAATAAGAAAGAGTAACTGGCGGAGGCACTCTTCTACTTCAGTCTCAAGTTTTACCCACGCGCAAAGAGAATGGCAAATAAAAATCAGATTCGTCCGTGGCCAAGTCTCAGACAGGGGGGAGGGGGGAGGTTTAGGTAAGGGAAGCGAGCTGGGCTGGGCAAGTCATGGCAATTGGCCGCCTTCTGTCTGACGCTGTTAACCCTGCAAGTTATGCATTCTTAATTTAATCGCTGGAAATTGACTCTCCAGAGTGCGAAGCTTGGCAAGGCTTAGCACAGCTCCCGGGGCTCTGTCTTTTTGTATGCTTCAGCTGACTCCTTAACTGGGTCTGTCGAATGAGCAATTTTGAAAAGTTTGCTGCAGAGATTGGACATATATCATACGATTATGATTATATTGCATAGTTTGCAATATGCAATGGCTTGGAAAGCTTTCTGCCCAAACAGACATTAAGCTCCGCAGATATTACAAACTTCCCCACACTTGCACACAACAAGTATGCAAATAGTTGCCAGACGTTGCCAAACTTAGTTTTGCAGAGAGCGCAACTGTCTGTGCAACTTAAGAAAAAGGATAATTTAGCTGCAATTTCGAGGGGCGCCAGAGAAAATTTAAATTGAGCTAGCTTTCGGTTACTCGCTGAAAGTATTTAATTGCTTAGTTTATATCTAATTGATTTCTTTTCACGAACTACTATTGAAAGAACTGTGGCAGGAAGCGACTCGTGTGTTTGTATGCGTTTTTGTTTATGTATTTATAGAAGGCAGCTAGTAAGCTTTCTGTTGTTAAAAATGTATAAGTATAAATATTAATATATATAATATATATACAATTGGAATTCAATTTATGTGTATGCATTTGTGTGTATGTGTGCACATATATGCAGAAGTTCTTGTAATTTGCCCTAGCTGCAATAGCTTTAATAGCTTTTGTGTTTCTTCACAGATCTTGATGAGATAGTTATAAATAAATACCAAATAGCTATAAATAAATTTGGTGACTTAGAATTTAAGTGATTTGCTTACAAAACTGAATTTCGATATCGATCTCAAAGTCGATAGTCTTATAAAAATAATAAACGAAAATGAAGAAAGCCCTTGAAAAGAAATAACAAAAATATTGACTATCTTTAACTTGGATTTGACGTCAATTTTTGTGCTATTTTGTACGAAATTATATTTTTCGCAGTTTTGCTGCAGTTTTCTAGTTTTGTCAAACTCTTCTGCTTGGACGCAGCTGTTGATTTGCTGCGTTGACATCGCTTTTAATTTATAATGCAATCGTGCGGATTGTCGCCTTTTGGGCCTGTGTGACACCCAATGCATGTGTGTATGTAAATGGATATGGGGAATATGGCTAAGCACGCGTGTTGTGTCGCCGTCTGCCGTGCTGTTGTCTTCTGTGTTTGTTCTCACGAGATTTACAACGTGACAGCGCACAAGGCGAGGCAGTTGTCCCTGCAGGTTGACCCAGGCGCAACTGCCACCTGCCACCTGGCAACTGGCAACTGGCAACTGGCAACTGGTGCCGCACAGTGCCTTGGGTAATGTCATCGACGGCGCTCGCAACACGTGCCAAGGACACTGATTTATATGTTTTGCATTTTTGTTTTATTAGCGTTCCGTATCTTTCATCCCTTGCCATGGCAACGTGCGTGGCATTAATGAGCCGCCACAATACAGATCCCAATACCAATCGTAATGCTAGGCCCAGGCCCAAAACTATGGCACTACAAGTTGTATTAAGGGTCCATTTTAAAGCGGACGCCGACTGCGCAAATTAAAATTGGCATGAAATAGTCATAAATTGCGCAATGGCGCATTCAAATTTTCCAGCATCAATTTAAAGTCAGCTTCATTTGAATTTTCAACAAGCAGACAAAGCTGCGGGGGGAGCAGCTCGTGCAGATAAATGTATGGAGCCGTCCATAAACCCAACAGCTGTGGCCGTCTCATGGGCGGATGTTGCATGCAACTGCGACGGAAATGGCTGCGCATATCCAGGGGCAACCCAATAGTTTGCGGTGCTTTGAATGCGTCGCATTTGCGATTCACGGAATGAATGGATTTCTATGAGTTCCTGAAATCACATTTACCTCCAATATAGCTAAACGAGTTCCAGCAAACGCTTTTGACTGCATTCGGCGTGAAAACTGTTTGGTGAAAATGTTTGTCCACATCTGTACAATTAGGTATTGGTTTGATGTTTGTAATTTTTTGTAACGCTAGAGAGAATCAAAAACTTTAAGGTAATACAATGAAACGAACTGCACGAAAATTAATATTAAAAAAATAGAAATATATGTCGTTAGTTTATTTTAGTTTTATCATTTTGTACATATTTATAAATCAAATTATTACTCAATTTGGTGAAGATACATGTGCATTAGATTTTGATTCCCAATAGTGCTAATCTTTATTATCTGAAGAGTCGGAGAGAGTGGTTGGAGAAGTAACTGTTGTTGAGTCTGTTAATGTTGTCAGAATAGTCGTTAATTCTGTAATATCTTCTGCAGCAGTAGTAACAGGTATTATTGTAGTTAATGGTTTTTTCATAGTAGTAGTTAAAGCTGAAGGCTTTGACTTCGAAGTAGTTGAAGACACTTTTGTAGTAGTTGTTGTAGAAGACTCTGTTGTGGTTGGTCTTGTTGATGGTCTCACGGTTGAATCTTGTTTCGAAATCAATCTGATCGCCTCTAAAATCCAGTCGCGTTGCACAGCCACATTGGCAAAAACAGTGGGACCAAAGCACATAAACTTTCCAAAAGAAACAACGCCCACAAGTTCTCTATTGACAACGAGCGGACCACCAGAGTCGCCATTGCAAGCGCCTTTCTTCCAATCAAAGGCGCAGACCATATCGTTAGTTATTAACCCAAAGTTGATTTTCCAGCATAGTTTGTGGCTCATAATTCGAAGTCGTACGCTTTGCAATTGCGTTGGTGGCGCAGCCAGTTTTTTACTGAATCCCCAACCGGTTACTGTTGCGAAAGTTTTTCTGCTAGGTGTTGTCTGGGCCAGGGCTATAGGCTTTACGCTTTTTCCAAATGTGAGGGGCTGACTCAGGCGTATTACGGCTATATCATTTGCATACGATGGTCTGTTAAAGTATTCATGGCTGAGAGTTCTGGTTACCCCGACCAAGGTACCACCCGAGTTATGGTACGTAGAGCCAACTCGGACTCTTAGATCCTTAGGGAGCCTATTTGCAACACAGTGTGCAGCAGTAACAATGATTTCTTTGCTGTAGATAGAGCCCCCGCAGACGTGCTTTCCAAGATATTGCAGGGAGATCTGCCAGGGTGCGTTCTCGATGACTTCATTCGACCCACCAACAATGCGATTGCTCGTAAAGGTTCCATTGAAAGCAGGCTCCTGGTGGGCAGCCACTAGAGCGATTGTCAAAAGCAGCAGAAAACACTTGAGACACATTTTTCACACTGTGTTTAAAGATTTTTTTCTGACATACTGACAAGACCATTCGCTTTTATAGGCAAAAAACCATTGACGCACTGGTAATATATCATTGCACTCTACTGGCATTTTAATAGAATTTAGTTATCGAAAGCTCTAAAAGTAGTCAGACTTATCTTAGACTGTTCATATTTTACATATTTCTCGTTTAGGGCTATCAACTTTATGGTTTTTAGATATGGAAACCACTCATTTGGTTGCTTACTTAAAAATGTTTCAGAATAAGCCGCGAAAATAAATTTATTTTGTATTTCCTTATGAGCATATTATTATTTGCACAGGTAAGACTTCTCAGTATCATTGCAGATTTAACGATTTAACGGCTTAAGATTTATTTAGAGTATATTTTGTTATCGTTTCTTTTTATCGAAGAGAAAAGCTGATGAAAACGTTTTTCAGAACGTCGTCTTATGAGGTGGTCTGTATGTTGCGGTCATATCTTTATCAACAAGCAGCCAACTTCGCCATCAGCCATCGAACAAAGCCAACAATCCGCGGCGCGCTTTTCATTTCAATTTGCCAGCAAAGGCCTTTGGGCGATAGAGCGATGGCAGAAGGCAAAAGATTTGTGGACAGATTGGCCCGCCTGGCTATGAGGAGGAATTCGGGCATTTTAGCCAATTTAGTGGCTTTAGATGCGAATGCACATCTGTAGCAGCTGCTGACGCCGCCTTCATTCAATTTTTGCCATGCCCACTTAAGCATTTTGAATGCCAAGTGCATTGGATGATGCTTCGCTGGCTCTTGGTCTGGTTTAATTGGGCGCACGCAAAGCGATGGGATTCACCCCGCCAGCTCGGACCTGCATAGGCGTCAACTTGACGAAAGCACCTGCAGAATTAGCTCAATCGGCAGCTGGCCTCCTGCCAAACTTGACACCGGACTACGGCCGGGGTCAAATGCACATTGCCACCTAGAAGAGCAGTTGACCCTACGGCCATTAGATACATGGCTGATTGCAATGTGTGGATTGAAAAACGTTTTAATTTTAGTCCCTGGACCAGGTTTGGGGGCCACGTGCCGGGAATTTTGCGATACTCCTTGAAATTTGAGTCACATCATCTGCAGCCCCAGGGACTGAACGTGAAGAGGTTTTGGGGCTTGGCGTTCACATGCATACCGAATTGGCTTAATTCAATAAAATCTTCAACAAAGTTGCTTATCCGCATGTGAATGGCGCGAGCGGGTTTGTTGGAGAGGGCAGGAGCCCAGCCAGTTATGAGTCAGCGGCATTTTTCACTAGCATTTGAAATTGCTTTTGTGCGCCTCACAGTCGATAGTAGGGGGCATGGCGGCAACATCAGCCACGGGCCATTTTTCAGTCTGTTGTTCACAAGTCTGGAAAGTAATTCTATTAAAAACTCACAGCAACAACAACAACAGCCACGACATCACCAACAACACAACAATAAGTAATAATAATAACAAATGCGACGTGGAGTCGATAACATTTTTAGCTTTATAAACAAATTTGTTGGAGCTCAGGGCTTGGCAAATATGATATTCCATTAATTTGATGGACGCTCGATGTTTTTTATGCGTTTCAGCAAAAATTCACATTTCAAGTGCACCCACGAGGCGTATGATTAATGCAGCTTGCATTTTTTTTTGACCAGTCGCAAAGTCAGCAACCAGCGATCGAATAAAGCTCTATATACTTACGCCCACTACCAAGAAAATGACAGATGACAATGAAAAACACAAGAATAACATGAAATGTAAAAAAATTGTGAGTTGAATGACTATCATGTTTGATATATAAGGGATACACCATTGTAGCGGAGAGCGGATTTTAAATGTTATCTATGAATAAGTATTTATAAATTTAAAGTTTTAAGGGATGCAAAAGCAAACACTATTTTATGTAAATCTTATAAAATAAGTTTGAAACTGATTGGACAAAATTTGAGAACATCCCGAGACAACCCCTGACCCAACTATTTCCTATATGACTTTATTTTATGAAACGCTGAAAACACGTTCTAAAAGAGATATTTGTTTTGTTGCCTATTTGAATTGGTGTACAGGGTATCTCTTAGATGTGCGTTGTACTTTTACAAATTAATTGTGTTTCAATAAATGTTTTCTTTTTGCAAAGTAGGAGCCACCCATGATTGCTTGCACGGTAATGAGGAAATAAGTTTGGGTCAAACTTTTGTTTTTAATTATATGCAAATTGCAGAGAACTTTGAGACTATTGCGAAAGGGTTCGGGTTGCTCAGTTTTTCGTTACCGTTAGCAACTTAAAAAGCGGACGAAGAAAATTATTGTGCTCACGAATCAACACAGAAATTTGTTTACACCCACGTTCATCAAACTATATACCAGGTTCCCGCGAAAGGAAAGGGAATGTTGCCATTTGTGCTATACTTAATTGCGTCCCAATGGAGCACATTTGGAGAACTGCTATACAACAAGCAGGTGTAGAAAAATATGATGGAAATGAGTTTCCCTTCAGTATTTTTCTTTCCATGATAGTAACAACAACAAGCCAAAGAGTTGACCAGCTGTCTGTGGGCAGAAGAGCAGGCGCTTTTTTGCTGAAGAAAACAAGTTTGGTAATAAGGTAATATTTTGCGATGCTTGGTTCTGCCTTGAAATTTTTGTGTTTAAATAAAAAATATTTTTGTAAGCAAAGTTAAGGAAAACATGCTCCGCATAAAGAGCTTACTGCATTGCGCACGAATTATGTGATCTTATAGATTAGGAACATTACCCATTTTTCATCCGTCGAAAATTTCAAGTTTAGAAGTCACATTTTATTGCGAGGTATTTTATAATATTATTAAATTAGCATCCATGTGATATTATTATTCGTTAAGTTATCTTGGCAAGTTACTCAGACAAACATTAACCCGGACATTCGCGATTAGATTACTCTTCCTTCTTATTGGTCTATAAACGCGCTATGGAATATATATTATTTAATTGATAACAGAAACAATTTTAGCTCAACTTTAACCCAAGCGTCTGATAAGAAACTACATCATTTAATGTATAAGTTTTCATTTTGCAGTACGTGCTTGAATAAATTGCAGTTGCAAATTGGCTGTATGGCACGCAGTTGGCGAGTTTCGGATTGTTTACACAAAATGTACATTTACCCAAAACTATTGTTCATATTATTTGTAACGTCAAAGCGAGATACTAAAGGATTCCGTAAGTTTTCAAATTAATTTAAACCGTTAACTGGATCTATGCTTGTTAACTTGTGAATTAATATATTTCATCATTGTGCTGTCTGAAAGTCATAGTCAAGCCGCTTTTGCAATATGCTGACTCTGTTCAGTCGCAAGAAAATAAGTTCAGCGAACTAATTGATAAGATTCGACGCCTCAAGGCTTCTATTAAAATTGTAAAGAGCCAACGCGAGTTAAGTAATGAACACACAAAAAATTGCTTAACCAATAATGTGTTGAAAGCCTCCAATAAGGCCCTAGCGGATAAAATCCAAGATATGATATCTGGAAACAAAAATAACGAAGCTCATTTAAACACGCAGCTGAGGAACGCAAATTCAGAAACTTTGGAACTTAAAGATCAAGACAAAGCAAATTTAGCCAAAATTAAGGAACTAGAAAAGTCCATAATAAAAAAGAACCCAGAAAGCATACAAAATTTGAATTCAAGCTGTATTGGTAAGCTGTCAAATATATATGACATAAAAGTCCCTGGCACGATGTCTACCACGGGCAAGGCCGAATAATACTCGCTGGTATTTTATATATATAATAGGTCGAAAATGCGTTTTTGTATTAATATAGCATTGTGTATTCTAAGTATTCAAATATTTTTCATATATATCAACGGTTGTAAACAGTTTATGTATTTATAGTCAGCGCATGTTCAACATTCTGCTTGCAATTGGCCTCCTTTCCGGTTACACCAAACAAGGAAAACCGCCTGCCAAATTGGTAATTCATTTTTTTTGCACCGCACCAATGCAGCTGCCACTTTTTATTATGCTCATCAAAAGTATATAATTCAATTTTTCCAATCGAACAAATCGCTGCACGATGTGAGTAAAAATGAACCAAAAAACCGATAAAAAAAATTGAAATGAATATTGCGCATACGTTAAATAAATGGATGGCCATAAGCGCCCTCTGCCCAAGCTCGCGTATTACCTCGTAGCCCACGCCCTATCAAAATCAGCTCTTCTATAGAGTACAGCTAGCGATGAGCAGCACTTTTCTGATTCAACACGACACGAACCTTACTGAAAGATATGTTAAAAAAAAAAGAAAAATTGTCATTAGTATTGATTGCTTCGTAACAGGGAAAATGATCGATGATTATCGCGCAATGGGAGCATCTTCTGCCCCTTTTACCCATTTTGAATGGGTTCAGAGTATTATAAATTGGAATTCCGACTACGAAACTGTTCTGTTTATAACTGGCTTGCAGCCTTGACAGTATGTAATCACATTACAGTAGATATTGTGCGTTTTCGTGACACTAAATAGTACACGAAATGCGCCCATCGCTGGCATAGGGAAAATATCCATTGCGTTCCGTACTCGGTCATAAATCATGTCATTGCATTGTGCGGGTAGCAAGTTCTTGGGCTAGGTTCTGGTCCTGGGTTTGGTTAGCCTGGCCACAAAAGGAGTTTTGGCAAGTTTTATGCAGTCGATGGCAGCGTTTCGATATTTGGCAGTCGGCATTTATCATACGCAATGTGTGATTGCCACATGCTGTGGCAGCTGCTGCAGCTGTTGCAACTGCAGGACCACGGAGCTTGTCTTTAATTGTTGGCAATTTCGGAATGTTGACATTTATTAAAACAATAAACAAATTTGCACACACATTTTCGGCTATCCAAAAATTTTAGCATTTCATATGCAGCGCCATTTCTCATGCAGCCAAAATTGCCAGAAGCAACAGCCAGAGAGTCACATCACCCCGTCTCAGGACTGGCAACATGATAGAACATAAACATGAGGCTCACGTACAATACATAAATATTTTAATTCAGCTGCATTTTGTTGATAGTTTTATGTTGCGTCGCTTTTCGGGCTCTGCCCACTTCCTCGGGGCGCAACTGGAAATTTGCCTCAGCTGCTGTCATGCAACTCAGCTTTCTCGTACAAGCTGGATGAAATGTGGGAATGATAAATGCCCATCTCGTATTTCAATTTATTTTACAATTTCCTAAGCTGGCAGCAAGAAATGAATACATTTTTGACACTCTTAGCTTGTGAAGTATTTGAAATTTATTTAAATGATAAAGTTTATGCACAGCATACTGATGTATTTAAATACACATTTGCAAAAACTATGAATCTAGATAATTCAGCAAAATAATTCATAAATTTAGATGCTCGTTGAGTTAATTAATTTATTCGGTTGCTATACCCCAAACCCATTCAAAATCGGTAAAAGGAAAGGTACTATGATTTATTGCAATTTATGTAACGTACAATAGGTTGTTTCTTGATACCATATTCTTGGTTAGCTATGCAAGCGGATCTAGTCATGTTTGTCTGTCCAAATATATTTTAGTATAACAACCCCAGAGTGAGTTTGCCCCCTCTATTATACGTATAATGTCAATAAATTTCGATTTACAGATTTGGTTTTATAACCAAACGAATCCTGCTGGCATTGGCTTTTAGTGATTGATCTAACCTCCATATAAATCTAAAGTACTTTGGCAACTTGAATTGTAAAAACATTTGATCGTCCAGTGATAGCAGTCTAAAAACCGAATAGTTCAGTTCGAAAACGTTAAGGACATTTAAAACTTTTCGACCAACAACAAAAAAGATTGTTTATGTGCTTAGAGCTATGTTCTCCATTCGCACATGACCAGAAAAATCATTCGAGCCGTTTTCCATCGACTTTTTAAAGAAAAAAAGCTGCCGATAAAAAAAAACTACAATTTTCATGTGCCATGTACTGTGTTTTTCATAGCTTACTTTTTGGAGTGACGCGGAGTATTTTTGGAAATTGCATTTACGGCATGTGAGCTGAAGAACTGGGTAGACATGGAGAGAGGGAAGCTTGTGAGTGAGTGGGCTGGCTGTGTGTTGCCATATTTTTGCCCCTTTGGGCCATAAAAGCTAAAATGTTTGGCAGCTCAAATGAACGCAGCAAGAAGCGAATGCGGCAAAAGTGGATTACCAACTTCGGCGGCGGCTGCTACTGTAGCTGCAGCTACCACACTATCTACACCTGCCCCCTTGGCCAGTGTAGCCACTGGAAAAAGGTGTTGCAGCTCTGGCTCCCATTTGCTGTTTGCCTGAGCCTTTGAAAGGTGCCTGAGCCTGGGCGTGGACGTGGGCGTGGGCGTTGCATGACCTGAACCGAATGGCCCTCTTTGTCTATTCAATTGAGCTGGTTAACAAGTGCAGCTACGGGCTACGGGAGACCGGGAGACCGGGCCAGCTATCAGCTCGATATCCGGCTCGAATACCCGTCTGCAGCTAAGTGACTGGCCCCGTTTTATTGGCTTTGAGTTCTGATGCAATAAACTTGCGTAAAAGTGCGCGTTCCGTCAATCGGTGTACGTTTCTGTTTTTGCTTTCGTTATACGGCGGAATGGTTGTGGAAAAGTGCTTTTGAACCTGGTGTGGACCTTACATTTTTTCTGTTATATGTTGAATATACTAATATTAGAAAATATGATCTTAATGGTTTGTTATTAATGATATCACCTTTTACTGCTGTCGTCAGCATTTTACTTTCAACCTTATATGCTTGCTATATCCTTCCTCCTAATCGATTAAGGGATTTAAGGGTAATATTTTATAATGCATATCTAAAGCGAGCCGCATTTAAAACTAATGTGATGGAAAATATTTACTAGATGCAGCTTACCTCGACACTCTTAACGTTGTGGAAGCAATGCAAATCCTGTTAATCCTGAAATGCAGGTATATTCGTTGAACAAAATTACTTTTATAGAATTATCATATAACATAGCTTTGAATTTCTGTTCAATTTGCTATTTATATTTGCAAAATACGTGTTCTTCTCATGTCACCCAATTTCAGTCATGTATTAAAAAATAAATACAATGGAAATTCTGTGCAGTTAGCTTTAATTGTTTGGCATTTTCAATGCCTGAACAGACCGTAGAACTCCCGTACAATTGCCGTACATATGCAATCGAGTGCATCCGGCAACAGATGCTGCGGTTGTCATTAAAACGCAGCACAAAAACGAAATGTTTTCCGAAAGTATATATACATATATATATGCATTTCTATTTATATTTATACGTTTACCCGTACAATACATAAATAAGCGAAAACCAAATTTGCAAAATTAATTAAATCGACATAAAGTAACGACGGTTTTGGTTTAACGCTTTGAATGTGGCATTCTGTGCCGCAAATATATTGTGAGTGCGAATTGAAACGTGTGTCCACCGATGCGAATCGCAATTGAGTCTTCGTAATGGGCGAGTTAAATCAAATGACTGACTTTAAGCTGAAACGATTGCCGAACTGTCAAAGTAAATGTCCAAATAATCAATAATAATCAATCAATAGTCAAATGATTAACATAGTGAACAATACAATCACAAAATTAATACTTGAGGATAAATTATGATTTCTGTTCGAAAAATTGTAAAAAAAGTTTTGAAATGAATTTTCGGATATTTTTGAATTAGCAATACCCGAAGCTTCACTCATTCAACAAATAACCCTTATCTATCATTCAAAAAAAGGCTAGATTTTGCGGTAAGTGTGCAAAACGTATTCCATAAAACCACAAGATCCATTGATGAAGCTTGAATTTCCATTAAGAAACGACCCACACACGAATCTTTGACTGTCTTTTGCACCAAGCAGGGATGGATATTCTCAGAAGTGTTCAACACGTATTAAATGAATTTGAGAGAAGCTTAGAAAATATATTGAATGTCGTTTTATACAACCGTTTTTCCCCATCAGTGAGAACTTCGGCTTCCCAGCTCCTAAAACGGAATGCACATTGCTCATTAGACAGAGGAACGTAATACTATATATTTAGAAAACTGAAAAGCATTTGAACATTTTAGACAGGATAACAGCGTTTTTCATGGTTATTTAATCCTTGACAAGAACACGAAAATAAATGTTTGTTGATTTGCAATCACAGAACTGTTTGCAACTTGGACTGTCGCTAGTTTCCCTTCTGCTGACAAATAATTTATGTTCGCAAGTGGCCTCCAACATCTGAAACTGACTTTACGTCACTTTACTTCACTCAATTGGCAATTAGTGTCGCCCAGCTGTGGCTGCCACATCGGAGTCGTGGAAAGAAACGGCAACTCATTAATAACCGTAGCGAGGCAATGCTAATGCAAATGTTCATACATCACTCATACGTCATGTGGGTTAATCCAATCATTATGTGGCTGCCAGTGACTGATATCCGAGTTGGATGAGCAACTGACAGCCTCTCGTCATTTGGAGTCTGTGAAATATCTAATCTGGATATCAATCAAAACGATAATACCCTTGCCTAAATATGGGATACATTATTAGCTTCAGTCACAAACAAAAGGCTTATAAAGATAATTCATCCTATCAAAGGCTAATTAAGAAATTGTCAATGAAAATCCAGAAAAAATTGAAAAAATTCCATAAAATTTCTAGTACTTTTGTAAGCTCCGCAAGATTTTTTTCTACTGAGTTTCTTGAAATAATATGAAAACTGAGTAATTTTAAATGTATGTGGCGGTTCCTAAACTCTTTGCATTTCACAACTGATTCATCTTATTTCATTATTATATTTATTATCCGAGACTCCTGTCTGAACTTGACAAAACTTGCTTGTGTTTCGCATTGTCAAAAATAAAAATAAAATATGAAATTAGTTTAACATTCAAAAGTTGTTAATTTCATTTCTGGACCTGGGTGCACCCGAAATTATACATGGCCAGGAGACCGCCGCCGATACCTAAAACGCATGAGCGTACGCCCGGACCTGTTGGCCAAGATACAAAAGCCAACAATGAGAAATTCCTAAAAGATGTGTTTATCACCACCAACAAGTATCGAAAGATGCACGGCTGCCCCGAGCTAAAGATTAACAACGACCTCAACAAGTATGCTCAGGAGTGGGCCAATGTACGGAAGGGTTCGCCTCTCATCTAATCGATAGTCGTAACCGATTCCTACTGATCCACAGCACCTGCGCGATAGGAACGCAATGGAGCATCGTCCACAGCCCAAATATGGCGAAAATATATTTCTATCTGGTGGAATGGATGTAACTGGCGATTTGCCCGTGGACATGTGGTACCGCGAGATCAATGCCTTTAACTTTGATAAGCCCGATTTTACGCCCACCTCTGGTCATTTTACACAGCTGATCTGGAAAGCGTGTACGGAGATGGGCTCGGGTGTGGCACGCAGGTGGATTTGACAAGCTGCAGCGACATTGATTGCTAATATATTTTATAATTGTTTCTTTTGCAGGGCTGATCGTACCTGGGTGGTTTGCAACTATAGTCCACCCGGTAATGTTATGGGGCAGTTCAAGGAGAATGTGCCAAGAAAGCTCTAGTTAATGTACTATAACATCTGCAATAGTTGTAATACAGGTCCAGAAATTTTTTAATTATTTTTCTCTTCTGTTGAAAATGGGAAATTTAAAATTATAGAAGCCAGTTCTGCATCCCCACAGTACTGCATTAGTGGCGATTTTGATATTTTAGACTATCTGGAGAGTGTACCAAGTACCAAAAATACCAAGCTAAGATAAATACAAGCTTAATAGATTTGGTGTTTCTGGCTTCCGAATCTCATTGATTTTGATTAAACAAAATAGGTATCGGTAGCAGAACCAACATTCCAAATTTAAAGTCTCTAGATTTTATATTTATAGTGCATAAATCCGAAGAGTTCATAAAAACTATAACAAAAGATCACAATTTGAGAGTTTACCTAATCTGAATTGACTCTTCAATAAAAATAGTTTTCTTAATACTAAATATTTAATATAAGAAACGAAAGAAAATAAAATAAATAATCTACTCAAGCGAAAATATTTCAAACTAATTTCTGATAGTTTTCTTTAATTGAACCCTAATCGAAACGCAAACCATTTGCAATCTGTTATCGGAATTGAATTCGCTTTTCAGGTGATATTGCAGCCAACAACAGAGGGAGAGTAGAGACAAGTTCAATAAGCAGCCGAGATGCCTATTCCGAGACTGTAAAGAGCCAAATATTCGGAACATGGGTGAAAAATCAGATACTTTCGTAGTTTGGATTTTAAGCCAAGGATTCTAGGATGGTTGTCTAAAACATTTCTGTGAATTTGTAACTGAATCGGGTGGGAACTGTTCCAAGTAAATGGAATACGATGCTTGGGCCTGAAATGTTTTATTGAATTTTATGCTGCGGTGGTGAAATTTAACGGTTCGCTGGCTTTTGGCTCCTGAGCTCAGACGAAATTTAATTTGGCACATTTTTTTGGCGACAATTTTCAAGTCACACATCATTAATTTTGCATTTTTGCCATAAATATCCGGTGCGACGGCCTGGGGGAAAGTCGGGAGCTTTATCACGGGGAGGGGACGAGGGGCACGGATTGCACGACTGACATGGACATGGACTCCATGAAGGTGTCACGGCAGCCCAGGGCAGAAAATATGACCATACCCTCAGCCATTTTGCCTCCTGTTGACAGTTTTTTGCGTATTTTGTGGGTGTTTATTTTTTTTTATTTTTTTGGCGTTTTGTTTATTTTTTGAGGCGCGTTCAAATTAAAAACGGCAAATTTCACCATAAAAATTCATAGTCTACTCTCGGGGGGTTAAATCG
Source organism: Drosophila virilis (assembly GCF_030788295.1). Lineage (NCBI taxonomy): Eukaryota > Metazoa > Arthropoda > Insecta > Diptera > Drosophilidae > Drosophila > Drosophila virilis. Next base: position 9,403,916 of record NC_091546.1, on the reverse strand, counting down.
TGTGACGCCCACGTTATGATCACATTTCTCTGCTGCTCCTGTTGTTGTTTTATCCCTTCGCGTTTTGCCATATTGCGCCTTTGTTGACTTCCGTTTGCTTTTGTTGTAGCCAGCAGCATTTTTGTGGCATGCTGCCAACCAACTTTGATGCGTTGCCAGTGTGTGTTTGTGTATATAGTTGTACGCGTATGTGTGTGTGTGTGTATTTGTTCGTTTGCTTGTCACTTGTTGGCGGTGTGAAATTGAAGCCAGCAGCAGCAGCAGCAGCAGCAGCAACAGTCAACGTAACGAACACCCTCTGAAAGTGGTTTATTGGGTTAGGGTTATGGTTTATGGTTTATGTGGGAGTTTTAAAGCTGTTGCTGCCATTGATACCCAGCGGAATACGATTTTAAGACGCTTTAATGCAGTTTAATACAGAACGAGAGTTATTTAACATTGTGCAAATATTGTAGGGGCCAGCCTATAGTTGGCTTAAACAAGATTTTCTGTGAAACTATGAGGTTAATCTTGTATGCATGTTTTTAATAAGGAAAGTTAATATATTTTAATAACATGATTATTAAATAAAGGCCATTTGCCATTATATATGCGTATACAAAATAGAGTTAATTTGAAAGGAAAAGCAAAGAATATCTATAGAAAAGTAAATTCTAGTAGACACAATCTGGAAAACATTGCACGAAAGTCAAGTTTTTGCGAGAATATGAAATCTTTGGCAGCTCAAATCCATCGTGTAATCATCCCTGTTCAAAGTATTCAATTAACAATTTGGTCAGCATTGACGAGCGGTTCCAGCAATGGCAAACATAGCTTGGCTCGTTGGATCTCCAATGAAGTTGTTCAATGTAATTAAGGCTGACGAACCTGACAACCAGGTCAGTCTGCCAATTGGCACTCCTTTAGCCACCACCTTTACCCACCTGCAACCTGCAATTTTCATTCATGCAATGCAAATGCGTAAAAAGAGTCAACGGACGGACGGAGCGGATCCGTTAAGAGAACTATCTGAGCTCAACTGAACTCAGCTGAATGTCGCTCGATGCTTTTGTGCATTGTAATTTTCGCGTAATTTTGCATGGTAAACGTGAAAATGCTCTGCCATTTTTAAAGCAACAATAACAACAACAGCAGATCTGCTTACGGCAAAGTCTCATTTATTTTAATGTGTCGACACTGACGACGTGCAAATGGCTGCCAGTTTGCCCTGCGCTTTTCAGCTTTTCCCCGCTTTCTTCTGGGTTTTCATTTTAAAATTGCTTGCAGATGCAACTGCACTCGGTGTGTGTGTGTAAGTGTGTAAGCGTGTGTGTGTGTGCGTGCGTTGTAATTATTAAGCTGACATCGCAGCTGCCTGCCACCTGCTGTTGCACTTTTCATTCAATGTCTGTGGGACCCAGCAACAACAACAATAACAACATCAACGGGAACAACAATAGTCCTGGCCATAACAATGCCAATTTTAATGGTCATTACAATAAGACAATAACCATAAAAAATACGCAGCGACACGGACAACCGTGCACAACAAAAACTATATATTGTTGGCCATTTATTGGGCTTATGGGGCTTATTAACAATATTCAGAGGCCACCTTTAACACAACTTTGAATTAAGTTGCCCAATGCAATCGAATTACATTTCAATTTGAGCAACCTGCTTTATACCAAGGTTGCGAGCTGGGCTTACACAGGCTTAAGCCTGGAATGCCAAACATTTTAAAAACAACATTTTTTCGGCTTTGATATTAATATTACATACATAAAGGCGTTTAACAGGGAAAGTGCTCTAATGAGATTGGATGAATAGGAGATTTTTTCAAGAATGGAGCACAATTACAACACTTTTAATTGTTAAAATTGTTAAAAAAAAGACAACGAATGCCAGATTTGTGTTTATATCCCGATTATGTATATTCAGCAAACAAAGAACCAATTTTTGAGACATTTCCATGCGACATTGTCATAAATTTATCTATTTATTTTACTGTTCTTTGGCTATTCAGATAAGCGTTAATATTGGACATTTGTGTTTATCGGTAGTTTTTGTCATTGTCACTGGTAAATTTATTATTATTATTTTTACTTTAGCTGTGAAATATGTTTGAAAATATTAAAACATCGTTTTGTAAGCTGATAAAAAATGTTTTATAGATAATAACATATTTTATGTAAAATGTTTGATAGCAGCTATTATTGAATGAAATATATTATCAATATATGACCAAGCCAGACATTTACAAGACTCCATGGGAACAATCAAAAATGAAGCTACTGCATTAATAATTTTTGGCCTCAACGAATAAATCTTATCAGCCTTGAACTACTGAATAATTGAGTTCAAGTAGATGTATTAGTCAAATGAAAAGATCTGATTATCTTATAATAATATATCATCAATTGGGGAAAGAGCTTCGAAATATCAGTTCCTTTTGGAACGCAGACAACGTGGTAGAAGGCGGAGAAATTTTTAGTATATTTGTCCAAATTAAGGGAAGCAAGGCGCAACAGGTTGATTTTCAAAATTTATATTTATAGCCTATTTCTATCACCGTATTTCCTAAATCACCAATTGTCAGTTTTTCGGCCAGCAGAAACAGTTGAATGTTGTATTATAGATTATAAATCTAAATACCTAAAAGCGCTGAAAATTTATTGGACCTATGATGTAGTGTATTAGCTTAACTGCAACTTCTTTGTCAACTTTCTATTGCAATGGCAGTTCAATTAGCCTGAGGTAAGCTATAAATATCAAGAATAGCCTACACACTCATAGGATTACGGGGAGGCATCTGGAGAAGCATCCCTGCATAAATTTCCATCTGCTGTGGCATGGAAAGTAAAACGAAAATCCGAAAACGAATTTGTGGCACAGTTGAAATCTCTAGGGCAAGGATAACCAACAATAGAAAGGATAGGAACTGCAAGAAAAACTGCCTGCTGCATTAACCCAGCACTGTTTTGGCATTATTTAAAATCACAAACCCTTCAAATTGCATTTTAATAGAATTTATTGCGCCAAACGATTCGAAAAGAAATTCCCACAACAATATCCGCGCCGAGTCAGACCTCTGGCAGGGGATTCGAATAATTGCGCGCAACTGCAACACTTGACTTTCATGTTGTTGTTCGAGGGCTATAAAATGCTGTGCTCAAGCAGCAGTCGCAGCCGCAGCCAGAGGATGTGATAAGAATGGCTTTTCCTTGGCTTCCCTTGTTTTTCGTGCAGCGAAGCGCATCAATTTCAAAGTACAGAAAGTCAACAAATACAGAAAAATATAAAAGCAGCCCCGGCAGGACGGGCAATAGTCGGAAAACAAATTATTGCTTGACTCTGCTCCAAAATGTTTAAATTACAATTTGCACAAAATATATGTTAGAAGCACCCAACCCAGTCAAGACGTTGACTACGACTGAAACATGCCTGGAAGAAACCATTTCAGACCGCCCATGGCGACTGTCCATGGGCATAATTTTCACGTAAATCCACAGCCTTGGCATAGGCATGGCTCCAGCTAGTTGCTCCCTTGATAAACTGCTACGAGAATTGGCTTGTCACCTGCTGTTGATCTTTGTGTTTCGGCCTATCAATATTGCGTATACGCCATGTGTGCAATTTCTGTATATTTATTTACATTGATTGCACTGGCCGATAGCTGAATAAACAATTTTGCGAATCGCTCATTTTATTTATAAATCTCAAATGCAGTCTGCAGCTAAGGTTCTTAAGTGAAACAAACGATATATCAAATCGGTTTGATTTAAACTTATTTCCACATATATCTATATAAATAAAACTTTAGACATGGAGCTTAAGAAGCACAGGAAGATTGAAATTGTCATATATATGGCATACAAATGCATAAATGATTTGATAACTACGCTGCAAGAATAAATTAATAGCTGGAGTTAACTCGAGAAAGAACGAGTCCTAATGAATGGATAATAATTAGTACATTTTTTCACAAGTTGCGGAATGTTCCTGAGTTAAATATAAACTAACGTGGTTATTATATACAAATTATCGAAGGATAATTTTTCAACTGACGGCTATTTGTATGGAAATTCCTATTGTGTTAATTGCCAACAAGTTAATGCATGAACAAATAAACGATAAATCAAAAGGCAACAATTGTGTTAAACGAAAGGCGCACAAGACCAAAGGCAAAAGATCAAAATAGTTGAAATGCCATTAGCAAAATATGCTGTGAGCCGTGCTAAGGAAAACAGCAGGCGCCAACATCAGGGGAATCATCAAGGGCCTCGGGCTGCGTCTGACCACAATTGTGCGGTTACGTGATGATGTTTTAGCTGCTGTTGCTCCTGTGTGCGTCGCGTTTCTTTCACGCTTAGCTCATAATTTCAGCTGTCCTTTTCTTTGCTTAACTTACCAACCTTTAAAAAAAAAATAACAAAAAACTAATGATGTGTGTGGTTGGGTTTTAGGTGACCAGAATGGAGGCCTGGCGGCTGCTCGCGCATATTTACATTAAACTGGTTTTGTTTGTGGTCCTTAAATTTAAATTTGAGCCAGGAGTGGAAGCGGAGCTCTCGTGGACAACTTCCGGATGACAGGCATTTAAAAATGCATTAAGAGCTTTAATTAAAATTCTGTTGAAACGACTTTTTGAAAGTTGGCAAGTACTAAAAAACTGAAATTGTCTGCATCTCCTTTGTGCCAACTTTTTGGCAGGGCAATGAACTCTTATTCATAATTCACCTTTAACCAAAAAAAAGAAATAAGAAAGCAAAAATATAGTGGCTCATGTCCATGACGATAAGTACCATATGTGGCCGTCGGGTGACGTTGCCGTTGGCACTTCACACGCATGACAACGTGTCCTTTTAATATCCTGTGTGCGCGACGCTTCAAAACTTCCGCTAGCATATAAATAAAATGAAATATGAATACAGAATTGCTTGCATACAAATAACTGAACGCTGAAAAGCCCTGAAACTACAAAGACTATATGCCATTTACATCAATGCTTCATTTTTTTTGCCGTGGTCAATTAAGGAAGAGTTTATAAGAATTCTTCATTTTATGTTAGTTCTCAGTTTAATTTGATATCTTTACAACAGTGTCGTATTCTACTACGTCGTGGTTTTGAAATTGAATTACATCGCGTAGGCCCTTAATTATTGAGTGTTTAAATTATTATTTTAATTAATTAAAAGACGTTAGCTAGCGCTTATCACGCATAGCATCGATAATTGTAAAATAAAACAAGTTAGCTCCATTCCGAATAGTTAATTATTACATAATGCAATTTGAAAATGAATGCGACTTATGCTCATTAATGCACGCATACCCATACACAGGCACATGCATTCATCCATGCTAACCAGTAATTAGGGCTTTAGCAAAAAAAATATTGAGTTTTTGTAATATCTGACCTATTAAATGGTAAAGAGATGCTACTAACGATATTAAAATTGATTTAATTAAATTGCAATTACCTTACAATTACGCGAGTGCCTGACTACTGAGTTGCTCCAACTGTACGAGAAAGAAACATAGGTAAATAACCTAATATACTATTGATGGGTAAAGTATTTTCATTCGGGCGAACTAATTGCCATCGTCCCATGTCCCGCAGCTATTATAAACATTGATTTGTATGAAACAAACTGAATTAAACTAGAAACATATACACAGAGCACAGCATACAATAGAATTTCGATTGGAATTCTATTTATTGAATTCAAAAATAACACGCTATTGAATGTTTGTGTTATAGAATATTCGTATTGTAACAAATAGACAAATAATATTTTATTCTAAAATTGTTGTGTATTTTCAATTGGAATTCTTATTTATTTGATTTTGATATCTGCTCTGTATATACTAAACTTTTGGCCACTTTTGACCACTTGTCAAATTTGGCAACTGTCGCTCTTAAAACCAAAGAGATATGCGCAAAAAAACAGGATATTAATGTCGATATTGATCGCTTGCGGGACAAGTTATATATAATTGAAAAAGAAAAACTCGAAACTGTGCAGGTCATAGAAATTCCTGCATCCCAAGTCTCTTGTTCTAGCTTTTTAGATTAAAGTTTTTTCCCATGCGAATGGACATACAGTGAGACGTTCAGACAGACATAGCCTTTTTGATGCGCCTGTTGGTGCCGATCTTTATGGTATCGGATATGTTTCCTTCTGCCTTTTACGTAGATTTGCACAAAACATTCATAGCCCGTTTAGACATTTCAGTTAGTTCAGGGTATAATTATTATTGTTCATATGCGAATATTTGGTGTATTCGTTTTCAAATGTTGTTGTCTGATGTGCATAATAATTTACAAATATCCTGGTAATGTGATACATTGCAACAATTCGATAATTAGAATTTGCATAATTTGACCTACTCGTGCTGATGGTAAATGATTTAACAACAACAATAACTCCCCCATGCTATTCCCAGCTGCAACACCTGCACACAAATTTCAATTAGGAGCATTTGCTGAATTGTGCTAAATATTTCGAGTGTCCGGTCCGAAATTAATTTGTTTGTGTAACAGAACAAACTAACAGCAGTTGCTGTCCAACCCTTTCCACCATCCAATGCCACCTAGCTCAACACTCGGCGAGTTCTTGGCCAGGTGCTGTTCAAACAAATTGCGTACGTGTATATGGGCCCTGCTTGGGTCCTTTGCTCCTTTGGTAATTGTAATGCAAGCAAATAAACGAGCAAGTGAAACACGAATATTCATACACGACACTGCCCAACAATGGGTACAGGGAGCTCAGCTTGTGATACAAGGACATACAGCAACAACAACAATATTTGGCAAATTGATGCAGGGAGAGGGATAGGAAGTTAAAGGGGTGGACTGCGCCACTGCGCAGCAAGTGTCACAAATTTCACAATCAACACACATTTTTAATTTCAATTCTGTTTTTTTTTTTTTATATATCCAGCTTGTAACAAATTAGAATTCATATCCTGCCAACACCTGCTGCCATTCCTTGTCCCCAAGCGCCGATCGAATTAAGTTAGCTATGCTAGCACCAGGCCCAAATACGACATTTGAAATAGTTTGTGTCCTAGGACCCCCACAAGTTGGCTATTTTTTTTAAACGGCTTCCATTAAGAAAAATTAGAAATATACAACAAACAGTGATTTTTTAAAGAATTTAAATTAAATTAAATTTTTTTGAACTTATCGGCTTCAAAATAATTTTCAAAGATCTGTATGAAAGTTATTTTGAAATGTCCGGCAAATATGCATGTTTAACTTATTAAAATGTGAATTGGAAGTTCATCGTAATTTTACGATTTTACTCAATCCTTGCCTTTTTGGCTTAGTTGTTGCAATGTTGCATGGGCTTTCATATCGAGCTTTCACCGTAACAATGCTGAGCATTTTTCATTAGCACAATTTGAGTTTATTCAAAGGTCACTGGTTGTCTGTAAAGTGTTGTGTTCAATTGCAGAACACGACTCTCGAAATTAAAACTCGTTTCTAGCCAACTCCGAGGTTTCAACAATTTCGGTGCAGGGCAAAAATTAACTCTACGATTGCTTGCAATGCTCTATCTGTCAATCGATGCAGCAGTTGTTCGAATTCGTTTTCATTTTCCTTTTAGCTTTTGTTTTTTGGTTTTTTTTTTTTTTTTTTGGTTTTGAGGTGGAATCGCGACAGGGACTGGGGCTGCGAACTGACCTATAAATCATCTAATGGCCGCAGCGTTCGGTTTAGTTTTTGCGCCTGTCTCCGCAGCTGCCCTACCGCACGTCCCTTAGCCAAACATTGGTCAATATTTGTGCGAAATGCGGCTGCAGCCACACCGACACAAAACACTCTCCATCATTCGCGGCATGGCAAACGGGGCTTGGCTCGGTTTTGGTTTTGGGTTTCATTTGGATTTTGTTGTTGCTCCTAACGTTTTAGCTTTGGGAATTTGTGCAGCACTTGCACTGAATGCCTGTCTGTCTGACTGATCGAGCGTGTATGTGTGTGTGTTCTGTTTGTATGTATGTGCACGTGTATGTATGTGTGTTGACCAAGACAAGCTTTTAGTTGTTTAAATTTGAGCTGCAGCGTGTGGCCCATACAAATAAAACAAAGCGAAAAGAAGCTGCATTCATACAGAGCATTCAGTTCGACAATATTTTTTGCTTTGATTTTACTTTTTTCTTCGATTTTGCTAAATTTCCTATTGCATATTTCAGTTATTTCCGCTTGGTAAGAGTCATCCTTCCATTTGCTTAATTTCCGTTTTTTTTCTATTGCTTTTCTGTATTATTTCAATTGCTCTGCCCTTTGTGCACAAATATTTTTGGAATTCAGTTTATATTTCTGATACTCTGGACTCACAGATGAACATCTGTTTTACAGTTCATTTGTTATCGTATTGAATTTTACTTGTCAGTTTTCTTTTACATGTCTGACGGCACTACATGGCGTATGCGCAATGCATTTGCCATGTGTCATAGATACGAAAGAATTAAATTAAACGCACCCGAGCGTTAAATTGCCAAGAGCTATAAGAGAGTTGCTAAACGATAAGAATAACGATACTGATAAGTAAAAAGAAATGAACACTTGATGATGATTTATGACTGTTATTTTCAAAAAGAGTCTAGCCTTATATGGCAAGCAGTTCGAAATAGTTACAAACAGCATCAATTAAGAGCTGATGACGCTAGAGAAGATTTGATTGTGTAAACCTTCAAGTCAAACAATTTATTCTGACTGAATGACTGAACAACTCACCGATTGATTGGTGATCGCAAGTGTGCAAAATCATCAACCTTCACAGTTTTGTCGAGAGCCGCAAAATAAAGCTGGTTGTCATCCTCTATTAATCTACACACAAATTGTCAAATCCATAGCTAGGATCTTTATATTGCGCGCTTGAGCTTACAGTCTTAAAGTCGCAAGTCCAATAATCAAGACGACTATTTTGGCTGATAAATCAGTTTCTACTAGATACTATCTAGGCAGTGTTTTTACTTATTTTCAAATTGTTAATGAGTCAAATAAAAATTAAAAGCATTTGCTTAATGCTTAGACGGGTGGGCAGAGGGTATCACAAAGTACGAGGTCCCAAGAAAGGACTAAAATCTAAGGCCGCTTGAGCCAGAAGTTGTGGTAAGTCCCAAAATAGCCATAAATTTTAACGTTTTTAAAAAGAAACAGACGGTCGGATGGATAAAAATAAAAAAGAGACCGCACACGGCGCACCAGAAAGCGTGGCATAGAGGAAAAAAAAAAGGTCATAAAAAGGAGGCCTCAAAAAACTTGGCCAACTAAGGCCTGAGGAAATATGCTTAATTTACTTTTGCTGCGTAGGACGCTTCCTTTTCTCTTCCTGTTTTTGGTTTCTTCCAGCGACCCTAATGACACTTTAATAAATGCATTTCATTTGCATTTAAACAAGTAATAAAGCTTTAGTCAGTAGTGCCCGGCCTTCTCTTGATAAAAGCCCAAACAGTTCTGGCCATATTAGCCATGGTCGTAACATGAGAGTCGATTTAAGTTTATGATCAAGAGTGAACCCTAATCATTAACTTCATTACTGGTACTGCTGACAGCTGTTAGCTGTCGGGCATGTAAGAAACCATTTGGGGAGGGCGTCTACCTTGCATTTGAAATAATTTTGTTTTTACAGGTTAACTTGACCAAAGACTAAAAGGCATCAATGAAAGGCACAATACATTTGCAAAACGAATTTTCATAAATTCCTTTTTGGGTTCTGAAATCTCTCTGAAATCCAGCTGAAGAGATTGACTGAGAGGCCGAGAAGGCATAATTTCTTCCAGGCTCAGCTTCACTATTTTCACACATCTGAAGATATGCTTACTTTCGATTGGGCCCAACAATGGCCTATCTAACCACATATGGTTGGACTTGTATGAATGTTAAAGGTTCGGTTTATGGAACAAATAAATTTTATTTAATAATAATATGCAGCATCAAAAGAATTGCTGGGAAGTGGAAGTTGCGGATCCGGTTGTGTGAGCTAGTTGCATAGTTGCGCCATGGACGTACAGCAAAATGATGTTGTTAAAGTGCAAATGGTAAGTGGCGGCATCATGATGTTGCCTTTAGGGAGACGAATGCGGCACGAGGAGCGCGGACTCTCAGCAAAACATTGCCTTTTGTTTAACGGATGCATAAAAATAAAAGTAACTCTTTCTAAATGTGGGACCGACTTGCCGATGCCCTACTTTCACTTCACATACTATTTTTTGGGCTTTGAAACTTAGCTATGGGTTACCAATCCTAAATAAAAATTAGCAAAGCTGTTTATACAAAATCATGGCCAACCACTCTCAAAAGAAGGGTATGCTGAAGCCCGCATAGACAATACTGCCCGCAATCAAGAACACGCACGCATACCACCTCCCCCCCCACACACACACACACACACAAGAGAAACTAAACAGCATCCGCTGGAGTAGGTGGTGGGCTTTAGGCGGAAGAGTATCAAGAACGGCGACAGCGATGTCGGTGGCAGCAACGCGCAGCATTAGGCACGTCGGCAACATAAATATTTTAATTTTGCTAAAAATTTGTGCTGAAAAGTCGCTTTTTTGTATTAGGAAGTGCGAGGCGAAGACACAAACATGCACACACACACATGCGCGTAGCATTAACTAAACAAAATGGCGTCGACGAAAGGATGCGCAACGCAGCGCAGCGTTCGTAATTGTTGTTGTTGCTGTTGTTGCTGTGGTTGCTGCCTGCCAGGGCGATGTTGGTAATGATAAGCGTTGTTAGTGTTTTACTTTAATAGGCAAAATTATGTGCACACGGGCACAGACACTGCCACAGACACAGACACAGACACATCGACACGCATTCAGACACTGGCACACTATCGTACAAAGGCTTTGACTCAAACACGGCTCAAAGGCATAAATTATTGCGGTTAACAGACAACACAGCAGAGGACATTGCGGTAGCAGCAGTGGGAGCAGTAGCAGCAGCCGTTGCAGGAACTGAATCTCTTGCCGTGGACAGAAATGCCGCTGGCTGCGCTGTGCCGAGCTTTAACCAAATTAAAATAGTGTCGGCCTGGCCTAAATGCAGCTTCCTCCTGCTTTTTCCAGCAATATAATGACTCAAATTGAACTCATACCATTGCAACGAGTGTTTTTCTTTTGCCACGAATAATGCTACGCATTCAAGGTACTTATCTATGTATGTAGGGACGACCACCACGAAGACGTACAAAATTCACCTTTTCACTATAGTTACCTTTTTTGAAACAACTAATTTTAGACGACATAATAGAAATCTATATTTCTACGTCTAATGAATGTAACCAAAGTTGCAAGCAAAACTTTCGAATTTTCCTCCAAACATCCACAGCAATTGTTTGTATTTTATAATTTATTTAATCCCCCTGCACTTAATTATTGTATAATTTATTGATTTCACAATTCCTCTGCAAAAGCCGCAAAGCAAGCCGCCAACATTGACCCACGTGCATTAAGAAGATGGTAATATCATTTTGTTGGACAAGATTCCATAGCCATATGTATGTGATATGTATGCCATATGCATAAATAGTATGAAAACTATTGTGTCTGCAAATATCTTGACCAAATTAATTATTGGAAGGTAGCTGCCGCCAGTTATGATTACCGCTAGTTAAAAGGAAAAATAACATAAATGAGGTACTTGAAAACTACTATATTGTACTGTTAGATATAATTACAGAGTAATACGAGCTGGTAATTTGCGAGTATATTACTGATGTCTTGTATATGAGGTTGCCCTTCATGTTTTGATATTCTTTCCAATACCTTAGATTCTAGAAATTTGAAGTTATAAGCAGGTTCCATTGCATCTGATTATTGAAGCGAAGCACGTCTTTGTGCAGTCACCTTAAATACGGCATACAAAATTCCAATGCTGACGGCAAGTATTATTAGAATTTTAAGCGCACAGCTTAAAATAGAGGAATCGTGATCATGAAGCGAACAGTAATCGTAATGATGTGAATAGTGTACATCATGACAACGATTTCCAGAGAACAAATGCCGCCATGCCTTCTGTGGTAGTTCCAATAGTACATATATTCTGGATTTTTGCCGGAAGCACTCGGGATGTTCTGCCCTCAAATAGGCCTCACAAATCCTTCCCTGCGGCGACATCTTACAGATAAAATTTAGAAAATGCTTATATGGATTTAGCCCAGACATGATGCTTTCAAATAATAAAAACTTCCTGGCGAGTTGTTTTATTTATAAGTGAATCGAATTCTATACACTGCCACTGACAAACATTTCATAGATGTCTACCACAAGTTTGCAAAATACAAATTAATCATAGTATTCTCCGGCGGGAGCGGAATTTGTTTTTATTTCGAATAGCTTTCGTATTTCATCCGGGGTCTTGCCTGTGATCATATTGGCCACAGCCTTGCAGGTGAGCGTGAGCAAGCCCTTGATATTTAAATAATTGGCAGCTTGGATCAGTTCGAAGAGTGTGGACTGTTCAACACTGACAAACTGTGTGTCCCAGGCATCATTGGTGCACTGTGTGCCCCCTGCAGGATCATATTTGTGATGTTCGGCCCATTCTAAAACTTTGCGCAAAATAGCTGCACTCACTTTCAGCTTTGGCGGATCACCCTCCTCCGTGCAGCACACCAGTAAAGGCTTAAAAAGCAAATATTCTCTTGTTTACATTTTCATGACATTGCAAATACACATTCTTTTCCATTTGGAATCTTTTTCAAACTGCTTACCCTAATTATGTCTGAACATTGGGCTATTTGATCATCTGTCTCAATAATTATATCATCGGAAGTTAGAAATTTTATAACAGGCATGGTTGATTTTATGGCGTTAAAAACTTTTCGTTGCGATTTTCTTTTACCTGCCGAAATTCTTGACAGGAATTTGAAATAGAGATGAGCGATATTTAGACAGCCCGTTAAAAGTAACAAGTACTTAAAATTGACTTGAATCTATTACCAATATCAAACTGAAAATACTTAGATTTAGTTCCTCCGCTAAAAAGTAATGTGTGCTACGTTGTTTATTTTATTAGTATTTTATTTCTTAAAACTAAGTAATTAAAAGTTGTGATGGAGCTATTACTGATGATAAATTTTAGATTGACGATAGTGTAACGTCAGAATTTCCAGATGAGCGAACAAGATCTCCTGACTACCGATATAATACCGAATTTTCGATTTGGCAGAAACCATTTAGATATTTAAAATGTCAAATGTAAAAAATATATACATAAATAAATATCTAAATGTTTATTATACATCAGTTATGACAAATATTCCCAAAACTTGATATATTTTTAACCTTGTTACACATTTAAAATTTATTTCTTCTAAGCCTAATGCAGCGCAGTGCCAACTTTCTAAAATTTAAAAAGCAATCTTTGCGAACTGCTTTTAGCCACTTGCTATAAGATGTCCCGAATCAGACATACATCATATGCTAGATCGATATGTTATCGCCACGCCTATAAAAGGAAGTTGAATACCGAATATATACAAATCTTTAGCGACTGTATATGGACGAAAGTCTAGTAACAAAGTGAAATAAATTTATTTTGATAGAAATACTAGTTTTGGCCGCAACGTTCTTCTTCAGCCGTAATCCTTAAAAGCACTTTATTCAGAAATTAGTTTATTAGAGAAACCTTTTGAAAAGTCGGTTTTTAAAGTTAGAACTCACTGTCGATGTCGATAAGTATTTCAGAGTTGATCAGGAACTATCAAGCACAAATTCCAATCAATCAAAATTATATTATCGGTTATCGAAACCATAATATATTGAAGTTTAATAAAGTAAATTTTTATTAATAGTAGGCGTGCCATTGTTAGCTGATAGCTTGTGACATCTGAAGTCATCAGTCGAGTTCTACAAAGCAGTTGAGGAGCTTCAATTTTAGCAAATTTGTTTAATTTTGTGTATTTTCTCTTAAAATATGGAGTCTACAATAATTTTGGATGATTTGGAAATCGTGCCCTCAACTAAGACTAAAACTAATGAAAGTGGCAAGCGTAATGCAGAGCCAGCCAATATTGAAGCCGGCAGCCCTGCACCTGCATCAAAAAAGCCACGAATTCGCAGTCGTGAAGGTAATTCACAGCGTTGGGAGAAGGATAATGTAAGTATATAGTTTCTCAGCCTTAAATATACCTACATTCAGGTAGGAGAATATTCAATTTTTAACTTTAAACTAAAGTGCATAGTATTTTGAGAAAGCATAGTAAAAATTTGGGCTCATTTTAAACCGTTCTTTGATATTTGGTGTCCATTCATTGAGAACATATGCAACTACCATATCATGTGCAGCTGCACAAATGCCAAGGAATGGCCTGCACTTCTGATAGGGCAGATCTGTTTTGACTTTTCGTCTGTCCATTCAATGGGATAGCTTCCGCAAATTAGAGTCGGCAAATGCTTAGCCCTTTCCCACCCCTATAAGGATAATCCCTAAACGACTTTGCATTGCTTTGAGCAGCATAAAGATCTCAATCTATATTAAGAAAAAAGGAACAAGTAGGGACGCTGTAGTCTATACTGCACAAGGTTATGCATAAAAGCCCAAGTATTTTATTTTCATCTCTATTTTGGAAATGGAATTATATATCAAATCTCGTTTTTGTAGTAGACGAGATCGACGCGAATACACAGAAGGACAAGCGGACGGACAGACAAACGAACATGGTTAGATCGACTCTGCTTTTGTTGCTGATCAGATATATACATTATGGCGTTGGAAATCCTTCGTTCTGCCTGTTACATACATTTGCACAAAAACAATATATTCTCTTTACACATTTTAAATGGGTTAAGGGTTAAATATATTAAGCTGACATGACAAGATAAAAAGTTGAATTTTCTTATTTTACATCTACAGGATGTTGCTATGAAGCGATCAAAGGAACAAATAATGGATGGAGTTAATTATACTGATAACAACCAGCCTCGAGCGGAGACTGAATTTGAAGCTCCGCCAAAATCGTACCGAGCTCGCGTGGCCGGGAACGTCGGCAGTCAAGGCGAGCCACGTTTTAAATACCGTGGATCGCGCGGAGGTGGTGGCAATGGGCCAACTGGTAATGGTGGAGGCTTCAATGGTAATGGTCCTAGTGGTGGCGGGGGCGGCTGCGGTGGTCGTTATTCAATCGGCGGTAACAATCACTCTCAACGGAGCGACGAGTATTTCATAGCACAACGGCTGCGTAGCCTTAATGGGCCGACTATTGACCTTGCTCCAATTGATGTCAAAGAGGAGGAGCTTAAATTTTCGGGACGCAATCGACTGTATGTTGGCAATTTAACTAATGATCTACAAAGGGATGAGGGCTTGCGCGAACTGTTTAAGCCGTTTGGTGAACTGGATGATATTTTCATGGGTCCAGATAAAAAATTTGCATTCGTTAAGGTCGATTATCATGTCAATGCCGAAAAAGCCAAACGTGCCTTGGATGGCGCCCAGGTCAATGGCCGACATCTGCGCGTCCGTTTCGCTCCCAGCGCTACAGCTTTGCGTGTTACCAACCTGTCGCCCTACGTGTCCAACGAATTGCTCCATATGGCATTCGAGGTATTCGGACCCATCGAGCGGGCAGTCATTATTGTTGACGATCGTGGCAATCACACGGGTGAGGGCGTCGTTGAGTTTGTCAAACGATCATCTGCCCACATCTGCTTGCGTATGTGCCATGATAGATGCTTCTTCCTAACTGCTTCGTTGCGTCCATGCGTGGTAGAGCCCAAAGAAATGACAGAAGAAGGGCTGCCCGAAAAGGCTCTCAACAAGAATAGCCAGTTCAACAACGCTCGCAGCATTGGACCACGCTTCGCCGATCCCGATTCATTTGATCACGAATACGGCACGAGATGGAAGGAGCTGTATGCTCTATATAGCGCCAAGTGCTCTTCGCTCAAGCGTGAAATGAAGTTGGAAGAAGAAAAGCTTGAAGCTCAGCTGGAGTTTATTCGCTATGAGCGGGAGACTCAGCTTTTGCGCCAAGGTTACTATTTTTATACTTATACAAATCTAGTGTTTGTTGTCCACTATATTCCCAAGAGAAAGGTTAGGATATCTTTTGCACGACAGATATCTTTTATATCTTCACATAAATATTTGCCTATAGTTCCTATGACAGTTATATAACGTAGTAGTCAGATGTTGATAAGGTTTTGCTTATATACTTATGAAGAGCATTGTGAAACTAATAAATCCCGAATTTGGAGGAGATATCTTAAAACAATAAGTTTTCCATAAAAGAATCTAATCTTCGACCGATCTTTCCAAATGCAATTTCATGACATAGTGGTCCGATGTTGATAGAATTTTACATATATGCGGGGAGCATAGTGAAACTAATAAATGCTGAGTTTGGTCAAGATATCTTAAAAAAAAAACAGTTGTTCATTGAAGTATTACATTTTTAACTGATCGAAACTATGGCAGTTATCTGATATAGCAGTCCGATTCGGCAGATACGATACGATAGTTCAGTTGGTTTCGTTAATATGCAAATGTTTATTCTAGAACTAAGAAAGCGCGAAGCTGATAATGAGCGCCTGAGATTGGAATGGGAAATGCGCCAGAAGCAGTCGTTGGAAATGAGTCTGCTCGAAGACGACGCTTTGTTACGTCGTCAGAACGGAATGCAGAACCTTTTGATGCGTCACGAGGGGCCAGTAAGACGTCGCCAACAGGATAGGTCTTTGTATATGCCGGAGCAGCCAAGTGGATTCGTCGGTGGTTGCGAGTTTGGTTCAAGAAATTTGAGCTTCGACAGCTCACCATTTGTGGTCTTTGGAGGTATTTTACAATACGTTTTTCAATCAGAACCATTTTCTAACCATACATTTTACATCTTATAGATACAAAAATCGCAGATAATACTGAATCTGGGGCAAATAATCAGGTATTTACGGGGTTCTACAGACTACTCTAACAAATCCTCAAATGTTATTGATTCAGAATATTTAGAAAATCTATTATAAATAACAAAGAATTATGGATGCTATAAAAAAATGCGAATATTAAATTAGTTACACTTTCCATATGCATTAGTTTTACAATATATGCGGTATGTTGTGGCAGATATAATCCATCTTATAAATCGTGATAGTCAATAGCCTTATTGGACTCATACTGACTTGACAAAGATCGATTTATGCAAACTGGTCGTAACGGGAATATTTCTAAGGTCTTGCTGTCTAAATTCAGGAACTTTACGAATACGAGCGAATATATTCTTGCTTTATAGCTTTGTGATAGGAAGGTGTCTGATGTAAATAAGATTTTGGTCAAGGACTTAGTTTTCAAATAAAATTTTGTATTATATCAGATTTAGATTCTGGATTTTAAAGTAAAAAAAAAAACACTGACATTTCATATAAGCTTTAGTCAGTTTATACCAAAATTTTGTTCAACTGTGATGTTCACTGCAACTGGATTACGGCCTCACAAAAGAATTGTACTAATTTTAATATTTTATTTTTAATAACATTAAAATTTAAAAAATGAAATACTGATTTTTCAAGTGATCGAAACAAACTAGCAAACTTTTAAATGGGTGTTTACAGCCATTGGGTTTAATTGAAATTTATCATCAATTAACTCAATAGCACAGCTGCAGTGAACACCCCTTATTTAAATGCTTACTTATTAAAGTGGGTCCTACAAATCTCTCGATTAGGTTCCGTTTGATACTAATTTCGAAGTCCATCCCATTATGAATCAAGAAAATGTGGTAATTGGCGATAATAACGCTCTCTGGGGACGACGTACTATATAGTCATTGGAGCCCAAATGGATAATATATGCAATATAATACAATATGCAAATACAAAAATCTTTAAATTTGTATACATACTTTGATCCAAAATAATAAATGTTTCATAAATGTTTTACTTTTAATTATGCAGAATGTATATTCTCATAAATCTAACTAAAGATTATTGATAATGATTTTGAAACCGATCGGACGGTAAACTACAAACTTTCAAACTGTTGCGGGTGAAATTTCCCAAATCGCAAGCTGAGAGACGTATTCATTAAGATCTTATATAGAGCATTGGAAATAAGTTTGATGCAAAACGGACAATCGTTTAATCGCATTTTCCACGAAGAAACTTTCGTTTTTTTCCGTTTTATTTGGAATGTCCAAGAATTGAAATTTTTTCAGAACGTTAAAAATGTAAAAATGTAGGAAATGCGCCTCCGGCACGGATATCCGCCTTTATTACATTTAGACTTAGTTCTCTCTCAATGTGACCCATTGGAGAGCCCAACTATTTTAATTTTAATTTTAAATTAAATTGTCTAAGTTAAATTTGGAAATATTTCCATGTTCTGCAGTTGGGCAATATCCGGTCCTAAC
This sequence comes from Drosophila virilis, assembly GCF_030788295.1. NCBI lineage: Eukaryota > Metazoa > Arthropoda > Insecta > Diptera > Drosophilidae > Drosophila > Drosophila virilis. Next base: position 9,385,575 of record NC_091546.1, on the reverse strand, counting down.
AACGTATCAATACTGTGGCCATTTGATTTACAGGTTTATTGACACGTTGCGCACATGCCGTTCCGTAAATGGTAGACACCCGAGCACACTTGACAACGATTTGATTGACAGACGAGCTGTCGACAGACAACCATGAGTCTCAAGTGCATTTTGCTCCTGCCCACGAATATTTCGAATTCAAGCTGCACATTTATCAATCTCGTCACAGCTGTTTCAAGCTAGTAAATTGTTTTTATTGCAGCTTTAGATAACTCACACCACAGCATGCACCAACAAACGACTTGAAATGTATTTATAAGCAATTATTTCTGTTAACTTCAAGCTTTTGGCTGGGGAAACCTTGCATCATTTATCGATCGATTTATACAAAAATATTGACAAAGATACTTGAAAATATGTCTGATCGGGCGTTATATTATATTGACTACCATTTTCTGCCCCGGAGAAGTAGAAAATCACATTAAAATAATATGTTGCAATTGGCAGTCAACCCCAAACCAAGAGAACCTCTTTCTAGCTAAGCATAACAAAGTGTTAGAAACTATAAACTAAAGTATTGGTTGGTTTATTATTCTTAACTTTAATAAAGGCATACAAATATGTGCACCATCTATGCTAACCTTGAAATGCACTTAAAATTCTTGACGTTAGCATTTTGACACCGATTTTTAATTGTTAGAGCTGACTTGTTTGGCTTGTTGTACACACACGCGTGTGTAAATTGTGAAAATGTGGAAAATGGCACATTTGCTGCATTTGCATTCTTTGGTTTTCTAAATAACTAAATAACTTGCCGGTCGCATTTGTTGGGGTTTCTAGACACCGCCTGGCAATTTCTATGGCTGCCTTCTAATCACATGACACACATTTCGACTTTGAGCTCTGGGCAAGCTTTAAGTTTTTCCTTTTTTTTTTTTGTAGTTTCTAGACATCAACGCCGTCTGCACATTAGTGCGACCAGTTGAATAAAGCTCAGAGCTTACGTAAAGTCACAAATATAATTCTCGCTAAATCATAACATGACCTTCAACTGGTGTTTAAAGTTGCCAACATATTGTTTTATTCTCATTGCAGTTAATCAAAAGAGCATTTACCCAAAACTTTCTATTCTTTAATCCCAATAGTCGGCAACATGAATTGACCTGTTGTCCTTATAAAAGTAAAATCAATTTGATTTTTATAATGCTTATTTTTTGCAAACGTAGCAAGCAGAAAGGAGTATCCCCAACCCCATAAAGTATATACATTCTTGATCAGCAATAGTTGAGTCGATCTGCCCGATCTCAGAACCTGGAGACGTGAACCTTAACGTAGACCTTTCTGTTGTCCGCACAGTAGGAGCTTGTTTCCAATAATCGAGAAATCTCTAGGGTTTTTCAGCTGGAGTCAATAAGATCTACTTCAGAACATTTATTAAAGAAAACTTGTGGAAGGACAACTTATTCTTGTTTGAACAGTCAAATGGCATAAATACTACTTAAAGTCGTTTAGCTAAAGAAATGCTTTTGCAAACATTTATAGTCCGTTGTTAAAGAACCCCCAACCCCATTGGTCCAGGTTTGACGCTACTTTTCCATATACGCTAAGCCGCCCAATCAATTTGAGGCTCAACTCACACACACTCACACACTTATGCTCGCTCACACATGCACTTATAGTTATTGTGCAACGTACTTTTGTTTCTGTTTGTGGACAGTTTCACTGTAGACAGTGAATGACGGCGAAAAGCCTGTAAAAATAAGTCGAAATACTTAAAGCATAAGATAAACAAACCGGCAAAATGTAACACAAACACATACACATCTGTGAATGCTGAGCTCAACGCAAACTCACCAAAATTTCCCTAACATAACATTGGCAATGGGCGCCAAAAGGGAAATTTTGTTAACACTTTCCCTTAAAGGATGTTGTATGAATTTAATGACTCCACTGTTTTCTGTTTATAAAGTCATCCTAGGATATGTAGAGTTTGGCAGTTATGATATATATTCGGCCGATTATTTTCGAGGATCTTTGTCAAAGAGTATCAAAAATCTCCCGCTCTTGGATGGCTTAAAAAAAAGGTTCTTTTCGGCCTCAACATTCTCACGGTAAGACAATGACGAAAAATGTTGATTCCAACTTTTGGTTTTTTGTTCGATGGACTTTAAAAATAATTTCAAATAGAAGTGTAAATTCAAGATTTAATGTAACTACTAAAATTTATAAATTGTTTAAATACATATTTAGTTTTCAAATCTTTTTTCCTTGTCGAGCTGCAGCTTTAAAGTGCATTGGAAAATTTATGAAAACTTAAAGCAATGAAAACTAAAAATGAAATCTAAAAATGAAAACTAAAGGCTAAAAGTGCGCTTGGAAACATCGATTATACAGAACAAGAAAGGGGAACACATACGCACAGAAGCTTGTGTGTGTGCGAGTTTTACATTTGTATTTTTAGCACACGCATCGTTTCACATTGTTTCTGGTTGTTATTATACTTGGTTTGAATATTAAAAAACGAGTATATTGGCTTAGCGCTCGAAAAACCAAAAAACCAAGGCAGATACAGGAGCTAAACAAAAAATAGATTTTTCGAATATTATCTGTTTTGTCTCGATATCGTATTCCTTAAACAACCTCCAGTTCCAGAAACAGATACAACGAACATTTCTAGAAATAACCGAACTAACGTCGAATATTAATTAGCATTATCATTTCAAAACGACCGAGTCTATACTTCTCAATAACCAGAACATGTGAAACTACAATTTAACTAATAAAATTTAATTCCTTTTGATTTATGTCCAATAAGCAACCAGTTTTAGAATATGTTTGCACATTGAACAGCGTATTGCGCAGTCGGTTGCTTGTCACTTGTTTTTCTTTTCTCTTGAAGAAAGTTTGTTTAGAAAAGTGTTTTCCATATGTGCATTTTCGCCACCATGCGCTAGTTGATGTGGTAGCATGGAATAATTATCGAGTTCAGAACGAGGAGCTCTGCCGATGTTTGGAATAATTCTATGTATATTTCATTGAAATTCGTTGTGATAATACTCTTACTTAGAACATATCGTAAGCTTATAATGAATAAATAATTTAATATTATTGCTCAGTATTGTTCCTTACAGCTCAGAAGCATCTAATTGCTACGTGATACAGTTGGAAAATTCGAATATTTTTGTTTTGACTTTTATTATTATTTTCAGTATTTCACATATGTTATGCTTTTTACCATACATTTTCTTTGTCGTTTGGCTCTAGGCGTGCTGAAAGGCTGCAGAGGCCAAGGCAACATGGAACATTTGGGTAACCGAGAAATAAAACTAAATTAAATTTGAGAGTTGTGCGCTGGTGAGGCTGCTGCTCCACTTAATAATTATAATTAATGCAAGCGTCAACAATTGTGCAAAGGAAGCAATACCAAAGGTGCGTCGGCGAGGCGGTGCTCAAGCCGGGCGTTGCATGTTGCCTGCTGCGGGGCAAACGAAATTTCAGACAAAGTAAAAGTAAATTTTTATAGTTTTTCTTAAATCCAGATATAATACCACCTATTTTAAAGGAAGTGTTTTTATATCGGAAACTCGAATAAAAATTGCTGTAAACATAATTCTTTTTATAAAACATTATTTTTATAAACATTATTCCGACTATCCCCAATTATTAGAACGACAGGGCAATAAGCAATTGGTCTGCGGTAAAAGCAGCTTGTGGGTTTTGGGCTTGGCGATTCCCGACCTATTTAACATGAGTTATAAAGTCAACAGAGTGTATCACTCTGTGCTGTGTGACCCTTTACCACTTGGGGGAAGGGGCTGGTTGTCAATTGGCAACCGCATGCTCAGGTGTACAGGAACAACTGAAAGCCAATTGACACTTGTATCTTGTTCAGGACATTGGTTCGTTTGTTTGCGGTGTAAAGTGTCATTATACAGTTGCTCTTTGCTGTACGCGCTGCTACAATTCCCACCTTCAAATGCCATCAACTCTTCTACATGGCGTTGGCACTTAAATCATTCTGTTTACATTTTAATTAAGTTAGTGAATGCTACATGTTTTTATTTATGTTTTGCATTCTATACTATACTGTATATTTATAGATGAGATATAGGTATAGTAATAATATTTATAATGGAGTAAGTTCAAAAACATGGATCAGTCGCACACATCATCACGAGCATTCGCAACTTCATCTCAGAGTTTTCCTTCTTCATCATCAGCAGCCCAATTGTGGCGCACGGTTGCAAATTCAAAAGCACACTTCAAGTATATAATTTGGCTCCTTGCCTTGACTAAAGTTATAATTAAATCAAATGGCTTCTTGCCTTGCCTAAACGTATGATTAACTTAAAGTCGTGCCTCCGAATAAAGCTGTAGTTAATACCGACGAGTTCTTTTTAGTCAGCACGTTGGGCGAGTTGTGTTTGGACGTTGAGCCCAATATGCATCAGACTTAATTTTCAAAATAATTGAATAATTGATCGCTTCGTTATTATCGATTATTGTTTTGATTGGTACATTTTTTCCGCGTGTTTGTAAAAGTTGACTTGGCGTTTGTATTCAAATATTTAAATACATATGTCACAGTGTTGCATAAATTAAAATATCATTTACTTTATGCTTTCCACAATTTGTTGTTAATTTATGGTTCCATTTCCCTCTAGCCAGCCTTGCTTACAGCCGCAAGTTGCGATGAACATAGTAGTTGAACAGCTCCTTTTTATAATTAATGCAAAACTCTGCGCTGGAAAACAAACCCATTAACCATAATAACAAAACCAACAACATAAACAGTAACTACAAGTTTTCCATTGAAGCAACATTTTTTGTAAAGACATTTAAATTACAAGCCGTGCAAGTAGAAAAGTTGCCGTCGGCTCCAATCGACTGTGCAGAACTCTATTTGTGTCAATAAAAATCTCATATGTAAAAAGTTTTCCGAATTATTGGGGTTTTGATTGGATTGGATTCAGTCCAACCATAGCTCATTAAATAATTAAGTGTCGAATGCGCAACTGCCATAATATAATATAATCAAAGTAATGATTTTTAAACGAATTATGTATATTTTAAATAAATATGATTTTGCTGATATTAAAGTAGAATAATGAACTTTGGAATTACTAGCCTTATACAGAAAACCCTGAAACCCTTCAAAGAAAAACTTATTTTTCGAGCATTTTTTTTACAATAGCGCTATTTAATATAGTAGGGGGATGAACAGGTTTCTGTTCCGATCCAGCCAATTTGGATAGACGAGCACACGGGCATGGCTATAATAAATTCTGCAGTGGTAGACAAATTAATTCAACCTTTTTTTAAATCTCCTACCATCTCTGGCCTGCACTGCAGCAGCCAATACAGGCTTCATTTGCGTGGCAAAAGGGATCTTTGGGTGCTTCAAGCACAAGTGGCAGTTGCAGTTACCATTTATAGCTCACTTCATACCCATTTGCTCACAGATTCACTTACCTTGACATGCTCAAAGGACTTTCGCTGCGTGGTATGTTATTCCGTTTGCTTTTGCTGTTAACATTTTTGACGAGTTCTACTGCGAGTGAAGCAGGAACTGGCAACAAAGCACTCAAACCAAAGAAAATCAAGATGAAATATATTTCTTCAAGGCAAATTTAATACATTTCCAGCATGTATATGACGTCTTGTGTTCTTTTTTTTTCTACAGGAGTTAATTGCTTGTAACTAAACTGTTTCTTTTGCTTGCTTTTAAGCATTCTTAGGACAAATTTAAAGTTTGATTAAAATATCTGCAAAAATGAATTATTCGCAGTCTTCAATAAGACTTAAATTCGAATAAAATGCCTTCATACAGAACAATTTCTCTATAAAACAAAATATTTTTATACGAAAATTTGCAATATCAAAACTAAAAAGGAAAGGTCAAATCCACACGAAACTCGAAATGGGGAAGCATCCAATGTCAACGGTCCTTTTTGTGAAGCCCAGACGACTTCCTCGACGACAAAAATCAGGAGTATATAGAACGGCAGATGAGAACCCACAGTTCCATTAAGCATGGACCAAGTCATAAATGTATTTATTTCTATACCCTGAACCCATTTAAAATGGATAAAATGTATGTCTTTAGAAGGAAGCATCTGCGATCCCATAAAGTCAGCACTTATATATTTTAAATCATTATTTTGATTGCTAAGGCAAACGAGCGCGTACCGCAAGCTGCATGTAGGAATGATAAAAGGTTACCAATTGGTATCTTCTAGTCGGGCACTTTAACTTATTTGTATTGCAGGCAGAGAGACAGAGAGAGAGAGAGAGACTCTCTCGGTAATAAGTCATGGGAATTGGTGACAGCCTGAAATGCGGCCTAGTGTTAAAAATTGTATTTACAAATGGGTTACCAGCGAAAGGATACGAAACTGCAACCCAATCCTGTCCGGCAAATTGCAAATGGAAGCACATAAAAAGCGATTTATGGATAAAGAGCACGGCATGCAAATGGATCAGCTGGGAAGGAGTTGTTTGTTTCATAAACACAAACGCGAACTTGCCCCACACACATGAAAGCTGCATTACGCATACTCCATATGCGACTTATTGCCAGTACTGTGCTCCTCCTTTGCGTCCTCCTATGATTGATTTAAATAAGAACTATTTTTTAAGGCCATGTTCCTGTGACAGCGTGATGCATATATAACCATTTGCCATGTGACAGATATTAATCGTTAATTGAATTGGGCGCCTTCTGTTTTGTGCCCGCTTTTGATATAACTTATTCATAAGAAATTTATGGCCATCTGGAGTTTATGGCAATTTAAGACGGCAAATAAGTTGGCTACTGGCTGATAGTTTCGTTGTAGTTGCACTGATTGCCAAAATGATAACAAAAACATTAGGGGCTGACATCCAGATTAACCAGGTTGATTGCAAATTCAATGTTTCCGATTGTTAATGTGATTCTTGTTATTGTCGTGGTTGTGGCTGTGGTCGCAATTATGTTATGGATTGTGCTGTTAGTTGTTTTGTGGCCGACACTTAATTTGAACCGCAGTCAAAGCCTAATTCGCCCGTTAGTTAAAACAGTCGACAATCAATTAAAATAATTTTAGCCAAACCTACGCGGCAACATAGCTGCCGCACAGAAAGCTGATTGTGATTACCAAGGCCTAAGTGAATAATTTAATAAATGCCTTTTTACAAAACTAAAAAAGAATTATTCAGGATCTGCGTATAGTCTATGAGAGAACCTATATCGCATTTAGCGCTACTCCGAAATATATATTTCAAATTTTTAAGTCTAGTTTTTCGAGAAAGCTGCTTTATAAAAAAATATACAGAATATGCAGAAATAGTTGTTTACTGATTGATTAGTGGAGATTTTGTGAACATTTAAAGGTGAATCAGAGTGAAAGTAGCTGCCGACGTACCGTCTCTCCGGATAGCTGTCTGCCAGGTGGGCAATCCTTTTGGTCAATTTCCAAATATAAACTAACACTGCAGATTATCCATTTTTAGATGTAAATTCAAGGTTTCCTTAAATTGTTGGCGGTGTAAATATGCTAAAAAGAGTAAATTACTATATATTTGAGAGGTCAATGCGATTGGCATAAGCTTATAAGAATAGCTTAAGAATCAGATTATTAAGTTAAAATTTTAAAGAAAATATTTAAGGGCAGCTTGCTGTGATCAAATTGAGGTTTTTAGTAAAAACGTATTGGATATCATAACAATCTGAAAGCCTCACTTGTTTGAATGACTTGCTTGAATGACTTTCGGCTAAGACAATACATTAAAATGTACGAATTTTTGACAGGAATCTCGCTGCTCAGTTTTCAATTGGCCACGTCATTTACCTTATCTTTTAATAAGATTAGGAAGTGCCTTAAATGAGTCAGCGTTTTTTGAGCTTCATAACTAGCATAATGTAATTCTTAAGGTGTCATTTTGTAGCTTGTGTCATTTGGGCTTGACCTTACCCCCCGTCAGTGTGGATATTATTATGAGCGATGTCATCAGGAGGCGTGCCCAACCACGGCGTTTCTTTTGACTCTTCAGCATAGTCACCTGTTTCAAGTGATCAATATAATCGCTGCCAAGGGGACGCAGGTTCCACAGCAACTTTTGAACATCGTATGGCAATAGGGTGTCCAGTTCCTGCTGAGGTATACGTATGGGTTCTGGCTGAAGCTCGACGGGCACACGCACATTGTGTATCATTGAGCGACCGGTTTGCTTAAAGATGCACAGAATCGATTGGTTTTGAAGCTGTTGTATTGGCGGTGCTGGAATGCATTGGACACAGAAGCGATGACAGTATTCTTGATCTGCATGGAAATCTAAATAATTTAGGCTGACATTTATTTCGCTGATGCCATACGGCTCAATAAAGCCGCAGTTTGGACTGGCACTGTATTTCCACGGGGCATTCGAACGTATCTTGTATAGCAAACTATTAGCGGTGGGATTCATTATGGATATTAAACGTCTCTGGGTGCGATCGTAGGGCGCGTAGAAGATCATCTTTTTGGGGCTAACACTAACGAGTTCCGAGTTAATCTTACGCGACATGTTATCTCGTATTCGGTTTATCTTCCAATTGGCACAAAATATATTTGGCCTGTTGTTTGTACAAATGTATCTTACAAAGCCAGCTGCTCGAATTGTATATTTAAGCTTTCAAAATAATTTTGACAGCATTTCTATATGCTGCCCCATTTCATTGCAATTTTTGCAGTAGCCCGTATCAAAATTCAATGAACCAAAGCTGAATGGAATTTCAGAATTTCACCAAAATTACTTTAAAAACACAGAAATTATTTTAAAAAAATTGTAAGCCACATGGCTGTACAACTCCACAAATACAATTCCAATTGCGATTGTACTGTAAAGCGATGGCAACTAATTGTTACTCTTTTAATAATGCAAATGCCCATAATTCTTAACCCATTATACAAAAACTTGCTTCTGAGCTTGGCAGGCTTATGGTTAGAAAAAGTTACAGACTATTGAAATTGGAGGAAATCTGTAATTTCGCCCAATTGGTTGGAGAAGCGTACTACTTGTTCAGAGCAACAATGAATGGACGATAAAAGCCGAAAGTCGATGAAGGATTATCATCGTTTTTTTCCACATTGATCACAAATCAACTTAGAATGTATCTCTATATTTTCAAGATTGACGCCGCATGTTTGTCGTTCTGATCAAATATATACACTTTATGGAGTCGGAGTTGCTTTATTCTATCTGTTACTTAGATTTGTACAAAACATACAACTTCTTACAAATTTGAAGTAAGCATTTGTAAATTTGTAATATATGCATATATATATGTATTACGATAATCAATACAATATACAATTTATAACTAATATTCGAATGTTAAATTGAAATCACAAAACATAAATTGAAGATGTGTTCTTGCGACAGTTGTGAATGTATGGACTACGTCTGCTGTACGCCCAGAGGAAAAGCCGTTTTTTTCTCACTTTGGACTATTGTTAATAGCGCAATTGCCATTGCTTTTTTGAGCTATGCTGATGGAAGTAAGTTATCTTGAAAGTAGTTAAGTATCTAAAAAGAAAAAACTAACAAACCCACTTCCATCTGAGAGGCGCTTGGTATATGTACATCTCTTATGCCGTGACAGCTTTGCATGTTTTGGGCGGTATTCTGCTGCTGCTCGGCGTTCTAAGGGTAAGTGATATAGTTGATGGCGTTGTCACCTTTATATACTCTCGACAAAGTAAAAAAGAATACTTTCTACGAATCATCAGCCCTTTAAAAATATATTATACTGTGAATAGAGTATTGCACAGTCGGCTATACCAAATTGCAACGTTCTTACTAGTTTCTTTTTATCTAGCACTGGGCAAAGTGTTTTCTTACTGGCATTATTATAAGCTCTTTTTTTCCATACTGGTTCATATACTTTATTTACTTAGCAGGTAAGTAAGATACACATTTTACTCCAAACTCTTTATTATACGTATATTTTTTTTTTCTTTTCAGTCGTCCAATTGATCTTTACAATTACCTCTTGCAGATATTATAGCACTGTACTAAAGAAGAGTTCAGATAACCATTAAATTAAACTCATCGAGTAGATTAATTAAATTGCGGATAGTACATTTTACAAATTTTAATGATTTGGTGCAAGACCGTCAACTCAGAAACGTAGACAGCACATTCAATTATTGGGCTCAAATGCATATATTCTCAATTTATGACCTGAGAGATTGGACATTGTGGGGCAAAGGAAAGAAGCATAGCCAATGCATTACATGCAGATTATAATGAATGATGATTAAGCCTCTATATGCATATCAGTATTGCCTGGCCTTTATTCGTTGCAATACTTTGTGGCTGATTGATCGTTAAGAGTTGACTTTGGCTTTTGGATCATTTGGATGAATACGATCTTCTATTGCCCGAGAAAATAACCACTAAGATTGTTGAAATTGACGACATTTGGAACATAATCTGTGAGAACCAGGAGCAGCCTGCATGATCTTAATGCTTTGCAGGTAGGCTTGAACCTGGTTGATGCTGTTCCTGTCGATATGGCAGCAGAGCGTCATTCTAATATCTAGCTCATGAGGCGGAATCTGTCTTTACCGGAGTCCATCATCCAGGCTTACCTTCAAGAACCTTCTGAAGCATTTTGAAGATTCTTTTATGTACTCTTTCTATAGCTATCTTTTCAGTGTAAATAAAGAAGATGCCGCTGAGTGAATCAGTGAGGTGTCTTAACATCATATAAAATTGAGTAACAGCTACTCAAATCTTGGTTATAAATTTTGGCTTGGACTCGTTAACACAAGCTGGTATTTGAAGACGACGCCTGCTTAATGAAAATAAGGAGGAACTATTAATGTTCAGCAAGACTATATTCGCTTTTGTCTATGCAATATTCGACTTCCATGAAATTAGAATTCGCTACATAAACCTATAGAAAGTACACACCGACAAATTCTGTCGCATTTACAATGTTGCCATGGAAGGCGTATATTGCCGGAGTTTAAACTAATAAAAACAACGATGTCGAATATTTCTACACATCGAGACATCAATTTATTTGCAGATCATTTCATCCGATGGTTAAACTGAATTTCATTACGATTAGACATGACTTGTTTCCATGGAAATGTGCAGCATACATTCATCCTCTTCAAAACTAAATCAGAATTGGAACATGAAGATACGAATCAGCTTGTCAATGGTATCAACAATCTCGGCGATTGAATTACTAGGCTTCTCTTAATTCAATATGTATTATGTACTATATCTAAGGCGTATGTTGCCACTAAAGTTTAGAACAAAGAATCAAATTGGCTCTTTGAACAAACACCAACATCCATTACACATAAAACTCATGCTGTTTAGTTTTCATGTCATTCATTATACAATACGTTTTTTTTTTTTATATATATATATATCCTGTCTATTGCTTTGTGTAAGATGAGTTAATATGGTCGACATTGGGTGTGGTAATTGCATGCACAAACTCGACATAGTTCACCAATCCCTGATCGTTCACCCGATCAGCCAAGAGTTCGTTCATCTCATCCTGTGTTAGATGCTCGCCACAACTGGTCAAGATACGTCCAAGCCAGGCCGCTTTTATATAGCCAGTATTCTTCTCATCGAATAATCGTAGACCAAATATTAGCTGATCGGCCACTGAGCCTGGTCCAGCCTGATAAACTGCAGCCAGTGACATGATGCTCTCATAGATCGACATGACCTCGTCAAAGGAAATGCGTTCGATTTGGTTATCACGCAATTGTTGGGTGTGCTGACGTATGCTCTTCTCACTGGGATTGGCACCCAGAATGCGTAGGCAGTCCCCCAATTGCAAAAGTCCAATTTTGCCATCTCCATGTTGGTCGAACTGCTGAAATGTTCGTCGCATTTTTTTGCGCTGAGCTGGTAAGTCCTTATTGGCCATTTTGTTGCTGACTTAATGATGGTTGATTGATTGAGAACTGTTTGGTTGATTGATTGACCGATTGATGACTGATGACGGCACAGGGATTGTGGTTATTTAAGTGTGCGTTTATATGGACACTCATTTTCTGCCCAGTTGCTAGCAACTGCACAGATAAACTGTAATCCAATTATGTGATTGGGAAAAACAAATATACAAATAATTTTGACATGTTGACAAGTGAAAGAACCGAATGACAGTACAAATTCAAAAACATTACTTGCTGCTGATGCTACAAAGGTTGCTTGAAAAAAATAAACAGATTTATCTAGCCTATTTCTATTTAGAATAGGCTTTATAACGTGTGCCCAATGAAATGAAATTAATTTATCAGGAAAAAACAAGCATCTTACACAACATTTGGCTGCTTTAGTTTTTGATCACGGTGAAGAGCTGACTTGAACTCTATTTCAAAAACTACAAAAGCTCTAGATTGAAATATAAAATATCTACATATGTTGAGGAACGGATACCTTCGAAATCATACGATATTATTCCTCTTCTTTGTCATTGACATTCACTTTCAAAAATTCAAAATATAGAGAACGTATCGTTTTATTGTTTACCTTGTCAACCTATTCCCTATATATAAGCGTTACTCGTCGATTTTGTTTTGTTTTTTGAGTTTTTTTTTTTTTGAATATCTTAGGTATATATCTGATTTTGAAATGTTATACATTTTTGAACTCGTACGAATCCCTACTAAGAACAAATTTAAAATCGATGCTTTAAAAAAGTTGTTGAACAAAAAAAATCACCTCTTGACGTTCACCAGGATTAAATAAGACAACTTCAGTGAAGGCAGTCATTCAATTAGTCAATCAGTCAATCATTCAGGACAGAAAATAAAAGTGGGAAAATCGCAGTTGACATTTCGTACGGATTGATTACATTGCCATCTGAATTCAGTCTGCCGGATTGAAGAAAGATCGCATTCAGCTTGTTTTTGCTTTCAAAAACATTGAAGAAAGAAATGTGTGCTAAGGGTGCACAGTAAAATGTGAGAGCTGTGCTTCCTTCTTAGCCGGAAACAAAATTTTTAAATATATCCGTATCTCATGAGGTGTAAGAGTAGTAAAAAATAAAAAAAAAAACTGATTATTGATGACTTTTAATAACATAATTTGGAGAACATAATGAAGATTTCAAATTTATCAGTACCCAGCACGTTTAATCGCAAGGGTTCTGAATAACGACAATAAAAAAGTTATCATGGGGCATGAGCATTATCTCAAAATAGCTAGTGCGCATGCGCATAGATGTAAACTCGTTTGCAGCATCCAGATCTAAAATCACCTGACGGGCTTTCTCTGTTACCGTTTGCATATGTCCGGCATAATGAACCGACATTTGGTTATCCAGCGTTGACTTGATGGCTATGCCATCGTTATCGACAACAATGATTCCCACAATATTCTTTATACCTTGGTAGCGTTTTAGCATCTCCTCGACTTCCGCAGACATCTTCAAGCAGCTATTTGATTTGTGCTACAGAACAACAGGAATTGTCACTCGTATTTCTAGTGTGTTTGGCTTACGACTGGAAAATTTATAATGCCTTAAATACTGACAGTTGAGAAATCCTGATTTTCAACGGCTTACTCGTTTCGGGAAACTCCAAGTTAATGTGACCTAAAAAAGTGTTTTCCTATCATATTCTTCAGAAGTGTAGCCGAATAAGACACTTTTACTTCTATTAAAAATTGTGAGGTTGAAGATGAGTAAAAACGAAATCTTCTGATCTTTCTACATTATTCGATATGTCGCTACCTTCTATAACTCCATCAGGATCAGTGTTTCCTTATATCCTCTGGACTGACCATATCTGAAACCTTCCCCGATCAACGAAACTACAGATTTGATTGTGATCCTAAATGTTGGCCTAAACGAAAGCAGCCTTTGCCTGTCACCCTCCAAGTTCCCCTCTAAATTTTTATCACCTACTTCTTATTTTATATACTTGCAGAGGGTATAAAATAATAATTTTTTAGTAATTCTTATCATTTTTGTCGCTGTTTAGTCCATATGAGTCCTATCGTATTGTTTGATTGTTTGAAAGGCCAGAAGTGATTTGGTTGCTTGAATGATAAGTTGCCTTTTGTGTGTGGCCCAAAAGTACGAAAAATTAATTGAATATTGTTGACACTCGTTAATTACACAGCCAACCCGAGTGGGAAGGACACGGCTTGATATTTTCCATTCGAAATGCAGACGAATTCGCCAACATCAAGTTTTGTGCGGAAATTATGACACTCTTCCGGCCAAGCAGCCAGCCGGCCCACAAACAGAGAGCCAACTCATTGCAGTCTGATGTAAAATTGTGCACTTTTGAAAATTAATTAAAAGTCATAAAACTCATAATGAAATTACTCAGACAAGCTAAAAGACTGACAGACAGACAGACAGACCGACAGCCAGAGGCGAGACAAAGACATTCAAGTAGAGTCCTGCTGTCTCACATGCAGCACATGCCCCATGCAGAAGCTAGCGCGTTGCCGCAACGCTTTGGAGCAGGGGCAGCGGGCGCAAGGAAAACTTTGGACACGGGTCAACAAGGTGAAGAGCTGTCGAAAAATTGTAAAATTGTAAAACTCGTTTAAAAATTAAATCAACGTTCAGTTTAAAACTCTCAAAGGCAATTTGTCTTGGCATTCAAGTAAGCCATATGGAAAATTGTCGAAAAATCGAAAAACTGTCAACTAATGCCAAAATTGCTTTCCTCTTGCCCTGACTTTGGCTTAATTTGTTTTACAAATATGTTGAATAAATATTGCATTTTGTCCATTGATGTACACGCAAGAGATTTAATTAAGAGTGCAAAGGGATTTGTGGCTGGGCAATCGCTGGCCAGGACCTTTGGCTACGAATTTGTAAAACTGTGCAACTGGTTGTGCATACCACGATGCGTCAACTTTTTACAAATATTGGTAATCTGGCTGACACATTGTAGAATAATATTTATTCCTTGAACTTGTTGGTTTTATCACAAATATAACCATTATTTTAATACACTATATTTGAAACAGACCCTCTGCGATATATATTATACTGGCTGTCTCTTAACAAGTTGAGAGTATCAGACTGGGAAATATTGTGAACCTAGTTACCTTTTCAAGCATTATGGCTGCTATACAAACATACACCAATACCTACATACGAAGTTTATTATCTTTTTTTTATTGAAAACAACAGAATACAAATAGTTGTTAGGGTAATTCAGCTCTAGATCTATGCTGTATTATTAGGGAATCAGGGACCCTCTATCTGAGCACCCCACTCACAATATGCCTATTCCTATTCATTAAATTCAAATGAATTAATAAGATAAATTAGCTGGCAATAAAAACCGTCTTCAATTTCCATATTGGTAAAAAACGTTTTCAACGCGATATTTTGAAAGCCGAATGAGCTCTGATAATTTAATATTTGCTTTATTTTCATAATTGAAGCGCATTTTTGTCTCAAATTACTCAGCATCTAGTGCTGTTATTAAATTAATTATGGATTCATTATTATTTTGAAGTTTTGATTCTGTGATTAATTGCATTATAATTGAATTTTCTTTGCTCCTACATACATACATACTTTATGCACATATAAATCCGAAACGGGAATTAAATGAGAGTATGCAAATGTGTGTACTGGGTAACAAGTAATAGTACTCTAGCCGGGAGTGCCAGACTAGGAGATACCCTAAACCTTCTTCTAACATAGTCAGATGCACCTAAGAAATTTGCGCAAAAACAGGATTTCAATAACGATTTTTATAGATTAGCTTTGAAATCGACTCAGTTCGTCGTCCTGACAAATAATATATATATACATTATAAGTTTGGATTTACGATGTGGAACATACTATTATTAGTCAGCTTTTCATTTCCAAATATTCAACATTTAATTCAGTTATTGGCGATAATAAAATGCAGTAAATAATTGTATACGACTGCAAATATATTATGCATGTTAAGCTCGAGGCAAGGTGTTAATTAAATGCCAGGATACCAGGACCAAAGCCCACAAAACTGGTACCAAATAAAATACTTGATGAAAATCAGTTGCAGCTGCATTTCAAATTAGTAACCAAAACTGTCCGAAAGCTGGCAAATGCAAATCTGAACGAGCTGTGGGTCATGAAATGTTAATGTTAATCAGATTTGCAATTTGCAATTATTAGTAAAATATTCGAGTGCGAGCGCATTACCAATTACGAGTACCTTTGTTTTCATTTGTTGTATGTGTGCGTGTGTGCGCGTGTGTGTGTGTGCTGTGTGCTGTGGAAGGAGGATTGAGGTGACAAGGAGAATACTTGTAATTTAATTTGGTGTAAATTGAAATTATGATTGAACGCGTGGGAGTAGCACGTTTACGTGTACGATATGAATTGAATTTTAATTAATTTGAACATGCGTTAGGTTTGGGGCCCAGACAGGCGAATTTATATTCCCAGTCAGGTTAGTGTTCATTAGACCAAATTTAATACAAAAATCTGATCAAATGCCACATCATCGAAATTTAATT
The DNA here is from genome assembly GCF_030788295.1 of Drosophila virilis. NCBI lineage: Eukaryota > Metazoa > Arthropoda > Insecta > Diptera > Drosophilidae > Drosophila > Drosophila virilis. The sequence goes on along the minus strand of NC_091546.1, from coordinate 9,369,116 downwards.
GGTTATAGCTACAGATACTTAGCTATAAGTACTCCTTGCAGGCATATTCAGTACACTTCTTCGATTGTTGCAGCCCTAAGTTGAATTTGATCTGAGCGTGTGTGCCCGGGGATAACATTTTAAATTAAATTTTATAGCACTGGCTTTATGCAAAGACACCCCAAAAGGTCTGATAAATGCTTGTCAACACACAACACAAGTATTTGCCATGTGTGTGGGATTGCGAAATAATGTCTTTTTTGTATCTGCACACGAAACCTTCATATTGCCGCATCTTTGTGTGAGAAAAGTATAACGATTTTTTGCAAATTGATGTATGTATCAGCCAGAAGGAAGCATCTCCGACCCCGTCCATCAACCAAGGCCTGTTCCTCTGTAGAACGCAGGAAGTAATAAAAGCTATAGACTTGGAAGTTAATCGACAATAACATTTCATGGCTTCTTAAAATATAGGAGCTATAACTAAGCAAACATTGGATTGTGAGGGCAGCTTGGAGGTGGGTCCGGGGTACCTACTAGTCCGGAACTCCCAGCACTCTCAGCACTTATACTTGTTTTATTCCAACAGAGAGCCTTAATATATCATTTCTCCAAAAAATTCAGATGACAACTGCGAACCTTGAAAACAAATATTAAACATATAACAGCAGTTTCATAAACATAACCGCAATTTGTGGAGTTACTGCTGCAGTGTGACTTAATCGTGTGGCTATTTTAACTCACATATTGGGACATGAAAGCTGCTTTATATAAAGAACTTTATATTAGCCCGTTGCAACACCGCTAAGAAATATAAATATGTGAAGTGTGGATCGGCCTTAGCCTGATACATGAAACGCATGTACCATAAACATTTTATATGTTGGGCATATGAAACCTTGACATCACCTTTTTCAATCAACTAAAGAGCAGCCGTGTCCTTCATCAACTGCCCTCCACTCGACCTCATAGCATACTCAATAAGCTGGCATTTTATTTGCATTTTTTTCGTCACTTGATGTTTGCCTGGCTGGTTGCCCAATTCCCAGCAGCTTGCAGAGTCGCCCTCTCAACGCCACGACATTGGCGAATATTTTGCCAGAGTTTTTACTTGGTTCGCGCGACGCTGTTGACAAATTCATCATCGTCTAAGCACGCGTCTGTCAGGCGCGCTAAGGATACAATAAATGTCTTTCGTGGTCTGTGCGCATGGCGTGTTCTGGCCCAGGACTCGCTCGGCTGCCTGGCTGCCTGGCAGCCTGTTCTGCGGCTGAGACTCCCGCTGAGTGAAATACTCTGTCGGATTAATATGCAACAACGTTTTGCAATTTTTTGTCTCCATTTTATTTTATTTTCTTTTCTTTTGGCTTATTCATTTGCCTTTGGGCTTTCGCTCCTGGCTTCCTACATCCTCTGGTTCAGCTCTCAGTCTCGGGCTCAGGTGCACTTTGCGATAACAAATTAAACAACTTCATGCAACCGTCGAAAAAAAGCAAAAATAAATAAATGCTTTGAGTTTTTATTTGCCTTACAAATAGATGGCAGCATAATAGCAGCAATGAACGAGTGGGGATGCAAGCAAAATTAGTTAAAATGCCGAGGCTCTCCACCAGAGTCCACAAGTTTCATTGATTCCAGATTTGAATACGCTTTATATTACCAAAGGCCAGTTTGATTACAAAGACAAAGCACCAAGCTTTCAAGACAAAAGTTTACCTAAATACGCATATCGTTACCAAGTTAAAAATCTTAACAAAACTTGGCTTGAAGAAAATTCATTGTTCTCCTCATAATCCGTAAGTCATAGTTCCAACGGGTCTTAATCCATGATTTTAAATGTATAAAATGATCGTGTGCATAACATAGCTCCGCAAGAACAAATATTTTGTATAACAATTTATTTGTATAATTATTATAATTATTTTATGTCGTGGTTAGCATAAAATTATTGTTACCACTGGAGTCGATAAATACATGTTCCTAAATACAAATCAATTTAACTATATCAATGGATACAGTTTATTATGCTCAGTCCACTCGACTTCACTGACAGTCTTGAGCTCGAGGTAGGCCTGCTTGGCTAGCCAGTGAAATAAGGGACTGTTCCATTGTGTCTGCGTGGACCAGAGTTCCCTGTTTGAAGGATTGGCCGTTGTTCGAATACGGCTGTAACGAGACCACAAATAGACCATGCTGCGCATCTTGTAGACCCACAAGTGATTCGGTATGTATCGTATGATATCCTGCAATTGGCACATATGTTCCGAATCCAATTTCTCCAAGAAGCACACGTTCGTCAATTCAAAAATGGTGCCCATTATCGATTGAAAATTCGTCTTGTTCAACTCCAATGCCAAATGAGCTGAGTGCATTAGTTGCCTTATCGACTCCGGTTTGTCATAACTCATTTTAATGTGCAGAAATGAATATCTTAAATTAATGCCTTTAAAGTAATCGAGCTCTTTATCGATGCCCGCCTCACACCACTTGAAGTCTTTCCACCAAATATCCCAGCTTCTGTAGTTCATGTTGCGGTATATATCCGTCCACTCATCGCGGAGGCCCTGACGAAATCGCTTGGCTGCACCGCGACTATAGTTTAAAGATAGTATCGGGCTTTTCCGAACTGGTGACTCTGGAGGCACTGCCTCCTTTCCACCAATAATACTGCAGTGCTTACGTCGAAAGAACTTAATCGCATATTACGTGCTCTCTGGCTGCGGTAACGGCTTCCAGTTGCTGTGAAGGTAGGGCATTTCAAAGTCGCCTATTTGAAATATTTGATCCACTTGCGTCATAATGCGCTTCTTGTGTTTATTTTGGTCAAGTTCCCCATTGCTTGGTTCAGCAGCGCGCTTTAATACCCTGAGGCTGGGGATGCGCAAATTTCTGTTATCGATTGTATGGGCTTCCCCGTCTTGGTAAATGTTTGGAAACTGATTTGAATTAAAATTTTTATTGTTCCCAGCTTCATTTCTGCCATTAAATCGCCTGAACATGGGCTCCAATGCATTTTGAAAGTGTACATTATTTACATTTCTGAATTGAAGCTGTTCCCTGTTATTAAAATGAAATTTATCGTTGAATAAAGCAGGCAACTGACGACGGTAATTGTGGTTCACGAACGCATTGTTTTCAGAACTGTTTTTATGTTGAACGGGGCAACCTACAATATTGTTAAGCTGTTGTGGGGCAAAATCTCCTTCAATGTTTCGAAGATCTAAATCTATATTATAGTCCAAGTTTCGATAATTATTGTTATTGTTGTTGTAGTTATCGTTGGAGTTGTATGGGGTAAAACGTTTTGCCAGCTCTCCATTAAAGTTATGGTCCGAATTTCGTGAATCTACATCTAGTTCTCTTCGATGCAAGTCAGGTGGTTGAAAGTCCATTTCTTCCACAGGCGTCGAAGTCAATCTGCGTTCTGGGTAGTGGTCATTCCTGTTATCAGCAAGATATGCCAAAGGAATAGGATCACAATCTGGCGAATTTTCACGACTTGAGATCCAGTTGATGCCGCGTGGTGGTGACGGGGTTCTGGGATAGCTCGATGGGGCCGCTTGACGATGCAGTAGCTCTCGGATTTTACGTAAAACTATGGCATCCACCTCGGCCTGTCGTCTGGCGCCCAGCTGCAGGCTAAGACGTTTCCAATGCTGCTGAAAGTGGCTCAGATTGAAGTCTGGCTGCTCGAGTGTATGTATTGCTAGCTCGTGGGCACAGCTGGGGCTCAAGCCCAAATGGAATAGCCAGTCGCGTCTCTCGTTGAGCTGCACGTTGACTACATTGCCAGATTGAACACCGAAACCATTGTGCGGATTGCCAAATAGCTCTCTCTGTTGTTCAAGGAATCGAAAACTATATTCCCTCTTTTAAAGCTGCTTACCTGTCCAAAGTGCTGTGGCCGTCCGCGCATGTTGCTTCCTTCATAAAAATTGGCCCGGTGCAGCATTACGTTGAATTCTTTCCACAATATTAATGTTCTTTTTCAATTTTTACTTTTTTTTTTATCGTTCTCATCAGTTTGAAGACAAAATTAGGTTTGATGTCGCTCGAGTTTTGCTTACTGAGCACAACTGCCAGCAGTCCCTAAATGCTACGCACACTTGATAATTCCGAATTCTGTAAGCATTGAACTCGCTACATAATACAAAAAAAAAAAAAAAAACACTGAAAAGCGCGCTTATTGATAATTCGCCTGCTCAATCATACAAAAATAAGTATTTTATTTCGGGCAATAAAAAGTATTTGCGCACTTATATGTAATATGTTTATTAAATCGCGTTTAAATCCCAGCCTACATGTAAAAAGTACGATTATATTAATTATCCAATCTTTGTTATTAACTGGTATTATATTTTTGATTTGTGGAATTGATATAATAAACCATTTAATTGTAATATAATGAACCGGTTCTCAAGTTCTCAAAGACTAAGTCATTTGCTAAGTAATTTGTATTTACCTCAAATTTGAATATGTTCAATATGAACTGAATAACTTTTACGTTTTAATTTACTGCGAAATATGTATTGCATACAAAACTTATGTACTTGCACAATGTTTTAGAATTAAATAACATTCCATTCATTTTTAATTAAATGCATTTATAGACAACAATATTGGTTTACAATTAATCAATTAAATGCATAACACATTGAAGCTCATGAATGCATTGTTAGGTTAAGATATCGAAAGCAAAAAAAACACCAAAGATATTTAATATATTGGTGCCTGCAACAAAAACTGGAATTAAATTCCTTTAGATGCATTTTTTCATTTGCAATGAATCCAACTGACGGACTATCGAGCATTCCTATGCCAACTCGCTTGTTGATATTGACCAGGTAAATAAATGCTTAAAGGGGTTGGAAATGTCTCCTTCCATGCATTACGCATTCCGTAACAAACATATAATACCTTCTGCACCAATGTAATTAATCATTCTTTTAACTATATTATTTATAAATCGTATCGGCTTACGAATGCGTATACTCAAATATTTGCATTTGGAGCACTCGCAGAATTTATCGATATTTCGATTTAAGGCGTCTTTAAGAAAAATCCACAGCCGTTGATCCATTGGCCCAAATAAACTTGGCAATAATTTATTACAATCACTCAAGTCAATAGCGATGTCGATGAGGACAAAAACGTAGCACATAAAATATAAATGGATCTCAGCCTTGCTCAGCTCTGTTGGAGAGATGATACGAGTAGTGTGTGCAATATTTTAAAATTGCATCCCAGAGGATAAAAACAAGAACAAGAAAAAACGTTGCAATAAAATGTGCTACATCGACACACGTCGCAAGCGAATGGGAAAAATTGAAATGAATAAGATATAAAATGGAAACAAATACACCAAATGACCCAAAAGAATCGCACCGCCTACCTTCTCTTTGCCGCTCTTCTCACACAAGCCTCAGCTTCTCGAGCTGAATTTATGCAAGTGAAACATTTGCGAAAGCCTTGCGACTCGATAAGAGTATTTATTTGAGCTTGGCGCTGCAATGCGAGCATTCAGAAAACAGCGACACGAATTGCCAATACGAATCCTTTTGGCCGAGAGTGTAAATTGTCTATGCCGGCATGCGGCTCACGCGGCGTATGTGGAATGTGGAAAGTTGCTTTTCTTTTGGTCTTATTTCGTTTGTGTGTCTGATACGTTCAGTGAACATGCTCCGCAATCCGCTGACTTGGCGACACGGCCACGCCCCCTACTTGCAATTAAAGCAAACAACAGCGCAAACTAATCTCGAGGGCCTCGTAAATTCCGTGGGGCATTCCTGTGGGCCACTCAGACCACACCAGAGCAGATGCCAGCATACCAGCCAGTACAACAATAAACACCGCCTGTGGCAAGCAATTGAAACTATGCACCAAATCTGCAAACGTTGGCGGAATCACTAAGCTGCTTTTCTAATTCCTATCCTATCCTATTCTATCCTTTCCCATCATTTCCATCCATGCCATATACTCCCCTTTCTCCATCATCCACAATTTTATGCAGCATTCTGTGCACTTTGTTTATTCTTCGCTGCGATGCCAAAGTGTGAGGGGGTTAAACGAATAAGAAGCTGGGTTAAATTTGGCTTATCGCATGTGGTATGTTGTCGGGCTTAATTTGCATATTAATTGAATGTCAAAAAAGGACCAAGAAGCACAGCTTGGGCTGACTTTCGAGTGTGTCATGTGGGAATAGAAATTGACTTGAGGCAATGCACGGTTCTAAATCAACAAAGCAAAGGTGAATACATTCAAATTATCTGTGGAATTTCAATTTGAATGGCGAGTGAGTTCCATTCAAACCAATAATAAGTAAATAAATAAATATTTGAATCTAGAATTAAATGAAATTGAATTAGTATCTTGTAGTAGGTGTGTTAAGCGCAAAGCTATTTCATCTGACTTGGGACCCCTTTAACAAACTATTTATAATTTTTTCTATCTTAAAGGGGAAGGCTGATAAGAATCTTAAGTCCATCTCCATCTGTTGTACAAGTTAACCTGTTCATTTTAAATAAAAGTAACAACAACCTATTAAATATAGGTTAATTTTAAGATTTATCATCTTTTATTATTTCACTGCGAATAAAGTACTGAACGAACAATTGATACATCTTTGAATATTTAAGGACAATGCAACCAGTTAATTGACTTTTTGAAAATGTTGTTAAATGGCTGCCAAATAAACACGACCCAAAGCCTAGATGTGGCCCATTATTACAATAAATCAGAATGATATCTATTCAGTTTTGGGTTTTCTGAGTAGAGCTAACGGGAGGTATGCATGCTCGCAACACAGTCATAAATCTTCAAGTGGCACTGCGCTCGTGTGGCTTGGCTACTCCTTTGACTAGCATTCTGACATTTTCAATGCTCGCCCGAAATGAAAATGCCGTAACCCGCTTATAACGCACTTCTAAGCCCTATCAACTCCAGCCGCAGCAGGTACCCAGGTATCCAGCATATAGAAGAAACATAATCAGGAGCCACTGCTTGGCTCTGGCTACCTTGACAACGAGCTGCTCCGACATGTTGCTGTCAGTGGAAATCGAGTTTCACTCGTTTTTCTAACTGCCGCCTCATGTCTCGTACCGAACTGCCAGCTTCTAATTGGCAGCTGCATACAGCAAGGACAATGGCACAATTGCCATCATCCAGGAGCGGGAGCAGTCGTAGGATCAGGAGCAGAAGCAGGTGCGGTAACAGAAGCTGAAAATTCAGCAGCTATATAATCAGAAGGCATTTTATATGCAGTTGTTCTCATCTGCCACTTTTACGCATTGTGGTCACCAGGTGAATGCAGTTGTGGTCATACCATGCTCAATTGTAGACAACACTGAGATAAAAAAAAAACGCCATTTTTTATTGTTACATTTTGTATTTTAGTTACATTTTTCTTAGATGAATTCTATCGAGTTCCATCAACGAAATGTTTCCAGTTGCCTACAAATTCAAAGTAATTTACTCAAATTTTATTTAATCTGCCATACAAAGACAAAACGATAGATGACATTATTTCACAGTTTGCAACAAAAATCTCGATTAATTGCCATGAAATAGATATATAAGTCAAACATATCTCCGAACTTCTTTAAGTTAATTAAATATGAACATTCTGATGCTTTATATTAACCACTCAGAAATGATTCAACTGAAATTGCGTACTTTTAGAAAAATACTGAAATGCTTGGGGGATATTGATAATGAGCATTCATTGAACATTTTCTGACATTTAACCTTATGGCGTTATACTAATGAACCCTATTGGTCTTTAAGTTCAGTTAGTTTTATGTGTGTGCCTCATTTTTGCTGAACCTTTTTTTTTCAGTGTAACTTTTGATGGTGGGCCAACTTTTGCCGCTTGGCTGCTCGGCTGGTCAACTGCAATTTACAATTTTGGACTTGGCTACTAAGTCGAGAGGCAAATATCAGACTCAGAACAAACATTCAGTCCAATTGAGTCTCTGCTCGTCTGGTTCTGGACGAGGTTCCTTTGTGCGATGTCAGTCATTAATGTTGCTCATGTGTCCTATGCTGCTGCTCCTACAGCCTATTCAGTATTGTTTAATGCTGTTGAATATACGCTTTTATAGCAACATCTGAGGTATAAATGCTCTCGTGCATGAAGTAGCCGCAGTAATATCTAAAGAGTATGAAACACAGAGTATCTCGTAGTCGAGTCTATTGTGCCTTTACTTGTTATATGTTATTTGCATATGCGGTTAGAGCTACCCTCTTCTTTCTCTCTCACCGCCACACACTCCCGTTGTCTATCTTTTGGGTCTGCTGATGCTTGTTCCATGTTCTGAATGCGCTTCTCAGTCTTAACTTTCACATAAACACAATCAAATTTTGCCTTTTGCCAACTTTTTCCATTTGCAGCTCGTACTGCAAAAGTCGAAAATTGCAATCACAGCAAATTTCTGAAATGCTACAGAATTTATTTATACCATAATTCGATGTCTCATTTTGTGGATATACGCGTACATGTTTGGCAACTGATTAGCCCAGCTGAGCTAATGCTCACATATCTCTGACTATGTGCTGGAAAATCTTGCTGAAAATTGCGAGAGCACGCCAATGTATTTATTGCCAATTTGACGCAGCCACGTTTGGTTGCCAACAGCCTTTTTGGCTTTTGGCAACATCTTTGGCGAGGCATAAGAGTTGAAACCTCAGCAGCGGCAAACAGACTGCCTGAAGAGCTAGATACGAATACAGGGACCGGGCTGTGTGGTAGGGATGAGACTGTGCCTGTCCCTGAGCCGGCAAAGACTCGTCAGAGACATCAAAGTTGCCGAGCTAAATTTCACTTCCCTTTGGCTGCATCCGAAGATATGCAAATCCTTGTCTGTCAGGCTAACTGCCTCCTGCCCCGTCCCCGCCTAACTCTTACTCTCTCATTCTGTATGTTGACGAAATGAATCGAAATGTTGGCACAGTTTGCGTCAAGTTTTGTGCATCAGGAAATTAGCACGCAAATTACCACAAGCACTGCCAAGTCCTTCTCCAACCCGCAAACTAATTGGCTAGAAATGTGTGAAAATTACATTTAACCAATTTATGGCATTGCTACGGCATAAAAATGCAGCACTTTAAACATATCTTTGCCCGTCTACGAATACAGAATCTTTAAGTACAGCTTGCAGTATACGAGTATTGCAAATATTAAGACTGCATTTCAGCAAGCCTCAGTATTGAATAAATAAAACTTTAAGCAGCTAAAAGTGACACAGTCGAGATTGCCCGACTAGCAGATGCTCTGTCCTCAAGTGGTTGTTTATCTGGGCAAAGCCGGGTAATATGCGCTATTAAATATGTTGTGCAGGCGAAATATGATATCTAACAGATTTTTATTAAATACTGCTCCAGACAATGTCTGATCAAAGTATATCACTAAGAGCCCTACCTTCAACTTTCCATTTGATGTAAAATGATTTTGAAAAAGTTTCTGTTTATTTAACCGGACTAGGTAAGTAATACCATCAATACTAGCAGCTTTCTTCAGATGTTATTAGTTTTGGTTTTAGCTTTCAAAGAGTGTACACGGACGTAGTCGATTACACTTGTGCGCGGATATGTATATGTACATATAGGATAAAACTTCGAGGGTTTTAACGCTTCAAAGCAGTCGACCGTCCAGTTTCTGCTAAAACATTTCATTCATGTTCATGGGAAAGTGCCTTTTGCAACGAGTTGAAGCGCAAAATAGTCAACGATTGTGACCTTTAAGTGAGCAGCAAATGCGATTCTAAGAAACATCCAAGGACCATTTGTGAGATAGAGAAAATTGCACATTCTGCTTCAACTGACAATCCTTTAAAAAAAAGCACAAAATGCAGCATGAAAACAAGTAAAAGCGGCTACATTAAATTGATGTTGGTTCGATGTAAATAAATGCTAAGTTTAGTCAGGATATCTTTATTAGACAACAACTTTTTCTGCTTTATTCTGGACACGATATTTAGAGACAATATATTTTGACAAACTAAAAAGAAGTCAAGCTCTTAATTTTCACTTTGATATAATATATCATTGAGAGCTCACTTGAAAGTTTACAACGAGACATCTAGCTTCATATTCGACAAGAACAGAAACATGAAAAGAACAGAGCATGTCTTCTAGAAAACTTTCTCTTCTTGTTTATTCGGTTAATAAAATAACTAAACCTCATTGAGGCTGTCAATGCTTCCTTCACATGTTATTAGCTTCGGCTTAATATAGTGCATTTTTATCATTCTGGTAATTTATGATGCTGACGAATGATTAGTAATTCCCATGTACCTTGTACATAAGGGCGTTACGTTTGTGACAAATTATCGTTTCGGACCAGGTCCGCACTCAAGTTGGCAAATTAATTTTCGGCTTACCAATCGAACTCACGCGCGGAAAAGCAGATGGCTTATGTCTTAACGTACCGAACTCCATTTACAGATGTTAAACAAGAGAACATTTCGTTTAGTATTTAAAATCTCCATGCCTGACATTCATTTTGTGATACCACCTTTAGGCATTTAACTGGCACAGCGTATTAATTTATGTATGTACTATACGGCCTGTTGGCTTTCCTGGCTTATTTAATTTAGCATAAAAGCCAAGTTCGGAAATTATGTGAGCCAGCTTTCGAAAACTTGCCCGACCTGGCTAGGCTAGTGCATAAGAGGAAAATTGGGAAGGGGGCGGCTTGATATCGCTTTAGGCCAGGGCCAGTGAGTGGGAAACGACTTGATGAACTGTAAATGAACTTTCTGTTTGAATTCGATTTAGTTTTATTGCTGAATTTCGCTCAGAACACATATCTAATAGACTCTGCCAGCAGCAACTTTAGCTTAAAAGAAATAACAAGTCGTGGCCAATTCAGGATATGCTGCTCTGCAGCTCGGACACGTGTTTGGCCATGTTATTGCATTGTGTGTACAGATTGTTCGAGTGTGCTCCAGCATATATGCAAAATGTATTCGATATCCATTTGCAGACCATATAAATTGTGAAATAAAGCACCATGAAAATGCAAATGATGATGCTCCCCCTAGCAAACAGCAACATTGTTGCAGCTGAGAGACAGCTGCGGTTAGCCAGAGTTAAGATGAGTTGAGTTACATTTAGTTCGATTGAACTGAAGGAGCAGCAAAAAGCAATATTGTATTGTTTGACAATGAGTTGAGCCAAACGATGTGCGACAAAAGACAACAAACGGTTCGAGGGAAAAATGCAAATGGAGTTCAATATTCCAGATATTTGAGAATTTTTGCTAAATTAAAGCATTGTCATAGTCCTGAATACACTGGGCTACACAATAATACCTTGCGGTAAGGCCATAACAAAACCATATGACATAGTCCGAATATAAATTCCATAGCATTAATGAAATTGTCAATGCATAAAAATGGCCTGCACTTCAATTTAGGTACAATCTATGGTACAAATTATCCCAAAAGTAAAACATTTTGGATCTAATGAGAAACTTAATCCTAAACTTGCTTTCTTCAGCTCTTTTAACCATCCAGATATGACCCGCCTCTAAACATCGTTGCTTTGTCACTATAAAAGAGCTTGTCAAAAATAAAATTACCTCTTCAATAAAGTTAACTTTTTAAATGTGCGCCTATAACTAAGTTTAATCTTATTTTGTAAAGTAAAATGCATTTGGCTTTAAGCACAAACAACATCAGACAACAATATAATAAATATTGTGAACATAAACTCATTGGCATAAATATTAGCACAATACTGGCGAATGCACTGGGTAATCGCAACAGTCCTTGAATTGAGTGCATGTTTTAACATTTAAATTGCTGCCAGCCTTAATTATAATAATCAAAATGACGCATGTACTTAATATACATATGCTGCATGTTCTGTTCCAATTCAATTTTGCAATACATTTTGAGGGGCTGACATGGCGGCAGTTTAAAGCAGCTGAGCTGATAATTAAAATATCATTAAATTGTGCGTAAAGTCTAACCTTAAACAATTTAACAGGTCGCTTTCACTATTCAAATCTTAAGTCACAAAATGAAAATAGTTAAGTAAGTCTTAAATAAGAAGGCAACCAACATTCAGACAAATCTGTGAATTATAGAAATTAATATAGAAAATCTTAAAGAGGAGTACATCAACAGTTTGACAGTCTAGCATATTGATTAAGTTTAAGTAACAAGTTCGTGAATTAAGTATATATTTAATAAGCTCTGCAAAATCGGGCCAAATGAAATTGTTTCCATCATTTCAGTCGAAATCAAGATTAATCAGTTGACCCGGAACTACAATATGAATTGTCTATACTCATAGAGTTGATCGGTAACATTTGCACTTTAAATACTTAGCATTGATTTGACTCGGCGACGACGGGTTATTTCTTCTATATTTCCATATTTATTTCAACATGCGTAAATTTTAGCTGGCTAACCAAAACGCACGGGGTCAAAAGTCGTTACGGGAAATGCCAGAATTATTATAATTGAACAGAAAAACAATTTGGTTGATAGAACAGGATGAAGCTCCAATGCATATGTCTAGCGAGAGCCTTGTTGGCTGTCTTTGCTGGCGCGCTCAGCCGTTTGTGGCTGTTGTTCCCGCCAGTCTCATTAATAATCGTAATATCCACGGCACGAGGCGGTTTCGTTATGCAAAACTGTCATGAATCAGGCGAAAATGTAATTACATTCTGCTTGATGAGCAGCGAGCTCATCATCTTCCTTGTGCCAGGTCGGGACATTTCATCTTGGATGGCACGCATAACGTGCATATAAATTTTATAATGTCGTTGCCAAGTTTGAGGACACGTAATCTAGAAGTAAATAAGTTTTCTGCCTTGTCTCGCGCAAAGTTTTACTTATGAGTCTTGAGTCAACAAAGTTTTCAGCTTGTTGTTGTCGCCATTCTGCCCATTGGGGTATAATAATGATGTTGTTATTGAATTCAACCATTAAGGATGCTTAGTACGATCGCTCAAGTATAATAAGTTGTAAAACGATAGCTGCAAGCTTCACTAAAATGCATTGAGAGCGACACTCTCTCAAGTCAAATGATGCAAATATTATATTGAAAATATTTGTATCTTTTATTCTCGTTTGTGCTGTTGCTTGCCAAATCTTTGGCCATGCACAATGGATTTCATTTTCAAAGCTGCTCAGTTCAGTATCTATCTAATAAGTCATATAATATTTATCGCCATTTCTCAGATTTCTGATTTGATAATTCCATATGACCACAATTGTGATACAATCGGCTGACTACAAATGGCAAATGTGAAAGTGGTGCAATGTCATGCCACAATTACATATTGTATAGCCCTTTTGTGTGCATGGCACAAGGTTGAACACACACCCATATGTATCGTATATTACGCGAGAAATGGGTGTGCCCGAAATGGGGCACGTAAACAAGTGATTTTCAATGTCGCAGCACTTGCTGGGGCCATATGAGTCAAATGTGGAGGAAATGAGTTTATCGAGAGTCATAGTTCTTTCTAAATGTTATTATTTAATTAAAATGGCAACCTTTATACAATAAAGGGCGTAACAACAGAAAAGCCACAGTGAAAATAAAAATGTGCATTTTTATGAGAGTCTCGCAGTGGAACAGAAATCAGAGAATCCGCCATTCAGCACAGACCTTGAGCAACACTTAGTGCGGTTGAGGGAATTCGTTTGTATCTATTCGTTGGCCCATTGTTCTATATACTTATTATCAGTTGGGTATTTGCAGCGAACTTTGTACCTGGTGGCAGACACACCGAAAGACCTCAATACCAGCGTCCGGTCCAAGCCTTTCTATGGCTGCGTAATGCACCCAATCCCCGCCAGAAGCACCCACTTTTCGACACGTTTCCAGCGCTGTCAAGCGACCATTGAAAAATCTCAACTAATGTCAAATGCTTTGTCGTCACCGTCGTCTGCCTTTTTTTTTGGCGAAAGGGACGGGGGAAAGTGGCGGGGGTTGACTTGTCATTTTTAATTTGCTTGTCGCCTACCGCCCAATGCATGGTAACAAGTGGGCGTGGTTTTTCAGCCTTAAAAGTAGAGCACAGTCCTTTTGAAAAGGATAAATGCATTGTACATTTTGATAGATTGCAGCAGAAGTAAATAGCTTCTGATTTTTCACATTCCATCAGCCAGATTGAATTCTATAACTTTACAATCCGCCCTTATTCCACTGCCATACGACCAAACCACAATCACTGTGCGCCACTGTGCCACCACAATAAGGAAGCCCCCGGGTGTTATATTCTCGGAATAATAGCGCCACTTGTTCGCAAGTGTTATTGTCAATATTTACAAAATGTACGCCTCATAAGGTGAAATTCACATTGATAAGCTAGCCCTCTGCCAAAGATAACAACTGATTTAATTATGCAAATTGGCAAAGCTGACTTAGCCGAAGTTCTAATACCCTTGCTATAAGTAGGACTTCGAAAATATGTAAAACCAAATAATATGGTTATTTACATATGAATGACATATGAATATTTACATATGCACATAATCGACATTAGCATTTTGATGAAATAATAAATATTTAATTATCATTAAAAACATTAAAATAAAAAAATTGATTTAACAATGAATAATGATGAAAAATAAAATTAGGCATTATTATAATTAAAAACAAAATAAAAACATGGATTTGATTTATAATTTATCTTATTAGTTATTAACATGGATAAAACTAGGTCACATTGAATTTTGTTTTCTTTTTCAGATGAATTTGTGAAAGTGCGCGAGAATCTCATCCCCAATTTTAAAAAGCTTTTTGGTCCTGAAAGCTAGTAAATAAATCCATTATTCATTCAAATATCAAGTCACCCCATTTTTAATGTGCTCATCGCGGAGTTCATCTAAGTTTTTGCGGAAAAATGTCGAAAGGGGAATGTAGAAAACGGACTTTTAGTGATATATTCCAGATAATTGTTTCATAATTTTTTAAAAAATATTTAGATACGTGTGGGAATGAGTTCCAAGCTGTTTTTTCATCTGATCTCAATATGGTGTACAATTTCTCACTTCCCAAAAGCTTTCGAAGCTGTGGGCCAACGAATACATCTTCTCCAATTTTTGCCATATATAAAAATGGGCAGACAGTGTTCAGATACTCTAGTGGGTTGTCTTTAGTACACTTAGCATAGATATATTATGTCTCCACGTTCACTAGAGGCGCATTCAGAAAACTAAGGTTTCCCTAATTATGTGCTTCCCGTTTTGGTCCGTCATTCCCGAAGTAATGCTCATGCCGACATTGACTCTCCCAAGGGCACCATTATGTATGATATGTTCATAAAGCCTAGTCACTGTTCCATTAGATTCATTCATGTTAACAACATAAGCTAAAGGAATATAGCCTTAAAGTTAAGAAAAAAGTCCCAGAAAGGTCTCGGCAAAGACACGTTTTACAGACAGCACGCTAATACAGACGGATGGATGAATGGATGGATATGGATTTGATGCTACTTAGTAACAAAACCAATACACCCGTTTCAGCCCGTTTTCAATGAGGCCAGAGTATACGTTAATACGAACTTGAAAGTCGTCTGCTCTACGAAGAGAATATGGCTACAAGACGACTTGGAGGTGCAGGCCGCCTTTGAAGTTAATATTGTGCCATAAAATTTTAATATCATCATAAATTTATATATCGGCTAACCCAATTATATACTCTATATTCATGTAAATAATGACTGTAACTGTAAATAGCATGTAAATATAAATTTCGAAAATAAAAAGTCGTATATTATTCATCAAAAAAGTAATCATTGCACGTCTACCTCCCATTTTATAGAGCACTCGCCAGATACCAAGTTTAAGGAAATCTATTCCAGCTAAGTCTACGTCACGTAAGTACTACAGTACAGATGTGGGGCATTGTGCGCGGATGTGCAACACACCCGCTGATAAAGCGATTAGTCAGCGGGCAAGGGAATTTGCTCGAGTTATGGGTCGGTTCTGTGGGCCTTATCAGCAAATGAGAACATAAATAAAACGCCGGAGTTGGTGGCTCAAGCCACTCAGTCTCGTTTGAATAACGGCACGAGTCTGTGACAAGTCTCGAAATAGCAAGTGCATTAGGAGCATTAATTGAATAAAAACTTTGCAAGTGCTGCCGAAACAATATTGCAAAGTATTCGAAGCAAAATGAGTGTTCAGGCTGTAAGCATACTACTAATAATAATCAGCTGTCTGAGTGGCCCAGTCATTCAAGCAATTGCCCAAGCAGGATACGCGTACGATTCCCAAGAGAGTGTAAGGATGTGGTATTGGGGCAATGTTCATATTGATAATCGCTTCCTAAATCGAATTACTTCCGGTTGGCTGTGCTAATCTCTGCTTATACATAAGAATATACATGCTCTCTGCCTGGGATAAGCTTATTTTTCCTATTTTCCACACCCTCCGAGCAAAAATTCTGTGAAAATTATATTTTATCTGCTTAAAATACCTTAAAATATAACCTTAAAAATAAGTCAATCGAATACAACTCTAATATGATCCAATATAAAACAAAAATACTTCATCCCATACTTCTCCACGCATTTGCCAATATTTGTGGTGTATTTTAAGATATATGAAAACCGATCCATTACAGTTCGAACAAGAGGTGCTTGAGGCCCACAATGCCTACAGAGCTCAGCACAATGCGCCTCCATTGCAGCTAGACGACAATCTATCCAAATTGGCCACCAACTGGGCTAAGGTACAGAGTCAACTAACGTTATGATCCACCAAAGTCTCGAGCTCTATCTAACAATTTCCCATAACCAATGCAGCATCTGCTGGCCAACAATCGCATGGAACATCGCCAGAACAGCGGATATGGAGAGAACATCTACATGGCTTCGGGTGGTAATTTGGGTGGTGCCGATGCAGTTGACTCCTGGTATCATGAGATCAATGACTACAATTGGCGTGCCCCTTCCTTTCAAATGAACACTGGCCACTTTACCCAGGTGGTTTGGAAATCCTCCAAGCGGCTAGGTGTAGGATTTGCTCGACGGTGAGCATAACAAATGGAACCTCAATTAAGATCTTCTGTCATTCCCAGCTAACCAACATTCACTTCCTACTTTATCTTGCAGTGGCAACACAATTTACGTCGTATGCAACTATGATCCACCTGGCAACTATAATAACATGTACCGTGAGAATGTCAGTCCCCCATCAAATTAGAAGAAGATTAACATCGAAAACCTTTTTGACAACGTTTGTTGAAGCTTCTCTTAATAAAAAAAAAATTATATAAAGTAATTATGCTATTTACTTACATGATATCCATCTTCCTCATCCGTGCGGCTTTCATAGGCGTTGAATTGTTGTTTAGAATAAAAAAGAAGAAAAAAAGACACAATACAATTGTCATCTTTGCTTATCTTTCGTCTCAATCTAATTACTCTCTCACTTTTTTGTTCTTTTCCTTACACACACTTAAAATTGGCTCTCATTATCAAAATGGCGATCGCTGCAACGGATTAAGAAAAATGAACAAAATCACATAACAAAATTGCAAAAAGAATTACGTATCGAAAACTTCTATGCGCTTTCATTAAGCTGACAAACAAAAAAATAGATTAAAAGAATGTGACACATTTAAATTAACAAGAATTATGCGCGACGCAGCTGTTTTCTATTATAATATATATTATTTATTATAACTTCTACAACTTGTCGCGCAATATAACTATTTTTATCGCACAGAAAAAAAGAACAAGAAAAAACTTGCGCGTAACTTGGAGCTGAGGTGCGAAATGAAACCGCGAAACTGCAGCGAGACTATTCTCTCTTATACGATTTCGATTTCATGGTGGGTTCGCAATTTAATTAACTCCCGAGGAAACATGTGCTTAGCCAGCTGGTTTGTATTTGGGCGAATTGAAAAATAGGCTTAACTTAATGGGCTTTGCACATCAAGTTGATCGTAGTTTTCGCTCGAAATCTTTATGTCACTTAGTTAGCTGTCTTAACTGTTCCAATTAAAGTCTGCTTCAAAGTGTTTGTTCTGTAATTGCACAGGGAAATTCTACCAAGACTTTGTTGGGAATAGAAATTGGTTACGCTCGTGCAGCGCCGATCGTGACTCATAGATGGTGTTATCTACATTTACGATATTCGCCATAGTGAGATTTCACAATAATTTGTCTAATTTAATTGTCTAATGAATGCACTATTGTTTATCTAGGCAATTTTATGTTACTTATACAAAAATATGATTCATATGAATGACATATAAGAGAACATTTGCGCACTTTTTTCACGATTTTTCTACACTGGTTTTTTTTTGTGGGATGATCAAAATTTTACAAGGAGAGAGATCTTCAGATTAACTAAGAGCATTTAAAGCTTAATAAAATATAGTATATAATTTATTTCGAAATCACTATTTAAAATCACATTAAATACAATTTTTTTTATTTTGCTTTTGCTCAATGAACGACAAGTAAAACCAAAAACAAAGAAAAGGTCATAGTAAGACCCCGTAAAAATTTGATGTATAAATATCATTTGCGTATTAATCAAATAAAATATTAAAATTTCTGTCCAAGCATCTGGTATTGTGAATTATACAAAGTTCTGTAAATACTGTAGGAACAAAGTAACTAAATTGAAATATGAATGAAGCATATTTAATAGTGCTGCAAATAGTGCAAATAATGAATAGTATTAACGGTATCTGCTAAACAATCGACAAACTTTATGTGTCTGTTCGTGCTATCGATAATGCAACCCACCAGAAGTCAGCAGCAATTACGTTTGTTAATTAAAGTCTAATTAAAATGTATGCTATAAAAGAATTAACTTTTAAATGTCCCCTCGTAACTATTTAACGTTTCGCTGCTTTCAACTACTTAACAATTAATAAAACCAAGTACACGAGCAGCATATCGATTTGTGCTGCAAAAGTATCGATAGTGATAATTCAAGGAATTATTTTAGATTTTTACACCAGCAAAAGGACTTAGAGGGTTGATCTGCTGAAAGACAATTGATCTGTATATACTATTATAGATGCTATGTGGCAAATGTTGCGGCAAATGGTGAATCTAGCTTTAAAAAACTAAGCATTGACAGGGACAGTTATCGTTTATCGGAAATCGTGCGCGGGAACTGGGAGAACTTATGTTCAGATCGTCGTGTTCATGCAAACAGTCAGACGGACTCGGAATATATACACATTAATGGGTCGGAGATAACATTTGCACAAAACCTTTGTGCATCATTTACCCATTTAGTCATCGATAAATTTTGCTATCGATTCCACCGATAGTGCCATCTCAATTTTTTTGTAAAGTTTCGATTACTCTTCGATGGTGCCGAGTGTTTGACGCAGATGTGAACGTGCTCCTATATTTCCGCACACAAAGTTGGTGTTGTTAGCTTTTGTGCTGGCCAATTTGAGATCTTTGCCATCAGAGACGTCCGTTTTGAAGGACCGCTGCTTGGGCTGCTGACGATGCACATGAACGCCGGCCAGGCGCAGCCGGCGATATAACGAGATGTATTTGCCAGCCGTGGTCGTTCTGGGCACAATGAACTTCTCACAGAAGCTGGTCTTGGTGCGGGCCGCCTCGCTGAGCTGGGCATAGTTGAGCGACTGCAGGAAGGCCAGCACAAAGGTATAACAGTTGTGGCTGCTCTCCTCGTAGCGTTCAATGGACCAGCGCGCTGACTGCGCGCAAATCTATCGGGGAAGAAGCAGCTTAGAGATTTGCATGCAATTCCTGTTTATCGGTACCAGAGGGACCTGAGCAGAACAGGCTACACACACACACACACACACACAGTTAGGCAAGCCACACTCACCTGTTCAAGCACCTCATCCCAGTAGTAGTGCCAGGGCTCGGGAACATCGCCCACAAGCAGTGATTGCCACCAGTCGCGGGGATTATCGTCGCGCCGATGCCGCTGAAGTCCGTCCCTATCGAATTCGACAATGTCGCCGGCGGATGTGGTCACCGCGATATGCAAATCTGTGGCGTTGCTGTAATCGCTGCGGAAACACACAAAAACGCATCAGACACATTTTGCATATTATAGATGCAAAAACGAAAAAATTCACCAAAAATTGTTAACAATTTCTGGGATTTGGGCTTACACAGCAACCTGCATCCTCCTCCATGCTAAGCCGTCCAACAAATTCGTTTGATTTTTTTCGCGCTTGTCACAACAACACAAAAACGATTTATCCACAAGCTGCAAATCTATCTAATACAAGGTATTTGCCCTATTCCAAAATATATACTACTTTTAGCTAAGTTTTTATCCATTGCCAATTTATCAACTACCAAAAGTATGCTACATATAACACAAGACTATATTATTTACGATTTTAAGGGAATTTTTATAAAAGTACACGCTGCATGTTAGCTGAAGTTTTCGAGTTCGAATTTTCAATTTCTATTAGACAGTAGACTGTACTTGACAAATTTGGAGAGTTTATCTTATACAAAAATATATTTTCCCATTTGGAAGCCTCTAATTTTCGCGCAAACAATGTTTCCACTCATCGGCGATTTCAAAGTTCCCATTTCATACGTGACATTAGCTTTAAACTTTTTTTTATAGAAATCGCTAGTTTGCCGGATCGGGCAGCCGTATGCTTATAAGGTACTTACTTGAGGAAGTCGCCCGAGGAGGGTCGCAGGACAATCGCGCAAGGATGCTGCGTGGCTCGCACAAATGGATAGGGCAATCGAAAGGGCAGCAGCATCGCAGTAATCATAGAGCTGCTGCTCCCAACTCCGGATGTGTCCGGAACCGTATGGGCATCCGCATTGAGCTGCTCATTGCAATGTGGACATGTGTGGGGCAGGACGAAGCAGAAGACTTTCACGTTGCAGTGATGAAAACACAGAATGCCCGGATCTGAGGTAATTGTGGCTTTAGATGTTCTGCTTGGTGTTGTTGTAGTTGTTGTCGCCAGCATGACTGCCTCCCGGAGAAGTTAGCTGTTCCTTGTATTGTTCAGCTTGCACCCGTATTGTTATTGATGCCCTTTGCCTATACTAGCTGTTGCTGCTGTTCCTTTGCACCTTCAACTGATGCGATGTGTCTTTGGCTCTTGTGGTTGCGGTGTCCTGCAATAAAACAAGCATTTTTTGTAAATACGCCGAACCAGTCGAAATACGAACAAATTTGTTTGTACGGACTCTCAGGCAACCAGCTGGTTCTTCGACTTAATAACAATTATTTTCCAGGTAAATATATTGATCGAATTGATAGCTGCACTCAAGAGCATAAATATATAGCTAAAAACGAAGCATTAATGTTTTTTTTTTTATATTCTACGGAAAAGCTTTGTTAAGAACGTTTCTACCCATCCCCAATATGTGATATTATTTTGTGGATCTTCAGCTAAAAATGGCATGTGCCTTGTCACATGCCAAAAGATTGAAAAGCCGGCTAAGGTGAAAAGGCAAAAACGTAAACAAACCGGCAAAATGAAAACAAACCACAAAACGAATTATAAATTGATTCCTGGCGCAAACTCACCACTGCGGAAACAACAGCAACCAGAAGGCGAGAGAGGCAGCGAGCTTGAGAGAGAACAGCCCCAAGTTGCAATTCGTTTGGTGTGGTGAATTAAATGCAGCTAGCGACAAATATCCCAGACCTTGTCGCTGCGGGTCTCGCGCAACGCGTCAGCCCGAACCTCGAGGCGGGACCAGTTGACGGCGAGCCGTGCAAGCAGTCGGTCGTGTCGTTGTCGCAGCTGACAGCTGAGCTCCGTTTAGCTTTGTACCGTGTCATACGAATAGTGAAATCTAAACTGTTATCAGCCGCATAATCATCAGCATTACAATAAACAAACATAGTTGTTATTATTGAAATTGCAACAGCCTTTACCTGCATTTGAGTGCTTGCGTGTATTCGAACAAGCGGCCAGCGCGAAAACGATTCAATTGCTGTGACTATTTTAATTGGCAAAATTGTACGTTGATTGGATTGACAAGCTTTCAGGATATGCGGCATTATCCTGCCCGTATAAAAACATAAACAAAGGCCGCTTGCTGTACACTCGTCATCAAGTTACGTGCAACATTCTGTTTGTGTCCGTGTCACCACGTTGCGGTCTCTACGACAATCCTGGCAAGCATTTTCTGACCCCTGACTCCGCGCCCCTGTCCGGTTCGGTGTGTAGTTTATGCGGTTTACCCTTCAACCTTCCCCCTGTGTGTTTTGTGTGTGCCGCTGCTGCTCGAAGGCGGCCGCCTTTGTTGCATGGCAACACTTGGCTAATCGATGAGGTGCCGAAAAAAGGACACACACACACACACACGCCCAGTAAAACAAGGATAACACAAGGATAATGACCCAAACCGATTTGGTAGGTACAAACAGCACAAATTCAAATCAAATGCAATGAAAATAGGCCATGTCAAACAAATTCAAATGCGTTAACTGATTTTCTACCAACTTTCGGTGGCAGATTTGCGGTTGCTGCTTCTGCTTAACTCAGCTTGTTGTTGTTGCTTGTTGCGGTTGTCAACATTGTCAGTAAAGTTGAATGTGACATTTTTGTTTTTATCGCCAAAAAAGATATACAAAGTTGGCAGCCGCAAGTACAAAACAGCAAAAACCATCAGCAACAACAACATCTATGTGACAAGAAAACGTTCAAGAAACACACAAATTTTAGAAACTGCCAAAAAAAAAAACAAACTAAAATGATGAACAAAATTGGCTTCAACAATTTTATCGTTTTGACTTTATCGTTTTGCCCAATTAATGGCCAAAATTGGGCGTGGCAATATGGGCGTAAATTGATTTGATTACTTGGCCAAGTTTCAGTTCGAAAAGTTCACCCTTTAAAAGTTGACAGCACGGCTGAGCAGTTTTTGATATGGGTGCATTCGATACAAAATATATATTTGACAAAATAAAAGGGTATCAAATTCAAAGTGGGCTACGTTTCAATGGAGACTTATGTCTTTTAAATGCAAATTAACCTAGACCCAATATGGGAGCATAACTAAACTAAACTAAAATAAATGCTCTTATTCTTTTTTTTTTTACTCTCATAACAAATGCCTTAACTTGAATCTGTTAAACCCTTTAAATTTAAGTCGGAATTTGAGATAAAGAATTGAATAGGATGAAACTTACTTCTATGTTTATAAAAATGAACATAGACTTAACTGACTAACTAACTAATTGATTAATGATCAATGCGTAATCCAAATGGTAAAATCTAGTAAGCTGATCTAATGGAGGATTGCGGTAAGACGGGGCTTTGACAAGTTTTGCCTCTTATTGTTTATTATCCATTTAGTTTATTATCTTAAATTTGAGCAAGAAACTTGGGCCGGGAAAAACATGCTAGTTCATATATAGACTGTAAATAAAGAGGAAAATCACTTGGAAAAAATATTAAATTTCAAATGTCTACCCCAAAAATTTAAATAAATAAAAAGAACTTTTCAAGCCGGCACCAATCTTTTATTTGTTTATTGATTTTAAAAATAAGTTTTGTTTATTTTGAATTAAATCTTTTCTATGCTCAATTTGAAGATTCGCAACAGCAGCAGCTGCTCCAAAGTCATTTACAAAGTGAAAAGTTCAATTTATTTTGGCTTTTGGCAAAAGCCGAATGTCAGAGGTAGCTATTGAGCAGGTAAAAAAAGCACAACAAACAGTCAACAACAAAATATAATCGTAATGCTGAGAAGAATATAATTGGGGAATTTCATTTAGAGTTTCGAACACGTAAAACGAGAACGTGCAACACATCGATCATAAAATACCCTAGAAGAGCAATAAATTAGGAAACTAATCTGTTAAAACCCAATTTAAAAAAAAAGCTTTAACTAAAGCGCTTTAAATGAAATAAACAAAATAAATTTAGACTCATAGCTTTTGAAATTGACTCCAAAATCTATAGAGTATTCCTCAGAAGTTTTCGGTTCGTCAGATATATATGCAATTAAATATATATAAATATATTATACCATATTTTGTCTTTGCTGAATTCTGCAAATAACTAAAAGCTTTGAAAATATTAATTATGCAATTTTCAAGAGTTATAACTTCTCTTCCATGCCCAAGAACTGTCAATTAGTTTAAAGGCAATATGTCAGAATATGAATCGGTTAATCTTAACAACTTGATAGAATTTTGAAGCTTGACATATGACCACAAATGATACATATGTGTCGTGGCAGGATTGTAATACTTTTGAAAAGGGTATAGAAATAAATAGCGAAAAGCACGAGCGACAAAACAAATGCAATAACAGATATGACAAGGACACAGTTTTTTTTTTTGAAAATTTCTTTTACTTAATGTTGTTGCTGCAACACGGTACCAGCAGGAATAACAAACAACAATCTCAAGAGCAAGCTAAGAAATCCAAACAAACTTTATCCTGCGAATCAAACACGCCCCCCCAAAACATATACGCACACACAACACACACATTCACATGACTTTTTGGAGCAGTTGTCAGAAATCAAATTACAGCGTGCATCCTTTGGCGAAGGACTTCTCAAAACGAATTGTTTGCCCAGTGAAAACATGAAAAGGGCAGCAGCTAGAGGAAAAAACTCACGCATTTTAGTGAATTTAATGAGATCTCCGTATTCACACACACACACACACACACACACAGAATTACAACAATTTGGCCGAGTAAAACGTAAAGTGCGCGCAAAATTCCGAAATCAAATATTTATGCACAATGTCAAGCAGAACCTGATGAGACATTCTAACAAACAGCAGAAGCATATAAAAAATGCAAAGCATACAAAAAAAAAAAAAGTAAATAAAATACAAAAAGAGTAACAGGAACTGAGGAACTGGTTGTAAAAAGAACCCCTTTTGACACATGCTAAGATACATATCTACGCAGTTAAACGAATTCTTCTTACTCTCACAGTTGTCAAACATTTTTCAGCTGCTTTTTTGTCACTTTGCTGGGAAAAAAAACATAAAATATCATCAGCTAAAAAGAGAGAGGCAGAGAGAGAGAGAGAGAGAGGGCGATGGACCGTCAATGAAAAACTGATTAGAATAAACCTATTACCAAGTAAAATTATCGAAAAGAAAATTATGCAAAAGAAAAAGCTAGTTATTGTTAATACATTAGAAACTTGGTACTTTTTTGCGTGGATATTTCTAACTAAGTAAAAATGTTAGAAAGAAAGCATTGCATAAGGACATATCTAGTCCTCCAAACAAGGATACATATGACTATTATTTATTTATCAAGATACTAGTTACTCTCTCAAGGATTTAATCAATATGTTCGTTAAATGGTGTTACTAAGCACACTGCTTAATGGAATACTTAATTTTTTGTTGTACTGATTTAACAAATTTCTATATCGCCAATTCAGGCTCAGCTCGTTGAAATGTTGCAAGTGTGAAAAGTAAAGTGCAAAAGCGATTTGCAAGGCACAGACCCAGAAAGGATGTCTGGAGATGTCCCAAGAGCAACTAACAACTGCCAGCCAAATAAAATAGCAAAAAAAAAATGCTATTGTCATCGGGGTGTGCTTTTATTTACAACATTGTGCTGCAAATAAATGACAACAACAACATGACCAGGCTCAAATCAAATAAGCCAAATTGACAACAAAGTTATCCGTGGCCTCTGTTGTCACCGAGAGGCTCCTCAAGCGAAGTCTCGCAAACGAATTAATTCAGAGACACAAACGCACTCAGGTGCACTCAAAATATGTATGATATGTATGCCCAACAGACCTTACATCACCATATCAACCAGCAGCCATGCCCTCGGCATACGCCCACACGCCGGGCAGCCTCCACACAAAGCCAAGGTGTGCGCGCTTTGAAGTTTCCGCTTCCGCACGGCACAGCCCATTGTTGTTCTTGTTGTTGCTGTTGTCGATGTTGTTGTTGTTTTTGTTTTTGCTGCTGCGAGACACTCATTTCAAGTTGGTCGCACACACGCTCACAGACACACACACACACACACACACACACACACACACACACACAACAACTCACAAAGCGTCGATTACTTTGAGAATTTTCTTCTTTGTCGCTGCTGTTGTTTAAATCATGTAAAATTTAAAATTTAAAGCTCACAATTTGCTGTCACCCTGCTCTTCCTCTTCATAATTGTGTTTAGTTTTTGTTGTCATTGAGTTAGCACTTGTGTGTGCGTGTCAGGGCTAGATCCTTCGTTATAGTTACGAGTGGATTTTAATGCGTTTATCGTAAACAATTTTATACTGGAAATGTGTACAAAAGAGCAACAAATTAAATTTAAAGTAATTTTATAACATTTATTTAATTTAAGTTTAGTGTTGTCTCATATTATTTAATTCTTGTTAAAGGCTTGTTTTTGCTTATGCTAATTAAATGCTAAGAATTTGATTGCCTTATGTAAATACCAACGGGTTGCTTATTAGGCATTCCAGCATTGGAATCTTCCAAGAACACGCAACAAGAACATTTAAATTAATTACAGGCCTAGATGCTGCTTTCGCTTTTCACACTCCGCTAGGAAGGACTAGCCAACAAAGTCCATCCAAATTGGGCCTACACAGGCTAGAAAATCGCTTGGAAAGCAGGCTCTGCCGAGTTTTAGGATATATTTCAGACTACGAATCAGCTATCGCAATAACTCAGTAAGCTAAATATCTGTTAACCAATGCTGCAACTCTTCAGAAATAAATGGAGATGGCCAGGCAATATACAGTTTATGTCATAGGGTTCCCGGGCAACAGGGACGATGTATGGCAACTTTTGAGCTGACGAACAACTGGCAAGGAACTAAAGATTTAAACGATTTCCAAGCCAGTGTTAGATCTCTTCTGTACCTTTCCAGCTCTAATTAAAACTAAGCTTAAACTTTTAATTTTGGATCTGTCCGATCTCTCCAACGCCCAAACACCTTGAAGACTTCATCCGTGCACTGTTTCTACATTTCTCTGGTCACACTGGACCAATCTTGGTCTGAGTGAGTCGAGGCCAACTATCATGTTTCTTTTTCTACGACTTCCATTGGCATTGGGATTCAGAACACGGTTTACCGACGTAAAAACCCATATTCGAAATATAAATTGATGTCTCAAAATGTAGTCATATTGCGGAAGGAGATTATTTTGAAAGAAACAACTGAACATTTCGGCAAAATAAGGTTTCCGTGAATCACACTTTTTCATGTCTGCAGTAAAAGGCTGCTGGCCACATCTCGCTCACATTTATTTTATTTTAAATGCACTTTTACTCCAAGCAATTGCTTAAGCTACCCCAAACGTCCGGTGTGTCTGCTATTAATTCAGCTGAATGTGATATGCCCTCAAGATTTCTGGCACCTGTCATTAAATCTGTGAGTTTGCGTCGACTATTAAGCACACATCCACACACCCACCCACCCACACATACACACACACACCCACACACACACACACACACACAGCAATCTTGGCACTTGGGTGAGCAGATTTGTTTGACGCCTCGTTTGACTTACGGCCCTGCAGCATTGGCCATTTCAGTGCTCGCCACACGATTCCGAGCTGCCCTCGTGCCACACACTGCTGTGCAAGCTCTCCTCAGTGACAAGGGTAAAGCGTAAACCCAACGTGGCCAACAGCTGTGCGGGGCTTCTCAGCACACACACACACACACACACACACACACACACACAGAGCCACACACTCATACTTATACAGTCCAAAGCGCATGTCTTTGTGCCGTGTAACTTTTTTCATTTCGCTGGATTCTTAATTAAATTATGAATTATGCACAGTTAGTTAAATAGACGTTCTGTCGTTCGCTGGTTCGTTCCAGAGGGAGCCATTCTTTTATAAGATACGAGTAGTACGCAGCATATTTCTCTGGCTTTTTTTGCGGCTTACATTGGAAACGGATTTGCTGGCAAAGGCAAATAGAAAAATAGGCAAGACGGGTGTGCCGGACTAGCAGATACCTTGAACCCAGGCTCAAGCATACGTACATATATGTTACATACGTATATATGTTACATATAGAAAGGCCTCTGCAAGCTGCACAATTTTCTTTTCCCTTTCCCTTGGCTTTGTAAGGAAGATGCATTATTGATTAATAACAATTTTCACAGTCAGTTGATTTAAAAAATGCAATATGTTATAGATATAGACCAAAGCGGAAGGCTATAGCTGTATAGGTGAGTTTTATTCCGCGAGGAAGTGCAACATTCTTAATCTGCATATCCGATTGACTCATTGACTAATGATACCCTTTACCGATTTGCAATGGGCCTAGGGTATACAAATAAAATGACAACAAAGCTCGCGTTTTTTATGCCTTTCTTTTTATGCAGCGTTTCGGCACAACTAATCGTAAATGGCATTACTAACCCAAATACTTGGTATTGGCAAATATGGACACACAAACCCACCCAATACAAGAGCGAGCACGTGAAGGTGTCTCGCAGTGCCACGCCAAAGACCACCCACTCACGTAAACACACACAACACACGCACACACACACTTACACACAAGTGTGTAAGTCGCTTATTTATTGCAGCGACCTTAAATGGGCACAGAAGTGAAAGTGTATCAAGTTACCAACTTACTTTGTTGCCCCTTCATGAGATATTTGTATCTTTGTATTTGTATCTCGCATTTGCACATAAAATTGTGTGCGTAATAAAAACGCATAAAGTTATCGTTATTTATGACCGCAGCGTGAGATCTACACTATATCAAATAACCATAAAAGAATTTTTTTGTGTTTTGTGGCGCGCAGTTTGACATCGAAGATTCTCAAGTTCCGAATTCAACTGAATTTGTTGAGGACTTCGTTTGCAATTTTCATGCAATCAAACCAACGAGGTTTTCAATAAGAATTTTAATTTTTATATATGCTTGCGTAATTAATTTGCATTAAACAATATAAAGCATGTATCTCCGGCTTCTGGCGTACGGTCTTAAAAGTGAGGAGAATTCTGTAATTGCTAAGTTTTGTGCTCCCCTAAATACATTTGAGTTAGCGATTGGAAAGAATAGATTATTGATCAATATAATAATACTTTACGAGGCAACAATTTTTTGGCTTTGCAATTTCCCTATGGACTCAGTTACGTAGGCAAGTTCGGGGAAACAGAAGTGGATGTAAACTAAACTAGTCTAAAGACAGCTCCTCAAAGTATGCAATACATATGGAGAAACATGCAATTGACAACATACGTGAACAACTCAGTTGCCGATTGACAACAGCAAAAATTGCAGGAATGCAGCCGCGAACCAATTGCCAACATCATCAAAGTCAAGCGCAGCCGCTGGCAGTGGTGGCAGCAACAACAACAACAACAACAACAGTAACACAGACAAAAGCAACAAAAACATTTGTCGCGCATTTAAACCACAATTCTCGCCATTCAACAGCGGCAAAGGACATGCGGTCGAGGGCGCCTATGTGAGTCTCAAAAGCTCCTCCTCCCCCAACTCCTGGCAATGTTGTCCTGCTGCACAGACACACTCGCACACACATAAGCGTTTGCCTGGTCAGCTCTTTAGTTGGTCAGTGGCTGCTGACAGAACCACCAACAACCACCAACAACCCCAACAACAAGAACAGCAACCAGCAACGACAACAACAACAACAACAACAACACAGTTGGCTGTTTCATGTCGCAAGCGCTGATGCACGTCCCTTTTGTCGTCTTTGCTTTTGGCCAACTCTTAATTAACTTGCCTCAGCGCGCGTTTTTCGCCAGTGAATTCCTTTGAGCGCATTTTATTTTATACTGCCAACAACAACAACAACGACAACAACAACAACGACAGCAACAACAACGACAGCAACAATGTTAAGCGCTTGACTTTTCCAAAATGGTTTTTCACCAACGTTCCGCACACTTTGTAAGCTAATTTAATTGCAGCTACGTGATGTCGCTTAATCAGACGAAAATATTGCAATTAGGGCGTGGCAGCGCCGCCCCCGTGGCCCCAGTCTGGGAGCGAACGTAAATTAACATTAATTTGCAGCTTATTGGAAATAGCTGGTAATTGAACATGTTTAGAGCGCCCGTGTTCGGCTTATTTAAAATGTCATTAAATTAACTGAAAACCCCTCGGCCAACGTCTCACTGTTAATTATTGTCAAATTGGTTCCATTTTGAAATTTATGAAGCTTTTTCTGCGTGTCGAAACCAAATTGCAAATGCGTTTACTTAAAATATATTATTACAATAATAACTTAATTAGAGATCATGAGCTCCTTGTAATCATTGCCGTAAATAACATTGTTTTTTGTTAAAAATTTAAATAGCTCCACAGTATAAAAACATATTTTATACAAATATATATGCAAATATAAAAATTATTTTATTGAACAAAGGATAATAAAGATGCCGACAATGAGATACCCTTAAAAACGTAAAATTATGCAAAAGTTGCAAACAGCGACTTTATAAAACTTATTAAAAATGTAAATATTTTTGTAAAAATAAATAAAAATATTTCTATAATTATATTTACATTACATACATGATATAATAACAACAAAGAGGCCCACGCGAAAAGTCTGAAAACACACAGAAATGCTCCTCGTCGAATTACAAGAAATATCCTTTTCAAATTGTTAACCCCTTCAGTTGTTTGTGTTTATGACAAAATTATAATACCCTCTAGAAGGGTATAAAATCCGATTTTAGGCACTGACGAAATGGAGGAAAATAAATTGCAAATTATACAGCTGCATATAAATTAAATTGATTTACTTTGTCAATTACCTATACCAACACGTAAGGCAAACCACAGTGTTTCACGTAAATATGCGCACAGGCGTCAACTGGAGTTGCACAAATTTTAATTACAAGCGTTAGCACACAACACAAAACACCATATATACATATATATATGTGTGTGCCACGCCCACCAAACAACAAAAAGTGGGCGACAATAAGCAAAGAGTCAACAACACGAGAGAAAAATACCGTATTTAAAGTGTTAAAAACTTTTATTACCAGCACGAACTACGACAAAAAAAAAAAAAAAACTGGCAAATGTTGTCTGCAAACGTTGTCGAAAGCGTCCTGCGGCATGCAACATTTTTACGCAGCTGCAACACATACACACACACACACACACGCACGCATCGCACACACACACTCTTGTAGAGAAGTTAAGCAAAGTCTTTGAGTATCGGAGCCCAGTTCTTGTGCGGATGTATAATCGATGTATCCATGTAGTTACCATATCGTCTCATGCCTATCTCAAATTACCAACGAGCCGACTACAAGCCGACTCCCCTGTCCCCTCTCAGCCTTCGGCAGATTCTTAATACTGTTTATGTTAAATATCGTGCGGCTGTGTTGGCGTTTTTATTGGGTTTGGCGGCGAGATTTTGCGGGCTTCGTAAGAGGCAATTGCTGCTACGTACAACAATTTATGTAGCATACATTTGGGCGGCTCTCTTTAGCATACAAGTATTTTGCGCACTTATTGATTTTTGATAAATAAACCCACACAATTCATGAAAGTTCTTTTTCCGACACTCAACCACAAAGAAGGGAAAAGAAATGAAACCAGAAAATGTAATCAGAAATAGCAGTGAAATATGACTAAGGCACAAGAAACAATCGAGAATGCTTAAAGAATGTTTTTACGTAAGTAGCTGAGCAGTTTTTCTCAACAAGATTAACGATAGTTGAACGATAAAAAGTATTTGTGAAAATCGATACTCCAGATTTCTGACAATAAAAACATTTTTAGTAACGTGGTAACTTAATCGATGAGAAGGTTCACGTTTTTAAGAATCACTCTCATGTAAAGCGATTTTGCGAATTTTTAACTTCCTCTTGAACTATTTAAGCTTAATAATCGATATTAAGTCAACGCATTCCTACGGCATCTTCTTTTGCCTGTAAGATAGATTTGTACAAAACCATTCTGCGCTATTACAAAAAATATTTTACCTGTCGCTTTCAATGCTTCACCTAAGTGGCAAATCAGTTGCAAAAGACTCCACAATCCCAATGGAGAATAACTAACTGGAATAAGTAGCAATTCCTCTTAACGCGAACAAAAAAAAAGAAAAAAAACAACTCAAATAAACAACAGTATAAATTGCAAAACAAATATTTTTATATAAATCCAGTGGAACAGATTGCTTTAATAAATATTGGACAAGCGTAGGAAATAAATGTGTTTACACAGTCAGGAGGACAAGCGCAACTCCCACAAAAGTGTGGAATAAAACACAGAAACAACAAACAGAGTAAAGAAAAACACCGAAAATCAACGGCGATTTCCAGGAACGCTTTTAAAACACATTTAGAAAACAGCTACGAAAAGAAGAAAAACACGTAAAGGCGCTCTACTCTGAAAAAAGTATAGCAGACTAGGGGATATCCTCAACCCAGCGAAATCGTGTGGACGAACTGTTGAAAAGTTTATAAATTTTATAAAATGCCATCTGCCTTTTACATTCATTTGTACAAGACCATCATACCCTTTATGCCCATGTTCAGTGGGTCAGGGTATAAGAAGAGAGAGAACAAAAAAAATATATAAAGAAGCAACGCAAATGCCGAAAAGTAAATGTTGGGTCAACTACGAAGGCGTGTTCCATCGCCAAGAAGTTATGTAGTAAGATGCAGAAGCTGTGGGTGCAGAAAGCTTCTCGCAGTTATGGCCGCATTAAAAAAGCTAAACTGCTGCTGAGCTGCTTGTATCACGTGACGTATACGCAATATTCTTGTATAATGTTCGTATCGTATGTGTGTGTGTGTGTATCGGGTCGCAAAGTCGCACGGCCTGAACTGGCACTTAATCTTCGAGCTGCAGTGCAGGATATGCGAGTAATATATCTACTGCTTCACTAGTGCAGCTATCCTTAAAGAATTTTGAAATGGCAAACAAAGAAATGCTCTGCGCCAGGCGAGAGACAAAGCCGTGCGGAATGTACCCGACCTATGGGTATTGGATTTCTTGCGTCCATTATACACCCTGAAGAAAATGTTGGAATTCCAAGGAATTCTTGCCGAATATAATATGTATGGAAGATAAATGAGCAAAAGGGTATTATGTGATTACAGCATATTATCCAGCTCTACCCGGATCAGGGGATTTCAAAAACTTGAACTGCAAGATATCAAAGAAAATATTAAATGGGCATTTAAAAATATCTTTAAAGTCAATCGCATTAAAAACAATTCGTTCCAAAGTATCACAGCCTGAAAAAAATGAATTGAAGGCCGTTCGGAGGAAAATAAAAAAAAAAACATAAAAACAGTAAAAAAAAATTTTTAACAAAACATCGACAAACGAGAATGCAGAAAAAGGTGAATCTAATTAGGTGGACACTCCTCTCGAGCGGACATACTTTCATTCTCCACAGACATCCTTAACAAGCGCGAAGAGTAAAGCCAAAATCTTTCCCCCGAAGAGAGTTGCTGCCTTTATATCATTTAAACATAAGTATAGCACACAATTTGGAAAATTTCCGTCTCTCAGTCTGTCTCTCCTCCTCTTGCGTAAACATCAATTTTATTTACTTATAGTCCAAGTGCTAAAATAAACAAATTTGCTATCAACATATATAGTAAATTAAATTTTCCTGCATCTCAAAGTCTGGCCAGAGAGCAGCTGACCAAGGAAATGCGTAAATTATGAAAATTATTTGCGGCAGCTGCGGTCGGCAAATTGCACATAATACGTCAAAGTCAGAAATTGATTTAAGTCAATTAATTTAAACGAGCCACAACAATAACAGGCCACGCCCTCGTTTTCGCTTTAGCCATCGCCGAGCTCGACACGCTGTAAGAGCTGCCATTTTATGGAGTCCACTTTTTGGGGGTTTGAGCGTAATAAGCAATCGGAAGTGGTTGCCAGACACGTATATAACGTATTTGGGGAGGGAGGGCGGGGGGCTACCTTGGTTACTTAGGGGTTCAGGCCGAGGGCCGTTGTAATTGTATTTGTGTAGAGCAAACATGAGCCAAGAGGAGTCGCAGTAGAGTCGAGTAGATGATAATGGGGAGGGAATTGTAGTTACTCATATGTCTTGCACAGACAAGTTAATTATTTTGTGGTCTGCGTGTTTATTTTTGGCAAATCGATTTTCACGCGCTCTAATGTGCAAGCAACACAAGCGCACACGCAGCACTCGCACACCTCACCTCACCTCACCTCACCTTACCCTTGAGCTCGTATTGTTTGGCTGTGTGTTGCCTACTTTTGAGCGCCTGCAAACAATGAAACAGTTCGCCTGCACCAGCCAGGACTTTATTTGCTTTACCATTTCCTCAAATATTTGCAGAACGTTTACCTGAATTAATTAACAACATTTTAAAATGCCAACGAAAAGTCAGCACGTTAAGATCAAAACAGGACATAGAGCAGAAAACCAGAGAAAGCAAATTTATCTGATTTGCATTCTTTGACCTCAACATATTTAGAGATGACTCCTCGTATAATCGAAAAAGGACTGCAAGCCCAATTAACAGCTCAGGTGGTTCAGTTCACGGTTCAAGGTATTGCCTAAAGGTTAAGTTCGTGAAACTGTCTTTACCTACCTCTGGGTTCGAACCTTAGCGCGACAACATATTTTTATGTATACAAAAAAAACACCTTAAAGCCATGCATTAAAAAAGGGTAGTGTTTAGGCTAAGGTTAGTTTAATGCTTATTAAACTATGGAAATATGGGCTTAGTTCGATTATTTATTAAATTTGTGTTTGCAAAATTGGAATTAAGCCTTTAGGCAAGAGCTCAGGTTTAGCCCTTTCAGTTGTATGTTTCCCTGCCATTATGAATGTAATCAATATACTTAGAGTCAGGGCAAGAGAGTTACCTATAGCCCTGATATACTCCAATTATACCAAATATTGCGGTTATGCCCACCCTAGTCCCAAGTGAATATGAAATTTATACACCTTGGGATTACGGTCTTAAGTTCGAGAATAGATTCATCAAAAGAAATACATGACTACCTGCTTTAAACTGTTTGCAAAGTATTTGGTTGCAACGTTTTGCTGTTAACTTGTTTGTCGGCCAACGCTTTGTATAAACTCAAAGACCTTTACCATGTACATATTTAGAAAGAAGATTTTTTGGGTGCCGAAGATAAATATCCTTGAGAACGCCTTTTTTGCAACTATAGCACATAATAATACAGCTTTTATAAAGTCTGCAGTATTCATTTAATATTAATATATGGCCGGCACTCACTTTTCAAAACATACTAAACTAGAACTGATTTAGTTCAGCATCCGTATCTAGTTCTTTTGCAGTACGCATTTTGTGAGTTAGCTAATATACCCAATGCCAGGGTATAAGCAACTAGTTCCGAATAATAAACAATGACATTTTAATTAAATTTATGTGCACAAATTGCCTGCAGAGTCACAACAACAGGAAAAGCAAAGCAACAAAAAAAGAAAAAGAGCTACAATAATATGAACAACAATGCAGTTACTACTAAAACTGGCCAACAACTATTTCAGAAACTAGTTGAAGGCTTTTTTGTAAGCCAACAATTTTTTGGACAGCATCTCTGCTGACGACATTTCAATAGCCATTTTTTTTTCTTTGCCAATGCAATGAAAGTTTTCATGCAAAGCGCTTGAAGAGATTTTAGTTTAAAATTTATAAAATTAAATAAAATAAAAGTGAATAACTTAGTTGTGCTCGCTGGCCAAGTTTATAAACTCAAATTATCAATAACTCAACATTTCTATGAAATCGATCAAAAAACGGGTGAAAGCTTTTTTTCCAGCCCATACTTTATTTATTTTAAAGTATTTTATTTTTCAATTTTTCAGTTAGACAGACATATTTGTGTTTCACAAGCTTCGCAGTAAGGGGATTGCATAGTTATATACCCTGTAATAGGTTTTTGCATATATGTTTAGCAGGCAAGAGAAGGCTTCTCCAAACCAATTATCGGTATATTTTTCATGAAAATATAGAATATGAAAAAGTATATAACTTTTTTTTATCTATATCTTCCCCTGCATTTAATAAATACCAATTTTGAGACATAGTTTTCTGTGTTTTTTATAACATAAAAACTAAAACCGACTTTTGATCCTTAAAAAGTTTTTGGTTTTTGAGCAACTTCTTCACCCCATCCCTTAAATTGAATGTTGTTTATATATACACGCATTTGGAAAACATATTTCGATTTATAATAAAGGCCAGACTATACACATCGAAGGTATTCAATTTATTGAAAGTAAGCCCCCCTATGTCTAGCTAATTCTAGGATGGAATTAAAATATTATAATATATATTCGCTAACTTGAAGGCTTGCATAATCTGCAACTTCAGACTTGAGTATATGCTGAGTAAACGTTGCCTTTTTATCAGGCGCAGTTCTTTTAGTGTAGTACTTTTGTGTGACATCTGATACTGAGTAGATCTGCAGCAGTGTACCTATACATTAACAACTCGAGTCGCATTACTGTAAAGAATTTAACATAAAGATGCACGCTTTTCATTCCTAACTATGTTTCTTTGCTCATAACATTTACTTTATGTTAAATGTATGGTCCTTTGAAGGCTTTCCTTTCATCATTCAAGCATCTGATGGAACTGCATCTTTTCTTTCTTTCTTTCGCCAACTTGTAAGCCTGCTCATACCCTTCACTTAAGAGCCAAACTCGTACACATTTGTATAAACATATATATAAAGCCGGAGACCTGCTCATAATTACCCTGTAGATTACACATTTTGCCTAACAAGGCCCATTCATTAATGTCATCCAAAAGAGCAACAGCAGCAACGTCTGCAAATCTGCAACATTTTGTTGACACACCCACCGGACGGCAAACGGACCACGTTAATGACCCAACCCCCGTCCACAGCACAACTACCCTCTCCCACACTCAACAAAAAATTGCAGTTGTGCAAATGCCATAAGGAAGAAAAGGCAAAAAAGCAAAAAATGGAGACCAGCAAAAAGAAACCGAAGCAGCAGCAGCAGCAGAGCCGGTGCCAGGACGTGCTGCTCTGACTTTTTGGCGTAAGGACGCTGCG
Organism: Drosophila virilis; assembly: GCF_030788295.1. NCBI lineage: Eukaryota > Metazoa > Arthropoda > Insecta > Diptera > Drosophilidae > Drosophila > Drosophila virilis. The sequence goes on along the minus strand of NC_091546.1, from coordinate 9,332,209 downwards.
ATTTGAATAGCACACGCACACATACACACAGAACACACGCACACACACAGGGTCTCACTTTTGCGCTAGTTAAATTTTCCGAAAATTTGCCGCTGCAGGTGTAACCAATTTGATGCCATTCCAGTTGCCTCGGTTGGAAATTGAAGAGCCGTGTTGCTGCTTGCAACAGCAGCAGCTGCGGCACTCGAAACCACTCGTAGCCCTGCCCAGAAAACACTCGAGAATGTCATACAGGAGGTAAAATTAATCTAGTAGGGAGTGCCCAGCTACCTAGCGCCAAGCTGACGTTGCAGACATTTGAACATTCTACTATACGAACACAAAAACACACACAGAGGGCAATTATTTGGCCCAAAGCTATATCTTAAAAAGTGTGTTTTGTTTACAATGTTTCTAGCAACTTGGGGCTTTAAGAAACAGGAAAATATTGCGAATCTGTGTAAAGTATTATCTACATAAGGCTACTTGTGCGTATTATTTAGGAGTATATATACTTTAGCCCATAGCTCATGAAATTTCAGATCTAGATCGTTTCTGATGAAAAATCTTTAGCTTTATGTCGTCGGCCTTAGCCGTGTCCACACATTTGCACAAGGCCATTGTCCGCATTGTACACAGGGTATAAGGCATAGCCTATACATAACGACATCAGCAGCCAGCCTGGCCCTGTCCCTATTGCCTACCCATTCCACTGAAACCGCCTAGTATCGTTGGTTGCAACGTGTTGCTAACGCGAAGTAAACACAATCATCCAAGTCCAGTCCGTACAGCTGGGCCGTTGCCATTGGGCAGGGCAAGGCAACAATGCAGCTAACCAGGAAAACAACCTTATTGTCATTTTGATGATCTATTGCAGCACGCCGCATCGTTGTGCCGGCTTTATGATTGCATGTTAGCATAGCTCTCTTTCTCACTCTTCCAGTCTGTAACTCTGTCAATCTCCCAGTGTGTATCAGTGCAATTGTGCTCATTGCCATAATCCCGAAGCATTATTACCCACTCGTTGTCCCACATCTGCGTTGTTGGCTTTACAAATGCAACATTCTACACATTACACATACGTCCCGTTGGCTGCTAACTTTTATTGCCCGGTCGCAACGTTAAGTCGAATTTATGTTGATGCTATACTGTCTCTCTTTCTCTGCGACTGTCTCTGGCTCTTTCTTTTAGAGCGGATTTTGCTTTGGCTTTTGGGTTTCTCCTGGCTTTATTGGCTGGCACATACGTTTTTGATCTTTTTTTGTTTTTTTTTGGCTACCAGCGCCTTAATTGACGTGCTCAGCTCGTCGCCAGTTTCAATTTTGAACTTGTCATGCACCATCTCTGCCTGCCTGTTCCGCTAGCACTATTTCTCGCGTATTTGCTATATATATATATATAAATATATATGTATGCTCTGCTGGCTGTCGCAAACAAAAAGTTGTTAACTTTTTTTGCTTCAGCACATGTGACTGGGATTTCCCGCTGCTCCCCGATGTGGTCTGGTCTGGTCTGAGCCATTCTGCTTTAATGGCCAAAACTAAGCACCTCTCACACATGTGCGAAAATATATGAAATGTGAACAAGTTGGAGCTTTTATTTTGACACATGATACGACGCACAGTGTGGCTGTTTGTCAATTTTTTTTTGGCTCAATCATACCATCTTTAAGGAATGAGATATTGTCAAAACGTTCACGTTCAAAGGTCAAAAATTTAATTTCTTCATCAAAATGTTAGCTATAATTTTAAGCGCTCTTCGGCCAACTGTGCGACTAACCTAACAATATGAAATGCTTTGAAATATTTTGCCAAATAGTTGAAACTGAGAATAAACTTTAGTTATCGCAAAAACACACAGGGAATATTAGTGCTTCAATGGCAGATGCGGCTCGTGTTCAGTTCAGTGCAACGCCGAAAGCAATTGATTTTATCACAAAACATTTTCTTTTTAATCATTTGTTCGATTTGCTTTTTTCATAATTTCCATTGTTTCATTTTGCAGCATCATAATAAGTTGTTATAATCTCTAACTATTGTTCATAACAAACAAAAGCAACAATTTTAAATTCACTAATAGCACCAATAGGAGTGCAATATTTACTTGGAGATACCCTCTATTTGGTTAAAGGTACATTTTGAATGGTGTTTTATTTTAATTCCGTACGAGAAGCGTTGGAGGATCCGCCCTTTTTTAGAGTTGTACAAGTTATTTTCAAATGTTTTAAAAAGTTAATAAAAACGATATTTAGTGCTCATTGGCTGTCATGATGCATCTGTAATGCAAAAACTGTATAGAATCAAATGGACATCGTTTTAAGTTTAGGAGAAAATTTGTGCTCATGTCGAATACTGCACACTGTACTTAACTTTTCGAATCCCGCACAATTAATAAAAAGTTTCTGAGCTCATGAATATTAATATATTCCAACATCCAAATTATCTTAATACAGGGTATAACAACAAGCAACAGTTACATGTACTTTGGCTACTTTATATTTTGGCGTTGTTAAAAATATGTTTTCTTTGTTTTTGTTTCCTGCAGCTTACAAATTGAAACCATGCAAAACTAAATTGCAACTGCAAAAATGTGAACAGCCAGTGGTGAAAGGAGCCAAAGCAGCAAAATAAAACCGAAACGAATACAGAATAAAACCAAATAATACATAATAATAATAATAATAATAAGAACGAATATTCCCCCAGTTGGCCACTGGCCAGTGAAATGCAGCGCCAAAGACTGTATCCGCAATAATGTGAGGCAATAAAAAACTAGTAACAGTCTAGTTGAGGGGGAGGTAAACATTTGCGAAGCAAACAATGCAAACTAATAAAGCACTTAAGAGGATTCTTCTAGCAGACAGCAATAGCAACAGCAAAAGCAACAATCAAACGGGCCACTGGGCGTATGATTAACATTGATAATCGGCAAAGAATTTTCATTATTTGCGCCGAGCGCCATGGAACGTGAGAATTTGAAACGTGAATTGTGCCGAAGGCGTGATGTTATTACTAATAAATGCATTAAATATGCTCAATCTACAACAACAATAACAACTGCAGCAACTACAACAACAACAGCAACAACAACGCCGCTAACGGCAAATGGAACAACAACCACTGGGCCAATACTGGAAGTGGCGCTTAGCAGCTCAACCACAAAGCCATTAACGGACATGCAACGAAACCACCTGCTAAAGATGCCAACTAAAACAGCAACAACAGCAACAGCAACAGCAACAGCGACAACGACAGCAACCAAAACAAAAGGACTACCAACAACAGTAAATTGTGCAAACTCAGCAGCAGCAGCAGCAGCAGCAGCTGCAGCAGGAGCAACAACAACAGCACAAAGCATTGCTAGGACATTAAGGACATTGGTACACAGCTGCCCACAGACTGGACTGCTCTTGACGCTCTGCCTCAGCCTGAGCCTGGTGTGCGTAAGCCAAGCGGGCTTCGCCTGCCTCAGCAATCCGTGTGTATTTGGCGTCTGCATCGATGGTCTGAACAGGTGAGTCAAGTCCTCCATATGCTGCAGCAGCAGCAGCAGCAGCAGGAGCAACTAAGTTGAATCCTTGCAACCATTGCTTATTATCGTCAAGCCAATAAACTCCGCTCAACACATTTCGAGTGGGCAATAAACTTGCACCACTTGAGAGCTAGCAGCACCAGCAGCAGTAGCTCCACTGGGCATCGATGCCCCCAGCACCGCAGCATGGCCCAACCCTTTGGCCCCTTTAACCCCATGCAAAAGGCAAGCATGTTGATGCCGCCACTTTGCAGGCAAATGAATTTGCCACACAGTTAGCCCCGCACCCCTCAAACCCACAAATTCAGCAATACTCTCTCTTATCTGGCCGCTCTTTGCCTTTTTATGCATGCCCCTCTTTAAAATGGGGCCAAGCTGTGGCTGCAGTGGGTGCCACTTCAGTGGGTCGCCCAGGAGGTTGAGGAGCGCTTTCAATTGCATAATCCGCTCATTATTAACATAGAGCGTGTCCGATGCACAGCCTTGGCCGCAGTAAATTATGTAGCTAATGTAGCATATTCTTTAAACTCTACACATGCTCCGCATCAGGTCTTTGCAGATTGCATATATTTACATTTGTGGAGATAAGTTGATAAGTCACAATATGAAACCAATTAAAGTAATTCTTATATTTAAATAACATATCAAGCAAGGTCACAAACTTATTTTCAAAGATCTTTGATCAAATTCATTTAAGGGGTGTTTCCTCATTTGGTGGAAATGAGGTCATGGTGGGCGTCGTTCCGTGCTCGAATTCATTCCGAAAGATCTATACGAAAAATCAATTGAGACGTGTTTCACATTTTTCGCAAAATAACTGGTAAGTTGGCGTACCATCCAATCGGTTCCAAGCTCACTTTCAAAGATCTTTAAGAGAACTTAATTCAAACGTCCCACGCCCGGTTATTATCCTATATAGACAAAGGTCGAAATTTCCTACCCCCATAACTCGGCCAAAAATCATTCGATTTCCACGAGGTTTGCCGTTTTGTTCATTGTTTGGCCTCTAAATTAATTAAGCATTTAAATCTGGATACTTTTTTTTTGGTCAAAATTCATGTGACAATGGTACTCATCCCACCCATCCTCAAAATACCTATATAGACATAGGTCAAAATTTCCCCCCCCCTAACTCGGTCAAATATCCTCCGATTTTCACGAGGTTTGGCTTTTTGTTCATTGTTTGGCCTCTAGATCAATTTGGCATCTAAATCTGGATACATTATTTTTGGTCAAAATTCATGTGACAATGGTACTCATCCTACCCATCCTCAAATATCCTATATAGACATAGGTCAAAATTTCCCCCCCCCCTAATTCGGTCAAATATCCTCCGATTTTCACGAGGTTTGGCTTTTTGTTCATTGTTTGGCCTCTAGATCAATTTGGCATCTAAATCTGGATACATTATTTTTGGTCAAAATTCATGTGACAATGGTACTCATCCTATCCATCCTCAAAATACCTACATATATAGACATAGGTCAAAATTTCCCACCCCCCTAACTCGGTCAAATATCCTCCGATTTTCACGAGGTTTTGCTTTTTGTTCATTGTTTGGCCTTTAGATCAATTTGGCATCTAAATCTCGGTACATTATTTTTTGGTCAAAATTCATGTGACAATGGTACTCATCCTCCCCATCCTCAAATATCCTATATAGACATAGGTCAAAATTTCCCACCCCCCCCCCCCCCCCCCCCCCTAATTCGGTCAAATATCCTCCGATTTTCACGAGGTTTGGCTTTTTGTTCATTGTTTGGCCTCTAGATCAATTTGGCATTTAAATCTGGACACATTATTTTTGGTCAAAATTCATGTGACAATGGTACTCATCCTCCCCATCCTCAAATATCCTATATAGACATAGGTCAGAATTTCCCACCCCCATAACTCGGTCAAATATCCACCGATTTTCACGAGGTTTGGCTTTTTGTTCATTGTTTGGCCTCTAGATAAATTTGGCATCTAAATCTGGATACATTATTTTTGGTCAAAATTCATGTGACAATGGTACTCATCCTCCCCATCCTCAAATATCCTATATAGACATAGGTCAAAATTTCCCACCCCCATAACTCGGTCAAATATCCTCCGATTTTCACGAGGTTTGGCTTTTTATTCATTGTTTGGCCTCTAGATTAATTTGTCATTTAAATCTGGATACATTATTTTTGGTCAAAATTCATGTGACAATGGTACTCATCCTACCCATCCTCAAAATACCTATATAGACATAGGTCAGAATTTCCCACCCCCATAACTCGGTCAAATATCCTCCGATTTTCACGGTGTTTTGCTTTTTATCCATTGTTTGGCCTCTAGATTAATTTAGCATTTAAATCTGGATACATTATTTTTGGTCAAAATTCATGTGACAATGGTACTCATCCTCCCCATCCTCAAATATCCTATATAGACATAGGTCAGAATTTCCCACCCCCATAACTCGGTCAAATATCCTCCGATTTTCACGATGTTTTGCTTTTTATCCATTGTTTGGCCTCTAGATTAATTTAGCATTTAAATCTGGATACATTATTTTTGGTCAAAATTCATGTGACAATGGTACTCATCCTCCCCATCCTCAAATATCCTATATAGACATAGGTCAGAATTTCCCACCCCCATAACTCGGTCAAATATCCTCCGATTTTCACGATGTTTTGCTTTTTATCCATTGTTTGGCCTCTAGATAAATTTGGCATCTAAATCTGGATACATTATTTTTGGTCAAAATTCATGTGACAATGGTACTCATCCTCCGCATCCTCAAAATATCTATATAGACATATGTCAGAATTTCCCAACCCCATAACTCGGTCAAAAATCATTCGATTTTCACGAGGTTTGCCGTTTTGTTCATTGTTTGGCCTCTAGATCAATTTGGCATTTAAATCTGGATACATTATTTTTGGTCAAAATTCATGTGACAATGGTACTCATCCTATCCATCCTCAAAATACCTACATATATAGACATAGGTCAAAATTTCCCACCCCCATAACTCGGTCAAATATCCTCCGATTTTCACGAGGTTTTGCTTTTTGTTCATTGTTTGGCCTTTAGATCAATTTGGCATCTAAATCTCGGTACATTATTTTTGGTCAAAATTCATGTGACAATGGTACTCATCCTACCCATCCTCAAATATCCAATATAGACATAGGTCAGAATTTCCCACCCCCATAACTCGGTCAAATATCCTCCTATTTTCACGAGGTTTTGCTTTTTATTCATTGTTTGGCCTCTTAATCAATTTGGCATTTAAATCTGGATACATTATTTTTGGTCAAAAGTTTTGTGATAATGGTACTCATCCCCCCCATCCTCAAATATCCTATATAGACATAGGTCAAAATTTTCCATCCCCATAACTCGGTCAAATATCCTCCGATTTTCACGAGGTTTTGCTTTTTGTTCATTGTTTAGCTTCTAGATTAATTTGGCATTTAAATCTGGATACATTATTTTTGGTCAAAATTCATGTGAAATGGTACTCATCCTACCCATCCTCAAATATCCCATATAGATATAGGTCAAAATTTCACACATCAAACAGTTTTTGATTGGCTTACCATCCAATCGGTTCCAAAACTCATTTTGAAAGATAAGCCCGCTAATATAGTATATACCTAAACATCAGCTTTCTGAGACTTATTATTTTCGAGCTTTTTGAGATAATAAGATATATAAACAGTTTGTATGTGTCTCAAGAAAATCAATCTGATATTCTAATTTCTTAATACCCTGGTCCTAAATTTGGCCTTTTCTGAAGAAAGTTCTAGCTATGTTTTCGTATTCTGCAGTTCCATGAAAGATTTTCTACTTAACACGAGATCTTTGGGATAGCAAGCATAAATATGTAATTGTTAAACATTGTGTATTTCCTTTTTTGGTACTTATGCTTGGGCAAAGGCATTTGACTTTTGTAAATTTGGTAATTTGGCGCCCTAAATAACACAGTACACAGGCACTTTAGGCAATTCCAGACATAACTACTGCACAAACAAGTCAAAGATGATGCGAACAGCGTTTCCACCTCTTTCTCTCTCCCTCTCTCTGGTTTGGTCCTGGCCAAGAACTTATGCAACTAAGTAGCTGGTATTTTATTTTACTACTTGCCGCGTTATATGCGACCTCTGAATGCGGCCAAAACCGGAAGCTGCTCTAACTCGAAACCTAAACAGAGCCAAGCATGTGGCACAGGCCACCCAATCTTACAGTCCGTGAATTTGCTCTATAAAAAGCGTTTACGATATTTTTTACGATATCTTGACTCAAAGCTGCAAGTCAAATGCGAGTCGAGGCAGAAGGTTGAAATGTTTTCTAGCGCGCTTTTCTTGACATAACCACCATTTAGCGAGAAAGAGGAAGAATCAGGGGGTGCCGCACTAGGGCTGCTTCTAAGGAGAATGCACAACTGGCCGGATAGAAGTTTATGCGCTGGCAAGCGAAATTTATAGTTGCAATTAAATTTAACACGATTCCATGAGATTTAAACGGAATAACTGAATAGTTTTGCCCATCTTAAAGTTTGCCAAAGCGTAAGGAAAACGGAAATTCGGTTATCCGAGTACATTGATATTTTATTGGTTTATCGTGGTTTATGTTCAACTAGTTTGTGGCAATGGCAGTATTTATGACTCATATCAGAGATGAGTGAGTTTTATAACAGTCGTTAAACTGGGTAAAGTCAAATGCTTGCCAAATTGTTGGCAAACATTCTGCAACAGAGCTTCAGCAAACGAGTTGAAAATAGATGTTATGGCAAAGATAAATAAAATAAAATAGAAATTAAAATAATTGATGATGTGTTAAGCTTTGCTTTTTCTCTAGAAGACTTTTTTGAAGGCCCTCATGTTGTCTTCCGTTGAGATTATTATCTTTATTGAAACAACTTAATTTGTTTGTACAATATAATGTGGTAGTTCCCTCATGTGATGTAAGACAGAATTTTGGGAAATTGGTCAGAATGAAAATTTTTCACAGGTTTATCATGAGCTATAGTTATATCTAAGCGTTAGAGTAATATATTCTGTGAACCTTAATCCGGGTAATACTCGGAAGTAATATGTATTTAGAATATGAATCCAAGCATCTAAACGTTTTCAGCCCCGTTTTGAAAAAACTAAGAGTTAAAGAAAATGCTGCAGAATTTTCCGATAAATCTCAAAAGCACATATCAGATTTTAACGAGATTTTATCAAACAACAAAGCTCTGTTTAACAATTCAAATTAAAATGCATGCATCATTTCACTGGTTCTCTTTAGCATTTTTGCTGTAGCTAAGCCATCAGATGGACTTGCAACAGCTAATGCGATGCCCCAAGGCCATTTATCTACTCAGTGCAATTGTTTTTGGCATGCCAACAAATCAGCAGGCCTCCAGGGTAAGCAAGTCCATGTCAAAGGCAACAGCATAACTTGTTGTTGTTTAGCCAATCCAATGGTCTCCTGAACAGAGCTGTGCAAATGCATCCAAATGTAATCCATAATAAAAGAGTGCAACCGCCAGCTCCCTGCCTCCCAACCCAGCCGACTACAAAAGTTCTTTAATTAAGCTGTGTAGCTGCAAACTTATTCTAGAGAGAGAGAGAGAGAGAGGGATCTGGAGGAGGGCAAGCCAGGAGACGTCTGCCATGTTAAGCCGTGTCGGTGACATTCCCCTGACACTTTTGCAGTTCCGAACGTTGCTGCTACTGTTACCGTTGCCGTAGCAGTTACCGTTCCTGTTGCTGCTGTCGTTTCCGTTTCCGTTTCAATTTCAATTCACTCTTAGCAGGAAAAACTAATCCCAATTGGCTACCAAATATTTATTTCCACTACTCAAGCGTAATGTTTCAAGTACGTTGGCCAAGTTTATAGCACTCGCCAGGACACTGAGCAAAATCCAGATACATTCCCCCACTAGATTTAGATACATTTGTATGTACATATGCGTCCATATGTATGTGTGTGCCACAGTCCAATCACTAGCAAATTGTGTAAGCACCATGTGCACATGCACAGAGCCAAATAGAATGGGCTGCAACGTACACATAAGCTTTTACGTTATACATTGAAAAGCTTTGAAAGCTCTAAGTAGGATTAAATGGGTGTAACACGGACTCCAATATCAAGAGCTGAAACGTGTATGTATGAGCTTTTATATCACACATTTAGGAGCTTTGAAAGCCCTTGAAAGCTCCCAGTAAGATTAAATACTGAAACTGTTACGTATATATAAGTATAATGAAGCGCATTGAAAAGAGTTTTAAAGCTTACCATTAAATATAAAATTAACTACTTGTGTGTTTTACCTTTTAATTTCCATATTGTTTTAATAAACCTATATTGCACTAATGGAATATATTAAATTTTTCGCAGACTTTGCAAAATAAAATTAGGTTTTTCTCAGTGTACTCGCTGCCTCTGTCCACATACTACACCATATTGTGCTATTTGTAAAACTATTTTTATCTAAAACGTTTTCTTGTTGTTATTTCACTTTTTCTACTCTTTTCGTTTTATGGGTTTGCCTACAAAACTTTTTTTGCTGAACGTTTGATGCATCATTGACACACCGTTGCGCCCACACCTACCAACTGCCTCCTCCCGCATGTGCCATGATAACAACAACAACAACAACAACAACAACAACAACAACAACAACAACAACAACAACAATGAGTACAGCTCGTATTCGTGTTACTGCATTGACGGCTACACAGGGATCCAGTGCCAAACGAATTGGGACGAATGCTGGTCGGGCCCCTGTCAAAACGGTGGCACATGTGTGGATGGTGTTGCCTACTACAATTGTACGTGTCCGGAAGGATTTTCTGGTAAGTGTGTGCGGTTTATTTTTGCGCTACGCCAACACAGATACGCAGATAGTACAACAAATATACGAGTAAGTACTGAACCTTGCACGGCCCACTGAGCAGCCTGTGTTGGATGCGGGCGTCGCACACCACGTGCAAAATGTATTTTTATTAAGCTAACGAAAAAGAAAAAACAAACAAAAACAACAAAAAAAGCCGCCCACAACAGGCACTCTAACACGAAGTGCAACCACAAAAAAAGGAAGCCTTGTCCGGCCACCTACTCGTAGAGCACACGGTCAGACTCCGACTGTTCCGGCGTACGCCAAACGTATTTGTAAAATTTGCGGAAAAGCAAAATAAAATAATGAAAATAACGTACGATAATTTTTTTTTTCCTATTTCCTGCATTCACTCACATGTGTCTATTATTCTTTGAACGGCTGAGCAAGAAAGCAAAATAAGGAAACACAAAACAGAAAACTTAAAAGAAAGCACAGAAATGCACAGAATGCAACTAAACCGAAAGTTGTTTACTCTTAAAAAGTTTAATTAATTTTTAATATTTACTTTTGTGGCCATACTGGACTGGTGTGAACTGAAGAACATAAATAAGTCCTTAAAATTTTACAAAAATGTTTTTGATTTTGACCTTTGTCATTAGGTGACATGCAAAAGAACACTGAAATAATGTTGTCCCAAGTTGGGAATCAAACCAAAACATGCATAGCCTCAAGTTTCTGGAACAAGGGACTATATCGTCGATGAGAAATTGAGCAAGTGCAGCGTGCTAATGGCTGCGAAGATGTCTTGCAGGAACCCACTTTAATGTTGTCTATTGCGGCAGTCAATGTTGGGTTTTTAACCTGCCACTTGCTACGTGTGAGTTATAATGTGGGTACCCAAGCGTGTGTATGTGTGTGTGTGTGTGTGAGTGTATGCGGAAGTCTCAGCATGAATGTATCTCATGTTCATCCCTTTGGCTCCGTGTGCTTTCCGCCCGTTGCGTACATATAAACACATTTACTTCTGCTACGTGTGAGAAGCACTTAGTGGGGTCTTTTGCCAGATGTGTGTGTGTGTGTGTGTGTATGTTTGGCGAGTATCTCAGAGTTGACTTTATAAAATTTAGTGAAATTTATAGCCACCGTGTAGGTGTTATATGCATTACCCATCAACGCCAACTAATACCAAACACAAATTGCTACAAATTTGTGGTCTACGAAAGTTGGCAAACCCAATAGCTCAGGGTTTATTGAAAGGGAGTGAAGCGTAGGACGCAGCATTAAGTAATTGACACGCAGTAAGGATTAGCAGCTTAACGTAAACTGTGTAGAGTGTGAGCTTAACAATTGAATAGTTGACTAAAGCACATATGTGCCGTTTAGGCTAAATATTTAACATGATATTGTGGCAAGGCTGAGTTAGGAATCACATTGACACATTCGTAAAATAACTTTTTCTTAAGCAAGATATAAGCAAACTTTTTGAAATTCTTTTTAATTGCAACAATTAAAGAGCGCTTTTAAATAAAATTACAGTGATTATCTTTAATATTATGTACCCTAAAGTATTCTATTTTTTCTGCGCATTATCCATACGAACGGTTGCCGCCATTGTTTGCGGTTGCCTTCTTTTTTTTTTTTCATCTTCGCCAAACACAACAATTGCATTAAATTAGCATAAATAAAACGTTAGCAAAAGAACGTGGCAAAAACACGAAAGCATTAAGCACTGCAAATGAAATTAACACAGATCAACAGACAGCACACTCGTAGAACAGTGAATACACTTTCCTGCATAAGATTTATATGCCTATATAGTTGCAGATTCAATTGTTCTTGTGAAAAATAAACAAAACCCTGCCAGATATTTGGCTTACGGCATTACATATAGCAGACCAGGTCAGCCTAAGTGGTATATGCTGTCTTTTGCGGAAATATCTTAGAAAATAAAATATCAAACCTGATTATTTCCCTAGATATAGAACTGCGAATTTGATAATACTTAGCTCATATAAGAACAGCTTACTTAAAATCTTAATAAACAAAAAAGTTGTTTGGTCGGGTGTCAGCCATATTATATAGTTCTTCCAGCTGATTTCAAACCGAAGGACATGTTTATATAGCGACATATGAAGGGAGACGGGCATGGCTATAGAAACTCTGCTGTTAATGATGATACAAAATATATATACTTTGATCTTATTACAAAAAAGTACTTAGAATGTAGCAAAATAAATCGCATTAAATTTTGTCAAATAATCTTCTTAATTCAAAGAACATCTTTGTTCGATCGATGAGGCATAAATGCTGACAACATTAATTTACTTTAGATAATGCAATTGGATTTGATAGCTTTCCATGTTGTAAATAAACTTTCTTTAAAATTTGAATAAAATGTACATAACATAGATATGAAAATTGAATTTTGTCTAGGCTAACAAATTGTTTGACAAATTTGGAATACCTGCCGTAAGGGCATACAAAATAAATAAAATTATGCGCGGCGTTTCTTTTGCCAACGATTTTAAGTGGATCAAGTGGAAAAGATACAAAAAAGCAGAAACTAAGCAACAGCTATGAAAAAAAAATAAATAAAAAATAAAACATAAATGTGAATAAAGGGAAAATGCTAAATAAATTCTGAAAAAATATATACGAAAATACGTTTTGTGTTCGCAAAGCCCACAAAAAAAAGAGCTATATAAAAACTGCACACATATAGTATATAAAATAGATGTGCTTTGCCAAAAGCGTGAAACAGCAGGAAATGAAGCAATAAACTATGCAAAATATGCACACAAAAAATATATTCAAAAAAATTGTATATATAAACAAGTATTATAAAATCAGATCCTTTGACTGAATAGGCCTGCAAAACCAAGAAAAACGAAAGGGTAAATAGCAGTGAACAAACAGAAGGCGTGGGAGAGAGGGTGAAGGGAGGGTGAAGAGGTCGCTAGAGAAAGCATAGCGCCTGTGGCACCCCTTTTGGCAGCTCATGGAATTCTGAAACGCCAAAGAAATTAAACTAAAAATGTATACAATTTTTTGCTGCTATTAATAAATTTTGCAACGAAAATGCCAATGAGTACTCGACCTAGAATACCCTGTACATTGGTCAGTTGATAGTTTTTCGAACTACTTGCGAAAGCTTTTAGCTAACCAAAATAATGTCGTCAAAGTTCGGTTCACGAATCCAACCATTAACCGTGGCATTGGTTGGAATTATTGTTGATTTCTTAATATATATATATATATATATATATATATATATTAAAAAAATGGGGTCACAGATTTATCTTTGTCCCGTTTGCATACAATTGCACAACCCTTTAATATCTTTGCTTAGCAACTTATAATGAGTTCAGGGTATAATTAAAAGGGTCCAAGTTGGAAAAACTGGAAATGCAGCTAAGGCAGGATTCTAATTAATATTATGGCCGGCTCGTATTGTTCACCTTTTGATGTGCATTTGCCTTTTAGCTGCATTTCAGCCCTTTGAGGTGGTCATTGTAGGTATCATATACCAGATAAGCAAGCACCATAGTACCTGAAAAGTCGACTTTGTTTTCTGTTTGTGTCCCACTTACCGAGTTTTCTGGTTTCTATCAGAACGAAAAAATGGTAGCAGTCTAAGCCAAGTTAATTGTTAGTTTTGCTTTGCTTTAATGCGTTTGGTTTCGGTTTTTTCTTTTCGTTATGGTTCCTTTTGCAGACCTCGTTTGTTTATTGGTTCGTTTTAGTCAGCTTTATTATGAGTGTCCTTCAATTTGTACTCGTAGTTGAATATCTGAAATCAAATAAATAAAGAATCATTTCACAACAAAAAAAAAAAACAAAGAAACTATTAAGAGCATACGTTTAAATCTAAGGCGATAATGAAGGTAATCTGGATCCTGGCAGAAAGTGATCTCAACCATTCCTTATAATAAATAAATTAATAGTTTGTAAAATCTTAAAATTGACATAAATTTCCTTTTATTCTATTTGGCATTATCTATCCCTTGCCAAGTCTCTTCCACAAGACAATGCGATTCCATTTATTTGTCATCCGTAAGAAATTTAAATCCCGTGCTACCTCAAGACTTTATTATTTTTTATTTGTTAATTATTATCCCTTTTTAAAAATTATTCACGCCTTGTTAGTCAATAAACAACAATTGTCAGAAGAAAAAAAAACAACAATAAAATCTTCTGACCATTGCACAACTCTAATGGAACACAATCTAACAATGCTGCAATTCTCAGCGGAATAACCTTGCTCCCCTTGGCACACACACACACAAACACACACATACACAGAAAAGCTAACACACACAATGCCTTTTATCCTAAGCAAAGGCATCTCCTTAGCTGGCTTTATGCAATCATTGCAGTCAGGCATTGCATTTGAGGGCATTGCATAGACCATAGAACTTAGGGGCATTCAGCGCGAAAACAATGCAAATTGCAGTTGGAAGCCATTGCCGGGCCTATTCACATTGAAATTCGCATTTCATATTTATGCAAAACAAAAAGTGCTGCAAGTCCACAATAAGCAAAGCTTTTCAACAAAACTATCTCGGCTAAGAGATGCTCAGTAGAAATGTTATGGTATTCATGTTGAATGTTATTTTAAACTTATATATTTATAATTATTGACAATGCTCAGAAGCGAACGAGGTATTCAATGAAATTGCAGATAATCTAAGATATTAGCTTAAAGTCATTTTATTGGCATACCCTCTATATTCGTTTAACGCTTTAGTGTGCTTTCAAAGCTACCTAAGGTTCTAGATAATGGCTTGAGTTTAAGGTTTAAATTCAGTTTAGTTTTTAGAAATGAGTATAGTCAGAAGCTTTTCGTTATAGATTTTTTTTTACCCCACTGCGATTTATATATATACTTAAATGAACATCAGATGTTCTTAAAGCTTCACTAATAGAAAAATAACTTCGTTCGACGGTTCTCTTAAATTGAAAGCATAATCCCGAATAGCTTTAGTCTCACTCTAGTTCGGATATTTTACTGTTTGCTACAACGCTGTTGATTTAGTCTCGTTTTAAGTTTTCAAGATGAATGCGTTGCTACAGGCCATATATACCCCTTCATGCCCTTACGGAGTGAGTATTAAAATAAAAATGCATTCAAATTGCGCCATTGCAGATTCAAGCATTTTTTTCTCGCTGCGTCTGCTTTAACTTTGTTTTATTTGGAGGTTTTTAACGTAAATTTTCTTGCCACCTTTTGAGTTTGCACCTTTATCATCAGGTAAATATGAATATGCAAATATGATTGGGAATGTGAGCGTACTCACTCCGCCACCCGCTGCCTTCACTTCTGTTTCTCGTATGCATTTTCACGTACTCAATGCACATGCATTCAATCAAACATGCATTTGGCTCAGCTGCTCATTCATTCATGCCTTCATTTCGCGTACCGACAGATTTTTTTTTGTTTTTATGATGCCTTTGGATACCCTTTCGGGGGGTATTAAAATTTTGACACAAACTCATACAGTATTAATAATAATGTTAATGATTGACAACAGCCGAATTGACATAGTCTTGTCCGGCTAATCGTCTGCCTGTTTCTAAGCAAACCTTCCACTCAATCTATAAGATATTGTTAAAAACATGAGTTCATCTTTTTTTTGTATATACATTCCGGACCACTATATCATAAAACTGCCATAGGAAGGTACGGAAACTAAGTCTTTTGCATCAGATAGCTGCCATATGAGTATAGAACGAAAGTAGGACCATGTCATCTTTAATTTGCCTGTTTCTCAAAGTATCCTGCCCAAACTCAGCATTTAAGAGCTTTATTTTTCTCCCAACATATCTGCAAATCGTATCAAATCGTGTTTCTATGTGTATATATTTGACCAAATAAAAAACCATATTTCATAAAGGGTATTTCAAATACGGCAACGCGTAGATAGCCACTTTTTCTTGATTTTTTTTCTGTTCGGTCTCTTTCGCCCAATCGGCGTTGCCTTTGTGCAATTTTTGCCTTACCGGCGACAGCTTCAAGCGATTGCTCCATTTTCGCTTTGGAACCCTCTCCTCGCAGCCAACACAATTTATTCATAACCATGAAGGAAAAACTATTTGGGACATTTAAATCGTATTGCTTCCTATGCAACTTTAAAAGGTTGGCAGTGGGTGATTTATCGAGGGATTCGTAATAAAAAAAAATAAAAAAAAAAATATTAAAAAAAACAACAAATCGAAATTCATTGAATTTCACGTGGCTCAACGATTTACATACATTTTTTATTTCCTTTGCTCATGGGCGTTAGAAAGGGAGCGAGTCTAAGAGAGAGAGAGGGAGAGACAGAGAGAGAGAGAGAGAGGACCTCTCGGTCTGTAATGTGAGGACCTCTCTGTCCCAATATTAAAATACATTTGCGGCTATCCAATTGTCCCCATATTGAAGCTAATCAATTGCCTTTTGGGGTTTTAGTTGTGCTTCATTCGCTTTTCATTGTTGTTACTGTGGTTCCTTGTGTGTGCGAGTGCGTGTGAGTGTGGCCTAAAATAAAATATTCATAATATTGCATATTGATTTTATAATGGAAACATTCGAGTTTATTGAACTTTTATGCGGCAGCTTTTGACACGCTTCATACAATCATGTTTAAATGTGTGCGGTATTATTTTTGGTTTGGGATTAGCCACATAAATGTATATTGTCAGATTTTTGTAGATTTTTTCATCAAATTAGGTTAATTGTAAAATATAAATAATAACAAAATGCGCTAATTGCTGTGCGCTTTGCTGAATAACAACCATAAATACTTAGTTGTGTTAATGGGATTGATGAGTGTTGGCTTTTGAATATTAAATTGTTTTTAGGCAACACCAACCAAATTTATTCCGCATTTTAGATAGATTTACTTAACTGTCATAGAGAACTTTATTACAAACACACAAGTAGGTATCATATATTTCCTGGATAAAGTCACCTTCCCTAGGTAGTAATATATATGGAAAATCGCCTAAATCCCTAGGGAAGTCGTGGCACACTTATTTCAAATGGCTGGAAAACTGTGAACTACAACCGTTTGAATGCAAAATTCTATCTGTCTGAAATAGTGAAAAATGGGTGAAATCAAATGTGGCACGGGCAATACCAGCTAATACTCAATTTAACTCAAAATAAAATCGAATGAGTAGCTAGATAAATAAAAACCAAAATTAAATAATGCTGCTTTAACGTAATTCAAAAAGACTGAATCGCTGAGATAACTAAAACCTTTTAATTAATTACCACACATGAATGAAGCTACCCACTTGAGAACCCCCCTTAGAGAGAGAGAGCGAGAGAGAGGGAAAGAGAGAGAGAGTACGGCTCATTGATGAGCTTCTGGCAGTTCTCATAAATTTGCCCATTGAAGTTCAGCACAATGCTTTCTAATTTTACGCAACGTTGCAGGCAGGCGATAGAAAATTTTCCACATGCATTTCAATGAAAATGCTGGAAAAGCTGCGCCTGCCTGTTAGATGTTCAATAGAACTTGGCAGGCAAAAGAAAAAAGAACAACAAATAAGAACGACACGCAGATACCCTTAACTAATCGTCAGCGACTGTCCTGCTTCTTTCTTCTGCTAATACTTTGTATTCTTTATTAACTTTATTTTCTATAGTCCGTTCTATACGCAAGCTTAAATATTACTCTACTTTAGGAATGAGATGCTGTTTTTTGTTGGGTGTAAAAAATAGAAGGGATTTCGGATTTCGAGCTAGAAATATGGTACGAAATTCAATTAATTAAAAGCTGTAAGGTACGAACACACACACGCACACACAACCAGACACACACACTCACACACAAAGCGTGAGACA
This sequence comes from Drosophila virilis, assembly GCF_030788295.1. NCBI lineage: Eukaryota > Metazoa > Arthropoda > Insecta > Diptera > Drosophilidae > Drosophila > Drosophila virilis. The sequence continues at coordinate 9,314,057 of NC_091546.1, read as the reverse complement.
CACACAAGAGCAGCAGCTTCAATTGCCGTGAAAATGAGCTTGCCAGGATTCTTTAGCCTGGCTTGACATTGTCCTGGCGTCACTCGGGGAGTTCCAGCTAATGCCTTTCGTTGGCGCAGCGAAAAAAAATGCAATTGAAAGCGCAACAATGCGCACCACAAGACATTCAAGGGGCAACCTACCAAATCCACCCGCCACCAGCCAAAGGATATGCGAATTCGAAATGCTTGCCTCTGAACGCTGACTGAGTGACATACTTGAATTGCTTTAGTACAGTTGCAGTTGGAGTTGGAGCAGGAGTCGGATTTGGATTTGGTTTCTGTGATTAGTTGCGCACAGCACTCACAGATGAGCTAAAGTGCAATTCATTGCTCACTGTCGCAACGAGTATTTGAGGCCAAATCCAAGCCACGAAAATAGATTGCCTTTGCTTGGATTAGGTATGCATACAAATTGGGTGGAAATAGTCCAAAAACAATTTCAATGTTAACTGACAAAGCTGTAACTATTATTATTGCCCGGGGACATGTGACATATTAGTTAAATAATAATATATTATTGGTTGTGCATAAAACGTTTCCTTAAATTCTTATTTGTCTATTTGCCACACACTTTAAAAGCATAATAATTGTTAAATTAAGCGCTTTTATTTCGAATTGCATTCATAATTCAATAAGCAGTTCATAAACCCAGTGACAGTTAATGCATTTAGAAAGTTAATAAGATATTCAACATTTAAATAAATATATTAAAGTTTTTGGCTTAGCTATGGCCCTTGGCATTAATTTATTTCATGATGCCATTCATCGTATACAATTTCGTTTTGTACAACAATTTGTTGCTCAGTGGTAAAATGGAATTTCTTAATTATAACGAAATGTGAATACTTGTTTGCTGCACTCGTATTCAAATTATGCAGAGCTGTGCACTCATTCAATTATTTATACTCTTATATGCATTTATTCGTTCGCTCTTTTAACACACACACACACACACACACACACGCACACACACGCACATCTCATGAACAAAGAGCTGAGTGAAACTTAAAATGCAAACGAAATGTGCAAAATATTCAACTTTTGGTATATTTTATACTCTGTACACACGGCAAACAAAAAAGTATATCGGTTCCGAGCAAGGCCTTAATTAAATTAATGCTCACAATTTAAAACACGAAATTAACAAGCCGTTCTTGAAGGCGGTGACTTCGCCTACTTTTTCCCCTTGTCAATTTCCATGCAATTATTGATAGATGCAGTTTGAGAGTCACCGCCTTGGGTCCAAGGTCTAAGAGTCACATCCAATAATCATGAATTAAGCTGGTCTTGCAAATTGAGCTGGGTATTAAGCAGTCGATTGCATCTGAGAGCAACGTTTTTACTTGTTTGATTTATTTTATTTTTTATTATTATATGCGATGCCATATTTTATACACATATGTGAAGCACTCTTTAGCAAGTCCTTTCCCCCCACCCATACCCATGGACTACCAATCGAAAGCATAAGTAACTGGCAAGTAAGAAACACAAAGTGTGTGCAAATAAAATTCAAATTTCAATTTGTGCATTGACTAAAACCCAGCAAGTTGGGGGTGTGCACAACGTGGAGGGCGCATGGCAACAGGCTCATGCTTACAAGGACTCGAGGCCAAAACAAATGTTTGCACCTTGTTGAACAAAAATAAGTCTGACTGCAACCAGTCCCTTTCCTTACATTTGCTCGTCCTCCTTTTTTACAATTGAGCTACTTTTCATACGAATTGCACATATGTAAGAAGCACGACGAAAAAAAAAAACATAAAATAAATATTTTTAATAACTTATTTTTTAACCGATCATTCCTGTAGCAGCTGTATGATAAATGGTCAACAGAAAATATTACCTCTACTGATCAACATTTTTCTATGCGTTTCAAATTACATGACAAAGTATAATAGCCTCGACTAGGGTATAACAAAAGTGCTGGTCAGAAAAGGGTATGAGAGGCAAGGATTCATAATACTAGAGGTAAACTAAGAAACTTCATTTCTGGTGGTTAAATAAGGATATGAAGTGGTAAGTATAGGATACAAATGATATATGTAGGTAATATGTCTCAAACAGAAAGGGAGAGTGAGAGTGAGAGAGAAAGAGAAAGAGAAAGAGAGAGTGACTGAGAGAGCTAGATAGAGAAAGGGGGATAAAATGAGAGAGAGAGAGAAAATAGTAAATTAGGTAAATAATATACAATATTATATAGTGTATGTCGATGAAATGTTCCAGCACAAGTCAATTCACATACAATATAAAGTTCTATTGCTTGGGCGGGTGCGAATGAAGAACTGAAAAAGTGCTTAAGCCGAATTATAATCTTCTTGAAGTGTGAAAATTCGGTTGTTGGTTTCTATGAATATCATAGTTCTAAGTTCTAAATTTTAGCATTTTATAAATATTTTTTGATGAAATAAAATCCTTTAATTCTTATATTCAGCTTATTTCTATCATTTTCGATGTCATCCCTTATCGGTTTAATAATAGAATACCTTAATTTCGTTCGTCTCAATTGTTGTCTCGCCTGTCAAATTGCAAATCCAACGCACATTTATCAATATTTGTAAATGTCTGAAGCATTTCATCATACCGTATTCAAAGTGCTCTTACAGCCAAATACTATTTTGATTAATGGAGAATTTTAAATATTTAGACATTTACCAACGAAAAAGAAAGCATATAAAATGGGAAAACGAATGCCAAAAAGCAATGTCCGACCAAGAATTGTGTTGTGAATTTTACATTCAAAACAAAACGTGGGTCGGAAAAAATACCCAAAAAGAAAGGAAAAACCCGCCAACAGTCGAGCTAAAAGAGCGGTTGAAATGGGATGGGGACATGGCAACCAGTTTCGTCCATTAACCACCAAAAAAAAAAAAAAAAAATGTGCGTCCAATTCGAAAAATTCATTCATAAAACATGCCGTCGATTGCGGCGCAGCGAGTGCTGAGTGTGATTTGAGCGCCGCACCAACCCCTAGCCCATCCACCACCACCCACCCCCAAACACACAAGCTGACCATTCGCCAGAACGAACAAGCGGCCCCTAGACTCAAGTCCAAGCCCAACTCAACCCCGACCGCAGCCCTAGCTGCTGTTCACGCACATGCAGCAATAAAATGAAAATCGATTTTCACTTTAACGACTTCACACATAACAAAAAAAAAAACAAATGAAAAACTGTAAAGAAAAAGCTCGAAAAGGCCTTGTGGCAGTCGCTGAAACCACAAATAAAGAAAAGAAAAAAAAAAAAGGTACAATATGAAAAACACACAAAAAAAAAACAGTTGAATATTACGGCGTTGCATAGAGAAAGGTGACTATTGCCTAGTCGCAGTTGGGGTATGGCGGGTCAGCGATGACCACCGCAGAGCCAGTAGCTGCAGTTGGTCAATTCAAGCTCAATAGCACCCGATCCTGCCACAACCACCCAACCAGCAGCCAGAGCTAACCGCAAGCGCGTCGTTCTCCAGCAGAGAAACTGGGTTAAGAATTGTGGGCGAGCCAGTAGTGGGAGTGTAAGGGAAGGCTTGCTTTCCCTCTCACACTGACACTCCCTCTTTCTCATTCTCCTTCTCTCTCTCAATCCCACTTCTGCTTGACCACTTCCTGTATTGCTGCCTGAACTGGAGCGTAATGTGACATTTCATGTTCTGCCTCTGGCAAGAAAAGGTAAATTTACCCGCTGCGGCTTTGACTGGCCCCTTGTGCAACGTGTCGTATGCTTAACACAAAGTGAATTATTTTCAGAACGTTTGCTCAAAATGATATGAAACGAAAGCAATACGCAAAGGCGAAACGGAAAACTTGGTTGAATTTTAACATTATAGTATTTCCTAAAGAAATCAATATTGTTGTTTATAGTTATTAGAAAGACAAATATATCTAAGGGTTCTACATTATTTATTGTGTAATTGCAAGAATTCTAGGAAATGCTTAATAGACACGTAAACAAAGGATCGAAAATCAATATTTTGTATTTATTAGGGTTTAGTTTTTTTTAGACTTTATCGGTAAAAGGGCATAATATTTCTGGGGAAATGTAGATATGAAACTTTATATTCTTAATCAAGACAACGAGTGCATCTGCCCGTCTCTCCGTCTGAGTCAACGCGTCGATCTTAAACACAACAAGAGCGAATGACATTTAATTTAAAAGATATATTTTTTTTGACCATTTTCATAATATCGATATCGTTCATATCCGTATAGAAAATACATTTTTATCGTTTAATGCATATTTTGTGATTATGAACGAAGCTAGATTGGCATATAATATTTGTTATTACAAAAATTTGTGTTCTTTAACAGGAGATTTGTGCATCAAAATATGGAAAAGTGGAAAAACTCTGTAGTCAGACTAACAGCTGATTGAAAAATATGGTGTATGGTACCCTTAGGCAATAAGCTAGAAAAATATTCAATGGAAAAGTTAAAATTTCAAGCAACTAAATATTTATGCAAAGTTTATCACTTGTCTTCGCTTTGATTCGCACTCCACAAATATGCTAGCTTCTGTATGAATACAGAATTTCAGCGACAGCTAAATTAAACAACGACAATTAATAAAATTGATGTACGAGTATTTGAACCATTTCTCGTACTGCCCCAAGCAAGTTGTGCACCAACGGGCGGCACATAAACAAATTGAATTGCAAACACAGCTCCGACCTCCGCCCGTCTCTAATTTATTAGATGAACCCATGGCCTCAATGAAATACGAGAGTGGACAAGAGCATTCATTACTCGACAGCTAAAAAAATACGATTACATTTTGCAATATGCTCCCTGCGCAAATCGCAATCGTCTTACCTATTTTCACCGAACCGTTGCATGCAGCAAACTTTTCGAAGCCAACTCAAACTAACGCAGCTCAAAGCGAATTTATTTAAGAGCTTAGGCAAATGATGATAAATGCACGACAGTTAAAGGTGAAATTCACTTCGAGAACACCCCAATATATGTACATAAGTAAAGTGGAAAACGCTCAGCCCAAAGGTATGCAATAGAAATTTAACATGCATCTCTGTCTGTACTTGTGTGTGCGTCGGTTTGATGTGGCCAGATCGAAAGCCATGAGAATAGCGGTTTTATGGCTGAGCACAACTCGTGATAACTCACACATGCATAGGACTATGTGCCGTGAAGCCACGTCATAAGGCAAACAAATGGCAGCAGCTGTTGACTGAGGATAAGTTGAAGCAGCGCTCACCTCATGCGGTTGACTATGGGATGAGAGTTTGAGTGGCAAAGAGAGAGGGGGAAAACGAACCAAAGAGACAGCCTGTATGTGTGTGCGTGTGTCAGTGTGTGTGGGTGGGTGAACACTGTTTAGTCACAAAGTTCCTATGGGTCTAACTTTAATTACAACTTTTGCATTAGATTATTTGCTTTACCTCGTCGACAAGTGAAGAACAACTTAAGTTTAGTATTTCTAGCTTTGCCAGCTTAACAACTAAACAGTAGAAAACTTGAAGTCAGTTAAACGAGCTGTGAGCTTTCAATTAGAATAATTGCATACGGTCATAAAAATAGAAATACTCTTTTATTTTCAACCTAATAGGCTTTGCATTTAACAAAAAAGATGCATATAGGAGTAGAAGCTTTGAGTAAGCTTTAAGCAAATATCGTTTTACTTTTGAAGCTCTGATCAAATATCGATTATAAACGTATGAGGTTTTACTGAACTTTCTTACAAGCTAATTACAGAAGGGCCTAAACAACAAATCAAGTTCATTTAGCTTTAGCATTAGTAAAATACTTACAATATATGAGCCATAAAAGCTTCTAAATAATTGTTAAAGTATTTTCCTTAAAGGCTAAACGAATAAATGCGTCACTGGAGCTTTAAACCTAAGGCCGTTGAAAGCCCTTACGTGCTTAAAAGAATAAGATAATTAAGATAAGATCGTCCTATGGTCTATGTTCTTTACAAACTACTTCAACTAAACTTACAGCATTAAGTTGAGTTATTGCACAAGTAAGATGAATGTCCTTAGAAAACCGATTGTTGCAGTACTTGACATTCTATAAGTTCTAGAAAAACAGCATCTGCCGGTCTGGAACAACTGTGGCAATTCATTTAATTCCCTGAACCCATTGAAAATGAATAAATACGGTATAATGGTATGTGTGCAAATGTTTGTAACAGGCAGAACTTGGCTCGTTTCCAAGATGTCAATAAAAATTGATATAGAAATACTGTTTCAGTATATATATTCTTATGCCCATAAGCATTCATTATCATGTTTTTTTTATTTGAGTGCTATTTCGATTTATTTACAATTCCTAGTAGGTAAAGGTTAAGGTTCAGATTCAGAGTATCCACTAGTTGGCACTCCCGACTAGAGCATTCTTTGATGTTTTTTCATTCGGTTTCTGCAGCTGCCTGTGGCTCGGTTTGTTCATTGTGTTGATTTAGTGCTTATGCAAATTTAATATTCGTTCGTCTGTTCGGGGCCCTCTTTTACCCATATGCATGAGCTAGCATCACAGTTGCATTATAAACAAAACACACAAATCTCCATGCCCGTTGCGTACATCTGTACGCCCACACAGCAAAGACAGACATTTATCTTTTGGTCTGAGCATTTATGAGTGCGCTTCTGCATAGTCACATTTCTGTGTCCATCAGTGTATTTTCAGTGTTATTTATGAGCACAAGTGATAAATTGTTGCTGAGCCCCGCACACGCCCTGCTCCTGTACCACCTGAGCAGCTAAGCGAGCATGTACTTTTTCGATTGCAGCCGAGTTAAATGCAATTTTCGTGCATTAAATTAAAAAGTTGGGCGTTATAATTTAGACAAAGTGCAAAAGAATTTGCTAGCTGCAGCGGCGGTGCAGGCTTTTTGACACTTTAGTTTCGACACTTTGAAGTGCTTTTGTGCAAGTTTTCGGCCGCCTGACAGACAGGCGGGCGGACAGACAGACTGATTCACAGACACTTGAGAGATACGAAGCAAGCGAAACTTTGGCACACGATAAACTTTGGGTGTCTTATTTTTTTTTCTCTTTTCGTTAGCCAACTTGTTGCCAAAATAGAAAAGAAAAGCTAAGACTATAACTAAAAGCACGTATATGCGGGCAAGACAGGCCGGCCAAGGCAGGCAGCCAAATAAATTTCAAAAACTTCAGACAAAACATTTCGCTGGCAATAAATTTGCAACACAAACATACACGCACACACAAACACATAGAAACTGAGAGAAAAAATCACTCATACGCACTGTTGCCACTGCCACAAACAAAACGCACGAAAACTATAGCATACACAATGGGGCGCTTCTCAACACTGCCATAGCCTGCGCCGTACGACTTCCTGTTGAGTCTGTCCTTACGCCCGTCTTTCCGTCTGCCCGTCCGTCTGTCTGTTTGTTTGCTCGTCAGTTGCTGCCACTGGCAACCACTGACTGCGACCTCTTCGCCTGCCCCGACTGCCCCACCACCTGCTTCCATCTTGTCGTCATCGTCTTTGCAGTTGTTGAGCAGAAAATTGAAAAGTATTTTTAAGCATTGTTCTTCTTGTTGCCGCTCCGCTTTTTGTTGTCCTCCGGTGCAACAAATAACTGACTTCAAGGGTATAACAACTGTTTTATGTAGCACCATCGAACCTATCAACTATATTCCTTATGCAAACCTACTTATATAAATATTGGATGAGCACACGCGACCTATCATTTTAGACAACTGTCTCGCAGCCTTGACTAGCTCGTCTATTTTCGACTGAAATATTTACCTGGAGTTCTAAATATGACCCGTGCCGCCAGATAGTTATTTCTGTTCTTATACGTCCCGTAAAGGTCGTTTAATTTCTCGAATCGAAAGCGGCGAAACACATTTGGTTTATATATGTATGCAATGCATACTAAACATTTTAAAAAAGCAATGATTCATCTATTTAGATTCTTTACAAAGTATATCGAATGAATTCGGATGATTCATCTGAAATATTAGCTGAAGGCAAGAGAAGAAACTCGAAAAGATATAAACAATACAATTGATATTGAATTATACATATAGAGCATAAAAACTTCGACTTGGTCAAGTAGCGTAAACTCTAGACTTTGTTCTTATTTTAGTGTTTGACAGTCGTGTGTGGAGGAGGTTTGTGGGTGTGTGTGTGTACTTTTGAATTTTTTATATTGCATGCACCAAAATCAGCACTTGAAGGTTTGTTTTGATTGCCATTGATGCGCTTGTATCGAAAAACTTGTTCGCTTTCCACTTGGCTGTGCGATGTCAGATAAAGGCAGCTGCAGTGAGATGTATTTGGTTGCAAGAGACCGACAAAGAGACCGACAGACAGATAGACTGATGGAAGCAAACAGATATATGTACAGATAAGTATGCACATATGTACAGACAGAGAGAACTCTTTCATTGCTTAATATAATGAAAAGTCATTCAATTGCACTTCGATTGTGTACACTTGTATGTTACATGTAGTTAAGCGAAGGATGAAAAAAAGAGCTGCAGAACATCAGAAAGGTTATATTGCATTGCAAAGTTTTCTATACATATTTTTTTTTTTTGTGTAAGTAGTTGTTGCTGCTGGGAAATGAAACGCTTTGAATGGAATATATTGATGCACTAATTGAAAAAAAGATATTTGGATTTAAGTTTTGTTTTTTTGTTTGTTTTTTTTTTTTTTTTTGTATGCTGTTTTTTATGTAGCTGGAGTTCAATTAGAGCAGCTGCTGGCTGAAGCCAGCCAAAATGAACGTAAAAAGAGAACTTTTCAAACTTGTTATACGAAAAAGAAATGAAAGAAATCGAGGTAACTTTTTAACGGTAACTAGATTGAATACATTTTTCTGTCTGAGCATAAAAAATGCATTGGAAATGCATAAACCGAATCGTAAACAATGCAGTACCATAAATAATATTTGCAAAAGGGCAAAGTTTCCGTGTTCGGCTTTAATAACCATAACAACAGATATAAAGCTGGCCTTTTCAATGCGAATAAAATCAACAAGGTTTATTTATGAGCCATTTGCACGCCACGCTGAAAGCGACAACTTTAACCCGCAAACATAAATTTTTAATTAAAAGGACAGAGCCGAGAAATGGCTGAAAAGCTGACATGACTGAAAACGAACGAAACGAAACGAAACAGAACGGAATGGTATGGAATCAATATCAATTAATGTCACTTTCTCATCTCACATTGTCTCATCTTCTTTTCTGCTCTCTCCACTTTCTTGGCATTCTCGTTTTTGGCGCCATCATGCGAATGTCAACGCTGCGGCCGAGCAGGGTCAAATTGCGAGGAAAATGTGGACGAATGCATGTCAAATCCATGTCAGAATGGCGGACTATGCCGCGACCGTAACAATGGCTACACCTGCACCTGCCAGCCGGGCTATCTGGGGGATCATTGCGAGGTGGATGTCGCCGTCTGTGACACGGGTAAGTCAAGCTTATGGGTCCTTGTTAACCAAAATAATGAAAACGTTTCGCCTTCGCTCATCTGATTCTTGGCCACGCAGGCACTGGCGCCCGTTGCCAGCATGGCGGCGAATGCATTGAGGGCCCCGGACTGGAGTTTAGCTGTGAGTGCTCAGCCGGCTGGCATGGCCGCATCTGTCAGGAGGAGATCAATGAGTGCGCCTCCTCGCCATGCCAGAATGGCGGCGTTTGTGTGGACAAGCTGGCTGCCTATGCCTGTGCCTGCCCTATGGGCTACACGGGCGTCAATTGTGAAGAGGAGATACTCATCTGTGCGGACAATCCCTGCCAGAACAACGCGCTCTGCCTCATGGAGGAGAACATACCCACATGCTACTGTGTGCCCGACTACCACGGCGAGAAGTGCGAGTTCCAGTATGACGAATGCCAGCTGGGCCCGCGTTGTATGAACGGCGGCGTCTGCATTGATGGGGTCGATACCTTCTCGTGCTCCTGCCCCCCACTTTTAACGGGTATGTTGTGCGAATGTCTGATGGTGGGCGAGGAATCTCTGGATTGCAACTACACATCACCTCCGACATCTGCACCACCTGTGGTGCCCGTCACACCTTCCATGTTCCCATCAACGCTAGCGCCTCCCACTGTGCGACCGGTCACGCCTCCAGAGACGACCATGGCGCCAAGCACACCGCCTGCAGCACCTGTAACCACCACACCAGTTGTTGAGCTATCGTCTTCATCGGAGGAGCACTTTGTGGGAGTAAAAGTAACGGCAGCGCCTCCGGAGAGCGATAGTCATAGCATAGACAAAGATCTGACAACGAGCAGGCCCCATCTGGAGGTGGAGCTTACACCAGAGATGCAGCCAACAGCAGGACCCACCACACCACCAGCAGGTGGCTCCTCTTCCGCCTCTTCTTCCGAGGAAAGTCACGCCATCTACACGACCATACCGCCGGTGCCCGTACCCGGTGTCACCTCTTCCTCTGCAGAAGGTTCTTCGGAAGTGGTTACCTCTGAGGAATACACAACGGTGCGACGTTTCGATATTAGCGGCAGTGGCGGCAGCAGCTCCAGTGAGGAGCCCACCACCACAATGCGCCCCACATCACCGCAAAGGCCGAGCATAACCATTGCCGTGGACTATCCTTCCTCTGGCAGCTCCGAATCTGTGGAGCAACCGATGACTGTAACCACACCCGGCAGCATCTTTGTCCATCGCGTAACCACCTTTGGCACAAGCATCTCTGTGGACTACGCACCCACACCGACGCCCTATTTTCCGCCAGAAACCACATTACGTGCAACGAAGTCGCCCTTGGAGGAAACAACGCGTCATTTGTGGACCGAATTGCCCACTACGGCGGCACCTTTTTTCACGGATTATCCAGCTGAGGTGCTTATTACCACACATCGCACCAGCGCAGGCAGATTCACCACAGTGCAACCACCCACACAACAGGAAACCACCACAGCTCCACTGGACTACGAACCAGCCAGCGTGGAGCTAACTACGGCACAAGCTCCTCACATTGTGGTCACCATTCTGGAGGGTAACACAACGATTCCAACCACAACATATATGCCAACAATGACAACCCAGCGCCTGCAGCCACAAACAGCCCATGCAACCACAGAATTACCGTTGGAGTGGGAGCCAAGCACCACACAGTTACCGCCAGCTGTAACCATGCCCATGCCCGTGGAGGTAACAACGTCCCAAACCATCACAACAGAGGACTTGCTTGGCCCGCCGGTGCCGCCGCTGATGACCATCGAACCACCCCGGGAGACAACCACTCCCAGAGCAATACCCATGCCTACGGAGCCGCCAACACTTCCTAGCCTGCCTGCAGCCACTGTGCCACCAACGCCACCCTCTACACAGTCGGCACAGACTATGCCACCGCCCACGCCAGCGGTACATGCCTACAGTACGCCCGGTCAGCCGGAGTTGCCCGCGCAGACGAAGCCGCCGGTAACCGAGAGCAGCGAGGAGTCGGAAGGTGCCAATACGGTGGCCATCGGCAGTGCTGGTGGTGGTGCAGAAGAAAAGTCCGGCGATGTCGACTGCGTTAAGCTCGGCTGCTACAATGGCGGCACCTGTGTGACCACATCCGAGGGATCCCGGGTAAGTAGCCAGGCCTTCTCCATGAGCATTGAGCCCGTCGATGGACACTCCAAGCTTGGTTATTTGTTCGAAAAGTGATAGAAACCAAAGTTAACTTCACAATTTTCAACCCCATTGAGCGGCTAATTGGCCATGAGGCAGCCGCTATGGGCGACTCCAGTTGCAGTACCTCCCGCTGCAGAACTCTGTTTGCCTATTGGCGAGTCATTAAATTAGCGTGAAATTACCTTGGCAATAGGCAGCCACGAATTTACAAATTTACAAATTTAAATAGAACATTTTGCTCGACTCAGTATTGCCCTGTAGACGCGCATTTGTAAAAATTTAAAAACCAGAAAGGAATAAGGATTCCAGTTTTGGACAGTTCTAGCCGAAAAGAATACCGCCCAAAAGCATTTAACTATTATAATTAATGATTTAGTGTTAGATGCAATACTATGCTCACAATATTATGACAACTTTCGATTGTACAAAGGAAAGACATTACGCATTTAGCAATCCCTACTCAACATCTACGACAATTACTTTCCGATTGAAATTATATGCATTAATTTGAGGCTAGCGTATTGTCCAGCTTCAATTTTAATGGCTTTTGACAATTCATGAAATTTACATTTGATAAATAAATCGTCATTTGTGCAGAAGGGAGAAACTTTAATCACAGCATTTAATAGGCAACAACGCGTTCTACGAGACAAAACCGCACACAAAATGACAAGTCGTAATGGCAAACACAGATATAGACGCACCTAAAGGATATCACACGCCGCCCGCTCTACGCCCCATCTTAAACACACACATACACACATACATACACCCATGCCAGAGAGTAGCATATGCAGATTTCATGTGCCTAGGCCAATGCATAAATAATCATGTAGCTTGTCGAGCAACTAAATGTGGCACAGTGGCAAGGGCCAACAACAACATTGCCTGCAACATTTGTAAGCTGCTTACTTAGGTTGGTTCAAACCCACAGAGATGGCTGCTGCCCGAAACACACAGGCAACAGCTGAGATGGCACACAGTTACATTAGGGCAAGTCAAGTTCCAACACAGGCAATCCAAATTATGCTCGACAACAATTTATGCACACACATTGGCATATTTAATACAAGGGTTTTCATTAAATTCGGATTGCACTTTGAAACAAATCAGTTAAGTATGCGAGAAAATTTAAATAAATTAAATGGAAATTGTCAAATGTGCATGAAACCTGCCATGCTCTACAAAGGCCCTGAACCGAAAAATATTCCATAAGGGGTATGCATTGGGGATGTCAGAATTTACAAAAGAGTCTAGTCTTTTAAATAGAATTTTCTCAATTTTCAGGTAAACGACGGTATTCAAAAAGTTAATTATTCCCAATCCTAAACAGATATACAGGACCAAAACCCTAAACCCTTCTATAAGCTTTAAGTAATTTTTTAGAAGAGTCAAGTTAGGTGATAGAGTACAATTAGAGAAAAGAAGGAGCTTATGGATCAAAATTAAATTAGCAGAAGAAAGACGATATATTTAATGGTAAATAATATCAGCTACAATTTCCCAAAAGTTAAGTCCGAATAATTTACTAAATTGCCTTATGCTTACACTTACCTTAATTTCCTGCCAAAACTTTTCAAAACTAAAACTGTCTGTTTTGTGTAGAAGCTCTGCTGCCATTATAAAAAGCCAATTGCTCTTGCAACAGAATAGTTAAGAATCCTTTTGTCAGGTAAAATCAGACAAAATTGCACAACAGCAAAATTTGTTTTTAAACAAAAAGCCACAAAACGTACCCCCCCCTCCCATTCGACGGGGGAGGACTATGTAGGCAGTAGGCTAGCTGTAAAGTATGCTCAATCAACTATTTATGAAAATACTTGCGGTACGGTAATTTTCCCCCAAAAAAAAAGAACAAATTTTTTGGCAATGGGTTCGGGGCTACAGGAGCAGGCATTTCACATTTGTGTCTGACAAATTGAGCAGCATTGGGGACAATGCACAGGCACATACATTTGCTTTCCCACACAAACAATTCTAGGCTACTAATAACTAATTACAAAACGAACGTGTTAAAATTTCGGCCAATTCCTAGGGGAAAGTCTTCTGAAATATTTGAGTATGGTAATTGTAAGCCACATTGGCTATTCCTGCTATACAACACTGGCATATTATGTTGGTCATAAGATGTCATATCCCTAAACATTTTAGTTTCAATACTTATCAACACTAAATTGTGTTAGATTCGATTCGTTCAACACTTTGGTCACATACAGAACAACTACTTTTAATAGTTCGGAAAGTTAAAGTTAAATATTTTGACAAGGAGCTTATTTAAAGCTCTGTTAACCAGCAATAAATTCAGATCTCTAGACTGACAACGTTAAGCGACATAGTGTTGATTTTCTTATAAGCTAAACACATCTACACATGCAAAAGAATACACACGCATACACACACATATTTAATTTTCATAACAAATTTAACACTTGGGAAAGACTGCAGAATGACTGAGACGGGCAGCAAAGCAGACAGAAAGGTAGACGAAAAGCTAACAAAAACAAATGACAGGTTGATGTAAGTGTGTATGTTTGCGTGTGTGTATGTGTGGGTCTGTGCGTAAAAGCTATTTGAAATTATTTCATAGAGCATATGCCACTTTATTGTTGCCAAGTAATTTAACCACACACACAAAAGCGTCGAGTCTGTGCGTGTGTGTTTGTAGTCCTTCCGTTAATTCTGAGCATCGCGTCAAATACGTGAGAAGCGAAACATACCTACATACATGTGTCTGTTTGCCGAAAGAGCGGGAGAGAGGAAGAAACATAAGCACACACAGACACGCACACACAGACAAACAGTTAGGCAGACACTTACATATGTCAGCTGTCATTTCGTTTACCCCAGTGGGCCATGGCGAACTGCGGGGAGAACGAACTTATGAAAAAGCATATTTTTAACGTGTCTAGTCAAAAAGACAGAGAGTGTGAAAGAAGAGAAGAGAGCGAGAGCGAGAGCGAGAGCGGGAGCTGCACGCAAAGTGGCACTCGCACTCAGCGAAAGTCACTCGTAAAGTGGCATTAAGCACATTTCAAGTGGCAGCTGCTGAGTTTGGGGTTTTGCAAATGTTTGCTTGGTTTTTTGGCTCCCTCTCTCTAACGCATTCTCTCTCCATCTGCTATTTGTCGCATTTGCATTGCGCGTTCTGGCAACGCCAACGCCAAAAGCTGACGCCACTAATGAAAACTTTGTTGAGCCCTTTTAAACGCTCACCACATGTCTGCGTGTCTCTGCCTGCAACGGATACACGGTACATGTCTCTCAATGGTCTCAATGGTTCACCCTGCACTACGCGCGTCTCTGCCCTAATGTGTCCTGAGTGTCGCCTAGCCGAAAAGTGTGCTCTTCGCAGCTTTTAATCATTTTTCTGATGATACTCAAGTACGTGTTACAATTGGATTGTTGCCCGCATTGCCATTAAAGCAGCTGTCAAATGTGTCAAAGAACAGTGTGTGCACACTTCAGAAATCTGCCACTTTAATGTTAACGGGAAACACCAGGGCTTCACATTTAATTGACTGCATCAAGAATTAAAGGCAATATATGTTTTTAAATTTAGAATAATAATAAAAATGATGGCCTGCTTTAATTATGCCCTTGTAGAAGATTTAAGAGTATAAACGAGAAAAGAGCGTATTTTAGGAGAGCTGTGCTGCACGCCACTTTTAAATAGCAAACATCTACTTTGAGAAAGTTGCAAAGGTCATCGAAAAATGCAGCTACATTAAGCTAGCTCTGCAAAATACACATCATATAATTGTTATGAGAGCCAACTTCAACACCAAGTGCTAGGCTCTCTTTTTTTATGCATTGCAACTCCGCAACTGCCAAAGCCCGGAAAAGCTGATGTATGAAAAGTTTTTGCATAACGGAACGCATACGAAAATGGCGTGCGCAAAAAAGTACTTGTTGTATGTAGCTACACAGTTTGTTGCCCCCCAGAGGGCGAAGGGCATGCAGCATGCAACCTGACCCTGCCAAGCAAGCGTCTCCCAACGGCTCCAACAGCTGCAACATCAGGCGTTGATTTTTGTGTAATGCCTTTCCTGAGCACGAACTACAAAATGAAAACAACAAGACGGGATGCTGCCGGGTTGACGAAGGCTGCCTCGATACATTATACACCCAATCCTTTGACTGCCTGCCATGCAGGCATGTGCATGATTTGCCCCACAGGCCAGGATTATTTGCGCTACGCATCAAACGCGTTGAATGCTCATTATTTCAATAGGCAGAGGATACATTATTACAAATTGGGCAGATTGTTCTTGTATTTATTTTGTATAAAACAAAAAAATGTCTTTAAAGCTAATCCAAGAAATGACATCAACGTTTTCCCCCTATTGTATCTTTAAACTGGTAAAATTGTCAAAAACCAACGTATCAATATTAAATATATAGAACCCGAAGCAATGAAAAGAACCAGCATTTCAAGAGTAAGCGTTTCAAGCCCCAGACGATAGAACCATTTGAGAATTCTAGTTAAACTCTGTGCTGCGCCGAATGTTGCAGTTGATTGTTATAGAACTAGCTAAGACGCATTTGGCAAATGTTATTTACAAAATAATTTCTAATATCTACCACTAACTCAAGGTAGTACGGCTTTTTATTATTTAATAAGTATAGAGCGAAACAATTACGGCAAGCTGGCGTAAATATGCGAAAAATGTATGTGCATTGGAGCTGAAGCAAATTGCAACAATTTTAATTTATTTTTGCCTGTGCCAAACAAAGTTTTGGCCCAAAAGACTTTGCAGCAGAGAGAGAGAGAGAGAGAGAGTCCTTCAAGGCGGGCGAGCGACTCCTTTCAATAAGCGGGAGCTGGGCCAACAACAAAAATGCCAATAAATTGAAAAGCAATATGAATTAACTTTTTGGCGCGCTGGTTCGCCTGCACCGTTGTCCTGCTGCGTCATTGTCCTGGTTTTAATAATTCATGCCCCGCCCAGGGACACTTTAAGCGCAACGCATCTGCAACAAGGAGCCTGCAACAGCACCCAAAACTTTCGCTGTAACTTTTACTTTAACAGGCCGCAGTCCAGGGAAATGGCCAGAGGGAGAGAAAACGGGAAAGCGACCCACAGACGACCCTATCAAATTGAACAAATGAAGTGCAAAGCAACTGGAGACTGCGTGGACGGTGTACTGTGGAGTACTGTGGGGCACAACTATTAACTGGCGACAGGCTTGCTGACCTCCAGAGAGAGGGCGGGGAAGAGGCTCCATTCTATCATGGCACCAGCCACGCGCCTAATGGAAGTTGGTCATATGTTTCAGAAAATATGAAAAAAAGTCCGTCATGTTCTTGAGCTCATGTTCATAATAGTTTTCAAAAGTTTTCGCCTGTCTCACACTTAAAGCACACATTTAAATTAATAGTCTCAAGTTTGAACTTAAAAGCATTTCCAGAAATCTCTTTTCATGTGCCCCAGAAAGTGCTTTCATTAATGTCTTTGTACAGCATCAATGCTTAACTTTTGTAGAGGAAACGCTTACTAATAATTCATTTTCTTTTTGATAAGAAATATGTCAAACTTAAACCACGAGTTCTCTCTTTGAAAGTGTCCCTGGTTTCAGGATATAATTAATAAAGAAGCATCGATGGCATCAACATTTTTGTTTGATTTCATCTAAAAGCATGTTATGTTAATTAAGACTATCGACTTTAACAATAACCAGCAACAGTTCGCTTACTCAAGTGGAATCTTAGGACATGAATGGACATAATTATGCACCAAAATCAACCCAACTAACTACATGCCAACGCCTCCTACGCCAACTGCATAAGAGCATATGAATTTCTAAGGAAATTGGCAAAGCTGCACTACATATTTAACACAAATACAAATACAATACCCAAGGGTTAAGGGTCAATGTCTGAAAGTTGTTGCATTTTATTATTTGTGTATTCTGTTTTTATTTTATTCGGCTTTGTGGCACGAAGGAAGCGCTATCCAAATTTGTTGTCTCTAGCTCTTAAGAACTACGATATGTGCTCAATAAACAGGATAGATAAATCGATAGGCCAACTTATCGATCATCCGAAACATACTCGATCGAGCGTAGATAACACTTTTATTTATTCCAAAGAAAGCTATACAGAAATTCCATTGAGGAATCTCTTAGATCTATCATAAACTAAATCATTTAGACTACTCTAAAATGCTTCTCAAAAACCTCAATAACTTATATAAAAAAATAATATGTTTCTCTCTCTTCTCGTAGTGCGTTTGCCGCTTCGACCGCCAGGGGCCGCTTTGCGAGCTGCCGATCATCATACGGAATGCGGCGTTCTCCGGCGATTCGTATGTGTCGCATCGCATCTACAAGGACATACCACAGCATGAGGCGCTGGATGCGGTGCTGCCCATGCATATACAATTAAAGGTGCGCACCCGGGCCACCAATGGACTGATCATGCTGGCCGCCGCCCAGGGCACCAAGGGTGGCCACTATATGGCGCTATTCCTGCAGAAGGGTCTCATGCAGTTCCAGTTCTCGTGCGGACTGCAAACGATGCTGCTGAGCGAACTGGAAACGCCTGTGAATACTGGCCACGAAATTACCATTCGAGCTGAGTAAGTGAAACGCCCGGCCACGGAATGCAATTATGTGGTGCGCAATGGGTCCGGGCAGAAGCCGGGGATCAAGGGTCGTGCAGCCCACATTGATAGCGGCGAGGTCGAGGCACGTTAATTAACTTTTTAAATTGCGCCTGACACGAGTGTCGAGTGTCCAGAGTGGAGAGTGCAGCTGGAGCCGGAGCAGCTAGCGGGTCACTGTCATTGCTGGGAGCGCAGCATGCCTGGGGCATAGGCCATTAAAGTTGCCTTATGTCGATTTCCATGCCGTTTGGCCACCACAAATTATAATGCTTGAAGTGTAGAATAAATTGCGCTAGTGCCGCTTCATTTTATTTTATTTTTTTCCAACATTTCCACGACCACAGCTGCCCCTCGGCATCTCACATCTGACGGCTCCTTGCGTCGCGCATTCGCCGATCCTTGGCTTCGCATTCATGCGTAATTAGTTGGCGTAGTTGGTTTTTGGCTGAAATTTAATTTGCCGCTTTTTCTGCGCTCGCAACGGAAGCGGAAGTTGAATGGCTGCGATGGCCCCCAGAGACAGAGTGGAGGGCCAGGCCAAAGCGAAAGTAATGTGGGGCTCTTTGCGTAATTAATCGTTTAACTAACAGTTCCTGGAATTGCCGCCACTTTCAAATGCGAAACGTAATGGCGTAAAAGACAATTGCGATAACAAAGGCAGACAACTTAGAACTTAGACGTGGCCAAAAGAGGCGGCAACTTTTCATAGCTCTTTGATAATTTATGCTGCGGTTGAGCAGGAAATAAGCTGACAAAAAATATGTTAACGAAAACTAAGCGCGATAAGATTTCAAGAGTATGTGCTTGCACTCGAGAGCTTTCGATTGCATAAGTTCTCTGTATACCAGCATAATATTAAGCTCAAAATATAAACTATTAGTAATAGTAATAAGTTTTGATGCTTATAAGCTTGTCAGTTTGGGCAATTGTACAGGAGAATTTGCAGCAAGAGATACTTTCTTGAAAGCCAAGATTCTGCAAGACATTCAAATTAATTGAACATAAGACGCCTCTTAAGTCAGTTAAATTTAGGCCCGACTAACTGAACCACATAAGTATGCAATTGCAATTTTGAGTGTCAGCCATAAAGACATGTGATCATTTACATTTAACAAGTAATTCGCAAGTTTACAATTCGGTCGAGTGTAATCACTTGAGACTCGGCCATCAATTTGATGGGCTCAGCCATATGGAAAATGACCAAGTAATCACTTTATAAAATCAACAAGCAAATGAATTCCCTCAGCGCGGCAACGACGAGTGGCATAAACAGCACATTAAGGAATAAATATATCAGGCAAATAGGTTGACTGGCTCCTAAAGTAAATATTTTTTCGAATTGCGAGCGGCCCAAGAAAGTGAAAGAGAAGCAAGTGAAATGCTGTAAGCGGGAACGGGCAGACTGAGCAAATACCCTGTACGCTTCTTTGACATAGCTATACAGATTAACTTACTTTCTCTGGCTCTTAGAACTCTTAAACGATGTAGAAGTAGGTTGTTATCGATTTTAAATGTAGGGACATTAATGCTAGGATCTGGGTCCGAAAAATAGTGTGAGTATACTTATGGAATCCGAGAAGTATCATTCTGTCTGTTACATACTCTTGCACAAAACCGATATACCCCATTTTGTCAATTTTCAATGGCAACAGGGTATAAAAAACAGCAGACTGGCCTATATAAATAATAAACTGTTGGAACGAGACGGCCATAGTAATAGGCATTTTGATATCTCTTTCGTGTTTTTATGACTATCGAATCGGCCACAAATTTACTTTTTAGCACTTGGTCCCAGCTCGGGGCATGCTCATGTGGCACAAAACTGGGTCCGCCAGTGGATTTACGAGCAACAAATTTATGTTTGTTGCCTATTTTTATTTGCCTTGCGTGCTTAATGGCCATGCCGCCAGGACACTTCATACCCCCCCTCCTTCGGTTCCATTTTCACTCTTCGCTCATTGGCCCAGAAGCGATTTAGCGTCTCCCAGTCGCGACAATGGCAATGAACGCAGACCTTCGATGAACTAGTTCCACACACACACACACATACAATTATGAGTGTCCTGCGGTGAAAGTCCTGCTTCAACTTTTGCCATATTTGTCGAGTTGCTGCCTTTGGGTAGATTTTAACCAGGGCTGGGTCGTGCCTAATGAGCCTAATGCTCCACGCAATTGACATTTAACTTGGGGATTTTCAAGAATTCCGTGTAATTAGAAAGCAATAACAATTACCGCTAGACGCGCGCGATTACGCAGCTTTTGCTTGAAGCGCCCTTTGCTCTTAATCCATTTAATTCCGTTCCAGTTCGTGCTATGCAAATCAAATTAAGTGCAATAATGGCCGCAACTTTGCCGCCATCTTTAAGATGTAAGAAAACCGTTTGTTTAACCGCGCAATTTGATTGGCTGCTTCAACAATGCAAATGCACTTTAATGTGCAATCAACCGCAGCTAATTGAACCGAAATATAACAATCTGTTAAATATGGCAAGCTGTGCGAATTTCTTAAAGTAGTTTACTTATTTTACGCAAAATTAGCTGCTGGGCCGCAGTCGAGGCCAAAAGCCAATTGTGAGGGTTTAACAAGGTCAAATGGAATTGAATTCATTCATTTCTATGAAATCAGAAGCTAATTGTGTAATTTACCTCAAGGGCAGCTCAATTATTGTTTGAAGAGAATTATATTTTATGGATTCAACGTCAACGTTTAACTAGCAAATAGTTTGGTTTATGTTTAAAGGATAACTATTCCTTGAGGAATTGAATTTCCTCGAGCCTTTTTGCAGCATTTACTTTGATCTAATATTGACAAGCGATACACTTTCCTTAGGGTAAGTTTATTTTGCAATTTAAAATATTTCTGTTGAATATTTTGCATTACGTTAAATCGAATACCAATCATAACAAACTTTTGTCTCCGTGTTCGTCTATTGTCAAGAAACATTCATTGAATGCCCAAAACAAAAAAAAAGTATATATTTAACAATAAAATTTGGTGTGCTGTCGGTGTCTCGCTTATACCATTAAATGTCAACATTTAAACGTAATGAACGCACTGAGATATGAATCCCAGTTCGAATATTGGACAGAATACACAAAAGCTGACAGACAAATAAAATCAGAAACACGTTGAACAAAAAGCATTCAAATAACGGCAGGTGACATTCCTGCTACGAAACAATACAAAATTCCAGAACCACAAAAAAAAAGGCCATCTATGGTAGGGTCGAAAAAAATTCCGGGTCCCTGACAGGCGATACAAAAATTTGACAGTCGATTGACATTACGGCCAATTGGCGGTTCGGGGCTGCACAGTGGATAAATTATTATGAAAAATGCAAATATATGCTTTCAAGCATAAATTAAAAGATGGCTTTTCACATAATTTTAACTATTATTTAATTTTTGTATCTGCCCATAATAACTAGATTATTTAAAATGTTTCTTTTTTTTTTTTTGCCCACTTTCAACTGTCTACAGGCCACAGTGCTGGGACTTGGGGTTAAGTTGGGGTGGCAAAAAAGGTCAGTTCAGAGGAAAAAATCTGCCTGATGCGGGGGTTTATGAGGCATCTTTGTGCGGGCGTCATAAATATTTGCACGCTTTGGCATGCTGGAAATAACTTTTTCTTCTCTTCGCTTATTTTATTTTATTTTATTTTATTTTTTTTTTTTTTGTTGGATACGCCACGCAGCAAAAGGCAACGAAAAAGTTGCCCGCAGTGTGCGGCATATTAAATATTTTATATGTGCACTAGCCGAACAGGACATTCTGGCCAAAAGGACGAGGCCTGGGGGCACTTTTATCGTTGCTCATCCTCCCAATCGCTTGTATGCTTTCAGATTGGACTTCAGCCGCAATTACACGCACTGCAATGCCTCGCTGCTCGTCAACGACACGTTGGCCATGTCCGGGGATCAGCCGACATGGCTGAAACTGTTGCCGCCGCGCCTGCACACGCCCGAGGTCATACTGAACACTTGGCTGCATTTGGGCGGCGCACCCCAGGCGCCAATTGGCCTCATTATCGAACTGCCGCCTGCCCAAAGCGGCACGGGCTTCACCGGCTGCCTACACACTCTCCGCATCAATGGACAGTCGCGCGAAATATTCGGGTAAGTCTTTCTACAGCCAGCAGTTATAGCCGGGAGCTACTGTGCCCATTGCCAGGTCTGCCTGACTGTACCCTAATGAACAGCCAGAGAAGTTATGACACAGCCGCCTCTTAAATCTTTATGCCACATACGCATCTGACCCGGGGCACAGCGTGAAATGCCACAAAGTTGCAGGTGGAGCAGAATAAAAGCTCTGCGAAAATGCAGTAAAAACGCCTCTAGGCTTAAATGGTAGCTGTAAGCCCGTCCAACCTGGGCACAAAATGGTAAAAAAAAACATGGCACATGCGAATAAATAAGTTTATGAAATTCCGACGTTGAAATGAACAGAAAATCTTACGGCAAAGAAGAAAACATCAATCATGAGCGTAAATAATTAAATATTTTTAAGACTAGCATAGCAAAAAATGCTTCAGAAGTGCAATTATTAAATTCCTTTGAAGACTTGAACAAAGTCAGAAGAAAAACATGCAAAACTCATTGAATAAACCTTTAGTATTCCTGATCCCGACATCTTCAGCCAAAAAGAAGAATTATGAAAAACAAAATATAAAATAAATATAATAGACAAAGTGTCAGGAATATTTCGCAACAAATCGAAATTGAATAAAAGTCTAATTCGAGTTCTGGTCCTTAATTTCAATTAGCAATGATAAATCGAGATTATCGAGATTAATTTGCATTATATTATCGATAACCAATCGCTGACTTAACCCTTTGACAACTTAAGCCGGCAAACAGAAGGCAGGCACAATCTCAAAAATAAAGAGACATTGCGTATTAAAAGAATTTAAGCACTTTGGAAACGATTGAAAAGAGAAGCTTCGAGTATTAAATAGGAAAAAGAACTGCGAAAGCCATTTGTCACAAACAGCTGCTCGTAGGGGCAACAAGACAGAAGGCAGATGGAGATGGGTGGGCAATGCGGAAGCTGGTTGGGTGAACATGGTGCAAATGCTGATGGGAGCGGGCTATTTGGTGCGGGGTCGAATTGGCTTCGAGCAATTGGCATGCGAATTAGCAGGCTCATGAAATTAGAGATGACGTTAAGCAGCCTTTTGACCGAACTTCCTCTCGCTGTTCCCTTTCGCACATGCTAGCGATGCGCTGGATGGCTTTGGCATTACGGAATGCGGCTCGCTGGCCTGCCTGTCGAGTCCATGTCGCAATGGCGCTGCGTGCATCAAGATCGAATCGAACGAGCTGGACGCGAACGGTGACAAGGCTGAGAAATGGAAATGCAAATGCCCCACCGGCTATATGGGGCCCACCTGCGAGATATCCGTCTGCGAGGACAATCCCTGTCAATATGGCGGCACCTGTGTGCAATTTCCGGGCAGCGGATACCTTTGCCTGTGTCCGCTGGGCAAGCACGGCCACTATTGTGAGCACAGTAAGTGATTTATTATATTCGCTTTCATTTCTGTTGCTCCTACTAAGTGCTTGCATCGTCTGTGCAGATCTCGAGGTGGCACTGCCCTCCTTCTCGGGCAGCGTTAATGGCCTCTCCTCGTTTGTGGCGTACACGGTGCCCGTGCCGCTGGAGTACTCTCTGGAGCTGAGCTTTAAGATACTGCCGCAGACCATGTCACAAATTTCGCTGCTCGCATTTCTGGGCCAGTCCGGATATCATGATGAGAAGAGCGATCATCTGGCCGTCAGCTTTATACAGGGCTACATAATGCTCACCTGGAATCTGGGTGCCGGACCACGTCGCATTTTCACACAGAAGCCCATCGATTTCCGATTGGATGCGCCCCGTGTGCCCTACGAGATCAAGGTGGGTCGCATCGGTCGCCAGGCCTGGCTCTCAGTCGATGGCAAGTTCAACATCACGGGCCGTTCACCCGGAAGTGTCAGCCGCATGGACGTGCTGCCCATTCTCTATTTGGGCGGGCACGAGATTGCCAACTTTAACACGCTGCCGCACGATCTGCCGCTGCACTCGGGCTTCCAAGGCTGCATCTACGATGTGCAGCTGAAGGCCGGCCAAGTGACCGTGCCGCTGCAGGAGACACGCGGCGTTCGCGGTCGAGGTGTTGGACAATGCGGCACTCGCGAATGCCACAGGCACGCCTGCCAGCACGACGGTGCCTGTCTCCAGCATGGCGCCACCTTTACGTAAGTATTAAGATTTGCCATTGTCCAAGAATCCTTTTAAAAAGTTGAGCAAATGACAGCCTAATCATTGAATCGTGCGACCATTAAACTTCTTCCACACACAGCTGCATCTGCCAGGAGGGCTGGTATGGTCCGCTCTGTGCGCAGGCCACAAATCCCTGCGACTCCTTCAACAACAAATGCTACGAGGAGGCGACTTGCGTGCCACTTGTCAACGGCTACGAATGCGACTGTCCTGTGGGACGCACGGGCAAGAACTGTGAGGAAGGTGGGCATAACTTGTCGTATATGTATATGTGGATGTTTGACCAATCTTGTTGATTTATTGCTGTAGAAATACGTTCACTGAGCGACGTCTCGCTGACTGGTCGGCGCTCGTATCTGGCCGTGCGTTGGCCTTACCTCTATGATGGCGGCGATAAGCTGGGCGCCAAGCGCTCCCAAATGGTCAGCTATCGCAATTTTACCAAGAAGCTGATGCCGCCCAAGCCCATCTCGACGCCCAGCACACACTTTGTGATGAAGCTGCTCAACGAGGTGGAGAAACAGCGCAGCTTCTCGCCAGTGCCGCTGATGGGCTCCAAGACCTTCGAGGAGCATCATCGTGTCCAGTTCTTCTTCATTGAATTCCAGCTGCGTCCGCTCTCCGAGCGTGGACTGCTTCTCTACTTCGGCACGCTAAACAACAATCAGGACAAGAAGATCGGATTCGTCTCGCTGTCGCTGCAGGGCGGTGTCGTCGAGTTCCGCATCTCGGGACCCAGCAATCATGTGACCGTCGTCCGAAGTGTTCGCATGCTGGCCATTGGCGAGTGGCACAAGATCAAAATGGCGCAACGCGGACGCTGGCTAACATTATGGGTGGAGGGCAGCGCCTCATCAGCCCTGGCGCCCTCCGCCGAGGTGCTTGTCGAGCCCGATTCCCTGCTCTTCATTGGCGGCCTCAAAGATGTCTCCAAGCTGCCGCACAATGCCATCTCCGGCTTCCCTATACCATTCCGTGGCTGTGTCCGTGGCCTCGTCGTGAGCGGCACTCGCATTGTCCTCAACGAAACGAATATTGTGGGTAAGCAACAAACGCACCAAATATGACAGCAAATATTTGATGTGCCATGAATATTTTTAATCAATTCAAAATAAATTAAACTTTATGCACGAAAAAACGCGTAGCCTTGACAAAGTTATGCAAGTTGAGAATTAAAGACGAAGTTTATTTTAAGTAGGACATGACTAGGGCAAGACATTAACTTAAGACAGGGTAAAGTCGAAATACTCTTATAGACATGTGGCCTACGATTTGAAGGCATATTCAAGGAATCGCTGAGAATCGTTTGAGAAAAGATTTTGCAAGAGCCCTAATATCGACTGATCTATACTATAAAGTGGCCCAATCTAGCCGCAGCCTTTAGTTTGTCTTTAATACTGAGATATAATAATTTAATATTTTTTTTTTTTTTTGTCAATTCATTTGCCCAGAATCACGTAACATTCGCGACTGCGACGGCACCGCCTGCGGTGGGGATTCGTGTGAATCGGGCGGCCATTGCTGGCTGGATGAGAAACTGCAGCCGCACTGCATCTGTCCGGATTATGCAAAGGGCGATCGCTGCGAATACTCGGAGACCTGCAAACTGATTCCGTGCAAGAACAATGGACGCTGCTTGCGCAGTGGTCGCTGCTCCTGTCCCAATGGCTGGGGCGGCTTCTACTGTGAAATTGGTGAGTAGAATCTGCGCTTGAGTTCAATGGCCTGCAAATTGAAAGTTTTGGATGCGCTGCGAAAGCGGTATCTGTTAATTGCCAGCTAGTGGCTTCTGGTGGGGGGGGCTTCGAGGGCAATTCGTCATTGAAATTAGTCAAGCGCCAGATGTTTAGTTAGTGCTTAATGTCCGTGACAGCCATACAAATAAAACAATATATATTAAAAGCAACAACAGTAGCTGGGCAACAATGAAAGGCACAAATCATTTCACTTGAAAATCTGCAAAACGAGTTCCATAAATCTCCGGAGCCAAGTTGAAGTTCAATGTGTCAGCGAAGTAAAAGTTGCGTTTGTTTTGTTTTTGTTTTTTTTTTATATATAGCAGAAATACAGTAGCCGAGTAAAGATCTTAAAGCGTCAGAAAACTGATTTTATTTTATTTTATCTGCTGTTCTCGACTGAACGTCCAAACAAGTTTTCATCTCGAATGACAAAAGCAAATGACAAAAAAAAAAAAAAATAAATAAATAAAACAATCCAACACAACAATATTTTAATATAATTAGAGATCTACACGAGCGGGAAACAAAGCCATTTGTTAATGGCTCAACGAATCTTACGGTTCGGTGCACATCGAGCTCTGAAAGTTGAACTGGCAAAAAAAAAAAGTGCAAAAACCAAACAAAAAACCGCCAAAATTAAGCTACTATACAAATATATATATACATATATATATGCGTAATTTGCATGAGTTGAATGTGCTAAAATAATAGAATAGAAATATTAGAAATTTTACAGCTTGCTGCATTTCCACAGAAACTGGAAAGAGGGGAAAATATTTTGAATATTTTTCAAATATTTTCAACGATCTATTTTAGATATCTAGATAACAGCATTTTAAATATTTACGATACACAAAGTGCCTAAATTATATTCTTTAATTTGTTTATTATAAACGTAAAAAACATTTCCACCAAAGAGTTTGAAAAAAGAAGGGTGGAATTTACTCAAACATTTCCCAATATTAAATAAAGCATTCACAAATTAAAACGAGATCAGTTTCAAGCTCAACTTTGAGTCCTATGTTCAGTCCAGGAGTTTTTGATCTGAAAGCGTTTTATGTTTTTGTTAGATTTGAGACCAGGCCAGTATTATACAATTGACAGTTGGGGCATACGATCAGCCGGCTGGCAGCCTTTCACTTATTAGCAAAGCGAATTAACATGCCACTAATAACAATAAGCCATAAACAAGCTGGTGAAAACACGAAACAACAAGTGCAATCAAGTTGAGTGGAGGCAGCCAAACGAAAGAAAACAAAACGCAGACTCAAATAAGAATACAAACCGAAAACGTGGTACGAGCACAGAGAAACAAGATGTTGTCGACAGATTAGAGAGATGCAACCAAAGAAGCCCCAAACGAGATCAGGGACTCGCAGTCGTTCCAACAGCAAATGGCATAATGAGCTGGCGGATCTTTGATGGGGATAATAACAAGAAGAGAGCACTGCTGACAGTTGAAATACCCTGTGCAGCGCACAAAATATATGAGGTATTCATCGTTGACCAAAAGCTGCATTAAGTAAGCTTTGGCAAAAATATTCTATTCGAACTGTTCTATTGTAGACTTGGGAAATCAGTGTTGGCAAATGCACTCCTTTCGTAATTTCCAACACATTTAATTTTTCGCATTTCGTTAAGAAAAATACCAAGTTAACGGCAAAAATCAGAGAACAAAATTTTAAAAGTGTTTACAAATGTACGCAAACGAAAAATATAAGGAGAGTATTTACTTGTTTTTGGACCTATCGAAATTCTAATCTTAGACTGTTCTTGTCATGCGTCTATGCTCTAGTCGAGCGTCGGAGCTAGCTACTTGGACAAAAATGTTGGTAAAGTGATTTTTTGGTAGCAGTCAAGAAGTCTAGATATGGGTCACATATGAATGGAGTTATAGTAAATTAGATTCTCAAGATTTAATTAAAATTTCCAGCCTAGCTACCTTAAGTGGATTTTGAAGGACTTCTTTATGGTGTTTCAAACTTTGTGCCAAAACCAAAATACCCTCTACTGGTTTATATTTATGATCATCAGTCTACGCTTAATAATGAAGTTGATTGCATTGCCGCACGCTGTTGCCGATGCTGTAATTTAATTATGCACTTGCATCACACACACACAAGCGTACACGCACACCAGCAAAGCTTGTACATGCAATATGTTTAATGCATTTTACTTAACTTGCCCCGCTTCCTCCCCGTCTCTGTTGCAGCGCTGAGCAAGCCAACAACACCAAGCTTCCGCGGCAACAGCTACCTGATCTTGCCGCCCCCTCGCATTCCCATGAAAGACAAGCGCCGCGGCCCTTCGCTCTATGCGCGTCCGCGCGAAACCATACAAATCTCACTGAACTTCTCCACCATCGAACCGGACGGCCTACTGCTCTGGAGCGAGCACAATCCGGTGAAATTTCTGGGCCTGGGACTGGAGAATGGGCACCTGAAGCTGGCCAACAATCTGCTGGGCAGCAACAATGACACCGTTCAGGCACCCGCCAGCGGCTTCGTAGCCGATGGCGCCTGGCACGGCATTAGTGTGCTCCTGGATCGCACACGCCTCGAGCTGCAGCTGGATGGCGCGGTGATATTCACAGAGCGACTGCCCGAGCTCAGCCGACGAATGACAACAACCCCAACGACATCGTTTCAGCGTCGTGGTAGCAAGGAGCCAACGATTAGCTACGAGGATATTTTCTATTTAGGTAAGTGTGGACACACTGTGCGTACATCAGCTTTAGATTGGCGCCAAGCGAAGACAACCGACGCTGTGACGTCACAGGGCTAACATATTTTACAATGCTTTAACTACAAATGCATTTATCGCATGTGTGTGAGTCATCAATTTAATTAAGCGTGTGCAGACTTACCGTCTCAGTAATTAGTACATGTTGCTGCTAGTTTTACGTTTTCGTCTGTCTTTGAATTCCCTCACTTGACTCGCAACGCGCGCTTTAAGAAACCTCAGCTTAGTTGATTACTCGTATGGAACTGTAACGCCGGCCTGCGGTGACGACAGTGCAGATGTGCAATAGAAAGGCAGATACAATAAGACTGTATGCTAGAGCAGGATAGCTGCGAACTTTCGTAACTGCATGGGGGAGAACGCGAGTGCTGGTTTACACTATGTGCGATAGAATTGTGCACATTGCAATAACTTGACACTGCAAACGCTTACAAATGATGAGTTCATGTCACTACCAAGAACATGTTGTGGTAAATTACCAAACACACACAATCACAATACACCACCGCGTAGAGAGCGCTTTAAACAATTACTAAGCCTGACTTAATAGGGATGTGCAATGGCTCAAAACAATGTGTTATCGTTAAGCACATGTATCGATAAGAAAAAACATCGCTGTTGTACTCAGTTCATCTGCCAAGCTGTGCTTTAATAATTATGTTAATGGACAGTATGCTGTTAAAAATTGTATTGAATAACTAACAGAGCTCTGTTGACGCACAGCTGAGCTCAATACTCGCACAGAGTTGGCAGCGCTGCGCATCGCCCGGTTTGTTTGAACACAAACTTAACTTGTTTTTTATGTGATCTACAGGTGGTTTTCCCAATCAGGACTCGGTGAGCATGCGGACGCAAGGCCGCTTCTTTGAGCCATTTAAAGGCTGCCTGCAGGATATTCAATTCGGAGCGGAACCAAAAGCCGTAATAAACGATTTCTCAACGTACCAAGGCGAAAATATTGGCTCTTGTGATTTGCACGGTGATGAGCCGATTATTTTATGAATCGACACATGAATCAAAAATACAAAAAGAATAAATAACAAACAACAAATATGAAGAGAACAAATTGTGTAACCTAATATTCGTATATTATTATTGTGAATTACAATTAAATAATTGTGGATGAAATTTCAAGTAAAACTGATAACAAGAAACCAACCCCAAAAAATTTAGAACTAAGCTAAGTGTTAAGGGAGTTTATATTTGCGAGAAAAAAAAAACCTCCTTAATCAATTTTAAAATATATACAGATGGGGGATGGCTGCACGGAGGAAACGAAATGGAACATAATTTTGTAAATTTTTTAAAAAAACAACTAACAAAAAAAGGAGACAAGAACAAGTTTAGATTAAAAATGAAAATCATTCAATGAAATGATTGTATCAATGTGGTTTATCAATAAATCGAAACAAAAACAAATAATTAACTCTTGAACAAAATTGTAGTTTAGGTTCGAAATCTAGCAAAATACCACATACTTCTCTTACATACATAAGTGATATTTATTGTGGATTAATGATAAACATTCAATGCATATGACAAAAACAAACACAAACTCCTTGATTAAAAACATTCTAACTAATATGTATATTGTTTTGTTGAGCCAACCTTTGTTATGCAAGTGTTATGTAGTATCTCTAAAGCCTTATGTGTTCTGTATCAAATCGTCTCTAAACTCTAAACTCTAAACTGCCCTTATAACAATTTCTGCCATTTTGATTTATCGTCTCTAGTTAGGCTAACTATTATTTTTCTGTTCTATATCTCTATTTTATAATAGCCGAATGCCACTCAAATTGAAGCCATTTAGTTGCCTTGTAGTAAGTTAGTGTATAACTCTCGCTATAATTTGGTGTTTTTTTCAAAAACCTACTCAAAAACTTTGACTCTGCATACAAGAATATGAACAATTATACAATACAACAAATATTATTCTTATAAACAGAAATCAAGTAGCAAAAAAAAACTATATATATATATATATACATATATACAATACTTTATTATACAATTAAAAGCAAGAGTAACAAAAAAAGAATGTAACCAAAACTACATTTAGTGTGTACTAATTATTTCGCGTTATAATTTCCAAATAAAAAATAGAATGAGTTAATAAAAACCATATGCTCCATTTGTAAGTTTTTCTGGCTCAGGCGCAGCCAACTTAACATGTTGTAATTTGACACTGTGGGGGAACCCCAAAATTCGAATTTCGATTGAAATGCAAAACGACTTATTTCGCGACTGTTTCCGTTTCACTTGACTTTCAAGCATTGCTATGCGATTTAAAGCAATTGAAAAAACTGGATTGGATTTCTTCATGTTCGATTTCCATTAAATTTGAGCTTTTTTCTTTTTGTTGACCCTGAATATGCTGTGCATATAGCGCCTTAGCTGTGCATATACATTATTAAATTCGTAATATAAATGTTGAATAAACATTTGATAACCTACCCATTTCTGTGAAACAGTTGTTGACATTCATGCCGTTCACGGAAGATGTTTCCAGGAATATCAAATTATGGTGCGTAGCATATTCTTCGGCCTCGAACTTTGTGACCGCGCGTCTTGTGTCCATATCCGATTTATTGCCAGCTAAAACAATCACCAGCTCTCGCGATATCTTAACAAGTGCGGTGAATTATCGCAATATATTAGTAAGATTTCTATAAAAATCCAATCACAATTCGCTATTTCTGGACATACTCTTTCTCTGAGCTCTGTCACCCATTCCTGAGCCTGGTCATAGCTCTCGCGATTCTGAATATCGTATACAATGACAGCTCCATTACAATGATCATAATACGTGCGTAGCAGGTTCTTAAATCTGTCTTTTAATTAGTTATCATATTTATTTAAGTCTGAAAAGCTTACCGTTCCTGACCGGAAGTATCCCAGATTTTCAGCCTGACGACGCCATTAACTAGGCAAACTCTCTTCACCTTGAATTCCGCGCCAACGGTTGCCACCGGCTCCGATATTGTCGGCTGGCTATCTGTTATAAAGCGCTGGAGTAGGGAAGATTTTCCCACGGCCGCATTGCCCAGCATCATGACCTGAAACTTGGCTTTCGCTCGGAAGGTTGATATACGTTGCATGTCTGTACTTGCTGCGCTTATGGACTCAACTAAATATCGTTGCAGAAAAAACCATTCTAGCAGCCCCACACATATATATATATATATATGGCTGAGGTATGAATCTCACAGAAGTCCATGGGCGTGGGTTGAGGGGGAGCAGATCGAACAGCTTCCCCCACAATGAAAAGTAAAACCAAATTAGCTGAGGTATGAATTTCAGAGAGGCCCTTACTCAGTTCTGGGGGCCATGTAGAACTCCAACAATTTACGAAATCCTGACTACGCCCATGGTTATGGTTCAACGCAAACTCTGCGTGATTCATTATCGACACAATTGAGTAAGGTTTGACGAGGAGAATGACATATATAGGGGTCAGGATTAAACACTTCGAGTTCGACTAAGTAAGTACAAGTATATTTTGCATCTTGAATATATAAGTTTTTATCAAATCAATGCATCAAACCAATCAAAATTCCAAAATTCTCAAGAACGATATGAAAAAATAGGCAGGTTAACCAAATGTTAGATCAAGGACTTGGAATCAAAGAACTGTATATATATATATAATAGAAAAACTAAATTAATTGATTAATTAATTAATTCATCGTATCTATCGAAATTTGTTTATTTTCAACTAATCCAGTTGAAGGTTAAGATTAATAATAATTGGAATTCCGGTTTATAGTATTCGACAGCCGCAAAATTCATCTGAACTTACTTTTAATGTATCAGGATTTTTTCTTGCTTGCAGTTTTTCAGCTAAAAGTCGAAAACTTTGTAAATTTTGTAACTTGAAAAATTGCCAATATTCTCACCGATTGCGGCGAAAATTTCATGTACATTTTGACCCGTTCTGGCCGACGTTTCCATGAATATATAGTCATTATTTTGAGCCAACGATTTCATTTCATCAGAATTCACGCACAAATCATCCCACAAATCCACCTTATTGGCGGCTATGGCAATAACCAGATCCGGGGCTAGCTAAGGCACACATCGATATTGATATTCAAAGGGGTTTTTTGCTCTGACTTGTGCATGTACAAACCTTTATGCGTACCTCGTCGATCCAGTCCTTGGCGCAGACATAACTAGCCCGATCCTGCACATCGTAGACCACAAGCGCCGCCTGGGCGCCCCTATAATACAAATGCGCCAAACGATGCCAGCTGGCCGTAAATCAATTATATAAATAATCTCAATCAGTTGACTTTAAAGATGTGTACTACCAACCGTTCCTCGCCGGCCACTTCCCAGGTGTCAAATTTCAGGCACTTGTTCAGATATATGCTGGAAAAGGCGGCAACGAGCGTGTTCTCCTTAACACTCAGATAGCTGCCGTGGGTAAAGTGGGAGACCAGGGATGACTTGCCCACCGTCGCAGCGCCCAAGATGACCAGCTTGTATCGCTTTATTAGCCAGGGCATGGTCTCTCTACGCCTAGCTGCCGTATCGCCCCTATTACGGCGCCATTGTACTTTGCCCTTGGCATTCGTGGAGCTCATTTGCGGACCAACCAATAGCAACTGAACGCAGCTTGCGCACTGCCTTAGCTAGGAAAGCGCATCCTCATTAAAGCTCTTTGTTTCCTAAAAATATCACAATCAAATTGCCGGATGACAAATCCTGAATCAGTACGTTTCCCGGCTCTCCACAGTGCGAATGCCTAATCGCGCTCCAAATGAGTGTGTTCTTAAGATTTCTAAAATTAAAAAAAAAAATAAATAAAGCTGTTCTATTTAAACTAAGTTAAAATGCCGATTAACAAAGTCAGTTTAAATACAACGAACTATTTTAGGTCAATTTTAGACTTTTGCTTTGAGCGGGCACAGTTTTCTTTTTTATAGAGCAAGAAAAGAGTTTTAGTTTCTCAGAATCGAAATATTGTTTTAGAAAAAGAAATATTGTTTCAAGTGGAAAACATGCGCTCTTCGAACGAACTCTTAATACATATAACCAAAGGGTTAAAATTTCTAAATATATATAAAACCGAAGAGCTTTATCGAAATTAGAAACTTGATTCCATAGAATGTTGTTTCGACTTTTATATATATATGTATATATATACGATTTTTATTATAAATGTTTTATTTAAATACATACATACAACATAAAAATTATAAATTGGAAAAATACACACAGCTGTTTAGGCGCGTCGGTTCTTCTACACACGCTGATTCATTCATTCTTCTTTTTGTTTTTTTTTTTTGTTTTCTTTTTCATTTATTTGTTGTTTTGTTGCTGTTGCTTGGTTGATCGCTGGTTGAGTTTTATGGTAAGTAGATAAAAAAAAAAATAAGTTCAAATACGATTTGTGGACAAAAGTAAACAAATGTGAACTTATGGTAAAGTATTTTGCAAGATTTAATTAATGATTTCTCTCACGTTGACAACTTCACTTTATCCGCTTAAACAACAGCTTTTGTTTTGCATACTATTTAAGATGTAAGCTTATGTGTTTACGATAATTAGTTTTAAAGTTAGGGATAGCATTAAATCTTTGATTGTTGCTAGAATGTGAAAATTAACAAACAAACAAAAAGCAGCTAAACGTAAATATGGAACCAAAAATTTATAACTATGAATAATTTCTTTCATTTTTTGTTTTTTTTTCTTTCTTTTTCCTTTTCTTATTTTCAATCGTTTTTTTTTTTTTTTTTTTTGGATTTTCATTTTTCATGTGTATATATATATATATATATAATTTATATAAATTGCAACTATCACACGTGCCCATCGCAGCCGAGACAGCCGGATAGGCACACACATTGCCACAGATCGAGGACGAGCAAATCTTCAACTACTGATCTGAACCGAACTGAACCAAAATTGAACTGATCTTCGGTTTTGTTTTCATATTTTTCCATTTTGTATTTTATTTTTTTGTTTTTTGTTTTTTTTTTTTTTATTGTATTTAAGTTTTATTGGAACGCTGCTGAAAACGACTGCAACTGGAATTTCTCTGGTTTCGGATACCCATACATGATTCCTCAAACTTACATGAAATGTGTAAACTTTATTTACTTTCTTAGCATGTTTCTCGCTTTTGTTTTATACAATTCAATTTGAAACGTTTCTACAATACGACGTGTACTCTTGAATTAATTAATTCGCTTCGTTAATGTTTACTTTTAATTTATTTAAAATGCGTCTTCGCATTCGGTTGAGATGAAAGTTGAAGGAGCTCTCTAAAATGGCGGTTATGAACTATGGGACCAGAGATAGAAATATTATAAGAGCGCTTTTTTGTATTTTTGTTTTCCGTTTTTGTTTTTGTTTCTGATACATTTGCGGTTGGTGTTAACGGGGCTATGTGTATTTATTTAAACTAACTTTTTGCTTTTACGTTTTGTTGTTTTTGTTTCCATTTAATTTAATTTATAATTAATATTATCTTTATGGTTTTTTTTTTCTTTCATCATCATAATCATCATCATCATCATCATCATTATCATCAATTATGAAAATTAAATTGTTTGCCCCTATGAGCAGCCGGCTTTAGGTTTTTAAATTTTAAATAATTTTTTATTTATAATTATCAGCATAAACTTTTCAAATCTCTCGTTGGAAATTTTATTTTCTGCAATGACAAAAAGCAACCAATTTAAAAGGAAATTATATACGATCCAATCAATTTCGCTGAAGGGCGCACACACACACACACACCTACAAAGGGACATCACTTGCAGCAGTTGTTCGTCGTTTGAGTTGGTTCGTTTCCATTTGGCTTTATAACAGATCCTTGATTGTTGTCGTTCTTCGGTAGTTTCTTGGCTGCAATACAAAATGGCATTCAATCAACATTGATATTGATTGTAGACTATAATCAAAGTTCATCACTTACCAATTGCCAAGAAAATATCATTGACATTCATGCCCGTCTTCGCAGAGGTTTCCATGAACAACAAGCCATTCTCCTCTGCATATTGCTTCGCCTCATCGAACTCCACAACGCGAATGTTCGACAAATCCGCCTTATTGCCAGCCAACGCAATGACAATGTTCGGTGAGGCCTACAATATAAATAGTTATAGAAAAATATGTAAATATTATATATTTTAATTAATTATTAACATTATGGACTTTAGGCTTAGAAAAACCTTCGACTGGACATGCCTTTAACAAATGTAATGAGGCGTTAAAAATGCCGGAAATTCTGAATGAGTTCAATGCTCGACGCAATGCTTCAGTTCATCAAATAAATAACATTAATAAACAAAACAATTTCAATTAGATTTATGAGAACAAGCTACCCAGTTCTGGACTGAATTGATTGTTTACTCACTTGTTTATGCAGTTCCTTGACCCAGGTTTTTGCACGCTGAAAACTGTCCTGATTCTGTATGTCATAGACAACGATGGCGGCCTGCGCACCTCTATAATACATAGGAGCTAAGCTGTGATACCTGAAAAAGTAACAATAACATGAATTATGGAAGTCACAT
Organism: Drosophila virilis; assembly: GCF_030788295.1. Classification (NCBI taxonomy): domain Eukaryota; kingdom Metazoa; phylum Arthropoda; class Insecta; order Diptera; family Drosophilidae; genus Drosophila; species Drosophila virilis. Next base: position 9,277,567 of record NC_091546.1, on the reverse strand, counting down.
TACCCTTGGGATTAACATCATTCCAATTAACATTAACATAATTGGTGACATTTGTCGCAACATGAATGTTAACATTAACATGAAATTTATGGAATGCATTCATCTTGCACTTACCGCTCCTGGCCGGCTGTATCCCAGATCTCAAACTTCACCACAGTATCCTCTATGCATATGGTTTGTGTGAGAAAAGCCGCACCTATCGTGCTCTCTTGATATTCATGGAACTGGCCCTTGACAAAGCGCAGCACCAATGACGATTTGCCCACTGCCGATTCGCCGAGTAGCACCAATTTGAATTGGCAGCTTTTATTCTGCGAGGTTCCATTGGGACGTTGTGCGGCTCCGGAGCCGGACCCCCCGCTGCGTGGTGTTGTTGCCATTTTTTGTGTTGTTGTTGTTTTTGTTGTTTTTATTGGTTTTGTTGTTGTTGCTGTTGTTTTTGCTGCTGCTGCTGCTGCTGTTGTTCTACCTTACAAAAACGTTTGATGTGAGATTTGTTGATGAGTTGCGGACGGTCAAAAGCGATTCTCTTTTCTCAATCTCGCTGCCTCTCTAGCTCTGTCAGCGCCTGTGTCTGTGTATAATCTAAGAAGAGAAGAATGTATAATGCAATGATTTGTAAGAATTCTGCGCTTGCTGATAAATACGGCTTTCCACGCGTCATTGGCCCATTGGCCGCGCGGCGCCTTTATTTGCATCAGCGATAATGGAAATTAATTAAACATGTCGTACACGCATAACTTCTCATATCGTATATATAGCGTATTATCGTTGCGGTTACAGAGAGTGTGAGAGCATCTGAGAGAGTATCAAGCAGAAACGCCCCATTAAAATTTGCCGACATACGACTATATCAGAGGACATGAATTTTAAGCCAACGCTTCAAAAATAAAAATATAAAAAAAAAAAAACGCCACATTAACTGATTAATGTACAGATATGCAAACATGACACCAACGAGCTCTTTTTTTTTGCAAATGGAATTTTTAAAAATTTAGCATAAGCGTTTCTTTCTCCATAGGCTCACGTACACGGCACACAGACGAGGAGGTCTGCTTCAGCTACAATCAGTGCAGGCAAAAAAGCCTTTAGGCAGGGAGCTTTTCATGCAAAAGCTCACTAATACCAGTGCACATAGATATACACAAGTGTGCGTATATTTTATTTAAGTTTAAAACCAGTTTTCCCTCATCAAGACCAGAAGAAGGTCGGAATCTTATCGCACATAAAATGCTGGAATACATCTATGTATCTAAATTAATGAACATGTGTAGATATAACGTAATGAATAGTTGAAATCTACGCTAATTGCTCGAATCAAGGTTCAAGGTCAAGAATGTGTGGTAAAGAAATGCTTGCGTGTCAGCGTCAAACACACACACACACACTCACACCTAGTCATTTGCAAATTGTGATTATCACAACAACAACAACAACACAATCCACTAGCAACTAGGGGAACTACTAAAAATACTTCAAACACGCGCAACAAAAAGGCAAGGAAACCTTAAAAATGTTTAGGCGCAATTATTGTTTTTCTCGTATGAATATCTGTTTTTTTTTTAAAGCAAGCAAATGAAGGGTTTTACCGCTTTGTTTATCTGGTTAAATTTTAGTTTTTGTGAAACAAAACACAAACTCAAACAAATGTAAGTTCTTATCAGTGGAAGGTCTATCTTATCTGCCTTACTCACATTATATATATGTATATATAGTAAAAAATTTGCTCGCTTCTCGTAAACTAATGGACCATGAGCTCATAAAATATGGCATTTATATATAATAATGAGTAATGAGCATATTGTCAAATGTTTTGCTAAAGTAACCGAGCACCAGATTTTCACTCTCAGTAGAGCATAGATTCCGTTACTCTGCGTTGCCAACTGAACGGAGGGTAGGGATATGCCGCACACTGTGATAACGAGAGCAACATCAGAGAAACCTTCACAACACGATTATAGAGTTCATTAAATGCCAAGCACCTCATCAAGAGTGCTGCGGCTCAGGAATGCTGCGTTTTACGTTAAATCAATTCGTTACATTTCGACAAACATTTACATACATATGTATGTATGTAAACTCCCACGTAGTATACGTTAACATTCACATTTTGCGCGTCAGCGTCTGTACACTTAATTAACAGCACGATGATAAACTGAACAGAGAAATCTGTTGCCAGACAACAGCAACAGCAACAGCTTTGGAAGAGAGCTTGAAAAACGGATCAAGCTGTGATGAGAACGCGCTGGACGAGTTAGCGTATATGTACCAGAGGGTTGCGGGTTGTGACGGGTGGACTAGGCGACAACATAGCGCTATGAAAATCAATTCAAAATTAATTATACAGTTGACAGGCGCGAGCCTCTAGCAAGCTGGCAGGAAGCAGTGCAGAGAAAGTAAAACGCACCGCATATCGTTATTGTTGCATTATTAAATTAACGTGCCAAAGCAACTTTACAACTATGCAGGCGACATCAACGACGTCGACAGAAATCGCTGTAGAAAAAACTGCTGCATTAACATTTTGCGTTTTCTATTGTACGCCATTTGAGGTTTTGGCGCTTTGGAGCAAAGTGCACAAACACACACACACACACGCACACACACATGCACAGAGAGAAGAAATAAGTTGTCAAGCACGACTTACACACACAAACTTATGTCAACTGCATGAACGTGAGTGTCGTTATTTTTTGCTCTCTCTCTCTCTCTCTGTCGGTTGGCACAAAGTAAAAAAATTTCACTTTGTTATAACTTCGCTGCATTTTATCACAATTGTATTACAGGCACATTATTCGAGTCGTTTTTGTCTCACACAGCTGCAAAATCGCTTTAGATTTAAATTAATCAAAAGATCACATGACTTCAAAGAGCAAACATTGTAAATTAAATAAACAATATTGATAAATGTTTTAGCAAATACTAGCGGAAATTCCCAACAGCTGGAGTCCAAATGCTGTTCAAAAACATTTGAATAACATGGAATATTATACACTTTAAGATTTAGTTTCGATCGTACCACACACAAAATAAAGCCAATACATTAACATCCGCAAATGAGCGGAAAACAATGGCAGCGCGCGACCCCTTCGAGGAAAATTCAATAAAATATAAAACAACGGTACAGCGACTAGTCAGGAAATTACCGTAGGCAACACTCGAACAGCTGACGATGCGTCATTCACACAGAAAACCGAACAACTGACACACACACAAACACAAACACAAACACACACACACACACAATGCAAAGAGAGAACCAATAGCAAAGGGTGGGAGAGAGCCATACTATCGCACACAATAAAACCAGAGACATTTACACAAAAACAGCACAATCATTATTATTTTGAGATCGGCTTTAGGCAGTTCGTGTATCGAGAAAAACGCATTTATGCTGTTATCCACAACTATTTTCAAATATTCCTCTGATTATTGCCAACTCCAAACTCCTAGAACGCACCTATTTCAAAAACAAGCCTAGTCTAAGCAAAAGTCAACAAGTGTAACACAAAACATCTATGCGTAATTATTTGTTTAGAGCAACAAATTACAAAATGCTCTCGGCACTAGTTTGTCTCAAACTGTCGACAGATTTTTGTCGAATTTCCACAGCATCAGCTTTAATAAGAGCGCATAAAAAGGCGGATACATAAACAAAGAAAACAAAAAATAGCGATTTTGTTTACATTAAGCAGGCTTCAGACATTTTCTCTTGGCATGGTTGAGGCTTTCGAGGCAGGCGTCATGAAGCAGGGGCGTTGAAGCTGGCATACCGATAAGCGACGATTGTAGATAAATCCGCAAACACATACACACACACACATACACAATCGCAGAAAGAGCTCCATATTTAAAGACGCAAAAAGCGAAAGAACAATGAATAAGGTAAACTGGCTAAGAGTAACAAGGCTTTGCCGATTACTGATTACCAGTCTGGGCCTTTGACTGTCGCGCACCTGTAATTGTATTATTCACAGCTATATTGCCCTTCGGTTATCATGCAAAACAAGTGCGCACATTTATTGCGCTATTCGTGCCACTGTGCGCTGCAGTTAAGCACCAACACAACTCATGCTATCTTGCTTTGACACACGCTTTCGCATGCAACGCACCCAATTTCAGGGCCAGCTATCGCGCTCGCTTACTCATTCTCGCTGAGCAGCAGTATTTCTGTGTGTGTTTTGTGGGGCGAATTGATTGCTGCTCGCGCTCTCTTTTTCTCCGCTCAGCACCAGCTATCGATGACGATTGTAATGGTGGACATGAAAAATTTTACACAACTTTCTTAATTAATGGAAAAACAACAGCGCCCTTTGCATGCACTTGTCTGTTCTCTCTTATTGTTACGCACTTTAATTGTAGCTGTAATTTTTTGCACACTTTGCTGCTGCCACTCACTCTTTGTTTGTATTTGTCTGTGATTTACGATTTCTTATTTGCGTTTTTGAACGTAGCACAGCCACGGGAACTTGGAAACAAACGCACGCAGACAGAGATAGACAGCGACTGACTCTGTCCCCACGACTCTCAGCAATTTCAGGTCTTGTTTTTGTTAATTTTGAGGCGTTGCATGAATGCTCAGATGTGACTTGCAGTATTTCAGTTGCTGCTTGGTTTTTGAATGCAGTCCACAAATATTATTGCTTTTACCACTCTGTTTTTTTGCAAATATTGCCTTGATAATTGCTGAACTTGAATCCACTTACAATTTTTTTAGTGATGTAAGAAAACATCGGATAATCGGTGTTTGTTGCAGCGATGTTGGCCGATGCTTACTCGATGTTTCAATGCCGTAAATTCCGATGTATACGAATCGATTATTGCTAAATACAGATATCGAATCAGTGCTACCTCTAGTCAAGCGAAAACTTTTGTTTTCTGAAGAGGTACTTTCATATATAATACAAAGAATCCGTTGCTAACTGTTATAGCGGAAATATCTTCGGTTGGGCCCGAGACCTTCGTCTCTCCCGCTCGACGAAACAGGGTACACTAGGCGCTATACGCAATAAGCCAATTACTGGAAGACTTCTAAAACAATTATTTTTAAGAGAATGTCAACGAACTCCAAAGACTTGAGCTTTATTTTTATGTAAGGCTGTAAAGAGAAAGCAAAAATAACAAATAACATTGAACTAGCAAGTTTATCTAACGATTCTGGCATGTTAGGGTAATTTTATTTTATTATATAGGTCCACTACAAATTTCATGACTTAATTATAAATCATATATGTATGTTCTTCTTCGTTAACTTTTCGATCACAGCAACTAGAAGAGCTAGGTACTGGACATTTGAAATAAATATGTATACATATATTCTTCTATTCCGTTATGCCATTTATATATTCTAATTTAAAAACTAAAAGAACATGATACACCCAATTTTTGTTAAAGTATACTTATATATCATTTTATTTACCTCAGACCTTTACAGTGCGTGGAACGAGAGTATTTATGTTAGAGTATTTAAGCCGACTGAAGGTTTATATTTCTATGTGAAATAGCTTTTTCACAGAGAATATATTTATTAAAAAATGTAATATTTTTTAGAATTTTATTGTTTTATGATTTACAATTACAATATTATAATCGCTTTAAGCGATCTCGGGTGAAAGGGTCGCCATAATAATCAAGATGCAGAAGATTTAAACTTTGTGGTGTTTGCGACTTTTGCTGCTCTTTTTGCATTTATAGTTTTTCACGAGCTTTAGTTTTGCATCACATCTGCAACAAGTGTAATGTACACCGATCATCCACATTTAAAATCACTAGATAATCGGCGATTAATTGAATCAGGGTCGACTATCGGCGGAGAATCGTTTAGTGTTGCGTTACGAATTAAGCTGAAAATGTACTCACAATAAATGCATTATATACCAACGATTATATACCTCAAAAATCAACTCTACAAGAATCATTTTTTTACATGTAGTCACCAATACTCCTTGATCTTAACCTTACATACTAGCATAAAATAACGTTTTCTATGGATATCATGTGATATATGTATTCTATCTTTGCCTTCTTTAATCTAACCGACCATCCTCTGACTTTACGTGGCGTCCAATCAATTAGTGCTATTTGGTTTTATGTCATCTTTGACCAACTACGTCATTGCTCGCAAGTTTTGTGCTTAAATTGGTATTTTCGGTATTTTGGCTTATTTGGTCACATTATTATATTGAGTATTTTGTGAATGGCAGTAAATGGTAATAACATTGCGCGAGGAGAAGTGAAAACGTCAATCGAGATTCTTAAAACGCAGGATTTGATTAAATAATTAAAGCTTTACGGCTAATATTTAGGCCAATTACCGTGCAGACTAAATAAAAGTGAATTTTGCACTTAACAGACATTAACCGCATCCTGTTGCGAACCCCTCAGCACACACACACACACACACACACAACCATTAACATTTGTGATCTATGCGCTGCGCCTCCTTTGCTCGTACACACAAACACACGAACACTCGCGCACACACACACACACGCTGCAGTCGCTCCGTTCCGTCGCAGTTTTCACAGCTGCAACGCAAATTCGTAAAAGGAGTTTGCAAATTTGCTTTAAGTGTCCCGGAAAAGCGTAATCAAAGCGCACTGCGCTGATTAATCGGATAAAAGGTGCGCAATTTATTGATTTTGCTTAAGCTTAAATTGTTATTACTGTTGCTCGGTTTTTTTCCTCGCCTTCGATTTCAATTTAATTACATTTGCCACAAGCTGTTGCATACACACAGATGCGGAGGCTTGCGTACATTAGGTAAAATTGCATTTTTTAATCTGCACACAAATCCTGGCTACGCTTGCACGTGGCGGCCTAGGCGTGCCCTTCGCATACACACGCACCTGCACCGGAATTTTCCCGCACCAAATTCCACCTACGACATACAGAGTCGAACAAAAGGAAACTCAACGAGATCCGACCACGATTATAAAACAATTATTAAGACTGGGATTCTCATTTCACGTGGATGAGAACTGTTGCCACGGACTGACTGATCAGTCGTTAAATCTATTGATGGTTTTTTTTTTATATAAAAAAGAAAACGAATTTCAGAACTCTTGAATTTTCCGGAAAATTATTTTCGTATGCAGTTTACGGGACACTGAATATTCCATTCCCACATATATTTACATATTTGAAATTGAATTTGTCCTATTTGTAATATGACTCCTGAGTTTTTGAATATTTCAATCTCTGCAGTTGTATTTTCTATACAAAGTTTAATCAATATATTCTTAATTTAATATATTCTGTGATATATTTGTTTGTTCTCTCATCTACGCAAAACCTGAGATTAGTTTAGATAGAAACAGGAATAGAGCTCTAAATTGAATAATCGCGTTTGCAACAAATTTCTTAGCTTATAATCATTATTTTAAAAAACAATATTGTGCATAGAACTCTTAAAAATGTATCTAAATATTTGTAAAAAAAAAAACTTACGATAATTAATTTAGTGAAACAGAAGAAGCTGCTGGTCTTTGGTTTTCTTCTCTGCATGTTTTTAAGAATTTAATAACTTTGTTTTTTTTTCTGTGCAGATGGAACAGACGCTGCAGCCGCTTTTGACTAGGAGGCTGAAGAACTGAGCTCCAGCTGGGTGAGCCTCTGCGGGCGGCCATGAAAAGCATGTTCCGTCCGATCAAAAAGATATTCACGTACATACAGAAAAATGCCAGCAATGGGACAATGTTTGGCAACACGAGTAGTGTAAACGGCGACATTGAAGGCGTCAGCGCCAGCGGCGGCGGCGCAAGGTCGGACCCGCCGAAGGAGCTGGTGCTGGAGCAGCAGCTGCAGTCGCTGGAGCAGGCATCGGACCAGCAGCTGGATGATGATGACATTGAGCGTCAAATAAAAACCTCGATTATCGATGCATCCAAGGTGCATGCGGCCAAGACGAAAATTGTGCTGCCGCTGCAGCTGCAGCTAGACGATGAGCTGGCGGACTTTGCGCACGAGCCGGTGACGCTGGCGGATGAGGATGACGATGACCTGGACGAACAGTTTTTGGAGCTAGAGAATTTTCCTAACAATGAGATAATTGTGCTTAGCGACAATGAGCTCAATTCATCGCTGGCCTCGGACAACGTATCCGAGGATCCACTGGCGATAGACGACTTTACGCAGCCGCTGCTACGCGAGGAGGACAACGAGGAGGAGGAGGAGGCGGCCGAGTCTAGCGGCGATTTGCTGTGGCTCAAACTGGACACGCCCGCATTGGAGGCCACTGGCAGCAGTAGAAGCCTCATTGTGCCCGCTCCAAGCTGCAGAAATTCAGCGGCAGCTGCAGTGAAGCCGCCCACCAAGACCAAAGAGGAGGAGCTGCGTAGTGACGGTGGCTCCGATTCAGGATTGGGCAGTGAAAACGATAGACACAACACAATAGGAACAACAGCAACAAACACGAGTGTGCCGAAGCCGCTGCGCTCGAATCTGAAGCGGCGCCTGGATGATGATGCCATGGAGTTGGCTCTGGGGCCCGACATAAGCAGCGGTATCAGTTGCTGTTCCAGCACACAGAAACGCTCGAAGCGTTGCATTAACTTTGACAGCGTTAAGGTCTATTACTTTCCCAGGCAGCAGGGCTTCAGCTGTGTGCCTACCGCTGGCGGCTGTACGCTGGGCATGGGCGCCAGGCATATTGCCTTCAAGACCATGACGCTGGCCGAGCATGCGGCGGAACTGAGGCGAGCGCATCGCAACCAAAATCAGGAGCAGCAACAGCTGCAAGTGCGTGGCTCCAGCAGCGATGACAGCGAGGAATCTGAAGAGGATTACCTGAGCGAGGGCAGCGGCTCCGATGCCGACGATGGCTCCAATGGCTTCCTGCAGCCGGTAACACCCAAGCAGCGGCGTGCCCTGCTGAAAGCCGCCGGTGTGCGTAAGATCGATGCCAGCGAGAAGATCGACTGCCGGGACATACGCAACTCCCGTGAGGTGTGCGGCTGTTCGTGTCGCGAGTTCTGCGACCCGGAGACGTGCGCCTGCAGCCAGGCGGGCATCAAGTGCCAAGTAGATCGCGCCATGTTCCCCTGCGGCTGTACGCGCGAGGCCTGCGGCAACACTGTCGGCCGCGTCGAGTTCAATCCGACGCGCGTGCGCACCCATTACATACACACCGTCATGCGGCTGGACATGGAGCAGCGCCAGAGCCAGGGACCGCCGACGGCGAATAGCGGCAACAGTTTGGTCTATGGCAGCAGTGCCTCTGTCAGCAGCAGCCCAGGCGTCGCTGCTGTTGCCGCTGCCGCCGTCGCCGCCGCCGCCTCACACTGTTTCTTCATGCAGCCGCAATCCAATTACAGCTCCGGCTATGCCTCGCCAGCGTACACGCCCGAACCGAGCGTCAGCTACTACCAGCAGCAACAGACTCCACAGTCGTCTGCTTCCCCCGGCTCGAACAGTGGCACGGCGCAGCAGTCCAGCTATGCCGCCAGCTATCCGCAGCTGGACAGCCTCGATTCGGGCCTCTTTGCCAGCGGTAGCAATGCCACGCCCTCGTACGGCGAGCTACTAACGCCCACCTATCATCAGACTCTCAGCTATGGTAGCTCCCAGGTGAGTGTAGACCGGAATCGAGGTGCCACAGATTTAAAAATCTTTAAAAAAAAAAACTTATCTTTGCTCTTTGAAGAAATGTGGCTTTGACTTAATTCAAAGACGAATGTCTGAGAAAGCACAACAGAATACCTGCAGGGATGACCTCTTCCTTTGTAAATGCTTGCTTACTATTAGCATCTTTCTCGAATTTAACGCTAGGCTAAAGAAACTTTCTCTAAAAATAGCTCTTAACTGATGCGCTTTTGTTGTACTTGCGCTGTAGAAATGGAAAACAATGCTCAGCTTGGAAAAAGAACTGGACTTGGACTAACTGAAGGTTACCTTTAGGGCTACGATTGGGTACAGGCGATTTCCGACTTTCACAAACCTAGTACCCCTAGGACTTAGTATATGCAAGCTGCCTTTGATGAAGCTCAGTTTAACCAAATCCTACAGGTAGCCACGTTTGCAGCTTGTCAAGATTCATATGCATGCCTCGAATTGCATAAGGCATATTCTTTTTACTCTTAAAATTGGCTTGCATTCATCGAAATGGATATACAGTGGACTTGTAGACCCTTAGTACAACTTGTTGACTCGAATGCGATGAACTCCCTTCAGGAGACATCAGACATCGGCTCCCCAGCTATAGAGAATGATTAGACTTTATTAAATTTATGTGCTTGGCTTGTCTTTGCAGCTAAATCCCTATACCGCCTATCAACAGACGACCACTTCATCCGGCGGCATTGTGTCAGCCGGTGCGTACAGCTCGTGTGCGGTGCCGTCTGTGCCGCCGTTTGGCAATGCCACCACCACCGCCTCGAATGCTACGCAATATCAGCACACGAATGCGTTAGAAACAACCGCCGCATCCCTGAATACCAGCAGCAGCAGCAGCATATCCATAACGGCCAGCAGCTGCGCCACGGGCCTGGCACGGCTTGGCAGCGGCAGTGGTCCGGTTGATTTTATTAGCCTGAATGCGCCCATTGGCAGTTCGTCGCGCATCTCGCAGATCAACGATCTATTGCAGCACAATCGTAATACCACCGTCGCTTTGGTGGCCGTCTCCGAGAGCTATACCACCGTGCGCAACAGCAACAGCAGCAGCAGCAGCGGCGGCGGCAATACTAGCAGCAGCGGCTCCACAAACCCCACCAGCACCATCGATTCGATTGACACGCCGCCCATTGTCGAGGAGACGCAGCGTAGCTGCATGACGTTCGAGGAGCTGCCGCCGCCGCTCATCAATCCGACGCCCATTGTGGCCGTTGTAGAGCAGCAGCAGCAGCAGCACAAACAAATGCTGGCCGTGTCCACAACGCCGCTGCCGCGCCAGCCGCTGGATGCCAGCGCCAGCGTAGCCGAGTCATTGTCAAGCAGCAGCAACTGAAGCGACAGACGCCGGCATAGTTTTTATAGCAATTTTACACAGCAGAAGACTTAATAATTGTTTAAGTGGCAGCGACGGAATCAAAATCCATGTCTAGGATTTATCATTTGTTTCTGGCCAGGCACAGCCTCGGACGTACCCTACTTCAGTGGCGGCAGGCGTCCATATATGTGCATATATGTAAAATGCATGCTCGCCTTGTATAAATCAGTTTTAATTGTTATAATTCTAATTAGTCTTAAGCAAACATTGTAATTTAGTCACTTCGTTGATTAGGTTTGGATCCTTTATTTTTCTCAACAATATATCAACTAATATATATATTTACTTTGGCAATTCCTATTGAGAAAATCACCTGCTACTTCCCATTCACGTCTAGCGTTGTTTCAACGAATTTAATCCAGCTGAGCCTTGAACAATTCATGAAAAAAAAATCATTAACTATATATGCATAATTAATTGCAAATATAATTTTATTATTTTTTTTTTTTTAACAGATTTAGCTCTCAACTAATTTATTGCGTTGCATTTACACTATTTAAAAATATCGTAACTTGCTTTATTTTATTTTTATTTTTCCTATTATTTTCCTGTTGGGCTTATGCCGTCTGCGTTAAGTATTCATTTAGTTCTTAAGTTCGCGATTTGACCTTAGCAGATTAGCCCTAATGAACCAATAAAAGCAGCAACAGCAACAACAAATATAACATTAGACATGAATTAGTAATATTTATGTATATGCAATTTAATAACAGCTACAAAAAAAAAAAACAAGAAAATAAATAAATAAAACAAGAAGAGAAAAAACGTAAAATGAACTAAATGCAAGTAAAAAGTAAATGCAAATATTTAAATAAATATTGAATACAAAATATAAACACTTATATTTTCTCATAATCATTTTTTATCTTGACAGGAAAACATATGGAAACTTTGGCCTTGCAAGGCCGGGTAATATACGCTATTTTGTATTCAAAGTTGAACGAAACAAGTAAGTTACATTTGTATATTTAAGCGTATTTGTCTAATTTGTTGTTGGTTAACAGGAAAAAAGTTCTATGACTATATAAAACAAAATCTCACGCTTCATCTCTCTACACTTCCCGGCCGAGCACATCGTCGTAGCTGACGCCAATTTGTCGGCGTATCTGATCGGTTAGAGCAATCAGCTCCAAGCTGGCAGCATGCGTGTACTTGGGGCTCTCCAGTAGGCGCTTCTCAATGCATTTGCGGACCTCCTCGGCCTCATAGCGCAGGCCACAGGAGTTGGTATAGTGGAAATCAAACTTGGCGCTAGGCAGTGGCCAGGACTCGGGCGGATTGTTGGATTGCGTCAGCTGAGTGCAACACCAATAGTTGGAGAGCTTAACAATGGAAATTGGCACTGATAAGCTACGTGTTCGGGTGCAATAGGTTGACAATGCAATGCGATAAGCTCACCTTAATCTCGCCCTTCGTGCCCACGATTATCGCGTCGTTGCCCAGATTCTCCAGACCCGTAATGAGCGCCATGAGACGACGATTTTCTCCGTAGTCTAGTATAAATTCGGTTTTCACATCCACGCGTTCGGCATTCAGCTGAGTGCCGCTGGGTATGATCTTTACGGGCGCCGTGCCAAACACAAACTGGCCCAGCTGCAGGGCATAGATGCCAATGTCCAGGGTGATCGAGCCGCCCAATGAGCGGCTGTTAATGCGCTCCACGTTGACCAAGCGGAACCCGTGCTGCAGCCTGATCAGCTTGACCTCGCCAATGCAATTGCTGAGCAGCAGCTCACGCAGGCGATCATAGCTGGGAAAGAAGCGACTCCACATGCCTGCAAGCAATCCGATTGCATTACCAATTTGCCACATTTCCGGTCGCCACCCACTCACCTTCCATGAGAAACAAGCCACGCTGCTCGGCCAATGCGTAGAGCTCCCGCGCCTGCTGCAGGCCCAGGCACAGGGGCGTCTCGCAGAGCACATGCTTGCCCCGCGACAACATGAGCCGCACCACGGCATAGTGAAAGGGATTCAGCGTGCCCACATACACCACATCGACATCCCGGTCCAGGGAGAGCTCCTCGAAGCCATCGTAATGTCGCGGTATTTGATTGCGCTGCGCAAATTCCTGTGCCCGGGCGCCCTCCACATCCGCAACGGCCTGCACCACGTGTCGACAGTTCTCAATGGTGCCCAGCGCAGTGACAAAGTCTTGGGTGATGCGTCCAGCTGCTGCGATGCCCCAATTCAGATTCTGGCTCTGCATTTTGTGTTTTGTGCAACTCTGTGCTGTCGCCTCGCAATAGTTGGCACAACTGTCGGAACGCATCCGGCGCTCGATGCGCCAAGTACGCACCTTATCAGGCCCTGGCATCTGCATTCATTGCACTTTTTCATTACGTTTCCAACTGATAACAAAGTAACAGGGACAGCTAGTTTTCAGAGCTTTCTATAATATGTCATGTGAATATCAGCCCAAGTTGCGTGAAGCAGGAGCTATCAGGTGAAGACATAGCGTTCATATAGACGAACATGGCTAAATTGACACGCCTCCTTCTGCCTGTTACATCCATTTGTTCCAAACCAAATATACCCATCTTTGCCCATTATCAAGGGGTACAGGCTTGTGAATAATAACAAAGTAAACAAAAAATATTAAAAATTGATAAGCGCTATTGGAGGGTCGAACCGCCGATCTTTCGTTTCTTCCCATTTGTGGGTCAATTTTCCAAAAGGAAGCTTCAACGAATTTCCCAGCTCGACCCAGCCAAGACGAACTCTTGCATATACCGGTAGAACAGGTAATTATAATAAATTAATTACAAATAAATTTCTTAACAATAAGAACCAATTTACACGAACCCAACAGAAACTAACATGAACCAATTTTCTTCTGGTTATACTAAAAAAATAGTTGCTAAAAAGTTATTCTAAGTTCCATAGAATATAGATTGTTAAAACATAAACTGACAATAGATTTACGAAAGCTTGACCTGAACAAAGTCATAAATTGCGATTGTGCAAACCTGATTGTACAAGCTGCAAACTTCCCATGAAGATTAGATAAGACTATTAAATACATTTAGATAGAGTACAGATTATAATTGCGAACATGAAAAAGTTAAAATCGTTTTGGTAGTTATTATATAGACTTGTATATTATATGTGGCAAATTTGGTCTATTCCTCGTCATATTTATTGAGCACACCGATCTGTTTTCTGATCGTGTCCTCGATCTGGGCAAATAGCAAACTGTCCGCGTAGGTGACGCTCTTGTTCTCCAACTCGCCAGCGAGTATGGATTGACGCACTGCCTCCGCCTCATAGCGCATGCCCTCCGAGTTGCCATAGTTGGTCGCGTACTTGCCCTTGGGCGGCAGCCACTCCTTCTCCTTGCCATCGATGTCAATCAGTTTGTTGGGCGACCAAAAATTAATCAACTGTAATGCAAAAATATTTGAGAATTAAATTGGAGTGGAATTTATGATACGTAGATTGAGGATTAAGGAGAAGCGAATTGAAACCAGCTTTGGAGCAAGCCGCTCCAAGTCCGGAATGAACATTGGAAGCAAACCTTGAACCAAAACCATTTAAGGATAGGTTAAAATTGAGGCAGACCTTAAAGCTTGGAATGTTTCCACTAGAATGGCAAATTACAAATTGGAAACTAGGTTGTTAAACCGAGCGTTAGCTCGAATTCCCGACCAATTCTTTTGGGCTAACAGCCCTTGGTAAATACCCAGACCGGAGGCTCTGCTCTGCTGATAAGTTCGGGTTCTTGAAATAGATTTTGTGTCGTCACGAAAACACTCGACTTTGAGCACATGCCGGCAACGTGAACGTTTATCAATGTTTTTTTTTTTTTGCCATCGAATGTGCCGAATCATGGTGGGCGTGTTATTCACGTACCGTTACTTGTCCTTTGGTGCCCTTGATGACGGCCTTGTTATCCAGCTGCACCTTGCCAGAGACCCGCATGCGTGCAGTGCGTCCGCCGCTGTAGGTGAGCGTGGCGCTGACATCATCGTCCACGCCCTCGGCGTTGGTCTGCCCGGTCGATTCGATTTTCAGCGGCGGCTCCTGGAATGCCCACTGCGACACTTGGATAGTATAAATGCCCAGATCGTAAACAACGCCGCCGCCCAACTCGCGTTTCCTGCAGGAAACAGATTAGATACTGTGGCTAGCTGCCCAGCTAAGACTTACTGCAGCCGATCGACGTTGGACAGGGGAAAACCAAAATTGACCTCCACCTCTTTGACCTCGCCTAGGGCGCCGGTCTGGATGAGCTGGCGCACATGCTCATAAGAGGGAAAGAAGCGTGACCAGACGGCCTCCATGAAGAAGCGTTTGTTTGCCTTGGCGGCAGCCAATATGCCCTCCACCTGTTTCTTGTTCATTGCCAGCGGCTTCTCGCAGAGCACATGCTTGCCATGGTTGAGCATCAGCAGGGAAACCTCATAGTGCTGCGGATTCAGCACGCCGATATAGACCACATCTGTAAATGAGGCGGAGGGGGGTCAATGAGGAATGAGGCCCATTTGACTGGCAGGACACTTACCCACATCCTTGCTCTTCGCCAGCTCCTCGTAGCTGCCATAGGCATTGGGTATCTCGTGCTTCTTGGCAAACTCTGCAGCCCGCTCCTGGGCGCGTGCTGCCACAGCTACGACCTTGTGATCTGTGGCCGGCAGCGTGCTTAATGCAATCACAAAGTCCTCGCTAATTTTGCCAGCGGACGCGATGCCCCAGCGGATGAGTTTGCCCGACGACATGTTCAACGTTTCGGTAATGCCCTGTGAATGAGTTAATGGCGGGACGTGTTGTTAGTTAAATATGAAAACGTCGGTGCCGGTAACACATCTGGGTCGTGCTATCAGCTGTGGGACAAGGCGAGAAAGCATACAGCGCGAAGGGGATGCAGAAACTTTCCGATAAGGTGCGATGGTATGCACTTCAATATCTACAGTACATTGATGCCCTTTGCAGAGGGTATACAGACAACTCCACCTATGCCTTTTGGCCGTAGCTCTAACATAAAAGAGATTCTATTTTAAAGTTTAATAAATGAAATACCTATTTCTCATTGTTTCTGCCAGTTTGAAATGTTGGAATTTCGCAACGTTATTAAATTAATATCATTGACCTTTTTACAACAATATAAATAGGCTAATGTTCACTTTTGACAATAATTACTAATTTACCTTATATATGTATGTATATGTGCGTGTGTGTGCAGATGTCCACAATTATTATTCTGTTAGTATTATATATGTATATACTATGTACATTAACATTTAATATTGTGTGCAGCAGGCGAGCTTTCAATATGGTTACATATTTCTGTTTACAAATGCAACAGGTGCAGCCGTGTTCGGATTATTTTCTGCTAAGGTGCATTAAGATATGTTTACATATTTACGTGTTTACATTCTTTAATTTACTGTACCGGCTATATGTATTTGTAAATGCATTGAAAGCTATACCTGAAAATAGTTGCTTATTGATAGCTTATTGATAGCACTAACAACGTTTGCACTATTTTTATAACTAAAAACTTTCCGCTGTGTTCTGTAGAGCGACACATCGACAACAGTCAAAAGTTTGCCTTAACAGTAGCATAACAGAAGTGAGAATATACATATGCATCAACAATGTGAAATACCAGTATTAAAAGCTAACACAACTTCTATTTATGTCTCATTTCGATTTGATTTAATAATATTTTTTCTCCGTTATTTTATTTTAAAAAACTTGATTCTTGGCGAGCTTAAGTTAGCAATAAGTAACGCAATTTGAAAAAAGCGCCATAGCAAGCTTGTCATTCGTATGTAAGCGTTGCGCCGAACTTGACGAAAGTCGGCAGCCATGGCTACACTTACTTAACGACTAGACTGATTTAATGCAGCCCTGGTACTGATACTGTGCGCGTTGCAAGTAAATTTTTGACTCTCTTGTTTTCTTAAATATTGTGCCATCTGTGCGACCAAAAATCATTTTTGCTGTGCAGCAACTCGCATTGCCCAACGCTACACGGCTGGTCTGAACGCTGCGCTGTGCTAAAACGCGATTGTAAACATGTCCGAACGCTCCAAAGGTGACGTGTCGCGCGTTAACAACAATGCAAATCGAATTGTTAAAAATCCGCTGCTCAGCGCCTCCGTGACGGGACTCACCTTTGATGACTTCCCCAATAAGCCGGTCCTGCTACCAGCCGCTCCGCCCGTGGTGCATGCATCGCCACCGCAGCCCACGTCCGCCCTCATCGCTGGCATTCTCAATCGCGGTAAGTGTGTCAGCCACAAGAGAGCACAGATTGAACCACAGAGAGCGACAGAGAGACAGAGAAAGAGAAAGAGAGTGGCGTGTGGGCCGCAGTTCAATTGTCACTTGTTGCTTGTTTTTTTTTTTGCTTTTGGGCTGATAAGCGTTAACAGTTTTCTGGTATCTTTATTGGGCAATTCTTAAAGTTCGTGTTTATAGTTGTTGTATATTTGGCAAAGAGTATTCCTAATCTATTCCATGCTGCGCGTCGAGTGCGAGCGATAGGTGGGCAGCTCCAGCGACACCTTGCGCCGCCTGCAGCACCAGACAATACTCCAAATCAGGAGCACAATCAGCAGCAGCAGCAGAATGGCGCCGAGACAAATGGCAGCTATAGCTGCCTCGGTCAACACCACGTCCCGAACGTCAATGTTAACGCTGCGCTGATTGCCTGCCGCATCGTAGGCCGTTATGGCCACCTTTGGCTCGCAGCATGAGGCCATGTAGGTGGCCTTCAGTGGCTCCGTTGTGCCCGCCGTGTAGTAGTTGCGATAGAACAGACCCTCCGCTGGCGTCGTCTGCAGGCGCAGCATGCCCGACTGCCAGTCCTGTGCGGTTAGGTCCAGTGTCCAGAAACGATCGCCACAGCTCAGTCCATCGCTGGCCACATAGTCGCAGCGACTACCAAACTCCCAGGAAAGATTTGGTCCCGACGTATCCTAAACGGATCAGCATGTTATTTAGCGCATAGTCAGGAGATTCTTAGACTGCAATACGAACCTGTGCATCAATGCTGGATACGACCTTAAGACTAACAGCCAAAGTGGCCGTCTCGCGTCCGTAGCTGGTGAAAGTGATTCTATCGGTGGTGCCCGACGCTGTGCCATCCGGCACCAGCACGGTCAGACGCACGCTGCTTGTTTCCCGTGCACGCAAATAGAAGCTGCAAATAGTGAAGAGTTTCAGTGCCAAATTTGTCTAGCAGCATTTATGCTGGCGAACTCACCCCGTTGGGCTGAGCTGCACGAGATAGCGGCGCTCGTCCGTCACCTGGACGGTCTGATAGACGCGCTCCGCCCGCATATTTGTCACCTCGAAGAGCAGCGTGGTGACTTGACCCGCGTTGACCAAGAGCCTCGATTGTGTGCTGAGCTCTATTTTGGTGCCGCAGCGCTGCAGCAGCATGGCATTCAGATTGGCTCGCTGCGGCTCACCCGTGGCGGCGGCGAATTGGGTTTGATTGAGGCTAGTCGCTGGCTGCACCAGCTCTGTTTCCGAGAAGGTTTCCACTTCGCTTTTGGGCGACTGCGATTCGCTCTCTAACTTCTCTTGCGACTCGGGAAACTTGAGCTTGGCCAGGCGTGCCAGCGAAGCCAGCGGACGTTCAGTTCGTCCATGCGAATAGTAGCTATCGATTCGTTTTATGAT
Source organism: Drosophila virilis (assembly GCF_030788295.1). Taxonomy (NCBI): domain Eukaryota; kingdom Metazoa; phylum Arthropoda; class Insecta; order Diptera; family Drosophilidae; genus Drosophila; species Drosophila virilis. Next base: position 9,258,945 of record NC_091546.1, on the reverse strand, counting down.
ATCTCCTACAATTGACAACGAAAACAGGAATTGTTAGCTTCAGAACGAACACGTGCTTGTTGTTGTCGCCGCCGATGACAACGGTTCTTTTGTGTGTGCTCCGGATTGGATGGCGTCAACAATCATTTCGCTGCGATGACGCTCAAGGTTGACACGGTTATCAGAAAGGCGGGCCGCGTTATCAGCCAGCATAGAGCACCGGTTAGCTTGTCTTGTTTTCGTTTTTCGTGTGCCACAAACAACGCATCTTAATTATAATTATTCTCTGTTCAGTTGTATGCGTCAAGCGCGATCGCCAGTTTGCTTTTCACAACTTTCAATTGATTCGTTTTGCTGCGACAAACAACAAAAGGCACATACATACATTAATATATATATAACACTTACTCAGGAAAACATCAGCTTTGCGTTCGGCGCGTATAAATACATTGAATGCGGCGTTGGGCGATTCCGGCGTCAGCTGCAGCTTGAGGATTGCCGCTTTACGCAGCTTGTTGAGCGGTATGTAGGCGTCCAGTTCGTCGGTGCTGACATTTCGGGTGTCGTTGGTTGACTTGAATTTGACCAATTTCTTTAAATTGATGTCTATGCAAAAATGATACAAAATGCACAAATAAGTTAACAGGTGTATTTTGCCATTCACTGTGCCAGCGTACACAGCTGTTTGCGTTTGGCGTTGCCAGACTGTTAGCAACAGCGTTGTGTACATAATAAAATGATTAATCAACATTAAACCAAGTGCAAAACCTCAATAACGGTTGCACATAATTGCAGTATGATCTGCAGAAATTGTGCAAGCTATTATCATTAGCTTCAATTATCAAACCATAAACATATAAGCAACAGTTCGCGCGCTGGCAACTCTGCGCTTGTTTTGTGTATGTTATGCAGCAGCTGCTCTGTTGTTGTTGCTGTTATTGTTGTCGTATTGTGAAAGGAAAACACTTCTGCAAAACATTTAACACAAAAACGATTGTTTCTCATTGTGAAATTAAACAAATTGTCAAATAACTGTACAACGCTAAAGTGGTGGCCTAGCCGAGTTAAATGTTGCCACAAAGCCCACTTGCCATCTGACATGACCGGCGGCGTAATATAAATTTCTGTTCGTGTACATCATCAAAAACAGCCTGATTCGATTTTGGTCAGGCCACTTTTGAACTTGGCCATGGCAGTGGCCAAATGCATGCTGGCCGACTAACTAATGTGTATGTATTTGTATATATATAAATAATATTGCGACATTTTGACAACATTATCAACTAAAACTTGCCATTTTGTGTTGTGTTTTTTTTTTCGAAATCGTAAATTTGTTCACATTTATACAAAGTGCGAGCTACAACTTTTGCAATGTTGCGTCTGGTAAAAAACACGCGCAACTTCAATTGATTTGTACAACAAAAAGCGGTGGCAGCGTTTTCTGTGTGTGTGCGTGTGTGTGTGTGCTCGTGTGTGTGTCTGTGTGTGTGCTCTAAGAGTGGGAGTGCGGGCTTTTATCGGCTTATTTCTCTCTCTCTCGCTCTCTCTCGCTCTCTCCCTCTCTCTAACAGAGAACGCAACAACTTCCGCAAGCTCTTTGATAACTGCGTATTTATGATAAGTAAACAGTGCAAATATTTGATAAAGTATGAGGCATATTTAGTAATTGGACAACAATAACAAAAAAAAAAAGAAATTTTAAAGTGTGTAGAAAGAGCAGCTCGTTTTGAAGATGCTTTTACCAGTTGCTCACGTTTTATGCTCACGGTCCGACTATATTATTCATTTAAATTAATATATTTTCTTAGTTCCCAATATTTGAATACGTTTTTTAATCTTTAAAAAGTCGTTGAATGTGGATGATGGCTCTTTCTTGAAATGGGATATTTAAGTGTTACGATATCTGAATTTCGGTAAAATTGAAATTTAACTGAGCTCAAGTTAAGGAAATAATCTATAAATGCGTTTTATATCATTTTTAAATTTTTCTGTCGATCTCATTATTTGTTTCAAATTATCGATTACTAATCCAGTTTTCTTCAAATCGATATATATCGATTTCAGTCGTAGACGTTTGCTTGATAAAATTGCATTAGTTGAAGTAGGTGGCATATGAGCTTTAATATGCTAAAGAGAGCTTTTCGTTTATACTCGTGTATTGAAGAAGGTGGCATATGAGCTTTAATATGCTAAAGAGAGCTTTGCGTTTATACTCGTGTATTGAAGAAGGTGGCATATGAGCTTTAATATGCTAAAGAGAGCTTTTCGTTTATACTCGTGTATTCTTCTTTTTTTTAATAAAAGTGAAAAAATTCTATTGCGATAAGCCGTCATTCACAATGGAATCTGTGCTGAGATAGACCGTTCGACAATTTTTGAGTCATAATTGCTTTTTGTCTGGCTTGCAATTGTGTAATCTATGTCGGGAGAGTGTGAACTTTGCTCCCTACTACGTGGACATAGACATTGCTGTGTGATTAATGCCAGAGTCGGGCTATTTTAGTCGAGACCAGTCTGATAGCAATTACTTATAAGTATAAATATAACTTGTTGTTAGAAAACATTTACAATTTGTGCGGGCTAACTGAACGTTGAGTTAACCAAGTGAGAAAAGTGCAACATTAATTAAGGGTACGAATATTTGGTATACTTACGCGTAGGACAAAACATAAACAAAGAACAACAAGTGCAAGATATAGTTAAAGTTGTGCTGGGATTTGTTTCAAAGCTTTTTTTGTAGTTATTTGCGTAACTATTTGTGTGTCTTCTAAACGCTGTTTTTGTTTTGCTGTTTTTATTGTGGGCCCCTTAAGCTAAACATTTATTTACTTTAATGTGTAAAACATAAACATATATCTGCATCTGTAGGTATATTTAAAGACAAATTTTTGTACTACAAGTTAATGTTAAGTATTTAGCATTAGGCTAGCGTTTTGGTTAGAAGAAAGCGTGGAGGAGTTATATTTGGGGTTTAGTTTTTTTTTTTTTTGGCTATATACATAAAAATGAAACGTCAGGCGGTTTGTTAATATAGAACTTAAAGCTAAGCACATATAAATAAGTACAGTTGACTCTTGAGACATTTTACAACACTGGCTGTAGAAAGAGAATGTGAATGAGTTAAATTAACATATATAGTATATATAGTATAGTTAGCTACAAAACAACTTATATCGAAGCTAGCCTAAGCGCGGCCATACATATTACGAGCATGTGCCACTAAATTGAAGATCCCTTATTGTTGAACCCGTACACGCTGAATTTATACAACACTACCACTTAGTATGAAGTACAACCCTGCTTTTCTGCTGCTGCTTCAACTCCAACTACTTGGTTAGTACTAAAAGAGTGAAATAGCAATTTTGTGGATGTGTGGGTTAACGGTTGAACTAACCACCATTGGGCGTTGCAAGTGTGGCACGTCGCATGTTGGCATCGATGCGCACATGCAGGCTGGACAGCGTAGTATCCACGGGCAGCTCCATCTCCTGGGAACCCCGATAAGCGTCCGAAACGAGCGTTAGCTGCAATTAGAGATTTGAGAAGTGGTTTAGCCATATTGTAGCAGCAGTTGCTTTGGAATGTGTTGTTTCCTTTCTATAAACAAATTTGCCCTTCACTTTTCTTTCCATAACCTAGTTTTGCACAAAGATGCAACATCATCAACAACAAACCGCCACACACACACACACACACACAACAAGCCGCGTCGTGCTCTTGAGCACCACCTGCCTGAAAGGTAATCCAAGCTGCGATTTGCGTTTCAGTTGGTTGCTTGGGCAACACTTGTTTTCTACTGCTGCTGCTGCTGCTGCTGCTGTTGTTGTTGTCGCCACTTTCAATTTCAATACTTAGCATCCGGCCGGCCACCAGGCTTTTAATTACACTAATTACGAATACTATCAACGTTGTGCTCTTACCGTGTTACCCGCTATATGCTGCCCATGCTCTGTGCTCACAATGTGAATGATTTCGCCGCCAGAGCGTATGGCCACCTCGCCCAGTATGCCGCCCACAGCCTCTTCGGTTTCGTTCTCGGTGGCGGACCGCTCACCGTACCACAGCATAAACAGCTGCAAAGAGAAAATGATGCAAATCACAAATTGGTCACACTGACGGCTTTCGTGTAAGGTGATTTGAATTGAGAGTTTCCAGTGAGTTTCATTGCACGGTTTCAATACAATTTAACTCACTCGTAGCCTTTAAGAATTGGTCACACAACTTTCGTATAAAGTGAATTGAATTGAGAGCTTCCAGTGGGTTTTAACTCATTCGTCAACGTTTTGTAAGCCCTTTATGCTCTAGTTATTTACTCACGCGTATTCGCTTCTTGAGTAGTGTTATGGCCGCATCCTGGACCATTTCCGTGTGCGGCGGTATGGCAGCCGTTGAGATAAATATGGCGCTGTCGTAGGGCACCAGCTCTGCGGCATGTAACACGCCCACAAACGCATTGCCGCCCTCATGTTCTTTCGTGCTGTTCAAGCCGGCAATGAACTCACGCGTATTGTTGAAACTGAATGCGGAAGGCACACCTGTGTAGAGTACATTGTTAATTAAAAATGATTGCTGTGCTCGGAGATATTGTCAATATTGTATCTTTTAGTAGCCGAGTCAGTAATACCATTTTCGATAGTATTTATAGTCCACACAATTTTCTAAGAGTCATGTACTTATATAATGTCGTTAGACTTTCCAGTCTATACCCTAACAAACTACAATTTAAAAGAATTGAACACCTTAATTACAATTATCGACAGTAACAGCTCTAGCTAAAGTTTTACTATCTCATCTTTTTAAACTTGGCGTATTTCCCGCTATTTATTTCCAATATGCTTTAATTTGCCGATTTAAATCCCGTTAATGTGACTATCGATACCCGAAATTATCGATAGTTTTCAATCAACTGAACAACTTTACTATAATTATCGAAAGTTACAGCTCTAGCTAGTTTTACCAACTCTTGTTTTTATACCTCGCGTATTTCTCGCTACTTATTTCCAATAAGCTCTAATTGGCTTATTTCAATATTGTTAATGTGACTATCGATACCCGAAACTATCGATAGTTTTCAATCAACTGAACAACTTTACTACAATTATCGAAAGTTACAGCTCTAGCTAGTTTTACCAACTCTTGTTTTTATACCTCGCGTATTTCTCGCTACTTATTTTCAATAAGCTCTAATTGGCTTATTTCAATATTGTTAATCTGACTATCGATACCCGAAACGATCGATAGTTTTCTAGCTACTCACCAGACGCATTCAGTGTGACAAGAACAATTTTAATATTAATATTCTTGTCCTGCAGCGCATCAATGTACAGCCGCTTGGCCTGGTCCAGCGATGCTGCCGACGGATCCACTATAACCGCCAATGGCATGCGAATGTACACATCCTTGATGTAGTTGCGCAGCTGATCGGCGGGCAACAGTTCCGGCTTGGCCAGATGTATGTGCTTCGATTGTTTGCGTGGCGCAGCTGTTGTCGTTGTCGTTGTTGTTGTTGTTGTTGTTGTGGTTGTGGTTGAGGTTGAGGTTGAACTTGGGGTAACGACTGGAGGCGTGCTGGCTGGCACGGCGCTGGGCGTTGGAAGGGGCCAACCACCAAAACCGGCGAAACCACCGAATCGCGCCTGCAACACCGGCAGAGGTGCGTCCGTTGTAGTTGTTGTCGTGCTCGGCATTATGGTTGTGATGCGATGCTCGACACTGTCCGACAGTTCATCATAGTAGTATTCATCGGAGCTGGGCTTGAAGGGCTTGGCTTTGTGGTGCTTGGGCAGCTGCTGTACGTGTGCCTGGGGCTGTGCAGGCTCATCAGGATAGTTGGTCTCCTCTTCCTGTTCCTTGGGCGCGCTAACCGGCTGCGTTTGCTGCTCCTCTTCGGTATAGTCGTTTTCGGGCTGCGGAAATCTTTCCGCCTTGGCCTTGCGCACATAATCGGGCACTGTGGTGGTTGTGGCTGTCGATTTCTCTTCCTGCTCAGGCATTTCGTCGTGCTGTTGCTCCTCATCCTGCATCTCATCGTAGTAATATTCCTGCGAGTGCTTGGCAGGTTTCTCCACTTTCGTCTCCTGTTTCTGTGTGGGCGCATCCTCTATAACCTCAGCCGCTGTATTCTCATCGTACTCCGTAGATGCTGCCGCAGCAGCTGTGGGCACTGGCGTCTCTGTGGCAGCCACCGGCAACTTGTCTGTGGTGGATTGCTGCCCCATCGACACCAACACGTTGACCGTTTGGTCGGACAGAGAACTCTCGTCGGCCTCTATGCTGTTGCGGTGCTGCTGCAATTCCGCCGCGACCTCGCTCTCCTGCTGCGCTGGCTCAAAAATGTCATCACTGCCGCCGCCGCCGCTAGCACTGTCCACGCCATCTCCAGCATAGTCCTCGTCCTTGGCCTCCACCTGGGCCTGCAGCAGCATTAGCAGCAGCAGCCCCAGCAGGCACAGGCTACTCGTTCGCAGTATCATTGATGCGGAATGTGCTTGGAATATTTAGATTAAACTTCTGTTTAGCACCTCGCTTTGCTCAATCAGCATCCAAATATCTGCAAACAACAATTAACAACAACAACAACTGTCATAAATCAAGCATTTTTTGAAAGCTACCAAAAGCGGGTCTTCACTGATTGACGCTCTTTAAATTGACGCAATTATGCGCCATTATTATAATTATTACTAATAATTGTGTTAAATTATCGTTGTTTTCATAGTTTCGACACTTTCGCAATGCGAAAAAGTGAAATGTGCTTACAATTATCCCATTATTGAAATCATTTTCAATTTAATTATCGATAATAGTCCAAAAAAAAAGCTGATTTAACTTCAACTTCGTCGGGAAGGTATTTTAGGTATTTTTCGCTGGTTCTAATTAAAGAGAGCGAGCGGGACAGAGAGAGAGAGAGAGCAATAGAACGTGTGATAGAGAGAGAAGAAAAGGAGGTAAAGGGATTCATATTAAAAAGCAGTGTATCTAAAATGAAGATCTCAAATTAAACAAGACATTATGAACTAATGCATTATAAAATTATCCTATCAATGTAATGCAATGATAAAGCTTGTTATTAGTATGGAAATATGGAATGTTTTGGACTCGAAATACTTTTCCGCCCACTACCCACTCGCCAGCTAATGTATGGTATTTAACAGTCTATCATTTTATTATTTGCCTTTGCAGCTAATATTAAAAGGTTGTTATGTGGGGGCTAATATATAAAATCCGCTTACCACGCACTTTTCAGTTTGAAACATGATAAACAGCAAGCGAAATATTTTCCAAAAGTCATGTTCATGAACATGAGTCAATGTAAAACATAAAAAGCGAACGAGCCTAAATACATAAGCAATGCTACAAATATATGAGCGCAAAATAAAAAACGACAACTAAAAATACAAATTAAATGCTGTGTAAACGCAATTTAAAAGCTGGAGAAATGTTTCGCTTTGCGAAAAAAAAAATAAAAAACCAAAGAGCAGCTAAAGTAACCAAAAACCCCGTCAACAAATTGAGTAGCGCATTAGAAAAATGTATAAATGGATTGTGAGAAAAGAAAAAACGAACAAACTAACAAATCCACGATATGGTCAAGGTTTTTTGTTTTATTTCGTTTTCTGATGCTTTTAATCGAAACCTGCTGCAGCTGGGGAAAACGAAGAGCAGGCGGCGCTTGATTCGAGTCGACATTAGCAAATGATTAAAGCGTGAGACGCACAATGCAGCAACAACATTTGACAACTACTTTATGAAGACATGTTTTTCACTAAAAAATATTAATAACAATAACTAACTAAAGCTGATGCCTAGGCCCGATGAAACCTGGCGTATTAAGGTGGCTAAAGAAAGGGTAATAAAGCTGCAGAAATGCATGAGACAGGCTGCGAGAACCCAGAAATGTAATATCAAGTTCTATATCTAATCAATGATAATACTTCACAACCAAACTTTCAAGAGAAATTTCTGAGCATTGAATCTATGTATCCAAATGTTGCGATTTCAATGGATGAATTTAATATAATTTTGCCTGCTTGACAACAAATATAATTGAGTAAACTTCATCTCTTGTTAAGGGGTATATTCCACTCGTGCAGTTCCGAAATGTTGTGAATATGTCTTCGCAATATCCATTCAATGCTGTTGCGCTCAATTTGATCAACTTTTAACATTTAATTAACTAAATGCAATTAGCACTTGGATTGCGCGTCATGGAAACAACAACATTTATATAAATATATATATATGTATATATATGCCACATAATGTATTTCTTTTTATTTACTTTAACGTTTTTTTTTTTTTTTTGCTAATGAATGCATTTTGCGTTTATTGGTTTCGAGTTGAAGAGCGTCTTGTTTGAATAATAAATTAGCAACAAATCAATTTGAATGATTGATTTCTTGGCTTTGTGTGTCTCGTGATGTGTGCAACAACTCATCCTAACAGTTGTCATTAGTTATATGCAAAAAAAAAGTATAAACAATAGATGTGTATATTATAAAGAAATACAAGCTATATTAAATCTCCTAAAAACTGAAACGTTGCGCGTTTTTTCTTTTTTTTTGTTTTATATATCCGTAAATAAACAAATTAAGTTAAAATATTCTGTGTTCGTTTTTCTCGTTTTATTTTTTTTTGAGTGTTTTCTTGTTTCTTTTTTTTCTCGACGCGTTTTTATTTTTTAATTCGAAAATTGATTTGTAAATTTTTCTGGCGTTGCAAGGTCAATGCGCATTTTGTGAAGCCGGTTCGTTGATAGAAGAGAGGTCGCCAGTGGCAGAATTTGGGCGCTGCTTTTGCCATGACACAAAATCCCCCATACATTTCTTTAAACGAAGCTCAGATTGAATGCAGTTCCGCTTTCAAATGACAATAATTGCGACAATGCAACAATGACACGTTCGATTGTCAATAAGTCACATATCGACTTTATCAAATACGCGCTTTCATTCATAAATCATTTTCAAAAGTCTTTTATTGAAGCTTTTTAAGTCATTAAAGCACGCTTTAAATTGGCGTAAAATGCCGCACTCAAACCTTAATACAAAGTTTAAGAAATAAAGCATTGCTCAAACGTTTATAGGCATCTAAAAGCACAGTTTAAATGGTAAGCTATAATTTTTATAGAAGCTTTCACTTGGTGGGGAAAAGTGGAAAAATGATTAAAACTATCAGAAATGAGCTATGGCCATGTGAGCTTTGTTCACATAACGTCGCGAGCTTGCTGAACTCAGGGGTCCGAGCGTCGGAAAGTTGCCGGTTCAAATCCCGCAGTTATTTTCAAATATTTATGTATGCAATATTGTGCTATCCATTTGTTTGTTTTGTCAACGGATCAGTGAGTCAAGGATCTGAACCCACGTAAAGACAACTTGCTTGTTTTATTTGAATTTAAATTTAAATAAAAAAGATATAAATAAATTCCATAGCTATATTTGTATAATTCTAAATTTGGCGTTACACAAATAACTTGCATTTTAAAAATTATTTATTTGACCCGAGCACCGCCTGGTAATATTATTTATATATGTAAGGGATATTTATAGCCATGATTAAATGCAGTTCTGCTTTTAATTGATAAATCGACCTTTTATCTTTTTATATAGGTATATATGTATATATCTATATATATATATATATATATATATATATCTATATCTAATGTAAAAGTCACCTGTCACGCATCTCATTCAATTTAACACTTATAATCAAAACTACGCGAAGACAAATTATTATAACTACTATCAGCCTATATAGAACTTGTCAACTGTTAAAAGGACGCTTTCCGACTTTATCGTGCTCTATGAACAGATTTCAATACATCTCTTTTCTATTATTTCATTATTATACTGCATATGGTATATTTGCAAACTATCTGTGTATCTTATAAATAGTTAAGAGCTCACAAAATTTTAAAACAAAGCTCCGGTTTTAATAATTTTGCTGGTTCGTCTTCGTTTGATTTAAATTCTGGGGTATTTAATTTTTGCTTTATATCTATCTATTGATAATCAATTTGTTGTCCGTCAATGTTAAATATAAATATATATATCAATATATATATAAAAACTATCGGTTGGATCTAAGAGGCCAAAAAATATTTACGTGCCTTCACTAAGAGAGCGCAAAGCCTTCAATTCTTTCCATCGCTCAAATGAGACGTGCTTATTTTAATCAACAACATGGGCAACATCATCAAGATCTTAACTCTGACATCAATCAGAGAGAACCCAATATTTCACTTTACGATTGCAGCTGACGTGAGACTTTTTATTTCTGCGAGTGAACGTAACAAACTGAACAGATCCGATTTGATACTGAGGTGTGAGCTCAGGCGGTAATTTGTTTATTATTATTTATAGGCAATTTATTTTTTAATTAAAGAAAGACAACAGCAAATTAAAAAAAAAAAAAACTGGCTGCGTCAGTTCATAAATCAGCAGCGGCAGCTGATTTTTTTTTTTAATTCTATAAACAAATTAGAAACGCGCAATTATTCGATTTCCCTGTGTCTGGCTGGGCGATTGCGGGTGGATCGGTGGGGCTGGGGCCCGCGGGGTTGTTGGTGCCAGAGACGCAATGTAATTCACATAGCGCGTAAAGATTTGAGATATGCGCTATGATTTTTATATCACTTGGCTGGCATTTTTTACTGCTCGACAAATTAATGAAAATAATTGCAAAAATTATAAATTCAAATTGAGTTTTTGCACACTTTTTATTTGTATTTTAAATACCCTAACCCTAGGAGCAATAATGCTTGTTTACATGCAAGTTAAGCAGAAAAAACAATCTGCTCACTGGAAATATATTGTACATATCTTTAGTTTATTACTCAAGTACTTTTGACATCAAATCTTAAAATTAGCATGGCACAACTTCAACGCATATATCGACTCCCATCAGTGGAGGGTATATCAATTTGTGATAGCTTAACACGCCTAGTTACAGCTTGTTAGTTTGCTAGCAAGCTGTGTTTATTTTAGAAATGCAAACAACAAAAATTGCAATTGCCATATTAAAAATGCACTCAATTTGTGTCAGTTGGAGCTTAGACGGCGTTCGAACCCTTTAGAGGAACCCACGCGCCGAGCCGAGCAGCTGCTGTTTTTTATTGTTGATTTTTCTTGACATTGAAATCGCAGTAATTTTGTAAATGCTTTGTTTTGTTTACTTAATGTTGTTTAATATCTGTGTTAGATCGTTTGTGATTAATGTACGTTTACTTGTTTATATTTTGTGACATTTGGCATTTCGAGCACAAAATTCTTGAAAAGTCTCTGTTTTGATTTTTTTTTTTGCTTTTGTTTCTTGATTTTTTTTTTTTTGTTTGTACCCCACTTGCCTTTTATGCGACTTCTTGTTGACGTGGCGGCGAGTTGGACGGTAAAAATTGCATATATTAGCAATAAATTGCGAGTATTATAAATAATTAAATTTTTTGAAAGTATGGATAGTTGGAACTGGCGGGCGTCTGGCAAACAAATGACTTAGGCAACGAACTTGTTTAACAGGCGAGCTGCTGTATATTATTGAATTTGTTCAATATGTAAAACGTTTGCACTTTATTTATGCATTTTGCGCACTTCTTTGCATTGTTCATGAATTACCTTGCTTATGCAAAGCAACAACAACAATAATAATAATAATAATAATAATAAAAAGCAACCACTTGCACTTTAGGTGTCTGGAGTCTTGAGTGCAGGCAGACGAAATAACAAAAATTGGAGAAAAAAAACTCAAAATTCAACGTGATGTTGCGTTTGTTGTACTCGTATATTGATTAACCCGTTTATATTTTGTTGTTATTTTTCTTGTGCTGTTGTTGTTTTATGCTATTTAGTTGAGACACACACGTTTCGTTTTGTTATTGTTGTTGTTGTTGATATTTTCGAGCTGTTGTTTTCAACACTTGCGGCCGCGACGACGTCTCAAATGAAACTGAAAGCAGACAACACAGAAACGGCGACCAGCGAACAAACCAAACCAACTCAGCACCACCACGCTCAGTGTTCAGTTTCAGCTCGACTCAACTAAAACTCAACTTCGCTCGATCAGCGCTGCCGACGCTGACGTCGCCGATGCTGACGGCAGCAGCGTTCAGTCTTTTTCGCTCTGTTTAGTTGGAATCTGAAGAGCGTGATGCTGATAAAGTGGCAACGTGCTGGCCCCCAAACTTGACTAGGCGCCATCTGTGTATGTGTAGTATGTTGCTAATATGGTGTTGGAGTCAAGAAAAAACCTCTATTCGAAATTGATTGACTATCTAGTTACCCATCAAACTGTTTTTGAAACTAAGAATAACCTTTGCCGATCAAGAAACATCCATAAATTGACACTCAATTTGTTTAAATTAAAATTTGACTTTTCAACAGGATTGCCACAATTTCAACCCTTCTACCGGAGACTGTTTTTCTTTTCTTATAAATAAATAACAATCTGTATAATATTTATAGAAGTAATATACCAATTCGTTATTCAAAATAGTTCTGTAGAGGAATGCTAACAATATTCAATGCCTCAAGTTCCAACTAAAATATTTGTGTCTATAGTTTCTGTGACAGAGTTCTATGCACGTTGACCTTTTTATTGGCTGCTGTCATTAAACGCATTCAAAATGAAAACAACAAATTAAACAAAACAATAAAAATAATACTCATCTAAAGCCATTAAACTACATGGCAAAAAAAAAATAGTAACTACAATGTGCAAGGCAAACCGAGGTCTGTCACATTTTGTAGAAGGAAGTTCGAATACCCGGCACAGCGTCGAAAATGGAGCGTGTAACGAATTTAATATCGTGGCTCTGTCTGCCTCGTAAAACTCATAAACATGCCCGCTGTGAAGCCGGCTGCGATCGATTTGCCTATCAATAAAAACGTACTTAAACTTAATAAATACATGCGGAACTGTTCGACGTACGCAACGAACAATCGAAGTCCTATGACTAATGGCTTACAGTTTTACTAGACCTGACGCCCGAAAAACAAAAAACTAAAAACAAAAATAATACTGGAATTTGGCTTTCTTTGTTGCTAAATTTCTTTAGTTTAAAATCGCTTTGAGGCTTTGTTAATTGTGTTGGCGTCTCAAGGTTCTTTCAATGTTGCACTTAAAACTAAAGCGTTTGCAAAATGAACAGCAACAGCCAACGAGAAATACTATACGCAAAGTATTTTTATTCTTTTGAATTTCACGAGACATTTTGTCGTGCTGTTTCGAGCAAAGAGGGCAGCAGTACATTGTTTTTATTCTTGCATGCACTAGCAATGAAAATTATAACTTTGTCACAACATTTAGAGGGAATCACAGAATAGAAGTTATATTACTTGGTATTTCCAGGGTTTGCCCGTGGGAAGTTTTTTCTTCACCAGACTTAGAAAATGAAACCCAACTGAAACCAGTTAAATTTATAAAATAGTTGTTTGAAAGTGATGTTGATTTCCATTTAAGTGTGGTGTCTGAAGCCCTAGACTGGAAATAATCACGCGTTCCTTAAACTTTTCAAAGACCCTTTTAAACGAATAAGAAGCCTATCGATCGGTAAACCACATAACGCACGCAACTGTTTTCCACCAATTTTCCACACTTGCAAGTGGAATTTGCGTGTGATGCTATGAGCCTAGGAGTCGGTTTCGCCGGTTCAAATTCAGCATAAGAATTAAAATTGTCAACCAATTCTGATATCCCAATTGCTTGAGCAACACATTGAGCAAAAAATTGAGAGATCTAACCCCTGGAAGATGGAAGATAGAATTAGTTTGTTGTTAACGTAACATTTTCAACATTTTTGACTTCTTAGTTGAAATACATTTTGATTGTTCTGATTAAAGTTACAGAAACCTGGGTTCATACATGTGGAAAATGGTTACGCGATCTGAACTCCTGTTCACCAAACATTTTAGCTGCCTGAAAGGGTGAAAGGGTATTCAGTCTTCTGCAAGTGTATTCTGGCGGCTCTTCTTGTATTTCATTGTTGTTTTTGCTTAGCCTTTTTTTGCTAGGTTTTTAAATGATGTTGTCGCTTTTATGACAACAACAAAATATGTCTCCGTCTCATCTGCTTTTTGGGCAAAATATTAGCCGTTGTTGTTGTTGTTGTCTTAAGTTTGTTTTCCACATAAATTCGTGTACGCGTTATGACCTACGTGCGTTCGCCTGAGTTTCCAAAAAAGTGGCTCACACGGATTTGGAGTTTGTGGTTCGTCGAATTTTTAATTACAGCATTAGCTGCTTTTTTTTTTTAAACAGACAACTAAAAGAATCCACATGAGTCTTTTTTGCTAGACGAACAAGATAATTATATTAGGTCTAGATAGTTTTTACACAAATTTTCTAGTTAACTGTAAGAGATTTTTAAAACGGAATATATATAAAAATAAATAAATAAAATCGTTTAAAGGACGTTCATTTCCAAAGATGGAATCTTGAATCAATCCCACTACAACTGGAACCGCTTACCCAGGCCATTTAAATGATTCAAACTTATATAACGCATTTATTTTTAGCTGTTTTTTTTTCACGCTCTATAATTCATTTATTATTTTTACTTTATGTAAATGTACAATTTTTGTTTTGCGGCCACTTTCAGTATATTTATTTATTGCACATTTTTTGCGTTGAGAATTTATGCGGCTCACGCAATTTTCTTTATTTCGCGATTTCGTTATAATTTTGCAATCAATTTTGTTGTTATTGTATTGAGTTATATTTTTATTTACACAATATTTTTTTTTTTTGTTTCTTTTTTGTGGCAAGTAAAATTTGCACTGATTGAAATTAAATATTTGGCAATCGGCTCGTGAATTTAGCGAACACTCGCATATGGATCAATATATTTGATTAACGCTAAATTTGCGCTGATCGATAGATTTGATTGAAAACACACTTATAAAGACAAGTTCCCATTTTGCTGTTGCTGTTGTTGACCGATCAAAGTGCTAATCGATAAAAATTTACTAACTTGTTGCGTTCGAGACCCAATAAACGATTTACACTTTTGGTACTGGTGAGAGTCTGCGCAAGTCGCGATCATATAGTATAATATACTTAATAACTGTCGCTATCCTTACGTGGGCGATCAGACTTGAAACACGGATGCTTATTAACGGGCTAACGAGCGGCGCGCTACTAAAACGAAGTTTCCTAATTACACGCCCTTTTGTAGTCGCAGTTCATCAAGTCGAACTTAAGTTGTAGTTGTGCTTAAAATTGTGTTTAGCTCATAAATTGTTTAAATATTTAACAATTGGTTGCAAACGGACATAGAAACAATGCGTTTTCGCGTCGCAAACACAGCGCACCCCGTTGACATATTATTGATAAGATTATTCAGGTAAGGCACAAGAATCTACATTGGAATTACCAGCCAGTGCCTCAAATGCGTCACAATGCCGCTAAATGAGACTTCACCTGGGCGTGTACTTGGCTTTGGGTTGGGGTAGCTAGCCAGCCCTCACATAATTGGAATTTGCTGGAATTACCCTGATGACAGAGGCATCAACTATGCCCTAAGCCCTTCAAAAACAAAAAGCATTGAATTCGCTGCTACCTGAGTTCGTTGTCTAAGTCTTTTGTTTTGCGCCTGCGACCATGGGCATCAAGACTTGTTTTATGCTGAGAGAAGCAGGCATATGAAATGTGATCTAAACTCTGCTTATTCCCAGTGTCATAGCACCACTTTTTCAAAACTCTAATAATAAAAGACTTTTAAGAACTTCCTAATACCCTTTAATAATGTGCAACATTGGTCTTTCGAAAATTTCAAATCAATCTATATTAGACTATGTTATAATCTTTGTTTTATAAAGCTCTTTAGCTTCGGCTAGAAAGTGCGTAAAATAACAAAATTCACTAAAAACTGCCTAATATGCATTAAATTAATCTAAATGTCCGTATTGCCCTTAATAAATGTTCTATAAGACCTCCATATATGCGATTTGGTAACCAAAGTGTGTACATGATTTGGCAGCAGAGTTCAGGCAAGACGATAAAGCTTTGCTTATTTTGTTTTACCTCTTTATTTGTTATTGCTTTTTAGTTTTACTTTTTGTGTGGGCTATAGAAAAATCGTGCATTTTATTTATATCATCTGGCAGACAAACCGTCTCGAGCATCGTCTCCAAACAGTTCCAAGCACGCATTTTTGTTGAGTTTTATTTTGATTTCATTTTTTTGGGCATTTCGTAGCCGCAGGGTTCAATGCCAAAAATGCCAAGCTCTGGTGGTGTTCATTTATTTATTTATTTTTTATTTTTTTTTGTTTTTCAATTATGTTTGTCTTGTTCTTTTTTTGGGTCCCCTTTTATTTTTGGCATGCGACCTGCACGAGCCTTTTGCCAGCGCTTAAAACCAAATTGTTGGCAATCTTTTCGGGGGCATCTTTATTGGTTGTGCGCTGCTGTGTGTGCGTGCTGTGTGTATCCTGCAAATGATTTCATCGTCTCTTGACGTGCTTATGTGGACCTTAATTGTTTTTATTTGAGTGCCATTATGTGCAGGCACTTGGAGCAGCCGGCAGCGACGGGTTTTTTTTTGTTATTTGTTTTTTTTTTTTCTGCCTTAAGTGCTTATGCTGCCTCGATTCGTTTATGATCGTTATGATGTCATGCCAAAGCGAATTCTTCTTCATTTCTTTTTTATGCTTTTTGTGCGGGCTCGGGCCATATTTGAACTGCGTTGTTCTACTTTTCTTATGTGCCTAGACTTTGCGGTTAGACAAGCGTATATTTGCTTTAACAATTTGTCAAAAAATGCGTCATTGTCGTTGCGGCCTTTTGTAAATATTAAACAAAACAAAAAATAAAGTAAAAAATAAAAAAAACGAGAAATAAATAAAATACAAATAAAAACGTCCCCAGACCAAACTGGAAATTTTCGCTGTTATTCAATAACTTGAAGCCGTACGCTCCCCCCCACAAATCGTTTTCCAATACAATCCATAACCAAACATTGTTTTAAGCTATTTGCTGTTGATGTTTTTTATTGTCATTTGTTTGGTTTTTGGTCGCCATTTGGAGTTACATTTGTCAAACAATTGCTGACGCCGCTTAAAGTGTCAGCGCCAGCGCAGAAAACAAACCCCAAAAAACCGACAATGTCAAGTGCCTTGCAATACCATGTAGATATGGAAAATATGCCATAATGCGAACACCTCACAGTTATTATATGGCAAAAAGTGCTCGGTAAAAAACAGTTACAAATTAACACATCTATTTATAATCTTTCAGGTGTAATTTCGATTTTTACTGCAAAATGTGCAACGTTTTTGTTCATGATCTACATATCATCTTTTTAGTCATTTTTTGCTGATAGTATAGAAACTTAAAAAAAATCCAGGAAAAACGCATAAAGCAAAGCTCTTATTTTATTATAGACTCTACTCGATTTGTTTGAAATCAACTTTAACGAAACGCTCGAACTTATCATTCTTTGAGGTTTATGAACACTTGACAATTCAATAGTAGATTTCTCTCGATTACAGGTTGTCTATTAATTCTATCAAGTTTTGCTAATAGTTTTTGTTAAATATGCAAATCTCTGTTTAATTACATTTCGTTGTGTAAAGCCGTTTTAATATTTCTCTGGCAAGTCTTATAAATAATTGAACTGTCAGTGCCCTGTAGCAACAAGCTTAAAGTTATCGATGGCACTTCACAATATATTTTCCTTTTACAATATCTTTCTTATAACTTCGTTTCCTTATGAAGCATATACGTCTCCTCCTCTTCCCTACTAGCACCTTAAGCTATCGATAACACTCTAAAACTCGTATCTTATAATATTGTAGATGACTTAAAGTATTCGTGAGCATTTGAATTAACTGGATCGTTGTTATATCAGGCACCTGCTCTATCGCAAGCTGTCAGCATTAAACAATCGTAGTTATGCAACAGTAAAAATCAGACTTGATAAATTCTAAGAGCTATCATCAGAGAACTCTGAAAGCTGACTGTAAGATAAGCTAGCTGGCCATGTGCAGCTGGCAACTGATCGCAATGCGAGCATAAATATTTACGAGTACAAATTGCAATGCTTGGAATACCTGAACACTGGTTAAAGCGGCTTCAACAAGGTGTTAAAATCGCAAAGGCCGTCACAGCCACAGTCCACAGTCCGAATCACGTTTTAAGATCGAGGTGAATTCTTAACACCGCCGCTTGCCCAGCCAAATGGCACGTTTTCAATGGGCTGGCAGCAGCCCCAAGCCCTCAGCCAGCTTCATCTGCAATTGCGACGACTTTCTTTCTGGCCCAACGAACTCGACTAACACACACCCAAAGATGATGGCAACAACACAAAAATAAAATTAAAACGAAAACCTGCAAAAACTAACAACTTCTTCTTGGCGCATTCAAATGTCATGACATTTGAGCTCGGCTAATGCCAATTTTTGGCTTTTTTATGAGACTTAGACCAGCGCACGTACATATATATCTTCTTTCTGATATTCCAATCAATTTGATTGATAAATAATTGGGCAATGAGTGCACAAAAAATCATTTGATTTTGAAGAAAGTTTCTAAGATAGATTGAAAAAAACCATTCAATAAAACCGAAACAATAAATATTTAGAGCGGAAATCTGTTCAAGTTACAAAAACAGTTTCAAAGCAGATTGCAAACTGGTTCGAGCCAGAAATTTTAAATAATTTATTAACAATGAACCAGTAAACTTTGTTAACTTATAAAAAATTTAAAAAAAATGTAAATATCTAAGAATATAAACACATATTATTATGCTCCCTATTTAGCATAATTTTCCACAAAGCATTTGGTTTTCTGTAAAAATTTTTTTTGGCTAATTTTTATTGGCATAAAAATACGGCTAGAAAGTATTGATAATGTTTTGGGAATGGCATAAAAATATAAAAAAAAAATATTTAATTCAGTCTAGAAAATTCTATTGACAGGTAATTATGATATTGATTGTTGACTTTGAGTAGCTGTTCCGCTTTAGCATAGTCTCTGACTGAGCACTAGATAACAACCTGTTTGAGGCCGCGTTAATGTTGATTAGCATATTGGGTAGCCGGAAACTTAAAGTTTGAGCATAATTCATTTGATTACCTTTTTATATAACTTGCAGAGCCCAAAACCCTGGTGACCGTTGGACAGCCCTCAATTATTGACGATAACGAAACGCTTGACGAGATCAACTTGAATGCCAGCAGCAGCGACGACTCAGCGACAGCGAACGCATCCATCAATCCCTATCAGAGCAGCGCGGACGCGAATGCAAATCCGTTGCTAGAGCCGCCACTTGCTGCAGATTCATTGCTTAGCCAGGCGGCGTCTTCATTTGGAGCGCTGCCCTCGGTGGCATCTAACGTATTTGCTACGTTCTCGAAACGCATATACGCGGGCGCTCGGGAGACGGACGAGGCGACCCCTACACAGCCTCAACTGGACATACAACCAACTTATATACAACAAGCGAATCAGCAGCCACCGGCAGCTGTTGCACCTGCTCCATTTTACGCCGCACCACCGGCTCTTTTCGGTGAAGCTGCACCAGAACCGCCAAAATTCTATGCGCCCACAGAGGTGTCCAGCTTAGGAGCTAGCAGCTTGCCCGTGCCGCCCACATCAGGTGGACAGAATACATATCGCATTAGCGCCAGAAAGAAGCTATACGCGCCCATACCAGGGCTCTCCGAACAGCAACAGCAGCCAGTGCCAGCTGCTACGCCCCTCCAAACACCACCATATTCGCCACAGCCACCGGCGGACGCATTTAATCCGGCTGCACCACCCGTTCAAGAGGAACGCAAGTCAGTTGGTGGTCTTTTTTCGCTCACCAGTCTGGTGCCTACTGGCGTACTACAGAATATCTCGGGTCTCGTGCAATCGGCCACAGGCAGAACCAACGAGCCATCACCAGCTGTCAGCTATCCTGCGAATTCCGGTGGCTACTTTGACATTAGCACAGCCCCCGCGTCTGTCCCGCAGCCATCAACAAACTTTTTTACGCCAGCCTCAGCAGCGCCGACCTCTGCTACTGGTTATTTTGCACCTACTGAAGCCCCACCCCAAGTTGGAGGTTTCTTTAATCCTTCCATAGTTGCTGCAATCCCAGAGTCCGCCACACCGCCCACAGCTGGTGGTTTCTTTACGCCAGCCACAGCTGCCCAGCCACCAGCCGTTGCCCAACCAACGCCGGTATCCCTGCCCCAGACAGTCGCTCATCCACCGACGGTCGCTGTGCCACCGGCTTTAGTCGAGAGCACTCCGGCATTTGGATCAGCATCAGCGGTAGCAGGACCTCCACCAGCTGCCGGGCCTACACAGTCCTCGTATCGCCTGCAGAAGGGTACGCGACTCTACAAGAGTCCATTGACAGCACAGGAAACTGCGGCACCGACAGCATTCGCTGGTCAGCAGACAGCATTTACGGGCGGGCCATTTGCAAACCCAGCAGCACCCGCGGCCATATTTACTCCTTTTGCTGGAGCACAGTCAGCAGAAGCTGCTCTATATGCACCTCCACCTCCAATTTTCGCACCAGTAAGCCGGGAAGCTCCTCTGTTTGCGGCTGCAGCAGCAACCCCAACGGCGCCACCAGCTTCGCTCTTTACTCCACAAACAAACACAGGAACGGAACTCTTTCAGCCAGCGCAAGCTGAGGAAGCATCGGCACCAGCTGCTTCATATTTTACACCTGTGTCAGGAACATCCGATTCAGACCAGAAAGTCAATCTCTTTCCCAGATCGGCAGCTTCACAAGAACTCTCTTTATCACAAGCAAATACAACCAGCACCCACTTGACGCCGCATACACAGGTTACAGAGTCCAACAGCTCTTCAGCTCAACCACAAGAAGAGTCACTTTCAGCCGCATCCATTGAGGAAGTTCCCATATATCCACAAGGACCCACAGCACCACTCTTCACTCCACAAGTGGCTGCTAGAGCTCTAGACACAAACCCACCACCGGAATCAGGACACGAAAATACACCGGCAACACAAGCACTCTTCACTCCAGAAGAACAAAGCGGCACATCAACCAAACCAGAGCCAAGCCAAGAAGTCCTTAAGACTACATTCGTTCAAGAAGTGTCGCAAGGACTTGCCGTATATCCGCCAGCACAAATCGTGCCCAGCAGTGTGTCCACTGATTTTGATCAAGGATTAGTACGAGCATCTTCAGCAGCAACTAAGGCTGAGGCGCAGCAGGGTGAGGGCCTTAACCCACAAGGACTAGTAGATGCAGTAGACGTAGACACAACGAATGAGAAACTCGCTTCAGCAGTAGCAGCAAGCGCTCCACAGCCAATCCTTACCGTCACCAGTCTTTTTGCGCCACAGATAATAGGTGAAACAGCACAAGAAGATAAAGATTCAGCAGCGCTCCGAACAACGGATCCAGGCAATTTGTTTAGTCCGCCAGCACAGGCGGAGCAACTCAGCGCCGCACTTAACACTCAGACAACCACAACGTTCTTTAATCCTTTCGCACAGTCAGTCACAACGCCTCTGCCACAGGAGCTATTGCCGCCGCCAATAGGATTTGTGGCACCGGACACTCAACCGAACGCCAACGGTCTCTTCGAGGCACAGACCATTGAGCCTGTGCTGCCAGAGACAGAAACTGTCACAGCTCTAGCACCGCCGCCACGCCCACCAAGCAGTAAGCAGCCGGACGCCTCCTCACAGGCAAATCCATTCCGCAAAACCATCGAATCAGCCGCAACCGCAACTTCATCAGTTGCTCCTTCGCCCTTGCTCAGCTTCTTTACGCCTGCCGCGAACAGCGCTGATTGCAACTTTTTCGGATCACCGCAAGAGGCAACCCAGCAGGTGGCCGCTCAGTTTCCAGAGTTGCCGCCGGCGAGTGGCGTTGCACCGCCAGCATTGATAGAGGAGCCGCCTCTAGGGGACGCGGCCACGAGCCAAACCACTCAGGCACTTGGCTTTGAGCAACTAATCAGCGATTCGCAGCAAGCCACACAGCATACCCAAAATTCAATCGGCAATAACTATCAAAATTCTAGTTTAAACTCATTTTCTGGCTATTTTGGTGGCACAGGAGAGGCAGCAGTGCCAGCCGCACAGCCACAGCCGCTGACTGGCTGTAACTCGGCCAATTTCTTTGATCATTTTGCCGCTGGCGGGCAGGGACAACAGGAGGATCAACGCATACAGAACTTCTTTAACAATCCACCGCTGCAGGATCAGCCAGCCGCACCAGGTGAACTCAAATACGATCTTGTTCACAGCGGCTTGCCCACCAAACAGTTCGAGCAACGCTCGCAAACATCTGTCTCAAATCAAGTCGAGCCGCCATCGTCCGCCTGTTCGGAGTTCTCGACAGCAGCGCCGGCAAACCCAAATCCAATAAGCGTTCATCAACCCGAGCGTCAGGCGGAATATCTACGTCAGTTACCACAGGGCGAACTACCTGAAGAAATCCTGCAACAGCTGACCATGGCAAACGATAAGAGTGTGGCTATAGTGCCACCAGTCGATACAATCGTAAGTCAACTATTTTCTTTTTGCCATCACTGTGTCATGAAATGAAACTCCTAGCAATCATATGTATTAATTATAATGTGCTTCTGTTTGTATCTGTGCAAAAGTATTCCAAACTTATCTTCATAGAACCTATTCGTTCGTATTTCACGATATTCTCTCCAAATCATCTTATCAGCAACAGACTAGTCTTATCATATAGCTATTTGCAATTACCTGATAATTATTTCCGACTTGTCTTACCAGGTTTATACGCCCGTTCTGCCTCATTGGTTTTACAAACGCATCGTGGATGGCAAGTTTGTGTGGACTCCATTTAGTCACTACGACTCGGCCCTACTGGAGACTAGCCTGAACAGCGGTAAGTTCTAAAAAAATGTGCTAATTAAATAGTGTAAATTTAAAAAATTAAAAACATGTAAAAGAGTTTCTGCCGGAATTTTCCCATGACCAGAGCAGAAAACTGTAAAAAAGTCAAATCTTATAAACTCGGTTGAAATTTTACCGAGCTATGGGGGTGGTAAATTTTGACCCATGTCTATATACGAATCTTGGGGTAAGATTTGGACATGAATTTCGACTAAAAAATCGGTGTTCAGATTTTAATGCCCGATTATTCTAGAGGAAAAACCATTAAGAAAAATACAAGTCTCGTGAAAATCGGATGAAATTTGACCGAGTTATGGGGGTGGTAAATTTTGACCCATGTCTATATACGAATCTTGGGGTAAGATTTGGACATGAATTTCGACTAAAAAATCGGTGTTCAGATTTTAATGCCCGATTATTCTAGAGGTAAAACCATTTAGAAAAATACAAGTCTCGTGAAAATCGGATGAAATTTGACCGAGTTATGGGGGTGGTAAATTTTGACCCATGTCTATATACGAATCTTGGGGTAAGATTTGGACATGAATTTCGACTAAAAAATCGGTGTTCAGATTTTAATGCCCGATTATTCTAGAGGTAAAACCATTTAGAAAAATACAAGTCTCGTGAAAATCGTATGAAATTTGACCGAGTTATGGGGGTGGTAAATTTTGACCCATGTCTATATACGAATCTTGGGGTAAGATTTGGACATGAATTTCGACTAAAAAATCGGTGTTCAGATTTTAATGCCCGATTATTCTAGAGGAAAAACCATTAAGAAAAATACAAGTCTCGTGAAAATCTGATGAAATTTGACCGAGTTATGGGGGTGGTAAATTTTGACCCATGTCTATATACGAATCTTGGGGTAAGATTTGGACATGAATTTCGACTACAAAATCGGTGTTCAGATTTTAATGCCCGATTATTCTAGAGGTAAAACCATTGAGAAAAATACAAGTCTCGTGAAAATCGGATGAAATTTGACCGAGTTATGGGGGTGGTATATTTTGACCCATGTCAATATACGAATCTTGGGGTAAGATTTGGACATGAATTTCGACTAAAATATCGGTGTTCAGATAATAATGACCGATTATTTTAGAGGTAAAACCATTGAGAAAAATACAAGTCTCGTGAAAATCGGATGAAATTTGACCGAGTTATGGGGGTGGTAAATTTTGAACCATGTCTATATACGAATTTTGGGGTAAGATTTGGACATGAATTTTGACTAAAAAATCGGTGTTCAGATATTAATGCCCGATTATTCTAGAGGTAAAACCATTAAGAAAAATACAAGTCTCGTGAAAATCGGATGAAATTTGACCGAGTTATGGGGGTGGTAGATTTTGACCCATGTCTATATACGAATCTTGGGGTAAGATTTGGACATGAATTTCGACTAAAATATCGGTGTTCAGATTTTAATGCCCGATTATTTTAGAGGTAAAACCATTGAGAAAAATACAAGTCTCGTGAAAATCGGATGAAATTTGACCGAGTTATGGGGGTGGTAAATTTTGAACCATGTCTATATACAAATCTTGGGGTAAGATTTGGACATGAATTTCGACTAAAAAATCGGTGTTCAGATTTAAATGCCCGATTATTCTAGAGGTAAAACGATTGAAAAAAATACAAGTCTCGTGAAAATCGGATAAAATTTGACCGAGTTATGGGGGTGGTAAATTTTGACCCATGTCTATATACGAATCTTGGGGTAAGATTTGGACATGAATTTCGACTAAAAAATCGGTGTTCAGATTTTAATGCCCGATTATTCTAGAGGTAAAACCATTAAAAAAAATACAAGTCTCGTGAAAATCGGATGAAATTTGACCGAGTTATGGGGGTGGTAAATTTTGACCCATGTCTATATACGAATCTTGGGGTAAGATTTGGACATGAATTTCGACTAAAAAATCGGTGTTCAGATTTTAATGCCCGATTATTCTAGAGGTAAAACCATTAAGAAAAAAACAAGTCTCGTGAAAATCGGATGAAATTTGACCGAGTTATGGGGGTGGTAAATTTTGACTATATACGAATCTTGGGGTAAGATTTGGACATGAATTTCGACTAGAAAATCGGTGTTCAGATAATAATGCCCGATTATTCTAGAGGTAAAACCATTGAAAAAAATACAAGTCTCGTGAAAATCGGATAAAATTTGACCGAGTTATGGGGGTGGTAAATTTTGACCCATGTCTATATACGAATCTTGGGGTAAGATCTGGACATGAATTTTGACTAGAAAATCGGTGTTCAGATAATAATGCCCGATTATTCTAGAGGTAAAACCATTAAGAATAATACAAGTCTCGTGAAAATCGGATGAAATTTGACCGAGTTATGGGGGTGGTAAATTTTGACGCATGTCTATATACGAATCTTGGGGTAAGATTTGGACATGAATTTCGACTAGAAAATCGGTGTTCAGATAATAATGCCCGATTATTCTAGAGGTAAAACCATTAAGAAAAATACAAGTCTCGTGAAAATCGGATGAAATTTGACCGAGTTATGGGGGTGGTAAATTTTGACCCATGTCTATATACGAATCTTGGGGTAAGATTTGGACATGAATTTCGACTAAAAAATCGGTGTTCAGATTTTAATGCCCGATTATTCTAGAGGTAAAACCATTTAGAAAAATACAAGTCTCGTGAAAATCGGATGCAATTTGACCGAGTTATGGGGGTGGTAAATTTTGACCCATGTCTATATACGAATCTTGGGGTGAATGAATTTCGACTAAAAAATCGGTGTTCAGATTTTAATGCCCGATTATTCTAGAGGTAAAACCATTGAAAAAAATACAAGTCTCGTGAAAATCGGATAAAATTTGACCGAGTTATGGGGGTGGTAAATTTTGACCCATGTCTATATACGAATCTTGGGGTAAGATCTGGACATGAATTTTGACTAGAAAATCGGTGTTCAGATAATAATGCCCGATTATTCTAGAGGTAAAACCATTAAGAATAATACAAGTCTCGTGAAAATCGGATGAAATTTGACCGAGTTATGGGGGTGGTAAATTTTGACGCATGTCTATATACGAATCTTGGGGTAAGATCTGGACATGAATTTTGACTAGAAAATCGGTGTTCAGATAATAATGCCCGATTATTCTAGAGGTAAAACCATTAAGAATAATACAAGTCTCGTGAAAATCGGATGAAATTTGACCGAGTTATGGGGGTGGTAAATTTTGACGCATGTCTATATACGAATCTTGGGGTAAGATTTGGACATGAATTTCGACTAGAAAATCGGTGTTCAGATAATAATGCCCGATTATTCTAGAGGTAAAACCATTAAGAAAAATACAAGTCTCGTGAAAATCGGATGAAATTTGACCGAGTTATGGGGGTGGTAAATTTTGACGCATGTCTATATACGAATCTTGGGGTAAGATTTGGACATGAATTTCGACTAGAAAATCGGTGTTCAGATAATAATGCCCGATTATTCTAGAGGTAAAACCATTAAGAAAAATACAAGTCTCGTGAAAATCGGATGAAATTTGACCGAGTTATGGGGGTGGTAGATTTTGACCCATGTCTATATACGAATCTTGGGGTAAGATTTGGACATGAATTTCGACTAAAATATCGGTGTTCAGATTTTAATGCCCGATTATTTTAGAGGTAAAACCATTGAGAAAAATACAAGTCTCGTGAAAATCGGATGAAATTTGACCGAGTTATGGGGGTGGTAAATTTTGAACCATGTCTATATACAAATCTTGGGGTAAGATTTGGACATGAATTTCGACTAAAAAATCGGTGTTCAGATTTAAATGCCCGATTATTCTAGAGGTAAAACGATTGAAAAAAATACAAGTCTCGTGAAAATCGGATAAAATTTGACCGAGTTATGGGGGTGGTAAATTTTGACCCATGTCTATATACGAATCTTGGGGTAAGATTTGGACATGAATTTCGACTAGAAAATCGGTGTTCAGATAATAATGCCCGATTATTCTAGAGGTAAAACCATTAAGAAAAATACAAGTCTCGTGAAAATCGGATAAAATTTGACCGAGTTATGGGGGTGGTAAATTTTGACCCATGTCTATATACGAATCTTGGGGTAAGATTTGGACATGAATTTCGACTAAAAAATCGGTGTTCAGATTTTAATGCCCGATTATTCTAGAGGTAAAACCATTAAAAAAAATACAAGTCTCGTGAAAATCGGATGAAATTTGACCGAGTTATGGGGGTGGTAAATTTTGACCCATGTCTATATACGAATCTTGGGGTAAGATTTGGACATGAATTTCGACTAAAAAATCGGTGTTCAGATTTTAATGCCCGATTATTCTAGAGGTAAAACCATTAAGAAAAAAACAAGTCTCGTGAAAATCGGATGAAATTTGACCGAGTTATGGGGGTGGTAAATTTTGACTATATACGAATCTTGGGGTAAGATTTGGACATGAATTTCGACTAGAAAATCGGTGTTCAGATAATAATGCCCGATTATTCTAGAGGTAAAACCATTGAAAAAAATACAAGTCTCGTGAAAATCGGATAAAATTTGACCGAGTTATGGGGGTGGTAAATTTTGACCCATGTCTATATACGAATCTTGGGGTAAGATCTGGACATGAATTTTGACTAGAAAATCGGTGTTCAGATAATAATGCCCGATTATTCTAGAGGTAAAACCATTAAGAATAATACAAGTCTCGTGAAAATCGGATGAAATTTGACCGAGTTATGGGGGTGGTAAATTTTGACGCATGTCTATATACGAATCTTGGGGTAAGATTTGGACATGAATTTCGACTAGAAAATCGGTGTTCAGATAATAATGCCCGATTATTCTAGAGGTAAAACCATTAAGAAAAATACAAGTCTCGTGAAAATCGGATGAAATTTGACCGAGTTATGGGGGTGGTAAATTTTGACCCATGTCTATATACGAATCTTGGGGTAAGATTTGGACATGAATTTCGACTAAAAAATCGGTGTTCAGATTTTAATGCCCGATTATTCTAGAGGTAAAACCATTTAGAAAAATACAAGTCTCGTGAAAATCGGATGAAATTTGACCGAGTTATGGGGGTGGTAAATTTTGACCCATGTCTATATACGAATCTTGGGGTGAATGAATTTCGACTAAAAAATCGGTGTTCAGATTTTAATGCCCGATTATTCTAGAGGAAAAACCATTAAGAAAAATACAAGTCTCGTGAAAATCGGATGAAATTTGACCGAGTTATGGGGGTGGTAAATTTTGACCCATGTCTATATACGAATCTTGGGGTAAGATTTGGACATGAATTTCGACTACAAAATCGGTGTTCAGATTTTAATGCCCGATTATTCTAGAGGTAAAACCATTGAGAAAAATACAAGTCTCGTGAAAATCGGATGAAATTTGACCGAGTTATGGGGGTGGTATATTTTGACCCATGTCAATATACGAATCTTGGGGTAAGATTTGGACATGAATTTCGACTAAAAAATCGGTGTTCAGATTTTAATGCCCGATTATTCTAGAGGTAAAACCATTAAGAAAAAAACAAGTCTCGTGAAAATCGGATGAAATTTGACCGAGTTATGGGGGTGGTAAATTTTGACCCATGTCTATATACGAATTTTAGGGTAAGATTTGGACATGAATTTTGACTAAAAAATCGGTGTTCAGATATTAATGCCCGATTATTCTAGAGGTAAAACCATTAAGAAAAATACAAGTCTCGTGAAAATCGGATAAAATTTGACCGAGTTATGGGGGTGGTAAATTTTGACCCATGTCTATATACGAATCTTGGGGTAAGATCTGGACATGAATTTCGACTAGAAAATCGGTGTTCAGATAATAATGCCCGATTATTCTAGAGGTAAAACCATTAAGAAAAATACAAGTCTCGTGAAAATCGGATAAAATTTGACCGAGTTATGGGGGTGGTAAATTTTGACCCATGTCTATATACGAATCTTGGGGTAAGATTTGGACATGAATTTCGACTAAAAAATCGGTGTTCAGATTTTAATGCCCGATTATTCTAGAGGTAAAACCATTGAAAAAAATACAAGTCTCGTGAAAATCGGATGAAATTTGACCGAGTTATGGGGGTGGTAAATTTTGACCCATGTCTATATACGAATCTTGGGGTAAGATTCGGACATGAATTTCGACTAAAAAATCGGTGTTCAGATTTTAATGCCCGATTATTCTAGAGGTAAAACCATTAAGAAAAAAACAAGTCTCGTGAAAATCGGATGAAATTTGACCGAGTTATGGGGGTGGTAGATTTTGACCCATGTCTATATACGAATCTTGGGGTAAGATCTGGACATGAATTTTGACTAAAAAATCGGTGTTCAGATATTAATGCCCGATTATTCTAGAGGTAAAACCATTAAGAAAAATACAAGTCTCGTGAAAATCGGATGAAATTTAACCGAGTTATGGGGTGGTAAATTTTGACCCATGTCTATATACGAATCTTGGGGTAAGATTTGGACATGAATTTCGACTAAAAAATCGGTGTTCAGATTTTAATGCCCGATTATTCTAGAGGTAAAACCATTAAGAAAAAAACAAGTCTCGTGAAAATCGGATGAAATTTGACCGAGTTATGGGGGTGGTAGATTTTGACCCATGTCTATATACGAATCTTGGGGTAAGATTTGGACATGAATTTCGACTAAAATATCGGTGTTCAGATTTTAATGCCCGATTATTTTAGAGGTAAAACCATTGAGAAAAATACAAGTCTCGTGAAAATCGGATGAAATTTAACCGAGTTATGGGGTGGTAAATTTTGACCCATGTCTATATACGAATCTTGGGGTAAGATTTGGACATGAATTTCGACTAAAAAATCGGTGTTCAGATTTTAATGCCCGATTATTCTAGAGGTAAAACCATTAAGAAAAAAACAAGTCTCGTGAAAATCGGATGAAATTTGACCGAGTTATGGGGGTGGTAGATTTTGACCCATGTCTATATACGAATCTTGGGGTAAGATCTGGACATGAATTTTGACTAAAAAATCGGTGTTCAGATATTAATGCCCGATTATTCTAGAGGTAAAACCATTAAGAAAAATACAAGTCTCGTGAAAATCGGATGAAATTTAACCGAGTTATGGGGTGGTAAATTTTGACCCATGTCTATATACGAATCTTGGGGTAAGATTTGGACATGAATTTCGACTAAAAAATCGGTGTTCAGATTTTAATGCCCGATTATTCTAGAGGTAAAACCATTAAGAAAAAAACAAGTCTCGTGAAAATCGGATGAAATTTGACCGAGTTATGGGGGTGGTAGATTTTGACCCATGTCTATATACGAATCTTGGGGTAAGATTTGGACATGAATTTCGACTAAAATATCGGTGTTCAGATTTTAATGCCCGATTATTTTAGAGGTAAAACCATTGAGAAAAATACAAGTCTCGTGAAAATCGGATGAAATTTAACCGAGTTATGGGGTGGTAAATTTTGACCCATGTCTATATACGAATCTTGGGGTAAGATTTGGACATGAATTTCGACTAAAAAATCGGTGTTCAGAGTTTAATGCCCGATTATTCTAGAGGTAAAACCATTGAGAAAAATACAAGTCTCGTGAAAATCGGATGAAATTTGACCGAGTTATGGGGGTGGTAAATTTTGACCCATGTCTATATACGAATCTTCGGGTAAGATTTGGACATGAATTTCGACTAAAAAATCGGTGTTCAGATTTTAATGCCCGATTGTTTTAGAGGTAAAACCATTAAGAAAAAAACAAGTCTCGTGAAAATCGGATGAAATTTGACCGAGTTATGGGGGTGGTAGATTTTGACCCATGTCTATATACGAATCTTGGGGTAAGATCTGGACATGAATTTTGACTAGAAAATCGGTGTTCAGATAATAATGCCCGATTATTCTAGAGGTAAAACCATTAAGAAAAAAACAAGTCTCGTGAAAATCGGATCAAATTTGACCGAGTTATGGGGGTGGTAAATTTTGGCCTATGTCTATCTCTATATATAAAACTGTTTGTCCTGAATAACTGACTGACCGACTGGTGGAAAAATCTGGTAATCGAATTCTATATATGCATTTCTGCCACCCGCAGATGACGCCGATTCGTTGAGCATCGTACCCGTAGAGGGTGGTCGCTATGATGTTAACATTAAAGAGCGCACCAAGACGCCCGTTTTCTGGGAGGGCAAAGCCATTGAGGTGCGACGCTGTTCCTGGTTCTACAAGGCCGGGGATGGAAAGTACGTTCCATATGCGGAGCAAACAGCAGCCGCACTGGAGGAAGAATATAAACGTGCTACGGAAACAAACGAGTGGCATAAAAAAATACCCCTGGCCAATGGGGAGCAGGTCACCATGCATGGCCCGAGCGTCATTGTGCACTTCATGCCACCATCGAACGCCGACACGTGGGGCGGCAGCGTGCAAAGCTCAACACGGCCGCTGGTTGTCAAGCGAGATTTAAATGATTTTAAAATACAACAGGGCGAATCTCAGCGTGTGGATCATTTGTTGTTCATGGTGCATGGCATCGGCTCTGCTTGTGATCTAAAAATGCGCAATGTCGAAGAAGTCGGTAAGTGTGCATCTAACAACAGTCCAAACATATTGAAAACTGAATTGATTTACAAAATTCCTTGCAGTGGATGATTTTCGCAACATTGCGCAACAGCTGGTGCAGTCCCACTACAAAAACTCCACGGACATGGGCCTAGTGGGTCGCGTTGAAGTGCTCCCGATTGAATGGCATGGCCATTTGCACTCCGAGGAGCTGGGCATCGATGAGAAACTGAAGTCCATCACTCTGGAATCCATACCACGATTACGCAATTTCACTAACGACACACTGCTGGATGTGCTCTTCTATACCAGTCCCAAGTACTGTCAGAAGATCATGAACACGGTGGCTGATGCATTAAATGAGGTTTATCTGAAATATCGCATGCGGCATCCTGAATTCAATGGCGGTGTTTCGTTGGCTGGCCATAGTCTCGGCTCGCTTATACTCTTTGATCTGCTGTGTCACCAGGAGCCGCTGAAGGAGAGCGAAGAAGAAAATAAGGTAAGGCGTGCGCAAAAAAAATCCAAAGACCCCGACCAAACGAAAAGAATTCTAATCATTGTGAAAAAGCAGCTCTTGCCTGGCCTATTCTTAGCTACCAATAAGCCACAAATAAAGTAATATTTAAGCTTAATTTTTGGCAGGAGAATCCGGATCAACTGCCACAAAAGCAGGGCACCGAATTGAAGCACGTACAAATTCCCAACAATGATCAAATGCTGCCCAAGCAGGTCAGCTATGCCATGGGTATGGGAATGGCCGGAACTGGACAGCCAGTGATTAACTACACGCAGTTAATTTTCCATCCGAAGAAGTTTTTCGCTTTGGGCTCTCCAATCGGCATGTTTGTGACCATACGCGGCATCGATAAACTTGGCCTCGACTTTCGGCTACCCACCTGTCCAGGGTTTTACAATATATTCCATCCCTTTGATCCAGTGGCGTATCGCATTGAAGCTCTGGTCAATCCAGACATGAAGGGCATCCGCCCGGTACTGATTCCACACCATAAAGGACGCAAGCGCATGCATCTGGAACTAAAAGAGACTATGACGCGCGTTGGTGCGGACATAAAGCAAAGATTCATGGACACTTTCAAAACCACATTAGACAGCGTCAATTTCTTGGCCACAGTCACCAAGGTCAAAAAGGAGGCCGAAGAGTCTCTGGAAAAGGAAATACACTCAGTAAGATAAAAGCAAAAAGGCGTCGGTGACAAACCGGACTAACCAATTTTATAGAGCTCTTCGCAGGTATTCCAAGAGCCAAGTGAAGGCCAGGATGAATTGTCAACGACAACCACTTCGACGAAAGGGCGTAATCGCACCGACTCCGAGTCCACGACAGCATCAGATCCTGAATTCGTTGAGCTCGACTTTCCACTAGGTAAATTGAACGACTCAAAACGCGTGGACTATGTGCTGCAGGAGGCGCCGCTGGAGTTCATCAACGAGTATATCTTCGCACTGAGCAGCCACGTTTGCTATTGGTGAGTGGTTTGTTTCATTTTGTTCAGGCTTATTTCTAATTGTGTACTTCATATAACAGGGGTTCGGAGGATACCATACTATTTGTGATGAAGGAGATTTATGCTGGTTTGGGCATTAGCACCGATAGCCAAGTGCCACAGCAGTCCATGACCATTGAGAGGCCCAGCTCACGAAATAGCAGTGCCAGTCAGTCGCTGTTGCCGATGTGAGTTGACATTTGGATACAATCTCTTAGACCCATTTCGTTTTTGCATTCTATACTTATAAATGCTTAGAGACAATTTATTTAACTATGTTATTTGTTAGCAAAATCATACAAAGAATTTTTAAAATGTGCAACGCTAACCTGGTTAATGGTTTTATGAAATTTAGAAGTCTTGCATTGTCAGAATAACGTACGAAAACAATTTGCAATTGAACGATGTTCCAGGGAGAACATTTCATGACTTTATATATAAACATACTGCATATCCACTCTGTGCTGTTGTTCTTTTTGTAATATAACTTTGTAATTTGTATGCTAATTAAATGTGTATTTCTATTAATATCAAATAATAAAATTATGCAGCACAAGCGAATTTTTAGTTTAAATTATTAAAAAAAACTTTTATCGATAATTTGCGCGTAAAATGTTTATCGTGGGTGGGTATGAAAAACAATCGAATACATGTTTTTTAGTGTTGGAAAAGACAATTAGAATTGTTTTACTTATCGTCATCGGTCGACCACCACAAATTATTGCTCGACTACCACCAATCCACTCATTACTTTCTATTTGTTGTAAATATTTATTTTAAAAAATGCAATAATCTAGCGTTAAACCAATCCAAAATAGTCCATAATGAGGCATTAAAGTGTAAGCAAGGCTCTGTGCATGTTGGTTAACGCGAATAAAGTCACATTTGTGTATTTTCTGCATGTAAAGTGCGCGCACAAGGACAGTCCCGAGCTGTCGTCGACATCGTCATTTCGCTTTAATTTCCCAGTGCCAAAAAAAAAAAAGTCGCAAAGAGCTGCTGCTGCTGCCTCAAGTGGTGTTGCGCGCGAAATAAAAGGCAATACCTGGTTCAAGAACCATTTAGCAATAAAATCTGCAAAACGATGACGAAGGCGACTATGAAAATACAGCAGGTGAGCAGCAAAATAAGTGAGCAATTGGCCAACAACAATTTGCTGCGCTTCAGTGACTATCAAACGCCACTTGCTCGCTCGCCTGCCCAAATATGAATGTTTGTACATGCAATAGTGAGAGTGTATGTCGGTTCTCGTTGTTATTGTTGCTGCTGTTGTTGTAGATGCAATGGTCAAAGCTTATCTGTTTGACGCTTTTGTATGTTTCAGCTATAAAATCCATTTTATTTATGTATGGGAACGGAAATACTCACACAAAGCTCGGACAAAGCACAAACTGCAAGATTAAAGAAATACATGCCAAACTAATACATCTAACGCAACTTCGCCGCCAAAGCTCACAGCCGAACAGAACGAACACAAAATGAGTTGGTTACGTACAAGTCCATTGCGTCAGAGTCTTACCCGCAACAGTGGCAGCTCTGGCAGCGGCAACTCTAGCGCTACAACAACTCTGCGTCAACGGCCCATAGACGCAGCTACAGACTGTGATCCGCGCGCTTGCTATGATAGCTTCTGCAAGCACTGGCAGCAGGCCCATGAAATAATTCAGCATCCGGGTCCGCCCACTCATGATGATGTGCTGGGCGTGGTGTCGCATTTGGATTACATGGTAACGCTACTGTTAGTCGAGCTGCACCATTGCAATAAGGTGTCGCTGCCCACTGCTGACTCAGCGCCACCGGCAGCGCCCTGCTTGGAGTATCTGCTCAGCGAGAATCTGCTGGACAAGCTGTATGAGTGGGCCAGCACAACCGGTCGCTATGCGAACGCCGTGCGTCTGGAGCAGCTGAAGCTATACGAGCTGCTCGTGAGCCACTCGCGGCATCAGCTGCTGTGTCACGAGCCGTTTCTGCGGCCGCTGCTCAAGATTCTCGCCTCTAGCCAAGGTGAGATCTTTCCGCCCGATCTGGAGAAACGATTGGTGATCCTGCTCAATCAGCTGTGCGTGGTGCTCATGCAGAATGTCCATCTGCTCGATCTATTCTTCTTCTCGGCACAAACTCAGGTGCAGGAGCAAATACAAAACGGAAGCTTAGCTGCGCCCAAAAGTGGCACCACAACCAAGTGAGCTTTAGTAAATGTCGCATCATTGCATTACACGATTATTCACATTTATTTTATTTGATTTGCTTAGTTTCATCATCTTCTCGCTGCTTATACCGTACGTGCATCGGGAGGGCAGTCTGGGACATCAGGCGCGCGATGCGCTGCTGCTGTGCATGGCGCTCTCGCAGAAGAATTCCAACATCGGCCACTATATTGCACAATACTCGTCCATTTGTCCACTGCTGGTCACCGGCCTGGGTGGGCTCTACTCCCGCCTGCCGAATAGCATCGAGATCAGTTCCATTGACTGGCATCGCATCACGCCCGACGATGTCACCGAAATACCGGAACTAACGCTGTTCATGAATGCGCTCGAATTCTGCAATGCGGTCGTCCAAGTGGCGCACGAGATGATTAAACAGCAGCTGCTGGACTTTATGTACCAAGGATTTATTGTGCCGGTGCTGGGACCGGCCATACTCCAGGTGAGTCTCGCTTTGAGTTGTGCTCTCACGTAAAAACTTGTCTTCGATGCATTTCTGTGGTGTTGGTTACAAAATTGTCACTTGTCCCTGGTGCTCTTGTGTCTGTGTGTTTGCTTTTACTTATAAATTCTATTACTACGTTTATACGCAAGTCGTTAATGCAAAATGTCTGCATATTATAAACTTGACGCATTGACAAGACTATTAGAGCTGTTGTGGACTATTTTCTTAATGATTGTGCCACAATTTAATTTTTAGCCAATTATAATCAAATGGGTTAATCGATTATACAGTTTGATCTAATAATTTTCTTTTGATTTAAGATTTTAATACACTTCGCGATTGCTTTGCGGCATAAACGTAGTATATAGTATGTGTGATATCCTTATTTCTTTTTGGGCCCACCCAAAGCTAACCAAAACACCTCGCCTCGAAATCTCGAAACAACTTTTTGCGCTCCAAATTGCAGACACTGAAGGGCAAACATTTTCAGACGAATATCGACTCACAAATTTCGGCGATGTCCTATCTGGATCTGATATTGCGCTCCATTACTGAGCCTGGTCTTATGCGTGCCTTTGTCAAGTTTTTGCTGGATACGGAGAAGTTTGACGGTGAACGGATTTTAGATGCTCTCGTAGAGCGTCTTCATTCGCCGGATGCCAACCTGTGCATGGTGACCATGGCTCTGTTTGATACGCTGCTGGGCTTACACTGCGAGGATCTGATGTTGGAGCTCTTGCTGAAGTATTTGTTGCCTGGGAAGCATGTGCCCATATCGCATCGCCACAAGATCAACAAGATCGATCCATATTTGAACACAACAGAGTTCTTTTTGGATCTCACACCAGACGTGATGAAGCGCGCCCGTGACCTGGCACGGCCCAAGAGCGTACAGGACCAAGTGGATCCTGCAGCGGCAACGGCCCCATTAGCCGTCATGCTGCCCAGTCTGCCCTCACCGGTCATGAGCAAGACAATTGGCGCCAACTGGAACTACTACGGTCACTACACGGGAGACAGTCTGTATGCCAATGTTCAGGCCTATCTATTTGAGGCTCATTCACGCATCGCCCAGTGCCAGCGCGACTGTGCCAAGTGGGCGAATAGCTATCGCTATCAAAAATGGCCCCGACAGGGCCAGGCACGTGCTAATGCACATGCCCTTGAGCTGGCCAAGCAGTTTTTCAGTGAATTTGCCTCAGCAGCTCCGATGGCAGCAGCAGGGACCAGCGATTTGGGCGAGAAACAGCTAGATAGCTTGCAATCAATAGGCGAATCCAGCGGCTATGAATCGTTCAAATGGCGACCTGCTGATGAGGATGCTGAGGGCATAGACGTGACCACAACAACAGCTACAAGTGACACGGATCTGGAGCATAACAACAGCAGCAGCATCGGCAGTGGACGACGCGATTCCTGGCGCATCTCGCACAGTACTCGCAACGAGCTGTTACTCACCGATTTGGATTTTTCGGAGGATTTGTTTGCGCAGGGGACCGTAAGCTTAGGTGAGTCTTAGGCGGACACTTTCATGGAATGTACCAAGATTGGCATGTTTATATCGATTCTTTCAGGTCCTTTTCTGAATGCCATTTGGAGCAAACTGCAAACCTTTACGAGCAACTCGTTGTATGTCAATCTGCATTTAACCGGGCTGATCACGCGACTCGCCTGGTATCCACTGCCGCTCATCCATTCGCTGTTGCTGCGCTCTGACATTGCCATCACCTCGGACACGCCATCGTTCCATCAGGTGCTGCGCATGCTCAAGCAGCAAATTGATGCAGAGCTGCCGGTAGCTGAGAACTCACTGGAGATCATCGATGTGGCGCGCTCGTATCTGATTGATCGCGAGTTCCGTTTGGTCAATGCGCGCAAGATTACCGATAACGCACCAATGCATCAGCAGCATCAGCAACAGCAGCTGCAACACACAACAAATCCCACACAGCAACAACAGGCGCAGCAGCGTTCCACCTATGCGACGCTATCGGCGGCAACACCTGTGCAGGCTTCGCCCACCAGCGCCTACGATCCCTTTCGACGCAGCGATAACAAGCGTCGCAGCATCAGCAAGTCAATATCCAGCATGTTTAGCCGAAGATCCACATCATCCACTGCAGCAACGAATACGAATACGGGTATGTGATGCCAAGGCATCCTTCAGATTAAACAAAAAAAAAATTGCACATTTATTTACTCTTTTAAACGAACCAAACATATTCACAAGAAAACAAAACGCAGCAGCGGATGTTGGACTAAAGCCGGTTTTGGGATCTTAACCATCAAATTCACACACACTCACATATTCATCCACATTTTAGAATTTTTTTTTTTAAATAGACTGTTTCCAATGGCCAGAAGTTTGGTAAATTAATGTCATGTTTCACGAAATTTTGACGCTCGCCAAAAACATTTATTCTTGATTTTGAGTATCGATAGCCAAGTCAATAAACGGAATGGCTATCCGTGCTCCTGCCGGTTTCTATGAATCGTGCTCCGGTGACTGTTTTCTGCTGCAAAAGTAAGATTCCTGCTTACAATATTGCGACACATAAGTATTATATATATATATATATAGAGATAGGTGTGCAATGCTTAGGTTATACCCAAATATGAAAATCCAAATGTTGTATTTCTATTCTATAAATGATACAAATGACAAAAATGCTGGCCAGTGGAATTCAGTCTTATGTACACGACACAACACACGTAGATTTTGTACAATGTCTGCAGACGTCGTTGCTTATAATCAATTTGTCTCTTTTTTCTTTATTGTGTTTTTTTTATCGATATGAAAAATTTTCCACTACGAAAATCTTAGCTTCATCTGGCTTATCACAAATTTACGCATTCTTCACCGGTAAATATTTCACGCTTACGTAAAAGTTCTATAAATATATATATATAATGATATTACCCGTAATACAACCCAACTAAAAACCAAAAAATAAATACATTATTGTAAGCTATTTAAGCTGTCTAGTATGTTGTCGACTCCTGTAGCTTTGTACATATATTGCTCTAACGTTCCCACTTATTTAACAATTTTTACCATTTCTCTTTGTTGTTGTTGTTGTTGTTGTTGTTGCAGTTTAACCCATATAATGACTATTTCATTCGAGATAAAATTAACCAAAGATAAATTTTGCAGGCGCAGCATCCACGCTGGTGGGTGGCAATAACGGAGAGGTGAGTGCACGCGGCGCCGCACAAGAGCAATCGAGAGGCAACACCTGTGAGACGAGTCTGAGCACCGCGCCACGTCAAGAGGCACAAACGGCCGTAGTGAGCAGCAGCAACAGCTCAATTGGTGGCTCTACACAAACATTATCAGCGACACACTCATCGAGCACATTGCACGGCGTGGAGAGTGGCTTACAAACGGGCAGCTTTAACTCGGAGCCAGTGTCCCTGGATTCGGTGGCCTCCATGGGTATTATAGCCAACACCAGCGGCACAGAGCGATCACGTGATTTGGCCTTGTGTGCCGTACTGCTGGACGAATGGCTAAAGGAGCTGGCCGCAATTGCGCTGGAGCAGAGCGTTGTGCTGGTCACGGAGCAATTGCTTTGACAACGGACAGGCAGTTATGCAATACACAATGGTTATCTGATTTGTTGGCGTTTATTTATTTAACCAGTTCAATTATTTTTTAATTAAACCTATTATTTGCTGTTAAATTATCAATATTGTGTTAGTGTATATGTGTATTTTAACCAATTCGTACGAACAAAGTCGCACTTTTGAACAGATTTATCGCAAAACAAAACAAAACAAAACACTCGTTACTCTATTTAGTCTATAAGGTTAAAGTTGTAAACAAAAATCGTTGCTAGCTGACAAACAGACAATTTTTAAGTGTTCAAATGTAAAAAATTATTCTAATTACAAGCAATAGGCATATACATATTATATATACACCTATATATACATAAAAAAAAAGAAGAGAAGAGTAACCCAGAGAGAATTATACACCACAACATACCATTTAAATATGTATACATATGTCTATTTTTGCAATATATATTTTATGCTTTTATGTATATACGACATGAACTTATAAACTTTTTAAATAACATAAAAGTATTAAACTGGTCCAATAATTCTAATAATTCAACTGTAAAGAGTTTAATTCTTGCCACATAAATGTTTCTGTGCATAACATTTAATTTTAAATTTTGAGTTTTGCGCGCCAATAAAATTTGTTAAGTCCGGTAACACTGTTTGCGCCTACATAATGTCGATATATAAGCCAGTGTTGTAAAAGACAGTCATTGGCTTCTTCTGATTAGATTGTGAAATAATACGAGAAGTAAATAAATTGATATAAGCGCAAATACTAACACACGTGCAGTACAAACATGCAGAAAATGCTGGGCAGATTGCAGGCTAACGTGTTACGGCCAAATGGCACAGCACTGGCATTTGTTATACGACGACAGGCATCAACAACCGCAGCAGCTGCCAAGCCAGCAGCAGCAACAAATCTGGCGACCACATCAAAAGGTAACAGCCAAAGTAATATATGCTTTTATATGGTGATTTATTGATTGTTTTTTTTCCAGAATTTCGTGAGCGTCAGGTGCGTTTCAACATCAAGAACGATCAAACAGATGGGCGACCCCTATATTTGGATGCACAGGCCACAACGCCAATGGATCCGCGCGTCTTGGACGCAATGCTACCTTATTTGACCAATCAGTTTGGTAATCCGCACTCGCGCACACATGCCTATGGCTGGGAATCAGAGCTGGCTATGGAGAAAGCACGCGACCAGGTCGCCAAACTAATTGGTGCCGATCCCAAGGAGATCATCTTCACATCCGGCGCCACAGAATCCAACAATATTGCAGTCAAAGGCGTAGCTCGTTTCTATAGCACCAACAAGAAGCATGTGATCACAACACAGACCGAACACAAGTGTGTGCTGGACTCGTGCCGTGCACTGGAGAACGAGGGCTTTCGGGTTACATATTTGCCGGTCAAGACCAATGGAATCATTGACCTGCAGCAACTGGAGGAGGCGATGACACCTGACACATCCCTCGTATCCATCATGACAGTCAATAACGAAATTGGCGTGCAGCAGCCAATTTTTGAGATTGGCAAGATGTGCCGCTCACGCAAAATTTTCTTTCATACGGACGCAGCGCAGGCCGTGGGAAAAATACCCTTAGATGTGAATGCAATGAATATTGATCTAATGTCCATATCGGGGCACAAAATTTATGGTCCCAAAGGCGTAGGCGCCTTGTACGTAAGACGCCGACCGCGCGTCCGCCTCGAGCCGATACAGAGTGGAGGTGGTCAGGAGCGCGGTTTGCGCAGCGGCACCGTACCCGCCCCTTTAGTTGTGGGTCTGGGTGCAGCGGCCGAACTGGCACTGCAAGAGATGGACTACGATAAGAAGTGGGTAGATTTTCTGTCCAAGCGCCTGATGGACACATTAACGACAGCTCTGCCACATGTGATACGCAATGGCGATTCGGTACACACATACAGCGGTTGCCTCAACTTGTCCTTTGCGTACGTCGAGGGCGAATCGCTGCTGATGGCACTGAAGGATGTTGCGCTCAGCAGCGGCTCTGCCTGCACATCAGCATCGCTAGAGCCGTCGTATGTGCTGCGCGCCATTGGCGCAGATGAGGATCTGGCGCACAGCTCCATTCGCTTCGGCATAGGTCGCTTCACCACCGTTGAGGAGGTCGACTATACGGCCAACAAGTGCATCAAGCATGTGGAGCGACTCCGCGAAATGTCGCCACTGTGGGAAATGGTGCAGGAGGGCATTGATATAAAGACCATACAATGGTCACAGCACTAGCTACCCACAAATGTTTATTGGCGCAGTTGCAGCTTAAGCAAATAATTTGAATATATTGCACATTCGACGCAATTGAAAAGTGTGTGTTTAATTTTATTTTGTACACAAAAACCACTTAAAATAAGCTTAAGCTCAACTACGTGTCAGGTGAAGGTGAACTCAAAGTGCAAAATGCTAAATAGCAATTTACATGGCTGTACGAATGGACAAAGTACTGCGGCTACTTCCAATATCCAACGGCGGGTCAAAGTTCAGTTGGCTTTCTTTTTGGTGTCGCCGCCCAAGATCTTGCGACGCAGCGCAAACATATGCAGGTACAGCTGTGGGAAGATGGGAATGTAGCCCAGCATGACGATCCAGAGCAGAGCGTAGTAGGAGAAAGTGGCATTCAATTTATTGGGCATCTCCAAGCTCCAGACGCTGTGCTCCTTGGCATAGCGCTGTGCCCACCAGAAGCACAGCAGTTCGCCAGTCACGCCGATCGGATAGAGCCCAATAAATGTGGTGTATCTCAAGAAGACCACAAACTTCGGCACCACCTTAATGATGTTGAGGGCATAGAAACCATAGCGAATGATCTCTGTGATGGCCCAGGCGAAGAGCGCAATGGGCAGGCCGGGCGACACCTTGCCCGTTGGTGTCGCCATCACAACGCCAACGACAACCATCATGCGGCTAAACACTTGGAAGGTGGTGACCACAGGATTTGATTTAACCAACCCAAATACCGCATTCAGGATCTCCACAAATGCGGCATTCTGGAAAATGATGACGGCAACACGCGTGTAATCCCACAGCGTTATCTGTGCACGAAACTGGGGACCCTGCAGCACATAGTAATTGACCAGCTGATACAGGATGTAGCTCCAGCCGCCCACTTGCACCGCATTGTATGCAAACAGGTAAAGTTTTGTCAAAGACGACGGCTCTTTCGAAGCCGCTTTGCTCGGTTTGCCTGCTACCTTTCCGGACATTTTCAACTGTCTGTGAACTTTCACCCTGCCAGCAGCGTATTACATATGCTTTAAATTGACTAATCGCTATAACGCAACAGCGCGATATTCGTCCGCTACAACTGATAGCCCCACTTTCACCTGACGGCTCGATAGAAGTTGTTTTGTGTATTTTTTACCAAACGACTATCGATATTTTTCTTATCGATAAGCGCACACGCATACACACACACGCATTTTGTATTGCTGTATTGCTTATGCTACCAGCGATTCAGATTGAAAATAACGAATTGATAATCGATAGACAATGTTAACAAACATCTGTTCTGTTATTGTACAATTTTGGCTGTAGAGCCAGCATTGGTTAACAGCTGTTAAATTTTATTTCAAACGTCGTTTTCATTGCTTATGTTTTTATCTTAAACTAAGCGCAATATGGTAAAACATATTGTGTTTCACTCCAAATTTCAAAAATATTTTTTCCCTTAATAGTAGCATAGAAGAATTATTTATTGACTTTTAACCAGAATGAAATTAGTGCGCGCTCGTAATAAGATTTCAGCAAATGTTAAATTAGCGAGTTGTTAACAGCTGCTTGTCATGTGTTGTTGCTAGGCATTGCTGTTCGCCTGCTGAAAACCGAACCGAAAACCGAACGTGTCTGAAAAGTCTGGCACGGTCTGTGCACATGGGTCGGACATACACCTGCTAGCACATGTGGGGCAATTCTTTCCCCTTTTGCTTTTTTGTTCAATTGTCGCTGTGCTGCCGGTCTTAAAGCTTCTAACTTGTATGATCACGGGGTCTTGCAGCAAAATATCCCATAAGTTGTGGCTGAGCAAAGGTGCTTGCTAATTTATAGTTTCAATTCAGATATGAATCGACTAAAAAAACTTTAGCATTTATGTTTAAGTGTAGGTATGTGCAAATATGTACATATGTATGTACGTAATTGGCTCTACATGCCGAGCTTTGTGCGCAATGGCAGTTTTGTAATCAACACGTGCTGTGTGGGCGGAGGCCTAACAACCACGCCTACCGTCAAATTAATTTGCAAGAACAGTTCTCCAGGCCCAGCGCTATTATCATCAGCTGCCTTATCAACAACTGGCGTCGACTGGTCGACCGAGGGTTGCGACGTGGTGACGGGCGATTCAATTGGACTAGTTTAGACAGCGCCCACAAAAAGGCCGATTGGACAAAGCAGGAAAAACGAGACCCCGCCAAAAGTGAATTCCCTCTTTTTTACCAAGCGACCAGCAAAAATAGCTAAACGATATCTCATCACTTTTAACACTGGTGGAGAAGGTGCGGCCAAGTTGTGTGTGCGAACGAGATGGCAGCTGTTACAGTGGCAGGGGTTTGGTTCAATTGCCATGCGACTGGTCGTCAGTGTATGTGTATGTGCATGTATGTGTGATTGAATGTTTGCCTGCTGAGTGAGTGTTGGTTGCCGTTTGCTCTTTTGCCGACT
This sequence comes from Drosophila virilis, assembly GCF_030788295.1. NCBI lineage: Eukaryota > Metazoa > Arthropoda > Insecta > Diptera > Drosophilidae > Drosophila > Drosophila virilis. The sequence goes on along the minus strand of NC_091546.1, from coordinate 9,215,150 downwards.
GCAATGATAAGTAACAGTAGTCTTAAGCGATTATTACTGGCAGTTAGGCAAATTGTTGAGTTGCAGCTATGCTGTCACTGTTGTTGCAAGGCAACTCAAACAGGTTGTTGCCCCTTAGTGTTTGTATATACACATGTATTTTGCATGTATATACATGTATGTATGTACATATTTGCATGTTGTCATGTTTGTTATTAATTGGGGGCTTGACTAGCGACACGGCAATATCATTTGCAGTTCTCGCCAACGTACCACAGATGGCGCTGTGGCAAATTGCAAATTTCCCTGGCCAAGCTCGGCAATTACATTCAACAAACAGGCTGAATACGCCCCCAAATGCGCCCGGACATGCCCCCAGCGACTCGCCAAGCGTCACAGAAAAAAAAACACCTCTGCAGGCAATAGCAATAACAAATACATACATTCACACATGCATACATATATAGGCACATACATTCATACATACATGCATGTGTACACACTTGTTAGGAAAGCAACAGCGACATGTTTGTTTGAAATTCTAACGCAAACAACAGAGCTCTTCACCCCCCCTCGGCACACAGACACACACGTTGCAGCAGTCGCACGAACATTTTGCGCAAATTTGAGTAGTCATTTTGTTTGTTCACATCACAGGCCAACAGAAATGACGCCAACAATTGCGATTGCGACTACACAACTACAACTATGCATGACAGAACGGTTAGATGGCTGTGGCAGTGGCTGCGGCTGTGGTTGTGGCTGTGGCTGACGCTGTTGCTATGCCCATGCCTGTGCCTGCTCTATCTATGCACAATGTCTATGGGGGACTGGCCTCTGACTAGTCGAATTGAAATTGATTGCAATGGCGCCTTATAATCATGGCCCCCGGCAGCGGAAGCGACACATCGGGTGCCCCGGACATTTTGTTTTGTGCCCGTCATTTTGCTTATTTCACAAAACTTAGCTAGGCTCGCAGCAAACCTGAGCAGTGGGGCTAGCGACTAAAATGCCGCTGGCCGCACGCGGCAACTACAACTACCCAACCAAATAGCGTTCAACTAGCAGCCGCAACACACAACAACAGCTAATAACAAACAAACAAAACAAAAAACATCTATTATTGTGGGCGTTCAACGTTTTCCCACATGCATTCTAACAGGCAAACAGCACGCCCAGTTGGACATCGTTGTCACAGCTGCGTGCCCCAACAAAAAGATAAAAGTCAGCCAACGCACACACATGCGATTACATACATACATACATACATATATGCATGAGTATGTATGCCTTGCATAAGTACATGTACATGCATACATATTTATTTTAGTATACGTACGTATGCATGTATGCATATGCGTGATTGTGAAGAAGCTGCCAACCAGCCAGAACCAGTTTGTGTGCGTGTGCTGTTGGAGCTGGTCCAACACTCTTCTCTATGTGGTCAGCGTGTGGTCAGCACTTGATGGTTGACTTGACTTTTATTTTTTGTAGAAAAAAAAACATACACCCTACTGTAACCATGAAATCGCCTACCAGGCGCTTAGCATAAACATATGAGCATAGAGACAATTATCTTTTAATTTACATACTATATAGATGAATTAACATGCGTAGATGAAACGTTCTAGCTATTCCCTTGGATAGGGCATTATTATTTTGTCATGTAACAATCAACATATTGAATCAAATCTTATAAAGATATAATTACTAAGTCGTGCAGTTCTTTAGGTGAAAACGAGTAAGATACTTATGAAACTTTCACCAAACTTAACAATTAGCAGTTTCACAGTTTTTCTTGTTTAATATGAATCTTTTATCAAAATCTTTAATCTTTAAAGATATTCTATAATTGATAAATTGATTAAAAATCTGAAATTAGCTAAAATAGTAGGGTACATGCAGCTAAAGTCTCAAGAATTTGTACACAAGTACTTGTTTATACGCAAGCATACCCTTCGACTCGAACTTGTAATCATGTTCGATAATCAGCACGCCCAAGTGCCGTCCACGTTCGTGTCCAAGGGAGCTGCTCGCTCAGTCGATTTACGCTGCTGCCGTTGGGGGCGGGGGGCCATGGTGCTACTTGTTGCTCAGTTGTGTGCGCCTGTTCCCCAAACTGGATTTTGGGGCCTGACTGACCGCACAATTAAAACGGGACGGACACGCATGCTGTGCATGCATATTGTATATGTAACTGCGGGCGTTGACACTTTTTTTTTTTTTTGCTGCGAAACGGCAACAACCTCAGCGGCACGTGCTGGGCGTGGCGTTGGCGGGGCACCATCAGCAGCGAGTAACCTTAACCTTAGCTTCCAAAAAAGCTCAAATCACAACCTGTGCTATGAGGCGCCCAAACAGCAGAGCAAGTGGCTGCGTTGTCTGCCCCCCCCCCCTTCCAAAAAAAAAAAATCAACAACAACAACCAGCGGAGAGTTCATTTAAATTGGCTGCCACGCATCGAGTGAATCGTACGAGCTAACCCCGCGAACACACAACCAAAACTTGTTCCGTGAATTTCAATGCCAGCCCGTCGAAATGATATCAGCTGCTTATGTCATTAACTCTGTGCTCGTCTGGCCTGGCGAAGCGTTTGCGAAATATGGCTGTGACCCACTGACAGCGGCAAATGTTTGCGAAATTTCGCGAATCGCACAAAATCCTTGGATTTCAAGGTGCGTCCTTCACTTGGCAATGAGAACGGCCTCAGATTACGGTCAAGGCAATATCAAGTAAGCCAAACGAGAACGAGAACAAGTCGTTAGCCTTGTGCTCTGGCGAATGCGGTACACAAAACTGAGGTGCGGCATATTTATAGCGCGAGCATGCGAATTGTTATATTAGAATATATTAAAGAGTCTATACAAAATAATAATGAATAACTCTCAGACTGATTTAAGTGTCAAGTTATACAGTGAAAAATACGAGTCAGTTGACGGTCTCAAATGCCGCGAGAACCCATGTAGGTGAGTGTGTACACACATACATATATATGTACATGTATCGTTATATCTTGTTGCCGAGCAGTAGGGCCCAAGGTTTCACTCGGTTACGGATACACAAAACAACACATGCCAATACATGCCAAGCACAAACAAATAAGCATATTATTCTTGTTCTGGGCGGCGTTTTCTGGCCGCCTAATGAAAATGTTGCTGTTCTTGTTTTTTGTTGCTGCAATACGTTTGTTGTACAAACAACCAACACACAAAACTGCCGTCAGTCGTCAACACTTCGTCGTGAAGGTGGGTCATTGTGAAATGACAGCGCCGAACCAACCAGGCGCACAGCGTCCAATAGCAGCGAGTGCAAGCGCATGCAACTGCGCGAGCGAGACGGCGTGCGTGACCAGCTTTTGCGTTGCGATAAGAGTGTTGTCCCGCTCGCTCGTTTGGTGCCCATGCCGCGATGCTGTGCGCCGGTGCTCATTTTTGCTTTCGAAAGAAACAGGTCGAAGCACGCAAAAGACCCGCGGAAATGGAAATACGGCTGGGCCGCTTCGAGGCACTTGCGCTCGCCGGCGTGCCAGACAGCTGTCAGCTGCTAGCTGCTGTTCGCTGCGCGCCTGTTACTTAGTGTCATATTTCGCACAAAAGTTCGTTCGTATTTTTCTGCTACAATTTACGATTTAGACGAGAGAGCGAGCCAGCGAGCAAGCGGGCGAGCGAGAGCGAGTGAACGAACCGTTGCCGCGTTGCCAAAGACGTTGGAATTTAAATTTGAATGTCGCTGACGAACCGAGACGTTGTTCGCTGCGACAAATTGAAAGCCGCACAAAAATGCCTTAAGACGCGCGGCTAAGCCCAACTAATCCGGTCTAAGCGCGCGTCTCAAGACATTGCGATGGCTTTTAATCGCCTTAATTAAATTCCATGCCTTCACCCAGGGAGCACTATAAAAATGCCGTCGCCCAACATGTCAGGGGTCAGCCAAAGGGCGCGACATTAACGAAGAGCATGTGGCACCATCAAAAGCAGACAGCAGCAGCAGGAGTTCAAGAGTAACACAGCCAAAATGTATCTCAGTGGCCAGGATCAGGATCTCGCTGGTCCACAATCCTATGCGAGTTACCTGAACGACAGCTCCGGCGATGCGGCGGGCGCCGTGCTGCCTTTGGGCCATGATTATCCGGCTGAGTATCAGCACATGGTGCACGCTCATTGGCGTGGATTCCGGTCACCTCCCATATATTATCGTGCTGGCATCTACATTGCATTCTGTGCGCTGATGGGCCTAAATCTGTTCGGGAATGGCTTGGTCATCTGGATATTCTCCACGTAAGTTGCGATAACTATTTTTGCGTCGACTTTGCCTCAGCAAATGCTTCCTTCTTCCACAGTTCCAAATCTCTGCGAACACCCTCAAATTTGTTGATCCTTAATCTGGCCATCTTCGATCTGTTCATGTGCACCAATATGCCGCACTATCTGATTAATGCTGCCGTCGGCTATATTGTGGGCGGAGATTTGGGATGCGAGATCTATGCACTTAACGGCGGCATCTCGGGCATGGGCGCTTCGATAACGAATGCGTTTATTGCCTTCGACCGATACAAGACCATATCGAATCCCATCGACGGGCGTCTGAGCTATGGACAGATCATTATGTGCATCATATTCACCTGGCTGTGGGCAACGCCGTTTTCGGTGCTGCCCCTCTTCCAGATCTGGGGTCGCTACCAGCCAGGTAACTCTTCCCATCTCTTATTTAATTATATTATTAAATATATATATTTTTTTAGAGGGTTTCCTGACCACGTGCAGCTTCGACTACCTGACCAATACGGATGAGAATCGCTTGTTCGTACGCACCATATTCGTATGGTCGTATGCCATTCCGATGACCATGATCCTCGTCTCCTACTACAAACTATTCACACATGTGCGCACCCATGAACGCATGTTGGCCGATCAGGCCAAGAAGATGAATGTGAAATCGCTTTCGGCGAAGGCCAACAACGATGCCATGAGCGTGGAGCTGAGGATCGCCAAGGCAGCTCTGATTATCTACATGCTCTTCATACTGGCCTGGACGCCCTACTCTGTGGTCGCTTTGATAGGCTGCTTTGGTGAGCAGCAGCTGATAACTCCATTTATATCCATGCTGCCCATGTTGGCCTGCAAGTCGGTGTCCTGCCTGGATCCCTGGGTATATGCCACAAGCCATCCCAAGTACCGCCTGGAACTCGAACGTCGCCTACCTTGGCTGGGCATACGCGAGAAACATGCCACCGCCGCTGCGTCCGGCGGCCAGGAGAGTGTGGCCAGTGTCAGCGGCGATACATTGGCCATGAGCGTGCAGAACTAATTGAACACGGAGTAAGAATATACGAATCCATGACATATCAAGCAAGTAAGCAATGAACTACAAAAGTTCCAAAAATAGAAAACAAAAAAAAGTTGGCATTAAGAAAGAACTCAAATTTGCTTAGTTGAAAGAGGAGGAGGAGAGAAGAGAGGGAAGCAGGCTTTTAAAATAGATTAAAATGCCTTCCACTAAGTACATACATATGTATGTACATATTCAGGCACAGTTTCTGGAGCTGACCGCAGCACAGACAGCAAGTCGTTCAGCCATGTCCAATGAATGAGCAGCGTTCCAACCACCAGTGTCGAGCAGGCCATTGAAATTTTTCTCATTTTTCATTCGACACAAACATCGCCAGTTGCAAACGCTGTGGCGCAGTGGAAGCAGCCGCCAGCCGCCGCATCAGCCCATAAAGTTGAAAAAGTTGCGCTTCTTTGTTGCTTGCGCACATCCAACCAATCCGCGTGGCCAACAGCGGCGTTTCAATTCAGCGAATGTTCCACATGGTAACAGGCGAACAGGCCGCATAGCAGCCGTTTACAACATTTCTACACTCTGTTAAAAACGTGATTGGCTGGCTGAGAAAGAGCAGCGAGTGATTGGTGTGCGCCTGTATGCGTGCGTATCTGAGTCCCAGCATGTGTGTGTGTGTGTGTGTGTGTGTGTGCGAGACAGGCAGGCTGAATGTGGAATGAGTGGGGTAACCCACTCGAGCTCACTCGCGGGCCGAGTCATGCCCGATACATTGCCAAATAGAGCAAACGACGACAATGCACACACACACACACATGCACACACGACTACACACAGCATGCTGGGGCCGGGGCTTCTTCTTGCTCTTTAAGAAACAACAAACATTTTTACTAGGTCTGCATGAGATTTAGCAGCATGCTCTCCACTCGGCACGATTAGATTTTCAGTGAAAACTCAATAGAAATTATGTTAGAAACCACGCAACAGGTGCGAGCGAGATAAATATACGGGCATACAACGTATACAGAGAGTGTGTGTGGGATTAGAGATGTTGCTGCTCTGTCTGAGAAGGGGGGAGAAGGGGGGCCCTGGGCTGCTGCTGCATTCATTTGATTTGGTGCTTGGTGCTCGGCGAATGGATAATCCAATTTGCGCGCACTCAATTGTAAAAACGCTTCCCCATATATGTTTTGTATATACGTAAGAAACACACGGCTAATGGGCCTCTCGAGCGATTCGACTCCAATTTGCGGTCGTTTCCCTTATGTACATACATGCATGCATACATATGTACATATATTGTGCGCCTGAAGGCAGAGACACAAGACGACTTGTTGCATGTAATAATAATAATAACGAACGAAACGGTATCTCGTAGCTGTTTAGTGGATGATTAAACTGAATTTAATCGTTTGCGAACAGGCGCACAGCACTCAACTGTATGCTGCGACGCCTTCTACAGTCGGGCTGCAGTTTACCTTTTTTCTTCTTCTTCTTCTTTTTTCGAAATTAAAACGATTTCAAATTGCCTACTCAGAAGCGTCGCACAGCCGGCACAGCTGTTGTCTCGCTTGCACTGCTGCACTGAGCCAATGGCAGCGAATTGGCATGGTGGTTGTTGAGAAGGAGGGGACAGAGGCAGAGCGATGCCCGTTCAGTTTGAAAATTCGCCGAATTTCATTATATCGTTGAAGTTTGTACACTTGCCTGCGCATGACTGTTTGCAGCAGGGCATTTAATATTGATTTAGCTGCAGCTCTCTCGCTTGCACTTGTCACTCTCACAAGCTACCAACTCGCCGCCACTCGCTCTGCTCTCTCTCTCTCTCTCCCTCTCTCTCTCTGCTACAGCACATTAATCGTCTTGCTATTATTGTGGCAATCCTAATATGCAATGCCAACTGATGGGGAGGGCGCCTGTTAGTTAGCAGGCGAAGAGCGCGCGAAAATTAACATGACGAAAATCGATAGGCAGACATTAAAGCTGCTCGCTACGCCCAGTTCTGTGACTCTGTTAGCATTTGAACGTTAAAAATTCGATTTTATAGAATGCAGCAACGCCCACAGAGGCTATAAGAGCCGGCCGTCGGCAGTCGGCGGCCGATGAACACCGGCAGTCCCGCTTCAGCTAATTGTACAGAGAGACTGCCGCCCCGCCAGGCCCGGCCCCCCTGCAAGTTGTGGTAATGGCAAGTAACAGAGGCGTCGAGTTCGACTGCCTACTAACAGACCAGCTGCTACACATTCTGCGCGCCTCTTAGTTATTATGTCAGATCTGCAATGCGCGACTATAAAATACGTAGTCGGCCTCTGAGAATTTATTGACTCGCCGCCCCGGGCAACGGGTGTGAGTTATAAAATTGATGGCATAAACTGTCATGAATTTATAAATATGAGTGGGCCACACTGTCGCATAAGGCTGCCAGCTGGCCATTGCTGTGCGCCTGCTGTTAATTTTCGCTTGTATGTTGGTAACATTGTCATTTCGAGTGCTCGAGTCTCTCGCCGCAAGTGCTGACTGCTACTCTGGCAACGCTGCTGTTGCCCATCTATTCGCACCTGCAGCGCGCATGTTAATGCTGCTGGCTATGTAAGAACAGTTCGTGATGTTTTTTTTTTGTGTGTGTGTGTGCAGTCGAACATACATATTTGTATTGGAGGCAACCTCAACCTCAACATTCTTGCGGTCGCGTGGCAGTATTGTCGGGCTGCCAGATTCGATCACTGGACGCCGCGCCACAGCCATGTTGGCTTTGGCGCGCGCTCTGGCAACCCTGCCGCCGCTGCGCTCCCCGCTGCACGCTTCACGCTAAATGCCAAAGCATTCCAAGCATAACAATGCCGTCTGCTTTACGCTGTTAGCCTGTTCGGGCAAGTAAGTGAAATTTCATGCAAAACCATTCATCGGAAATTTCAAATTCCCCGCATTCTTTTGTGTCGTGCTATTTATTATTATTATTTTTCGGACTGCGTAATCGTGATCATGATGTTTAAGTTTGAGTTATTTTGTTCGCGTTGGCGTTGTCACTGTGTGCTATGTTTTTTTTTTTGTTGTTGTTGTCATCTATTTGCATATGGAATCAAATGAATATGAATATGGAGTGTTATTACGCTTCCATCTGATCCGTCTGACACCCTTTCAGGTATGTACATATGTCTTTATCTATAAAAATTGTATTTTTTTTTATAATAAGGTGTTTCATATTTTATTTTTCTGTTTAATTTTAATACGATCAAAAAGTGATCGAATTCGGATATTTTTATTTATTCCGTAATGTGTAACGTGCTGCAAGACGAACCCACCTTCGACATTAGCTTGCAGCATGTTAGCAGCCGTCGCCTTGCAACATGCAACAACAACAACAACAACAACTCGCATGGGCAACTTGTTGCCTTGCACGTTGAATGCTCGCTTTACTCGCGCTTTATATGTGCATATGTATGTATGTTATCAATGCAAATGCATATACGCACGTTTGCCTGCAGCGATTCCTTAAATTCAAGGTGGACCCTAGCCCAATCCATAAGGGCAGAGTCAGACTGCATGCGGCAACATGCACGCGCGTTGGGTCGTTGCTTTGGGGTGGTGGAGCTGCTCCATCTTCTGGGTTAGACGCACTATTGTCCTCTGTAAGTCCTCATTGTAACAAGCGCCCAGAATCATTGTCTTACGCATACGTCGCCCAGACTCACAACAATAAAATCAGCAGCAACAACAACAACAACAACAACAACAACAACAACAACAACAAAATGCCAATGCAAAAAGTCGCCATAAAAAGAAGCTACGCGAATTGTCGTCGCATCGCTGAAAGTCGCTTTGCCAGGCGTCGCCCAAAAATAAATGCAATGCGCTCTCCATATATATACACTCAGTATTCATCCTACACACACAGACACCAACCAGTTGCCTTCGAGATCTCAGCTCGTTGATTAACTCGACGGCTTCCAAGTTCATTGCCCCAACTCAAGGCGATGTGCAAGAGGAAATTGAGAAAAAATTTACAAAATAAAACATCAAGCAAACAAGAAACCGTGCTCTACTTGGGAATGCCCGACTAGGAGATATTCTGAAACCAGCGCCGACCTGCTCCTTTCAACATAACACACTTGCAAAATTTGGTTTTATGCAATTTTGATGGGAACGAAGGGACACTATATAAAAGTTTTCGTTGCAAAATTGATGCCTTCAGCTCCGATTTTTATTGATTTCATGGAATAAGGACAAGTTCAAAAGTTGAAACCTTCAGTTCTTACGGTTTCCCATATCGCGTCTATTCATACGGACGGATAGCCAGACCCACGGACATGGCTAGATCGAGTAGGTTATTGATGCTATTGATTGATAAGGTTCCGAGATACCTCCTTCTGTCTGTTACGTACAGGGTATGATAAAAAGCAGAAATCATAAGGAAATAACTGAGATTGTATGTTTCTTTTAAGTTCTGTGCTCCCATATTATGTTTCAGCTCTGCTCGGGTTATGCAAATTCATATGTAAGAAAGAATGAGAGGGTATCAATCAAAAGGCTGTAGTAATCTGTACAGTGTACTCTATTGGCTATATCCACAAGTCATATTCAGCAATATACACATTCATTTAAATATTTATTATATATGTACATATATGAGATATATATGTATGTAAATGTAGCCTTTACCAATTAAACTAGCGAAAATATTGCTTAAGTCTAAGACTTGAAATAAACATTTTGTTCTGGAATTGATTTGGCATGAGAGGCATCTGTGTCTAGCACGTGTCCTAAGTAGAACTTAACTAAAATCTCTAAAGCTCCGGCTGAGTACATTTTATAATTTCCTTAGTTGAATTAATATATATATATTTGGTGCCATTAAATAAGAACTCGTACGGGTAGAACTCTATTGCTATATACTATAACCGGACTGGTAATTAAATATATATGTATATATATGTATATAAATTAGTATAGTTGTCTTTTTGTGTAGTAATATCATCGTAACACTTGGCTAGCAGAGCAGGACAATGTTGCCGCTCTCGTTGCCTGCAAGGAAGGCGCGATTTAGCGGCAACACCGCGAGAGATGTGAGTACGCCCCGAAACGTCTCGGAACGAAGTTTGGTGACAGTATTGAGGGCATGCGAGTTGGCCACATCCGCATAGACACCTACACGATTCCCGGTTGTGGCATAGACCAGTGAGGAGCCAACGCTTTGCAGGAAATGGGCAGGCTCCGGTGGCGGTCTGTTAATAGTAGGCAATGAAATTCGAGTTTGAAATTTGATGGCCAACTTACTTGAGCTGATAGTGTAGAATGCCGTCCAGGGCATGCCATACGGCCAGGCTGTGGTCGAGCGCCGAGCTAATAAGCACCTGATCGCTGGGCGCCGTCAGCTGCAGCAAGTCACATTCCATGGGCCGCCAGCTGTTGAGCACAATGCCGGTGCGTGTGTCCAGCTGTACAATGCCGCCCGAGGAGAGACCTGCGGCTAACCAATTGCCTGACGGCGCCACCGCCAGACAACGTACTGTGGCATTTGGCAAAGCTGCAGGGCAGACACGCCATTCATTTACATACTGCATGGAGCGCGCATCAATGATCCTGACCGTGGACTCGGCCGTGCCAGCGACCACCAGCGGCGAGTGAGAGGGCAAGCATTTGACAACGGTGACCGCACTGTGCCTGGGCGCATCCAGTATGCTCAGCGGTCGTCCTATGAACGGATCCCACAAGTGCACACCCGAATCACAGGAGACGACATAGCGTAGCGACTCTAGGAAACTGAGGGAGTGTATGGACTTCTTGTGCGCTGTGTAGGTGAACTGACAGGCGGTGCTCTTGCGTCCATCTCCCTCGCTGCGCAGCGACCACAGTTTGACCGTTTTGTCCTTGGAGGCGGACACAAAGCTATTCTCGTTCTCCAGCGCATAAATGGCTCTCACCGAGTTCGTGTGGCCTACAAAGGATTGCAGGCGAATTTGCTTGAGGTTTAGTGCCTGGTTGTCCTTCTCGCTGCGGGTCGTCTCGTGCCGCCAGTAGGCCAGCCAGTTGCCTTTTAGGTGTCGCGTGCTGGGCATATGGTCCAGTTTGTAGGCAACCATATCCAGCAACTCCATGCTGCTGCTAGAGACCTGCAGCCGGTTGCCGACAACCTGGGTGCCAAAACTATTTGCTGCGGTCTCGCAAAGCGCTGCATCCGTGACATCCACTGGACTAACTATTGCCGACTGGCTAAGCTGCGCCTTGTCCTGTCCAGCGCCCGGTTGCTCATGCTCGTGGCACAAAGTGAGCACGAATTCCATGTTGCTTAACGTGCGTTGCATTATGGACTCGCCCAGGAATCGCAGAAATGCCAAGTAGGCAGTATGCGCAAGTTCCGGTCCGAATACATCGCGCAGCTCCTCCAATGCCCGTTGCTGTTGGCCTAGAGCTGCGCTCAGCGACAGATTGGACAGATTACAACTTAATTCGTTGGGTAGTCCAAACGCCTTGTTGAAGATCAGAAAAAATGGCGCGAACAGTGACTGGCACAGATGCTCCCGAGTCATGTCCGAGCCCAGGCGCACACTCAGCGCATAGCAGGCGTCCAGAAATTTGCGAGCCAGCAGCGAACGCCCCAGGTAGCCGCTGGGCATTAGCAGATTGGTAGAGCTCAGTAGACGCAGTATCGGCAGCAGAATGGCATCCAACAGCATGTGCTGCAAGTGTTCCATTATGGTGGCATCCATCAGGCAGGGCAACATGTACTTCACCAGCTGCAGCGAGCTGATGATGGCGCCCTCGAGGCTGCCCGTCATCCGCTTCGAGCAGAGACCAATCAGCTCACTTATGTGTGGAAAATACTGCAGAAGAAGAAAATTTTCGCCATAGAGCGCTGCAAAATAAAAGAAATGGAAAGGAAATGTGAGCAACACTTGCATTAAACTGTTCCCTATGAAGATGCACCTGGTGATAGATGGAAGATCAATATAATCTGTGACTAACACCGATGACTAACAAATTAAATGTAAATATTCCAATCAATTTATGGTACTGAAGTGAGACATACCCGCAATGGACATGAGGCATTCGAGAACGCGAGCCGCGCTGCGATCGCCGACAACGCGGGCATTGGCAATGCTGAAATAATTGAGATTGGAGGCATCTGCCGATAAGTCACCGCAGTTGCCCGTTTCGACCTCGGGCAGCAGATTTTCCTGGCCCACGTAGCAGAGCGACAGCAGCTTGAGCAGATTGCGTGTTATGTGGCGAGCAGTGAGCACCGGTCCCAAGCGATGAGATAGCCAGACGAGACTCTCGGCGCTCATCTCGCTAATGCGATTGTTTTGCAGGGCCTTGGCCTCCGAGATGCGCGATATGACCGAGGCCTGGAGTGAGTCACAGCCGTCGGTATCCGCTTGCGGGGCAGACTCCGTTGACTCATTGGCCGCTGTGCCGGTAACCTGGCTGATGAGCTCAAAGCTGTCGACGCTCTTGCGGGAGCCAATGTCACAATCGATGGCGCTTAGCTGGAAACTGCGTCTTATGCTGCTGGCGGGTATCTCAATGGTGGGTGAACGTGGCCCAATCAAGGGCGCCGGCATGGCGGGTGGTGGTGTCTGTTCCTGGCTCTGCAGCGACAACTTATCTGGCGATAATTTGGCGCCGTACATAAGCTCATTGATGGCCAGCTTGTCGGGTGAGCTGCCATCGGACTCGCGCGCCTCCTCTGCAATGGCTGTGGACGATGGACGCATATCGAAAGAATCAACAGATTTGTTCTCCTGATCCTCCTCGAACGTGAATAGCTCCTCAACGTCTGGCTTGGGCTCCGGCTGCGACGCTGGCGGCTCCTCTGCGGCATAGTTAAGATTCTTGCTGGTCCGCCGACTGCTACCGCGATGATAGTGATAGCCATTGCCCTGCTCCGGCTCCTTGTAGCCGCCAACAGCTTCGATTAGCGGCGCAATAAAGTGCTGCAGAAAGCAGCGGAGTCCAAAGCGCACGATTAGGCGTAGCAGGAAGCTGTGGTGATAGAGCTTCACGGATTTGCGCGACTTGAAAGAGCTGCTCGAAGAGAAACGTAAGTGGCCACCATTGTTATTGCTGCTGCTGCTGCTGCTGGCCGCATCGTCCATCTGAGCGCCGCTTTCCACGTCGTAAAGCTTGAGCATCGGTTGCAGCAAATGCATTTGGGTCTGTGCAATGCCCAAGGCCTGGGCAACGGGATCAAACAAATTCCAGGCAGTCAGTATTGAGGTGCGTTCATCCCGAAGCAGATCAATAATATGCGGCAGCAGCAGCTCCACAGGCGCAAACTGCTCATAGGCAAAGGCCAGCGGCTCGAGCAGGCGACGCACATGAGCACAGCAGGACATCACCTTGCACTCCGCAATCTTTCGTTCGAAAAGCACACGCTGGCGATCCAGTTCCGTGAAGCGCGCACACTCGCTGCCGCCGTTGCAGTTGAGATGTGTGTGCAGCTCGAGCAGCTCAAAGTTCAGCTGGAAGGCGTGCAGGGAGCGCACAAACGCATAGATCGAAATGTAGTTACTCGGAAAAGGCAGCAGCGCATGGCTGAACATGGGTTCCAGTAGCTGTGCCGCACTGGTCGGCACGGGCAGGCCCTGGTTGGGCACATTACTCTCTAGCTGCAGCAGCAGACGCACCACATGACGCACCGGTTTCGGCAGCTCCTGACTGTACAGCTGGACCAGCGTGCGGCAGGCAGACAGGCGGCTTTCTAGGCTCGCGCTTGGCCCGTTCGTTGTTAGTAGCGGTCGCAAACGCTGCATGGCATACAGCTCCACAATGAGGCAGCCCATCACCTGCAGCTCACGCTCACGGCAATCGGCCAGCAGCTGCTGCAGACTGTGCTGATGTCGCGTGCGCGGCACTAGCAGATTCTTCGAATTGGTCTGAATCGCCTCATCAAGTGCAAACAGCTGATTTGTGAATGAATGGTCGGCCGAGTTGTGCTCAAACAGCAAATCGCTGCTTATCATTTTCTCCTCAGGATTGGCTGAGGCGCGTTGCTGCGGAAAGGTGCGCGCATAGAAAGTCTCCAGAGATTCCAATTGCTGCAGCAGCAACGCAGGATTATAGTGCTCCGGCAGCTCAATAAAGTTGGTCATGGCGTAGAAGCTGGCGCCTGTGCTCGATGACTCATCATTTGGACGCAGTGACATTCGAGGTGAATTGCTCTCCAAGCAGCTGCTGCTATTGCTCATTGTTGAGGCGTGCAGATTCTCCGTGCTTCTGGCCAAGCGCCTGTTGTTCTTGCCCCTGCTGTTGCCATATAGCTGGCTCAGCCTGGGCGCGTATTTGTTAAACCAGGGCGAGACATACCGACGCGGCGGATGAGCCTGTGAGAACAGCTGTACGATGCCGCGCTGACTCAGATTGCAATGCTGATCTACCAGGCTGAGGCATACATTTTTGGATTTGATGGCCGCCTTGCCGCTTAGCTTGTAGCTGTAAAGAATTAAAGTAGGAGTATAAAAAATCTCAATAGGTAATCGCAAGCTACCCAAAATTTAAATCGATCCAATGATGCAGTCGCTCGCTAACGTACTGTGATTCCAGCGCTTCACGATGCTTGCATATAAAATCCTCGGGGCAAGTGGCCCACGCGGGCAACTCTAGATCGGGCAAGTCTTCGTGAATGCTTTTAAATATCATTGGATCTGAATAGAACTCGGGTATGCATTCGTCCGGCGTCCATTCCTGAAGGCGTTGTATCGACACCGGATACTCGGCGGGCACCCAAATGGGTCGCACATGGGCACAGAGTATGGATTGTGGCGTACGCCGCGCCATATACACGAAATACGTAATCTCGGAGAGAAAATCGGACACATGATGCGCCACCTGCAACTGCTCCACGGGCGTCACAGCCTCTGCTGCGGCATGCTGACTGGCGTGCGTGTACATGAGATCTAAATGGACGTCGCCTTTGTTCAGGCGATACTTGCTTTTGGTCAGATCGCGCCAATTGAGGCCGTTGCGGGCCGCAAAGTCCGTCACCCAGGGCATTATGTGGTGATAGGCGGCATTGGTCAGACTCCTGCCACAGGCATTGTTTAGTATAGTGAGATAGTCAAAGTTGGACAACTGCCCGTTGCACCACATTTCACAGTATTCGCGCAGATTAAATTGAGCTGGGTCGTAGGCCAGCTTGAGATCGATGGTGCTGCTGGAGGGCAGCTGTTCCGGTGATTCGGGCAACTCCGGGCAACTCAGCGGCGACATGGCCACAGTGGCGGACTGCTCGTCCAGCAGCAGATTGCACTGCAGGCGCGGCAGCACCTGTAGCCAAAGATTCTCGCGCAGCAGCACGTGCTGCAGTCGCAGATCACCCAAGAACAGGCCCTGATCCTGCAAATGCCGCGACACCTGCAACAGCTGATATATGATAAATAGCGTCTTGTTGTAGCCTCGACCAAGGAGTGCGGGACTGTAGGTGATGCAGTCATAAAGGCTGCTCTCCAGAGCTGGTGGATAATGGAATATGCAGTAGTGCGTGCTGGTCTCAATGGCCACCAGAGCAGGCAGCACATTTGCATGACAATCGCCGGTTAAGTCCTGGTCGCTGCTGGCCGTTCCATTACCCTCCTGTTTGCACTGCAGTACTGGGCAATTGTAGATGCGTTGTATTAGCTCTCGGAGCACCACATCATGCGGCTGTAAGCCTCCCCCGTTTTGCGGCTTGGACTGCGTTCCTGCACCCGACCTGCACTGTTTGACATGGGCGTCCGCGTACTGCTTGTAGGCCGCCTCCCAAAGTTGCTTAAAGTTGAGATGTGCCACATTGGAAACTGCCTGCGAGTAGCTTAAGGGAAATTGTGTGTTTTCAAGGCTAGCACCTCGTGGAGGCAGCGGATGGACTTTACGCTGCGACTGTTTGCGGTATGTTTGTACTAGTATGCGTGTCCAGGGATGCTCCAGTGGTCCTGTGGGATGTGCACGTCGATCCAAATGTGGCCACTGTGTAAAGTGCGAGATTTTACGATGACATTCGAGCGCCTGTAGCCACTTCTTATCGCATATCAGTTTGTAGAGGCCCTCGTCTGATTCGCACACAACATGTTGTGGATTAATACCGATTTCTTGCCATATCGCATCGTCGCTATCGCCCATGTCTAAGCCTCCGACATCCGCCTATAACTATAAACTTGGTTCCAGCACAAAAACAAAACGAACTGTGCAAATATAGAGATGGGCTGTGACAAATTCGAGGGCACGATATACACACGCACGACTCAGCACGATATTTGGTTCGCTCATAACACAAGACACACAAATTAATTGCAACTCATTTAAAAAGTATGCATACTGATATTTATTGAATACAATAATAATTGTATGTTTATCGTTTAATTGTGGTTACTAAGTTTTGCGTGCCATATTGTTTCGTGAACTGTGTTGTTTTGCAACACTGTCAGCTGTGTCAAGAAACTGGGCCCGTTCTAAAAAATACCAAAAAAAAAAACCAATCTTGTAATCGATTATTTGTTTGCAAAGAGATTATATCGATAACATTTGAATCCATTCAAAATGTACAGCATCTTACACTTTCACAACTGAGCTGTCAGTTAAAGGTTAAAACTATTTTTTTGTTTCTGGATATTTAGAAATCCACTCAGCGTCAGGTTAACGGCCAAGCATTGGGCTGTTTATGTGTGTCGAGTTCAAAAGGCCAGCGGCGGCTCAGCGGCAACGGCAACGGCAACGGCAACAATAATGCGAAAACACTTGATGATGGGTTGTTGACTGGCCGCACAATCCAATGTCATGTTGTTGTTATTTTAAAGAACGGCGCAAAATTATAAAATAAATAAACATATAAATAATGAGTACATATATTGAACAGCTATGGGCGTAATTTAACATTCATTGTGCTTATCAGCGACATTTGTTAAATTTGTTTATTCATGCAAAATCCAAAATCGAGAGAGTAGAAATTAACAAAACATTATATTTGGAAAACTTTTTGAGACTACATATATAAACAATCCAAAAGCTCAATTTTACATCAATCCGAAGCAACGAGCGGGCAAGAAACATTAGCTAATAATATAAACAAGCTATAGGGAAATTTATAAATGAAGAACCTTATTTAAAAAGATCTAAGAATTGAAATTTTTTTTCTATCGTTTGCCGCGTTCTTTGCGTAAGTCTAATCTTATCAGTGGGATTCTATGCGAACGTTATTTTAATTGTATTACTAACTATTTATTTGCTTTTGCCTTGTCGGCATCTTAAAGAGTGGCTCGTAACTCAGACGAACAATTGTTACACCTGGCGAAAGGTCAAGGTGTGCCATTGTTTATTTTATGCTTTATGCTTTATGTATGTGCGTTAAAAATTTTCCACTATTTTGCTGTGGCCGCATGAGACTAGAAATTAAAAAGATTGTTATTATGGCAAGCGTATGGAGAGAGTAGGTCATTAATCTATCAAGCTCAGACCGTCAAATAGTCGCAGAATACCCGTTTAGTGGGCATATTCACACATCGAATGCGCTGCAGCTGCCCGAACAAAATGGGAAAACCCCGATATGCCCGAATCTGCATCCTTTGGAGGTGTTTAATGATAAGTGCCGTTTACTTCCGTTCTTAATAATTGCCAGCTAAAAATATCATTTATAAATGTAAAATGCATCACGCATGTGTCTCTCGGCTTTGGCTTTTTAATGCGGCCACGCCCCCCAGCCTCTGGCTACTGGCTGCCGGATCCGGCTGTGTTTATTAGGAAACACTCGAGCAAATATTGAGACAACAAAAAAATGCCACAATTAAATATTTAATTCGCTTGACAGGCGGACAGTTCGAGTATGCGAGTATTTGCGTGCTAAAGGTTCTTACAGCTTTTCACACTTTTAATGAGTTTTGCACACAAAATGTGGATATAAGTATATAAATATGTGTGTATATATATATATATGTATGCACATAAGCAGGCCTCCCCCTGAGCAGTTGCTTGTTTTTTATTACTTCTTTATCATATTTGATATATGTACTTAAACGAATTGTAAATGCATATATGGCCGTACGTACATATATTTGGGCCATTTAAAAAAGCTTAAAAATGCTCGGGAAATTTTACCAAATACGAGTACGCCGTAAAGCGGCACTCGCAACAGCTATTGAACCATTAATGAGCTGTTCGAGCAATTAAGATATTAAGATATTACGAGTTTCGATGACACACCTACAAAAAGAAAACAATTATGCCCACAGGTGGATTGGAAGCGTGCGACTTCAATATAAACTGAGTCACATGTACACAGATTTATATCGGATATATGCTATCGTATCGGATAGAAATAGATATCTGGAATCTTATCGGCAAGATGCAGTTCGCATTTGAAGGTAACTCTTGCTGTTACTTTGGTACAAAAGTCATTGATTATAAAGTTGCTGGCGCTATAAAGATTAGAATGTATATTATTATTAGTACCGTTGTAAAAGCTATATTTAAGATAGCAAGTCGCCTGCCTTTACGACTTGTGCATAAGTAAGATAATGCCAACCCGGGAATATTACCTGCTAAAAAAAAAAAACTAGAAAAAAAAACCCAACATAAATGCAGGGTAAAGATCAAAACGCATTGGCCGACTCCGACACACACAAGCACACACACACACACACACACATACACACACACTTGGCTAACTTGACAGCCTTCAATGCGCTGGCGCCCCTGGAGATCACTCAACTCTCTGGGGATTGAGCTGCAGCCAGCAGCAGATACTTGTTCGAGTCCAGCTAAACTAGTTCGAGTCTCGTGACAATTTTTCACGACTATGAAAAAACTTTGGCTAATACACCCGCAGCCAACGTCTAATGCCATGAGCTTGTGGTTTTCCTGGCGAGTCGACCCTCAAAGTGTCAAAAACTGTTTTAGTGCTCGACTCATTTGCAGCTATTATACATATATTTGAGTACTTTAATTGTTGAAGTATCTATTAACTGGTTTGTTTTTTTTTTTTTTATTTTATTTTTTGCCATCGTTCTAGTAAACAAAGCGGTGATTACCCGCCTGAGTTGTGATCAAGTTGTGCTGAAAATTATGCAAAAACTTACATTCGTAATGTAAATATAATTGTGTAACTTTATGAAAAATACCCAAGCAAGGGAATGTTTGGATAACTGCAATATTTAATAGTTTTAATGAGATACTTTTTTTTTATTTTTATTTAGAATGTTTGTTAATTCCCAAACGATTAAATTTGTTGTTGATTTGATAAATATATGCAATATTTTCCACATATATAGATTTTAAAGTATATTTTATTTGAAAATAATTTTATTCTGTCTGTTTTAACAGTTTGCGAATTATAAGTGAAAAAAAACACGTGTGTGTATTCGAAAAGAAAGAATCTGGAAAGGGAATTCAGTTCAAGGCTGTCAGATCTTTTAGACTTTATACTTGTTTTATATATAATTTATTATAAATTTAAAGATAAGTATAGTATAAGTTAAGCTGTACTAATGCTGCTACTTCTTGAGAAGCTCAAGGTCAGGGACATTGATTATCTACAAAGTGCGCCCGTATTGCCCAGATACAGAGTCGGAGTCGGGAGTCGTAGTCGGAGTTGTTTCCTAATTAAGGTTATCGTTATTTACCCGGCAAGTGACACATGATACAATATATTCTCCAGCAAGCTTCCCCGGCATGTTCCCGATGCCTTACCCAATATAAATGGAAGTGCGTTTCGCAGCGACACTTGGGCATGTGACTGTAAAATGCAACGCTGGCAAAGAGGGTGCAATGATCCGTAATTTGACTCAAAATCGAATCAAGTGCACATTCTTATGACTGGGTCTGCACTTGTTGCCGAGATGCATCAGAAGTCGCAGCACCAGCACCGAGTCGTCTGTGCCCATGGAGGGGATTCAGAATTGTGCCAAGAGTTTCGTTTGCTGTGGAACGGCTTTCAGTTGTATTTAATTGACCCAAACGCAGAGTGTGGCGCCTATTGGAGCTGTGTTTCAGTTCCATCAATTCAGAGGTCACAGTCCGCACTTTACTGATTGACAAAACACTTGCCGAGACGCGGCGCATACCATAAATAGACGTCCGTCCATCCATAAAGGCATTTTATTTCGTACGCTTCAATTAATTTGTACGAATAAATAACGCAAAATACTCAAATGAAAGTTAGATACTCAGAGTATGGCCAGTATTCGTAGTCGACTCATATATACGTACATAAATATACCAGCTTGAACCGGAAATGTTTTCGGTCAGGGACAATCGGGCGGCGGTTTTAGCCGGATTTGGGGCTTTGCATGAAAATATACCCGATATTTTTGGTCGTTTTCAATACCCTATAACCAAGCATGAGACCTTTATAGGTAGGTTGTCCACGTAGCGTGTTACGTATTGAAAAGCGCATATATTTGTCTTCCTCTTCTTCTGCTCTTCAACAGATCTGTTTAGTAAATAATACATAGATTTGGTTATCGTAAAAATAGATGATTCACTTCAGATGGCCATTTATTTAATTTACCGTGTGTAGAGGGTATTAAATGTTCGGTATATCATTGAGAACATTTCTTGTCATTATTATTTGGCATAATTTTTATTTAAATATTATACAAACAATTCGATTTCAATTACAGACTATCATGGTGTGGCATGCTATGATGGCTAGTTCGCTGACTTGTGGCCAATTGAAGAGCCGCCACCAATCTAAAACAGAAACAAGAAAGAAGGGCTATTTTCGGCACGCCGAAGATTGAATGCTCTCATAGTGCGTTGCCCGTAACTAAAAACCTACTTTTCGACCGATCGTTCCTATGGCAGCTATATGATATAGTAGTCCAATGTAAATAAGATCTTGCAAAAATGAAGGGAGCATAGTGAAAACGCTAAATGCCGAGTTTTGTCAAGATGAACTGCAAAACAAAAAAGTTTTCCATACAACAACCAAATTTTCGACCGATCGTTCCTATGGCAGCTATATGACATAGTGATCCGATGTTGATAGGGTTTTGCATATATATGAGGAGCATAATAAAACTAATAAATGCCGAGTTTTGTCAAGATTTCTTGTAAAACAAAAAAATTGCCCAAACAAGAGACTACTTTTCAAGCGATCGTTCCTATGGCAGCTATATGATATAGTAGTCCGATAGACTAGTTCGCATAGAAACAGACAGACGGACATGGCTATATCTACTCGCATCTGGATCAAGAATATATATACTTTATGGGGTCGGGAGATGTCTCATTTTTGTGCGTTACACATTTCACGACAAAATTATAATACCCTCTGCAAGGGTATAGCAACCGCGATGAAGATCATCACACGCAGTTCCGAGCTGTCTGATCGGACCGGATTACATACGGATCACATGCGTGAGGGGGTAGGGGGCGGGGGGTTTGGGGGCAACTTGATATGTTGGCATAAGATCTGATGGGAATGGCGCGCGCATTAATTAAAGCTGTCTGCATTCATTAAAAGAATGGTGTCCTCGAGAGAGTTGGCCGGGAGCAGGGGTGGCAGGGGAGGGGGCATAAATAAAAGTGCTGATAGCAATAGTAATTAATAAATTTGTTTAATTAATGTCCGTTATTATCAATTAATATGCTATTTCCTCTTATTTTTCACTTTTGAACACAAGCGCATGTATGGATTATTTTTTTTTCTTTTAATATTTCTTAAGTACTTATATTATATATATGTATATACTAAGTACTTGGGAGCATGTTGAGTGTGTTTGCTCTTGATTATCAGGCTTGTTGAGTTCAATCGTTCATTTGCTCTGCAGTCTGGACAAAGTGTGCCATTGATAATAGGAATATAAAAAAAAGTTGACTGATAAACCTGGAATGCCCATAATATACACATTTATTGAATATATATAATATAATAATGCTAAGCTGTCCTCAAGTACCGGGCCTGAGACTATATAGTATAATGCCAAACTGTGCTCAAGTACTTAGCATTTAGTTTAGTTGGATGAAACAATATAACGCTTTTTTCTGATAAGATTCTATAGAGTCGATTGTTTATATGATTTATATGTACATATATATATATTACAACATATTTGTGGTCGGGTTGGCAAGATGGAATAGAACGGATATTATTTTATTTTTACGTAGATACATATATTAACGCTTTTCTTGTCTTTGGAATACGTATCACGTTTCCACAATAACAATTTACAACAGGCAATGATCATACATTTAGATAGCACAAAGCTCGGGTGTCGTTCATTAAGAAACTTGAACATATATATACTATATAGTATATATAAACATAACCAAGCCGCAGTAAACCGCAAACGGGCAAATGTCGAATATTATAGTAACAAAACTCGAAACTAATTTCAGCTAGAATTTTTAATAGACACTCGTGTACTAGATGTACGAATATAGCGTGCTTAGTCGACTAATACTCAAACCATTCACTTTAGCACCCTACCAGAACCAGCCCCTCCTCCTAGTCGTGTACATGCCCCCCCCCCTCTCATTCCCCCCCAAACATCACTTAATTGCATTGCACAAAAGCACAAAAAACCCGCCTTTAACTGGTAACGGTTTTTAGTTAAGTTTGTGGAAAAAAAAAAACGTTTCAGATAGGAAAAGTGGTTGCACGTGCTGAATACTCTATTTTCGAGCAGCGAGTGTATGCGGAATTCATTTCAGATCGAACTTTATACGAAAAGGCTTTATTCGATTTAACAAGCTTTTAAGGATATATGAGTATTACTTGAGATATAAATTGAAAGCTTAGTTCATTTTATTCAAAAGTTATAAAAAGATTACCCAATAATTTGGAAAATAATTTAAAACATTTTAAATGTGAATAAAATTGACTTCATAAAAAGCAAATGTATTTTAAACAGGCAAATTATTTGCAATATACTCTATGACTTGTAGAGTAATTTATATAGACAATTGCCTTTATTTGAAGTTTAATGGCTGTTTGCTGCAGTTAAACTTTTATATAAATACGAGAATACATGTAAAGCTTGTTAGTATATGTTTAGTTCTGTTGTACCTGTTGCGCGTGTACGGCACGTTAATGATTCACACCGAAAAACTGCTAAATATTCAATATAGCGTCGAATCGAAAGTTAAATAAACGAAAAAAAAAAAATATTTGCACCAAATGTGGACTATAACAAAGCTCCTTGGGAACGCTTGAAGCATGTGGAAGACGACGTCGATCACGAGCACGCGCAGCTTGGTCAGATAACGCTTTTTATGAGTTAGACCTGTAAACAATATACATACATACATATAAAGCTTGCGACTCCTTGACGCAGCGATTGGCGCTTACAGCGACGCCAGCACCAACAACTCCAGCAGCAGCAGCAGCAACAGTTGAGGCAGAGCAGCAGCTGAGCAACAGCGGTAGCAGCAGCCGCAACAGCGCTTATCTGTTCGCATATAAACTAAAGTCAGTGGAAATAATTTCTCATTTGAAATTTAACAGCCGACGTGCGCGGAAGGCAGAACAAAAGCGCGAAGATCGTGTGGTGTGAAAACCGCTAAAACGAGTAGCGACAGGGAAAAAGCACACACGCACACACACTCACACGCTGACTAAGAAACAAGACAAAGAGGACTACAGTGGACAAGAAGTGCATTTCATAGCACATTTCAGTCTAGTGTGCAGTACGATTTAAGTTGTCGTTGCGTGTGGTTCTTCAGCACGGTTCCTCTTCACTGCCGTCCCTCTTCCACTCCCACACTGTTGCTGTCTCTGTCTCTCTTGCTTTCGCTGTCTGTTCTGTTGCGCGCGCGCTTACAGTGAAAAGTGTAGAAAACGAAAAAAAATAGTGTTACCGAGCGTAAAGGATCTGTGTGGCAAGTGTTATTGTTGTTCGTGGCGCCAACGAGCAGCGTAATTTGTAATCGTGGCGAAGGAATTGTCCAACCTATTAACGTTGCAAGAAAACCGAGCCGAGATGACACAACAACCGCAATGGGGCATAAGCTTATCAAAGTGTAAGTGTAACCAGAATCTATCAAAAATGCATGTGTGCGAGTGTGTGAGTGTGCGAGTGTGTGAGTGTATGCTGTGCTATGTTTTGAATTGGGAATTCAAATTCAAATCAGATTTTGAATTCGTTGAACTCTGTTTCAATATTCTTGAAATGTGTCTTAATTATTCTTTAACCGACATTGACCGACAACAACAACAACAACAAAAAGAATAGCCACAAATATTTAATGCTAACTTGGGCTTAAAGTGTATATAGCACACACACATGCATGCATACATGTGTGTATGTGTGTGTGTGTATGTATGTATGTACGAATATCGCATAAAATACAATGACAAAACGTTTTTGTTTCTTTGCATTTGCACTTCCGATTCAGTTTTTTGTTTTTTTTTTTTCGTACATGCTTTGCTTACGGATATTATTATATTGCTTGATCTTTGTTGAAATGAATTATGCCAGGCACGCGTCAACATAATCAACAATAATCTTGCGGTCTATCGATCTCTAATCTGCCTATTTCTATGTGCATATGACGGCGTCTCGTCCAAATTTGCATGTGAATAAAGAAAGGCGAGACAAGACGAGACGAGACGATGACGATGACGAAACACTTGGAACATGTCAAAATCATAAAAATCATAAATAAAGCTCGACTCAAAGAGTTCTTGCTATTGCGTTGTTGTCTACGCATGATTGTAGGGTGCTTGCGGTTATTTGTGACGCGGCATATCGATTTTCGCAGCCTTTTTGTCAACATTCTCATTTCGGTATATATGTACATATATATTAGCATACATTCCCCGTCTAGCCAGTCTTGCTGGGTAATTTATAGCCGGATTTATCAGTCGACGAAACGTATTCATTTATTCGTGAATCTTTGATTCTGACAATAGAAGAAAATATAATAAATATATATATTTTGTAAATATCATTTAAAAGTGATAAATAAAAGTGCTTTAGCTTGAAAAATATATAAACAAATGCCAGAGGCAGGCATATCATTAGAAAGTATTTATCTAAACATCTGATATATATAAATAGTTCAAGAATGTCGTTCTAAAATTTATTTTCTAGTTTCGAATCAAATAAACTCGGTGTTGATAATATGTTTTCCAGAACAAACAGCATGTGGAAATATCGTAAAAGTGTTGAACGATCATAAAACAAAACAAAAATTGCCGGCTATAAAGTAATCTTCCCCTTGAATGGGGCTAGCGGTAGCTTGACCTCCTTATAGAGCCAACATTCATTTCCTTTCCAGTGTTTTTGGGCAAGGTCAATGTAATAAAAGAATTCTCTTTTCCCTCTTTGTCGCTTGGGTTTCATAATAACAAGTGTTTGGTTCTTGGCCAGGCATTTCTCTTCTTTAGAACATAAGTATAAATAAAATAAATATATATATAGAATGTATTTCCGAAAAAAAAAATGAAAATGTTGTAACGCTTCGAACTGGATTTTATTTTCAGATTTATGAACGCGTGCCTTTTTTTTTTTTGCCCGCAACGACGTAAAAAACGCGTTAAAATATTAATTTATAGTTTTGCATTGTTTTTTGTTTTGTTTATTTACTCTTATTTGTTATTGCAAACGTGAGCCAGGTACTTAACTTTTCGCAGATTTGAATGGGTCTCTTGACACTTCTGACTGGCCATCCATCATGTGTCAACTTATAGATTTATCGGTAGGCCCGATTCTTGGATTCTGTCGAACCGCTGTGCTTATCTCAGCGAAAGCTTTCTCTCACTCTCTCCCTCGCTAGCGCCGGGCATTGATATATGCATGCTTGGACTCGATGAACTCTCGGTATTAAAACTTTTCCATGCCTTATCCGAAGTCGAAGTGGATCGATGAACGCGCATATCTTACACATGCCTCGTACTTTAGCCTCGTGCTTAATTTTCGCAAGAACAAAAGCCAAACAGTGCGAGAATGCATTATATGTCTTAGGAAACCCGATTACAAGACATGCTCACATATATATGAAAGTAAAGTGTATTAAGCAAAGCTAGGAGATGCTCTACATTCTAGCAAATATTTGAATATACTTTGCATTATTTTACGCTTGAACTGTTCTGTTTCTTCTCTCAATCTCTTATAGAAGGCTTCCTTCGAGTGTTACATATGGCTCCATCAAGTCATTGTTGCCCATTTTACCCTAAAATATTTGCATGTGTTCACGCAATAAAACCTGATAATAAAACTGACTAGTCAACGCTTATCTGCGATGCCCGCAATAATTATTAACTTAATGTTAAGCCCATCGTAAATTAAGTTTATCCACTTAAAAAGCAATAACAAAATATAATATTAATAAACTTTGTGTACACTCGTATATACACATACATACATACATACATATACGTATTGAAAGTTGCATTAAATGAAGTTTCAGTCATCCCGGAAATGTATTTCATACACTTCTCATTAATCGCTTATTATAGCAATTATTGCGCTTATTGCTCTTATCATGATTCGCAATGGATTTGAGCATTAGCACATGCTTTACTTTCCGCTACCATATCTGGACTCTATATAGGGATATATGTATGTGCATATCTAATCGTGTGTTTGAGCCCTAGAATCGCGTGAATTACGGCCACACTCGATATGATTAGCGCCCCATTTACATATACATACATAAGCCAGTTGTAGGTGTGTGTGTGGGTATTCCGTTTCGCGTTATCGATGCCTCCCGATTTTGTTTCTGATTTGTATCGCTTATAAATTTGCCGTCGAGTGTCGGCTTTTGGTTAAAGTATTTGCTAAATAGTATGGTAAATATTGGGACATCATTAAATTGTCAGCCGGACTGAAACTACGTAAAAATATTTATTTATATGAATGCTAATTTATTGATCCAATCGAGTTGGCAGTCGGTGACGTCGATGAGGTCTATAATAAATCAAAAGCTCATCTTTTTATACACAATTAACACATGTATCTTAAAGAGATGTCGAGCTTGAAACCGGAACTGGAACTGGAACTGGGTCGGGAACTGGGTCGGGAACTTCTAGTGTTCGGCTTGTGGTTGGGATTGGTTGAAGCGTGGATAATTACGGCTCCGACAATGAGAGAACATCAACAATGCCCATTTTTGCTCTAATAATAATGTCATGAATTGTTAGCTCTTCGGCTTGATAATGTGTTAATCAGCTTGTTGTTGCTTGGGTCAATGTTAAACATATTTTGTATTTATATTAAATCAACCTTCAGAATGTCGACATTTCAAGAGATACAAGAATTGTATTGGAAAATCAACGGAAACTCGTATCAATTGGTTGTTGTTGTCGTTCTTGATGTTCTGACTATTTTAAAGCCCCAAAATAAAAATAAAATAATAAAAAACTTGAGTACAATTTTAATTGCCGAGCAACTGGCGCTTTATGCCGCTTAGAGCACACTTGATATATATACCTCCGACTTGGCCAGGCTACCTTATCGCGAATCTTTGGCATTTGGCCTTATCAAGACATCATTTCAATTAACAAATTATGATATGAGGCATACGTAAATGAAGAACTTCAACTGAACCATAAACTGGCGGCCATAATTCAGAGAAATAAATACAAAAAACAAAAACAAGTGTATATAATAAATTCATAAATATTTGTATACATATGTAGATTTCAAATTGTTTATGCGCATGTTAAACGATTTTATTCAATTTAATTTGTTCAAATTATCCAAAAGCATTCGACGATTGTCACTCGCCAATTTACATTGACGTCAGCATTTTAGTATTAAGTATTTTAGTATATTGTTAATTGTTTTACTAACCAAATTGTATTGTTTAATGAACAACAGACTTTATATTGCCGCAACGTGTGATATTGGCCATAATGGGCTTTCTGGCCATCCTGAATGCGTACACGATGCGCGTGTGCCTCTCACAGGCGATCACCGTGCTCGTCATGAAGAAGAACAATACGGACGATGGGGATGACAGCCATGCGATTTGTGAACCGGATGACTTGGACGAAGGCGCTGCCGCGAGCGGTGGCGAATTCGACTGGTCCGAGGAGCTCCAGGGCCTGATTCTATCTTCATTTTACATTGGTTACATTGTCACGCATGTGCCCGGCGGCCTGCTCGCCGAGAAATTCGGCGGCAAATGGACCCTCGGCCTGGGCATACTCTCGACGGCAGTCTTCACCATGCTCACGCCATTGGCCATCAACCTGGGCGGCTCCGACTGGCTGATTGTCACCCGCGTGCTGATGGGCCTCGGCGAAGGTACCACATTCCCGGCGTTGAGTGTTCTGCTTGCCGCCTGGGTGCCGGCTAATGAACGCGGCAAATTGGGCGCCTTGGTGCTGGGCGGCGGTCAGGTGGGCACCATTATGGGCAATATGCTGTCGGGGGTGTTTCTGGACTCCTACGATTGGTCATTTGTGTTCTACTTCTTTGGCGGTCTTGGCGTTATTTGGTTTGTCATATTTGTAAGTATTTTTCCTGGTAATTAATACGGTAATTAATTTTAAAAGAATTAAATGATTCAATTAATTAAATTAATTCTAAAAGATTAGCAGATTTTAATCGGAATAGGCTCAAGCTAATTTCAATGTTAAATCAATTCCATATTCTTGTACATGAAACTAGTATTTTAGCAATCAAATTAGTTTAGTACTTAAATAATTTACTATTTCAGTAGTTCATTTTGCTAGTTCCATTCAAGCTCAACTTCGTCTGAACTGCTTTAAGTCTGTTGAACTGCTTTAAGTCTGTCAATCTGTTATTTTATTAGATCGACTTAACAGTTCTGTTAATGGTGATATTTGCGCTGTTATCTCATATATAAACTATACTTTAAATTGCAGGTCATGCTGTGCTTCAGCGACCCCAGCAGCCATCCTTTCATCAAGCCCAGCGAACGCGAGTACCTTATCAAGGAGATCGGCACAATTGGACGCAACGAGAACCTGCCACCCACACCCTGGAAGGCCATTCTAACCAGTTTGCCCATGTTCGCACTGGTCTGTGCGCAAATCGGTCACGATTGGGGCTTCTATATCATGGTAACGGATCTGCCCAAATATATGGCCGATGTGCTGCAGTTCTCCATTAAGGCCAACGGTCTCTACTCCTCTCTGCCCTACGTGATGATGTGGATCGTGTCGGTGGGCAGCGGCTTTGTGGCGGACTGGATGATCCGTCGCGGCATCATGAACACAACAAACACACGCAAGCTGATGACGGGACTCGCTGCTTTTGGCCCGGCTATTTTCATGGTGGGCGCCTCATATGCCGGCTGCGATCGCGTCCTTGTCGTGGTGCTCTTCACCATTTGCATGGGCCTGATGGGCGCCTACTATGCGGGCATGAAGCTCAGTCCGCTGGACATGAGTCCCAACTATGCCGGCACCCTGATGGCCATTACGAACGGCATTGGAGCCATTACGGGCGTGATAACACCCTATCTGGTTGGCGTCATGACGCCCAATGCCTCGCTGCTCGAGTGGCGCACCGTCTTCTGGGTGGCCTTTGGCGTGCTCTTCATCACGGCCATTATCTACTGCATTTGGGCATCCGGCGAGGTGCAG
Organism: Drosophila virilis; assembly: GCF_030788295.1. Classification (NCBI taxonomy): domain Eukaryota; kingdom Metazoa; phylum Arthropoda; class Insecta; order Diptera; family Drosophilidae; genus Drosophila; species Drosophila virilis. The sequence goes on along the minus strand of NC_091546.1, from coordinate 9,185,422 downwards.
CCCTTCAACGATGCGCCCATCGAGCCGCGCAGCGTCGACTTTGAGGCCGAGGAGCGCAAGCCGGAGCCCAAATTGAAGGCCATACAGCACAGCTCCTAGAGGCCACCTACCCAAAGTGCCATAGCCATCGTCATGGAACCTCCCGAAGACATTGTTAATGTACAACGTACATCTTGCGATCAACTATTGCAATTGCTAGTTTTATAGTATGCCAAATTGTCGGCCCCCAGTGCGCTGTCTAACTAAGTATATATATATATATAATAGTATCTATAATCCGTAAGCTTTCAGCTGCAGAGCCCTAGCCCAACTATCCCGCCCGCCTCAGCTCCGATTAAGCGAATTTACTTTCTAATATATATGTACTTTGTGTATTTGCCTGTAGTATGTACCCCTACCCCTTACGCCCACCCACTTCTCTCCCACGGCCCTCTGCAGCCATTTACTCTCTTAATTATTATTTAGTATTTAATCGAAACAGATTCAATTTTAGGCTAGTAAAAAGAAAAAGTTAAGTTGATAGATTGTATCTAATTTGTTTTGCGAGATGTAAAAACCAACCCAATTTAATTATTGTACGAAATTTTTTAATTGTTGATCAATGTGTAACGTTATCGTTAAAACGTAATTGTTTTTATAATCTTAGTCCAAATAAAGTGCATAAAATAATTCAAAATAATAAAATCGGATGAGATTCTACCAAGTTTCCATAGGAAATTTAAGTTTACCATTTTAACATGAATTTTAACCAAGAATTATGTTGCGTGTGTGTGTGTGTGTGTGTGTGTGCGTGGGCCTGTGTCTGTAAGTGTATGCATGCTTGTTTGCCGCTGTACTGCGAATTAACATAAAACGAAGTGCTCTCCTCCTCGATTTTCAAAAATGCAAGTAGACTGCAGCTTTTCATGCTTAACTAGTAGTGTTTTTTTTTTTTTTTTGGTGACTTTTTTTTGGTGTTTTTTTTTTGGTGTTTTTATTTGGTGTTTTTTTTTTGGTGTTTTTTTTTTTTGGTGTCTTTTTTTGTTTTTTTTTTTTGGTGATTTGTTTTGGTGAATTTTTTACTGTTATTAACAGGTATGTATTTAGGTATGTGTGTAGATGTGTGGATGTATGCATGCATGTATGCATACAAGTACGCATGCATGCATGCATGTACGTGCGTATGCATGCATGTACGCGTGTATGCATGCATGTACGCGCGTTTGCATGCATGTACGCATGTATGCATGTATATTTGTTTGTACACATGTGTGCATGTAGGCATATCTCTCCATATTTTCCAGGGGTTAGCGTTTTCCGATTCATTCACCTTACCAGCTCTCCCAGCTTCACAATTGTTTGACGAATAGAAATCATTGTATGGATGTGAAATAACTCACATGTTTTTTGTTAATTTGATTATATTTGTTATTAGCTGAATTTTCATTTATAATGTTGCCAATGCAACGGAAATTGCGAGAGCTCTTTGACTGTAAGTAGCAGAAGGAATGACGGCAATCGAATGTTATGACAACTGATCGGAACAGATCTGCAGGTGCAGCAGCGTTTAGTTCTTTGCGGATTCACCTTATTAGCCATTGTCAATGCCTATACCATACGCCTGTGCTTGGATTTCTCACTAGATCGCATTGTGCGGGACTGCAATGAGTTGGCTGCAGTGAATCCCGTTAGGGTGCAAAGTGCAAAGCCACTTTTGGGAATCAATCTGCATGCGCTGAGAAATGCGCCAGAAGGATCGAGGAGGAGGACAACCCAGACACGTAAAACTGCTCCACAAGAGGACTTGGATATTAAATTGCCCTACAATGCGACAATAACAATTTCAAACAGCGCCGATGTCTGGACAAAGGAAGTGCAAGTTCTGGTCACCATATCCTTCTACACCGGCTACATGATCACCCACATTCCGGGTGGACGCTTGGCGGAGCGTTACGGCGGCAAATGGGTTTTGGGCTCTGCAATATTATGCTCCGCACTTCTCACGCTTCTCACGCCGACAATTGTTCGCAACGGTGGCCCCAATGCACTCGTACTTCTGCGCCTACTAATTGGCTTTTGCGAGGGACCCACCTTTCCGGCCGTGAGCGCTCTGCTGGCCCAATGGGTGCCGGAGAAGGAGCGCGGCCTGCTCTGCAGCTGTGTGCTGAGCGGCGGCGAAATCGGCATCATATTCATGCACCTGGTCAGTGGGCTGGCGCTCGACGAGCACAACTGGGCCATAGCCTTCTATGTGGTAGGCACCGGTGCGGTGCTCTGGTTTGTGGGCTTTGTGAGTATGCGTCACGTGTTTCTCAATAGCCAAACACGCCCAAGCATGTCGAGCCCAGTAGGGATTGCAATTGCTAGTCAATTGCCCAGACGGATCGTTCCCAGTTTATAAAGTTTCAAAGAAAATGGGTCTCATACAAAATGGGGGGAAAGCGGGTTTCAGGAATATTATCAATATGAAAAACTCTTTTGATTTTAAAAATATCTGATCCTGACTGGGCATTTATTAGTTCAGCTCTGCCGCTTATATATATTATTCTATATTTATTATACAGCTCTATAGATCGAATATGGATTTATAGCTAGCTTTTCGATTTTCCAAGATATTTCCCCAACAAACTCGGCATAGCCTTTATTTCTTGCACAGGATGCTTTAGAACAAGAGACAATAAGGAAGCTTCTTCGAATCTTGAACTGATTCGTCCTTTTCCGCAGATCTTAGTCTGCTACAGCAAGCCGGATGCCTCGCCGTATATTCAAAACACCGAGCGGGATTACATCAAGAGTCAGGTGAGCGATGAGCTCGTGACGGATGATGCGAACGCCAATGAGGTGGTGCCCTGGAGCAATATGATTATGAATGCACCCATTTGGGCGCTGATAGCAGCCAACATGCAGCATGACTGGAATCAGCACGAGCTGGCCCAGGAGCTGGAGCAGCTGCTACACGAGCTCGAAGCCAAGGGTAAATCATTTTGGATGGAGCTGGAGGCCAGTGTGCAGCTGGCGGCCCCACATCTCTGCAGCTGGCTGGCATCGCTCACGTCTGGCACGCTCAGTGACTATCTGATTGCCGAGGGGATACTGAGCCGGACGCAGACGCGTCGCCTCATGTCGTGGCTGGTCTTTGTATGCGTCACGATGTACATGCTTCATGACAAGGAGAACTGGGCAAGCGCATGGAGCATTATGGCCTTTGGAGCCTATTACGCGGGCATCAAGCTGCTGCCCCTGGACATGAGTCCGAACTTCGCTGGCACCCTGATGGGCATCTCGAACGGTCTGGGCGCTCTGCCCGGCCTGTTGCTGCCGATGTTGCAGCAACTGGAATCCGAATATGCCATCGTGGGCAGCATCCGTGCAGCGTTATGGCTAGTCTGTGCCGGGTACATATCGGGTGATGTGCAGTCCTATAATCGGGTGCGAAATCGGCCACAGAACCGAACCTGAGCTCTCAATGGTTAATTACAAATGTTTATATTGCTTTAAATCTAGGCTAATCTTAACTATTTGCATAGTTGGGACTTAGGCAATACTATTATTTATATATAGATGATCGTAATACACGAAAGGATACTTAAACGATGTTAGTTTCATTATCGTCGACTTTCATTGTTAAAACTAGGTGCACAATAACTAAAACGGGATTTTCCACATTTTTATATGTATATATAACATCGGGCTTATCGATTGATTTGTTTGATTAGTTTTGGGTGTGATTTTAGGGGTGGGAGTGGGGGAGCGGTTATCGGTATTAACATAGGTAGCACAACGAACGCGTAAATGCTGTGGCTCAAGCTGCGTCTGCCCATCCTGCTCCCCTCTACATGGACGCTTGTGAGAGAAAGCCGGACTGGGCCATGGCTGACACGGAATTCATGTCGATGCCCAGCTTGCGGGTGACATTGATTTGAGCTAGCGCCGCATTACGCAACGAGTAGACATGCACCAGCTCCGCCTGGCTCTTGGCATAGAGCAGCGCCTTCTCAAACAGATCAACGGCACGCTGCAGCTGGGCGCGCTGCACCTCAACGGTGCCGAGCGTCTCGTAGGCCAGCTCGCATTTCGGATCCACATCGATGGCGCGATTTAGCAACGTGACGGCGGCCTCAATGTCGCCGCGCCACTGCAGCATCATGATGGCCTGATGGACGAGCAGTGCCGGATTTGTGGGCGCCCTCTTCATGGCCATCTCGTAGAATTGCTGCGCCTGGGGGAACTGCTGCTGATCGGCCAGTACCTGGGCCATCAAGCTGTAGCACTCGACGCAGTCGGGAAACTTTTCAATTGCCTTCTCAAAGTCTTGTATAACGCGCTCCAGGCGCTTCTGATCGCCGGACATCAGCGAGAGACGATACTCGGCATAGCACTTCTGCACATTGGCAATCGCATGTTGTGGGGCCAAACGGACCGCCTTGTCGAACTCCAACAGCGCCGCCTCGATCTGCTCCAGCAGCAGCAAGATCTGTGCACGCTGATGATACACATCCGGATTGTCGGGCTTCAGCTTCTCTGCCTCCGCAAAGTCGGCCAGTCCCTTTTCGCGCTCCTCCGTCTGAATGAAGAGCGCGGCCCGTTTGATGAAAGCGTAGGCGCGCAGCGTCGTGTCCGCATCATCTGAAAGATTTCAACTGTGACTAGTTCCTAAACCTAAAATTGTGTAGTTTCCGCTTACCATTGGCTAGAATGGCGTCAAAGTCGAGCTTACTGTCGGCAAAGGAGCCGCAGAGTAAGTGGAATGTGCCGCGCATTAGCAACGCCTCCACCTTGTATTGTGATTCGGCCTCCGAAGATTCAATTTCCTCGGTGCATGCCGCAATAATTTCATCATATTTCTGCTCCTCGAATGCTTGTCGGGCGCGCAGAAAGCCGCGTGGCGGTGTATCTGCCACAGCCGAAGGCGGCACATTCATTGTCTGCAGCGGATCGGCTATAAAGGAACGCATGTAGGTGTTGATGAAGCTTGCCGAGGGCACGACAGGCACTCGGTCGCGCAGACCCTTCTCGGCATCCAGGCGGCCCGTCTCCTTGAGCACTCGGTCAGCGAACATGATGGTATTATTGTTCTGGAACATCTCCAGAATGCAGGTGGCGGTCACATCGTCCAGACACTCAATCATATCCTTGGTGGCCTCGTGGGCTCGTGCTCGCCTATAGTAGGCCTTGGCATAGCGCGGATTGTACTCCAGCGAGAGGGAACAATCCTCCTTGACCTTGTTCCACTTCTTCAGCATCTCGTAGGAGGCAGCGCGGTTCTGATAGAAGATTGCCATGTCCGTGCGATGCTCGGTGGGACACTTGTCGATGGCCTTGTCATAGAAGCTGATGGCCTCATCGTACTTGCCATTGCGATAGCAATTGTTGCCCTCCGTTTTGTAATTGTTGGCCTCCTTCAGCGGCGACAGCTGCTCGCCCAACTCGGCCGATTTCTTTTTGCGCTCCAGTTCCGAATCGGGAGCGGTGCCATCTATGGACAGCGTTTCCTCTATTTTGCCCTTCGGGCGCGTCTTGCCGGCATCCTTGGACTTGTTTTGCGACTTGCCGCGCTTGGTCTCATCGCGTGAACTTCTGTTGAGAACATACATGCCCAGGCCAATGGCCAGGGGAGTGCCCAATAAAAGCGCCACTTGCCATTTGTTTAGCTTAACTGAGTTCATGTTGAGGAACGTTGCCATTTGTGGGCCTTCCTAATGTGTGTGCAGCTTGTAAAAACTGCAAATAGAGAACATTGTGTAATAGTCGGCGGGCCTTATCACACGCAGAGTTCAGAGCGCGAACGCCGAATCGCTAAATGCCGGGGGGGCCATTTGTCACCTGCCCACACGCTGCCCTTCCCCTTATTGATTTTTAGCATGTTAGCAGTTCGGCGACGGCTGGCTACTCACGTTTGTCTTGTAATTTAACACTGCAATGAATTTTGCAAATATGAACTGTTACTTGAATGCTTTTTAGTGAAAAGTAAATACAAATTAATATTATGGAATACAACTAGCCTCCTTAGAAATAGAACACACCGAACCGAACAGCTGTGTAACCGTTGAGCTGCTGAACGACTGTTATGCACATGTGACAGCTGGCAGGGCATCCACAAAAAGCTCGTTGCTATAAGAGTCGTGCATTTGAAAAACTCACCATTTAACAGAATGTGCATGGGATCAACAGTTTATCCTATTAGAGTTAACATAAAATTATTGCTAGAATATACCGTATTCTCAATTTGCATATGATTTGACATATGTATATCACATACAATTAAAGAACAATTTTAATTGATTTCGCATAAATAAGTTATTTGGTAGAAGCCTTAATTATAAATAGCACTAACCGGAAAATAAATATGTTGATAACAGCGTGTACGGGTAGTTAAACTTTTTATATAAGGTCAGGCCGCAATTTCCGCTTTTACTGTATTCGCGTTCATAACATACATATACATATACATACATACATACGTATAGTAGGTGCGCATTTTACATTGAAGTTTATTGATTACAAGAACAAAGGAAAACATGTGGTTGACGATGATCGCAAAGCGTTGAGTTTAGTGCAAATGAGTTCAACCGAAAGGCTATAAATATGCACTCACACACCCAGTGCAACAAGTATGTACATATATGAAAAGCTCTTTTGTAAGTGTGTAAGTTTTCGTTGCGGCAGATCTGAACTGCAAGCGTTGTTAGTAGTTAAGTAAAAACTGCCGTTTGTTTTAGTTTTTCTTTTGTTTTTATTTTCATAAGTTATAGCTAAAGCAAACTTCATAATTTGAAACGCACTAAGCTTAACACTAAAATTATAAGTCTGTAAGTATATGTATTAAATTTAGGAAATTGTTTAAACTAGAACTATTCAATACGTAATTCCAGTGTGCTTTTCCAGCGACAGCCGACAACAACAATGCCAGCTGCCGCCGAAGCAGCTTTTGCTCTCCTTCTTCTTCTTCCCCTTGCCTTCACTCCTTTGGGCTGCTTTTCAGTTCAATTTCTACCTTTTTCTCTTCTCTGGCTGCTTAAATTCAGTTTTTTTTTATTGTTTTACTTTTTTCTGTGTTGTTGTGTCTCTGCCTTGGCGTGCCTGTAATATCAGTTCTTCACAGTTTTCTTGTTGTTGTTGGTGTTCATCAGTTTGGTCAAAATCTTTCGCGAATGGCCAGAGGGGTCAAAGTGGTTGGTGTGCTCGCTGGCCTCCTTCTTGGAGCGCTGTTTGCCGCTGTGGCCCGAAAAGATGTGTTTGCCATGGTCGTAATTGTAGTGCTCGTATTCATCAAAGTGTGCCTCAGACATGATGTTCTTGATTTCTTATATGTATCTAACTGAGATCTTGCTTTTACAAAGTTTAAAGGGCTTCCTTGTTGACTTTTTTCGCTTTGTAGTTTGTTTTTGGCTGGAAGTTGTTGTTTTGGTATACGCGTTGCTTCCACAGTTTCTCGATGTTGTCGCAGCAAAATCCAAATGGAAATTGAACTTTTTCTCGCTTTCAAACACCTGGTTTTATACGCGGCCAGAGCTTTTTCTCGCACAGTTGGCGAGAGGCTTGCAGGCTTGCTCTCTGAGAGCGAGAGTGAGGCCTCTCTCTAACTGGCTGCTTCTCTCACAAATGTCAACCCTGCTGGAAAATTGACAGCCCACTTTTTGCTATAAGAAAATTGATTATTTTTTATGGTTTTACCTGTGTTTGTGTTTTAGAAAAGCAGGTTTCTATCTACCACGATTTACACATAAAATACGATATTTTAATTTGGGTAGACTTTTTCTGTTATTTAGCTCCAAATGTACTGTTTATAGTTTGTATATTTGGCTAATAATGAATCGATTTCCAAATGGTTGTACCTAAAGGAAAGTTCACCACAAAAAGCCTACTTCGATTTAAAAAGGTTATTTGTAGTCTGGAAGTTTCGATGCCATTCACCATTGGGCTTTCGGTTTTTCTGCTCTCTCCCGTTTTTTCTCTCTCTCTCTCTCTCTTTCGCTGTCAAAATGTGTGAGCGTAAAGTTCTGTGTGGTAGCTTTTAAACAAATTTTGCTGCGCAATTTAATTTTTGTTGTGTTTACAAAATGCGCGGTAAACAAAAACAATAAAAGCAATGACAACGGCAAACATGTATGTTCATATATATTTGCCCCGGCTATTTAAATTATTTTAAATGGCTTTCATAATACACACGTTTTTCCATATACGTACATACATACACATGTACATGCTTGCAATTGTTCTTATATAAGGCCACGTTGTCAATGGCTCGGAGAGTGCATGTAGCATCATGTTGCATCACCATCAGGTAGCGAACACATGTTGAATTTTCAAGTCATTGGCCGGCTCATTGCCACAAATTTTCCGTTACAAATAAAATGTCAACATTAGACGAAAACAAAATGAATACTTGTCCTCCTCGAACAGCTGACGTGTATGTGCGCACGTATGTAAGAATAAATATTTGTATGTGTGTTCGGCGTATATCTACATTATCTGTGTATGTGTGCATTTAAGACTGAAGGCCTGTCTATTCGTCAGTTTGCGCTCCTCTGTCCGCCGACCCAGTTCCCCCCATTCGCGATTGGTTTAAATTTAGAAAAAAGCTTTTAGTTTAATTGTTTGCCCATTTGTTTATATAAATACAATTGTTTACAAATCGAATTTGCCGGTGATAAGATTTGTTCAATCTTATCAGCGCGGATCCAACAATGCCAGACGTGTTAGTCACCCAACATTTCGGGTTTTCTCGAACTAAGCTAAAACAAAAAAAAAAAAAGTTCCATGTGCTTCCCAAAATTCGAGAAACATCGCAATGGAAGATTCACGAAGCTTTTCAAGAGAAGCTCATGTGGCCTGCTCAGCGTACCAGCCTCAGGCGGTGCAGTGTTGAACAAAAAGCTCCGCAATTATAGCTTGATTGTTGTCTGTGCTAAGTCTTAAGCATGTTTTTCCTATCTGGTGTGCGTGTCTTGGCTAAAGTGGGATTATCGCTGGATTTATGTATGTATATATGTGTGTATATGTTTATTTATTTTCCAAAAGAAGTGAAAATGGGAATAAGTGAGCGAAAATCGAATCGGCCCTTAGCCAACTGCCTGCTTTTGCTGGAACCTTGCGTCCTGGTCATCTTCCTCAAGCATCTCCTTTATTTGGCTGGTCAGATGGACCATCAGGCGACTCTCGTCGTGATTAAAGAGGCTACTCTCCGTAAGACCGGCCAGTATGCAGCTGCGTATTTCCTCCGCCTCGTAGCACAAGGCGATGCGATTGTTAAAGTGCGTAGACCGTTCCGCAACGGGCAATTCGAACTGGAAGTCCCTATTCTCGAATGTCAATTCCGTGGGACACCACAGACTGTTCATCTGCAAGGATTAGGCTAAGAATTTGCTTTTCTTATCGTTAATCCGAGCTACTTACAATCGCACTGCCCTTGGTGCCACGTATGGTGGCCGTGTTCTGGAGATCCTGCTCGGCGCTGAGCACCAACCGAGCTCTCCGATTGCCCTTAAAGATCAGATCTATGTCGGCTGCTACATCAATGCCATCGCGATTGAGCTTTCCCGATACCCTCAGCTGTTGCGGCACCTCTCGATAGACCCAGAGCGCCAATTGAATGCCGTAAGGTGCCAAATCTTTGGCCACGCCTGCGTATTCCGCCGCCTTGGGCGAAGCGGTGGGCAGCTGCCAACCCAATGTGCACTCCACTGCGAAGATCCTGCCCAGCTTACAGCGCATGATCTCATGCCGCAGAATATGGTAGGCGGGTATGCAGCGCGGCCAAATACCCTCCATTAGAAACAAGCCGCGTGCCCTCGCCTTGCCAACCAGCTCCACCACCTGCTGCTCAGTCATGCCCAGCGGCTGCTCGCACAGCACGTGCTTGTCATGGTTGAGCATCAGGTGACACAGTTCACAGTGCATTGCGTTCAGCGGCGATATGTAAACGGCGTCTGAAAAACTCCAAATATTTAGCTACTCTTACCTCTTAACTTATTCCAAATGCCTTCTAAATAAAAATAATAATAATAATAATAATAATGTAGAGGGCAACAAATTTTTGTATAGATCTTTAGAGGAACTTCACATTGAAGTCTTAAGTGCAAATTTTGTGGTCTTAGCTCTAAAATTGCGAAAGCCACAAAGTTTGACCCAGTTGATGTTCCCACACAACCTTTCGAGCTCAAAGTATTTCCTTATTTCTATCTAAAATAACATACGGACGGATGGATGGACAGCAAGACGTACATACTACACAACTAATATACCCTCTTCACTTGTAGAGGGTATTATGATTTGTAGGTGGATCGATAGATCGGACCACTATATCATGAAGATATCTAGATTTATTCTGGATTTGGCGACCTGTGCTATCTGTATTCAGCTGTACTCACCCACATCTGGGCAACGTGCCAGATCCTCGAAGCTGGTGTAGATCTTGGGCACACGATGCTTGTTGGCGAATGCGGTCGCCTGTGATCGATACGCGTCCATGCAGGAGGTGATGCTGTGCCGGTGGGCGGGCAGGACGCTTAGGGCTGTTGCAAAGTCTTCGGTCATGAGATTAACGGGCGCAATGCCCCAGCGTAAGGTCTGTGGCGGCTGCTTCTCGCCGCATTTGCTCTGCATACAAAGTGGGCGTGGCTCGATGCTGTCCACACTGCGGCCATGCAACTGTCTCTCTGCCGCCACAGGCAGAGCTGCGGGCGAGGAAGGAGGGTAGCCAGATTAGCGGAGGAGCGCCATATACAGCTAAAACTACGACAACGACAAGAAGGAGGGGGAGGAGGAGGAGGAGGAGCGGCGTCGCGTAAAACTCATTTCATTCATACAATTGCAATTGCATGGTTTGTTTTATTTTTATATATATTTTTTTTTTTCTTCTTCATTTTTCCACGAATTGGCGAAATTGCGGGTGTTGGTGTCTGTTGTATGTTGTTTGCGTTTTGTTGTTTGTGGTTTGCTGTTTGCCGTTTATACCCAACTGGTTACTGGTTAGCGCTCACCAGGCGGCGCAGTCGGGCCGGGAGACGATCTCGCAGTCGGACTGCCCATCTACGTCGAAACGAAGACGACGATCGCATTATGTGGCGCTGTTTAGTGCGCGCCAGTCTCAGTTCCTCCATAATTAGTCATATTTGTTTAGCATCAAAACTTGTGAATGACTGTGGATCAGCGTCATCTGCTCGACAGAGATGAGCACGTGCCAGCCCAGTCAACATTTAAGCCAATGGGAAAATAGCTTAGCTGCCCGACTAGATTAATAATAACATGGCTTAAAGCATGTAAAGCTGCCTTTAAAAGGCTTCGTTGTAGGCGGCTTAAATCTATATATAATAATAATATATAAAAATAATAAGTATATATATTATATTATAACTGATCTCAAGTTAAGCTAATTTGAGGTTCAAATTGGGCGAAATAAGTTGAATTTGTTTTGCATTTTTTTAATTTACACTTTTAGTTTAGCTTGAACAGGAATAGAAAGTATTCAGTTAAGGTTGAAGTTGTGCTTATTTAATTTATCTATACAGTAGATCGGGAATATCTTTTGTATCTTCTAACTGCCCGACAATTATCTATTGGATTTTTAGTCTAATTTTGATTGTTTGTAATTTTACACAAGGAATTTTCAGCTCTTTGTGGAAAGCAGCATTGATTGTGTATCGAGTTGTTGGTGACATTTGTATTTATTTCCTAAATGCCTAGAAGTCGTGCGTGTTTGGCTGTTGGCAGCGCCGATGGCACGACACGAGGCCAGCTCGATGGACTGGCTCGTATCTGGCTGGTCCTGGCCAACTAAGGCGCTGCACGTTGACGGCCATTAGGCGGCGCACTTTACGCTCCTCGCTGCACGCTTCACGCTTGCAGTGCGTTCTGTCAGCGCTGGATTTTCACTTTCTTTTAGAAACTGTACGGCAGTTGTTTGTTTGTTTTGTTTTTTTTTTTTTTTTCACTTTTCAATAATTCGAATTTCGAATGCGTGCAACAATGTGGCCAGAGAGCGCCGTAGGCAGCCAGCGCACCTGAAACAAAAATTTGTTTATCTAATTAGCTATGCACCGGGGCGACAACAACATTTCACTCGCTTCGGTTTTCGCTAGCATTGGCATGCACGGCACGGCACGGCAGGTGTACAAATCGAAACTGGCCCTAACCCAAATGCAAAGCAACCGAATGAAAGTGTTCTACGCACAGCGCCCGGAAGTTGTGGGTGAAAATACCATATTATTATGGCCAGTGAAAGGTTGCCTAATTTCGGCTCGTTAAACGTGCGTTCGGCTCGGCCTGGCCAGGCCAAAGCCAAACAAATTTCTTGTGCTGCTGTTTTTTCCACGGCCACATATCCATTAAAGCCGCACAGCCGCGCAGCAGCAGCAGCAGCAGAAAAAAAAAAGAAAAGGAAAAACAAATTTGCATGCTGACAACATAAATCGTTTCGCAAAATATTTAACAAGTCAGCGGCAACAGTTGAAATCAATAAATTTATTGATACAATTTTTACGCAGCGAGGACGCCGGCATGCAACACGCAACACTACGCTAATTAGAGGGGCAGCCCCCATCCCTCACTTCTCCTCCTGGGCAGGAGGAGCAGCTAACTAAGCTGCATGCATCAATTTCTCATGCAAAGCAAAGCCGACAAAAGATGGGGGTAGATGGGTTAGGGCGGGGTAGGGGCGTGTGGAGTTGATGCTATAGTTAGCGGGAGGCTGTAGATGCTCATTTTTCTTGTGGGCGTGGCCAGCTCAAATTTGCACTTACAGCTTGCGTTCTTTTGTGAAAGTCATGGTTTGTCAAGTTCGTTGCCTAAGTCTTTTGTTTTTTTTTGGTTTTTTTTTTTTTTTTGCTTTCTCTGGCTGCAATTTTTGTAACATTTTTGCAACATTTCGCATTAATTAACACATCAAGCTAATGAGCTGCCCCAAAAAGAGGGGAGCTGCCAACAATATTGAATGATTGTTTTTTTTTTTTTTTATATATTTTATCCGTGATTTGTTGCTGCTGCTGTTGTTGTTGTTGTTGTAAGTCGTCAGCGTAAGCGCTTTTAATGGCTTTACAAGTTTTATGCTTGTCTCAAGCCTCGACGTCTACAAAACTCTTTGCATTTGCAACGCACACACCCAAACAACAACAGCAGCAACAACAACAACAACAACGAGAGATCGACAATAGTCACAGCCCTGGCATTGGATTGTCAAAGTTGTTGTTGCTGTTGCTGCTGCTGCTGCTGCTGTTATTTGCCTTAAGCTTTTAACATATTTTTCAATTTCAGCGCCAAAAAAAAACAACAAAAACTGTTTATTCAGTCAAATGCCAAAGATTGCTTTTTATGCAACACACACAAGACATGCCAATTGTTATTATTGTGCTTGTCCGTGCAACAAAAGCGAAAGCTGATCAGACGTTGACCGCCCAGCCGGCAGAAGAAGAAGCAACAACAACAACAAACTTCTTGCCAAGAGAGTTGCGAATGTTTAATAACTCTTAGCTCAAAATTGAGAGGTATGTGGCTGCAGATATATACTAATTATAATATGCATAAATATTTATATTTTATCTTTAAATTTTTTTTTTGTAAGTTTGGGCATATTTTATTTTTTTAAGTATTTAGAGAATTGATAAGAAAATTAAAATAAAGCCTAATTGAAGATAGCTCAATGATTGGTTAAGCATATCAGCTTATCATTCGATTTATCAGTTAGCTTATCATTCGATTTATCAGTTAGCCTAGCAGCTAGCTTATTAGAAAATGTATCAGCTAATAACTTTGCTGACTTCTCAGTTCATATTCGGGAAACTGTCCATCTAACAGGAAACCTAATAGCAGCAGAGTCTTACAGGTTGAGAAACAAACAGATCACCTCGCTCTACGATTCTCTTTCATTATTCATTTCTTCCATTTTCTTCTAACTTTATTCTATTTCAATTTAAATGGTTTTTTATTATTATATATAATCGCCTGCCTATCTATCCCATCATTTAGGCGATTTTATCGGAATTTTATTCTGTTGGGACTTTTAGACCTTTTTTTTTTTAAATTTAATTAAAACATTTAGTCGAGCATTTGTTTCACCTGCAGCTCTAATTAGCATTGAAATACATGAGGAATACAATTAAGCTAACTTTGATATCATATTAAGCGTAAAATTGTCTTCGGCTTGTTGTATTTGATAATCCGCAAGTAGACAACTTCATGGTCAGTCCATGCACTCAGTCAGTCAGTCAGTCAGTCAGTTAGTCAGTCAGTCAGTCAGTTAGTCAGCAAGATGTTGCAGTGAAAAGTGAGTCTGTTTGCATGAGAAGGAGATGTGGAAGGAGCGAAGCAACTAACCAAAGCCAAAGACAGCAACAAACGCGAAAAGACGACAACTTTGGCGTCTGCTGACGACGTCGACGTTGCCGGCAAGCAGCGACGCATTTATATTGATTCGTTTTGGTCAGCAGGCAGTGGCAGAGGCAGCGACAGAGGCAGCGGCAGAGACAGCGGCAGAGGCAGCGGCAGCGTCGGCGACAAGTGCAGCTGGCAATTGCAAAGTAAACGCCGCTCGGCTTGTCGTCTGCAGCTTGGATTGAGGGATGGAAGGGAGGTAGGTGGCGGGGTGGTCTGGTGTCTGAGTCTCGGTCTCGGCCGCTTGTCTGGTTCGTTGTACTGCGACAGCGACGCTGACTGCGCCGCACTGCGCTGCGCACACAGACGCTTCTTGGGCAGTTTCGAATTTGAGTTTTGGCGCACACAACGCGAAATCAGTTAACAAACGGACGCGTTTTGAAACGGATGCGCCGCAGCAACTACGCAGATCTGAAGCGAAGCGAGTTTCCTGCTCCTCGAAACGGTGCGAATGACTCTTCGGTCCCGGGCCCAAAAGTGTGTGTCTGTGTGTGTTTGGTTGCCTGGCTTAAAAGTGAAATTTACTGAATGAAATGAAATGAAATGTTTGCTAGCCCCCAGCAATTGCCAACGGAATTGGGAATGGGATTGGGATAGCGTTAAAGCCAAAGTTTAATAATTCGCTTGTGACTATATCAGCCAGTCAAGGAAATGACTGCACATGTTTTAAACGTCAAGTGTTAAATCCAAGACCAAAAGAGAAGGATTATACGATCAAGTAGGCTCTATAGATCTACAGCCAGTCAATTGTGTTTGTGTTCATTTCCCAGCGACCCCATTGTATGGTAGGTATTACAAGTTTACATCTATCTTCTGGCATAGATTAGTTAAATGGAAAAAAAGCTCTATGCATATTGCGATTCAAAAGTTATCAAAGAATAGAATATGACTGATATGATATGCTACTTAAAAGTGAGTGAAATATTGAAGATTGAGGCACAAAAATTCTTCAATTGAAATAAAGAAGAATCAGAGCTTAAGAGGCAACATTTCTAGAAGCTTACGAATGAATAGTGTTGGTTAACATTTCGAATAGACCTGATGGAACTTTTGATTTCATATTGTTTCTTGGATCTGTTTGCTTTTCCTAGATGTCCCATCGAGATCTGACTAGTCTGATTGAACAAACTTTCGATAAAAGCAAGAATAAAATTAAAAAGTTATCGATAATTAGTTCTATCGATTGTGTTCGATATGCTGCCAAGCTGGCAAACAACTAACGGTTCTTTTTTGTTGACTTTTGAGCGAACTCTCAGTTTTAGCGACGGATGTTGCGCTTGCAGCGAAATCGAATGCGCCAAGAATTAAGACGCTGCAGCAGCTGCGTCGATTGCAACAATTATAACGACAACAACAACAACAAGAAAAACACATCACTAATACGCAGCGTTGACAGCGCCAAGCGCCAAATGTTCGCGTTGAAGTTGAAGGAAAAGGAGACAATGACAAACACTTGCAACTGTCGATTTTAACGTCTGTGTGTGTGTATTTATCTTTCACTTAAAGCGAAGATGACATTCTTTAAATGAAATTAACTGCTAGCAGCAAAAACAACAGCAACTGCTGCTGCTGTTGCAACTGCTGCTGCTGCTGTTGCTGCTGCTTTGGCTGCAATTAGTATTTGTCTTTGCTAATACGCTGCCATGTTGGTATGTATCCCCAGTTTTGTTGTTGTTGTTGTTGTTGTTGTGGTCGCTTTTTATGTCACGCATAAAAAGTGTCGCACACTTGAATGAATCTTTTGGCTATGCTCTTGCTTGTCACTTAGTCGTCTTCGTCGTTGTCGTTGTGGCTGTTGTTGCTGCGCTTGTTTGTATGTTTATTGGTCTGTTTGTTTGTTTGCTTTTTGTTCAAGCATTTACAGCCGCCTCATTGGCTTAAGCGTTCACTTACAACAGCAGCCGTCACTTTGCATGCAAGCCGCGAATTCGATTGGCTTTTTGGGTTGGGCCATTGATTGCCGGCTTGGCTCTGTTGCGCTCAAAGATGCAGTTGCAGATAGTTTGAAGTATCGAAAGTACATTAACGCACATATGAAAACATGGCCCATACCCCACACGACGCAGCCACATACACACATATTTAAGTCGATCTGCAGCACCGATAAGTCACTTTTGCATCCGATTCACGATCCTAAGCGAAAATGGGCTACGCTATATTTTCACTGAGTGAAAAGCTAACTCGGCTTGCACAGATTACCAAACATGTTTATTAATATACGCTATTCAGCTCTAAGGCTGAGCAATAATATTATGATAATAAAAATAAAATTAGTAATAAAAATTGGTTTATGCTGCAAAGACAACCCCAAAAAATAGTTTGATCTGCAGTTATCGTACCTTATATATATATGCCCACAAAATAAAATTGTTCGTTTTTTATGTAGAAAAAGCCTTGACAACATTTCTTCCAACAATTCTTCTAAATAGACAAATCTACTCAAGGTTATTCTTCTATTTAATATCTATGCATAATTTCTTGCAATATCTCACAGATAATATAAAACATTTTGTGCATTGCTTTTGAAGCATGCTGCCATGGGGTGAAGAGTTCAATATTGGTATCTTTTTATTTCACTTGGTCTTAAATTGGTCTAAAAAATAAATATAGATATACATGTTAGATCATCGACGGCGACAACAGCAGCTGGCAGACTCGAGAGCCGCTTCCTGCGGTTCGTGCTGGCTTTTAAAACAAACTCGTTTAACGGCCAACTCGCAGCGCATTCATGTAAATATAATAAAAGTCAATTAAATAACACAAAAGTTATGCATAATTAAATGTATTATGCAAAACAAATTGCAAGCCCGGTTAAATAACACAAGACAAGACGATTGTGTAAAGACTGCCCATAATTCCTCCAGTTAGGCTTTTTACTGCCGCACTAGACTAGGCCCAATTTAAGTATTACAAGCGAGTGCTACCCGGCTTTGCACGGGCCAGGTTTTCTCTACAAATTCCATATAGCAACAGATTTTCTCAGTTGGAGGAGTGAAAAACGAAATGGTTCGTTTTTTATATAGAACAAGCCTTGATACCACTTCAATTATTCTTCCATAAGGTCTAGAGGCATGCCTTCAGCTTTCTGGGATGGACATTTTAACAAAGGCGCTAAGACAATGCAAATAATTGAAATGCTCGGAAAAGAAAAAAAACAGAACTCGAAGCTTATCTTCAGCCAGGTCTAATTTGGCTGAATCATCTCGTATTCTATTTAAATAGATTCTTTACTGTTTATTATATGAAAAGTGTTTTTTTCTTTAAATTCAATATTAGGCATCTGCTTTATGGTCTGGAAGTCTGTAGTAAATCTTTTTACCCCACTTTTTTATTTGGCATAAAAAATAAAAGTAATTAGCGCCAATTCTGTGCATGCTACGCCCCCCCAAAATAATACTCAGCCATCGTTTTTTTTTTTTTGGCAAGCCGTCGGTGAATTTTATTTGATTTTAATTGCCGGCCGTGCTGAGTTGTTTGCCATTTAATGGCTTTATTTATGCGTGTAGTAATCAAGTTAATTTTTACGATTGCCGCCGTGCAGCAACAGCAACAACAACAACAGCAACAGCAACGACAACGACAACGACAACCTGTGGAGCTGCAAAATAAATGCAAATTTTTGTTTAATGTTTCAAAATCGAAGCACTGTGCAAAAGTTTCACTTTCGTTGGGAACGCGTCCGATGACAGCGCACAGCGGAACGAGATCGTTGAGAGCTGAGCGCAACCCTAAGGACATGTCCCAAAAAAAAAAAAAGCTATCGCTGAGTCCATTTCAAAGGGGACCACCCAAAAAAATTAAAAAAAAAGCGCCAAAGCTGATGCCGCATGCGATATGTTTTTTAATAAAGTTGTCAGTTATGAGTTGCTCGACCCTCTTTCTCTCGGCAGACACAGCTCTGATGCATTGCTACATCTTTTAATCAAAACTTGGCACAATTTTGAGCGCAGAGTCTTATTAAAAATACAAGTCAGGAGTACCCCGTCTGAGCCCAGCGTTGAGCTGCAGCACGAATCTAGTTTCCTTCCAAAGACCCAAATACCCATTAAAAAAGGGTATTGGGATTTCTTTTTAAGCAATAAAATATTGGGAGAGTAGGGACCCACAAGAACAAAAGAAACCTTTGCATTGTCAATGTTTTCTTTGATTAATAGAACTAAAAATAATATAAAGAACATTTAATATAGTCCCTTAAGATTAGCAAGTTTGTTGTCTAAGTCATTTGTTTATTTTCATCTTCAGTTTACACTTCTGAATAAATTGTTCATAGCTTATAGAACAATTGGTATGAAATACTTTTTGAGCATAGTATCACAAAACATATATACTTAGATAATGTCAAGATAGGTAAAACCAATTGACCGCAAAGCAAGTTTGTTGCCTGAGTCTTTGGCTTGTAATCGAACGATTGAATCATAACAAAACATAATTTGCATTTACATTTGCAGATAACCCGCGCCGTTCCATGATGATTAGCGAACGCCACAAAACCCTCAATTTGGTAACAATATTTTCTTGCTGGCTTTGCCTGTACGCCGCATGCCCCGCCACCTGTGCGGCCGACGAGGTGTTTGAGGTCTTGCCACAATCGGCGGCAGCAACGGCAAAGAGTGGCAGCCGGCAACAGGATGAAGTGAATGTCTTGGCGTTTGTAACGCCCAATGCGACAACAGGTGAGCGCGAATATGGGCGACGGGTTGCGGGCTGCGGGGTGCGCGGTGGTCTGCTGAAGAGCTGGCAATGAACCGCATGAAATGCCGCATGCCGCAAATATGAAAGATTTGCACTTTGATTTTGTTTTAACCGCCAAATGCCGACATAATTGACACGGCCGCAAGATCGCGAGACGAGACGCAATCACCCCACCTGTCCAGCTCTTTGCTCTGGTTAGGCTGCCTCGCGTGTGCAGAGGATCAGGGGCTGGCGGCTGGCTATTGGCTATTTTAATGGCCAGCATTAGGAGATCGAAACAATTTTAACGCAATCATGCGCGGTATTTTAATGTGGTGCAGCAAATGAAAGTGAAAACAACTTGAATGGTGCGGCAATTATGCAAGGATAAATGAGCTGCCTGGCTGGCTGGCTGCCAGGCCAAAAACATATTTCCAGCTGCGCTTGGAGAGCGTAGGCAGAGTCCCGCCCAGCGGCATTTAATCTATGCCAATTTATACGCGTCCAGCTTCCAGCTCAAAAGCAATTGAGCCAAACAAATCGAAAATTGCCAGCGCCTGGCCAGCAGATCTAAATGCACGAGTCTCACATTTCCGCCAAGTGCTCAGTTGCCAGTCCAAGTGCAGGTCCTCACCTTGATCGACGTCGCATTCAAATGGAAAGCGATTTGTCTGGTCTTGGCTAATAACTTATGCGACTGCCTCCAAGACGTAGCTGCCGAGTTCCCAGACGCTGGCTTAGACTCAGTCGCCGTCAACACTGCCGCCCGTTGATCAGTCAATCTGGCGATGCCAAGTTGTTTGTCTGGCTGTGATCTTCCAGTTGGTTGCCAGGTTCGCTAAGTTATGTCTGCCAGCCTGCGGCCTGCAGCTTGAACTCTGTGTGAACTCGGCTTTATTGCACGGCCTGGCATTAACAATGGCCCACACTTTGCCTGGACTCCAGGCTATCTGCAGTGGATTGGATCAAGGGGTCGGCCAGCTAACCTAATGCTATTCAGCATCTGCATCTGAACTTAAGAGCAGGCTGCACATCATCATCATCATACTTATATATATATATATTATATATCATTTTAAAAGTTTTTAGTTTTTCTCAAGTTCTTAATATTGATGGGATTATATATATACTAAATGTTTGATCTCAGAGTTTTCTCTGAAGTTGCCCAAGTCCAATTTTTTTTTTTCAATTTCCGTAATTGACGAACTTCTTGCTTCATTGCAGCACCACGGTTGGATCCCAATAACAACAACGAGTGGCGACCTTTGGGCCACGGCGATCCGCTGCAAAAGGATCCCACCTATGATTACAGTCCACCCGCGCTGGATCGTGTGCGCTACTGGGCGGAGAACAATGCGAGCAGCCAGGATGCCAGACAGAAGCTGCCGGCGGAGTTGCTGCGCAACAAAACCAAAAGTGACATCCTATTGCTGGGCGTGCCCGGCGAGCGGGAACGCTCGCGGCCGAAGCAGCCGCTGACCAAATACGCGCCCATACGCAGAAGCTACTATGCTCCTCCCCAGCAGCAGCAGCAGCAGCAGCAGCAGCAGATGCAGCACATGCCGCACACACACCTGATGCCGCCGCCAATGCTGATGAAGGGCATGGCTCACGCTCACGTGGAGTATCGTCACAATGTCATGAACTCACCGAGCAGCTCGTCCTACATGAGCTACAGCTCTGGCAAACCGTCCAGCTCCACGCATTACTACAGCAGTCCGTCGGCCGCGACAACGTCCTGGTACAGCCACTCGCCCAGCATGTCCAGCATGTCCAGCATGCCGCAGCGCATGAGCTATGCGGACGCACATCACCAGGAGTCCATGCAGCACTATAGCCTCTCCAGGCCGCAGCCCGTGAGCTATGCGCCCAACTCGATTCATCCCGCCCGCAAACCCTGGCTGCACGAGCTGCTGCAGAAGGAGCTGGTGGTGAAGCCCACCATGAAGCAGCGCATGAAGCCCACCATGCCGGCCACCAAGTATCTGATGGGTACCACCAGGCCGCAGCTGCCGGCTGCCGGGCCCACCCACGCGCCTTTGAACTATGCGCCGGTGACCTTTGTGCCTGGTCCGCCCACTGTGGCTACGCCTACAACGAGCAGCACGCACCCCGAGCTTTATATCACGCCAACCACGCTGATGTCCACGGGCAGCTCCGGCTTTCGACCCATGCTTGGGTCGACAACGACGAGTACTACGACAGCCGCGCCCATCTATCAGCGTGCGGAGACAGCGTCGACGACGAGC
Organism: Drosophila virilis; assembly: GCF_030788295.1. Classification (NCBI taxonomy): domain Eukaryota; kingdom Metazoa; phylum Arthropoda; class Insecta; order Diptera; family Drosophilidae; genus Drosophila; species Drosophila virilis. Next base: position 9,164,156 of record NC_091546.1, on the reverse strand, counting down.
AGCTCCCGGCTGATGATACCGCAGACGAGCAATCTGGCGCAACGACCCACAGTGGCACCCGCCCCGGAACTAACCACCGATGCGCTCTTCTCGCACTACAAACAGCCGCCGAAGCCGCTGCTGGGACCGATGTACCTCATCATCGAGGGCCACTCCAAGGTCAAGACCTATGGCCAGAACGAGCTGGATCCGCACAGTCCCAAGATAGTGCCCGTCATCTCGAAGCGGGAGCCGGTGGTGCGCATTGCCGATCCCAACGAGAAGCGCGGCACCGTCGAGACCTACCAGGTCAAGCATTTGCATACCAAGACGATGCCTCTGACGACAACAACCTCCACGACGACGACGACGACGACGACAACGACAACGACGACACCGAGACCAAGCACTGAGAGTAGTTCGGTGAGTTCCAGCACCGAGATGCCGGTGCCGGGTGGCGGCGTGCATGATCTGCTCAGCTTGCTGGACAACATGTTTGCCGAAGCGCACGATATGGCCACAACGACAACGGGCAGCTCCTCCCTGGCCACGCCCGCGGCGAACAGCGGTAGCACCGTCTTAAAACCGGTGACAACAGCCAAAACAAAGCTGCAGCCACAGCTGCCGGAGCCGCGCATTGGCAGCCAGGCGGGCAGCATCGAGAGCCAACTGGAGGCGGAGGTCACAAAGGGTTCACAGTTCGCGACCAGCACGGAACCCGAACAGCCGCCGCGCGCCACCCGCCAGATCTTTGACTATGATCAATTGCCCGAGTCGCGCATTAAGACCGAGGACGAGCTTGACTACGAAGCCGATTATGACGATGACGCTGATGATGCGAATGATGATAATGACAAACTGGAAGATGTGAGTGAAGATGAGACGTCAGAAAGTGAACATAATTTACTCAAACGCATCGATAAATTTGTCGATGATGTGGATGATGGAGACGATGATTTGGACGGTTTGATGGAGGATCTGTCGCCTGGCAATGACAATAATGACAATGATGCTGACGATGATGATGCTGATGATGTTGATGATGATGATGAGCACCGTTAACATCGAAAATAATATTTCTCTTAAAACTGCGCTCTATACCAAAATCTATCAGAAATTTTTCTTACACCTAAAATATTTAAATGTAAATAACTAAGCTTTAAAGGAGTTGATCGTTGGCCGTTAGCTTTTAAAATTGCAATTATCGCATATATCTTGTTTTTTAGTTGTTAAGTGTGCAATAAAAATATAATTTATGTAAGTGGTTCATGCCATTGCTAGCTTAGAAAGCAGCTGGCAGCAACGTGCAGCGAATACCTCAACCTGTTCGAAACAACAAGAGTTGCCTTAGCAAAGACTCAGACCGCACACAGATCGAAAGTATTGCTTACACTCTACTCTTCTACACTGCTGTTGTGCTCTCTTTGGTTTTTGCAACTGCAAAATATCAAGCCAACTGGATATTGTTGCGTGCTCACTGCGTTGGCTCTCTTTCACTATCGCACCGCTTGTACCCGTGCCCACATGTATGTACATGGCCGCTCTGCAGTTTTGCTTTGTTTATTTCTGTTTCGATTTTCCAAGCAGCAGTTGAGAATTTGACGTCGAAGCGAACGGTAAAACAGACCGCTTCCAACGTTCTCTGGAAGAAGCTCCATGCGCGTCGTGGGTGACAAATATCAACAACAACACAGCAACACAGCTAAATTGTACGTCAAGTGCTTAAATTAACTTGAGAGTGTAAATTCCAGTCAAATTAGATGTACTAAAATTTGTGAGTGCAAATCAACGCATTTAGGCGATGATTTTGTGCGTTTTATTCATTTGTTATTTCCAAAGCAAAATTGACCGCTTAAAAAGGCTTTTAGCGTTTTATTTTGTTTTTGACTTCGCTTTCGCTTTTGTTTGCATATAAAATAGAGCGAGCAAGAGAGAGAGAGAGAGAGAGATAAACAAGAAAGCAAAGTTGAAAGACCCAAGCATTGAAGTGTAAAGTGTTGCAGTTTTCTCTCCTCTCCCTCTCTCTCTCTCTCTCTCTCTTTCCAATCGACACACAAGTAACTATAGCAACTACAAGAATTACCCAAAACACGTGTAACATACGCATTAATGTGACAAACTCTAAAAAAAAAAAAAACAACTATGCAACTCACCCGCACATTTGGACTTTGAAAGTGTGACTAAAAGTGTCGGCGCCGCATAAAATTCTGATCGGACTCTGTACGTATACAAATGTATGCGTGCGTGCTTGAATAACCTTGATTTGTCTGCTAGCGTCGTGTTAAAGAGCCATATTAAACATACGAAATAAAGCGTTTTTGTTTTTGTTGCTGGCTGTTAGCTGTTAGCTGTTCGTCGTCTCGTTAAACAACAACAAGAAAATATAAAACCAAGCAAACTTCTAAGCCAAAAGACAACAAACAGGTTCGGCGATCGGGCGTGCAAAACACACAAAGAGAGCACAGATAACGAGTGAAAGAGAGGATTGCGAACAGCAAAAAGGGCATAATGCATAGCAAGACCAACTCATAGCAAGACCAACTGCAAAACGTCATGTTGAACTATGTAAAAAAACAAAAACGCTGATATGTTTGTTACGAGAGTTTATCAGCCAAATGTCAGACATTGCTGATAACGCTTCGGTGCGAGCAGACAGCAGCCGCCGGTTGATAAGCCGCCAAAGTTATACATATATATTTTTTGATGGCGTCGCTTAGCAGCCGTTAACATTGTAATAATGTAATAAGCGCGTCATAGCCGTTCGTCAGAGCGCCCACGCATATGTACATATGTCCAACTAGATTTGCTACAAATGTGTCCAATTTGAATTCCGGCAATGTCTGACGGAACTGAGCAAATGTAAAGCAATTCACGCTTATCGCTGCATCTCACTTGTCTAGGCAACAAAATTGACCTGCATTACTGACCTACTTTACCTGTGTTGCTCAGTTCTCGCCGAAAGACCGATTCGGCGACCGGTTTACGGCTGTAATTAGCTGGCCATGTGCTTCGTTTAATTGCGAGTAAACACAGAAAAAAATGAAATGTATATAAAAAGTGCCTCATTCAATGCACTTTAATCAATTTTCAACAATTGCGTAATATGAGCATATACATAATTCCAATACAGCTGGCCCCATGTCCTCAACAGGCACCTCTTATTGGACTGTATAAGACTACCGATATAAGATATCAAAATGTCAATGCCCGCTTTATATTATAAGTAAATATGACCGCAGCACGCAGCACGCATACACATACAAATACACATACATACGCATGTTAGTTGTAACTGCACATGTGCTGCTGCCCGTACAATTACACCGCAGTCTCATCTTTCTTCTTGTTTCTGATGAGCCATGAAGCCGACTTAATGAAGTCGCGTCACGATGACTCGACTCAATACACACACACACACGCACGCAATGCACGCCGAGCACATGAATAGGATTTGCATTTAGTATATATGTATGTATGTATATATATATAAGACCAATTCAGTGCTTTCCTATCAGATAAACTAACTGTGCGTTTTATCAGATGTAGGAGAAACGTATGAAAAGCTGCGATATTATTCGACGGTCCTTATCATTGTTTACGTACCATAAATTCTAAATATTCAAAAGTATTTTTATTCAATTAACAATTTTTTTAATACTTATTTTTGGTCTACAAATGATGTAGAACATTGTTACTCAAGCACTTAATTTCTGTGATAACCCAACCGAACTGTGATTCAATGCTAGATTTCTTTAAAAATAAACCAGATCATGAATATATATATATATATATTTAAATAAATTTTAATCAAATCCTGCTTAGCGAAGGCGTCATAAATAATAAACAAGTTACGTGAATGCGGACGCATTTCGTATCAAAACTAAAATATAATTATAAATACCAACAAAATGCTTAGTATACAACTTTAGCATAGTCGTGGATAAGTGTGTGTGTGTGTGTGAATGTATAACAAAAAGTGCCGGCAATCAGTTGGAATTCATTTAAGTGCATTAGATTAATGCTTAAAACCAGCTGCCTTATGAGAATGTCCAAAATTGGTTTGTTTGCCTGACTTTCTGTGAATTGCAAAACACAACAACAAAACAATTTAAGTGAAGCTTTAAAAGCAGCTAAAGTTTAATTTAAATCCAATTAGATTTTATCGAAAAGGACGACAACTCTGGAAAACAGCTTAGGCCAATTCGAATGAGACATTAAGCTGCTGAAAATATACTTAAAAAGCTTTTGAGTAAATTTGAAAAAGAGTTATCTTTCTTGATTAATCCAATTAAAACTTGCTGAGATCTAGAATTCAAATTCAAGAAAACTTCAATTTAGCTTAAAAAAAGCAGCACTAGCAACAAACAAAATTGAAAAGCGCTCGAAACAAATTGGCAATTGAAAAACCTTCGAAACTGTTTTGCCAGATTAATCCATGGCTTCCGCTTTCAGGCCATGTCATTGGACAGCACTTGCCAGGCATTCGAAGTCGTTTGCTTAATTTGAATTTGCAATGCAAATTGTGTGATCACCTTGCGTGTTAAACTATGTACTGTACCTAATCTCGCCCATCGCGTAATTCTAGAAACTCAGGCAAACGCTTATCACAGTTCAGCTTTAAAGCCAGTTAACAGCTCCCCCCCTCCTCTCCCTCTCGCTCTCTCTTCCAACTCGGCTGAACTTTAACTATTGCGAAGCAGTTGTTGTTTTATTGTGATTAGTAAAGTGCTTAAAACTCTGGATCTTAAGTAAAACAACTGTGAAATGAATTTCGAAAACAAAAGTTTTGATAGTTCGAAACTCTTCTAGAGGCCCTTGATAATGCCTGCTTTTATGGCAGCTTGCCCCGTTGAGTGCGAATTTTTTTTACAAGGAATGTTTAAAGCAAATCGCCAATTTTTCTTATCAATATATATTGCATTTTTAGTGTCGAAAAAAATGTGCGCGATAAGATTTGATAAAAAAAAAAAGAAGGCAAAAGAAAGGGCAACTTGAAATGGAATCTAATCGAAGTTCTTCCTAACAAACAGCCGGGCAGCAAGCAGAGAAGCAGAGCGCCATGACCGCGACTAAAGATCCCAAGGAGCAGGGCCCAACAACAGCGACGGCGACAAAAGCGCAGCCGGGCCAGAAGAATGGCTCAGCCGGCGGTTTGATGAAGCGTCTGCGACGCTCCGCCTCGGTGACGGAGCACAATTTGAGCAGCCTGCGTGATCGCAAGTCAACGCAGAATCTGTTCGATCAGCACGGCAATCCCATTGATCTGCGGCAGTATCGCAAGGTGCTGGACAAGGACGAGAACGGCAATGGCACCAGCGAAAAGAAGCTACGCTATAGACGCACCCAAAGCGTAACACGCGCCGAGGAGATAACCAACAAGGAGGCCAAACAGCGCAAGGCACAGCCCGATAAGCCGTAAGTGAACAGGATTATGGGAAATCCCAATTGGGACAACTATCTAAGTATCTTGTTGTAGCATACATCGTCCCCGCGACTCGCTCTTCTCCTGGAGCTCGGGCTTCACAAATTTCACCGGCCTGGTCAACTGGGGTTTCCTGCTGCTCTGCATAGGCGGGCTGCGCCTGGGCTTGGAGAATTTGCTCAAGTGAGTGTCAATTGCCAGGTGTACAAGCAGCAAGGTGGGCTCAACTAATAGCTTGTGAATACTTTGCAGATACGGCGTACGCATCAATCCCATTGACTGGTATTTCTTTGTGAGCGGTCGCAACGAGGGCGAAGGTCACAATGCCCTGCTCCTAATCATCTGTAGGTGTGCCTAGGAACCCCAAACGAACTACATTTAAAACCAAAATTCATTTCTTTACAGACTCTTTGGTTCACATATCCCTGTGTCTGGCTGTCGAAAAAGGCTTGGCCCTGGTAAGTAGACTCGCCTCAGGCTTTACTCACTTTGAAGCTTCCTTCTGCCCAGCTGTGCCAAAGGGCGTCCGAATAGGCTCATTAACCTCCTCATATTGCTTCGGCGCGTTTTTCAAGGGTCGATGCCAAAAGATCCTATTTCTAATTTGGTTGTTTCACTCAAAAAAAAAAAAAAATGGAACCCTTTTCGACAGCTGACTCGCAGCAGAGCGGATATGATCTTAACCTACTCCCAAAGTCCCTTTCCAATTCAATTCTATTACAATCAGGGCCGCAAATCCAGTCGATGGTTTAATACTCAGCTCGATCCTAGTCCCATTCTTTAGGCTCGTGAACCTGTTTTTTATGTTAAATGGGACCAGTTTTTTGTTTGACTAGGAGATTTCCTGAACCACGTAGGAGGACCTTGTTGACTCGGAAATATATTTTGTAGAAGAAAGCTTTGAACTTCAGATCGTTGTAGTATTTCCTTGCTTACGGGGCGCCCCATCAAAGTGGTTATTGTACGTTTCAAACATAACTATATATTGATTACAATATTACAATTGTTACACTTATAAACAAATCTTGTATGACAATTAATAATTCGTGCTTTGTGTGTGTATGAGTAAAGTATGGTGTGTGCAGCCGATGTGTGTCATGTGTAAACTTAGGCAATGCGTACGCCCGCCTGATCGCAATATTTCTGCAGCATTTGCTTGTATTCGGCTTCAAGCGGTGCCAGCAATGTGGTCAGTTCTCCGGGTGGACGTCTTTGCGACAAACTGGACAACGAGCTGGCCAAGTATTGGCGGGCATCGGTTACTTCGGCTAGGTGATCCACCTGCTTGGGCTGAGCAAATGTCAGCTGAGAGAAAGCTGCCTGATAGCCCGGTTCGGCATCTACTACAATATCTGTCTCAGCGGCGGCTGCATCTCCGTCCAAGTAGGGCAGCTTCTCTGGTGGCCGTTCGAACAGATCAATTAGTGCGTGAAGCAAACGTGGCCAGTACGCCGCGTATTGACCGGACACTAATTCGGGGCATTCGGTGAGCAGTTTGCTAACGCCCACAGCGACCAATTTACGCTCCAGTTCCTTGCTGACCTTGGCCATATCCGTGATAAAGACACGTTCCAGCAGCATGCCGAACATGCCCGGCTGAATATCCTCGATAAGTTGCACCAGAGCACTACCTCCAATTTTGACCACGTAGAAGCTGAAAAACACAATGATGCCATTCAAATACTTGGCAGTCTTTGACAGCGACAAGCGCTGAAATAGTAAACCAAAGATTTGACGCATGCTTGACTGCAACTCGTCGGCGTTATAATAGAGCAATAGATTTTGTAGCAGATAAAAGCCCTCGTGATCATTTGCCTTGGATGCGATCATTTTTTGAAATATGCCCAGAATGCCATTCTAAAAAATGCAGATAATTTAATGATGTGACTCATTTGTGCTTCTGCACACTGTTTACCAATTTGCCAAGCGCTTGAATCTGTGCGGAGCCTTGTTTGATGAAGATCGACAGCAGGCGTATCAATGGCGTCACATTGCCCCGGCGATCCCACAGAGGCGGTGCCAGCAGGCAGGGGAACAGAGCCCAATAGGGTTCCGGTATGGGTCCAGTGTTCTCGCGCACCTCCAGCAGCACCGATAGCATTTGAAATACATAAGGCATAAACTCGGTGATGTCCTGTTGCAAGATGCCCTGGAATACGGGAAATAGTGCTTCCTCAAACGAACTAACCGCGGAGGCATCTGCCTGGCAAACGATTCTAGATAGGACACAAAGGTTAATTCCCTTCCAGATACTTTTAAAAATTGTGGCAAACTTACTTAATGGAAAGCGACAACGTTTCGAAAAGGTAGTGATTAAAAAGCGGGCGAGACGGATTCTTGGCAACAAATGTGAGAATTTCGGTAAGGCGCGGCAGAGCCACGGCCATATAGGGCATTGCGCCCGCCTGCAGCACATGGAAGCTCCGCATGATGGCTAAACCATAAAATAACCAGATTAATTAATGGACTCCCATCATTCATTTGTGACTCTAAACTCACCTTTCATGACATACTCATTCTCCGCCGAACCAGTCAGCGCGAGCGTTGCAAACAGTCCGCTAACCAATTGATTTGAGTGTGGAGCAATTACTTGCGGCCCAAACAAAAGCGCATTGCTCCCATCACGCATGGTCAGTATCTTCTCCAGCGAGCAAGCAGCATAGCTGTGCACCACAATGCTCTCAGCGGGCAGATGCCGTATGAGATGCGGCAAACAGCCAGCCAGCGTCTGTGGTCCCAACAGACTACGAAAGACCATTACATATTTAATGGCAGCTGCTTTGAGCACTGGAAGCTCATTAACTGTGGACGACAAAGTGTTGTAGGAGTGCTAAAGTGTCAAGTGTTAAGGTATAATTACCATTGGGTCGTTCCAGTTCGGGCACAATGTGCTCGGCGCAGAACTGTGGCAACGGCACCAGCTCCGAGCTTTGTGTGATGCCATGTTTTTGGGTGCCACCGCGCGATGCCCATGAGGTGACCAAATAAATGGCCGTATCCTTGGCACGCCAATTTGCCATAGAATCCTGCTTGTACTTGCCCAGCAAGATTTCCAGGTACTGGCCAAAAATACCAAAAATCTTTTGCTCAAAATTGATGGAGAGTGTCTTGACCAAATCACAGGCAGCGCGTCTTCGCGTATCAATGTCGGAGCCCTCAATGTCACGACGTATATACTCATCCGGACTGTCCTCGAACAGTTCCTCGTCGGATGGCCTGATGTCCAAATTGGGTATGACCACTTTCTCACATATGCGCGCCAATATCTCCGGATTCTCGAATATGCCGTGGTAATGCTTGCGCTCAGCGACAACCGAAAGAAATTGCAGCGCATTGGATACAAGCTATAAATAATCAGGAACATACATAATATTTACCATGGCATTACAACATTTACAATTCACTTACCGAATCGTATTTTGTGTGCAGACTGGTCTTCACCAGCAACTCCCACACTGCAGTTACAAACTGTTCCATATACGGCTTAAACTCCTCGTCGTATTTGCGCGCATAGAGACAGATGTTCTCGCAGACCTGGGAGCGCAGATGCTCCAATACGCCAGCATCCTCGTCGTCATCGGTGTGCAGAATGGCCACATCGACTGCCAGTTGTTGCAGAAATGCGCCCATCCACGTGTTCATGTTGTCCTCGAAGAACTCGGGCAGATCTTGCGAGTTGAGCGAGAAGAAAACCTTGTTGACCAGCACCAGAGAGCTATAAATGACTTTTAAAGCCTCAGCGTTGCCCTCGTGCAAAGTGCTTAGCTGCATGGTCGCCTGCAAGAGATCGGTCAATGGCTTGGCCATACGGTCCAGTACAAACTTGATTTCTTCCCACAAGGTTTGCGATTTAAATTCGTAGCGATAACGCTTGAAGAGCGAATGCGCCGTTTGCAATATGCCGTTGATTATATTGAAATCGCCAGAGGCAAACTTCTCCACCATTTCGTCAATTAGCTGCGGCCACTTCTTGGGAAAATCATGTTTCCCAATGATGCTCACCGCATCGCTCAGTTGCTTCTGCAGCGCCGTCGGTGAGTGCAGCATCAATGTGACAATCAGCGACTTGATCGTGTTGCGATCGCTCGCATGTATGCGATCGGGTTCGTCGCTGTCCTCGTGCGCCGCCCAGTTTCGTTTCACGTAGTTCTTAAATGCAATGGCGCCCGCCACCCGAATGGTCATGTCCACGGTCGTTTTGTCGATCAGGTTAAGCAGCAGCACCGGATAGTTTTGTTGCAATTCCGTTGACTCCAGCAACTTTTCCGCTGCATCCAAAATAGAATGTTAGATTAGCCGAAGGCATGATTGCAAATGGGGAAGAGAGCGAAAGAGAGTTGACCAGCAATCAACTCTCACTTTTTGCCGTTGATTTTGTAAACCGCTAAGGTGCCGCCGTTTTCCCGCGCGCGCTCAACCACCTTATGCTCCCTTTAAACTCACACACACACACGCGCTCTCTCATACTCACCGGGTCTGCGGACATTTGGGTCCGCGCTGAGCGTCTGTTGCAAATAACCGGCAAGCAATTGCAAATTGGCGTCGGTGACTTCCATTTCGTTGCTATGACTATTTATTTAAATTTGTATATCACGTTCGCTGTTGCGATTTTGATTGGGCTGATTGAACACTATTTTACAACATATAACGAAATTGCGCACACAAAGCAAATACGAGCAAGCGTCGTGCGAAACGATGGAATGACGAATGTGCCAATGTCGGTGATGGGAGTTTAAGCGATGAACGATAAGTGCAGCTATCGCCACTGGCATTAACGATACATCGAGCGCGCAATTATATTGGTTCATTTAATAGTGATTAATGTAGGTGACAACATTTTTTGAAATCGTAAACCATTTTTTGCAGGAAATAATATCCGAGGGCCTTGGCATGGTTATTCAGACTATAAATATAATTGTATCGGTTTGTTTGCCTGTGGTAATTATACATCTTAAAGGCTCCGCCTTTAGCATAAGTAAGTATGCAGCTTGATTATTTTTGGAAAAATGGTCTTAAAAATTATTATCGCTTATAGTGGGTGCAACAACTGTGTGTTTCTATTATTCTGTGCTGTTCTTGAAACTCTGGAGTTACGTGCAGACTAATATGTGGTGTCGGAAGACCTACTACCAGCGGCAGCCGCGTGAGCGACGACCAAGCATCTCTCTAGCCGAGCTCAGTAAGTGTTTTTCTTATGCAAAAAGTTATTTTATTTATTATTTTGAAATTTAGAAAGAAAGCATCCCAATAGTAGCGACGATGACGAAGAGATAACCAAACTGGTACAATATCCAGAAAATTTGAGTTACAAAGACATTCTGTACTTTTTATGCGCACCAACTCTTTGCTATGAACTCAATTTTCCCCGCACTTCGCGCGTTCGCAAGCGTTTCTTACTAAAACGTCTGTTAGAAGTGCTTATTGGTGTGAATGTGTTAATGGCCTTGTTCCAACAGTGGATTATACCCTCGGTGCGCAATTCTTTGATACCCTTTTCTAACATGGATATGGCATTAGCCACTGAACGTCTGCTGAAACTTGCGGTTAGTATAAGTGTCTTTTAGATATGTATGACATGTTATATAATATATATGTATTATTTGACTTTCAGCTACCTAATCACTTGGTCTGGCTGTGCTTTTTCTATCTCTTATTTCATTCATTTTTGAATGCCATCGGCGAAGTACTTAACTTTGCCGATCGCAATTTTTACTGTGACTGGTGGAACGCTAATAATATTGATACATTTTGGCGTACTTGGAACATGCCGGTGCACAGGTGGTGTGTGCGCCACCTGTACATTCCCGTCGTACAAATGGGTTATTCGTCGCGTCAAGCATCCACGATAGTGTTCTTATTCAGCGCATTTTTCCACGAGTACCTGGTAAGCCTTCCGTTAAACTTTTTCACCCATATAACTTTTATTTATAAATTTTCCTTGTGATGTAGGTATCGGTACCCTTACAAACGTACAAAATTTGGGCTTTCCTTGGTATGATGGGCCAAATACCGTTATCTGCTATATCGAGGTATATTGAGCGTCGATTGGGTCCACGCATGGGCAACATTATCGTTTGGGCGTCGATTATCTTGGGTCAACCACTGTGCATCATGGCGTATTATCATGACTACGTCGTAACACATTTCCAGAATGCGCTTAATAGCACTGACCATAGTTAGACTTTGGGTAATATAATCAGGTCTGTACTTTTTTAATGATAAGCCAAATGCAAGTTGAGGAAACTTGATGCCACATACAAGTCAATTTTGTAGTTCTGAACGAGTAGTACTGAGTAACATAAATCGATTGTTATTTAATGCATTTTGTTAATGATTTTAGGCATTATGTAAATAAAGAAAATGGATATTGAGTTGCATTAGTTTTAAAATTTTGTTCGCCTTCAGTTTGTAACTAGTTCTATTTGACTAGATCACATTTGGCGGTGCACAACAGCACTTACATATTTGCGATAGTTCATCACTACCATGTTTGGACATATCGATGTATAGACAACACTATCGATAAGTGCCTGCTCTACTTAGTGGTAACAACTTTTCTCTCCTCCACCAGAGCCAAGCCAAAACATATTCTACTTTTTCTCATAAGAAAAGCAATTTACTTGTAGTGTAATCTACAATTTAAGGTGCGCGTGTTAAACTTGTTAAGTGCATTTAATTTGTTACTAAAAATTAAGAATATAATAACCGTTACGTTGTTAAGGTAAGCGCGAATAGCAATTGCAAATTGGTCAATAGCTCGTCGGCGTTTTCGCGACGCCCGGCACAGACACAAACATGCATATATGTATGTACATGACATACGTACACGCACACATAGGTTATCTTCAAATGTGTGTGTGGTTCTCGTGCTTTGAAAAGAAAATTTATATCGGCTTGCAAAGGCGCAATCCGCGTGAGTGAAAATCAAAGCTGCTTTAAATTAAAATGCTATTCGTTTACAGAAACGTTTGGCGTTGTCAGCAGCCCCGACTACTCCAACTCTGCAAACAATCAGCGGTCTACGTTAGTGCAAAACCAGCGCAACATCAAACTAACTTGAATTACACCACCAGCAGCGACGACCCGGCAGAGGCACCGATTTTTAGTCACGTAAGTGCGGTGCATAGCTAGCTTGGCATCAAAGCTCATGTTTTTTTTCTTACAACAGATCATGAGTGGTCGGTATCGCGGTGGTGGCGGTGGCGGTGGCGGTGGCGGAGGAGGAGGTGGCCGCTATGGCGGAGGGGGTGGAGGCTATGGCGGCGGATACAACGATTTTGATAACTATCGTGGCGGTGGAGGCTGCGGAGGAGGCGGTTACAACGACAATTTCGGCCCTGGTCCGAATCCCTTCAATAGTAAGTAATTTATTTCATTGAAATATTATGAATTTCAACAGCCTGCTCAGTTGACAAAAATTTCAACAACAATATTGTCATCGTATCAAACTATCAAGGTTTCTTTGAAAAAGCTGTCATTGCTTAAATAAATGAGAAAAGGTTTGTCAGACAGTTTTAAGAGTCTATAGCAAACAGTTGAACAAAATTTGTTTTCTGGTTAACTTTAAAAATGCATAGATTCTCAAAAGGTTTGTATAGCCTTTCAGAGGCCTTTTTTATTATAACCTTGTATAATTTAGTTATAAAATGTGCAGTGCAAGGAAGATAAATCCTTTCATCAAGTATTATATGTAATAGTCTATCTTTTTGAAACTATCTTCAATTAAATTGCTTCTTCTTTTGATTTTTTAAGTGGGACCCAACATCTCAGGCAACGATCTGATGCATCTGATGAGCGCCATGGCCAGTAATTTTAGCATGAATTCGCAGCCCCCACAGCCTATGCGCCAGAGCTGTGGAGAGCTTCGCAATCATCACTGTGGTATGTTTGTTGAGCTGTCCGGGCGCCTGTTTAAAAAGCGTGTAAACCGTTTTGCTGAGTTACGCGATCGTAATGGTGGCGCCTGTCAGCTGGTCGTGTTGGAAGACAAGCATCCTCGTGTGGCCCGTCGCATGAACAATATGCCCGAGAACACAACTCTGACCATTGTGGGCCAAGTAATGAGAAGGCCCCACAACTCATGCAACCAGACAATGCCCACCGGCGAAATTGAGGTGGAAGTACAGGACATACTCAGCATACATTTTCCGGCCAGCGGCACGAAACGTGCTGGCGACAAGCGCACCTACAGCACCATGGCCCAGCAGCAGAGCAGCCTGGGCATCACCAGCACGGAGTACAAAATTGCCAGTGAGTAGCGATGATACGTACATATAACACGTAAAAGATGACTATAATTCGTGTTTCTTGCAGAGAATGAGAATATCTTAAAGTACTTTGAGAATCGCGATCTCACTTGTAATGATTTGCGACGCGATGATGTCGGTAAAACAGTCACCTTGGTGGGCTGGATACCCTCGACCAAAAACAACAAGTTCTTGCAGCTGAAGGATGGCTACGGTCAGACTCAGCTCATGATCGAAGATCAATCTGTGAGTAAATATATTATATAGCTAAATCATTTGATATAAGATTGTATTAGTCGATTTACTAAACATTATTTAGGAAAAAAATGTATGCATTAATGTTAAACCGAAACAGAAAGGTTTCAAGTGCACCATGTTATAATTTTTCATTGAAATTGTTTGCAAAAAATTAGTATAATTGGAGGTATTGTTCTGGGATTTTGTATATATTCACATTTATACGCAATATTCCTGCGATTAAAATTTACATTTTGCATATTGTTGCAATTTTATGGAAGTGAATCTTACCTTGGGGGATCTACCCGAGCGTCAATATCTGAGAGCCTCTTGAGAATTTTAAGGAAGTTCCAGTCATTTAAAAACAATATTAAAAAAGTCCTCCTTTTGATATAAGTTTGCTCTTTGAGACATTTGCTAATAGACATTTTTTTATATTACAGCTAATGGACACATTTTTGTCTACACCAGAACAAACAGTGCTGCAAATCGTCGGCAAAGTGCTGGGCCGGCCAAAGGCAAACATAAACTTGGTAGGTGGATGGGTTAATTTAGCCACTCCGAAAGCGCCTGATTTCTGATCTTCTTTGTTTCGCTAGAAATACGACACTGGCGAAGTGGAAGTCAGTGTTACCAATGTGAAGGTGTTAAATCCCGACGACCCCTATGAGGGTCCTATCAAGGTTAAAGAGAAACTGCAAAAGATGTCAATTGATGATCTCGATGCCGATGAGGCTGCTGCTGTTTCAGCGAATTCTAGCAGCGCCAATAATGGCGAGGGCGATGTTCATGGCAGCGAATCGGCTGCTCCTGGCGCAGTTCAGACAACTGCCGAACAACAGCGTGTAAAGGTGGCGGACACCAACAAATTTGCAGATCGCACCCACAACTGTGGCGAATTGACATCCAATGAAATTAACGAAAAGGTTGTAATATGTGGCTGGCTGGAGTTTCAGCGCATGAACAAATTCTTCATACTGCGTGATGCCTACGGCCAGACGCAAGTGCTCATCCTGGCCAGGACAAAGGGCCTGGAAGAGTATGCCGACTCTGGCGTGCCCATTGAATCGATTGTGCGCGTGGAAGGCACCGTCATACCACGGCCAGCAGCCACCATAAATCCAAAAATGACCACAGGCCATGTTGAAATCGAGGCCGATAAAGTCGACGTACTCAATGCGGCCAAGAAGAATCTCCCCTTCGAGATACGCAAATTTAATCGCGCCGGCGAACGTTTGCGCCTCACGCATCGTTATTTGGACTTGCGCTTTAACGACATGCAGCATAATTTGCGTTTGCGCTCGGCGGTTATTATGCGCATGCGCGAATATTTGATTAACTATTTGGGCTTTGTGGAGGTGGAGACGCCAACGCTGTTTCGTCGCACGCCCGGCGGTGCCCAAGAGTTTGTGGTGCCCACACGCAAGGCGGGCCATTTCTATTCACTCGTTCAGAGTCCACAGCAGTTCAAGCAGATGCTAATGTCCGGTGGCATCGATCGCTATTTTCAGGTGGCCAGATGCTATCGCGATGAGGCCACACGCCCGGATCGTCAGCCGGAGTTTACACAGCTAGACATTGAATTGTCGTTCACCAGCCGCGATGATATAATGCAACTGATTGAGGAGACGCTGCGCTATTCGTGGCCCAAGCATTTGCCCAAGCTTCAGACGCCATTCCGGCGCATCACTTATGAGGAGGCCTTGGAGAAATATGGCACCGATAAGCCGGACACACGGTTTGGTTTTCTGCTTAATAACGTCTCGGACATCGTCGAGAAGAGCGAAAATTTCAAGGGAAAATACGAGGACTTTGGCGCCTATGCCATTGTAGTACGTGCCAGTGAGGCCTTTTGGAATGGTGCCGCCCGCAAGCATTACGAAAGCCTGAGCAAAGTCTTCTCCGGCACGCTATTTGTGCGCAAATTTAACTTTGCCAATGACGTGCTGGATAGACTCACTAAATTACTGGGAACTGAGGTGGCAACCGAGATTATTGAGAAATTTGATTTGGAAGAGAACGATTTGCTCTTCCTGTGCATTGGACCCAAAGTGGAGACGGTTAGTAAAGCGAAACAATTTGTGTTATCTTGATGCCAACTTAAGCTTCGTTTTTGTATTATCCACAGCGCAATTTACTGGGTCGCATTCGGCTGGATTATCATGAGTTTCTCGTGGAGAATGTAAAGACCAAGAAAACCAACGACTATCGTTTTCTGTGGGTTGTCGATTTTCCACTATTTGAGCGGAACACTGCCACAAATCAGCTGGAGAGTGTGCATCATCCGTTCACGGCGCCGCTAGTTGAGGATTTGGATAAGTTTGCAACCAGTTGCGACAATCTTGAAACGATTCGTTCCGAAGCATATGATCTTGTGCTAAATGGACAGGAGGTGGGCGGTGGATCCATGCGCATACACGATCGCGATATGCAGCAGTTCATATTGGAGCAAGTGCTAAAGATTCCCCATGATCATTTGTCGCATTTGTTGAGCGCCCTGGAATCTGGCTGCCCCCCTCATGGTGGCATCGCCTTGGGCCTGGATCGTCTCATAGCTATACTGTGCCGTGCGCGTTCCATACGCGATGTGATAGCATTCCCCAAGTCATTAAACGGACGGGATCCACTCTCTAATGCACCAGTGCCCATTTCAGAGGAAGAGATGAAACTCTACCACATCAGCGTGCAACAGGCTGAAGCGGAGGAGGACGGTGCTAGCACCAATGATACAGCACATGCTCAGGAGGATGATGATCCAGACGCAGTGCGCGCACCACCATCGCCCATGTCAGGCACCAGTGACACAGAGCAAGCCAGCATGGATGTCGATGTCAAGAGCGAGCCTGTCGAAGAAGTGCCTGCAACAGAAGCAATAAATATCGACGACGATAAACTTGAGACTGCGGCGCAAGCTCCACAACTCTCGCCAACAGGCATAAAAGAAGAGCAAGCCAAAACGGCCACAGAGGAAACACCAACACCAACCCCTACACCAACCCCAACACCAACCCCAACACCAAAACCAACAGCAGGTGCAGCAGCAGCGGCGCCGGCTTCAACAGCCACGACGCCATTGACGCGTACTAAACGCGTAATCAAAAAAAAAGTGTAGGACGCCTCATTTCGCAAGACGAGCAACAGCGGAGATAAAGATACGACTTAACATTTTATCCATAAGCTCAAATAACACATGTAGCGGCATGTTCAGGATGCCGACTAGAAAGTCAACAAACAACCAAGATGTCACCGCTCCAATGCCTAAAGTCAGTCAAACAAATGCAGTGTGGCGCCAGAGGGCGGATCCTATTAAATTGTATTGTAAATGCCATTGGGAGCGCAGTTTTGTGCTCTCTGGTTTAATTGCCCATCTATCCTTGCAACCCCCGGATGCTCTTCGCGCGCCCGCCCACCAACATTCGTAAGTCCATTTTTAATTATATGGCGATTTATTACAATTTACAACATAATTATGTACGAACTGCTATTGTATTGCGATTTGTTAAAAAAAAATACAATAACTCCATTAATATGGTGTGCGGATTTACTCGTATTACATACTCGTAGGGGCACTCGGTCCAGAACCGGGCCAAAATGTTAAACTAATGAATTATACTAATTAGCTTGTGACATAGGTTTGGTTGTAGCCAAAGTTATTTTCTATTAATCATAAGGAAAACCTTAAACTAGATTTGTTTGATTAGAACAGCAGAGCATATTTTTAAAAAAGTATTTTTTCTATTTGAAAATATTGCAAAACTTGCACACTGCACTGCCGATATATTACAAACAAAAAAAAAAAATAAAAAAATTATGGAATTTGATATAATATGTAAATTGTGTGGCTTGTTAACAGTTTTGTTTCCAAAGGGAAAATATCAAGTCTTTTTGAGAGTTTAGGGAATATAAGCCTAAACCGCCTAAGTAGATAGTAACCTGTCGAATATTGTTAAAATAATATAATAATGTATAATAATATATGGCTTACTGGCAAGGGAGGATAGCTAAGTATAGATAAAATCTAGTGCACCTTTGGAATGCTGAATATAGTGTTGTCTATGTGACCATATGTAAGATTGCGCCTGTAGATCCACCAGTCGATTGGCTTATTCAATTGACGATCATCCATGTCTGCAGATTCCGTCGAATATTGTTCCTGCTCCTCGACGGAGTCGTCGCTTTCGCTGTCCTTGTGCGGCGTAGGACTGTAGCTGGTCCAATTCTCATAGGGATCCTGGGCATAGGGCGCCGATGGCAGATTGTTAAAATTTGTGGCCAGCTTGCCAAACTGATCGATGTGCTGTAGCAAAGGATCAACGCTCTGGGCAGGTATCTTGAGTGTCAGCGCGGGTGTGTGCGGATGTTTCACGCCAAGCGTGGGCAAATCCGTCCACTTGCCCAGCGCATAGGGTGAGGTATCGTTGGTGTCTATCAAAAACATGCCACGCGTGTTGTGGCGTATGTTGTCACCGGCCTCCAGCAGATAATTTGTGGGCGGACACATGCCCAACAAATAGGGGATGTAACCACTGCAGGCCCAGCCCCAGAAGCCCTTGGATGAGCGTATGGACTCCAGGTAATAAGCCATCGCCCGCTGGTGGCTGCAAGCAAATGAATCTGCGAGAGACATTCGTGAATTAATCAATTTCTCTCATCTTATCTTTAGCATTTGCACCCACTCGTCCACTGCGGTCCCGTGCAGCCAGGCTGTGAAATGCCACCGTTCATGTAGAAATCAGCATGGCCGCAGCGCTCCAGCTTGCCCTGGACCAGCGCATTTGTGTGTATGACATCGACGAAGTCGGCATCGCTGGGATCCAGCTTGTCGTCGGGACCGGCGGTAATAAAAAGCGGCATCGCCGGATCCAGGCCAGTGATGCGGGGCAGCTTAAAGGATTTCAACTGGCGCGCTATATAGTTGGGCACCTGGGCGCCCAGCGAGAAACCAATTATGTGTATATCCGTGTTGCCTGCCTCCACCAGACGCTCTACCAGCTGCGCAGCACAGGCTCCCGCTTGCCGTGTGTTGTGCACGGCGCTTATATAGCAAGGCCCGGGCGCCAGCACGCTCCAGTCCACATAGATTATGTTGTGCTCCGATTTCGCCAGGTATTCTAAAGAGAATTTCATGTATATTAATAATTGTAAACTTTTCATAGTTTGTTTGATAACATTATAGAGGGAGTCTTGCTATGGTCAGCTTGGGATAGGTATCTTAACTTCATTTGTTCGTACCGTTCATTTAGACGGACAGGCGGATACACTACGGACGGACCGACATTCGGACCTAGCTGATCGGGGTGCCTGTTACATACAATTGCCCAAAACCAATATACTCTTTTTAAGATAACAGCCCTACTGTCAAAAAAGGGCTAGATTTGTGACATGGTCCGATTTCAAACTATATCCAACGTTTATTTCTTTCTTATACTTTTGCTGTCCAGAACTATTTTTAAATTTTTAAAGAGCTTGAAATCATCTTCAGTTTTTGTTTTGGTTCTAGGAAGTTTACCACTCAATTAGAATTAGAATTATTCCCATTATTTACTCACCATTTCGCATTTCTTGCAGCGGGTTGAGAAACATGTCGGAATTGTAGCCATGTATAAGTATCTTGGTTGGATGTTGTGGATTAAAGTAGGAGTCGGTGAGATTCGACTGTTCTGACGTCTCACCAATGTGCAGACTTTGACGATCCATGACATTGTAACGCGTGTAAATATAATACTTAACATCCGGATCGGGACAACTGCGTCCTATGGCCCATTTACAGGGTCCAACGGTAATATCCCGATTGCTGAAGGGCTTCGATGTCACCGGAGCTGCAGTTGTTTGTTCCTTAAGATTATCCAAATGTGGCGCGGATTGGGTTATAAAATCAAAGACAGACGCGCCACGGCAGCTGCAGACTATGCCAAGAGCTGGTCTTATTTTAGGATTGCTTTTTAAGATTGAGCAGTCACTTACCCAAAAGCAGGTAAGCCACCGCCAGCAGT
This sequence comes from Drosophila virilis, assembly GCF_030788295.1. Taxonomy (NCBI): domain Eukaryota; kingdom Metazoa; phylum Arthropoda; class Insecta; order Diptera; family Drosophilidae; genus Drosophila; species Drosophila virilis. The sequence goes on along the minus strand of NC_091546.1, from coordinate 9,144,279 downwards.
CTGTGACTCATCTCGAAGTTTTGCTTTTAAATGCAATTGCAATTAACGTATTTAAATTACAGCGGCACAAGCTGTGCATTGTCCGGAAATGTTGGAGAAACTGAATGCCGGCCCTCAAGCCGATGACCATTTTGGCCAATCTGCAGTAAGTAGTAAGCGATCGAGTGTGTGTCTGTTTTTATTATAAAGTGAGAGTTGCCAAAGAAACCAGTATGAGTGCCCTTTTGCAGGTTTGAACGACTGCGAGATGCCCCAGGCCCAGACACGAGCTGCCGTTACAAGCTTTCGCATTAAATATTTGGCTAAATTCATGTAAGTAGACTTCCTGCTAAGAAGGCGAAGAAGACGGCGACTTAAACAGACCTGCCCTATAGAGCTGGCACGGAGACCCTCAACAAACTAATTTAGCCCTAAAATGTAACTGATCTAAGGGCACGGCACGGTCAGTTTAGCTCGTCTTTCTTCCTTCCACCTGTTACATACATTGTCATAAGCACAGTATACCCACTTTTATTCATGTTCGATGGGTTTCAGGTGTAAAAAGTGAAAACGTTGAGAATAGGAGGATTAGCTAATCGTGCATTAAACCGCAGAGAGACCAACGCGAAGACCTCAGCGTTAAGTTGATCTGCACGCACACACACACGCACAACACACACACACACACACACACACACCTGTAGGTACGCGTACGTGTTTGTTGTTTCAATTTTTACGCGATGAATGAAAACTTTGTTCACGGGCACGTCGCAAAAGGGAACGATCGGGTAATGTCTCTTGTCTTTGACTTTTATAGCGTTACAACCTTTCAAGTGTGGAGCTTCAGCTCTGTTGACTGAGTCCACATACCAGATAATATTGTATTCTTTCCCGACCCATGCCAACAACAGAGCCCAATAAGACATTTAAATTTGGGTTTGTTTTAATTAACCTAGTTGGTTCGGCATAAGCCATTTGCAACATTTTTTATGGGATTCGTAATTGCATGTTGATTTATTCAGATTGCTCTCAGGTACACGAAAGAGAGATGTCCACGTAAGAGACTTCTGTTATATCGCCTTAACCGTTTGGACCCATTCTGTCAAACATTCGATTTTAGAATTCCAGTCGATCCTACGGATCCTTACGAGTCCGAAATCGGGTCGAGATAATCTAAAAAATTATCATATAAGGTAGACTTCACAAACGAATCATTTTTTGGCCAATTCATAGTAGAAATTATGCGTCTGCAATTTGGGAGTAAAATTCGTTTTTGTTTAATCCAATTCTTAAGAAATCAGCTATTAAATAAGCTAAATAAAATATGCTTAAATACCCTTTCAGACTCCCCCGGGTCGGCAGCTCCTTATAAAAACAAGTTCACACTGCGGTCGAACTAACAGAGTGTTAAATTGTGAGTGAGTCAAGCGGACGAAAAAACCGGCGCCCAGAAAGTAAGCAAGCGATCGAAAGACGAGTGAGAACGATGCGCCACATTACTTAGCATGCACACACCCACACAAACACGTGTATGCGCAGAGATGAGCCAAGGCCAGAGATAAGCAGCCACCTGTTCGTGTGTGTGTTCGCTGTCATTTTGCTCACGCGCTCACGATTCAATTTGGTGCTGATCGCTGATTGGTCCACACATTATCTGCCGGCCGTGATGTACTCGCCGAGTCGATTGAGTGCTCTTTTTTCTGAGCGCCGTTTTTATGGATCAGCTCAACTTTATTCTATGTTAGTGTGACTCTATAAGTCGATATGGCATGTTGTTCTGCTGCGGGCGAAGGTCTTTTAAGCCTGTTATCTTTTTGTTATACCTTTTTTTTGGAAGTGATGTATAAGTAAAGCTGTTTTAAACCAATTATAAGGGAATATTCTCAAGTAAGTGCCATACTTATCTCTAATGGTATAACTTTTCGGATTTTTACGAGTCGAAAGGATTAATAGCCATTAGAGAAAGTGTTTGCTAAAGTTTGACAAAATTTGAAGAAGTTCATCGATTTCAAGAATGTTAAAGTGCTTATTTTATTGCAATTTTCTCTTCACTTCGCAAAAAAATTACTGAAAGCGCGATAAATAAGAAGATAACGCACAAGCAAACATAGACACAAACACACATATTCGACGATTCTCTCTGCATGCATACACATGTTTGGGTGTGTGTTTTCGCAATTCATATCTACTTATGCTTGCTTGTGCGTTATCTGTTTTCTGTGCGCCGACTCAGGCTAATATTGTCCGTTATGGGGATTATCAACTGACGTAAAAAAAATCGCCTTCTGCTGATCGAGCAGATAGAGCAAATTGGTTTCTAAATGCTTGTCGGTTCTGAAATCAAAATTTGTTAATGCTCTGTCGATTTTGAAGTCTCTCACGAACCTTAAAAGGTATATCCAACCGAAGTCTGACTTAATTTAACCAATATTAAAAGCTAACAAAATAAAAATTAATTTTTTCTTTTTAATCTTGCAGCTAAATTTGCCAAGGACAAGAAGACGTTCAATAACATTGGTACCTGCCATGGATATATGTACCTTAAATAAAATCGAATCGATGAAACTTGTTGCCAATCTGCGTCGATTCTCAACTCAACATTTTGTAAAATTCTGTCGATTTTAAAGGTCTTACGAAACCTCAAAGGTATGTATTTCCATAGTCGGACGTAACCAAACCGATGTATTTTATTTTACAAAAACTAATATATTTTATATTTTTCAGCCCACCCTGCCAACGTTTATGGACAACAAATAATCAACAAATAATTAGATCGGCGGAAATATCTCTCTTTAAAATAATAAATAAAATACTTCATATAAGTATACAATATCAGACGACATTTACCCGTTAAAAAACGTGCGATTTGTGTCGATTTGGGTCAAAATGCCAATTGATAGTACGGATCCTCAGGAGTCTAAAAATGGTACATTTATACAGATATGAATGCCAATTCATAATAGTAATTATGCGTTTAATAATTCGGAGTAAAACTCTACTTTTTTATTTAATTCCATTCTTTTAATATTTTATTTTAAATATGCTAAATAAAATATACGTAATATCCTTTCAGATTCCCCCGGGTCAGCAGCTCCTTATAAAAACAAGTTCATGTTGAATACTGCGGTCCAACTAACAGAGTGTTAAATTGTGAGTGAGTCGAGCGGACGAAAAAACCGGCGCCCAGAAAATAAGCAAGCGATCAAAAGACGAGTGAGAACGATGCGCCTCATTACTTAGCATGCACACACCCACACAAACACGTGTATGCGCAGAGATGAGCCAAGGCCAGAGATAAGCAGCCACCTGTTCGTGTGTGTGTTCGCTGTCATTTTGCTCACGCGCTCACGATACAAATTGGTGCTGATCGCTGATTGGTCCACACATTAGCTGCTGGTAGTGATGTACTCGCCTAGTCGATTGAGTGTTCTTTTTTCTGAGCGCCGTTTTTATGGATCAGCTCAACTTTATTCTATGTTAGTGTGACTCTATAAGTCGATATGGCATGTTGTTCTGCTGCGGGCGAAGGTCTTTTAGGCCTGTTATCTTTTTGTTATACCTTTTTTTGGATGTGATGCATAAGTAAAGTGCAATTATAAGTGCAAATTCTCAAGTAAGTGCCATCCTTATCTCTAATGGTATAACTAATAAGCATTAATAGCCATAAAAGAAATCGTACAAAAGCTTAATCAAAATTTGAAGAACTCCATCGATTCCAAGAATGTTAAAGTGTTTGTTTTATTGTAATTTTCTCGACACTTTGCCAAATATTAGTGTCAGCGCGATAAATAAGAAGGCAATGCACAAGCAATCATAGACACATACATGTGTATGTATGTACATATTCGACGATTCTCTCTGTATGCATACACATGTTTGGGTGTCTGTTTTCGCAATTCATATCTACTTATGCTTGCTTGTGCGTTATCTGTTTTCTGTTTTCTGTGCGCCAACTCTGGCTTATATCGTCCGTAATGGGGATTATTAACTGACATGTAAAAAAAATCGCCTTCTGCAGGTCGAGCAGATAGGGCAATTTGGTTGCTTAATTCTTGTCGGTTCTCAAATCAAAATTTGTTAGTGCTCCGTTTATTTTAAAGTCTCTTACGAACCCCAAAAGGTATATCCAACCTAAGTCGGACTTCATTAACCGATATTAACAAATTAAAAATTAATTTTTTCTTTTTAATTTTGCAACTGAATTTGCCATGGACAAGAAGACGTTCAATAACATTGGTAGCTACCATGGATAAATGTACCTTAAATAAAATCGAATTTAAATTTTGACCAAAATGGCTAAGGTAACATGAACCTTGTTGCCAAACTGCGTCGTTTCTCACCTGAACATTTTAAAGGACTTACGAATCCTTTAAGGTAACTATTTTCATTATCGGACGTAACTAAACCGATGCATTTTTGCTAACAAAAACTAATTTATTTTATATATTTCAGCTTAACCTGTCAACGTTTATGGACAACATATAATCAACAAATAAGATCTGCGGAAATATGTCTCTTTGACATAATAAATATAGTATTTCATATAAATATATAATATCAGACGACATTTACCAGAGATAAAACGTGCTTTGTGTCGATTTGCCAATTGATAGTACGGATCCTCAGGAGTCTAAAAATGGTACATTTATACAGATATTCCAAAAAAAATCTTAAACGCGGTAGACTTTCCAAACGAATCGATTTTTGGCCAACTTGAATGCCAATTCATAATAGTAATTATGCGCTTAATAATTCGGAGTAAAACTCTACTTTTTTGTTTAATTCCATTCTTTTAATATTTTATTTTAAATATGCTAAATAAAATATACGTAATATCCTTTCAGATTCCCCCGGGTCAGCAGCTCCTAATAAAACATATTCATATTGAATAATGCAGTCCAACTAACAGAGTGTTAAATTGTGAGTGAGTCGAGCGGACGAAAAAACCGGCGCCCAGAAAATAAGCAAGCGATCGAAAGACGAGTGAGAACGATGCGCCTCATTACTTAGCATGCACACACCCACACAAACACGTGTATGCGCAGAGATGAGCCAAGGCCAGAGATAAGCAGCCACCTGTTCGTGTGTGTGTTCGCTGTCATTTTGCTCACGCGCTCACGATACAATTTGGTGCTGATCGCTGATTGGTCCACACATTAGCGGCCGGCCGTGATGTACTCGCCTAGTCGATTGAGTGTTCTTTTTTCTGAGCGCCGTTTTTATGGATCAGCTCAACTTAACATATGTTTGGGTGTGTGTTTTCGCAATTCATATCTATGCTTGCTTGTGCGTTATCTACCTTTGAACGGCGATTACTCCAGTTTGTGGATTACTTGCTCAGTTTTCTGTTCTCCGACTTACGAATCTTTAATGGTATGTACGTAGCTAAACTGATGTATTTTCGTTTACAAAAACTGATATATTTTATATATTTCAGCCTAACCGGCCAACGTTCATGGACAGCGTATAATCAACAAATAATAAGATCGGTGGAAATATATCTCTTTAAAATAATAAACGTTATATTTCCGCGCGGAAATATGTCGGATTTGGAACGTCGGAGCTGCGCGAGATATGAAATAATTAATTTTATATGCTATAGCCAACTTTGCCACGCTCATGGACAACATTTCATCAGAAAATGATCGCTTTTCATGGTACCTAGTTGACCTGTATATCCTTTTTAATTTCATATCATGGATATAGTCCTAGCGAACCTAAAGGACAACGTTCTTGCAAAATGCGTAGGAACTAGGTCCAAAATATGTATGCTTTTCTTTAACAGCCGTCCCCAGCAACAGCAACAGTTTCTAGTTGACTAGCATATCCTTGGTAATACCATACCATGGATATAGTCCTAGCGAACCTAAAGGATCAGATCCCTGCAAAATGTGCATTGAAATGGTCCAAAAACATGTATGCTTTTTCTTTCAGGAGCCCTTTTACATTAGCTGCAGCTGCAGCTGTTGCTTAACAGCCGGCTTACAGCACTCTCGCAGCTTAACAGAGCTCATTTAAATTGAGTTACATTTTTGCCCCTTAATGCTATGCAATGAAAATTTTTATTCAAAGAACTCGTCGACCTTCTGGGCATTTCTGTTCGCCTGGTACTTGAGTGGAATTTTAGTGCAATTTTGGGACCCAGCCGGTGACGAGGGCGCCCCGTGAGGGTATGCAATGGATTTCTTCGGTCGCAAAAATATTTCTTATCGACCTTCTGCGCATTTCTGTTCGCCTGGTACTTTTAGGAAATTTTAGTAAAAATTTGGGACCCAGCCGGTAACGAGGGCGCCCCGTGAGGGTATGCAACGAAATTTTTCGGTCGCAAAAATATTTTTTGTCGACCTTCTGGGCATTTCTGTTCGCCTGGTATTTTGGCAGATTTTAAGAAAAATCTCGGCAGCCAGCGGTTGCCAACAAACGCCTCTCTCTCACGGGTGTGCAATAGGCTTCTAAAGACCGTTAATTTTTGAATTTGTAAATAAAAAAACAGGAATTTCTCTCTGTATTTGAATCAATGGATTTATTTACGCTTTAATTTACAAAATTGTTCATTTTATATGCTAATTTTCTTAATTATTTCACTTAAAATTATGTAAAACGAGTATAAATTAAATTTGATGCTTATATGAGCTAAAAATATCAATATTTGGCTTAATTAAAGTCCGATCCTGGAAATATTTGCTTTGTCAGTCGTGAAGGTCCTTAGAGCTCCGTGTAGTCCTTGATTTGGCAGTCTGAAATGAAAAAAAACACATTTAAATTAAACATATACATAATTTAATATATGCGGAAAATAGGCCATAACTCGGGCATGTCCTTGCAGATTCTCAAAGGACATGGTGCGTTAGGATCGTATAGACCCCCTGCATCGATCTGCATCATAAAAATATGGGGTCATCTAAGAATCATATGACTCGAAATTGGACTTGTAAAATTTCCGTCCCGGAGCGCACGAAAATGGCCCGAAATCACAAAAACTTTAATATCTTCAAAACTACAAGGACGTTCTTTATGAAATTTGGCCAGGTGGTAGTCCTGGTCAATACAATTATTTTGACATATGACTCACCAGGATACGCAAGGATATGCTTGAGTTATGGCTTATTTACTTCAAACAAAATCGTCCTTAAAACTTTTTTGTCTGAAGGATTTTCGTCCTTTGGGCTGTAAATTCTTCAATGGGAAGGTGGGGGCTATCTACTGACCAAAGGACATCCCGTTAGTCCTTCAAATGGCAAAGTTGGCCTGAAAATTTTCGATTTTGCGACTAACCCCCTAGGATAAATTTCGATAAAATTTTTTGTTGAATTCTGGAAATCCTTGAATGCCAATCGATAGTCCTGATCGCCACGAGCTCAAAAAGGTATATCCTTCCGATATCCTTAAGGATTTGGCTGAGTTATGGCTAATTAAAAAATGTCCTTTTTAGAAAATAAGCCATATTTCGGAAACGACAAGGACGATTTTGTTGTCCTTTGGACAGTTTAAGATCCTTGTTCATACGATTTGTTTGACACAGGACTTTTCAGGATCCGTAAGGATACGGCCGAGTTATGGCCTTGTTAATTTTCGAACGAATTGTTATCATATCTTGGCCATTTAAAGGACTTTCGTCCTTTTCATTATATATACTGAATTGGGAGGATAAGGACTTACGTTTGGCAAATGGACATCATGACTGCCAAGGAAACGGCCGATCTACAGCCTCTTATCTCTACAGACAAAAATCTGTTTTCCTCAGCTCCTTCAAGGATTATCGTCCTTTTTACTACCCATTCTAGGTTGAGAGGACAAGTACTACATGTTGTCCAAAGGACAACAGCATGGTCCTTAAAACACATGCCTTGGAAACCATAAGGACGATTTTCATATCATTAGTGTGTAACTTTTATAGTCCTTGTCAATACAAGGTGCTTGACAAAGGACTCGAGATATTCGAAAAAAATGGTCAAAAAACTTTCGATTTTCGAACAGAACCCAATTTTCACAACAAACGTGATGTAACCCTATACTTTTTGTTGTCGATTTGGGTCAAAATATAGATTTTAATTATTAAAAATACTGATCTTTACGAGTCCAAATGGTATAAAACTCCAAAATCTGACATTATTTGGCCGAGATATTCCAAAATCATAAAAAAAAGGTTGACTTTCGAGCGAATGGTTTTTGTTTAACAACTTTTTTTTCCCATAAGTTCATTACCTTCGTTTGAAAAGCTTTGATAATTAGTTTGATGCAAATATGACAAAACTGAATATGTGTTTCAGAGACAAATTGGCTTACCGTCCGGTCGGCTTCAAACTCATTTCCTTATATCTTTTAGTGTGACCTTAATTCCTACTAAGTTCGTGTGAACAGCTGATCGACGCCGTCTGAATTAGTTTCAGGAATACCATTAATATCCGAAATACAAATCAGCTGTTCAATTATTACTGCAACTGCGGCCAAAATTCAACTGCAACCGCTAATGCTTAATTTCTGAATTGCCATAAAATAAACTATTACGAGGATTACGAGGCGATAGATTGCATCTAATGGCAAATAAATACAGCAATCAAGTGAACAAGTTTTTAGTATTCAAAACGAGAATAGAAAAAAAGTTTTAAATTAAAATTATTGTGATTTTTGCGTCAATCGGCGCATTTTTGCGTTAAAACGCCTCGTTTCTGCGTCAACAACGAATGCAAAAAAGAACAGCATAATTGGCAAATTGAAAAAATTAACTTAAAGATGCCGCAACAACGTCGAAAACTACCTTTTAGCGGCAAAAAGAAGAAAGATCAATTGCTACAAAAGCGTAGCACAAAAGGTACAATAAGTAATAATATTGGCATTAGCGAAACTCTAAAAGAACAATGTGCACAGGTCAGCCCAGCAATTTGCGGCGCAGCAATCAAGAATCATACGAGGACAGCGATGCGCCGGAGACGACCGTGGATCGCAAACTCATGGAGCAGCCGCTAACGCGTGCTGGGCGAAACAAGAATGTCAACCGTTACAATCTCCAATTCGTTCAAGAGAGCAAAAAGGAGATCGAGCTAATGAAGGAGGAGGGATTCAAACCGCTAGATGTGCTGACCGACGCACAAAGGGAGATTGATGCACGCTATTTTGAGAATTATGATTTTCCTGTGCGACCACCTTGGACATTTGACCAGAGCAAGGAGCTATTGGATCGAAACGAAAATCGGTATTTTAAGGTATGTCGATTGTTTAGCTGGAAACACATGTGAATCTGATGGTTTACCCTTTCAGGAGTATGTTGACGAGCTGCTGCAAAAAAAGCAGCACAGGAATAGCAAAGAAATTTCCCTCTTTGAGCTAAATTTGGAGACTTGGCGTCAGCTTTGGCGCGTGCTTGAGTTCTCCGACATTTTGCTAATTATTGTGGATGTTCGGTATGCGTCACTCATGTTTCCACCATCCCTTTACGACTATATTATTCACACGCTGAAGAAGCATGCGATTGTTGTCTTTAACAAAGTGGATCTAGTTGCACCCGAGGCTGTCGTCGCATGGCGACACTATTTCAATGAGCACTACCCGGAGCTGCCCATTGTGCTGTTTGCATCGTATGCGGTGCGCAGCCAGAAAGGTACTCAGCGTGGTCGCTATCAGCGTGCTCATCGTCAGAGCATGGAGGGTGTCTATAATATCTTTCGCGAGTGCCAACGTTACGTTCAAAGCGACGTAGATCTGACAGCATGGGAACAAAAAATTCGTGACGATATGCGCATTGAGCAAGTGGATGTTGACGATGCCACGAGCAAAACTCAAGTGGAAGGGGAGCTAAAAATCAGCAATATTATCGACACCACGCCCCATCAGCACGTGAAATACAACAGCGGTATTTTAACCGTTGGATGCATTGGCTTTCCCAACGTTGGAAAGTCATCGCTTATTAACGCCATCAAAGGACGTAAAGTTGTCAGCGTTAGCCGTACTCCCGGCCACACCAAACATTTCCAAACCATATTCTTGTTGCCGAATGTGCGCCTTTGCGACTGTCCAGGTGTTGTATTTCCCTCTTGCACGCCAAAGAGCTTGCAAGTTCTGCTTGGCAGTTTCCCTATCGCACAGCTGCAAGTGCCTTATCGTTCGCTCAAGTTGCTGGCTGAGCACATGAATCTGCCGCAACTTCTTCGCGTGCATCTGCCCGAGGACTATGACGAGTGGTCGGCTGTGGCGCTGGCGGATGCCTGGGCGTATAAACGGGGTTTTCTCACCGCCAAGGCAGCACGCCCAGACCGTTATCGTGCCGCCAATCATATCTTGCGCATGTGTCTGGCTGGACAGCAGCAATTGGTGCTTCAGTTTTACCCACCCGGCTTTCATGACCAACAGGAAAGCTGGCGGCAGCATCCCGACTTCGCTGAGGTTAACAAATATCAACAGGTATATGCCGAAGAGCCAGATAGCGAGACTAATGAGGACACATCTTCCATCTGCTCGGACAGTAAGTAGACCAAAACCTCACAAACCCAATTATGTTAACAGTTTTTGTTGCAGCCGACGATAGTGATGACGAGGACAGCTCTAACGACGAAACAAACGCGGATGAGGATGAATGCGATGACTCGCAAGCGCGGTCAATTAACGCATTTAAGCTTCTAGAGGGTGATTGAGTTAGCTGCTGACAGCTAATACTCCTTGTCATCCTTAATTTATATACTTTTTGATATACATTAAAATGTACACATATATTTTGGTATCAATTTGAACTGAACTACTTCGATTTGTGAATGTTTAACATAAATTTAATCGATAACATAATAAACCCATAAAATATGGCCAAACTAAATGTCGTCGATCTCATCCGCGGACATCAAATCGTAGTCTTCGCCTATCTTATCATCAATTGAGAGAAGAAGCTCAATGGCTCTGTAAAAAATAGAGTCGTAATCATATAGCATAAAGAAAAGTATAGCTCAGTGACACTTCCAAAAACGAATTAAAGGATATCAAAAGCTACGAGCGACAGATTGAGAGATTGACAGGCGGGCTAGAACCATGAAAGATTACAAAAAGTGATAATGGGAATCCTAGGAAATTATGAGGCCCACGCCAAGCTGTCGGCTTTCTTTTACACAGTTGGACATATCCCGCATATACGCACGCAGTTGATGCTGCGTCTACGCTCTTTAGGTGTCCATTGATCTGAATGAAATTTGTAGGGTGCAAACATGACCGAAGAATTTACCAATAAACGGATAATGCATAAAAAAGTGAAATGTTCTGGATACTGTGCAGGAGTTTAAATCATGTTGTATCCTAAATATGCTAAAAAAAAAGAAAACAGGATTCCGAAATAGATGTCTATTAATTGCTTGAAAACGGCTTCAGCTCTCGATAATTTGGAACAACGGGTACCAGGAAAATCTACGATCAATATTTCTATTCCTGCTCTTATTGTTTCCGTGGTCGAAGCGTTTATTAATACGGACGGACAAACAGATAGTCGCAGATGACAGATACTTTCTTCTGACATTTGCCCAAAACTATTATATCTTTTAAGCCCATTTTCAATTTAGGACTATTCAAAAAATTACAACAAAAAGACTGGAATGCTGGTTTCAATAAAATAAAAAATTTCCGTATGTGCTAAGGCTTTAACTTTTTGCGCCCGATAAAAGAGAGAGCTTGTTTTAAAATAAGACCCACCTGATAAGTTTATAAGCATCACTGTTCTCCTTAATGGGCGCTGGGTACAAAGCCTTCTCAAGCAATAAGAGTTCCAAACTTGTGCGTAAATCGATAACTACAGCAGCTGTTTCCGGATTGCACTTAAAACTAGAAAAGAGGACAAGAAGAATTACTTTAATACAATTATTTGTAAAATGTTGCCAGCTTACTAATAGGTTTTAGCCACAGATATATAATGTGTACTGTCTATAACGCCAGACTCGACGCCATCGCCAAAAATGATTAGTGCCATTGGGAAAACCATGGTTGCGTCGAGAAGAAACAGATCTGTCGACTTTTGCCGCTGGAAGTAAACGAAATAGTTGGAATCAAATCCACTCTTCCCGCTGTTTACCGATGAGGGATGAAAGTTAACGCGACGCCCATCGTCTGTGAACATCTTGTGTATGGCGCGAACACGATTTTTGATTTGACGTGAAGTGCTGTCCAAAAAAAAATTAAAACAAAATTATTGTTAAGGAGAAAGGAATTGAATGTCAGGAGCTTACCACAAATGTGCCATGTTTGGATAGAGGCCGCCTCCGATAATGGCACGCAGCAGCGGAATCTTCTCTGAATTCATGTTAGATGATTCGTCCATACAATTGGTTGAAGTAAGAAACCTGTAAGCAATAAGACATTGATTTTTAATATTAATTAATATTATCATATTAATTTGTTTAAGTATGCAAAGACTCTAATGGAGCCGGAAACGTGCATTTTTTTGCTAAATAAAGTTATGAATACAAAGCAAAACGTAAAGCAAGATCTTTAGTTTATATTAATGATTATTCGAACAAAAGGTGTACTTAGAGTTGTAGAGAAGCTCGGAAAATTGCTGCTTCATGCGTTCCAGCTGCTGAAGGGTCATCTTGCTGAGAAAGTTATTATAGCAAAAGTCGCGGTCCCGATGCGCTTGCCGGCTTTCGCGGTAGCCGCAAATGGTATAATGTAGCATTATATGATCGCTGCGCATATTTTGGGATAGCCTGCGTTTGGCCTCGTCGACCCGCTGCTCCTTGTCCATGGGCGTGTAGAAGGGGCTCTTGTAGGAGAGAGCAGCCGCAACTGAGGTAATGGGATCCAGACAACGAAATAGCGCTGATATCAAAATCATTTTACCCATTTGGGGATCGATGGGCATCCTGGCCAGGTGCATGCCCAGCGGCGTCAGCTGGCCATGATTATCAAGTGCTTCAATCCTAAGTAGATTAATTGCGATTTACCAATTCGAAGAAAATATATATGACCCCAACTTACCGGTTCAGTAAGTTAATAGCAGTGCTCACGGCCTTCTGGGCGGGTGCATCAATCATTGTTGGAAAAAAAGCGTAGGGATCATCGATGTGCAGCAGCTTGAGACTGAGTATGATGGATTCCAGCTTGCTGCGTAATATCTCCGGTGTCGGCACCTCCGACATAAGAGCTTCACGTGCACGACTGAACAGATTGTAGCAGATGCCAGGCTGTACGCGACCTGCGCGTCCCTTGCGCTGCTGTGTATTTGCATGTGTGACCCAACACTCCTCTAGAGATTGTATGTTCGTCTCAATGTCATAGCTGCTGACCTTTGTGCGGCCAGTGTTGATCACATAAACAACATCATCGATAGTTACCGAAGTCTCGGCAATGATGGTGGATATGATGACCTTCCGTTTTCCACTGGGTGCTCGTCTGAATACCGACTGCTGCTCCACCGAGGGCAGCATTGAATGCAGTGGATAGACTAATAGATGATCGCGCCAGCGCTGACCCAAGGCTAAGCGAGGATTTAACAGTGTGTTGTGCAATTCCGATATTTGAGAATATCCCGGTACAAAAACCAATATGGCACCTTCTGACTTCATTGTGCATATATAATAAATGAGATTCGCAATAAAGTCAATGTCCGCGCAACCCTCGGAGCATGGCAGTCGCAGCTGCTCCAGAACTTTGCTGTCGTACCTGTCACGCACCCTTCTTATATATGGCTCGATCATGGGTCTATGATCAGACTGATCGCTCCGGGGACGGGCACGTTTATTCTTTCGAGTGTCAAACTGATATTTTGTCAATGCGAGTACATCCTCAAGATAGAGCATCTCAACGGGATGCATGACTCCTTCAATGCGAAACATTGGGCATGTATTGAAATAATTGCAGAAGTCCTGTTCCCGCACCGTCGCACTCATCAATATGACTTTCAACGCGGGCCGATGTGGCAAAATAATCTTGAGCAATGCCATCAGGAGATCCGTCTCAACGCTACGCTCATGAATCTCGTCCAGGAGAAGAACACTGACGTTATGCAGCAACGGATCGCCCTGCAGCTGCTGTAAAAGGATGCCTGTAGTGCAGTAGGTTATCGAGGCACGTTCACGTGGCTTGCAACTCTCCAGGCGAATCTGGTAGCCCACGGAGTGACCCAGCGCTTCGGCACGCTCATAGCTAACTCGCTCCGCCACAGTTATGGCCGAGATGCGACGAGGCTGCGTGCACACAATGCGGCAGCCAGAACCCATTCCTTTTGAAATGCTATCGTCCAGCAGTAGCTGCGGCACCTGCGTTGTCTTGCCGCAGCCGGTGCTACCCACAATTAATAAAACTTGATTTTTTTCCACAGCCTTGATAATTTCAGCAGCATGGCTCATTGTGGGCAGTTTCATGCGCTCCTTGTAGCGTTCTTGAAAGTCTGCACGTTGAAAGCGTTCCCGTTGCAGCTCTTCAAGTTGGGCATCTAGCGAGCTGTTCCGCAGCTGTAAGTCTTGGTTCTGCTTTTTGGTCTCTTCAATGAATGCATCAAAGTTTACGCTTAGCAAATGGCGAAACTGATCTTGGAACTTGGCATCCAGCTGTTCCTGCCCAGTTTCGCGTGCAGCCTTAAGCTGTTCCATGTATTCCTTGACACGCGTAAGAACACCCGGCGGCACGCTGACATCGCAGCCAATTTTAATCTTGTTCTCATTTTTGGCTTCCTTTTTACGTTCCCGCGCCAGGTTTTTATAGTACAAGCCAATCTCCTTTCCGGTTAGTCCTGGCGGGCGACCATCGCGACGTGATTGCGATCTTCCCCCCCTCTGCATTATTTTTATAAACAATAAATAGTTTGACTATAATTAACTAACACGCTGAGCAAACAAGAAATTTTATTCGATAACTATTTTGCACCCCTGAAACTTTAATTAGTGGTACTCCCTCAATACTTTTCTAAATGCCACATTTCCATTGCTATCGGGCATAAAGAACTTATAAACTAAAAATACTAAGATATATTTTTCAATAAAAGAAAGCATTTATCTAGACTGATTAAGCCTTAGTAGCTTTAAAAAAAAAAATAGTATATAGTATAATAAATAGTAAGGTAATCGCATTGAGTAATTCGAGCTTTTTCGTATTGATGTTAGAAAAATGTTAAATTTTAACTGAAAGGGCCGCGAATATTAACTTTAAATTTAAATTGTAAGTTGTATTAATCGCTCAGATTTTGATGTCTTAAGTTAGCAAAATCTCGCAAGGAGCTCCATTTCTGGTTAATTGTAGCAACTCGAGCTCGTGAGGCGTTCTGCTAATCGTATTTGATCAATTAATTTCATGTTCACCTTCTTTGTGGTTTATTTTGTACGATATTTATATTGCAGCCTTTATTTTTAAGCAATGATACTCTTAAGTGCGCAATAGGAAATCGTAAAAGTCCTTTATCTTTGAATTTCCAATCTGAATCTAAACGAGAGAAGATGCAATGAGAAATTATTAAGGAATAGCAACAAAAAAAAAATCATTGTCACACTTGAACACTTTTGAACTATGCATAAATTAAACTAATTGCAACAATAAACTTAAAATTTTATTGCGATATTTAGCTAAAACTAGAACGCAGTGTATAATTACAAATGTAGGCTGCCGAGCATTTTCGACTGTTTTTTTTTTTTCATTCAATATTGTGACATATTTTTAGCATCTAAATGTTACCCAAGTAACCCAATAAATATTGTTTTGTAGAACTTATGCCTTTTAAATATGAATATATATATATATATATAGAGGGAAGTAACAAAGTTTCTCTATTCACATTAATGTTTTATATTTTTATCGTAAATATATGAATTCTATAAAATGTATAATTTATTGCAAGCACATTTTTTATTATATTTAGGTTCTCTGCAAGAAACTTTCAAAATATTTTACCTATGGCCAACGCTGGTCGGAACAGTCAATTGGCTTCACTATCAAATGCGATGGACATATAAAAAACCAATTTACTCTGCTTGTACATATTGTATATGTTGTAGTTTTATTTAATTCTAAGTTAACATAGGTGTATGTGTGTAATGCTTTTCATTTAAAGACAATAATAGGCTGTTATTTAACGCACTCATTTATATAAACAACAAATAAGAAGTTTTTAACTTCCCAAGTAATATAGTTACTCTATATGAAGTGTTATAATTAATGTAGAAGAATGCATTTTATTAGATAACGCAAACATAAATACAACAGTATAAACAAAACTTGTGCACATTAGTATAGTATATAGGAATATTGTTGATTAAATAACATCATTAGACTGACTTCAAATGGAAACTATACTATTGGAGATGTGCACTGAACAATTAACAAATTTAACAACAAATTCCTATTAATGCTGTGGTCATAAACATATTTATTCATTTGATTGGAAGTAGAAATGTGGGGTGGATTGCAAGCAGTGGTGCTTAATTTCTCTTCTTAAGTACGTAATTTATGAGGTATTTATTATGTGTGTAAATGTGTGTGTAATTTTAGGATTCGAAAAATTTCAAAAGTATTATTATGCTCTTATGCAGACGAAGGCATGCTCTGAAGCACAAGCGAATTAAAACATCATCGATTGTTACATTAATTTCTGTTGTATCTAAACATAAACTCACGCTGACTCACTTTTACAAAATAAAGAAACAAAATTCTAGTCAAATCTCAAGTTGTAGTGGAAAAATAAACAATAGCATTGTTAATAATATTTAAGGAAACATCAAGAATATTTCTGTTTTACATTAGAACAATTGTGGGTTATACTTAGGAAAAATTTAATCTGCGGCAACTAGGTTCTAATGTCTGGGGTACTCCGAAGACTGTCGTTATTGTGGCTTGTTTTGCCTGGATTCGTTACTTTCCTCTGGCTTTGGCAAAAGCGGTGTTGACGCCGCCGTTCCATCTCTGTCCTCGTTATCTCCATTCTGAATATCACCTGCTACATCCGAAGTAACTAAACTACTGAATGAACCATCTTCAGTAGGCTCTGGACCAGTTCTGTGTCCTGTTGGTATTTGGCCACTAGCACTATTACTACGATCATCATGGGACAAAGTATTATTTGTAGGTGATGATGTTGCACTTCTGGTTGGCTTAGAAGCGCGTCTTGCACTCTGAGAGGCTGTCAGGAATCGCGGCTTCTCATCTTCAGTTATCGAATGCAGAAGACGTTCAACTTCGTCATCGAATGTTTCACTGGAGAATGTGCCCGATTTACGACTTTTTTCTAATAATGTTGCTTTCTTTGCAGTTAGGTACAAGCTTCGTTTAATTGCAATATATATCACATCCCCAGAAGCGCGAACCGAGTAATCAGGAACGAAAGTTTGCCGAATTTTCGCATCCATATTCAAAGATTGCATTGATCCCATCTGGGTTGGAGAATCTACAACATCTTTCGTAGTAAAGGCTCATATACATATTATATTATTATCCAGTCACACTTACCAACAACAACATTCTGTACCAATGCTTGGGTTCCAAAATAAGTAAATGGTCCACTCTCAAAAAGAAGACCTTCCTTGCCAATCGTCACTTCGACACGACCCTCTAATATAAGTACGAAAAAATCAACAGCTTTTCCTTGTGTAAATATAAACAGGCTGGGATCATCCTTATTTTTTCCCTTTGATTTAATATTGTGGAAAACGTCTTGATTAAGTAAACGCCGCAATATCGGCTCTGATATTACATCTTTTTTAAACGCATCAACAGCTGTAGGCAAAATAAAAAAAAACAAAAAAGATATAGTACGAAGTATTTGCATAAAGAAAGGAATATATACGTTTACCTGTACTTAGGTATTGAAATGTTGCCAACGTTAATTGAGGAGATATGTGCACAGTTTGAGCCTCGCGACGTTCGGCAAACGCAGAAAAGTCGGCTTTTTTGTAACGACTACGACGTGTTTTTGTACGGTTGTCGACAAACACATCGGTTTCATCAACAATTTCCGCTTGTATTAGTTCCTCAATTACATCCTCCAATGTAACAAGGCCAACGGTTTCATAAAATGGATCGCCGTCGCCCTCACTGTTGACGCGATGCACAAATGCTATATGTCCGATCGTACCTTCCTTGAATTGATTGAACATAACATCTAGCGTGTAGTCCTCAAAAACAAAATGTACTGGATTTTGGTAAAATTCACAAAGTGTCTTCAACGGGGTGTTATCATCCGTATCAACGAATGCCAAATCCTTAATATACAACAAAGTGACAATGTTCTTCCTATCCCCATCGTAAACTGGAATACGTGAATAGCCAGAGTTCATGATGTCCGACACGGTTTCAAAGTCCAGCACAGCATCCAATGAAAGCATATACGCGTCATTTATGTGTGTCATAATATCGGCAACCGTCTTTTTGCGCAGCTCCAATGCGCCCGATATAATATTCACTTCATTTTTATCCAAATCGTTTACATCGTTTGTGACCTACGCAATAAGAGCAAGAAGCTTTTAAAATGCTTATTACTAAATGAAGTACTTAGTACTTACTCGTACAAGTTCCTTTAGGCGTTCACGATTAAATACATTGCCAATCTCTTCACCCAACAAGGCATCTAGGACACGAGAAATTGGGTACGACAGCGGGGCTGTAATGGCCATTACCGTTTTGGTAATCAATATAGTTTTGGCTCCAATAGCCAAGCCGTGTCTTGAACAAACAGCCTGTAGGGCGCACAATTTTATTCGATCAATAAGTATTTCTGGGCGTTTTTTAAATTTTTGGTTTTAATTTGAAAGATGATAAGGTTATGTAACAGCGTTATGCAGCTCAAAATGTATCTTTTTGTAAGTAAGATAAAGAGCCTTTTTGTTGTTAAACAGTAAATATGTCGTGAATAACGCAGGACACTACATAGACAATACATTTGAACGTAGAATATCTCTCTCAGAAACCGATAAATATCGACTCTACAAACGGATAAATATCGATTGCCAACTGCCGCTTAGGGAGCAGCCCTCAAACAACTTTCTGTTATCGTTCACAAAGAAGCAATTTGCGAATAAATAGGATTTGAGATTGGGAAAACAGATGCACAGTGTGTGAAGTTATATTTGTGAATGTAAGTAACAAGAGACATCCGGACATAGTTAATAAGCAGGTATTGTTTTTGTAGTATCAAGGGGTTCTCTTCATACTTTTGCTTTAAGTTGTCCAACTGTTGTTTTGCATAAGAAACAAAATAAAATTTGTATTTCTCCACGTTTTTTTGCACATTTTTCGAACTTGGAGTATATTTTGCCAAAGGCTGAATCGCGTATTCTACAAAATCAGATTTCAAAATCGATATTTATCGATATGATGCAAAAGGTATTGAACAATTTATTAGCCCGTCATGGACATAGCTAATGAACACAACTTTTACTGCTTCACAACAAATGTTCGAATAAAGCATGTTTTACTTAAGACATATTGTAAAGGCTTTTATCTTCTTCAAAACTAGGAATATAGTGATAAGATGGTTGAGCTGCATTTAGACATAATATAGTGACAGAGCTGGAGAGACTATAGTAGACATATTTTGTAAATGGATTACTTTGATTGAGCGTTTAACTCTTACAGAACCCAACCATATAGTTAAACCGACAGCCTACCTGAGGTGTTATTTCACCAAAGAGCACGATAGCCAGGGTGGAAAATATGACAGCAAAGAGTCCAGAGGTCAAACCATCCAGTAGAATGGTAAAGGTGGAGTTAACCAACACATTACCCAAGAGAATACTGCACAACAGATAATTACCTTGATCTCTGACAGGTGCAATTTTCGCGGCATACTTTCTTTCTTTTTCCGTGCCAGTATTTCTTAATATCTATGATAAAGACAATTATTAAAATGACTGCTAGCCTAAAGTGTACCTGCATACTTTTAACTCAGTACGGTCCATTGCCATTAGTCCCAGGTTCAGGCCCGAGAAAAGGGCCGAAAAACATAGGCACGTAACAATGACAAGAATCGCTACCCAAATGGGCAATAAAGGTTGGTGCGTTTCGATTTTCATCCATTTGGCATTGCCCTGGTGCTCAAGTGGCGTAGTCTCTGCTGCGCTGCTGTGCTGTTAAGAAATTCATGTATTTTCTATAGTTTTTATTAGTTATCAATTAAGAGCGCTAACTTACAGTTGTACCATCATCGATCTTTGCGCAAACGTACATAACGCTGCTTGAGTACGGAAATTTGACCGTATATGTAGCTGTTGTTCCGTCCGTGGATACCTCTTTTGGCTTAAAGATTTCCGTTGTCGGCTTTAGACATGGTCCCTGATATTCATTTTCCTCAATTGTGAACGCAATAACTGTGTTTTTCTCTAAGCCAATTCCGAAAACGCGAATTGTCTGTTCCTTGTTACTCAATACACTCGGTATGCCATCATTGGACTCTGAGCTATCATCTTCCAAACGCAATCCAATAATGCGTACGGTGCTATTTACTTTAATTTGTCGAGGTATCCGAACTCTGAAATTAAATGTACCAAAATTAGTTATTAGCTTTGTTTGATGGAGCAGATAATATTACAAAGAATAAAAATGCTTAATGAGCAGCATAATAGATGACATATGCGGTATGATTTTGCAGAATTGTAAGAGTATATAAGAACTCAATTTTTGATCGATCATTCCTATGGCTGCTATGTGATATAGAGGCCCGATTTCAATAGGATACGACTCATATGTCTCATATGGAGGTCAGGGCGAATAGCCTAATGCCAAGATTCACTGAAGATCAAAGGATCTTCAAAGAACTCGACCGTTGTTTAATTTGGCAGCTATATGATAAGATGTTGACTCGAATATTTTTACTGCCTGCAAAGTTGCGACTAGTATCTAAAGAATGATGCAAATAGACATGAGTATATCGACTTGGCTGATCAGAAATTTATATATATTAAGAGGCCGGAGACGTTTACTTCCATGCTTTACATAATTTGAGACTAAGAGATGTATCGAAAACCTTAACTTTGGGTTAAGGATATAGCATTGACAATAACTCTAGCCATTGACCAGCTGGCATAACTATAAATTGTTACCAGGCTGATTTTGCTGATCAAAAGAGTTGTGACTAAGTGGCACTTGACTGGGAGGCGTAAGCATTTTTATTATCATATCAATAGAGTTGTTTTGTAAAAAGTTTCCAATATAATAATTGCCCGAGTCAACCAGATAATACTGACTAAAGCTGCATCCAAAAAAAAAAATATATATATAATCTTATTTGGAACGTTCGTAAGATCTGAGCTTGCGTCACAACCGACATGGCCTTATCGTTTATAACTTTATTATCAACGCAATACTATACAATCGTATATCTCATTTGATCAAGTACGCATCACGGGCAATTCGCATATGCTCAAGTAGACAGGTGCGTTTCGAGGTTTAAAGCGCGCCCATGATAAATGAAGGCTAGATTAACATTATACTATACTATAGAATACTTTGGTATCTAATTTTGTTCACAGTACTCCCATAGAATGGATAAGAAAAAGTACTCCTTGTAAGTTCTCGTACTGTAAAAGCAGACCGAATATGAGCTCTCGCTCCGAATATATGCATACTTTTTAAGGATCTTTAAAAATGTTTGTTGCTCCATTTATAAGACCCACAACTTTTACTTTTTTTTTTACTAGTACTTTCAGTAGAGGCTTCGGGTCAATCGAAATCGAAAACCTAAACAACTGTCTCTTACATTTTTAAACTAGAGCCAGCAAATTGTTAGACCTTGTGGCCAAGATATTTCGTAGTCAAACTTTAATAGCGCGGGGTTTACGAAGCTGGAGTCCAGTCTTGACGGCAATATTAAATAATTTCCGATACTATTTGGCTGTGAATAGAGTAAAGCATTGCCAAGCATTCCTATAATGAAAATATCGTATAAAAAGTCGCAATTGTTCAGACCATATTTCGATTATGATGGAAACTTTTTTCGTTTCATTTTGTATACGTTATGTGGGACCTCTCTCTTGAAAGAGGCGAGAAATTGGAAAATATGTACAATACATACTAACATATACATACATAAGTTTGAGGACATTTGTATGTGCCTGTGTGTGTTGTTTGTTTGTATAGATAAATGCGTAAGCAGGCGCTTCTACCACAAAACATACATATACTAAATTAATTAGACGGCCGTCGGCAGACACTGAAAATACGTCATATACGTACGTATCCGTCCATTTGGTCGAAGACTGACATAATTTAAAGACATGATTTTGCAGACAGCAAGAAGAAAACAATTATCATCCTCCCACGTATAGAGTATATATAGGTTATGGATTACGATTAATACCGATTAATAGCGATTAATACTAACGCAAAAATCGCGTTTCCAAGTAAATGTGCTATATATTAAGATAAGAATTTCCATGTATATATAGTACCAAAAATTTGTATATCATAAATGAATACGTATGCGACCTTCCCAATCTTGTTACGTGATATCTCTAAGTCTCACACTACGACTGGATGTTTTTACTAAATGAATATTTTAATAGTATTTTTTAGCAGGTGGTTTTTTGTTCCTTTCAGAAGCTCAAAATTGTGCGATTGTCCCCCGCAACCGATTACAACATGTTCTCATTGGTTTCTTACATCCAAAAAATGGTTAAAAAGGGTAAATTAGTTTAGTGCAAATGTATGAACATTTCTCTCTTAAGAATGCTTATTTCGCAACTAACCAACAACTTCATTTTCAGCTGTCGGTCCTAATAACGACCCTGTTAAAATTAGCTGTGATATTTCATATATGTATTTCATATCATATATTTTGAGCTTTTAGCTTTTCATTTTTCTGTTATTTGCTTTGCTTGACACTCGCTTTGTCGATCAATCATAAATAAAGAAAAAAATAAATAAAAAACTAACAGGCAACAGTACGCTTCCCCGATGCCATAGGTATGATATAGTTTGTCTATTTTCTTTTCCATGTTTTTCGGAAAAGTTTTGTTAGAAAGTGAATTACTTTGAAATACTATTTACTTAAGCGAACATTTGTAAGAAATGCTTTGAAACTTAGTACGTACGATTCATATTCCTGAGTTATATAAAATAACTCACATTAAGTCCAAGGAATTTTCTTTTATTTTGGTTCAAACTCGAAATCTTTAACCCGAGTTGGCGGGTCTGGGCATATGCTAAACAGATCGTTTGATCGAAAGCTCGAAACTCGAAACATATATTGCAATGGGTATCTGATCCAGTGACTTTTGATCTGAGATTTACCACATTGAGATTTGTTTTAAATTAAATATTGCAAAAGGTCTAAGATAAGGTCAAAAGGTCATCAGTAGGGATAACCTCGAAACTTATAGCAGACTTATAACTGTCTCCATCTACGCTTGATCTCATGAGAACGCTTTGCCGTAGCAAGTGCTCAGAAGCGCCAGTCCTCAGAAATGGCCCAAATTCCTTATGGAATAATATGGAATAAATAAGGTAACCTGCATACATTTGGATAAAATCATAATACCTTTTTTTTTACCCATTTCAAGGGGCATAAAGTTTATAAGAGTGAAACGGTTTGAGGGACAAAATAAATTGCACAGAATATTCACATAAAAAATAAATCAAAATCTCGAATCAATCTCAAAACAGAAATGTCAACAACAAATTTGCAATTATTTTATTGATATGATGATTCAACCCAATTAAGCATTACATACCTGTATGCACACATACACACATGGATATGTACATTAGACACTCATGGATATCTGAATATGTACGTATGTATATAAATATAAATAAATACAATCATGGAGTATACACTTACATATGTACATAAGTACATACATTAATTATGTACATGCGTATAAGTACAGATATCGAAACGCAAACGCAAACATCAGAAAAACAAAATAGAAGAAGAAATGAAGAATACTTGCTTAAACCGACGCAATCCAGATTTGTTTGGATTTTACGGTAAAACAAAAATAAGAATTACCCGCAGTCGCTGTATTCTTGAGTTAGCTGGCTTTCAAAATATTATAAGAGTGTGTACACTTATACCATACACATACATGCATAAGAGAGTATATTGATTTACATGCGGCTTCGCTAAACCCATGCACACATCTACACACATATGCATGCATCTGTGTTTGTACATATGCATGTGTGTATCTACATACACCTGCACTATGAGCATGTATTGTTGAGTTGTTAGCTCACACTCAAACATGCCTCACGCCGAAACTGGCAACGGCCGAGACTGAGAGAACGCCGTGAGTCATTAATAACTAAATGTTTGCGGTTATTTGCAGTGTTTTAGACGAATGCGGCTGGCCGGTAGAAATTAATATCCTCATTAAAATTGTATAACCCATCATTCATCTGCCGAGCTGAATAAATATTATATACATATTCGGCATATGTACGGTGCTTTTTTTTTTTAACAGTTAACGGTGTTTTGCTTAAAGGCGATCGTTCTTATAGGTATAAGAGTTTTTCCATTTCATATGTTTTTAGCATATCGAAGCTTATAAATGGTATTTTGTCAAAATGTATAAAAAACTTAATTTTTATCAGTAAACTATTTTTTTTTTAAAGTTACATTAATTTTCTTTTGCTAATAATATTTCTAAAATATGTTAGAGATGGATATTGAAAATTTTAGATATTAATAACTGAATTCCAAAATTGTGTAGATCGAAAAGTATCTCTGAGATTAACACATTCCGATCAACTTGGCATTGAGATGCCAAATAAAAAAATAGAATAGTTCAGTTGAATATTGAAATTGGAAAAAACTGAATTGCAACACTTTTGGCCTGATGATGCCGAATGAGACACAACATTGTTTTACCATGTTCATTTACATACATCAAGCACAAACATACATACATACATACATTCATTATATACAATAGTTTAATTAATGCGAACAAGAAATGGTGATGATTTTGCATACTTAAAAATGTATATAAATAGATTTGGCAGCCAAATCAAACACCAGCATATTTCTATATGTATATTTATGTATTTGCTATGTATTTATGTGCGTATGTATATAAGCGTATAAACATATACATATGTGTATGTATGTATGTTTCTGTGACCCTAATATTTAAAAATTGTACTTCAGATTCTCGAGATTTATGAAGGCAACAAGTTAACTTATTTAGGCACAAATCTAAAGACAAACAAAGCACACTGGAGTATGTATATGTATGTGTGTGTATGTATGTGAATGTGTGTGTGTGCTGTGCGTTGATAAACAATGAATGATAACACCAAGAAATTGAGTCAGAGCCCCCGCCTTCAGAGAAAAATGAAATATACATATGTGTATATAGTTATCGGTACCGCATGAACATGAAACTGCAAAGTAAAATGATTATTTTTTGCTCGTCTTTCGGCTACTTATGCTTGAAGTAAATGATGTAAATATTGATGTACATAAATATGCACCTTATGTATTTTGCTCAAAGTATTCTTGTATAGAAAACTTGTTAATAGTTTAAAAAAAAAGTTAATTAGTAGACTGCAGAGAATTGTTTACAAGAATATTACTAAAAAAAAAAAAACAATCTTAGGATGAAAAAGTGAAAAACATTTGATTTTTCCATACTTAACGAAGCTTTGATATTCTCTGAGATTTGACTAAAAAAACAGTGTGAAATATAAACTTAAATACAACCAAGTTTTTTTTAATAAACAAAAACTTATTTTTTAAGCTCATAAAGTCTTTGATAAAGTTGCCTTCAAGCACACGCCGCGCATTTCTAGCTCGAACCAGCATCAACAGAATATATAAACTAAATGGAGTCGAGAATTCCTTTGTAATATCAGAGTCGGGTATGGGATATAAATGTCAATAGCTTGGTGAATGATGTTGTGAAACATGACATAGACTTGGCCTTTCTCATTGACCAGAACTTTACGAATATAATGCTCCCTTTTCTTTTGAGTGATGAATTTGTTTTATAGTCAATAAGAAAACCACTCATTTTTGTTGCAAACTATGCAAAAATATATAACATCAGGTTCCTGATCTCGCCCTTATCCCCCAATTGACCCAGAGCCCTTCCGTGGGTCTACACAAAAACCATGGATGCATCTTATTTCTAGAGGAATTCTGGGAATTAGCATTAGTGCTCTAGCAAGGGTCTCCGACAATCTAGTGGTAGCAATACGACCCAATCCTTTTGGTTCGAAGCCCTTCCGTTAGCCGAAACATGCCTAGAAGGATAGAAACATGAGAACTTCTGGCTATATAAAGCGTGTGCCCCACCTTGCCCTCTGCCTGTGCTTACATGTTACGTACATGGAAATGTACACATATATTATAAATATATCTGTATATATATGTATATGTAGGTAAATCGGAACCGTTAATTTGTAGGCAGTCCCCCACAACTACAACGACACGTAAATTGTTTGTCAAACAAGCGTCTCACTAAACTTAGTAGAAGCATGAATGGAAAGCATAAAATAAATAATTCGATTAATTTCTAACAATATTGTTGCTTAGATATGATGTTCGTGTGTGACTTACCTTGTTTGTGCTTCTGACAGCTGCAATTCGTTCAGTATTGTGTCTGTGTTTGTGTTATTTATGTTGTCCTCTACGCGAAGATTATTATTAATTAAATTGAATGGTTTTAACACTGTAAACGGAGCATCGCCATCAATATCATTTGCATAAGAGCCGAGTGCCAAATTTACACAATTTGCGAATGCTAGAATCGTAATTATAAAAGTAAGACAAATGACGTTTGTTGTTTGTGGACCTTCCAATGTAACACATAATTTTGGACGTGCAATTGATTTTCCATCTCTCACACGCGGCATTCGCAAAATCGAGTTGTCGGTAATTATTTTTGATTTTGACACTTTAGTCCGCCTATGACATTGTTCCAAACACTTTTCACTCTTTTCCATAATACGTATTTGTTGTGATTTATGCACGCAGTATTTATGAATTATATTATATTAATATGACAATATCCGTCCGCGCAATACTTTGTTGGCACAAATAAAGCTCCAAGAAGCAATATACCTGCTCGTGCAATGCGCTATATACGTACGTATGTAATAGTCAACAGTGTGACCGTAGCGGCTTACACAATTATACTTAATATATAATCTGAAAATACCAAAAAAACCAACAAGTTAAGGGGACCCATATAACTGATTGTCTACAACTTAAACAAACAATAAACAAAATTAATTAAATTCACAGGTTCAACCGTGTTATCCATAAAGATATTCTACATATCATAACATTTATCATCAAACAGTTCTTTCATCTTAACTAATTAAAAGTAGAGAAACACTGCTTCAAATAAATTTATTTCTTATTATTTCATTGTAATAATTCAAATCAGTGCCCAATATCAGAACTTATCTTTTGAAAGGTACAGGTATTCAAATCGAATATTAATTGAAATAAAAATAGTAAATTTAAAACCTCAAGTCATTTAAAGATTTCCGGAACACATCTGAACAAGTTCAGTAGTTCATTGAAATGATCTGTTCATTTGAACTTAACGTGAACTGTTTTATTTTGTTGCTGGAAATATAGCAAAGTGAATGAAGGTAACATAAGTTAGCCAAATATGGACAATTTGGAGGATTTTTCTGCAATTGACATTGTTACGTTCGTAACTGAGGAACTACAGCAAAATTACCGAAGCAACAATGCCAACAAAACGAAAGTCTTTGAAGAATTTCTCGAGCGCTGGGACGCAAACGACAATTCCATTGCAAAGGTGAAATCTTTACACTTTGAATTCGAGCCTGGTACGTTTACAAATTACACTATTCAACATGTCAATAATTTCTTTTTACGCTTGCATGCATGCGTTTAGATTTGGATTGGTTCAATGTCAGCAGGCCGCTGACACTGGCTGGACTACGCGGTAAAATAGTCGTGCTGGATTTCTTTACATACTGCTGCATTAACTGTATGCATGTGTTGCCCGAGCTGCGAGCTCTGGAGGAGAGGTTTCCCGTTGAGAGCGGACTTGTCGTTGTGGGAGTACATAGCCCCAAATTCGAAAACGAGCGTACTGCGGCAAACATTCTTTCTGCAGCGCAGCGATATGGCATAAAGCATCCCATAGTAAACGACTCCAAATCCGCATTGTGGCGGGCGCTGAGCATACGCTGTTGGCCTTCGCTATTGGTTTTAAGTCCCAGCGGACTGCCGATGTTGTTGTTAATGGGCGAAGGTCACGGCGAGTTTCTGCACGACTTTGTTGGCGCGGCTCTATCATTTTTTGGCCGGCAACAAAAGATCGACGCCTTCAGTCTGCCGCTCCACCTGTCAACGGATCTCCTTCCGGCATCCAATCTGCGTTTCCCAGCAAAAATTGCTATGTTTAACGACTACTATGCCATAGCTGATGCTGGCAACAATCGCGTGCTAGTAGTGACAACTTCTGGAGTAGTAGAGTATAAGGTTGGCGGACTCGAGGCCGGGTTTGTGGACGGCAATTTAAATACGGCACGATTTAATAATCCTCAGGGAGTAGCGTTTCTCGATAAAGACACACTAATAGTTGCTGATACCGATAATCATGCACTTCGGCAAATTTCCCTGAAAAGTGGAGCTGTAGAAACACTAGCTGGAACAGGATGCCAGGGCAATGACCGCACCGGAGGAAAACTGGGTCCGTTGCAGCCAATATCGTCGCCCTGGGATGTGAGTGTATTCCGCACTCGGGACATGGATATGTCCTTCCACGTGGACGAGCTAAATGTACCAGAGAAACCAATTGTACTGATAGCCATGGCTGGTACGCATCAGATTTGGGGTTATTTTCCCGAAGGCATTATTTGGTGGAAGTTTCGCAAATTCGAGCCACGTTGCTGTGTGTCATTAATAGGCAACGGCCTCGAGGAAAATCGAAACAACTCCTATCCACAGAACGCCGCATTTGCGCAGCCCTCAGGCTTGGCTATGTCCAATGACTACCTTTTTATAGCAGACAGCGAAAGCTCTAGTATACGAAAAGCTTCAATGGTCGACGGTAAAGTCATGCCCGTGGTTGGGGGAGATCGCAACCCGTTGGTAAGTTGAATGGCCTTAAATATAAAAGAAGCATATAAATTAATTATTTACAATTAATAGAATCTTTTCGCGTTTGGAGATGAAGATGGCAAACTTTACAACGCAAAACTTCAGCATCCATTGGGCGTTGCGTTCAACCAAATAGATCGCAAGCTTTATGTAGCCGACACATATAATCACAAGATAAAGGTAATCGATACTGACACAAATATAATTTCTACGTTGGTCATCAAGAACAAAGATGATAGCATCCTGGCATTTAGAGAGCCATCTGGAATTTGCGTCGATGCCGAAGGAAATAGATTATTAGTTGCTGACACAAATAACCACACGATTCATATAATTGATTTGGCTACGCATACGGCCCAACCATTTTTGCTGGACTTTAAACAAATTTCTAGCACCAGCGAAACGGACGCACCTCTAACTTCATTAAGAGGAGTTGGCGCACAGCTGGTTAAGAATATTCCTTTGCTCCAGCATAGAGGCAGCACTATAAACTTCTCCATAAGGCTTTCGTCGGACCTAAAGTTTACGGCCGATGCTCCACAAAAGTGGACTATGAAAATTATAAATCCGGCTTTGGAAATGAAACACACATGTGGAAAATTAACCGAAGGAAAATGTAGTTTGCATATAAGGCATTTGGAAAATATTGCGTCTGAAACAGTTAGCGAAGCTAATCAAACTGTTTTGGTAATTGAATTTGCGTTGAGCCTTTGTGATGCAAAAAGCTGCCTTATGAAGAAATTCACGGTTTCCATTGTAAGTGAACGTCCCGAAGAAGGTTCGCCTCTTCCTTCCAGTGTCAGTGGTGGTGATGATACACTTAACGCGGATATTGGAGTATATATAAATCAATCTAATATTAATTTGTGTTAATAAATAATAGGTGCCTGATTAGACAGTTTAAGAATAAAATGAGCTTCACAATTGTAATGTAAATTCTAAAAATTACAGTCGGAGTATAAAAAAAAAACCTGGAAACATATGAAATATAGTTTCCTTGAACATAGGCTTATGAATTTTATATGGAATGGATTTCCTTACAGTACAGTTACAGGCATACATAATTATATGTAGTTCAACATTATTTAAAGCCAATATGATCTTGCTAACTTTGTGCACAGACTTTAATTTGGTAAATCGACCATCATAGCATTACATTTTGATGGGGATTTACCATTGTGTATTGATCTTAATGGATAAATTTTAAAATGTTGTATGTAACATGTTCTTGATGTTTTAAATTATTATAATTGAAATAAAACTTTGATGTTTATTAAATAAATTGTATGAAAAAATTGTCATTACTGACATTAACAATTATATTTCTGAAATATTGAACTAGAGTTTTTTGCAAATACTCTTTGCCGCCTCCGAGCCTCCAGTTGCTTTGCAAACTTCGGAAAGTAAGTCCTTTAGAATGGATTCCTGTCTGCCTTGCGAACCATCTATTGTTATTGTTGGAATAAATTTAACTGGTGGTCGCAGTGCATTTGTTGCATCTCCGTTGAGTTTCAGTAACTCGGAGCCGTGGTCGCTATCAAAGCACTTCTGTATAAGATCAATATTTTCAACATTGTACTGCTTGGCACACTGCAAGGGATATGGGAATATATATATATATATGTAAAAAATATTGAGTGTAAATAGTTCGACAAACAGCTGAACCTTATGCATTGCATCTTTGGGAATACGATTGTCTCGAATCATGCAGGTGACCACTTCCAAGCGAATTAGCGGATCATCAATCACTTCTGCAGCGCATGCATGATAAGTATTCGCTTGGCATTCCGTCGGACCATGTTGGCAGTCAAATATCAACTTGCCTTCATCGTCTGTTGTCGTGTGTGCCTTAAAATCAAAATATTGATTTCCGAATTAAAGTGCTGTACACATTTAACTAACCTTGCCATAAGGCACAAGCTGCACTTCCATAATCGGGGCAGCGACTTTGTACGCGGTCAGCAGTTGCTTGGTAATAAAGTATTTGGAGTCCGGACAAAGGGCTTCATAAAATACTGTTACTAATACGGGTAGTGGGGCTCCTCCCGACGCCCTGCGATAGTTTGGTTCCTCCTAAAAAAAAAACAACAACAATAAAATCAATTTACACAATTAACGTTAGAATTGTCGGAACTTTAAATCTACCTTAAAATGCATATGTATATATAAATATACCCTAATTAGATCTGGGGACCATTACATATAAGACTTCAATTAAATCAAAATGAAACCATGAAGCCAATTTTGTTTTCTTGCCGTTTACCGTTTACTTATCGCCCATAAACAAGCGTTTTACATGTCAAGAGCACGATCCAAGTATTCATGTACACACACCTGTTTTTCGTGTATGTAGTTAGTCGTACAGATACTTAAAATGAATGCATACGGAAATGCTTTATCAGCATTTGTGCGTGAATACCTGGCACTTACCTTTAAAACCAGTAATTGCTGGGGAAAGAGTAGAATTCGCAGCAAAAGTCCTAGTGTGACAATTAAGAAGATAAGTATAAAAATTCGTTTCCGTGTGGGTATCATTTAGTATCCAATTCATTGAGCAAAAAAATAACAATTTGTGCAGTATGTGCAATTATAAAACACGTTAAGACATATACATAGGTGTACTAAGAGGGGAGAACAAATATAAGTAATAAACCAACATCATATCAATAAACACGTATTGTCCCAAACTCCTAACGCACAAGTACTAAAATACACCAAAAAACATTGTACAAAAATACCATACGCGAAATCCTAAGAAGGCAATGGTCGTGCCATGAGTTGGTCACCTAAAAAAGTATTTTAAGTGGGAAAAATACAAATACGTTATATCTATACTAATTCAAACAGCAATGCGAAGGGACGCACTGATATTATACGTTTTTATTGTTTTTGTAATCATGAATTAATTGAAATGAAATATTCAAGTATATCCGTCCGTGGAAATTTAAAAAATAATTTAAGCCTACCTTTACTGTTCCGACTTCCATGTCTAGTTATATGTTATGCAATAAACACAACACTTATTTGAAACTAAGGGGATTTTTATTTGGTATGACTGAAGGTAAATATATATCAGTAATTTGAATTTAACAAAGATTAAAGCTGTATAAACGCATATACTTGCATTTCGGAGCAAGCCTAACACATACAAAATTGACGATTCAAAGGTAAAATATTCAAGTAGAAATATTTGGAATTTTAAAACTTGTACGATTAGAAGATACTTTAACACTTCTACCGATTCCAATAATCGGCAACAAATTCGTACTGTGCGGACACTAGAGGGACCCACGTCTAAGATTTCCAGTCTCTAGCTCTCACGCACATCGGGGAGCCGAAGCTGAGTGCTCATTCCATTTTACGCTCTTCAAGGTAAGAATTAATTAAATTTAAAATCAGTCACTGTTCAGATCTCCTTGTTAAATAATCATTTTAGCTTTCTTCTACTCTGGTAAAGAATTTAGTAACCAACTAACTATCTAGCTTTGAAATAGACGTGACTACTATGGACTTTGGTTCTAACTCCTATAATCTATACACTGCAATTCAAGACAAGATTCTACTGAGAACAAAAATTGGTGTTTTCAAACTCAGCGTTAAACACTGAAGATATCTCCTTTATCATATCACTGGCGACCAAACTGCGTCCTAGCTTTTGAAATGCTGCGAAATTGATTTTTTTCACGAAATAACTTGAGGCACAAGCAGCTAAATATGCCGGATTGGGTTGGTTGGACTGCAAAGACCAATAAAAAAACGTTGCCAGCGAACCGCTTAATAAATCGCCCTGACCACCACAACGGCGGCCGGATCCACCCGTTGGCATGGTGTACACTTCATTGGTGTGTGGTATATGGATCTTATCATTGGCGCCCTTTTCAAGGATCACAACCCCATCGCCAAGCAGTGACATCCTTTCGCGTGCAGTCGCAACATCTTTGCCAAATAATCTTTGAAATTCGATTGCATTTGGCGTCAATATAACGTCGCGTTGGCCACATACTAACTGGATATTATCGTTCAGTATGAACAGCCCATCTGCGTCTACCACAATGGGTTTCCCGATCTCAAGGCATAGCTTCATAACATCTGTTGCGGTTTTAAGAATACGAGTATCTCGCCCTAAGCCTGGTCCAATTACCTGTAAGCCAGAAGAAGCTTTGTAAAGTGGGCAAACATTTAATGTGCTATGTACATACAAGAACATGTAATCGGTCAATCCACGGTCTAATTTGTTCAACAGCATCGTCACGGTCCAGCACAGGATGCACAATTAGGTCGGGGCTGTATGATTTTATAACTGTTGCCGCTTCGGTATGACAGAAAACGTGTGATAAGTCCGCTCCCACTTTCATAGCAGTTATTGCTGCGAAATAGGGTGCTCCAGTATATTCCAGGGATCCGCCGATTACACCGATGCGACCATATTGACCTTTATATTTTCCATTACTCAGTTTGGGTATAATTGTTCTGAATATAGTCAACAGCTTCTCTGTATGTACTGGTATTTGTATTATTTTCGACATTTTGTTGAAGTAGGCTGTTGAACAGAGGCAAAGAGAACCACATAAATTATTATATTTTTCACACTTTTACTGTAAACTTTGCACTGTAAAGATTGTTGACCACATCGATGTTTCCAATTTTCAATTCGATTGTTTTCTAGTGATATAATATACCGATAGTTTCAATTGTTCAACCATGCCGCTCTCAACTATCGATAACTATTTTTTACGTACAAGAGGGCCAAAATCAGCTGTTCTCTGTTTACAAATCAGCAATTGAGTGGCAAGCTAATACAAAATGCAATCCATTAATAGAAATTTAATTTGTTTGACTTCTTTTCAACACACTTATAAATAAATAGTTTGGTTACAAAAAAAACATGCCGGCTCTAACCTCGACGTCGTTTAATTTCTTAGTGCCTTGCGGTATTTTCCTGGCAATTACGATCAGCTGCTAGTTTTTTTTTGTGTAAGGCTGGCAACCTTAACAATTGGTCAAAACGTATCAACAAATGGAAAACGTTACTGGGAAAGCATTGATATATATATTCGTTTTAAGAGCAAAATCTAAAACCTGTGAAACCTCCATAAAAATCCAATCAAATCTAATTAAAAAAGTATTTATGCTAGATAAACAAAAACACTTACGATTTTGGGAATACCCTCTATGCGCTTATTAGCAAAAAAAATGAAGATCTGGTAGCCCCATGCCACCTGATCTATGTGATAAGATGTATGTATATTGTGCACATTGTATACATTTACATACGTACATTCGCCAGCGAATCAACATACTTTGTTGCGCAATAGTGTTTAGAATCTTAACTTTTGTATTCCATATTATTTCTATAAATTTAAAGAATAATCATGAAAGTATCTTCGCTGGCCCGGGGTTTGTTCAGTGCAATAAAGTCGAATGCGGCATCTTCAACCCGCTCGCACTTCACATATTACCCGACTAAATTCTCGCCAGGCACCCGCGATGTACAAAAAATGAATATGTTCCAAGCAATAAACAACGCAATGGATCAGGCTCTTGAACAAGACTCGTCAGCATTATTATTTGGCGAAGATGTCGGCTTCGGTGGAGTTTTCCGGTATTTTTAATTTAGCTTGCGGTATTTTATACCACGCTTATGGTAATTTTCTTATTATAATAGTTGCTCTGTCAATTTGCGGGACAAGTACGGAAAGGATCGTGTCTTTAATACACCATTGTGCGAGCAAGGCATTGCTGGGTTTGTATATATATATTCTACATTGACTTTCAATTTCAAACCTCTATTTATAATTCAAAGAAGAAGAAACAATAATCTTTCAATTTAAGAAAAATACCAGAAACTGCACAGATGCATTTGGTTAACGGCAAAAATATGTATGTAGAATCTTCTGGATCGGCACTATATCATATACCTTTTGAACCTTACCGGTAGAAAACAGTGCTCTTTAAAGTTTCATCCGTACGGCCTCAAACTGATTAAAAAAAAATTAAATGTTAATAAAAACGTGATTCAGCGAATAAGCAATTTTCAAAAGTAACTGTGGAAATTTGGCGCAAAATTTTCAATTTAAAAAAAAATTGTATAAGTTCATTCACTCTTGTCGGATAGACAGATAGATGGATAGGTAAAAGATTGAGTGAAAATGAGAGAACTTTTGATCTAAATGGACTTCGAACTCGTTTCTCGTTTTCAAATATCGGGAAGAGCAAAAAACTGTTCCCGCTTATTTGCAAGCAGAATTTCAAATTTGAATGGAAGCGTGTTTTACACTTTACGAAAAGTTATGCGCTTTCACAAGAAGATTGTAGGAAGGGGTGCAGCGGGGGAGCGTATATAATAATTTTATAATCTAATTTTTCTAAAATATTATTATTTTTTTTTCTAGCTTTGCTATCGGCGTGGCCAACACAGGCGCTACCGCCATAGCCGAAATTCAATTTGCCGACTATATATTTCCGAGCTTTGATCAAATCGTAAATGAGGCTGCCAAATATCGTTATCGAAGCGGTGGTCTATTTGACTGCGGTTCCTTAACGTTCCGAGTACCTTGTGGCGCTGTCGGACATGGTGCCTTATATCATTCACAAAGTCCAGAGGCATACTTCGCGCACACGCCCGGTCTACGTGTTGTGGTAAGAAATTGTTTTAGTTATTAGCACGCATTATCAAAATATTATAATTATTAATTTTGTGCATAGTTTTTCTGTTTGCCCAGAAATCCTATTTTGTGAAACTAATTTATTTATAAAAAAAAAAATTGACAGATTCCGCGTGGTCCAATTAAGGCAAAGGGTCTCTTACTGGCGTGCATTCGCGACGCAAATCCGTGCATAATGTTCGAACCCAAGACCTTGTATCGCGCAGCGGTTGAGGACGTGCCAACGGAAGCCTATGCGGAAGACTTGGGAAAATGCGATATTTTGCGTGAGGGTAAGGATGTCACTCTCGTCGGCTGGGGCACACAAGTACATGTTCTTTTGGAAGTAAGTGCTGGTCTAAAAACCAAATTGAATCAAATTGATGTGTTTATTTTAATCGTATAGGTCGCAGATCTGGCGAAAAAGCAGCTGGACATTGATTGCGAAGTTATAGACTTGGTGTCAATTTTACCATGGGATACTCAGACAATTTGCAATGTAAGACACGTTCATTATATTGGGAAAATTATATTGTTTGTATATATAAATTTTCTTTTTATTTCAGTCCGTTAATAAAACTGGCCGCGTGCTGATCGCCCACGAAGCACCATTTACTCAAGGCTTTGGTTCTGAAATGGCAGCGTATATACAGGAAAAGTGCTTTTTGCGTCTTGAGGCCCCGGTTAAGCGGGTAACTGGCTGGGACACTCCATTCCCTCATGTTTTCGAACCTTTTTATTTACCCGACAAACATCGCTGCCTAGCCGCTCTCAAGGAAATCATCAATTATTAATCTTTTACCAATGACTATATATACTCGTAACGGATGCATTTATTTACAATTATTTTGTTGTTTTATTCTAATTGCGAAAAGAGAAGCTAAACCAATAAATAATTTTGGAACAAACGAGTCTATATATATGTGTATATATGGAGTCTAGGCGTACCAAATGAATTTGTTATCAGAAGAAGTATTTCTAAAAATGTGTTGCTGTGCGATTTCGATATTGGAAAATATTCTTTTAAGGACTTTCAATATAATAATAATGGCTGTGGCTTTGAGGACTTTTTTGTTACGGTAGACTTTACACTTTTAAGCAAAATAAATAGCCTAATTAAATCTCGACGCTTAACAATTTGGCGACCAACAGCGATATACCATATAATTCTACAGATCTATGAAATTTTGTACTTCCAGAATTCCCTTAAAGACAGAGTAAACTATATTACGGCCTTGCGAATTCCAATATTTTAGTTATTAAAAAATGCTTATAATAAATTTATAGTTTGAAATTCGCCCCCAGATACAAGATTTGAATAAGTGTGCATTTGCTGTAAAGGAATATTCGAGAACAATCAAAAAACCAGTTTTGATGATTTATTGCACCAAAATCTTTGGCAATGAACAGGGCGTATTAATTAATATATGTATATATAAGTTTGCTCATATCAACTACTTCATAACTATATATGTAATTACAAAAAAAATGAATAAAGACTAATGAAGAAATTGTAATAATTGAAATATATTATAGATTAATTAATTGGCGCTATGTGCTTAACCCATGTCCTCACAGTGATAGTATATTGATGTATACATATTGGGAGGGAATCGGATTCCGTAAAGATTATTATCACATTTATCACTATTTTTCACGTTTTGGTTTACTAAAAGAAAGGTAACAGAATATTATTTTAACGACAGTTAATACATTTAATTTTTTTTTTAAATATTTACAACTAAAACTGTGTTCATAAATTATGATATTTCACTTGTGTATAAAATCACGGCATACGAAATAAATGGGATGTGATAATTGCTCTTGAAAATAATAATATTTTACTTTCTAGCCATTGCGATTCCTAGACCCAATATGCCACCGAGCACGAGCGCTGCTCCACCAGCAACTGCAATACCCTTCGCAACCTCCTTATCGCTTTGTTTCTTAATGTGTTCCTAGTATTCAAAACAAAATTCGCAATATTACACTTATTTGCCGAGGATATCAAAATTATCATCATAAACTTGCCTCTAACGAGCGCACTTGATCATTCGATTCAATTTCGAGAAATGCTCTACAGTATTTTAGGCCTTCTGAATAGTTTTTAATTCGTGCATTTCCAAAGGCGAGATAATAAATGTAATCGCGTCGTCCATCCGGGTGTAACCGCGCAAGATCCTCCAAAATCATGATGCCCTATTTTGAAATTGCACATTTAGTCATATGTATGTATGTACATATGTATATGTATGTACGTTTGTATGTATGTATGTTAATTAGGCATACTACGCATGCAAAGTAAGTGCAGTTACTGACTCACCTTTCTGATGTCGTTGGTGTAGCGACTCCGAACGAGACAGAATGCGTATCTACCATTTCAAGAAGTAGAGGTAGAGCGTAACATTTAAATAAAAACATTTAAACAAAACTCTCTTACGTACTCAAATTTTGTTTCTGTTGAGACCTCGCCATCGAGTTCAAGCTCATGGTAGTATTTCCTTTCGAACCTCTAAAACAAAATCATTTAACAGATATTCATATGTGGTCTATATGTGTATTGCATACCTCCAAATCTTCTTGGGGCACAACGTCGTTCAACAGTTCCTCCATTGTTTGTTGTATTTCACAATATAATAAATTGCTTGTATATAAATATGAATGTACAGAGGAAAAAACTTTGACGATAGTATTTAGTGATGAAAAACCAGCGATGAGTGAAATAAGGGTTACTGTAACTGTTATCTATCATTTACAAGGGGTTCATTCTGGTAAGCACTAAATTACATACATATGGTATATTCAAAATTCCATTAATTGCAAAAAAAAAACTTTTTTTAAACACGTCTCAAAGTTTTGATTTCTTAATTATGTGCTTTAGTTATGTTGCACATTGCACATTTTACGAAAAAATTATTTAAGTAATGCTTGCTTACAACTCTCTACTAATTTGATGTATTAAAATACTGCAAATAGTAAATAGTCGCGTACACAATACGAAAACTAGTTCATTCAATATTTGCAAGATCTGGTAACATTTCAATTGCCGATATCTGGCAAGGTGCTTGACTGGCAGCCCTGTTTTAGGCAACCATATTTTTTCTGTCTACAAACCAAAACAGAAATACCTACATACATATACATAGTAATGGTTTAATAAATGCGGTTTTACGAATTCAGTTTTCCAATATTTCAGTTTCCGTTTTAGTGTAATTATGAAACTAATTAAGAACTGAAACCATATCAGGTGATAAGGAGCAATACTCAAACAAAGTATCTACACCACACTTGCAAATGGAGCAACAGCAACAAAAAAGCGCAGCTCACGTCTCTAAGTTGTTTGTCTGCACGGCTGTTGACTGTAAAGATGAAATCGAAGAGGTAAATTCGGCTTACACACTGAATTAGATTGTAGCAACTACCATGTTTTTTGTTTTGTGCTCATTTAGAAGTTCGAGCGATCTTACGTTAGCCTGCAGCAACAAATTGCGGGCCTCAGTGATAAGGAAATGCACGATATGCTCACACAAATCGTTTGCAAGGAAAAACAGCATGAGGAGATATCCATTGGCTTTCTCTACATTATATTAACTGATCCGGCAATGGCGCCAAAAACATATCGGGACATAACTCTTGTGTCCAGGGATGGCATGAATGTAATTGTGGCAAATCTCACCCTCTTAGTGGCTGAAAAGTACGCCAAACTAACGGAGACTGCTCGGAGACAATTGATCTGGGTGTTGCGTGAATTTGTGAAGCACCAGGTTCTTAGTGTCGAAAATGTGATTTGGAATTGTTTGCGTCAAGCCGGCGGCGGGGACGTCTCCCATAAAAATCTGTTTCTTGTGGAGAGCCTTTTGGATATTTTCATAGAGTATAGGGCGTGGCTGGAAGCCATACCCTTCCTAGTACAGTCGTCGGTTTACAGTTTTGTACGCCTTATAGAGGACCATGCCAATCCTGCCTTGATGCCACTGCGTCAAAAAGAGGTTAAGTTTACAATATCATTGATTCGGGATCGATTTCAAGATATTATACCATTGGGAAGAGATTTTGTACGGTGAGTTGACCACCGTTTTTTTTCTTCTCTATTTTATTACTATTCAAATTTGTTTGCTGATTGTGTGCCTAATAATCTTAATTAAAGGTATAAAGATATGTTTGGTGCACATTTTAATATAAACAAGATTTTAACAATTGTTTTGTACTTTGCTTTTCCCGCAGGCTTTTACAAAATGTTGCACGCATTCCGGAATTCGAACTGCTATGGCGAGATATCTTATGCAATCCGAAAAGCTTACATCCGACATTTAACGGGATTTGGCATTTATTACAAATACGTACGAGTCGGCGATTTTTACAATGTCGTCTACTTCCTGAAATGGAGCGTAAACTGCACTTTTTGGCTTCGTCTGTCAAATTTGGCAATCAGAAGCGCTACCAGGATTGGTTTCAGGACAAATATTTTGCTACGCCTGAGTCGCACAGCTTGCGGTCTGACCTGATTCGCTTTATAATAAACGTAATTCATCCCACAAATGACATGTTATGCTCCGATATTATCCCGCGTTGGGCAATTATTGGCTGGCTTATCTCATCATGTACAAACCCGATTGCATCGGCTAATGCCAAGCTGTCACTATTTTACGATTGGCTCTTCTTCGATCCGGCAAAGGATAACATCATGAATATTGAGCCCGGCATTTTAGTGATGTACCACTCTATACGGAATCATCCCTTTGTCAGCAGCACACTGCTGGACTTTTTGTGCCGCATCACAAAGAACTTTTACATAAAGAACGAGGACAAAATCAGATTGGGTGTATATAATTCATTAAAACTGATACTCGATAAACAGGTAAGAGCTGGCATAATAATATGATTATCGCTGAACAGTCACTAATTTCTTGAATAGGTCATTCCAAACTTACACCCGCTATTTGAATCGCCGAAACTTGACAGAGAATTGCGCAACCTAATACGGGAAAACTTTAGGGAATTTGTATCCCCCGTTGCAAATATGCCACAATCTATATATCCGGCAACACATTCAATCCAGGCACCAATATTTAAAAAAGAAGCTGATCAACGGATGCTGCAAAGTGGTAAATAATATTCTTCGTAAATATGCTTAAAACACGTTTTGATATTTTCCGAATATATTTGCAGAAAACATTGACGTTGGCAGCGGAGCATTCGCGGCAAATAGTGGCACCATTTCACTTGTGGACGACGATAACAAAATAGCTATAACACCTGTTGAAAGTTCGGAACGTGAAACTGAAGCTGTATTTAGTGATGACGATGGTGAAAACATTGCAAGATGTAACAAAAATGATGAAAATACGGATGACGACGATGACCTACCACTGTCAAAAGTTAGTATTGCCATCAATGGCAACCTGGGCTTATCAATTATTATCTAAAATTGCCACCTTTTTTTTAAGGTTCGTCTTAAGGAAAAGCCAGTTCCCGAAAAAGTAGAGTTGCCCGACGCGATAGCCGAATCGTTTGAGATATTTGTTACAAAACGCAACTCTTTTACATGGGAAGCATTTTTGAAAGATTTTCGTACTCTACCTGCCTCAACATTGGACGAAACGCAGCTCAATTATGTGATCTCAAACACGGTTTTGATACTCCGTGAAACATTGCCACAACAAAACGTATTTTCAGAGAGTAAAACCGAGGAGAAGTATTTGGCTAAGAGCATTAGCTATCCGCTGTACGGTCTATTTCGCTTTCTGTATGAGAATGAAGACAAAAGCAAAAAGCCCTTTCAAACCCTACTATCTGAAATATGTGAGCGGTTGAGTGAAACGGGCTATCTACTTCTCTACTTCATGAAGATACATTGCAAGCTGCAGACGCGAAAGAATGCCCAGCAATCGTATCAGTTTAAGACGACTGTTTATAGACAAATATGCGAGGCTACGGATGAAAAGATTGGCATTTGTCTGGTGCGAGACCTTGATTTACTTGAAAAGGAAAATACCACAATATATTTGTGGCTGCTGCCTGATATTTATAGAGAGTTCAAAACAATAGCCATTAATAATACGGACCTTTTGAGAATAACTCTACGCTGCGTTGACGCAAAAAACGTACGTGACATTATGTATTCAATTGCACAGGGCAAACTGACAATATTCAAGCAAGACGGTCTGATTGATTGCATACGGGAAAGCCTCGAGTATGAGACATACGAACAGTTTTGCCTATGGCAACTTATTCAGGCCCATGATGTACCTCTAAAGTGTATACAGGTAAGTCAAAATTCTAATAATTATGTCAAATATCTTCCTCCCTTACGTGTTGAATGAAGACACACTCATTTTAAACCAAACAAATAAAAACAGAAGATGATCTAAATAGTAGTAGCATGTAGACTGCTTCTTATAATACAATATGTTTTCAAATTTTTCGTTATTTTTTTTAGGATATACTTCCAGAACTAGAAGCTGCTAATCATCCCGAAGCGCTAAGTCATTTGCTGCTGCTGTTGAAAAATGAGGAGCCAACAAGTGAAATAATTAGACTTTTGCTCAGTAGGGAAGCGAAAACCAGAGGGGATCCGTTCGTCACGTCTGCCTTAAGGTGCATTACAACTTAATGCCTATGATTATGTTGTAGTTTAAATGATTTCCTTTAATGCTTTATTAATAGATTTTGGTGTCAACGTTGTGAAGAAAAACTTTCCGAAATTATCGCATCCCTGCTTACATCAAAATATCCTAGTTCATCGCCCAACAAGAGGAAGCGACCGTCTAAAGGTAGCTCCGCTGCAAGCAGTACGCCATCTGCTGATCACGTGAGTAGTTAACTTATGTGGCAATTGACATTTACACTAATTATTTATTTTCTTCTTTCTGGTATTGGTATAGGTATTAAATCATCTTGAACATTATAGAAGGAGTTGTAGGCATGGAACTGGCACCGGGCTCTATGTTCATGATATGATGCAGCGAGCCCTACAATCAGCGTATTCACATAGCAATGAAAGCACAAAGGTAAATTCAACCTCAGTCCAACCAATGTTCTTTTCACCAAATCGACATTCTTTTTGAGCAGAAACAGTTCAGTGATCTTTTCGCCTTGGCAGCGGAAGATGAGACCACTGCTGTGGGTCGTCGAGGTGGTAGTGGACGCGGTCGAAAGCAACCAGTTGGTAAAAAGGACTCAAATAACCATAATGCGGGCAGCAAGAAAAATTCGGATGTTGTGAAAACAATATACTCGTCTGATGAGAACTCTAGTGAGGTAGGCGGCAATCGTAAATGAACCTTGTTAAACAGACTTTCCATATAAATATATATTTAACTATTCTAGGAGGATTGGTCAAAGCATAAAATTACACAGGCAGCAAAGAAAAGAAAAAAAGCTATAAACGATTCCGACTGACAGTGTCAACGTCAATTGCCGCCCTCAGTCTTAACCGGTTCCTTTGATGATGAAAATTATACAAGAAATGAATATGAGTTTTTGAACGAAATTACTTAAGTTTAAAATGGTTTAAGATTTTATCAATTTATAATTAGTAAAATCAATTGTAGAATTTTTTTAATGTTGAAATTGTAACGTTATATTTTTTTATTTTTAATAAAAATCAAAAAAGTTTATTCAACAAATTTACATACTTTTATATGTCCAAAACTCGGATTTAGCTGTTTTTATATGTGATTCATATTCATTCATTCATTAAAAAACAGAATATTCGTCCGATTTTTCGTTTGGCAATGGGTTCGTTTCTAACAAAATTCAGATTCTCAAAATAAACAAATATATCATTTTATTTAGGTTCTTTGTTTTTTAGATTCTGAAACTTAACACACACAATTATCTAATTCAATTATTAGGCATTACAACTTACCTCTTGACAAATCGACCCTTTACACTTTTTTCGACATCCACAGATGTCACAACAACACATGTTTACTTCAAGTGTCAAGCTTCTTAATTATAAACTAAACGCCGTCACTTAATTTTGAAGTAATAACTGTCAATTTCTTTTACATACAAA
Source organism: Drosophila virilis (assembly GCF_030788295.1). NCBI lineage: Eukaryota > Metazoa > Arthropoda > Insecta > Diptera > Drosophilidae > Drosophila > Drosophila virilis. The sequence goes on along the minus strand of NC_091546.1, from coordinate 9,100,658 downwards.
CAGCTGCATTTTTGACAGCGACATAACTGCGCAGGGTTTCTAAGACATAATTTATCGGAAGGAAAAACGATTAGTCTTTTATTAACAGCACCTTAGCAGAAACTGTTATAAGGTTCTCCGCCGTTAGCACGGACACACCAGACGCACATACACATAGACGAAATATAATAACCAATTTGTTAATAATGAAATTATATATACATAATAAACAATTGCATACATCGATTGCTTAAAACACATATTTAGATCATTAAAGACTTTGTTTTGATTTTGGCTTTTGTGTAGATCAGTAATAGTATTTATTAAATTGGCAAGATGGAAATGTTCGTTTTGACCGGTGTAAATATCAACAGAACGAACATATTTATACAGCATTATACTAAAAGAATATTATTTTTGTTTATCTTTAACTTTTTAAAATACCCATACTTGTGCAAAAACAAAAAATGGTTTAAGCAAGTTAAGCAAACTGATTGTCAAGAGCGAAAAAGATCCGGTTACAAATGCACGCACACACACACACATACATACATACATACATACATACGTACATACAAACATAACAATAAATATTCGACTTGCCTCCATTGGTAACTCAAAAAGAAGCTTTTGACTCTCTACTCTTACAATGACGATGGAAGTTAAGTTTCAAGCTGCGGAGATCAATGTTGTGAAAGCGTTTGCGCTCGTTGCGGTGTTTGTTGTCTACGTACTCAGCTCAACTCTCAAAAAAAAAAAAAAAGAAAACAGAAAGCGATATTTTGCAAAGTTACAAAAGAAAAAAACAGTCTCAAGAGTTGTAGACCTCGCGATATTGCCATAAATTATCAACATGTATATTACTGCACTTTGCTTGAGTTATTAAACAGTTCATTTGTTTATGCATATTTATGTGCATGCATGGGCAAAAACAACTCCAGTGACCCTTACGAATAAAATGGTAATTTTCTGCAAAAAGAAAGTTAGCTGATTTAGACGTTAGTAAGTCAACTTAACTGTCAGCTCATATAAAACAAGTTTGTATTAAAGAGAAATGTGCCGTTTATTATTATTATTATTATTTTAAAAAAAGGTGTTGGTACATACACATGCCCAGCGTGTTTTTTAATTCATCTGTTGCTTGTTGTGCTCATAAACATGTACAAACATGTTCGTACATACATACAAACATACACACATACATGTGTACTGTTTACATAAACCTTTTTTTGCTTTCCTCGATTGAGCTTTAAATAGTGATTGTTCCAAAAACAAATTAAATGCAATTTGTAGAAACGCATTTATTAACATTTTAAGAATTTGTTGATTGCAGACGCTAACGAAAGTCAGCCTAAGTCGTGGCCTTAATCTAGTTTTCAAACAATTATATGAAATTGATTAATTGCTCCGTTCGTGTCCACGTCGATAAATCAAATTATCGATATCTTGACCCGTTTTAAAAAATCGATTAGCATCAACATCGACATCTATGTAAACGATGCACATGTGTTCATGCATAGCATTTACATTCCCAGAAAGTTTGTCTTTTTGGATATCAACCTTTTCACCATCTTCGCACTTTTGCATTGCTTTTATATAAACATATCAGATACGAAGTTTATTTCGGAATAATGTAAATTTAATACAAATAGTCAGAAGACCTGATTTTGCTCTAAAATAGAACAGCAGCAATGGTTAACTAGATTAAACTAAAAACTAAACTAAGCCAATGTTGGCAGCTGGTATTGGTTAGGAATTTTGAAGTTATATAGATGCATTGAAGGCAGATTCAAACAGGAATACATACATACATGCAAATGTATGTTCATACATACAAATGTACATATATACATATTGACATACATCCCTATACACATGCATGTAACACGCATGCATACATGCATATATACATGCATGCATACACGCATGCATACATGCATATATACATGCATGCATATATGCATGCATACATAACACACACACACATACATACATACACACATGCATACATACACATACATACATACACATACATACATACACTTATACACACATACATACACACATACACAAAAAAATAACCAACAAAAATAAAAAAAAAAGCACTACTCTACTAACTGCAGAGCCTACTTGAATTCTTGAGAATCGAGGAGGAGAGCACTTGGTAGAAATTCGATTTATTTAAATTTGCAGCACAGTAACAAAAAAGCTTGTTCTGCGTTTGGTATTAGAACACACACACATTCATACACACACACACATACATATATATATAAACACACACACATATATAATATTTATGCGCGTTCGTAGAAAACACCTGTATTATTATAACCTTTGCTCCAAATAAGCCAACTATTTAAGATTTATATAGAATCTATACATTATTTATTGCTAATTCTATATATACAATTTTCAGAAATATAAAAAATGGGGAACTCGGGAAGTGCGCATAATATTAATAGCGAAAGATCGGGTTTGCATCGAAATTCGCACTTTCAAACACGATTCGAGCACCTAAACCAGAACTCACGTCGTCAGTTTCAATGGAACAAATCTGGCTTAAGATCAACTTCGCTCAATCCTCAGCGTAGCTTAAACCCTGAATGGCGAAGATCATATCCGTCCACGATCATGAAAAGAGAATCAAATTCTCAGCTAGAAACGCCACTTAAAGTGTTACCTGAATTGGATAAGCGTTTACATCTGCGAGCTACTTCAAATGGTGCAATATTAAATTCCGGGGGTACGATAAGTGGCCGGAAACAAAATGAGAACCTAACCCAAAACATTCCAAACATACTCAGTCAAAGATCCAAAACGTTTATAATCGAAAATGTGAAAGACAGAACCTCGAGCATAAATGAAAAAATTGATATAAAGCCCGAATTTACACGATCACAAACCCTACTTTACGCAAAGGGCAAGATCAAAGATGCCGACCTTAATGCCAATGAGTCAAATCTGTCTCGGATGCAAAGACACACGTATTCAGAACCTGAGCTCATCAATAAAATAAGTTCCCCAGTCACAATAAATACTCAAGAGCCTTCCCCCTCGAAGCCCAGCAATCGAAACAAGTATTCAAAAAAGAGAAGAGCTCCCGAAGTACCGCAAGCAAACATTATAGCTACACCATTTACACAGAGCAGCAAGGACGTTCTGCGAAATACTCAAATTGCAAAAGATAATGCCAAACCCATGCATTATGCAAAAAACTCAGACCGCAAACTTGGCAAGCAAACAAGGTCAGATTCATTGAAGAGAGATAATGAGATAAGCAGAAGAAGCATAAAAGAAACAACTTTTCAAGTTAATTCAGCGGGGTGTTCCAGGATCCCCTTTCGACGCGAAAAGAGTTCTGATGCTATTCTGTTAAGAAATCAAAAACCAGATCAAGCCGATGCTTCAAAGAACACGGCGTTACGTAATGGCTATCAAATCAAAAATCCAATTATTGAGCCAATTAGTGCGCCTGTAGTCAAGAATTTAACTCAAAAAGATAAGTTGGAAAATGGAGTTTCCGTTCAGGATAAAGTATGTCAACGTACGTTTTACTTTGGCATGGAACTCGATAGTCCCGTCGATGTTACACAGTCGTCAAATACTGGTAAGTCTGGCTGTCTTTATACATAGGGTACTTTAATTCCCATGAAAATATTTTTAGTTGACGAAAAACTCCTGAGTGAGAACAAGTCATTGTCAATGAGTTCGAACTATGACATTGAATACAAGGAAACGACGCGTCTGGAGGAGAGTTTAAATGACAATGGTTTACTTGTGCGTATTCGGCCGACTCTGCCGCGTCGACAAGTGGAAACACCCTCGTTCAGTCCAACATTAGCTTGGCGTTCCCTACTCGAACAACAGGATTGCATAGATAAATTAAAGATATTGAAAAGCATAAATCATAATTCTACCATGCCTACCAGTGAGATGCCCATTCAGCCTAATCGAACATTACAAATTCGACAGCTCTCCAGGCCGAACCACCTGCTTACAACGTGGACTCCTGAACAAGATCTGGGCGATGAGCACGATGACAAGCTCAAGGGTCTTAGTACAGAAGATGACTCCAGCTCGGATGAATATCGCTCTAAATGCGACGAAGACGGCTTCCTTTTCTATGGCAGCAAGAAGAAAAATGTATGCCACGACAAAGTTGCGCCCATTCACACATTCAGTCTCTCGCTTCCAAGGGATTCTCATATACAACATACTCGCAGCAGCGGAAATTTCAACACAGGCGAAGTATGTATAATGATAACATTTTATATATAACATTTCCTTCATAACATTTCCAAGAAATGCGATGCACAGCAAATGAGATTCACGTGAAGTTTCAGCCAAATTTATGAATGCTATAATTTGCGATAATGTCGGGATAGGAAAGTATCAATTTTAGATAATATGTGTTTTGATACATATAATACGAATGTGTTAACAACTTTTCAAAGTTGGCTTCAGGGTATCGCTTAGTCGGACATTCGAGGAAAATACTATACCACAATTTGAAAACAACATTTTCCATTGGATTCTGGAAATTTCTGAGTTCCGCCAAGGAGGAATAGATTTTTTTTTAAATTTTAAGCATCTCTCAAATGAATTTGCACAAAGATCTTTGAATACGAGTTTTCAGTTTCGCGTTGACTTGATTAATTTATGTATAGAGATATTTCTTGAATATATATATATATATATTTTCTTATTCAAAGGTTTGTATCTACAAGAGCCTGCAGAAGTCGAAGCCCGAAAATTATTTAAAGGGCACCGATCCGTGCTCTTATAACCAAAGAAACTCAAGTTCGCATGCCCAGCTGGAAAATATATGTGTTACCAATTTCGAATGCTCCAATAATTGGATGCTTCATAAAAATACGAGTAGCACGGAGCTGTATACGAAAAGTCTGGAACATGGTAAAAGGCAAAGGCTGGTTACCATGGAGCCGCAATCGATTAAATTTCTAACTGGTGGAAAGCATGTTATGTACCTGCCAGGCAGCAGCGATCAGCCAAATCCAGCGAAAGCCCATCCAACTGAGCCCCAAGACAATTTGCTGCCAGCCAAAACGAGTCGTCACTTCAAAAGTCGACAGCGACACATGCCCCAAAGTTTGCAAGACAAAACGCCAATTTTTCCCATTAAGGTAAGTACGTTTCGCATTGCCTGTGTAAATCAAAATAAATTGGAATTTAATAAATTACATTTTAATTACAGTCTAACGACGAAGAGATTGCCAAATTGGACGATGATAAGCCATTTCATCAACGTTTCCTATTTAACAATCCCGTACGCTTGTTGGAGAAAAAGTTGCATGCAGATAAATCTGTGAAGCCCGCTAAGCTTAAAATGTCACTGGACGGTCAACTTGAAGCGTTAAAAAAGTACGCAGTAAATAATCAAGCGATGTAGTTTGTAATTTTTGCAATTTCTTATATTTTAGGGTTGAGGAAGATTTTCAACGCAACCGCGCCAACGAGAAAGAAAACATACAGCATCAATTGCGACTTTACTTTGGCACAGATGACGAACAGTATCACAGCTTGCCCATAGCCCCGGTGCTTGATAGATTTTCAGCTATAAATCTCAATGACACGGATGGTAAACTGTATCGTCGTGATGATCCCGATGGTTGTGTATCAAATGTCGTTCTTGAAAATGAGGATCAAACGATAACATTTGCTACGAAAAATATTTTAACCTAGATTTGTAAACATATTCTTACACTTATTTAAATACACTGCCCGTTAATAAATAGAAAACAATGTTAATGATTTGTTTAATATTACCAGATTTCAATGCCATCTAGAGGTAATGCGAGTGAAACCTTATAAAAATCGGTTGAGTCCAGATTTACTAAATCCGTGTGGATTGCGGACAGCTTGGTTTAATGTTATCGATAACAAGATTCTTTGTTGATGCACACCAATGTGGGAAAGGCTGTTAATGTTCAATTTAACATGATGTCATTCACAATCGATACGTAACCGAATACAAAAACATTCGATACTATCGATATATTTTGCCAGCTGGGTAATTCTTCGTTTTTAGTTGTTGATGAAAAAGGCGTCCAAACGATTTGGGGTTTGGGTCCGTTCTTAAGTTTCTTGTATATTTTTATTGATACAAATACTATCAATTACTGATAACACTCTGTTCTATATATTCATTGTTCCAAAGTCGAGTGGAATCTTACTAATCATGGAGCTATTGAAGAGTATCAATAATAAAGAAATTTTCATGGAGGTACGAAGAGATGAATCCATTGAGAACAACAACATTTACATTTTTATTTACTACTAGGTTCTCCATTTGTCTATTGAGTTTTTGATTGGCAACATCAACGACCAACAAGCACTACGTTTCTCACACAAGTTCGGCTTCCAAAATCCCGACGATTTCTTACTTGCCACGCGCACAATATCGAAGTACTACAAGCAATGTTGTTCAGATGGTGGGGATACGGATATTTCTGAAAAATTGTCCTATTTGAGTCCAGAGCTAAGACCGCTTGTGCCCTTGGTGCTCGCGGCGAGACTCGATGCAGTCGAATTAGCCCTTGGAAGAAGCGAATACCTTAAGAATCACGTCAAGTTTGTGATGTCCTTCTCCTGGGACACGCGCCTTATATTGGGCGACAGCAGTTTTAGAAGCAATATTCGGCAAGTGGCAACAATAAATTTGCATTGCCAATCAAATTCGAATCGCGAAGTTATCTACTTTGAAATGGATTTAAAAAAACTATGCGCTATGATTGAAGTATTAGAAAAGTCTCTTAAGAGCGACTAAATTGTTATAATATAATTCTAAATATTCTTAAGACTATATTTATGCAATTGTAAATATGTACATACATATATTCCCAAAATACAATATGTTTATGTATGATTAGAAATAAACTAGATAAAAACATTTACTTTTAACAAAAACATAATCTATACTTGCTCGAGCTATATTCCGCGAATGTAATTCTACATTTTTGTTGCAAACATCGAATATTGTGGTCTATATTCCAAGCTTATAACCTCTAGACATGACTGTTTTGACTCGATGTAAAATAAATTAACTCCATACTTCATGACGTCAGAAAAGCCTCCACACTGAATCATACATTTCAGTCGAATTGTAAGTCATCCGTTGGAAATACGCATCCGATTTTTGTTTAATTTCATTATCATCGTAAAATAAGTAGACCAGGTGATCCAGCATTTCAAGGAGTTGGGTTTTAATTTAATCTGTCATAGTAGCCTATATACTATTATAACAATAACAACAAAAATATGCCAACGAGCAGGCCTTGGAAGCGCTTTACAAAGCTTATACTACTTGTTACTAACAATCCGTTGCTAGATCGACACAAATCATAAATATGTTGGCAAAACAAACTATTTTTTATCATAGAAATGTTTATGTAGAAATAAGAACAATATCTTAAAGCGAGCTACACACTCATATTTTTAAAAATTTAGATTATGAATATCATAAGGAATACATTGAATATTCTCTTAAATCTGGTTTTTACTTATTTTTTTTATTATATATATAAATTATGTTTTGTATACAATTAAATTTGCTATTTTTAAAAATATATAACGTAATATTTACAATCATAATAAACAAATAATTATTAATGCATTATTTCAAATTATTTTCTTTTTTTATTTTTACAATGTTATCCAAATACGCTCTGGGGTTCCACACTGTACTTACTTTGGGTATGTACATTTTTACATGCATGTTCAGCTTAGCTAATTAATAAAGGCAAATTTTAAGCATACAGCCGCATTTGGGCTGAATGGGCTCAGAACGAATTACATAAAATATAGTTGGACTGAAATACTCACTAACTCAGCTTATACCTGCAGCCAAATACTGATTCTTGTAGTAATAGGCACAAATGCCCACAACAATCGAAACAGCCGTTGTCATCATAACCGACTTTGGGGTTAAGATCTTTAAAAACCATTTACTTACATTATAATTAGATTTCGAAGAAACTGAACGTCGCAAATTGATCCGCGCTTCCTCCAGTTTACGTTGTTCTTGCCTATGTTTGGGAAATTGAAAACAAATTCAAAAGCTGCCACGTGCAAAATGCTGCTGCACTTACTCAATTTTGATAAGTTCCTCCACTTTCTTTTCAATTACGGTCAAACTATACTTGTCATATAATTTGCTGGATGTTATTAATAGATCCTCAAACGGTAGATCATCTGGCAACTGCAAGTTAGCCAATTTAGCATTAGATTCGTAGATATTGCAATTAACTTACCTTTGATAAGAGACAATGCACTGATGCCATATCACAGTCCTCTTGTAGAATAACATTCGCCCTATGCAACAGAATTGCGGCAGTAACAAAAATAGGTGTATACATGGGTGAAGCTAGAAAATAATCGTACAATCGCACGACCGCTTTGTAGGAATTCAAGCTGTGTCCGAACCAGGTCAAATACCACGGTAAGGCGAACAAGGTGCCAACTGTAGAACGTTGTAGAAAGTGAAAAAGTTCAGGCTGTTCGAAGAGGACCACAGGCCAAATAAACATAAGTCGTCTCTGGGTTGCCTCCATTGTTTCCTGCATACATTCGGAGAAGTGCGTCGTAGAGAGATGTTCCATTATGGCGAAGGCAACTTCTTCGCCAGCGACCAATAGAAATGTTACTGCCACATCGTGATAGCCCTGATAATAGCGCAAATTTGGGTACTTTTTAATCACTCGCAGTATAAGAACTGTCAGCTGGTCCTGCAATGCTATACGTTGCTCGTATGGAATGCCTGGCGGAAAGCGCTTCAGTGACCGATTTACATCAAGCACAACTTGATGGTATTCCGGATGGCTTTGTAATTCATCGAGAGTCGGAGCTCGCTCCAAATCCTTAACATCGACACCCGCCAACTGGGGCCACAAAATTCGTCTGAGGTCATCGTTCACCAGTCCATAATTGCTAAGCGCCAGCTCGCGCAGGGCTGCGAGTGGAATGCGGTTCTCCGGGCTCTTGGCAATGAGTTCTTCAATTGCCAATCGCTTTGTGCGTTCTTCGTCGCTTTCTGGACCTACAAGTTTATGCGTTTATATATATATGTGTACATGTGTAAACTTAATTATTTGTCTGGTTTGAATGACATACATTTTTCGAAACTAAGAGGGGGAAGTTCGACTTTAGTTTCGTCAACATCGCTCATCATTGACAAACTTAATTCGGCTTTTATCGTAATCGCTCACAATTAATCAATTAGTAATTACTAACTTTAATTTCTATAGATTTATTACTTTGACAAACTTATTTGTGAACACTCATTTTATCGGTTAACTTTTGTTCATCTACAAGAAAATGTATAATTATTGTCATCGCTAAAATAGTGCCGATAAAAAAATCGAATATTCGATTTCTAGCTTTTTACAGTGCATCACTTTACATTAGCATTAGCGGCACGAAGTTTTCTGTCTGTGACAAAACTATCGGTTGATCATGAAAGAAATATAAACAAATTGTTAAAAAAAAGTAATTTAAAAGCTATTAAACGCTGTTTTAATATCACAAGAAATTACTTTTCTGCTATGCTAGGTACGATAAGCATGCGGTACACTAAAGACAATTTGTTTTAATACAAATAAGGAACCTGGAATTGAAACACATAATATGTTGGGATGCTGATAAATGCTTACTGTCAGCTTCTCGCGGGTGTTTAAAATGAGACATATAAAGGTGACCGCCTGCCACCTTTTAGTCCGCCGTCCAAAAAAACGGCGACAGCTCTGCTTCCTCATGCAGGCGCTAAGGATGTGGGTTACAACAGGATGGACCTAAAAACCACATTATGTCAAAATCCAAACTCTTGGACTCTCCAAAGGCGGCTACTCATCTGGCAAGATGTCTCCGACCATTGCCAGTAGCAACTGATGCTCGTGTGCTCCAACTACTCCAGGTCGAAGTTAGGTTCATCCCCTAAAATCAAGATAATGTTGAAATTAGAAACTTAACCAAACCTTGGTCATGGAACTGGCCTTTGACCGTCAGCTGTCTAGTGATAGTCGGTTAAGACTAGACAGCCCGATAAAATTTCTTCAACCCAAGTTGGCGCAGCATCATGTCGAGGAACTTGTTTCGAAGGGGTCGCTCAGCGAACTTAGGAGAAAAGCCGTCAATTGGTGCGAGTCGAGCAAGCCAAGCCCTCTTATGGATTTTGGTAACCCTTCAGGTATGTAACCCACATTTTTATATGGTTTAGAGGCGAGAGTCCACGTCGGCAGGCATAGTCAGCTTATGCTACAAGACAGCTCTAAAGAGCCTTAGTTCGAAAAACAGTTGAACTCCATATACAGAATCCACTGGGAAACTTCTCTGGTATGTCTGCTGTAGTCGTTGTCTGCTTAAACACAATTCAGTTGGTGGCACGATCAAATTGGATTCCTTCTTTAACGAGAGAAATCAGAGTGATTTCCCTTTTTTCCGTGCCTTGCCCATGGAACACGGAGCCTTCCGTGAGATTTCTGTACAATTGCAGTTGATTCTAAATACTACCTTAACTAAATTGACATGTTTAATAGGTTGTAAAGAAATTTCACTTATATTTTTTTAAATAATTTATTTTGTTTTCGTTTCAAAGCAATAAAAATTAGGCTTAGATGTAAATTTGTTGGTATATCTAAACCTAAAAATACATATGTATATACAGATAAAAGAATGTTTACTTTAAATAGTCTTGTTTCTTTTGTTGTGCATTTTGCTGGTTCAGAATTTTCAAAAAAATATATTACTGATCATTTTGGAAAAAGCCCAATTATAAAGCCCCATTATATAGTTAATATAAAATTGTGACAGCCCTAGTTTAAATTATAAATTGATTTGTGAAGCTTCAATTAATAATCAAATGTATACAGTCCTCTTGAATAATACAAATGTTCCCGAACAAAAAGTCTTGCATATAAAACGGGTAAATATATAAATCTCAAATGAATGCGAAAATAATTATTTTAAATGCCAAAAGGTGGAAAAGTCTGTTTATAGCAGGCGAGCAATGCATTTTATGATTATAATCGCAGTTTGCATTGAAGTTATAATAATAATAATAAAAATAAAAACAATACTTGGGTTTAAGTCTGAATTCACTTAATATTACTTATACATATATATATATATGTGTGTGTGTCTAAGTTATACATATATTTATATGTATATATGTATACATATATAATAATTTAAGAAAGTAAGAAAGTCATTATTGATAGCTTAGACTACATAATATTGATACATAAGTATAAAAGCAGTAAGTCGAATGTTTACACATGTTTATGTACATTAATCGAGATTGTAAATTTATCTATAATCCTGGCGTATTTGTCCGGATTAATATAAATACTTTTAAATGTATTCATTTTTTTTTTTTGTAATAAATTTTTGTTGACATTTAATTTTAGTAAATACATTATATGTGTATATATCTTGAATATAATTTAAATATTTAAATGTAGTTGTCATATTAAAAAATAGTTAAAAAGATTACATAATGTATGCTTAGATCTATTGGAAATTTTAAATAGATTGTTTAAACAGTTAACATTAATAATTAGAAAAAATAGCTTTTATAGGTGTCTAAATTTTATATGCGCGTTATATTGATTGCATCTGTTATTGATTCCCTTCTTAGAAGTTGTTTGGTATCATTTTCTATTTCCATTGGCGATATTGCCGTACTGTGATCATTCAAGTACGGTGTGTCTTCCTCTACAATTTTTTCGAGCAGTATGTCGCCGGAATTATTTAGACCTGTGAAACTTTCTTAAATTAGTTCATATGCTAAAAAGCAAACTAATATGATTATTGCGAAAATTTACATTACCATTACGCCCTACTATCTGACCGTTAGATATATTTTCTGTAGAGCTACAATGTACGACTGCGACATCCGTTGGAGAGGGCGAGCCATTGCGTCCGTTTTTTTGCAAGGCGACAGCTTTTCGCGCATGTCGTGTTGTTAATACTCCAGTTTCTACGTCGCGCTCCAGTCGATGTCCTTTAAATTATGCAGATTGTATTAAATTTGGTATGCTTTCATCTAAAGTAGGTGCATATTTTACCTGAACGCGATCTTGTTAGCTGTCGTTGCACATAGTCTTCAAGATCCTCCTCCTCTTTGCGGCTTATAACGCAGTTTAGAATTAACAGAAATAAGCCTAATCCAAGAGAAAAAAGGCCCGTGCATGTGACCTCATTCCACCAAGCAGAACTAGAGCCTATCAATATTTTTATATATACCTATTAAGATTAACATTCTAAGAGTGAGCTTACTAAATACGTTCCAGGACATGGCTTCATCTGGAATAATGCCAGCGCCGCATAAGAAAACTCCAAAAACAATAAATACAATGCCAATATGCAACATTCCGATACTTGATACGACCTAAATGAAAAATCTCAGCATTCATTTCGTATCACCTATAAATTTATATTAACCTGGGTATCTAACATTCCCGGCCCGGCTTTGACCGTATGATGGGGATGGTTGTATTTACGTCTCACAGATCCGCTCGGCGAATGAAAAGTTTCCCCGCTCTCCGAGCTCTGAGTGCTATACCGCCGCTCCTTGGCCCTTTTCTGCTCATCGCGGCGTTTTCGTTGCCGCTTAATCGCCATGGCGGAGTGTATACCCACGGAATGCATTCTTTAATTCCTTCACATAAGAAAGCAAAATAATTGAATCATAATAAGTAAACATTGTATATAAAGATATGTACAAAGTAATTGGATTGGCCTATGCCCCCATGCTTATGTTCTCCTATACCATACGCGAAACGAGAAAATCATTTTTGATGGATGACCGGCTTTGAGACTATCCAAAACTATTTTATGGTATACACATATCGAGAATATTTCACTGTTTTAAAACTAGTCTTGAGATTTGGTATATTCACATAATTTTTATGTCCTTAAAATTTCAAAAAAATCGGACCACAAACATAAGTTGTTTAGCATTAAATTTAAGAGAAATGAAAACAAAGCAACACATGTCTGCAAATCAAATCACCATGGCAACATTTCAACAGGTTTAAATTCAAATTGAATATTTCTTTTTTTTTAGCTGCATATAAAGTTTACTTTCATATATTTCAATAAACACATACATACATATGTACATAATATGTATTGTATCTGTTCATTTGCATACTAATTAATGCATGCAAACAAATGGATTTGCATGCATATGTTATTGACTATATCGATGCATAAATAGATAAAGACACTGCAATGATTTTTCTGTCCAGCGAATGACTTAAACAACCCCTAAAATTGTGTATATATATATATATGTATAAGGGTGACACATATATGTAAATAGTTACATGCAAACATATGCACTTCGCATCACGCATATACATTCGCATACATATGTACACATATGTAAGTTACTTACCTTTCTTTGTACGTTTGAAAAACAACAGCTCTCCGGTTTATTCGCTAATTTGGCATATCAAGCAGATATCCATGCCACTTAATTCTTTTTGAGCACTGTTCTAGTAAAAAATCATGTATATACATGATACATACATACATACAATCATTTGTAAAAAGTTAGTAAATACATACATATGCAAACATAAAAATGTATGCATGTATAAGTTTACATGCATATATGCATAATTTATATGTGTACATATAATATATATGCATGTATGTATACTTATTGAATAAATACGTATTAAATAAACATAAATATACACTTAAACAATTTATATGCATATATATATATCATATCTTTGCTGCATTCTGCATAATAATACATTTCAAATTATGATTCAGTATCGATTTTTTAGTTTTCCTGTGTTTTTTATTTAAATTATTCGTCTCAATTCTAGTTTGCACATATTTGTTAAGTTTAATCCTTAAATTGTAAAACGGCAGTCAAAATATTGTTACATACATTTATGCAATCTTTAAATTGTATATTTTGTTCTTTGTATTTTCTTTTGATTTACACCAAATAACAAGTCGGCCTGTGGGAAATGCTGCACTTTTCACTACAGTTGTAAATAAGTGTCATGGACAGGAACTGAATTCCTTGGGAAAGCAGCTTTGGAGAAAGGGAGCGAAAGCTCTAAAATAGCTTTTAAGCGCAGGGGTGCTACAAAAGTTTAGCCGACAAAAAGCTTTTTCGTTCAATAGAATGCTTTATAAACAAATCAGTATGAAAATACAAAATATATGTTAGTAAGTCTTTAAGAATATAAAAATAAATAAACTAAAATGGACCTATTTAAAGCTATGCAGGTGCCGGACGCAATCAACAGCGCTGCCAAATGTCAAAATGATTTTCTTAAAGGCTTTCAGCTTCTGCATATAAGTTTTATGGAGCTTCGTGTTCACATTTTTGTAATTGACGCCATCAATCAGTTTCGAATTAACATATGATAACCATTGTACATTGGTCTTTGGAGAGTACGTTGACCAATTGTTTCTTTAAAAGTAGAATAAGTGAAGTTATACGTTGGCACTGTTCATATACATTTTCTTATATCATTTTAGTAATACTCACTTTAGCTCATCTCGCATCATGCGGTAAATGTCATATTGGTAGTCGCCTGTGGCCACAAATAAATCGTCATCTTGGGAGAGATCATTATAGTGGCAGCAATCGGCAACAGTTATTCTTGACAATGTATAGTCAATGATGGTTATTTTAATGCCTTTTGATGCAACCGACAAGTCCCTTCCACACAGTTTAAAATCGATTTGCTTCTTGTCTGTTTTCTCGATTAGTATGTTGCCCCAATGTAAATCTCTGTGTTCGAACTGAAAGGCTTCTTCTCCCACTGCTAGTATTAATATTATCTAATGTTGGCACATCGAATGAAGAAAATAGAGTCACATTAACTACTATTTCAATATTAACTTACCTGTTGCAATGAAAAATACGACTGCTCGGCATTTAAGAAGGTAAATGCTGACATATCTTGGCCCGCAAACTTAAGCTCCAAAACTATGAAGAGCTGGTCGTCAGTAAACATTTTTGGATGGTCATTTTCAGACTCCTTTTCCTCGTCATATTCTTCCCAAAGGCTTAATAAATGTTTTGGATATTTCCCTTTGACTAAGCATACCTGCATTGAAAAAAATAATAAGTTGTGTATATTAGTTAAATATTATATATATATTTACACTCTTACGTTGTAAATATCCACAAAACCTGAAGTCGAATTTGTTTGATTTGTTCGTAGTTTGCTCAGCTCTTGAGAAATTATAATTTCGGGCAATATTTGCTCAAAGGTCTTTTGAATTTCTTCATTAACCAAAGCCGTACCCTCAATCGGAAGCACTTTCATGACTATGTCAGTTTTTGTGCTATTCTTTTGTGCATACTTAAATACTTCACCGTAAACTCCTTCGCCAATCTTGCATGGGTCTATCATTTTGCCAGATGCATAAGCTGTGCCAAATTTATACGGCTTGGACTGAGCACAGTACTTCAACACTTCTGTTTCGTAGTTGATTTTCTTGTCAGGTTCCGAAATTTCGCGTATGGGCGCTGATATTCGTTGAGTTATACGACAGGCTACCAAACCTTCCGATGTAACTGCTCTCGGTAGAAATGATTGCTTTGGGCTCAAAACGCCAGACGGCACCTCGTTTATATTTGTGCGTCGCCAGCTGATCAAAGACTTGCGCCATTTTCCCGGCTGAAGGACAAGTGAGGATCTGCTTTGTCTAAAGGCATTTTTGGGTTGCATTAACCTTAAACGTTTATTTTCAACAATCGAGTCACTGGACTTTTCAGGACTTAATGTATTCACTTCAAAGACAACTTGCTTTACGGGCCTCCGCTGTTGCTTGTTTTCTGCAAGATAGAATTAAAATAATTTAAGCGATTTAGAAAAAAATTGCCATTCAAATTGAGTTTTGTAATTTTACCGGTGCCTTTCAATTGATGGTTATCTGCACTTTGTAATCCGTCTAATTTCATGCCAGTAATTGGTGATAATGCGCAATGAAACAAGTTTGAGCTAAGACGCTTCTCGCTAGGAGTTGAGATGGAGTTGCCCCGTTTCTTAATGCCTAATTCATCAGCCGTATCTGTTGTTTTCGGTTTTTGCCAGGAGCACTCGGTGAAGCTCAAAAGGTTTGGACTGGAATTCTCAACACTAGAATCAATATTAAATGATGCCCGCACATTCTTCTTAATTATATTGCGTTCCCGTAGTTGCCTAAAATTAAAATATATTATTTTAAGTAGCATAACAAATGATGCTCTCAACGTTGTACAACATACGGTCTGGGGTCTAACAATCTGTCGAAGGAGTCCTTCCAGGCGTCGTCTGGTAAAGTAGTGTCCATTTTATAATTTGTTAATCATAGAAAACGTCAATTGCTTTTGCATGCTACTATTATAAAATACATTTATATTTGTTTGTTCACAAAACTATACTGTTTCATTCGAAATGGAATCCAAGCGCAAAATGAGGCACTGCTAACGCAACATTGCGTCCTTCTGTTAAGTAATAACAGAGCGATATTATATATCGATATTTAAGATAAGCTAAATAATTCATGGTGCACTTCATATGCAAGCGAGCTATCGATCTCTGAAAACACGCAAGAAAGAAATCAATCACGCCGAATAGCCTTGCACTCTTCCAGGAATGTAGTAAATGTGCGATCTAATTTAATATTAATTGCTTTTATATACAAAAACTCTAACTCCAGACGATTATTTGTAAAGAATATGTATTATACAGAAGTCCAATCGAAACGAGATATGGCACATTTGTAAAGATAATCGTGAACCAGAGTTATATTAAGATATATTAAAAACAATAAGTATTTCATACAAAAGCAAAGGGAAGCTTTTTATATCCATGTCCGTGCGTCGTTTTCTCAGCGAACTAGTATGTCAACTTTAAAGCAACTCTTTATTTGTCATATGTAGGTTCTTTGATCAAATAAATGTTAATTTAGGGGTATATAAAAATAATATTCATTTAGCTACATGCATTATTGAGATAAGAGTCCTCCCCAGGAACTACACATACATAGCTCCATACTTCCATCACAAACATTCAAGCTGCATTCGTGAAGAACTTTCAAGGAAAAAATAAACATGTTCGGATTATGGATGAGATTTTATTTTCAATATTTCAAGACCTTCAATATTAACTACATACAGACTTTGTGTGGCCAG
This sequence comes from Drosophila virilis, assembly GCF_030788295.1. NCBI lineage: Eukaryota > Metazoa > Arthropoda > Insecta > Diptera > Drosophilidae > Drosophila > Drosophila virilis. The sequence continues at coordinate 9,083,503 of NC_091546.1, read as the reverse complement.
AGATACTTCCTTTGGCCTGCTACATTAATTTGCATCAAGCTAATAATAAGATTTTAATGCTCTTAAAATCGGCATACATATGCGGAGGTTAAGATTGTAATAGACCACAGAAATGAGTTTGTATGTTTGAGGGTTTCTCTTTTTAATTGATGTGAGTGCACATGTGAGTGCAAGTTTAAGTAATATTTGTTTATCTTTACCAGATTTGCTGGCATTGCTCTTTTTTTTTTTTTTTACATTTGCCATTGAATGCAAAATATAAATTCATTTGATACTTTTCATACTTCAGCATTTGTAATAGCGGCATTTTTCTCTCCGTCGCAGCTGAATTTCTGTTTATACCCTGAACACATTGTAAATGGCTAAAACGGGTATGATGGGCTTGTTCAAATGTATGGCAACAGTCAGAAGAAAGTATTTGAAAACTTCAAGCATTTATCTCCAGGTTTGTCTGTCTACAAAATCTAGAGCTTGAGGAGGAGGAGGAGGAGAAGTTGTTGGGAGTGGAGGAGGATGAAGAGGAAAACGAGGTGTTGATGGGGGAGGAAGAGGTGGGGGAAGGAGGACGAGGAGGGGGAGGAGGAGTGGGAGGAGGTGGAGAATGAGGAGTTATGGAGGAGGAAGAGGAGAGGAGGGTGAGGAGGAGGAGTGGTAGAAGGAGGAGGAAGAGGAGGAAAAGGAACTTTACATTTCTGGATGACTTATAATTTTTATAAATTTGATAAGATTAAATTTTACACCCCCACAATATTTTTTTTCTGTCGAAATCCAAATTTTGGTATGGATTTCGGGTGAATTGATATGTGGGACTCAGTATATCTAAATACACACCTTAAAATTGTTTTATTTGTAATCAAGCTGAGGTTTTTGGCTAAAGCTTGAGTTGCTTCTGGTTTTGGTATCAGAGAAGGTTCAGGATATCTTTTAGTCGGGCATTCCCGACTAGAACACACCTACTTGTTTTTCGTTGTAATTGTCGGCCAAGAGAACATGGAGTATTATTTTTTTTTTTTTGTTTTTACGACGTTGGGACTGTTGACAGACAGTCGAATATGAAACTTGAATTTGTTTCGCATAGACCGTTTATTATTTTGCGTTTTGCATTTTCAGTTTCAGTACATTATCGAGCTTTCATCGGGCAACATATCAAATCGTGTCAAATGCTTTTCCTATATATACATTAAATGTTTGTAAAACATATACGAAGAGCGGATAAAAAAACAAATTTTCAAAATATATCAAAAAAAATGTTATTTAAAAAAACAATTGTTTTTTTTTTGCAACTTCGCCTCTAAAAAAAAAAATATGTGCCTCAATGTTACACAAAACATCTGCCAATAAAACGAAAAAAGTGCATTTTACAAGTTTAACTGGGTTTTAGTTAATTTGTGTTAAAAGTGTTATGACATGATATTATATTAAACTATTTAAATTTCCTGCTGCCACAAACAACAGGTAACATGCATGTCTATATTCATATATATATATATATATATATACGGGGTATAAAAGAAATTTTAATCACATGAACAGTTTTCAAAAAAAAAAAAAGCCTATTCAAATAAATAAATAAACAGCTTTTATTATGTTAATACTTATATTATGTGTGCATGTTGATGTGTAAAATTTAAATACTTATAAAAAGACAAAACGTTTCGCTATAAGCATTCTTTCCAGCTTTATTTTAAGAACTCGTCTGTGGGCGTTTATTAGCCGAAACTCAGCCAAAATATGGAATTCATTTGCAGTTCTTGAGTGTTCTCTATGCGAGTTGCGACAATGATCATTTTGCTGAAACATATCTAAAACGAATTTCATTTAAATAGCGACGTATTAATTAATGTAGAAAAGTGTTAAGAATTATTTATAACAACGCCATAATGCACATCTAATTTGTTGTTTACAAAATATACATATATATATATATATATAAAATATAATTGAATTGAACAACATGTTGATCCAAGTTGCCATATCAATTATGTTTAAAAAAAGATTTTGTTGGATTTCGCGCATGTAAAATGAAATTACGATGGAACGAATCATTTCGTTGCGCTGCAAATAATAATGAAAACAAGCTAAAATGTTTGCGTCGGAATTGTTCGACCAAGAGATGATATCTTCATTCAAGATTTTCCCTCTATATGAATAGCTTCAGTGCTTATAGTCTGCTTTTTTTTTTGTGGGATTTTCAGTGCAAATTTATGGCACACACATGCGTGCATATAAATAACATCTATGGCTAATTTGAAGAAGTTTTCTCACTCTCTCAATATTGTGAAAAATTGTATTGTCAAGTATTCCCTCAAGTTTAAGAGCAAAGCTTAAAACCAATTCTCAAAATCTCAATTTGATTAATTTTATGAAAATTGAGTAACATATTTCATATTAAGTCTACTTTTCAGATATCTAGCCTTTTTTGGAGATGAACATTTAGACAAAAAGGGGTCGCAGATGTTTCTTCTATTTTATTTTTTTTTAAACCATTTTCAATGGGTTCAGCTTGTAATAAAGTGCGCTAAACTTTTCTAAGTTCTATTCGTCACAACAATAAACGGATATGACAAAGCTGAAGAAATTTAAAAGCGTTGCGAATGTCACGCGAAATACTCTGTTCGCTGTTTAATAACTACTTAAAATTGATAGAGATTTAACAAATGGGCAACTACCTTCAAAACTGACCTTTGAGCAGAAGTTAACTTTAGCGTTGACCCCTTTTCCAAAGGAAACAACAAAGTATTCAAGCTTTAGAGCAAGGTATTGCGATAACCTTAGGAATGCTCGATAGCTTTTGGAATATGGGCAAAGGGTTTGATTCTTCAGCTCGGATCAGGACACCTATGGAAATGGATTGATTAATTTTTCCCCAGTTAGTTCGTCTGTCTTTCGTTCGATCTTATGTATAAAAGCATCCATCTCAGAACCTATAAAAACGAGAGACTTGAAATTTTGCTTATAAGTCTTTGTTTCAAGCCCTCGATAAAATCTAATACTTTTAATTACTTTTAAGTTGAATGTTTTATGTGACACAAGATTAAGTCCAGAAAATTTTAATAAAGAAAGAAAGGCTAAATCTTGAGCAAGCGAGCCTTAAGCTGGATTTGCTTCTGGTTTTGTTAGGACAAAGTTTGAGGTCTATTCCACTCGGGCACTTCTGACTAAAGCTTTGTTACTTGTTTATTATAATTAATATTATTATTATCATAATCATATTTATATCATAATCATACACACTTATGTACTAAGGTGTGCGGCATTTATGTTATCAAGCATATCAGAGAAGAATCGCAAACAAATGCAAATATTTGATTTGTCGCCAGATTTTACTTGTTTTATGATCATTTTGCTATTCTATTACTAAAAAAAAAAAAACGATTAATAACATATTTTCTTACACAGTGTCAAAATTGCCCAACTGACAAACTGCCTCAACATGCATTTCAAGCAAAAACATTTGCTTCTCATCCAAGGAGTTATTCTTATTGTCACGATGTGTCTACCTGGCAATAGCGAAGCACACAGTAAATGTATTGAAACAAATCGTAAGTAAACGTAAATTTACACATTTCTGTGTATAAAATAAGTATTAGCATTTTTTGAGTACGTCAGTTATCGTTTCGCTTTGAGCGAGTAGGTGTTTTGATATGGAGACCCTTGCTGAAGGGAAGTTGCCAAAGGGAAGCAAGTTTATCTGGGCGTGTGAATTAATTAATCAATTACACGTAAATAAAACCAAATGCGTATTTGCTGTGTAAGTGAATTATTTAATTGCTTACGCCAGCACCAAGCCCCTTCAATCGCGAAATTGCACAAAAAATAAATGCAGAGACAAGAGATTCTGATAAGAACGTAATTTATTTTTTATATATTTACTCTGGATTTATTGAACACTTTGCATATGTAATATTAATTGCGTTGTTTATATTATATTAACTATGTTTAATTTTTTTTTTTCGATGTTCCCTCTTATATATACAAATCGTATCATTATAAGTATTATATAAAAACTATTGATAAGCCTATTAATTTTAGTTTTAGATGCAGTTTAGCTCGAATACGATTATATTTGGCAAAAACTGACCATAATTGTGCTGAACTTGTTTTTAGAAAACGCTTCGATTGATACAATTGATTCAACTATGGGATTTGGTATTGGTCTTCAGGTGACAAATCGATCGACGCATCAGGTGATGACGCGTATATTTTATATGTTTTTGACGGAGGTACTCAATTATAAAGACGTTCAAATCATTCCAATACATTTTACAAATTCATCGGATCCCCGCAATCCGTTGTACACATTGGATTATGTAAGGTAAGCAAATATTTGATTTAATAATGTATTTATAATACCTTTTTTTCAAATTTTCTAGAAGCTACAATCGGTTTCATAATATAGCTATGATCAATTTGGAGGTCTGGATGCCCTACAGTGTATATAAGCATTCGCACGAAAATATCTTCAGTGCCGGAGCGTCTATAACTCCCGGTCGATTTGGTTGGTTTGTGCCCAAATCACAAATCTCGACAAATACAAAGAACTGTAGCTTGCATTACGATGTCTTCAGAGATACAAACAATGAGCATTATTCTCTATACATAATGGATGAAAATATAGCTCAGTTAGTGAGAAATAAAAGGTTAGAAAAAGAACGTAAAGTTGCCGAATAACTATTTAATATTATTTCTTTGAATATAGTGTTGAAGCATATATAAATCCGAACTGTGACAAAATTGTATGCTCAACGCTTTTGGCAGAGTGGCGCAATGATTCATATTTTATTGAAACCCATTTAAGGGAGAGCTTTCTAAATGTTATTTGGCTGGGATTCGAATTTAAAGATACGATTGAGAGGCTGGCTCAAATATATGAAACAAATTACCCACAGGGACAAAAAAGATTTATAGTCTTACATTGGATGCCTTCGGAAATAATCGACGCTGACATCAAATTCACCCAAATAACATTACCCAGATGTGAAGATTATATATACTTGCAAAATTCGAATTGTCGCTACGAACTAACTCCGATCCTTAAATACTATGCACGAAGCTTGGCAACCGATAGGCGATTGATGCACGCGCTTCGAGCATTTTACATAACAGACAAGCAGCTCGAGTACATTCAAAAGGAATTGAGTATTCAGAGAATGAATTCCATGGATTCGGAAATCATTTATAATAATGTTGCCTGCAATTGGCTGCGAAACAATTCTAAAACGCACAGCAACTGGATATTACCCAAAAAGGTAACAACCTTATCGATTGGAGGCATATTCCCCATTAATATTACGGATCGTGGACACTTGAACATAATTGGAGCAACGCAAAAGGCAGTTGATGCAATCAACAAAAATAATACAATCTTACCAGATTATCATCTGGAAATAATGATTAACGATGGACAGTGCAAGTCGGACATGGTCATGAAGGCATTTATACATTATTTCAATGTACCAAATATGCTGGGAGTATTGGGACCTGCCTGCAGCGAAACTGTGGAGCCCATAGCTGGAATTTCCAAACATTTGAATATGATGGTTATGTCGTATTCAGCCGAAGGCGCTTCGTTTGTCGATCGAAGTGCGTATCCGTACTTCTTTCGGACCATTGGCTCGAACAGCGAATATGTCGATGCGTATATAGAGATAATGCAGCAATTCGGTTGGATTCGGGTCTCGACACTGACCGAAGACAGCCAACAATACACGGAGTACATGTCGCGCATGGAGAGCAAGCTGAGGCTTCATAATTTCACATTGGCCTTTAGTCGCAAGGTTCAAAGCGATATAACAGCTGCCGATATGAGAGAGGTACGTGTTGAGTCACATGCAAGTCTAATATAATAATTAAAATATATACCATATGTACTTTCTAGCACTTGGGTAAATTGAAAGCAGCGCACTCTAGAATCATTATAGCCGAACTTCAAAGCGCCAATGCAGCTGTTGCCGTATGCGAAGCTATCAAATTGGGTGTAAGTTTTCTTATTCGTTCTTTGTGCGGCGAATCAATAATTAACCATTTGTTTATTTTGCCTCGCAGATGACACAGGTTGAAAATTATGTCTGGTTTTTACCCTCATGGCTATCGAAAGACTTTCAAATGTGGAGCTATAAAGTCAATAATCGATGCACCGCCGAGCAGCTACGAAAAGTAAGCAGTTTTTATTCAAATGATAGTAATAATAATAATATTCTTTGGTGCTTTTAGGCGATCGAGGGACACTTTAGCATAAGGCACACGCCGTTCGGTGCGCCAGATGCCAAAATGCAGGAGGGCATATCTATAAGCTCCTGGCTGAGCTCCTATAGGACCGAGTATCCAATTTTTTCCAATTATGTTGGATTTGTGTACGATGCCGTGTGGGCCTATGCTATTGCAGCGCATAAATTATTGCAGAACGATTTGTATGCAATTAACAAATTGAGATCCAAGGAATTTGCTAGCCAATTCGCCAAACACATTTGGGCAACAAATTTTGATGGCTTGTCGGGCAACGTGAGATTCGGAGAAGGCGAATTCGGCGGCTCACGTATAATTGACCTCGATATATTACAATGGAAAAATTGGACTTATGTGAAAGTTGCAAATTTCAAGCCCAATGTCGTGGGCAAAGGAGCAAATGTGCACATCAGCGGAGGATATTTATCTGGTTTGTCAAGCAAAGTGTTTCCCGCTGAAGTGCCCGAAGATGGCAGATATGATTGTAGATTTTCGGGCTTGGCACGGTTTTTGCAAGTGAATTGTGATGTGTCCTCGATGATATTCAGCATTTCCATGTGCCTGCTGGTAATTGTGTTGATGTCGCTGGTTTCGTTTTACTTTTGGAAACAGCGTTATGACCGCAAAGTGAGGCGATCAGCGCAAATAATGAAAATGTTCGGCATCGACCTAATTTCGCCATCGCGAAACAAAATCAATACCTTGGACAAATGGGAAGTGCCAAAGGAGAACGTTGTGGTCAATCGACGATTGGGCGAGGGCGCGTTCGGCACGGTGTACGGCGGAGAAGCCCGGCTGGGCTCCGACGACTGGACAGCTGTGGCTGTGAAAACGCTTAAGGCCGGCGGCGCCACGGAGGATCGATTGGATTTCTTGGCCGAGGCCGAGGCTATGAAGAAATTTAATCACAAAAATATTATAAAACTGTTGGGCGTCTGTTTGCAAAGCGAGCCGATCTATACAATAATGGAGTTCATGCTATATGGCGATTTGAGAACCTATCTGTTGGCCAGAAGAAACATGGTTAATGAGAAAATAACCGATGAATCGGATATCTCATCGAAGCGGTTGACCATGTACGCCATGGACGTAGCCCGAGGCTTGGCATATCTTGCAGAACAAAAATATGTGCATCGTGATATTGCGTGCAGAAATTGTTTGGTTAATTCGCAGCGAATCGTTAAAATAGGCGACTTTGGCATGGCCAGACCCACTTTTGAGAGCGATTATTATTGCTATAATCGAAAAGGTGTGCGAAAACTCTTTCCGGTGCGCTGGATGCCGCCGGAAACGCTGTCATTGGGCATATTTACGCATGCTTCGGATATCTGGTCATTTGGGGTTGTACTTTTTGAGGTTATATCATTTGGATCATATCCGTATCAGGACTTAACAAACAATCAAGTTCTTGACTTTGTCAAGGCTGGCAATACCCTGCAAATTCCGAGCGGTGTCAAGCCACAGCTGGAGGGTCTTTTAAAGGCCTGTTGGAGTCAGGATGCGAGTAAACGCCCCACAGCCCTGGAGATCATTGATTATATATCTACCTATCCACGCCTGCTGACTCCATCCCATGACTTTCCCGGTACGGCGGTTCACTTGCCAGAGTCCGATTGCGACGAAGTGGAACTTCTAACGAGTTGCCGTCAGATTTCACCACCAAACCACGAACCCAAATTGGACATATTTGACCCACAAAACGAGAAGCTATCGGATTTCGCAGAAAATGTTGAATCTGGTGCTTTGAGTGTGCCTCTCAGTAGTAATGGTTCCTTTTCACCTACCACGCCGGATGGTTATAGCATAATGTCTCCACTCTTAATGCATCAAGTTGATGCAAGTTCTAAAACTACAAAAACATAGCTGTATATTTGACAAAACTTCGGAATTTTTAAGCCGCCAAATGCTGTAAGTAAGTTAATTTTCAATTATAAGATTAAGCATATGATATATGATTGACTCTGTCAGGATTTAGGTAAGAACTATATACTTCTCGAAATCAACAGTAAAAAAAAAAACATTTGGCTTTGTTGGTCTTCTTTTGAAGAATTGTTATTTAAACTATTAACCCAACTCGCCTGCGATTCGTATCAGAATCCCATTGTTTATTTGCTGAATAATCATCTTAAAAATATCTGAAAGATTTCATAGAAATACATCGGAGCCGTAAAAATGTTGCGAAAGACAAAGAAAATTTTGCTGCATAGCATAATTAATTTAAGCATCATTTAAGTACTGAAAGTTAAGTCTACCCTTTAAATATTAATTAGAGATATCATAATATATATTCTCTATAAATCTATGCCAAATAGCTTTATAAGCTGGGCTGTTTAAAATATAAGCAATTGCATTTAAGACAGTTTTTTTTTTACTTGAATAAAGTCAAAAACGACATTTTCTGTGGACAACTCTGATGAAACAACAAAAGAACAATAAAGTTCTTGAACTATATAAAATCTGCATGTACAAATTTCACTATGTTCCCTATATAAATCTCATCAACATCGGATCACGGAAAATTAGGTTCTTGTGAGTAAAACTGTTTTATTTTTAAAGAAATCTCGACTAATTTCGACATTTCTTAGCTTCACTACCTTTATATAAAATCGTTATTGAGATATTTTACCTTACATATAATACAAATCTTATCGCATTCATTAATATAAAGCTTCATAGTAGGAATCAGAGAAAACATTGGCTTATATGATACAAAATTCTGTTTTCTAAGATATTTTTTGAAAACTAAGTCTTTACAAGATTCACCATAAAAATAAGTCAAATGTATTGGAATTAAATTTTCAAGTCGAATCGAAATGTGGAACACGTCCGATAATATATTTTACACACACATACATACATGAATAATCACATTTATGTACTCACACTTCGAAGTGCGATATTCGCAGCTTTGAGGGATTTAAAAGAGTTTTTTATATTATTCGTCGAGTGAAAGAAGTTATAAAGTTAGAATAAAATAGAAGCAACTTCAAAATTAACCATGCCAACAAAACACACACACACACACACAAACGTGTGTGTATACATACATGCACATATAATTATTATTGTATGGAAGCACACTCTCTCGCCCACACACATATTGTAAATCCGTGAATTAAGAAACAATCATAATAATCGCACTCAGCGCACGTAATTATAAAATCCACATAACGGAACGAGAAATGTTCGGGCCTAGCTGCAGCTACAGCCTCAACCATAAGCTCCATTGCAGACTCCCTGCCTTTATCTACGTCTCCGTTAACGCCATGGCTGCCGCCGTAGCAATTGCTGTGGAAAGTGCACAACGACATTATGTTGCGCTCTACCGCGCTAATGCAATGGTCTATCATCAACGTCCAGAGCTAGCATATAAAAGCACGGAGAGAGCGGGAGAGGTTGAGATAAAAAGAAAGAGAGAGAGAGAGAGAGAGGTGGAGAGAGAGGAAGCAGAGGTAGAGCGAGGGCGAATAAAGCAAAGGGACCGAGCAGAAGGCTACAACCGCGTTGGATGCAATTCCACAGTCATCATTAGTTGTGCTAATGCACCGGAGTTAGGGGGAGGGACAAAGGAGGTACTGTGTTATCGCAGCAGCAGCAGCAGCAGCTGCAGACTCTGCAGTAAAATTGTCTCTGTCAGATGCAATTCGAAACCAAACGAATGAAATTGTTTCATGTTACACAATAAAAATTCTATATGAAACCAAAACAATGGGAAGGTAAATAAATGCGGGATCTGAGCGTTGACTCTAAATAAAAATATTTATAACACACTCCTACACACACACACACGCACACACACACACACATACACTTAGGTATTAGAGCATTATGTTTGGTAATATTTTGTTTGCTGCACAGTGGTCGATACACATAAATTATGAGACGAAAAAAAGTATATATATATTGGTCAGTAGATCTATCTATATACGTCTGCTCGTATGAATAAACTGGTCGATCTCAGCGCCATATGGTCCTTCAAGTGCCCGCGCAGTGTTAGCTTTTGGTAAAATTATCAGAAGCTTGCTCTGTGTCCATGCTATCGTTAAGAATCGATAACGAAATTTTGTTTTTGAAGAAGGATTCGCATACAGGTATAGATCAGGTATAGATCAATTCGAAATGAAACAATGTGAAGAATATATACATACATATGTACATGTAATGGCAGGAGTTAACACTATCCTGTTAATTAACATATTACGATCTATCGATAAGCTAGCTTATCGATATACACAAGTCATCTTTTGCTAGTAGTCGGTTTTGGTCTGCACAAGCGTCAAGTGGAAATTATTAATTAAATAAGCAGTAGAATATTAAAAATTATAATATGCAATTCAATTGCAAACACGGCCACGATCGTCGAATTCTACGAATAATCTATGGCGTAATAAGATATATTGCATACAACTTAATAAAGAGCTGTTAACTGAGAAGTTGTCAAAGAAAACGTGTGAATGTGCTTACATATTGTGCGTGTTATATTTTTAATTCTACAAATATAATTGTAATTGATGCGATTTTAACATTGACACTGGTGATCATTATCGTCAAAGTATGGCCTTCAGCAGCTAGTTAATTGGTGCCGCGTTTAAAACAGGAAGTGTTGGGCTTAGTTGCTAAGGTAAAAACCAAATGGAAAATTCGTTAGCAAACAGTTATTCCAATTGGAACCATGAATTGGATATTTCAGGTAAAGTAATATTTTGTTTTTTACCAATTGGGAATTACATGGATAAATTTCATTTGACTCAGATTTGATTTATCTCATTTGTATCAAGTAAAATCGATGCAAACAGGTATGCTCGACTACAGAAACCTCAGTACCCCTCAGTCAATATAAAAATGTTGTTTTAGGCACCACGTACTAAATTCTAATCAGAAAATGCAGTACAAAATGGATACTATAATTCTTATGTAGGTATTATTTGCAAGGTAATGTTGAATAACTCCTTTGTTTGTTGTCCGATCTTCATAAACGGCCCCAAGAATCGAATATGGACATGGGTCAAAATTTACCACCCCCATAACTCGGTCAAATCTCATCCGATTTTCACGAAGTTTGGTTTTTAATTCATGGTTTTACCTCTAGAAAAATCGGGCATTAAAATCTGAGCACCGATTTTTTAGTCGAAATTCATGTCCAAATCTTACCCCAAGATTGGAATATGGACATGTGTCAAAACTTACCACCCCCATAACTCAGTCAAATCTCATCCGATTTTCACGAAGTTAGGTTTTTAATTCATGGTTTTGCTTCTAAAATAATCAGGCATTAAAATCTGAACACCGATTTTTTAGTCGAAATTCATGTCCAAATCTTACCCCAAGATTCGAACATAGACATGGGTCAAAATTTACTACCCCCATAACTCGGTCAAATCTCATCCGATTTTCACGAAGTTTGGTTTTAAACACATGGTTTTACCTGTAGAAAAATCGGGCATTAAAATCTGAACACCGATTTTTAAGTCGAAATTCATGTCCAAATCTTACCCCAAGATTAGAATATGGACATGGGTCAAATCTTACCACCCCCATAACTCAGTCAAATCTCATCCGATTTTTACGAAGTTTGTGTTTAAACACATGGTTTTGCTTCTAAAATAATCAGGCATTAAAATCTGAACACCGATTTTTTAGTCGAAATTCATGTCCAAATCTTACCCCAAGATTCGAACATAGACATGGGTCAAAATTTACTACCCCAACTCGGTCAAATCTCATCTGATTTTCACGAAGTTTGGTTCTTAATTCATGGTTTTACCTGTAGAAAAATCGGGCATTAAAATCTGAGCACCGATTTTTTAGTCGAAATTCATGTCCAAATCTTATTTTGGTTTAAACACATGGTTTTGCTTCTAAAATAATCGGGCATTAAAATCTGAACACCGATTTTTTAGTCGAAATTCATGTCCAAATCTTACCCCAAGATTCGAATATGGACATGGGTCAAATTTTACTACCCCCATAACTCGGTCAAATCTCATCCGATTTTCACGAAGTTAGGTTTTTAATTCATGGTTTTACCTCTAGAAAAATCGGGCATTAAAATCTGAGCACCGATTTTTTAGTCGAAATTCATGTCCAAATCTTACCCAAAGATTCGAACATAGACATGGGTCAAAATTTACCACCCCCATAACTCGGTCAAATCTCATCCGATTTTCACGAAGTTTGGTTTTTAATTCATGGTTTTATCTGTAGAAAAATCGGGCATTAAAATCTGAACACCGATTTTTCAGTCGAAATTCATGTCCAAATCTTACCCCAAGATTCAAACATAGACATGGGTCAAAATTTACAACCCCCATAACTCGGTCAAATCTCATCCGATTTTCACGAAGTTTGGTTTTAAGCACATGGTTTTGCTTCTAAAATAATCAAGCATTAAAATCTCAACACCGATTTTTTAGTCGAAATTCATGTCCAAATCTTACCCCGAAATTCGAACAGAGATATGGGTCAAAATTTACTACCCCCATAACTCGGTCAAATCTCATCCGATTTTCACGAAGTTAGGTTTTTAATTCATGGTTTTACCTCTATAAAAATCGGGCATTAAAATCTGAGCACCGATTTTTTAGTCGCAATTCATGTCCAAATCTTACCCAAAGATTCGAACATAGACATGGGTCAAAATTTACTACCCCCATAACTCGGTCAAATCTCATCTGATTTTCACGAAGTTTGGTTCTTAATTCATGGTTTTACCTGTAGAAAAATCGGGCATTAAAATCTGAGCACCGATTTTTAGTCGAAATTCATGTCCAAATCTTATTTTGGTTTAAACACATGGTTTTGCTTCTAAAATAATCGGGCATTAAAATCTGAACACCGATTTTTTAGTCGAAATTCATGTCCAAATCTTACCCCAAGATTCGAATATGGACATGGGTCAAATTTTACTACCCCCATAACTCGGTCAAATCTCATCCGATTTTCACGAAGTTAGGTTTTTAATTCATGGTTTTACCTCTAGAAAAATCGGGCATTAAAATCTGAGCACCGATTTTTTAGTCGAAATTCATGTCCAAATCTTACCCCAAGATTCAAACATAGACATGGGTCAAAATTTACAACCCCCATAATTCGGTCAAATCTCATCCGATTTTCACGAAGTTTGGTTTTAAGCACATGGTTTTGCTTCTAAAATAATCAAGCATTAAAATCTCAACACCGATTTTTTAGTCGAAATTCATGTCCAAATCTTACCCCGAAATTCGAACAGAGACATGGGTCAAAATTTACTACCCCCATAACTCGGTCAAATCTCATCCGATTTTCACGAAGTTAGGTTTTTAATTCATGGTTTTACCTCTATAAAAATCGGGCATTAAAATCTGAGCACCGATTTTTTAGTCGCAATTCATGTCCAAATCTTACCCAAAGATTCGAACATAGACATGGGTCAAAATTTACCACCCCCATAACTCGGTCAAATCTCATCCGATTTTCACGAAGTTAGGTTTTTAATTCATGGTTTTATCTGTAGAAAAATCGGGCATTAAAATCTGAACACCGATTTTTTAGTCGAAATTCATGTCCAAATCTTACCCCGAAATTCGAACAGAGACATGGGTCAAAATTTACTACCCCCATAACTCGGTCAAATCTCATCCGATTTTCACGAAGTTAGGTTTTTAATTCATGGTTTTATCTGTAGAAAAATCGGGCATTAAAATCTGAACACCGATTTTTAGTCGAAATTCATGTCCAAATCCTACCCCAAGATTCAAACATAGACATGGGTCAAAATTTACAACCCCCATAACTCGGTCAAATCTCATCCGATTTTCACGAAGTTTGGTTTTAAACACATGGTTTTGCTTCTAAAATAATCGGGCATTAAAATCTGAACACCGATTTTTTAGTCGAAATTCATGTCCAAATCTTACCCCAACATTCGAATATGGACATGGGTCAAAATTTTCTACCCCCATAACTCGGTCAAATCTCATCCGATTTTCACGAAGTTAGGTTTTTAATTCATGGTTTTACCTCTAGAAAAATCGGGCATTAAAATCTGAGCACCGATTTTTTAGTCGAAATTCATGTCCAAATCTTACCCAAAGATTCGAACATAGACATGGGTCAAAATTTACCACCCCCATAACTCGGTCAAATCTCATCCGATTTTCACGAAGTTTGGTTTTTAATTCATGGTTTTATCTGTAGAAAAATCGGGCATTAAAATCTGAACACCGATTTTTTAGTCGAAATTTATGTCCAAATCTTACCCCAAGATTAAAACATAGACATGGGTCAAAATTTACAACCCCCATAACTCGGTCAAATCTCATCCGATTTTCACGAAGTTTGGTTTTAAGCACATGGTTTTGCTTCTAAAATAATCAAGCATTAAAATCTCAACACCGATTTTTTAGTCGAAATTCATGTCCAAATCTTACCCCGAAATTCGAACAGAGACATGGGTCAAAATTTACTACCCCCATAACTCGGTCAAATCTCATCCGATTTTCACGAAGTTAGGTTTTTAATTCATGGTTTTACCTCTATAAAAATCGGGCATTAAAATCTGAGCACCGATTTTTAAGTCGAAATTCATGTCCAAATCTTACCCAAAGATTCGAACATAGACATGGGTCAAAATTTACCACCCCCATAACTCGGTCAAATCTCATCCGATTTTCACGAAGTTTGGTTTTTAATTCATGGTTTTATCTGTAGAAAAATCGGGCATTAAAATCTGAACACCGATTTTTAGTCGATTTTCATGTCCAAATCTTACCCCAAGATTCGAATATGGACATGGGTCATAATTTACTACCCCCATAACTCGGTCAAATCTCATCCGATTTTCATGAAGTTTGGTTTTTAATTCATGGTTTTATCTGTAGAAAAATCGGGCATTAAAATCTGAACACCGATTTTTAGTCGAAATTCATGTCCAAATCCTACCCCAAGATTCTAACATAGACATGGGTCAAAATTTACAACCCCCATAACTCGGTCAAATCTCATCCGATTTTCACGAAGTTTGGTTTTAAACACATGGTTTTGCTTCTAAAATAATCGGGCATTAAAATCTGAACACCGATTTTTTAGTCGAAATTCATGTCCAAATCTTACCCCAACATTCGAATATGGACATGGGTCAAAATTTTCTACCCCCATAACTCGGTCAAATCTCATCCGATTTTCACGAAGTTAGGTTTTTAATTCATGGTTTTACCTCTAGAAAAATCGGGCATTAAAATCTGAGCACCGATTTTTTAGTCGAAATTCATGTCCAAATCTTACCCAAAGATTCGAACATAGACATGGGTCAAAATTTACCACCCCCATAACTCGGTCAAATCTCATCCGATTTTCACGAAGTTTGGTTTTTAATTCATGGTTTTATCTGTAGAAAAATCGGGCATTAAAATCTGAACACCGATTTTTTAGTCGAAATTCATGTCCAAATCTTACCCCAAGATTCAAACATAGACATGGGTCAAAATTTACAACCCCCATAACTCGGTCAAATCTCATCCGATTTTCACGAAGTTTGGTTTTAAGCACATGGTTTTGCTTCTAAAATAATCAAGCATTAAAATCTCAACACCGATTTTTTAGTCGAAATTCATGTCCAAATCTTACCCCGAAATTCGAACAGAGACATGGGTCAAAATTTACTACCCCCATAACTCGGTCAAATCTCATCCGATTTTCACGAAGTTAGGTTTTTAATTCATGGTTTTACCTCTATAAAAATCGGGCATTAAAATCTGAGCACCGATTTTTTAGTCGAAATTCATGTCCAAATCTTACCCAAAGATTCGAATATGGACATGGGTCAAAATTTACTACCCCCATAACTCGGTCAAATCTCATCTGATTTTCATGAAGTTTGGTTTTTAATTCATGGTTTTATCTGTAGAAAAATCGGGCATTAAAATCTGAACACCGATTTTTAGTCGATTTTCATGTCCAAATCTTACCCCAAGATTCGAATATGGACATGGGTCAAAATTTACTACCCCCATAACTCGGTCAAATCTCATCTGATTTTCATGAAGTTTGGTTTTTAATTCGTGGTTTTATCTGTAGAAAAATCGGGCATTAAAATCTGAACACCGATTTTTAGTCGAAATTCATGTCCAAATCTTACCCCAAGATTCAAACATAGACATGGGTCAAAATTTACAACCCCCATAACTCGGTCAAATCTCATCCGATTTTCACGAAGTTTGGTTTTAAACACATGGTTTTGCTTCTAAAATAATCGGGCATTAAAATCTGAACACAGATTTTTTAGTCGAAATTCATGTCCAAATCTTACCCCAAGATTCGAATATGGACATGGGTCAAAACTTACCAGCCCCACAACTCGGTCAAATCTCATCCGATTTTCACGAAGTTTGGTTTTTAATTCATGGTTTTACCTGTAGAAAAATCGGGCATTAAAATCTGAACACCGATTTTTAGTCGATTTTCATGTCCAAATCTTACCCCAAGATTCGAATATGGACATGGGTCAAAATTTACTACCCCCATAACCCAAATCTCATCCGATTTTCACGAAGTTTGGTTTTAAACACATGGTTTTGCTTCTAAAATAATCAAGCATTAAAATCTGAACACCGATTTTTAGTCGAAATTCATGTCCAAATCTTACCCCAAGATTCGAATATGGACATGGGTCAAAATTTACTACCCCCATAACTCGGTCAAATCTCATCTGATTTTCATGAAGTTTGGTTTTTAATTCATGGTTTTACCTGTAGAAAAATCGGGCATTAAAATCTGAACACCGATTTTTAAGTCGAAATTCATGTCCAAATCTTACCCCAAGATTCGAATATGGACATGGGTCAAAACTTACCACCCCCATAACTCAGTTAAATCTCATCCGATTTTCACGAAGTTTGGTTTTAAACACATGGTTTTACCTGTAGAAAAATCGGGCATTAAAATCTGAACACCGTTTTTTAGTCGAAATTCATGTCCAAATCTTACCCCAAGATTCGAATATGGACATGGGTCAAAATTTACCACTCCCATAACTCAGTCAAATCTCATCCGATTTTCACGAAGCTTGGCTTTTAATTCATGGTTTTGCTTCTAAAATAATCAGGCATTAAAAACTGAACACCGATTTTTTAGTCGAAATTCATGTCCAAATCTTACCCCAAGATTCGAACATAGACATGGGTCAAAATTTACTACCCCCATAACTCGGTCAAATCTCATCCGATTTTTACGAAGTTAGGTTTTTAATTCATGGTTTTACCTGTAGAAAAATCGGGCATTAAAATCTGAACACCGATTTTTTAATCGAAATTCATGTCCAAATCTTACCCTAAGATTCGAACATAGACGTGGGTCAAATTTACTACCCCCATAACTCGGTCAAATCTCATCCGATTTTCACGAAGTTTGGTTTTTAATTCATGGTTTTACCTGTAGAAAAATCGGGCATTAAAATCTGAACACCGATTTTTAGTCGATTTTCATGTCCAAATCTTACCCCAAGATTGGAATATGGACATGGGTCAAATCTTACCACCCCCATAACTCAGTCAAATCTCATCCGATTTTCACGAAGTTTTGGTTTAAACACATGGTTTTGCTTCTAAAATAATCGGGCATTAAAATCTGAACACCGATTTTTTAGTCGAAATTCATGTCCAAATCTTACCCCAAGATTCGAATATGGACATGGGTCAAATTTTACTACCCCCATAACTCGGTCAAATCTCATCCGATTTTCACGAAGTTTGGTTTTAAGCACATGGTTTTGCTTCTAAAATAATCAAGCATTAAAATCTGAACACCGATTTTTTAGTTGAAATTCATGTCCAAATCTTACCCCGAAATTCGAACAGAGACATGGGTCAAAATTTACTACCTCCATAACTCGGTCAAATCTCATCCGATTTTCACGAAGTTAGGTTTTTAATTCATGGTTTACCTCTAGAAAAATCGGGCATTAAAATCTGAACACCGATTTTTTAGTCGAAATTCATGTCCAAATCTTACCCCAAGATTCGAATATGGACATGGGTCAAATTTTACTACCCCCATAACTCGGTCAAATCTCATCCGATTTTCACGAAGTTTGGTTTTAAGCACATGGTTTTGCTTCTAAAATAATCAAGCATTAAAATCTGAACACCGATTTTTTAGTTGAAATTCATGTCCAAATCTTACCCCAAGATTCGAACATAGACATGGGTCAAAATTTACTACCCCCATAACTCGGTCAAATCTCAGCCGATTTTCACGAAGTTTGGTTTTTATTTCATGGTTTTACCTCCAGAATAATCGGGGTCAGACATGGGTCACTCGGTCGAATCAATCCAATCAAGTAAATGAATAATTTACAAAGTGAAATAGTAGAATAAATATGATAAAATAAGAACAAACCTTACAAATTTGAGTTTCTAGATATAACGTAGATAGACTCAGGATAGGGCCATACCGATCTAATACACATAGTTATGGGGGTATGGATATGACTGCACATTGAATTGTTGCATATATAAAAATATTTCATCATCTAACTGAATTTGTTGATTTGCTATTGCAACACTTTTGACAATTAACAGCGGGCAGCTAATCGAATTATACTGCAGATAAATGTACATAATGATGTGCATATACATATACATATTTACTTGGCTTATGTAAACGAGGATGCTTCCAATTACTTTGACCCTTATAGTCGTAGTATTTGTCGTTCTTCTTTTTATTAATGTGGGGTTCTGATTGTTGTGGAAAGTCCGTCTACATCCTTGGCTGTGGCAATCGAAGCGCTTTCGATGTGTGACCCAGCTGTTGTTGCCTTGATTCCCAAAAAAAATATCGCTGCCGTTTAAGTGACAATACTCTCGGCTACTGTACTATGGGCAATTCGTATGTATTTTTGGCAAAAATTTTAATTTTTAAGCTGTTTGGCAATTTACACAACAGCACAATGTAATATGCAATCAGTAATTGCCTTTTGCCTTTTCAGTTCGAATAAATATATTGCAAATATTTAAAAGCGTACAGGAAAATAAAATTAAACTTTAACTTACAGTAAAATGTATCAGCTTTTGTTTATCAATACATAGATTTGGCGAATATATCATTTGCAGGAATCCCCCTAGTATTATATATTATTCGCGGTAAACGGGGACAGACATAACAGATGCACCTTAAAAGTAAAAATTAATTAACTTAATGTTGCAGTTGAAGAGGCAACTTGTTGCTTGTCATTTCAAACTTTTTGCTACATAAAATTTCATAAGTAGACACAGATAATGCTTGTAATGTTGAAAATTTGTGCAAAATTTATGAGGAAATCGCGTAATATTACCCAAAGTCCACTGTAAATACTTGGGTATGTACATTGTGGGTTACATATACATAAGAAGACTTTTTGCATGTTTTTCCTGACGCTGCAAATATTCCGAGCACAACTGGTCAACGCCAGTAAATAGTGAACGACGCACAGTGGCCGTGTGGGCGCAATTCACGAATACACGATATCGAAGGGTGTCGCATGCCGTCAGCGATGCCAACTCAGCTATTTTCTAGCTAAGTTTGGCCATTTTCAGAGGTTGCTAGCCGGAAATTGCAGGCATTACAGGTACGTGATATTCTAGATATTTTTAAGCGAGTTGTATGCCAAAAAAAAAATATTTTTTACCCAATACATTGAATCTTGGAGGAATCTTAACAGAGAATTGTGTTTTTTAATGATAATTACAACTAACTATAAACAATTTACAGTTAAGCTAACCAGCTAATTCAAAGGAAACTAGACAAACAGAGACAGCTCTTTGCCATTTTGAACATAGAGAAAACAACTAATTTACTAATTGAATTTAGCTACAACAACATTAGATTTAGATATTTTTTGTAGTGCCGATTGGCAGCACTAATTCGAAGCCGAATGTCGGGCCGGAAAATTGTTAAATTGGCATTCATAAAAAAGCATATGAATGTACATATGTACAAATGTGTGTAACATCTCGGCGCATATTCGCGTTTAAGAACACATACATACATACATACATACATATGTTGAAAAATGCATATATATTGTTGTATGTATATACATGTGTACACACATAAATGTGCATACTATATGCAAAAATGTATAATTTCTGTCAAACAAAAATATTTAATGTCATGTATTTACGTACGCATTCGCATCTTTAAATATACAATGTATGTTTGTGCACACAAACATAATACATTGATTATTTTCAAAATATATTTACATCTATGCAAGCACACACATACCCAACAATACTTTAATATATATATTTATATTAATTCGACCACTACGAATTGTACGAGTGCCCTGAAGCAAACCACGACTGTGCAATACTCTGTTCACATTGTAATTACCGAGTGTCAGTAAAAAAGTGTCCTTCTTGATTAGTTCAACTGAATCTGTAATTGGCGGAAATATTCTGTTGTGATTGGCAGTCGAGGGGTAGTTTCGATTAGTACGTGTCGAATTGCCAAATTTTATGACAATTAAGAGTGTTGTGCATTCCAATAACAGCCGTAAAAAAGCGATTGTCGAAACAATAATGCTTTAAGCCATGTGCAGGATGCGAGACTTGAAATTTGGAAGGTATATCATTGCAGTGCATTTAATGATCAAGATTAGTAATTCGATCCGATTGCATTCAGTGTAAGTTCTTTACAGCTAGAGTTGCACAGCATCTTAGAGTTCCCAGAACCTTTTTTGGATTCATCTCCCTGTTACAGATAAACCATCTTCTTTGAAGCTGTAGCCGTGTGCTTTGGTAAACACACACTGACTTGTATGACATATCGTATCTTGTGCTTTGTGCAATGAAGATCTTTCAAAGACTTATAACAGAAGTTCGGCGCTGGCTGCAGGGTATTTGTTAGTCAGGCACTGCTGACCAGAGCACTCTCACTTGATTTTGGTTTCATGTTTGCGCACTCACACATGAAAATTATAAAAGGAAATGACACACGCCAGCTGCAAAAAAAAAGAAGATAAATAAATTAATAAATAAAAAACATCGCTTTCTTCAGCTTTAGAATCTTCATCAAGACTTATTTTAAATTATTTTAGACTTGAAATTTGTTTATGGCTTCGTTTTTAAAACTTGAATAAATTAAATGTTTTAAATGTTGCCATTTATTATGCCTTTCTAGAGAATATTACAATTTTGTCACGAAATGTGTGACAGCCGAGTTGATATGTCCGTCTCTGGTCTCTCATTAAGTTCTTATGTTCCTATGTATCTTACATATTCTCAAGATATTATCAAAATACTTTCGATATATGAGATAGCTGTCATTGGAACGATCGGTCAAAAATTAATTTCTTTCCTTCTCGCTGTGATATTTAAGTAGATATGTGTACAGATAGTTTTCACAATGTCTCAAATATTTCCCTGTCTAAGAGATATGACACTTACTTGAACGGCTGTCAAAATGGAATCCTTTAAGGACTTTAACTGGATAGAAAATACTTCTAGTCAAATGCCTCGCTCAAAAAGCCATTAGAGTGCAACATTTGGCGACACTCTTAAGTGAAAAGTGTTTTTATCGTTTTAAGTACGGGAAATGACTTGCAAAATAGTTAACAAAATGCAATTAAAATACTGCAATTATAATTATAATTGGGCGCAACAAAACGGAACATAGCAATCAGAAGGCAGTCAAAAAGTCCAGCGAGCCACCACGCTGGCGATGATTGTGACTGTCGGAAAGGTTACGAAAAAAAAAAAAAAACACCGTAGGCCAAGTTAATCTGAAAAGCGTTAATTGCTGCCAAGCTTGAATGAGCAACAGACAACAATACAATTATTCCAAGCGGTGCAACTGTAGCTTAGAGCGGCTAGAGGAAGCGAAGTTCTTAAAGCGCCAACAAATTATTTTCCAACAATTGTGCTCTAGTCCGGAGTGTCCGACTTGCAGATACTCTAAAATCTAAGATGTTACTGTTCAAAATGAAAGTTGCTGCGGTTTTAGAATCTGCTAGTCGGTCGATTTTGTTTCTTTAACATCAATAGGTGTGTCGATCTATGTCCTATGTCTGTCTTTCTGTGCAGGGAAAGAGACTTGCACTTTTAAATGTGGGTCCTGACGCAGAGAATATACCTAATCGAGGCAGAAATGTCTCCTAGATAAATAACTATACATTAGAAGCCTGATGACAACCTCGTCGGCTGGATCAAGCATATATTCAATTTATAGGGGGGAAGATGCATTCTTCAGCCTGCTAAGTCCACATGCAAAAAACTTGTGTAATCATTTAAATGGGTTCAGGGATTAAAAATACAGAATTTAGGTTTTTTTCCATTATTGTACCAGTTTGATTACTGATAAGCTAATATAATTGTCGAATTGCGTGGGTTGAAACTGTCAAGTTTCAATTCAAAAGATATATATTTGGGTATCAAAGCAGCCAACTTAAAGCTGATGTAACGCTGTGAATGAAATATTTTGCAGTTGATACGGTTGGACCCTATTGCAATTTTCTTACTAGTATTCTATCGCTTTCGTCTGGTTTGCACTCCCTCCGATACCAGCACAACACAGAGAGCCGTATTTCATAATCCTCTTGGGAGCTCAGATTGTTTTTGCTCGGCCACGAAAAGACCGCCGACATTCTAATCGCTAAGCAGTGCACACAGCGTGCAGCCGGTTTCTTCGCTTGCCTTTTTGCATACTGTTGGGATTGATTTTATACCCTGTACTTATTGAGAACGGGTAAGGAAGAGTATAATGTTACTTAGTATGTACCGCTCGCAAATAAACAATCCTTTAAGGTGTAATTTTGTTCAATCTGTAAACGATAAGTCACAACATCGTAAGTCACTATTAGAGTAAAAGTAATTTGAACATATCTTTTAAAAATAAATACAAAATATAAAAAATTATAAATAAATAATATTACTTTTACATACCATTACATTACAAATTGAAAATTTTCATCCTATGATTTTTGACCCCAAATTTATAAAGAAACAAAGTAAAAAATGTTATATTTGAATCGGAATCACTTTAAGCGTATATGTACTGTTTTCGACGAGACGGCAATGCTTAGCAGGGTATCTTCTACTCGGCTCACGAACTTCGCATCGTTGTTCCTTTTCTGTCTGCTTCCCATTTGTGGGTTTCTTTAATTCTTTTTCCAATTGGCTTGTTGATAACACATGGCGACAATTGGAAAGTGATGTGCCAACATTCGGCTCAGTAGGAATGAAAATTGTCAACTGGAGCAAACATTTAACAAAGCCATAAGTTTACTTTTTGCCTATTTCATTCATGTTTAAAATATTTTTGGTATAGTTTAAACATTAGAAGCTGCTTTTCTTGTTATACCCTGATCCCATTAAAAATATGGTAAAAAGGGTATAATGTATTTGTGGAAATGTATGTAACAGGCAGAAGGAAGCATTTCCGATCCCATAAAGTATATATATTCTTGATTAGCATCAATAGCCTAGTCAACCATGAGCCTATAAGAGCTAGAGACTTGAAATTTCAGCTGTAGGTCCTTCAAGATCGAGTTTGCTTCCATAGATAGATAGAATAGAAATATTTATGTTAAAAAAAGATTTGATAATAAGCAAGCTTTGCGAAATTCGAAAATTTGTAAATTTTAAAAATAAGGAGACATAAATTCATTTCTATTCCTTTGTGGAAGTTGTTCACGTCGCAAAACAAAAAAAAATTAGAAATAATCAAAATACGAGCAGGTGATTAAAAAAAAGGGAATCGCGACTTTTTATAATTATTTTTTACGGTAAGCATTTAGAGCACCTGCCTATAATTTCTTCAAGTGCATTCAATACGTAGATATTTCATGTTGAAGCGAACTGAAGATAAATCGAGTGAAAAACGGGCAGTTGTCGCCGTGCCGAAGCGCCTGGCTTTCGAAAGGGCAAAAGTGGACGCCACTTCACGTATTTCGTTGATAAATCGTGATTATAGATTCATGAAGACCATGGACCGATGATGGACCGTCTGCAAGGTGCCCAACGCGGTTCAGTTTCCTCGATTTCTGAATCGAAGATAACGAGTTCTGGTAACTCTTCATTCGAAATGACGTTTGAAATGAATCGAAAGTTGTTCGATGAGTAAAAAATTATACATATCGCGTTTTTTCAAGCTTAGAAATATATATACATTTTCCTGCTTGGCTTGATGTTCGTGGCACGACAGAACTCCTCCATCTCTTGCGAGGCAGCTTGCTGCAGCAACTTGCCTTGCAAGAGATGGAGGAGTTTTGTCGTGCCACGAACATCGAGATAAGCTTTAAAATGAATGAGTTGATCTGTGGTGGTTCAAACTTTTGAATTCAAAGGGACAGGATTTCGATATCGATATTAATCGATTGCCTGAGAACGGGAAAAGTGATCGATTATCGGATATCGTATTGCGCGGGCAATACTAAAGGGCAGCCAGATAGACGGACATGGCTAGATTGACTCGGCTATTGATCTTTAAAAATTATTGAAAATGAATTTAAAAAAATGATTAAGGCAAAGTCGAATATACATTTATATATTTATATTGTAATTTATTAACATAAGAACGATTTTAATGTCACATGTACTTGTTATACTTTTTAAATAGTATATATATGTTTATTGTCCTGTATTTCATTTCTGAGTATTTCACTTGTTAGTTATTAAATATGTGTATATTCAAATATTTTTACAAATGTTTATAATAATATATGTTTAAATGTACATTATTGTAGTATTATTAAATAAACGGGAACCTATAAGGTATATATTATTATTGAAATAAGTTTCATATATAACAATTATCCATTATCTATAAATTACATAAATAATATGCTTATTTATCTGTCAACTGGGGCAATCATGTTTGTTTTTATTTTTACATTTAATATGACTTTTATTTTGATAATTGAATTTTTTTTTATGAATTCCCACAGCGAGTAGGCCTAAGCGCAAACAGATAAGACTTTTACAAAATAAATTGCATTTGCGTTTCAAACAAAATGCTTCGAAATTTCGCTTATATGGCTTAAACAAACTAACTAGTTACAACGAGACAACAAAATGGTTCGACTAAATTTTCAGATAAATGTTCCCTGATTTTTATGTCATATGTATTTCTGTTGCAATGCATATATATTCTCATGTATATTTATTACCAATTGATTGGCTTACTGTTGTTTATTAATTTAAATAAATGTTAAGTAAAACGGGTAACCGATTGCGCAATACTCTCTTCTCAGATCGGCTTATATAACCAGCTTAAATTAAAATTGATTTTCTTATGTGAGACATATTGGTATATGAGACATATTGGTTATATTGGTATTTGCTCATATAAGTGTAAATTGTTCTTTTCATAATTGTAAAATTAAATATAAACAAAAGAAAACCTTCAAGCTGAAACTAGGAAATATCAATTTGCCGGCGGGCATCTTCAGAGATCATCAGCAGTTAAACTAGAGCCTTAAGTCGTAGTTTAATGAAATTATTAAGTTAAATTAAAATAAAAATAAATGAAAGTTTTGTTGAACAGACAAATCGTTCACATAGACCAAAACGAACGATGACTGATAATCTGAGCACTTGGATCGTTTCTTCGAATTCGAAACATCTTCAGGTTTTGATAAAGTATTTTAAAGTCAAAGATTTTGCGTCCTTTTCATTTTATTTTGGATTCGCAAAAGATTCGAAATGCACAGACATTATTTTCACCATATTAAGTCCTAATGTTTACAAAAAGAGTCAGGAATTTACTTGGCAGTTTGCGGCATGCGTTCCTGTTTATTTGTGGTAGAAGCTAGAACGCCAACTGAGTTCAGGGCATATAATATTTGGGCAGTCCCCATAACTTGGCTTTACTTTAGCTTATGATGCATTAACACAGATACAAACACTCTCATTTGAGGCCAAGTACAACAACTTACTAAAACATGTCTGCGTGATTCATGTATTGCAGATATATTGTTTTTGTGGCGTGCATACAATTTGACCAGGCAAATAAACTAAATTGCCCAGCTACAAATTTATTGCTACTGCAATGAATCCGGTATCTGCGTGGTCAATATTTTGAAGGCACGCTTTTTGGTCTGTTTTTGTATATTAAATATACAAACAAGGTAGTTAGGTAAATTGGTACCTGAGTACCTGTTTGTATATTAAATATACAAACAAGGTAGTTAGGTAAATTGGTACCTGAGTACGTGCACGTCACACAGTCACACAGTCACAGAAGGAAAATAAAATAAATAAATAAAGGAACTCAAAAAGAAAGCCGAATACTTTTCTGATTAAGTTTAACGAACTTTAACAAAATGAACATAAACATATTTAAAATTGCAGGGTTTATTACTTTTTAATTAAGAATTTAATATAACATTTTATTCTATTCGTCAAAAATAGTTTCTTAGAAGTGCCTGGTGAAAATGTTTGAATTAAAAACTTTCAACATGTTCTCGCAAACATTTCAAAGTTTTCTCAATTGAGTCAATCAAACAAATTAGAGTACAAATTATTATTGTTGTTTGTTATATTAATAACAAAATATTTAGTTTATTAGGTCTTAAGCTTGGATGGTAAGCTCAAGTATTTCAAGTAATAGGTTTCCGCCAATATTTCACTGTTGCGGGCGGAATTAATTTGAAAAGATCTCAGTGAATTCAGCCCTATGTGATTAACAAATCGGTATTACCTGGCCCTGTCTCGGTCAACTGTTTTTACAGATCACAATCGAGGTGATTTTCCAAATCAGGAAATCAAAACCAAAAGCATTCTTTAAATATGTTTTTGAATAGGACTCAAATAAACTTTAGCCCATGCAACCTTTGACTCAGGATGGATTTTACACAATCTCTGAAAAATCAAAATTCGTTGCTTTGTGATGACAAACCAAACAATTGAAGCTACACAAATGTATTTGCACGGTAGAAAACTTGAGATATTTGGTGTGATGCAGACTGGCAATGATACAATTACTCGCAAGCAGGCTGGGTGATGCGCTGGAGTGAGAGAGGGGGGGAGGGGGGGGATTCAGTATCTGTGGTCGACCACATGCACTTTAGGGTATGCAACGGCACGTAGCAGGATGCGAGTAAATTATGCATGCAGCTTCAAGTGCAATAAAACAGAATTTAATGGGAATTTAATGTTGAAAACATTATCAGGCTCTCTGCATTTGCTAAAGTGTAGATGCGACAAACAAACGCGCTCAGCCCAGCAAATAAGTATGCGCTCGCATGGGATGTGTGGGCGTGGGGTTATGGGAGCGTGTGAGCATTTGACAATTGTCGAATCAGGCCATTTTTTGTAGGCTTGTGAGTCGCGTCTGCTGGATGCGGCTAACTTAAGCTCTGCTCTTTGCCGTTTTACCAGCTAAATTAGTGACACGGTCCCGAAGAGCATCGGCAAATGCATGAAATTCGTTAATGTATGCATGTGTGCATGCGTGCATGCTTGCATGCGTGCATGTGTCCGAGAGTACTACTGTGTGTGTATGCCTGTCGGTGATGCGTGTTGGGTATTATTCCGTGAACCCTTTCTCATGGGCATCGTGCGGCCACCAAGCCCAGCACTTGAAGGTTTTGCTCTTATCGCCCACTGTCCACGCAGAGACTCGATAAACAACACCAGGCCAGAACATGGCGAGACGGGTGTGGCACCCGCCGTCATTTGCACAAATGCGCATCATCATTTAGATTGTTCCGCTGGAGTCGAAATGCAACAATAGCATGAACCACATTGCTCGGACACTACACTCAAGCCTGCACACCCTCACTTTTACCACACACACGCAAACACACTCACACACACACTCTCTTTCTCTCTTGCACCCACGCAGCATCCAGTCTAGAACGGACCGGACCGGACATGGCCGAGACTCACCACGATTGCAGCAATTGGAAGCTGTCGCGTTTTGTTCATCTCTCCTGGTGACTGCAGTTGGGATTGCAATGCAACAGCAGCCACTTTGGCATTTTCAATAGCATGCATTTATGCAAATTCAATGCCAACTGCATCCCCGAACGCAGACTACTATGTCTATGCTGTGTACTGTGTATGTATGCATATGCATGAGTATGCATGTGTATGTATATTTATCTATATATTGAATGTATAGTGACATAATCTGTTTGTGTTGACCATGACACTGATATTCGGAATCATATTCAAAAAGCAAATGCGCATTCTTAAAACAATATTCTTTAATTTTTCATAGTTATGAAAAACCTTGGAATCAAAATCTTTATCAATTTCTAGAACTATTTGCACTTCAAACAATAATCGGGGTCGATAGAAATCTCTTAGGCAATATGTGTATTAGTATTTCATATTCAGCGGAGCCTCTGTTTTACTGAATTGGTCAATTGGACTTCTGTTTGATTGGAAACTGCAGCTCAAATCTAATTCATATGAATTTGAATAAACAGGTGAATTGTTTATTGTTTCGGGAACGCAATTCGGAAAAATTGAATCTGTCACCGACGAATTTTCGGAGCAATTTTCAAGCTAATCCCAAATTTCTACACGATCTACCAGATCGGACAAACGATATGTTATTTGATCAACGAGGATCCTTAGTTAACAAAAAAATACCCGTCTTATCCATATCGCTAGTCTGACTGTTATGTCTGAACGAGCTCATTTATGTTACGTCTATATTAAATCTGGGTATTTTAAGTTTAGATGTATATTGGCGTCAGTCCAAGTATTTTTCACGCACATTAGTGGGAAAGCCGTGAAAGACTAGTGTTGCAGGTTAGATCCTCCAATGACTTAACAAAAATATTGCGAACACGCCAACTCCAGCCCTGCACAAAAGCCATACTTAATAGTTCCTACTGGGATGTTACAGTTTTCGAATCAAGAATCTTAATTTAATACTGCGAAAAGAGTATTGCGCAACGGTTTTACTTATTTCTTGTGTGATATATAGATTTAGCCCAATAAAGTCCGGTTAATGGGAAAGCCTGAAAACAATATAGAGGAAATATATCAAGTCAATTGTTCTAATAGTTTCTGAGCTCAGCTCGTTTAAGCAGACGTACAGACAGGGTTTATATGGGATGATATATACCTTATTATTTTTAAATCATTTTCAGTGTTTGCCGGTTACGAAATAATGAATTTTGAACTATTGAATTTACCCCATTTTTAAGAATCTTAAATGAACATGTATATATATAAGTTATATTGTTTGTGAGATGTCGGCTTCTGCTCGCTTCATTCATTTCATTATGGTCTACTCATTAGTATGTACAGAGTATACAATTTTGGTACATTTCTCATTAGTTGTGCGTAACACCTCATTACTTATGTTCAATTTACTGAATTAATGTTGATTTCATTCATTAATATTAATTTATATTTTTAATTTTTTGTTTTTATAGGAAGACATTTTTGTATTGCATAATTCATTTTATAACTTTTGATTACTTTAATTATCTAATGTGAGCAAATAAGCTCAGTATAATGCCTTATATATAAAATTGTTCGTTAACATTCATTTTCTTGTTGTGTAAAATTATTGTGTTGTTTTTATTGTAAGCATGGGGTTTTGTTTCATTGTTATTGATTTCAATGGACTTTGAACTATTCTTAAAGGGGTCACATTATGTTTATGCATATAATGATATATATATATATATATATAAATTTTCTTATATGTATGCATTCATCAATATAATTTAAATAGCAACCATTTTTAATTATTTCGCGTCCATTATTATTATACAATACGTTTTCGCAATTTACCCAAATATTTTCCGTACAAACTATATACTAAAATAATTAGACAGGGCGAATCTCCCACATTATTCCAGCTGTATGCAAAAATGCATTTCGAGCTTTCCGTTTTGCTGTTTTTTTTTTTCATGCAATTCGCAACAAGTTAAAGCTTCGATCAACTGGCAACTCTTAGAGTTAATAGCAACTTTTGCTTATGATAAGATTTTGAAATTGATATACGAATAATCGGCTCCTATTTATGTATTAGATAAGAGGGGACCAGCTTACAAACTTTAGTTTAACACTAAAAGAGTTTACCAAAATAATAGATATGTATAATCGAAAAGAACATGAAATAAATATATTCTGTTATTTACTTATAAACAATTTTGATGAAAAATTGTATTCCTAATGTGAACAGTTTTAGTTATTTCAATTCAATTTTGATTTATCATTATTCTGACTAGATTAGATATTGTCTGAATTTTTCACTTGATGAGCTTAAAAAGCAAACATACATTTCTCGCAAAATATTAGAAGTAGACTATGAGCCCATGTTTTTATTATTATTTCAAAGTCATATTAGAAACTTTAATGAACTTTACTTCATGAAAAAAAAAATAGTTTTGAGCTCTTTTGCGTCTGCTTTTATTTAATGCAGTCTGAAATATATATTTGTGTTTCAGTTGGTTTCATATTTTGAGGTTAAATCATAAATATTAAATTTAATTAATTAAAAAAAAAACTTCTCAAAAAACGATATACATACATGTTTTATTATTACATATATATAGTTTAATATGTCTTATATGCAAGAACAAGCTTAAGCAAAACAATGAAGTATGCATATCATTTGTGATCAGATTTTTTTTTTGTTTTTTTTTTGCGAATATATTGAACTATTTTTGGTTCGTTATGTGCTTTACTTAATTTTGGCAATATAGTACTTAGCACTATTAAAATCTTACATGTGTACGTAGATAGGTTCATAAATGTGCTAGTGCAAGTAAAGTTTACCATTGCCGGCTATGAAATGACTAGACAATTGAAAACCTTTTGAAATCATCCAGCTCGAACTCCTCCTGTTTATGCTGCAAAGCCAATATTCTGCAGTGTTCGTATTGCGGCACGGTCTCTTTGCGCGGCCGCGTTTTTGTCTGGATGCCGCTTGTTACAGTCTGGCGTGGATTTCGTTGGAAGCATAATTTTAAATGAGCTTAACTAAATACATGGACAATATGCAAAAAAGAGCCACCAGGGCATTAGTCGTTATCGTGGCTGTGCCAAGCAGCTGTGACCCCGCACTTGGAAACATCCAAGGCGGACTAGGTGACGGTACCGCACCCGGCGACTTATATGTTTTTTCGTATCCGTTGCGTGCTGGAAGTTGCGTATGTACTGCAAAAACATGTTTAAGCCAAAGTTTTAGTGTTTAAAAGTGTTTTAACAATATTTTAGGGATTTGCTTGTCCCATGATTTTATATCTATATTTTAAGATACTGATATTCAGATATCAATCGGCCTTATACATGTTCTTATCGTCCAATAATACATAGAATTTAATCGAAATAATCGTATATTATTTTTAGCTATAGCTATAGTTATAAGCTTAGTTTGCAAGTAACTTTTGCAGTAGCTTGGCCTAAAACTATATATCTACGCCTGTTCAGTTTCAGTTGCCGCTGGTCAATTCCGCTTGAACACCGATGGGGGCGAGAATGGTGGGGGTTTGAACAAGGACAGAAACGAAATTGAAACTGACTGCCGGAAAATTAACTTCAAAAGAGATTTGGAAAGTACCGAGAGTTTTACCAAAATACAGTTTCACTGATAAATCAGTGCACTCGACAGCTGCACGAGTGCTAAGTCCTGGTGACTACTACAGTCGTTGAGCTGGCTAGAGAAATGGGTGGCAGTAAGTCCGTAGTCGTTGAAGGGGGTCACGTACTCTTGAAAGGGCTGCTGGGACTGCTACTGCAACTGCATGGGAGAACGAGTATGTTGCGGTTTGTTGTCCGTTGTACTTTTGGTTGCTAGTTTCGAAGGAAGCAAAGATCGAAGAAGTAAAGGCACCAAGCCGCCAAGAGTTTCTTAAAAGGGCAGCCCTGGTGCAGCGACATTATATTTGTCCAAGTCATGGTCCCTTGGTGTAGAAGTGCCCCATGGCTGGTGGCATCGGCATCGGCATCGCATGCTCATGCAAGCCGAGTATCCTGGTCCGGTAGATGTGGATGTGGATGTGAACGTGAATGTGGATGTGAGTGTTTGTAACTGCCGCTTATGCCTGACTTCATTCTATGCTTGCTCTATGCAGCAGCATGTATTTGTGGAATTTTCTAAATCGTAACTTACCTTCCGCTCCGTTTATCATGCCGTTGACGTTTCCACTTGCCACAATACCACCGGCACCACCGCCGTTGGCGCTCTGGGGCACACCAATCCCGCTGCCGAATACATCGTTCTCTTGCTGCATTTGATTTGAGAAATGGGTTTCCTTAGCACGCACCACTTCGTTCAGTCCCTTGTTGTGGCTGGGCGGCTGCTGCTTCCGACGCGGCTTGGCCGTAGTATAAACGTGAGGTGTTGCTGTCGTTGTGGACTTGGGCGGTAATCGTAATTCTGCAAGAAATTGCACCAATTATGAAATGCCGAATGCCTCTATGCATGGCTAGAGCGGAAGAGGGTAAGGGCAAAGCAAAACAAATGGGGTGGCAGACAATCCTTAAAAATAAACACTGGCCCAACAACAATTGCAAATACAAACCACCTACTGCTGGGGCTTTAACATTGTTCTATCGCTTTTATACCCTGTACTCATGGAAAATGCCTTATTAACGGCATCATGTTTTAATGCAATTGTGTGTCTAGCAGGCTTAAAGAGCCTGTGACAACAAATTATTTAATGGGTATCCCATTTCCATCACAGTTCAAAGAAAAGCCCCGACTCTGAGTCTATTAAAATCTAGATATCTAAATTTTAAAAACCTTTAGTTTTCGGTTTCAAGATATTTTTCACTCTCTCCATCGAATCCCTGTGAACTAATTATAAGCTCGGAATACTACGAAATTAACTATATTAGAAACCATAAGCATATGTAAAACTTATTGACATTTAACCACAATTGTTTCTTTAGTGAATCCTTTAAGTGAAAATTAAAATTGCGCCCACCAGCTGAATGCAGCCCTGGTGGCAATGCGAACAGAGAAAGTTTTCCGCTGATTGTGCAATAATTCATGCTTAGTTTTAGTGCTCCAACTCCAGTTTAGGTTGGCGAACGGAGACTGAGAATGTGGGCGGGGCCGACTGCGCAGATGAAAGATAGAGAAATGCTTCAGTCGTCTTTAAATGAGATCGATAAAAATAATAGACCGACGAAAATCCTAGGTGATTTATTGCACGGAAACTGAACGAATTACACATGCGATGAAGACGCACACACACACACACACACACACACACACACACACACGCACACACACACACCCACAAATACACGCACCCGTTCATTCTCAACTAAATTGATGGTTTCGAATTGTTCGAACTACTTGGCTTAGCCTGGGACCACGGCCGAGTTGCTAAAGCAAAAACAAACTGCATGTGGACAGCATTCAACTTGATATTAGCTTCATTTTATCTTACCTTGCAGTCGAATTCGCGTCTCACTCTTCCCAAGGGCATTCACACTGGAACAGCTGTAAGCGCCAAAGTCAGCCTTTGTCAGGTGTCGTATCGTCAAATTGAGGTGCCACGTGTACAGGTTAATCATGGCCTCGGATATGTTGTACTTGTTGCTATTATGCAGCTTAACATTACCTACAAGTTAAGGATATCATATTAATTAGAAATCATGCAGGCGAAATTGTTTGTATACTTCGCGCTAGCTTCGGAAATGTACAGAGCCACAAACACGCCTCCACCCTTTACCACACACAGTATATATTCACTTAATATTACAAACAAAATGTAAGAGCTTAATGTCCACACAGATCATACCCCGTTTCTTACACACAGAGCATTTAAAACATAAAACATTTTATGCCTTCATTCCCCTTGTTGCGGTTCAATAAAAGAAAACAAGTAACGCTGGAAGCTAGCTATGAAAATCATTATTGCTCTTGCTGCTGATATTTTCATTCAAATAAATTGTTTCGCTTCGCTTTAGCAAGAGAAACAAGAGTGCTCCAGTCGGGAGTGCACGACTTGGCGATACCCTAAACTTGGATAAATTCCTAACACAGCTCTGTAAGCTCACATTTTGAATAGGAAAATGCACTTGTGAACTTTCTTATCTATTTAATGAGACTCGGAATTTATTTAGTCTTATTAAAAATAAATTGAAAAAAAAAAAGAATTCCCTCTGCCAACATTTACCAGAAGTTGGAGTTTTCCAATTGGCACGTGACTTTTAAAAACTTCTATGAAAAAAACCGCCGCAACCCCTATATATACATATATATATAGTACGTGTATTTATAATGAATTTAAATATTATAATTATTGTTACCTTCATTACGGTACCAGCCATTAAGCGGCTTCGGATAAACTTCCACTATGCATTCCAATATAACTTCTCGTTCAACCGGCGCTCCTACTAACTGATTAACAGCTTTAATAGTTGGCGGAACTGAAAATGAAAAATGAAAAATTTTTTGTGAATATATTGTTAAACAAGAGGGTTGAAGTTGACGTTGACCGACTAGAAAATATCCTTAACTAAACCAACTCAAGACGTCCTTGCTGACAGATAGACATACACATAATATTTATTTAGATTATATTTTGATTTATTTATATGTTTAGATTATAACTTCTATTTATACGCAGAATCCACAGTATGAACCTCTCCATCTCAGAACACATCAGAATTACTGACTTGAAATTTTAAACGTAGTTCTCAGGGTCCTTGTTTCAAATCATTAATAATTTGTTGCTAGCTAAAAAAATCTTCTGTACCCGCAGTCAATAATATATTTTGGATTTCAACACAATCATTTAAATTCTTCGAATCATAATCCCAGAAAGTTAATGCAGGTACTTATGATGCATTTATGCAAAACACACACAAATCGATGTGCGGCTAATTGCGTAACAAATGCCAATGCCACACAATTGAAAATTGAATGTTAATGGTAATAATAATGAATTCAATGATTTATGTTAAACATTCAAAAAATTAAAAGGGCATACTTATTAAGCGTATGTGTGTGTGTATGTAGCTAATCGCAAATGAGATTATTGAAAATTTTTGGGTAGATACGAGAGCCTAGCACCGAGTTTTCCACTGTATTTAAAAGTCAAGCATTCAAAATCGAATTTTATTGTTATTTCAGAAATGGGAGAAATGATTAGATATGTGGGAGAGCCAACTTGACGCCGAATTTTAATAGGCTTTCAGTGATACTTCAGGAAATATATTTTGGAAACGGGACAAGATAAATCTAAATTAATTCAATTGAGCATTTTATTGCATGAATGAATAATGAATAACTCTGCGTATGTATAGAAGAAAGAGTATCTGCTAGTCGAGCTCTCACAGTTCTTTAGGTTGTAATTAAAATGCTTAAAAATAAATGGATTTTATAAATCGAATAGCTAAAACGAAAGCAAAATTAGTTCGTATTAAAATTGATGCCTATATGCTTTAATTTGGATTAAACAATATTAGATGATTCAATCCAATTTCCATAAAACTAGCATCAAATGCATTTATATGTCGGTACATTAAAATGATACATTTTATATGTTTACTCTTTGTACTTTTCCCGGCAGAATACACTGGCATGGGGTAAGCCAAAGAAGAAGCGCGGGTGTGCTTTGGTCGGGTGCGTGAGTCGCAGGCTAAGTCTGCGGAAAATGGTTGGGTGGTGTTTTCATAGGATTACTCTCTGCTAGTTGTATGGGTGCCACCCGAGTGTGTGTGTGTGTGTGTGTGTGTGTTAGTGTGTGTGGGAAAGAGAATGACAACTGTAATGTTCTGTTTCAATGTAGCAAAAGCTCTTGCTATTTTTCCTTTCGCTGGATGGTGTTTTGCTATCGGGGCTTGTGTTGTTGTTGTTGCTGAAGGATAATTTTAAGCCATAAATAAAATGGATTAAAGCCCACTGATCCGCTCATCAAAAAAGATTTCACCCTTTGTAGCACTAAGACATTATTAAAGATTTTCTTCAAAATCGATAATAACAGCCCTTTCTACAGTGAATTTACGTTAGTTTAGTTTGCAATTTTTGTTTTAGCTTTTACTTTCACATAGTGAAAATACTAAGGGACTCAAAAAAAAGTCAGCTTTATCGCCACATACGAAATACGCAATATATACTTATAAGAAAAGTATGAACGCTTCAGTTTTTCACATATATTTTCTTTTTTATTGGTTTTCTCGCTACGATTCCAACTTCAATTCAGTTGGGTGCTCACTTGGCGCTAGTCCGCGCAACAACAAAAACACTGAAAAATTTCAGGCGCTAGACTTGGAAAAGGGTTGAAAACGACATTATTATTATTCGATTATCATTCGATATTTGGCTTTTTTTGATATATCTTGAAGTGCCAGAACTACAGCAATGCTTATTCTACAGATGATAAGACAGGAGAGCATTTACTGATTTATACAACGAATTCTAGACACCCTCTACAATTGAAAATTGGAGGTATGGTTTGACGCATTTAAATATTGTACATATCGAATATGTCAACCTGTACGAGTGTCTTTCGCTGTTTCTTTTGCAACTTGAAAATTATTAAATAAATGCTAAGTTTAATCAAAACAAAGCTTTATTTTTGATTGATCGTTTTTTATGGCAGCTATATGATACAGGGGTCCAATCCAGTTCTGACATATATACATATATCCGACATATATATAAAATTGTATGACGATAGCTTTAAAACTGGGAGACTAGTTCGCATAGAAACAGACAGACGAACAGACGGACTGGGCTCTTGCTACTGACTGAGAATATGTATACTTAATGGGTTCAGAGTTAACTTCTTCTGTGTGTTGCACATTTCAAGACAAAGTTATAATACCCTCTGCAAGGGTATAAAGAGGAATAAATGGGGAGCATAAGCTGTTCTCTGGCTGCTATATTTGCATATTTTTGAATATGATGCTTAAATTGAAATCCTTATTTGTTTAATATCAATACTAAAATGGTTCTAATTTAAACAACAATTCTTTACTGTGTGGTCATTAAAATGTATAAAGCAGACAATGCATCAGCAGTTGGGCCTCTGTATGCTAGTTGAAATTCGGAGCTGTATTTTCCTGTGCTTGACATAGACACATTGCCCAAAATTGTAGTTTTATTTCGCTGCACTGCCGGATTGCCCAGTCTCTCACAATTATGGAGTTGTTATTTTCAAATGTTTACTACTGGCTCATACTAGCACAAGGATCCGTTGTAGGGCACAGTGTGTGTGTACATACGTGAGCACTGTTATATGTAAATGTATGTACTTCAAATGGCTTGCATGCACATACATATATGCACGTATGCATATACATATAATTTCTATAACACATTCTCGCTTCTGCATACACATACGCACACATATGAAGTAAACAGAATAATAGCTCATGACAATAGTTCAATGTGTGCTGCCCGCAGTCTTGCCAATGCAGCTAAATTTGGCTAAATTTTCAGTTGCCGGAGGTTTTGGCTATTTTTAAAAAGATTTCTTAAGCAATTTTATAATATCTAAAAATCCACTCGTACAAAACAAAATCTAACTGGACACAAACAGGACAAGTTATGTTTTGTATGATTTGCCAAAATAAGCAAGTGAACCTTTCCGGCTGTTTCTAAGCATACTGCTGAAATGAAGGCAACGCCTTGCCTTGGATACTTCTTGCTAATTTATTTCAGCTTCTTGTATACATTAGGCCAGACATTTAGCCACATTTTTGAGCTGAGAGTTGGCAGCACTGGCTGCCAGCCTCATTGCTGCACTTCACGTTACGAGTAGTTATTACAATAGGACGCACATACTGTTTCTTGTAGTTATGTACATTTGATACGCCCTGCTTGAAACACGAAGTGCGACTATCGCAACTTTCAACAACTGGTACTCTCTCTGATTTTGACTTGACAATCTCATGGTGTTGATTTGTGTCTAGTGCCACACCAACAGCATGTTTAAGGATCTGGAACGGTCGCTATAAAAGAGAATTGCATAGCAAAACTTTCTTGTTTCAGCCAAAGTCACACACAAATCTTAAATATTTTAACACACATTTTTACGTAAGGCAAAGCAAAAGGTTTCAAAGCCAAAACAAAAGCCCTAAACCGAAGATATCTGTCAGATACATTCAGCCAAAGCCAAAACGAAGGCGTTGACAGTCGAAATTCCGCATGTATCCAAGCATTTGCATATGTGATCCTACACTTGATGCACCTTTCACCAGGTTCCATCCATCTTCCTATCAAATAATATACATTAAATACAACAAGAAAGTTGCATTCGGTTTTCCGAAGATAAAATACCCTCTGCACGATTTGTGATATATTTCTAAAGTTAAAGTTGAAACGTAGTTATTATACGAAAAGTACATCTGGCTTTTCTGCAAGCTTTATGACATTGAGATTTTTTGATCAAATAATATTTATTAATTTCTTTAAGAACATTTTTCTCTGTGAAGAAATCTTAATATTTGTCTATTAAGCCCCAGATAGTGGCGGGGGAAAGTCGGCAAGATCTATTCTTTCTATGGTTTTAGAGCTTCAGTGACTAAATAAAAAATCGGAAAAATTCGAAAATCGATAACTTATCGATTTGGCGAATACCCTAGGAGTATAAGGCAGTCGGACGCAACAAACATTCTTACATATTGTTTTGTATATTTTACCAAGATCTCTTTCATTTGTAACTTGAATCTTTGTTAAGCTATCTTTACGCAAAATAAAAAATATTTATTTTTAAATATATAAAGAATTGTTAGGAACTTACAATTTACGTGAACATCAAAACGTTTGCTTACTGAAGGTGGGACACCATTAGATGCTATGCAAAGGTAGCCGCCCATATCGGAACGGTGAACATTTGTGAGAGTCAGTCGCTCGCCTTCCACCGACTTGAATGCTGAAATAACAAGAGAGTTGTAAGGGTGTATTATTAAAGTACCTAAATTGATTTTTGTTACTTAATATATTACTAATAATATAATACTAATATTTACAGTATATGAGTACATACATACAGTTGTGCTTCTTAGCTATCTGTCTGTTCAGTAATATCGACTTATTTCTGATAGCAGATTATCTAAGAAGCCATATGATGTTAAGATATTAAGATATGCACCTTGCTTGTCTCTACTCTCCGATCTTATTATAATGTCCTTTCCGCCTTCGCGTCGCCACTGGACCATAGGTTCTGGTACACCTATTTGTTAATATAATAAGTGAGAAAGTGTCAATGGATAATTTTTAAAAAAAGGCTGCTTCAACGTAAATTTCGGCATTTATTCTGGTTGGTATATAATAATATATATGTACTTTATGGGTCTCGTCTTAAGGCTGAAAGTTTAGACGAAACAAAAGTTCTTGCATGTGTACGTATTGGTGTTTTTGTTGTTTTAATAAAATCTTTAATTTAAAAATTAAAAAAAAAATGTGAATACCTGTCGCACTGCACTGAAGCGCAATACTCCCACCTTCTGTGCTAACACCTTCATCAATATTTTCGTCGGGATGGTAGAGAATGTCCGGTGGAACAACGACATCTAAATAGCCAGACTGTAAAAAGACAATGCATATTATTCTGATTAGAAATATTTGATCATATATTGAATAAAACAAGAGACAGCCAACCAACTGAATTGGCCTACAATATCGATATTTCCGATTAATTAAGCGACCAAAAACTGTAAAACACGGTAACAATAAGTTTCTCTTTTGCTTACATTCCAAGTCTGAAGTCTATAAGTTCTGATATCGTCAAGTATATAAATACGGACAGACGGAGTCGGGAACGCTTCCTGTTACAAACATTTGCTCAAATTCATTTTATTCTTTTTTATTAATTTTCAATGGGTTCGAGTTTTTAATATATGTTGTTTGATTTTGAATTTGATCTAAGAGTGTTAAATAGCGGGAAATTGTTTTGTTGTATCAATATTTAATAACGAAAACCTTGAAACTAAAGGCAAGGCTGGCCCTCAACACTATTTTGCAACGTGGCCCGCACATTTTCGACCCAGTGCCTACCTGTGGCAAAGCCTTAGTTTAGGGCTCACACATAAGCTCGGACTGAGACGCATATGGCGATAAGATTACCGAGTCTGCCAAACACCTAACGTTTGGAAATTGAATGGATGACCGCTGCTGGGTCAGGGGCAGTGCTGTGGTTGACTTACCAGACTTTTCATGGGATCTGTATTCACTTGACACATGTAGCTGCCAGAATCATTTAGCTGCACGTGGGATATGTGAAGTTTCCAGGTGTTGTGTCCATTGTGTGTCACTGATAATCTTGGATTTAGGGATACCATATGTGTATGTATACCAAGTATTGCTTTTGAATCTGATTTAATCCATGCCACCTGAAATTGCCAAAGCAAAGGGAGACACACCATCGTTGGTCAGCCTTATAAGTTTATTTCTGCCAAGTTTGCCAACAACCTCCCCCCATAAACTTGCTTGCATTCACATGCACAGACATACATACAGACATACATAGCACAATACTCTGCCCCATGTGGGCCTTAACATATTTAATTGTATACTTACGCAGAAGTACATGCGAATTACATAAAATATATTTGTATAGATGGGCAACGCGACCAAGTTTGCGCAAATGCGGTTTAATGGCTTATGGAGTAAACCAGGCTGACTTGCAAGAAAGTTACCATTGCTATTTCATAAGCCGGGCTTTTGTAAATGGGCTGCTCTTTTTATACCCTATGACCATTAGGAATGAACACACAAAGTATCTTAGTACTTCTTGCTCTTTTAATCTAAGCCGCGATACGGCGCTGATATTGGTCTTACTCAAATAACTCTCTTTTATGGTATATAAAGTCGGAGTTTGCCAAATCGGATCACTATTTCGAAATTTTAGCCCAAAATGTTTTATGCTAAACAAATCCCTACGAGATATGCTGTTCTTCTAACAAATTAGTTAAATCTTGGAAATAATATTTTTGAATAGCATCCTTTTCGCAGGACCTCAGATAATCTTTCTTTTTCAATTTGCCTAGCGTAATTGGGAGCAGAGCTAAATGCGAGAAACACAACAATTCTTTAAGTTGGCAAACCTTCATCTCGATTATTTCAAATAAAATAATTTTGAAATTAGGTTTCGTTGAAACAAATTTTTTCGGTTT
This sequence comes from Drosophila virilis, assembly GCF_030788295.1. Taxonomy (NCBI): domain Eukaryota; kingdom Metazoa; phylum Arthropoda; class Insecta; order Diptera; family Drosophilidae; genus Drosophila; species Drosophila virilis. The sequence goes on along the minus strand of NC_091546.1, from coordinate 9,042,272 downwards.
TTTGTGTATATCAATGCAAAAATTCTTTCTTTTGGCATTGCGATAAGTGCAGAGTATTTATGAACAGGCAAAATATCAATTCGGTAAAAAATTACAATTTTCGTTTGTAGTTAATATAATTTTTAATAAATTTAATTGTTCATTTGAATAAGTTGGGAAAATGTGGTGAAGCAATTGTGAAAAAGGCAGAATTTTATTTTCGATATATTGTTTTTTTTTTTTACAAGAATGGTAAAATTAAATCAAAACGCGTTTAATCAAAGTTATAATGTATTAGAAGAAGCTAACTCTAACTTAGGTTTGTCAGATTGTAAATACAATATTTTAAAGATGCCTCTCAGCTTGTTAAACAAAGTGCCTTCAACATTGAATCAATGGATCCCATGAAATTATGTAAGGTTCTGTGTCTGCATCAAACGTTTTAAATAAGTAGTAACATACCCGATATTGTCCCAGGTTGTCGACAACACAGGTGAATGATATGTCACGTCCTTGTGGTACGGTAATATTTGTTAGTTGTGCCAAAAAGTGCGGTCCCACTTCATCAGGTTCGCTCTGACCTTTTATTTCAGATGAAATACAATGAAAAATATATAAGTTTAAGTAAATGGTGCACAAATTAGTATGTGAGCACAGGTATACAGGTGTGACTTTTATAATTAAACATCCTTTTAATAGCATAGTAATAAAGAATATAAAGAAAGGAAAAGTGTAATAAGCAAATGTAAAAAGCACCACATGCTTATTTATACTCACTAACAAAGGGAGCACAAGATGTGAGAATTATACGAAAAAGAATTAAAAAGAGCTAAGTGTGCTTTAGTGGGGAGTGCCAAGCTTGGAGATTCCCTAGACCAAGCGAATAATTAGGGAAATGATTTATAGCTACGATAATTCAACTTATAAATATATACAATATACCAAAACATGGTATTAAGTGCAGGTATTAAAAGCAGGATTTAGGATGTCCATTCTAATTGATTTCATCGAAACGGGGAAACTTTGTCGATGGTATTTCCCACATAGGCAGGCACTAGAAGTTCTGAAGTTTTAAAGGTTTTGAGTTCACAAATGTTCAGACGGACAGGCAGACGGACATGGCCGAATCAACTCGGCTGGGCTTGGAGATGCCCAAGAGCATTTTATTTTCGAAATCCATTTTCCAAAAGAGTTCAAAAAAATATATATCTATGCTTACTAGTTTTTTAACCTATGTAAAAATAAGAATGCAACACGTATTATTATTACAAATTCTTGAGTAGGGCCTTAAAAATAGTTAGGATGCCAATCAGATGAAGCTTAAGACTTTTCCCAAAAAGAGCAGACTTCATTACAAAATGAAGAATAATATTTATGCCAATGGCCCGCACTTACCTTGTATATTTGATAACGAATGACTTCCTTCTGTGCACAATAATCCGGTGAGTAACAAAAGTATGACGGAGGCTAGGGTCCTCACGCAGAATTGTGTCTGAGTCATTGGGGCAGTCTTCATTTTATTCTCAGGCTTCTGATCGTCAAAGGATCTTCAGGTACTTCCAATAACTTACTATTTTATAAAATTTTAATAAAAATCTCGCTATTCGAGCTGATCCCTTGCTGGTGATATTCGTTTACTTATTCCATAGAAGCATTTCCATTGCCAAGTATTGTCTTTGTTAACAATTCATCACTTAAAGTACATTCCAAACAAATTATTCTGAAAAGCAACAAGATAAATAGTTGTATTTGATTAAATATGCATTTCCTGATGCTGTCCTAGTTTATATCTATTCTGACTGTCAACGAGAAAGTTTGATTACCTTCTGATCGTCGCAGATTCAATATTAACTCAGCTGTTTGTGCTGATCTAGAATATATTTACAAGAAACGCCTCCTTTTATGCGTCAAGACCAAATTATAATACCCTCTACAAGGGAATACAAATGTAGCTCTAATATAAGTATAAGGCCATCCGACAAAATGAATAGTGAAAGGAAGCGTTAAAGTGAAATATTCTGAAAGATTAAAATGCAATCTGACTCCACAGTTGCATTCTAACACAAACTAAAAACCTTAATGGCGATATATAAAGTGACTGTATCAGAATGGAAATGACTGGATTAGTGTAATATTTTTGTGCAGAGTAGATTGGAAGCTTAAACAACTAGGAGGATGAATGAGCTCTCCAACTTCACTGACCGTATAGTGCTTCTTAGAAGGGAGACTCCACGAAAAGTATTAATTTTTCGTCAGACAGTCAGACAGCTAATGAGGCTTCTTCATCCCGCATACTCAAATGCAGTGGCTTAGCTAGCGGCAGCCGCAAGCAAGTCTCAATTCACGAAATTACAATCGTTGGGTTGCTAGTCCATTAAGGAATAACAAAATCGCTTCCATTTGGCGGAGGAGTGCGTTAGGACTGGATCAGCAATGCCTTAGTCCCTTGTATTAACGGGTGTCAGATACTTAATAGCACTAGTCTCTCGACTAGCTTGCACAAGCGGAGCATTCGCCGAATGGAATGAAATGAATATATAAAATATGATCATTATTATGAACAGAGATGTTCGCATACCAAAGCTCATCAAAAGCCATTCCTATTGTATGGTAAAAGGATTCCATATACAATAAAATTTGTTTATATTATTCAACCATAATATACATTGCCTTAAGAGCTTCGGTCGGGCTTACATATTCTAGTATATTTATATGCTGCGCGCTGTTAATGCAATAATTATCTTTATTTGTAAAGCTATTTTCTCAACCGAAAGGCATAAAGCGAAAGGGCAAAAGGCAACCAAAGTTAAAACCAAATTCCTGTTGTGGAATGCGTCGCGCAATTCACTTTGCCAAGCGGAATTTCTTTACCAAAATTTCAAGTTGTGTACAAAAATGTGTAAAGTGGTGGAATAATACATCTAATTCAAGAAGGATGGGCTGTGCTCACAATTAAAGAAACAATATTCTTAAATATTTAAGAATAATACAACTTTAAACATGTTTCATATTTGTTATGCGCCGTCCATTCGCTGGTCTAGCCTAAGGACCCATAAATACTAAAGTTGGCATCAATTTTCTCGCTCTAAAGTTGTTGCGATTTTAAGCGGATAGTTGGCTGCATTATGATAAAAGTTGATGAAAACAACCTAAAAGTAAGCATATCTTTGGCACGCCAAAGATTTAAAACCGTTGTGAATAGTGCAGCTTTTCATCATTTCAAGAAAACAATGCAAAAATGCAAAAAAGTGTTGCCCGACTAGCAAATGCCCTACACTTTCTTCACACTAACACTTAACTAACATTCATAAAACTAATTTTAAGGAAAAGTTAGTTCCTTCAGCCAAGCAAACTAAACTCCAAGAAGGAAAACCTTATCGAAAAAAAAAGAAATTGATTTAAAAAAACAGAGTATATAAAAAACAGCACATCAGACAATACAATCACAATTAAAAAACTATGCTTCGTAACCAATTGGCGATCTTTTTGTGCTATCGAATCAAGGGAACAATTATTCAAGGGTACAATTATTTAAGGGTACAACTATTCATCTCTTTTTTATATATTTTATATTTTTTAAATCAAATAAGATTTTAGCGGTAACGTTTCAGGCCAACAGATCATTAAGCAGATGGGGCACGAGTTCGAACCCAGCAGAGGGCACTCATTTATTTTTATATGGTAGTCGTATCGCTATCGTTTATGATAATAGGATCTCAAAGAAGCATAAAGATGATGTAGTTTATCTGAAATGTGTTTCAAGTTCATAAGTATTTCCAGACAATTTGTGTCTGAAATGAATCTATGGTAATAAATAAGCCATATTGGGAATACGCATCAAAATTGTCGGCTCTAAGTTTTACAAACGATTCATTACATAAAAACATGGCCTTAAATATTTGTTAACACGTGAAAGACATAAGAGTACAAATAAAAAGAAAACATAAGTTATGCTCGAAAAATATAACTAATTTAAAAATAAAAGATTGAAAGATGATATGCCTATGCAAATATATAACAAGGCCTCTCAGATCTAATAATATAATATAATTTTGCATTAAGAATTGTGGTTAAGTACTACAATTTTTCTTTTTAATTTTTTCTTGTATATATTTTTAGCATGGAGCATATGTTATGTTTAATTGGTACCCGTATGTCATTCACATGTTAACAAATATTTAAAGACACGTTTGCATATAATGAATCGCTTGTAAAAATCAGAGCCATCAATTTTGGTGCGAATCCGGATGCTTGTGCGTAATGGTCATTCATTAATTCACAATTAATCGCTCAGATGGAGAGAGAGAGAGAGAGAGAGAGAGAGAGAGAGATAGAGAGAAAGAGAGAGAGGAAGAGAGTGTGTTAAAATAAGGAAAAATATTCAGTTGGAATTTTTAATTCTCAACGATTTCAATCAAAGGATTTTGCAAATGACCAACCCATCTGCTTGTCGGCTGCTTGTTGGTGAAGCAATGCGATTGCATAAAATGCTTTAACCACATTTTATGTTTGCTTTTGCACACTCCGAACATCAGGCCTCGACCACACTGCCACTGCCCCCCAACCCAGCTCCGTTTGTTACTTCTGTGACATCATTGCCATCACCATAAAGTGCCTGCTGATCCATTTATTCATATTCAGTTTCAGCTAAAATCACACGAGTCTGCTGCAAACCATGTGCAATTTAAAGGGGTATACCCGAAAAGTAGTCGTCTCTAGCCATGAGTATGGTTAGCAATGGCCCAATGCAGAGTCAATGCTTACACTTATGTATGTAAGTATGTACATACATGGTGCATTCAGTTGGACATTACGCATGTGGATTTGCATGAACGGATTGCTGGTTCGGCCACTAAGAGATACATTTACAGATACAGATACATATACAGATATGTATATATGTATAGGTTGTGCTGGTGTTGGTGCCGGATCCGGATGCGGAATTTCGAAATTGTGCACTGTCGGGTAATTCGAAATTCCATTCGCCACAATTTTTAATCAGAAGTAACTGGTGTGGTCGAGCATTTCCGACGGCCTAAAATAAAAATTCAAATAAAAAGATTTGCGTCTGAAATCTCATTAAAAACAATTCCGTTTGTGAAAACAAACAAATAAAAACAAGTGAACGAGCAAGCAAGCAAGCAAGCAAGTAAACGCACAGAAACATGGACATATCCATCCACACGCATGGACGACGAGCGCAATGCTTGCGCTCAAGCGTAATCCCTACAGTTGTAGCACCCGGACTACCAATACCATCTGATGGCCCAGATCCTCCGCTCCGCTCTCCTCCCTCCGTTGGCAGCCACTGCCAACTGGCAACTGCTACTGCCTTGAACTTGTCAGTTCGTTCATCCAACTGATGCTTTGGTGGGCAGGCGACCAGCTTGGCATCAGCGTGCTGCTCCTGTTTGTCCATTTGATGACGAAGAGCTACCATCAATTTGCAACACTGCCACTGCCACCGCTTAGCTCCCGCCCAGGCGGCACTCGTGCTTCGCTGTTCGCCTGGCCGCTGCCCACTTCCCGCCGCCCCCACTTTGAGTGTAAACACATAATCCATTTAAATTGTTTGTGGTTTTTCTTATTGTTTGTTTCCCTTCTTGTTTTCATTGTAGCTGCCGTTTTCGCTGCTGTCGCTGTCATTGCCGGGCAAGCTATGCGAAGGCAAATCAGGCTCATGTTCGAGGCCTACCCATTGCCTGCTTTGCCACTAGATAAAGAGAAAAGCGTTTTTTAAAAAAACCTATTATTATTTTTTTTTGTTTGAAGCTGTGACATTTGCTGTACTCAAAATAATGTGCATTACCATCAGTCTTTGGCTGGACCTTGTTTGATTCCAACCGTGGGAAAATTAACGTATATCCGTACTAGTTTGAACCCCATTTCCACATAGAGAAAATGTAGAAATTTCTATTTTAAATGCTAACAAATTATTTTAAATTTATGAATACAAGCAAACTACTGCAATCAACATATTTTTGCATATCTCCTTGCAGTTTTGTGGATCATTTCAAATGTATTCTACTTATAATTATTTATTCAACTTTCGACCATACTGTACTTCTAGTACTATTATTAATCATTTATACTATTTTGCAAACTAATATAATATCTTTTTAAAGCCTTGTTATAAATCTGTGATAAAATCTGTAGCGAATGGAACAAGACATGAAAAGTATATATATTCTGGACCAGCATCAACAGTCGAGTCTATATAGCAATGTCTGTCTGTTTCTGGGTAAACTATTCTCTCAGTCTTAAAACCAGAAGTAAATATTTCGGACCTGGCCGGATCGGACTACTATAATCAATCAATGTTTGAGCTTCACTATTCTTACTTATCTGCTTAAGCTTAAGGCAAAATGTCTACTAGAGTATCGAATCTTCGGCTTGCCCCAGACGTCCTTATTTTCTCTTCTTAGCACGCCGCATTGTTTTTTGCTTGTTTGCTAATTTGGCTTCAGATTAATATAAATGAAATGGACCCAGAACCCATTCAAAATAGGTTATGTGGATATTATGGGTTTGCACAAATGTATGAACCGACCAAAACCTCTCCAAATCCATAAACTATATATATTCTTGGCCAACATTAGTAGCCCAGTCGAGCAAGGTCGTATGTGTCAACACATCGATCTCAGAACCATTTTTAAGATCTAGAGACTAGAGAAATGTTGAACGTAGTTCCAAGCCCGACCCGCTTCTATGTAAATCGATATCGCAAGTCTCGCTGCTTTTTCATTTCAGTTAAGAGGAGCCAACATTTTCTGAACTGTATACTTAAAAGTCTGCCCTTGCAAAACCTTTCTATACAATTTTATACAATTTTGTTAGATTTTTCTTTACCTGTGACCTGTGTGGACCAGGGACTTAGACTCATTTGTTGTCTGATTAGCTTCTTAGTTTTATTCCAATCATCGGAATGAAATCACATTTATTAAAACTTCTTTTCAACTCATTTCCCGTTTCCTATTTTTGATGGAAACTTGTTTGTCATATGTCGTATGACAGTCATATATTTGTTGCCATTACTGAGTTGTGTACAGAGTATATTTTGGCGTGTAACATTAAATTTAAGCACGCATATATAGTTTAGCCAGTTGTGATGGAGTCACGTCCTAAGAGTACTCATAGTATTATATATATTATTGTTTTTGCGTTCTTTATTGAACTTTATTTGCCAACATGAGCTTTTGCGTGAAATTCACTTATCTACATGTGAAAACAGCAAGGGATGCACTGAGCTCCATTTGGTGACACGGCGAGTACTCTGCATAAATGGCGGTGTTTTAAAGTGTCAGTGCGAAAGTCAAAGCTCTTCACATTTGCATAGCAGCATTATCACATATGACGGTTCCTGTCGCTTGCAAGTCAATGATGAAAGTACGAATTATATTGAATGTTTTCGTTACTTTCAGTCAAACAACGGTGAGCTTTTCCAAGTTCTGTAGCAGATGTGTGTAAGACATTGTTTCCGGGATGCAAATTTGCAAATCGAAAAGAAGTAGCTGAACTTAAATACCCTCACTGAACGCTTGATGCAAAAATATGAATCCTATGGACGATGCACATCATACTTTTCTGAATAAACTGAAACAGCCGATTCGTATTTTGTGAGTCTCCACTCCACTTGATATTCTTATCGAAAGGGTACTCTTTTTCTACAGCCCCATACCTTTTGTGACTATATAATGATGAAACTAATAAATAAATTAACTGATCTTTCCTATGACAGCTCTTTGGTATAATGTTAATAATGTTAATAAAGTGCCCCAAGAAATATTAATAGACCAAAAAGTATTTCGTACAGACCGATCAATTCTATGGCAAAGATATGCATCATAAAGTGGTTCGATCCTGCCGTTTCCGACATATGCACTGCCTGTAACAGAAAGTCTGACCAAAGGGACAGATGGCCAGCCATTTTATGACAATAATGAAAAAATGTGATTTTTCCATGCGCAAGCATTTTCCGTATTTACGCACACTCATACATTCATATATACACACACATGCACACATATATACGCGTGTGTACTTTTCCGATTGCGATATCTGATTGTCGTTTTTGCTGCAGGGCCGGAAAGAAATGCTGTTATCGGAACGTCGAAGACTAAATACTCTTGCAAACATTTACCAAATTATAAAAAATATAAGTCACATAAGAATTGAATTTCAACTAAGCTACTATTTTAGCAGAAATAGTCATATGGAAATGTATATATATATCGGTTTGAGACTTGAAACCAATAAAGAATATATATACTAAATTGCTGCGTGATTCCCAATAGTCTGTTGTCTATATAAATCTGCAAATTTATGCATAGGTGCTCAAACATTACACGCACAACCAATTTATTGCTTTTTGTAGTCACCTTCCATTACTCCACTATCGATATCCGATCCCTTTTTCAAGAGTTGATCTCGAGAAACAGTTAAAACTCTCTTCAATATATAGGTTGTCATATATGTGTATTACTTTTCGGATATGAGTCCGTAACTTTACCAATTGAAATGTAGAACACAGATCTATGTTAACAATTGGATTCTAATTGATTGGGTTGAAAAAAATTGCCTAGCCATTATTCTTTCCATGCCGTTATATATAGGCGGAAGCTTGAATGATTGTAACGGCATTGCCTAGCACTTCCGACTAGGGTAAGCACACGTTCAGAGATACTAATTAACATTCGCAAGAAATGTCTTTAGGAAAGTAAACAGAAATAACTCTCGAATTATCAAAAACTGCTTCGTCTATCTTCAATCGGCAAACATAAAAACATTTGCCCTTTTACCTTGTGATAAAAGATGCAGGACAAACGAAAATTAACAAGTAAGAGTACTCTAGTCACGAGTGACGAACTGGCAGATACCCAGCAATTCATGCACAACAAACAATGTTGTCTAGCTATTGTAGTTTCTGAGACCGCCAGGGTCAAAGGGGTTAGTCGACTGACATGGATAGTTCGAATCAGCTATTCGTCCAGGCCAAGGAGGTCAGAGATGCTTCCACCTGCCTGTCATATAGTTTGTGCCAAACCAAACCATTTTCACCTATTTCCAATGGATTCAGAGATTTCTGTTGATAGAAGAAGGTTCAGGTTCTAGTCTAGAGTGCCCCTACTGTAACATTAATTCGTTATATTTAAGGAATCAAAAAATGATGCTTCAGATACTTAATATGACAAAATCGACCGTTACGCAGAAATAGTTTCCACAACTTGATTTCATGTATTACAGGGTCGTGCAATGTATATTTACATACATATATACTTCTCTATGTACTTAAAGGGCCGACACTTTAATGAGGCGTACCCAATCGTACAGAGAAAGAGGCAACTGAAATAGTTGTCCGGCAAAAGTTGCCATGCAACACAAAGAACAATGAGATGGTACGCTAAATTATCACTGTACGGAGACCGTTCGATGCACTGTCTCAGGAGAGTCACTATGTTGTAGTAATAGTAATAGAAAATAAAACCAAGTGGGAGCGATGAGAGACGGGACTGCCCGCTTAGCAGATACCCTAAAGGTAGGAGATACATGCTATAAAATAACTCCATGTTGCTGTTAGTTATTTATTTGTATATTGATTAGACTTTGCAGCTTAAATTTTTCTATTCTTAAGTCAACCATTAATAAATTAATAAAATATACCCTAGGGCATAAATATAGGATCGAACTGTGTGTCAATACGATATCCTTAGAATAATGTAACTAAAATGTGAATTATTCAACATACTCTGGCATATATATCGATATCGATATCGATTTTTATCGATTCCGTAGCTAGTTATCTATGATTTTAAATAAATCTTGCTCTCATAGTGCCTAAGATCACACGCACATTTATACGTAAAGAGTGGTGGAAGGACCGACAGGCAGAGAGATATTGCTGTGTGGTTGGAGAATCCGCCTGCTGCCTTTTACATGTGTTTGTACGCAACCACTTCCCGAATGTGCTCTCGAAGAAGTGAGAAGAACGCACGACTAACATGAACATTTGCATACTCTGTATTCATATTGTAATGATACTGCTCGGTTTCGCTTAAGAACTTAATTGCCAATATACATGTTGTATGTGTGTTTGTAAAAGTCCATACTCCTTTCATAGGCAGTCCTTAAGCCGCTGCGCTTTTCATAAACTGGGCCCGCACCCCTTCCACTTGCCCTTACCCCTTCACCATCACCGTCACCGTTCATCCCGTGCCTATGCCTGTGCCCAATTGAGTTGTGGAGCGTACCGTGTCTGTTGACTTTGTTCCCTATCAACAAGTCGCCACTTAATTCAATTACATTAGATACGACGAGCAAGGAAAAGGATGAGACGGGACCTTATAGTATATCTGAGTGGAGCCATCCAAGCAGCTCTGTATTCATTGGAATGGGAACTGCGATAGGCCATGCATAGAATCTGCGGTTAAATGACAGCTGAGCACTACTGTGCTATTCATTCCGTGAATATAACGCACAAGGCACTTAATAGCCGCCGGCACTTTAATTTAGATTTTTCGCCTCAAATTGAATTTTTAATGTGGTCTTGTTCTGAGAAATTGTTTGATGAAACAAAGGTTTAATACTTTCAACAGAAGCAATAAGCACCCCAAACAAATTAAAAGCTTTGCTAAAGGTCAATCGTTAAATGAGTTTCCTAAATGTTGAGAAACGGCCAAAGGCAATCAATCCCATCAGCAGCAATTGCGATATTCATGAATTTGTTCAGCTGACCGATTCCATAGTTCGCAAATCAATACATTTCAAATATATATGTACATAGATAAGTAGGCATAAAACATGTATGCGATTTTATATATTTCTACTAGCGGGTATTCATTAAATTTTAGATTTAATTTTTCGCTCAGTTCACGAGTGGAAAACATAAATCTACCTATCCCGAAACTATAATCCATAGTTACATATCACATAGATATTTGAAAAAAAAAAAAAACTAAATATTCGTCGAATAAAGAACAAACAGTTGGCATCAACAACGATTTCCGTCCTTGTTAGTCTTGAGCTGAGAATCTTGAAACCGAAATATATGCTTCTTAAGTCGTTGATCCGCAACACAACAATTTGTACAATCCGAAATAATAAATAATATAGTTGCTAGATTTCCGGAAAATTTCCACATCTCGCTTAAGCTCGTATATATTTAGTTCTTATAAATGGTTTTGAAAATAAGTAAATATATTACGTACTTTTATAGGGTTTTGAAAATAAGTTTGAAGCCGATCGGAAAAAAATTCAAACTTCACCTCTAAACTCTCTTATCTCATTTTTTCACGGAAGAGGCTTGGATTCTCCGAAATGTGTAAAATATGTTTCAAATAATTTTGCATAAAAATTAATGAAAACGAATAAATTTCCGAAATCTTACGCTTCAAATCGTTCAGTCAGGCAGTCAGGAAAAACAGTTTTATATATAGAAATGCGGGCTACAATATCAGAGTTGATGGAATGATGGATGATATACATTTCTCTATATGACCAAATGACTGCTAAACAGAGAACAGCTAAGAACTGCAATTAGGAAGCTATAGGACTTTAGCTTGGGTATTTCAATTTGTATGCTTATGGGATTCGGATAGATTTCCAAAGGGAGTTTCCTTAGTTTGTATTACTATGAAGCGAATCATATATTTATATATATATTTTTCCAAAGAAGAAATGAAATTATCAGCTCAAATTGCTGCCTTTGAATGTATGTAAATAGATACAGCCTGTCAACTTGTGTCATGTTTCTCTCTTGCTTCCAATATTAAAACAAGTAATACTGCCCTAGGCGGGCGTGCCCGGCTAGAAGATACCCAGACCATTCTATCAACACAAAAAGCTCTAGCTTAGACAAATCCATTTTATGGGCTCGTCTCCGCCGCGGATCTGCTCAAGAATATATATACTTTATGGAGTCCGATGTGTCTCCTTTCACGACAAAATTATAATACCCTCTGCAAGGGGTATAGAAAGATCGCCGTCTAATATACATTATATGTGTGAATACATGCATGATTGGCATGAATTAAGCTGTTATTAGACTACAAACACAATTTTTGATCCCTTATTTATTAAACAATAGTTTCCGCTGAGCTCAGCTAGCAGCCTTAGTCTTCATATCCTATAAGACTATAGTACCAAGACTCGACTATCACTTTTAGCCCTTATGATTTACGACTTATGTTTACCATTTCCCTAAATCTATATTTACGAACGATACTATGAAAATTCTAAAAGATATCCAAAGGATTAAATCGCTCCGCTGTACCTGAAACCAAAACCGCATTCCTCGTGTTCAGTGTCCTACTTGATTTAGTCACTTAGACAACTCATTTGCCAAGGAATGTAAACTCATAATATAAAAGTCCGATATTTTTTATACCAAAGTTCTGCTTTGCACTGTATGATAAATAGGTTTAGCTTCGATCATATGTTGCATGAATAAAACTGAGAGTGTAAATTGCAGGGAAAGACAGACAGATGTTCAAATGCACCTTATAGAGTCGAGGATGAATTTCGAAAATATGTATTATTATTTTGTCATACGACAAAATTTGATCAATATCAGCAAATTAGACATAAAGGATCGTCCGAGGCTTTGCAAAAGTCAATTTTTATTCGCGATCGAATTTTTAAACTGTTTTTTAAACAACTTTTTTTTTGGGTCTTCAAGATACTCCTTGCCATTATATCAGGCAGCTTTATAGAAATAATTGGTTGCTTGGAAAACCTTTTAACTTCTCAAGATATTTTCACCGAACTCATGCAATCAATCCTGCTCGGAAATCTGGGAGGCCGTAAGACCATGTCTACAAGGATATTACATCTTTGGCACATCAGAGATGCTTTTTCACAGACTTGTTTTGATGTGCGTTCAGTGAATGCAGCGTTTGCCTTAACGGCAGAATAAAAGTGGAAAAACAATGTATAATTATATGCTTACAGTAATAGAAATGAAGAGAAATGCATTCAGTTTCATTCAGTATTTGCCGTTTCCTTTTTGTTTGTATTGCATTTCTGTCCATGGTGTGAAAAACAGCAGCGATTGCTCTTCAAGTCCTGCACTAGTTAAACTCTTAACAAAACGAATATTTTATGCACAAATGATCGGGCGATTTTCAAACATAAATACATTCATAATAATTACTAACGTACTAAGCTGTCGATAGATATATTAGTATTAGAAAAACGCATTGCTGCATCGACGACAACTATTCGGTTTGATTGAGAATTGGCCAGCTCGCTCACTTTTATGAAATGAAAAATACATAGTCTGGGTGTATGATATCTTAATTATCACCAGCCTGATTTCTACATATATATGCACTCGTATGTATGCACGCTTTTAAGCCAATTATAAACGCAACGACGGGAATGCACGTCTTGGCCACGCGCCTCGAATGCGTTGCCGCCGACTATTTGTATTTAATTCAACTTGAACTCGACCGACCCGCGACAAGCTCTGATTGAAACTGAGCAAAGTCGGCTAGTGATAAGCTCTGCGTACCGTGTGATGCCAAAATCTTGTACATCGGGCCAGCTCGGTTTTGGCCCGAAGCAGACGCTTGCCCCTTCAATGGGCGGGGAGTGTGTATGCTGCGCTCCCATTGGCGTCCACATGGCAGGGGTTGGAGAGACAATACCGTAAGCATTCCTATTTACTCAGAGCGAAGTTAAGAGAGAGGAGGACAGAGTCCACCACGTGTCGATGTGGACCCTAAATCCTTTTCAGCTGATATTTCCCGGCCTTGTCCAGCTCAAATTTGTTACTGCTAATGTTACACGTTCAATTTTAAATCTACGCGCACTATTTTAAAATCAAAGTTCAAATATAATTTGCATACATATTTTACAACGCTTTTCGAATGCAAGTTTGATGTCCTTTTGTAAGTAAGAACTTGTTGAGTCCATTTTAGTCTTGTTGCGTAGAATTTTCCACCCATTTCTTAGCCAGGGGTGGAATTTTCGCACGTCTCAAATGAGCAAAGATCTTAAACTAGGACAATAAAAAGAAAATAATCATCCTAGCTTGTGTCGTTTTATATGTAATAGATATATTGTCTACAATTTTATAAAACATGACCTGTTATTTGCAGTATTTGTCGAGAATATCGAAAATTAAAATTTGAAATTTGTATTCTCCTATAGATACTCCAATAATAAATACAAAGACTATGAATATTTCATCATTTCTAGAACCATCCCCTTTTTCTTTTGAATAACTCGCTTTTAAAGCTAGACTACTTGGGCCCAAAATATTTTTTAGAAAAATCAAACAAAAAAAAAGCTCGAACTATTTCATTTGATAAGTAAATTCAGATAATCCATTCCAAAACTGCATAGCTATATCTATCTATCAGCCCACCTCCCTTACTACAATTAAAGGAAACCATTTCAGATAACATCCGCATGTTGGATGCTTGGAATGGGGCCAGCATCTGAGCTTAAATCCATATAATGACTCAGATAAGGTAAAGCAGCTAGCGAGCAACCTAGTGCAAGTAGTAACATTGAAATTCCACGAAGCTGTGAAACAAGGTGATGCTCTCATCAAAGACACCACATCGCTAACAAGATCAAAATGGACTTCCAACCAGCAGCTTGGATAGGCAGCCATATCAGAAATCTTCCAATGATGCTCCATCTGAAAAGCGTGCAGCACTTTAGCAATAATTAAATTGATCAAAATGATCTGTAAATTGATCTGTATGTGGGATCGCTGGATAATGGTATTTCATCCGCTTGACTTCCCAGTAAGATGGAAGTTGCAACTTTTCAGCGTTGCCCTCTGTCAATTGATACTCCTTTATTTGAATAATGCAACGCGATTTGATCCAGCATCGAATATTTTTTGAGCAATCCAAAAACCCTGATAATCATGTAGAGATAACTGAAAGCCCTCATTGTCCTTAAGCACATATCTGTAATTTTTTAGCAACTTTTCAACTGAGTTCTTAAGCTCTCTGCTATTTTTTTGTGTTTGTTTTCTTTTTCTTCCCAAGGTAGACTGTGCTATATTCCATTTTCCTTTCCTATCTTAAGTAACTTTGACTTTCATGATGGAAAAACAGTATGATCTCCCGATGTGCTCTAACATTTTGTTCATCATGGTGTTTATACAAAACGTGGTCCTCCATTCTTTCAGGTAAATAAAATCAGCTTTCGTAAGTCTTTCGATCACTTTTCCATTTCCTACCCAAAGCAATTTAAGCTCTTCTTTCTCTAACAACTTTCTAACTTTCTGCTCCTTTACTTCTATATCTCTAGTCTGTTTAAATAAAGCTATTTTTCTTTAAATTTAAATATTCTATCTTCCCTTAGTAGATCAAACATTGGTTTCGTAATTATAGAATAATCTTTAATAATCATCTAAAAATATTTTAGAAATGGGACGAGATATCAAGAAAACAGTTCGTTTAACGTATGATAGAGGGAATTATGTATTTAGTGCAAATATCAAGGCTCGACATTTTCTGTTGGACATGTCTGAATTGACTCTTCTCGTCATCCTAATGTAGAATAAATACATTGTATGGTATCGGTCAGGTTTGCTTTCTGTTTGTTACACACATTTCACACAAGCCAATATGCTCCTCTTAACCCATTTTCTAGGGGAACATTGTATAAAAACATAATTCCTGCAAATAATACAAAAATAAAAACCCGAATTTAAATAATGCATAAGCTCAAACACGTGTTCTCAAATAAGTTCTGTAAATATTTTACATTTTTCAAATAGTTCTCTGAACAAAGTCGCTGAAATTATTTTATTTAACGTTTTCAAGGTCCCTTTGGCTTATTTATTTCAGCGGCTATGAATTTGCCACAGATTTAAATTCGTACATGTGTAAATATGTATATATGAGTAAGTTATAGACACACGAGTTTATGGGGGCTGTGTGGTCAGTCAGTACCCAAGAGACGGCATGGATATGGTGTTATGACCTTTTTCGAGGGTGAAATTTGTACGCAAATACAAAGCATTTAGAGGCCCTCGAATAGGAATACCTGTGACCCGGGCTCGTCACAGACATTTGACTTTTGCTATATGTGAAACAGTTTGTTTTGCCTGATTGAACCGTGAGAAACGTGAAGCGAAACCGTAAACTTTTGAGCCAGAGTTTCAAAAATATTTGAACAGCCAGTGTGAGAAGATGTCTGTCAAAGTTTGTGTGAAAAACATCAAAAATGAAAGCAGCCAAAAAATTGAGTTTTACAAATGTGATTTCATGTAGTATGGCCTGCAGTATGGCTTTGGTATCTCAACTTCGAACTTCTATATAAATATCTGCTAGTAGTAGTAATATACAGTGTCGATGCCCTAGTCGATATAACCATGCCCCTCTCAGTTTTAATCTATCCGGATGCAACTTTGCCGGATCGTACAGTTGCTATTGGAGTGATAGCTAAAGAATTAATTAAATAATTTCATATAAGTCATTATATATACGACAAATTATATCAGCATCGAAGTGCTTAATCACAATTCTTTCCGTATATCTGCAAAGCCGTAAGCCATACGTCAACAGGGGTCATAATCTTGAGCTAGTGGAGGAAAGCGAATATTTTTTAAAAATGCATACTCCTTTTTCATGTATGCACGAGTATATTTGAAGGATGCGTTTATCTCTACACTACAATTGATGGAAGAACAGCAAGGCAGGCATTGCAGAAAACCAATATACACTTTGCATGTTGTATGTGTAGAGGGTATTTAGTCAAAAAGGAAAATATGCATGCAAAGTATCAGGAGCATCAATTGACTTCTCTTCTGGCCACTTGCTCAGTTGTCGCTTCAAGGGTGGCCGTATCTGTTTTACGGAACGCAGACACGAACATTAGCGATGTACGAATACGTGTGAGTTATGTGAGCATAATTTCAGTACTTGGCGAAGAAGGTTGTGTGTAGTACTCAGTAGTCCCCACTTCAAATACAATCGAAAAGCCGATTTACTTTGTGCAAGTCGAGTGTCTCAGGAAAAAATGTTTGCTTTTTGGTTTTCGACGAAAAATGTAAGAAGAAGAGCACGGCTTACCAAGTCGCTCCCGGTGCCGAAAAACAAACGGAAACTGGTGCAGGCAAACAGGCAAACAGGCCCAGACAGCCAGCCAGGCATCCATGCATAAGGAACGACGACAACAGCCACCGCTTTGTTTGGCAAAAAGAGTGCCAGGCAACAGGAACCAGGAGCTAACCAAGACGGGCTGAGGATGTGAGTGCGCCCTTCGCGAATTGCAAGCGCCACATCACAATACCCCCTCACACACACACCCACCCACACACACACACACACACACACACACTGTGTTTCAGGAGATTTCACATCATTTATTGTTCAAAGCCTTTTTGAAAAGCATCAGCTTCCCACTTGACTGGCTGACAATAATCTCTGTTGTTTCGTCGACATCGGCATTGCGAATGTAATTATTGTTGTTGTAATTGTTACTGTTCGTTTCGTTTGGCTTGGCTTGATTCGGTTCGGTCTGGCAGTCTAAGTCCAACTGTTCGAGTACCACTGTACTTCCCAAGAGGGTTGCTTTCTTGGGCGATTGACAGTGTTTTAATGGTGGCGATTACAATGCTTCTTGCTCTTTACTTGGCTCGTATAGAAAACAATTAGCCTATCTGAATGACTCACAAGGTTGGGCGATATGAACGTGGGCTTAAGATGTCACTCGGCTTAATGTCGCTTCGTCTCGAAATCATTGAGTACCTCTTAGCAGTCCAATTAGAGTAGACAATTTTTCAATTTAACAGCAATAATCTATCAATTTTTCACACAAATAAACCATTAAATAAAATAAAAAACAAATACATTGGAACCTTTTTAACCCATTTGCAATGAGTTCAAGGTAATTGCTGTGCTTCATTAAATAACTTTCAAAATCAACAATTTGCCGCTCGCTAATTATCTCAAATAAACCTATGTGATATATTGGTCCGATCGAGTCGAAACATAAACGTGTGAATAGTTTCATGAACTGGCAAAGAGACAAATCTCTGTCTGATACTTTGAGAATAACATCTGCATGCATATACAAATATCAGCATACGTACTCTTTTTCTTTTCAAATCATTTAATAATATGACTGTTAAAAGAAACTTTGTAATCAGCTTTATACATATATATATATGTATGTATATATGTTGCTTACATACATTATCCCTTCTAATCCGAATGTTCAGAATTCATTGTTGCATTCGCATAAGCCTTTTAATTAGAGTATACTGTAATCCAATTTTAATTCCTCATTAGTTGAGATTATCATCAATGTGAAAGAAAGGCATTTATCAAAGCATCTCGCAATAACAGTTTGCTGTGTTCACATTCGCGTTCGGCGCCAAAGACAGCAAAGTCGCAGTCGCTATATCTACACATTCGCCGCCGCCAGCGTTCATCTAAGTTTCAGTTGGGCTACGCCCGTCCGCAGGACTCCTTGAAGCAGCCTGTTTTGGGTATGAGAAATGTTGCAAAAATCCGCATTTGCGAGTATATACATACGATTGAATGGCAAGCGGTCCTAAGACTTGCGGAGCCATGATGTTCTAGTGCTGAAGGCATTTTACTAAGCCGTCGAGATTCACTGAGGTAATCCCCAACAAGAAACTCAGTAAATCCGAAAGTGTTTCTTGGATTTTATTATTTAAAGTGATTAAAAGTTATTGTTGCCGGCTGCCATTGACGTTGCCTTTGCCTTTGCCTTGCCTTTGCCTTTGCTTTTGCCTTTCGACTTTTCATTCTATGAGCACAGTTTAGGGGCTTTGGTAAAAAGTGATTATGTGAGCACAATAAAATCTTAGTTGTTCAGTTGTAGACTCATGCTTGCATTTTTCTCACTGATTCATTTATTACTTGGTTTTCTTAAATGTTTCTTATGAATCTAGTCAAAAATAAACTTATTCAAAAACCTAAGTCCCAAGTCCACAAATCGGCGTGTAAACAAACAAGCAACGTTCCAACGTTACTTGAACCCACATCAGATACACTATATTTAATAAAATGAATTTCAACAAAGATTTTTGACATTGTGTTTAAGGCCAATCGGGTGATAAACAAATAAGTTGTTAGTTGATCGCCAATCAGACAGTCAGTCAGTCCGGACAAACAGTTTTGTGTATAGAGATTTTTTAACTCACATATCTTCCATTTCCTTGAATGCCAATTGATAGTAGGGATCCGTACAAATTCCAAAAAATAAATGATAACATTCCAAAATCAGACTAATTTACCCGAGATAAAACGTGATGTAACCCATTGCTTTGTGTCGATTTGGGTCAAAATGTAGAATTTCATTTTTTAATGTCAATGATAGTACGGATCCTTACGAGACCAAAAATGATATAATATTTCAGAATCGAAAAAACCTTAAACAAGGTAGACTTCACAAACGAATCGTTTTCTTGGCAACTTTTTTTAACCCAACGATATTTAATATTCTTAAATGCCAATTCATAGTAGGAATTATGCTTTTGATAATTATTCTTTCTTTAATCCAATCCTTAAGAAAGCAGCTATTAAATAAATTAGCAGCTCCTAACAAAACATGTTCATGTTGAATACTGCGGTCCAACTAACAGAGTGTTAAATTGTGAGTGAGTCGAGCGGACGAAAAAACCGGCGCCCAGAAAATAAGCAAGCGATCGAAAGACGAGTGAGAACGATGCGCCACATTACTTAGCATGCACACACCCACACAAACACGTGTATGCGCAGAGATGAGCCAAGGCCAGAGATAAGCAGCCACCTGTTCGTGTGTGTGTTCGCTGTCATTTTGCTCACGCGCTCACGTTTCATTTTGGTGCTGATCGCTGATTGGTCCACACAATAGCTGCTGGCAGTGATGTTCTCGCCTGGTCGATCGGGTGCTCTTCTTTCTGAGCGCCGTTTTTGTGGATCAGCTCAACTTTATTCTATGTTAGTGTGACTCTATTAGTCGATATGGCATGTTGTTCTGCTGCGGGCGAAGGTCTTTTAGGCCTGTTATCTTTTTGTTATACCTTTTTTTGGAAGGGATGCATAAGTAAAGGGCAAATTATAAGTGCAAATTCTCAAGTAAGTGCCATCCTTATCTCTAATGGTATAACTAATAAGCATTAATAGCCATAAAAGAAATCGTACAAAAGTTGAATCAAAATTTAAAGAAGTCCATCGATTCCAAGAATGTTAAAGTGTTTGTTTTATTGTTATATTCTCGACACTTTGCCAAATATTAGTGTCAGCGCGATAAATAAGAAGACAATGCACAAGCAATCATAGACACATACACGTGTATGTATGTACATATTCGACGATTCTCTCTGCATGCATACACATGTTTGGGTGTCTGTTTTCGCAATTCATATTTACTTATGCTTGCTTGTGCCTTATCTACCTTTTCAGTTTTCTGTTTTCTGTGCGCCGACTTATATCGTTCGTTTTGGGGATAATCAACTGATTTGTAAAAAAAATCGACTTCTGCAGATCGAGCAGATAGGGCAAATTGGTTGCTAAATTCATGTCGGTTCTCAAATCAAAATTTCTTAGTGCTCTGTCGATTTTGAAGTCTTTCACGAAGCCCAAAAGGTATATCCAACCTAAGTCGGACTTCATTAACCGATATTAACAAATTAAAAATTAATTTTTTCTTTTCAATTTTGCAGCTGAATTTGCCATGGACAAGGAGACGTTCAATAACATTGGTAGCTACCATGGATAAATGTACCTTAAAGAAAATAGAATTGTAATTTTGAACAAAATGGCAAAGGTTAGATGAACCTTGTTGCCAATCTGCGTCGATTCTCAACTCAACATTTTAAAGGTCTTACGAAACCTCAAAGGTATGTATTTCCATAGTCGAACGTACTATTCTATATTTTTTAGCCCAACCTGCCAACGTTCATGGACTACATTTAATCAACAAATAATTAGATCGACGGAAATATATCTCTTTAAAATAATAAATAGAATACTTCATATAAGTATATAATATCAGACGCTATTTACCCGAGAGAAAATGTGATGCAACCCCTTGCCTTGTGTCGATTTAGGTCAAAATTTAGATTTTCATTTTTTAATGCCAATTGATAGTACGGATCCTTACGAGTCCGAAAACCTTCAACAATTTAGACTTCACAAACGAATCGTTTTTTTTGCCAACTTTTTTAAACCCAACGATATTTAATTTCCTCGAATGCAAATTCATAGTAAGAATTATGTGTTTGATAATTCGGAGTAAAACTCTTGTTTCCAATTTTGTTCATTAAATTTTATTTTAAATAAGCTAAATATGCATAATATCATTTCAGACTCCCCTTGGTCAGCACCTCCTAATAAAACATGTTCATGTTGAATACTGCGGTCCAACTAACAGAGTGTTAAATTGTGAGTGAGTCGAGCGGACGAAAAAACCGGCGCCCAGAAAATAAGCAAGCGATCGAAAGACGAGTGAGAACGATGCGCCACATTACTTAGCATGCACACACCCACACAAACACGTGTATGCGCAGAGATGAGCCAAGGCCAGAGATAAGCAGTCACCTGTTCGTGTGTGTGTTCGCTGTCATTTTGCTCAAGCGCTCACGATTCAATTTGGTGCTGATCGCTGATTGGTCCACACATTAGCTGCCGGCAGTGATGTTCTCGCCTGGTCGATCGGGTGCTCTTCTTTCTGAGCGCCGTTTTTATGGATCAGCTCAACTTTATTCTATGTTAGTGTGACTCTATAAGTCGATATGGCATGTTGTTCTGCTGCGGGCGAAGGTCTTTTAAGCCTGTTATCTTTTTGTTATACCTTTTTTTGGATGTGATGCATAAGTAAAGGGCAAATTATAAGTGCAAATTCTCAAGTAAGTGCCATCCTTATCTCTAATGGTATAACTTATAAGCATTAATAGCCATAAAAGAAATCGTACAAAAGCTTAATCAAAATTTGAAGAAGTCAATCGATTCCAAGAATGTTAAAGTGTTTATTTTAATGCTATTTTCTCTTCACTTCGCAAAAAAATTACTGAAAGCGCGATAAATAAGAAGATAATGCACAAGCAATCATAGACACATACATGTGTATGTATGTACATATTCGACGATTCTCTCTGCATGCATACACATGTTTGGGTGTGTGTTTTCGCAATTCATATCTACTTATGCTTGCTTGTGCGTTATCTGTTTTCTGTTTTCTGTGCGCCGACTAATATCATCCGTTATGGGGATAATCAACTGATATGTAAAAAAATCGCCCTCTGCAGATCGAGCAGATAGGGCAAATTGGTTGCTAAATTCATGTCGGTTCTGAAATCAAAATTTGTTAGTGCTCCGTTTATTTTAAAGTCTCTTACGAACCCCAAAAGGTATATCCAACCTAAGTCGGACTTCATTAACCGATATTAACAAATTAAAAATTAATTTTTTCTTTTTAATTTTGCAACTGAATTTGCCATGGACAAGAAGACGTTCAATAACATTGGTAGCTACCATGGATAAATGTACCTTAAATAAAATCGAATTTAAATTTTGACCAAAATGGCTAAGGTTCATGAACCTTGTTGCCAATCTACGTCGTTTTTCACCTGAACATTTTAAAGGACTTACGAATCCTTTAAGGTAAGTATTTTCATTATCGGACGTAACTAAACCGATGCATTTTTGTTACAAAAACGAATATATTTTATATTTTTCAGCTTAACCTGTCAACGTTTATGGACAACATATAATCAACAAATAAGATCGGCGGAAATATGTCTCTTTGGCATAATAAATATAGTATTTCATATAAATATATAATATCAGACGACATTTACCAGAGAAAAAACGTGCTTTGTGTCGATTTGGGTCAAAATGCCAATTGATAGTACGGATCCAAAAATGGTAAATTTATACAGATATTCTAAAAAAAATCTTAAACGCGGTAGACTTTCCAAACGAATCGATTTTTGGCCAACTTGAATGCCAATTCATAATAGGAATTATGCGTTTAATAATTCGGAGTAAAACTCTACTTTTTTGTTTAATTCCATTCTTTTAATATTTTATTTTAAATATGCTAAATAAAATATACGTAATATCCTTTCAGATTCCCCCGGGTCAGCAGCTCCTAATAAAATATATTCATATTGAATAATGCAGTCCAACTAACAGAGTGTTAAATTGCGAGTGAGTCAAGCGGACGAAAAAACCGGCGCCCAGAAAATAAGCAAGCGATCGAAAGACGAGTGAGAACGATGCGCCACATTACTTAGCATGCACACACCCACACAAACACGTGTATGCGCAGAGATGAGCCAAGGCCAGAGATAAGCAGCCACCTGTTCGTGTGTGTGTTCGCTGTCATTTTGCTCACGCGCTCACGATTCAATTTGGTGCTGATCGCTGATTGGTCCACACAATAGCTGCCGGCAGCGATGTTCTCGCCGAGTCGATTGAGTGCTCTTTTTTCTGAGCGCCGTTTTTATGGATCAGCTCAACTTAACATATGTTTGGGTGTGTGTTTTCGCAATTCATATCAATGCTTGCTTGTGCGTTATCTACCTTTGAACGGCGATTACTCCAGTTTGTGGATTACTTGCTCAGTTTTCTGTTCTCCGACTTACGAATCTTTAATGGTATGTACTGATGTATTTTCGTTTACAAAAACTGATATATTTTATATATTTCAGCCTAACCGGCCAACGTTCATGGACAACGTATAATCAACAAATAATAAGATCGGTGGAAATATATCTCTTTAAAATAATAAACGTAATATTTCCGCGCGGAAATATGTCGGATTTGGAACGTCGGAGCTGCGCGAGATATGAAATAATTAATTTTATATGCTATAGCCAACTTTGCCACGCTCATGGACAACATTTCATCAGAAAATGATCGCTTTTCATGGTACCTAGTTGACCTGTATATCCTTTTTAATTTCATATCATGGATATAGTCCTAGCGAACCTAAAGGACAACGTTCTTGCAAAATGCGTAGGAACTAGGTCCAAAATATGTATGCTTTTCTTTAACAGCCGTCCCCAGCAACAGTACCGCCCCCTTGATGGTTTCTAGTTGACTAGCATATCCTTGGTAATACCATACCATGGATATAGTCCTAGCGAACCTAAAGGATCAGATCCCTGCAAAATGTGCATTGAAATGGTCCAAAAACATGTATGCTTTTTCTTTCAGGAGCCCTTTTACATTAGCTGCAGCTGCAGCTGTTGCTTAACAGCCGGCTTACAGCACTCTCGCAGCTTAACAGAGCTCATTTAAATTGAGTTACATTTTTGCCCCTTAATGCTATGCAATGAAAATTTTTATTCAAAGAACTCGTCGACCTTCTGGGCATTTCTGTTCGCCTGGTATTTTGGCAGATTTTAAGAAAAGCGGTTGCCAACCAACGCCTCTTTCTCACGGGTGTGCAAGACCGTTAATTTTTGAATTTGTAAATAAAAAAACAGGAATTTCTCTCTGTATTTGAAGCAATCGATTTATTTACGCTTAAATTTACAAAATTGTTTATTTTATATGCTAATTTTCTTAATTATTTCACTTAAAATTATGTAAAACGAGTATAAATTAAATTTGATGCTTATATGAGCTAAAAATATCTATATTTGGCTTAATTAAAGTCCGATCCTGGAAATATTTGCTTTGTCAGTCGTGAAGGTCCTTAGAGCTCCGTGTAGTCCTTGATTTGGCAGTCTGAAATGAAAAAAACACATTTAAATTAAACATATACATAATTTAATATATGCGGAAAATAGGCCATAACTCGGGCATGTCCTTGCAGATTCTCAAAGGACATGGTGCGTTAGGATCGTATAGACCCCCTGCATCGATCTGCATCATAAAAATATGGGGTCATCTAAGAATCATATGACTCGAAATTGGACTTGTAAAATTTCCGTCCCGGAGCGCACGAAAATGGCCCGAAAACACAAAAACTTTAATATCTTCAAAAGTACAAGGACGATCTTAATGAAATTTGGCCAGGTGGTAGTCCTGGTCAATACAATTATTTTGACATATGACTCACCAGGATACGCAAGGATATGCTTGAGTTATGGCTTATTTACTTCAAACAAAATCGTCCTTAAAACTTTTTTGTCTGAAGGATTTTCGTCCTTTGGGCTGTAAATTCTTCAATGGGAAGGTGGGGGCTATCTACTGGCCAAAGGACATCCCGTTCGTCCTTCAAATGGCAAAGTTGGCCTGAAAATTTTCGATTTTGCGACTAACCCCCTAGGATAAATTTCGATAAATTTTTTTGTTGAATTCTGGAAATCCTTGAATGCCAATCGATAGTCCTGATCGCCACGATCTCAAAAAGGTATATCCTTCCGATATCCTTAAGGATTTGGCTGAGTTATGGCTAATTAAAAAATGTCCTTTTTAGAAAATAAGCCATATTTCGGAAACGACAAGGACGATTTTGTTGTCCTTTGGACAGTTTAAGATCCCTGATCATACGATTTGTTTGACACAGGACTTTTCAGGATCCGCAAGGATACGGCCGAGTTATGGCTTTGTTAAGTTTCGAACGAATTGTTATCATATCTTGGCCATTTAAAGGACTTTCGTCCTTTTCATTATATATACTGAATTGGGAGGATTAGGACTTACGTTTGGCAAATAGACATCATGACTGGCAAGGAAACGGCCGATCTACAGCATTTTATCTCTATAGACAAAAATCTATTTTCCTCAGCTCCTTCAAGGATTATCGTCCTTTTTGCCACGCATTCTAACGGCCAATGACAGGATAACGACTTCTGTGTTGCTTGTTCGATTTGTTATCCTAGGGAATATTTAAAAGAACGAAATATGTGTTAGTACCATGGCGCAACAAGTAAAATATCTAATTGAAATCAAATTTAGTGTCTCAGAAATTAACCTCATACAGCTACGTTCAAAAAGTTGAAGCTTCCAGCTATTAAAGTCTCTGCGAGTGGACAGAAGAGCAGACGGACGGACATCGCGAAATCTACTCGCTTGTTAATGCTGTGTAATAACATATAGATGGAAAGGGCCGGAGATTTCTGCCTCTGCCAGTTGCGTATATGCATATAAATTTGCCACAATACCATTTTCAATGGGTTCTGGGTATACAAATAATTAATAAGAATGTGAAAGCAGTGCAACCAAATATAAATGCCTGTGCGCAATACGCAATACTCTGTGCACAACGTAATTAAGGATTTATTCAGCCGTCTTGATTATTGGGTTGGGCACTCGACGACTGTAACCGGAATGCAGTGACCTCCTGGCTATATTATATAATAATTTTTTGGTTAAACTTTATGTTGTGAGTAGACTTACCAAAATTGAGGGGTCTGGCTCCTACCTGTTTGGCGTGACCGCAAAAGTTTTTGGCTTATCTCTTGAGGATGTCAAAGGTGTTCTCTTTGCAAAAATGATGATTTTCGTGTTTTGTGACGCAGACGTGCAGTATAGAATACTCTCCAAGATTCAAGTCTCTGTAAATGTAGAAACAGTAAAATTAACAAAATGTACAGTAAAAGAAACATATATATATCGAAAATAATTTGAATATTTGCCCAGGAGAGTAGTCCACCCGTTAAACTTGATTTTATACTACTTGCATCACCTTTCAGGACAAGGGTCACCACTGTAAGCTTATTGACAAAGTATGAATTCGCTTTGAAGGGCGAAATACAACAGTAAAATACACACATCCACGTTCAGTAACAATAGTGTCCATTAACACGCTGCCGGCCAAACAACTTCGCTATTGATGTCATAAATTAAAATTGCAATCGCAGACCATTGATGATAAATCATACGCTCGGATGAGTTTTCATCTCGCACATGAATTGTAGCTGCCGGCGACTCTGCACCCCGCCCGCAATCCCCTCATCGCCTTACACACCCACCCACCATATGGTGGCACGGTGGCACGGTGGCACGGTGGCCCGGCGATGATGTGACTGCTGCACGAGGAGCCACACAGAGCAGAGTCATCAGGAGCTGTGGGTGCTATATTGCGACGTGATGGGATTTTCAAAAATCCGAGCTAAATCGTTTTTGTTTGCAGCAAAGCTAACTTTGACTGCTAACTTTGTTAGAAGAGAAATTTATGTTTTATTTGGTGTCAATTTGTGGTAGAAATCATTCTCTTTATTCATAAATCGCACACAATTCGATTATATTCGATGATTTGATTGCTTTAAATTGAATTTGCAAGATACTGAAGATATTTCAATACACGCCTAGCACGTGCTGATCAAACACTGGATATGAATACACTTATGTAGTTTCCCAATACACTCCCCCATACACGCACACACACATATGCACACATGTACATAGCATATATGTATGTGTATGCTAAGCATGAAGTGGAGATATATTCTTGAAACATGTCGAATACGCGACTAACTCGCATTGTGAATAAAGGCAAGGTGCACATACTTTGAGTACTTTTGAAATAATCTTTGAGTATACATAAGGAATAAGTACGAAATATGAAATAAGAGCGCCTGACTAGCAGATAACCCGAACTTTCCCTAGAAATGATCTTTATGAAATTTTCACATATTAAATGTGGCGCTGTGGCATTGACAAATGTGCACGATGCGAGAGGCCATACCAACTATTTGTTTTTACCTATTCAATGCGTAAGAATATGCTAAAATTACTAGAAATAAATATAAAAACAATTACCTTTGCCGTCGTCAAACCTCCAGGCACAGCCAATCGCGCGAACTATTTGCCTTCGCGTCATACCTATGGAAATAATTGTAATTGTAATTCCATTTATATAATTGCAAAATTGATATTGAAATCCTATATTTTGGGCACGTCTCAACTTTTATAAAAGCTAGAAAAAACAAAACTTCGTACGTAGACTCGCTTTTTGTACAAATCCTTCCATTCCTTCCTGCTTATCCGTCGCATATGAGTACTTGATTAAGCCCGGTGCGTATGACCAATCCTTAAACATATTTTCAGAGTGGGAATGTAGAAGCTGACCAAAAAGTGAAACATCTTAAATTTTTGTATGACGTTTACGAGAATCTGCTTACCAAGTTTAGCGTTTCCAGCCTCTATGCTTTTCAAGTTAGGCCTGACTTTATTATAAAATCTTTTGCGAAAATGTAGAAAGTTAATAGATAGTTATTATAGGGGCTTATTTAATGTGAGAGAAAAATAAACTTTCCTTTATATGCTTACATCGTGCTGCTAAGCAAATCTTATCGAGAAGTAGAAATAATACATATACTTTTACACAAAAGAAGAAACTTTTGTTTTAAGCTAACGCAGTTCTTAAGGAAAACAAGTGAGAGACTCTAGTCGGGAGTTTCCGACTAGGGTATACGCTGAACTATCTTTTAAGTTTTATTAGTTTTACCTAAAATTACAAAATTTCCAGCTGCTTTTCTAACTACATATTTTTTCTCTCTCTCTCTCTCTCTAGCTCCTTTTTTAACTCTTTTACAAAACAGTCTAAAAACTCGAGCATTCTTAAATGAGGATACAGGAAACTGGAAAAGTGTTCGATATGGAAGTCTCAACACGGTTTCTACGAGATAGAAAAAGACTGGATTAGGCTCAAAACGGAATCCATCAAATCTTTAAGTATGGCCGAAGTTTGTATACTTTTTCTGGGCACGCTGGACATTTCTTCTATCTAAACCAGTTTATCTGACAAAATTATAATAAGCTCTGCCTGCTTACATCGTCATTCGCATGGGTCGCATATCATGTGTGACTGTCTGTATAAGTATGTATAAAAATATTATGGCGAGCTGCCATAGTGCAGTGTATGCGGGCGGGTGCGCTTGTTTGTATTTAATAATGTAGACACTTCCGACATTTGGCACTTAATAATTTAGCGCTAAAATGTTTGCAGAAAAATTGACAGCATTTTGACAGCAAAAAAAAAGGAAGATGTGCGTATTTTGCCATTTGCTTTGTCCCTGCATGCGCCAAACCCACATGCGAGTTTTCGACCGCCAGCTTCATTGTGGGCCCTATGTGTCAGATCCAGCGAATTTTTGTATGTCATTCCGGGTTAGCATGCTTCACGGTCTAACTTAATACAGGCTTGGCAGTCTCCGCCTGCCTGTGCTGGATATACTTATGTGTTATTCCATACACACATACATGTGTTGCTGTCTACATACATTTGTGGATATACAGCTTACCTCGCTCGCCTGTCAACATGAAATCATAAGGCGGTTGTCAGCATGTGCGAAAAAATGTTGAACTGTGGAAAACATCCTTCAACTCGATTCTAATGCATTTGTAGTGTTCGTGTTTCAGCGTTTGCCATTTTGTTGTAATTTTTTAATACCCCGCTTCTTTGGCTCACTAAAAGAATATTATACGCCTTTTACTAATACTTAAACTACATTTTTTTCATTCATTTCTTAACTTAACTCAATGTGGAAACAATATAACCAAGAAAAATATACATGTTTCAGAAACTGATTTAGAATCGAAGTAGATTTCGAGCAGCAAATCTAAATGACTTAGATTTCCCGAATCAGAATATGAGAAAACGGGTGAATAATTAAATTCAAAATTTTCAGCTTCTTGTATTTAATAGAAAATATTCGCGGCTGATATTGGAAATTGTGTTATTTCTTATGAGCCTGTACGAAATTATATTTCAGCATGAGTTAGGCAGTACATTCTGTAGAATTTCTATTCAAAGTTTCTATGCAAATTCTTCAATGAATATTGAAAATGAATAATAAAATGTATAATATGTTAATTTTCCTGCACTTTACTACCTGTACAAGATTACAGGGTATTATTCGAGTCGTGCACAAGGTATTTACATTATTTTTTTCCAATTTTAACCCTGGATTAAGGGGTTTGCTGTCAGTGTCAAACTCTAATGCTATGAAACAAATATAGCCGAAATACTTTTCGATTACATTTATAAATATGAACGAAATATTGTTTTATGGGATGCACTGTATGGTGCTTTAAAATGTTGTCTCTTAAAGGAACTAAAGCTTTCAATTAAAATAAACATAATGAATCACAGTACAAAGCACGAGAAGGCATTTGCTCACGAGGAGATGAAGTTCGACGCTTGAGCTAATAATAATCCTTTTCAGTTGTTAATTAAGCAATATATTACCAAGATATTAATTCTCATCAGTCAGTAGTTAATGCTTATTTTTATGCCTATTTTGCGGAAGGCTTGAGACAAGATATAAAAATGTTTTGGATTTCTGGATCACCAGCTTTACTGGAAAAACAATTTTCCCTTTACTAAATCCAAAATGTAACTAAATCATTTATGTATGTTATCTGTTTTTTTTTTTAAATAAAACTATATAGAAAATAAATCGGAATCTTCTCATGAAGCCGGACTAGACCAAGAGATATATGATAGAGCATTTGAATAAAGGCGTTCGGCTGACAGTCTCAGTCTCAGCAAAGTATTTATAGGGTAAAAAACTGTTGTTTTTTTTTGAATTGACAAATCTATTTTTTAAATGCTTAAATATTATGAAAGTATTTATAGGTTTTCACAAAAAGAGCTACGATTTGTCAATTTGTTGTTATCTCCATAACTTCGTGTATATGAACTTGAACTTGAGACATCCATATTATATATGCACTATATGAACTCGAAGATGTTTCTTTTAATGTGTTAGCAGTTGATGAAAAATTTGAATACCCTCGGCCAGGGCCAAATAAATAAGTGGCAACACTTGCGCAACCACCGTCTGGCTTTTAACCCTTCGAATCGCTGCCCCGACCAATATGCATTTGGTGCTGCTCAGGGTTTCGTATTTAATTATCGTCGTTACTTAAATACTTTGTGAATTTACGACACTTTTCAACATTTTAAAAGTTCATTTACTGTTATGAATTCGCATTCCGGACTTTATTCAATAGTAGCCAATGAGTGAATCTGGTCCAGGAACTCAAACTTATTCAAAGTGGCATAAAAATTAATGACGTTTGAGCCCAAAAAGTTGTGCAACTTAAGCAAAACATATATACGTCGTCGAAATTAAGAATATTGGCACAAGTATGTATTTAATGTATTTAATTATTAGCGCCGAGCACTCAAGTGTGACTTCTTAAAGGCGTTTTCACAAACACAGTTCAAGCCGGGCAAATGCCAACGGGCAACAAAAGAACATGTCCTCTCCTATCTATAGAAAAGAAAACTGACCTCGAAATACTCACATTCAAATTTCTATGTATACGGGCATTGCCTGTGGCAAAAAGCTTTGAATACAATTTTGAATCTGATCGGACGGTACATAAACAACTTTCATACAAACATTTTCCGCCAATTTAGTTCATTTAGTTCTTATGTAGAGCTCTGACAATAAGTTTGAGGTAAATCGAACAAAACTAGAAAATCCATTTGCAGAATCCAAGTTTCTTCTGCTCAAAATGCGATCAAATGATTTTTTGAGATACAATTTATGATATGTGCGATTTGCTGCAAACTTATTCTCATAGACAAAAACGTTTTTCACCTATTTCGGAAATTCTAGCGCCACTTAGGTTAATTGTCGGAAATATAATATATTATACATATTGTAAGGGCAAATTACGAAATAGTTAATTTTTAACACACAACGTCCTTTTAAATAACTTTTGATATCATTAATGGTATTTATAAAATTGCTAGATGGTAGAAAAAACATCACTGAAAATAAATATGTATAAGTATCTAGCATATGCGTGCCCACTGCAAGTGTCCGCGCGTAAACCGCACGTAAACTTTGTCTAGTAAGTTTCAAAGTCACGTTTGGGGTATACTTAAAGTTACTTATTGCGACCAAACTAAAGCGTGTAGCTTAAAACTAAAAAAGTATCTATGAAAATAGACACTGCTTTAGCAAGTTATAATGCTACCTGCAGCTATGAGCGCCAGACAAAGGTCTTCGCTTTGCTCCCAGATAATTGTCCTCTAAGCATTTTATTTGGTCATTTGCCTTACGGCAGCCTTTTTGCACTTACAGATTAATGAGTTTTTATAATTTTGATTTCATATAAATCAAATCAAGCGTTTGTTTTTCTATGTAAGCTGTATGCTATAGTAGTCCGATGTAATACAATTTGTTCATCCGTGAGGAGCATAGTTTAACTGATTAACTTTAGTCAAGATGTCTAAATAAAGAAAACTGAAAACTGCTTATTTTGCCATATAAAATACGACTACCTATCCCACGGAAAGGAAACGAGTGTCAACCTTCTTTGGAACCTTTTTGAGGCTGGATACAACCGCATTCTTATCGGATCGGTAGCTTGTCTAATCCGGCGTGTTAATGCAACAAAATCAATAAATTAATGAATCGAATATAAATACACATATTAGTTAATGACTCAATACGAATCTGATATCCACACTACCAAAGAGAATTGTTTTTCTTTTAATAATATTTGAATTAGGATAGATTTCTCCTATAGATACTGTCGGTCGAAAGTGTCTATACCTATAGGCTGAGGTATTCTATACCACACAACTTGGCTTCCTTTGTAATGTGAAATATGCAAACATTTTAACATGTATTGCAACAATCGAACAGCAAATCAAGGATTGGGTACAATTGCTTCGGTTCCTTTACAGCTTGTGGAACTTTGACGTACACTCAGCCGGGACATGGGTAATAATTGTGGTTTCTGTAACAGAGTGCTTGGAACTTTGGTAATTTAATTTTTACACGGTCGATTTATTGCAGACACGGTAACCATAAAGTCGATAGCTTCTACCAGCTAATATGAGACCTGCATATGTATATGTGTGTGTGAGTGTATTTAAAGTCGACGCATGTAACTATTTACATGCACACACGAACGCACACATGCACGTTTCTATATATGTATATATAAGGCAGGCCTTGTTGAGAAAATAGTTCTTGCAAAATAATCGAAAATAATGAATTACATATGTAAGTAATTCATTATTTATCGTATATTTGGCAAGAGCTGCTTTCGACGTTAAATAAGAAAATGCTGCGAAATGATTAATAATCGAATTATGACTGTTGTACATGTATAAACAATATTTTTATATGCATATAAAGCTGTGTCCAGATGACTGAAGGAAGCATTTCCGTTCAATTATATTGAATGGCAAATACATTTTCTTTAGAATATTTGCCGGTTTAACCGATGAACTGATTTTTGGTTTAAGCATACCAATCAGAAAGGATGGCCAGACATGTTTGAAGTGTTTGCTTGAAGCGAATCAAAAAATATATATTTGTATGGCAGAAGTGGTTTTCAGATTTTATTTGCTTAAAGTTTGACAAAGTGGCGTTTGCTTTCTGAGTTACACAAGGCCTAAACTTCGACAAAACTTTTGCTCGAGCAAATATTTGTAAGATTGGAATATGTACAAACAACTAAGGATATGCAACTTTTGTCTCTTACAGCTGCAGGGTTCACTTTTTAATAAGTGCAATAAATCAATCTTCGAAAAAATGCGCTTAAGACACAAAACCTCAAGCAATTAAATAGCAATAGCAATATTAATATGTATATTAATATTAATATTTTCTTAATTTAAAGTCTTCAGTACTTAATCCAGGAATCGTGCCGCAGCTGAGACTCTTCCCTAGCCTCACTCTATGGGTAATGCCTCATTGCTAATAATAATAATAACTTATAGAATATAACTTATTGTCAGATTTTAATGAAATCCGTAGCACGTTAAATATGGCAAATACGAGAGTATGCACATGAACGGCAGAGCAGGCAGGTATTTCACTACATCCTGATATCTTAAAATTATCCGCCTGGAATCAATTGCTTAACTCATACAGTTAAAAGAAAATCACAATATTCGAAATCGCACAAACATAGCTAAATATAGGCGAGAAAACAAAACATATTCAAATGATTTGAGTCCGTGTCCTTGTCAGTTCAGGTATGTTCGCGTTATCTATTATCAGTGCAATATTATTTTGAACTAACTTAAACAATTCGCAAGCAAAAAGGCATATGAATTATTTAAGGCTTCTTGTTGCTGAATTTCATATAAGTAAAGAATCGAACTTTTATATAAGTGCATGAACGTCTTAAAATAATGAGAAGGGTTAAAAACGGTGACGCTTATTTTCGTGTTGCATCTAAGTTATGTGTCCGCTGTTACGCAGCTTCAAGGAGCAAAATGCCGAGTAATGTAAAACAACAGTAATATAAAATATGTAGTCCCTTATACGAATTCCTTCGGTGGCATTTTCTGCTTCAAATATTTGTCGTGCACACATTGCAAAAGGCAGCCACACATTTACGGAGCTATGCTCCAGGTAAGGTAAGAATAACCGTGGGCACCTATGTTATGTATGTCATCATATTGAAAATATTCACAAAAAGCTTGTAAACTTTGTGTGCACCCTCATAGCATCAGAAGAGAGGGGTTTGAGTTTTCGCCGCTGGTCACGCTGACAGAGCTTATTATGGCTGGCCTGGCTGCTTTCGATGTTTTCAAAATTCACTTCACGCAAGAATTCCTTTTGTTCTTATAACATATTTTAAATTAGTTGCTAAAATATTATCTCTATATATGAGATTATATGCTATGCCATGCATATATTTCGTTGCCTGTTATGGATAAATAACGCAAATAAATTGTGTGACCTGCAAATAAAATCCGCTTAAAATCGTCACCGAAGGTCGCAAAATCTTAGAATACATTCTCCTTTTGCGGTTCACCCAACGCACATCGATGCTTAAATTTCCTCAATGACATCAGCGAGTGGTCCCATAAACATGATAAATGGTTTAGTTATATGTTATATGAACGTACTTAAGTCTTCGAGCATGTCAATCACAAGTGTTTGTCTACGTTCTGCTTTTCTCAGCAAACACATTAACTGGCAACTAAATATTCCGGAAGCTCTCTCATCTGCGACCATATACCCCATATAAATACACTTATAAGCAATAACAATCTTGTTGGCAAGGACATTTGCTGCTGCCTCCCCTCGGACTTAATTACGGACAATGGCAAGAATGCTCTAAGTGAGAAGTACAAAAAGTACTTTTTATATAGGTGACTAATATGACTTGTGGAGTAAGCAATATTTTTAATCATATTTTTTGAAAAGGTCAACGGTTATTTACTTGCCGAAATAAAACCTTGGTAGATCTATATATAGTATATGTTTTTGTGGCTTACCCACAGTTGGAGGTCGAGGTCAAGAATTGGTCTGTTTCATCCATGAAGGCACATATTAAAATGTTCCAACTGAAACGATAAGAATCGGCATTAAAATGACAATATCTCTGCATTTTTGAATTATATAAATTGAAATCGATAGATGTCGCATTTTTAAATTAACCAATGAATAAGTTAAGCAAGCCCTCCACATACGATCATGAGCTCGACGTTAGTGGAGATGTTCGCGAAAAGATATGTACTTTTATAGTTCTAACCTTTAGTTCATCCAGAATACGGAACATTAACAATGAACCTTAAGCATGCTTATCTCAGGTAAAGGTGACAACGAAACTCTATCACCTTCAGCCGGTAAATAACTAAATACCACAATTACTGCTGCATAATCTAGGTCTGCTCGCAATCGGAATATAGCGAAAGATATTTGCTTTCGATTCCTTATAGGTAAATTTGCAAGACCCGTGATATGAAAAAATACTCTTACGGACTAAAAAAGTGTTATATATACATATATGTTATAATCATAATTAAAAATGTATGAAAATACTTATCTAGAATTCGCAGCTACTCGCGGCTTTCCTAGGCAAGGTCCTAAAATTGTTTTATATATATTTTTGTGACGTGGCCAAACTAAACCGGGAAATAACTAATAATATTATATTATATATTTTTATACAACAATTTCGCTTTAATGGTCTATTTCAATTGACAATACAAATTGAGCTCGATTTCAAATATCGTTTTACGAATGACATTTTCCATATTAATGGATATGCGGTCTTGAGTTTAAGGCTTATAATATAAGTTTTCTAATTTACTCATTTCAATAGCTACAATATTTTAATAATTATTAGGATTATGATATAAGAATTTCTAAATTATTTATGTTCAATCGCCTACATTCAAAATTGAAGTATAAAACATTAGACATTCTGTTTACTTATGTGAGGATGACCTAGTTCATTAAAATTCGCGAATCGATTGCCATCTTAGTTTAAAAATACTTTTGATAGTGATCCACAGTAAATGTGGTTTTGCACCTATAACTTAATATTCAACTATTGATATTGTGTGGTTCTTATAACATATAAGACCTTAGATTAAAACGAAAAACGTTTTCAGTTGCCCTTTTACAATAATTGCTCCTAACAGGGATATTATAATTATAATAAAGTTCTCTTCCTGACCTTGGGTTCCATACGGTAATGAAGTCGACGTTTTTGGAATTGTCATTAGCAAGTGCCGAAAATTGCGTAGGTTGAAGCATTCATCATCATCATTTCATTTTGAAAACTCTTAATTGTTCAAGTATGAATGTGTTTCAACGATATGTTAAGTTTGCCGAAGGTTAAATTTAAAATGTTTTGGATTTTATTGGCGAAAATTCTCGAGTGTATTGATCATATCCCTTTTAGGAGTAACTTTGGTTTGCAGCGAAAAATCAGTGAAAACATTGTTTAATATGTACTCTTAATATTAAGTATGCAGAAATACCATGCTCGAGCGGGTATTATACGTTGTTTTTTCGCTTAGATTTTAACAAGTACACTCTTCGTTGTATCAAAAAAAAATGTGTGCATACTCAAAACTAATCACATCATAATACAATACAATACAGTACAAAAATGTATCCTACGATTATGGTTACAAATGTTTATAGCTTATTTCTAAGAAGTATTCATGGATTCAAAAATTATATGTTTATAGTACCTAATACCAACTAATTTTCTATTTTGTTATTGAAATATTTTCATTTTTATTTTATTTTCTTTTTAACTATTTAATTGCAATAATTGGAAGATTGTTTTTTTTTCATCCTAAATGTAGTACTTAGTACTAAATATCAGATATGGGCAAAATATACGCATATATAGATATGTATATATGTTTGCCAAATTGACTGGAATAATTTGACTGGCAGTGTATCAGAAACGATAGGTTTTTCTAAATAAGACATACATATTAATTTAAAACAACGAGTGGATGGGCTTTTGTTTTCAACAGTACGAAATACAATCAATGTTGCTTTGCTCTTCTTGCAAATTGGTTACAAAATGTTTACAGATAATATTTGAAGGGTGAGCTTTGAAACTCGAAGCTTCAAACAATATTTCAATTGCAAATATATTAAAATGCAACGCACGTTGCAAATTCGTATAGAAATTCTCTGATCGTACTTCATTACAAGATAAATACCTTACAACCGTATCCACTAAACTTATAATAGATTTACATTTGCAGAACAAAAAATTAGAAAATTATTTAAAAAAAGTCGCAAATAGTTATGTTACTGTGTCTGTCATCGTTTAACACTTAATATATGGTCAAAGAGAACAGCACAGTTCTTATAGCTCAAATATTCTGATGGTTATGTTTGGACTACACTATATGTACATATGCAATTGTTTTGTTATTCATTATTTACATTCATTAAATATAATTAGATTTGAGTAATAAATGCATGTTAAACCAATTTTGTGTCTAATAAAAGTGCATTTAAGATTAACCAACCCTGTCGACAAAGGCTGATGGAGGACTAACATGTTTCTCAGTTAAAATGTAATCGAATTGTTCGTTTTTCGAGTTCTTATTTATGTTGCTGCACTGCTTTTGAATATTTTCCGAGCTGCTTTCCGTTTGAAACTTGTGGTCACTCATGGTCGAGCCGATAGCTAACGTTTCAGTATTGCTTAGAGTGTCCATGCCCTGATATTCCAGAGACCTATTTGGTCCCTTTGATGCTCCCAATGAATCCAAAGGTTCAATATTGTAAATATTATGTTGATGACTTAAGAACTCCAGTTGATTGCCGTCAGTATTCTTGAATAGCTTTACACTCGCATCACCATAGTTTTTGTTATAGCATGTTATTGAGGGACAAGCGACTTGATCTGGCTCTTGTGTTTTTAATTTTTCAATATATGACCCCGATTGTGTGACTGGTCGGGAGATACTCTGGGCTTCCCCACAATCGCGATTAAGGGTGCCGTTGTTGGTATTACTATCGGCACCTTTGTATCGCTGACGACTGGGTATACTTCGGGACATATCTGCACATTGGATTGTAGCTTTGGCAGATTTAATTGTGAGAATTTTCCGCTGGGAATCACAAGAGTACGTTGATTTCCGCTGTTGCTTTGCTGACGGGTCAAAGAGCCTGCAGTCGATGGGTACGCTGTCCAGGATGCTGTAGAAGTAAATAAATCATTTTAAATGTAACTGTTTTTAAAATTTTTCTTATCAAATGGCATAATAAACTACCTCAATAACTGGGTATTTTTTGAATAACATAGTTTTCTCTACAACATTAAAACTCCAATACCTATGCATAAAAAAAAAGGACTGACAGCTAAGCTGTTGCAAGGGACTTCGGAGAAAAAATGCTGTAATGTGAAAAATGAGAACTATCGACTGGGATTGAGTCAAAAGCCTGACTTAAGAGTGCTTTAGGAACTCGTCTCAGATCAGAGACTCAAAGTAAGACAAGAAGGTAAGCAGGCTATCCCACAATGTGAAAACGGAATTTCCGAAGAATATTATATATATTACTATATAAGGAACCCTCGTTATAAGACAAAAGAAATATTGCCAAGACCCGGCCTACTTAATCTAAATTCAAAAAAGATTAGGTACTAACTTACTATGCAGTTGAGGTCTGCTAAATACAGAAGACCTATCTTTACCAATTCCTCCATTGTTTCTAGTTTTTCTTCCATGTGCTGAAAGAAAAATACGTTAATATTATGAAAATCAGTGAGTTTACATAAATACCTGTTAGTCCTTCCTCATCAATATAATTGGACGCTTCACGATTACTACGATTTTCTTCACGAATGCGCTCCCGCTCACTAAGCTCGCTATCACTATTTAAGCTATCGTACTCTTCTGATTCTGACTTTAAAATTTTCGAACGACGTTTCAGTCGCTTTTCAGTACTTATACTGTTGCTGTCATCAACTATCACATTGCTGGTCAGCTTAACATTTGGGTTAATTCCACCTATACTTGTTGAGACGGGACGTTTTCCTTTCGACCCAGAGCTACATAATGTATTATCATCTTCACAGCGAGAATCGTACTTTAATGAGCTTCCCGTGTAGCTTAAAGCAATATTTCCGGACTGGTTTTCATGTTCTGGTAAATGAAATGTAG
Organism: Drosophila virilis; assembly: GCF_030788295.1. NCBI lineage: Eukaryota > Metazoa > Arthropoda > Insecta > Diptera > Drosophilidae > Drosophila > Drosophila virilis. Next base: position 9,003,056 of record NC_091546.1, on the reverse strand, counting down.
CGTAAGGATATATGTCTTCTGAGTATTCAGGTATGCGCTCAAGTCCAGCAACCGCTTCAGGCGGGGTTTGCTGGCATGATTTGCGTACTGTACCATAAAAGTGTTCATGACTTTGAATATCCTTTCCATCTGCAGTACTACTTTGTGGCCTTAATGAGTCCACATTACGTGAAAACAAAGTTTGTGTATCTACAAATTTATAAAAGGGTTCAGTATTTGTAAGCATACATATATAAATATTTGATACAAACAGTTTTTGAAGCAGATAAAAGCGCCGATCAGAGCAAGAATTGTTCCAAATATTGAGGCTATAATAACAGCTATAAGGTGCGCATCGGTAAGTACAGTTTGCTCCTCGGGTAGCGCATCCGGATCCGAGCTGCCAGTTAACCCAATCAGATTCTGCGTTTTGAAATAAAATTCCTTTGCAGTTGAGCCAGCATTATTGTTTGCCGTGACACGCAATAGGTAGGCCGTTCCTGGCTCTAAATCACCAATACTAAAGCGGTTCTGTAAATAAATAGCGACAAATAAATATATATAAATAAATAATAAAAGAAAAGGTGCAACTTACATGGGTTTCAATTTTATTTGAAACTATGATCCATTCACCCGAAGATTGATAGTGCTTGAATTCAATACTAAAGTGAAGTATCGGGCATCCACCGTCCTGCCAAGAGGACAAGTCTAGGATAACTGATGTCGTATTCGAACGTATAAAGCTGTGCTTTTCCGGTGCCAGTGGTTTGTTTCCTATAAAATGCAGCTATATCAATTTGAAATCGTAACAATATTTTATTTCGTAAATACCTTTGGTCTGGGCTGATACAATTGCACTTGTGACACTGGTGCCAATTTTATTAAAAGTGCTCATCGTAAATTGATATTTGGTGCCACATTGCAGATTTTCAATCATGTATGAAGTAATGCGCCGATCAATTTGAAACTCGTTCCATTCGGCCGATTCCCGCCTGTAGGTTAAAGTAAACCCTCTAATCGGAGCACCGCCGATATCATCAACTCTCCATTGAATTGATACTGAATTTTTGTGAACCGAATTCACAGAAACAATAGGAGCAGAAGGTGGAACTAACAAAAAAAAAAGAGAATTGATTTTAATGTTAACGTTAAGAATAACTAGTTTGTCTTACCTTGAACGAACAGCTGATAAACAATATGATCCGAACCCACGGGATTTCGCACAATGCACGAATAATTGCCTTCATGCGAACGTTGAATATTGCGAAGACTTAATGTATTATCGTTGCTTACTTCCAGTTGGAACTGCTTTTTAGAGCGCGTATTAAGTATCTTCCACTCGGCGCTTGCTTTGGGATTTCCAACAAATATACAGGCTAGCTTAATATCTGATCTCCAAGTGACGGACAAAGTCTGGCTAAAAGATATGATAGCAGCTGGTATCGACGTGCTTGGCACCAGTTTGATGACTGGAGTACTTGGACCCTGTCCCACCCTTGTCGATGCTGTGACCCAAGCCTCATAGGTTTCTCGCAAATTGAGGTCTTTTGCTTCGAAGTGTCGATTATGTGCTGGCAAGACTTCCTTTAGTATTTTCAGCTCCTGACCCTTTTCGAGTACCCGTATATAAACATTGTACTTGGTAATCAATCCGTTTGGTCGTCGTGGTGGTAGCCAGCTAATAATCACTGAAGATTCGGTACTAACTGCAGATTTCACAAGCTCTGGTGCATCCGGTACCGCTTCTTCCGTAATACATGACACAGCCGGACTTAAGACGCCTTCACCAGCCCGGGTAAATGCCAACACCTGAACGCTATAATTTGTAAAAGGCTGCAATCCATGCAGAACTGTGCTAAGAGCCGAAGTAATTTTTGTTTCCCGCACGCTGTATTCACTTTCCAAAAATCCTGGTTCGTACAGTATCTTATAGCCTTGAATAATTCCGTGACATTGTTTCTTTGGTGGGGACTGCCAGGATATTTGAATATTTTGGGCAGTTAGCGCAACGCATGACACCGATCGAGGAGGTGCGGAAGGAACATCCTCCAAAGTGTGACCCAATGCTACATCACTCTGGGGTCCGTCGCCTTTTATATTAAATGCCGAGACTGTGATTCCATACTGAGTATACTTCTCCAATCCAGTTAAACGAAAGTCATTCAAACCTTCTGTTATCAGGCTACCAACCTTAGTCTGATTTTTACCATTATCTGGAGTACCTTGCTTTTGATACGAAATTGTATATCCCAATAGATCGCCATTCCAAGAATCACGTACGGGCGCTCGCCATGTTATCAGCAACTTTTTGATCAAATAATGGAACAGAATAAATATCAGCAAAAAGGTAAATATCATCAAAATAACAAAAAAAAAATGACAGTTTCTTTTTTGGTTTTCGGGCAAAGCGTGGAACGACTCAAGGCAGATGATATACTACGAATTGATGTCCCTAGGCACTTTAATCTCTGAAAAATGTCTTTACAAAATGAAAAGGATCAGAGCGTCAATAAGATCGCTACGCTCCGGCTGAGATGGTCAGAGATGCATTCATCTGCCTATTTTATTCATTATGAAGAAGGGTTGACAGCACTTGAAAGTTGCTTGCCCGTAACCCTTCGTCTGTCCAGAGGCTTATTTAATACTGCTATGGCACTTGGACTAATTAATGTAGGCTCCCTTTTTGAGACAATAGTGGGGGCTGTCTGACAAATATGCACTCAATTAGTACAGAAAGCTGTTCATGCAGTGCCTTTGTGGAGCTCCTATTGAACTTCTACTATATGACTACTATATGATAATACTACAAATTAGGAATGAAAGATGGAATGCTAGTATACACTTACCTGCTGTGGCCCAAGCGGCTCGACAGTAATGTCTTGTGGCGGCGCCGATGGTACTTCTGAATCTGTTTGCACAAATAAAATGTCGCTTGGGGCGCTGGTGCCTAGATGATTTTCGGCAAATAATCGTATATGGTAGACTTGTGCAGGACGAAGAGATCCTAGCTGTGCCGTAGTTCTGTCGCCAGGAAGTAGCTTCTGGTTGTTGTGTTCATGCCAGACATCTGCATTCAAAAAACAGTAAAAAGCTTACAATCAGAAGATCCCAACATAAAAATACTCTTTGTATATCAAGGCATTTTTACTGTAGTTGCCTTATGTGATGGGAGGTGTTTCACAATTTTCCGCGAAACCATATTCCTGTTTATTATCGATTCTTATCGATTGCTTGGCAACCGGAAAAGTTATCGATTATCGAAACCAAACTAGTGCTGCGCGGGCAAAATTTTCGTTAAAATTTTAAGACCTCCAGCACTTATAGTTGATTCTGAGATTTACGTACGCTCAGACGGACGGACGTACAGACATATGGCAAGATCGACTCGGATATGATTTAATTATAATTGCTTATATTTCTTGACTCTACATTTATTTGTATTAATTTGTTGTTTGTGAATATATAAAATATAAATATATATAATTCAATTAAGGATCAAATACTTTGACCCTGGATTGGTCAGGACAAACTTCTTTACACATAAAAATTCAATCATATTATGAATTGTACTTACCTCCAGCTTTTTTGTATTGCAATATATAATTTGATATCGGTTGAGCGTCCCGGTTATTGCTCCCACCTCCGCCCAATATTATTGAATCCTGATCGTTTGGAGACCAGGCCAATGTTACCGAGCGACTCCCAAGATCTCTGACATGCAAATTAACCGGAAAATTAGGAGGTTCTTGCACCTGTACATGTATAACACTTCGATCACGCCCATAGGCATTGCTGGCTATACAAGTATATTCGCCTCTATCTGTCAGAACCGTCTGCAAAATAGTTAGCTCCGATGATACTCCACGAGCTAGAGGCGAGTTTTTTATATGATAGCGTATATCGTAGGATGGGTCAATGCGACTTGCTTTCGACCGCCAAGATATTTCTAGAGGCTGATCCCCGTTCGCTTCGCAGTGCAAAGTAATACGTTCTCCACGCCGAATCGACAACTGTTTTTTGGCAACAGTGACCGAAGGCCCAACTGTTGAGAATATGCAATATCAAAACATTAATTAAGGATCATTAATCAAGAATTTTTGTTCTTACCATGAACTGTTAATTTAATTAGGGTGCTTAGGCCAGCTCCAATGCCATTGCTTGCCTGGCATAGGTAGCTGCCCTCGTGCTCTCGGGAGACCTTGGATATTATCAGGGAACCATTTGTATGGGCCACAATAGTGGACTGCGAGTTTCCATTGCTCATGGCATAACTAAGATCACGGTAATCGCCAGAGTCACCTTCACGCATACACATATAGTTGAAATTTAAACCTCACTACAATACTCTACTTCCATACCTATCGATTGCTTCCATTGAATAGTGGGTTGGGGAAATCCGTCAGCCTTGCACGATACCATTACTGAATTTCCTAGGATTGCGTCTTGGTCAGTGGGTTTTAAAATCCACCGGGGAGGTACTATTTTAAGATTTCAATAATTACTACGAATTCATTCAAAATATTGGACCATCATGCAATATATACAATTCTAATAAGAAATGCATGCAATTATCAGATTACATCAAGTCTACTGATAAACAATACGGCTGATATTTTTTTCATTAGGTGTAACATCTAGATGGAACTGAATAAATATAGTATATATTTGAATATGCATATTGAGTTTATTTATGTATAATAATGCTTTAGTTGTGAGTCTGAGTATTTAGGCCACGTTAGTGAACTGTGGTCCACACGCAATTGCCTTGTAAAAGAAGCATTATCGCATTGTCCTCTATCCAGACGATTTTACTTTAGTTTAATTGCCAAGACTGTAAAAGATTGTTAATATAACCCACTGAGTACCCGATATAATTTACTGCATCTGCAATTTAGGAATGTTCATCAAATTTCATATCGAAGTTGTCTACTTGACTTTGCAAAATAACCCAAGTAGTTGAGAACTAAGCCCGAGTCAGATATTTAAGCTGGAGCGATACCTTGCGACTTTCGCTCAGTGTACATGCACTAAATAAACGCTATTAATACATGCAACTTATATATGTATAATCTTGTGGAACACAAGTGAGTGCAAAAAAGCCGAGTGCATTGTGCTCAGTGCTCGATCTCCTACATTTTCTTTTAGTTTTGGTAATTTCGCCCACTATTATTTGAATACATATGTATGTATTAACTTTATGTCATTACTTTTCTCAATATTAATGAGAGAGACGGATATTGGATTAGCTAAAAAAGTTAACTTTGTGAACTGAGCAATAAATGCCAATTAATCTGGACATCGGTTTAGATTTGCCTTGATTTCTTGATTATATATTAAATAAAACATATCTGGGGGAAAACCATAAATAAGGCATTGAGAGCCACACGTAATTGTCTGATATCCTAGCGAAGCAAGGAGTGGCATCTTAAGAGGACATAGAATGGTGCAACTCTGGACATGGGCAAAGGAAGGAACTAAACAGATACCACACAGATAGGGAAAAGACAAACCAAAAGGTTCCTTATCTCTGGATAACTGACTTTCATAGATCCAAAATGACATACAATATCCGCATACAATATACTCTCATCATATTGAATAAATCCGTTAAGTGTGGTTTTTGAATCAACTATGCCTTACGATTTATACTCTTGTTTTATATTTTCGGCAGCCCGACAATAGTTATAATTTTTCTTACTCTCATATCTTTCCCATTAGAGTATAACTAATCTCTCAGTTTTAAGGCTGGCTTGTTTTGTCTAAAAAAATTGTATAACAAATATATAAGAATTTCAAACAGATATATAAATACATTGGTTATGATAAGTCAAAAAGTAGGGAAGTTTTTGACGGAAATGTCTTTTTATCAAAATAATTGTCAATAAAATTATAAATATTTCATTAATAATTATATTGGATAGTTACTGAAGTTTTTAATAATATGGCTTTTATTTATTTTACTGACGAATCTTTTTTGCAAGTATTGAACACTGACGCTGGCATTTAAAAAAAAAAATACTTTTATATCACCAAGCAAATTGATGAAAAACAGCTGTGATCGAGTAGGAATGAAAACAATTCCAAATAAGAATATAAAACGATCGTAGATTAACATTTAGGTTCAGTTTTTTTTGTTGTTCAAAAATTACAAATTGACGATGGTTTCAACATATTTCTGCTTGAAGATCAATTGAATACTACCCAAAATTCGAATTACCAGATCCTAGCCTTTATAGCTAGATAACTAAGCCTCCTGGTGCATTGTCTACAATATTTACTGTGAAAAGATCAATTTTTGCGTTGTTCAAAATTACAAATTGACGATTGTTTGAAGGGTCGTTAGAACATGATATAGATGACATATTTTAGTTTGAAGAGCTATTAAAAATTCGAATTACCAGATCCAAACCCTTATAGCTAGATAACTAATCCTCCTGGTGCATTGTCTACAATATTTACTGTGAAATTTGTTTTCTTGTGCAAAGTACATTTCAATATTATAGAATTGGTGGGTGTTGATTAATGCTTCTAGAAAACAATAGTTACACTTGATTTACCCGAAACCGAAAGAACAGCTGTGTACTCAACAGTGCCAGCGTGATTTGTCACACTACAAGTGTAGTTACCATTGTGCCATGAGGAGACGTTGTGTATGGACAATATGCTGGAAAATGGGGTATATTGATTGATTGTTAACGACGGATCCTGCGGTAAAAACTCATCGCCTTGTCTTGTCGTCATGGGCAATTGTTTGTTGACACTGGCACTGCTGCTCATTAGAATGTCTGAATTACTCTGAATTGGCACATTGTTTCTGTGCCACGTTATATTGAAAGGTTGATCTCCTTGGCTGCTGGAGCACATTATCTGTGTCCGCATGCCTTCGGTGATTTCGTCTTCAAACGCAAAAGGAGATATACGCGGTGGAACTAAACAAATATATATTACAAAAAAAAAAAATGTGGTTTAAAATTATTTGATCTTATTTGATTATTTTTATTAAAGTTGCTCGCATATCTTAAGGATACTTCTGTGTCTGTGTGTACCACATATACCTCCGATAGCGAAAGCTTTGCGTACAAATCGAATTACTCGACGTACATAGCTGAAAGCAGAGTATAATGGACTTGAATGCGATTTGATGTACATGCGTTTAAGTAAGCCTGAATAAAAATTCTTTTAATTGAAAATCAATTTAAGTGATCATGCAATCTAATAAAACATTAGGTTTCAAAAGCTCATATATGTTTGAATAATAAATTAATATATACAAAATAAAAAAAAAACGGGCTTAACAGACGGATCGTAATATCTGATCTTAGTATTATAATTAGCTAAAAAGAGGTTGACAGAGTCTTTTTGGCGTTAGAATGGCAAAAAGGCAAGGCCTTGCGTAGATATAGATTATATTCCAAATTTATTGTCTATAACTTTACTGCATGCGGACAGAACCAATCAGAGACAAATGTATTACTATATAAGACCTCCAAGCTCATAGCTAAAAGATCATGAGGAGATTGTACGGCTAAGAGAATTGTCATCCATATTTTGGATATCGGTACCCACACACGAAGCTGTTAAGATCGATTTGAGTAACATTTTTGGGGCTAATAAGCTACTCAGTTTAACTCTTGCTCCGTCCAAGTTTCTAACTTGCAGCAGATAATTCATTTTGGTCAAAAACAGGCAATAATCAATCATAAATGTATGGTTCTAATTATTAAAGAATTATTTCAAGAGCATAAATAACCATCAAAAGTGAAAAAGAATTAAACATATTTCGATAACTACTGACGAACTACTTCATGCATATATGTACATTATCTAAAAAACACACTTATCAATATGAGCTCAAACTAATGAACAATGCGCTTATTAGCGTAGAAAGTTATGTATTGTCTGTGTGCTTGAATAACTTAATTAGAAAATAGTTACAGCGCATTACGCTTGATGAATTTAAGAATTAACGTGCATATATGTATATAGACGGGCTATTTGTTGCGTATTTAATGAGCAACTCGTTTAACTACAGTGCAAAAAACAAAACAAAAAAAAAAAAACAAAAAAACGAAAAGAACAACAAGTACCATTAACTTTAAGCTGTGCAGAGTGCGTTACAGTAGCGGCATCATTTTGAACGCGACACGTGTACGTGCCGCTTTGGTCCCTCGTCACACTTGTGATGCTGAGGGCGCTGGTAAAATCATCATTTTGGCGAATTGTCACCTGGCCGCTACTTTCACCACTACTACGACCATTGTCATTCGGAGCAAGGTCGCTTGTGAAGGCAATCGCCGCCGATGCCGACGCCGAGGCCGAGGGTAAAATGGGAGATGAGGAGAACTGCGACAATGATCCGGAGCCGGTACCCAATACAGCAACGCCACCGGTACCCTTAAGCCCACCGCTGACACTATCGGCCGAGGCTGCCGATGGCAGAGCTTTTCCATCCTTTAGCCAGGTAAATGAAAGCGGCAGGTCCCCGGTGCCAATAACGCACTGAATGCTTGTGCGGTCACCGACGTTCAGATCGCGTGCGAATGAGAATGGCGTAATCTTGGGTGGAACTGGATGTTTAATTTCAGTAAAAATATTTTTAGTACAAAATTGAGCAAACGTTTCTTAAGAATTTAATTACGAAGAAAAAACACAAAAACAAAACAAACAACTTTTTTTTGTTGACACAATGAGCTGTATAAAAGCGAGTTTCCATTGTACTTGATAACTATCAAGTATTTGTTTTTTCAAATATTCACCAATGTTATTATTTTCTTTTTTTGTAAGTAATATTATATAGATCCTCCCAAAGAAACTATCGCCCTTTCGGTTCTTCTCTTTACTGCTACTGTCATTGCCGGGTTTCTTCGATCTGTACGCTTTTCCGGGCATTCGGTAAAAAACGTGGCTTCAGATTAAATATGTTTATATTATATATATCTCTAATGGTGTTCAAAGTATATTTTTGTGGCTATCATTTGATACTCAGTAATATCAAATCCATAAAGCCGAAAAATACTAGCGAAGCAAAGGCATATTTAATATTCGAAACATCGGCTGAACTGGGGCTGGACCTCATCCAAGAAGAGTGGACTATTTATATTAAGCTGAGTTTCTTGCAAGAAACGGTTTCGCTTAATTCAATACCGTTTTAGTTAAATATCAAGGTAAAAATATAAAACATGTATTTCGGTTAGGGAATTTAGTTTAAAGAGCATTAAAACTTAATTCAAAGCTTTTGCAATGGAAAGTAACGAAAAAAGAAATAGTTGAATTAAGTTTCTTCGTACTTCAATTAAGTAAGCCGGGACTTACTCTATTTTATAGAAATTAAAATGAATTCTATTAAAACTCAGACACAGGGATTAGAAGAAAGTATAAAAATAATAGTTTGTACACTTTCGACTGAAAGTAATGTTTTTTTTTCCCAAATTCGCACCAGCGGTAATGTAGACAGCGGTATATTTGTAAGAGAAAAGTTCAATAAGGTTTTTCATTTTTTGGTGTCTTTAAATAGTCTTTCTGAATATATATCATTTAAGTAAAACTTAAAGTGATTTTATATAATTATATTCTTTGAAATGCATTTTCGTCTCGATCATATTATTCAAAATGAATTTTTAGATTTTTTTCGATATGTTTCCAACTTCACCCGCAACTGTGGAAACTTTACGGAAAACTTGCAACTTAATGTTGTTAATAATTTTTTTTAATTTCTAACATACAGAAAGGCTATCAATTAAAACACCAGCAGAGAGTACTTAATCTCAGCTCAAAACACCAAATTGACGGTAAACCGCGGGAATAGCTCACTTCTTTTAAACTGGTCGTATCGAAATTGTAGACAGTAAAAGAGTGTATGAGCTCGAACAACACACAACTGTGGCGATATAAACCCTGAAAAAATACCGCGCATGCCAAAGCAAGTGCAAGTGCAAGTGTGGGGAATACCTTATGCGAATGCGAGTTTTATTAAAAGTGCAATGTAAAAGTTCGAGCGGTGCAGTTATTATGGAATATTAAAAATCGATATGGGTACAATACTATTTTCAGATATAAGTGCACTTGCGTCATACAATACGACAATTAAAATCCAGATCAATTATTATGTGCTTAAAATAATATCCTTATATCATTTATTCTATAATTATAATCTAAACGTTTCAATTATCAGAGACTGGCAATTTGCAGAGAATAATTAACATACCTATTTAAAAATATAATTACGTTGCTTATCGACTTAAACATATGTTTTTTCATTCATAAACAGTACACACAGCTCGGGAATCAAATATAGATAAGTGCGATTTGTTGCCTGCTTGTGCATACATGTATGCATGCTTATTTTACATAGATGCAAGCATGCGTACATGCGTACATGTATGAATACATGTCAGAATGCCTACATACACGCATATATACACATGTATGTATGTATTCATTTTTGCATATATAAATGTATGCATTAGAAAAAACATGCAGGCATACACATGTACATAAATGCATACATATGTACATGCATGCATGCACACACACATAAATCGGTCAAATCTCATCCGATTTTCTCGAGGTTTAGCCTTTGTTCATGGCCTCTTGATCTAAATCTGTCATCATTATATTTGTATCTATTTTAAATTAAATTTCCATGTAAATGTTTATTCTAAGCCTTACAATTGAACTTATACTGATTGCCAGCCGCTGATATGCATGTATTAGATATTTATTTGATAATCCTTATCTTAGCAGGTCATTTTCGACTATACAAAATAATATTTATGTTTTTTTGAAAACGCATTCGAAAAAATGTACAATTTTCAGCAAATGCCTTTACGATAGCATCCATATTAAAAAGAAAAAAGGACAAGAGAGAAACGTGCTGCGGACATTCAAATGCATAACTTATCTATGCACGTGCATATTCATGTTTTGTATTTTCCTGAAATAAATAAGCACATGTACATGCATCTGTAAGGAAATATGATTAAGAATAGTTCGCTCTTTTTCATATTTAAAAATAAAAGATATGAGAAAGAAAACGATTTGTAGCCAACCGACTTAATGTTGAAATACTTACATACTTAGATACATATTTTAAAATTATTGTTATTCTTAATATATTTTTACTTTTATTTTTAATTAATACCTTTTTAAAATAAATAGAAATTCATAGGAATAATTTGCATGTTTTTTCTGCCCTAAATTATGTCAATAGAGTGTGAATTATTGACGCGTCCAAAATAATAAAATAAACTCAAACAAATAAATGTAGTATATAAATACATACCCAGTACTTTGACTTCAACTGATCGCTGCGAAGTGTAGTTGTGTTTATTCCGTGCAATACAGGTATACGTGCCCTGATCGGCAGCTCGTTGCACGTTGTCGATCACAAGGGTTCCATTTTGGACCCGCTGTCACATGTTGATTGGCAATCGAATGCCGTCTAGATAAAACTAAAGCCATCTAAGGGATGCTAGGCTACAATTTTTTAAAAACGAATCATACCCTTTTCAATGAACACACTTTCAATAGGGTAACCAGCAATGGGGCACTTTAAAGCAAACATTTTTCCAGCGACAGCAGATATCTTTGGCATATGACGTATATAGGGCATGCCTAAAAAAGGATAAGCAATATTCTCAGATTAGTTAAAATTAACACATACAAAGATATAGATATATGTGCAGATATATATATATATATATTTTAGATATGGAATAAATATATATATATATATATATATATTAATATATTTTTAAATATACTTACCATATATATTAAGTCTTGCTGAGTGTGAGACCTCCCCAGCACGAGAAATAGCTTTACATTCGTAATCTCCTCCGTCCTCTGATTTGACAGCTGATATATTGACATGGCTTATAACATCACCAAATGTGGTCACGTATTGTCCAATCATAAGACGGTCATTCTGGGTGTGTAATTAATAATAATCACAATTATTTAGGGGTTAATCATAATTATTTAACTGTCCAGCATGTGTGTACATACATATATAATACATATATTTACGAGTACCAAAAAGTCTCACTTGCGTGAGTCAAACTGTCTGGATAGATATATGTTATATTTAGATGAGCTCTTTGTATTATCAAGCAATGTTGGTATCCACGATATCAATTTATTTTATCGACATATCGATGTTATAGATTCATTTCGATTGAGAGATAAAGCAATATGATATTAAACCACTTACATTGGGTAGGGCAAACCCATCCAGGTTCCACACAATTTTTGGTGTAGGGTTTCCACTTGCGCTGCATTTAAGTGAAACGGAAGGTCCAGGCTGCATAGTTTGCTCAATAAACTTGTAAAGCAATTGAGGTGCTACTTCTGCAAAAGACAAGAAAAAACAATTAGAATAGAAATCAACAACCTTTTCAGACATACAGATTATGTTTTCGCAAGTATATACATATATATATATAATCTAATATTATAAACAGGCCCTACTGCCGGACTTGAAGATATATATTTACGGGGTCGGACATTCTTCTTCTTCTTCTTCAATACATCCCCTTCCCAAACGGGACCTTACAGCTAAAAGAATAACTACGCAAAGATTGATATGTTTTGAATGCGTACCTCCCAATCTTAATTCGGCAGAACTTTGACTTGATTCCAAATCATTTTTTATCATACATTGATACATTCCCTTGTCTTCCTTAACGACGGACGTAATGCGTATGTGTTCCTTTGATAAAAGGCGTACACGAGCCCCGGACCGCAGAGGTTTTCCGTCCTTAAACCATAAGACTTGTTGTTTTGGAAATCCAGATGTGCTGCAAATCTATAAATTATTTTGTACAGGTTATTTATTTTGAACAAGGATATGGAAAGTAACTAGGTCACTTTACTCACTAAATCAGCAGTATGTCCAAGATTCACGGTCTGTATTCGGGGCTGTACACTTGCGCCCAAAGGCGACGAAACTGACAGCTTCACTTCCAAAGTCTCGCTACCCTCCGAGTTGGTAACGGTGCAATAGAATAACCCATCGTCAGTTTTTGTAACGGCGGATAAAATTAGTGTGCCATCTTTGATTTTTGCCCGTCCAGTTGCGAGCATATGTTGCATGGACTCCTCATTGCTGGAACGTGTTGTATGCCACCTATATGAAATAAGTACAAAATGTAGTTACTTTATGAATGAAAATGTATACTGAGACGGAGTGTTGCTAAATTCCAAGATGTGGTAAATAAAGTTTCATTAAAGCCGTGATTTACATTTTTCACAGAATCCAGGATTCCTCAGTGAAAAATGCGTTTAAATAATTTTTTAAACGAAGTTGTAAGTTTCTCCGATTTGCCTTAAACATATTTTCATTAATTGAAACGGAGAATCTCTAAAAAATGTGTTGTCTTACTTTAGGCATAACGGAAGCGTAAACCAAGCCAATGGTATTTCTTTTTTCTTGCAGAGATTACATAGAAGTATAGTACATACATGCAGATGTATGAATGAACAAATGTTAGATTATTCATTAATCATCCGCTCTAAGCTATTAGAGAAGAACCTAGCGAATGTTGCTTAAACTTTCTTTTTAATTTATGCTTCTTAAGGTAGTTAGCGATTAGATAACCAGCATATGCAGATACAAACATATATAAATACATATGTACATTGTAGATTCATGCATGCGAAGTGCATTTCTACATAAAAATATATGTATGTTTGACCGCTTGTCACTCTTATGCAACTGTATGTTGTACATACATACATATGTGTATGTAAAATAATAATTAAAGTACTATGTATGTATGTGTTCCATCAAATACATACGAACGGAAAATCTCACCACTCTGATGGGTGCGTATGCTTGTGTATGTGCACACGTATATACATAGATTTGGTCATGAACGCAAAGTATAGACTCGTTGTACACCAGTTTTTGGCATGTACATTCATACAAACATACACACACGATTTTTATGCTTGTCCCCTACATGGTTGCTACATATGTATACAGACATACATACGTGCAAACGTACTTTTACATGCATCTGAAAGTCTCTATGTTCTTGTATGTACATTCATATATATGTGTGTGTACATATATGCAAACTCAGTCACACACCACAAAGTCACAGGCCAAAGAAAAACATCATGCAGAAAAACTCAAGAGGAGAACATCGCAAATAAAACAAAGCAAACCCTTGCGTCGTTGACGACTCGTCGGCTAAACGCTTGGATTGTGTATGCATGCATGTATATGTACGTGCATGTGACCATACTAACGTATGTACAACATAACATGCATATGTGCATGCAGGCCCAAACAGACACATATACATGCATGCATGCAAATCCAGAGGCGAACTCCATCATTTAAGTGAAGTTGTCGGAACGGTAGACTCCCCCACCCCCTATCGGACTTTGAGAGGCTGCCTGAGCAACCCCTACCACAATAACTGTGGAAGGCAAGTATTGAAATAAATTTAGTTGATATTCTTAAGTGCATTGACATGAAGTATTTAATTGCAGGTCTAAGATAGGACATTAAAGCCGTGCAAAACACGTTTCATTAACTTATTTCCATTTTAAGGACTACCTCAGGACTACTACAATCAGGACAAGCTCGGTTTTTTCTATATAATATATATATTTTTGTCTTACCTGTAAGTTGGCTTTGGATTTGCATAAGCAACACATGCCAAAACTAATGGATCTCCAACTCTGGCCAATATCGACATAGTCTTATCATTCATTATTGGAGGCACAAGCTCACGCATTTCTAAAAAGTATGGAAACAAAAAATATTTCATGTTTTAATAAAGTCAAGTATGCGACATACTACATTATAAATTATATCAAAGGAGCAGAAGTTGGTTGTGCGATAAAAGCATTGATCGCATTTTATGAAATTTATAGGATATAAATAGAACAATATCTCTTCTGCCTGAAAATGTATTAAAAGGGTGTAACGGTTATGTGTAAATGCATGTAACAGGCAGAAATTCGCATCTCCGATCCCATTAAGTATATACATTCTTGATCAGCATCAATCGCCGAGTCGCTTTGGCCAGGTCCCTCTGCCTGTCCCTCCGGCATTTAAGCTAAATAAAAATTTATTATTATACCGTTTCAACTTATTTTCAGGGCTTTGAGTTAGTGATGCCATTATGCCATGAGATATTAACTTTTTATTTTCAGCAAGCTGATACTGAATTAAAAATGTTTCCCGCTTGCAAAAGGGCGATTGGTACTCATATTTTGACAGTCAGAAAATATGGAAAACAAAACTTATATCAGACACGAGTTTATTTTAGATGTGCCGGTGCTTACTTACCGGTCAATTGAATTTTGCCAGCATTACTACTGACTTTGGAGTCCTGTGTCAATTTGTGATGTGTTCGACAACGATAGATTTTTTGGGAATCATTTTTAGTGATGTTATATAACAAAAGTTCGCCTGTCGGTAACATATGATTTTTACCATCTGCGAATATTAAAATACGAATAATAAGATACAAATAAGATTTGCCGAAACAAGTATTCAATATGATCGTTTGTAAACTACTACACGTACCCCCTTCCAAAGATGGATATATATTAAAGTTTGGTTCCTGTAGCCAGGAGGTTACGGTTACATATTCCTTAACGAACGACGGAATGTTACACTTAATCAGAATGTTACTGCCAACAAATCCACCAGGATTTTGGACCTCCGGTTCGTAATGTTGATAGACCACTGAAAGTTAAGATTGGTAATTTAATTAAATGAGATCAAATTTAACATATATATGTTTTTTTTTTAATTTAAAATAAGTTTAACAAAAGAGAACATATAGAAATATTCGAAGATTAAATACACTTGTGGAATTGTGACTTTCGGTTCTTACAATGTGACAAAAATACAAAAAATTTAGAAAAAATTTTAACAACTTTACATAATCCATTAATTTTTCATGAAAGTCTGCATTGGTACCTCTTTCTGTTATACGACATACCACCTAACAAATAAAGTGAATTACACCTGTCCAATATTTATACCTAGAAAATGTACAGTGTATCCCCTAGTCGAGCACTCCATACTATAGCACCCTTTTCCTGAATATTTTTGCTCTTATCACCTACACTATAATTATTACTATGTATAATAATTATATATGTATAGGGTATGCGGAGATTATTGTCCTCAAACTTATTTAATGGGAAAAATTGCCTTTTAATGGCATCAAATATAATTGATATCACTTACCCGCTTTAACAATAACATCCCTAGATATAATAGTGCCCACGGTGTTAGATGCTGTACATCGATATATCGCCCAGTGCACGTCTTGTCGAAATTCTTCCGCGGCAAATGGCGGAAAGTGTAATGAACCATTTGTGAAAATATGTTGAACCTGCAATATTAAGATACAACTAAATAAATCAAGTACATAATTCAAATGATCACACTAAAGATGTCATAAAATAAAAAGAAAAATGACAATACCAATTTTAACTGATTCAGGGAATAAGAAAAAATGAGTATTTTAGTCGACTTTTGTGACTTAGAAGCAGTAGGTTGAACAATAAGCCAAATCTGATGGGATTTGACCGTGTTCCAACAATGGGAAATTTCGACCTATATCTATATAGGATATTGAGGGTACCATTTCGACATGAATTTTAACCAAAAATAATGTTGCCAGATTTGGATGCAGAATTGATAATGAGGCTAAATCATGATCAAAAAGCCTAACCTTATGAAAATCGGAGGATATTTGACCAAGTTATGGGTGTGGGAAGTTTTGACCCATGTCCATATAGGATATTGAGGGTACCATTTTGACATGAATTTTGACCAAAAATAATGTTGCCAGATTTGGATGCAGAATTGATAATGAGGTCAAATCATGATCAAAAAGCCTAACCTTATGGAAATCGGAGGATATTTGACCAAGTTATGGGTGTGGGAAGTTTTGACCTACGTCTATATAGGATATTTGAGGAACCATTTTGACATGAATTTTGACCAAAAATAATGTTGCCAGATTTGGATGCAGAATTGATAATGAGGTCAAATCATGATCAAAAAGCCTAACCTTATGAAAATCGGTGGATATTTGACCGAGTTATGGGTGTGGGAAGTTTTGACCCATGTCTATATAGGATATTTGAAGGTACCATTTTGACATGAATTTTGACCAAAAATAATGTTGCCAGATTTGGATGCAGAATTGATAATGAGGTCAAATCATGATCAAAAAGCCTAACCTTATGAAAATCGGAGGATATTTGACCAAGTTATGGGTGTGGGAAGTTTTGACCTATGTCTATATAGGATATTTGAGGAACCATTTTGACATGAATTTTGACCAAAAATAATGTTGCCAGATTTGGATGCAGAATTGATAATGAGGTCAAATCATGATCAAAAAGCCTAACCTTATGAAAATCGGAGGATATTTGACCGAGTTATGGGTGTGGGAAGTTTTGACCCATGTCTATATAGGATATTTGAAGGTACCATTTTGACATGAATTTTGACCAAAAATAATGTTGCCAGATTTGGATGCAGAATTGATAATGAGATCAAATCATGATCAAAAAGCCTAACCTTATGAAAATCGGAGGATATTTGACCGAGTTATGGGTGTGGGAAGTTTTGACCCATGTCCATATAGGATATTGAGGGTACCATTTTGACATGAATTTTGACCAAAAATAATGTTGCCAGATTTGGATGCAGAATTGATATTGAGGCCAAATCATGATCAAAAAGCCTAACCTTATGAAAATCGGAGGATATTTGACCAAGTTATGGGTGTGGGAAGTTTTGACCTATGTCTATATAGGATATTTGAGGGACCATTTTGACATGAATTTTGACCAAAAATAATGTTGCCAGATTTGGACGCAGAATTGATAATGAGGTCAAATCATGATCAAAAAGCCTAACCTTATGAAAATCGGAGGATATTTGACCGAGTTATGGGTGTGGGAAGTTTTGACCCATGTCTATATAGGATATTTGAAGGTACCATTTTGACATGAATTTTGACCAAAAATAATGTTGCCAGATTTGGATGCAGAATTGATAATGAGATCAAATCATGATCAAAAAGCCTAACCTTATGAAAATCGGAGGATATTTGACCGAGTTATGGGTGTGGGAAGTTTTGACCCATGTCCATATAGGATATTGAGGGTACCATTTTGACATGAATTTTGACCAAAAATAATGTTTCCAGATTTGGATGCAGAATAGATATTGAGGCCAAATCATGATCAAAAAGCCTAACCTTATGAAAATCGGAGGATATTTGACCAAGTTATGGGTGTGGGAAGTTTTGACCTATGTCTATATAGGATATTTGAAGGTACCATTTTGACATGAATTTTGACCAAAAATAATGTTGCCAGATTTGGATGCAGAATTGATAATGAGGTCAAATCATGATCAAAAAGCCTAACCTTATGAAAATCGGAGGATATTTGACCGAGTTATGGGTGTGGGAAGTTTTGACCCATGTCCATATAGGATATTGAGGGTACCATTTTGACATGAATTTTGACCAAAAATAATGTTGCCAGATTTGGATGCAGAATTGATAATGAGGTCAAATCATGATCAAAAAGCCTAACCTTATGAAAATCGGAGGATATTTGACCAAGCTATGGGTGCAGGAAGTTTTGACCTATGTCTATATAGGATATTTGAAGGTACCATTTTGACATAAATTTTGACCAAAAATAATGTTGCCAGATTTGGATGCAGAATTGATAATTAGGCTAAATCATGATCAAAAAGCCTAACCTTATGAAAATCGGAGGATATTTGACCAAGTTATGGGTGTGGGAAGTTTTGACCTATGTCTATATAGGATATTTGAAGGTACCATTTTGACATGAATTTTGACCAAAAATAATGTTGCCAGATTTGGATGCAGAATTGATATTGAGGTCAAATCATGATCAAAAAGCCTAACCTTATGAAAATCGGAGGATATTTGACCGAGTTATGGGTGTGGGAAGTTTTGACCCATGTCCATATAGGATATTGAGGGTACCATTATGACATGAATTTTGACCAAAAATAATGTTGCCAGATTTGGATGCAGAATTGATATTGAGGCCAAATCATGATCAAAAAGCCTAACCTTATGAAAATCGGAGGATATTTGACCGAGTTATGGGTGTGGGAAGTTTTGACCTATGTCTATATAGGATATTTGAAGGTACCATTTTGACATGAATTTTGACCAAAAATAATGTTGCCAAATTTGGATGCAGAATTGATATTGAGGCCAAATCATGATCAAAAAGCCTAACCTTATGAAAATCGGAGGATATTTGACCGAGTTATGGGTGTGGGAAGTTTTGACCCATGTCTATATAGGATATTTGAAGGTACCATTTTGACATGAATTTTGACCAAAAAAAATGTTGCCAGATTTGGATGCAGAATTGATAATGAGATCAAATCATGATCAAAAAGCCTAACCTTATGAAAATCGGAGGATATTTGACCGAGTTATGGGTGTGGGAAGTTTTGACCCATGTCCATATAGGATATTGAGGGTACCATTTTGACATGAATTTTGACCAAAAATAATGTTTCCAGATTTGGATGCAGAATAGATATTGAGGCCAAATCATGATCAAAAAGCCTAACCTTATGAAAATCGGAGGATATTTGACCAAGTTATGGGTGTGGGAAGTTTTGACCTATGTCTATATAGGATATTTGAAGGTACCATTTTGACATGAATTTTGACCAAAAATAATGTTGCCAGATTTGGATGCAGAATTGATAATGAGGTCAAATCATGATCAAAAAGCCTAACCTTATGAAAATCGGAGGATATTTGACCGAGTTATGGGTGTGGGAAGTTTTGACCCATGTCCATATAGGATATTGAGGGTACCATTTTGACATGAATTTTGACCAAAAATAATGTTGCCAGATTTGGATGCAGAATTGATAATGAGGTCAAATCATGATCAAAAAGCCTAACCTTATGAAAATCGGAGGATATTTGACCAAGCTATGGGTGCAGGAAGTTTTGACCTATGTCTATATAGGATATTTGAAGGTACCATTTTGACATAAATTTTGACCAAAAATAATGTTGCCAGATTTGGATGCAGAATTGATAATTAGGCTAAATCATGATCAAAAAGCCTAACCTTATGAAAATCGGAGGATATTTGACCAAGTTATGGGTGTGGGAAGTTTTGACCTATGTCTATATAGGATATTTGAAGGTACCATTTTGACATGAATTTTGACCAAAAATAATGTTGCCAGATTTGGATGCAGAATTGATATTGAGGTCAAATCATGATCAAAAAGCCTAACCTTATGAAAATCGGAGGATATTTGACCGAGTTATGGGTGTGGGAAGTTTTGACCCATGTCCATATAGGATATTGAGGGTACCATTATGACATGAATTTTGACCAAAAATAATGTTGCCAGATTTGGATGCAGAATTGATATTGAGGCTAAATCATGATCAAAAAGCCTAACCTTATGAAAATCGGAGGATATTTGACCGAGTTATGGGTGTGGGAAGTTTTGACCTATGTCTATATAGGATATTTGAAGGTACCATTTTGACATGAATTTTGACCAAAAATAATGTTGCCAAATTTGGATGCAGAATTGATATTGAGGCCAAATAATGATCAAAAAGCCTAACCTTATGAAAATCGGAAGATATTTGACCGAGTTATGGGTGTGGGAAGTTTTGACCCATGTCCATATAGGATATTGAGGGTACCATTTTGACATGAATTTTGACCAAAAATAATGTTTCCAGATTTGAATGCAGAATTGATAATTAGGCCAAATCATGATCAAAAAGCCTAACCTTATGAAAATCGGAGGATATTTGACCAAGTTATGGGTGTGGGAAGTTTTGACCTATGTCTATATAGGATATTTGAAGGTACCATTTTGACATGAATTTTGACCAAAAATAATGTTGCCAGATTTGGATGCAGAATTGATATTGAGGTCAAATCATGATCAAAAAGCCTAACCTTATGAAAATCGGAGGATATTTGACCGAGTTATGGGTGTGGGAAGTTTTGACCCATGTCCATATAGGATATTGAGGGTACCATTATGACATGAATTTTGACCAAAAATAATGTTGCCAGATTTGGATGCAGAATTGATATTGAGGCCAAATCATGATCAAAAAGCCTAACCTTATGAAAATCGGAGGATATTTGACCGAGTTATGGGTGTGGGAAGTTTTGACCTATGTCTATATAGGATATTTGAAGGTACCATTTTGACATGAATTTTGACCAAAAATAATGTTGCCAAATTTGGATGCAGAATTGATATTGAGGCCAAATCATGATCAAAAAGCCTAACCTTATGAAAATCGGAAGATATTTGACCGAGTTATGGGTGTGGGAAGTTTTGACCCATGTCCATATAGGATATTGAGGGTACCATTTTGACATGAATTTTGACCAAAAATAATGTTTCCAGATTTGAATGCAGAATTGATAATTAGGCCAAATCATGATCAAAAAGCCTAACCTTATGAAAATCGGAGGATATTTGGCCAAGTTATGGGTGTGGGAAGTTTTGACCCATGTCCATATAGGATATTTGAAGGTACCATTTTGACATGAATTTTGACCAAAAATAATGTTGCCAGATTTGGATGCAGAATTGATATTGAGGTCAAATCATGATCAAAAAGCCTAACCTTATGAAAATCGGAGGATATTTGACCGAGTTATGGGTGTGGGAAGTTTTGACCCATGTCCATATAGGATATTGAGGGTACCATTATGACATGAATTTTGACCAAAAATAATGTTGCCAGATTTGGATGCAGAATTGATATTGCGGCCAAAACATGATCAAAAAGCCTAACCTTATGAAAATCGGAGGATATTTGACCGAGTTATGGGTGTGGGAAGTTTTGACCTATGTCTATATAGGATATTTGAAGGTACCATTTTGACATGAATTTTGACCAAAAATAATGTTGCCAAATTTGGATGCAGAATTGATATTGAGGCCAAATCATGATCAAAAAGCCTAACCTTATGAAAATCGGAAGATATTTGACCGAGTTATGGGTGTGGGAAGTTTTGACCCATGTCCATATAGGATATTGAGGGTACCATTTTGACATGAATTTTGACCAAAAATAATGTTTCCAGATTTGAATGCAGAATTGATAATTAGGCCAAATCATGATCAAAAAGCCTAACCTTATGAAAATCGGAGGATATTTGACCAAGTTATGGGTGTGGGAAGTTTTGACCCATGTCCTAATAGGATATGGTACCAAATGAGGGTACCATTTTGACATGAATTTTGACCAAAAATAATGTTGCCAGATTTGGATGCAGAATTGATAATGAGGTCAAATCATTATCAAAAAGCCTAACCTTATGAAAATCTGAGGATATTTGACCAAGTTATGGGTGTGGAAAGTTTTGACCAATGTCTATATAGGATATTTGAAGGTACCATTTTGACATGAATTTTGGCCAAAAATAATGTTGCCAGATTTGGATGCAGAATTGATAATGAGGTCAAATCATGATCAAAAAGCCTAACCTTATGAAAATAGGAGGATATTTGACCGAGTTATGGGTGTGGGAAGTTTTGACCCATGTCCATATAGGATTGAGGGTACCATTTTGACATGAATTTTGACCAAAAATAATGTTGCCAGATTTGGATGCAGAATTGATAATGAGGTCAAATCATGATCAAAAAGCCTAACCTTTTGAAAATCAGAGGATATTTGACCAAGTTATGGGTGTGGGAAGTTTTGACCCATGTCCATATAGGATATTGAGCGTACCATTTTGACATGAATTTTGACCAAAAATAATGTTGCCAGATTTGGATGCAGAATTGATATTGAGGCCAAATCATGATCAAAAAGCCTAACCTTATGAAAATCGGAGGATATTTGAGCAAGTTATGGGTGTGGGAAGTTTTGACCCATGTCCATATAGGATATTGAGCGTACCATTTTGACATGAATTTTGACCAAAAATAATGTTTCCAGATTTGAATGCAGAATTGATAATTAGGCCAAATCATGATCAAAAAGCCTAACCTTATGAAAATAGGAAGATATTTGACCAAGTTATGGGTGTGGGAAGTTTTGACCTATGTCTATATAGGATATTTGAAGGTACCATTTTGACATGAATTTTGACCAAAAATAATGTTGCCAGATTTGGATGCAGAATTGATAATGAGGTCAAATCATGATCAAAAAGCCTAACCTTATGAAAATCGGAGGATATTTGACCAAGTTATGGGTGTGGGAAGTTTTGACCTATGTCTATATAGGATATTTGAAGGTACCATTTTGACATGAATTTTGACCAAAAATAATGTTGCCAGATTTGGATGCAGAATTGATATTGAGGTCAAATCATGATCAAAAAGCCTAACCTTATGAAAATCGGAGGATATTTGACCGAGTTATGGGTGTGGGAAGTTTTGACCCATGTCCATATAGGATATTGAGGGTACCATTATGACATGAATTTTGACCAAAAATAATGTTGCCAGATTTGGATGCAGAATTGATATTGAGGCCAAATCATGATCAAAAAGCCTAACCTTATGAAAATGGGAGGATATTTGACCGAGTTATGGGTGTGGGAAGTTTTGACCTATGTCTATATAGGATATTTCAAGGTACCATTTTGACATGAATTTTGACCAAAAATAATGTTGCCAGATTTGGATGCAGAATTGATAATGAGGTCAAATCATTATCAAAAAGCCTAACCTTATGAAAATCTGAGGATATTTGACCAAGTTATGGGTGTGGGAAGTTTTGACCTATGTCTATATAGGATATTTGAAGGTACCATTTTGACATGAATTTTGGCCAAAAATAATGTTGCCAGATTTGGATGCAGAATTGATAATGAGGTCAAATCATGATCAAAAAGCCTAACCTTATGAAAATCGGAGGATATTTGACCGAGTTATGGGTGTGGGAAGTTTTGACCCATGTCCATATAGGATATTGAGGGTACCATTATGACATGAATTTTGACCAAAAATAATGTTGCCAGATTTGGATGCAGAATTGATAATGAGGTCAAATCATTATCAAAAAGCCTAACCTTATGAAAATCTGAGGATATTTGACCAAGTTATGGGTGTGGGAAGTTTTGACCTATGTCTATATAGGATATTTGAAGGTACCATTTTGACATGAATTTTGACCAAAAATAATGTTGCCAGATTTGGATGCAGAATTGATATTGAGGTCAAATCATGATCAAAAAGCCTAACCTTATGAAAATCGGAGGATATTTGACCGAGTTATGGGTGTGGGAAGTGTTGACCCATGTCTATATAGGATATTTGGGGATAGAGATATGTGTTAATAATTATAATCATAAGCTTTATCTCCGTGTGATAGCAGGGAGCATGCAGACAAAGTGCATATTGTATAAATCATGTAATTTTTCATAATAACTATAAAAGTTGCATCTAACCTTTGATATGGATGTGATGGGATTATTTTCCTTATCTAGCCACTGAACTATCGGCACAGGATTTCCATGAGCAATACAGTGAGCTGTGTTTCCAACTGTATTCAAAAATTCAATTCTGCTTGGTGGCTCTAGTGAAAAACTCGGTCCTTGCATATCAAAGTAATTTGATGTCTCTGAAATTTGAAAGTAATACATTGGGAGATAAACAAATTTATGAGTCAATAAATATAACGTTTCTACCAAGTTTCTACCAAGTTTGTAATTAACTTTCAAAATATAATTGTTTAAATGATTTCTTGAAGCCTGAATATTTATGCTAGCATGCTAAACATTAGATATTACCACGCCCGTGGAAAATATGTAAATATTAAATATGAAAATATTAAAAATATGTTTTACAACAACAATCGAACAAACAGTGGCAGACGTTCATCATCAGTAAATTTTCGAGAATTTACGATTATAAATGTAATCTTCGCACTTCGTGAGAAAATCTTTATACTCGTTATACCCTTGATTACCCAGATAAGCCACTTATGATTTATGTTTGCAGATTAGCTGAAGAATTTTTAATAAAGAAATTAAATGACTGCTTTTAATCCAGATAAGAGTTCATAAATTGTTGTTATCGTGCTGCAATCTCTGCCCCTTGCTGAAAAGCCTTAATCAACCAGGCTGAGTTTTTTCATTCTGAAAGGGATGATCCCTGGCGTATGCAGCTGGCTTTAGAAATAACATTTATTTGCACGGCCAAGGCGACGGTTTGAGGTAATTGCCTGCAAATTAACAACAAGCCACGCCGGTCACCACAGACCTGTCCCTTGATTAAAGTGCCTATTAACGCAGCTTGTTTATAATCCTCGTTGAAACAGACAAGCATACGATGCTCTGACATGATTAGATCGACTCGGGTATTGATGTTGACCAAGAATAATGTCTCCTGATTGTTATTATATATCTGCACCATTTGATCAGAGTATAAAACATATTTGCCATATTTCTAAACAGAAACTAGTTTCTCATAGAAACGAACAGGCCTGGCAAATCAATCCAATTAACTAGCTTCCATCAATGCGTTTTAGATTTCAAGACAAAGTTATTTCAAAAATCGACAGAATACAATAAAACCGATATTTTTGCTGAAATTATTCGTATTACAAATATTCTGGGTTTCTGTATCATGTAAAATTCAAAAATTGACAAGAGTGTTTAGTCGTGATTACCTGACTAGAGAATACCCTAAGCCTTTTCTATCTGTCTACATGTCAAATTTGCTGACTACAGCGGGGTTTTCGATTTAGCTTATTATCGATTGCTAAAAAACGGGGAAAGTTATCGATTAACGAAAAGAAACTTATACTGCGCGGGCGTTAGAAGGACCTACGTGCAAGCTCTATAGGTTTAGATATTGACGTACATACGGACAAACGGATCTAGAGTATATAAAGCCTATATACAAATGAACAAACACACAACATTAAAAGCAATAAAAGCAAAACCCTAAAATGGCCCATGCAAGGCCGGATAATACCCGATAAATTAAAGATAATAAAGATAAAAGTTAATCAATTATCTTAATTGCTTCGCACTATTTTTGAGCTAACTTCTTACCTGTGGTATTTGCAGAAACATATAATGTCAATATAAAGATGAGCGAGTATAAAGATTTTCGCCCTGCTGCAGATATCCAAGTCATATTGTAATTCTCTTAGTTAAGCCAAAATATAAGTAACATTTATTTAAAAAATTGTTGAAGCTGATGTATTCTCCTGGAAAAAAGAAATATAAGTGGTATTTTAGGTAGTGTTAACAAATGTTTTTCAAGAGCTCGAACCAAGCAATTAACATAGTATCCAAAATAATAAGTTTCTGTGAGCACAGCTTAGTTACTCAGATTCAACACAGAGTATAAAGGGATGTCGGTTAAAGCCCGCTTGCGAAATGGACACCAGTAGAAGCAGTCGAGTGTTACGCGAGTTGTATCTGCATTTGGTTGCGGAAGTTTCAGGGTATCGCCTAGTCGAGTACATCCAACTAAAACCAACTTTCCATTAGGTGAAAACATGAATTCATGTATAATTTGAGAACATTCAAAATATCTTCAACTGTTTTTTGCTGATTGAGATTATTGATGTTGCCTGGAACGGAAAAAGCCAGAAGGTTCAAGAGTTACGGGCGTATGGAGAGACGGACGGACGGATAAACAGACAAACGGACATTACTGGATCGACTTGACTATTAATGCTGATCAAAAATATATAAAAAATTGTAAATTACAATAATAAATAAAAGAGCTTAAGGCTTTTATGTCAGCGCTCTTATAATCAATTTAAACTTTTGCTAAACGTATTTTTGTTATTTAGGTAAATAAATATATATAAAAGCCGTGTGTTGTTTTGCTTGTTAACAATTTTCATTTGGCTAATTTTCTCTTATGCGATTTACGAAAATTAAAGAGCTCTGCGTGGGATGCTTTACAAAATAGATATGTATTTTGATAAATAATAATTATGTTATCGTACATAGCTTTTGAACTCTTTCCTTCTCTTAAATGCTTTTAAGAGAGCGATTTTAGGCTAAAACCGTTATAATCATTAGTTATGCATCACATGTGGCAATTTGATAATCATAATAATAGTTCTTATCAAAATTGTACACAATGTGTATTTAGATGTCCGCGTAATACTCAATGCGTTTATTTATATTGTTTTTCACGTAGCTGATTATTAAATTAAGTTAATCTGAAATTAATGTAGCTGCCGGCATTTGTTTTGGATTTTTTTGTACACTTTCGTTTATAAGTTTTTGCCAAATTATCGCACAGCATAAGAAAAGAAACATGCACAAAAATCTCATGGTACATACGTATGTATGCATATGTTTGTATGCAGAAATGTAAATGTATATAGCTGATGGCAGCCTTTTCCATCTATAACCACACCATTTTTTTCCGACTCATTTTTTAGCCTTTTCGCGTTACGAATAGTATATGTGAACGACTGATTGCTCGGGCGCGCTAACGATGACTGGCACCTCCAGATGCAGCTTTCGACAGCGAATCCCCGGAGCGGATGGTACTGTCTTGCGCATCGTGTCCTCTGCGCAGATGCTGTAAGCTGATGTGCTTTGGTATAACAATAACAATTCGAAAGCTTTTATAACAAAGCGTGCATTTCCAGAAACGGACTTTGATAAGAAAACATCTGTTTAGCTGGTAAATAATAATAATAATATACATATGTATGTACAATATATAAATGGATGCTTGCATGTGTGAATACATGCCTGCTTTTGCATGTTTTTGCCGTACTTCGTTCAGCTCAATATATTTGTATAAGAAAACAAAGTCCCATGATTTTATGAGTAACAAGTAAATATTCCAATCCGTCATAAATACTACAAATAATAAGTAAGGACTTTGCATCAACAGCGGTATTCCAATTTGCCGCGCCTGCCGCAGCTGTAATTGTTATTTTGCCAAATACACCAAAATATACATTTATCCTATTTACAAAGTTAATCCTTTTTCAATTTCTCTCGCCAATTTGGCATTGATTGCACCAATGTTCGGACAACATTTGGTTCAATTTTTGACCACTCTTCCATTAGGGCTTCTTTAAATTCGGCCTTCGTTGAAAATTTACGGTTCCTTAGACTCTTGTCCAGTTCCCTCCATAGGTGCTCAATTGGATTGTCTGGTCTGCTTAACTTCCATATTTCCAAATAAACACGCTTGTCCCTTGATGAAAATTAATTTACCCACACCAGCTGCGGACATACAACCCCACACCTGCACCAGCTTTACTGTAATGTTGCATTAAGTTGTAACTTTTGAATGCCGTATTGGGTTTTCTCCACACCTTGATTCGGCCATCTGAGCGAAGAGTATTTAACTTGCTATCGTCGGAGAAAAGGACATCATTCCAGTAAATTGAAGGCTTTGGTCTTTGGCCAACTCCATTCGCTTCGATGGGTTCACACTCGAAATGAGTGGTTTGCATCTCGCAATTCTCGCACTGTGCCTTGTTGACTTTTCCCAGTCTCTTCTTTAACCTCTGATACTATTTGGAATGATGACATTATTGGGTTTTTCTTGATATTTTTGATTATTTGGATTCAACCAGGATCGGTTAACTTTCGTGGGCGGGTGCGGTCAATGTTTCCTGCCGAATAGTAAATTGACTTCTGTCCAATAACTCACCAATTTCTTTATAGGATTTGTATTGGTTTCTTTTAATAAAATTTAAAAAATAAACCATGCCGCCAACCTTTATAAAATTAATTGAATTGATTGCACAAATAGCTCATAACCGTTAAAACGGAAATACCAAAGGATATATCAATAAATATAAAGCCACATGAAACTCCCTTAAAATTTTAAAAAATAATTATCTACAAATTGCTGCGATATCATTCTGAATAGCAATCGTTACAGTTACACATATCGCAATCTTTATTTAACCACTTACCATACAACATATAGATGGGACAGATGGGATCCACAGCTAATGAATCTTTGAAATACATGTGGGCCAGTTTTGAAACGCATTTCATACATTACAAACTTGACACACAGCGAATGTCGACGTAATGCTCAATTTTTAAACGATCGTTTGATTAGTACTTGTGGGAAACAGACAGGATCTCCATGAGGTACAGAGATTATTGCTAGTCCACCACAAAAAGGCAATTCCAGATTCCTTGGACAATTCCCTCTCCTCCTGCGTTTCGGCTCTCTATAGATGATGTAGTGACCTGCTAGGCGTTATTTTCATTTGTAGCAAATTGATATGGAATCCTTTGGAAATTGTCATACTTATAGTCTAGTCCGATTAATTTATGCATGTTTTATTTTAGGTGATCACTGTTCACTTCATTCAATTCATTCAAAGTTACAAATTAAAGTATATCTACACAATTCGAAAGCAACCACTGTAACTATGAGCAAAAGATCTGATCACTGGTCTTCAATATTTTGAAGTGGATACTTATTTCTCACACGCATTGTGGTATCTTTCATGGAGAACTAAAATCTGTACACAAAATACATTTAATAAGTCAAGTTTTAACTAAAGAATCATGAATTTACCACAAGTAATGCAATCAACAGTGCTAAAAATAGAAAACCAATTATTATTATTGAGTTATTCTTAAAAATGCAATAATCCTTACCTAAATTCAGGATTTTTTAATTTATTTTAAAGTTTTGTTCGTTTACTGTTTAGATTTTCCCTTGGGGTTTCAGTTGATCTCTTTCTCACGAATGAGTGTGACTTTTCTCTAAAATAGAATTATGATTAAAAGGCAAAATGTAAAAAGTTCATTCGTATCGATTAAAAAGCAAAAAGTAAAGTTTATTCGTATCGACTCTTACCCCTGTAAGTTGCCATCTGTTCGCGTTGGCCCATCATTGGCGAGATATCCTTCGTCGTTAGAACTTAGTTTACTAGGATGAGTGCTTAATATATTTTGAGTAATGTTCGTTGGCTTCGCTTTAAGCGACGATTCGGGCAAAGTATTCTTATTCAGTATCTGTGACGACGTCAATGACGTAGAACTATTTGGTATTGTTTCAGCGCTATTCTTATTAGCTGATAAAAACTCAGAGCTTGTTAATTTATTAGAGCTTCCGGTCCTAGGTGAAGTTATTGAAACTTTTGATAAAGATGAAATATTGGGATGCAGGGAATTTTTTGATTTGAAAACATTTGTACTCTGCCTACTATCTGTACCTAAAATGGAAGTAGAACTTTTTTGCAAGGCCTGCCTTCTAGGTTTCGATTTTTCAGTTAATGTATTTACAGCAGTTAGGGAAATGCTGGGGGACATTTCATTAAGCTGCTTCGTAATGCTACTTGTACCCGGCGGACTAGTTGTTGGTATTATTTGCATTTCAGAATTATTTTTTAAGTAATCTTTTGAAACAGACGCGAAATTAACATTTCTTCCAATAGGATTTTTTGATGTTTTTTCGTCTTCCATTTGTAAGTTCATATTTACATGTCGCTGTAATTTCGAATTCTTTTTTGTAGCAGCAGACTCTGCACCTGGCGTCGGTTTCGTCTGATCCACTGAACGTGTGGGTTGCATTTGAAGTGTTTTCGAAGGCAGACCATTTTTTAAGAGCGTGGCACTAGCCGCTGGTTTAGCTGGCGTTACCGATGTCAAATCGATGGAGCTAACATTTTGAGCGACATTTTGATCAACGGATGATTTTAATTTCGTTGATGTATCCTTTAAATTCATACTGTCAGTTGCATCTGGCACTCTTTCTGAATAATGTGAACTGGGAAAGGCATTAAAGTTTCCTTTTAAAGTCGAATGTAAATTTTCCACTTGACCAGGCATAGGGTAACCCTGAGGCGAATAATTTAATAGACTTGACAACGGATTTTCAAGCAATTGTTTGTAAGGACCTAAGCTAGAAAGAACGTTGGTTGAGTTTGAATTACCCGATGCATTATCAAGCAATGATGGGTCTGATGCAAGTGTATGGTGAAGTTGTGAATGATTCATTGAGCTACTGCGGGCTTTTTGGGAATCAAATAAGCCAAAGTCTCTAGCCTGTAATTTTGTATTTGAAATGCTTGGCATGCTTGGCATAATCGATGAACTCGATTGTAAGCGATTTAGACTAGGCGTATTCATAACGTTAAAAGGAGATGAAGCAAAACTATTTTCATTCAAGCAAGAGTTAATATCAGGGTAACGCATAGATGTATACTTTTGATACAAATTTAAAGTATCTAGATAATTTGGATTTAATCCATAATTGTACTGTGGAATGAGTGACGCAGACTGAAGACTGTAGTTTAAAAGTGTTTGCATCTGAAAAGAATTAATTTAAGTTAAATTTAAATTTTCAGTTTGTATTACTTGCATTACTGGGCAGGTATTATAATTCTGTCTCGAAATGTGTAAGGCATAGAAGGACACATCTCCGACCCTATAAATTATATATATTCTTAATCAGAATCAACCAGAGGAGTCGATACAGTCATGTCTGTTTCTATACGAACTAGTGTCTCATTTTAGAGCTATCGTCATGAAACATTGCAAAAGTCCCTATTTCTGTTGCACGCAGTACATATGTCGGAATCGGCTGAATCAGACCACTATATCAAGGAGCTGCGATAAGAACGATCGGTCTAAAATAAAAATTAAGTAGATATCTTGACCAAACTCGGCACTCCTAAGTTTCATTATCTTCCCTTTATGTATGCAAATCTTGTTTACAGCGGATCACTATATAAATTTGCTCCCGTAAGAACGATCGGTCGAATATGAGGTTATTGTAAGAAAAACTTTTTGATTTTAAAGATATCTCAACCATATTAACGCCGATAACTATTTTTCCTATGTTTCTCAAATAAGGGCAAAGCATTATGAGTATGATGAACGATTGGGACAGCAAGGGCATAAAATATTCGGTGAGCCGAATATCTGTCTCTCGTTTATAAAATCAAACGCAGATATTTTATGTAATTTTGAATCATTAGCAGTACTTACATCAAGGCTTGGAACAGAACCCAAATATGAATTTAGTTTGGTTGGCAGACTAGAATTTTGAATCCTGAAACCAAATTTTGTATATTGCTTTTGAATTATAGCAAGAAATAGTAACTTACTTGTCGGTATTTAATCCTTCTTGTTGGGCTAGTTAATAAAACAAATGTAGAAAATTGTCATAAGTTCATAAGAAAGTAAAATAAATATTATACAAACATACCTAAATTCATTTGCAATTCTCTTTCGTATGTGTCCCAAGCATCTGCTTTTTCTTGCTCACTCAATTCCTGTTCCACTTTATTTTCTAATAGACTGTCATGCTCGTGATATTTATAAACCAACTCTGATTGACGTAAAAGGTGTGCTAATATGGTATCTTTTGGTAATAAGGGCATTGGCCTTTCACATTGTTGAGGAAGTGTTAATCTAAATATAGGAATACAAAGGGAAAATATCGGTATAAAGCAGCTAAAAGATAAATCCACTTTTTAAACAATTACGTGTAAAGCTCAGCTAATTCTGCCATATTATAATGTCTGTCAATTTGCTGTTCATCTACAACTCGAAAGCTCATTGCCTGCTTTGTGACGGATCGAGAGTAGACCTTTTCTTCCATTGTTCCCTGTAAAATGTTATTATCGTAGTTAATTAACAATATTTTTTATAAATTCTTTAAAACCTACCATAGCTATTAGACGGTATATATAACAATTTTTTTTCTGACCCAGACGAAAGATCCGAAATATATTCTGTTGATCATTAGAAGGATTCCACGAAGTATCTAATATTATTACTCTGTTAGCACCAATTAAATTTATTCCCTGGCCTCCAGCTTTAGCAGATATCAGAAAAACGCGAGCTCGTCGGTTGGCTTCACTGTTAAACCGTTTTATCATTTCGTGCCTGATATTTTTGGGTGTTTTGCCATCCAGTCTATAATAATCCTGGCCATTAATCCAAGTGTTTGAAACTTTATAGCTCGATGGTATATCTTCAAGTAATTGTAATAAAAATTATTGATGATAGCTACGTTTTATTCAAGTCGTAAGCGTAGGTTAATATTTATGTAGTAAATTAATTAAACGAGTAAAAGTAAAAGTAAATTAACTATTAATATTTGTTCACTTCATAAATACCCTATACCCTTATCTACGAACGTGGTCAATAATATCAATTTTATGCAGGCAGCTTCTTGTTATTATTTATTATTTCATTACTCAAATAAAATATATGTCAACTTACGAATGTGTTGTAATATTTCAGCATCAGATTCCGTTATCTTTTTGAAAAAGTATTCGACCACATTAAGTACTGCAACAAAAGCAGAGAAGATCAAACTGAAAAGACAATAAAGAAATTAATTAATATAACGGAGGGCCGAAGATAAGAAATGCTTGTCCTTAATCCTATCCCACTTACAAAGACTGCGAGCTCTTAAGCTTTTTTATTTGTGTATATCGCAGATTCATCAAACACTGAACGATTACTAATTACTTCTCGATTTACCTATCTTTATGGTATATAATATATTAAACCACTTACCACTTCTCGCCTTTTTCTTCACACATACGCAGAATAGCAAACATAGTGCGTAGTTTGTTACTTGGCATAATGGTCTCCAGGTCTTTTTTCGAAAGATATTTCCGCCACCAATCATTTGTCACCGAAATTAGACCTGTTTGACTATCGTAAATATCATCTGGTTGATCATCATCCGAATGCGGACATCCGATTTTTTTGTTATCCTTTTTGTTTTTTTGCTGTGAATTTCAACATTAGTTTAGTAATTGGACAGTAATTATTTACTTACCATGTTCGCATTCTTCCATGCATCTTCTAGAACTTTGGGATGTGTCCATATCTGTTATAAATAATAATAATAAATAAATTTATATTTCAAAAAAAGTTCCACAATAGTACAATTTACCTTTCTCAAAACGGTATAGTCGGTGATAAGGCTTTTCCCTCGGCTATCGCCACGGCTTGCAATAGCTTCCAAAATGTATTCATATAGAGTATTCTGTAAAGTATTGTACATAAAGTTTAGATTTGTAAGCAACATTCTATTTTTTGTATTAGCTTTTAAAAAAAATGTTTCAAATGTATTTAATTAGATACCTGTAAATATTGAATATTGAACCTGAACCTTCTCAAGATTTACCAAAAAAATACACAGAATATAGAAGGAATTAATAATTCCTAAAAACGTCTTCATAAACACGTTCCCATAAGCAGCGCAGTTTATGCAACGTTCTTTCTGCTTCCCTTTTTAAAATAATCGGTTACATACCTGAACTGCAGTCATAGGAATAAAGAGTACATATTCGAATTTTTGCGGCAAGAACGTCTTCAGTAACTCAGCTTCTTTTCTCTGTAATTAAAATGAACAACTACTTAATTAATCAGAATGTCACAGAAGATAATTTAATAACAAATAGAAATTATCTTGTATTAAAGGGAATTAATAAGCATGACTTAAATGTCTTTAAATTCATATATCTTATTTGTGCCTCCTGCGTAAAACTATCAAACTAATTCGAAATAAACTTTGGAATTATGTTTGTACCTGTACAAATTTGGACAGCTTTTTGTGTAAAACATACGACCTCTGCTTCATGACGGTAATATCCTTTTTACTTGAATCCTTATGTTGTCCATTCTTAATTGGATTTGCATATAAATTGGCGAATTCTTTTTCAGTTCCGAGGTATAAAGGTTTTATAAAGTTAACCATGCTGTAATCTGTAACAAGACAAATGTAAGTATTGCCTTAAATGCAAGTATTATCACAAGCTGTACCTACATTCTTTGAGATTATTTTGAATTGGAGTGCCAGTTAAAATAATTCGCTTTGGTGTGATTATTTTTGCAACAGCTAGACTTATGGCTGACTTGCTATTTTTTATGATATGGCCCTCATCACAAACGACAAGATCTGCACCTGAAATGATTGGTTTAAGTTTTTTCTAATGTTGCTTAACATGTTACTTACCTGGCTGCAGTAAATATTTATTAACTTTTTCTCGAATATTTTCTAATTTCGCAGAACTTAAATTGCCACGGTTTTTATAAGAGTGATAAAACACAAGAGTTCGGAAAGCCTCATAGCCAACCAACAAGCAGCCTGCTCTGTTGACGGACGACAGCGACCACTCTTCCAAGACTCGTAATTTATCTAAAATATCACTAAAGATATTAAGGTTATTAACAAATGTACCCTGATTGCATATATTTGTCAAGGCTTATAAAAATTTTTCTTCTTTTGTGCTTATACATTCACAAAAGTCATAGACTTATTATCATATATGTATTTATATACTGACTAATATATATTAAGCGTTTAACTTACGATGAATCGGGAAAAACGAATACTTTTATATGAGTGGTACTTCTTAAAGGTCCCAACCAGCGTTGCAGCTCATCAGCCCAATTCATGACAGTACTCTTGGGACAGAGTACCAAGACTTTCGTTGTATTTAGTTCTTTGTATGAAATAACGGTGTGCAATAGAGCTATTAACTAATATATGGAAAGATTAAAAATATGTTTGTTTTCAAAATA
This sequence comes from Drosophila virilis, assembly GCF_030788295.1. Lineage (NCBI taxonomy): Eukaryota > Metazoa > Arthropoda > Insecta > Diptera > Drosophilidae > Drosophila > Drosophila virilis. The sequence continues at coordinate 8,967,542 of NC_091546.1, read as the reverse complement.
ATTGACTGCTCACCTGTAGAGTTTTTCCGAGGCCCATGCAATGAGCCAAAATGCATCCCGAACCAGAGTTTTTCTTATTGTGATCAATTCCACCATAACATGAATCATACATAAACTTTACGCCATCAATTTGATGCGGCTTCAGTTGTTTAACTATTTCGTCATCAACCTTTACAAACGTTTTAGTACTTTCAATATAGTCGAGTATTAAGCCAGATTTTGTTGTATTTCCTGAATTACTTTTGATTGCCTTTGAAAGCAGCACATGTTTTTTTTCCAGCCTTCGTATTCGCTCAGTTTCTGATTTTTGGGCAGCTCTCGTCTCATTCGCCAACTGATCCATACGCAGCATTGGCTTAATTAATCTCGTTTTTTCTTCCACGGGTTCAGGCTCAACGTCAGAATAATCGCTTTCTGAACTAAGTACGATTTCTTCATTTTGATTACGCTTTTCTGCTTCAGCCATTAATTTCTCTAAAGATTTCTTAGATCTATTTTTGTTTGTAAAGTTATCATTCCATAGTTCATCGCTAACTTCAAAACTATCGGACTCTTTCTTTTCAGATTCAAGTTTGTTCTCTTTGGTCTCATTAATGCTATCATCCTTCACCATATCATCATGGTCGCATTTAAAAACTTGCAGAAACTTGTCTACGACATCTCCCTTATTATCATCTTCCGTAGAAGATTCCTTGGAAAGATTGTAGTCACTTTGATCTGAAAGTCCAGAATCACTGTTCGATTCATTTAGTAATTGCATTTTTATTTGCTCATTGAATCGTGAAAGATACTGATTCTCCGTTATAACCTCATCGTCACTCTAAAAAGAAATATAGTTAGTATTTGAAAATTATATGAATTAAACAATAATATTTGATTTATGTACTACTTCAACTACATACACACTCACTTCTTTGAAACTATTATCAGTGTCATACATTGCCAAATCATCATCAAAATCATTGGGCGTATTTGAACTCTTGATACTTAGCGATTTGAGATTGCTTTTATCAATGGATTTGACTCCTCGGGTGTGTCCATGACGTTTTTTGAGACCATTTAAATTGGTAAGCCTGTCGAATAAGACACATTTCAAGATTATTAACAAATAATATTAATTTTATATAAGGCTGTATTACTAGATAAGCCGAAGTCTATAAGGAATAGCCAAACAAATATAAAGTTTTAGCATGATAAACACAAAATAACCATCAGCAGTTGCTGATAATGAAATATTTAATTAAAACCTTACATACCTTTCTATTTCCTTATCCGTGTTACTTTCTGATGAGCCCGAAAACATCTTATCATTGTCAACTTCTTCGCTGGACATTTGTCGGAATTTACTATTGGTAAAATCTAAGTTGATATATTTACTAAGGTCAATGCCATCGCTATATTCAAATTCTCGAATTGAATTGCGAGCTTTTGAGCCTTGCAACCGATCCGATGCCAATAAATTACTTTCACTTAGATCTTTCTTTAGACCATCACAACTGCCGCACTCACTATCCATACTGGAGGAAGCAGATGTGTCTAAGAGATATCTTTTAGCATTATGATTAATTCTACGCCTTTTTCTTATGGAGCCTTTGGAAAATGTTGTTTGGACGCACTGATCAGTTGTCTTTATTATATTGGCAACTGTCTTAAGTTTTTGAATTTTTCCACATATAAAGTCTTTGAACTCTTCTTCTGTTTTTGATGTTAGTAATTGGCATTCATCATAGAAATCTTTTGCAAAATCAGTTGTATTGCTAAGAATAGTACTGAAAGCGATTTTATTTTCGCTCATATTCTCATAAAGGCTTTCGAAATATTCATCATTGGCCTCAACCTCCAGTGGCTCCGAGCAATTCTCTGACAAAGTTGTATTATTACTTCGAGTTGGACATTCAGTAGGAATCAATTCGTCAGTTTTTTTGCTTACATTTTCCAACTGAAACATCTTCATTTTCTTAATTGTACTATCAATAAAACTTGTTACTTGAGTAGAAACTGTTTCAGGCGGCGTTCCATTCGAAATAATGTAACTCAAAAGAATATCTTTAACACTATCTGGCTTGGGTTGGCCCACCACGACTTCTTGAGACGTATAGTTATGGTCATTCAATGCATCGGAAAATTTAGAATCATGATCAGCACATTGTTCAGCTTCTTTCTGAAGCTCAGACATTTCGCCTACATTGCTGAGGTTTGATAAATTCTCCTCGTTGGTTTCCAGAGCTGTGCCCACTTCCACTTGACAAATGTGTTCTATTGGCAAGTCTAGGAAAGTTGTCTCAGTTATTTGTTCCTCTTCAAACGTTATTTCACTTTTAATATAGTTTTCTGGAGAGGTGCACGTTATTTCTCGGTTCTCAAGCGGAACGTCTGTTCCAAAGAGGTCCATACCCAAATTGAAATCCATTTTTAGATCTAAAATTAATGACAATTATTAATATAATCCATGTATTATTATTTTTGGGGGCAATAATTAATAGGAATTGACTAAAACCTTTCAGACTCTTGGGCAAATAATACGCACGTATAAAAGCATAGGTAACTATACAAATTTTCTCAAAACTTTACTAATACAGGTATTTAATAATTAGGTAAACAACAATTGCCTTTGATATGCCGATAAATATTGACAATAGTTATGTGCCTTATATATTTATATCGATAGTCCAGCATTTAAGTAACTGTATTGGTGGGCTGCCAATCATCGATTACCATTAAATTTAATAGCTAACAGCACGCTTGCATTGAGAGTGCAATGGTCCAGATGCTACATATTACGGGATACATATCTTACTAGAGTTAGTCGTAAGAAATCGTACATTTTTTATATATTGAATTATCAATTTTGTTAAAATGTACTACAAAAAAAAAACAGTGCCCGCAGGAACCATACAAACAGTTATTCATTTAATGGCTGCCTCGATGTCTGGGGCTTAATTTATTAAAATCTAAAGTGAAAAGAATTATATAAATTTAAATTTAGATTTTTTATGGCACATGACCACGACCAACTGTAAATGCTTAATATGAATTGCATTCAGAATACAGTTTGCATTTATTTAAATTAATTATATTGGTAATAAGATACTGCCGATCAACAAGAAATAATCGTAGGCATTTTGTCGATAGTTTTGGACACCACCGTCCAATGCTGTATAGTGGAAACGGGCTATAAGAGTAGCCTGTGGTTATCGAAATGTCGGCAAGTCGAAAAGTTATCGTCAAATCTACAACATATGTACAATAAATAACAAACATTTTACTGTTGTTTCTAATATAGCAATGAAGACGTCTCGCGTGGGAAAATTATACGAAGATAAAGTTGAAAAGAAATTTAGTTCGTTGCGGTTTCCGCCAAAAGCGATACCAAAACACGTTCTTACCCGTACCCTAAAAATAGTTAATGATTCAAATGATGAGTTTTGGCTAAACAAAAACTCATCATGTGCGGCGCCAGTTACATACGAACAAAGCAATGCTAAAAAGCATTCGGACGCTTATAAAAAGTTGAATTTGGCACGCAAATGTATGTTGACACGAGACTGGCAAAACCTGGCTAAATTACTAACGTCCAACCTAGTCGGTGACAGTATTATTCAAAAAAGTTCATATCCAATTTTTTCAGAAGTAAGTACAATTTTCTATACCCTAAGACCTATTGCAAATGGGTAAAAATTTAACTTTTAATATATTTTCAGTACGTCTCAATCTTTTTAACCATGGAGGACCCCGAACTTTTGAAAAAACTTCAGCAGACAATATCACCAACTGGGTCGCAGCCTAACAATAAAAATACAAAACCCTAAATTCCATAACAATTGCTAATAACTTATGCCGTAAACACGGAATATTTTAAATTAAATATATATTGCATAGTATTTTGTCTAGAATTTATACAAAAAATTGTTTTACTAATTGGTTCATGGTCTGCTTCTGGATTATTTCATTATAAAGGCAATGTTATATTTCTTATATATATCTAATTTATGTCTAGTCTGAAGTTCCCGACAATGGGATACCCTGCACCCTCTTTTACTAACCATAACTCGGTGAAACCTATTCATGATTTGGCCATAAGTTCAATTTGGCATCTAAATCTGGCAATATTATTCGTCAAATTTGGGTTAAAATAGTACCATCCTATATTGACATATGTAAAAATTTCCCACCCCCTAACATGGTAAAATCTAATTCGATTTTCACGAGATTTGGGTCTTTTTTATGGTTTGGTCAATTAGACCATGCGGTCAAGTGGGGATTACTCATCGAAAAGCTACATCAATGTCTACACAATTGTAAAGTTAGGACAAGTAAGAGGTTCTAGTCGGAAGCTCCCGACTAGGGTATACCCTGAACCCTCTTCTTCCAACATCAAATGCATATATATATTCTACTTTAGAAGCTATATGTCAAGTTTGGTGACTCTAGCTCTTATTATTTACAAAAATTGCCCAAAAAACAGGATATCGATATCGATTTTTATCGATTGCTTGGAAACGGAGTAAGTTATCGATTATCGGAAACAAACTCGATCTGCGCGGGAACTAGGAGCATCTAAATCTATAATTTTAAGTCTCTAGCTCTTATAGGTTCTGAGATCCTTGCGTTCATACATACAGACGGACGGACGGACGGACAGACAGACGGACATGGCTAGATTGTCTCGGCTATTGATGCTGATCAAGAATATATATACTTTATGGGGTCGGAGATGCTTCCTTCTGCCGGTTACATACATTTGGATTTCGCACAAATACAATATACCCTTATACCCATTTTTAATGGGTTCAGGGTATAATAAGTCGACTTACAGATTTAAGATCGTTGAGGTTATAAGAATCATACTTACGGAAAACGTGGTTGAAGTTCCCTGGTTATGGTGCATTCATTAATTGAAGAAGGTTGTCTTTAAATGGATATGAAAGCAACTTCGAAAATATGGGTAACCTTGCAGATAATTGAATGGCGCAAAAGCTTTCCGTCACATAAGAAATGCTTCCGCTTTTTTTGTCCGTGCTCCATCTTGTATCGTGTGGATCGTGTGGGATATTTAGCTGTTCAGCAAGCGTGGCTAATGTCTCGTTAATCCTGCGGTTATTTGGTTGATATCCCTCTTTTTTAGGAAGTGGAGGTTAGTTCTTCTATTGTTGGCCATTAAACTTCACTTAGTATATATATAATGTTAAAACTAAATAGATAATTAGAATGTTTACATTTATTTCATTTTGTTGAAGCCTTCCGTTGTTGTATCCAACTCGAGCTGATAAATATATATAACAAGTCTTTTAAGAATTTGATACTTTAACGTTATCTTGGAGGTTGTTCATATTTAATAATTAAGTTCTATTAACTCACTACAGAGCTATCTCCGTATTACATTGTGCACAGAGTATTTCGTAGTTGCTTCAACCTCTTCTGTCTATCGTTAGAGAGAGAATACGAGTTAATAAACTAGATAATTATATAGAAACTTAGATTTATTTTTTAAGAACGCATATTAATATTGTTTTGAATAAAATACTTGATTAAATATTATGTTTCTCTTGTTTTAGTTAGTAAACATGTACGTGATGATTTTAAAGATTATTTATGTATAGAATTTGTATTCATACAATGAAGAGCACAGTACCTCGCGTTTCTTATCTGTTTTTGTGCCGATTGCTCGAAACAAAAAAAAAGTATAAGTATAAGAAATATAGTGAAAATAAAATCGAAGAACTATAACTCATTAATATATATCTTCTTCCATTGAAAAATCAGATGTTTCTCCAGCATAGAGGGAGCTAAAAATAAACAAAGACTGTAGTAAACATTTATGAAGTTCGGTTTTTATCATACTTAACAGCGCGACTGGTAAAGAAAACAATGCGTTTTAACTTTTTGTTGTAGAAAAAATAGTTGAATGACCATAAGCAACCAGGTTCTCCAAAAGGATCAGAGCTTAAGTCCGGATTATAGCTGTATATATCGCATTCCGATAATGTTACCTCGTCGTCCACGGCTGACCACAATGGCTGACGCAAAACTTGGTATTGATCCCCAGCTAAGGCTGACAGGTTAGAATGAACGGAGTTCATAACCCAAGGCAAAGAGGGCTCTTTGCTAAACTCATGCGACTATAAAAACAAAGGCTGTTAAGTCAAATGCTTTTTTTTTTATTCGTTTAAACCTACCTTGGCATCTGAAAAATCATAATCTGGTTCAAACGAGGCATTTAAAGTTGCGATCAAGTAAAATAAAGTTTTGCGAGAGATCGTGTCACATAAGATTACACCTTCATCGCCGGATTGACTGTTATTGCGATGAAAGTTTGGTGAAAGATCCGACAGAGTTTGAGGAGGTGATAACGCTTGCAAGTCATGACCGTGGGTCTCAGCTGTAAATCGTTTGTATAACACCTTCTCGGCTGCAACCATTTTGCTAAATAGAAAAAATATAGAAAGGTTTAGTTAAAAATATTATTAACAAGTACAACTTGCGTTATTTGATCATAGCCTTTACTTAAAATTACTAAACGGCTCAATTTTTCTTTTGCCAATGTCAACAAGCCCGATGAGTACCGGGATGACAAGGCAAAAATAATGTTATATTATCATGACGGACCCAGCTAAGTTTGGAGAAAGCGGAACACAGCTCTGGAACAGAAAAATATAAGACCCACACTTAAGTTTGGCAAGCTCTCTGTAATGGTGTGGAGCTACTTAGACATTCTAAAAAGAAAATTGTCAAGGAACTACAAGCTTAACCAGGACGACTACTTCAGGACTTGCTTGCAAGTTCTGCCAAGTGCTTGTGTATTTTAAATTTTGGGACTTTGCCTTTAAGGCATTTCATATTATTACTGTGATCCTGATATAATAAATCTTAATATCGGACTACTTTGTCGACTACGCAACAAATGCTGTTCTTCAATTGATCTTAGCCAACCTCAGCAATTGCCAACTTCCGGGTATTACATTTTCGAAGAGCAATGGATTAAGGTTATAAATTGCTAAGTTATAATTGGTAAATAAATAGAAAATTTCATACCAGGAGTAGCTTTCGATACGACCAAAAATCGTGATCCCGCCAGTTTGTATGGAGAGCGCGTTGTTGATCGCCTCGAAGCGAGAGCTCTCCAGCAGCTTCATGTTGAGTTTCCAGCCGTGAGCAAAACGTTCACCGTCAAAAAAATCTCAAGGGGTGATATCAGGCGAGGGGACTGCCGATTAGCGAACTTTAAAAACGCTAAACGTTTTAGAAAAACGATCAGTAAGTAATCCTAGTCAGCCAAATATAGGATGAATGTTCAGGTGAACTCTCTTTAGGCGCTGTGCGGTCTTATTGAGGCTTTCGGCGTCGTGATGTTTATCGTTTGATTTGCTCTTGATGCATGCATTGCCCAGAAAATAATCGTATGAAGTTTACAATTTCTGAACATGGTATCCGGATGGACTGCAATTCTTTTCTTTACGGCCACTTTTTTCTCGACTTTGTAAATATGGTGGAGTCTGCACTGTTTCATTAACATTACACAATTCAATTTCAGTTCAATAATATTTTATCTCTGGCACTATTCTGTGCCGTAGATTACGTTACGATGTATATATATATATATATAAATATATCCTTTGTTTTGTATTTTGAATTTTATTTAAACAAATTTTATTGTTGTGTAACCTTGTATCTTGATTTATTTACTCACACATACATATAAAGTATGTTTAATTGTGTTGGTTTATACGCTTTGTTTTTCATAAGAATATGTACATCTGCATGTACTGAAGCGTCTGTGTATACTACAAAGGTATTATATGTTTTTATATGTATGTTAAACGACCTTCGTATTGAGGATTACGCAGATATAAATATGGCGTCAATATTTTTTTCTGGTTTCTCAATTTCTATGTAACTTTAACACTTTAACTCATAAATGTTCAGAATCCATTAAGCGCAACATATTTGAATATTCCATTTGTGGTTTAAGGGTGGAGATCATTAATTCGCACACGATTATTTCTTAAAACTTTTTGTGAATTTCCGTATTAGCATCGCAACATGGACACAACATATTCATATATATGTGAATGGATTTGATACTTGGTATAAGTACTTAGAGATGACACTATAGAAACTATCGGATACTACATTTTCTTTAAATGTATATTATATTTAAGCCCGTTCACACTATTTACACACTCGGGGAACGAATGGAATTTATTGTAGATGTGAAACTTCTGTTCCAATTCGCAACTCTTAAAACCTTTAAGAGTGGCAGTCATGCCAGAAAAACTGTGAATTTTAAAGAGAAATCTGCAACTGTATTGTGTGCTTGAAAAGAAACAATAAAAAAAATAAAAATCCCACGGGCCATTCTGTTGACAACATAACTAAAAGCCTTTGCGTTTGCTGATGGTCCAGTAGAAATTTTTCCTGTGCAATTTCACGGGCTACGCTGACAACCTCAGCTTGATGGTCAACTCTAAGGCGTTTTGATTGAGAAAGATCGACAATGCTCGCTGCTGTCTGATATTTCTTGTCTGGCATTTATATAATGTTTGTTTTTTGCCCTTGCAGCCAGTCTGACTCGTCAATCTTGGAGAAGTTAACGATTGCATATTCAGCGCATAAAAGATTAAGACCGATTATTCCGTTAAATGTCGAAAGGCCGTCCGATCGGCTTCAAAATCATTGTAAGAGATATTTGAGAAAATTTACCCGATACGTTTAAGTTGAATCTATTAATTTTAGATGGTAAATGGGTATTGAATGAAAGTTTTTCAACAGGTGGAAATCATTTATTCCCACTTTCGGTTTATCAGTAAAGGGACTTTGTTGAGTTGAAGCTTGTTCGACAATATTTATATGTGAAGCAAACACTTATACCGAGCAAGACCGGGAAATACCTGCAGGTATTTAATTATTTTTGTTTCTTATTTTGGTAACTACATATTTTGGTATCTGTAAAATTTTTTGTATCTGTAAAATTGAAATAGTGAAACGACCGATAATGGAACTCAAAGAAGTAAGAACTAACTACAAAAGATTTGGAACTTTGTTCGTTCGTTCTTTTGAGTGAATTGTTCAATTGAACTTGTTCAGATTAATTCGATATTACTCCTAAAAATTTATTTGCTCATTAAATGTATCGCAATCGGATAGATGAATGAATAAAATAATTTAGTGACAAATTATAATCATATAACATTAAAAGTTGTTTGTGTGAATATTTGTTTAATATCGTGTAAATTTTATTTACGTGTCGAAATATAAGCTGGCATTTGTCGAAGTAGACAGTAAAAGCTTTGGGTGTTGCCCCAAATAATAGATACATTTTGCATTATATTAAGTTAATGTAAATTCAAGTAATTGTCATAATACATTTTAAATCAAGTATATGACGTTATAATACAATTTCACATGAAGTCTGATATATGTTTATGAATGCATTTGAATTTCAGATCAAAAAAATTTGTATATAAGATGGCGGAGGGAAATACTGGAACTAGTGCTGAGGGTGCTGCCGCCTTGGCTGCCCCACATCCTAACGCCGAAGTTATAAGGGGGCAAATATTTGAAGTCGGCCCAAGATATAGGAAATTGACATATATCGGTGAAGGCGCATATGGCATGGTGGTGTAAGTATATCAAATAGCCCTATACATCACTCGCACTATCTACACATATATATGTATGTAAATGCATACATACCGCATATTCACCCCGTTAAGAAGTTTAAGTTCTATATTGGGAGGCTTACATCAAATATAACTAAACACTTCGACTTAAATAATTATAACAGTATATATACATATTTATTTGAAATTTTCACCTTATGTGATGGATGCGCATGCTAAAACTTAGTTTTGGTAAATTTCCTACCGCAACTGTGGAAAAATCGTTGGTGTGAAACTTTTTGGTTACCAGCCGATCGACCTCAAACTCGGTTTAGAAGATCTCTAGTCAAATCAATCTGAGGGGTCCATTCTTCCCTGGTGGAAATGGAGGTCAAATTAATTGCTAAGAATATTTGAAAAAATTCACCATTTTTGCAAAATCCAATTCAACTCAAAGATTTTTGCGCGAAGCTTCAAATATTTTTCAAAATTAAGTGAGGTGCAAGATAGTACGGGTAATAAGAAAATTTGAACCACAAGTGGGTATAGCAATTGTATGCCTTAACATTAACAGCAAAAACAATTAGTTGCCTCTGTCCTACCTCGTAGTCATAACGCGAATTGAGCTTTGACGAGAAAAGAAAACGGAAGAACCGCAGAAAATATAATCAGTATTAAAATTGTGGCTAGTAAAACAGATTTTTTTTGATACGAGGAGCCGGGTGTGGCGGAAGCTGTGAAATTGTTCCATGAATTCATCTAAGTATATAGATATTCTTGAAGCTAAATGTATTATTTGGTGACTCCAGCTCTTAAAACACAAGAGATTTACACAAATACAGTAATTCAATAACGATGGTAATCGATTGCTTGGAAACGTGGAATGTTATCCATTATTGAAAACAACCTCGAGCAACAGGAGGACGACCCACGTTCAAGTCTCTAGACCTTATCGGCAAAGAGACACAGAAGCTTTTTAAGAAAACGTTTGTTATATGTTGTGCTCAGCCGTAACAAACTCTCTTTGCTTCGTTTTGCCCCTGATAACGGCGATAAGATACTTACAGTATCTTAATGAAAAGTTCGATCAGATAGATTCGCAGTGTATTGTATTAATATCTCCAACATTCGCTACGTCCTGTACTGTTTGTTAAAGTAGGTTGTGCTCTGAGACACGTTAAAAGGAGGAAATTTCGTACAGAGGGGAAACCAGCGTCTTTTATTTAAATCTGGTTTTTGAATCAATAAACTGGCTTGTTTACTCTCGGATTTAATACCCAATGTCCAACATTTTTGTTGAAATTAAAGGTATTGAGTACTTGTCGCTCACGGGTTTTTGGCTGAGTTTCCTAGAGTCTATAACAATTAAATTCTTATGGCAGAGCTCATTGACATGCTTTACTCATTAGTTGCAGACTCTTATAATGTCCGACTGCAGGCTTTAAGAAATAAATATATATTGTCATAAATTATGAAAGACTTAAATATACATAATTTGTGTAAATAAATATTACAAATATTATTAAGTGTTAATATTGGAACCGTTAAAAAATATGTATTAATTTGTTCATGAGTGTTTCTAGAAACGTTTATTTATTAAAACATTATGTTTTGTCCATTTTAGATCTGCTGATGACACGTTGACGAACCAAAGAGTTGCTATTAAAAAAATTTCTCCGTTTGAGCACCAGACGTATTGTCAACGAACTCTAAGGGAGATAACCATTTTAACCAGATTTAAACACGAAAATGTAATTAAACTGCAATGTTACTATACTTGAAACAGTGTTATATCCTTAACAAGACTGTTTTCATTTAGATTATTGATATACGCGACATCTTGCGAGTAGATAGCATAGAACAAATGAGGGATGTATATATTGTACAATGCTTAATGGAGACTGATCTGTATAAACTACTTAAAACGCAGGTAAATAATTATTAATTGAACTCTTTTCTAAATACTTTCTACCGACTAATTAATGACTAAAATGATTTTTTGCTAAAATTGTTGTGTGGCGACAGCTATAAACTGAAAAATATTTAATATATATATCAAGAAGCTTCAATTGCTTAAATAACTGGACTTTTTTTCTTAGTTGGACGGCCTCGGCAAGATTACTCGTGTTTCTAATCAGTTGTTGCTATTATACCTGTAAACTCTTTTATTTACAGAGGCTGAGTAACGATCACATCTGTTACTTTCTGTATCAAATATTGCGTGGTTTAAAGTATATCCATTCGGCAAACGTTTTACATCGAGACCTAAAGCCGAGCAATCTTTTGCTAAATAAGACATGCGATTTAAAAGTGCGTATCTTTATAATTATCTGCCGTGTTCAATATAGTAATTCGATGAATAATACTTTTTGATTTAGATTTGTGACTTTGGTTTAGCCCGTATTGCTGACCCAGAGCACGACCACACTGGTTTCCTTACAGAATATGTAGCAACTAGGTGGTACCGGGCACCGGAAATAATGCTTAATTCAAAAGGGTATACAAAATCAATTGATATCTGGTCAGTTGGGTGCATTTTGGCTGAAATGCTAAGCAACCGACCCATCTTTCCTGGAAAACATTATTTAGATCAACTCAACCATATTCTTGGCGTGCTAGGATCCCCATCACAGGAAGACTTAGAATGTATTATTAATGAAAAGGCAAGTCTTAAAAGCATATTATGTTTTCTTGCTAATGATTATTTTTTTTCCAGGCACGGAATTATTTAGAATCTTTGCCTTTTAAGCCAAATGTGCCATGGTCGAGGTTATTCCCCAATGCAGACGCTTTGGCGTTGGATTTACTTGGTAAGATGCTGACGTTCAACCCGCACAAACGAATTCCAGTAGAGGAAGCTCTTGCACATCCATATTTAGAGCAGTATTATGATCCTGGCGATGAGGTAACTTTCATATTTTTTTTTATAAATAAAATTGATTTTAATTGCAACTATAATTTATAACTTTTGTTTATAGCCTGTTGCAGAAGTACCATTTCGCATTAATATGGAAAATGATGATATATCTAGAGACGCTTTGAAATCGTTAATTTTTGAAGAAACGTTAAAATTTAAAGAACGACAACCAGAACAGGCTCTATAAAACAATTATCAAAAAATAAAAATTTACATTTTCAACTATTTGTTTTATTTTGATTTATTTTTATTGATGTGGTAATTTAATTAATACTCTTTCATACGTTAATTTTCCATTAATAAGTAGCTCATATCGCTGTAAATTTATATTAACTACATTTAAAAAACAACTTTACTAACATATTTGCATTTAATCTGTCTGTAAGCACCACCATTTATAATACACCACTACGGAGTGGGTAAATCACATTATATGTTGGTATTTACCTAAATATTTGCCTCATCGAAATAAGTATACGATCCTATAAAGTTATTTCCTTATTAATTATATCAACGAGTAAATAAGATGTTACTAACAAAATTTAGATAGATGAATATTTTAGCCGTACATCAAAACCAATTAACTTTTCAAGTTCACCCCAATTACAAGACAATGGTCTCAATACTGTTGATATTTTAATATCCTGAACCCATTAAAAATGGGTAAAAAGGGTATAATGTATTTGTGCAATGTATGCAACAGGCAGAAGAAAGAATCCCCGACCCGCAGTACGAGTTCGTTTCCGATAATCGATCACTTTCCACAGTTCGAAGCAATCGATAAGAATCGATATGGAAATTCTATTCTGAACAAATCTCAGGCTAAAGCCACAAAATTCGACATGTAGCTTATGGATTAGTATATGCAGATCACGTATCTTTCATTTGAAAGCTATCGCCAACCTCCGCCACCACCAAAGTAAAAGTAAATCAAATTAATGAACCAATTTGAACTTCCCACCTTTTAAGCGACAATTTTAATGCAATTGTCTTTTTGAGAAAATACGAATATTCTACCAGCACAAGAAGATCTACTGTTAACATTTTCATCAGGATATGTTAATTCGGTTTTTTATCTCATCGAGAATAAATTGTTGAAATGGCTCTCGAGTGAAGTTCTATTGGAGGAAGTATTTTTATAAATCTATTTTTATTACTGCTGAGGCAAACGAGTTCGTAGGTAAAGGGTGTAGGGTAACTCCTACGAAAAATTCATTTCGGAAAATCCAAAGTTTAATAAGTCAGTCTAAGATTTCCAAGCCAAATGACTAAAAATACTTTTTTCGACCATTCATAAGCTGAAGAACGGTGATTTGCGCGTAAACTTATTTCAATGAGGTATTTTTTTTTCTTTTTATGTGGTTTTCCTGATAACACATATATCAACATCACACACATATTTTCGAGCTAATATTATAAATTAGCATAATTGAGCTAAACCTATATTTTTGATCATTTACAATATTTGAACTCTAATGTATGTAACAGACTAACATGCCCGACAACAATTAATGTTTACATCTCTTATTAAATGTCGTGTGATTTGAAAACTTACAAATGAATGGTATATATATAATTATTTAATCTCAAAATATTTACGCATTCTTAATCGACATCGGCTTATATGTGTATGAGAGCAAAAACGATCAGTGTGTAGGTATTTACATACGGGCATATCTACTGTGAAGAAAGACATTTCAAAGCTTTTCTTTTAATTTAATCAAAATTGACAAAGTTGTTAAAAAATAAATATCCTCTGTGAAATGCTAAATTCTATTCAGTTTTTGGCAAAGCCCTAAATTCTTTTGTCTCTGATAATGAAGTAAAAGACAACTTCCGATACAAATTTAGGTTATATATAAAAATATATATGTGGGTATGCTCATATGTACATCTGAACTTTATAGGAAAAACCTCTTAGCACATGATGAGAGTTTAGGCAATTTAATTTGATTAAATGTGTGTTGCAAAATATTTTCGAAAAAAACAATAGAATGTTGCGAGAAATTATTAAAAAAAAAAAAAATAATAATAATAATAATAGTATAATAAAATTGTTTCACTTATAATCAAGTGGGATTTTATTCGGTATACATGTTTAAATAAGTATAAACAATTTCTTCCCATTTAACATTCTTATCTGAAAAAGATACCTTGCTCGCTCATAAAATAATTTAATATATTTACTTTCTTGAAAACTTATGTATCTTCAATTAGTAGGTGTATATTTATGTATTAACTAACTACATTGCATGTACGGAAGGAAGTACGAAACGCTTCTATATATGAATTTTAAATAAAAAATTTATCTCTATGGAAACGCACTATGAATACACATAATATGAATACATAAGTATTATTTTTTGTAAGTCTGCATTGTTAATAAACCTTCAAACTTTGTATGTTGAAATTTTGAATAATTAAAAATGTAATCATAATTTCTGATTTTAAAATTAAAATATTCAAAAATTTATGGATACTAGCGGGCATTATCACTAAGCATATATGGAGGCTGTAAGCCGAGAAATATGTGAATGGAGGACTTTTATTTTGTAAAAAAAGGTGGGCAACAAAAATGATTGTTGGCTTGCGGAAGTGGTTAAAAAATGTTTAAAAAGGCTACTTACAGTTCTTGGTGTCACAAATCTATAAATTGGGTATGGTTGGTGCAGTATTAAATAGACAACCTTCTTCCTAGCTCCAAAATGTGAGTTTCGCACCTCATAACTGGAGCGTTTCAGGGTTAGATTTAAACAGTAGCCAAACTTGGAATCTGGCCGACGAGAATATTTACCGGATAATATTGTTCACATAACACTTAACCAGAATTATGGCCTTTGAATCTGGCCGGCAAGTCCATAGACCACAATTTGTACAGGACAACAATGCTTCCTCCTGAAGGATGGGAAATTCTGTCCTTTCTTTCATTCGGCCAACGACTGGATCCGACACTGTTGGCTTTAACGGGCACAATATCGGTAGTTGTATTTTCCATAGATATCCTTATCCGTGTTCCAGACGTATTATATCCCATTTATATTTTATATGTTGATGGTTTTGATATTTGTACATTTAATAATATAACATTTGTAATTTTAAAACGACCAAATTATTGTATAATTTCTGCCGAAAACTTTTATTTATCCAATTTAACTACAATCGTGTTAAATGCATCAACTTTAAATTGTTTAAAATATATTTTCTCGTTTGATTCCACATTAAGCATTTCATTGCCACTATAAAACATTGATGTCAAATCTAAAACAACTTTAGTACTACCGAAATTTGTTATTGACACAAATGAATTTTTTCGTGGGTAATATCGGACTATTATTAGAACGTCAGCGTTGCTATGTGCTAGTATTTGGGTGTTTGATTTATTCTCCGTGAACTTGCACACAACATTTTTGTAGATTGATGGAGATTGCTCGCGTAAGGATATCATTCTCTGTACTAATATTAGTTTGTCCAATGATCTTATGTTGATCTCCTGATCAGTTATATTATATAAGCGTTCAGCCCAAAGTTCTATTGGTTGTACCGAATTGTTCTTAATTTTTATTTTTGTTATGGCTACTGCATTTTCATGCATAATATTTGGCGTCCCTGGCAAAATAAGCTGCATTATTGTTGCAGCGAAAATCTTTGAAACAATTGGTTGACTACTGTCGGGTGTATCCATGTAATTTCTTCCAATAGACCAATGAATCCAAGTTCTGTCGTCAGCAATTGGCATATCATTTAAAATAAGTTCAATTCGTTCTTTCATTTTTTGTGAATTGTTTTCAATACTTAAAATAAAGTCAACCAAATCGATATGCTCCAACAATACAGAAAGTTCCGATTTGGACTTGTCTTTTAAAAACGATTCCCCTACTATAAGCACTTTATCTTTGCCGATTACACCTTTCCAAGATGATAAACACATTAAAAGTGTTTCATTATTTTTAAGTGATTCCAGTCCCTTTAAATAAAATCCGTTCACCCCGAGGTCAATCCAATGATGTAAAGATTTTGAAATAACATCAAGAACTTCATTATCCTTTCTCCCAGCAATCACGTGCTGCAATGGCAAATCTAATAAAAGACTCATATTGTGTGCATGTAAGACATTGGCCAATTTATGCAGAGTACTCAGGTTTCCTAGTTCAGGTCTAATTGTATTTATCGATAAAACGTTAACATCTCCATCGTAATGAGGACCGGAGGGAAAAATAGTGTTGAGTCGTACTCCAGATATACCTAAATTTGCTAAATAATCTATTCCATATATTATTCCACTAATATCGCCAATACCATCATTATTAGAGTCGTTGAAAGATGCCGGATCAATTTCATAAAAAACGCTTCCTCGATACCAAGCAGTTCTGCAGAAAAGGGACATGATAGTTAATTTCCAAATAGCTTACATAGGTGTTACTTACTTGGGATTGCAAAATTTTGGCATGCTGACAATTTGAGCAACAACAATTGAGCATATTGCTAAGATTCCCGATAGGAAAACGAAAAATGTACATTTTCGAATAAGCGGCCAATTCCAAGATACAAAAGATGGCGTTTCTTTAGATTTTCTTCTAGTTCCTTTTAAACAGTGACTACTGGCATCCTAATGAAAGCAGCATAATTAGTAAAATGCAAATCGAATAAGAGTTTAGTCGAGTGCGTCCAACCAGAAATACCTCTTCAACACCTACAGAATGGCTTCTACGAGCCTCTTGCTAAACTTTTATTTTACATATTTGGTAGTTACACTGTTCCAGTCGAAGGTAACCGGCTGAGCTGAGTCGAAAGTATTCTTAATTATGTGCATGGCAGAAAGCTTGGAACTGCAGAATTAAAAGCCAACCCGAAATATTTTAAGTGTCGTTCACATTAGTGGTATATCTGTCAAATATGGGACTAGCTTCGAAATGTGGGAATGTCACGACAAATATATCGGGGTTTTCATTAGAGCTTTACGAACTAGTCAAAAATTGAAACTTATTTTGAATTTTCTCAAATTTCAATCGCATTTGTCTCTTTTTAAAGGGACACATTTGCATTTAGCTCGGCTATTTTTTTGTTTTTTATAAAAGCACCAGATATTACTAGCGTTAGTTGATACTATTATTATTATAATAATTATTTTTATTTACTTGACTCGTCACGTTGTTGTTTTGTAAATGATGATAGTTCACTTTGTTGAAAAGGCTGCTTGACGCAGTTTCCATGGCATCCATTGCGATGCCGGTGCTACTTCCAGAAGAACTCGTGTCCGCCTTGCAGTCTGTATTACTTATATTAGATGAGGTAATATCGCTTGCAACAATTGTCGGGCTTAATGGGTGTGATAATAAGACAGGCTCCAATCCACCGTTACTTGATAGCAACGGAAATATAGAGGCCTCTTCGTCTGGCAAAAATGTAGAAACTGATGGAGATTCAAGCAGGGTCTGTGGAAGTTCGACTTCAAGAAATGCTGGTTCCGTTGATATTTCCATGTTATCAATTTTAAAAAGATATCCTTTAAATAAATTATTGTTGAGTTAATTAAAACAGTTTGACCAATTATTGCCTTTCATCTGTACACATATACATATATATAAGCTCTGAATGCGCACTCAGTAATTTAATTCATAAAGTGCGACCTGTTGCATGATATATCCCATTTATATTATATATTGATGGTTAACAGAACTACAGCCTGTAATAAGCAGCAAGAGTGAGCACGCTGTCCGTACTTCTACTTAAAGAACCTCCCGGTATGCCACATAAGTAAGCACATGAGATAAGACTTTGGTTTTGTCTTTGCCTTTTCGTTGATTATAATTCTCAAGTGCTTAAAGCTTCGTTCTGAGGACAAGGGCTCGTTCGTTATGCTGCTTTAGAGGTTCTAAAAGTTGGTATACGAGCTACCTTCTCCGCCTACGCCTTGTTGTTGGTCGTTGTGACTAAAATTGACCACGCGTGCCCAATTTAAATTCATCTTAATCTTCATTTTTGGGCTTTTGCTCTGGTACTTTCTTCAACCTAATCAAACTTTCTTCATTTCACAAAATTGCTGTGGTATTTACACATGTGGATGGCATATTTCTGATATAAAAATTTCACAGAGATCGGATATAAAACCAATTAAGTTAATTAACGAATATATTTCCGGCATTGTGATGCTGAGAATAACGGCACGTGCGCTGCGCAGCATGCTGCGCGAGTCCATGTTTGTATCTTCTTGTATATATTTGGTCTAAATACCTGGTCGAGCACGTCCGACTAAGGTAATCTTATTGTTGATAATGTCAGAGCCTAACGAAGCATTTACCGTAAGAATATTTGTTGCAAAAAATTATTTTTACTGCTGATATATAATCAAGTTTGATAGCTTTCCACTGCTAATATACATGTCTATATATACGCATATATATGTTATATGTTCAACAATTTATATATTTAAAAATATAAATATACATTTACATATGCATATGTATTGTGCACCAGTTGTATGTTCCTAGGTTTGTGAATTTCACTTTTTCATATTTATATGTATATGTGTATTAATATTGTACATTGAAGACCTATTCTAATAGTTGACAACAAATGCATGCATACTTATATATATAATAAAAACTTTAATTATTCTACTAGCGTGTTATGAAAAACTTTTGTCAATGGTTTGATCCACTCGAATTAAGAAGCGTAACTGTAAAATGGCGCATGCGCGTTTTTCATATCGAGTAATTATGTTATCTTAATAAGTATGAAAAGTATCGATGAAAAACGCTTTTATCCAAGATCTATGCTTTTCAAATTCAATTTTCTTATAGATACATAAGTGCCTCAAAATAACAGACTGACTGATTTTCTGAAAAATTATATTGAATTTTGAATTAAGGCAGCCTTGGTAATTCTTAATATATGCATTGGATAAGGTCTTCACGGAGTGATGAAGAAACTATGCAGCGAATTATATAAAAATAAAAAATAATAATAGTATGCAAAGTATATATAATATTATCACTTAGCTTCAATCATATGAAAGTGTGTAAGTCTGCCTGTTTATCCGCTTGTCTAACGATTCGTATGTATGAATGCGGGTGATTTGAAATTTTGTATGTAGTCGATGCCCCAGCCCGTTCGAGTAACTCTGATTATCGATAACTTTCCATGTAATCGATAGGCATCGATACTAAAACGTTTTTATACCCTGAATCAAAGTATAAGGATTTTGTGCAGCTGCGTTGACATCTCATTTATAGAATAGAATATACGGAAAAGTATGTTTTAATGTGTAGCTATCACATTAAATTAAATAAATAAATCATTTAAATATGATTTATTAGTGATCAGTGCCTTCTGATCTCCACCAAGCGAATATACATATCCATAAGGGAAGAATGTATATGTATTTACAAGTTAGTGATATTTGCAATGATTATATGATTATATACAAAAATAAAAAAGAGAAGAGAACGTTTAATAAGATTTACCGCTGAAACACTGAAATTACTATTTGCTTGGGGCAGCTAGCGCAAATTGCAAGAACTTTTGTATACGTATGTTGTATACACGCACACACACACACACCCACTTTCATGCGCGCCCTTTTTTAATTTTATAAACAACATAGACTGATCGACTGATTGGTGATCAACGGAAAACCCAAACTTTAAGAGCTAGGAAGCTGAAATTTTCAATGTAGTTACCTTATGTGATGATGGTGCAAGACGGGGTTTCGGGAAATTCCACCCGCATGTGTGGAAAAACCGCGAAAAATATTTGAATGAAACTTTTCTGTGTACCATTCGATCAACCTCAAACTCACTTTCAAAGAACATTGTTGAAATCTTAGAATGCATCCGCAATAATCCGCCTCGATAATCAAATACATCCATTAATCAATTTCCGCGTTTTTTCCAGCGCATATCTATAATTTGATTATAATTCGGAATTAAAACGGAGATTAGTCAGCCAGAATTTTGCTCAATTTTTAAAGTAAGTTTATTCTTTTAAGAAATGAATAATTTTTGCAAAGAACGATTTTTTTTCAGGATAGTCACGCGATAAGGTCTGAACTATTTCCATCAGAGTGTCATTCATTTCAGTTTGGCCCTCAAATTGTGTTTGAATGCTACTCTCGGAGCGTACAATTTTATGTTGTCCCTTCAAGTTACTTAGCCTGCGGAATGCCTTAGCACGATTCTGTTTGCGAATAATTTGTTCCAAATTGGCATGTTTAGAGAGCAGAGCTTCCTCTATCTGGGCTCGAATGCCGGCATCTTTATTCGTAACTTCTTGCAGATCATTTTGAGTTTTTCTTAGAATGTAGACCATGCGCTCGATATTGTTTATGTCAGACATGAGCCGGTTTTCTGAAAGATATGTTATTTCATTTTGAATAACCTTTGTCTTGTTTCGCACTTCCTCAAGTTTCATTTGGGCCTGTGATGCGTTCTTGTATTTTTTCTTTTTCGCATCAACATGTTCTTTGACAGTTGCATTAACGAAAATTTGCTCGCGATGCATTACACAATGCTCCAAGTCCTGCACCAATTTCTCTTGTGCGCGTTTTAATTGATTGAAGCGAATTGTCATTCTATGAATTTCCACCTTCATTGCTCCAATTTCGCCATTCAACGAGCGCTCTGTCTTAGTCCAATCTATAGTTTCTTCAATCAGCTTATGCTTGGTTTCCCAAGATAAAGCTTCTCTATGGTAATCGAGCACCAGATCCTTGCTCAGTTCAATTTCATTAAGCAACTCATTTATATCTTTCTCTAACTTTAATGTGCTCATCTCGGTGTCCTGAAAATAAAGCGAGTTTTAAATAATAGCAAAAGAGACTTACATACTTACTTTAAGTTTTTGGCTCAGTTCAGCCTGTTCGTGCTCATATTCGCTCTCCTCGATATTATGATGTTTTCGCTTAGTGTATATTTTTTCGTTAAGCAATTCCAATTTCGATGTAAATTTCTGTATGTCAAGCTTTAGATCTCGTGTCTTATTTTCAGATATTTCCAGTTCTTGTTCCACCTTAAGCGATTTTTGCTTTATGATTGATAATTCTAAAAAGATATGTTGAAACAATTGTTAATAAACACTAGCATATTTCTCTAAAGGATCACATCAAATACTCTAGTCTGAGATAGGATTTCTAGTAAGATTCAATCCAATCTAAAGTACACTTACGTTTTCGAGTCACCTGAATTTCATGTAACTGTTCACTTCTTTTGTGAGTCAAATTTACAAAGTGATTTTGAAGCATTATCCAAAATTGTTGATGTTCTCTGATTTGGTGCTCACCGACTTGAATGGATTTTTCGATTTGTTTTATCTGTGGGTATATGTTTGAATTCATTAAATTAAACTTTTACACTATGAACATGTACAAAAGCAAAACAAATATGGAGTCTTACCTTGAGTTCTGTAGGACTTCCAGTATCTTCGCCAAAGACTGTTTGGACTTCTTCAATTTGGTTGTTTAACTTCTCAAATCGCTTCATTTTAATTTCAATTTTAGTTTGCATTTTCTTTAAGTCCTCATCCAGGCTATTTGATTTTTCTTCTGCCTTAGTCAGATTTTCTTGAATCTGATCATTTTCTTTTCTTGTATTAAATAGAACGCTTCGTAGTTTTTCTACATCGAGCATGGCTAATGCCAATTGATTTTGTACTTTCGACAATGACAAGTCCACGTTTCGACGGTGTTCTTGTGCCTTATTCAATAATTTTAACCGATACGCACTGGCTTTATCCGTTATCAGTTGGTCCTGAGCTAATTTTAGTATTGCTTCCTCAGTTCGAAATTTTTTTTGGTGATTTTTGTCCAATACATAATCAAGCCGCCGGATTTCGGATATTAATTTATTTCCTTCACGCGTGGCTTCTTGCAAATCAGCTTCAGTTCGAGCCAAAAAGTCGGGAAATTCATCAAGCCTTGTCTGCAGCACGACTAGTGTATCCACTTCCCGTTGACCTAGGTGAAAATTGATAATTAATAATTAAAGAAGGCTTGGTGGAATTCATTTACTTACAGTCTCGACTAAGGGTACTCATATCATCGGCCATTCGTTGCTTAAATGATTCCAGTTTTTTATTGAGCACCATCTCTCTTGCTATTTGTTTTTTCACTGCATCAATTCCATTTGAGTTCAATTTTATTGACTCTTTTTGTTTGCTAAATACATAGATTAATAAATTTGTATATAGGTATATCAATATGTTCTCAAATACATACCGAATATTGTCCTGAACTTGAAATAAGATTTTGTCTCTTAGCTGAATTGCTATGATGACTTCACTCCAGGCCTGTGTTAATCGCTTGTGTTCATTTTGTAGAGCCTCCAAGTCAGTGTTGGCGTCAGCTATGCTCATATTGAGTACATTGACCACCTCCTGTATTGCGGTTTCGTCTTCGGTAATAGATTGCAGCTCGGCTTCTTTTTTTTTTACCTCCATATCCAGTCGATAAAATAGTATGTCCGATTTCCTTTTCTCCTCAGACAGTTGCTTTTGCAATTGTGCATCTCGGCTTACAATTCGTTTGGCATTTTTAACTTCATCTTCTACTTCATATGCCCATTTCCTTATATTACTACCCAAGCTTTGCAGATCTTCTAGCTCCATCATTCGGTTATGATACAGCGATTTTTGGGCTCTTGTTAATTTGATTTTTTCCTCATATTCCTTCTTAATGATTTCCACAGCAGCTTCTTCCTGTTGGCGCTTTTCAATATGCTCATCAATTTGGGCAGATATTTCTTTAATTTGTTGTTCTTGGAAGGTAATTTTATTTTGCATATCATACAAGGCCAGTCCCTGTTCTTCACGTCGATCCTCCTTGGCCTTAACTTCATATTTGATGTCCACAATCTCGTTTTCTAACTTGTTTTTTGTACGCATCAGATGCTCTTTCAAAGATTGTTGGAATTTCCGCAATAGCGGATGGTTTGGCGGAAGAATGCCCATTTCTTCCGGCTCCAGTACTGGCTGCTGGACTTTTTCCGTAATATTTGCAAAGTCGCATGACTCTGAGTCCTCGTTTTCCGACATTGTATTAGCAATCGTTTTTCCAAACAGAATGTCTTACAAAATATGCTTTGTTTATCATCAATATTTATTATGTATGACAAAAATACCTAACGTACATTAGGTTTCTACGCGTTACAAACATCCCAACCCTGTTTATAAATATTCACTTAGTTTTGGTGGTTGACGTGTTTCTATGCCAACAGAATTATTTGTAGTGGGCTTAATTTAGTTTGAATTGCACACAGTAAGCTTATAAGAATAATACACTTAAGAATGCCTGACTGTGGATACCCTGTACCCAACACGCGTAGCTTGCAAACCTGGTCTATGTATACATTCATAAGAATACACTTTCTCATAGCGAGATTTCAAAATTAAGGGAATCATTGTCGGAATAATGCGAGAGTTCCCTAGAATCCGGTCTGTTAGCATTAAACGCAAGACATTTGCAATGTATGGGCTATGCTAAGGAGCCTCAGGAAGACTTACCCATCGATCGATGCCTTTAGTATGCAGATCCTCAGCTTAATGCTAGATTTAAATTGACTAAAAGCTCATGGTCAAGTTCATCCGTCTGGCTTAAACCAAAAGACCTTTGTTACTTACAGACTATGAGATTGGTTTACGCGAAAACGGGGAGGCAGCGAGAAGAGCACTGATATAGAGACTGGACTATTGATACTGATTAACAATCTTTAACTCGTAATGCTTAATGACAAAATAAATATGCCTTCTGTCAGATGACACAAATAGAACGCATCTGCGAAGTGCATGTAACGAGTGAGAACTACCCTTCCGGGTAGAACCATATAACATTGGGTAATTTATTTGCTTTTCGCATTATTTACTTAATGTTTGCTTTAAAAGGTAAAGTTCCGATTATTACTAAATAAAATATACTTTATTCATTTTTGATTTCTAAATAAAAAAAGTTAAACAAAGTTAAATAGCAATACATACACATGTACAATCTAGATGTAAAATATCTAATCACCATATTGATCTTAAAATGTAAATAAGCTAAGATAACACCTTCGGATATCCGAAGTTCATATAATTTTGAGTCGCTTGTAAATTTGAAAAACACTCAACTTATGCTCAATTATAATGCAATAACATATATATATAAATCATATTTTGAGCGCTCTATATTATTCTATACAATTTTAGATTCATCTAAGTGTCTTTTTAAAACAAAACAAAAACATCTTTTTCAATAATCAGTTGATTTTTGTTACCAAAACGTAATAAAGCCCAATAAAGTTAAATCCATACATAGTATGTATATTAAACTCGTTAGTTTTTCTATGTCAATATTATGTAGCACATAAGCCATTAGCCTTTTTAAGTGCATTTGATTTTATTTAAGCGATTTACTTAGGGTATATACATGTGGGGCGGTGAGGGTTTGTTTCAAGTCGTCGCAAATATCAGTCAACTCATATATCCAATCCGCATTTACAGGGAAAAAACAGAGTACGGCTAGTGTCATTTGTTGTTATGGCATTGTGTGAACAATGTATGGACTTTGACTTGAGAACTCAATCGACTGATGAAAGCTACCCCCCTGGGCTATGAGTTGATCTTTTAGCAGGTGCATTTCGTAGGGCGATAGGACCCCAATTTACCAATTTTCAATTCCCTTCGTTAGCACTTAGCTACTCTTAGGCTTATGAGCTTGTTATGACAAATTCGAAGAGTTTATCGAAAGAAGTGGATAATTTGACCTTCCATTCTCGTGTACCAAGCGAGCACACTAAAATGCATTCAAATTGGTTATAAGAAGTGGAGAAACATAAAGTAGCTGAACGCGGAAAAAGGATAAATTACAAGTTAACAAGAACTAAAATCGACAAAGTGCCACATTTATAGATTGTAGCATGCGATCGAAAACTTAATAAATGTATTAGAGCAGCTTACCAGCTAAAATTGAAACTGTAGTAAAATTGTTTAATAATTATTCCCGACAGGGCCAAAATAAAAATTGTTTTTTATCATACAAATTAGTGGCTCATAGCCAAACAAAAAATAAGTATGTATGTTCGCTTCAACAAACGCATACATAAAAGAAATTTAATTGCTGATTGTCGAAAATTAGTTGGGAAAAAATGCTTTTAGCTTAGATGAGGATGAGAGCATGTGATTTTTATCCAGACAAAAACCTTTTTGTTGCAGACAACATAAAAATGTTGATTGATATTTGGAACCTCTCATTGCGAGATATCCAGCTGATAAAATGAAAGAACAACAGTTGTTTGCAAAGGGATGACTGGTAAAATAATAATTAATTAATAATTTCAATTGTTTTCGCAAGCGACTTAGGCTATGTCTTTTTAATTCCTTTTTAGATAATACGTTTTTTTTTCGTTCCGGTTATCAGCGATCTAAAAGATCAAATATGTATGATTTTAAGAGCTTACTGAAAGCAGTATAAAATGTTAAAACCACTGCCATATTCTTTAAATATTGTACAAACTGGTGATGATAGACAAATAAAGCTGTATATACTTATTACATTATTTAACTATATATTAAGGAAGGTCTGGAAAAGGAAGCATGTAATTTGCTCCAAAGCGAATGGGGCTCTTTGGAAGGAATATATACTAAAGATTTTACAAAAAAAAAAATTATATATATATATATATATATGTATAAAAATGTACATTCTGCACAATATAATCATCGATTAAGAGATAATTTGCACAACTCGAAATCATGTGATTTATGTATTTTATATTTTTAAGTACGAAGCATTACGTGAGCCATATTACGAGTTTTAAATGTCCTTCGTTGGAAAACAACCAGTGTATCTAATCGTATTGGTATAACAGTTCAAGTTCTGTGTAATATTATAATAATTAGCCTATTCTATATACATTTCGAAGATTTTTAAGCCCGCTATTCAGCAGGTACCATATTTTGTTCCAAATCAGGCTTTGTATCATCGGGATCCAAGCTTAGGCACTCGGCAAAGTAGTGCTCCATAGAGGAATACACATGCTCTAACACTCCATTTAGATCGTGGCCTTCATCAGCATAAGTCTGCAAGTAAATTTAGTTGATTCTTACAACAGTTTGGTATAGCAATTGACAGAAGATGCCAAGCTCGTGCTGCGTATGGTACAGACAAATGTAGTTGGACAAGAACAGATGAGGTCGGAGATGGCTCGTTCTGCCAGTGCACATTATACGCTTTTTAAATATCTTCACAAGATCACATCACTAAACTTAAAATACCCAAGTGATTGTGAACCCGGCAAGGGTGAGGAGCAGTTAATCCGGAAGGAATTAACCGTAAACGAAACAAGATGCGTCCATTAAAACGGACTCCCAATGTGAGCTCCAGCTGCTGCCAGATCACCAGTTTTACAGATTATCGAACAATCCTTAATCTACCTCTCTTTCACACTCTTGCCCCAACTGAGCGGGAGTACATT
Source organism: Drosophila virilis (assembly GCF_030788295.1). Taxonomy (NCBI): domain Eukaryota; kingdom Metazoa; phylum Arthropoda; class Insecta; order Diptera; family Drosophilidae; genus Drosophila; species Drosophila virilis. Next base: position 8,940,585 of record NC_091546.1, on the reverse strand, counting down.
AACCAGAAAAGTCTTAAATTATTCTTGGTCAATATTCATGTGAAAATACATACATATATACACACAAATATATAAATACACACATACGTGCATACATATATGTGCATACAAACAAACATACATACATACATACATACATACATACATACATACATACCTACATACCTACATACCTACATACCTACATGCATACCTACATGCATACCTACATACATACATACCTGCATACGTACATACCTACTTACATACATACCTACATACTTACAAACATACGCCTTCTGCTACGCCCCCTTGGTGCTCCTCCTTCTCCGCCTCCTCAGCTTCTAGCGATGAGGGCGCTTGCGCCTAATTCATACGCGAAGCCTGCAAGCCTTATTTGCACTTTTGAGAATCGAGGAGGAGGGCAGCTTTAATAAATACGTTTTCTTATTAAAATTTTCCGCGCAACAAGACTTATTGGCCTGATATTTGTATGGAAGACAATTTATATGCATACATACAGACATATATACACACACGCATACGCATACATACATGCAGACATACATAAATAGATATAGGTCAAAATTTCCCAAACCCACAACTTGGTCAAATATCAACAGATTTTCACGAGGCTTGGCTCTTTGTCCATGGATCGGCCTCTTGATCAAGATGGCAACATTATTCTTGCAATATACTTATATATATTGCTTTGAGTGAAAATCTTATTCAATTACCGTGCCTAAGCACGTGATTTACCTGATAACGATATAAGATATTTGCTTCAGTTAATGATTTAGCTAGTTGTACACCATGCACATACGGTGCAGTAGAGTCCGCTAAGCCGTGAATCAAAAAGAAAGAGTTCGATTTAATTAGTCGAGCACGTTGCGTTGCATCAGCTTCTACATATCCTTTATAGTTTTCAGCAGGTAGACCTAATATGCGTTCAGTAAAGGCAGAATCTAAAAGAAATGAAAATTCTTTATATTATAAAAAAACAATTGAATGAAACCATATATCTTACTATAATAAAGCCAATCTGCGATAGGGGAGATCGATATGCCACACTTGAAGACGTCTTGTTGCGTTCCTAAAACCATTGAAGTAACATATCCCCCATATCCCCAGCCCCAAATACCAACTCTCGTTTCATCTAAAAAACTGATGGTATCCAATAGATATCTAACGATTAAGGCAACAAAATATTTAATTGTTATATAATACCTTATATTACTTGATAGTTTTAACTTACCTCAAAACAGATATTTGATCCTGAACTTCCACTCCCCCCAAATGGCGATATAAAGATTTTTTGCTTTGACCTTTTGCTCCTCTAACATCCAAACGCACATAAATAACATCATTTCTGGAGGACATGTATGTACCCCAATCTATTCTAAACTTCTCGGAAACAGACTCAGAGCCCGGACGGCCGTTTCTGTAAATATAATAAAAACGGATTAAATAAAAATAAAGGAAAATAACAAGTCGAACAATAGTCAATTTTCTTTGGCTTGGAGTGGAAAAAGTAGTTGATAAATACATACACTTCAACAACAACAGGAAATGCTGCGTCCCGGAGTTCTTCTCTCCAGCTGGGTGGCAAAAGTAACTGCACTTGTGCCCGGCTACCGTGCGGCAATGGAATCTCAAATGATCTCTGAATTGGTAAGGCGAGTTTTTGTAACCTTTCCGTGTAGAATGGTCGTGTATCATACAAAATTTTCACAAGGCTGTGAGTCTTTTGTGTGTGCACCCCTGAGACCGGTAATCCTGGACCTTGACACTCGAGGATGTAGAAATCAATTCCATAGTTCGTTGCTAAACCAGTTGCTGGTGTAATAAAGGCGTCAAAATGAGAACAATTTGTATAATAATATCTACTACTCCATAGAGCTTCGCCCAAGTCGCAAGTAATACATTGAGGTTCGCTTCTGTTAAAAGACAAAATACTATTTTATATAATCTAAATCTGAAAATACTCCACTTACTTTCTGGTATCATCATGAACAGGATCTTTTACGGAATACAAATGTCTTTGACCAGGCTTTTTATCTTGAGTAGCCAGATAATACACCACATGATTCGTTGTATCCCAGCACAAGATTTTTAGAACCTTAATTTACAATAAATCATTACGGTAATTCTATTCATTATCGAAAGGCATTAAGGGCATTACCTCATATCGGCCATGGGATATAACCGAAATTCTCTGCTGTGATATAGTGATGTGTTTAATGTGGGTGAAATGGTCATTTCCTGATTCCTGAACACCAGCGAGCAGTAAGAAACTGTTTCCGTCGGGAGCAAAAACGGGATGTGGAAAAATATCTAGCCACTCATCTTCAGGCGCGCGCTCGGAATGAATCTGAATAACATTTTTTTTTAAGAATTATTCTTTTATTTTAGTTTTATAAGTAAATCTATACTTACTTCTGCACATATCCAATTTAAATCTTTTGCGCATGTCGCGATTATAGTATAATTTTGAGAACGTATCATAAAAACGACAGATACTTGATTATTGCTACCGGCTACCCAACCAGCTGATGTTATGTAATAATCTCTTTATAAAAAAAATGTGATTATTATATTTTTACTATTAATTTATTATTATATATATATATATGCTTACTGTTCATTTAAGGAAGGTGGAGGTCTTAATTTCATTTTCACTATTGACATAAAATTTGTTATGTCGACTATCCATAGCTGAACTTCAGGATTGGCAGTGCCGGGCGTAGGGTACCGAACATTTTTAGTCTCAGGAAATGAGCTCCCCGATGACATACCGCTACCAGCAATAATGGCACCAGATGATAACCATGGATATGTCATCATCCCGACGTGAGTATCATTAAATGAGGCGAAAATAAAGTGACTTCCATCAGTTGACGACCAAATTGCTTCCGGAATATCAAAAATTTCCTCTATTCACAAAAAAAAGAAGAGTTTATGTTAATTTTGTATTCCCTGACCCCATTTGAGAACTCAAATTATGTACGGAAATATCATTACCCTGGTAAAGCCAATCAGGAACTCCATTATAAATATTGTTATCTTGCCCTGTCATTGTTATCCTTATATCCTCTTCCATCGAAGGAGATTGTCTTACAAATATATCATTGTCAGCAACAATAATGATTGAAGTTGTATTTCCCAGCCAGGCAGCATATTGAAGTCGGGTTCTTTGCACCTTTGATGAGTCTTTTAACTTCACTGGCATATGGTGGTCATTATCTACATCATAGATTGTGTAAAACGCAGTGAAAGATTTCTGAAATATCTTTAATAAAACCATCATTAATGCCTGCTTACAAGCACTGTTCACTTAAGTTGGCTTACTTTTTTTACATTATGCCTGAACAGGACATATTTAAGATCGTGCGAGCATTGATATCCCCGCACATTTAGTTGACGAATGGTATGGTTTGTAACTAAAATGTTTATTGAATTAACTGTTGTATCCAATAGGGAAAGCCCTCCGTCGTCGGATTGAAATACATATTTTTTCGTTGTCACCCAAGATGGGGGCAATCTTGTTGGCGTCAGCTCTCCTTGTAGATATTCATCAAGAATCATTCTTCGACCCGACCAATATAAAAGCTCGTCCACATATCTTTTAAAAAATACGGTAACAGGATTAAATCATATGCATGTGGAAGTATGAAAAAGATGAGCAACTAACTAATGCATATGGGTATAAGAATCTCGTAATTTTATAAATTTTGGTAAAAACAAGAAGGGTTTTCAAACAAAGTAGCCATTTTCGAACAACAAAGTTATGACAACTAATCACAAATATATAATGTTAACGAGGTCGATAGAGTGTTCATCTAAGATGAAGACTTCATCTAAAGCTAAGCAACGTGAAGGATATTTAAGCATACATACCCCAGTAAATATATAGCAGTTATTATACCAGCTATTACGAAACTAATAACTAATAGAGAGAAGATAATACTGCGCCAGTTGTGTCCTTCATCCAAATCAAAGTCTTGATCTTTCTGCTTTGAATCTTGAACCTGTAATGTCTCATCCGGTGGAAGTCTCCATGATCCTCCTGCTCCTCCACGGTCAGAAGCAGCATTGGCGTGCATTTTCGTAAAATCTCAGCAGGAGGTTTTATGATAACTAAATTGTTGGAGAATTAAAGTTGTGGCAGGTCGAATTGTGATTCGGACGGTGTCGGAAGTAAAAAGCTAAAAGAAAATAAGGGACAACTTAATAAATTTATGCAACAGAGTAAACTATATTCTATTAGATATGATATATATTGGAGCAATTTTTAGTCGTTTGCTATTGGTGCTGATTAAGTAAACCATATTCAGCTAAGTAAATAGTGATGCAAGGGAAAGATCACCAACACCAACATTTACTTACTTTGTGAGAATCATCATGCAGCAATTTTAATTGTCATCGCTTTATCTTGATTAGTGTAAAAGAAGCGAACCGATTTCCTGAAAAAATAGAGCCACTTTAATTTGTTTTATATTATTTAGTCTTAGCTTTTCCACTTAACTTAGCCCACTTAGCTCAAATTAAAAGCAAGTACGCAATGCATGCTGCTTTTGACCAGGTCAAAGTGCGAGCATGTTTAGGGCAAATCACATAGAATAAGAGTAGAATACGCATTTGGCAGAATCAGGGGAGTTCATATCAGTGTAGAGAAGACATTTTATTTCCGAGATTTTCATGAGCTAAAGACTAATAAAGTGCTATCTTTAGGAGTGAACGAAAAGATTTTCTGAACCCTGCGTTAGTCGAGAACTACGGCTGATGTCAAGCGAAAATTTGAAAAACAGCAGCCAATAAACCGTAAAGAGGAACTTCTTATACAACTCAACTACTCGGGAGTTGGTGGACGAGATCACGACTAGGGAGGAAATATCCGAAGACGCCCGCAACGGAGCTCGCCTCGGAAAAGCGGAAAACTTTAATGTCTGAGCCGTTGAATGGGGAAGTAAGGAAACCAACACGACTAGGATGCGATCGATAAATATTTCTTTAGCCGCACATTGTTGTAACGAAAATAAATAATGATAATTTTTTCTTACCAACACACATTGATGATCTGACAATAGGAAATACTTCTGGGGCCATTCACAAGATTCGTACTAAGAATAAAACGTCGATATATGTGGTAAATTATTCATTTTGTGTCCTCCATAAAACTATAAATACGATCACAGAACCAAGGAATGTGACATTTTCGACCTGAAAATAGAAAAAGTTTATATTGTTAACAAAAAAACGGATTTACACAAATATTGAAATTAAGGAACACGTATTTGTAAGATGCCCAATAATAAGATCTTAAGCGTAACACCACATATTCAAGGATTACACTGATTCGGAAGGAAGTAAGGTCATTGAACTTAAATGTCTATTTAAATCGGTTAGCCTATTGATTAACTCTCTCGATTCAACCTCATTCTTTATGGAGTTGGAGATGCAACCTTCTGCGTATTACTGTCCATGTCTGGCTGTCCGCCCGTCTGATGCAATTTTAAAGCGTTTCAGTTTCATGCGAAATAAGTCAAATATTAATACGAATTAGTGCGAAATATTGTAATTCTGCACAAGCCAATTATCAATTTGCCATTCGATGAGTGTACAATGGCCCTTTGGGGTGCGACACCGGCCTCAAACTGCTTTATAAGCAGTAAAAATCAATGGGACTTAAGAAATGACTACATTGCATTTCTCTTTTGTTTCTCAAGATGATTTATCTCGTGCGCTCTTCTTTTATCTATATCTACATAAGTATATCCATATTAAGGTCACAACCTTGAATAGTGAAGGTTGTCGATGTGCAACATGAACAAAATGTGCGTTTTTATGCCCTAAACCAAAAAAGTGTAAAAACAATTTGTGCAAATGTATGCCACCAGCAGAAAGAAGCTTCCCCGACCTCTTCTTGATCAGCATCAATAGCCGAGTCGATCTAGCCTCATTCGTCTGTCTGTCAGTCCGTCTGTATGAACGCAAAGATCTCAGAATTTATTGGAGCTAGAGCCTTGCAATTTGCATGTACATGTAGATCCTCCTAGGTCCCGCGCAGTACGAGTTTGTTTCCGATTATCGATAACTTGTCCCATGTCCAAGTAATCGATAAATATCGATATCGAAATACTGTTTAAGTGAGCTTGCAGCACGAGGAGAAGAAGTTTCAGGGTATCCCCTAGTCGGAAGCATCCGACAAGAGCCTCTTTCTTGATTTCAGCAGTTTCCTAGCGAACCAGAAAGGGACTTCGCCTTCTATTTTTTTTAAAGCCGGTAGTCCTGTAGAAACTATCACAACAGCGGATGACTCGGATAGTACGATTCATTTCCTTGTACCGACGTCACACTATTGGGGAACCGAACTTGTGTCCTTAGCAGACCACACAGCTACCCGAGTATCAAATCAGATGAATGTGATCGGAGCCTGTCATGAGGAATCGCCTTTTTGGGTCTTCGATACTCACAATTGATTTGTAATCAACGCACAGCTCAAATGTAAGAGGTCAGATTATACACTCGTTTTCAAAGGTCTACTTAAAATATAATGTTCACGAGGAATTTAAGATTGAACGGACACTCTTTAATTTACAACGCAAACGAAATGGGTGAAAGGTAATGCAAAAACATTGGACCGGTTAACGCCGGGTAATATTAGCTTGTTCATTATATAGGATCTTAGTATGCTGATCAGAAAAGCATAAAAATCAAAATCAACGCGGTCAAAATAGCAGTCGGACTTGAGAAAACGCCGCAGCCACAAGAAAGTCCTATGAGGTAACAACCATTTGTGGTCAACAGACAAATTAATAAACAGGCGAAAAGTTACATACATATGTATATTGAGACATGTGTATGTATGTGTACATATGCCTTTTGGCTTGTAAATGTATATGTTTAACATTCTGTTATTTTCTAAAAGTCATTGTATTTGCAAACGCAAGCATATCTATATATGTATGTAATTACAATTTGCCACTAAACGCACATTGTATTTGTATAGTGTTAATAATAACATGTTTGATATATGTACATACATATGCGTGTCCTTAGGTATGTCCTTATTTATTCACCTTGTTTTTGCGCTTCTTATTTATTCGTGTTCGTTGTTAGTCTAATTATATAAAACGTTCCATCATTATGCTACCTTCACATACATATGTACCTACATACATATGCACGCATATTCGCATGTATGTGTGTATGTATGTGAGCGTAGCTATACAAGGACGTAAATTCGCATTTAAATTTCCCCGGTTATTGTATTTTATAAATAAATAATGACTTTGATATAACGTTTAAATATATACATTAAATATTATATTTTTAAAATATTAATATATATTTATTTAGATTTTTTTTCTGCATATGTATATGTATAGGTATTTGCAAAAATTGTCATTTTAATTATATCAACATTAATATATGTATGTATATACATATGTATGTACATATTTATATTTCCTTATATATTGTCAACATTATAATTTTACGCGTTTACACTGTATATGTTGCATATACATAAATGTGTATGTATTTATGTTTATTGGAGAGCTGAATTGATATTATTGCACTTCTTTTATTTTTTGCACATATGTATATTCACAACCTTCAGAATGTTACATGCATTTACATATGTATGTATATAAATATGTCTTTATATAAACATACATACTTTGGTGATAGCCAAATCACAAACACTTGTTTTCAGTTATATTTAGTGGAAGACCATAACCCAGCGACAGACAACCCGGGACTAAAACCTATTTTCGTTTGTTGTTTTAGGAATTGTAACAAATTTTGTGCCCATGAAATATACTGAGAGGATTTTCAGGCAGCGACATTCAAATAATGTTCTAAATACACAGAAAAAAATAATAGATATATACTATATATATCTATATATATATATATATATATATATAGGTTTATACACATATATTTTTTTTTTAAATTAACTTTAAGATATTAATTTTTTAATATAAGTGTATAAGCGATTATTTAGAAATATGAAGCTGTGAAATAAAAGCTTGAATATTCTCGATTTTTCGTTTAGTGTAGGAATGTATACTAATAAACCGTTGGGGTGGCTTAAACAAGTAATTGTCCCTTTGTAAAAATTTGTATTGATAGCTTATGGTTTTTTTTTTTTGAATATATTGGCAGTTATATTAGTCAATATAAAGATGCCTATATGTATTTATTTAATATAAAAATGTTACAAAAGTGGAATTCAAATAAAAGGTAACTCTTTGGGATATTTTCTCTTAAGGGAGAGAGCGGCCCGCTCTTAAACTTAAGGGGTTGTTTCAACCTACGATTGTACTAGTACATTCTGCTTTGTACTGACGTATTGATTGTGTTTGACTTTTTGACGCTTGGAAAGCATATTTAATCTTAACGTCAAGAATGAAAAAAAGTAAAATGTATTTGAAAACTAAATCATTAAATGAAAGACTTGGCCAGGAATTTTTAATGCTATTTATGTAATGTTTGTTTCTGGGGTGTCCTGAAAGATTTTTTATCGGATATCGGAGCCGTCAGGATCTATTAAGTGAAACCATCTGACTACTTTTCCTAAATATTTTTAAGCTTATGTCGATTTTTTTTTTAATTTTAAAATTGCATACTGTTTGTTTTGTGCCCTAAGAATTGTGTTATGAAATGTATAACGAGATAGATTATATACTATATCAAATGATTGACAATATATGATTGATATCAAAAAATTAAAGTTGTACTGTAACCTGCTCTGTCCCTGGGGTCGAGTGCACTCACTGAACACCCTGGAGCTACCTTGTTGTACAATGCGGAACGAACTCTGATGGCCTCCGTTAAAGTGCGCTATCATGTTTTTTTATTTTGTTCTCTCGCGGTACGCCTCGGTACGAATCAGCACCGAGTAGTGTCATATCCTCAGCCACCTATTTCGGCAACATACGACTGGTCAGCTTTAGTCGTTCTTGAACGTGTGGCAGAGCTCGCAGCACTTCGCGTACTTTCCTCATAACTAGTTTCATGACATTCCCGTAGAACCCTCTGACATTGACCACTGAGTACGCAAAGTTTCCAGGGAATATGGTCTTTGGCAAATTCTCCGACGATCCAGACACGTATGCTCGAGGATGATAGTGGAGCAGCAACGACATTGACTTGCCTGTTGGTGGGCATCAAACTGGATTTGCTGGAGTTCTAGTGCAGTATACGGCAACTCTTTTTGTAGCAACGCAACTTCCTGATCATGCATACGTACCCAAAGTAGGCGTACCTTTGCTGAAAAATCTGCTCCTCTATCCGTTCAACCTAAGGTTGGCTGCGGTCAACCGGCGGAACACCTTCCTAATGTTCTCGACAATTTGCTCTTGCATCACCCCTATCACCACAATGTTATCATAATAAGCAAACAAATAATCGGGTCCAGCTCCAGATCTATTACTGTGTCTAACGTCCGCTGGAAGGTAGCATGTGCCAAGTGCATGACAAAGGCATAACCCGCTATTGGAACAAGCCTCGGTGCAGTACTGTAAGCGCGATATATTGCTGCGATAAACGTCCGTATCCGCATTTCAAATCAAGTGTAGAACTAAATCTTGCATGACGCAATCGCTCCAGTATGTAGTTAATCCTAAGGACAGCCTCCTGTACGGGAAATTTATCCTCCGTTTAATCTCCGGCGAACACCACTCTATCGTAGACTGAGTTCTATAACTTTGCTTTGAGTGCTTTACTCTAGCAGTTTCTTCCGATCTATTGTCCGTTTTTCGCATCCGAGTATTGGCTACTTGTCGCGATTTCCGCATACCCAACATAACACAACGCGTGTGACATTCCCTGACTGGGTGTCCCTCCTGCGCACACTTGAATGTCCTGCCTGTAACGGAATCCAGCCCCAGTATCTTGGCTCATCACTCGATAAGTAACCTCCGCGGGAGCAGTCGCTGGTGGAGCTGAAACGCTTCCGCAGGGATCTGTCGTTTGGGTCACACTGGGCGGTCCCCGGAACGTGATGGGTAACAGGGTAGCATCATGGCTGTACAAAACTCATAACTTTTACACTGGACGGATTTTCAGCGGCCTGACTGTATAATTTTTCTGTTTTTTTTTTTAGCAATGGTTTATGGGTCTAAAATACTTCCGAATACCAAACATCTCATATAAGCAGTTTTATAATTGTGATTGTATTATATTATATACAGTGCCAACTGCTCGTAGCTGCATTTGGTGTTGGTAGAAGAAAATTCAAAGAGCAATCTTATTTGTCATATATAATTTTCCTTAAACAATTTAATAATTCATGAACATTTGTTCACTTGTTCGTCGTTTACGTTTTAATTGTCACTTAATAGCGGCTTTTTGGTGCTGCAGATATATCGATAAATTGCTGCTTATGATGATGCCAGTAACGGTGACAACACGTTATAAGTCTTACATTTGTTTTGTACGCATAAACGTTGGTGTTGAACAAATCCAAACCGTGACTTAAATAGTTATCGATAACTTTACGTATATCTACTTTATTCAACTTTGATTAAACTTATTTGTTATTAGTAATCTTTATTTTGAATTTAGATTATTTATATATGCTAGTAGATTTTGATGGAAACTAAACCAAAATATTCCAAATATGCGCTCGTAAATCGTCAGATTGAGCTTACCAAATCTGGATGTATTTCTTCTTCAGACGTTGACTGCAATGTTAACGTTAACAATACCAATACACGCACTGACAAGCTAATGGTGTTGCCTGGGTCATCAATAAAGATTATTGGGACACCAGACGGTAAAGAAAGTGAGAAATGTATTGTTCAGATCTTAGATTTCAATACTTATACAAATACGCAATTTTACGAAATCAAGTCAAGCTATTTGGTAAGAGTAGCAGACGACATTTGGCCATTTGTCATCAGCATTGCAAATCTGGAAAGTCGATTGCGTCTGGTGTGCAATAAGGAGCAATGCCTCTGGTTGACTACTTTGAAGCTGAACGATCTGGTCAGTGTGCAAGGCGAATTGTTTAAAAAGGGCAATTTGTGTTTTGATTGTATTGTGCGTTACATTGGTCCAGTGGAGGAACTGAATCCCGTAGGATACTTTTTTGGATTGGAAATTTTGGTGCGTATAAGTCGTTTGTCATAAGTAAACCGTTATTTATATATATATATATATATATATATATTTTAGCATCTGAATAGTGGACACTCGCCGCAGGCCAAGGACATTCCATTCGCAACAAAATATTTGAATTGCGAACCCCATTTATCAATATTTGCCACTGCGGATTGGATAGCTCCCGTCTCAAGTGAACTTAAACATAAATTATCTGCAAAAAAGTTCATGAATGATACTATTGAACGAGTGTACACTGCCATATTGCCGGCAAACTTGAATCTTCATGCTCAGCGAAGCGATAACAAGTACAAGAAACGACAGCCCACGGCTCAGTTTTATGATAGTTTGCCAGGCAATAGCACAGATAAACCGGAAGGCGAAATTATGACCGAGTCTATCAAAACTGATGAAAGGATGCCCATAAACGAAGTAAATAAATGTAATAATAAGGAACTTAAAACATATTTAAGCAATTTTCCGGCATCTTCGGAGCGAAAGAGCACAAATCAAGCAAAAAGTGCGACAAGCCTTCGTAAAAATATTGCTAGCGAAAAAGATCTATTTGGTATAAAAAATAGAACGGAATCAAGCATTAATGAAAGGGATATTATAATCATAAATAAAAGTGACATTGAAGAGTCCACTAAGAATGAGCATAATGTATTCATTGTTAATAATCCTCAGGAAAAAGAAAACGTGGACCTAGCCGATTTGCTAGGCACGAATTGGCCAACAAATGCTGGAGGAGCTGGTATGATGTTAAACCGAACACAATCAGTAGCGAAAACTTCTGACAATAAATTGGAAGCATGTCCATCATCTAGCTTGACGTGTGAAAGTTTTTCCAAAAATAATGAAAAATGTACGGACCTATCTACTTCACCTTTAGATGTCAAATCAAATCTTGGTAAGAACTAGAATAGTCTGCGCCCTAAGCCCAATTAAGTTAATCACTCTACGCAATAAGTATGTATCTAATTTTAATTGTCTCCAAGACTTGCTCAAGGAAAAGTTTCGGATACAAGGGAAGTGGATTTTGCAAAAAGTGTTAAACACGAATCAAATGAATTTTTTTTTAGAACACATCAAAAAGTTAATGCCTAACGGAGCGGAAATAAGAAAGTTGTGACTAGGTGATAAATTGGTCGAAAAATGTCCTCTTGTATAATAGTACTAACTAACTACCACTCACTGTTACTACTCAGTGAGCACAGCACAGTCAGTTGCCTCCACATGGAACAATACTTTCAAGCGAATTTCCTCAAGATTATTTAAGAGACACGTTTGCTATTAAGAAGAGTAATTTTATTCTCTCGACATCAATTGCAGGGCTCTCAATTTTTTGTATCCATTTGCAAACACATTCATGCGAGTGCTTTATTTTGTTAGTATTCGATTAAAATTTGTGTTTCAAACATTATTCTCAATAGAAGTCTGTGTATTTGATGTTTGTTTTGTTATAGTTTTCATTTATATAAATCAAATTTTAAATAACACTAAAGCGAGAAAAATGCAACGGGCCGAAAGCACTAGAAATATATGTATTTATAGACTTTCATTTTGTACACGTATAGAAAGCACGTGAATCATTAATAGAATATTGGCCAAAAAAATACTACATATTTTTCGTGATCAAGTGAATTTTTTCATAAAAACAAAATATTAATATTAGACCCGTTTTACTCATGTGTATCTTCAGTTATTTCTAACGAATGAAACATTTCTCAAAATTCGTTTTAATTTTGAATTATTCGTAGCAACAAAATTAAAAAACAGGGTATATTATAGGCAACTATTCCTAATAACTTTACTATTTTTATATTTGTAAATACAAACACATGGTATACATAACTTTAAACGCGCAACATGTCGAAAAAGTGTGTGTCTTTCATTATTCATATACATAAATAGGAGCACACAGTCGATCATTAGAAGTTTTTGTTGCAATCATTGTTTAAAACAATCATCACAAACATAAATATATATTGGCTGGGAAAATCACATATAAATATTCGTTAAATATGTACAATATTCCGTTGACTGTTTTGGAGTTCAATGCACCGAGAAGAGAAATCTGCTTTGAAGGTATTTATTTATAGATTTTTTTAATTTTACTTCACAGAGTGAAGTCTCCGGGTCTGTCCGTGATAGTCTTATTTGCCATGTAGACTGCTCGTAAAAGACTGCCTTCATATGAGATCGACCCAAAAATATAGTAGAAATCCAACAATTGCGATAATTGTAGTTTGTTTGTAGATTTGCAATTTGGAAGATCAAAGTTGCACAAATCAACTACCTAGAGATGAATGAAGAAAGACGACAAGTATACGATGGATTTTAATCGATGTTCGGCTATAAAGCTACGGCAGCGGCTGTTTTATGATGATGTTCAGAACATGAAAATATAAAACTGACCTGCATTCTAGCTCTTAGAGTTTTCAAGATGCTTGCGTTCATACACACGGACAATTAGTCGGACAGATAGACTGACGGACATGGCTAGATCGATTCTTCTATTGATGTTGATCAAGAATATATATATAGTTTATGGGGTCAGAGATGTTTCATTCTGCCTGTAACATACATTTATACAAATACATGATACACTTTATATCCATTTTTAATATGTTCAGGGTATATAAATGGGGATTTAAAATCCGGTTATATTATAAAATTAAATAAAGTGAGGAATGCACAAAACTCACAAAGTCGGTTCGCTTAAGATTCTATTTCTGAATCTGGACCGAGAACTGCAAACAAGATTAAATAGTACCATGTAATTTAAAAATAAATGTAGCAAATGTAATTTCAATGATAGTAACCCTGTGATATCATCTTAAAACTACATTTTTGCAAGAGAAATATATAGCTTTAATAAGCTTTGAGGGTTCTTGTTTCCAAAATATAACTGAACTAATGCTTATTCATTTTTATATATACATTTTAGAGATAAACAATTCAAATTACCAGCAGTTATCGGAAATACCTGGCACAAAGCTAACAATCGGATCTCTCGTTGAGGTTTCGGATTCTGGACCTAGTGATTTTTATGGTGTAATTCGTTGGATCGGCATTCCTCCAAATTCAACAAACATAATGGTTGGCATTGAAGTTGAAGATGATCCAAACTTAAGGAATCTGAGCACATCTGATGGAACTTATAATGGTGTTCGGTAAGTTAATGTAAACAACTTAAAGCCGTTTTTATATTGTTGAAAAAGTTGATGGCAGTTGTCAAGAGAACATTTCGCCTTTTTCGCGATTAAAATTTAAATTGGAATTTATTTTAAAAACATAATATTGAGCTAGCTTTAATGTTTTTCAGATTGTTTAAATGTCGTGAAGGTGGAGCTATTTTTGTACCGTCTAATAAATGTGCAAGTGACCATAGGTTCGTCGATACAGAGGGCAGCTGTTTAGTTGGCACGATATCACCTGACGTTAACGGAATAAAATTTGGCCACGTTGATTGTCCATCAGTGTTAGGGGCCGTTCCACCATTGGGTAAGTATATAAACCATCCTTGCATAGGAATGCACATTTTCCACGCATTGAATCATAGAACGCAATATATATTATTTTATTATATATATTATTATTATGTATTAAATGCGCGTTCCACAATCGATATTTATTGACTGATGTGACCTCTCATTATAAAACTGATTTGTTTAATCAATCTTTTTTTTCAGGTGTGCAAAATGTAGATGAATTAGAAGAGATATGCGGAAAATTTAAAGGCATTCAGGGACACCACAATTCTTGCTATTTAGACGCAACATTGTTCTCAATGTTTACTTTTACCAGTGTCTTTGATTCCATTTTATATAGAAGGCCAGACCCTCAGGTAATTGTAAACCTCAAAATAACAAATTTCTTTTATAATTTGTTTTGTTTTAGGATATTTCACATTATAGGGCTGTTCAAAACGTTTTACGTGATGAGATAGTTAATCCATTGCGAAAGAATGTTTTCGTTCGTGCTGATCGTGTCATGAAACTGCGTAAATTTTTGGATCAACTTAGTTCCGTAAGTGGTTTGACCAGCGAGGAAAAAGATCCAGAAGAGTTTTTAAACAGTTTGTTATCCCAAATAATGAAAGTGGAACCATTTTTAAAAGTACGTTTTACTTTTTATAATATATTTTTTTATATAATAATATATATACAAATTTGTTTCTTTTAGCTAAGCTCTGGACAAGATTCTTATTTTTATCAACTGTTTGTAGAGAAAGATGAGCGATTGACATTTCCGACGGTGCAGCAACTTTTCGAACAAAGCTTTCATTCGTCCGATATAAAATTAAAAGAAGTTCCGTCATGTCTCATAATTCAAATGCCTCGTTTTGGAAAGAGCTACAAAATGTATCCTCGAATTTTACCATCCCAATTTCTGGATATTACAGATATAATTGAAGATTGTAAGTTAACAGAAATAGTTCAAATGTTTTTTATTTCGATTCTCAAAGAAAATAATTGTGAATATTGTAGTCCATCAACAAAAAGTAAACCCCAAGACAGGCTTGCAGTTTTTGCTTCAAATCTTAGACATTTATTTGCCATTCATTAAATTCAGAACCAAAAGTCGAAACAACCATTTCTATCTACTTTAAGCTGAAAAACAATTATTCGTTCATACAACCTTTTCCATCTAAGAAGAAGGAATTTGCGAGAAGTGTAATACGCGTATCAAATTAATTTTTACAGAGATGGATAAAAATGATAAAAAAATTTTTTTTTGAGATATTCAGGATTTAACAAATAAACTTTAAGTTGATGTTATTTTAATTTCCTTTTTATATTTAATTAGCACCCCGTCAGTGTACCGTTTGTGGAAAACTTGCAGAATACGAATGCCGCGAATGTTTTGGTTGTTTGCAGGCCGGCTCTGGCCTTGATTACACAGCCTTTTGTCAGAAATGCCTTAACACAGTTCACATGCATGCAAAAAGGTTAGTTTTTCATTAGTAATTACGCTTTGACAAACATGCTTTACATATTTTCAGAGCCAACCACAAATCTAAAAAACTTTCTGTGCCAAGAGACTTTAAAGTAATGGCCGATCACATGATTTTACCAAGACTTTACATGGATCTCTTTGCCGTTGTATGTATAGAAACTTCGCATTATGTAGCATTCGTGAAAGCAGGCTCGGGACCAGATGCTCCATGGTGCTTTTTTGATTCAATGGCTGATAGAAAAGGTATATATAACCAAATAGTACATTTTTATTTATTGTTGTAGCTTATAGCAAGTCAAATAGCTAAAAAAAAAAGCTTTGCAGCTCGTACCGTTTGGACTGTATTTGGATTTTATTATACTTAAGACAAACAGACAAACTTGTGTAGAAAAAGCTGACAATCGCTCAGACGGACATGACTATATCGACTAGCTACAACGACGACTTCTATGCTCTATTTTATATAGAAGTATATTTTGATAAATTCATGAAGGAATTTTCTGTGCACATTCTAACTTATTTTTTGTTTTTAAAATAAAATAATAATTCTTATATTTAAAAATTCTATAGGTGAAAAAAACGGATATAATATACCAGAAATGATATCCGTTCGAGAATTGCCTAAGTGGTTATCTGACGAGGGCGCCCGACACATTAATGAAAGGTCCGTGAAGGACAAAGACTTACCTGAACACGCGAAGCGTCTGTTTTGCGACGCGTATATGTGTATGTACCAAAGCACTGATGTTATGATGTACCATTAATGATTTTTTTTTAATGTTAAAATATATTTTGAGCCAATAAACAATTTAAAATAATGCAATATTACCTATTTCATTGATTAGGGTATTGACTTCATTCAATTTGATTTAAAATTTAATATATTAAGTTTAAGTGCAAATGTGTAGCTTAAAGGCTTAAACAAAAATTGAATACCTGTCGATCTGAGGACGAGCTGGTAAGCAGCATAAAGTGGCTGCTAGTCAATTTGTTTGGTTCTTAGACGGTAGTTTTACCGCAATCAGACGGACAGACAGACGGACATGGTTTTGCCTGTAACAAACCTTTGCACAAATACATTATCCCCTTTTCAGCCATGATTTTTGGCTCTAAATCGCACGGAGTTATCGATTATCCGGGCACTAGAAGAACCTACGTTGATCTGCATTCATACATACGGACGGACAGACAGACGGACATGGTTAGATAGACTCGGCTTTAAATGCTTATTTGGTCGGAAATGCTTCCTTTTGCCTGTAACAAACAAATACATTATACCCTTTTCAGCCATGTCCGGCTTGAGTTCACACTTCACATACTTGGCGGAGTCGCAAAACATAATTGGCCAATAGTAACTCTGAGCTAATATTAAAACTGTTTTACTCACGCCTTGATGTCCAGCCGTGGGAGCTTCATGACATTCCCGCAGCATCCTCTGTCGTTGATCATTGGCTATCCAGTTGCCAGGAAATGTAGTATTTTTCATCCGACCGATGGCCCAACTGACTATACAGTTGCCCAATTTCCCCTATATAGCCAGAAAACTTGGCCGGCTCTTAGGCGATCCTAGAACGCATACTCGCGAAACATTTGTAGGAACAGTCAGGGCAACCCAAAACAGTGCGTTTGTCAAGTTGTCCTTCAACTGACGCAATGCTTGCTTCTGTTCCTCATCGTATGATCATTAAATAGCAATTTAAAGTAAAAATTAGTCGGCGCCCTAAGGCTTTGCATCGCTTCCACCTTCTCCGGATCGGTTCGTATCACATTCTTTCGATTTCCGCTAATCACATGTCCAAGATAACCTCACCGTGAGATAATTGATCCGAGGGATAAGGTTAGCGTCCGGAATGAAGTTCGCGTTGAGTTACCGGTAATCGATGCACATGCGCCACACTCCTGTCTTTTTCTTGACGATTGAGTCGCGGACTACGTGACGGCTCGATGGCTCCTGCCTCTGCTCTTTTGTTTGTCCTATTAGTTTAGCCTTCCTCAGAATCCAATTTAACATCAAGGCAATTTATTAAAATAAGTAATTATCCGACTATTTTTTTTTAGTTGAATTTATAACTAAGCAATTATTGTTTTACAATGTTTCGGACATTAATTGCAATTGTTATTTACCAGAACGTTTAGTATTTACATATTTTTAGATTTTTTAAAATATCTAAACCGGTTCAAATTTTAATTAACAATGTAAATAAACACACTTTTTTAATTTAAGTGAAAACCTTTCTCCTTAGTTGCTGTTAATAATCGATCCTTCATTATTTCCTCAGACGGGTAGTCGGGAAGTTTCAAGTAATGAACACAAGTGTTCACTGATGGATAACTTCCTTGTCCAGCGTCAACCTTGCGTACTACTGTAAGTCTCGGATGTAAATTGGCCAATCCTCCCGGAGGCAGGCTACTACAGCCAGTGGTAAATTGCAAAAAAGCTTTACGTTCAGTTCCCGACAAGCTTAACAGAACGTTAACAAAACGTAAAAATCCAGGACTGAACAAAAAGAATTGAATTAGCAAAAACTTTAATTTGAAGTAATGGGAGCCTCACCTATCTTTGGAGTAACCCAGTTTCGGCTCGGTGTACGCCATTAGATCTTCGCGGTTCCATTGGGGATATTGCTCGCCACATATCATCATTCTAGCCTCGGATGGGTTAAATGCGGCTAGTTTAGTCAAAGGAAAAACTTCGCAAAACCCGTCATGAAATGCCTGCATTTGCTTGGCAATACCATCGTGTAACATAAAGTTGAGAAGCAATTCGCAGTATGCTTCTAGATTATTTATATTGACTTCAGTTGCATAACCATTTGGAATAAGCTCTGCATATGTGTATCCATACACAGACGAGCTAGGTAAATATGTAAAGGAAAGGGCCAAATCGTCCAGTGATACTTCTATATTATTTTTAGTGCGCAATTTAAGATTCTTGACCAATTCAGATTTTTCTTCCATGCTTAGACTTTCATCTAAATCAATTGCTTGTTTACGCATTAACAAGTCTTGTAGTTCAATTAAAAATTGATAGCGCGTTGGATCGATTTCTCTTAGGTTTTCAATGTTTAGAATTCCACTAAACCAGTTGAACTGTGTAAAATCCTCGTTTAAAACTTGAGAATATGTATTTGCAAACTCGGAATCTTTTGAAGCAACTGAGCTCGCCATCAGATCTTGGAAATGTGTATTGGCTTTGAGCTTTAAATCATTTCGTGATAATACTTTGTTGTGACAAAGTAATTGTAGAAAGGATTTTGACAAAGGCATATCAACAAGTCGCATATCCTGCAAAACTTTAGCTATGAAAACTCCAAAGAACCAGAAATACTTCGATACCTGCTCACATAGTTCGGAATTTTGTGGCAGAGGTGCTGGGAATAATCCATGCTCACGCCTGTTAACATAATAGCCTATTGGTTTTGAAGTGTCTTCAATATTGTGAAATTGTGGTGTGTCTTGAGCTTCGGTTAAATCATCATCACAAAGCCACATACACAAATCCGCTCGTTGAATTTCTGCAGCTACTAAAGCATAGAATTCAAGTGTTGGTCCCAATCCTGTGCCTTCTTCATCTAAAAATTCGACTTCAAGTACAGACTTTCGATTACAATGAGCTTTCATGACTTGAATAGCCCATTTTAGTAAATCCTTATTTCGTGGAACTTTGACCCGCTCGTGCTTTAATCGTCCAACTCGGAAGTCGTGCTGATCGTCTCGACGCGGACTCATAATAGGAATCCTTTGCCGCTCCGTTGTAATATCACGTTGAGATTGTAAACAAACAATGCTTCTAGATGCTCCGAATGCAGTACAGTTAAAATATAATTGTCTAGTTTCAAATGGGAATAAAAATGGGCAAGACTGATTTAAATCTTCGCACCAATTGGGAAGTGCGTTGCTTGAAAGAACGAGAGGATCGTGAATTTGTTGTTGTAATTTATTGGTAATTTTTTTGCTCATGAATAGCTCAGCTGGTAAAAAGGAACGTTTCGGTGAATTAGTACACTGAACTCCGCTTTCTATTTCACATTGGTTGAGTGCGTTGATCTGGGTTAGCAATTCAAGAACGTCCTCAACGGAGCATAATGTATTATCTGTAATGCTCAATCCTCCATGCACTGGGGAATTTGGAGATAATGTAGAAGCTCCGCTTCGAGATGAAACTCCTGGCGTTTTTTGACCTTCTTCTGATTCCATATATGAAGATTCTTTAACAGTTGGAAATGTTTCTCTATAAACAATTGTGTATGTTGGTTCCCATAATTTGCGAAATTTATCATTTTTATTCATTTGACTATTTTGAAGCAGTTCCTGTACGGCTCGAAATATAGTCCACTCACTATTATCCAAGTCAATTTCAACATCTGGAACTCCTCCCACACCTGGGCCACGTAATTTCAAGCCGAGCATTGTCTGATCAGCAGTTATTTGCCCGGTTTGCTGAAAGTTTTCCATGTTTGTATCTGGCGCACAAATTTCCAAATCCGAAGTTTGATTCACATTTGTACGACCCGGCCTGGGATCAAAAGCAGGTATTAAGGCAGAAAACTGCCTTTTTAAAACAAATTCGTCATCCCATGATTTGCGCTTGCTTACACCTGCCAATCTATTTTCCAAGGATTCATCATCCATAAATGTTAATAGATTTCGCGAAACCATAACTTGTAAAAGTGTATTTCCCACTTCTTCATACTCGTCCTCGTTTTCTTCTTCGTCATTTTCTTCCTCCATATCATCTTCATCTTCCATGTCGCCTAGCAATGTGGGGGCTCTGCAGCTTTCTAAAAAGTCTTCTAGAGACACTTGTTCACTATCACTCGAAGTAGAAGTTAAGCTCATTGTTAACGTTGGATTAACTGATGATGTTGCCTGTTGACTAACTTTTTTATTAGTTGGATTCGATGATGAAGTGTTGTCTCCATTATTGGATGAAAGACTAGGATAGCTTTGCGCTGTGCTTAATAAACCGGAATGAAAATTACTCGATAAAGCCAACTTTACTAAGCTTGTTACCGAGTTGGGTCCTCTGGCAAAAAATGAGCTTGCTCCTACGTTCTGATTACTATGCTCGTTTTTATTAACATTCGTGTTGTTTGACTGATTTCCAATATCATTGTTGGTATCTTGTGAAGTCCGACGACGCGCAATCGCTGTGAATGTTTCCAATAAACCAGTATGTACTGCCACTTCTGACGTTGACGATACTTCCGAAGATGTCGTTAAGTTGGGCACGCTGATGCTCATTTGGTTAGAAACGGAAACAACATCATTTGAAATTTGCGGATTAATAATATTGTCGATTTGACCTGGGAAATTTGAAATCTGTGTCGTGCTATCTGAACTATCCAAATTTTGGCGAGGTGTAGAGGAATTCACCGCTTCGTTACTCGCACCATCCAAGGTGTCACTTTTTTGAAGACTGTCATGTTGTATGAGTACCGAGACCTTTGCATTCCCTTTCGGCTCCGATGACACATTTGAACGAGGTATGTGTAGTTCATCTGATGATAGTATGTTATTAGTATTGTTACGTAACATGTCTACACCATCACGCATTTTATCTATTATTTCGCGAGTTTCGGTTGGAAGCTGTGAAACACAATGAGAATTCGATGAGTTTATTTGCCTTAAATTTATCAACAGCCCTTTTGCCAAATTGTTGACGGAATTATTAGCATTCATTTTATTGTTTTCTTCAATATAAGGTCTTCGTTTAATATCCTTTGATACGACCGAAGTACCCTCGCTGGGCTTTGCGCTACTGGCTTCCTTTGAAACTTCAACAATTGACAAGCTCTCTGAAATGGGGGCCAAGTCTGACACATTATTTAAGTTAATTGCTTGCATTGAATTATTAATTGTAGAAAGATCTGCAATGTGTTGTAATTCACGAATTAAGGGTGACGGAATATTCGTTGTAGCTAAGGATGTTTGCTCGGAACTAGATTCATCGTATTGAGCTTGGGTTTCCTTTTTTAAAGCCGCATTCGCTTGGTTGGTTGTAATATGAGTCTTTGCTGATATGAATACGTTTTCGGCAATGGTCTCTACAGTTTGTTTCCAAGCAAGGTTGTCAGCTGAAACAGTTTGATTGGATGCATCTTCTGGGTTTTTATTTATCTCGGTAGCTTCGGGAAGAGATGGAGTGGAGCTAGATTTTCGAGATGTTAGCACGTTTGTCTTATCCGTTTTTTTTGGTCCAGGACCTGAAGCAACTGGTAGAGTTGAATTAACTCCTTCGAAGATAGAAACACTTTCTAAGTTTGCTAATTTTAAATCGTATTTGCCTTCAGCACCCATTCGATAGGAGTTTCTTACACCATGGTCCCACTTTACATCAATCCAACCATTGTGTATTTCTCCAGTTATAGTACCTTGACACGAACCATCCTGATCATCCCAACGCCAATCTACTCCACGAACTACTCGTGCTCCACTAGTAATATGTTTCAATTGAGCTCGAATTTGGCGTCGCTCACGCCGTGTTTTAGCTTCTGCTTCTTTTATGGTTTTGCCAATATCATCACAAACACCTACGACGCGTCCATAAATTTCCAAACCACTTAGACTCAAATAATGTGTTTGACCAGATGCATTTCGACCATTTTGCTGGATCCTAATATGACGATATCCTTTTGTATCATCAGAAGTACAAACAATTGGCCAAGTAGCTGTGCTTCCCGGTTCTGCTAAGCTTTTATCATCAACATGACTAATAAGAGTAGTCCAGTTAATACCGTCCTTTGATGCTTGTAAAAGCCAATTTCGTAGTGCAGAACGTCCATATCCACGAGCATGCCGCAAGGTGTATGCAGTAGGCACAATACATACTCCAAGGTCGATTGAAAACCACGCCTTTTTATTATCTTTAGTGTGACAGTTCAGAGAAACGGCATCACGTGACAATATATCTTCTAGTTTTCCATACGGCAACGTTTTACCCTCCGAACTGGTGACTTGCACAAGACCGTATTGTGCAGGATTGACCCATTCACATGTTCTTCCGTTCGATCCGATGTAATAGATTAAACCTTCTTCATCGAAATCAAAATTGTATGTAAACGAAATATCTTGTTTCTGTTCACGCAACTTTTTTAAGTATAAAAATGTAGAGCGATCAAGGTCATACCATTGCTTAGCGACCATTTTTAGTAAGTATTTTGCAAGCTGGCCAACTGTTGCTAGAGGTTCGACCTTTAAAGTGCGACCCGTTCTATCAAAAAGTGTGCTTTCAGAAGAAGCGCGCTCCAGTCGAAATCGTAGTCGTTTCTGAAGTATTTGTAGGCCATAACCAGTTCCCGGAGCGTCATACAGAAACAATGGAAGTTTCTCAGTGCTTTCCAATACAGCAACAAGTTTTTGTATTAAGATACTAGCCGTATTTTTCGTATTATATATTTTTGATTCATCGCACTCTCCAAAAATACACTTTTTAAATATATCAATGCGTTCCTTTAGCATTTTATTTGTTTTGCAACGGGACGAATTAAATTCCCAATAGTTATTGGACAAAACAGCAACCAAGGCTTGCACAAGGCCCGACGAGTGCATTTCATATGCACTCACAACGCCATCCTCATGAATTAATTGGGAAAGGTTTGTTAGTGCCGACACTAGGATTTTCGACCAATTGCTGTTGCAACACGAACGTTGCTCCTCAATAGCAAAATTGATTTGCTTTACGATAGCAGCTAATTTTGCAACAGCGCCACGCGGTGTTACTTGAGCGGTCTTAAAGTATTTATTATAAATTTCCCGAGAAACGTTTGACACTTGAACCTTTTGAATGTCTGTCTTTGACTTTGTTCTTTTCTTTTTTTCCGTAGCCCATCCCGAGGCAAAATCTGCACCTAAAGACGTTTCCGCTGTGAACGTATGCTTTGTGCCTCTGTTACTTTCAAAGATAAATCCTTGCACATCATCTTGCAATATCGTCACTTGGTGACCTTCGGTGTTGTGAATTTGCAATTGATTAGGTTTATGTGATTGCAGCACCCAATTTCCCACCACGAGTCTTAATACAGAAACAGTGGGCAATATGGGCTGTGATGGCGTGCCTGGGCTGACGCTGGATCGTGCTCGAACCAGTTTTTCTAGAAACTCACCACGATTTTCTGCAACAAAAATATTATAATTTATAACTAAACTTCACTCTCGTCTTAATATTATTTTGGATTTTGCTAATACAAATATGCGCTCAAACTTTTAAGTATCCTGAATGGCGAAAACCCTTTTTAAATCTACTGCCTTTCCGATTCTTGCGTTTAACTAATGAGTCTAGTCACCATATTATTTAATTTGTTAAGACAGAATTGCAGAAATATTTTTTTGATTAACTTGATGGAACTGTTTTCGGGATGCGTGTATGTGTGTTGCACGAAAATTAGTAAAGTTTTTTTTAAATAGTTAACCATGCCAGCAACGTAAAGACGGCAGTTCTCTCTCTTATCTTTTTCGTAGTTTGAGTCGGTATCGGAGATAAAGAGTTCAACCATCTCCTATTTAAGCCGGATCATCGCTTGGCTGTCAGCATATATACAGATACATTTGCTAGCTTAGAAAGCATTGCCTATTATGTGGGTTATTATCCTACTCTCTGTCCAGAACGTAGTTGCCCTCTTGCTTATCTATCATGTACCATCTAACTGCTGTATGGCCATTTTTGGTTTCTGACATACATATTATATAATATAATAATAATTATTTAGAATAGCATAGGTGCTAGCTCTGTTTATAGCTAATCCAGCACAGCGCACAGATAAGGTACTGTTATTTATATTTACCAGAGCTATCGTTTCCATTTTCTGGACTTCCACTTGAGTACATCGTGGCTAATTTCCCATCAAGTATAAATCTGAACCAGCCATTAGAACCATTGGAAAGCTCTAACGCAGCAGAATCTGACCAAACGTATAAACAATCACGGCCTCGGCATATGCTCCAATCCCGCCAATGATAAGGTTTGCCTTGAAAAATCTCTTTAGCATCCTCAACCAAATCATCTACAATCAAATATTTCACATATTAGTTTTCGTATTAAAGAAATAGTAATAAACTTACCGGGTGCTGATCTATGGGCCATACAAAAGGCTTGTCCTTTTTGTGTTGAGCACAGATCTGACGAGCTTGACGGGAATTGAGGTGAGCTATTGTTGTCACCCTGATCCATTAATGCTTGTACTTTGGAAAATACTCCCAATCTCGCGAAATGCTCAAGAAATTCCTCTTGCGTCTTACACATAAGTTCCTCAATAATGTTTAGAATTATTACATGCCCATCTTCATCATCCTGCAAAAAAAACAAAAACAGAGCATTTTATAAATAAAGGTATGTTTTATGTGTGTCTAACGCCTTTAAAACGTTTGTTTTTTAAAATAATTTTCAACTGGTGTTATAATTTGAACAATGCGTTGCGGTAAGTGAGACTGGCGAATTTTTGCTTTGGGTAAGAGCTTAAGTGTTATCAATTTATCTTAAAGAATTGATTTATAATTTTCAATTGTTTACCTCACTATCCAAAACGCTGGCGATAACTTCAGTTAACAAGTTCCCAACACTTTGAGTGGCTCTTGAAGTTGTCGGTTCATCACACTTTTTGCAGATGCTTTTAAGAACCGAGGGATGCGCATATTGTACAATTTTTTTAATAAGTCCCAAACTGGCTCGCCGTACACTAGGCAGCATAGAACTCTGAAATGTCTGACAAAATATGGGCAAAAGTAGCTTTAAATAGATAGGTGCCATTTCAGGGTCACCGCGTGGTTCAATCGATGTTTGCAGTTGTCCGTCCTTGCTTGCAAGTATATGTCCAGAAGACATCCATTCTCCAGGGGATTGTAAAATAGCGGCAACTTCACGGTGACCATCGTCTGATCTTTCACGTGCTTTATCTAGCGGTGTTTTTCCATCTTCATCACGTAAATCTGGATAAGCTCCAAATTTGAGCAAAATCTTTGCGATACCGGGGCGCCCAAAGCAGGCAGCATAGTGAAGGGATGAACTCCTTTGACCTTTGTTAACATCTGCTCCCTTTTCACATAAATATTCAACCATCTCTAAGGTTCCAAAAGCAGATGCCCAATTTAATAGAGTCTGCCCGACGTCGTCCATACAATTAACATCAACGCCGCATGTTTCGATTGCCTCCTGCAAAGCTTCAGTATCTTTAGACCGTATGCAGTCTATTAATTGGCGATGAGTTCGATCAGTACTGGAGTCGTTTCGTTTTGGTCGCGGAGCCAATTGACTTTGACTGGAGTTTCCGCTTCCCCTGTTTAAGGCCTGACGCCCTTCAAACAGAAGAAGAAGCAATAAATCTGCAAAGCGCATGCAGTCAAGAACGCATCGTTCATCGCCCTTTAAGGCTCTTTCAATTGCATCAGGCAGCTGAGACCTTAAAATATCGCGCGTTATTGAGGGTGAGCCACGACACAAAGTTGACAAGAGCGAAATTGTTGTTGAAATGGATTGAGGCGACCGAAGTTCACTTGCTTGAATTTTGCCAGCTGCACTTACGGACGATCCAGAAACATTCTCATTTAGTCTGTCTGAGTTCTGGTTTGTATGAAGAGGTCCACTTAACTTTGATGAAGATAGGGGGTGACTGTTGCCGCTGCCACCTGCGCTTTCGAGACGTTTAAGCAATTCCGTAACCAGCCCATATTCAGCAAGGGGAGCGGGATCAATCCATTTCCTTGTAAAGCGGTCAGCCACAGAGGCAAAGCATTTTAGGGCACCATCCGATACAAGTGCATCTTCATGTTGTAATAAAGTGCTCAAACTTTCAACGCAATTTTCTATACAAGGTGAATTGGGTTCCACTTTAGTACAGAGACGTGAAACAACAGCCATGGCAGAATGTAATGTGTCCTTATGAACTTGGGATCCACAGTCTCGAATAAATGATAAAACACAATTCAAGCCACTGCCTTCAAAAACTGCTCCTGCTTCTCTACTGCAAATAAGTTCAAGAACTTTAATGCATTGCTCTGCAAGATCGCGCGATGTTCGTGAAGAAAGATCTGCAACAACTAAACGGTTGCAGATGGCTTTAATAGCGCCATCAATTGAAACAATTCTTCGTGTACACTCCGCAGACACATCCAGATAGTATGTTATGGCGCGTGCAGTAACTTCAAGTACATTTTCTGGTGCAAGCTCATCTAAAAATATCTTGCATAGGGCTGGCAAAAATGTTCGAGGCGGACAGCTGAAAAAATAAAACGAACAAAATGAGTAGGTCAAAAAAAAAGTTTATAACATGTATAAATAATATGCGATTTATGTTTTCTCTGGAATTTTCTTTTCTACTTTGACTATATAGTTATGCGATTTATAATAATCATATCATAATAATTTCATCTAGTTGATTATTACCTAGCTCCGCTGCTAAATTAAAAAAAAAAACATTTTCGTAAAAGTACATCCTAATTTTGAATCCACTGATATAAAGTCCAATACGATAGGACTATAAACAAAAAAGGTCTTTGGAAATAAATGAATGTTTCGGCAAATGAGGAATGGATACAAAGTGTCTCTTATTATTTACTAAAATTGCCCAAAAAACAGGATATCGATATCGATTTTTATCGATTACTTGGAAACGGAGTAAGTTATCGATTATCGGAAACAAACTCGATCTGCGCAGGCACTAGATGCACCTACATCAAAAATGTAAAGTCTATAGCTCTTATATGTTCTGACGGACGGACGGACGGACAGACAGAAGGATATGGCTAGATCGACTCGGCTATTGATGCTGATCAAGAATATATATATACTTTATGGGGTCGGAGTTGCTTCCTTCTGCCTGTTACATACACTTGGATTTTGCACAAACACAAATTACCCTTATACCCATTTTTGATGGGTTCAGGGTATAAAAACAAACCAATTTACCTTTCGAAACATCGATCCACATTATCAGACATCAGAAGGAGCATACATAGCTGCTCTAATGCAATCAATTGCATATCTCTTTCATCTCCTTGGCCCATGGACAACCACTCCAGTAACGTTTCTGGATCAACATCGCCCATCTGTAATTATTATGTTATTAATAATTTTAATTTACATCCTATAAATGATAAATTATCTGTATACATATACTAGAAAGAACATGTCAATTTTGATTCTACCTCTTAAAACCTATAAGATTTGTCAAAAACCCGGATTTCGATATCGATTTTTATTGCTTAATGATTGCTTAGAAATGGGGAAAAAAAGCGAGCACTAGGAGGATCTACGTTGAAACTTTGAAGCTTCTTATTCTAATAGATTATGAGAACGGCACGTTCATACACGTGCAAGCCTCAGGCAGGCAACGTATATAATTTGCGCCTAACGAGTTGAAACCTGAAACACACACCTTATGCAAGGAGTTAAAGGACGTCTTCACAAATTTTATTGATTTCACCCTGAGCCCTATGAAAATATATAAAAGGTGTATAATGGCAACGATAACGTTTCTCAACAATCGATATAAATCGATTTCGAAATCCTCCCTTTAAGCGCATTGATTAGGTTTTAGCTAAAGTCACTAACTTTAGCCTCATTTTTAATGCTTTTGTCTGTTTAGCTTATTCTCTAATATACTTACATTGACTTTTTAATTTCCAATAAAGTACACAATTTGGGGATAGCTATATCTGAAAATACGAGGAACAGAAATTTAGTAACTTTTATAAAGTAAAAAAAAAATATTTACCAATATCTTTAGGTTTATAATAAAAAAGCAAGTTAAAGTGCACAAGTCGACAGCATTCGAAACATTCAAGATTTTCTTATCACATGTGCAAAAATGTATTCATAATTAACTTTGGTTAGTCATTCAGGACAAACAGTTGTATATACAGATAAATAGCAATTCCTAAGACAATAGCTCTATAAATAACTTTTTCTTTTTTACAAGCAATCTGGGTAGGAATTCACTAAATGGAAACAAGTGTTGCCCGATTTGGATATACATTAGCCTAACCTACATATTTTAATTTGATGCCTATAGCTTTTAAAAGGTCCAATCAGAAAATGATTTGGTTAACTGTGGGTGCGTTTATCGTTATACACCAGAGTGTAGCTATAAAGTTAAAGATTCTATTCAAGAAGCTGGTGACTGGTCATTTCAATATCGATTTATCGTTATCGATCATCGGACTTATGGTACTGCGCGGGAGCTAGGAGGATCTACGATAAAAATTCCCCTTGCGTTCATACATTAGGACGGATAAACAGACGGATATAGCTATATCGACTCGATTTTTGATGCTTAAATATATATACTTTATGAGGTCTTGGCATTTATAAGTTTCACTATGCTTCCGACTTATTAACAAAATCAAACCAACTACGGGTCACTAAATCATATAGCTGACATTGAAACGATCGGTTCCAGAGTAGGCTCTGACATAAGAATCTTTTTTGTTTATAAAGACATCTTACCCAAACTAGCACCCCCCCCCCCCCAAAAAAAAAAAAAAATTGAACTACTATATCATATAGCTGACATAGGAACCATCGGACGAAAACTAAGAACTTTTATGGAAAACTTTTTTGTGTTAAGATAACTTGGGCAAAATCGATAATAATCGATTTTGTACATGTCCCGGAATTTATAATAGCTAAAGAACCGCGATTTGGTATATAGCTTGAATATAAATTCAGAATATATCACTTTTAGAATAATACCCCTCCCCTCTCCGCGCACACCCAACAACACCAACACTTCGACATCGACTAATATTCGCATTTTTGTAGCAATGTACATGCAATATTATTTTCTAAAATCAAAACATTGTAATTATTTAATATTTCTGGAATCTTCCGAGAGTATATGATGCGTAGCTTCGCTTGTGTCGTGAATTAATAGAAAGCTACATATGTACATACATATATATTTAAACAAAAGATTATTATACACATATTTGTAAGGCTAATTTCCGATATTTTGCAAGGAAATAATTGATTTTTCACTTTGAAAACTATTAATTTAATGGATTGTAATCGCTTTACGATTGTGTTTTTCGAAATCTTTAGGCATTGCAAGTTTTTTTTACGCTTTTCATTTGCTCTGTCAATATGTGCATAAGTGAATTTACATACATTCATACAACTCATATACATACACACCCAGTAATTGCGTTCTTATTTTACATTAATTTTAAGCAAAAGTATATGCACATTTTAGTATGTTTTAGTGTTAATTAGTCAGTGACAAGAACTTATTTTATAAAATGTGTTTATCTTTTTAATACGTTTGCTTCTGTGAGCTCACACAAAGTAAGCCAATTGAGTATTTACCTGAAGCAGCATAACTTGGCACTGCATATCTCCGGCCTATGAAAGTTTTTAGCTTTACTTAAATGCACATTTGCAAATTTTTCACAAGTTATTTCAGCATTAAATTTTATAATTTAATATTGCCTAAAATTAAATGTCTATTGAAAACACATAAATATGTTACATACATTCACTTAGAGCTGGGAACAATTCGATTTAGTTCAAGTTGTATCGATTATTTATTCAATGGTAAGAAAAACATGTAACGAATATGAGTATCGCCAAATTACAATTGTGATATTATTTCGTTATTAAGCATGTGCTACACCACTCACTATCATTCCGGTTCGCAAAAATGTTAAAACTCTTAGAAGATTTTACAAACTTTTTAAACAATCTTATTCACTATGTGACTTCACACGAGATATTCAGCTGTCTCAATAAAAACATACACTTACATGTAACTAATGTGTTACATTTGCCACTATCGGCAGCGTTGATATTTATTTATAAGGTTATCTAAGTATCGGTAGGTTGGCACACAAACGCTGGTGCACCAAAAGCGAGAGGATTGCAACGCCACTCACACGATCCACTGCGCTTCAAATATGTACTCGCCCGAGGAAAAATATAAGCCTTGAATATTTATTGTACCTGGCACACACTTAACACTTTTTAAAAATGGTTTGTGCCGAACAAAAAATTAAAAATATAATATATATATATATATATACATTACTTGTGTCAACATAGAAGTGTTTTTAGAATGAATTTAAATTTCATTGTAATTTCCCTAAGGAAAATCTAAAATGCATGTAAAAATTTACAAAATGCATGTGATGCCCCCAAATATCCCATATGGACATAGCTCAAAATTTCTTATCAGTCAAAACCCAACCGTTCCATAAGGTTTGCCCTTTCTTCATAGTAAAAACTGCGCGATCTTTACCTCCGAGGAGATCAGTTCTATTCTATTAGCTTTGTTTAAAATTCACGTTTTTTCCCAACACCTCGAATGGCTGCTATTTATAAAAATGTTAGATGTTAGTTGCCAATGTGAGCGCAGTTTCACATCTTCCACAAATTTCATCCGCTTCTCAAACATGTAGTCAGTGTGAATTGACTATCGATTACATTTTTTGATAGTTCTGGTTAATGTATCGGCAAGCTATCGGGAGTCGGTAAAACATGGTAGATACATCGATTTCAATGTACCTTACATCACTACTTTATATCAATTATTGTAGAAGGTTTTATTTTTCGGTTGGAGAGACAATATAATAAATAATGGTAAGATTAAACCATAAAATCCAAATTAACAGCGATATTTTTTTAAGACTTAGTCACATACGTAACATGCATAAATAATATGCGATTGCTTGAATTTCGGTAATTAAAACAAATAACATTCATTTGACCTTATTTATTCTAAATAACAAATACAGGCAAAGTCTTCATATTTAAAAACGGAGCTTTTTGACAAATCTCACACATTGAATGTCATACATATATAGATATATATTATATACATGCATTTGTATTATATATGAGACCTAAAACCATTATACCCACTTAGGGTAGATAATATTTATGTAAGAATTCAAATATTAATAATAAACCTTTGAACCTAATAAGCGATTTGTGATCCAAGAAGAAGAAAATCATAGATTTAATTGTAGGTTCTATCAACGTCCGGCTAAATAATCGCACTTTACTCGCTAAATACTTAATATTGAGATAACACTAGAATGATAAATTCATGTACATCCGTGTCCTCTAGGCTAATCTAGATAGAATACGACAATAAATTGCTAAAGCAGCCTCATTTATTAGTTGGAAAAATGACTTACAAATAGACCAGACATTTATTTTCAAGTCGGCTTTATGACATAGAATCGCTATATTCAACAGCCTATTGCAAGGCAGCATAATTGGTCTGTAAGATTACAATGCATGTCAACAAGTTACGAGCTATGTTTGCGTTTGACCTCTAAAGATTGAGGAACTGATTTGGGGTCATGCGAACCTTCATCTTCTATTATCTATTTGTGCTTATCACCACCATATTTAACCAAGGCTCATCTGCCTTACTCTCATTTATTTGAGATATGATTATTATCTACTAGTTGTAGTAGTTGTAGGTAGGACTCTGTTTAGGAGTATTTAATAGATTCAGGTTGAGCATATGACTGATGCCAAGAAGGCGGCTCAATGATTAAGTATTTCACTGTATCTTAAACCTAAATAGATTGTGCAATTAGCAAAGAGTTGAGTAATTTGTATAATAATTTTAATTCCGTCTCTTAATTTTGACAGGCTGAACCGATTCGTGTTGTTGTTACCGGTGCTGCTGGTCAAATAGCTTATTCCTTGCTGTACATGATTGCAAGAGGAGAAGTTTTTGGAAAGGATCAACCGCTTATTTTGCATCTCCTCGATATTCCGCCAATGGTGGGTGTCCTGGAAGGTGTTGTAATGGAACTTTCCGATTGCGCATTGCCACTATTGCGCAAAGTTGTGCCTACAACGGACCCACTAGTAGGATTCAAAGATGTTTCGGCAGCTTTTCTTGTGGGTGCCATGCCCCGCAAGGAGGGAATGGAACGCAAAGATTTGCTATCCGCTAACGTAAAAATATTCAAAGTACAAGGCGAAGCTCTTGACAAGGTGGCGAAAAAAGATGTTAAAGTGCTTGTAGTCGGAAATCCGGCGAATACCAATGCGTTAGTTTGTGCCAACTACGCACCATCGATTCCACGTGAAAACTTCTCAGCCATGACTCGCCTTGACCAAAATCGTGCATCATCACAGATCGCAAATAAGCTCGGTGTTCCAATTACTCATGTTAGTAATATAATAATCTGGGGTAATCATTCCTCTACGCAATACCCAGATGCTAGCCAAGGAAAAGTCCTGATAAACAATGAATGGAAATCTGTCGCTGATGCACTTGGCGACAATGCCTATCTCGAAGGCCAATTTATTGACACCGTTCAGAAACGTGGCGCAGCTGTTATTGCAGCCCGCAAAATGTCGTCTGCCATGTCAGCAGCAAAGGCTGCCTGCGACCATATGCATGACTGGTGGAATGGCACAGCACCAGGCAAATTTGTATCCATGGGTGTGTTTTCAGATGGCAGCTATAACTCGCCGAAGGACGTGGTGTTCTCATTTCCAGTGGAGATTAAAAACAAGCAATGGAAAATAGTTGAGAACTTATCGGTTAGTAGTTTTGGACAGACAAAGCTGGACTTGACTGCTAAGGAATTGCAGGAGGAAAAAAATGAAGCATTGTCCGTATTGGATTCGAATTGACTAGCCGGCGTAGGGGACTCAAAATTGTAAGGAGCTTCTGTGCCAATTGCATATTTTGTGTTTGTTTGACAGCTATTTTACGTGTTATGCATTTATAAAATGTTTATACAATGTTTGTAAATAATATAAAAAATAAAAATATTCCATGCTACGTAATTATTAGATTCTTTACATTCTTATTGTCAAGGATTAAGCGAGTTGAACAAGTTTCAAATGATTTTTCATATAGATCTTTGGAAATAAATTTGAACACGAAACGTGACCCGCCAAGTCATTGATCCCCATTTCTACAAAGAAGGAATGCATTTTTCGAAAAGTGTCAAACATCCCTCAATAGAATTTGAGGAGATCTGCGATCGGATGGTAAGCAAAAAAATTGCATACAAATGTTTTTCGCGACTTTTCCATAAATTCAGGTAGAATTTCCCGAAACACCGTCTCAACTTGCGACCTCCTCAGGTCCAGCTCTTTCGGATTTAGCTGTGCGTTGATCACCAAACAGTCAGTCAGTCCGAACAAACAGTTTTATACATAGAGATATTAAATTAGTTCCGTAGTACATCTTTTGAAATTAAACATTTGAATTTGTTTAATGTATATTGGTAATCGATAAGAATCGATACAAATCCTGTTTTTAGGCAATTTTCTAGGCCTTTACGAGTTACAGTCTCCAAACTTAACATGCAGCTTGTAGAATACGTATATTTTGCACAAGCTGCTACCCTTAAATAAAATAAAATGTCAATGTCAACCACCAATTCAAGACAAAACTTAAAAGCAATGAAATATATTTTGAATTTTTAAGAGAAGCTGTGTTATCGAATTTTGTATCATGAGCTCATAAAACATGATGTGACGTTAACGCGTAAATTGAACAGCGACCAAGTGAGAACGACTTGAAAATTATAATTATAATACTAATATATAAACGTTTACCAGCACTATTAAAAAAATTGTAAATAATAGAGTAAGAAAAAGTTTTATGCTAAAGTAAAGTGTCATTGTATCAAATATTCTCGCAAATATCCATCTAAATCAGCCTTGGAAGTGAATTTATTATATTATTTTGTTCAATAAAATAGGCAAAGACAACAAAGAAAAATGTCAACAGAGGAGCTGCCAGCTGATTTGGATAAGCTGAAAATAACTCCAAAAAATGAACATAAAAAATTATGTGATAGAAATCCATTTTATACTCCAATTGCAATTTCGAATAATCAGACAAACGAGTCACCTATTCAATGTACAAAACAAATAATTCATCGTAAAATGCGTCGAATTCGACGCAGATCCGAAAGCAACATGGACGACTTTCAAATTAAGAAATCAGATGCTCCAGCTGCTGCAGATAGTTTTGAAATTGTGAATCATCTACGCTGCCTGCCCGGAGTGAATAAACTGCAATTGAAAAGAAGCAATATTGCACCATCGAAAAGAAATCTGCTGCGCGAGCCAGTATTACGGATAGCACACGATAATCTGCATACGAAATGCGGGCTTGGTACCCGTGTCCGTCGAACGATTCCCTTGAGTTTCGATGAAAGGAATCACACAAATTTTCATAAGCCTCGAACAAATATTTGCATTAAATCCAGTACAAACGGCATTTGCAGCTTTCGGGATCTGATAAGTGAATGCAATATCTTGCTAGATGAGTCCAAGTCCAAAAAGGAAACCTTGGACAACAGCCAGCACCAATCCAAGAACTTCATGCTATGCCAAACAAGAGGAGCATCCGCACAAAAAGGAATTGGTCACAAACCCAACTCACGTGACCCAACTAGCGTTACCTCAGGCTCCAGACTCTCATGCTCCCAGGAGGCAAGCAACAATGCACACAACGCCAGCCCGAGCAATTGCGACGATGTCACAATTGTTGAGCTGGCCAGCTACTTCGACACCATGGTGCACATTCCTAAAAAGATGTCGTCGATGGCAGAGATGATGTATATTTAAGAATTGGCACTGCCAAAATTTTGTTGGATTTACATTTGTGAATATTTTAACTTGTATATAAGCGAAATATATTTGAATGAGTGTCATTAGGTTAAAACTAAGCGTTATAAACTGTATATGCATATTCTGATTAAATTATAGATATAGAAATTATTTAGTAAAAGAATTTTAAATGAATCTTTAATTTGAAGCAAATCTCATTTTTTCGGCGTTCAATCTTTGTTCTAACATATTCATCTATAGTTTCTAAGGGAGCTATACGTAATAAAGTATTTATTTTTAGCAATAAGCTTTTATTTTTTTTTTTAATTTCAATGCCTTGTGCGGAGCTATGTATGAGAATTTTAAAGTATGCATATGCACTTTCTGCATCGTTCTCGGCCCAAAGAGGAGCTCGATCTGAGTTGCGGAGAGATTTTTTGATCGAACTTTACCAGTGCTGACTAATGGCAACGGGTGAACGGAGCGGGCAGAACATACAAAGCGACGCGAGAAACCCCAGCCCCCAAAATTTCAAGTCTCATATCAGTTTTGAGATCGAGGATATATACGGACGTGGCTAGATCGACTAACTATTAATGCTACCAATGCTGACCAAGAATATATACACTTTATAGGTTCGGAGATCTTGCCTTCTGCCTGTTACACACTTTTATGCTACGCAATTTTACCCATTTTTAATGGGTTCAGGGTATACAAATATACATTTTCAACTTTACACGCCTTCATTCACTGCTAAAATTTATGATATATATTAAGTATTGAAATATTACGTTTAAAAGAAGGTTCAAAGGTTACCGCAAAAGGTATACAATATATACATATATGAAGTTGGCAAGTGCATAAATTTGATTATATGAGAAAAAACCTTACCTTTAATTTCTCCTTTACAATTTAGTAATTGGTACCAATGCAATATCCTTTCAATTTTGGGTGCGTATGTTTCCAAAATCAGAACACAGATCCACGGCGATCGGCATTCCTGAAGGCAGGTGGGTGGCTTGCTTTTTTGCTCGTATTATAAACAACAAGGCGACTTCGGTAATCGCGTGGGGCACCTTATCAAGCGTTCCAGTCTGCTTGTAGAAAACTGCACTCATCGTTGACACGATTGTCAAAACCACGAGTAAGAATGCTTCACGGGAAGTAAGGTAATATTATATTTCTTAATTGACTAAAGTCTAAAGCAGTATTATGTACTATATATGTATGCTGACAGTCGTACACATGTTTTTGCATTGTCAACTTCAGTTTGGATACAATATATCATAATGCCCTGGTCTATAGATAAGATAAACTTTTGGCTCTGATCCTTCAGGGAAATCATGCGCTTTCACTTGATCACCTTCACCCCTGTCCAGGTACTCAACACGCACGCCTACTCCCAGCGCTGTGCAGAGTGCGATGATATGTATGTGGTCGGATTCCTTGTACATGGGTTCGACTTCTTGATGACGAAACTCTTCAATGGAAAAGTCACCCTCTATGAAGTGTTGATAAAAGTCTGCGTCTTCCTGCAGTTTGCCTGATGTTATGAGACGCAAATAGACGACAACATAATCGGAATATCCCTGATCGTTAAATACAGTATGCAGTTCGGTTTTAACTTTTCCAGTAGTTTCCGCATCCTTTGGACAAACGCGCCTAATCACATCCATGAACTGGTAAGGAAAAAACAGCATGCAACAAATGACCAAAAATAACTTTGTATAGCACACAATTCACTTACAGTTTCATGAAAATCTTCCAATGTGAAACTGGGAAAGCCAAGTTGTACAAGCTTGTCCTTAGAAGCCTCGGCAAGTTTTTGAAATTCTTGGTAAGCACTGTTGTTGGTGATTAAATACTCTAAATATGAATAAGCAAATGCTCGAAAGAAACAATTTCCATCGGGACGAGTGCGTCGAATAAATTTGTATTTTTTAGAAAGCTCTTGAATCTTATCGGTAAAGATCTCGTCCCCATTATATTCTTCCTGTAAACAAGTCAGCGGCAGTTGCTCACTCACGAGAGGAGTTGTATCGCTGATCTAAAACCATTTGAGTTGTACATTAAACGTTGTTAGACATTGCTGTCCTTACTTCTTTTTCTATTTCTCGCTGCTGTTGTATGATTAATTCGTCGCGGTTGGCGTCATACTGCTCAATAGATTCCATGATTTCCGACCGTAATATTTTCCCAAATATCACAATTGTATTCGTTGTGTGGACATAAAAAAAAACACCATAATGGATTAGTGGGGCCGTTAGAAAGAACCCAAAAAATACTACATAAAAAATACTAAACTATATATTCTAATAGGGAGATTCCATTGGTTGGTAACGCATCTTAGACAGATGTGTGCTAAATTTCACAATTCCATTCCATTCCAGCATTCCGTTTAACAGATGAGCTCTTATTATTCAAGGTATATATATACAATATATATAGCTCTATCAAATATAAGTAGGACGTAGGCGACAAAGTTTTAAAATTTTTGTAGGATACAATAACAAATATTTGTAACATTTGTAACAGCACAAACAGACGCCCACGCAAAAAATGTACTTTCCTAGATAAATAAAACTCTAGATTATAAAGTGGGCAACATTGCCAAAACGAAAATCACACACGATCCTCATTCCGAAAAAAGTTGATAGACTACAGTAACGGCATATCAGATAATAATCAAAGAATTTTAATTATATTTACTGAAAATGTACATGCGTTGCCGCAATTTTTATTTATTCCTACCAAAACAAAATGCATTTATGTGCTTGGTACCGTATCACTTAGTAGGACTTAACATATAATATAATAATTCGAATGGATATGCTATTTTAAATACTGTGCGTATAAAATTGGTTATTATGTTAATGCCGTTTTAGATATACAGCGGAATCATTATTATTATTTATTTTTGTAAATTACCTTTGAATGAAGGTTGTTGGTTGGATGACTCTAGTGTTAAATGATTTTGAAAAGGCATTGGTTGCACCTGAATAAACTCAATTGGAAACGAAATTGGCAATTCATGTAATTTATTGCCAAAAGCTTGTGGGTTGAAATTAAATGATGTGTCGTTATTAGCGACAATTATATTGAATGGAGACTTGGTCTCAAGGAATTTAAAAGGAATAAATGTACTTTCTGCTGTTGATTGCTCCATGGAAGCAAATGTCTTTGAGTCTTCTCTACTTGTATGCTGATTAATTGGTTCCTTAAAAGTTTGATATTGTGATAAATCCGTTTGTTTTGAGGGAATTGGATCTATATTCGTGGGCTGATTTAATGGTTCCCTAAAAGTTTGATATTGCGATAAATCTGTTTGTTTTGAGGGAATTGGCTCTATATTCGTATGCTGATTTATTGGTTCCTTAAAAGTTTGATATTGTGATCTCATTGATAAATCTGCGTGTTTTGAGGCGATTTGTTTATTATGATAGTAATTTTCAGATGAATAAACAGGACGATCGAATGTTTCCTCAGTGTCAGAACTAATTTTCGGCATACCGTGCTCTTCATGGTTTTTATAATATGCGTGCTCATACCTGTATGGCTCTTGGGATTTAATGTAAACTGGCACTTTTCTTTCGACCTCAACGGTAAAGGGGACTGGAATTTTTTTTTCAACGGTTATTGGCACTTTGATTTCAACAGGATATGGAACAGTTTTTAGAACAGGATACGGTTTGGGTACGTGTACAATTTTTTCCATGATTTTTTCAACTACATAAGGCTTAGAAATATGAACTGGCCTTGGAACTCGAACAATCCTTTCAATTACTTTTTCTACAGGCACATGTACAATTTTCTCGACTGTTACGTTGACAATTTTTGGGACTTGAACAACTTTTTCAATAATTTTCTCAATTGGAATATGTACAATTTTTTCAACGGGATACGGTTTTGGTACGGATCTTATAACTTCTTTAATATGGTTATGATGATGATGGTGATGATGATGCTTGATTTTAATTTTAACAGGATCATCGTGTTTTTCTTCCTCAATGTTTTCTGGTCCACCAACTGCTTCTTCACGACTTTCGTAACGCTTAGCAGCTTGATACTGTCCATCTTGGTTGTCCGGCTCGTTTATGTGTTCGTGTATTTCTTCAAAAGTTTCGTAAATCTTTACTTCTTTATCTTCGCTTGTGTGTAGATTGTTCTTAAGCTTTGTTGGTATATTTAAAGATTTATTAAAGTGTGAACGCTTTGCATGCTTGGAAGCTTTTGCTTGACGTTTTTTTTTAGTACGGCTTCTTCTGACTTCATTGTAAGTGCGATTTAAGGGCAAATTCGAATCAAATTTACCGTACTCCTGAAACCCAGCATTAGTATTTAATGTTTTTAGGTTGTTATTCGTCAAATTCCGATGATTTATAATATGTTTTTCCATTAGAAAGGAATTAGCTTTCGTTTCTTCCGCAAGAAAAATTGATAAAATTAAAAATATCGAAGTTACGTAGGAAATCTGAAATATATAAATACTTTTATACACATAAGATTAAATGCTTGTATTAACTCTTACGCATGTTGTCATCTTTTAAAAAAATATTAATTTCAGTTAAAATATTTTTAAACTTTTGATGTTGATGTTTGACGATCTCCAGCAGCAATGAATATCTGAAAGCTTCAATGGAGCATTTATAGTCGAGCCAAACTCACATTTAATAAAAATGTGCACCAACATTTATGCAAGCAATTTTGTTTTTATGTTTTTTATATGTTTTTAAGAGTAAGTCGAAAACACTAGTCAACAATTTTTTCAAGCCTTGGTTTATGTGTATATGAAATAAAACTCTTGTAACTATAGTTAAAAAAAAAACATTTCTACAATGAAATTAATGCAGATATTTTCATTGAAGGTTCATTGAACGCAGGTCTGTAGCCGTTTTGCTTCTATTCAATTTGATAGGTTAAGAACAATAAGCAGATTTACAGCTTCAGTTTATCTTTTTAACTGGATGTCAAGGTATCTGAGTAACAGAAACATAAACGGTGCTCTATTCCGGAACAAACTGCATTTCTAATGCAGTCATCTTGACCCGCTTCTCTTTGTTTTTTTATTATTTACCGTTCTTCGGTAGAGTCCTGTAGTCCTATGTCCTATGATAGTTTTAAACTTTTTATAATAAATTTGTTGAACATGTATTATTTATGATAATATACCACGCTGGGATACCTCATATGTACATAAATACATATTTGATTTTGTAATGCAGTGTAAATTATAAGAAAACACACAATGTAGATCAGCTCAACTCTCTTGAATTCAGGTAAAAAACCAGAAAACATACAGAAATATTTTATACGACTGAAGGCGCCTGATCGCGTGACTTCTGTCTATTTCGATGAGCTGGTAAAAGCATACACATATACGGTATTTATGCATGCACATATGCAGAAGGTATACACCCAGACAAAACAGTTTTAAAAACTAAACTTCCGAGTATACATGTATACATACATATGTATGTATGTATGTACGTACATATGTATATACAAACATAAAATTGTCTACTTACATACATAACTAAATCGAGGGTAGCCTTGAATATTGGTAAGACTGGTGGTGAATCCGTTGAAAATGGATAATAAATATAACAAGAACCCGATCCTTGTTTATTTCTGATCAGACCGAGCTGAGCCGGTCTAGACTAGTTTCCATAGCGTTTCTTATCGATTAAAATGGGACAAGATATCGGTTATCGGAAACAAACTCGTACTGCAAGAGCACAAGCAGAACCTAAGTTAAAAACTATAAATCGCAAAGATTTTAATATTGACGCGTTCATACATATGGACGGTCAAACGCACTTGGCTAGATCAACTCCGCTATTATTCCTGATCAAGAATATATATACCTTTTGGAGTCGGGGAAACCTCGTTCTCCTTGCCACATACAACCATTTATAGGTAAAATTTAAGCAATTATATACAATATACATAGACAGATCATACAAATATTATATGGTACTATAAGATTTAACACGGACAACGTCATCAGGACAAGCCACTTAATAGTCTCATAACAAAAAGTGTAACCCTCGTATACTACACCATATACTCAAATAAAGGTAGTACGCTTGGCTAAATTTGCACTTTCCGGAAGGGCAGTGAAATGAGATTTGAGCTATAATGTCTGTTGAATGCGAGTGCTATAAACTCTCGGCGAGATCATCATTCGGGATATATATCCGACAGTCTACCGACAGTCTATATTCTCTTAAGTATAATTCCCCAAGAGAATAGTTCATG
Organism: Drosophila virilis; assembly: GCF_030788295.1. NCBI lineage: Eukaryota > Metazoa > Arthropoda > Insecta > Diptera > Drosophilidae > Drosophila > Drosophila virilis. The sequence goes on along the minus strand of NC_091546.1, from coordinate 8,898,746 downwards.
GTCTTCTTACCACATTCCTTTTTTTGTTCAAACTTTTATAAAAGTTTTGTGCACAAGTACGCAAAGGGCAGAATAGGGCATTCATGATCTTATATATGTAAATGCTAATTATAAACAGCATCAAACGGAGATCAAGTTTGTTTAAAAGATAGCGAACAACTTTCATACATCCGTTTTTCGCCAATTTAACACAGTTACGACTGAAATGCCAAAACATACAACTTCTTTGAAGCGCTATTCCCTCCGAGCTTACATTTTTATAAGAGTGTGATACGCCAGCCTTTAAATCTTTGATGCGGAAGGAGTTTCCGAAAAGTGTAAAAACCCTCTCAAATGGAATTGGACTAATTAGCTCTTACGGCTGGGGCTGCGCGTTGATCACCAATCATTCAGTCAGTCAAGATTATACGTTGAACCCATTAAGAATGCGTCATAAGGAAAGCATCTCCAACCCCATAATCAATATATTTTTGATCCGCACCAATAGCCGAGTCGATTTATCCATGTCCGTCTATCGGTCAATCCATCCGTCCGCATGTATGAACATGAACGCAAGAATCTCAGAATCTGTAGGAGCCAAGGATTTGAAGAAGCTGAAATTAGAATTCAGGTCCTCGTAATTCCTGCGCGGTTATACAAGTTTAGCAAATCTGTTGGTTTTCAACAGCATTGCAGCAGCTGTATTTGGTGTTGGTGGGAAAGAGTTCAACGTATCACCTAGTCGGGAACTGCCGACTAGAGCCTCTTACTAAATTAATTAATTTATTAACTAATATATTGAGTTTAGATTCGTATCTGAAAAGAAATTTTTTTTATTTAATTTTTTGTTGCTTATTTTGTCATCGCACAATTTGAAAAACATTTTTAAGTTTGTTATATAAATGTTTCGTATATCGCTTAAGGTGTAAAATATTTCGAGCTTATCTGTCGGCTAGCCAGTTTTTCGTCGATCCATGGTCTTAAAAAGGCAACACTTGCATAAACACCGGGTATATTTTCTTCACCACAACCTATACCCCAAGCAACTATACCAGCGGACTTAAAGCGATTGGGCTGACCTTTAATCGGACACACTAATGGAGACCCACCATCGCCCTTACACGTATCCTTATCCTTTTCTCCTCCTGCACATATAAAACTCTCATGCAATATAAAATGCCTGCCAAGTCGTGTTTCCCGCAAATTAGTTTGGCACTTTGCTCTTCCAACAACAGGTAAATCTATTTTTTTGAGTATTACTTGATATTCCCCATCTTTGCCAAATTTATTTTTCCCCCAACCTGTGGCATAACACCGTTCATATTCGAAATCTTCGCCTAGTGTTGGTAGACAAATCGGTTGAATATTCATTTGAAAATTAAATGGGCTTTCTAAAAATAGCAATGCAACATTATTAAAAAGGGATCCCTTATTGAATTTCTCATGATAAATAATGTCCTTTACATAACGATCTTCATGTGGAATTATTTCGTCTTTGGTTTGCGTATCCCATTCACCTGCTCGAACTAAAATAAATATGGAATTAATAATTATCTATTATGTATTATAATTAAAACCCCATACCAATAAGAGACTTAGCGTCTTTGTTATGAACGCAGTGGGCTGCTGTCAATATCACATCGGGCGCTATTAAAGCGCCGCCACATTCGTATAAGTTGAGTTGAGACTCTTCTCTTAAAATTGCGACCATCCATGGAAATTCGCCAAATTCTGCTTCTTGATTTAATGCTCCAGTTATTTTAAAGCCAACACCATTAGGGTTCTGATATCCGCAACCTCGATTTTGATCAATAGGTCCAACCGGTATTTCTGGCGTATCTCTCTGGATAATTAGTTTGCTTTATAATTTACTCCAACAATAAAAATTCCAAAAATTACCTTGTTGGGAAGGTCACAACAGCGTTCCAAATACTTTGTACAAGGTGATCCAGTATCTATGCGAATGTCAATTATATTTTCTCCACTAGTATTAATGGTGTCGTTGGAGCATAACCATCGAGGAACACATTCCTTTTGTTCCCCACAGGACTCATATTGGGTTCGTTCCTTTATAGTCTCAGTAGATTGTGAAGGTGTTGGAGTCGATTGGGTGGTAGAACCGTCTGTTTTGAAAATATCAGCAATAAGGTCATCCAGTGAGCTATCTTGTCCCAGGCATGTGTATGCCATAAGGCCCAATATAAAAATTTTAATTATCATCTTTCGGTTTCCTAAAATTCAAATATATTTAGGACTTAAGAATGGTTTTATCTCATATATAAAAAAAAGCAAGCATCCAGAAACAATGAGTTTGGAGTCCCTCTCAATATTGCACCTCACGCGAAAATTGTATATACAGAAGATCAAGCCTTACGCTTTTTCTATGAGGAACATTCTCTCTTCCGCTTTGGAGAATCCACGCTTTATAGGTCTCTGGACCCTTCGTAGTCCGTGAAATCGATGTATCGTCATTAAGGAGCTACTAACAAAAAACCGCTTCTCATTAACCTGTAGCAGTCTTCCAATAACAACAGCACGATCGGTCGGGGGAAGTAATGCAACGGATCCACAAAGTTGCTTAATGCGATCTCAAGAAAAACTGTGCGTGCCAGCTGTGGACACCTCTCTCTCTCTGAAGCTGTGCGTAATAGCCTCCTCAGAATCTTTTATGTTATCAATGTCCTTGACATTTTTTAATGACCAGAAAGATCATTAAAATAGGTCTTTTAGCTCGCTGAGTTCATCCGGAATCTGATTTCCACCGATCAGACGATCCATACGGTTGAACACTTGGTTTGGGCTTTATTACGGCGCTAACGAGCTCTGCGGCACCTTGCTTAATATCGCCAAGTGAAGCGACACTCTCAGCGACACTCTCAGCGACACTATCAGTTGTGGAGGAGCCATACTTCGTTCGACACGATGTACTCAATTCTGCCTGCTTTACAAGCACATCATATTTGGCTGTCCAGGGCGACGAACAATCATCGCTGCCGCATATCTCCCCCGGGAAATAATTTAAGGAATGCATCATTCGACTGTTCTTAAGCCTTGGTCCTCATCATCTATGACGGGGTTAGCCAAGCGAAGGGTCCTCTGATCATCTACCATTGATGATTATGACTAAATTTTACATCTGCACGAAATAAGCTTCGAGGAACTGTGTGCATACTGACATATTTTTTCGGCTACACACATGCGTACATGTATGTACATATGTACACACATACAATTAAGTATGTCAAAGCTTGGTGATAGTAAAAGTCGATTACCTATTAACATCCTAGCACAACAAGAGTGATAAGCGGCATATTTATGTATGTATATAGATGTGTATTCAAGCGTGTTAATGTTTACAAATGTATTTTTTTATGAGTGTGCATGTGTACATATGTATGTATGCAAGTATGAGTATGAACCATACATTCTTGAAAAGTACTCTGAATGATTAAACAATCATATTAATATACATATATATGTGTTAATTGTTAATTTACATACATACATATGTACACAATAATTTCGTGTACCGAAACTGCCGCCTCTTCGAAACTTGTGTGTGTATTTATATTTAACAAATCCGGTTTTATTCTCCAAGCACATCTGTATATATGTACATAAGCACGTAGGAATCAGTATATATGTATGTATATACATACGTATATTATTGAAACGAATACACGAATTTGTATATGAACTTTGCTTGTTTATAAACAACGAAACAAGACACATACGTAAATAATATGTATATATGTATTTTGTACATATGCATGTAGGATATGTATGTATGTATATCCAACTAAGTGTGTGTGTGTGTCATTTGTTTTCACGTGCACATACATATAAAAGTTAACGCAAAGATATTATAACGGCTTAATATAAAACAAACTTATATAATTTGTTAATACATACGTTCTAATACCAAATTAGGTTTGTATAAGATTCACAGCTCGATCTGCTTCGCTTAGTGCTAAAAATTGAACTAAACTTTTTTTAGGCTGAGATTAAACTTGAAAGGTGAGCTTTGGTGCTTGAAGTCTCTATGAACCTCATTGAAATTTTGAATCAATACGAGTATTAAGCCTATAGAGATGATATTTCGCTCACGAGCTTTCTCTCTGTACATGTAGTTCAGATTACCGGGAAAGAGCGTGAATTCAAATCAAAATTTCTAATTGCTTTACTAAGCTTTAGAGTCCTGCGTTTTTGCCCAAAAAATGTACAATTAGATTACAGATAGATATTAAATATAAGATGACTGTTAGGTATTTATATTATTGATTTGAGTATCAATATAAGAATAGGGTTTATTGCGTATACAAATTAATAATTCACTTTGGTTTTGCAGGAATATTACCTACTGTTGATCTGCGATAGCGAATAATACTACGTAGGACCGGTTACGGAACGAGATATTTACTGCCTCAGTCACCAGTGTGGACTTGCGCCTTAAGTGAGGTTGACTTCTCCTCTTATAAATAATAATTATGGTATTTTTGTTAAAAATTGATGTAAAATTGAACCCTCAAATATTCTATAAATGCTCGCCGCGACTATAATGGCACAATTCATTCTGTTAATGATCGAAGACCAATCGATATAATGTTCACTCTGGAACCAGGCTGGTAGGAACAATTTAGAGTGAGAATTTAAATTTAATATGTTTATCAAAAATGTATGCTGAATTTTTAATTTTTTATCGTCTTGCGCCAAATTTAAGAACTTAATAAATATTGCTTAAGATTTTAAAAAATATATGTCATATTTTGCGATTGACGGAAAAAATTTAGTTAGACGTGTTTCACATTTTTCGTAAAAACCCCCTAGTGCGGGGAAAAGTTTTAGGTTTCGTTCGATCAGCTTCAAATTTATTTTCAAAGCACCGCATAAAAACTAAAAGAACAAGTGTTACAGCGATTTTGTAAATTCCACCCGCAACAGTGGGAAATTAGTGGAAAACTTGCATGGAAATTTTTTTGTAAACCATCCTTTTCATAGATCGTTGGTAAAAATTATTTAAATGCTTTTTACGATATTCACCGCTCTTAGATGGAAATATGGGTCCAAGTTTTTGTACTTTATTCGATAGGCTTGAAAAATATTTTAAAATAGAAGGTGGAGGTTAAGAACGTACGGGCAGAATTCAATTTTTCACGGTCGAAAACAAGAAAAAAGTGATATCTTAAATGTTTAGTAGAAACCCGCAAGTACTATATAATATGATTTTTAGTAACGATATTTTCAAAATTAACACATTCAAGATATCTATGTTTCCTTATGTCTTATTGAATGTGTCTTTTTTAACATACAATACTATATTATAATGTAACTTTTATGAAGTTCGTAATACTTTTCAGCAGCGAAATTAATGCTAGAATCATTTTGCATCTATAACTGAATTCTATTTAAGGGTCAAATGATAAATTCACCATAGCTGAGTATTGGTTGAGGCGCTAAACGTTTGTGATTGGTTCAAATTGGAGGGTGTGTTCAGTGTGTTGGTCTGGTTAATATTCATGTAGTATGCAACAGTCTCTGTTCGGGAAATATTCTTCAAATATATTTAGTTATTTCTGTGCCGGTAATGAGCTAATTTCTCAAGTATGCAAAGTTCCTTAACTTAAGTAAATAATAGCAGTTTTTTTATTGATAAATAAATAAATGCAACACCTATGAGGTTTCTGTTCTTGAAAGAGTGAAATGTCGAAATACGTAAGTCCGGTATGTCGGGATTCTCCTTCGTTTTTTTACAACGGTGATTATAATAACTCGCCCATTTCGGACTTAAATGTTTTTGATTGTGAGTATTTCATTTAAAAATTCAATAGTAAACGATTTACTCAACATATAATACTGCTTGTAATCAACGTTTGGCCAAAACCTTAAAAGCTGTATTCATAAACCCTTTAAAAGTGAATGAAATATATTTATTCTTGATCAGTGCGAAGTTCTGAGTCTGGCCATATCAGTCCGTCTGTTCTCGTAGGAAGAGCTTTTGTACATATCTCCCTTAATTTCGATGAAAATAGTTTTTTAGACTTAATTTCGATAAAAATAGATTTTTAGACATATTTTCTAAGGCACAACTTAAAAATTGTAAGAGCTAGATTTCCATAATGTATAACAAAGTATGTATATGCATATATAAAGTGGGAAGACACAATTTTTTGAAAGGTTGCTGGGCGAAGGGTTTAGAATACTTCCTAGTTAGGCAATCCCGACTAGAGCCCAGTTCCTATTACCTTATGTCCATCCGTTGAAAAACGGTTCATTCTTGTTTATCATTCGGGCGTAAAAAAAAAATAAATATTCAACAAATCTCCTTGAGTTTCTTTTATGTACCTTCACTCATCCATTCTTGCGGCGCTGTATAAAAAACCCGCACACTTTTTTTGTTTATAAGAAAGAGATACTTAGTCGAGTGTTGCCGACTGTATCCCATTCGTAAGTACTATATATTTTTATACATGTACACAAAAGAAATCATACACGTGCATGCTTGGACAGCTGCCACAAACTGCGCGCAAGTTTTCTGATTATCAATTTCAAAACCAAAATCAATTATCAAATTGAACTGTTCTGGGCTTCAACGAAGTACTATTTATATTTCTGAAATAGCTATTTATAGCCTGTACCAATTGAATAGTTGTAAAATAGTTTTCTTCAAAACTAAAGGTTAAATTATCCAACCTCATAAAATATATATATTCTTGGTCAGCAGACTAAAGCCGAACGCGTTGAGCTCAGAGATTCCACCCGATTCTATGAAATCGAAAACTATTGTCAGATTCGATTTCAAAGTATAGTGACATTGAAACCGCAAATTTGGTATATATCTAAAATGTGTTGTATATAACATATATAGTTATTATAAATATATTTGTTTTGTTTTTTATAATTTTAGATTCTAACATAAACAGTGCCGGCGAAATATATTCTTCCACCAATCAGATAAGTTTCAATCCACATCCAACGGTTCGAACTATTAAAAAGAGAAACACAGCTAACAAAAAGGAAAGAAGGAGAACACAAAGTATAAATAATGCATTTTCATGCCTGCGCGAAAGAATACCAAATGTTCCTTCAGACACAAAGTTATCCAAGGTAAATATTTTATCAAATCAATCAATAAAATTCCATGATCGTTTAACGCTTACGAACAAGGATAGAAATCATATTTAAGAGCTACTTGAAATTTTCACATTCAGGCCGTGAATTTTCTTCAAGATTATAAATTCCAACCATTAGAGGGCTAACATAAATATTGTTTATAAAATTAAACTATTTATATTTAAACACACATTTGCAGATAAAAACTTTAAAGTTGGCAATATTGTATATAAACTACTTAGTGGGCGTCTTGGACGGTGAGCAAGATCCTAAAAGCGGATTTCAGGCTGAACTTAAGCTTCCGAACCGTAAGGGCTATCTTGACAGAAAACAAGCGATTGAGGTATGTATATTAGTAATTGTTAAGTTGCCAATGTTTTTTTTTTAATCTATAGCCAAGAATCAAAGTCAAATTTGGCTTTTCACAACAACACGATACAAGGCGTTATAAAATTATTTTTGTTATAAGGTGCTTGGCTGTGGCTCAGAACTATTTCTTTGCCCCGCTTAGATCAATAACGAATGAACAATTGGGTTAGATAAAGAACAATATGCGACAAGTGCAAGAGAGGATTGCCAACCTTGATTACAACAAACAACTGTTTCACTAAACAAGGTGTACGACATCTTTTTATGTTTGCATGAATGTTTGCTCTTGCTTAACACATGGCGACTTCTGCAGAATCCAACCTACTCCCCCCTTAAGGGGCGTTGCCAAACCGCAACACGTCAGCTTTAAAAATTCATTTTTTAAATTTTGTGAACAATTATGACGGACAATTAATTTTTATCAATTTTTCTAAAATGGTATTGGATATCGGAAAAAAAGAATAAGAGAGTTAATGATATATATGTATATAGACAGATAAATTTTATCGTCCTATTATTCAAGAATATAGATACTTTCTTAGATCAAAGATGCTTCCTTCTGCTTGTTCTCACAAATTTTCATTGGGTTGAGTATACAAAAAAAAAGAAAGAACAGCTTTCTACGCCATGTGGAAGATTAAATACTCTTTAATACATATGAGTCACGATTTGACAGACATGGGCAGAGGTTTGTGAAACTAGTAATTGCGGAGTTTGGGGAAAATTTCTCTGGCTCAACTCATTTTTTAACCTACTTTCCCGAGAGCTCTTCGATAAAAAATTCCAGTTTTTCGTATTAAAGAGTTTAGTGAAGTTTCTAGGTACCAGTTTTTTTTTTTTTTTTAAATATAATATATTTTGAAAAATAAAATAATTATAACAAAAGTACTAATTTTCAACCGATTAGAAATTTATATGTACTCCTTTTACAAGATGTATCATAATACCTTCTGCAAGGGTATACAAATTCATTCGGTCCAGAGTTCCGTATTTCCGCCCCTTTTTTGTTTGGAGTTTGTACAGACGTCTGTTCGTAAACATAACCACATGGCCCAATTACAAGTATACACAGCATAAATAAATGTTCTTGACTGGGGTGGGTTGGTGTTACATGATTCCTCGATTAAATTGTCAAGTGCTTGCGATACTTGTAATTACATTAGTGAATAAATAGATACATATATTGAATACAAAATTGTAGATATTAAACGTCATGGTTTTATTATGCTATAATATTTATTGCTGTAATGTGGGGTTACCACTTAAATACTTGAATTTCGAAATATCTTAATGATATAATGCAATCGTGCGCATATAAGACTTCATTTATGCATGTATACATTTCAAACCAAACAAATGTGTGCTTTCGATTTAAGATCAGTTTCAATTTAAATATGTATTGTAGTTGATTTGCACTGCTTTTACATGTTCTGAGTTCTTAGCTTAATTATTCCCTGAACCCATTAAAAATGGGTAAAAGGGGTATGATATATATTTGGGCAAATATATTTAATAGGCAGGAGAAAGCATATCTGACCCGTTTTGGCAGGTAGGTCCACCTAGTGCCCGCGCAGTACGACCTATGCTTCCGATAATCGATAACCTGCTTCGTTTCAAAGTAATCAATAAAAATCGATATTAAGAATCCTATTTTTGAGAAAATCTCTAAGGGTTTTAGAGCTAGAGTCATCAAAATTGACATATAGCTTCTAGAATAGTATCTTTCGTTTATATAATATTTATGATTGAAAATTAGCGTACCTATTTATTATATTCAAACTAGAACCCTTTTGAGCGTTTAAACTTTGATTGAAAATGTCAATAACCTCTTAAATCAAAGAAAGGACACTTTAAAGTTATGAAACATTATTTTTAATTTTACAGAATAATTACATATCAACAAAGGGTCGTACAGGATGGCCGCAAGACGTATGGGCATCAGAGCTGGTTCCTGAACATACATAATTAAAAAGTATCTATGTTATATAAAGTAGAAATAACCCATCTCTTAAATTAAAATATTTATAATAAATATTCAAAAATCTATAAACATCGTATTTTTATTTCGCGATTTCCATTTCTAAGTTATGATTGCATTTTGTGTATATACTACTTGACACAGTTCGACGGAACGCTTGACGTTACTGGATTTAGATTTGCGAAAATATGATTAAGTATTTTATTATATATTCCTAGATGTTCACGAGTGGATGACCTGATTAATCGATACTTTTTAAAATATACCTATCTTGTCGCACATTACCACCACATAAGCATGGCTTATCGCCTCGACTCGCGCACACCATTTTAGGCGTCGCCCAAGTATAGTTAGGTACTCCAACACCCACCGCTGCCACACACGGTTTTGAAATAGCTATGTGTCACTACTTTCTTGTAGCGCATCTATTAGAGAAAGTTTATGATTACATTTCTGTAGAATTTTTGATGCGAGTTAGCCTCATGAGTGCTTGCAAAAATGGTTGCAAGCCCAGAGAGAAGACAGCTTCCTTACAGCCCAGAGATATATGTAGCATATTTGCAGAGTGTTCCTGGTTCTCAATTATTGCTCATTGTGCACTTGTGTGCATCTTATTCTCACTGCAAAGCTTTTTTGAGAGAGACATTTGGGAACCACGGTGCCATCAAACGCAAGGTGCGCATGGGACAGTTTGTCGCGGATATATAAGTAAGAAACTGACGCAATCTCAATCGAAGAATTTCTGGAAAAGCATAGAACTACGGCATTTCAGACCCGACTGTTGAGTACAACTACAACATGCGCTTTTAGACCAGTTCAGAGGCTATCGGACGGAGCACAATATCAATCAACAGTTATTGAAACAGGCGCAACAATAAAGACAATATAGATGCACTTAAATTTCCCTCAGGCCTTACTATGACCAGGCTTAAAACGCAGCCTGCCCGCTGCCGCTTTCCTCCTGGTCCAACATCCTCCATCCTGTCACCCACGAGATTGGCTAAGTTTCGGACCAATGTACTGCTCTGTCCAGGATAATATTGCTGTTGTCCTCAAATGCATATGCTAGTTTTATACAAATTTTCTGAATTATTTGCACCTTTTTTTAACCAAATTATAGAAAATTATATGATTTTTTGCTCTCGTCGCATTGCAGCAGCTTCTGGAAATGGCTTTTTATAATGTTCCGAATCCATGATTCGTTTTGACATTTGCATAATATCAAAATTTGTCGAGAAATATCAGAATATAATTTTTATCGTCATATGTTGCTAGTGGACAACAATAACCCTTTTCTACAAAAAGCTTTAATGTGACTATTTATTACGAGTGCCGAACACGGCGTTCTTTATTCTCTTGTCCATTTTGAAAACCCTGAGAGATGTTCCTATCCCATACTGTTTCAAACAATAATTAGCCCATAATTTTTAGTACATTCATTCACCCAAATATAAACATACTTTTATAAAAACTGAAAGCCATGCTAATAGGAATGATGACAATATAGGTTTCTCCTTTTATTCAATAAATGTCTTTTTTTAGAAGGAAAATAAAATATTTCAACTGGCTGTCTTAGAGTTTCGACTGCGAAAGCTGGTACGAAAATATCGTCGACTTTCAAGGTGTGCGGAAAATATCCCAGATGGCAGAGTAGATGATGCAATATGTGGATGGACCGATAGAATGATACAAATTTGAATTACAAGTGATCCTTATTGTTAATGTGAAAAATGAATATATTTTATTTTTTGAGGCAAAAAAAGTGAAAATAAAAAATTGAACCGAGTGGAAGCTTTTGAAATTCCTAGCAATATTTGATTGAGTTAAATCAATTTTAATATTTTTAAATAAGTCAGTTGTCTTTGTGAACATCAGTTTCATTTCATTTGTTCCCCGAAAATGTACTCTGTGTAAATTGATATATAACTTGCGATATATCGATATTTAATAAACAGTTTCAGTGACAACGCTAATCTACCATCTCCATTCCACCTTCACTTGCATGACTTTGAAATTCTAAAATTTTTTGTTTGTAGTTTCAAAATGCCGTCTTTTAAAGGTACGTCATTAAAATATTAATATCTTTTGTTGTTGCACAGATTCTTATTGTCTATACAGTGAAAGTCAAATGGGGCCGTGAGCTGTATCCAGATATTGATGTCAATACTGATGAAGAGCCCATACTATTTAAAGCTCAACTTTTTGCGCTGACGGGGGTTCAACCGGAACGTCAAAAAATAATGTGCAAAGGTGGAATACTTAAGGATGATGAATGGAATTTGCAATTAAAAGATGTAAGCTGTTGCGCCTATTTAAGCATTGTGGATGACAGTTCTTATTTTAAAGGGAGCTGTAGTCCTGTTATTGGGTTCGAAGGACAAAGTTCCAGAAGTTCCCCAAACACCAATTAAATTTATTGAAGATATGAACGACGCTGAAGCGGCGACTGCGGTAACATCATTTGCCAATGCCAATTTGAGTAAGAGTTTTTAATTATCGACATGCAATTTTTAGATGCGTCTTCCGGCCGGTTTGACCAACCTCGGAAATACATGTTATATGAATGCGACTGTTCAATGTTTAAGAGCGGTGCCTGAACTACGCAAGGCCTTGGAAAAATTTCAACCCGATGGCTCTGACGCCAGTTCATATGCTTTTACTATTTCATCGGCTATGAAAATAGTGTTTGCCCAAATGGAGAAGGGCACAACAATTACGCCAATTGTTCTATTGCAAGCCTTACACCGAGCGTCGCCGCAATTTGCCCAGACTGGTGAAAATGGAACCTATAGGCAGCAAGATGCTAATGAATGTTGGTCGGAGATACTGAAAATGTTGCAGCAAAAACTTAAACCCATAAACCAAGAGTCTGTTGAAGTTAATGAAAAAAAGAAACATAAGTAAGTTACCGCTGAAAAGATTTAAAATCCAAATTTCTTGGTCATTACAGACCACTCTTTTTATGCTCTTATAGAGTGTGTTCTAAATTTATCATAAAAAATTGAACCCATTGAAAGAACTTTCCGACCCCACAAAGTCTATATATATTCTATATTAACATCAACGGGCCTGAAGACGGGCCTATGCAAAGTCTCCAGACTGCGAGACTAGTTGAAACAGACAGACGGACATGGCTAGATCAACTCGGCTATTGATGCTGATCAAGAATATATATGTAGTCTATGGGATGGGGAATGCTTCCTTTTGACTGTTACATTTGCAAAAAGCATTATGCCCTTTAAGTAGCAAATATTGATGTTTTAGTTTTTATGTTATTGGTTGCCGATTGAATATTATTTTGTTTCTAGAGGAAAACCATTTTCTTTCATATAGCTTAATTACTTTTTGTAATCGTCAATTTTTTTTTAAATATTTGTTTTTTACGAAGCTCATTTATTGAGCAATTTTTTGGAGGAACTTTTGAAGTCCAAATGACTGCAGATGAGGCCCCTGATGAGCCTGCGACAGTTTCCACAGAAAATTTTTTGCAGCTCAGTTGCTTTATTTCTATGGAAGTGAAGTATATGCAAAGCGGCCTAAAATCGGTAACTATTTTATAATATACAAATAGCTTTAAGATCTATATTTTTTGTTTATCTAATAGAAAATGAAAGAGCAATTGGTTAAGAATTCGGCCACGCTAGGTCGGGACGCACATTACACAAGAACTGTAAGGCCATAAATGTCAAAATTGACAATAATTAAATAATCTTTAACATTTTATAGTATTTGGTGAGTCGGCTTCCAGCATATCTTACTGTTCAGTTTGTCAGATTTCAATATAAAGGAAAGGAAGGCATAAATGCTAAGGTCTTGAAAGACATTAAATTTCCAATTGACTTTGATGCCTTTGAGTTGTGCACACCTGATTTGCAAAATAAGTTGTGCCCGATGCGATCCAAATTTAAAGACCATGAAGACAAAAAAGTGAATGTCGTGTCGCAGATAAATAAAACCGCAAAATCGCCGGATGTCGACGAAGAAAACGATGAAAACAAATATGAACAATTCTGGTTTGACGACGATTTGGGCAGCAACAACTCTGGCTATTATACACTAAAAGCAGTCTTAACTCATAAAGGTCGCTCAAGTTCATCTGGCCATTATGTGGCCTGGGTACGTTCAAATGCCGATGTTTGGTATAAGTTCGACGATGACGATGTAACATCTGTTACCACCGATGAAATTTTACGACTTTCCGGCGGTGGTGACTGGCATTGCGCTTATGTTTTGTTGTACGGACCTAAACGTTTAGAGAAGTGCTAGTATGCTGTATATTTTTTCTATTCAGGTTTGCAAACTGATTGTTAATCCATTTTATAAATCTATATGATTAAAGAAAAAGTATATGGTAGCATAAAAATATATGCAACGTTTTGGAACATGCAAGTTTTTGGGTATTACTGCAAAGGAACCTGCAACATAAATAATATTTAAGAAAGAAAGGCTTGAATCAATCGTTCCTATGAAAACTATATGATATAGTTGTCCGAAGATCATAAGTGCTGAGTATGATTGAAATATGTCCCATAAGCAACATTTTTCAAACAATAACATGATTTTCGAGCGAGTCGAGTGCATAATTCTTAGACTACGCCTCTTCAGTGGGCTGAAAAGACGCTTAGTTCATCTATTTGAGCAACCAGCGTGCCCTGGGAGCAAGTGGCAAAGATGGAGTAAGCCAAGCAGACTGGGAAAAATGATATAGTTTCATAATGAAATTTCGACTGGGTAAGAGACGGCGTAAACGTAACGAGCGACCGGTATCACGGCAGATGTGCTGCCCGCTTGAAGACGTCTCTCGTAGTCTTCACGACCTAAAAGTGGTTCACATCCGTCAATGCAATAACTGAGAGTCCCCGACTATAATCGGCGGTCAGGAATTCGATGCTGACCATGTTTCTCCAGACTTGCTGAAAACTCTTGCAGCTGAATATCAGGAACTGTTATCGCAATACCGAATACCATCTTTGATAAGCCAAACAATATGGCTCTGCAGTGAGGCAAAACTAATTTGATTGTTTTGGAGGCAAAACAGACATGAGATAAGGAAAAAAAACCAATTAATCGAGAAAGTCACAGACCATCGCTAACCAATTTTTCTAAATTATATTTATATTTGATTTCAACTAATCTTTTTATCATGCGAAAATGCACAGTCACGCTTTGGAACTTGTGACGCCGATAGATGCGCATCTCTTAAATCTATCGATGCCTTTCTACTGCACTGCCTATCTTCAGTTGGCAATTTTTGAATAATTATTTTTTTTTTAAATTATTTATTGCAGTTTGTTATACATTTTACAAAAATATTGTAAATTTAAATAGTAATCCGAAAAATTTGCTTGAAGTAATAAAATCGATAAGCTTCTGAAATTGTAATCAGGAATAGCCTTACTATTATTTAAGAACGTGATTATTTATAATCGATAGAAATGCTAAATAAACATTGAGAAATCGATGCATCTTTATTAATTCATTTAAAGTACAGACCAAAACAAAAGAAAAACGTTTTAAAATTGTTAATATATTGTTAATATAATGGATTGTGATAGTATTCAAATGGCTATGACGGAAGAACATCAACTTACAGTATGTATTTAACTCCTCAAAGATGTAAAAACCTATTGCGCAGTATATTTTTGTTTACCCTTAATTACATACATACACACACATACATATCTATGCATGTTTGTGTATGCCATACATATCTATGCATGTTTGTGTATGCCGTAAACTAGGAAGCTGACATTTTTACTGTGTTGTATGAAAATATGTTGTTTACCATTTGATGAATTCATCCCTCCTTGGTAAAATGGTTGTTAAAGATTTCTTAGGTGAAGTTGACGGTTCAAATTAATATTCAAGGGTATTCAAAAAAAAGCAACAAAGACGCGTTTCACACATATCGCAGAGTCTAAGAATCAAAGTTCTTTGTGAAAATTAATTTGAGACTAAAGTTGATGAAGATAATTTCTTATAATATAAGCCAGCCATGAATATACTTAAATATACGTTCTTGTTTCATGATGAAGCGAAAATATGTGTGTCAAAATGACTGTTTATATAATTTAATTATTATTTATTTTAGGAACGCAAGGAGTGTGGACGCAGGGGACGAAAGCCTGGCCGAAAAACATCGTCTGAAAAAATTGACATAAAAGCTAAATTGGGTAAAATTTTAGTTTAAAAAGTATTTCGAATGTGTTTTCTTATATTCAAAAACTTTTTTCCTTTGTTTAGAGCGAAGCAGACAAAGTGCAAGGGAATGCCGCGCCCGCAAAAAGCTTCGTTATCAATACCTTGAAGAGCTAGTTGCAGATCGTGAAAAGGCAGTTATTGCATTGCGCGCTGAACTGGAGCGAGTTGGTTAATATAATCTTATTTGCTTTAGAGCGTGATATTAATCGTTACCTTTTTGATTACAGTACATGCAATGGGGTAGACAATTGGACGAAAAGACAAGCCCCAGTGAAGTGAATCAGTTGCTTAAAGATATTGGTATTCTTAAACAGGAAATATTTGCTTAAATTAAGGAAAGTGGCTGCAAATGTTCATGCTATAATTTTAATTACTCTTTTTTATAAATATATATTATAATAAATTAATATTTATTTTATTGGGCGAGTGAGTGTGGAGAATATGAGTGAAGGATTAGGAGGCATATATGGAAATGAACCAATTTGTGGCAATTTCTATCAAAGGAGCAATTATTTCTTTTTTTCCACATAAACAACCCAGGCATATCTTGTGACTAAGCATTTGCCGCGCCAAAATCTTTTCATTTATTTCAACATCTCTGAGAGATGTTCCTATTCCTAAATGTTCCACACATTATTTAGCTGATATTCAATAAATCGTGACTCAGGAATGGTTGCTGTTGCTTTCGATATGTACATCACTATCGACTATCGACGGTCATACATTTTCTCATCTTCAGTGAACAAAATCGTTTAAGAGAGCTCTCAAATATTTTGGCGTAATTGAATTAAACTTAAATGGACTCAGCAGTGGGACAGGCTCCAGAATCAACAGCGGAAGACTTGCGACGCGAAGCCCGTCGTAAGAAAATATTGCAAACTGCCAAGGCCCGGCTAGATAAATTAAATGGTCTAGCCAGAGCAGCTGAAGTTAATTATGTTGGTAAGCACTGGCAACATAACAACTGCTCGAAATGTTCATATATTAGGTGTATTACATTATAAGACCAATTATCCCCCATACCCAATAACACACTGACATATTTATTTGAGTTTACAAAAAATCTATACATTCTGAGTGGTACCCTTTGAAAAATGTACTTTGTACAACAAGTTCAGATTCCTAATTCAGCAACATAATATCCGTATGTTTCTTTGTATATGATGCATAACATACTAGTCACATGTTTATGTTATGTTAAATGGAAATATAATCCTTAAGGTACAAATTTGACGTGACAATTAGTGCATGTTTTTTACGACAATAATTTCTCAATCTTTGAACTAATTAAACGTGTTCGAGGTTCGTTAAGAATATTGCCTGATGGGTAATTTATTTTTGGGTATGTAATAGAGAGAAGTATGCATTCCGGCTCCATAAAGTGTGTATAATCTTGGTCAGCATTAATAGTCATGTCGATATATGTAGGTAGGGCAAACCAGGTTAAGGTCAAGTTATCGATAACCACCAGGAGAAGTTATCGATAATATCCAGTAAGACCTACGCTCAAAATTTTAAGTCTAACTCTTATATATATTGAGCTGTTGTTACTGAGTTAAATTATATATAACTTATAAGGTCTGAAATGCTCCGTTCTACCTACATATACCTATTACATATGCCATTTTTATCGATTTGCAATGGATACAGGGTGTACAAAGTTGTGGTCCACTATTAAGTGGAATTGGAAAGGTTTATAATGGTTTTTTGTGCGCATAACAGGCGGAAGGAGCAATGGCCTAGCTATGTCTGCATATCCGTATGTAACAACGCTTCCATCTCAGAGACTATAAGAACTAGGGCATGTTCTATTTTGGACAAAAACAATTGGACAACGAAGCTGGAATATATACTGGAGCTGCTCCTCTCCTAGTCGGGTGGTTAAACGACTCTGAATGGGCCGCGAAAATGGACGAGGGACTATGAGAGGGTTGCTACTAATTTATGCTGTTTAATTGCACGTTGAACCGTTCTGAAGTTTCTATTAGTTAACGAAAATCTTTCCACTAAGACCGAAACTCTTCCGACCAAAGCACTTTACCAAAAATAAGTTATTTGCTATTCAGATGTTAAAGCGCTAAGAACAACCTTAACATATATTAAAATGTAATAATAATAAAATATTCCTCGTTAATTGTATTACAGATTCTCCAGCAACCGAAGAATTGGATTACTCAGATCCTGAAGTAGAGCCAAGCGTTCCTTTCATAAATACATTTGCCCAACAAGATAGAATTTTCTATTCAACAACGAACTTTTCTACGTGTAACGCGGATGTCCCAAATAAATTTGTAACAGGCAGGGTCCATATTTTTATAGCTTCAATTTTAGGATATATTTTGTCACATTATGTTAAAAATTCTCTATTTGTTCCAGTTTTCTTATGTATATTAATTGAAATATTTTATCTGAAAGGGCATCAGAGCCCACAAAATAACATTCTTGCCTTAATATTACCTGTTGCACTTTTGTTCACAGGTGCTTTTGTAGGTAATAAAATCAAGCAAATTAACCGTCTTCTCTCCATATTACAATCTCTGATTATTAATCTAGCAGTAAATATATTCTGTATATGCTTAAGTAGTTTCTTATTCAAATTAAATAGTGTAAGTCATGTTGCTGATATAAAATAAAAAATGTTCAATTGTTATATAATTTATTTGCAGCCTATTATTATGGGTTCTGCTATATTTTAAAAGCAAATATTCCTACTTTATCCCATAACCAGCAAACGGCGCGTAAAATCTGTGCATCGCACATTTTACAGTCTACAGCCCTAGCTCTATACTCTGGTTAATACTGAAAGGCATTCGCCAGCACGTGCAAAGCTAGGAAAAAGATTGGGAAGTCGGGTAAAACGGATGTAAAAGTAGCTATTAAACCCACAGACTTGATATATACTGTGATTTTGCTGACAAATTGCAGATGTGATATGATACAAAATTATTAAAAAATTATATTTCGCAAGGTCACTATTTTGAAATCATTGCTTTGAAGTTATAATCTAAGTCTCCATTTTATTAATGATGATGACTTCGACTGATTCAAACGGTATTTACATTGTCAAACAGGGTCGCGAACCAACAAAGTTAGTCGCCGGTTCGAATCACGAATCAAACCAATGCTTTATTTGACGGTACGGTTTGGTTGCCCAGCTTTCCAGCTCTGTAGACCTAATTTTGGTTCAAGCATTCGTTCTTGTCTTTTTCACAAAAGAAAGGCTCAATCATTTTAACAGATTGGTGGTCAATTCATTTTTATGAGAAGACGGAAGAGACATTTTTTTACTTATTTATTTTTTATTTACAATTATTTAGCAAAGAAATGTGAGATCTGAAATATTTGTTTTTCAAAATTCGAAATATGTCGCAAATAGTCGCAATACTACTTCCTAACGTACTGACTTGACGAAATCTCCCAACATGTCTATAAGAGCTGTAGGACTGCAGTCTCCTACCCTCTCAATTGAAGATGTTGGTTCCGCAGAAGAGGGCCCCACAAAGGCAACGACCACTGGATCATTGCTCAATTTCCGCAGAACTGGTCGAGGTGTTTGCCAAGGACAGTAAACCCGAGTCAGGCATACAGGTTTTCCCAGAATTCATGACTCACAAAAGTCAGCTTCGTAGCTGCACCTGAATTTCCAAAGCGTCTTTGTAAAGCTGATGTACATAGAGAAGATATTGTAAGCTTTCTCTGACATATTACTTCGTCAGATCAGAGAGCTGAAAGTTGCCAAAGCACCCCCACCGAAGCCTAGGACACGCTTGAACAATAAGTCCCAGGCGCGTCAAAATAACGGAAGAGCACTTATTCAGAGTAAACTGTTCCATTATACAGTCGGATGGCCAGTTGTGTGGAGTTCCGCTCATTAATATTGCAACTGAATGGGTCGGACGCAATTTTCTTTGCTTTAAGTTCGCTTAGAATGAAGCTGTTCCCCCGGGGAGACTCTTCTAGCATGAGGGAACCAGACTCGAAACTGCTTTGGCAGAACTACAAATTTTTCTAAATAGGTCCCTTCTGATATCGGGTAATGATATAGCCCCCTATTTGAGGTGCAAGCAAATCCCCACACCACTCGTGGAAGTCGGGATCCTGTTCAGGGCTCGTCAAAAATAACTGACTCATTAAGAACCAGCGAGAACTATTGCGTTCGAACTGCTTTTTGCAGCAAGTCAATCGCTATGCTGCGCAAGAGTGGCGAAACTGCCGCCGTTTGCAGTGAAAAAACAAATAATACTGACTGGAAAAGCACCAATATAATGAAAAGGGGTGAGTGCCTTTCTTAACATCTTCTGTGTAGTCAAATATATGTGAACCTTCATGTCAATATATGAGATTGGAATGGACTAGTCATATTTATTAATTGAGAAATTGTATTCATGCTAAACGCTTGTCCTGGAAGATTGCTCCTTTTTTGAGCCACTCAGATGTTGGCTTCAAGAAGGCTTGTGACAATACTTTGCCTCGACTGAAAATCTCGGTGGTGAAGAAAGAGGCTTAGTATTTACATATATGTATATATAAGTAAGGGTTTTTTGTTCTCGTTTGTACTCGAACATTTTTATTGCTAACTTGGGCTTCCCATCCGGCTCTTTGAGGGCGGTTCTCTGACTAACCTAAGGATCTATGGAGTCATTGATAAATATTGAATCCATCTTCTCTGCCGATAATATTCAAATACTCAACAAATATATTATTGTACTAAAAAAATACCCGATGCAACGAGTGATATAGCAACAATTGATATAATGATATCATGTCTTGCGCAGAATTTTGATTAATTAATTTAGGATGAACTACAAGAGTCAAGCTAGTCGAGATAAACGGGCTTCAAGTTTATCCCTTAAGTTCATTCGCTGAACATAAATGTGCACAAATCAAAATAAATAATGTCAATACTAAGATTGTGTCCTGCCACAATAATAGATATGAGAGAAAATTTGTTCATTCCACCGTTCCAAAAGGAGGGTAGCCTGACAGAAAAGTTGTTGAAGAAATGTTATTGAAATACTCGAATTAATTTGGTTGCACTAGTTTATACGGTAAAAATAGCTAATAAGATATGGTCACCCTGAATGAGAATTCTTGATGTACATACAAAAAGCGATCTAAAGTGTAGTACAGAAAATATTGATTTATAATTATCTGTACAAAGAAAGATATCATTGTTTATACAAAATGACTGATCAACGGGGGACTAGAGTTTATGTCGGTAATTTAACTGATAAAGTTAAGAAGGACGATTTGGAAGGCGAATTTACAAAGTATGGAAAACTGAATTCAGTATGGATTGCATTCAATCCGCCCGGATTTGCCTTTGTTGAATTCGAGCATCGTGATGATGCCGAAAAGGCATGCGACATTTTAAATGGTTCAGAACTGTTGGGCTCTCAATTGCGCGTGGAAATTTCGAAGGGTCGACCTCGGCAAGGCAGGCGAGGTGGACCTGGCGACAGAGGACGCCGCAGCGATGTCGGCAGACATAGCATAACAAACAGCAGTAGCAGCGGCGGATTCAGACAACAGCGAGGCTCCAGTAGCTCCAGTAGTCGCAATTTCGATCGCAGTTACAGTTCCGGTCGCTCAAGCGCCAGCTATGGCGGTGCCAGGGACGGAAGTACTAACGGATTCAGTCGTCGCGATGTCTATAATGGCGCAAGGGAAAGCAGCCGTTACGGTGGTGGATCTAGTGGATCCAGCTATGGCCGGAATGGAGGAGGACAAGGTGGTGGACGCTTCAGATCTCGGTCACCAGTGGGCAATCATCGATTCTAAAACCCAACCATTCAATTTGCAGCTGTTAATAGAACAATATTAAACGTCTGATACGACCCAGCTACCAAATGAAATCATTGCTAATATGTACATACATATTTTAAAAACAATTTTTAAGATTTGGTTTATAATCAATAAGGAATGCATTCTATTAAAACTTACTTCTATGCTAGGAGATCAGCTTTTGGAAAAATATTCGAATACTATTTATTTAACATACAAATTGCATCAAAGTAAATTTTTATATATTCAAATTTAAGAATTAAATTAGCCAACTATAAAAAAATAATTAAGTTACATATACTTAAAAAGAAAAATCAATATGGAATAAGTTTTTGAACGCCTAGAATACGAAAATCTAATAAAGTCAAATCCATATTTCATACTTACGTACGCAGAGTATAGTATATAGAACTTATATATTTTTTTTATATTATCATTCGTGCACATAAATTTAAAATGAGAACTTAGATTATCTAAAGGATTTAATACCCTTGCAAACATTTGCCTTGCGGTTCTGCAGTTATGTGAGAATAGTCTAGCTATTATAATATATATATATATATATATATATATATATATGCAGCCTAGTAGAATAGTTTGTCAGGTCAAGATATATTGGTAAAAAAAAACGTTTTTGATATAAGCAATTAGCAGCAATACTGTGTTCCGATGTTAGAATTTTTCACTTATGCATATATATATATAGGGGCATAATAAAGCTAATAAACTCCGAGTTTATTCAAGATATCCTGAAAAGCAAAATAGTTTTTCTTACATGTATCTACTTTTCGACCGATCGTTCACATTGACAGCGGTTCGATGTTGACAAGGCTTTGCATAAACATGAGTCATCACCGGACTGTGGGCGAGTTTATTTGCCAAATATTAGCAACTTTATTATATTTGACTGCACTGACGGCGTCAACAAATATTGGACTATCAGAAGCTAGCCCTAGTCGGATGTCCGCCAGTTTAATAATGAGCTTGCGCCTCGTGCATCTCCCATATGCTTCAGCAAATTACAATTACATTGTTTCATAGGGATCAGTGTCCAATTTAAACTCTTATTTTTGTCTTATGTTAACCTATATGCGAGGAGCATAGCAAAACTAATAAGATCTTCGTTTGGTCAAGGTATCTTGATAAAAAAATTTAATTTGCATATAAACAGACCGACGGACATGGCTATATCGATTCGGCGGTTGATTCGGACACAACAATGCTACCGGGTCAAACAATCGAGATGCTATTGCTATTAACGAACTAAATGAGTCAACCAGAGAATAATCGTATGCATTGTACTGAGGATTCTACCTCATTCCAATAGTTTCTATTATAGGATTAATTTAAGCATCAGCCAGCGTCAATCACCCGTGGAACATCAATTCCGCAGGCGCCAATTAAAAACACGACTTTTTGTTTGTGTCCTCTAACTTGGATTTGCACGAGGTCCCTTTCAAACCTCTTCTGTTCCGTGGATGGCGGCTCCCGGTTGTATAACTCCCGGTTGTATAACAAAAAGGTTAAGGGCTGGTTACCCCAAAAGGTAAAACACTGACGAAATGTCTATGTTCATAAACATGGTTTTTTCACTTTAAAGAGCAAGGTCTATTCCTTCCTCTTCCGTACGACGGCATTTACTAGTTGATCATATATTAAACCGCTAGACGGCCAGCTAGTGCCCCCAACAAGTCCCACCAGACTATGGCAGAGGGAACAGAGGGCCGAGATCGCGTCTGAGTTCGCTAACGCCTGTGGTACCAGATCAGTCCTCTGCTCAGAACTCGTAGCCTAAAATGATACTTTCAGATTTACTCCCATGAAGCTGAGGACTGGTAGTCCCGCACAAACATAATGTTCAATGAAGTGCTCATTCCTCCCTATGTTGGTACCCCTCATTCGCATTTGTTTCTCTACTATCCATCATCATACACACAATACCTTCCTCTAATTGCCAACGTCGCCTAGAAATTGAAGTTATAGCAAACTCATTAATTCTTCTAATCCTATCGCTAGACACTAACCTCCACATCCGACCATATCCCAAAGATCTCGAAGATTGGCTTACCTTGAACACTGACAGAGTACATGCTCCCATGTCGCTGCAGCCATATGACATGAGGAGTGAAACACATCCTCTCGCCGAAGGTTATGCTAAGGTATTTCAACTCATTTGCATACCACACATTCACTACATTCAGTCTGACAATGGGTGGTCGATCTCCCCTTTATTAGCATTGACACCGTCTTGTTTATTGCCGGACTGATCCCAACACTTTCCCATACCCATATTCCTCTCAATCTCAAGACGGGATCGGCCCGAGCACTTCGTTTGCTAGAGCTGCCCCAGCAAGGTCCCACGTGAAAGGGTCACAGATAAAACCCAGCGGGCAGTCATAAATCACATCTCCACCCACATTCACACCTCCCTATAGTACACGCACGTTTGCCAGAGAAATAGCTTTTCCAGAGAGCCAATTCCCGGCACCCACATTCACCCAACCTTCTTAATACAAACTCAAGATGCCTAGCACATGGGTGGGTTGTTCGGATGAGACCCCCTTTTACTACTGCTAATAATACTATCCATATAATTCTAAAGAGAGTATTTACAATAGAAATTCTCTGTCCCTGTTAATTTAATAACAAAACCATCTAAACTGCAATTAGGTCTATTTACGCGACTTAAGCCGTGCTGACGAAAATGTGATAGACAATTATATTTAGCGTTTACTCCTGCATCTAGCACCAAAATTCAATTACTTGCAGTTCGTTTGATCAAAATTCCCATAGATATTATTTTGCGTTGAAAACGTGTGCTAATAAGCAAGCTTTCATAAATAATACTCTCAATTTTGAGTTTAAGAAGCGTCGTTGTCCACTAAAGGGGTGACAACATTATTTTAGTTCGTGGTAGAGCCCAAATTCTCCAGTCGCCGAAACGTGGACATATTTTTGGTTCGGAACATGCGAATGTTCCACATTCCGCTTAACCGAGTCAAATTCGATAACATGATCGAACGTGAAATTATTGAGAGGTAATAACCAGTTCCCAAATATACGAAGTATAAAAATTCGCGAAAGAATTTAGTTGAAAAACTAAGTATTTTTAAATAAAATTTCTAAAAATTAAAGACGCGTAAAGTTCTTTTATCGGTTATGAGATGCTCGAGTAATGATCAAAAATGAAGGTTCACTTCCGAAAAAAATAATAATAAATATTACATTTAAATACTACATCATTAAAACGATTTTACGGCTCAAACGATCAAAACGAATGAGAATGGTTTAGCGAATAATGTTGCGACTCGAAGGTACAAGACGAATGATAACAGGACTCACGAACGATTAACGATAGACTGGACCTTCATTCGTTCAGATTAATAAGTAGTTCATTTGAACTTATTCAGAACGATTCGATACAACTCAGTACCATTAAAAGTTGACTGAATCACCCTGTGCAGTTCATGTTAGACATTATTATTGACAGACAACTCGAGAATTTACTTAAAAGTGCATGGGCTATTCTTTAGGTTTTTTATTATATTTTATGATCGTAAGCTAATAATGTCAAATTCGTTATTTGTGATTATCTGGTGATATATGTATATATGAGCGATAAAAAACAAAGTTTAAATTCCATAACAAAAATGTTGACATCTTTAACTCAAATATTAATAGCAATGAAAACAGCCCAAAATTGAATAAAATCAGTGTTAAATCTTCTGAAGGCGATAAAAAGGAGTTGTAGTGTGTTACATGTATGTACATACATCAATTCAAATTAAACATATGAAGTTTATATGCAAGAAAGAGTTGAACTTATTGTCTATATTTGCTTTGACATTCTAACTATTTGTTGGTGACGACTTTTGTAGTTTGTTTTTCTCTTACATACTTGCTATTCCCTTAGAATTGTCATAATTTTGAGACTGCTGGTATATGTACTTGCATGTATTTCTAAAAGTGTGTGAGTGTTGCGTATTTACATATATATACATATAAATATATATGTACATATATATATCTATACATATGTATTTATGCTACACATACAAGTGTCTTATGTACATTATGAGGCTATGTATATGGATTGTTTTGTAGTGCACATCAAAGAACCATAATTTGTTATATGTAAGTATTTTACAAGTTTCGCAGAATCTCCTTAATCTCTTGTTTAAAATGAACAATGTATACATAGGCACACACATAAGTGTGTACATACATATGTGTTCTGATAGCTAAATGCAAATGAACATGCAAGTTAATATATGTATGTTACCAAATGCATATATAGTTCGTTCAAAAAACCTTCAAGAATTGTTCAAAATCGTATACCTAGGCTTAAATCCAGTGGCGCTACTTTGAATAGCAAATAATTTCACTTTCCGAACGATTAATTTTGTTTATAGAGCTGAGCTCAAAAAATTGTTTAATGTGCAATTAAATCTTAGTAGCTACTAAAAAGTGTTAACAATTTGACTAGTTTATATGAACCCTTTTGGTATCCTTTTAATCGATAATTTAAGATCGGTGATACGCTTCGATTTCGCATACCCACAATATGCATCCTACCAATAATGTCTTCGTACAGACACTAAAATATTCTTTGGCTTCTTCTTCTTCCTATTATCCTAGCTGCATGCGAAATGCCAAAAAGTGCAACGGTGGTTTTCGAATGTATACATTGGCATTTTTGGCGTAGGTTTGTAGAATGGAGCATTTTTGATAAGTTCGACAGCATATATTGGTCCAAACTGCGTGGAGGAACGGCGGCCTATTTTTATTATGCAGTTCAAACAACGGAAAACTTATTCAGAAATTGCGAAAAATGTATGTCGCAGTCGCTCCACCGTACAATCTGTCAGTGGATCGTTTAAATATTAAATATGACTTCAGAAACAAGTGCACCCCGAGATTAGCAGAAATGCCGCGTAGGGGATGACTTCTGCAAATCTCGCGCACCTTGACGAAAATCTTTTGTGTATGCTGGAACGTTAGTGACATCCGCTAATATACATGCAGGCACAATAAAGAATTCCGACAACATAAAGTCCGTATATTCTTAGTCAGCATCAACAGCTTAGTTGATCCAGTAATATTCGTACTAACGCGCCCATCTCAGAACCTTTAAGAGCTATGGACTTGATGTTCAACGTAGGTCCTCCTAAGATCCACCCGCGCAGTACGAAATTGTTTCTAATAATGGTTAACTTGAATTGCCGGGCACAACAGACTAAGTAAGACGCATTCTCAGTCACAAAGACAGCTTAAACCTCCAAAACGTGTTCCTGCGATTTTGCAGATGCCCCGCGAATAATTCGTTAGGCAAGAAACAATAACAGAGCAATGACGGGGAACACCAGTCCATATACTTATTAAGGCTGGAGTAAGAGAAATCCATTTTCAAACTTGCTCGGCGAACTCATCACTAGAAGAAAGAGAACGCGCGGACATTTGGTTGCAAAAATTCTAGCTTGGTTTTTCGCTCTTTAGGTAAACGAATGGGGAAGTTGCAACGTGTTGATGTTGACACGAGCAACAAAATCAGACGCCAGACTTCAGCAAAGCTGGTCGATGGTGCTCAAAGTTTTTTTTTTTTTTTCGACTACATTGAGCGGAAAATTGTGTTACTTATGATCGACGCTTAATACTTTTCCTTAATCCATGCTCTATGACAATACAATTTTACCTTAAATACTTTTTATTGTAAGGGCAGATGAAGAAATAATACATGTGTATCCCCTAGCGCACCTTATCTAATAACTTTTATTTTTGCAGACTGCCACTGCGGTTTACTTGGATGAGAATCAATGCTAATACAAAATTTACTTAAATTGAATTATTAGTTATTATTTTTATTAATTCTCATTATTTTTATACCCTGAACCCATTAAAAATGGGTATACGGGTATTATGTATTTGTGCAAAATCCAAATGTATGTAACAGGCAGAAGGAAGCATCTCCGTCCCCATAAACTATATATATTCTTGATCAGCACCAATAGCCGAGTCGATCTAGCCATGTCCGTCTGTCTGTCGGTCCTTCCCTCCGTCAGTCCGTCTGTCCATCTGTCCGTATGTATGAACGCAAGGATCTCAGAACCTATAAGAGCTGGATACTTGAAATTGTAAATGTAGGTGCTCCTAGTGCCTGTGCAGATCGAGTTTGTTTTCCGATAATCGATAACGCACTCCGTTTCCAAGCAATCGATAAAGTACGATATCGATATCCTGTTTTTTTTGGCAATTTTGGTAAATAATAAGAGCTAGAGTCACCAAACTTGACTTGGTTCAGGGTATCCCCTAGTCTGGAGCTCCCGACTAGGACCTCTTACTTGTTTGGATTATAATTGATATATGGTTAGTGGTTAGTGATTAAAGTTATATTTATATTGATCATGTATATATATATTATTATTATATATATATATATATATAGTTTAAATCAGTGTAGATTTGCGGTAGTGCATGTACGAACGTTTAAAAAAAGGGTCTAAAAAAGAGAGATTTCATAAAGATAATAATAAGTTGTAACTGAGAAATTTATCATCCATACAGTGAGCAGTTGGAAGAAGGAGCACGGCTGCGTGCAACGTGTGTGCTTGAGTGGGTGTATTTTTACAAGGCTGTTTTAGTGTATGCCCATCCATAGCCCTATTGACTTGAGAAAACTTTAGCTTCGTATTGTAGTTGATTGTGCATTAGTAACTTCCATATTTATAGAAAATGTAAATTAGTTTATGTTGGTAATACTCTAACAATTTTTATAATCTTTGCAGGTGTTGCATGTTCTCAACAAAAATGGTTTATTCAGGAACGCTTGTAATAAATATATTGATATGACGGGACATATTAATAATGAAACAGAAATTGAAGCATATAGTTATAATAAAAAACAAATTATAATTAATAAAAGACAACAATCATCATATTTGGAGACCAATATGGCAAACACAATATCTATAATGTCCAATGCGTTACGAAATGTTGTGAGCAAAAAACGCAGACGCTACAAGGAAAAAGGATTTAATTTGGATCTTTCGTGTAAGAACTACTTTCGCAATATTATTTATATATTATTAATGGTTAACAATATGCAAACCATATTAAACAGCATCATTTTAAGAGATTCCATAAAAATACCTAAAACTATTTAATATAAACGTTTTCCATATATTACCCTATATATTAATAATAATGCCTGGTGGGTCTATCGGATATTCTATTTTATCTTGTAATTAATCGATCACATAGGTTTTTTTTTTTGAGAATTCACTTACATCTACCAAAAGGAATGTGCTGCTTGGCTTTCTGAATGGATATTAATACAAGCTTCTGAAAATTCGTTTTGAATCAGAGAAGTACACTCTGATCTCTAAGAAAATATTCCTTGGATATGGTCGTTGACCTAAAGGATCTCCCTATGGAATTAGCTTTTTAGGACGTAAAACGGAGCTCCTGCCATTCTGTGCAAAGTCGTACTTTGAATAGATCACCCGCTATAGCGATATAGCAGCCAAGCCTCCCAACCGCCGACAGGAGGCTAATAAACCGTTATATCGGTACAACGGAGCTAACGGTGCAGTTGGTTCAAAAGTTCTGCTTATCTGGAGCTCATGATGCGATGGTGTTTGCTTTGCTGGAGACTCAACTTCAAGGGAAGTCAGATTTCTCTGTTGTCTCAGCTCGTAATGCTTGACTGACATCTCAGGCGCTCCCAATGACATCTTATCTGCTGATCCGTCATTGGATTAACAGGCTGGCCAACACAAACTTCTTGGCTAAATTAGCTGAAAGTCAGCGTACCAATACAATATATCCCGACGTCGTTATCAGCGATGTCTAATGAGCTTCATTTGTAATACCCCGAAGTTGGAAAATCAACTACCTAAGTGCCCGTCTCCGCGATGGTGCTGCTGTTATCATCCGGTCGGTGTATCTACCGTCTCGCCACCGTTCTTGTTGCCTACATCATGTTGATGACTGCCTCGGAAAAGCGTGAGCTTTAATAAGCTTATATCGGTGTTCCCCGAAAAGCTCTGGAGGGGGCTAGCACTGTTCCTGGCAGTCCAAGCGTAGTGGTCAGACAATCCCTATCGGAATTTCGCTGCAGTCAGTCTGGTGTGCCACAGAGCTGTTACTTTGGGCCACTCCTGAACACTGTGGAACACAGTGGATCTTTCCATTGTTAGCACTGTACTGTTAGCACTGTACTGAAGACGGATCATCACAATGAAAATGACATATACCTTTGTGTAACTTATTTTCCGAGAACTACATAAAGACTAAATGAATGCGTGTCACAGTGGTTTCTGCGATTTCACCCGCAACTGTGGACATATGGCGACAAAGGTGTAACTTTCTTTATAATGGGATCGAGCTAGACAGAATTTTGAATGAAGATTAAATCGAGCTTTTTTTTTTTTAAATAGCTCAAAATATATTTTTTAATGGCATGACTAAAGAAAAACAATGTTTTTATATCCTGAACCCATTGAAATATATCTTATATAGATAAAGGTAAAAATATCACTTCCCATAACTTGGTCAAAACTCAACCGACTTCCACAAGGTTTGAATTTTTGGTATGACCACTTAACCAGCTTGGAATCTATATCTGGCAACGTTATTCTTGGTCAAAATTCATATGAAAATGGTACCCTAAAAAATACTAATACACATGGGCAAAATTTAGGATATGATTACCAATGTGTTTTATTCCTCTTATTTTAGATATATGCCCTAATATTATTGCGATGGGGTATCCTGCGCCAGACATATTCGAAGGCATTTACCGAAATCGCCTAGATGATGTTTATAAATTTCTGGAGGAAAATCACGGAGATCATTACAGAATATATAATTTATGTCAAGAACGGAGCTACGACATTAATAAATTTCACAGGGTTAGATATAAAAAATATAATATTGTCAAAGTTTGCATACAAATTTACATTTCTAGAGAGTTGCAACATACCCATTTGAGGATCATAACCCTCCTACCATTGAGCTGATACAACGTTTCTGTCATGACGTTGACTCCTGGCTTAACAGAGACCCGTTAAATGTCGTAGCCGTGCATTGCAAAGCTGGAAAAGGAAGAACCGGTAAGCAAAACTGTATTTTTATATTACAGTATTACTTTTGAATTTTTTATAAACTCGGTTCACAAAAGAACTAACGAATGTTAGTTTGAATACTGTACTTTTTGAGGTCTAGTTTTTTTTAAAGCTGTCTTAGAGCGCAGTTTGACCAAAGGTGCAACTTCTGTTTACCTCCTTGCCGTTTAAACTGTGCAATGTTCATCACTCACTCCTATTATCACGTGTGCAAAGGCTGTAGTTGCCATTGCCATATGTTACACGTGAATTGGCTAGTTTATGTTTGTATTTACAATGTCCAACAACATAATTGTATATGCATATACCTTTAGTCGGAATATGCAAGATAAATGAAGTAGTAGGGTATATTCTAATCGAGTATTTTCGACTCTTGCAACCCCTGTCAATAAACGTTTTAAGCGTTTTCAGCTGACTTTAAATGTATTACATGTTGGTTATATGTTTCTTAATCTTAACGATATTATCCAAATCAAAGCCATCGATTCGAAGTCTAATTTGAGTATTGAAGAAGACCTAAAAAGTTAGCACCATCTTTAATGTGGATTTCCATATTTCTTAGGTACTTAACAAAAATAAAGTTCTTTATTTTTGAAAATTTATATTCAACAGGTACAATGATATGTGCATATTTGGTCCATAGTAAATTGAAGAAAACAGCGGATGATGCGTTGGCCTATTATGACGAAAAACGTACAAAAGACCGGAAAGGAGTTACAATTCCATCTCAACGTAGATATGTTCAGTATTATTCAAATTTAATCCCAGGTGTACGATATGAAGTAATAAGTCTTTATGTAAGTATGCATTTCAATTTGTCTGTAAGATTCCCTCATATAATTTTTTTCTTTCATTTTTTAAAGATTTGTGAAATCCGTTTTACCGAGACAAATTACTTGCATAATCTTGGTACAGTGCAATGTTCAATTTCTGACAGGCAAGACTCTTCAACAGACAAACTTAAGGCGCATGTAAGTATACACATTTGTCAAAACAATCTAACATGTTTGGGTTTTGAATGTGAAATTATATTAAAAAAAACACAATTAATACTATCAAGCAAATACTTTCTTTGGGTTCGTGGCTACGTAAACGAGTCCATGTATACGTTTGTTTCTATGCTTTTGTTTGGAATAAACTACCTTTTTACTCTGGACTTGAATAAGTAAAGAAGCAAATTGCCCAGTTTTAGAGACCTTTTCGTTTATCCGTTTATCAAACTAGTCATGTCCGTCTCTCCTCCTCTTTGTTGCAAATATCGAATTTCCGATTAGGTTGTTTGACTATATATCGGGAGATAGATGGAACTATGAAGTTAATCAAGATCGCAATTTACTCGAATAATCTGGGGCCAATAGAAGAATAAGCACAACAACTCAGAGACCCGACATTGCAATTAATATGTTGTCTGAATTTTAGTTTATTGGCCGGGCAATGATGTTCCTTTAAGAGAACTCGCAAGAAACAGTAGCTGACTTATTGTCCCACCTGTCAAAAATGCAAGAATACGGCAAGATACTGTTGCAATACCAAAATAAGCATAAATACTTCCAACAGGCAGCCCAAATAGGTATGACGACTATACCTGGAAACTATCTACACGCAACGACCTCGGCAATTCTCTGGAGCAGCCTCTAGAACAGCTACTAAAAGTAAACCATATCGGCCTATTGGGAGGAAGGCTCACCTTCACAGACACATTGTACAGCTTATGTAAAATCCAATTTCGCTCGCAGAGTAGTCGTACTATACCAAGAGAACACTTTCCTTATATGGCGTTATGGTTTGGGGTACAGCTTTCTTGCAATTGGTTGTTTACCGCGGAGACGCAGCTCTGTATACTTAACGAGAATGCAAGTATATTCGATACTTTGTGTTCCAGTGTGAAAAATTTATACTTGAAAATTTCTGATTCCTTTTTTGAAGTGACTAATCTCTGGAAGGCTCACGTCTATCAGTTGTTAACTGTTATCTATGGTATACAACATATTCGGATCCTTAATCGATTGTTGCAAGTGCCCTAACGTGCTTTTCAACTTATTTCACAAACATAAGGAGCGATTATAAATAAATTTAAGAGTTTCAGCTTTGTTAAGAAAATTTCAGAAATTTCTATAGGTAGGTTAATAAATAGAAGCGCATTTATCTACCCAGGACATCTATTTAAACATTATGAGTACCAGTTTCTGCACGTTTTGTTTTCGTTTTATGTAGTAAGTACATGTATTATGATTCATTGAATATTATTTCTTCTTTTACCTAGGAACTGAAAACTTGGACAATTGATTTTCAAAAAACTTTTATATTGGATATAAGTAATTCACCCCTAACAGTTTCTGGTGATATTAAAGTCGAACTTACTCAAAAATCATCAAGGAAGATGATTTGCCACTTCTGGGTTAATACATTCTTTTTGCAAAATAATGCGGGTATGTATGAATTTATATTTATATTTTTTTTTAGCACATAAGTTTTAAACATAAGTGGGATGGATTTTTCAATTCTGTGGTGACAAGCTTTAAATGTTTTCTTGATATTGTATTTTTTAGCTAGCAGCACCGATGAAAACACCGATAAATTTACGCATACCTTAATTAAATCTGAAATTGATGGTGCACATAAAGACAAAGATCATAAATCGTTTTCGGAGGATTTTAAGGTAAACACTAAACACTATTTACTCGTAACAAAAAAAAGATCCATAAGAAAATTTCGCAATGTTTAGACCTGCTCAGTGGAAATTGCGGTTCAACGATTTTTAAGTGGAACCTTTAAGTGTCGTCTGATCCGTTTTATATATAATTTCAAGTCCTAAATAGTCTTTTTTTTGTTTATCATCGGATCTGTTTCAATCTCATTTGCCAATAGCATGGCCGGATAATACCCGCTGGTATAAACATATATAACAAAATATAAACTTGACTTTCTTTTTGGTACTTGCAGATCTCTCTTGTATTTATAAAAGAAAAAAAATGCTTCGACAGTATAAACGCTGAACCGTCTGCAGAAAATAATTGGAGCCATAATCGAAGCTCGGATTTTTTTCCTGGTGATAATGATAAGAATCTGAACAGTGAGGGTTCTGATATAAACTCTCCGTCCTCAAGTCGTTTGTTCGAAGGTCCATTTCATACCAGTGATGAAATAGGTGAAACAAAATCGCACCTAATAGAACATAACAGAAAACTTGTAAGTGTAATGTGTTAGAAAAAAAATATCTAAAGATATAAACGTATTTTTGTTAGACTAAAAATCAACACAAAAAATCAACTATCTCAAAACTTCCTGCGTTGACATCTAAACGAAAACAGTCTTCATCAAAATGCCCATTAAGCGTTAGTAATACTTCGTCAGGCAAGGACAACAAAAAGCTGCATATTTTTAATCAACCGTCCGCTATACCATTCGATAAAGTGCCAATAAGGAGGCATCACAATAAAATGTATGAAAAAACCTCTGATAGTCGACGTATATTTGATCGATGTAATATTTCCAACCTTTCTGGCGGGGATAAGATCTTCGAGCAGAAGTCATACAATAATTGCAAACGATCATCTTCTGACTTGAATCAAACTGGTGAAGAAGGAGATGAAGATTGGGAATCCGGTGAGTCAACTGTTCACCTACTAACACCAAAATTACAATCATTACTTTTAGTTTACCTTGTACCCAATTTATCAATATCGGAAACAACAAAAAAAGGCAAACATTTTGCTTTAAACCAATAGCAATTACAAATAATTTTATCTAGCTCCTACTCAAAGAGTAATGTATATAAAATAATTATATTTTTATTAAGATAGATTTCCTTACTGCTTATTAAATTTTTTTAACGGGTGACCGACCTCCAATCAGTCAGTCAGTGTTTGTACAGCCAACGTTCGACTGGCTTTTATTCAAAATTGGGTGTAACTAGTTCTTATAAGCTCCACGATATGCTCAAAAAAAAAAATCGTTATCTATTTTAATCGATTTCATCTATATGTGCCAATCCATTGGCGATTAAAAACTTGGACCTAAGTTAAAAATATCAAATCTCGAGCTCTTATGCAAAAATCACTGCGTTTGGGGAGTTCATAGTAAGTAAGTTACAGTACTATCCGCAACCTCCCGTCACGTATTCTGCCCAGCTCCTAGTGCGAGGCTTGCCTGGATTTTCCCAATCAAGATTTTTATATTTGAAATAAAGGGCTTGTGCAAATTTAGGTAACAAGCAGAATGAAGCATCCCTGACCTTATTAAGTATATTTATTCTTGTTTAGCATCAAAAGCCCAGTCGATCTATCCATGTACGTCTGTCCGTATGCATGCAACGCGGTGATCTTAGAATCTAGAACACTAGAGACTTGAAATTTTGGCGACTTGTGGTTGAAAAGGGCATGTCTTGTATGGAGGTAATCCAGTTTTAATGAAAAACAAAAACGCTTCCCGATTGAATATACTTTTTTTGAATGAATAATTGGATGATCTAGATCCAGATTTAAGATAAACTTCATTGTTGGCAGTTCACTGATGATTTGGTCAGCTTTTGGATATGTTGGATATAGAATTCTTGGATACTGAGCTGATTGAGTTTGCGGGTAACTTGTTCAGGGATGATGGAATCTTTCAGCAAAACAGCGTGCCAAATCACACTGCCAGAAAAATTAATATGCTACTTTCCAACAGTGTTGTTTGAAAGAGAGGGATCAAATAGACCCCTAAAACGCTTGTCAGCACCGAGCCTACAAGACCAAATAAGGTCATATTCGCCAAGGGCGAATATATGAACTAATAAAACAGATGAGAGGCTCTAGTCTTGAGTTCCTGACTAGGGGATACCCTGAGCCCTTTTCTACCAACTCCAACAATTCATTTTCAACGAAAAATAAACGAATCAAAATAGCAGCACGTACAAACAGCAGAGAGTACAATACAATCACATTTGCAATGCTGTTTGGAGAATTTAATAAACACGCGCATCAATGTATATCTTTACACATATACAGAAATTTTTGGAATTTGATGCCGTTATTTAAAATAACTTTTGCCGATTTTTTGATCGTTTCTTTTTTCTATCTTAATGCACTTTTCAGAAGTTTATCTTATTGTGCATAAATAAAGCTTTGGCTTTAATAGGTGGGCCTCATCTGTGGGGCAACAGCGAATAAACGAGATCAATAGATCGACTCGGCTATTGATGCTGATCAAGAATATATATATTTAACGAGGTCGGGCATGTTTCCCTTTGCCAGTTACCCACATTTGGCACAAATACATTATCCCCTTTTACCCAATGATTGTTATCTTTAAAATACATTGATAATCTGTACTATGTACATATACTTATTTTCTAAGTCTTATTATTTATTATTTTTTGTATGAACATATTATAATTAGTTTCTTTTAATTTTGTTACTAATGAGTAGTACAACAGATTTTTTAATAAATTGTATGCATATACTTATTTCCCTGAGGTACAATACTTTTGTTCCTTTATTTGCACATTCTTCTATCCATCATTCAAAGAACGTCTTCACTTTGTTTTGAATGATAATTGTCAATTAAAACCAGCCTGCAAATTATTCTGCAAGTCTGCACACTTATTGGCAACTTTGTTTGTTGTTGGAATTATATTGAAATAGTCCACAAATTGCGAACAGTCAGTCGTGAGGGCTTCACACGTGCCGCACAGTGTGTGGGTTAACCAGTTGTGTAACCAGTTGGCGTGGCTAAAACTAGGTGTGATTGTTTCGACGTCTATTTCTGGGTAATGTAGGTGGTACTGCGTCCACGATCCATTCATTCTTATCCTCCACATTGGTATCAGCTGATCGATTAAACTTCCACTGAGTTGTTGTGCGAACGATGCTTCACTTCACGTGTTTGGTTTTTGTGAATAAGGTTGTCAACTTTCCTTTAAATCTGTTTTCTCTCTCCTGGAGCACTGAAGAATTTGTGCGCTGAGCGCGATATGCCTTAGTCGTTCGGCTGACGCTCTACCCAATGTTACTCTCGCAGGGAGCAAACGTTAATGGGGCGCTAGACTCACGAAATAAACTCGTAACACCTTATTTCTTATTAGATTCCTTTGTATTTCCACGTTTATACTTTTTGCACAGTACGTTGATCACGGAGATTGTGTTTCAGAACAATCAGTTTTATATTTGTAGATAACATATACTATATGTATAGAGCATTAGGTTTTTGAAAATATTTTTAAGCTATGACCAGAAAGTGTTTTTAATTTTGTTTAAGTTAAGATGGAATTTGGGACGTTTTAAACAAATTTCTGGTGTTTGTTGTGAGATTCAAAAGTATCTGTGCCAGATTGGTATATAATAGTTAATTTGTTATCCCACCTCTGCAGAGGTATACATATTTTCTGTATTTGCATTTACAAATAATATAATAGCCTTGTGCAATTGTATGTAACAGGCAAAAATAACCTTTTCCTTTTCCATAAGCTATATATATATTTATTGGCTTTAACAGTGTTCAAAGTGTCCGCACCTTTGTTCGTCCGTATTAACGTACCGATGTCAGAGACAATATGAGCTTAGGAATCTAAAATTTAGAGACTTGCCTTGTTTCCATAAAATCAGTAAAAATCGATAATATTAGCCTTTTCGGAGATATACAAATATATGCAATGATTGCACTCTTATTTAATATTTACGTATTTGCGTGTTTAATACCTTACGGATTTTATATGATTGTGCAAATGTACTTATATAAACATATAAGGTATTTGTGTACGATTTCATAATATAATAATATTTAAGTTCGTTAGGTTGACCAGAGCAATCTTCCTATTTATAATTAATGTTGTGGTCTTCAGACAAATTTGTACTTGCTGTTAAATTATTCTCCCCGCGAAGCTGGCAATCGCTAGCTTCAAAAATGTATTAAGTCTACAAGTGAAGTCCCTGAGTTCAGAAAACGCTTCGAATGTTATAAAAATATTTAGCAAAACAACCCATTACAACTCGTCCAACACTCTTACAATAAAAAAAAATGTTCATCATGGTAATCCAAGCCAGAACTAATAGGTTTGGTAACAGCCAAGTTTGTCTACTAAATACCAATATTGTAAGTTGTTTTATGATTTATTCTGCGATCTATAGTCAGAGTAAGTTGTTATGTATTAAAAAAAAATGAATTTCCAAGATCTTAATTTACAGAACTATGGAGCTAGCACAACCGGCCTACATAAGGAGACAGATTTCAACAATGTTCCGCCGAGTTCTGAGAATTGTTACTAAGGCCTGCTGTATCTACCTTAAGCAGCAGAGTCATCAAAAAATGTGGTGAGTGTCTTTTGCGTAGTCACCAAAAACCCTTTTCCACATTGTTGGAAGATTGACTAAGAAATATTTGTAGATTTGTGGCCTTATTATATACATTATATTTAGAAAAGATAGGCAGGAACGTGGGGATAATATATACGTACATGTCTTACCTGTAGCTTTTATCGGACTTACCTGCTGGAGTTTCCGATTAACTGGGGTAGTAATGAAACCAAACATAACAACTCCAAGCTTCCTTGTTGGTAATTACGGTTCAAAAATATTTTGCGCTTTAGTCTTTCGTATGCATACTTATGTTGGCCTGTTTATTCATACATGTTTGTACATGTGCACAAAAAAAAACACTAAAAAAAAAACATTAAAAAAAAACACACTAAAAAAAAACACTAAAAAAAACACTAAAAAAAAAACACCAAAAAAAAGCACACAAAAAAAAACAAAAAAAAAAGCACAACACTACTAGCTGAGGGTGCAAATCTGCAGAGCCTACTTGACTTCTTGAGAATCGAGGAGTAGAGCACTTAATAGAAATTCGTTATATTTAAATATGTAAAACAGCGACAAAAAGGCTCTGCGTTTCGTATTAGACATAGGTCAATCGATTTTCGTAAAGTTTCGCTTTTGGCTAATTTTGGCATCTATTTTGTCATCCTTATCTGGAAACATTAATCTTAGTTAAAATTCACGTGAAAATGGCAACTATTAAATATCCTATATAGACACATAGGTCGTAATTCCCACTCCCTTAACTAGGTTAAATTAAACTAGCCGATTTTCATAACGCTTGGGTCTTGGTTAATGGTTTGATCTCTAGATCAATTTCGAAACCTGCGACAGCACATTTATTCAAGAGCTCTATCATATATGGCTACGTCTAGTGTGCCATAATGAGAACAATCTGACTTGACAATTTAAATAAATATATTTGATATTACAGTTTTATTGTTTGATGTGGGAAGTAAAAATTTAAAAGATTCGGCTAAAATGCTTAGATGTATGCGTTTGGAAGTTTTACTAAAGAAGAATCAACAAATAAGTGAGGATTTTACTTCATCCAATCAGACTTATTGAGAAAAATCTTATTTATTGTTTTATAAGAATCCATTTTAAGATGAAAGTCCCACAAGAGGACTTATTGTTTGTGTAATGGTAATTGTAAGGTAGGTTTATTTTCTCTTATTTTATTAGTTTTATATTTCCACTATATTGGTAAATAACTTTCGATTATTGGTGTTTCATTCTTTGAAAAATAAGCATTTTTTACCAACCATTAACATTTAAAATGCACTTTGCTCCTCGCATGAAGAAAATGAGACCGAAAATTAAATATTTTCAACTCGTTCAAATTGCTCCACTCAAACTTGGAGTAAACCAGTTTTTCTACTGTCGCTGGTTATGCGAAATTGGAGGCAGCATTAGCTTTTAGCCATTTTATCATATTTTTTATGCAATGTATGTGTTAATTTTTGTAACAGACAGATGAAAGTGTCCGTCGTGTCATGGATGTCAGTCTATCTCTCCGTCTATCCATGTGTATGAACATGTATGAACACGTCGATTTATTAGAGCTAAATAGTTTGAAGATATTCAATATAAACCAATGAATTTCTACAGTGTATAGTTCCATTGTTAACACCCTTATTAGTTAACGATAAATTATAGATTAGTAACTTTTCTCTATGCTATTATGCAAACAAAAGACCATACTTTCTTCTTTTTATTGAGCGCTTTTCATTTTTAATTTCAGATTTATATCCGGGGTGATATCAACATCAACCATGACAAGAGGTGATAGCACACCACTCCACACTTTTTGGCTGCCATTATGTTATTTATTTATTTTTAAAATGTAAAAACAACAAGCTTGTACAGTGTATGTTGTTAAAGATAAGTTCGAGAAAGCGGTTATTGTTTTAGACTAAATTAAAAATAAGAGTATAATTTTAGCTCAAAGAAAAGCCCTGTCACTGTATATTTTTGTAGCCTTACCTAAAAATAAAAGCTAAATTAAATAGTACTGTTTGCAAAGATGTACAAGTAAGCTGCATAGTGTTGTTCCACTTCAAATTCGATTACCTGTTTTAGTTGCTGTGGCCTGTGACTGAAAAATTCATCAATATAGAGAACTCTCTCACACCCAACGATTTAAATTCGTTAAGGTGTAAAATCACTGAGTTTTATGAATTTTATAAACAGATTACAACAGGCGTGGGTTAACATATCTATTATTATTGTTATTATTTTTATTAATATTTTATAATTATTCTCAAACTAAATTAATCGAGATTGCACGAGAAATGATTGGAAAACTGTTGATTTCTTATAATTACTTTTACAAGGCACTCGTTTACAAGGTGAAACT
This sequence comes from Drosophila virilis, assembly GCF_030788295.1. Taxonomy (NCBI): domain Eukaryota; kingdom Metazoa; phylum Arthropoda; class Insecta; order Diptera; family Drosophilidae; genus Drosophila; species Drosophila virilis. The sequence continues at coordinate 8,858,552 of NC_091546.1, read as the reverse complement.
GAAAAGCTCACTTTTAAAGTTTGTTAATTTTGATAATTGGCTCAAAAACAATTATGTTAATTTGAGGTTAAGATCAGAATATCAAGAAAAAATCGTAGGAACCTATCGGTTGATAATTGACTTCTTTTTGTAAAATATTTTTTTGTTTTAAAAACGTCTTGACTTTTATATGAAAAAATGTTTGGTTTTTATACCCTGATCTCTGGGAAATTGGGTAATAAATTCTGCGTCAGCGTCATCAGCTGAGTCTCGCGCCTTACGAGTTTCCAACAATCGACAAGTTGTCCCGTTTTCAGGCAAGTCTGGGAAATACTGTATTATATAGCTCCAATAGGAACAGTGCGTTCGATATTAATATATGTACGGAACACAGTTGGCTAAGTATTGATTTCTCGCATAATTCCTCTATATTCGTAATTGGTATTTGTCCATGTTACCATATTCGTGTATGTTTTTAGTAAATATTTTTATGTCATTTTTGTGTCTGTTGCTCTTATAATTCAATATCTATGCTCAAAAAATCGAGGCTGATAATCGAATTACATCGGTTTGTGCAACGATTTAAAACAATTATAAGTCCCCGTAAAGGAAATAGGTTGCTAAGAAAGTGGATTATAGTTTTCCACGATCTGAATTTTTTTCATATTTGTGTTTTTGCAATTTCATCACTTATATAAAACGGTTTGTCCTGACTGACTGACCGACTGACTGAGTGATTGGTGTTCAATGTACAGCCCAAATCGTAAGAGCCATGAAGCTGCAATTTTTACTCTCGTTACCGCATGTGGTGAAGGTGCACGCTGAAACTGGGTTTTTGGAAATTGTACTCGCCAGTTTGGAAAAATCAAGAAAAATGTTTTTATGAAACTTTTGTTTTAACATTCCGCCTCAAACTCATTTTCAAAGATATTTGTTCGAATTCAGGTTTAATCCGATTTGCTTTAAACTTATTTTCTAATGCTTAATAAGAACTTAATGAAGACAGTTGGTTCTTTATTCTAGTGGCGATTAATATGCTACTGTTGGTTTTTAATATTCCACCGCAGTGTACTTGATGGAAACGTAAAATCTAAAGTGTATAGCACCAAACTTTCCTCGGGCAAGACCGGACAATATTCGCTTGTAAGAAATATATGCATATAATAAATGTGTGCAAATGCGTATGCTCATTCCAACAAGTTATTTGATTTCTTCCTTTAAAGCATGAAAACGAAAGTCTTATAAGTAAAATTTGTTTAATGCAGAAACGCCTCTTTGCTCTTATTTCATAGAGCAAAATGCATTTTCTGCGAAATATTTGAGAAGTGGATCTGCCCATTGGCAAATTGAAACTATTGTTAATATTACAGTATTAATCACTTTATCGATATTATATCATTGAATCATTATTCTCGAACAAATGTCTAAGTAATGCATACGTTTATTATTATATTGCAGGTGAATCAACATACCTTTAAATAAATTGTATTTTGGACCTTCTTTTCTCGGAGATCTACAGATATTTTAATAATAGCTGCTAACATTTGTTTTTATAAATGTATCTGAATTTGTAAATATATATTTAGATTTAAAATAGAATTATTATTATAAATTAAATTTCTTTTTGGATTTGTACTTTACGACATTAAGTAAGGAAAAAATAAAATAAAATTCGTCTTAGTTTGTTATACAAATGAGCAAATTGATACAAGTACATTTTACGACATTACGTTTTATTCATATTTCAATTTAGAACGCAAATCGATGTCTGCTGATCCCGCCGAAAGAACGAACGCCGACGCTACAAAGTATCTACATTGCCCAATGTCCAAAGATATTTTACAACAATTTAAAGCTGTTTTGTCTTTAGATACACCTCAAACTAAGTTGCCTACCATTACCCAAAAATCAAACAGATCTACCTTTCAGAAGCTAATTTCAAAGTTTGCAAAAAGTTCACAATCTTTCCGGTTGCCCACAACGGCTTCACCCTGCACCTCCCCGACAAAATTTGTCGGAATTCGAGGACCAAGTAATGGATCTGACGATTTGTACGCAACAACTTTATGGTCGCAGCGACAGCAGCCCTCTGCAGTTTTTACTTTATTGTATTTTTAGTCCCGGTAGTAAGCAATCAAAATAAAAACTCACCTGATTTAATGATGCACTGATCAATCATCCAACACTTTACCTCAATAGTCAATTTATTCCATGTATACAGAAATTCGCGCAGTTTTGCGTTAGCTACGAGTTGAAATAAGCCACAGCGCATTCAAAAATGAGGTGCATTGACTGGAGCTCTATTTGGTATGTCTGGCTTGTAGAAAAACGGTTCACAATAGTCAACGACCGAGACTTCAAAAGCTCGTCAAGCACCAAAATTTTCTTTAGGCAGATCAGCCAATTTATACTCTTCGAATCGAGGCTTGGACGGAAAACATCCCACATATGTTGCTACAGCTTTAGATACGCTCGATCTTTCATCAATACTGCAACCGAATATGACTCAGAAGGATCCATGGACCAGCGAGTAAGTGAGTTCTGGGCCTCCCTACCGAGCAAGAGGTCGGCCAAACCAATGTGTTACCACAAAGAACTTTTGGGTCATTGAATCAGAGTAACCATTGCCATATTTCACTTGTTGTCGATCCTCTAGAAGGTACAACTGCCGGATTGAGTGAAGTGGGTACGTAGCACCATTTTCGAACTACTGTTACTCGATTAGCTATAAGTTGCAGGGCTCCATCTTAATCCATGAAAGACATACAGAGAAATCCGACAAGCAGTATAATCGAGCTATAGTCGAAGGAATCATTCTTTAAACGGCAAATGATCCGAAGCTGAATCCCAAAGCGTTTCAACGCGTTTTCGTGATGTCGCAATTCGTAATTCAACTTTAGATAATATTCTCTGTCCTTTTTGGGCTACCTTTCGGAACAGCATTACTTAAGCACCACTTTCACACGTTTAAAGAGTCCAGTCACCAGAATTCCGGCCGTCAGATTGAGAACTTCCTTTACTTTTTAAATCGAATTACTCTCTGATATGAGGTCGTCCACGTAAAAGTCACGCCGCGGAATCAGAGACCCAATTGAGCAGTCAATTTTCGTCAATTTTCTGCAACAAACAGCTCTAAATAACAGGACCATCAATAGTTCGTTTAATGAATATCCTGACGAGGTAGCTGCCAAGCCGTCGAAAAAGAATTACAATTTTGAACCGTACTCTTTAAAGACGCATTGTTAGCTAGAAACTATTTTCTAAGTCATAGGGATTCTGGAGCATCAGCCAACGAATGACATAGATCCAAATATTCCTGTAAAGTAAGGTGGAATATTGAGTCATTAGGTCAAGCCGATTTCAATGTGTCATACACCGACGAAAGGCTTGTTAGTATGACTTCCCAAGAAATACCCAGCTTACCTTGAAAACTGACGCACCCAATATTGGCCCAAAATCGTCGCATCATTTCACCTGCACAGTCTTCAGAGCTTTACTCAGTGATGTATCAATGTGTATCCACCCGAAAGCAGTCCGCCTCCTGAAACTACCCAACCAATCCTTGACTTCTGAGCAAATGGTGGCCTTTGAGGAAGCTTTATCTGGACGCCACAGAGAATCTTAAAAAAAGACTAGCGCCAAGCAGCAAGTCCACGCGTTATGGCTTGAAGAAAGTAGAATCTGCAAGTCATGCGTTATCGGGAACTTGTGCTTCTTTAACTGAAGCTGGCGATTAAGCTGAGAACCGGAATCCAAGAAGGCACGAAAAAGCGTTAATGTTCCGGAGAAGTTTATGATGAAGACCAGTGCCAACAGGACAACATCACTGCTGGGCAACGAGCGATGACTTAAAAATAGATGATAGGATGAATAAGCAGGCGCAGTCAAGTCGCTCGAAGACAGAATTATTAAAATGCAGCAGGAAATGATGTTTCTCTCCGCAAGTCCGACATCATCCAGAGCTGCATGATCACAAATGACGTCCCTTTTTCAGCTTCCCTAAGCCGTAATTAAGGGGTAAAGCTCCAAAACCGGAACAATTATACATATATATCTTATAGAGACCTACATTAATTTAATTTCTTTTCGGTGTAAAAAACGTACAATATAATAAAATATTTTTAATATTATGTTAATTAAGTTAATTAATGGGTTTGTTCAAGTCCTTGCGTTCTGTACAGTGTAAAAGAGTCATACACATGCTCGAGCTCTGACAAACGGTATTCCTCTAAACAGACAATACCTTGCAGCGATGGTGATAGCTTCAGTACACAAGGTAGACAATGGACCACATGCCTTTTCTCTTGCTCTCTTATGAACAACACATTAAAAACTTCGACCTGCAAATACAAATAAAAAGCAATGGATTAATTTTGTAAAACTATATTAAATAAATAAGTGTATAATTATTTTAAAATAAATAGCTTTGCATCATAATTATAGTACTAAAACGTGTTCATTACTTTAAGAAAATAACCAAAACTGATTCTAAAAACTTTACTAAGAAATTAACATATCTGCAATTTTTGGGGATTGACGTGGGCGTTGCTCGAAGGGGTGGGTTCCGATTTAAGCCTTTTAAGAACTTTCGATCCACTACACAATGCGCGTATATTGTGGATGTCTGTTTGTGTGTATTCTACACACTTATATAAAATATAATAAAAATCTAAACTATAGTCCCTGGTTCTAAAAATAGGCCAAAGAAAATAACATGGTTACTACCCAAAGTCAGTCTGTTCTTCTAAACTGTTTCTTATATTCCCAAATAGCCTTCTATTGGCCATACGAGTCTTTTTATTTGATAATATTCTATTATATATAAAAGCAATTAAGCAAACTTACTTCACATTGTCCACAATAGTGGGAAGCCTCGTTCTTACCACGACCATTAAACCGAATTTCGACTCCTTTGGACTTTACATATTCTTGTATATGAAAAACAGTTTTTAAAGATTGACACAAGCACATTCTAAAACGAAATAAGTACATATTTATAAATGTATGTGTAAATATATAAATCTGAATGTATATGTAGATTAAATCAAACTTTATATAAGCGATTGTGTATTCATTTCAATTTTAATCTACTTACTTTATTAATTCAAAAAGTTTCGTATCAGAAACTTTTATATTTCTCGCTAGGTTCCAACTTAAATGGACCATTGGAACAATACTTTTAAAACTTTGAAGCTTGTTCCATTCGTAACGTTCTATGGCAAGAGAATACTGTCGTGCAGTAAGTGGTCCAACATTCCACGCTATATTATTGCACCATCCTACCGACTGTACCCAATGAACACATCTGAAATAATAAGTTAATGCAAATTTCAATTAGTGCCCGACTTGAAGATACCAGATCGCAGGGAGATTATAATAATGAACAGGTAAACGAGCTGAGTCGACCTATTCGTGTCCGTTTGTTTATCTGTCTGATTGAGGACAATATTCAGATTATATTCGCGTATGCAGTAAATATTCGTATCCAAACGAAATGTTTCAAAACAAGTCCATAGCTAATAACCCCGAAGTACATCACATTTTAATAGCCTTCACAATTACAACGAAAAATACACCAAAAGGTGTTTTTTAAAGTGTAGCCCTGCTGTTGTGGTAGACATATTTATGCCCTAAAATTTCATAGAGAGTGGTCTAAAATCAGACCGATAATATAGCTAGAAAAAAACAGAAGCACGGAGACTGTTTTAATTGAGAAACTTGCGAGTTCACGCTTTTTTGTATATGTCTTATCGCACATCCGTATCCTTGACAGACACTCCCACATAAAATATTATTTATCTACCTGTAAGATATCGGAAACTGATGTGAAAAAAGGGGTTATCAATAGTAGAATTGACTTTAGATATGTGTTCCATTTGATAAGTTAGGGGTTTTCTCTAGATAATATGCTCAGAGTCTTTAAATCGATATTTATCGATTTCGGGTGAGGAAGGTGAAGAAATAAAATGTATGGGGACTTCTCACTCGTGTTACAAGAATTTGCATAAAAAACGTTAAGAACCTTTTTAGCCGTTTTCAATAGTTAAAGAATTTAAATTAATGTGACGTAACTTACCCAGCATTTACCCAAACTAAGTCTCCAGGTTTCTGTATGAACCGATATACTGGTATATTTTCTTTATATAAGTCTTCTAAAACAGGCCACCACGATCCATGTAAGTAGCTGATATTGTTTTTCTCACACAGATTATGAATTCCACCCCAATAAGCATCTGGGACAGCGAACCATTCACAATCTCCTGGTCCTATGTTTATATTAATTGAGCAAAAGTTGTTATTTTCTTGATGCCCGGGCGTTCTACTCCCAGGAACTTTCATATATAATTGCACAGTATTCATTCCCAAAATGACGTGGCCTACATGGGACAACATGTTTGCAGCGGAAATTACTCTCGCAAAGGCAGGCAATTTTTGTAATTCACTTAATTGAGGCTTCCATTTTCGCTCATCCGATAAATCAACATTGGTTCCAAACCTATAAAAAAGAAAGAAAAGAAAGAAAAAAAAAAGAAAATATAGAATAAGAAAAGTATGATTAATTTAATTAATTTGAATACAACAATATTTATATACCTTAGCATTTTGCTTCCGTTTTTAGCCTTTTTACGTTTTAAATTAATATTCGAATTAGATACTGAATCTTTAGAATCGGAATCCGACATCACTTGGGAGCCTGCTGAACCTTTATCGCCTTCATCCTTAATTCAAATATGTTATAATTTTAAATTGATTTTAATTTAAATTAATTGCTTTATTTATTACCTTTAAACTGTCTTGAAAGCTTGATGCTTGATATTGAGCATATTTGGCAATAGTTGTATGAGATCGATGTGATATACAGGCCCAAACTCTCTTCGCTTGAGATACGTCCCAATTTTCATCAGGAGACTGATTTACTTGAGTTCTTACTTCTACGCTGTGATCTGGATTGGCCTCAACAAGAGTTTTGGTTGAAAAGAGTCCCAAATCTAGCTTTAGAGCACCAGCCAGGCCCCGTACAACGGCAATTGGATGCTTTAAGCAAAATTCTTGCAATTGTGGGCTAAAAGCATTCTTTTTATTCTCCAAGTGAACCGATGGAGTGGGTGGTAACAGCTGCTCCCTTGTAAGCTTCTGTGGTGGGCAATCTGGTGGCGCGGGCGGAGGTGCATTCCTCAAGAGTACTGTAAAATTTGTTGGTGGCTCATGAAACGATAAATTCTGTACAGCAGACCACAATTGTTTCGACTCCATTTGTATATTGAATGTAGGTGATGAATCAGCATCAATATCAAATTCAACTTTTGTCTTTTGTTTAAATATATTGTGACTGTCATCATTGCTTTGCGTTGAGCCCTCATATTTAACGGGCTTTTTATCATCATCAGCCGTACTTTGGTAAATGTCTTCGACGAATTCCGTCGAAATATACTGAGGTCGTTCATTTATCGACTGGCCATTTACGTCTGCGGTATATAAGATCGAAAATATATATTTAAAAAAGCTGCATAATAAATCAATGCTCTTAGTTATTGTTGCAGATAATGTTATTTAACTAATGAAAATAAATGTACTTTTGCTTGACGTTTGTCTTCACAGCATAGTTAAGAACGTCGATTATGAATTTTAGTGATCAATACAGGTTTAAGGAGAAAAACATACCTAATGAAACCTTATCATTCGAAGAAAAAATGCCTTCTAAATCAACAGATTCCTCTTTTATGGTTTTAGATGATATTGCTTCAGAACAATATGTATTTGTTCCTTCTGGTATAACTGATGTTACATATGGAGATGTGTTGTTCCTTAAGGGTTGGCGATTTGGCGCGGGTAACTGACGTTCTTGCTGTACACTGAAACTCTTTTGATTCTGTTGTACATTGTGTAGTGTACTAATTTCATTTTGACATAGATTGTGCATTTGCTGCTCCGATCGATTCATTGCGGACAGGTCGGAATCGTCCTTTGCTCGTTTTGCTGGTGTTGGGTTGCTTTGAGTTCCGTGGTTGTGTGGGTACGGTGGCGGCGGTCCCTGAATATAAAAAAGATTTGTAAGAGAGTTAAATGTATTTATTATCAAATAACTAAATACGCTGGTTAAATTTTCATATAGAAAAACTTTGAGGTATGTAATATCGTAAATTGTGAAGGTTACCTGTAAAGATGAGTTTTTTCCATACTGTCTTTGCTGCATTTGAAGATTTTGCTGTTGTTGACGGGAGTTAATTTCTAATGATATTGGAAGGTTCCAAGCCTCTTCAATTGAACACAGCTGGCGGCGTTTTGATGTTATACTTGGCAGTGGTGCGTGGCTCAGTTGCGTTTCAAGAAATTTCACTCGTTGGATAATGCCCTTAGTTAATCCATTTGTACTGCTTGTAAATAATAAAGCTTTATTTCCTTCTTGGGTAGTGGTTATTTTCTATAAAAATATAATTGACATCCATTCGGTTTTTTTTTTTCTTAATATTTTAATAAATAAATTTCTCTAGTCGAAGGTGTCCGACTTAAAATAAACGAACAAAGCAGTAGTTGTTCTACTTCTTTGCCTTAATTTAGGGTAAATTAATTGGTATTTATATTATAAAAGTAAGGCGTTAAGATATGTCATTACAATGATAAAAGGCCTAGAGTTGGCAATAAATTTTGAATACTTTTTTCTAGCAAATGTAGCTTTAAATGGCAAGCAACCATGGGCAACTCACAGGTTGGAGTTTTTCTTTCTAACATGATCACATGCGGTTATTTTTTGCGTGGTTGCTGTTTGATAAATCACTATGAAATGAAATCATTAAGACCCACAATAATATCATGAGAACAGTACCAATTTCGACTGAGGTCATAAATCTAATATTTATCCTAGATCAGAGTCTAAAGATAAAGGTGCATGCAGACCATGGCAACACAAGCACTGAAGAGCTGGAGAGAGGAAGCACAAAAGCGAATACAAACTAAGACTGTAGATTAGTGCTTTTTACTTGCTAAACAAATTAGAATAGAAAATTTTATACGAGGAGGACTACGAGCAAATAAAAAAAAGTTCAATAAGCCGAGGACTGTTCAGAGCTTCATAAATCTAGTTTTACGATCCGCGCACGACAAATGCCCTAAGCCGTCCTCTTCTTTGGCCAATGTGTTTGGTGCCTATACAGAAATTTTTTTATTCGCCTGGAATTCAGATTAAATGGAATTCATATTCCAAAATACTACTGACGTTGTCCTTAACACCCCTCTTTTAAGGATAGTAGAATTATGTTTGGTGAAACATTTACTAATAAGTAAGTCAGAAATAAACTCCACAGAATTGTATTGAAGGTGTTAAAAATTAAGATTAAGGTAGTATTTCGTTAATTATATACCTGTTTTGAAATCTGTTTAACTGCATTTAAATAGCATGCGTATGCATCTCGCAATTGCCCACAACTTTCATAAAGAATACCTAAATTCGTCCATGCCGATCTATGTTCTTTATCTAGTTGAACTGCGCATATGTATGCTTGGAGCGCATCTGTTGGTTGATTTTGCTGCTGATATAAGACACTATACAAAATAATAATTAGTTTTATTTGGAGACTAAAAAAAATTAAAAGCTGAAATTACCCGATTGAGCACCAGGTATCCGCATTCCCTTCACTTTTTTCGACCGAGTTCCGGTAGGCTAAGAACGCATCATGAACCTTATTAACCCCAGCGTAACATCTTCCCAGTAAGTATAATGATTGTCCACACTTTGGATCCGCTTCAATTGATTTTTGTAAAAAACGTAACGCGTTAGATTCACGTTCTTTTTTTTCGCCTAGGCATTCGACACAATGATACATCCATCCTGAAAATCATCAAGCAAATATTTATAAAACATACATATCTTTAACAAAATTTTGGCGAGTATATAAAATTATATATTTTAGGTAATGGCAATGATGCTGCTTGATGATTGGTGAAATGGAAAATATTCTTGATTACTTCTGTTCACTGTCGAAGCATTTGCTTGGTATTTGCAACTATACCCAAAAGCTATCTGCTTAGCTACCTGGATTTTTGTTGTTTTCTATAACTTCTCTCGTCTCTCGTCTTTCGAGATAAATCTAAGGATGCTAAACCATTGAATACTCGATTTTCGCTATCTTGCAGTTATTATTTTTGGAAATATATATATTTGAAATACTTCTCATTCTGACTAAAATTCAGTAATAAATAAATATTCTCCAATGCAATGTGCTGCATTCCATCTCCCGATCTAGCGGCGGAGACGTGGTACGTACAACACGAGTCGATAAGTACAAAATAGAACACTAACTAAGACTTAAGATTAAGACTTTCTACTTGCTAAATAGTTTAGAATAGATGACATTATACGAGGAAGAGATGACTCCGAGCAGAATACTCTGTAATACTTCTTGTTGCAATCACCACAGGGAATCCGGAACGCTTCATGTAAGGCACAGTAAGTTAGACAAAAGTGTAAATAATTGTTAGTAGTATGGACAGAGAGGTTAAATTAGCTATTCAACTGAGGAGTCGACTTCCTCATTTGCAGCAAGCATAATTCTACGATTCATTAAAGAGGGATGATTAATTGGCACTGGTCCCAATATTAGAGATACTTTCATTTGTGCGCTTCTTAACGAAATATTGGCATTCAAAAGATGCACACACTGCTAAAATGTACCTTATTGCTTTATTACAGGCAAGTTTTTAAATATGCCTTTTGATAGACATTACAATTTAATTGTCTAAAAACTTTCCAATACTTTTTAGAATAAATGTTATTTATATGTTATTTAATATTCTTAATGTTATTTATTATATTCTTACCTAATTGTCTGTATATGTCCGCTTTCAGATCCAATGATACATTTCTGTCATTTAATATAAATTCATATGATTCTTTTGCAGCTTTGTGCTTATTTTGTACTTCATACAGATGAGCTATTTGAAATTTCACTGAAATAATTTTTAAATGATTAAAATTTGTATAAACAATAAAATTGTTGGTAATTACTACGTAAGTAGTAATTAAATGTAAACGTAAGGTAGTATTAAATGTATATATTCCATACCCAAGAAATGAAATCAAGTAAAGCACCAACCCATATATATTACCCGGCCCTGCCCGTGAAATGTTTTGCAATACAAATTTCAGATATAACTTTCTCAGTTCCCATAATTGGGATTAATTGTTTCCTCCTATGTCAACCATGTAAGGCAAATCTTGAAGACGAAAAAAACGTTGTTCACTAAACCTTATTTGAAAATAAGTTTGAAGCAAATCGGGTAATTTGACCAAAAGCATCACCCACCAAATCATTGAACCCCATTTCCACCAAGAAGGGATGGTAACCTTTATCACGAGTTTTCCAAAACCCAGTTTTAAAATGCTTCGATCAGGTATCACTCGGTCAGTCAGGACAATCAGTTTTATACAGAGAGTTAAATACTACCTTCCGAACGAGCGTCTCAAGAGTAGACAACAGGTGTAGTTAAAAAGTTTATTTCTTTGCATTAACAATCTTCGAAACGAACGTCTCTAGTTTTAAATAAAAAATAAACTAAAAGCTCTCTACTATTGTACTTTATTTATAGAAATTATAATACAGAACTAGGAATCTATAAGTCGGAAATAATAATTTAAAGCATTAATAAAGCAACATACCTTGAAGATCCGTAAACGTAGAGGGCGATGAGTCCGCCAATGCCAGTTGCAAGTGTTTAAGTGCACTCCGAAAATCACCATTAACCTTGAGCATCAGTCCTAGACGTAGATGGACTTCATTTGCACAGGTGAAATGTGGGTTCAAGTATAAAAGTTCTTGAAACAGTTTAATTGACCTAAAATAAAAATGCAAGATTTATAAAATGCGTATATTTGAGTAAGATGATTTGTGAATATTTATGGAACAGGCAGAAAGATTTGAAACTTGGAATAGGTTCGTATTTCTTTTGCAGGCAGGAACCAATCTGATCGGGAAACTAAAATATATTCCTGCCAGAGGAACAATTGCTCGAAAGTTCTTGTATAAGAAGATATTTTGATCAACTTGGCCATTGAATATTTTTAATATGATCCTTTTATATATATGAAAATTGTTATCCATATCACAGGACTAATTTAATAAAACTTATTGTATGAAAAACAATTGTCTTGATGATGGTATCTTGACCAGACTTGACCTTTCATTAGTTTCTATATGCTCCTTACATATATGTTAAATCCTTGCACATTATTATATAGCTGTCATAGGAACGATTGGCACCAAATAAAATTATGGTAAGATTAACTTTGTTTTTTTTTTTTTTCATGGAGCCCGACGTTAACTTGACTATGCTTTCTACAAATAAGTCCTTTCAAGAATCGGTTGAAAAATAAGTTAACTGTATAGCAAAACATTGCTATTTCCAGGATATTTTTAACAAACGTAGCATTTTTGAGACTCACAATTTTTACATACCTATAAAAACGTTAGCCCTATGCATACAATTATTCGGTGTTCCTTTGTTTTATTTTGTTTTAATATAACAAACACAATATAATGTGGTATATGATAAGGCTCTTACTTATAGATTATATATGTTCGCACTTTGTTTTTTTACAAGCAATAATTATGATTCAAAACATAATTTGTACACTTAAGTCTAGCTATGTATGCACAAAAACACACAGTATTTGTGTATGGCTAGTGTTACGCACATACTTTAAAAGAATTTCCAAAAACTATTTTAGTTGACTCATTGTTAGATGTGTGGTTTTTAATTTGTACTAGTTCGTCGCAGTGTTGAGAATTTATTTGGCAGTGTTTTTATTTATTTAAATTAAAAATAACACGGATAATACACATTCAAAATTCCATGGTTTTTAATTTACTGACTAGTGGTGGCATGAAAATGTAAAACATATCGATAGCTCCGTTCAGCAGCCGTCGATATTTCTAATGGTCTAATAGCCTGTTTCCACTGGCACTACGTTTGCATACACAGATGCCTAGATGCGCGTATAAAACCTGTACTTATAACATGGTTAGGTATGGCATATATCGATTTCTGTTTTACATTCGATAATATGTCATTTTAACGTCATTGTAAACAACATTTTAAATGTGTTTTTTAAATATATGTGTTCCAGAAACTCATGAAATATTTTATTTTTAAAATATATTATAGGTTTTGTTTTTACAGGGAAAAAAATCTACCGGTCGGTCGAAAGTTAAGTTCTTGTAGGGAAAACTATTTTGGGTTTCAAGGTATCTTTACCAACCTCCACATTTATAAAATAAACTAAACTTCCTACATAAATGCCAAATCTTATCTACATCGTGAACTATATTATATAACTGCTATAGGAACGAAAAGTAGTTCTAATATGACAAAATATTCAGTTTCCCAGTTTTACGAGCTTTACGATTCTTATATATCTACAAAACCGTAAGGCAAATGTCTACAAAGGAATTATATAATAAAAGTAGATTGTAGAAACGAATCTTTAGATTCATAGATAGTTGTAAAAGAAACCGCCAAACGCGGACAAGTAAATATATAATAATTTGGTGGAAGAGCGACCAGATAGCCGATCACAGTGAGTAAGCGTGGACATTAGTGAAGCGGATAAACGAAAACGTTAAAAAAACAGCAATGTGTGCATCGATGCGATGTACAAAGGTTGGTCAACGGTGCACGACTTCCAGTGAAACCGTATCGAGTTGCTGTACCACTTTTTGGTTTGGACTAAACCATGAGCATTTTGGACTGTCAATGCTAACTGAGTGGTTTGCAACACAGCGGCCATATGCCGCAACCACCGCACTTGGACGGGGTGTCTTTGGGTTGGTAAAAGGTCATGCCTCCAAGCAGCGTCACAGGATGATACCGTTATATTCTGGGCACTAAAAGAAGTTACACAGACCACCAAACCATAACTTCGCTAATCGCACCATCACTTTACAGTTCTTAGGCTTTAGGCTTGGAAAGGAGGATCGGCGACTTTTTAGAACTAATAATACATGCTACCGTAGAGTCAAACCGACTTCGTGAAGGGTAAGACACTTATTGGATATTCGATGTAGGAGAAAAGATATTTGCCAAGACCAACAGAAGATTAGGAAGAAAACTAAGCCCCTTGTGCACGGAGTAAACTTTTCAAGCAGACTTAGGAATGTCCGTTCCCATTACGGGGAGGGTGGTCGAGAAGGACAACCTTAAATAACGGTTGATTCGTCATAACAAAAAAATATAAATAAATTAGTTATAAAATAGACTGAATAGATTTAGGTGCCCTCCCTCTTGCCGGCTTGTTGGGCTTTATCATAATAGCGATAGCAAATTATCGGACTATTCGGATTCCAAACGTAATGGTATGAACCGCAGGATAACATCAGACACTACAGTAATATAACGGAGTTTTTAAAATATAGCGGAGGAAACAGAAAAATGGTCTAAGTTAATTTCCCAGTCCCTCATACGAAAGCTGTTGATCAGATTAGAATGTTATTGTGAAGGTATTCTATAGAATTGACGGAGACCTCAATTTTAACAAAGCCCTTATACCACGACTTTCTACATTCCAACACGCCAGCGGCACGGCACTCTATTAAACTGAACCCAACCACTTGTAACCCATCACGTAGGTGGATGATAGTCAATAACGATCTTTAATGAAAGCCCAGCTCGAGTCAGCACTACCATTGGTCCCAATTTCGGGATTTTTTTCCGAATTTAGTACAAAAAGGAAAGGGAAAATTAAACAAAACCGTACACCGTACGATATTCACTCCAACCACTCAATTCGAAGTTTACGTTGAATTTTTTAGCCTTTGGGTTATTCAAACAGACGGTCTTAGGTGGGATTCAACAATTGATTTAACAAATTTCACAAGCCTAAATGCAGCATGTACGGGTTTTCTATTCTTTCTGTACTATTTATAATTAAAAAAAATATTTAAAGACACTAACGATATTTTTCTTATATGTAATGCATCTAATATTAAATGTAGAATAGAAAAGTTTAATTAGTTACCATTTGAAACAGCGAAATTCAAAATAAACGATTCCTAGTCCATATATAAAAGCATGGTTATTCCAATATTTTTCACACAATCTCATATACTTTTGATATGCGGATAGAGCTGTAAAGAAAACGACAAATATTCGAAAAGTATGGAATATTAATGAATTAATATTTATAACAAGAACATCATACACCAGCATGGACAACTCCGATGCGACCATTTCCTTCCACGGTTAGTTTTTTCGAATGTCATTTAATTGGGAAGAGTCTACATGAACATTACCCGCAACCAGCTATCCAACTCCTTCTCGCGTGCCCGTAACCAACTGCACAATTAGTCGCAATTTCTACTCTACAGTCATAACAAAAATTCGATATTTAAGAAACAAACTAATTAACCTGCCGCAAACACTTGGCCTGCCAATATACATATATAACAACACGATTTCAATAAAAACTTGTGTTTCTTAACGGGTTCTAATGAAATTTGCAATATTTCAATATTTTTCTACAGAATATTTGTACATTTTCATTTTTGGCTCATAGTAATGTTGCGGTGCTGGGGCTGCTGAAAGCTATAATATGCTATATGCTTGATTTATATACTCCTGATGTCAAGTTTGGTCGAGCATAGCGTGCACTAGGAACTTACGTTATCGTTCATAGGGTCTAAGATCGACACGTTTAGGCATACGAGCTTGGTTAAAAAAATTCACATTTGATAACCTACAGGAAAATTAAATCTACCCGTTACACAATAGAAAATCAAAGGATCCCCACTCTTTCATTGATTTTTTCGTCGTCTGCAGTGATAGACTTATTAAAAAAAAAAAAGAGCAAATTCTACGCAGACGACTTCAATATAATTATTAACCTTAACAGGCGTTAAGGCGACATATTCAAAGATGTAAGCAACTAGTGAAACTTCTCGGGAGCAATTATGTCAATAAATATTTCCACATTCGACTTTCAGCTTAATTCATCTTAATGAATAACTTTGGCTAATCGTTATAAATCAGGTTTGAATAAGGAAATATCTGACGATATAGGCAAAGCAACACAGTTTCATTACAATGAAGTGTCTGCCTCAATGAAATCCGGCTCAGCTGCTGCTCGACGTCAGCAATTTATCAGCTTGGGCTGTTACAGACGCTAGGAGGTTGTCAGCAAGGCGAATCTTTATCTGAAATGCTTCCTTCTACCTGTTGCAGACACTCGAACCGTTTTATCAATTTTTAATTGGTTCGTGGTATAAAATTACGTTTCGGTAACGAATTAAATATGTATATTTGAGTACTAATTTGCCAGGGCGACTGCTGCTAGCTGCTAGCAAAAAGGGTTTATTCCCGGCTGAGTCCTGGCAAATTAGAGCTCCCAAAACGTAACAGCATGTCAATATTTTGCCACTCTATATATACATGTATATTATTAGCGTTTTACAATATTTAATCGATTTGTTGTCTTGCATATAAATATATATGTGACCAACAAATTATCAAAGATTGTTTTCTATTTGGATTCATGTAATCCAAAATATGAATTTAAAACTAAATTTACTAATTACCATAACTGGGTTGCACAACAAGCAAGCCGAAAGGCAAGGCCATGATTTGCGTAGCATTTGCTAGGTAGCCAACATATCAAATATGCGATAGATATATTGCAAAGTGTGTTTAAAACTATGTTTACCTTCGTAGTATTCCGATCTGAGAAGATGCAGGTGGCCGAGTTTGCAATACGTGTTTATGTCCACTTCTTCAATTCCTTGGTGGTTTCCTTTTGGCGCTATTTCGTTTGCCAAGCCAAATTTGATGTCTTTGTTGTCAGATTCCATTTGTCCGGAATTTTCCTTTATATGTTCATCTTTAACCAGAATATTACTTTTCGAATTTCCATGTTTCCCATCGCGTTGTTTGACTATATTCGATGAATGGGAGCTGGCTATTTCATCTTGCAAGGCTGTAATGGTTTGTTGAATAAGGTCGTTAATTTCAGCATTCCTGGGATCCGACAAATCAAGAAAACCATAATACCGGCTAAAATATAAAAAAGTTAGAAAATAAACTTAAAAATTGTTATAAATATGCTTTACCTATCTAATTCCATAGCCGTAAGGAGTTCGTCATTGGATATTTGAAACATTGTACATTGTTTGTTGATCGAAGTAATTTTTTTACTATATTCAATCGTTTGTAAACGAATTCATTCACTTATTGCAAGTTTTATTATGTTTATTCCAATTATTCAGTTCAATCGTTCATGAACTAGAAATTCAGTTCACTTGTTCAGCTGTTCATGAACGTAAAAGATTAGCGGTATTCCCATTCAATTAATTATTATTTTTTTATTATACTAGTGTGGAATTTCGTTTGCATTCATTTTAATTTAATTAATTTTACTCTGTATAAAACGTTGATGATCTGGATAATAAAATCTTTAGGCTTTAAATTAATTTGTGACTTTTTCTATTTTTTATAATTTTTCTTCGTGTGAGTTAGACAATTTTTTTTTATTCTGTGTAAACTTGCCCTATTTATACCCTGAACGCATTGAAAATGGTCAAATGGGGTCAAATAAAATTCTGCAAATGTCTGTCACGCGCAGAAGGAAGCATCTCCGCCCCATAAATATTGTCTTGATCAGCATGAAAAGTCAAGACTATCTAGCCGAGTCCGCGCAGTAGATGTATGTTTTCGATTATCGATAACTTGTCCCGTTTCCAGGAAATCCTGTTTTTTGAGCAAATCTCGTAAGTTATAAGAGGTAGAGCCACCTAATGTTGCAAGTAGCTTCTTAAATGGCACAAATATGTTAAATATCTTTTAGTTTACAACTATTGCCTACACAATTTGAACGACCCATCCATGCGTCCGGCCAGCTTGAGTTGTTCGCTTTTGAACTTCTGACAGACTTCGCAGCACTTCACATGCCCGGCCAGAGTGGGTTAACCTTGACACTGTTTTTCTCACACCTTGGTATTCGGCCGTGAAACCATCATTACATTTTTGCAAAACCCTCTGCCACTGACCACTAGCCACACACAGCTTCCAGGAAATGTAGCCCACATGTATAAACAATTACCCTATTTCCTCTACATTTCACTACTCGCAACAACCATTTGAGAGCCAGGTTATCCGTGATAATGCGTATCCTATCACCCGCTCCTGACACTCTATCGGGTGGTCAGCATAGCGCCGAGGCCATATTCACTCACGCCAGTCTGCAAGACAAATTTGGCGGAAGGGTCTGGCCAATTCAACACGGCTGTACTTCAGTAGACGCTATGCTTCCTCCTGTTCCTTACCATGTAGCCATCCCGAACTATGTTATCCCTCCCTGCTAATCACGTGTCCAAGGTAGACCAACCTCCCCATGAAAAAGCTGAATTTCTTTTTATTCAGCCTAAAGTTGGCTGCTCTTAACCGACTGAATACCTCCCAAAAATGATCGTTGTTGTTTTCGTGTCGCCTTTATCAATATCGCCTAGGTAGGCGGGGTATGATTTCTGGCCCTATTACCGTGCCCACTTAAAGGTCGTACACGCCGTATGTAGTCCAAATAGCGTCACCCGCCATTGGAATAAACCTCTCCCCGATACTATGAATGCCGTGCATTTCTAATATCAGCTGCCATTAGTATCTACTAATACGCGTGCTTCAAATCCATGGCAGAGATTAATCGGACTGGATGCAACCGCTTAATGATGTGATTGATCTCAGGGTAAGCGTCCCGAATGGAGTGCCCATTAATTTGCCGGTCTATGCATATGCGCCACTCCCCAGTCTTTTTCGCGATTAAGACGATTAAGACGCTGTGTGGACTCCAGGAACTCCCACACTTCTGGATGTAGATCCGCTGGCCACCGTGCCTTCTCTATTGAGAAATCACTCTGGAGGTCTAGAGCTTTCCTAGTTGCCTAGCAGTGGAGTCTGCATCCGATTTCCTGCGTCTGGTAGGATTCTAGCCCCTACTTCCTCCGTTTTCCGGCATCCGCGATGCCACCAACATTATCAGCGCAGAGCTGTTGCTGCCGATGCCACCAACATTATCAGCGCAGAGCTGTTGCTGCAGCTCTTCCCGTCGCCTTTTGGGATACTCGTAAGTTCGGTCAGATTCCTTCACTTCCTTCTCGCTGTTCTCTCCGTTCCCCGAAGTGTTAAGCTTTCTTTCTTTCTTCGCTTATCTGAGGCCCCAAGGCTGATGCTATCAGCCTCTCTAGGACCAAATCGACATTACCGCAACGCATTGTGGTGTCCATTGCGTACAGGAAATCCATTCCTAGGGTGACGTGATCTAGCATGGAGGGTATGATTATTATCGGCATGGTGTTGACTATCCCCGCTAGGCCAACATCTGACCACAAGGTTTTCCCTTCTTCCATCTGGATACATCCGCCAATCCTACCGCGACGATCCTACCCGCCTTCGCGAGCTGGCAACAATTCTGGCAATCTTGGCAGAAATAGATGCAGATGCAAACGGAGTTCCAAAACTAAGAAGCTTTTTTAAATTTAGTTTTAATTCAGCACGACAAATAAATAGTGTTTTTTTTTGTTTTTTAAAAATTAAAGGATTGCTTATTTAAATAGTTCTTTTACTTTGTAAGCGAGTTTAACACAAAAATAACATAACTTTTATCACTTCAGCGGAAATATTTATCTCTTAGTCTTATTACAAAATATGCAAGCAATAGAGATTACACACAT
Organism: Drosophila virilis; assembly: GCF_030788295.1. Taxonomy (NCBI): domain Eukaryota; kingdom Metazoa; phylum Arthropoda; class Insecta; order Diptera; family Drosophilidae; genus Drosophila; species Drosophila virilis. Next base: position 8,838,870 of record NC_091546.1, on the reverse strand, counting down.
TCAACGGCTAATTTTAAATAATTTGATACAACGATTACAAGGATTCAATGTTGAACATTATATTGCAGAATTTAACTTTTTTTATCTTCATAAATATTTATTTATAAACATTGTAGCAACTTTAAGGATCATTTATATCCTTTATTGTCAGATCACTATTAATTCTTTTTGGTTTTGGCACAGGATTCCAATCTAAGTTTGATGAGGTTGGTGACGACTCTCGACATTGAAAGACTATCTTATTGATTTTATTTTTATGAAAATCACTTTGTTGTAAATGTGAATGGTTATCAATGTAAGAATTATCTATCGTAACATTATTTTTGTTGTGATCATCAGTTGGTGTTATATTGCTTTTAGTATACAAAGAAGTTGAATATACCTTTGTACCTTTAGCTGCACTTTCTTTAAGTAATTGTTGGCTACGATTTATAGAGTCAATTATTTCTTTCACCGATTTAACCTTTTCAGGTTTTGAATTTTTGTCTGAACGGTGAACATCGCTCTCTGCCTTTTCAAAAATAGTTAGTGGTTTGTTAAAATGTTCAGAACTTCTAACGATGTTATTATATTTATAACTTTTATTTTCCAAACAACTGAAATTATTTTCATTACTATGACTTGTCGCTTGCATTGAGCTACTGTTCTCGTCCCGGGTTTTAGGATTTGGTTCAGCAATTTCTTCAGAATTGCCTTCTTTCGCATGACATATATTGTTTTCATTAGATATATTATTATTGGTATTTTCATAGATACTTAATACGCTTATATCCGCTGCGTCACAGGTTTTAGGATTTTCTATATTTGGTACAGCTATTTCTTCAGAATTGTCTTCTTTCGCATGACAAATGTTGCTTTCATTAGATATATTATTATGATTGGTATTTTCATCGATACTTAATACGCTTATATCCGCTGCGTCACAGGTTTTAGTATTTTCTATTTTTGGTACAGCAATTTCTTCAGATATATTATTATTGGCATTTTCAGTGATGCTTAATACGCTAATATTAGCTGCGTCACAGGTTTTAAGATTTTCTTTATATGGTGCAGTAATTGTTTCCTTCGCAGGAAAAGCTGCTTTCTCATTAGGTGTATTATTATTGCCATTTTCTGTGATACTTAATACGCTAATATCCGCTGCGTCACTTAGTGCCGTTTCGGAGTCCAAATAAGATTTCGATGTAAGTGATTTATTTATCGAAGTCTCATCTCTGTGTACAAATCTCTCTATTTCACTTGTAAGTGACTTTATATCCATAGCTTCCATATTGGGACTGTGAGCGGAGTCCATCGAGTTTTTTTCAGGATCGCTCAAAGGATCGATGACCTAAAGAATGTATTGAATTAACAGTATTCTTTCAAAATATCATTTATATTGTACCATGTTTTTAGTCGGAACTGGCGGGGCTTTCCTCTTTTTTTTTCGATAAGATTTTGGGCGAAGACCAACTGTAGAGCATCCACTATGATTAACATCAGACTCAACTTCACTTTCAAATGGATTGGTGCTCGATAGACTAGAGTACGAAGATCTTAAAAGAAAAACAGATAGTAAGATATAAAATTATAAGCATTTAAAATTTTATAGTTAAAGTTGGTCCGACCAACATCAACTCTGAATAAGCCCCAATAGTTGTTTGCATAATTATTTTGTGTACCTCTCCGTTTTATCAACTGACTTAGCTACCGACTCTATGTTTTGATATTTGATAAGTTTCAACTGTTAAGTCGATAAAGCCATTTCGATCAGTCCAGTCATAAAAAGCTTATAGCTTAGCGGAAAAAAAATGTTTATATGCAAAACAATTTTCTTATCAAAATATCTACAGCAAATTCGGAATTTATAAGACATGCAGCCTTGCGTATTGATAAATATTCACATTTAGTTATCGTATTTAATGCATGCATTTATTTTACGATTGGATAATAAAATAATATATGTATGTGTTGATTAATTTTAATTATTACCTGATTCTCTGGTAATGATGAGGCTGTGGCGTTGAGCATCTATCAAAATTAGTGCTACGTTGATAAGGGTTGCCGTTTACTTTACTCGATGCCGTCTGATAATAATCAAAACAAAAAAATTAAATAAGTATTCTTCATATGCACTTCTACGATTAATTAAAAAATTGTATGCTATATACATGTGCCCAACATGTTTACACAGGGTATAGTTACTCACACTGAAAGGGACGTTCAAATTCTGCAAAGAATGTCTCCCTGCGATCTGTTCAGCTGGATGAAAATACGGCGTATTTGGTCCAAAACTTCTCCGCAGAACAGGGGGACTTTCAGATGTTTTCTGAATACCCAAAGTCGATGATTTCTTTTTTAAGTTGAATGATCTAAAATTCCTACAGAAGCAAAATCATATCATTAAAATTTTTTTATAAATTCTTATATACAATTTTTTTTTTTTAAGTTTTTGCTACTAAACTAAAAATTTGTAGAAAATGGTCTTTTACAACACTACGATCCGCTTGGAATAAGTGCTGTATCAAAGCTAGCTTTGCATAAACAACATTTCTGTACTTAGTTTTAGTTTAACTTCGACATAGTGACGGACTATTAACTATACGAAGTGAGAGAGAGAGAGAGCCTAGCACCTGTAACTTCCATACTGTGTCTTTTTAATCATCTTCTAAGCGTATGCGCTAAAAACAGAGATCCTTCAAATCTGATAAGTTGTCTTGATTCTGCCGTACCTGTTGGACCGACGCTTGATATTCATCTGACGCGAACCTAGCAGACTTACGTCGCCAAACGCTTCTTCCGGTTAGAAGTGATGCCCTCTCCGCGGAAGAACGCGGCGGTGGCAGTGCTGACGCTCCATCAGCGTCTAAAACTCAATCGGACTATTTTTCCTCAGAAAGGATACCTATTTAACTTTTACTAGGGCCTAAAATTACGAATACAATCAACGACAGACCTTAATGTTAGTAATGTATAAATTAATGTCGACTGCTAAATATCCACGACTGTCTTGTTGTGTTCTTTTCTAACTTACCAAATGTCTCGCAAGTTTCCAATAGAGAAACTTCTTTGTTTCGAATTTTCATTGGATTTTGATAATCTCCAAAACCGTAAGCGCTTATGATTGTCATCGTCGTTAAATGGATTCAAATGCTCAGGATAGTTGTATACTGATGTTCTACTGGAAAACCTGTCAGAGCTTGTATCAATACCACGGTTTGAATACATCATCTGGAATAAAAATTAAAAAGTTATTATATTTTGACTTTCAAATTGTAATAATAAATAATAATAATAAATATTAAATTACTTTACTACTACTACTTTTAATTGTTTAATAATGAGGGACTAAGGACATCTTCCCGACTAGGGGATACCCTAAACCCTCTTCTGGTACCTCGTGACACCAGCTGATTTGCTTTAGCAGCAATAAAAATAAATAAAAAGTGGTTCCTCAATAGGACTCAGCTTTCCTGTAGGACCAACCCGCATCGCTTCTCTTTCGAACGGAGAAATATGAATTAATGAAAATGTTTGAAACTTCTTGTCTTTCTTTTTATACCGTTGAAGATGGTATTAAAATTTGGTCTCAAAATTTGTAATTTATTTCAATGCAAACTAGTCTCTAAGTTTTAAAGCTATCGTCATGAAACTTTACATACGACCCTCTTCCAGTTGCACACAGTACATATGTCGGAGCAGGCTGGATAGGACCACACGAACGATACTTTCAAATAAAAGTGACAGGCATGTTAAAATACTAACATTATGCTAAAAATGTTAATCCATATGGGAAATGTATTGAGCCTGTTATGTAAAAAAATACATGTTATTATTGGAAGTGCACTTTATTCATGTTAATTATAAGTATATTATAACAAAACTGTTAATGACTTGGAGCTCGTAATGGAAAATATTCATGTATTAAAATCAAGAAAAAAATAAAATAAAAAGAAAGGGCGGGGAATGTTACAACAAAAAAAATGGAATACACTAATTTTCCACCTGACCTCCAATATCTTCGCAAACAGATAGTAAAATGAATAACAGATACATACATATGTTTGTATGTATGTGTACGCCAGGCTAGACACATTCTGATCGTCATATTTATGCATGCTCATGTGTACTTACATATATATGTACATATGTATGTGTTCACAAACGGTAAGAAATGTTCCGGTAGTATATATATTCGATCTGTTACACATGTATTTATACACATTAGCTCATTGTTTTATCCCTTTTGATCCAGATCGTGAATGCAAGGCAATAATCACTGGGCATGGTTAGAATTGTATAAAAATATTTATTTGTAGAGATACGTACAGATGTATGTACGTATCTATCTACATACAAAAATACAACAAATGACAAATTTATATTTATATTGTGCAATGACGTAAAAACATTTATATATATGTATATACATATGCTATGTGCATTTCTCTTTACATATGCATTATGACGGAACAATTAAGTTATTTTAAAAACAGTTTTGTCTAAGTGTTGCAAGTTTTATTTTGTATAATTAAAATTACCAAGATAATCACTTAAGATTTCTTAAATAACCGACAAAGATGATCTCAACACGTTGAATTAAAGCTCTATAGTTAAAGCACCAAGCTAAAGTGGAACACTAAATAAACTTTTTTTGCAGAGCTCATACAAGCAAGAAAGCTTTTTGTTATAAAGAATCAACGAGGGCATATCGTAAAGTAGTTTAAGAATACTTTCTAAATTGAATAATATTTCCCTCGTGTATAAATGGGGTATTTTCTGTTTTTTTTTTTTTTTTTTTTAGCAAATTTTAATAAATACATTAATATGCAGATGTGCTGTAGTGTATGTATGTATGTATGTACATAAAGTATGTTAGTTTCTATGTGCAATTTGTAAGGTACTATTACTTTCATAAGCCAATATGCTGCACCTATTAAAAATCATTTAAAATCGGATGTATTAAATTGTGCAGTAGTATAAAACAGCAGAAAGCGTCTTCAATCCCATAAAACACAAATGTATGTATGTACATATATATGTATACACTTACATATATATTATATACATTACCGTTTAACTGCATATGTGGCTCGATACTTAATCACATTGCAATATCTTGAACCGGCTTATCGATTTTAACGAAATACAAGTATGCACATATAAATATTTTACAAAACTATTAATGAAACCCGCGAGTAATTTATCTCACAGAAACGCATTATGTATGTATGCACTTATGTTTGTTTTGAATTCCTTGCAGCCCAGAGACTCATGTATGTATGTGTGTTGTAGATGTATGTATGATGCTTGCACAAGTCGATCAATGCGTTTGTCGAGAGCCAGAGAAATTTTCTTCGAGTTTTATATTTCATTGAAAATGGGTAAAATGATATGTTTTTGTGCAAATATATGTAACTGGTTGAAGGGAATATGCTCCGAACCCATTGAGTATAAATATTATTGATCAGCATTAATAGCCGAGTCTATGTAGCCTTGCCGTTTGTCTGTCCGTATTTATGAGCTTATGTTCGATAACCGATAGCTGGCCACGTCTTAAAGCATTCGATACTAATCGATATCGAAATTTTGCTTTTGGGAAATGTCTTAAGTTTTAAGAACCAGAGTCAGTTTGAAGCTTCTTGAATTTTATAAATATATAATATATTTAATTTTATAGCTATCGCACCCATTTGTTTATACTAATAAATAAATTGGTTGAAACCAAAATTTTTTTTTTATGCTGCCTGCAGCAAGAGCTGGAATAGTTGGCGTCTGAGATATTTTAAATTACGGTCTAAACCTTCAAGCACCTCGCAGTCGCGTGGCAGATCACTGTTTAATAAAGTTATCGAGTTATCATTATTTTTTGAATGAAATTAAAAAAATTTAAAAATCTTAGTGGGCGAAATAGTTTCTAGAATATTTTCAAGTATGTCATGCATGTGTGTCAAGCAAACACAAAAAATGTCTTCTTGTTTACGGCAATAGAATAGAAGAGAGTCATACAAACGCTTACCTTTTTCCTTCAAACTGATCAACAAAGGCCTAAAAGGTCAGTTGACTGGGATTAGGCATCAAGGGTGACACCCAGGGTTTTTGAAGTCTTTCCTGCTTTGGGATTTACTCGTTAGGCGTCACTCTTCGTTTAATGGTGGATCATACTTTGGTTCTTATGCTTCATTTGATGTTACAGTCTACCCTGACCCTGACGGTGACTAAGTTACATAGTCCAAGGTCGTCTGAAATAGGCTAGTCTCTTATTCTGAGAATATAACTACTCCGATGAGATTCCTTGAGGTTACCGGCTCTGCGTCAAATTTTCGGTAGGAGCCTGCCACAAAGTTTAGCGCTTAGCACTTCCTGTTGTTATTCGCAAGAGCTTTGGGACTATTAGGCGCAGGCCACTGACAGTCCTTAAAAATCTGAGCCGGAGTCCTGGAGAAAGTACAGTACAGCCCATGAGTGGACACATTGATCCGTTCTCAGCTCAGACCAGCGGATTTTAATCGGCGGGAAGGAATGGCTCATGCAGGCGTCGCCTATCGAATGCGAATGTGCAGAAGAGGGGCGCTTTGCCAGGGAATGACCCGTGCTTGTTGCGGGAACCGGGACAGGAGAAGCGAAGATTGTTGCCGGCGCGCGCGGGAACGGTGTTGCCCACCGGCGTCCGCCAGGCCAGGATCGGGCATACCGGCACATTCGACATAGGGGCCACCCGCAGTTTCGTGAGCGAAGATTGTATGCGCTAGTGTGCCCTTCGGAGGAGAGCGCAATATGTGCAGTCACGCATTCATCTGGCAGATGATTTCACCCTGGAAGTAGGGAGGGCCTTGTAGTCAGATGTTGGCCTAGCGGACTAAGTGATCAGCATACCGATGCTTGTTATGCTCTCCATGATAGATCTCGTCATCCTAGGAATGGGTTACCTGTATGCAGTGGATATCACAATGTATTGCGGTGACGCCGATCTGGTCCTGGAGACGTCGATGACATCAGCCTTTGGGCCTGGGATAAGCGAAGAGCCGAAAGAAAACTTCCCACGTCAGGTAAAGGGAGCGCTTGCTCGGCACCCGAACAGAAAGAAAAGGGAGAAGGAAGTGAAGGGTCATACTTGGAATCAGGTCGAACCCACGAGTATACCAGAAGGCGACGGTAGGAGTTGCAGCAACAGCACTGCGTTGATCATGGAGTAGGCATGGTGGACATATGCCTGAATACGGAGGAAGCAGGGCCGATGGCCAGAGTCCAACCAGCCGCAGGAATAGCCTAGGCCACTTGGAAAATCCTAGAGCTTTATCTGAGATCGGAGTGGTGTCCAGACGAGATCCCACTGCTAGTCTACTTCCTACGTTCCTCAATATAAAAGTACTGGATGGATTTGGACTTCCATTAAATGCTTGGTCTGTTGAGGTGCCCCGCCAATCACTTACCTCGCAACTATGCCAGGTTCTTTTTCCATGCGGTCCTTGATCTTGACTACTTTTGAGTAGACAAGCTGTGATAAGCCATTCTTTGCGGGAAGGTAGCTCACGCCGTTTTTCCAGACAGGCTCTGGCATGAGGGCCCATACGGCCTGAATTCCGTCAGGGTGGTGTCCTTGGACCAGTTACATACAATACCAGGACAATGCTAGCTACATATCCAGACGATAGTAATACTTCTGACATCAAGCAGCAGCCACTAACCAACGTGGCTCCTCGCTTTGGTGAGAGGTGCCCCGAATAACTGTCGAGAGCGCAATGGATGTGTGGAACAAGACCTTGCCACTTGGGCTGGGTATACTCCTTGGTCTGATTAGCCAGTCCATCTATGCCCACAATGACTTGGTTGGGACCTGTAACTGTGCCCTTGTCTATCCGATCGATCCTCTCTCCGATCCGTTGTAGTCAATCCGTAGCGTGCTTTCTTGGCCGACATTTTTCCGCAGAAACGGGTAGCATCTTCCCCTGCCGTCAGGAACAACCTGGGTATATATTGATACAGTAGCTTGGCATTGTTTGACTTTATTTACCAAAAAGATTAATAATACGTTATGGTGTTGAAGATGCCCGCCCTTTTTGTTAGGAATAAACAAAAGCAAAAAAAAATTAAGGATTATTACATTAAAAAGTTTACAAGTCCGTGGCAATGGATATAGAATTTTCTTGAAACATAATTTAAAATATTGTATACATTTTTAGTGAAATTAAGTCTTTATTAAGTGTCATAAAATTTAAATTAAGTTTATATCATCTAAAATATAAAATAAGTACATATGTTGATTGGAATAAACTATAGTAGTGTCCATGAAAATTATAGAAATGTATATTGTTGACTGAGAGAGTAAATAATATGAATCGTGTTGCGTAATTATGCTCCCTGTCAAATACAATGACAAAACTATTAACGAAAATGCTTAAAAGTAATTAAATAGTTACGTTTTGTTGTTGTTGTTTTTTTTTTTTTTTTTTTTTTGTTATATTATTAATAGGGTTTCCAGCTTAATTCAAAATGGTTGAACGTAATGGTACAATTTTGGGATATTTTTATTAGAAGAATGGATGTCAGCACTTTAATAATACTTAGTAAACAATCTTTCAATTGAGAAAACTTTAACTGCAATGAATATGTTCACACATATGGCTATGTATTATTCAATTCTCTAATCGGTATAATGAATATTATTTGTAATACAGTGCGTTCTTTGAGATTCCTTCAAATCAGTTCAGTAAGCAATATAAAAAATTGTTTTTCTTTTAAATTATTGCACCTTTTTGTGTTAAAAGACTTCTATCCATTTATTCTAAGGTCCGTGGAATTACGCCCTATTGAGTACATATGTACATGCGTATTTAACACATCCTATAAATATTTAATGCGACCAAGATTCAAAATAAAATCTCAATTGAGGAATACATAATTATTTTTTTTACACAAAGAATGTCTTAAAAATGTTTTTCCCCATATATGTATGTACATTGTTATTTTATAATTAATTAAATTATAAATCTGAACACGGTGTCATTAAAAATGAAATGCTAAACTAAGAACATATTTAAAATGGATGTTATAGCTAATATTATGGTACAGTTTTATGTTTTTGAATATACCACGAGGTTTGCGACGTTTTTTTTTTTTTTTTTTTTAATTTTTATATTTATTTATATTTATATATAATATGTCAATTAAAGAGAAATACATTTCTTCCATGATTTAGATTTAGCAAATGATTTGTTTGTGATTATATTAAATATTGTGTTAATCATACCGACGACTTAATTTACAACACAAATAGGAAAACGAATATCAAGTATAGTTAAAAAATTATATACTTTTATATTATTCCTTGACGACAAAAACTAACATTGATTTAAAGACTATTACGAACTAAAACTATTTACCTTAACTTCCCCCATCACATGCAGCAGAGATGCAAAATGATAACTTACATAATCCCGATTTAAAAATATTATCTACGGTTCTTATACAATAAATACGTTTTCATAGACTGTGGAAGCTGAAGTTGTTGTATGCGATCTTCCAAATTAACTCGACCAATTTTCTGTCGAATTGACCTTCGACAAAGATCCATTAATGGCAAAGGTTCGGCTGTAAAAATGAATACAAAGCGATCAATTTATATATGTGTATATCAATATAAGCGAAAACAAGTGCTTATATAGATATGAACAGAAATCAAATAAATAAACGTTGATCTCTGCGACCAGCCAATATAAAAAATTAATGTAACAGGCTCTTAAGCTAACTGAAAATTGACTGTTACTCGAAATACGATTATAATGGTTTTATGCAAATTAATGAAACAGGCAGAAGGAAGCATCTCCGGTTCCCTAAAGTACATTTTCTTGGTCATTATCAATAGCCGAGTCGATCTAGCAATAATTGTCTGTCTATCCATCCGTCTGTAGGCATGAACTATATGCGCATAGCTAAGGAAAACTCTAAAAAAAACAAGAAAACTCCCAATTGACTTCTTTTAAATCAATTGTAGTAAGAGGTTTTGGGGGTTTCACCATCCGTCTATCATCTCCCCTAAGATGTAAATATTTAAGAGAAAAAAAGCTATGAACACATTTTAACCAAAAAATGCAGTTATGTAAATTTTAAGTCGGTTTTCACAGCAGGCTTTATAAAATCAGTTGGAAAATGTTTTTATTGAAAATATTGATATTTTTGTATGTATAAGTACGGCCGTATATAATTTTCATACATAAGTTAGATAGGCAACGAGATCTTTAAGATAATTGTGCAGAATTAATCGATAAAAATGTTATTTTCATCGCTTGTATACTCTTCACATGAAGATATAATTATTTCTTCTTGAAACAATGTCTTTCTGGCTGAGCGTCTCGATCGAACCAGAAACTATAAATAGCTCTAAATTTGAATTTTGAAATATTTTGTGACGGATAAGTAAATAAGAGCAACCAGTTATTCATTGTTTAAAATTGTGTGATCAATGTATAATTAACTCCTAGCCTTTTCAGGCTGTTTTGAAAAACTCAAGATTTAGTAACAACATTGTTAATATGTTAGTCATTTAAATAAAGAAAGGGATTGCAATCTTTTTGATGCACACAATGTTAAAATTAACAAAAAAAAATATAAACAATTGTTTTTGATATAAAAAGGGTAAAACAAAGATTTGAGCGTCTTGGGATCGCGTTAAATGGGATTTTTTTCACTTTCTCAACGACTTTCCAACCGAAAGATATATAAAATAATGAAATAAATAGTAGCTGCAGATCTGTTGATCGGTATTTTAAAGATCCGAAAGCATATGGAAATCAGCAAAAATAATTAAGTTCTAGAGAAGCGCGTAAGGTTCTCAAAATTGCCTTCAGTTGAGATTTCAATTGCAAACAATTCAAATGAAAAAATTCCGACATGGATTGCCCAGGCTGACACTAATGAAAAACGTTTGATTTGAATGGCCAAATATTCGTTTCTTTATAACGAACTGCAAAAGGACGAAATTGATTTAATCATAGCCATGAATCGATTGATTTGCGTTATTTTAAATTGAGCAACCATTTTCGTGGATTTTACAACAGGATAATGCCGAGTGTCATGGCTAGGCCACCAACCCACTCTCTGATCGAATATGTACTGGAAAGCAGCTTCTTTCCTATCCCGCAAAATATAAAACGCACGAAGGCAATGCGAAGGTAAGGAATCGTTAAGAAGCAGCAAAAACAATATCGATTATTTCATATGAATAGTGGTTAAAATAAAAATACACATAGCTAGGCATTTAGTGAAATTGTACTTACGATCTAATCCACCGATATAACGCATCGTTATCTCGCAGTGACCCCATACAGCAGAAACTACGGGATACAGCTTCTTTCCTTTGAGGCCTTTAAACGCAATACCAAGATATTGCTGGTCAACAATAAAGCTTAAAGTGCCCTCGTCCATATCTAAAGCAACCAAGAACTTGTCTGGAACCAAAAAAGCTTCATCATTCTTTAAAATTGCCGGATATGTGATACCAGCTGAATTTTTTGAGTCATGATACAATTTGTTTCTGCCCAAGTCCCAGCCCCAGCTTTGCTCGGTAGATCCCACCAAACTCTGGTAACCTACAGAGTGCAGCGGAGCATCGGCTGATGCTACACCAACTACGGCATGGGTACCCCTTTGCCTTGTTGGCCAATAAATTTCCCATACATGTAATCCTTTTGTAAGACCAACTTTTCCGCGAATGCAGTCAGTACTTTGCGCAACAGGATGTCGGTGAAATGTCAATTTATCGTCTTCTTTAACAAATATGTTTAAAGATCTGTCTTCAGAGTTCCACGAATGCTTTAGTTGAACCTCTCGGTTTGCGGGTGGCATATCCAGCAAAATATCGATCCGAGCAGGTTTAAGGAAATCGGCTTGCAATTCTCTTGGTATAATTGGTTTAAACGTTGCCTGAGAATCATTACGGTTAACTGTTTTAACGCCGCCACTAATTTTTTGACCCATGTTCATGCCACGGCAGCTTCGAGATCTCCTTTGGTCAATAGCAACTTTGTACGATAATCGTAGGCGTTCAAAATCTCTGGGTTCCAAACGAGATAACACAACCCGCGGGGAGAGTGTAGATGATGTTGAAAAACTTTGAGGACGTCGCCTATCACTTGACCTAACTGAAGGTGTCCGACCACCCTTATACCTGAAATGAGTCGAAAATACATGTTAACAATCACATACAACAAAAACAAAATTTACATACTAAAACGGCAGCATACACAATATTTTACATACATACATATGTACATAAATGTATGTATGTATGTGCACAACTAAATTACTGCACTTAATCCATATGTATGTACATACGAAGTTGTATGAAAATATACACGAACATAGATATACAAAAGTGCATAATAAACATATTTGTATATATATATATACATATTTAAATTTAGTAATCATAAGTGCAAGACGCAGCCATATGTACGTAATTAATTGAACATGATTTTTATACATATGTATGTATGTACATCCCCTAGTGCTAAAAGGTGAAGCTACTGGCATAATTTAATTAATCTGTATTTATAAAGCCTAATATATATACATTTTTTTTAAACGTGTGTTACCTTTTTTTCCCAAGTTCCATTTACAATAATTTTACTTTGTATTCCAAATATGTAAATACAAAATGGCGTCAGCTACGGGACTTCACTTATTTACGTTAGTTGTGTCACATACGATCCAGTGTTTTGTATGTGTATATTTAAATCATTAATTATAAACTTTTGTGTGAATGATGATTTAAATATCAATTTTTATTGGTTTCTTAACTTCACCTTCTGTACTCAACCCCGCTTACCAAACTACCATACTAGTTGTCAAGGTTGCATATACACACATACACATGTACATAATTTTGTATATGGTTATCACAGGGTGGTCCAAGTTACACGCCAAGTTCAAACCATTTAAAAAAATACTCTGTTAAAAAGGGCATATGTGCACGATATAAATACTCATGTGTACTTATGATTGATTTTACACACAAAAATATTGTACAACAAAAATATAAAAAGCAACATGGAACTTTTTTAATGCAGATAAAACTTTAAATTTATATTAGGCTTAAACTATTAAAGAGAACCGCAAAATATTATTTTTCACAAATCGCAGTTATTTTTAAGAACTTGTATATAATTATTATATTAAAAATAATGTTAAACCACAAAAATGTTCACGATTGGACGGCGTGAACTAGTTCATACACATTTACGGAATGGCAAAACATTTCAGCGAAATATTAAATAAATAGCCTAATAATAGCCCAATATTGTATATTATATAATATTTTGTATGAGAAAATCGGGGAATATGTATATGAGGTAAAACGCACCTATCAAAATTGTTACAGACTCTGATGACAGACTTACTCTCTGATTTTTTGGCTATGATATTATTAGGTAAATGGCTGTAAGGTGTAAGGCGATGGCAAGAAGTTCGCTTTACTGAAAGTGGTTACGCGTTCGACACGGATGAAAACAAAATTTGTTTTTAAACCAATTTTTTAAAACGCTACTTACTATCTCTTTGCTCATTAATACGTAAGCCGTGCGCAGCACGTTAGCTGCGTCTTGCATTCGCAGAAGAAGGTTAGGGGTATTCCCTAGCGCACAACCTTGACTAGCGCAACTTGATATTTGGTAACTTTATAAGTTTAATTTTCTCTTATGCTTGCTTATATACATTTATTTTAGAGAAGAGAATCAAATGAAGAGAGTTACGCCAGACGCGTTCTAAAAATATTGGGGTATTTGTAATCAAATGAAATATGCTTGCATCGAAATAGATGTTATTTTCTTGGCTCAGAAAAATTAGGACACAAGTTTATTTGCAACACGTAAGTTCGTTGCAGTCGGCTTTTTGAATAGATTGAAATTGTGACTTTACACTATAAAAGAGAGATATATATGCGGGAGCGGATAATTGGTGTTAGAGAAAATATTTTTCCTTAATCATTCTTGACTCATCTGCTCTCATCCATATTTAGTTTATTCCCCTTGTTATACCTGTAGTTCAAACGACACAAGGTTCATCAAATGGATGTCAGATTCGAGACTTGGGGCCGATGAAACCAGAACCAGCAAAATTTTTTCGAACTCGATATAGTATTATGCTTAACATATGTGGATCTTAACAGCAGCGACACCGTCTTCTCATACAACAAAGCGGTAGTAATGTACGCGTCCCCCATGTTCATAGCTATAGCCGAGGCGTTAACGCAATATATCGCCTAAGAGCTCTGCGGGCCAGCTACGCCTTCCGAACGATATCAGAAGAAGTGGCACTTGTGATCTAAGGGATGGTCCCGCTAAACGAAGTGGCGAAGAGCAAGAACAGAGGAAGATAAGGTAGCAAAAACATGCCTGTGAAACAATGGTTTGCGGCGTTTCGAGGTAATCCACGCTACCTATTCCCTATGCATTGCCCAACTACAATAGACATAATACAAATAAACGTATTATACTACTGTATTTAATTTAATTGTAATTAAACAGAATACAAAACAAAAAAAAACACACGCACACAATTTACATTCAGCGACCATCAAGCGGTACAATTCGAGATCCACGGGCGAGAACGCAAACAAAGCAGTCTAAAACAAGAGGACCAGGAAACCTATACTAATTTTCTCTGCAATGCTCAATATACAATGGACATTGACCATGGAGTCGCCGCAGCAGCTTTTAAGAAATATCTCGGATGTGTGCAATTTTCTCAAGAGGAAGCCAAGCAGAAGAGCGCCTTCTATTCGGCACTTTTCGCGGTGTGGACGCGCCTTCTTTACAGATACCCGTCACAAGATGCTGCTGGTTTACAGCATACAGAAAAATAGTGGATTTTACAACAGGGCCTAAGGGTACACAAGGCCGCGGACTGTCTAATATATCCCTATCGCTCCGGCGGCATACCCAAAAACGGGGCTCTGGCGGCCGAGACGGAGCGGCATAACTAACACCGGTAAAACTTGTAAATCAAATCCTCAATGTGCAAAAAAAAAACGAATTAAAATAGTAGCACAGAAAACAATGCAATCGCAATTGCAATGCTGTTGCTGAATTCGAAGCAGACGCGCATGAATGTGTGTATATACATGTATACAGAAATTCTTGCAATTTGCGCTGGTGCCGCAAAATCGTGTTTCGTAACCGATTTTCATGAAATTTTCGACAGTATCTTATTGTACCATTGAAAATTCGTGTATTATCAAGAAGTCAATTGCATTAAACTTGTGGCTTAAGTTGGTGGGCAATATAAGTTGGGTTATTAACTTGATTTGTAGCTTTTCGGTGGTAGCGGGCAGGTGGTGAAAGGTATACTTTGAAAGATACTTGATACATATTTTTCGATATCGATTGCTTGGAAACGGAGTAAATTATTGATTATCGGAAACAGATCGAGTCTGCGACTGGACTAGGAAACCTACAGCTAAAATTTCAAGTCTCTAGCTCTTAAAGTTTCTAAGATCCTTGCGTTCATACATGCTGATAGACGCACATGGCTAGATCGACTCGGTTTGATGCAAGATTATATATACATTCTACCTGTTACAATTTGTATTTTGATTTGTTCAAATACATTATGCACTTTTTAAACATTTTCAATGGGTTCAGGGTATGGAAACTACCGCTGAACAATGCTCGAATGAAGCAGTGATAATTAACTTTCTCTACCACCAATAAAATCGTTGCCTTCAGGATACCTACGGGAACTCTCTAATCATACCTAGCTATGAGTATTAAAAGGGGCTATAGCTTGCCCCTTGATCGCCCATCACAATCTCTTAAACCTGTCTACACACTCTATATATTTAGTATTTCATTATTTTATTTGTAACTCCTTTCTTTCTTCTAATAAAATAAATTTTTCTGCCATAGGACAAATTGTCACGGATTCATATTGTCAACACATGCGCCCAGGAACAATAGTTGTCTGCCAGGCACACTGCAGCTCCCAATTAAATCACCCACCTCGTGTCATAAACGGCACCAAGTACGCAAAGCAAGCCGCGGACCAGCTGCATCGCCGTCACTCGACATCATATAGTATATATATCAGACACTTTTGAGCCTGCCAATCGGAAAAAACCCAAGTCCCATCGAGAAGTGGAGGTCAAAATTAAACAATAAACCTGCATTGGCGTCGACTGTGTGTCTGGCAATATGCGCTGTGGTCGCCAGCATCATATTCCTGATAAGTTATTAACAAGCGGAGCGGAACCAAGCAGAAATCCGTAGGATATAGGCATGAACAAGGACGTCGCTGTTTGGAAAGTGGAAGTATTTAATATAAGTAAATGATAAGCAACAAAAATGGGCACTGGTCACCAGATAATACGATGCAATAGTACTGACCAGGCAGCCTTTGGCCAGTGAACCCGGGCCCGCTACCGTCGAGGAGCCGCACGTCGTTAATATTTGGCAAGTCGCATCGACTGCCAAGAGTCTGGGGATAGCTTATCTACATACACATGTGTTTTTGAGGCAGCTCAGAGCCAGTTTCAGAATGCCCCAAAGCTGGGCACGTCTGGCTGAAATACTCTCCCTTGTTCTTTGTTTAAACGAAGTTGTTCGCAACTTTTTATATTCATGCCATATTTTTTTTTTTTCATGGGAGGAGACAAGGCCTAAACATATTTTGCTTAATTGGATTATTAAAATATTTTCTTTAGGCAATACACTTGTGACTCCTCAATATGGTATACGAATAAAGACACACGTTTAATTGAATTTCATCGAGTTTATGTACTTACAAACACAAAATTATAAATGTTTGTATATGCATAAAATCTTAATGCACATTTTCACACAAATAAAATGAAATGCACTGATGCTATATACCACAAATGACATGCAAAATTCCTAAGATCGAATTATCTCAGTTAAGTTTGTGTGCATGTTAAAACATTACAATTATTACATACATACATATGCATATAATATATATATATATATATATATATATATATATATATATATATCTATATATGTATTCGTATGTACATATATATTGTGGTATATATATATTGCAAATTCATTTTTGCTAACGGCGTACAACTTTCTCACATTATCGTAATGTAATTCTTTATTTGTATTTACACCTTCACATATGTGTAAACACACAAAATATTATACACTTACATTACTTCCGTAAATTTAACTTTCTCCTTTAAAAAAATCAAAACAACGGTAGCTCACAATGAAAGAATATAAAACTATGATTTCACATAGAAACATATGGAATTAATACAAAAAAACGAGTCGACCTGTAGTGGTATTTTTTCGTTATCGATACTTGTCCATGCTTACGATTTCTTACACTTTGTATTTCAATAAGTATGACATACATTTGTAAAACCTTAATTAAAGAGTTCTTTATTATTTTTAGATTTTAACACATTTATTGTTAGCTATAATTTTCTGACGTTTAAATTTAAGTTTACCATATATATATAACTCCACGTTTTATCTATATATATATTCAATCAATTACCCATCAACGCTGCGGTCAAATTATTAATATAATCGGTTCATAGGGATATTTTACATGCTGATATGTATAATTATTTTTTTAAGTCGCGGTAGGGCGCCGAATAGTGCGCAAAATTAAATTTGAAACCACACTAATAATAGAATTAGTCTTTGTAAAATATTTTCTTAGAGATTCTCATGTTTACTCATTGACTGAGGACATATGACCTGCAAATTGGAGAAAGGAAGTTAAAGTTTGCATTAAATATTCAACTTAGATATCTAATCAACAATTTGGGAAACGGAGGATCAAAATTTCACAGCGTTTCAACTTAAACATCGAAACCAATATCGCATCACCATCATACATCTGATCAGGCTGTCCTCAAATATCCTATATAGATATAGGCCATAGTTGGATGCTATGCAATCGAACAACAGTCGTGTTCGCATGTGGGCATTAACAGAAGAAGAGGAGTTAAGGAATGTTGCAGATGGACAGTTTTGATATGGAGTGTAAGCCATTCTCAATTGGTAAGCTTTTCCAAAGAATGACATTTTATTACCTCTTATTCCATATTATTAAATCTTAATGTGATTCGATAAGTATTGCAAGTTATCGCTTGTAGTGGAGTCCTACCGGCTAGGCCATAGGCTTAAAATACGGATAAGTGTAGAAAAACCATAAACAGCTATGTTATTTAAGATCATTACTTTAATTGCAATATAAAATGACATATTTTAATCAAGCTAATGTTATTTCATAACAATAAATTTAAAAATTGGAGAGCGAGATTTTTCAAAGGGCATCGAAACATGGACATTAACGTATAGGTACGTTTTGACGCACGGAACACGCGTATAGGTTAAAATTGCAGACAACTTACAGATTAGCTGCCACCAATGATGCTGCCATTGATGCTGCTGGCAATCGATATTTTAATGTTATCGATATTTAAACATTTGCCATTTTGCCATTGAAATTTAATTTCCTAATAAGTTTTAAATATATTAGTCCCTATACATACCATTCGCTGTCGAAAATTGATTTTTTATATCCTAATCGAGAATTCAAGAAACATTACTGCATTAGTTCCTTAGCGGTGGTAACTGAACTCAACTGTAAGCGATAATGTTAGAATATATCGATTTTCAATATCGACGAATATCTTAACAATGTTCTAATGTTTATGTTCATCACTAACCGAATCTCTGAGTGAACAACTATTTGTTAAGTACATTACGATGGAAGGAGCATCAAAGTTTTTAAAAGGAATATTAGGCGACATTAGTAGCCGTTCAGCTTACTCACAGATAATAATTGGAGTATCTTCGGGATGGTATGTACAGGAATTTTCAACAATTACTTTTTTACCTATATACATTTTGTCTAGTATATAAACTTATGTCAGCATACATACATATGTATGTGGGTGTGTATGTGTGTACAGGGTATGCGTTTTGAATTCCTTTTTGCAAATTATTGTAAACGAAAACAAAATCGACTCAATGTTATCAATTGAGTCACACCTCAGAAATAAGAAGAAATCTTATACATACAAAACGAACGCCGCATGAAACAACTGCTATACTTTTAGCTGTGATGTCATTGTTTGGGAAATACATTTCGACTAGAAAATATCCCGGACTATTTTTACAAACATTGGCTTCCTTCCATACATGCATGCACCAGTTTTCGCTACAGTATAAAAATGTCTATAAATGCCAAAACCAGGCTCTATTTAACTAAATATCAGATTTTTCCCAACCTTGGCGGTATCTAGCTTTAATCTCCGATTAATGCCTAAATCCATGGACACAAAGTGCTCATCCAAAAGCTCC
The DNA here is from genome assembly GCF_030788295.1 of Drosophila virilis. Lineage (NCBI taxonomy): Eukaryota > Metazoa > Arthropoda > Insecta > Diptera > Drosophilidae > Drosophila > Drosophila virilis. The sequence goes on along the minus strand of NC_091546.1, from coordinate 8,819,554 downwards.
TATCATGGCCAATCATCGTCAGACATCGACCGAACTAGAAGCAGCATTGCAGAGACACAAGGACGACCACCAGTTAGCTGAGGGGGGACGTAGTTTGGGCCTATAGTTTGACTCGCCCAACTGTGACTCTGTAATTCTTATGTTCTGTTAGTCGCTCGCATCGGTTGTGCCGACAATCACCTTTAAGAAGTCTAAGCTGTTTACCATTCTTGATAGCGGTCATGTGAGATTGCGGAATCATGACCGTTAAATTTATACTTGTACAAGTATAAGCGTATTCGTTTCAAAAAATAGCGCAAAGCTGCGTTTATGCCGCCAAAAGCATCTTATTTCTTCAAAGTCTGCATGACACTCGGTTTCTTGACCTTAGCCTACTCAGGAGTAAGGACGCCAACGAAGGCGAGGTCGTCACCCACTGACATCCTCAAATTGGTGTCTTCTTACAAGCACCACCATCAAGGGAACTCCACGTTTGGCCTGCTTTCCAGCATGCAGTCAATGTCGACGTAGAAGCTGTCGCTGCCTTTCTGTCGCTTGTTTATCGTTGTCGTTAACGTTCATATTTCAATAGAAAATTATATTATCCTAGGCAATGGTGAAAAAACCTCACTGTTCATTTAATTTCTATGCTTATGTATTTTCATAGGGTAACCGGGTACACAACAATCAAATTTGGAAAGTTTGCTGCGTTTGCTATTGGCGGAAGTATTATTTTAATGGAAATTGCTCACCAAGAAGGATTTATTAAAATCGACTGGCCGAAATTATCGAGAAGTGTGGACAAAATAGCTGAAAAGGTAGAATCTTCAATATCACCCCACGATACAAATTGGTTGGATAAGGTAAACCTTACTATCTTCAAAATATTATTTCAATTATAAATTTGTCGATATAGCGTTTCCATACATGCGTGTCTGTTTTTTGTCAGCCATGAACAAAGGGCGAAACCTCAGTAAAATAGGTTGAGCTCTGACCGATGGGATGGGAAATATTGACCCATTTCTATATAGGATATTTCACATGAATTTTGATCAAGAATAATGTTGTCAGATTAATTAATAGTTTTTATTTATCTTCTTCTTTTCAGACGGAAAGGTATTTGGATCGCAAACTTGACAAAGCAGAAGATAAAATTAAAGGAAAAACAATAAAAGTGAGGAAGTGGTACGCAAAATATATTGGAGATGAAGAAGGACCGAAAATAAATGACCTCCATATTTTTATAACCTCATTCATTGGAGGAATCGCATTAGGTATAGCCACTGGCTAATAATCTTATATAAAATGTATTAACTTAGACTAATAGAGTAAATAAAAAAATGATGTGTTTGCTCTATGGATAGGGTTTTTTTAATTCTCTAGCAATTATTTCGGTTGAGCGAATGGCGACACGAATATTTTCTTGTTTGAGCTATTCAAGTTTCAGGTAAACATATTTTCTGTTCACCTAACCGCAAACTCGAAGCCACCGACTTTTTGCGGAAATACAGCGCCTGCAGGTGGCATCTACGACAGAAATTTGAAGTAGCAACTAGTCAATCGCTGGATCCCTTACAAGGTCAAGGCCCTTACTGATATCATTTCCATCATCAAACTTCAAAAATTGTTGTCTATCTTCATACTCCATCGAGGACTTCCTGTACTCATCCGCTCGTAAACTTGGGGGTTTTTTGAGGGGTTTAAATCTTGGGCGTGCAAAGATTTTTTATCTGCTCGTTAAATTATATAATAGTTTTTGAAATTTATTATGTAGCTACAAAGCATTGGGAATGAAAACTTTAACTTCTTTTTTTGTTTCAAACATTTTTAATGTCCAAGAGCTTCCGCCAAATCGAAAATTCGATATTTATTATGGTTCGCTATCGATAATTAACAGCTCTCGTTCGCTATTGTCGCAGCGTTGACAATAGCTGAAATTAACGGATATATATAATAAAATTCGCAAATAAAGTTAAGTTCCGCCGCCTTTTTGCAAATGTATGAAACAGTCAGAAGGAGACACCTCTGAGCTCCTCTAAAGCTATGCTTTATTGTTTCTCCATTTATCTGTATCTGGAATATCTGCACTTCTTGGGATTCTTTACCGAAAGCACTGCAAGGGTTTCTGAGTGCATTAAGTTGAATTCAAAAGGTGTTCTGCTGCTCAGCTTAATATAATGAAAATGACCTCAGTGATAAAAATTGTATTCAGCCTTAATTTGCTAGCTTACGTTGTTTCCTCAACTTCCGTGATTAAAGTGGGTAGGTAACAATTTAAAATACATATGAACTTATACATTGAAATACATATGAACATATATAATTGAAAGGCGCACTATTTCCAAAACTATCCAAGCAACAAAGTGATCCAGAAGTAGCCTTTCAATATGCTGTACATAGACTCAATCATGACAAGAGTGTGCTGCCTGATACCGACCTAGTACATCATATTCAATACATTGCTAAGGACTCTTTTGAGGCTGTTCAAAAAGGTATGACACCATTAATAGAAATAAATTATCTCATATTTATCATATTTTTACCCTAAATAGTATGTAATCTTATCGAAGGCGGAGTACAGGCTATATTTAGTCCAACAGATTCTTTTTTGGCCACCCATATTAATTCCATATGCGATGATCTTGATATACCAGATATTGGAATTAGTCGATCCGCCCAAAAATTCTCCATAAATGTTCATCCCTCGCAGCAACATATCAATCGAGCTTTCATCGATGTTATACGATATCTAAATTGGACAAGGTTTGGAATTTTATATGAAAAGGACCACGGTAAGTGCAAGCCGACGTATGGAATTGGACCCAGTCTACCCTAAAAACAACTTTCTTCTGCAGGTATATTAGTATTAAATCAATTTTCGCGGTCAATTGAAGCAGAGGTGCATATAAGACAGGTATCGCCTGGTTCGTACCTGTCAGTTCTTCACGAGTTCAAAAACAATGAAATTCACAATATCTTAATCGACACTAACTCGGCTGGAATTTCAATTTTATTAAAAAATGTGAGCTCTAAGTCATAACACTATCATCTTATTTTGCACTTAAAAAAATTGAGATAAGTTTCAGTGAACATCATAACTATTGCAATTTGGGCTACCCTCCAATTTAAGCCACAATTTTAAAGCAATTGTCTTTTTAAGAATATACGAATATTCTACAGCATAATAAGATCTACTGTTGAAAATTTCATCAAGATCGGTTATGAAACGCAAAAGTTATTAAAGAAAATGTGTTTTGGCAAACCACGTATTAGCGGCAGCTAGCGCAAATTCCAAGAATTTCTGTATACATGTACACACACATTGCACCAGAAATATGTAGGCAAAATGTCGAACGTCAGCAACAAAGTAAAATGTAGTCAGTTCAGCTCGGTCCTCAACCACCATTTTTGTAAGCTTGATATAGATGTGATGTAAACCTCTAGACTTACCATATTTTTAAGTCAGGAATTCCTGTTGCTTTAGCTGATATAACTAAAATTAAATATGTTTTAACTAATATTATTTTAATATATTTTTTTTTAATATAGATTCTTCAGCAACAAATGAATGAGTATAAATTCCACTACTTTTTTACAAGTTTCGACTTGGAAAATTTTGATTTGGAGGATTTTAAATACAACTTTGTGAATATAACATCATTTCGACTGGTTGATATGGGCGATGTAGCGGTAAAAGAAATTCTTAAGGGAATGGAATTATTCGATATTGGAAATTTAAACCGAAACGAATCAACTTATAAATACAAGAAAACCGTTAGTATTCAGGTAAGATTCAATCTTGTAAATAGTTTTTAACCATAATGATTATTAAACATATTTCAGACAGAAGCAGCTCTGATGTTTGACTCAGTTTATGTATTTGCCATCGGGTTGCAGTCTATGCACCCCTTAATTCACCTATCAAATTTGACTTGTGACGATGAAGTCCCGTGGAACGGAGGCCTGAGCTTGATCAATTATATTAATGCGGTATAACTTTGTGCTCCAGTTGCACTTGCAATATAGCTTTGTAAAGGCATTAATTTATTAGAGTTAAAAATTTTATATTACCAAGTGCTAAATCTATAAAATTATGTATATATAGTAGAAAGCTAGTAGGACGTAATACACGACGTTGAGGTTGTATCCTAGTCGAGCACTCCCGACTAGAGCTTTAATTTGTTGGGCTAGCCTCTTATGTTTAAGCGCAAAGTTTTCGATTTATAAAGGTCCACTAGCCAATGCATATATGCAAAAATTGCTAAAGTTTATTTATTTTTTAACCAGGTTGAATGGAAAGGTCTAACGGGGCCTATACAATTTAAAGATGGTCAACGAATTCAATTTAAGCTCGATTTAATCAAATTAAAGCAACACTCCATCGTAAAAGTAGGCGAATGGACGCCTCAAGATCATCTTAATATAACGGAGCCCTCATTATTTTTTGATGCTGGTTCTATGAATGTGACTTTAGTTGTAATTACAATATTGGTCTGTCTATAACATTTATTATCTTTTTTTTTTATTATATTATTACCTATTAGTTTATTCAATTTTAGGAAACGCCGTACGTAATGATGCGTTACGGTAAAAACTACACCGGCAATGAACGCTTTTATGGCTTTTGTGTCGATATATTGGAAACAATATCGCACGAGGTCGGGTTTGACTACATACTAGATTTAGTTCCTGATAGAAAGTATGGAGCCAAAGATCCCGAAACAGGCCAATGGAATGGAATGGTCGCTCAGCTAATGAAATATGTAAGTATACAAGGGGTAGGCAATTTTGACCAATGTCTATAAAGGATATTGATTATTAATTGTTTTGTGCTAGTCGATAAATTATAAACAATTCTATTATTCTCAGAAGGCGGACTTGGCTGTTGGGTCTATGACAATCACCTATGCAAGGGAAAGTGTTATAGATTTCACAAAACCATTTATGAATCTAGGCATCAGCATTTTGTTGAAGGTATGTATTAAATATTATAGGGAGTTTTTATTTTTTTTTAAATTACAAATCTTTATTGAACTCATATCCTGTCAGATATGTACACCATTTCTCCTAGACATTATTTAACTCAGGCGACCTACAAAAAATTATCCCAGAACGGTTCATGAAAAGCAAGGTTATCCTATAATAACCTGGATCCATTGCGAATAGGTTAAAAGGGAATAATGTATATGTATAAATTTAAGTAACAAACAGAAGAAAGCATCTCCGACCGCATAATGAATATGTATTCTTGATCAGCATCAATAGTCAAGTCCGTTTGCCTATCCATTCATCAATCCGTATGCATGGATCTCAGAACCTAAAAGAACTGGAGAAATTTGTAACAGGTCTTCCTAAAGGCCGTGCAGTATGAGTTGGTTTCCGATAATTGATAGCTCTTCCCATTTCTAAACAGTCGATACAAATCGAAATCAGGGTCCCGGAAAGCCCAACAACAACAGGTACCCCATGTTCGTTAGATCGGACCGCGACAATGGACGCGGACAAAACGTCTAGTTGACTTTCGTATCTTATGGACTTCTTCATTTATATTATTGTATATAATAAATAACGAATTATTAAATATTTTCAGGTGCCCACCACAGAACCAACTCGACTGTTTTCTTTCATGAATCCATTAGCTATTGAAATATGGATTTACGTTTTAGCGGCATATTTACTTGTCTCGTTGACCATATATTTGTTGGCAAAATTATCTCCGATCGAATGGCGTAGTGTACACCCGTGCGATGTGGATCACGTAACAATAATCAACCAATTTTCGATATCTGATAGCTTTTGGTTCACTATTGGAACGCTTATGCAGCAGGGATCCGATATATATCCAAGAGCCGCATCTACCCGAATTATTAGCAGTGTTTGGGGTTTTTTTTCCCTTATTATAGTTGCCTCATATACCGCCAACTTGGCGGCATTTTTAACTGTCGAGCGTATGATTAACCCGATTGAAAATGCTGAAGATTTGGCTAGCCAGACGGAAATCTCATACGGGACCTTGGAAAGTGGATCAACAATGACATTTTTTCGGGTAAGTGAAGTAAATATTGGTTTATGCAAATGGTAAACCAAAATTTATAATTTATGTCCCAGTTGTACAAGTATTGACATATATATTATATATGTGAGGGTGCGCTTTGGCGATTTTTGCATTGGTAGCTTGAGAGCTTGCAACTGCGAAAGGGGTAGTCTTGTGTGGTGGGGCTTGGTGATAGATTTCTGTGCCTATCAAGGATTTATTTCAACAATATTAGTGGGGAAACATGAGAAAACAAGGGTAATATACCGTAATCCGTTTTTAATTTCTGGAGGCAAATTACCCTATCGCGCTGAACGGACAGCTTCTGTGGAGACACGGCGACATTCGCGTCATACAAGAGAATGGCCGATAAAGCGGATCCTACCCAAGAATGAAGGAAGGGGTTAAGTCATCAACCTGCGAATAACCAACATAGGAACTATAACGTTAAAAACAATTAATTAACCAACGAAAGAATCGACAGCTATCAAAAAACGTGCAATTTTTCCAGAAATGCTTTCAAGTCGGAGCGAGAGCTGGTTCCGGACATACAACGTGCGGTAAGAATCGTAGCACGGATTCGATTAGGATTTTCTCGATTTTTCTTGCCGCTTCGACCCTTCTGCAATTGTAGGATACAACTCGCATTAGGAAAGACTTCAGATTGTGACTAAGGTCGTTTTTAAATGGCATAAATGCGACACACTGACTACGCTAACCCAGTCGATTATCCCGCCCGACATGTTGACACCTATCATGCCTGCGTATCAAAGAATCTACGGAATTATGGAGCTACCACAGAATACGGGTTTTTCACCTAGGATGTCAGAGGTCGTCAACGGGATTGTAAACCAGGACACGGAGGTAGAGTGTGGATGTTGAAACTGTGAAGGAAAAGGACTTTTCTCGAAGGAATGCTGCAGCGCACAAAGGTTGGTCGGCTGGGAATTGTGGACTTCAAGGCACTACTGGTAGCTGTCGCCAAATGGGGCCGGAAACGGTCAACTTCTCCGTCTGCTCGGTGACCGGTGACCAAGATTCTAGTGACTATTGAACATACAAGGAGTGGCGCTAAGTGGCTAAGTGGCTAAGTGGTCGGTCATTAGCGAGCGAATAGCGCGTATCTTTGGGACGGAATGACAAAACATGGCTCACACTGACGGACGGACCGTATATGCAACCGCCGTTTGATTTTACTTAACGACAAGGATACCGCTAAACATAGAAGAGCCCGCCGACCTCGTAGGAACAGTGCAGGCCAGTATCAATTGAACGAAATTGACCCCACTGGAAAACTACCCGATTAAGCCTTCCGAGTTAGTTAAAGCCGCCAGAAACCGCCTTCGCCAACGAATAGGATGGGGACAAATTACTCGGGCAATACCTTGGAGCTACCCTCTGCAGCAGCCGCTACATTCCTTTCGATTCCTTTCGGAAACCAAGTCGCATAACCCAACCAGGGGGAAACTGCTTCCGAGCTGCAATGTCAGCCGCCGCTTGTTTGGGAAGTTTGAAGCTTGAAATGGCCCAGATCGCAGGGCACTTAGGAGTACCGCATATCGCAGCTCCAAAAGTAATAATGAAGGACGATAAACCAGCGACCAGGTTGTTATTGCCTTATCCAATCGATTATAATAATAGAACCCTTGCGGAAATTTCTCCGGTAAGCGAAAGATTCAGCATAGTCAGTTTTCGGAAGCAGAGGAAGAAGTTCTGGTCGCAGTCTAGCCCAAATTTGTTTATTTGATTTGATTATTTCACCATAAATTATTTTTTGATTTAAACATAATAATTATAGGTAAATTCATTTAGGATTCTATGATTGAAACTTATAAAAAGATGTGGAGAATTATGGACAATAAGAAGCCCATGGCATTCACATCAACTTATGAGGACGGCATAAGGCGTGTTAACCAGGGTAACTACGCATTCCTGATGGAATCCACAATGCTTGACTATATCGTTCAGCGAGACTGCAACTTAACTCAAATAGGCGGCTTATTGGACACTAAAGGTATAATTGCTTTTAATTTTTAACAAATCAAATAAATAAGTCGATAGTAACTCCATTTGGATAAGGGGAAGACCTTACAAAGAATCAGGAAAATAAGTGTAGAATGGGAAATCCTCGGCGGGAATTAGAAGAAGTAATAATTTAGTGTTAAGATAAAACACGTTGAATGATCTTCATTAAATTCAAAAGAGCTTATTGTGCTAAAGGTTAGAGTCAGGCTAGTCAATGAAAACTTGTGCACAAAAATGTTATGGTGCTTCCTTAAGCTAAGTTTACATAGATAATTGTTCATCCTTGTCGCGGAAGCAAACACTATATCTACAATATTCGTATAACTAAGTCGAGCGTCATTAAGTATCTTTTATAGGACTTATAGCATATACCTAACCACTACCAGTTGGGGCTTACTGAGTTATTGTGGATCAAATTAGGTAGGTCAGTCATTCTCCGACTGGTACCCGTAGGACATACAAATTGAAAGACGTTGCCGATCCTACCTGTCCGATTATCTCTTGGAAATAACAAATTTGTATGCTTGCACGGCATTCAAATCTTCGGCGTGCCAAAGATAACCATTCTTTTCTATATTAAACCTTTGATTTTTCGCAATGTACTAGGATATGGTATTGCCACACCTAAGGGATCTCCGTGGCGGGACAAGATATCGTTGGCTATTTTGGAGCTTCAAGAAAAGGGCGATATTCAAATGCTTTATGACAAGTGGTGGAAGAACACGGACGAGACCTGTAAGCGGATAAGCAACAATAAACAGTCCAAGGCAAATGCCTTGGGGCTCGAAAGTATAGGTAAACCTAGCTAAATAGATATTATTTGAATATTTAATGTTATGCCGTAATTCATCAGGTGGCGTATTCGTGGTGCTACTAACAGGAACATTGGTTGGATTTATTGTTTCATTCCTTGAATTCATGATTCATTTTCAACAAAAGGCGAAAGCATTACGGATTAGTCACAGCAGCTGTAAGAATCAAGGATCCACCGTTAAGGATTCATCAACAAGGCAAGATTCGACTTATTTATCTACGTCACGTTCTCCCTGGGTTGAAATGTTTGAAGAGCTACGTTTTGCTTTATGGTGTACCAATAAGCGTCAACGACCAGAATTTAAAAGATGCTGCGCCGAGTGCCAAGTCAATTAAGATATTTTCCCTTGCGTTGGGGGCGGAACTCGCGTTTCATAAATATAACTTGAGACGTGGCGTGCAACATAGTAAGGATGGATTTACATTTTGCACGGGCGAGAAGTTGATGTCGTTTTATGTCTAAAATTAAAAAAAAAAAGCTGCGACCTGGTAAGGCCGGGAATCGCCAGCTTTTACGATATTAAGCTTATGCAATATAGTTATTTATATGATGATGGCAGATTGTACTATATGAAACTTATGACTCTTCTGTGTTGCACCTGGTAAAGGATAGTCGAACATAGCTACAAATTATGCTTTCAGATATATCTCCTTTTATGCGTTGCAAATTTCGTTGAAGGATTTTGAAACATTTTGCTATCAATTTTATATACATAATATATTATTATTATTTAAAAGATTGGAACTATTTCTTTAAAATATATTCAATTTTAATTAAGTGCCTATTCGCGTTTGTCTTAAAAAAAAAACCAGAGATTTTATAAATATTTTACGTATTCATATAGTATTTTGATAATTAATTAAGACTCTCTCTCTGCCCGACATGGTGTTTTGTTGAGTATCTTAGAATAGCATTCTTTTATGCTCGTTCTTAAAAGGTGAAAGATGAAATTTCGTTGCTTGCTATACAAATAACAAGAATGCAAACATTTTTCGAAAATCTCTTTACAATAGGTTATGCGTGCACTAAAAATATATTTTTTTCTACATATATATATATATATATTTATTCTAATATATATATATATATATATATATATACGAAATTTATATATATATATGTAAATCGTTTTTATATATATATATATATGTATATATATATATATATATAAACGTAATTTATTTTTAGATAATGTTTAGATGCACTTATAAAATAAATCGAATGTTGCAAAGGAAATGCTCCCGTCAATAACAACTTTAGTTAGTTTGAATTAAGCGAATCTTAAGGTAGTAATTAAATAAATTGCCACAAAGATCTGAACTAAAAACAATATTATTGTTAATAAAGGACAAATCTGTTATTACTATTTCGCTTAGGGCATTTTATGAATAATAAAGGAACTGTGTTATAATGGCTTATTCTTGGGATAGTCGAGTTGACTTTGTTGTGCGATATATGTATGGTAAGTATTAGAAAAAAAAAAAAAAAAAAAAAAAAAAAACATTGGTTAAACATATATAAAATAATTATTGAACGATATGCTGTTTACAATTTTTACAATATCCACGCAATATAAGAAAAGTACAGAAAAGATTTAGTGTTGCACAAAAGACTATAAAAATAATTAACCAAAATTAATTGGCTGCAAATGCTTTGTGTTTGAGGGTCACACATTTCTTCTTTTTTAATAATTGGCTACGGTTATAAATTTGGATACTAAGCTTTTTGTGAAAGTTGTTATGAATTTTGGCAAAATGGACAGGCTCCTTAGTCCTGGGAGACCTGTGCTTGCCCCAAGAGCCAAGGTCAGGCCCTTCAAGGCCATTGATCTTCCAACCCTCAGTCGGTGTATTTCATGTAGGACACCAGTCATGACAAACGTGCGTTGGTTCCTCTATATGAGGAAGCAGACATTGCAGACAAATTTCTACCACCTTCGACGGGAACAGGTGCCGCTCAATTACGCATCCTTACCCGGGCTAGGCTACGTTCTAGACTCTCTCTCTCTCCGCTGAATCGATCGCGAAATAGGCCACTTTTATAATCCTACCTTAACTCTACAAAGCATAATATGCTTTGGTACCAATGCTCATTAGTCATGCTTGATAGACTGTAGAGTCAAGCGCGGTGAACTTCCGCGAGTAGGTACTGCATACGCTTTGACTATGTGGAGCCTAACCTTGCTTTTGGGTTGGGGACCCGCAACCTGGTTTGTTTATTTCTAACTGCCTGTCCTTAAATATAAACGCAAGGATTTAAGAACATGTAAGAGCTACACACACAGTTTCCAAGTAATCGACATAAATCGATATCGAAATCCTATTATTTGAGCAAATCTTTCAGGTTTCACCCAAATCTTTTTATAGCTATAGCTAAACGCCGCCCCCAGCCCGTAGCTATATAAATAACGTTGTGCCAGCTAGCGTGAATTTGAAGAATTTCTGTATACATGCGCGCACACACACACGCTCTTGATCTTCTTTATTAAATTATATCAACTGCATTGTAATTGCGATTGTACTGTGTGTATGTGCAGCTATTTTAATACTTTTTTCGTCGAACATGCATTTTTGGCATGGCTGTCGAATCGAGTCGGTAACAATTTGTGCGGTCTGTTTCGGATTGGATTCCTATTGTGGAACATATATTTTTTTAAACTTTGTTTACTACTCCTAAAGCAAACAGGCACTTAGCGCGAATTGCAGTTGCTATAGGAGAAGAGGGTTTAAGGTAAGGATGAGCAGGTGAGGGTGTATAGACTCCACAAGAGATTAGGTAAAATGAATACCTTAAAGGTGCAAAAATAGGAAACGAAACCGTGGTCACTTGCAGTGACAGTGCTGGGGAAAAATAAAGAACGAAAAAAAATATAATCAAATTTAAAATAAAATGACGTTCCATTGTGACCCATTCCCGGACCAAGAAATTGCAAGTATACCCAGAAGCTGAAGAGCCTTCCAAATAAAACCTACTGCAGATGAACTAAAGGAAATATCGCCAACCCTATTCCTTCCACTGGTGACCCCAAACAGGTTGATGCCAAAAACTAGCTCCAAGCCATACGAGGCTCCTGCTCCATCTTAACGGATATTCACAATACCGACATTGCCCAAAGTTCGATACTGTCTTGTTTCTCTTAAGTGCCAACCCCTGCGTTACTTGCCAATCCAAACTACGACTGGATAATAATCAGACGAGGAGCATGCAGAAACTTTGGCGCAGCACCTAGAGATGGAATTTCCGATAAGATCTATACGAGTCGAAGGGGTGATCGACGTGGTCAAACCCCTAGGTCACGGCAAGATATGCCACGCCACCTTGAATGTTCTGCGGAGCGAGCGATTCTTTTATAGTATAGATCCATATGCAAATGATCGATTAAGTTGGCAGCTGGCGAGGATTCTGATGATCCATATTAACCAATCAGACTTCTCCATTCGCTTTGTATGGTTTTTGAGAACCTAGCTTCTAACCCCTTACATCTCGAGTTTGGTTTATGCCGAAATACGATAGTTCCAGGTGAAGAAGGCAGAACTGCCAACCTGCTTCATCTACTCGACGTCAGGCGAGTATGAGGCAGCCGTCGGGTTGCCTTTACTGGATTATCTCCCTAAATGTAAGAGGGCCGTATACAATGCTGTCATCGAGCCAACCTATGTGGCAACGGAAGCAGGTCTAGACAGATGTAGCGATTAGCTGAGACCAGAAGCGAACAGACTTGCCAGACCTCTCTCTGAAGCTCGTAACCTCTGTGCAGCTTGGATTAATAATTTCCATATTTAGGTTCAACAAATGTTGGGGTATCACTGAACGACCAGCATTATGATATTAAGCGCCCATTTTTCGCTTAACAATCTAATCTAATCAGGTCAAACGGGCAGTTTTGGGGTTTTTTTTTTAAGTATTTAGAGTCGGTTTAGAAAATGAGAACATGAAGAAAATGTTCCAACCGATCATTAAGAACTGGACGTTTCTTTCGTATGGCGAGATATACTATATTGTATACATTTCATTTAATTTATTGTTTTGCTAAAATTGTTCTGACTTGATCGATTTAATTGTTTTCATTTTAGATATCGACAACAACGGATTTTTGGATCAAAATGACTTCTTATGCATGGCAGTCCGAGCATGTGTCGTGGAAGGAAAGGGAGACTGCAGTACCGCTCGGTTGGATGAGTATAAGAAATTAATGAAGAATTTGTGGGAAGAGATTTCTGCAATTGCAGATGATGACAAGGTAAAGTAAATTAAAATATACAAAAATGTTAAAAATCAATTATTTCATTGCCCAAATATTGGAGAGACTAAGCCAGAATGACTGTATGCACATACATATATGTACATGCATATAAAAAAGCTTGTACAAAACGCACAACAAAAAAATAAAAAAAAAAACCAAAAAAAAACACTACACTACTAGCTAAGCAAGAAAAACTGCAGAGCCTACTTGAATTCTTGAGAATCGAGGAGAAGAGCACTTAGTAGAAATTCGTTTCAATAAAATTTATTGAAATAGGATGAATATGTTTTGTTTTTCCAGACGTTTTATATCATTGATACTTATACTTTTATATATTTTAGGATGGAAAAATTTCAAACCAGGAGTTCAAGGATGCTGTCAAAAAAACCTGTGTTGGAAAAAAATATGAAGAATTTCCGCAGGTAAGATATAGTGGTAATTTCTTTCTTTCACAAAGTATTGTTTATGGAGCTCCCAAAAGCGTTCGTGATCTGGGGCAATTAAATGCCGATCTAAAGATTTCCTGAAGCCCGCGCCGACTTTCCGCCACAAACACATTTCTTTGCCCCTACACCCATTGGGAACATTTCGGAAACATTTCGGAAAATAAACTTTCGAACAATAACATTTAATGTTTAGCGACCTTTCTGATGCCTATTTGATAATTTAGCCAACCCAACCTTTTCGGTAGAATATATTCCATTCTCTATAATAGTCGAAAATCATGGAAAATGTTTCATTATTAATCACTTATTGTTTTGTTATTTTCAGGCAATGCGAGCATTCATTGAGTCTAACTTCAAACTGCTTGATATCGATAATGACGGAATAGTTGGAGTAAACGAATATCGGTACAACTGTATTACAAGGGTAGCTGTTGATGATATTGCACCCATTGACAAGGCGTTTGATACTTTATTGAGTGTAAATGATTTTTCACTATGAACTGTGCTGGTGCTATTTTCATGTTTACTTTTATTTATTAGGATGATGATAAGAAACGTGGTGGACTGACACTTGATCGGTACAAAGAGCTTTACGGCCAGTTTCTGGGAAATACAGCTGATAACCACCCAGCGGTGAATCTTTTTGGACCTTTATAACTATTTTTTTTTTAATTATTGTCTTCGCTGTTGTTCAACTACTATTTTTTTAAGTTTAATTTGTAATTACTATGACTATACTTAACTAGGTTAAATGCATTCATATCATTTGTGTAGAATCGTCAGATGATCAATTCGTTATCTTTAAATGTTTTTATAGTTAGAATAGATATTTGCTCTCCGAAGTTAACCTCACCATAAAATGTTGATTTTCTCTCAGATGAAAGCTCCTCCAAAATGTTTCTCTCTCATAATCTTGTAACATTTAATCAAATTGTTCTTATGTTTGTTTATTTAAAGAAAGTTTTCATGTAAAAACGAATAAACTAAGCGAAATGCGTAAATACGCCTTCAGTCTGAAAATACCAACAATCTATTGGCAATGAGCAGGAAAGCCTGCAATTCTACATTTATTTTTGTTGCGTGAAACGCTATCAAAAATAGCCCAGTTAAAGGTAAGCATCAGAGTAAGCGTACCTGCAAGAAGGAGGTGCTTCCTTTTAGGTATGTATCCGGTTCTTGGGCAAAGGTTAAGCCGATATAGCAACATCCGTATCTTCAGTTGACCATCAAGTCGACTGATAGTCCGTGTGCAAGCTACGATCTTAGAGACTACAATATCTAAGGAAAAAAAATAAAAAATATTAATTAATCTAGTACTGTGACAAATGATCAAAGCTTGAGATCATGGCTCAGTGCGAAGCTACAGTGTTCGATGATGACTTGTCCGATGTAGACTCATGCGGCTCCTCCCACCCCCCCAATCTTTTCAATACCAAATCCCATTATGATCTTGGTCGCCGACAGATAAGATTTAAAATTGAATGATCAAACGGACCCAAACTAGTCCCAACACTTATAATATTAACACTTTCGGATGGAGAACCACTTTATTCATTATTGTATCCTTATGCAATAAGCGTCGCAGGATTTGGCAATGCAATACAACTTGCTCAACAATACACTATAACTGAGCTTGAAGATGATTTATTCAATCGTGTTTCTTATACGCTTGAAAGAGCAAAACTATTTAAAGTTGGACTTAATATCTGTTTCAAAGATATCTTTTTATTTCGCGTCGCCATCCTATATACTCAAAGTCCTTGCTGTTGGTAAACATATTTTAAAATTGTAGAATTGTGTTATATGTGTATGTTAAAACAACAATTCGTACATAAGTACATTAAACATTATGATTTTTATTTGTAGTTGTGATTACTATAAATATTAATAAAATTGTTGTATTGTTGATAGATGTAAGGCTAAATAACTGTCTTATCAACAAATTAATTTTGCTCTATCGGTTAATATTACTTGTATTGTGCGCCTCGTAGTCCATTACTTCTTCATAAATAAGCTCCTTCCACTGTTCAACAGTATGCTCCCTCTCATCGACGCTATGGTCATATGGCTCTGGAGCAGGCTTTAAAAAACATACAAGTATTATATTACATAAGTTACTTACTAATAACAAAATACATTCTTAAAAAAAAGATTAAATCAAAATTAAACTTTTATCTTCAGAGCTTCCAAGATGCCCTGGCAGACGTATAGGTCCTCTCCTTGAGCCCTTCCACTTTGTGTTTGTTGCCGATAAGCGATAACTTTACCCGTTTCCAAGCAATCGATAAATGTTGCTATCGATATCATATTTTTCGAGTAAATTTTTTAGCGTTAAAAGATATAGGCACTAAAATCCGATTGCGATTGTATAGTATGATGGGCTATATGAATGTGCTGTCCTTTTATTCCCTTTTTTACTCTTGCTATCTTCTATAGACAACAGAACTTTAAAAGACGGATCTAAGCTAGACAGCTACGTAGGTGACGCGGGACCTCTAAGCGATAAAGTCAAACACGAAATCTGTGAGAATCCTTATCAAATTTCGGCTAAACCGGACTGAAATGGAACTACTTGAATCCTATAACGACTGCTGCAGATGTGAATAAAAACTCTCTCCATGCAAAGATGCGGGATGCATTTTACACTTCATGCGTGCCTCAGGAGATTGGTTAACGTTGCGCCTTAAGAGTCTATTCATAAACCCGATTTTTCATTTTCGCGAAACTAGGTTTTGGATAGGACCTTGGTTCGCCGATTCATTAAATTATTAAAATAAAGATTTCCAAAATGCCCAAATAGCATAGGCAAAAAATAAAAGCTTATACTTACAGCGTCAACTTCTTCAGCGTCGTACCATACATTAATGTATTCATGCTGTAAAGCTCTGTCTACTGATATTCTCTGCTCAGGGTCAATTACCAGCATCTTACTGAGAAGGTCCCTTGCCTCAGAAGCCTTCCTTCGACTATTTTGACTACTGTCATTAGGAAACAGACCATCAGGAAAAAGCCTATCAAACGAATATCCTGTATATCTTGGACGATTCTCCACGTAATTACGAACAGTTGGTTGCAGACGCTGCATAAATGATGGGGACGGTGTACCCAATTGCTCTATAATAATTATTTAAGAACAATTATACAATGTTTCGATTTACAGTTCCATAGATAACTACCAATTATTTTGTTCCACTGATCAATATGATCAGTTCCAGGAAATAGAACTCCACCCCTTATCATCTCACCCATGATACAGCCCACTGACCAAATGTCAACGTTTTCGGTATATCCCATACCCAAAATGACTTCCGGAGCTCTATAGTATCTAGTTACGACATAAGGTGTCATCATAAATGTAGTTCCAGCTGTACGCGCAAGTCCAAAGTCCAAAATTTTTAGAGTGCAGTCGGCCTTAACAACTATATTGGAAGGTTTTAAATCCTGTGAAGAGAAGATGGGGTTGCTGTAGTACTCCACGAAGACCTTTAATTCTCTGTTCTCAATAAAAACGCTTACGCCGCAATCTGGGTAAAATTACCAGCGGCTGTAGCTCTTACATTGCTTTCGAATGTAATCCAAAAAAAAAAGCAGAAAAGCAGCAGCGATTAAAGCAAACAATACTTAACTCTATGTATTATTCCAGCGGAATGTAAATGCTTTATTCCACATAGCATTTGGTAAAGCAAGTAAGACATTCGATCATGATCTAAATCCATTTGAATAACTTGACATAAATTAGCATCCATTAGCTCCATCACAAGGTAAACATCCTGAAATTCTTCCAAATTGTGTTGGGGAGTGAAGGCATTAAGCAAACCGATAATCTAAAGAGAAACAATACTTGGTTTTCGGGGTTTTTGAAAAAATTACCAATCACTTACATTCTTATGGTTCACCAGTTTCATTAGTTTAAATTCTCTATAAGCTCTCTTGGCATGCGTCACATTTTGGAATGGACGAGATAGCTTTTTTATAGCGACGTTTTGCTCGGTAATCGTGTCATATGCAGCACTGTAACGAAAATATTTATGAACCGGTATTCTCTTGAGGCAGAGGCTATTTAATTTAAATATAGTTGACGCAGCTACTGCCGGGGAAAATTTAAAACATATATCTTGAACTTCAAGCCTATTTCAAAGGCATGCATAAAGTCCATCAAACAATGAACCAAAAATTCCAATCAACGGTTTCTTGCCATGTTAATCTTGTGGTAAAAAGCTTATTGAATTCTTTTCGTTCATAATTGATTTACTCCTTTTAAAGTGTTTTTGTTAAAAGCCAAATTATTCTTCAATTCATGGCTATAGTTTTAGGATTTTCTAACAAACATTGGCAGCTCAACAATGGTGGAATCCGAAAAGTAAACTATCCTTCATCTTGGTAAAGCATATCATACAAATTTTCACAAATATCTTTCAGTATGTGTTTGAAGCCGATTCGATTGTACAAATTTTAGCAAATTTTCGCGTCAATTTACCACGGCAGCAGTTGGAAATTCCAAAATCGATGAAACATGTATTCAGTTAGTTCTCATGTAGGGCTTTAAAAGGCGGTTGAAGGCTGAATTTGTTTACATGAATTTAAACTTGATCTAGAGGCCACGCCATGAGCAAACTTGATGAAAATCGGTTGAGTTTTGACCCTGTTATGGGGCTGGGAAATTTTGACCCAAGTCTATATAGGATATTTGAGGGTACCATTTTTATTTATTTTTATTTATAGTTACAAGCGAAGGTGGGTTGGTGAAAGCTTTAACATGACAGACAATTGATCTATATATACTATTCTAGACGCTATGTACAGTTTTGGCAGGTTTGGTGACAAAAAAAATGATTTCTTTATTTCGAATTTTATCGATTGTTTGAAAGCGGGGCACGATATCGATTATCGGAGGGTCTTAGGAAATAAATATTTCAATTTTCTAGGTCTTATAAGTTCTGAGGTCTTTGCGTTCATACATACAGACGGACGGACAGACAGAAGGTCATGGCTAGACCGACTGCACCCATTTTCATTGGGTTCCGTGTATGAAAATGGGGCTGTGATTGCTCCAAGGCCGAAAAGTCTGCGACGACCAACTGTCATAACTTTCAGTCTAGTTTATAGGTTCTGAGATCGAAGCTCCTTAAGCGCACAGAAGGCTGGACAGACAAAATGGACAAGACCAAATCGACTAGGCCAGCCTTAAAGTGCAAATAACTACATAGTAAAGTTATTATATATTTGTGAGATTACTAATCGTTACTTACCAAACAATGCCTTGAGCACCAGATCCTATAGGCCTTAATTTAATGTACCGACTCAAAATTGTGAAATTAGTATCGCCAACCTCGACGGTATAGTGATGCGCAGCCATAATCAACACGCTATTTTAATATTTATATTAAACACCGATACAGTTCATTTCAACCTAAAATAAAAATAAACAAGGTGAAAATGTAGTATTGTAGCATTTTGAAGACAATAATAATATGTTTGTAAAGAAGTTTAACAAGTTAAGTATTTGTTATAATACAAAGTTTTATTTTTTATTTTACATTTTATAATTTTACACCTAAACTGGGTTTTGGGAAATTCTACAATAAAGTGGGGTAAAACGATGGTTATTGAATTTTAATTTCAATCCGCAGTTTTGGAAAAACAATGGCTAAAAGTCTGTACGAAAACCATTAAAAACAAGCCAGCTGTATAGTTGCGTGGTAAAGGATTTAAGAGGAGCTAAGAATAATAAATAAAGATAATTTTTCACACACTTCAGACGTATGCAGTCCAGCTCTAACACTATGTTAGAATTGAAGCTTTTTTCTGCGTGACGGCTGAGCCAGTGGTCGATTATCGTACTGCGCGGCCACTAGGTGGACCTACATACCAAATTTAGAGTCTCTTATAGGTTCTGAGATCCCGGCCTTCATGCATACGGACAGACAGACGGGCATGGCTAGATCGACTCGGCTATTGATGCTGATAAACAATATATATAGCATATGGGGTCGGAGATGCGTCCTTCTCCCTGTTAGATAGATTTGTACAAATTGTTACCCATTTTCAATGGGATCAGAGTATAACAATAGTTTAAGTCGGTAAAATATTGGTACCGCTGTTGAGGAAGGGGGTCTGTTAAGGGTTTGAGTCGTATAGAAGCAAACTTGGTAGAAGAGGGTTTATGATATCCCCTAGCCCGGCTAAGTAAGAGACTAGAAGATCCCTGAGGTGCTGGCAAAAATAATCTAAATTTCAACTTCAAATGGGTTAATGAGGCTGGAGTATAAAAGTCGGACGGGCTTAATTTTCAAGCGAGATTAGAACGAAGAAGAAGTTCATAATATTTTTCATATGAAGTTTAAAGCTGTATTGTCTTTTGGAAACCAGATAAGCCTATGTACCTATTTTTCATGTTTTTTTTTTTTTTTTTTTGGCATGGGCATGGTATGTGCGCATTTTATCGATGTTTTTTAACTCGCAGCTGTACACTTTTCGTTTTTCGCAGCGTACATATCAAATGCTTCGGAAATAAAGAAGGGAATTAACGCTTTTCTTCTTTATTTACATGGCCCACCAGGAAGTGGGCAATCGTAAAAGTTTACAACCCCTGAAATGTAGCCGAAAATGTAGCCAAAATTAGTACAATCATGTCCATAACCATTATACTTGTCGGACAGTGTTAGGATAAGTGTGCCTTATCTTTTGTTTCACTGTTAACAGAAGTTTCACATTCATTTTGCAATATTCAGAACGTCTTCAACACACACTTATAAACGTCATCCGTATGTATGTACATATGTTTGTATGTGTTTTCGTTTACAGTTGCAAAATCGATATTATATATGTGTACATGCACAGAACGTTTGGGAATTGATACAAAAAGAATTTCGCTTTTAAAATTGATTAGTAGAAGCATATTATTAATGTCTACTTGTATGTATATGTCATTTGTTAATATTTGAATAGTTAGTTTTTGTACAATATTAACTATTCCTATATACTTATATGCATAATTACCTGCATGTACATGTATGTCAGTAAAAAGTTATGCACCCAATAATGTGTCCCTAATTAATCACTTTTCTATTTGTACATCTGTATTATGTGTTTTTGTGTAATAAAATTTCCATTTGTACACTTTAATTGTCAGTAAAACAACACTTGTTATTTATACAAACGCCAAGTAAAATGTACTGCATATAAAAGCAAAAATATATTTACCATTAATATTTGTGTAGTCAAAGAGAAAATTCGTTAACACTGCACTTGCAAGTCGCGTAACAAATTGAAAATTGTTTTACACTTTATATTTTATTGACTTAAATCGCAAATAGACAATAAGTATATCATATGAAATAAATGGTTTCGATTTGTTTCATTCTATTTTAGAGTAGGACCGCATTCTGATATCAGAAAATACCTTATTTATTTTAAATACCAAATAATTTAATATATCGATATCTAATAGATAGGTAAACTATCGCCGCAAGCGGCAAACTCTAGTAAAATAATGTACCAATGATTTATGTGAACTTTAGGCTGCATTGATTTAAAACATTATGGAAAATAAAAATATTTGTGTAAACATGTACTAATATCCAGTATATCGATGTGCAATTTTGTCACGGACGTGTGTTGCATTTGCTCTTATCGGCAGCGTCGATATCTTCGTTTTGTGGTCAGGCTATCGGAAGCTAAATCGAGCGCAAATGAACGCAACATTATTCTTGGTGAAAATTCACTTAAGAATGATACCCTCTAATATCCTACATAGACATAGGTGAACATTTTCCACATCTATAACTCGGTCAGATTTTCACGAGGTTTGGCTCTTTTTCTGGGTTGGGCTCTAGATTACTTTTGGCATATATTTAAGTCTGGCAATATAATTTTAGGTAAAAATGATACCCTCTAATATCTTATGTAGACATAGGCATTTTTTTGAATTGAAATTTCCCACCCCCATAACTAGGTCAAATGTCATCCGAGTTTCACGGGGCTTAGCTCCTTGTCCTCTACATTTTGCCCACATAAGAAAACGGACTCGATTTTTTCGATTGCGGGGAAAGTTATCGATTATCGGAAACAAACTCGAACTGCGCGGCAATAGTGGGACCTACGTTTTAAGTTTCAAGTCTAGCTCTAGTTCTGAGATCCTTGCATCTTTATTTTAGCACATATTGTTTTTCTGTTCTTTTCTGAGTAAATTTAATATTTGTTGTGACCTGTTTTTTTTTAAGTTTAGTTTTACATTAAATATTTATTTATATTCTTATTAAAAATTATGTAAATGCAAGTTATAATAAAAAAAAAAGATAATTGATCACAAGTAAACGTCTAATAGTAACACAGAAGTGCCATTTTTTTAAACTAAAGAAGAAGAAAAAAACAAAATTGTTGTGCATATATCGTAAAACATTTAGGCAGCAAGTCCATTGACTTATGTTAAGATGTAATTTTACCTAAATAATTACTAAACCAAGCTCCTAAATTATTATTATTCATTTATTCCTTTAACCGAATCCAAATGAAGCTGCAACAGAAAGAACTACTTCCCATCACCTCAAACCGTTCTTATTTTTATAGGGATAACAATTGATATAAAAAGAATGAGCTCGTTATCGACACAAAATTTTATAACTATAGTTTAGGTTCTGAGATCGACATAAAGAGTAAGAATATGTAATCGGAGATGATTCCATCTACTTATCCTAAACATTTACCCGAAAAAAAATGTTGTACCAAAAAAAAAGGTTGCGGCCTTGACACAGAAAAAAAAATAGCTAGATTTGTGATTTTTAATATTAACCATAAGATCAATTAGAAATTGCTTATTTGGATTTGTCTTAAAAATTTATTTTTTATCGGCGCGGCAAATACTTAAACTAACATAATATAGTTAGTACCTCTATGTACGGCTTATAAGAATAGGTAGAACGATTATAACCAATTTAAATCAGATTTGGGTTAAAGACTAACTGACAGATTTAAAATTTTTGGAAATATTATTTTTTTATTGCATGTTAAATTATATCACAGTTTATATACTGAGACCTTAACTTAAATTCAATAGACGATATTTTAGAATAGAAATCAATGAATAACTTTTGACTTAAAAAATACTACCTTATAAGTGGCTAGCAATGAAATACTTTCTACACGGAGACATCAGTTGCTAATTCTTGTAGCTTATAGGCCAGTCCTTTTACAATTGAAACTATATATCTTAATATTAATATCATAATGGTATGCATGAGTTTATATTTATATACAATTCTTAAAAATACAATTGCCAAAGTCAACTGACTAAAATTACTATTTACGAACAGTTTCAGCTATTAACATTTTGTAAGTGGAACACAGATAGCAAATTTCCTAATACACATAGAATAAATAAAAAAAGTGACGGCACAGTAATGACAAGACTGTTTGTACCATTAAATCCTTTTATACTGTTTAGGCCAACAGTGTTATTAGAATTATTTTCGCCATCGAGAATACTTCGGTTTGCATGTTGCATAGCGGCTGGTTTCTCTCCTGAATATTGAACTTAAGTTAAGTTAACTTATCTTTATAGATTCAGTACAGTTTTACTTACCTCTTAGGACATGGACCGTAATGCTTGCCGGCCGCGCATTTGAGGGCGCACAGGTGTAGTTGCCAGCATGATGAAATGTGACAGTTTTTATGGTAAGCACGCTCATTGAC
This sequence comes from Drosophila virilis, assembly GCF_030788295.1. Lineage (NCBI taxonomy): Eukaryota > Metazoa > Arthropoda > Insecta > Diptera > Drosophilidae > Drosophila > Drosophila virilis. The sequence continues at coordinate 8,796,323 of NC_091546.1, read as the reverse complement.
GAATTTGGAAGATACGGGGATTTGTGTTGCTGTACTTGTAATGTCGACAATGGGGTCGTAGGTGAAGTATAAATAGAAGGGCCCGCATCACTAGTGGCAATAGCACTGCTGGCATTGAAATCCGTTGTTCCTCGAAATACTTTAGTTTTTCCACCAATTGCTTTAGACGGAAAGCCCTGTCCATTTTCTTGACTATGAAGTGAATTTTCTGTAACGGATGTCACAACAAAGCCGCCCTGGGCGTCATAGTTAACCATTTTGTTTTCGTGATACCTTAAAAGCATAAAAAAAAACAAATGGTTTTATTTATTTGTGTGTTATTAAATAAATGAGCATTTGTTGTAAACACGTATCTCCAGGTGCGAAGCCTTGGATGAATTCTGAGAACTGTGATCATATCAAAGTCTTGATTGAACTGGATGATATGCTATTTTAGCTAATTATGGATTGTTAATCCGAAAAGGTCAGGTTCTTGGAGAGGCACCTTTCTTTATGGTACAAATGATACAAACATGTAAGAAATGGGGTTCAACAAGGCGTTGCCTGAAGCATTGAAGCAGTTCATGTTATGAACATATATTAAACATCAAGAGTTTGGAATGCAGTCTTAGTTATTTGTTTAATTAAGGCTTACCAAAATACAAAAGAAGGATTCTCCGTGGCACCCTTCAGTTTACATTGTAGTTGAAGGGTTGAAGTTTCGTCAATAAGAATATCGGAAGCATTCGATATTTCAGCAACCGCTTCTAAAATTAGAAAGGGAAAGTTTTAATTTATTTATACATTTTCTTATGTAATTAAAGTTTTAAACTTACCAACTATTTTTAATTCTATAAAAATTGATTGCGTAGGGTAAATTGACAATTGACACTCATAAAACCCTTTGTCCTCCTCTCTGACAGCCTTTATTCTTAGCGACCAATGGCCCATATGACGTGTATGCTCAACCAAAAAACGTTTGTCACTGCTATGCGTTGATAAACCGACTGTGAGCAATTGAAAATCTCTTCTTCGTATCCAAGAAACCTAAAATAAAATAATTTTTTATGCAGCTTAACAATTTTATGTTTATTTTAAAAATCCCTGATATGCGTATTTGAAGCCGCTCGGACGAAGTATAAAGCTTCGCCCTTACAAACTCCGTTTTTCGCAAAAACGATCTTTGCATATAGGCCCACATCAAAAACTTCGCACAGCACAGCTTACAATGCAATTGCAATTGCAATTGAGATTTCAAGAAATACGAGCGTAAAATTGTAAATTTAATGGCCTTTCAATCCTCTAGTTTTCTTGAATAGCTTGTTTTTTTTTTTCTTTTTCAAGTACCTCGCTTTTATAGCTCCTATAGATACTGATGTCGAAGCGTTCGTAGATATGCATAGACGTAATATCTTACATCGTAGTTTTTATACCTTGTCAAGTTTTCACTTTAATTAATTTATGTTCTTTCAAAACCCTGCGCTTTTATAAAACCAAAGACACACAAATAGCACACAAAAAGCAACAGCGAATATACAAGTTATTGTAAATTAAAAGAAAAACCCGTTCATCAACATTTAAAAATAACTAATCGGAATATTTCTTACCGTTGCCGGCGAGTTTACTTTAACAACACATGGCAAAATAGCGAGACCTCCTTTCTGAGCGATGACACGGGTATTATTTTTGGTATTGAATTGACTCTGCACGGTACTCCCAAAGTGATTTTGAGATGAAGTCATCTTTCCCAGATCTGAAATTTTTAACAAATTACACATAAATAACATAATTTATAAAATTCGATATATATACAAGTTTGTCCCGTTGGCTATATCCTACATCCAGAATTAGTAAAGATACACAATTACAAATAAATAAAATCGTTTAAGACTGTCGTCACTCTTCTTGGGGCCATTTAAGGCATCTTAAATTGGGTGACTCTAGGGGCAAGTTATCGATTATCGCAACGAAATTCATACTGCGCGGGCACTGGGAGCTACGTTGTAAATTTCAAATCTCTAGCTCTTATAGATCATGAGATCGACGCTTTCATACATACGGACGGACTGCCGGGCGGACGGACATGGCTAGATCGACTCGGCTATTGATGCTGATCATGAATATATACACTTCATGGGGTCGGAGATGCTTCCTTCTGCGTGTTACATACATAAGACGAACTTATAATTAATTAATACTATGACTTACTTGAATATGACAAAGTGACAAATAGTAAACACAAATATATTCGTATTTGCCATTTTTCGGGTTCCATCATTTTAACACTTATTTAGTTTACTAAAGTACTAGTTAGATTTTTTGCACATAAAACATGTTCACTGCCTTCAAAGCATATTTATATCTCTAATAAACAATAAATTAATGGGAAAGGCATTTGTACGCTTCTTAATTGTGACGTTGTCACAGCTGTGTCCTTTATATTAAAACAGTCTTAGCTGCATTCAATTGACTTTTTTAGTAGTATACACAGTCGATGCCGAAATTTAACGTTAGGTTGAAAGCCGATATTATCCTGCAGCGCACAGCAGCAGAAATCCTGGCATTCATGTCGTACGCGGCCTAAAATTAAGTTTTTATAAGAACAGTTTTTTTCCAGAAGATTTTTAAAAACTCACCAGTGACGATCTGCGTTACACGACGTTACATACGCACAAAATTTCATCTGCATCGGACTATTCGACATTAGGAAGATCAGCTGAAAATTAAATATTTAATTGGCAAGATGTCCATAAAGTATATGCAAATGGTGTCGCTAGCTCTTATAATTTACAAGATTTGCTCAAAAACAGCATTTCGATATTAATCGAGTTCTTGGAAACGGGGCACGTCATCGATTATCTAAAACCAACTGGTACCATTTCCATTTCAAGACTCTAGCTCTTATAGGTTCTGAGCTCCTTGCATTCATACATACGGACAGACAGAAGTGCATGCCTAGATCGACTCGACTTTTGTTGCAATAGAAAGAGCGACTTTAAAACTCATCGAAGGCGTGCGTAGGCCAATGTCAACGATTGTAGAAAGTCGGTTTTAGTAATAGCTTACATTATAAGACCATATATTTTTTAGAGTTAGTTGAATCTTGGAAAATAAATATAATAAAATAAAATAAACTATAAATTTCTTAGCTCAGGATCGAGACTAAAACACTTCTAGTCACAATGACAACGGCAAAATAGACAGATTACTCGACCGCGGACTACAATGACAGGCGAAACTTTTAAAGAACGCGATATACGAAAAATTGCCCTCCAGAAATAGGATATTAATCCGGCTATATTAGACTCCAATGATTTTCAAAACATAATCAATGGGCGTTCTACGAACATGAGCATTACGGATATGAGGATATATTTTTAAGAACTGCGGTAATGAAATATTACCAATTGGAACTCACAACTTTCTGCAGAAGATTACGACGTATACGGCGTGCGACCAGCTATTTGTACCATTCTACCTCATTCGCACAGATCATTGTACTATTGTACCTAATTTGCACAGCTCGTTGTACCATTGTACCATCCCGCCCAACTAACTGAAGTCACCCACGGTCAACGATGACGGCGCCATCATCGTTAATGAGCAATCCGCCGTGATTACGATTGGTGATAACGAAGAAAAAATGAGTGGAGTTATTTATATTACTAAATAATATCGAAGACGCTGTACGAAGACATTATGAGCACACTGTATAGATGCATATGTTAATATTAATACTCAAAAAACGTTCATACACAGAAAAAAAAAACATACATATGTATGTATGTATACATGGTTGCACATATTTGATGCATTTAAAAGGCGCTTCTTCTATATGTACACATGTATGTGTATGTGTATGTACGTACATTTGGCATCAAGTGAACAGGACTAAAGTGAGTTGAATCACGTGCACATTCATGCGTTGCCAATTAAGTATTTTTTCGCACAAATCTTCGCTTTTTTTTAACTTACTAAGCCGGAAAAAATGTCGGATAATTTGTCCTTTTTTATTCAACTTAAAAAAATGTTTTATTCCGTTTTTTTATGTGTGTGATGGTAGTTGGCAATACTGAATTATGTACCTACATACATACATGTGTACATAAGAAGTGGAGTTTATACATAACATATATTTATATATAAATGTGCATGCATATGTATAAATGTAGGTAGATATGTATGTACATATCAGGCATTTTTTCAATTTTAAAAATGCACTTGAACAGTATATACATACATACATACCCGTTAGATATACATGTACAAGCATAAGCATATATGTATATGTAAATGTAAGCTGCTGGTATGACTATAAATATGTATGCATATGTACATACAAATAAGTGAACATCTATTAAAATAAATGCACATTCAATATACGATTGTATCGTTTGACCTTACACAATTATTTTTAAGTTGTATTCCATTCTTGCGCGAAGATTAAAGTAATTTAAGGATGTGCCGTGAACAGTTCTTTTTTTTTTTTTGAAGGTCCTCTTTTTCGTAGCACCATACGGAGACTAAAATAGAGTTGACAAGTATACTGAGCGTAACTCACGCAGTCGCATTTCGTTTCTCAAATTTAACAGTGCTACAATGGAATCCGTTGGTATGTATACATTTCTTTACCTAACAAGTGTATGCATGCACATGTATGCAATGTGTTAAATGTATTTAACATTGAGTATTTTTAACGGCATAAAAAATAGAAACATAAACATTTGGCATACTCTACTATTTTTTGCTGGTATTTTTTTTTTTTTTTGGCGATAACGGCAACAATTACTTAGCCAAGATCGTCTAAGGAAATTGTAAGTTACAAAAACAAATGTAAATCGAACAGGGTTGATTCTGCAAAGAGAGTGTTTGGCAATGCAGATGTAAAGAAGGCTTTCGATATTTTTCCCTTTGGACTCTTTATTCTTTTCCCTTGCTGTTAAGGCAGGCTTAGTCTCAACAGCTTTTTGTACATATTTATTTCTGGGACTAGGTTATGGGGTTTTAATCTTTGGTAAAAAGCTGTATATAATCCACGCAAAGTAGGCTGGCTCAACGGATCTCTACGGGTAGTTCCATTCCTGGTCCACACAATCGCACACATGTCGGCCCTTAAATATAAGTTTTGGTGAGCGACAGCTGGATGGAATGACGCTAGCCACCCGACTTGTGGTAAAGGCTCGAGTGCGTTTCCGCAGACGCAGGATTACGAGGCGCTAGGCCATAGAAACTGTGTGACGGGAGGGGGGCATTGACCCAAGATGACGAAAACGGCGTAACGGACCAGGAAATTTGGGACCTGGTCGACGAACAAAGGAGCCAGCTGGAGGAAGCGAAGCACGCACGTGAAGGGTTGTCACTGTCAATGGCGTGACACGTTTTGGTAGATCGAGATGAAGGAGAAGAGCAGGGCGTTTATAGTTACCCCACATGCCATTCGGACTCTGCAATGCTGCTCAACAATTGTGCAGGTTGATGGAGAAGGTGATCCCAACTCTCAATTCTCTGAGATCAACCGTGTTCGTGTGCCCGGGAAGATTGGAGGCGATCCGGAACATTCCACACACGAGGATTGTTAAGGAACTGGGGGTATTCTTTTCGGAGTTCTTTCTTCCTCGTATTAAATAGTCTATAGTCTTAGTTTGCATTCGTTTAAATTTCGCGGCTTGTTTCGTCTGAAGGGGATGCAGCTCGTTGCATCGGAATCCCAATGAGTTGGGTAAAAACGCGATGCGATCCGAAAAATTATGCAATAATAAATGTCTGATGGCAACAATTTAAACAAATCATCAATAACAAGAGAAAATATTTCATTTGATCATATGGATATGTTATTAAATTACTTTTATTAAACATTTATTTAGCTACATACATAAATCAATAAATATTTGTTATATTATTAAATTAAAGAAAATATATTTTTGTACAATATGTGTGACTTGAAATAATATAAGAGCTTTTAGTTTGCAACTATGAAATAAAATAATGTACATGATTCGATTTGGCTGAATTATAACCAATGAATGTTATCCTAGTAATGTGCCAGTTGGATTATTTTGATTAATCTATGTGCTTTCGATTAAAAGAAAACAAGAATATATTTTATTAGATTTCCTTGCGACGATTTTTAAGATCGCTATAGAAGGAAACGACAAAAACAAAACACATTTTTTCATAAAATCTCAGCATTGGAAAATGTGTTGCATATTAATATTCATAACAATGACAAAGATTTGGGAAAATTTGAAAAACATAACCCTATAGCAAAATATTCTTTACATCATGACATTGTTATTATATAGCTTTTTACAGTAGGCATCTTTAATAATGGCTGAAACACGACATTATTTTATTACCATTGATTAATTTCGTAGGATATACCGCTTCGGTGGTATTCCGAATCCTTGAATTTGTATAAACCGTGGCTTAAGCTAAGCCCAAACGATCATTATTAATAGATAGCTTCTATATAATTTATAAATCATTATGATACGATATAAAAATATACACAAACTATATTTTATTGTATTGATTTCTCCAACATAACCGATTAAGATAAATTCAGATACTACAAAAGATACTTAGCTTACTTTAGCCGAACAAATGTTAAAATTAGTGATTACTTGCTATTACACATATCTACTTTAAAAAATAAATTATGCTTACATTCATACATATATTATATGCACTAATTAAGATCGTTATAATTTAAGCCTATACTTCAATAGCATTTTATATAATTTCTGTTCCCTTTTATAAAGTATGGTTTAAACAATGAGACAATGATACATTTCACGCATAGTCATCGCCACTGCGCTCATCATCTTCATCAGACGACATCACTTTGCGCCGCTTTTTTTTACTACGTTGTTGGCTCTGCTTACGGGCAAGTAACTTCGCAGGGGATAGTGCTGATTTCGCAGTACGTGAAGCCGGTGTATTGGTACAAGGCGTTTCCTATATAAAACATTTTGGTTTATATTTGATTTGAGAAACAAAAACATGTGTTATAAGCTTACAGCCGTTAATGTGGTTGATGCTTGAATATTGCTTTGAGTACCCGTTGGCATAGAAACTGAATTTGGTTTGTCATTTAACATTTGACTTGGCCTGGTGGAATTGAAAGAGCTATCTCTTTCATCAATGAGTCCGGAATTATTTAGTTTTGACTTTTCTCGAGATTCATCTGCATCAGAATCTGCATCTTCCGGATCCAGTTTAAGCATCAGTTGTTTAAACTAAAATTTATAGGTTATTTAAAATATATACAATTAATCAAAGTTTAAGGTTACATACGTCCAAGTATTTTATTACAAGATCCAATTTTTCGTCACTCGTGAGTTCTCTGGAAAAACAATCAGATTCTGTGCTACTATAGTTTTGGATATGTTGCTTTTTAATCACATCTATTGTTGTTCTTGGATTAAAGTCTGCGACGCTTCTACGTGTCACTGCTTTTTCATATAGCTTTTGCTCAGAAGGCGAATAACGTGATATTTTGCTATCAGTTAGCCCATACATTTCCTTTAAATGTTCTTTTAGTACAAGAAGAAGCATGCACGCCTGTGCAGAAGTTATACACTTTTTGATTTCAGTCATATTTTCAGGCAAGCGACTGAAAAGAACATGCGGGTCGTCTTCATCGTCATCGTCTTCAAGAATGTCACCTCCCTTATCACTTGGTCTCAGATGCTCTTTAAAAGTGGTTAAAAGATGTGTGCCAGCCATTGAGATAAGCAAATCTATTTGATGTATCAGATATAAGGGCTCATCCTGAACCGCATATGGAAAGTACGCGAGATTGTCGGCAATATATAACATTTGCTGTAATGATGTTTTTTTATCATCAAATTGTTTTGTTACTGTTTGAACCAAAGCTCGTCTTTGTGGTTTTGTTGTTCGGAGTAATGTATACAGAAAGTCATTTAAAGCTGTCGTTACTTGATCTGGGCCACGTTTTCTGTAATCGAGTTTTTTTAAACCTTTAATATCAAAATATATTAACTGAACTTGTGTAACTCACGCATAGCCCCGAATTATTTCATTTTTCGCCATGTTGTTTACTTGCAAGATTTCCTGCAGCTTGAAACAAAGTTGAAGGCCGAATTGAACTTTCATATTCACAAAGCCCGAATATGTTTTATCAATGTCTTTAAGCAAGGCATCTGCTCTATGCGCTGACTAAAATTGCAACGTGTTAAATTGATGTATTTTAATTGCATTTTTTTTTGTACTAACCTCAACCTTTAAATCGGTGCTCAAACATATCAAGTATGGTACCATTCTTACGGGATGCACCAATCCTTGGCGCAACACAATTTGTACGACCTTTACTGCCCATAGACGAACTGCGTCGTCACGATTTAGAAAGCAATCAAGTATTTCTTCCAAATAGAGCTGAATGATACGACTTGCCATACCAGACGACACATCATTCATTTCCTTTAAGTCTTCGTGCTTTGATTGCTTTTCCCCTAAGTAGATATATTAAAGAATACGGTAAATATCTCATTTATGATAATTATACTTACATTCTTTCTCTTTGTTATGCATAAACATTTCCGATTCAGTCAAATAAATCCAAATATTACGCATACATATTATTTTTGTTCCGGCATCATTTGAGGATGAGCTAAGTAGATCACAGTAAAATTGCTTAAGCTCTGATCGAGTCAGATAGTCATCGTTCATAACACAGAAGGAGCCAAGTGATATAAGTGCTTGTTTACGAATTTCGTGATTTGAACAACCACAAAAGAACATCAAACACTCAAATACGTTATCGCATATTGAAGCAGGAAGTCCATTAGATGATTCACCTAGGAGTATAATCATTTTAGGTTCGGAACACCTTTACGGGATAATAAAAACTTACCTAAGGCGATGGGGGATTTAAAGTCGAAATATCGCATTAGAATACCAATTGTAAATAGACTTCTCCGAAAGCTAGGTGTGTAAATATTATCTATATTAAACCCGTTTTGTTCAACTTGGTTTCTAGACAGCTCCAGAACGCGGTAAAACCTATAAGTATAGTTTTTAAAGAGGTTTCTATGGAAGTGATTGTTACGTACTTTTGGAAACAGTCGCGGATTAATTTATAGTTCTTCGTTATCTTATTTACAAGCGCTCCCAAACAAGAAACACAGCTGGTAACTTCAGCTTGATTTCGTGAAACAACCAGCAGCATCAGATGCTCTTCTAAAGATGCCAAAAACGATTCACTAGCATTATTAACGAGAGGCACAACCTTTTCCAGAATATCAGCTACAGCACAAATAAATTTAGCTGCAGACGCTGAATGACATTTGATGTTCAGATATGGCTCTATTGTCATCGCGTGTCGAATCAAAAGTTGAGGCCGTACTTTAGCAAGCAGATGAAGTGTAGTTATGCAGCCCAGCATACTCGCATTGTCGGTATCCTCCAATTCAATTAGCCGATCCACAAGACCATCGGCCAATTGCTGGCAAGCCAAGACAATCTCTTGTGGTGGTTCCGTATTTTTCTTAACAATTTCTTGCGTGCTTCCATCAAGCTTTACCATATTCTCTTTTGGTTTGAAAATCTATGTAAAAAATAATAAATTCAATTAAAATTACAAAAAAAAAAACTTTTCAATCATTTGTTACGTACGCTCATTAAAAGACCTTCCAACCATGTTGTGCCCGTGTCATGGGCCGAGTTCACAACATCAATGATTTGATTGATTTTTCGCTGTATACCGTGCTAAATAAAAAAAAAAGTATTCGGTATTAAACAGTTGAAAAAATGATTATGAACAGACCTTGTCATTTTTTACACATGGTGTGAACCACATTTTCATAAATACTTCTGTAACTAGCTTTTGAATGCCCTCTTCATCATTTACGCGACGTATCATTTTTACACAAATTTCAGGTATCTTTTCGAAATCAGGATATTCAATACATATGTCGCGTAAAATTTTTATTACGCGTTTTCTTACGGAAACACCAGTGTCCTGCAAAATAAACATTTTAATATAGAATTGATCTTATTTCTAAATATGCCAAGTTAGTTTACCAATATTCGAGTCGATAGCATATCATAGTATTGATCTATTAATTCTTGATTGCTAAGAACAAATTTTCCAACTAAATCAACTGCAGCTTCCCGAACCGATATTGCTGTATCTAAAAATTTCTGGTTAACACCCATTTGCATATCCTTTCGTTTCAGGACCAGGGGATCTACTTCAACTATATTTGCCAGACATTTCATTGCTCGTGTCCGCACAGCGATAGATGGTTCACTGTACAAAAGATACATTGTTAGATATTGCGAATTGAATAAAAGGAGTGTACTTACTTTACGACTAAAATAATTTTTTTAAGACATCCATCGAACGATTGACTAAATGGCCGTTTGGTAGCTAAATATTGAGCTATCAACTGTGCATTATTATAATCTATATAAGTCTTAATGTGTTGATGACTTTGCTCGCCCATTGAACATGGTTTTATTTTGTTGATCAAGTATTGTTTGCGTTCTTCCAAAACGTTAAAAATTTCAAGATTTAGCTCATAGTCAACAACGTCGACGGAGCGATTTCCATTTTTATTAGAGTCCTCGGGATCATTTTCATCACAGGACCCCGAATCTGATTCGTCTGAATAATCAGCTAAAATGGAAATATGTTAAGATTTTTAAAATTTAATATTATTTATTTTCGCATAATATTTTAAGCCGATAAATTATAAATTTCCCCAAAAACTAACTCAACAGTCTTCCAATCTATTATTTTTGTCATTTTGGGCGACAAAGTATATGTATATATTCCTGATTAGTATTAACAGAAGGAGCTTCAAAAACTCTCAGCTTTAAAGATATAGTCCTTTCCTTAGATCCATTTCTCTATATCATATAGCTGTCATAGTAACGATTGGTCGATACTTAAGTTCTGCATGAAAGACTGTTGCGTTTATTTAGATATTTGGCGCTTTAGAAATAAACCTAATTTAATCAACATCGGACCACTGTATTATATATATACTATGAGAATGATCGGACAAAATTCTTCTTTTATGTAAACACCTTTTTGATTATGACAAGAAATTGGTATTATTTAACTTACCAGTTCGTTGCTTTAAATGAGATTTTGGCTTTTTTGACGCAAAACCTTTTTCGCCTTCCTTTATTCGACGTCGTTGATAGATAACATCCCTGTACCACTGAGCCAGATAAAAATGTCGGGCGTAGTCCCATATTAAGTTTTCCTCTTGTGCATTTACAGCGAGAAAATCGAGAAGAATTTTTTGAAGAAACTCCGTTCTTTGCTCTTCTGGATGAAGCTCGATTTTTGTCTAAAATTTGTTATATTTTTTATTAAATATATATATATATATATGAAAATATTATTTTGAATACATACATTTGTTATTGGCAGGTCACCCTCCTTTTCTTGTTCTGCTTTTATTGATTTTATCATAGAATCAATTATATTTACTTTGCAACGGGACTCTACGGTGTCCTTCCGCAAACGAGCCGCTACAATTCCAAGATAATCCAAGGATACAAGGCGAATACTCTGTTCTATACCCTTATCAGACACGTAACGAACTAACATTGTGCCCAACAATGAAAGCAACAGTTCTGAGGCTGGCCATTCGGGCCTGTTGACAGTAGCCAACAGATCATGAATGAAATTTTCGAAGAGCGGACGAAAGTCAGTTTCGTTCGTGCGCGACTTGCATTTATTCAAAAAAGTCGTTAAAAAGTTACCGCCAATACTAACAGCGACATCGTACTTTTTCAACACAAGGATATCCTGATTAGGCTTTACTATTTGTGAAGCACCGCTTGGTAGATCATCATCAAAAATATGAGTAAATTTGGCATTACCTCTACCGGTATCACAAAGAGAATCCGTCAAAATTGTAGCGCATTGAATTAATTGGAGCACTAGTGCAGTAACCATTTGAATATTTCCCCCATTGTTTGTAAGCTTATATGGCCGAAGATTCTTTTTTGACGAAGGTAAGCGATCAATAGAAGATAATATGTCACCCAAAATACTGTTACGTATTTTATCATATCTTTCCTTTCGAAATATCTAAAATATAAATGTTAAAATATATTAATATGCATAGTTATAAATTAATCGAAAAATGCCCAACTTCTAAAGGACTGACTTTAGGCTTGTAACTTTTGGTTACCCAATTATTTGAGTTCCCAAGATTACAGCTGCGTCAGATACATTCTTCAATCCTTCATTTCCTAATTATGCTAAATGGATATTTTTCTCTAACATAAATCTAGGTCTAACATAAATTTGGAATAAGCTTATGGACAAACTAATTGTTTACACCCTGAACCGATTAAAATGCTCAAAAACAAGTGTTAGCGGTAATAAAAAGATCCGAACATATTACAAATATATTATTATTAATGTTATTTTTGTAATAATAGGTCGGACAATAAACCTTTAGTAGAGTTAGTAGTGGAACTCTTCAGGAGAAACCGTCTCCAAAGATGTAACAGACAGGATCAAGCTCATCTCACTATCTAAGCTATTTTTATTTTTGAACAGCCTGTTTGTTAGTCTGAACGAATGTGTCAAACTGATGTTTGCTTCTACGGCCTTCGCAGATCGGGAAAATTTTTAATTCAAAAGTAATTTTAGTTTAATAGTGTACTTACAGTGGTAACTAGCTCCAGGCAAACAAATTGCAGTGTTTCAATATTGTCTACAAAGAATGGCTCTATAGCGAGCGTCGACAAGGGTAGCACTATGGTATCGACAAATATGCATTTATCGAAGAGAGCCACAAATACCTTTAGAAGCTCAACGACTTTAGAGTAGAAAAGCTGAAGGCTCCGGTGGTGACTTTGATGAGACTTAGTTTTTTTACGTTGACTAGATTTTTTAACACTTTTTACAGTATACACGGGATCGTGCAACGGAAATATAGTTTCACGCAATTGAAACTGAGCAAATTTAATAATGTGTGAAATATTATCCTCTTGCAAAAACTTTAAGTCGCTCACTGTTGAATATATGTTACATATAAGCAAGCACGCATCCATTGCGTTTAATATTTTTTCAATGACTTCATCATCAACTATCTCATCTTCGTCTTCCTACAAGAGATGATCATGTGTTTTAAACTGCCCTAAATTTAGGCTCAAAGCAACATACCGGTCCAGCAGAATAGTTTCTTGCCAAATAAACGTTGCGCATGGCGTAGTTAATAAGAAGTGTTAATTTGTTTTTCGGTATCGAATCCAGTGCTTGTTTGGCCTTTAACTTGGCAACGTCATCACTCATTGTATTAAGAAGTTTTGACGAAATGCACTCTATATTATCATCAACATCCTCTGTAAATACAAATAAAATAAAATAAATCAATTCCTTTTCCATAGAAATATACGTATATTTACAATGCAATTAATTTGACTTGTACCTGAATCGAAGTTTGGGGATTCCGTATCGTCCAGCATTTCAATTATTTGATCCATATTCCTCATAAACTGTTGGTATGTTTGCGATCGGATGACTTCTTCCTTAGTGCTTTTTGGAGTTGACAGCGCCATAATACGTTCAACCCGACGCAGTTTGGGTTTTGAGACTAAAATATGACATACAAATAAAAATATATAAATACAAACAAGAAGTCGGATTTTAATGGAACTTACATATTTGTTCTGGGGGAATATCGCCCAGTGAAATGGCCAATTTTCGTTTTGTACCAGTACGTTTTTCATCTGCTTTAATAACAGTAAATATATCTAATGATGCAGATGATTGTGCAGCATTCGGGTTTGTGGGATCAATTTTAGGAACACCAGACACTCCAACTGAACTGAACTCAGCTGCTAACGACAGGTATTCACTGTCATTGTCTTTGTTAGTAGTAGATTCCTGTAGTAACCCCATATCTCTAGCCAATTCTGGTGACTTTTGTACAAACTTTTTAATACTCTGTTGCATGAGTCGAGCATCTTCAACGCTAAGGCGATTTATACATACCCGAACCTGGGATTTGCCGCTTGAGGATGTTGATGTAGAAGTTGCAGTTGATGTAAGATTCGTATATTGATTAAAATCGTGTAAAAATGTGCTATTATTGTGACCAATCGCTAGTGAGGTTGAAGCGGTGAGAGGCGATTGTGGTTTAGAGTATTGTTGCTGTGATTTTAAAACTTCTTGCTGCTGTGATAGGCTTCCATCGGCTACCTGTTGCCTTTGCAGATTCAACACATTTTGAAAATTTCCTTGTATCGTCGATGTAGTTGTTGTCGGAGCTTGAAATGCGTTCTGATGTAATGTATCTGTTAACTCTGAAAGCTTACTTAATTGCTGTTGGCTAATTGATAATTTCGTGCTCTTGTTGTTTGCCATATTAATGTGGTCTTTAGGCTGTGATTGATAACACGTCTCGGGCTGGTGTCCGTGCTGATTCAATACTTGAATTAGTGACGACTGCTGCTCCTCCGGTATTGCTGTATCTGCTGAAGAAGTTTTCATGCCCTGCACGTATTGTTGTTGTCTTTGAATAAAAACTTCCATGGATTCGTCCTGAAGCCTACATGTTCTATTATCACGCTGATCAGATAATTGACGGGTAACATCGATGCTGAAAGAGAATGAGGTGAGTAAAATTTGAGTGGAATTTACAAAACTATGCAAATATTAAACTAACATATTTCGATTTCATATTTAAAGTATAAGGTAACAAGATGAATTGCATCCGATTGATTATATCAATAAATGACAATATATTTATCAGATATTTTGATCGAATTGTTTTAAAAATTAAGAGCTTTTTAGAGTCGGTTGCTTCTGGCAATTTCATCGACTTCTTATCTATTCTAGCTTTCAATTCCTACCTGATTGATTGCGCTAAACTTTCTTTTGCAGGCGGATGCACACGATGCTCAGCATTTAAATTGTACGATTCTTCACACATATCATTAACATTAACGCCCATGTGCTGGGATTGTGTGGGCCGCTCTTTCTGCAAATGCTCCGTAAGCTGTTGCTGGTACGTGCAATCATTTAACGCTATAAAAAAAAAGAGTTTATTGCTTTGCAAATCATTTCACTTGCACATCAATTTACCGATTCTCCGGGGAGTGTTAAAAACAGTTGGGCGATAGTTATAAATACCCTGAAGCAGTTCAGGATATGTGCTAATATTGGCGCCATGCTGCTGTAGGGTATATTGCGGCTTAAGTTCTCTAAAAGAGAAGTGCAATACAATATAAATAATGCACATATTAGCGATCAAATTATCCATAGCTAAACTTACATATTGTCAGAGTTCGTCTGCTCGATGGCATTCACCAACTGTCTTACTAGATTTTCATCGCGCACAGACAATAAATTATTTGATTCGTTGGCCACCAACGAATGAAACAGAAGCGATTTATTAAAAGATGCGGCACTCTGAAGGCAATCTGAGACAGGTAACTCGCTGAGCACTAAATGGGAAATCGGTTAATATTGATAGACAATTAATGCAGCAATCGCACAAGTACTTACAATCAGATGTGCTGGTTAGGCCAGCTAATGTTGTGATGGGTACACTTGGGATGTCCCGGTCCCCCATTATTATGTGAAAGACAATAATTGTTCTTCAAATTACTAGCATATATAATACATATGACAATATGTAGCTGTAATTTGAGGGTAGATTATATACTTTTCGTCTGAAACTAGGAGTTGTAAAAAGTTAAATTATGCGGTTTTCATAATAAATAAATCTCTTAACAAATACTTAAAAAGAAAGCGGTTATAGACACAGCTTGACTTCTAAATTGTATAGATGTGAACGTACAAACACGATTAATTTCATGTGTATGGGTATATATGAGGTACATAGCTACATATGTATGTATATACATTTAAATACACTTTACATTCATAAGGGAGCCATTAACTATTGTGTCTGGCTGCAACTAAAGTCCATAATAACAATTAAACTTTTTTTATACACAATATATTAATAATATCAAGCAAATTGTAATTCGCTTTAATTTTAGTGTTTGCAGAACTTTTTGCATTATATGTGTGGGATTTATGTATGTCTAGTAAACATTCAATTATTATACCATTTTCACACAATCTCTAGCTGGGCTTGCTCGTTTATATTGAATATAATTTGTGTTTTATTTATGAATTTCCTTCAACTAGCGAGTGTTGAGCCAATATGGCTGACACACATGCTTAAATGGTAAATGCTATGCATATTTAGAGTTTTGTATAAAGAAGCTTTCATTTAAGGGAATAAGTCACTCAAATGAGCTGAAACACAAAATTGTGCAAGATAGCGCCACTAATGTTTTTCGATTACCATCACTAATCAGTTATTATATATTGTACATTGACTTGAGTTGTAAATTGACGTGAAAATTAAAATATAGCAATATACTACAAATTATTACGGATGATACTTAAAATTAAATTTATATTAAATAATACCCCTACATGATAAAGCTTCATTTTTGTAATTGACGAAAAGAAAAATCTCCGAATTGTTCGAGTTGAATATACAATTTACTACAGGTAGATCAGAAAGCAAACCAACAAAAATATTTGCAATAGTTTTCCTGACCCGCAAAAATAATTATCGGATGTCTACAAATCCGCGATAAATTGGCCTTCGAATTTTGCATCTATTCTGATTTCAATACGCATCTTATGCTGGCAAGAAGGTTTGACATGATAAATGTCAGTGCTCAGAAATGATATGCTGTCATATATAACCAAAATTTATAAAGACTTTATTTTTGTTGCAAAAAAATTAAACGTCCGTCAAAAAATTAATTCTTCCTGTGTCTTAATTTTTAAACGATAATTTTTAAACGATAATTTTCATTGCTCAGCGTTTGGCCTCCTGATCAATTGTGCATCATGGTTAAGGTCTTTCTTCATGGTTTGGCCTTTAAATCAATATAATGTATATATCTGGCAACTTGAACTTCTTGAATTTGTAAATTAAAATAATGCTTCTTTTATGTGAGCCTTAGGCAACGAAAGCCTAATCCGATTAAATTTTTAAATTCAGCTGATATTGTGGAGCATCAAAATTAATATTGTACTCTAGGAAACTATTTCTTTGAAAAATTCAGGGTGTTTTGTTCATTGTATTGAATCCAAAATAGCCAACAAACAAATCAATGTGTATATAATCTAAAAAAAGAATGAGTTTAATTAAATGTATATGTTAATTTCCAATTTGTGTACCGATTCCATTGTTTCAAAGTCTATCTGTTTCATTTTGTATGGAACATTTTGTGATAGGAACAACCTACATAAATTTTGAAGAAAAAAAACAACGCATTATCTTTTATTCTCTGCTAAAAGTAATTTAAATATAAAAAAAAACTTAACCTGATAGAGAAAAACCTCGTTGATAATAAACTAAATAGTGAACTTAACTAATCGAACGTGTGAAGTTTTCACATCACTTACAAATATTCACATGTTTTTTTTACCGAATGATTGTTTTCTTGTAATTGGTATTATTGATAAGAAGTTGTAAGGCTGTAAAGGTTTCTACTGCTCATTAGGTTGTATTTGTGATATCTAAGCTGTATATTCAATCTCAATTTGGTATATTCACCGTTAGACTTGGAATAAGTTAAAGCCATAAAAAGAATAATTGCGGAGCTATATTTACTATTTAAAACAACAGGTAAGACCATGACACATACCAGCTTTATAATTCAGATGTGGAAAAAATATATGCATCATTGCTTTAATTTTTAGATCGTCACACAAATACTTCGAATAAAATTAACTAAACTGCAAGGATGATGACAGAGAAAATTGTTCAGGGTCACCCCAGTTTGGTTAACAAAGGGTTTGTACAATTTACATACATATTTCTTAATTTAGATTTTATATTAAAAGAACACGCACCAAATGCACTCATTTCAATATAACTGAGATCATGCCTTTAATGCACATACAAATTGAGTTATGCATTGCATGTGTACATATTTAAGTGCGTATTAATATTACGCCTAGATGTATTTATATAGATTTTCTAAATTTAATGAAAGAAACGTATACAAAATACAAGGGGCAACAGTAAAAAGTAAATTACTGTGTTTGGTGAAGATATCTTGACAGCAGTTTTCTATGCACAGGCATTCTTTTTTTTTTGCCTATAGTAGCAGTATTTGCTTGAAAAACCAATATACGATACCTAATTAAATGTATTTGAACATGTTAATCGCAGAGAATGAAAGACTCATAAACGAACATCTATTTGCTGAAATGTAAATGTTAAGTCGATTTGGCCATGTCGGTATGCACGAGCGAGTAGATCTCGGAAACCATAACAGCTAGAGATTTAGACGTAAGTCATGCTACTTTCGCGTTATACGAGTATGTTTCCGCCCATGTTCCGACGATGTTAAAAAACGCATTGTTAGATGCTTTGTCTTAGGCTCAGGTATTTACACGCATTTGGATGCCCTTTTAAAACCCTCGAAGTTTAATAAAGAACGGACAAAAAATACCCAAGTCTAGAAATCTTTATAAAGGCGTTCCCCCATAGTCCTGGGGAACATGCAGCGCGGCCGCAGCGTAAACTACCCATGTTATGGCTTCGCGGGCTGCGGCGAATCTCCCGGGAGGCACTTCCGAGTAAAGTTATCTTGTTTTGTCTGTTACTCAGCTTGCCCGGCGTGCCTGTTAGAAGAGGGTTCGCTTTTAAAAATGTGGAATGTAAGGCAAGAGAGATCAGGAGAGTGTAAAAGCTATTTGTAGTTGGTCGAAAACAAGATATTAAAATAATATTACATATTTTAATTTGAATACATCTCTCTATATTAAACTGATGAACGTACAATTTTCACCATGTTATTTTATATGATAGATTCGCACGATTTTGGAAATTTTTTTTTGGAGAGATTTGATGCTCAAAAGTTCCGGGTTCAAATTAATTTCCTTCGCTTTCCTCTTTTCACAATATTGCATATTATTTTCAATTCATCCCTGAAGAACTGAATGAATAAGTGTTTCAGTGATTTTGAAAATTCTACCCACAATTGTGGTATTCAAGATTTTTGATAAATTGCAGGTAAATAGATGAAAATTGGCCAACATTTTTGTTAACAATCGGATGGAAAATGCTTTTGGATGAAATAGCACGAACAAAAGATTAGTTTTCGGATTTTTCTAATTTTTATACCCTGAACCCGTGCAAAATAGATAAATGTATTTCTGCAAATGTATGTAACAGACAGAAGAAAGCATCTCCAACCCCGTAAAGTATATATATTCTTGATCAGCATCAATAGCAAAGTCGATCCAGTCATATCCATCTATCTGTCAGTATGTCCGCCCGTCCATCTGTCTGTCCTTATTTATGAACGCAAAGATTTCAAAACTTATGAGCTAGTCCTAATAAACCTGTTTGACCACCAATTTAAGCCACAAATAGATTGCGTACAGGCTCTCAGCAATCTAATGAAAAGTAAAACATACTCTGACTCTGAAAGTAGAATATCGATTGCTGGGAAACAAGGCACGTTACGCGGGCATTAGGAGAGGACCTACGTTTAAAATGCTCTAAATTTAGATGGCTGATGGAGGTCGTTTACACTGGCGCAATTAAGGCAACCTCTGCACATATACTCTGCATATATACCATATAATATTTGTAAAACTACTAAAACACTCATTGATAAATAATCTACTTGCATATTGTTTTAGGATTTTAAGTGATCATCAAATTGCCACTAATTTAAGTGACGACATGGGTTGGAAATCTAAACTGAAGCTTCCCCCAAAGGACAACCGATTCAAAACAACAGTAAGTTTATTTTTAGGTTTAAATAAAATATATTTATAGATAATACGGGTCTATTTAAATTTGCCACTTGCAATAAATTTAAATAGCAGATGGCAATAGATAGTCATATATATAAGATTATACATATTTAAGAAATATTTAAAAATATGTATATTAGTAGATTTTGTTTTTACAATATATTTATATTATATAGAATAATGCGTACGATCTTTTCAGGATGTGACTGATACACGTGGCAACGAATTTGAAGAATTTTGTCTTAAGCGGGAACTTCTCATGGGTATTTTCGAAAAAGGTTGGGAGCGACCATCACCGATTCAAGAAGCTGCTATACCTATTGCCTTAAGCGGAAAAGATGTTTTAGCTCGAGCAAAAAACGGCACTGGAAAAACGGGAGCATATTGCATTCCTGTCCTGGAGCAAATTGACCCCACTAAAGACTATATTCAAGCATTAGTAATGGTCCCTACACGAGAACTGGCTTTGCAGACTTCACAAATATGCATTGAACTTGCTAAGCATCTGGATATTCGAGTAATGGTAACAACAGGAGGAACCATTTTAAAGGATGACATTCTTCGTATATATCAAAAAGGTATTGAGTTTATTTCAATTTATAACAAAGATTATCTCTTAAAGATGGAAATAAAATCGTTTATTAATTTTATGCAAGTTACAATCAAAATTAAAGGCATTGCTAACATTTTATTCAAAGTCCATAATTTTTTGAGAATCAATAGTGGCATTAACCTATTTTGATTTAAATTTCCTTAAAAGTTTTCTATCAACTTCAAGATTGATCATTTCCGTTCGCTGTCCATAAAACCTTGAAACATGCTGCGCGATCTATTCGATTGATCTTTTGAGGCGCTTGATCCTATTGAGGGAATTATTATTATTTTTTTTTTTTGTTTATTTATTTTTATTACAGCTAAAGCACACGAGCTCGTATTATTATTTAAATACATTTGTTAAGATTCAACTTTTCAAGATAATTTAAATTTATTTATTTTATTTCAGTACAATTAATAATTGCAACTCCCGGTCGAATTTTGGATTTAATGGATAAAAAAGTGGCAGATATGTCCCATTGTAAAATATTAGTCTTGGATGAAGCTGATAAGCTGCTTTCATTAGATTTTCAAGGCATGCTGGATCATGTTATATTAAAATTACCCAAGGATCCACAGATATTGCTGTTTTCCGCTACATTTCCATTAACCGTAAAAAACTTTATGGAAAAACATTTGCGTGAACCCTATGAGATAAACCTTATGGAAGAGTTAACATTGAAAGGTGTCACCCAATACTATGCATTTGTACAAGAACGGCAGAAAGTTCACTGCTTAAACACTTTATTTTCAAAACTGCAAATAAATCAATCAATAATATTTTGCAACTCTACGCAACGTGTTGAACTCTTAGCAAAAAAAATAACTGAACTCGGCTATTGCTGTTACTACATTCATGCTAAAATGGCCCAAGCACATAGAAACAGAGTCTTTCACGATTTCCGACAAGGTCTGTGCCGTAATTTGGTTTGCTCTGATTTGTTTACCCGTGGTATAGATGTACAAGCTGTGAATGTCGTAATCAATTTCGATTTTCCACGAATGGCGGAAACATATTTACATCGAATCGGCCGATCTGGTCGGTTTGGTCATTTAGGTAAGTAATTACAATTCTTAAAATATAAAAACATTCCTTTTTAAATATAAGATTATTTTTTTTATATATTTTATTTTAATTATTATGATTTTGTCAAAAAAAAAGTCTACCGCATAGTAGAAGGCATCTCCGGCCACATAAAGTACTTATATGTATTTTAGATTTTAGCCACAACCGTCGCGTCGATATGGCTATGTCCGTCTGTCTGTTTACGTGAACTAGCTGCCCAATTTAATGGTCCGACTAATATTTCTTTTCCTCAATACATTAATCAAAGCTTCGAGCTTTAATATTCTCACATTTTCCGCAGTATCGCAAGAGTAATTCGACAAGCAGAAGATATCCCTACATTATAGTATTTTTTTTATGTTTGAAAAGTGTCGTGTGGGGAACGCAGGGCAATTTCTTCTAAAATTTATGAAAAATTTACTTCTGGCCGGTAATTGACTGAACTGCGACTAACACAAGCCCTTAAGCGGACATTTTTACAGAAGCTTCTTTTTGACCTACAAAGCTTGTATTAGAAAGCGCATTACATATGTGACTTTGTAGCTTGGGTGTCCGAACGTCGGATCAGTCGCCTGTTTAACTCGAGCAGCAATTGTCAATTTTAATATATTTTTTTTTTTTTTTAATTTGTTATTATTTGTGAAGAAAAGTGATTGCAAAGCATGCGTTATCTGTTGTGCACGTAGGTAGGAATAAGGGTCGATAATTCCTGGTAGGATTGGACGGAACAGAGAATTGAAGACGCCAAAACAGAAAATAAGAAACTTTGTCGCCAACAATCAACTTATATAGGAAGACAACACCGAGGATTTTCCTACGGTTGGTTAACGACGGAAGATCAAGAAGAAGAAGCCTGTTGGAGTAGAAGTAGAAATTGCTTCTGAAATGACCTAATACGATCCAGGCTATTGGCAAACTGCGGAGACCAGATGCAATAGCACTATTCAAGGATAGGGAGAACAAGAAAGATGTAGAGAAGATTGGGTAAAAAAGGATCGTTAAACTCCGTAGACCAACCTTTAGTGAATCCAAGTACACCTTTGGTATAACATACTATGTGGTCACATACAGTAAATGGCCATCCATATTGTAAATGTAAGAATTTGCAGACAAACTTCCTCACATCTTTTAAATTTAAGTTGCATTAATATAAATAATATGTACTTATGGGCTCACCACTTAATACTTTTTCTTTTAGGTATCGCCATTAATTTAATTACTTACGAGGATCGATTTGACCTGCATCGTATTGAAAAGGAATTAGGAACGGAAATAAAACCCATACCAAAAGTAATTGACCCAGCACTGTACGTGGCAAATGTCAGTGGATCTTCAGGAGAAACTTGCAACAATAGTGATCTTAATAATTCTACAAATGAAGAAGGCAATGTTAGTAAATAGATAAAAAAGATTAATTTAAAAAATAAAAAGATTTGAAATGTCTAAAACATGGAAACAATAAATGAAAACTAATATTGCAGTAATTGCTTCTTTATACATTTATGGTAAGTATCGTGGATTCTTTCCACCATCAATTTTCCAAGAGTAAAAATAACCCTAAAATTAATTTTTTCTGATTGTCTGATTTTAAAAGCACATTAAATTAATGGATGACCGATTAAAATATTCATTAAATTATAGCAGAACCGACCAGTTTATTCATATATATTCTTGATCAGCATCAACAGCCGAGGCGATCTAGCCATCTCCGCCAGTCTGTCCGTCCGTCCGTATGTCCGTATGTATGAACGCAAGGATATCGGAATTTATAGGAGCTAAGAAATTTGGACTTTGGGTCCTCCTATTGCCCGCGCAAAACGAGTTTCTTTCCGATAAGCGATAATTTACTTTGTTTCTTATATTTCTTGCTTTTGATATTATCGGCAGCGTCGATATATTTTGTTGTTGTGTGGGGCATCGGCCCATTATATAGAGCGCAAAGAAGAATACATTGATTATCGGGATCGAAATAAATAAAATATTCCAATTCCCGTTGTCGAAGATTTTTGGAATATTTAGAAAGCAAAAAATCGTTCCCTGTAATTCATATTAGGCAAGGATTGGATCAATTTGGCAACAAAATCTGAAAACTTTATTCTTGGTCAAAATTTATATTAAAATGGCTCCCCCAAATTGGGCAAAAATTTCCTACTCCCATAACTTGGCATAGTAGGCTCCTAAAGTGCCTCTGATTTGGATAACAGCGGAGAAACAGCACAGAGAGCAATGGAACAATGGAATTGGTCAATTCTTATTCTGTATTAAAAACGGAAGGATAAACAATTAAAAACGAATTATTAATTGGAACGATGGAAAAACTACAAGAAGGAACGAAAAACAACAAAATAATAATTTATTTGTATTTATAATGTATATACATATATATAAATATATATATATATTAGAATATGTCATCTTATGTGGATGTGGATGTGAACGTGACTTGAATCACTAAATTCTTTTCGAGTACAATATTATTAACAATTACCCAAATGTAACGAGTACTTTGCAACGGGTACTTCGTAAACGGGTTCGTCTGGTACCTTCGCTATTTTGTATAACAAACAAAAAAGCGGCAAATTCTTATTTTCAAGGAATGCTATTAGTTGTCAGGTGTGTTTTTTATTTGTGATTCGTCCGATGATTGTGTGCTAACAAACAGATAGTGCGCGGGTCTATGCTGTGCAATTTTGATAGTTTTTTGTTTTTGTTAATTTTTGTTGGAGATCACTTTCAAATATATTTCCATATATTTTATATACATATGTATGCATGTGCATACATATATACCTATAGAGAGGGATGGGGGAGGTATCAAAAAAGTTACATATTTTGATCTGTGTATACTTAGCGCCGGGAGTTCGCCATAAACCACTAAAATAAAGTTCCTTGAAGATTTGATTATTGTCTGTATTTTATCACTAAACGCTGACTCTGTGAGTGCTTTATTTCATTTCAGCTTAGATTAACTATTTTATAAATACATATTTATTAATATATTTATTATAATTTTTTTTAAATAAATAGGGTTTATTTTGTTTAAATAGTTTAGAACATTTTAGTTTTTGGTCACATTATTAATTTAAGGGATTAATAATGAATTTTCATTTAGTTCGAAAGGCTCCTAACAAAAGAGGTTTAAAATTTATTTTTCACTAGACTCTGTTGCACCAATGGAAGAGTCTGCTTCTTCTTCTGTGTCCATACTTTGTTTCGCTGGTAATGCAAATTTCTTTTCATTTTCTGAATCGCCCAAATCTAGACATTTTTCGCATATTTTATTCCGCTGTAAAATAATGCTATTTCCAATAATCGGCTTTTCACATCTAACACATTCATCCTGTAGGTCACCTATAAAGATAAAGAAATATGGAAGAAATATAAGAAATTTTTCATTAAACACGTTGAAAATTGGTGTAATACTAAAGGCATAATAGCTTTGTACAAAGACAGGAGGCAGCATCTCCGACCATATATTATTCAGCATGAAATAACCTAGTCGATAAAGCCATGTCTGCCAAGGATTATTCAGGTCAGCTCGACTTCTTAACGAAACTATGGAAAGTACGCCTCAGTCCGACAAAAACCTGCTTAATTCACCTCGAAAATCGATAAACCAAGTCTACGAACTCATGTGCCTGGGCGTCCACATAAAGACTGCCGTCCAAAGATACAGAGGAAGGATGACCAGGCTGTCTTTTAGGTGCAAGGCAATCATATATGTCCAGATCCAGGCTGTGCTACGCTATACAAATATGGTGCATAGCTGCCCGAAATAAATGACGTATGATACAAGACCTCAAAGATCGTACTCTGTGTCTGGACCCTTACTGCCCGTTCAATATAAGGAACGCATCTCTGCACCGAAACCTAAACGTTGAATTCTTTTCTTAAAATCATCAATTACTAGTGAAGGTTAGTGGTTTTAGATCTACGTCTTAAGAACCCATGGCATTATTTATGATTCAAACATATTAAGCACGACGATAGTTCATTATACATTATTAATATTGCGACTTACCATCGTGGGTCTTCATATGTGCACGCAGGTTGCAGGCCAAGGCAAATTTCTTTTTGCATAATTCACAGCCGTGTGGCTTGTCGCCTGAATATAAAAAAAAAAAAATAACATAAATAAAAATATCTATATGACTTTTTTAGTGTACACCTTAAAGAGACTGGTCAAAATGTCTAATACTTGTCTATTCTTTTCATTTATCATTAAAATAAACAACTAAAAGGGGTAGCCGGTAGTTGCCGACTAGTGGATGCCCTGAACCCTCTAAGCATCGAATATCCTATTATAGAAGCTACAAATCAAATTTATTGAGTCTAGCTTTATTAATTGCTTGGGAAAAAAAACCTCGTGCTGGCGGCTGATCGATGTTCTGAATTCTAAGTATCTAGCTCATGTAGGATGGACTGACAGACAGACGGATACAGCTACTAATGCTCTTTAAGAGGGAAATGGCAAAAATGTCCATTTGCAAATTGATGTGACGGGCAGCACCTAAAACCTGATTTTTAAAAGCAGAGTCGATCTCCGTATGTCCTTCCGATCTCATGTAATTTAATTAAATTATTTATTTTATAAGATACCCCAATGCAATTTAATGCCCCCTCCCTCCTAAGCTCTTAACAACCACCTTTGCTGGAAGAATGAATGAACGGAAAAATTATTCTATATGTTTTTTCTACCCTGATCCTGCAAGAAGGCGGGCGGATGATTGTAGTATGAAACTTAATTATTACCGCTTCGATCAAAGCAATGAGTTTTAAAAGTTTTTCATGCAAGAACCTACTTTTCACCGATCGATCCTATGGCAGCTGTATTATATAGTGTCCGATGTTCATAGAATAGTGAGACAAAAACCTGAAGAGTTTGGTTTTGATATCTTTATAAGAAAAAGGGGTTCTTATAATAATAGACAAAAATTTCGCATATATGTAAGACGCATAGAATATCACGTTTGATCTACATATCATTCTAAGCAAATGAGTTATCCATACAAGAGATTTATTTTAGCTATATTATAGTTTGTCCAATCCCCTCTATGGGGGACATTTTAAGTAACAGGCAGAAGAGAAGAACTCCCATACCCCAAACGGAAACACAACCACTCAATTCTTAAATATTTCTTAGTATTTATTGTAATTGATAAATAGTAAATAAATAAATTGAACATAATTTAATATTATTTACACAAGACACAATACTCTCTCGAAAACAGAATTAGCTAAACATTACATACTAAACACGTTAAAATTGAAATCTGAAAGGATAAGAAAAATATGCATTAACATTATAAAGTTAACCTCCTTTTTCAGATACATATGGTATTCCATATGGGGAAAAATCCATTGTTAATTTTTCTCTGATCAGGTTTTTTTAAATTTTAAAATCTGGTATTTTCCGGAAGAACTTATATTTCCGAGGATTCTTCTCTAATATTTTTATCAGCAAGTAAATGAGCGTTTTTATTTAACCGATTTGCTTTCAGGAGGCAAAAAGCTTTTTATGCCCAAGTAAAGACCAGAAAAGCTAAAAGTACTATATTTGAACATTTTTTTTTTTTAAATTTCACTGCAGAAATTTTTATTGTTTTTTGTATCAGAAAAAATATTGTGGATGTTATGTGATTAATTATGATTCATGCAGAACTCGCGAAGTTGAGCTGGAAACAGACAATAAATAAGCAGACAGAATATAATTGCAAGAGACGCTACTGCGGCTGTTACAATTTTTCTAGCGCGCTCATTTTTGTGTTTTCTTCAATACATGTATATATATACAATTATATATAGCATGCATACCCATAAAAATTTTTCACTTACCATTTTTAAAAGATCGTAGATTTTCCATCGTAAAATGTTTTGAAGGCTGCCGAAGACTTTGATCCGGTGTTGTCTCATTTTTGCCCCATATAATCACTAGAAATGGCTTGCGTACGCTGCAGCAAAAGAACGGGAGAGAGCGTGGAAAGTCTCCCAATTTTTACGCTCTCTTCTGCTTTGCAGCCCCGATCACGACTTCTCACTATTCTCACACAAATTTGAGAACGTTGAAACTTGAGTCAGCTTTGATTTTTCCTGACTTTTTAGGGCTATATTACGTTAAAATATTACTCAAAATGAGTTATCTGACATAACGAATAATGAATTTTTATACTTATTCTAAAATCATTTAGAGATTATACGAGTTATTAAGAAAATCGCCAAAATCGACATGTACCACAGTAGGGGGTGGCGATAGTTATAAAATAATAGCTTTACTTGTCAAATTCATTAAAACATAAAAAATAGGAAATTAATATCGATTTTTATCGCGTGCTAGCAAACGGGAAAAGTTATCAATTATCGGAAACAAACTTGTAGTGCGCGGGCCTTAGGAGAGCCTGCGTTCCAATCTCTAGATCTTATATTTTTTGAGATCGACGCGATCATACATAGGAGCGGCCGGTCAGATAGTCGGACAGACAGACGTACATGGATAAATCGACTCGGTTATTGATGTTGATCAAGAATTTATATATATTTATGCGGTTGCAGATGCTTCCTGTTACATACCCATTTTACCCGTTTTAAGTGCGTTCAGGGTATAACAAGGCTAACTCAACACAAATTGGACTTTAAGTTAACACGTAATATTAAGATACAAACAAGTAAGACGCTCTAGTCGGGAGTTCCCGAGCCAATGGCACTGGGGCGGTTTTCTCCCAAAACGAGTGACAAAATAAAAATGATCTCCAGAATGTATGAATACTGATAGATGAATTGGGCCTTGGGTAAGCGTTGTCAGTTCCTCTATAGGATAAGAGACATCAACATATGACTGTATCATCTGAACTAGGAGCAGCTGAAGCTCATCAAACAGGTAAAGAGCTCAGGTGGCAATTGGCCTGAAGCTGGGGCCTTGCACTCTGCTCTATAGCCCAGTCTTCTTAACGCAGTACATATTAAAGCGCCGATCCGTCCTCTAAACCGAGAAATTTTCGAGAAATCATGATACCATCAAAGATTCGTCGTACTATACAAGCGGATTAGTTTATCAAGGACTACCCGCCACTATCAAAATATGCTGCCAAAGAATCGATCGCTCATAAGATTCTGATGTCTTAACAAATAAAAGATTCCGCAAAATGTTTATGATATCGGACTACTATATCATTTAGCTATAGGAACATCAGCTTTAGTAAGGTATGTCTGCAAGGGTATTTAATCTTTAAGGTTTCGAACTATACATTTCTTCAGGGCAATCTTTTATATATTTTTTGTTCCTTTTCATGCGTAACGAGAATATACTTATGCCAAATATTTTAAAATATACTCTTTATAAAACTTACCACTGTGCAGAAATAAATGATTCTTCAGATTCGTCTGCTTTGAGAAACCGCGGAAACATATTGAGCATTTGAACGGCCATGATCCACTGTGAACGTACTTGTGGGACTTTAGGTCACCAGGAGTTGGAAATGACTTTGCGCATAAATTACACTTATGTGGTTTTTCCTTTTTGAAAAAGCATAAAAATAAACCCATATAGTCATTAAATATTGTTTTGTTATAACTACATTTAATTAAATAAAAATAATGCCAGAAATATTTCCACATCAGATGATCTAAAAGACTTTACACGGACAAAAGTTATCGATTATAGGATCGCACACTGCGCGGGCACTAGGAGGACCTACGTTCAAAATGTAGAATGTACGTTAATAGATACGGAACGCGGAAGGACGGACAGACAGACGGACATAGCTATATATACATTATGGGGTCGGATATGCTTCTTTCTGCATGTTACAGATTTCCACTGGGCTCAGGGTATAAAAAATAGTATTTAAAAAATTACCTTAATATGTGTCATCCTATGGTAATATAAGTTGCTGCTGGCGGTAAACTTTTTTCCGCACACTGGACATTCGTGTGGTTTTTCCCCGGAGTGAATTCTCCTATAATTTTTTTTTTTTTTAAGATTTAAGTTAATTTTTTTGCTGATCATTTTTAATATAGCCGTACCTATGAGTATTCAAAGAGCTGGAAGTACTAAATCCTTTTCCGCAAACCATACAAATATGTGGCTTTTCACCTGTGAAAACCGGGATATAGGTAATAGAAAAAATATTTAGTAAAATGTAAGACTAAATGGCGATTAAGTAATATCTAGTGATTAATAAATTGTACATAATATTCCAAATCACCAATGCATTTATTAAAGGTTAAAACCGGTATGCATGTTCTAAAGCGAATGTTAGCATCAAGATGTGGACCAGATAATTTAAAAGACGTTGCAAATCTAAAAACCCATTAGCATGTTAAAGCTTGTGCCATCGCCTAACTTGTTAACTTTAATTTTATTAAAGCTTATCTTATGACATCGACTCAAAGGTTGTACTATTTTTCTTTCTCTCGGCCTTTCGTTAATGGATATCGCTATACGAAATCTTAGCTAGGTGAATGTGTAATTAATTATAACAAAAAAAAGTACCCGTATGAGTTCTCATATGTCTCTTAAGTAGACTTGGCCGGTCGAAGGCTTTTCTGCAGACTTCACAAGGTAGCAAAGGTCTTTCATTTTTTCCCATGCGTTTTCTTGAACCTCCATATTTGTAACTTTCGATATTGGTTTTTCTTTTAGGAGAGATTGCCGTAAAGTCCTTTATTTCATCCATCGATGTTGATGATGTTGTTGAGTTGTCAGTTGTACTGTCAACCAGTGATAATAAGGATCCAGAAGAATCGCTCAGCACAGACTTTTGTTCATCCTCACTAATCGGCGGAGATAGTGGTAAATTTGGTATTTTATACATTAATGCTAAAGACAAATCAAGAGGACTGTCTGAAAAAGTAAAATACAAATTAGAAACAGATTTTAATTTAGTTTGCAAAGGTATACCTTGTAGAATGGCGTCCATAGCTTTCCTATAAAGGGTCGAACGTACAGTCGAAAATATATTATCTTCCCGACGTTCTGGTATGTAATAAACCACTAATTCCTGATTAATTTTAATTGGCTTAATAACTTCATACAATGGATCCCCTTTAACCATCGAACAAATAAGATTTACATTACGGTCAAACGAGCCCGCGATCTTAAGAAATCGTATCCAATTACAGTGGATCACACACGTTCCATTATTGTATGAAACTTCATGATACAAGCCGTGCCGATGCCTCAGCTGAAATATATAAAAACAAAATATATATTCATATATAACATTTTAAGTAATTTACGCAATTACTACTGGTGGTCTGTTACTTTTCCAAATGCTTTCAAGATTTGGGATAGAAGTGCAAGCTAAGATAGGTTTTTTGGATATTCCACACGCAAGTATGGAAAAATCGTTGCCATTCTCAATCGCCTTCAACAATATTTTCAGAGTTCTGGTTAACTTAGTTTGAAGGGGGTGTTTCATACTTTTCGAAAAAACATCCGTTCTTGGTGAAAATGGAGGTTCTAGACTTGGTGGATTAAGTTTTAAGCATAAATTTAATTTCTAATCAGTGAATAAACCCCCAACCCTCGTGGAAATCGGATGAGATTTGACCAAGCTATGGGAGTCGAAAATTTTGAACCGTAAAATCGGCTTTTATAAGATATTTGGAAAATAGCCGGCCAAAATGTCGAAAATTGATAATTCGATTACTAACGACTTTCTATAAACAACAAATTGTGCAAATATATTTTCTTGAATATCCATGCCCACTGATTAGATCTTTTAACCCATTATAAGAAGGCTCTTCTCGATCTGTTCATATATGTATAAGTTCACATATATATAAATATACTTTTATTAACGTTTATTCTTTGTTGTTGCTGTATCTCATTCAGAAAAGTTTCGGCACAAGCCGAAATTATATTTTCATTGAAATTTATAATTTATATCCAACATCATATTATGTATAAATCACTTTGTATATATTATTAATGTATTGTTTTTTTTATTTTAATAAAAAATAAAGTTTTTGAGCAAAAAGATATATGCATGAACATATATATAATATGAAGAAGACACTAACACAAGCATATATATGATTGCTACGAATTTAATGCTATAATTTTTTTCTAAGAGTCAATAGGGTGATCACTCTCCCATGACGCTGGGAAGTCTTGAAGACGGACTCGAGATATTTTCAAGAAGTTCTCACAGTTTTCTTTAACGCTTCAGCAGTTATTTACGGCAAGCCTGAGAAAAATTCAGTGAGGGGCTGAATCGTTCACACTACATATATACATATGTAAGTATTCAGAAGCATTTCTTTCCAAAACATTTCTGAGGCAACGATGCGTAATACATGTTCTTATAATGTAAACCAAGCTATTGTTCCTTGTGAATATGCTTAGGTCTAGTCGACACCGCAGTTAAAGTTGTTTGTATCTTAAATTGAGATTGGCAAGGGAACCGTCTCACGGTAATTGACAACTACCATATCAATTAAACAGGTGCTGAGCAAATTTGAGTATGTCCTAGCTGGGACACTCATGACTTAAGTCGCTTAGGAAAATACTGTTAAAAATTAAGATTTTCAGATTAAAGAACTTTTCGCAATAAAGGACTTTCTTTAAGAACCTTCTACCAACACCACATGCAACTCGCGTAACGCGCTTGATTTCTTTAGCTTTGCAGAAAAATGTTGATAGCTAAATAATGAAAGATATTTGATATTATAGAAGCTACATATAAGAGATTCGCTCAAAAAACTGGATTTTGATATCGACTTTTATCGATTGCTTAAAAGATCGCTTTTAAAATTAAAATTTTCGCAAGACCATTATAATGTTATATCAAATCATTGTGTGAGTAGCAACAGTAGTCGGATGGTGAATAATGTAATTATATTCTTTATATTAATAAAAACTTCTCACAAAGTTCTTTAAAAATATGTTTGAACCCGATCCGATTCGATTCCTTTACGGTTTTGAGTTAATCACCAATCAGTCTGTCAGGAGAAACAGTTTTATTTAAATATATATGTATGTGTAATGCTGCTCGTGCAAGGAGCTCGTTTGCTTTAGCAGTTATAAAAATAAATTTTAAAAAATTAAAGCGTCCTTAAGTGGGCTTGAGACCGTTACCGACAGCACAGCCTTGTCACAGCCTCGTACTCCACATTCATACCAAGAAGTAAGCTTCAAGAAAAAACAAGTAAGAGACTCTAGTCGCAAATTCTCCACTAGGAGATACCCTGAACCCTTTATTACCAACACCAAATGCAGCAAATAAAAATGATTTATCCAGCAATTTACATTATCGAAGTCGATAAGATTGTATTTATGCGTCAGGAGTAAAGTCGTAATTGTTAGGTTAAAAAACCGATGTCAGATATTACCTACTACTGCTACTGCACAATTAGACGAGCACGCCAGTTAAGATTCATAAAACATATACATACTGCATAATTTTTCGTTTTACGTTTTATGCATCAAGAAGAAAGCTGTTATTTCCTGTTGTGGCCCACTTTTACGAAAAAATAAACGAAGGATGCCGCTCAACACATTTTATTAGTGCAAAATGTATAAAATACAAAAGTAATTTTTTTACAGCCAAATAGCTTTGAATTTAAGTTAAGAGAAATGAAATAATCTTGATTTAATAAAATCAGCTTGGCAGATTTTCAGGGAGAATTATAAAGCTCAAAATTACTCAGTTTTTTTCTATGCATCATGTAAATATAATTTCAGCTAAGATATTGTCAAAATAAACGAGTTTATTCTCGACCGTTAATTAATTAATATAGTTTACCGATCATTCATATATAATGATGGCTTAAACTGAAAGACCGGATACTGATACTAATCAGGATATGTATATTTTATATACAATTGTTTTTAATCAATTTTTATACCTTAGAATATTATAATTGTTTTACAAAAAAAAACACATGTAACAACTCAAAACGCAATTTATTCACAATTTATATTATTAATTCATTACTCTTCTTCAGATAAGTCACTTCCTTTAATAAGAAATAGTACACTTACATCATTTTCATCAGGATATTTTAAGTTTTCTATTTTGTCGGTGCGAATGGTGCCATGAAACGGATAAAATAAAGTTCCTCTTTTGATATTAGTTGTTGCACACACGGTTAAAACAGATTCGATGTTAGTCGGCAAGGATAACTTTGTTAAGGAAAACTCTTTTGGTATTAAAACGCATAATTCCATTTTGGAAAACAGTTTGCATTAGGCTTTTTACAGTAGTCGTGTTATTGTATTTTTATTTTTATTTTTATTTGTATTTGTATTTTAATTTTTATTGTTAACAGTGAATCTCCGCACCCATTTCTTTCAATGCTCAACAAATACTGCGTGATCAGGATCGCTTGAATCGGCCATGACCTTCTTGAAGAAAAACTGCAAACACTTAAAATACCAATACCATTCAGACATAACATACTCAGAAGACACACAAGCATACACATACTAAAAGTCGTCTCGCGGACAAGACCAGCGGCCATCCAGCAAAATTAAGAGTCAGGCTCATTTAACTCAATGCTCCACTACGTTACCAAAACAAGATCAACATTACACAACGCTACGGCTATCAATTGATCTCAAACAAACTCGTCTTGAACGCTCTGGCACGGGCACGAGCACCTGCTCACGTTTGGGCACTGTGGCATATGTGTGTATGTACTACCTTTATTCGTTGCTCGTAGGCATCGTTTGATGTACATACATATGTATTTATGTATTAACAGGTAGCAACTTGACTTCTTCTCCCCAAGAGGAAGACCGTTTTGGCGTCCGTCACCTGTTGCATTGTGAGGTGAGCGAGCGGCTTGTTATCATTACCTCAATATTCTTCAGTCCCTTTAGTTTTTTCTGCTGCTGTTGCCGTTGCCGTTGCATTATTTTGTACTCTTCTTGAGTGGCAATTAGAGTTTTACCTAGGGTATTTTGAATGAATTTCAGTGTGAGCGGCTATTTCTCAGGATCATTGTCAGAACTTGCTTGTGCCTCTTACGTTTTGCACTCTTCCCATCTCTCTCTCTCTCTCTCTCTCTCTCTCTCTCTCTCTCTGGTCATACCTGCAAGTCGACAATAAAAAGTTGCTTACCGAGTTACACTCAACAGATCCACTTCCACTTCTGGACGGAACAGGTGCAGGCACCTGGCCCGCAACTACTACTCCCATTCATAACGTCGATGTCGTAATTTTACTCAAGTCTTAAGACAAAATCCGGTTTCTTAAAGTTGAGTGAAAATGTAGTAAGAATATTTTCTTGTCTGGTCTGTGATATCGGCATCTCTTTCATTGCTTTGGATGACTGAAATAGACACGCCCTCTTATATACTCTATAACCCAGGCAAATGTGAGTATATCGAATAACATATTTTATTCCCACCCTTTTTATACCCTAGAAGAGGTAAACATACTTTTTCATGAAATGTGTAACGCATGAAAAATATATATTTATATATTCTAAATCAGCATTAAACACCAATGATTGTTGATATATGATACCTATATTAATCGTATCGTAATAATATATTATATAGCACTTTACCTTAAATTAAAAAGAAAAACAAGTTGTATGGCAAAATATTCATTCAAGCTTTGCATATACAATGATAAGCGGCGTTCGGCTAGCCGAAGATACACTTAATTCCCTTATATATAATTTACGCTTAGTG
Organism: Drosophila virilis; assembly: GCF_030788295.1. NCBI lineage: Eukaryota > Metazoa > Arthropoda > Insecta > Diptera > Drosophilidae > Drosophila > Drosophila virilis. Next base: position 8,761,235 of record NC_091546.1, on the reverse strand, counting down.
GTGATTAAATCTGTCATTACCAAATATTGGAAACAAGAAGATAATGAAGCTAAAAATATGTAAAAAATGTTAAATATATAATATTACAAAAAAGTTCCTAAGAACACATTTTATTATTTACAGTCACGGACTTAAGTATTGGCAAGACTTTTTGCTTTATAATTCTTTCTAGGCAATTTGGCATTAAATGCACCACTTTTTCGGCAACATTTGGTTCAATATCAATTTCCTTTCCTGTAAGCTCAGTCTTCGTGGGAAATGTACGCTTTTTCAGCCTTTTCTCCAGCTCCTTCCATATGTGCTTGATTGGATTGATGCGCGGTGATTAAGAAGGATGTGGAAGAACATGAACCGTATTGTATGCTAATCACATTCGCAAATCAGGCAGTTTTCTTCGGATCATTGGCCTGTGGAACTTCAACATTATTTGATGCCACTAAAATACTGGAATTTTTAAATCTGGATAAAAATAGGATCAGCCTGCATTATCAAAGCTTTCGATGTTAAACAATTCAGTTGCTTGTTTAATAAAGTAAGTCATCGATTTTAGTTTCTTAAATTGGTCACTTATTTATTTATTGTTTTTGATTTTTTGTTTTGATGAGTACTTTGAATAACTATATTTACAAATATAAATAAAATTTTGAGCTTCGAGCTTAAAGATGTGCTAATATTATTAATAATAATATTAAAGCATTCAAACTTAAGCTTCTGATTAAGTTCGCTCCTTGGACTGCTGCCGGGTGATCACCTATATAAAGCAAATACCATGTATATTATTATTATGAGAGTAAATTGTTTACAAAATCGTTTTACCATTTAATATGTGAACGTAAACTGATTTGGAATTAGCGTTTGATGGCAAGCAGGAATACTTGCCAGAATCAGATATTTGAGCACGCTGAATTAGCAGATAAGAAGTCGTTATGTCGCCTTTTTCGGTTATAACAGATACCCCTCCTCTTGGCGAATCATAGTTTATTTCCTGAAAAAGTTAACTCTTCATTAATGTGGAAAATCTTTAGAATTTACTAAACGAGGTCACTTTGTGAGAAGCTCAGAATAAAATAACACTGTGACAATTAATTTGACAATTTGCTTACACTTACCTGATTGTTGTGAGTCCAGTGAACCATAAGTGGGGGGTCAGGAAGATGTTTTACAATACAAGTTAAATTAACTGTAGATCCTAAATCAATATATAATTCTGGAGCTCCAGGAATAGTTGTAATTGGCTCTGTAAAGATAATGTCCTTTTATTTCAATGGAAGTTAATTTAATGGTAATAATTTAAATAATAAGTGAGCTGTAAAAGTGTCAGGTATGCCCACAGTAGCCATGATCCGCACACGGGGAACCGCTGTAAGCTTTATTCGTACCCAATGGAATCACAAATTGAAAAGAGTTTGTTGATTTTTGAAAATGTCTGTCTTACTGTCTGTGTGTTCGCTAGTCTGTTCGTTTTTCAGTTGATTTTATCTATTTTTATCAATAGAAGCTTTAAAATCGAAGAACATACCCACAACAGAGAAGATCATGGTATATCCAACTGGAGGTGTCGTCGATATCTGACATTCGTAAACTCCAGAATCTCTAATTTGTGGATATTTAATCTGAAAAGTAAAAATTATTTAATTATTACAGGTGGTTTAAACGTTACAAACAATTTTATAACAAATAGCGAGAAAATAAAGGATACAAAATCAAAGAAGATAATTTCTATATAGATTTTTATCGATTGTCTGCCATTCATAAAGAAAATTAAATTTTTTATTTGATTTGAAATGAAGCACGATTGTAATGTTTTCACGTACCTGTAATGACCAGTCACCAGTTTGCTTATTATAGATTGCATTAAATCTCTGATCCGAAGTGTAAGTACTTTCAGACACTGTTAAGAGGTGTAAATCCCTGTGTCTTATCCAAGATACCTTTAATTTTCACAACGTTTATTTGAAGTACTTTCGTATTCAATAATAACCCACCGTTTTATTGCCGAGATTTTTGATGCGACAGTTCAGATGTCCTGTTTTACCAACTAGGGATGTCACATTTTTTGTTGCAGTTGTATCAAAATAGGGTCCTCTGTACTTGACTATTGGTTCCTCATTAAAATTGAAACCATTGACTTGCTCTCCCAGCATAAGCATGTCCGTCATATTAATTTTTGACCCATAATGCTCGCGCTGGCATAGTGCTAATCTAGAAAGTACTATAGGCATATTTTTAAACATTTTTGTCTTATTATATCTCATGCATATAAACACAACAAGAACATGAAGAAAAAACTTAATATGCATAATAACTAACTTACAAATATACACAGTATAGAGTACGATGCGAAAGCTTTGCGACTCAATCATTTTATGATATGTGATAAATGTTTTTATCCCGACATTTGATACTTTAATTTTCGTCACGTAAGTTTCTATGAAATTGGTTCAATCTTATTTTACTTTTTCTTCCTCGACATCAGACATGCGCATTGCGAGTAAAGGTAAAGGACTGCATACATAGCATATTTTGAATAAATGTTGGAAAATCCAAGAATATTTTAATTGAATATATGCAAAAATTAATTATATACTAAAAGAGATTTTATCCATTTAAGAGCAAATGAAGCTTCTAGAATAGTATATTAACATATGTATAGCATATATAAATCAAGTATCTTTCTCCAGAGAGAAAGAACCTCTGGCAGAGATATTGATATAGATTAAATAAGTTAATCAATTGGAACTACCACTAATTTAACCCACAATTTTGATCATCAAGATCGGTTAAAACTCAAGCATCTGGATTTTGGTGTTGGTAGAAGAAGTTCGCTATTATTTGCTATACCCTTAGAAGGCAACAACTTCAAGTTCATAAAGAGTATATAATCTCGATCAGCATCAACACCCCAGGTCCGTCTGTCTGTTTACATGCGAACTGGTCTTTTTCTCATGATAGGAACGATCGGTTGAGAATTAAGTTGTGGCATGGCAACATATTCTGTTTTCCAACATGTTTGTATCAAACTCAGCATTTACGAGGCTTACTGTTCGCACATACCTGTAAAGCCATTAGTCAAATGTCTCCAAATACATGAAAGTTATCAAAGGTATAGTTTATAAAAGAATTTGGGGTTTGTTCTACGCAGCTATTTCTGAAAGTTGTCCAACAAACAAGTAAAAGCTTCTAGTCGGGAGCTCTCGACTAGGGAAGACCCTCTTATTTCAACACGAATAGCTCGCGCTACGCGCTATCGTTTGTAGTAATAAAGCAAAATAAAAAAAGTTCCCGTTCGAATTCGCAAGTGACTGCATTACTTGCTGACGACTCTACTCAGCAGCCACTCCAGCCAAAAAAAATAGCTTCCTCAGTAGGACTCGAACTCGTGACAGACCGCACAACTTGCCACTGCCTCTACTCTACAGCCACACCAAAAACTGAGTCATAATGAAAAAAAAAAAAAAAAAAATTAAAATAGCAGCACAGAAAACAATGCAATCGCAATAGCAATGCTGTTGATAGAATTCGAAGCAGACGCGCATAAGTGTGTGTACATGTATACAGAAACCCTTGGAATTAGCGCTAGCTGCCGCAAACATGTGGGCAGGGAAAACACATTTACTTCTGTGTTTCTTAATCGATCTCTATGAGCAGTCGATCTTATTGTATTATAACATGTTCGTGTATTCTAGAAATGCTCATTGCACTTAAATATGTGGCTTATATTGGTGCATAATTTGAATTTCCTTGATATGTAACTATGAGGTAGTTGCGGGGAGGTGGTGATAGCTATAAAATGAAAGATACTTGACATATATATGATATTGATGGAATTTGATTGATGGAATTATGAGTTTCCTGCGTTAATACATCCGACAGATCGACAGACGGACGCACATAGCTAGATTGACTGGGCAGACTGTACTATGACCTGCAGTCTATTATCTATGTTATCTTGCGATACCACTGCACCTACAGCAATGTTATTTACATCAGTAGTTAACTAGAATAGTTTCTCGAAATTCGGAAGAATTAATATCAGATCAGTCAAACTTCATAATTTTAAATTTATGCTAATTTGTACATTGGCTATTTAAACAAAGCTGCGGATAAATTTTCAGTAAAGCCCGCAAAGTCCATGATATTGTTTAGCTTGGGTATGATATTATTTATAGGGAATAACGTTGCGTACCCGCGACTCATTCGCAGGGGGACTCGGTCACCATAGCTTGCTGACAGGTCTATGGAGGATGCTTTGATAGTGCACCCAAGACGTTGAGTTTCCCTCATCGTTGAGGTTAGTCATTTAAGTGCGAGGTGATCCTGATCGACCACCCGATTACCAAGCAGCCCTTCTATATCGTCTGCGTCAGCACTGCACCGAGGCCTAGTCGCGTCACTCTGCAAGGCGAATTTGGCGGAAAAGTCCTGATAAGCTAACACAGGCCAAGTCCTCAATCTGTCCTTAACGCAACATCTCTTCCTGTTCCTCCAACGGAAAACCTCCCCTAAATTCTCGACGTATTGTTCTCTTGTCGCCCCTATCAGCACAATATAGTTTAGGTAGGTTAACGCATTTATCTTCGACCCTATTACCGTGTCCAATGCCAGCTGGAAGGTCGCACATGCTGAATGCAATCCAAATGGCATCGCCCGCCAATGGAACAAATCCCTCCCTGGAGTCGTAAATGCAGTACAACTCCTACTATCGGCTGCCATCGGTTTCTGCCAATACCCGTGCTTTAAATTGAGATTTAGAGATAAATCGGGCGTGATAATTGAGGCTGTGCGCGGACTACGCGACGGCTCGATGGCACCTGCCTGGATCAGCTTATCTACCTCCTCGCCGATTACCTTATGCGAACTGCTGGACTTTTTGGGTAGTACCTTTACTTCAATGACTTGTCATCTTTTAACCGGATCTTACGCTCCGTGAGTGAGTGTGCTAGATGGATCCACGCTGGAAGTAGTAGACAAAGGCCGTGGGGTTAGATGTTGGCCTAGCTGGGATAGTGATCAGCATGCTTAGCATGCCGCGTCGTCAAGAAGCGGCAGTACCTGGTTTTCAACCGTAAGGAGAAAGCAGGAATAGCGCTGTGCAAGAAGAATTCCAAAAATGCTCCCTCAGCTCACTACTCAGGAACCAACGAGCAGCCCTGTCGCAGACTACCTAAACATGCGATGAAGGGCGACACCATACGTAATGGCTCGGTCCTCGAAGTCATCCGGGAATCCAAGGGGGTCGGATTGTCCATCACACCACTTACCATATTTCCAACCTTGTTCCGGAATCTTTGTAAGTGGCTTAACATCCAACTGAGGAGCATAGGGAACGCTACCAAGATTAGCGGGGGTCCATCCTATCTCAGAGTCAACCAATGTTGTTCGGCGGGCTCCCTCCACTGGGATGTCATGAACACTCACTCCATACGTGACAGTTAACCTAGGGGTCGGGATTTGCGGACGCTCGGTCAGCTCAGGCCTGGTTTGGATTTCTCCTACCTACGTTGTGTGCATGGCCGTAATGCTCCTGGTGCGTTGTGGACACCGTTTCTACGGCAAAAAACGGGTCCACATTTTCCCCCGGTGCTCCTAAAGTAAATGAGGGGAGTGGACTTGAAGTTGAAGTGCGTTCTACTGAAAAGTCGCTGGGAACTCACAACAAAGATTTGTGAATGAGGCAGTAAGGCAGTGAACAAATTTGGTTTTACAAACGTAGATGGACTTTTTTACCACTAATACATGTATATCGCCCACCAGCTTGGTGAAACATGTGTCTAATAGTGTATTTAAATTGCGTCTTCACTTAGCCAGAAGAGCAATCACTGATACTGAAACTACCTTTGAACTTTCAGAGGGTCTTGTAAAATCTGTTTTTTCTCATACCTTGTGTTTTATTTATAAAATATTATACAGTTTAGCGCACAAAAAATTACTAACACAAACAGAGACAAAGCTATATTTAAGTAAAAGCAAATAAACTTACAACATTTTTGATAAAATCGCGATTAAGATTCTATCGATACAATTAAAAAAATACACGCATATGAATGTATGCTTGCCAATCATGCAAAATTTTCGGCAGTTTGCCACATAAAATGCATTTCTTCGCAAAATGACAAAATATTTAGAGCAATGTTGATGGTGAATGGGAGGAGGCATAATCCAAACTCTATATATTTTTGATCTGTAGTACTATACGAGATGCTGCCAGTCACTCGCGCTACGCAGTGACTCTAGTCTTTAAAAACTAAGACATATGCACAAAAAATATAACAGATTTGTTTCATTGTCATTTTGTGTTGGTATAACGCAATAATCAAAATTTTCAAAAATAATATATTTCCCAAAGACGTACTTTTCGCAATTGATACGTTCCTGCAGTTTGATATACGTTATATTTATATTGCATGTAGAATATAAAATTAATTTTATCGATTATCGAAGTTGCATTTTGCATTATTGTATTTTTTTGTTCCATTTCCACCATTCCAATTATTCTGCACTACTCATTCCTTGCGCATATTCACAACATAAAAAGTAAATTCAATTGGCATAGTCAAAAACTAAATTTTGGTTCTTCAGCTGTGAACCGTAACTAAAGATTGTCTTCGTAATTCGCAGTTTCAATACATTTTAATATTTAGTAATTTTGTACATTGAACGCTTGGTTTGTAGCCGTGAACTAAATAATAAATCACACGTACATACACAAATTTTTTCAAATACGTGAATAGAAGCGATAATATCTATCCATCATGTAAATATGTATAACTCACCCATAACAAGTTAAACTCAACTACAGGAATGCTATATCTTTTAATCTTTCTGTGTAAATCATATATATGTGGTTTCAATGTTCAATTAACATATGTGTGGTTCAAGTAGTATTCCCAGTCGTTTGTTCTGTTATGGTGCGGGCATAGGCTTCAAAAGGTGTGTTACTTGGGTTCTGAAAAAAAAAATAATGTGCGAGAAATCGTAAACGCAAAATTTAGAGCAGTAAACGCAAGATGCCTGACTGCCACTTTGTGCTTTCTGCTGTCATCGCCGTTTCCAAGCCTTAGAAATCTATTAAAAATTAATTTTCAATCTTTCTGGACAGGATGTTTGTAATGTAATGGAAAGTTTTTTTTTTGTTGAAAGCAATTGGATATCGCATAGGCTTTGAAAAATATAACCTAATATGTATGCGCTATCCATTAAATACTTGTAAAATCAGTGTTGTGAATGGGCCAAATAATTCATGGTTATGATACGGTTTCAAACCTAACCTTAGATCTGCATCAAACTGGTTTCGTGTAGTCCTTTGAATAGAAATTGAGAATATTTTTCATTTATGGGGGCGTGGTTGCAATGTTTCCGACTCGGTTTTAAGTCGCTAAAGTCTACCTGCCAAAAGTGTTGGATATAAATATTTAGCGTTTTCCTTCCACGGGTGGGGAAAGCGAAAATTGTTTAAACTGAAAAGAGGAAGATTAAAATTGCTAAAATTATTATTAGGCGTCAACGCCTGTGAACTACATCATATGAACTGAGCTTGACATAACTTTTAACTATCCCGCGAAGTCCATGGTGCGAGGCATTGGTTCCGGTAGAACGCTGACGTGGTGTCCCGTGACCGTCCTTCAGCGGGCGCATCTGAATGTCAGGTTACGCCTTTCGGTACGTCACAATGACCAGCTGTCTTGTACCGAGTCCGTCCGGTCTTGCGACACTCACATGAAGGCCGTCTTCGATTTTCTGGGATTAAAGTTGTATTGAATCTGCCAGCTCAGTTTGGCGTATGATCTTCAGACGGTGCTATACAAGGTAAATGATGACGTAGAGTAAGAAAACCGCGACCAGTGTGGTGCAGCTGCTCAGGATTGGTCTAGTTAGAAACTTATCTTGTGGTACGGCTCTAGCGTATTAGAAAATGACAAGCTCTACGGACGGCTGAAGGTAGTTAAACCTATTCTGAGTAAAAAGGGTGTAATGTATTTGTGCAAATGTTTGTAACAACCCAATTCCGAACTCATAGTTCAAAAGTATCACTAGCCGAATTGCTCAAGTCAGTCTGTCCGAACGTTGAACGCAAGAATCTCAGAACCTATAGGGCTAGAACGTAGTAGAATTAGTGCCTGCGCGGTACGAGCTTGTTTCCAATACTGCCCCCGTTTCCAAGCAACTGATAAAAATCCATATCGAAATAACTTTAGTCTTAAGAATAGTATACTCGATCTGTAAGTATCTGTAATTGTTTTAGCTATCGCTTAAACTTCGCCTCGCTTAGATGGTGCAGATACGAAAGGCTAAGCACCAAGTTGTGGCAGCTAATGTTCAGCGGCGGACATGATGAATCTTAAGTAGTTTACCAGCGCGTAGCGATCAAATGAGACGATGTTCGTCCCGGCTACTCTAGTTTTGATGTCTTCATCTCATAGCTGTCAGTGGCCGGTCGGTCGGTGTTTGTAGTGACACCATCATCTACCGGATAGAGGTGGCTTAGCTGTGTTTGGAATGAAGAACCTGAGCGCTCGAACCATCCGCTGCTTGCATATAAACTTTAGTCTAGGATACTAAATGATGAAATCTTTAAGATAGATATACTTAACAGCCTAATGTCAGTCGTAGGTCAGCATGGTCCAGTTTACGATATTTAACTTCGAAGGGGTGATTGTAAGCAAAATGTTCCATATTTCAGTGGAAAGCATTCTGTTCCAGGCTAACAAAGTCTCGTTCGATATGCTATGGCTTGCTTCCGAGACTGCAAACGTGAATAGCTGGTGACCTGTGAATACGTTAATGTCTCACCCAATCAAGATAGGGCCAAAGCTTTTCCTAGGTCCTAACCATGGCTAGTTACTCACGCTCGTTAGTTGAAGAAGACTACGGTTGTTTGGCAGCGACTCGTTAAGGTCTGCGAAGTCTTTTTTGTTATCTTCTAACATATTCAAGAAGCTGTTATTTACTGCTGGGATTGCGTCTATTGCCCACTTGTTAATGAGTTCGTCTCCAAATCCTTACGCCATATGTATGGCAGCCTTGACATAAAAAATTGCTGTCGTACTCGGGCTCGCCTTCAGCTTCGAGATCAATGATGGCAGGTGACTTGTTGTATGCCTCCTCAGTTTAACCTTCGCTCAAAGCGATCTTTTATACTCTTTGCCTCCTTGGACCGGTCATGCGGTTCGAGGTGTTCGATCTTTTACTGGGATTCGCGGTAAACTTACTCGATCCGGAAGGATTTTGGTAATAGGTTGTCTGTAATTGGATGTAGATGGGTCTAGATCCATTAACTCAGGCTAGGTGTTGTTACTGGGACTGACGTTTGCCCACCTCATAAAATCCAGGCTTTTCACTTGACAATTCTGAGAGTAGTTTTGCTGTTTCTTTTGCTGCTAGTATTGGTGATGCCTATCCGCGATGATTGCATTTTCTTTTAGGCCCCTAGCGAAGGAATAAGAACTAAATGAAAACGTGTTTCAGCAATTTTGCAAATTTCACCCGTAAATTGGCGGAAAACGATTGTATTAAAATTTTTTGTTCACAGTCAAATCGGTTTCAAACGGACTACGTGCAAGACCGGGTATACCCAGTATATATATATATATATACATATTTCATTATTATTCATTATTATTCATATACATATTTCAATTTATTTTTAGTGGCAATGGACGAGTCTGATAAATCGCAACAAAACATGATATCAAACCTTCCTCTATTGTTTGCAAATGGATATCCAACTTCACTGGAAAAAATTACTGAATCTCAACTAGAAAACTTTATACCGTTTATGGTACAATGCTCTTTGGGACATATAAATTTACCAAAAAAAATAGACTGCAGCGAGCCTGAGTGGTGGCCAGAAAATGCTTCATTTGGCATTCCGCTAAAAAGACCAAAACATTTTGTTGGGGTAAGTTTATATTTAACATGTATTTGTTGCTTGCCTAACCATTTATTTTTTCACAGAATTGGATGGAAAAAATGAAGGAGATTGTAGTTATTTGTTATCAATTTCACAAAAGCCTTTTTTTATTACGGTTTTGCAATGACTTAGCTGCATATGAGCACGCAAGCTTGAGGTTTATCAACAACTACAATTCTACTACATCTCTTTACGATAGACGAAATAACAAATTGTTGGTAACATTTCGAAACGAAAACATGGTACGTTTATTTTTTTAAATTTAAACATTTTAAAGTTGACAAACAATTAAAATATTATGGATCGGACCAAAAAGAAAAGTTATCTTAGGAAAGCGGTAGACTTAATACCATTGAATTATGATTTGTTCCCATAGAGAAAAGAGTTTTGGTTTTCCAAAAACTGTCTGGATTTTTATTCGACATGAATTTCGACCAAAAATGATGTTGCCACATTTTAATGCAGGATTGATAATGAGGCCAAGCCATGAACAAAAAGCCAAACCGACATGAATTTCGACCAAAAATTATGTTGCCACATTTTAATGCAGGATTGATAATGAGGCCAAGCCATGAACAAAAAGCCAAACCTCGTAAAAATCGGATGAGATTTGACCGAGTTATGGGTGTGGGAAGTTTTGATAACGTCTATATAGGATATTTAAGGGTCCCATTTTGACATGAATTTCGACTAAAAATTATGTATCCAGATTTTGATGCAGGATTGATAATGAGGCCAAACCATGAACAAAAAGCCAAACCTCGTAAAAATCGGATGAGATTTGACCGAGCTATGGGTATGGGAAGTTTTGAATACGTCTATATAGGATATTTAAGGGTCCCATTTTGACATGAATTTCGACCAAAAATTATGTATCCAGATTTTGATGCAGGATTGATAATGAGGCCAAACCATGAGCAAAAAACCAAACCTCGTAAAAATCGGATGAGATTTGACCGAGCTATGGGTATGGGAAGTTTTGAATACGTCTATATAGGATATTTAAGGGTACCATTTTGACATGAATTTCGACCAAAAATTATGTTGCCAGATTTTGATGCAGGATTGATAATGAGGCCAAACCATGAACAAAAAGCCAAACCTCGTAAAAATCGGATGCGATTTGACCGAGTTATGGGTGTGGGAAGTTTTGATTACGCCTATATAGGATATTTAAGGGTACCATTTTGACATGAATTTCGACCAAAAATTATGTTGCCAGATTTTGATGCAGGATTGATAATGAGGCCAAACCATGAACAAAAAGCCAAACCTCGTAAAAATCGGATGAGATTTGACCGAGTTATGGGTGTGGGAAGTTTTGATTACGCCTATATAGGATATTTAAGGGTACCATTTTGACATGAATTTCGACCAAAAATTATGTTGCCAGATTTTGATGCAGGATTGATAATGAGGCCAAACCATGAACAAAAAACCAAACCTCGTAAAAATCGGATGAGATTTGACCGAGCTATGGGTATGGGAAGTTTTGAATACGTCTATATAGGATATTTAAGGGTCCCATTTTGACATGAATTTCGACCAAAAATTATGTATCCAGATTTTGATGCAGGATTGATAATGAGGCCAAACCATGAGCAAAGAACCAAACCTCGTAAAAATCGGATGAGATTTGACCGAGCTATGGGTATGGGAAGTTTTGAATACGTCTATATAGGATATTTAAGGGTCCCATTTTGACATGAATTTCGACCAAAAATTATGTATCCAGATTTTGATGCAGGATTGATAATGAGGCCAAACCATGAACAAAAAACCAAACCTCGTAAAAATCGGATGAGATTTGACCGAGTTATGGGTGTGGGTAGTTTTGATTGCGTCTATATAGGATATTTAAGGGTACTATTTTGACATGAATTTCGACCAAAAATTATGTTGCCAGATTTTGATGCAGGATTGATAATGAGGCCAAACCATGAACAAAAAACCAAACCTCGTAAAAATCGGATGAGATTTGACCGAGCTATGGGTATGGGAAGTTTTGAATACGTCTATATAGGATATTTAAGGGTACCATTTTAACATGAATTTCGACCAAAAATTATGTATCCAGATTTTGATGCAGGATTGATAATGAGGCCAAACCATGAACAAAACGCCAAACCTCGTAAAAATCGGATGAGATTTCACCGAGTTATGGGTGTGGGAAGCTTTGAATGCGTCTATATAGGATATTTAAGGGTACCATTTTGACATGAATTTCGACCAAAAGTTATGTTGCCAGATTTTGATGCAGGATTGATAATGAGGCCAAGCCATGAACAAAAAGCCAATCCTCGTAAAAATCGGATGAGATTTGACCGAGTTATGGGTGTGGGAAGTTTTGATTACGCCTATATAGGATATTTAAGGGTACATTTTGACATGAATTTCGACCAAAAATTATGTATCCAGATTTTGATGCAGGATTGATAATGAGGCCAAACCATGAGCAAAGAACCAAACCTCGTAAAAATCGGATGAGATTTGACCGAGCTATGGGTATGGGAAGTTTTGAATACGTCTATATAGGATATTTAAGGGTACCATTTTGACATGAATTTCGACCAAAAATTATGTATCCAGATTTTGATGCAGGATTGATAATGAGGCCAAACCATGAGCAAAAAACCAAACCTCGTAAAAATCGGATGAGATTTGACCGAGTTATGGGTGTGGGAAGTTTTGATTACGCCTATATAGGATATTTAAGGGTACCATTTTGACATGAATTTCGACCAAAAATTATGTTGCCAGATTTTGATGCAGGATTGATAATGAGGCCAAACCATGAACAAAAAACCAAACCTCGTAAAAATCGGATGAGATTTGACCGAGTTATGGGTATGGGAAGTTTTGATAACGTCTATATAGGATATTTAAGGGACCCATTTTGACATGAATTTCGACCAAAAATTATGTATCCAGATTTTGATGCAGGATTGATAATGAGGCCAAACCATGAGCAAAGAACCAAACCTCGTAAAAATCGGATGAGATTTGACCGAGCTATGGGTATGGGAAGTTTTGAATACGTCTATATAGGATATTTAAGGGTCCCATTTTGACATGAATTTCGACCAAAAATTATGTATCCAGATTTTGATGCAGGATTGATAATGAGGCCAAACCATGAGCAAAGAACCAAACCTCGTAAAAATCGGATGAGATTTGACCGAGCTATGGGTATGGGAAGTTTTGAATACGTCTATATAGGATATTTAAGGGTACCATTTTGACATGAATTTCGACCAAAAGTTATGTTGCCAGATTTTGATGCAGGATTGATAATGAGGCCAAGCCATGAACAAAAAGCCAAACCTCGTAAAAATCGGATGAGATTTGACCGAGTTATGGGTGTGGGAAGTTTTGATAACGTCTATATAGGATATTTAAGGGTCCCATTTTGACATGAATTTCGACTAAAAATTATGTATCCAGATTTTGATGCAGGATTGATAATGAGGCCAAACCATGAACAAAAAGCCAAACCTCGTAAAAATCGGATGAGATTTGACCGAGTTATGGGTGTGGGAAGTTTTGATTACGCCTATATAGGATATTTAAGGGTACCATTTTGACATGAATTTCGACCAAAAATTATGTATCCAGATTTTGATGCAGGATTGATAATGAGGCCAAACCATGAGCAAAGAACCAAACCTCGTAAAAATCGGATGAGATTTGACCGAGCTATGGGTATGGGAAGTTTTGAATACGTCTATATAGGATATTTAAGGGTCCCATTTTGACATGAATTTCGACCAAAAATTATGTATCCAGATTTTGATGCAGGATTGATAATGAGGCCAAACCATGAGCAAAAAACCAAACCTCGTAAAAATCGGATGAGATTTGACCGAGCTATGGGTATGGGAAGTTTTGAATACGTCTATATAGGATATTTAAGGGTACCATTTTGACATGAATTTCGACCAAAAATTATGTTGCCAGATTTTGATGCAGGATTGATAATGAGGCCAAACCATGAACAAAAAGCCAAACCTCGTAAAAATCGGATGAGATTTGACCGAGTTATGGGTGTGGGAAGTTTTGATTACGCCTATATAGGATATTTAAGGGTACCATTTTGACATGAATTTCGACCAAAAATTATGTTGCCAGATTTTGATGCAGGATTGATAATGAGGCCAAACCATGAACAAAAAACCAAACCTCGTAAAAATTGGATGAGATTTGACCGAGCTATGGGTATGGGAAGTTTTGAATACGTCTATATAGGATATTTAAGGGTCCCATTTTGACATGAATTTCGACCAAAAATTATGTATCCAGATTTTGATGCAGGATTGATAATGAGGCCAAACCATGAGCAAAGAACCAAACCTCGTAAAAATCGGATGAGATTTGACCGAGCTATGGGTATGGGAAGTTTTGAATACGTCTATATAGGATATTTAAGGGTACCATTTTGACATGAATTTCGACCAAAAATTATGTATCCAGATTTTGATGCAGGATTGATAATGAGGCCAAACCATGAACAAAACGCCAAACCTCGTAAAAATCGGATGAGATTTCACCGAGTTATGGGTGTGGGAAGTTTTGAATGCGTCTATATAGGATATTTAAGGGTACCATTTTGACATGAATTTCGACCAAAAGTTATGTTGCCAGATTTTGATGCAGGATTGATAATGAGGCCAAGCCATGAACAAAAAGCCAAACCTCGTAAAAATCGGATGAGATTTGACCGAGCTATGGGTATGGGAAGTTTTGAATACGTCTATATAGGATATTTAAGGGTACCATTTTGACATGAATTTCGACCAAAAATTATGTTGCTAGATTTTGATGCAGGATTGATAATGAGGCCAAACCATGAACAAAAAGCCAAACCTCGTAAAAATCGGATGAGATTTGACCGAGTTATGGGTGTGGGAAGTTTTGATTACGCCTATATAGGATATTTAAGGGTACCATTTTGACATGAATTTCGACCAAAAATTATGTTGCCAGATTTTGATGCAGGATTGATAATGAGGCCAAACCATGAACAAAAAACCAAACCTCGTAAAAATCGGATGAGATTTGACCGAGCTATGGGTATGGGAAGTTTTGAATACGTCTATATAGGATATTTAAGGGTCCCATTTTGACATGAATTTCGACCAAAAATTATGTATCCAGATTTTGATGCAGGATTGATAATGAGGCCAAACCATGAGCAAAGAACCAAACCTCGTAAAAATCGGATGAGATTTGACCGAGCTATGGGTATGGGAAGTTTTGAATACGTCTATATAGGATATTTAAGGGTACCATTTTGACATGAATTTCGACCAAAAATTATGTATCCAGATTTTGATGCAGGATTGATAATGAGGCCAAACCATGAACAAAAAGCCAAACCTCGTAAAAATCGGATGCGATTTGACCGAGTTATGGGTGTGGGAAGTTTTGATTACGCCTATATAGGATATTTAAGGGTACCATTTTGACATGAATTTCGACCAAAAATTATGTTGCCAGATTTTGATGCAGGATTGATAATGAGGCCAAACCATGAACAAAAAACCAAACCTCGTAAAAAGCGGATGAGATTTGACCGAGCTATGGGTATGGGAAGTTTTGAATACGTCTATATAGGATATTTAAGGGTCCCATTTTGACATGAATTTCGACCAAAAATTATGTATCCAGATTTTGATGCAGGATTGATAATGAGGCCAAACCATGAGCAAAGAACCAAACCTCGTAAAAATCGGATGAGATTTGACCGAGCTATGGGTATGGGAAGTTTTGAATACGTCTATATAGGATATTTAAGGGTACCATTTTGACATGAATTTCGACCAAAAATTATGTATCCAGATTTTGATGCAGGATTGATAATGAGGCCAAACCATGAACAAAACGCCAAACCTCGTAAAAATCGGATGAGATTTCACCGAGTTATGGGTGTGGGAAGTTTTGAATGCGTCTATATAGGATATTTAAGGGTACCATTTTGACATGAATTTCGACCAAAAGTTATGTTGCCAGATTTTGATGCAGGATTGATAATGAGGCCAAGCCATGAACAAAAAGCCAAACCTCGTAAAAATCGGATGAGATTTGACCGAGCTATGGGTATGGGAAGTTTTGAATACGTCTATATAGGATATTTAAGGGTACCATTTTGACATGAATTTCGACCAAAAATTATGTTGCCAGATTTTGATGCAGGATTGATAATGAGGCCAAACCATGAACAAAAAGCCAAACCTCGTAAAAATCGGATGAGATTTGACCGAGTTATGGGTGTGGGAAGTTTTGATTACGCCTATATAGGATATTTAAGGGTACCATTTTGACATGAATTTCGACCAAAAATTATGTTGCCAGATTTTGATGCAGGATTGATAATGAGGCCAAACCATGAACAAAAAACCAAACCTCGTAAAAATCGGATGAGATTTGACCGAGTTATGGGTGTGGGAAGTTTTGATAACGTCTATATAGGATATTTAAGGGTCCCATTTTGACATGAATTTCGACTAAAAATTATGTATCCAGATTTTGATGCAGGATTGATAATGAGGCCAAACCATGAACAAAAAGCCAAACCTCGTAAAAATCGGATGAGATTTGACCGAGTTATGGGTGTGGGAAGTTTTGATTACGCCTATATAGGATATTTAAGGGTACCATTTTGACATGAATTTCGACCAAAAATTATGTTGCCAGATTTTGATGCAGGATTGATAATGAGGCCAAACCATGAACAAAAAACCAAACCTCGTAAAAATCGGATGAGATTTGACCGAGCTATGGGTATGGGAAGTTTTGAATACGTCTATATAGGATATTTAAGGGTCCCATTTTGACATGAATTTCGACCAAAAATTATGTATCCAGATTTTGATGCAGGATTGATAATGAGGCCAAACCATGAGCAAAGAACCAAACCTCGTAAAAATCGGATGAGATTTGACCGAGCTATGGGTATGGGAAGTTTTGAATACGTCTATATAGGATATTTAAGGGTACCATTTTGACATGAATTTCGACCAAAAATTATGTATCCAGATTTTGATGCAGGATTGATAATGAGGCCAAACCATGAACAAAAAGCCAAACCTCGTAAAAATCGGATGCGATTTGACCGAGTTATGGGTGTGGGAAGTTTTGATTACGGCTATATAGGATATTTAAGGGTACCATTTTGACATGAATTTCGACCAAAAATTATGTTGCCAGATTTTGATGCAGGATTGATAATGAGGCCAAACCATGAACAAAAAACCAAACCTCGTAAAAATCGGATGAGATTTGACCGAGCTATGGGTATGGGAAGTTTTGAATACGTCTATATAGGATATTTAAGGGTCCCATTTTGACATGAATTTCGACCAAAAATTATGTATCCAGATTTTGATGCAGGATTGATAATGAGGCCAAACCATGAGCAAAGAACCAAACCTCGTAAAAATCGGATGAGATTTGACCGAGCTATGTGTATGGGAAGTTTTGAATACGTCTATATAGGATATTTAAGGGTACCATTTTGACATGAATTTCGACCAAAAATTATGTATCCAGATTTTGATGCAGGATTGATAATGAGGCCAAACCATGAACAAAACGCCAAACCTCGTAAAAATCGGATGAGATTTCACCGAGTTATGGGTGTGGGAAGTTTTGAATGCGTCTATATAGGATATTTAAGGGTACCATTTTGACATGAATTTCGACCAAAAGTTATGTTGCCAGATTTTGATGCAGGATTGATAATGAGGCCAAGCCATGAACAAAAAGCCAAACCTCGTAAAAATCGGATGAGATTTGACCGAGCTATGGGTATGGGAAGTTTTGAATACGTCTATATAGGATATTTAAGGGTACCATTTTGACATGAATTTCGACCAAAAATTATGTTGCCAGATTTTGATGCAGGATTGATAATGAGGCCAAACCATGAACAAAAAGCCAAACCTCGTAAAAATCGGATGAGATTTGACCGAGTTATGGGTGTGGGAAGTTTTGATTACGCCTATATAGGATATTTAAGGGTACCATTTTGACATGAATTTCGACCAAAAATTATGTTGCCAGATTTTGATGCAGGATTGATAATGAGGCCAAACCATGAACAAAAAACCAAACCTCGTAAAAATCGGATGAGATTTGACCGAGCTATGGGTATGGGAAGTTTTGAATACGTCTATATAGGATATTTAAGGGTCCCATTTTGACATGAATTTCGACCAAAAATTATGTATCCAGATTTTGATGCAGGATTGATAATGAGGCCAAACCATGAGCAAAGAACCAAACCTCGTAAAAATCGGATGAGATTTGACCGAGCTATGGGTATGGGAAGTTTTGAATACGTCTATATAGGATATTTAAGGGTACCATTTTGACATGAATTTCGACCAAAAATTATGTATCCAGATTTTGATGCAGGATTGATAATGAGGCCAAACCATGAACAAAAAGCCAAACCTCGTAAAAATCGGATGCGATTTGACCGAGTTATGGGTGTGGGAAGTTTTGATTACGCCTATATAGGATATTTAAGGGTACCATTTTGACATGAATTTCGACCAAAAATTATGTTGCCAGATTTTGATGCAGGATTGATAATGAGGCCAAACCATGAACAAAAAACCAAACCTCGTAAAAAGCGGATGAGATTTGACCGAGCTATGGGTATGGGAAGTTTTGAATACGTCTATATAGGATATTTAAGGGTCCCATTTTGACATGAATTTCGACCAAAAATTATGTATCCAGATTTTGATGCAGGATTGATAATGAGGCCAAACCATGAGCAAAGAACCAAACCTCGTAAAAATCGGATGAGATTTGACCGAGCTATGGGTATGGGAAGTTTTGAATACGTCTATATAGGATATTTAAGGGTACCATTTTGACATGAATTTCGACCAAAAATTATGTATCCAGATTTTGATGCAGGATTGATAATGAGGCCAAACCATGAACAAAACGCCAAACCTCGTAAAAATCGGATGAGATTTCACCGAGTTATGGGTGTGGGAAGTTTTGAATGCGTCTATATAGGATATTTAAGGGTACCATTTTGACATGAATTTCGACCAAAAGTTATGTTGCCAGATTTTGATGCAGGATTGATAATGAGGCCAAGCCATGAACAAAAAGCCAAACCTCGTAAAAATCGGATGAGATTTGACCGAGCTATGGGTATGGGAAGTTTTGAATACGTCTATATAGGATATTTAAGGGTACCATTTTGACATGAATTTCGACCAAAAATTATGTATCCAGATTTTGATGCAGGATTGATAATGAGGCCAAACCATGAACAAAAAGCCAAACCTCGTAAAAATCGGATGAGATTTGACCGAGTTATGGGTGTGGGAAGTTTTGATTACGCCTATATAGGATATTTAAGGGTACCATTTTGACATGAATTTCGACCAAAAATTATGTTGCCAGATTTTGATGCAGGATTGATAATGAGGCCAAACCATGAACAAAAAACCAAACCTCGTAAAAATCGGATGAGATTTGACCGAGTTATGGGTGTGGGAAGTTTTGATAACGTCTATATAGGATATTTAAGGGTCCCATTTTGACATGAATTTCGACTAAAAATTATGTATCCAGATTTTGATGCAGGATTGATAATGAGGCCAAACCATGAACAAAAAGCCAAACCTCGTAAAAATCGGATGAGATTTGACCGAGTTATGGGTGTGGGAAGTTTTGATTACGCCTATATAGGATATTTAAGGGTACCATTTTGACATGAATTTCGACCAAAAATTATGTTGCCAGATTTTGATGCAGGATTGATAATGAGGCCAAACCATGAACAAAAAACCAAACCTCGTAAAAATCGGATGAGATTTGACCGAGCTATGGGTATGGGAAGTGTTGAATACGTCTATATAGGATATTTAAGGGTCCCATTTTGACATGAATTTCGACCAAAAATTATGTATCCAGATTTTGATGCAGGATTGATAATGAGGCCAAACCATGAGCAAAGAACCAAACCTCGTAAAAATCGGATGAGATTTGACCGAGCTATGGGTATGGGAAGTTTTGAATACGTCTATATAGGATATTTAGGGGTACCATTTTGACATGAATTTCGACCAAAAATTATGTATCCAGATTTTGATGCAGGATTGATAATGAGGCCAAACCATGAACAAAAAGCCAAACCTCGTAAAAATCGGATGCGATTTGACCGAGTTATGGGTGTGGGAAGTTTTGATTACGCCTATATAGGATATTTAAGGGTACCATTTTGACATGAATTTCGACCAAAAATTATGTTGCCAGATTTTGATGCAGGATTGATAATGAGGCCAAACCATGAACAAAAAACCAAACCTCGTAAAAAGCGGATGAGATTTGACCGAGCTATGGGTATGGGAAGTTTTGAATACGTCTATATAGGATATTTAAGGGTCCCATTTTGACATGAATTTCGACCAAAAATTATGTATCCAGATTTTGATGCAGGATTGATAATGAGGCCAAACCATGAGCAAAGAACCAAACCTCGTAAAAATCGGATGAGATTTGACCGAGCTATGGGTATGGGAAGTTTTGAATACGTCTATATAGGATATTTAAGGGTACCATTTTGACATGAATTTCGACCAAAAATTATGTATCCAGATTTTGATGCAGGATTGATAATGAGGCCAAACCATGAACAAAACGCCAAACCTCGTAAAAATCGGATGAGATTTCACCGAGTTATGGGTGTGGGAAGTTTTGAATGCGTCTATATAGGATATTTAAGGGTACCATTTTGACATGAATTTCGACCAAAAGTTATGTTGCCAGATTTTGATGCAGGATTGATAATGAGGCCAAGCCATGAACAAAAAGCCAAACCTCGTAAAAATCGGATGAGATTTGACCGAGCTATGGGTATGGGAAGTTTTGAATACGTCTATATAGGATATTTAAGGGTACCATTTTGACATGAATTTCGACCAAAAATTATGTTGCCAGATTTTGATGCAGGATTGATAATGAGGCCAAACCATGAACAAAAAGCCAAACCTCGTAAAAATCGGATGAGATTTGACCGAGTTATGGGTGTGGGAAGTTTTGATTACGCCTATATAGGATATTTAGGGTACCATTTTGACATGAATTTCGACCAAAAATTATGTTGCCAGATTTTGATGCAGGATTGATAATGAGGCCAAACCATGAACAAAAAACCAAACCTCGTAAAAATCGGATGAGATTTGACCGAGTTATGGGTGTGGGAAGTTTTGATAACGTCTATATAGGATATTTAAGGGTCCCATTTTGACATGAATTTCGACTAAAAATTATGTATCCAGATTTTGATGCAGGATTGATAATGAGGCCAAACCATGAACAAAACGCCAAACCTCGTAAAAATCGGATGAGATTTCACCGAGTTATGGGTGTGGGAAGTTTTGAATGCGTCTATATAGGATATTTAAGGGTACCATTTTGACATGAATTTCGACCAAAAGTTATGTTGCCAGATTTTGATGCAGGATTGATAATGAGGCCAAGCCATGAACAAAAAGCCAAACCTCGTAAAAATCGGATGAGATTTGACCGAGCTATGGGTATGGGAAGTTTTGAATACGTCTATATAGGATATTTAAGGGTCCCATTTTGACATGAATTTCGACCAAAAATTATGTATCCAGATTTTGATGCAGGATTGATAATGAGGCCAAACCATGAGCAAAAAACCAAACCTCGTAAAAATCGGATGAGATTTGACCGAGCTATGGGTATGGGAAGTTTTGAATACGTCTATATAGGATATTTAAGGGTACCATTTTGACATGAATTTCGACCAAAAATTATGTTGCCAGATCTTGATGCAGGATTGATAATGAGGCCAAACCATGAACAAAAAGCCAAACCTCGTAAAAATCGGATGAGATTTGACCGAGTTATGGGTGTGGGAAGTTTTGATTACGCCTATATAGGATATTTAAGGGTACCATTTTGACATGAATTTCGACCAAAAATTATGTTGCCAGATTTTGATGCAGGATTGATAATGAGGCCAAACCATGAACAAAAAACCAAACCTCGTAAAAATCGGATGAGATTTGACCGAGCTATGGGTATGGGAAGTTTTGAATACGTCTATATAGGATATTTAAGGGTCCCATTTTGACATGAATTTCGACCAAAAATTATGTATCCAGATTTTGATGCAGGATTGATAATGAGGCCAAACCATGAGCAAAGAACCAAACCTCGTAAAAATCGGATGAGATTTGACCGAGCTATGGGTATGGGAAGTTTTGAATACGTCTATATAGGATATTTAAGGGTACCATTTTGACATGAATTTCGACCAAAAATTATGTATCCAGATTTTGATGCAGGATTGATAATGAGGCCAAACCATGAACAAAACGCCAAACCTCGTAAAAATCGGATGAGATTTCACCGAGTTATGGGTGTGGGAAGTTTTGAATGCGTCTATATAGGATATTTAAGGGTACCATTTTGACATGAATTTCGACCAAAAGTTATGTTGCCAGATTTTGATGCAGGATTGATAATGAGGCCAAGCCATGAACAAAAAGCCAAACCTCGTAAAAATCGGATGAGATTTGACCGAGCTATGGGTATGGGAAGTTTTGAATACGTCTATATAGGATATTTAAGGGTACCATTTTGACATGAATTTCGACCAAAAATTATGTTGCCAGATTTTGATGCAGGATTGATAATGAGGCCAAACCATGAACAAAAAGCCAAACCTCGTAAAAATCGGATGAGATTTGACCGAGTTATGGGTGTGGGAAGTTTTGATTACGCCTATATAGGATATTTAAGGGTACCATTTTGACATGAATTTCGACCAAAAATTATGTTGCCAGATTTTGATGCAGGATTGATAATGAGGCCAAACCATGAACAAAAAACCAAACCTCGTAAAAATCGGATGAGATTTGACCGAGCTATGGGTATGGGAAGTTTTGAATACGTCTATATAGGATATTTAAGGGTCCCATTTTGACATGAATTTCGACCAAAAATTATGTATCCAGATTTTGATGCAGGATTGATAATGAGGCCAAACCATGAGCAAAGAACCAAACCTCGTAAAAATCGGATGAGATTTGACCGAGCTATGGGTATGGGAAGTTTTGAATACGTCTATATAGGATATTTAAGGGTACCATTTTGACATGAATTTCGACCAAAAATTATGTATCCAGATTTTGATGCAGGATTGATAATGAGGCCAAACCATGAACAAAAAGCCAAACCTCGTAAAAATCGGATGCGATTTGACCGAGTTATGGGTGTGGGAAGTTTTGATTACGCCTATATAGGATATTTAAGGGTACCATTTTGACATGAATTTCGACCAAAAATTATGTTGCCAGATTTTGATGCAGGATTGATAATGAGGCCAAACCATGAACAAAAAACCAAACCTCGTAAAAATCGGATGAGATTTGACCGAGTTATGGGTGTGGGAAGTTTTGATAACGTCTATATAGGATATTTAAGGGTCCCATTTTGACATGAATTTCGACTAAAAATTATGTATCCAGATTTTGATGCAGGATTGATAATGAGGCCAAACCATGAACAAAAAGCCAAACCTCGTAAAAATCGGATGAGATTTGACCGAGTTATGGGTGTGGGAAGTTTTGATTACGCCTATATAGGATATTTAAGGGTACCATTTTGACATGAATTTCGACCAAAAATTATGTATCCAGATTTTGATGCAGGATTGATAATGAGGCCAAACCATGAGCAAAGAACCAAACCTCGTAAAAATCGGATGAGATTTGACCGAGCTATGGGTATGGGAAGTTTTGAATACGTCTATATAGGATATTTAAGGGTCCCATTTTGACATGAATTTCGACCAAAAATTATGTATCCAGATTTTGATGCAGGATTGATAATGAGGCCAAACCATGAGCAAAAAACCAAACCTCGTAAAAATCGGATGAGATTTGACCGAGCTATGGGTATGGGAAGTTTTGAATACGTCTATATAGGATATTTAAGGGTACCATTTTGACATAAATTTCGACCAAAAATTATGTTGCCAGATTTTGATGCAGGATTGATAATGAGGCCAAACCATGAACAAAAAGCCAAACCTCGTAAAAATCGGATGAGATTTGACCGAGTTATGGGTGTGGGAAGTTTTGATTACGCCTATATAGGATATTTAAGGGTACCATTTTGACATGAATTTCGACCAAAAATTATGTTGCCAGATTTTGATGCAGGATTGATAATGAGGCCAAACCATGAGCAAAGAACCAAACCTCGTAAAAATCGGATGAGATTTGACCGAGCTATGGGTATGGGAAGTTTTGAATACGTCTATATAGGATATTTAAGGGTACCATTTTGACATGAATTTCGACCAAAAATTATGTATCCAGATTTTGATGCAGGATTGATAATGAGGCCAAACCATGAACAAAACGCCAAACCTCGTAAAAATCGGATGAGATTTCACCGAGTTATGGGTGTGGGAAGTTTTGAATGCGTCTATATAGGATATTTAAGGGTACCATTTTGACATGAATTTCGACCAAAAGTTATGTTGCCAGATTTTGATGCAGGATTGATAATGAGGCCAAGCCATGAACAAAAAGCCAAACCTCGTAAAAATCGGATGAGATTTGACCGAGCTATGGGTATGGGAAGTTTTGAATACGTCTATATAGGATATTTAAGGGTACCATTTTGACATGAATTTCGACCAAAAATTATGTTGCCAGATTTTGATGCAGGATTGATAATGAGGCCAAACCATGAACAAAAAGCCAAACCTCGTAAAAATCGGATGAGATTTGACCGAGTTATGGGTGTGGGAAGTTTTGATTACGCCTATATAGGATATTTAAGGGTACCATTTTGACATGAATTTCGACCAAAAATTATGTTGCCAGATTTTGATGCAGGATTGATAATGAGGCCAAACCATGAACAAAAAACCAAACCTCGTAAAAATCGGATGAGATTTGACCGAGCTATGGGTATGGGAAGTTTTGAATACGTCTATATAGGATATTTAAGGGTACCATTTTGACATGAATTTCGACCAAAAATTATGTATCCAGATTTTGATGCAGGATTGATAATGAGGCCAAACCATGAACAAAAAGCCAAACCTCGTAAAAATCGGATGCGATTTGACCGAGTTATGGGTGTGGGAAGTTTTGATTACGCCTATATAGGATATTTAAGGGTACCATTTTGACATGAATTTCGACCAAAAATTATGTTGCCAGATTTTGATGCAGGATTGATAATGAGGCCAAACCATGAACAAAAAACCAAACCTCGTAAAAAGCGGATGAGATTTGACCGAGCTATGGGTATGGGAAGTTTTGAATACGTCTATATAGGATATTTAAGGGTCCCATTTTGACATGAATTTCGACCAAAAATTATGTATCCAGATTTTGATGCAGGATTGATAATGAGGCCAAACCATGAGCAAAAAACCAAACCTCGTAAAAATCGGATGAGATTTGACCGAGCTATGGGTATGGGAAGTTTTGAATACGTCTATATAGGATATTTAAGGGTATCATTTTGACATGAATTTCGACCAAAAATTATGTTGCCAGATTTTGATGCAGGATTGATAATGAGGCCAAACCATGAACAAAAAGCCAAACCTCGTAAAAATCGGATGAGATTTGACCGAGTTATGGGTGTGGGAAGTTTTGATTACGCCTATATAGGATATTTAAGGGTACCATTTTGACATGAATTTCGACCAAAACTTATGTTGCCAGATTTTGATGCAGGATTGATAATGAGGCCAAACCATGAACAGAAAGTCAAACCTCGTAAAAATCGGATGAGATTTGACCGAGTTATGGGTGTGGGAAGTTTTGATTACGCCTATATAGGATATTTAAGGGTCCCATTTTGACATGAATTTCGACCAAAAATTATGTTGCCAGATTTTGATGCAGGATTGATAATGAGGCCAAACCATGAACAAAAAACCAAACCTCGTAAAAATCGGATGAGATTTGACCGAGCTATGGGTATGGGAAGTTTTGAATACGTCTATATAGGATATTTAAGGGTCCCATTTTGACATGAATTTCGACCAAAAATTATGTTGCCAGATTTTGATGCAGGATTGATAATGAGGCCAAACCATGAGCAAAGAACCAAACCTCGTAAAAATCGGATGAGATTTGACCGAGCTATGGGTATGGGAAGTTTTGAATACGTCTATATAGGATATTTAAGGGTCCCATTTTGACATGAATTTCGACCAAAAATTATGTATCCAGATTTTGATGCAGGATTGATAATGAGGCCAAACCATGAGCAAAAAACCAAACCCCGTAAAAATCGGATGAGATTTGACCGAGCTATGGGTATGGGAAGTTTTGAATACGTCTATATAGGATATTTAAGGGTCCCATTTTGACATGAATTTCGACCAAAAATTATGTATCCAGATTTTGATGCAGGATTGATAATGAGGCCAAACCATGAACAAAAAACCAAACCTCGTAAAAATCGGATGAGATTTGACCGAGTTATGGGTGTGGGTAGTTTTGATTGCGTCTATATAGGATATTTAAGGGTCCCATTTTGACATGAATTTCGACTAAAAATTATGTATCCAGATTTTGATGCAGGATTGATAATGAGGCCAAACCATGAGCAAAAAACCAAACCTCGTAAAAATCGGATGAGATTTGACCGAGCTATGGGTATGGGAAGTTTTGAATACGTCTACATAGGATATTTAAGGGTACCATTTTAACATGAATTTCGACCAAAAATTATGTATCCAGATTTTAATGCAGGATTGATAATGAGGCCAAGCCATGAACAAAAAGCCAAACCTCGTAAAAATCGGATGAGATTTGACCGAGTTATGGGTGTGGGAAGTTTTGATAACGTCTATATAGGATATTTAAGGGTACCATTTTGACATGAATTTCGACTAAAAATTATGTATCCAGATTTTGATGCAGGATTGATAATGAGGCCAAGCCATGAACAAAAAGCCAAACCTCGTAAAAATCGGATGAGATTTGACCGAGCTATGGGTATGGGAAGTTTTGAATACGTCTATATAGGATATTTAAGGGTCCCATTTTGACATGAATTTCGACCAAAAATTATGTATCCAGATTTTGATGCAGGATTGATAATGAGGCCAGGCCATGAACAAAAAGCCAAACCTCGTAAAAATCGGATGAGATTTGACCCAGATATGGGTGTGGGAATTTTTGATTACGTCTATATAGGATATTTAAGGGTACTATTTTGACATGAATTTACACCAAAAATTATGTTGCCAGATTTTGATGCAGGATTGATAATGAGGCCAAGCCATGAACAAAAAGCCAAACCTCGTAAAAATCGGATGAGATTTGACCGAGTAATGGGTGTGGGAAGTTTTGATTACGCCTATATAGGATATTTAAGGGTCCCATTTTGACATGAATTTCGACCAAAAATTATGTATCCAGATTTTGATGCAGGATTGATAATGAGGCCAAGCCATGAACAAAAAGCCAAACCTCGTAAAAATCGGATGAGATTTGACCGAGCTATGGGTATGGGAAGTTTTGAATACGTCTATATAGGATATTTAAGGGTCCCATTTTGACATGAATTTCGATCAAAAATTATGTATCCAGATTTTGATGCAGGATTGATAATGAGGCCAAGCCATGAACAAAAAGCCAAACCTCGTAAAAATCGGATGAGATTTGACCGAGCTATGGGTATGGGAAGTTTTGAATACGTCTATATAGGATATTTAAGGGTCCCATTTTGACATGAATTTCGATCAAAAATTATGTATCCAGATTTTGATGCAGGATTGATAATGAGGCCAAACCATGAACAAAAAACCAAACCTCGTAAAAATCGGATGAGATTTGACCGAGTTATGGGTATGGGAAGTTTTGATTACGTCTATATAGCAAATTTAAGGGTACCATTTTGACATGAATTTTCGACCAAAAATTATGTTGCGAGATTTTGATGCAGGATTGATAATGAGGCCAAGCCATGAACAAAAAGCCAAACCTCGTAAAAATCGGATGAGATTTGACCGAGTAATGGGTGTGGGAAGTTTTGATTACGCCTATATAGGATATTTAAGGGTCCCATTTTGACATGAATTTCGACCAAAAATTATGTATCCAGATTTTGATGCAGGATTGATAATGAGGCCAAGCCATGAACAAAAAGCCAAACCTCGTAAAAATCGGATGAGATTTGACCGAGCTATGGGTATGGGAAGTTTTGAATACGTCTATATAGGATATTTAAGGGTCCCATTTTGACATGAATTTCGATCAAAAATTATGTATCCAGATTTTGATGCAGGATTGATAATGAGGCCAAACCATGAACAAAAAACCAAACCTCGTAAAAATCGGATGAGATTTGACCGAGTTATGGGTATGGGAAGTTTTGATTACGTCTATATAGCAAATTTAAGGGTACCATTTTGACATGAATTTTCGACCAAAAATTATGTTGCGAGATTTTGATGCAGGATTGATAATGAGGCCAAGCCATGAACAAAAAGCCAAACCTCGTAAAAATCGGATGAGATTTGACCGAGTTATGGGTGTGGGAAGTTTTGATTACGTCTATATAGGATATTTAAGGGTACCATTTTGACATGAATTTCGACCAAAAATTATGTTGCCAGATTTTGATGCAGGATTGATAATGAGACCAAGCCATGAACAAAAAGCCAAACCTCGTAAAAATCGGATGAGATTTGCCAGAGTTATTTTTATTCTCTTCTCTAAAACTATAGAAATTTAAAAATTAGAAAATTCGGTTAAACTCCTACAGTAACCAACCCAATATCTAATGAAGAAGACTTTTATTGTTATCACACTTGCTTGAAAAGTAAATTTAGATACATTTCCGATCGAGTGCGAATCGATTTCGAAACATTTTCATTTCTACTCGATATCGATAGCTAACTACTAGAAGACCTGTTTTTAATTAACTGTGCTTGCTGATATACAATTTAATGTTGAAATAGGCAGCGCCAATTATTTAAAAAATATTTTTTTACCCGAAAAAGCCTAATTAATATATCAATTTACTTAATTGCAGTCATATGATCGACAACATAAAAATAGAAAATGTTTGCTGCTGCACAAAAATAAGACCGATGTGCATGGTGAAGATTCACACTATATGATGGTCGAACCACCTCCGTTCGATATTTATCTTTGCGATAATTGCGATGCCGAGTTATATTCCACAGAAGCAATTTTGGTAAGTTCATTAACTTTTATTTTAGTATATATTTTATATACTTTCAAGCCGCATTTTCTCCAATAAACAGTAAAAAAAAAAAAATTTTTTTTAATTCTATAAAAAATATATATTTAAGATTTGTTGTTGCGGATTAGTTTTCTAAATATTAAATGAAATGATTATTTTCATACTGTTGGAGTTATGAACAAGTAATTAACAAGGAGGTAGTACTTACCTCTGTGTGAAAGTTCTTACGGCGAAGAATTACATTTTGTTGTAATCGGTTTAAATAAGTGAAATAAAGTAAATCAGGAAAATTGGAAAGACAGCCGAGAAGACTCGGACTATTATTGGACTAAGCCAATTAAGAAAGAAGTTCTTACTTTTATCCCGAGGGATCAATCAAATCTGAAATCCGTTTCAATCCTTGCTAAAGTGATATTTACATGGTTTGAGTATAAACTCAAATGGATCAGTCTACTGAAACTGACGACGAATTGCCAAATATATATTATCTGCGAGACAGAATTGCTGAACCATTTCCATGTAGGGTTCGCTTGGCAGGAAGGAGACGTTTAAAATGAGTCAGATTGTTATTCGCTTCAATGAAGTTTATTGCGTAGTCGGACCACATATGGCTGGGTTTCCCACGAATAGCGTTAAAACGTTTATGGACACTCAAAAATTAACGCAGTTGATACGTCCTTGACTACGAACTTTCGCCTCATAGAAGGGGTTCGCAAAAGTCAGCTCCAGTTACTATAAACGCTCGAACGGCTTCCAGAAGCTCCTTTGGGAGACTTGGCATCACAGGCTCTATGAAACTCGGCCTCGTTCTGAAGTATTTCACACATCTATTAACTTTAAAGCACTTATCAATCTAACAACCCATCAACATTGAAACCAATTCGAAATAATGGGATGTTGCAGTTTACAGTCCAGAGAAGAGTGCTGCTATGGCGTTCACCCACCCGGAGGAGTTCACCTACACTAAAAAAAAAAATTGTACTACATCTCCAATGAACCTGCTTTGTCGCAGGACAAAAATCTAAATTTGTGTCACGGGATTATTATCACATAATTTAATTTTTACGTCGTTTTATTTGCAGGAACATGAAAAAATATGTAACATGGAGGATGATGTGATTTTATGCGACTCTCCGGAACCAGACAGCAAAATTGATACTAAAAATGAAAACATTGAATTAAGAAATGCGTTCCTTCTTAATTTTTGTCTTCAATCTAAAGCAACAAATTATAATAATTCAAAAAAAACACAGGGAACTAATTCATATAGTGAAGAATTAGTTACGATGACTTCAAACAGAAATAGACGCATTTCAGCAAGGAGAAATCGAGCAGTACCTTCACTTAACAGATGTTCATTTATCCCAATATCATCTCCAGCTGGACAAAAATTACTATCGTCAATAAAACAGACAATATCTATGGAATATGTATTCGAAAGACAAGAGCGTTTGGACCGGTTTTGCTACACACCATTGTTATTAAAATCAAGTTGCAAGCATAAATTTTTTGAAAAAAAAAATTGTACAAACAACATACACATTACATTCAAAAAAATGCAGGATTTTAGTTCACACATATATGCTTTTCCACGTCGACAGTTTTTGCAACGAAGGGACATCACGCAAAACTTTTTGTTTCTTAATTCTCCTTTGATTAAAAAGTGCCGTCCAATTTCGGTCAGATTGAAAAAACTGACTGACAACATCGGAGATCAATTTCCTATTTCCAATACTAAACTTAATATTAGGTTAACACGCGACACTTCACTTAACTCTCAATGGAGAATTTCGCCCTCAACCGAGGTGGTTGTCGACACAATAGATTTGTGTTCGTCCGATGATGACGATCCATCAAGTGATAGGTCAAAATTTATAAATAGAGATACGCTTACTATAATGTCTTTATCGCATAATAAGGAAGTTGCTGCCAGGCAAAACAATCATATAGGAGAAAGTGAATGGACTTCCCTTGCCGGTTATTCACAATCAACAGGCGATAACTCGCTTAAACCATTAAAGCAATCTGTATACATTTTTTCCAATTATAAGACTAACTCAGTACTGAACACATTTAGTCTTGAGTCGAAAGCTAATAGCTCAGAAAAAGCGCTAAGTCCATCAAGTAATTTTTCACATTCATATAATCAAGAAAATTGTGATTTATCAAAAAGAATAGTGACTGTTCCTGACTGGTGTGCAGCAAGTTCAGAAAAGTCAGGTATCAATCAAACCGACACCATTGATTTTGAAAATCTTTCAACTGTGCAACCCTTTAACTCGTCTGGTAGAGTAATTTCCATTGATTTAACAACGTAGGAATAGCAAGTAAGTTTGATTAAGTAATATAATGTTATTTCATATAATAAACTTTGTAAATATCTAAGTTTTTTCCAACCTAATCTTTTTTAATTGGGCAGGGAAGAGTTTCCCTCTGATTTTGGCTGAAACCAGTTTGCTGGTAGGCTGTAAAAGCATTTGCCTCTTTTACTGTCACTGGCTCAGCTAGATTATAACACTGCCAGTCTACTTTTCGGTTTGAACAGTAGGCTTTCCTGTGTGCGCTGGCTTCTGACCTCGCAGTGGTCTTTGCTTGCGTATGGTTGTTGCGGGTAGACTCAGTTTAGGTTAGGCTTTAGATATTCTTGACTTGTGCTTGAAAATAAGGCTTACGGTGGTTATATAATTGACAACGCCGGGCAATGGACTGCCTACATGGGGGTGCCTCCTGCGCTTAATAACGCGGCCGACCTCTCGGGCTCCGCATCGCGATCGCACCTCGATCAGCCTGGAGTTGAGCACTGTCTCCACGCTGACGAAGGGAGTTCCAAGATCCTTCGGTATGAAAAGTTAATTCCCGACAGGCGGAAGGTACACGTGATGTTAAGGTTGCAAACACCAATCACTATACGTACTTCCAAATATTTACAAAATAACTCCTTAAGAAAGTTTCCCACACTCTACAGGCTGTTAGAAAAACTGTGATGGATGCAATAAATAGAAGCACAGATATTTACGAATCAAACCCGTTATTTAATCAATCTCTACAAAGAAACGCTTCATATACATTTGTACAATGATTTATTTTATTATATAAAGTAAGGTTATTTTAAAATTATACAAATACATTTCTAAGAACCATCTTACTGGAAGGACACTGATCCACTCGCCATAATTACATTCAGTTGGTCAAGATGATGTGGTGTAAGTGTCTGCGTATACAAATCAAAATACAATGTTTGTCATTTAAGCCATAATATAATACGTACTTGGTTAGGTAAGCCTGTTTCTCCAAAAAGGAGGTCGTGTCGTCGTGCAGTACGTCCGCGTACTTTCGGACTTTTATCAGGGCAACTAAAATTGAAATATAAATAAAAAATAACAACAAAACTTCTTGATTACTAACATTCTGAAACATTTTTTAGTAATCCGAGGAATTGCATACTGTTTCGAATAATTGGTTGATTGTTGAGTAAACTTCATTTGTACCTAATAATATCGTGAGCACTCCAAATTTGCTTGCATCATGTAAAAAAAAGTACAATATTCTTTTTTTTTAAACGAGTATTTTACAAATTTATCATTCAATGTGTTGTCTTTTTAATATTTTAATGTTAAAGTCGTTTTATTTGTGGTCTTAGGGCTCTTGATTTTCTTAAGTTGGTTGCGTCATTGAAATGGATTCATACATTTCTTTAAATTATATTTGTAAGTCAACTTGCCAAATTAAGGCTCGTTAGAAAATTGAAGGTCGAAAAGGTAACCTCACACACCTAATCATGCTCAGAGATATATGCTAAACTGTCTATCTCTTGTGACTGCTGACGAACGGCAGGTTCCCTCAGAGGCCACTCAGCAGACTCGCAGGCGCCCTTTCGAATGATCTTTGATCACAGTTAATGGCCACTCTGCTCGTACATTAGGTTGTCGACTCTCCGCTCTGCATTGGTTGGTCCCTCTTTCTTTATGTTTCTGTCCCACATCTGTTTTTTCAACTATGCGGTAGATACCCAGCACGAGGATTCCCCGAATACTCGGTAGGTCATTAGGGATGGTTAGTACCCCCATTGGTTGGGCCCCCGTTTATCTTTCTCTCCCCTACTCGTTTTTCAACCATGCAGTAGATACCCAGCACGAGGAATCCCTGAATACTCGGTGGGTCATTGGGGATGGTTGGTACCCCCAGCAACGACACGACCAACCTCCTGTCCCGGATCTCAGCAAACAATAAATTTTACTCCAGATGTCCCAGGAAAGAGCAAGCTGGGCTGCGGCGAAGCCCAAGAAAAATTCCTTACAGTTGGCGCCCGAATAGAGCCTCCGAGATTGGCGGATTTGGTATATTTCCTCCACACAAGCAAGAAGAAGAATGTTAACATGTAGGCTTACCATGTGGCCATGGTCTTATGATTGGACCTTACCTCATAGGGCATTCAGATAACAGACAGAGCAACAGAGCGGCGACGAAGTAACAGAATCACAACAGTGACGTGGAAGTGACGCACCGTTACAACTCCGCGAGAGAGAGAGAGAAGCAGTGTAGACAGTGAGGCCGCCCGACACCTGTAGTAAGGAAACCGAACAGCGCTGCGAGGGGAGGCTGCGAAGCGAATATAGGAGAGCACCTTAGGAGTGGCGGACAATCTTTGATACGCGATCAATGTAACCAAATCGGAAAGAAGTATTCGCGACATGCGTTAACTAGAAATCTTCGGTAAACTTACGCAACAATTTCGGCATCATACCTGCAGTTAACTGGCTGTTTAATTTATTGTCATACTCTAAGTGACCCCACGTGATTCAGTAATAGGGTCCCCAACGATCGATCCCTCGAAGGATAACAAAGGGAACTTCACTGAACATTCCGAATTCGTGAAACCGAGCAGACCAACAAAGAAACCGTAGGACAACGAGTGATTCCACCGACTGCGTAGATACCGAGAACGCGTCTACTGAATTCTACACAACCTAATCGGGTTGCAACTTACAACCACTAGATCCTGCCGTCGCACATGTTTGAAATCTGTTTCATGAACCCAGTTGGATATCCGGACCATTGACAACGGAGAGGAGATAGCAGCAACGAACGACACGGTTAACCTGGCCATGATTGCAGCCATCGCGACAGGGTCCAACCGGCCGAGGAAGAACAGGTTTCCTAAAACCTGTGCTCCGTCAGCGAGCACAGCCCTAATTTGCTGGGTGCTCTGTACGCGGAGGCGCCGACGGGGTTGGGCGCTCCAAGGGCATATACCGAGTGGTGCAAGGGAATACTCAGCAGAGACAAAGCCACAAAAATAAACTCAGGAGGCGAGATTTGCTGCCCACCCTAGGGACACTGGTATTAGTATGCCAACACAACGTTTCCATGACGGCCGAGGACATCGCGGACAAACTAGTTTAAACATTCGACAATAGAAGATAGGAGAAGAAGAAGACTTAAGAGTCCTCAGCTAGTGACAAAGCGGGCGAATTAGCTGGCGACCTGATTATAAAGCCCAACGACTTAGACTTGGAGCGAGCGAAGAGAGATGAGTTAACAAGCAGCAGGGTTTACGAGAGCAGATATCTATCGTATATCTATGTGTATATCCCCTCTAGAGATAAACTAAGTAAGCAAGCAACAAGATGTTGAGATGTCCGTCTCCACGTGAGTATAACCAACAGGAAAAACAATACACACAAGCCTTGAAAGCAGAAGATGTCAATGCAGTGCTTCCTGTTGGTTCGTCCTTATGAGATTGGAAAATAAATAATAACTAAGTTAATAAAATTGCCTCACATAATTGTCTCGATACAAATGAGAAATACTAAATCCTGATTAAACCGAATGTTGACGGACTGTCAAACAGATTCTGTCTTGCAAGCGAAACCCCGATTAAAAGCAAGGACCAAATATTTCCTAACGTTATTTTTCATAACAGCTCCAAAGATTTTAAAAGAACGGTAATGTTATATACATTCCCTGGCTGTAGAGACCGCTGGCGATAATAATCCAGGCATCGGTTTTAAAAATGTGTATCATTTGGACTAAAACTTATAATTAATACTAAATGAAGGGTTATTAATAACTAGCTCTTACTTTTCAATATCTGTGTTGGATGGCGAACATCTTGTTTCCGGCACTTGATCTTCGATAAAGGATGGTTCTTCGCGCGGAATATCATAAGTTCCGTTGCTGATTAGAGACTTTTGCGACCAGCTGCGATTTAAATTATTTAAGCGAAGCTTGTCATCCATATTTAAAGAATCAAATAAATCCAAAATTTGTTCATTATTGCTGTTTGCCAAAAAAAATTGCAAAATTTGCTGTTGTATGCCACTTTCATGTTGGGCTTCTTTAAGTAAGGCTTCATGTTCTTGCAAACGGTTTTCGATCATTGACGAATTGCACGTAATAAATATTGCGTTGTCTGACAATTTTTGAAGCAAGTATTTTGCTTCTTCCACTGTACTTATTGTGTCTAAGATGCCCTGAATTTTAAACGCATCATTGTGCGCTGGGTCTTTCATATCTTCAAACTCCATAATAGCTTTTTGAACATGTTCTATATTTTCCTGTACATAGCCTATATTTGTTTTTAGATTATCTTCTTCGTTTGAATACTCAGATCCCCCTTCAACATTTTGCGGATCTTTTATTATTTTCAATTCTCGGCAGAGTTGTTCCCTTTCTTTAACAAGGCGTTCCAATTCAGACTCCAATTGACTAATTAATTGCTTGTTTCTGGCCGATTGTATTATAGTGCGAGATAATGTTTCCCAACGATGATGCAAGGAGCGTGTTTGTTCCATTTTGGACGCTGACTGTTTTGCCGTTCTCTGCCATACATGCCCACTGCGTTGGCTTCTGCGCAGTGCGGACACTTCTTCAGTTTTCCTTTTCAATATTTGCTCCTTTGCACTCATTTTGGCTTGTAAAGACAAAACCTCATTCTTTTGCCGTCTCTGCTCCTTACGTAATTGGGCAATTTCTCGCGTTTTTCTTGTATTTTCCTCTCTATGCTGGCTTGTTTGCTCTGATATTTTCTTCATTAACCTTACCTAAAATATTTAAATATTTTTAATAGTTTAATTTGGGATGCAATGGTTATTATTAGTATTATCTTTTTGAATCTTAAACTAGTATGTTTAAATTCTTACATTTAATTGAGTACTTGCCTTACTACATTTTAATTCATTAAGTTCCATTCGCAAGTTTTGCAGTTTTATTTCTTGTGTTTTGAGCTCCTTTTGTTGTCGAATATGTTCTCTTTGTGTCTGTTGCAATCTTTTGAGTTCGCGGTTCATGTCGTTAAGCTTACGCTCATATTCCATTTTAACTGATTTTAAATTGTCTTTTGGTTGATTATTTGAAGAGGAAGCTGCAAAAATATTACGATTTTTCAATATGTTAATAGAATGTTTTAATTTATCGATGGATCCCCACGTTTCTCATTTATCAACAATATTGGTTTCCAGTCTCAGGTTTTATTTGATTAAGTTCGGACTCCTGTTCTTTTTTATATACGACGAGATATTCTCTATAATGTTTAAATCTTGGATCTGAGGAAACCACTACAAATTGTAAGCCCCAACATCCTTCAAGAATTCAGAAATGATTGAAGCTTTTCAGGCAATTCCCAATTGGTGCCCTCCAGGCACCCCCATCCAGCGAATTCAATAAGCAAGCCAGTATAACTGGTCTTCCAGTGCGTATCAGCATTACCAATATAGGAAAAATATAGGATTGCCAGCGCAAACCACTTTAAACGCCATAATATATATAAATGAATGTACAAATGTATGTTTGTATAAAAATGTATGTAAGCATATGCACCAGAATATGATGATCGAATTTGTAAATTTAATTTTTATAGTCCAATTCTACAACCGGGATTCGAGCGTGCGAAAATTGAGGCAAAGGGTAATATTCACGGCAGATAGCATAGTATAGTATATATATTTGATTTAATGTAAAATACAAAAATAATGCAATTCCATTTTTGAATATCTAAGGTATAACAAGATAGTCTGAACAAAGTATCACCTGAAAACTTACCCATATTTGCTAACACCTCATCTCTTTCCTTTTGCGTACTAAAGATTTTCGATGTTAATGCAGTCAGCTTTTCTTCATAGTGTTGCCGCATAACTTGCATTCTCTCTTGAGACAGCTCCAACTGTTCAATTAATTTAGTTTTTATTTCTATATCTGAATTAATTTCATTTAAATCATCTTCCATTTCTTTTTCTGCAAAGAAAAAAATTAAAAACGAAATTTAATACATTCATTTAATATACTCCTAGTTTATTATTACCATTAGGATCACTTTCGCTGTCTGAAAATTCCAGTTCTATTAAATGATTATTTTCATTTGGTATGCCAGGTAATGAGCGAAACATTAAGAGTTCCCGTTCTTTCTCTAAGCCTCTTTTTGCTATGTCTATAATAACGTTCGGATCTGCGAAATATAAACTATGAAATATTTATCACAATAGCGTTTATAAGAATTCTTACCGTCGCGAACTGTTTTATTCGCACGTGGTGAATTTCCTGTCGAATTGTATTTCTTCAACTGTTGACACATGTCTTCCGATTCTAGTAATTTTGCTTGTAATTTTTCAATCTCAATTATATAATTTCCAACCATATTGGCAACTGTCATATCAGAGCCGTCGCCATTTGCCCATTCGTGAGTTTGTTTTTCAAGTTTAAGCTGTGCATTTCGGTCTACTAAGATGTTAATAGTCTCCTGCATTGATTTAAGTCGCTGCTGTAATCGTTTATTATCAGCCAATAACATTGTATTTTCATAAAATGTGTCTGAAATTGACGTATTCCCTTGAGAATCTAACACACGTTTACCCTGAAAAAAAAAAAACAGTATTACAATATGGCATTATTATATTATTATTAGTTCCCAATTGATATTAAACAAGTTGTATTTACCTGTTTATATTCCAAAAGCTCCAATTGCAAGGCTGCGACTTCTCTTCGCAATAACGAAATTGTTCGAGAACTTTGGTCTTGGTTAATCTGAACTTTGTTTTTAATATTGCGGGCTCTATTTGCATACTTCAATGTATTCAATGTTTCCATAAAGTCCCGATCACTTGGAGATATGCAGGCAATCATTAATGTTTGACTATTACCTCCCAAAGAATCTTGTAGAAGTCGTGTTAGCTTTGAGTCTCGATATGGCACATGCGAAGCCTTCTTTGATTTATCTCCCAATGCAGAAATACAATTTCCAAGTGCTAGCAGGCCACAATTAATTGATATTCCCTCGCGGGCACGTTCTCCTGTGGCTAATGTTCGTTTTAAACGTTCCGAACCAGCTAAATCAACAAAATGAAACTTAGACGTCAAAGTTTCAAAGTCGCTATCCACAAAATTTACTTTTGGCTCAACTACATGCTGTCTGCGAACAAATATTGTGAACACTGCATGCGATCGAGAAGATAGATCATTCATTTTAGTTGAAGCAGTTGTTCGGGCTAAGGCGCCTTGCTGGAGAAATCTGTGACAATATAATGGAAATTGTAAGGTGGGAAATACATTTTTTAAAAAGGTTGCAGGGTGAGAGCAATATTTTTAATTTCAATTTTAAAAAACTTGCCGATTCAACGGTGGAAGCTATTCATTGTCTTGATTTGGGTGTAGCAAATCTTATTTTCGAATGAAAAGTTTATCTGATTACAGGAAGCATGAGCAAGTGATTTCTCTGTTCCAAAATTTAGCAATGATCTACTCACTTTAGGGCCTCTTGGGGTTCATTTATAGGTTTAATTGTTGCACCCGCTATATTAATTTCTCCGTTTCCACTTTCATGAATTTTAAAGGTTGAATTTTTATTGAATGGATCTAAAAGATCAATAATATCCTCGTTGTATAGTTCTATAAACTGGACAGCCACACTAAATTGTGAATTTGTGACGGAAACGTCACTATCTTCTGGATGCTGCATTCTTTCAATACCGGCGAATATATGTCGGATTGCGCGAGGTATTATTCCAAGACGATAGTCGCCAGAAGTGGGGTCAAGTCCCGTCCCCATTGTGTATGTCTTCCCAGAGCCAGTTTGACCGTACGCAAGTACTGTAGCGTTATAGCCATGTAAGGTTCCCTCAACCAAACGCTCCACACATTCGGTATATATATCACACTACGAAATAAAGAACATTAAATAAATTGATTTTTTGTGGTTGTTGCTGTAAACGTACCTGATTTGAGTCCACGTCGTATACATAATCAAAGGTAAACGCCTTGTCAGATCCTAAAACGATTTGCTGCTCACCAGGAGTTACGGTTGTGCATATTCGGCACATATCAATTAGCTCCCTTGAATTTTGCGGACGGATTCTGTATAAATCCGAAATATAAAATCAAATTTTGGTTTGAAAAACTAATTACCTTAGCTTACTTTATTCAAAAGGTCCTAAATAATAACGCAGTTTAATGGGAAATACATTTGTTTGATATGCATATATTTCAGTTTTACACTTAACCCCTGCAATTTTCGTTAATATGTGACCATAAAAACCGAATTTATTCAAGCAAATTGAAATTTTAATTCTTCAAACATTCAATGATGCTTTCCTAGAAACTTATTAGTTTTGGGTGCACCCTTTCTGTATAGCTTTGCATCCATCTGTAAGCCACGGCCGGCTATCGGAGCCTGCCGTCTTTCTATTAGGCCATTCCGCTTGAGATAAACACGTTGAATTCTCCCCCAAAGTACAGTTAAGGGAGCCCTAATACAACGTCATTTTTGGTCCCAATATATTATGTTGTCAGTTCAAACAGACATCATAGTATCCTACGATCAGCCTAGGTCGCCGGTAATTTGTTTTTAATTTGTTTATAGATTTATAAACTTCATATTTGATTTAGTTAACACATATATTTAACACTTAGCAGGAATACGCATAATAGTTTTTAATAATTATTAGTATTACTATATGCATTATATTGAAAAATTAAAGTTATACTTCTACTCGATTTTTAAGGTTTTTCTTCTAGATTTAAATTTAAATCTCGGTATAGTTACAATGTAGGAGGCGATGGCCCTAAACCAAAACAAAGGTTAAAAGACTTAAAAAAAGAACCCATTTTTACTATCATTAAGTTATAGAAAAAATCATTTTTGACTTTGTATTTGTTGCTAAACAACCAACACCAAGTTTTGTTTTATTTTTACTCACCGTACTGCAACTCGAACTAAGCAATCCTTATCGGCAGCATCAGCTTCAGTAGCCATGATGGATTGATACACTAAAATATATAGAATTCTATTAATAGTCTGTGGGTATATTGTATTGTCTGTATAACTAATTGTAATAACTATTTGTGTGATATTAATTAATTGAATTAATACAATCAATAAATAAAGTATAGATTCTTTACAAATCTTATAATACTGAGATTGTATGGAACAAAGCCTAAATAATACAGGTATTTTCTACGAACGCACATAAGAATATGTGTGTACGTGTGTTTGTGTATGTATGTATGTATGTGTGTGTGTTAGTGTATGTATGCATATACGAATATATGTATGTATTCATGCATCTTTGTTTTCTAATACCAAACGAAGACCAAGCTTATTTGTCCCTGTGCTGCAAATTTAAATATAACGAATTTCTGCCAAGTGCTCTCCTCCTCGATTCTCAAGAATTCATGTAGGCTCTGCAGATTTTCATGCCCAGCTATTAGTGTGGTGATTTTTTTGTGTTTTTTTTGTTGTTGTTGTTTTTTGTTGTTGTTTTTTTGTTGTTGTTTTTTTGTTGTTGTTTTTTTGTTGTTGTTTTTTTTGTTGTTGTTTTTTTGTTTTTTTTTTTGTATGTGTGTTAATTTGTATGTAGGTACATATGTATTTATGTACATATGAATGTATGTACATATATATATATGTGTGTGTGTGTGTGTACGTGTGTGTGTCTGTATGTGTGTGTGTGTGCCTGTGTGTGTGTGTGTGTGTGTGTGTGTGTGTGTGTGTGTGTGTGTGTGTGTGTGTGTGTGTGTGTGTGTGTGTGTGTGTGTGTGTGTGTGTGTGTGTGTGTGTGTGTGTGTCTGTATGTTTCTATGTATGTATGCGTGTGTGTATGTTTTCACATGCCTGTATGCCTGTTTGCATACACACACGCAAACATGCATTGTCATATATATACACACATGCGCACATACGTATTCAGCATGCATACATACATATGATTGTGCATGTATATATATATATGTGTATATGTATGTATACATGCATATATATACATATATATATATATATATATATATATGCGTGTGTATATGTACATATGTATACATGCAAGCGTGGTATCCGGACATGGTATCATACATGTACGCATGTTGGCATATATATATAAAACAAACCTGCACACATACATACATACAATCAGGCATACATACGCAAATTTAAAACTCGCCCAAACATTTTTTGAATCACGTTTCTACCGAGGAAACTTGTATTCGTGAAAAGTGTGAATTGATTTTCCCTAAGAAGAATGAACCCGAAACGAAACCCACCAAATCTTTGACCCCCATTTTCACCAAGGAGGATTTAAACAAAGATCTTTAATAATTAGATCGGATAGAAAACAACAAAGTTTCATACGTTTTTCGCAATTGTTCCACACATGCGGGTGGAATTTCCCAAAAACCACTCTTTATCACATAATGTAAGTACATTAAAATTTCCTAGTTCTTACGGTTTGGGCTGTGCCTTGATCAGCCAGTCAGTCGGGACAAATAGTTTTATGTATAGAAATAATAATCAGCATAATGAAAAACTTTTCGCTTTATAGCCTTCATCTTTTACACCTTACTCTAATTAGCTGCCAATATTAGGTAGTAGAGAACTTGTTAATAACAAAATATATATACATTTAACAAAAAAAAAAAAATGAAGTGTTCAGGGTATACCCTAGTTGGGAACTACTGACAAGAACCTCGTGTTCCTTTTCTTCCTTATATCGGTTTGTTCAGTTGATTTCTCGGCAGACGAAATAAATTATTTGTTTACATTTTTAAAGTGCTTGCTAGCTTAACAAGGAGAGGGGGTAGCCAAATCTGATGCTGATTGCAAAAAATTCAGGGTACTTCCTTACTTACTTGTTTTAATGGGAAATTGCTTTCTGATGCTTGTCACCAATTTCGAAAAAGATAGCGCTAAGACAGAATACGGTTATTTTGTGACCAGTTATAAAAATCCAATTAATTTTAACTTTGAACAGTGCAAAGCCTTCTCCGTTATATTTTAAACAATTGGGAATGATTTCTTTTTACAGATTTTAAATTTCTTTGTGACAATTTGACAAGTGGATACCGTTTGGTTAACCTCCAGTTAATATATAGATCGATTTTTATCGATTGTATACCGGGCAAGTTGTCGATTATTGAAAATAAAATTCAAATTTCAAGAAATTCAAGTCGAACTCTTATAGGTTCTGAAATCAGCGCGTTTATACGATCGGATAGACGGACATGGGTAGATCGACTCAGCTATTATGCCCTCGGGTACGAGATGCTTCCCTCTGGCTGGTTCATACATTTGCCAAAAAGACAACAATTTACCCTGTTTACACATTTTCAATAGTTTTAAGGTAGATTGCGAATTTCTAAAGGTAGATCGCTGCCTAAGTTATTTACACATTTGGTTGCCCTGCAAATTTCATAATGATTCAACAGTTATTTGGGCTTCAAATGGCTTGTAGGCGTCCATATGTTTGTGTATTTGTGTATGTACAGAAGCTGATGTAGATAGGCGCTGAGTTCAGGGGCATTTCGGATTAAAACACAGTAACCTGTTTAAG
The DNA here is from genome assembly GCF_030788295.1 of Drosophila virilis. Classification (NCBI taxonomy): domain Eukaryota; kingdom Metazoa; phylum Arthropoda; class Insecta; order Diptera; family Drosophilidae; genus Drosophila; species Drosophila virilis. The sequence continues at coordinate 8,718,260 of NC_091546.1, read as the reverse complement.
TATATGATTAGTAAGTAAGTTTAAATATGTAGGTATGACGTATTTGTTATTGTTTTTATAAATATAAAATGACATCAATCTGTTGATATTGAATTTCATACATTTGTTGTTATTTTGCGATTCAATAAAACAGAAATCACTTCCTTTACATTTATAATAATAATAATATTGCACAAGTATATGTGTGTGTTAAAATGAGCAACAAACAAATGCATATACAACCTATGTAATTAAAAACACTCGACACCTGCTGTTAACAAATAGTTACTCAGCCGTAATTGAATTTCCATGTATATATAAAAGAAATTTCTACAATGCAAATATGACATACCAAACAGAATAAGTATATTTAATACCTGTTACACAAATGTATTAGGTATTCTTTAAAGATCTACAGCTTTTCTGTGTATTTACATTCCTATATGCTCTTTTACAATGGGGCTGCATGTCAGTGATGGGTTGCTCACGAGTAAGTGAACAAAAAAGTGTTGCTCACTGAAATGAACTATCGAGCGTGTTCCGTTCTTATTGTTTTTTTCTTCCAGCTCAGCTGTTCACTGTTGATCAGTTATTCGTCTGTTCACAGTGTTCATGTCGAAAAGTAGTTATTTTAGTCACTGTTTTTTGGGTGTGACTGACAGTGTTGCCATTTATTTAGCAACCAAAATAGCTAGATCTTATTGTAACGACAACGGAAAACAGTCAAATGTTGTACATAAAGCTGAACAAAAAGCTGAAAATGTAGCAGGGTTTTTCTTTAATATTTGTAATAAAAGTAATAGAGCATTCAAATAAAACTAAATTTTAAAATTCTAAATATTTTAAAAACCAAACATAGATGTTATAATTGATTTAATTAAGCTTTATAATAACAATATATCAATTATGTCATCTTTGTTCTCATCCTTATCGTCGTAGGATTTGTCAGCTCCGACTAAATGCAAATTATTTGCCGGAAGTTTATTGTCAAAGCAACACTTTCCATTTTGTTGCAATCTATATTTAAAAACGAGAGTAAAGACACGCAGTTAAGTATTTAGGTATTAATTAAAATGATTATCTTATACATGCAGATGCATTAAGCGTTTCGAAATTTTTGTGTATGCACAACAGTGTCAGCTTCGCTCATTGTGAGTAAGGCTTAGACATATCTATATTAATTTATCATCAAAAAATAAGGGATAAACAAATAATTCGGATTTTTTAAGTCGGAATCCACGCTACTCGCCGTTTTCAATTTATTCCAGCAATAAGACATTCAAAAAAGCCAGATTTCTCGTTAAGAAATCTGAACTGGTTTTGCCTTGTCGCTGTTACTTTTGAAATAAATTACGAGAGTAACTAGTTACTTTTAATAATGGTAACTTTTAAAAGGTTGAATAAACATCGTCCATCCCTACCACCTTTATTTTAGTGATTAGCAATAATAATTTATAATTTTAAATTATATACACAAAACATGAGCGAGGAAAACAATGAAAATATAATCTGGACCATTAAAAATGGAGAATTAGATGCCGTTCAAACAACGTTTAGCAACGATGTGCGTTAAAATATATGTTTATTAATTTTTTGCTCAACAAAATAATATTATTTACAGACGCAGAAAGTTAACACAGAGATCAAAGGGAGATTTCCAATACATTATGCTGCTGATTTCGGCCAGCTAAATGTTCTGAAATATCTTATTAATTTGGGAGCTGATGTAAATGTAAGCATGTAATTTCATTTCATATATTTGAGCATATCGGCATGTTGTAAATGTATGTGTGTACATACATATCGGTTATTTAATGGAAGATCCTCGTAAATCAACAATAGTTTTGTGAAGTCTTAAATTGTTTACAACCTTTAATTGCAAAGAAGAACGTACGTTCTTTTTACAAAGAATTTCAAGTGGCTGCATATACGTACATATATATTCATACGTACATATACGTACGTACATGTGTATGTGTTGATGAAAGTTTGCCGTGAACCGGTATTTTATTTCATATAAAAAATGTCTGCGTGTTGGTAAAGTGTAAAAAGCTGAAAACGTTATTTCATTATAAAAGGGACTAGTTTTGAAAAACCACGACGCTTACTGCGCTGCTTACGCTATGCATGCGCTGCATCCTCGCCTTCCTATGAAGGAAAATTAATTCGTAAATGTGTGAAATTACCTTAGCCCAAGTTTAAGTCTACAATGGAGTTTCCAATTTTTTGTTGTTGAACGGGCTGGATAAGGTTGGAAAGGAACCGACAGATAGACGAATGTGGACTACTTTTTATACCCTTTTTACCCATTTTTAACAACAGCGATACATCCATGACCAACAAATAAGAATGCTCTAGTCGGGAAAGCCCGAAAGAAAGGCAACACATTTCTTTTGACACTAAGCTTCACAGAAATCAGGCCAGCTTGTGGTTTTCGTTGTCAGTTAGACCTGGGAGAATATATCTCACTGCACCCCTTTACCCAGTTTCGGTGGATTAAGGGTGGAATAAAGGTTGTGAAACAATATATTGTCGGAGGAACAGATGCAAGTGATATGGTGTATGCAAGTGATATGATGCATGCAGAGTGCTAAAGCAGCGGAGGATTAGGCCAATAATATCGATAAGAGTATTGTTAAAGATCTGTATCTGCATTTTGAACAGAGAAAAGACAAACATGGGATCACTCCACTTTTGGCGGCCGTTTGGGAAGGACACACAAAATGCGTGGAGTATCTATTGGAAAAAGTATGCTTGATAACGGAATCTATGGAAATATAAAAAAAATATTACATTTATTTTATAGGGTGCAGATAAAAATGGATCCACTCCAAATGGTGAGAGTTATGCCGCAGTAGCAGAAAATGACGAAATCAAGAAACTGCTGTCCAATGTATAAAAATAATTGTAAAACAATTTCAAATTAAAAACATATGAGCATTTTAATATATTAGAAAAGAAACAAGAACATGTAATATTTGTATTTCCATTTAAAAATTGAAGTGCGCCTAAAATTTTGTTGCGATCTCCGTGATGCGGACATCAATTGGCGGTAGTTAAAAGGGCGCCCATAAAATGTTGGTCTCCGATCTGCTATTGTAGCGAGTTGTACTCAGCATGGATGATATCGTAGCATTATTTCTACAGGACTTGGCATGCATGCCAAGCGGCTGCTATCTGGGTGAGCGCAATCACACATGTTTAACGCTGAGAAATTAAACTGGATTAATCTAAAAGAGGAGTTACAAGACAAGAGTGCGTTGCAGTACTTCGTAGCAATGCCAGCTGACTTGATTATGTCAACGGGTTGCAGGTCAAGACGGGAGCAGCTGTATTTATGCTATATTGTACTTCACTGGATGAGTTGCGCGAAAAGCTGCTGAGTTTCGACCAGATTCATCAGAAGCCGCAAAAAGCGGCTGGCAAAGCTTGCGCTTAAGCAGAAGACGGTATCAAGTCAACCAGTCGCATAGATAAGTTGTTTCAACTAGGACACAGAATGGCTGAATGCAAGCTTAGGCTGCTTGGCCAGTGGCCAGAGGGAGACTGTTTTAAGTGTTGGAGCACAGATCAATAGAATTAGGTCTGTAATTCTTTGGTACAGACGCTTAGCCGAAAATCCATTAATCCACAGATTGCTCGTTGGTCACTCGAATTGGAACATTGTGATTATCGCATCGAACATAGACCTGGTAGCAACGCCCAAGGAATTTCAATGCAAGCGAATAAATAAGTTTGAAATTGCAACACAAGGTTTCAGGCTTATTTTAGTTCATATTTATTTCATTTAATTACAGTAGAAATAATTGCCTGATCTAAAGCGCCGGCACTTACTTTTCTTCTGGCTTACTAAACACAAAAGTCAAGTTACATTTGCCACAGTAATGACGATCCTCGTGAGCAGCCATGAAGACACCAGCACCGCAGTTCTCGCCAGGGCACTCGCGTCTCAAACGATGGATCTTACCGTTCTCGTCAACCTGCAATATAAAACAAGAATTTTAGTGTTGACCATGTAATACTCCAATATTTCCAATGCAAGAGTCTCCGGTTATTGGGCGGGCGCCATTCAAACTTACTAACAAATGTCTACTTCAACAGGTAGCACGCCCACCTGTCGAAATAGCACATAAATTATATCTCACAAATCTACCTAACAAATTTAGCAAACAGCTTTAAAATCTCGTAGAGTGGACAACAAAATGTTTCACATCCACAAATAAAGAATTCTAGCTTAATGGCAGCGTCAGCTGGCATGAAAAGAGCCATTTTCTCCTTTTACTTTGTGAAAAAATATAGTTATGCTGGATAGATCAAACACTTAAGAACCTCAAGCTCAAGACCAAGACTCAAGAATTCCAAGAACAGATCGAATCGTAAATCTGTGTTCGTTATTGAAGTTATACCTTGTAGTATTTCAAGACAGCTAGCTTGACCTTCTTCCTCTTGTGCTTAATTTTCTTGGGAGTCGAGTAGTTCTTCTTCTTGCGTTTCTTGGCGCCACCACGCAGGCGGAGCACCAAATGCAAAGTAGACTCTTTCTGGATATTGTAGTCAGAAAGGGTGCGACCATCTTCCAACTGCTTGCCAGCGAAAATTAAACGCTGCTGATCTGGAGGAATTCCTTCTTTGTCCTGGATCTTGGCTTTAACATTCTCGATGGTATCCGACGGTTCGACCTCAAGAGTGATGGTCTTACCCGTGAGGGTTTTTACAAAAATTTGCATCGTACACTCCCGGGGCCAACTGAAAAAGAAACTGAGTAGTTAATATCGCAAAAATAAATCAAATAAACATTAATGATAGGCTTTAATAATAAACTAAATAAATATATAGATACATATATAAAGAACTGTTTTTGTATGTATTGTTTTTATTATTTATTTTTATTAAATGAACCAAGATACAAATAATAGTCATCTTACATATAATCATACAAGTAATACGGCATTCACAACTCCATCGTTTTCCGGATTGTTTGTAACTTGCGCATATTTACCCCAAACAACTTTGCCAGTTTGCGTTACCAAACCCAATTCAGAGATATTTACTTCTATAACCGTGCCCTTGGTCATCACACCCAAAGAGGTGAACATTGGAGAGCTGGGATTCTTTTTAACACCAATTATGGGTAAATGGAAAGTTGCTTTTAATTCTGGATGTGTGACATGCGCCTTCTTCATGCGCAATGCCATCGGCCGAATGAACCGCTCAAATTTCGGCGGTTTTCGCGTAAAGTTCTCACCAACAAAAGTGACTTTTGTTACCATGCGCTTCCAGGCCTTCCGTTTGGTCTTTCCGGTTTTCAGTACCTTAAACACTTCGGCATCGGATTGAGCACGCACTTTTGGTATGGGCACATCCCATTTGCCAGCCTTTTCTTTGCGTTTCTGTTTTATCATATTTGATAAAACCTTTGCCGTTGACTGGATGCCTCTGTCAAGCAGATAATGCGGTAGGGCTCCATCCTCAACCTTTTCTTCTTGTTTTTTAACCTTCTTCTCTTCGTGGGCTTGAATCTTCTTCTTTATTTGTATCTTTTCATTACGGCGCTCCTTGTTAAACAATTTCGCTTTAATGCCACGCAACTTCTGCGCTTTGCGGGCACGTTCCTTCGGAAGTCGCGCTTCCTTCTTGCGCTTGCGTTCTTCATAGTCGAGCCGCCGACCGAACAACTTTCGATGGCGATCCATATACTCATTTTGCGGCATTTTTGATGTACGTTCCTTCCGCCGACCTGCAACGCAAAATGTATTATTAAGTTAATACAATCGGGAAAATATGACACTGTGAATTCTCCGATGAAGATCTTAGATCATATATGCAACTGCATACATATGTGTTATGCATTACATACGCACATATGTATTTTTGATAATCCACAAGTGACATATTGTCCATACCTTACTTACCTTGATTTATAACAATTTATATAAAAATATCAACAAACATTTGAAAAATTCACATACGTATGTGCATCATATGCACATGGCATAAACATTTTCTTTAGCACTTTATCCGCTCGCAATATTACATGTACATACATAACAAATTATAGTCATGTACAATGTGCATGAAATGCACGTTTTTTCATCCGTGTAATTTATAAAAACGTTTACATTTACTTGATGATTCGTGATTAAATATTTAATTTTAATCTAGATTCTAATAATTGTTTTCTCTTTCTTCATAAAAATATTGCAATCACTTAATATTAATACTATAAAACAAATTTTCGAAAAATTTACCCACCTTAGTCTGGCAAACGTACGATAAGAAAGAACCCGACAAACGTGGTGCGGACAGGAAGTGAAAAACTTTAAAAACAAGGTTGCTTATCAATTTTTATCGAATGATTTTTAACTAAAAAATAATCATTTAATAGAATACAAACATATTCTTTTGGTACAGTGAAAAGAAACAGAAATATATATTCTAGTTAAAAAAATATTTACAAAAAAAAAGAATTAAGAATACTTCCATGGTGGAAATGAACGTAAACGATTCGGTGGGCTTCGATTCGAGCTTAAATTCATTTAGGGATTAAAATAAAAAATCATTTGAGACGTGTTTCCCACTTTTCTTAGAGTCCAAGCTTCCTGCGTGATTAATGAGATTTACAAATTTCTTTTTGATAAAGTTTTAAGTTATGCCCCTACATCTTTTCAAAGCTCTGCACAGGAACTTAATAAATACGTGCTTCAGCGATTTGATTATTTCCAGCCAAAACAGTGGTAAATCAGCGAAAAACTATTATATATATTTCATTTCCGCTTTCTAGCTTTTACGGTATGGGCTGGGCATTGATCACCAATCAGTCAGTCAATAAGTCAGTCAGTCAGGCCAAACAGATATATATAGATATTTTCAAAACATAATAAGCGTGTTGAACGTGCCTAAACTAATGCAACCTTAACTAACTAAATAAACAATTTTTTTCGTTAAACGCAGTGGATCGTGAGACTAGCGTTGCCTCCTGAACATTTTTTCGGCATCAATTGCTAACTGAAAACCCTTATCGATATCCCGACTTTTAGTATCGATATTCCTTAAGACTCCTGTCTCAACATATTAATATATTTTATTCGTATCGAGTTGAGCATATATCGCCCATCCCTAATATGTATTGACAATATTTAATTGGAACGAGCTGTTTTACTTTGTGTGATTTTTAAGTGGACTGGCAAATAAGTAATGCATAAATAAAAAGTATGAAAAGTTTCATAATGGTAGCTTCAAAACTATCTGATATAGAAACTTGATACTGATCCTGAATTTACTATAGAAAGGCAGTGAAAGAAAGGCTCACTGTGAACATGCATGCATTTATGTTTATTTTCAGTTGTCACTTTATGGGAAATTATTAGGGCAAAAATTTAAACTATTTTCTTAGACGAATGCGAAAACAGGGAAGAATGGAACAAGGAAGTGATCTCAACTTCAAGGCAAAAAAAAGTAATTTGATTTGTTTAAATATCAACACCATCACATATATTCTTTGTGTGTTTTCGACTTTTTAGCCTCAGAAAAACTGTCTGAAAATGTTCACATATTCGCCAATGACCCATCATTAGCTTTCTTTCGAATTCAGGTTTGTCTTCCTAATTTTCTTTACATAAAACAAAATAAATATTAATTTGTTCAATATGTATTCAAGGAACATATTCGTAAGGTTCTACCTGCTATTATAGAGAAACGAGCCGAAGTTCTCGGCTTGCAAAGCAACTTACAAGGACATTGCTTCGACATGGAATATGGTGTCCAAGCACTCAAATCGATAGAGAAATCTGAAAGCACTTTCTATAATATACAAGAAATTCTGAAGACTTCAATTTTTCTCAAACAACAACTAAAATATGAAGAAAGTAGAAAAAAAACGAAGAAGGAAAGCATCAAAAACTCGGTTTATAAACGATTTTCAGCGCATCTCGCATTAGAGCTTCCAGATTTGCCCGACTTTAGTGGAGTCATGCGCGACACTACCCAGCGTATGGAGACAATAATAGCAACTGGCCAAGGACTTACAAATATTTCAACTACTCAGTCCAATTCGGTCGAGCTTCAAAGGTCTCACACAACATTACATTAGTTATTTCAAGAGAACACGACTTGTTATGCAAATGAAATTCAGCACTTACTAGCTTTGGGAAATAACATATAATATAATATATAATATAACATATATATAATAACAATCTAGCGTATATATCTTCTATGGGAAGAGTCAACATTATATACTCTATATATTAAAAACACACATTCCGCGCATCTGTAAGAGCTATAAAGCTAGCTACAAGAGCTAACATAAGATTTGGTACTCTGTCTTTAGTTTACGTTGCCGCATGTCAGAGCATCGAAATATGCTCTGTGCTAATTTTATTTGTAGCGCCTTGAGAGTTTGCTTTCCCTAGTGAATGTTGAGTAACCCCTTCTATTGATTTATTTTAATATTTTTCCCTGAGCAATCCCAGTTAAGAGCAGTCTTCATTTACATCTCGCATGGATATTTGGTGTGTCTAAGTTGACTTAAAATAATTTTTTAGCTTACCACCAATAGAACAAAAAATGAGAATATTAATACCAGTCAGTTACAAAATGACTTTACTTTTATGTATTCTGTAATATACATGGTAAATGCAAGATATTTAAACAAATTGAAAAGGCAAGATAAATACAATAGTTACCTATATATTTACAAATTATAGATTGATGACATCCATTTTAAGACTTTTATACATAAATGTTAGAATATCAGTAGCTTCTTCAATTCTTTTAGATGTTGGTTTTCCAGCACCGTGACCAGCTTTTTTGTATACACGAAGTAGCAATGGATTTTTCTGAAATTCTGAATTACGCACAGCATCCTGCAATGCAGCTGCAAACTTTAACGAATGCAGTGGACTGACGCGATCGTCGTGATCAGCGGTCAAAATCAGTGTGGATGGATACTCTTTCGATGCACTTTGTGGGGAATGGATATTGTGTAATGGGGAAAACTTATAAAGATTATCAAAGTGTTCCTTGTCCGAGGGATTGCCATAGTCCGAGCACCAAGCGTGACCAATCGTGAATTTATGGAACCGCAACATATCCATTACGCTGTTGGCAATACATTCATTCAATTTCAAATATAATTATTCCAATGTTCTTAAGCACAGAATACTAACCCAACTTGTGCAATGGCTGCGCCAAACAAATCAGGACGTTGATTGATGCATGCGCCAACCAGGAGACCTCCATTAGATCCTCCCTGTATTGCCAAACGGTCTTTTGTGGTAAATTTGTTTTCAATTAAATACTCTGCAGCACATTGAAAGTCGTCGAAGACGTTTTGTTTATTCAGCAAGCGTCCGCCATTGTGCCACTTTTCGCCGTACTCGCCACCACCACGAATGTTAGGATAGGCCAGAACACCATCAAAAGTATCTACAAACATAAGACTATTGTTTTTCGGTTGTGCCTAAAGTTTCTAAAAACCATATATGTATATAGGTACTCACCCTGTAAGCCCAAAGGTGGGCAGCATGCTAATATTAAAGCCACCATAGCCGTAAAGCAGGCATGGTCGGGGCTCACGAACAGCGCGTTTCTTCTGTATTATAAACATTGGCACCTTGGTACCATCTTTGCTAGAATAAAAGATTTGCTCAACGGCATAATTATCCTGTCGAAATCCGTCCAAATTGAGCTTAATTTCCCGAAAGACTTTTGGTGGCTGGTCTGGATATTTAAAATCATAGTGGTAAATTGTTCCGGGGTTTAAGAATGACGCGAAATTGTAAAAAATTTCGGAATATTTTGTTTTGCCAGAGGTCCCAACAATGGTACCAATATCCAAATCAAATTGTCGTATTAGCGCTCCGGTTTGAAGTGAATTAGCTTGCAAAATCGTCTAAAATAAACAAAATCTTTAACCAAAGATATGCGGAATAAATAATAAAAGTTGCCTTACTTTAACATCTCTTATATAACAAAGAAGAAGCTTATCTTCATTGACGCATTTAACCCAGTCCAAGACATCTTTTTCGTGCTCCTTGAAAATGAGTTATACATTATATATATATATTTTTATGCTGACAGTTATTATTCTTACCGGTATGAGGGTCTCCCAATTTTCTTCGGCTGGGTTTTCGAAGTCGATGATGATGACACGATAATTTGGAGCATTCTTGTTTGTGCGGAAATACACCTTTGATCCCACATTAGTCACGTACTGCAAAAACAGAAATTATAGATAGGTAATGGTAAAGGTGAAAGGTTAATACTACATTCTAATGCAGCATATTCAATATATCAATGCATGTACTTACGTCGTAGTCGGACTCAAATTTATCAACAATGATTTTAACATCCAGTTCTGATACGATTGGTTCCCCGGGTTTAAGGTCGGCATAGTATATTATATTATCACGACAGTCTTTAACAATAGCCAGTATCAAATATTTGCCACAATCGGATACGACAGATTGACTAAATACGAATAAGAGAAAATTGGATTGGTGTTAACTAATTTCACAAAATAAATCTGTAATATACAAATCCGTACAAGCGCCATGACGGTTCCTCATTAAACTGAACGACTAATACATCCTTAGACTGACTTTCTCCGACGAGATGATAATAAAGCTTTTGGTTTTCATTTTGCTTGGTTTCCGAACCATCAGTTTTACCATCCTGATCGGGATATCTCTGTTGAATTATGGAGTTATTATTAATCAGTTAAGTTGTGCAGACCTTGTCTACGTACTCCGTAAAAGAAACCCTTATTGTCCTTTGTCCATGAAATTTCCGAAAATTTTACTTTTTCAAGCACTTCGTCGAAATCCTTACCAGTCTCTGTGTTTCGTATGCGAATCTTAATCCAATCAGATCCACTTTCACTAAGCCCATAAGCCATAAATTTCCCATCGTCGGAAAACTCCTTTTGCGAAAGGGCAACCGTTCCGTCCTCAGACAGACTGTTAGGGTCTAGGAATACTTTGCTCTCGCCATGCAGTGAATCTTGCTGATACATTACACTGCAATAATACAAGATGTACATATAAACGTATTCAAATATGAGGCGTTGGGTTACCTTTGATTTTGGAGACCAGTATTCATGAAATAATAATAATATTTTCCATACTGCATGGGGCATCCATATTTCGGATAGTTCCATAATTTTGTAAGCTTATTGTTTATCTTTTTCCATAGTTCACAACTTTCGAGGAACGGTTGGCTTATATTATTTTGATTATTAACATATTCTTGTGTTTCGGGGGCGTCGGGATCCTCAAGCCAACGGTAAACGTCCTTTATCTTTGAGCCATGGAAGTTATCTTCAATAGATAAGTCCTTACGGGCAACGGGATATACGAAATTTTCTTTCATTGATTCTGAGGACTTTTGAGGTACGCCTGACATTCCGATATTTTTTATAATTGGCTTATCTATGTGAAAAAGTAAGGTGAAAACATAATTAGAAGTTCTTATATGTAAAATACTTCAAAATTCTGTGCCTTAAACATACTTTTACTTGCCGTTCCAAGATATAATGCACGAACAAAGATTTTGAGCTGAGGTCGAGATGAAAAATATCGCATTGTAATAATTTGCATAGAGAGGAGATCATTGAATCAGTCACACTACAAATATGTCAAATGACAAACAATCGATATCACTTCACCGATATTTTTTGTTACGTTGACATACTGTTTCTATTTTTCTGTTCCATTTCCATTAGCATCTTAGCAACCACATCCAAAGCAATGAAAGTGAATAAGAAACCTATTTAAATAGCATCGGCAGTTGGTTATTCAGCAGCGATAACGTTTCTGCGCAATGCGATGCGCAATGGAGAGTTCGATTTTGATTGCGGTCAAATCAAAAGATTATTTGACTTGAAAAACTCAAGTTTCATAAAATTAATTGTGCCGAGCCGGAAGATAAAACCTTATAAATTTACTGGGGCCAAGCCGAGAACTTTGTAAACGTTTTCGGGTTAGAAAACTTTAACAAATTTATTACACCAAGAAAAAATAAAAAAATCCCAAATTTAAAATGTATAAAATAAAAGCTAAAAATAAACCAGCAACCTAATAATAGCATGTACAAATTTGACAAATTAAAATCAACCAAAGAAATAAGCAGGCAAGTTCGCTACGAATCTTAACACTGAGGGGTCCAGATTGTGCTACAGCATTTTCCGGTAGAAGCAGCTGCAATAGTATTCCAGCTACACATACGAATTTTGTTTTTGCCAGAAAAAATATCTATATTTCATTATCCAGTACTAACTACATTGCTGGCAATAAAGGGAACGGTCGATTGATCGGTTGGGCCCCTTTTAGTTGATTGTGTGTTTCCCACTATTATCAAAGAACTAAGGCTCCCGCATGTCTGCCTCCAACTCTATCCTTTCCTCCGTAGTTAACTCCGAGGTATCCAGCTGACTTCCCCATAATGCGCAATCGACGCGCCCTTGGCTTTCCATTGAGACTCACCTACCCAAGCCTTTTTCACTTGTCCGATGACCAGTCATTCCTTTTTTCTATTTCGGCCCGACGTGAATGTTCGAACACGTTCGTCACATGGTAGGCCTTTTAAGATTGTTTCTTAATCAATATCCTCATCCATATCCTTGTTCTTATCCTTATTGTTCCTTCCCTGCTTCTCCTGTTCGGCCATCATCGCGCTTCCTCTGGAGTTTCCCAGAGAGTCTTCCCACTGTGGGCACAGAATTTTCATCTTCGCGTACCTGTAACAAAAAATTCTGATCCAACTGTCATAGTTTCGGCAGTCTAGCCAGTATGGCCACTGGCTTCGCTCCTTGCGTATGGCGTGACTTCTGTGCCTGGATATGCTCTGCCCCTGCGACCCATTTTCCCCTTCCCCTCTTTGCACTCTTGGCGCTGCTCATCCATTCAAACCTTACTACAATTTTTTAACCAGTTCCCGGTCTCTCATCGACTTCTGGATAGTAAAGCGAGTTGACACATGAGGTGAATATAACTTTCACTTTTGTTGTCAGATGGTTGTTGCAGCAACCTTAACGTCCATTACACAATGTCTCCGGCTGGAAGTTATCCCCTTTCCGATCTTCTACTCGGAAGTTACGAATTTTGATATTACGCGTTTTGGTGTTTCGGCCCTGTTCGCCGGACCAGCACGATGGTTCTTGGTGGCCCCGGTGCAGAATTGGGCTCTCCAGCATGGCTTACTGCACATCGATGATCCCCTCACAATCTCCATTATGCCCATCCGCACCTTCCCACGGATTGACTTGCAGGGCATATCGTTATGTCTTGTGGGCCTGTGCAATTTGCCGCGTTTGGAAGTTGTGAGGTAAAACTAGCATTTATCAATGGGCGGAAAATGGATATTCCGAGTCGTTAAATAGTACATGGCAATGCGCGCAGCGGCTGGTCTGAAATGGCCGAGTAAGGTCAAGTGCGAATACACGCTTATATTTATATGTTTTAAATATATTTGCAATGCACATATGTATCCGTCTGCACACATTTTAAAGTAAAAAAACAAAAGCTGTTCGATTTGTTATATTCGATTTTTTTCACTATGTTTGTATTACAATAAGTATTTTATAAGTAGTACAGGTAAACCAATCTATAATATTCAGACATTAATTTTTAAACAAATTGGCGGTTTTTTAAGAACTCCAGCATTCCCTGAACATTTGCGTTTACCTGTGTCTGAGATGACGACTGTCCATTGATCATATTATTAGGCACGTTCATACCCGGAAGCACTTGTTGGGATTGATTACCGAAACCTAGCCATCAAAATAAAATATATTAGTTAAAGCCTTAAATATATATAGTACAAAATATATTCCAATTTTTACCTTGTCCGTTTTGCTGGTGATTTTGAGCCAAATGTTGCATAAATAGGTCTTGTTGTTGTTGATGAGGTGGCATTTGAGCTTGATGCGGAAAAGATGAATACTGCCGAAAAGACAAAATAGCTGGATCCATTGCAGTCCAGTCATTGCTACTATATCCTGTTTGTAAAGTACATTTTAAAGATTTTTTTACTCAAACAAATTCAAAGATAATTTAAGACTAGCTAAATAATGATAATAATAGTAATAAGTGGGTATTTATTTATTTAATGGATACAAAATGGTAAAAAAAAAAGGTAAAAACGCCATAGCGAAATATCGATTTTTGCAAAAATTAAGACTTTTATTAATATAGTCTCAACATAACTATGATTACCTTTATTTTGGATGCTAGTTTGGGCGACTTGATGTTGCAAATGGGAGTCACTCATAGGCTGTCCTTGATGTTGGTGCAATGTTGCCAAATGATTGTTCCAGTTAGTTGCCAGTTGGATTTGATGTTGTTGTTCTCCTTGGGTAGCGTTGTTTCCAACCGAGTTGCTTGGCATATTAATAAAAGGAAACAGTTTACTTGAGTGTACTCGTGCTGCACCTTCAAATCCTAAGGTATTCATATGATTAAAACCAGGAGGAGGCATACGGGCGCGCTGCATATTATCAAGAAGTTGCTGATGGGAAGCTTGCGTTTGCTGCTGTAATTTTGGTCCAGCAATTCCATTAATATTCTGTTGAACAACTTCATTTTCCATTAGCTCTGCTAATCCCTTTTGTGTTTCAATAAACGGGTCGAATCCTAACATGGTAAAAGATATATATGATGTTTAGTAACCCATAAATAATATAAACTAGTAGTAATAACTTATATTAGTAGCTCAAAAACGCAGACATAATTTATAATTTAAATATTACCTAGGTCATCGTCCGCTAAAGAGCTTTGTGAAAACCGATTTTGTGGCGAATGTAGGTTTTGTGGTTGGTTTGAAGACTGAAAAACAAATGTTGTTGTTTTATAGAAACTTCGATATATATCAAACTTGTAAGCTTACTGTTTTATCGAAATTTCCCATAAGCCTTTGTTTCTGCATCAGCGATTGTTGGGCCAAAATGCCTGACATTAAAAAATGTTTTTCTTATTTGTCGACATAAACCGAAATTCTAATTACCATTATCAAAAACTGCAGGGTTAGCACGGTTATTTTCCAAAAATATAGCCAATCGATGCGAATCGGAATTACTCAGCAGAGATTGACCATTGATGTACTGTTGGTGTATTTGTTGTTGACTTTTGTGAAAGTCGAAAAACTTTGACATATTTCCGCCGAATATATTATTTACATAGTTAGGATTTTCATCGGGTTGCTGTACGATGTGCTGTGGATGTACTGCTGCATGAATTTGGGTTCTATTCGCTTCATTATCAGCACTATAAAAATGACTTGGAAAATCTGTAAAACAAAAAAGGTTTTTATATAAATTAAATATACTTCTATAATTTTCTAATTGATATATATTCATGTTTCGATTCCTTTCAATAACCAGAAATAACCCCAATAACCTCATGCACTAACGGAGATTTAAAAATATCACTTTTTAAGCCCTTTTTTGATATAAAGATTTTATGCAAACGTATGTAGCAGACATGATCAGCACGCCGAGCTTAGTCGATTTAGCAATGTCCGACTGTTCATTGGAATATACGAAAGTTAGAGAATCATAACAACAATATTTTATTCTCCCAAACCACCATACCAAAAACAAGATCATCATTTTTATCGATATCGGTATATCGTTCGATTTTCAACTTATCGATCAAAATATATTTTACGATGTGGGTTTTTCGCCTGCCAAAATAATGACCTTGCCGCTTCTAATTTATACAAAAGCAACAAGATAAAAAACTAAATGACCTTTACATTTGCCTTAAGTGCTTCTTAAACTTCTTTAAACTAGTGACTCTTTAAATCTTGTACTACGCCAATAAAACCTACCATTGTGAGTGGTATGAGAAATTCCAGCATTATTTGCTAAATTGCTCCTTTTATGTAATTCGTGAATGCGAAGAAATTCTTCCTGCTGTTTTAGTACTTGTTGATGATGATGTTGTTGTTGCATTTGTAGATGCTGCTGATGCAGAACTTGCTCTTCTACTTGCCGGTTGTTGCGCAACATTACATTCTTAAAGGCTTCCTCCCATTCTGGAAAAAAATTGCAATATTTTTGTTTAAACTTTGCTTTAAACTAGGCACAACATATATTTATTTAGTTGATGGCTAAACCGGCTTGAGGTCTAGATTATTTTCTTTCATCCAAAATATTTATATTTCTCCCCGTACATCATTTTCTGGGCTTACTACAAAACATTACATATATTAATAACCTTAATGACTTCGGTGTTTCTTACTCAATCTTGATGAAACTTTTAGCTGTAAATTTTATTGTGCTATAGAATATTCGTATACCCTCTCTTGTTCAAGAAGTTTCATGTTAAGAGCTCCAGCTCTTTAACATACTATCGATTTCTTGGAAACGGGGCAAGATGTCGATTATCGAAAAGAAGTATGAGTAGGAGAGTAGTAGTAGGAGAACCTATAAGTTTTAAGATCCTTGCGTTCATTCATACGGACGACGGACATGGCTAGATCGACTGGGCTATTGATGCTGAAGAATATATATATACTTTGGGTCAGAGGAAGATGCCTATTACATGAATTTGCAAAAATACATTTTACGCTTTTTACCCATTTTTAATGAGTTCAGGCTATAAAACAGCTTATTCATTTGCTAAAACAGGTTTTACAGTCTGCAGAAGTTCCGCAGCGCTGAATGTTATTTTGAGAATTGCAATCAAATTATAAAAATATATATTGAAGTTAATATTTTTTTAAATTGATGTTGTGAATAAAAAACATATTTACCATTTGCGTTCGCTGGATTCTGGTATCCATCAATTCCTGATTTGTCCACGCGGCCATGATGATTGTCATCGATCAAATACGACATAGAAAGAATAAAAGGGTTATTTAAATAATTGCAAGTATTTTAATTTTGAAATCTGTGTATATGAAAGATACTTAATATATTAATAAAAAAAATATATATTCTAAGCATATTACCATTAAGCAAATCTGGCAAATGTGAGTTTGTTACGCTGTTTACTTGAGGCTGCCTTACATCCCCATCTACTTTGTTTCTTAAAAGTAGTGACTGCTGCAATGTGGGAGACGATGAGAAGAAGCTGTTGCTGTCATCAAACATGTTCAATTTGAACAGGGCATCTGAAACATCAAATGTGTAATATAAATTAGTTTTTCAATTTGAATGACCAAACTTAACCAAGGTTGATTTCATTTTCAATAAATTGTATACTGACTGCCCTTATAATTGCCTATAACAAAGTAGCTAAATTTACTTAATATCGTGAAAGATATGCAGAGTATATGTAACCTTTCTTCTGAAATATCATTGAGAATTTTAGTGAAAGCACCAACGCTTCTTAGTCCATTTCATGTTTATATAGCAATATCGAAAACTTTACGACAAAGGCAAACATCATATTTGTCAGTTGACATTATACATAGATTGATAAAACAAATCCGAAACGAATTACAACATACCCGATACATCCTTTGTGCTGTCAGTTTCACCAGTATTTAATATTTCAGTAGCATCTGGACTTTTCTCGTCTTTGTTTTTAACTTTGGAATCACAAATTTTATGAAAGTTAACTGTTTTTGTTGTTGACAGAACGTCATCCGATCCACTTTCCAATTCGATATTTCTATCGATATCAATATCTTTGTGTACATCCTCAGTTGAACCATTGGATTGCGTCTTCAAATTTGCAGGCGAACTTTTTTCACTTGTACTGCTTTCGGATAAGTGATCATCACTGTTTTCACTACTAGTGCTAAGTGAGCGATGTACATTAGATGCCGACCTGTGTGGTAATGAAAACTTTTTGGTACTTTCCTTGAGCTTGATCGTGCCCATATCTTTGCTTGTATTTGGACCATCATCAGGATTTTTCAACTGCCTTTCGACTTCAGCCGAAGTGTTTTGAACTGTTTCCTTACTTTCGCTTTGCTCTTTTGCAAGAGAGGCACGGTTTGAAGAACCCTTTTCCTTGTTACGCTCTGTTTTTGGTCGGTTGCTGGCAGAACCTAATTCTATTTTCGTTGTAGAGGCAACTGGGTCTTCTGTTGAATCTGTTGTTATTGTTGTTGTGTGTGTATTACTCCTGGAATCAGGAATAAAGTTTTCCTTGTTGGATGTATTAGAATTGGCGTACGCATTTGTTTTGCTTTTAGTTTTGTTTTTTTCATGACGGCCTTTATCATTTCGAGACTTTTCCTTTCTACTTTTTCCATTCCCGTTGGAGGCACTTCCTAAAGTTTCCTTGCTATTGATAGGTGAAACTGACAAGCTCGGCCACGACTCTTTTTGCTGTGAATTTACTGAAGTAGAAGTATTTGTAATTGATACTGAAGATGTCGAAGATGATGATGACGACATCGCTACCGAAGCTGCAACAGAAAAAGCTGTTATTGGTCTAGTATTTTTTATAATACAAAAATTGTTTCACCGTTTGCTTTTGAAGTTCCGCTTCCACCTACATTTGCACCATTGGCAGATACCCCAATTCCAGACACATTGTTTACCCCAGAAGTTGCAATTAACACATCATGTAGTCGTTTTTCATAATCTTGATGCTTTCCTTGGTGCATTTCCTATAACGCTCGAATATTAATATGTCTCATTATAAATTTGGTATATTCCATATACCTCCTTGGTAAAACTAGCTTCCGAGTCACCCAACTCATGTAAGTACATACAGTCGCCTTTGGGACATTGTTGATTCTTCATGAAATGGCTGCAGTATTTTGTTGTTCCGAGACTGGTTTTGATTAGCCGCCCATCTATCATTATATTATTTACACTTTGTATAGCTCGCAGTGCATCCGGATTATGTACGTAAGTGACATATGCCGACGCCGAGGGACCCTTTAAATGGATTTTGTGGTGATTAGGTATATTATTTTTATATAAACAAGTAAGGGGCTCTGCTCTGTCAGGAGTAACTAACTAGGGGATATCCTGAACCCTTTTCTACAAACACTAAATGCAGCTCCAACTACGAGCTCGAATACTTTAGGAGTAATAAAATTAAATTAAAAAAAAGAAATTTCCTCAATTAGATTCGAGACAACCGCTATAAAATGAAAAATACTTGATTTATATATACTATTCAAGCAACTAAATGTCAAATTTGGTAATTAGCTCTTAAGCCCTACGAAGTTTTTTTGAAAAAAAAATTGTAGCGGAAGCGGATCTTGTTATCGATTATCGGAAACATAATCGCACTGCGCGGGCTTTAAGAGGACCTACTATCAAAATATCCATCTATAGCTCTTTAAGATTCAGAGATCCTTGCTTGATCCTTGATTTAGGTAGATACTGGATAATATATATGCTTAATGGAATCGAAGATGCTTCTTCTGCCTGATGCATACATTTCCACAACAAATTATACCAATTTTCAATGGGGTTTGGATATAATGACAGTAGCGCTTACCTGTACTCCAGCGTAGGTTGTACTTGGGTTTATTACCACTTTATGAATTTTTCCGTATTTTCCAAAATATTCGTGTTTTTTTAATATCTATTACAGAAGGAAAAAATTAATATGGAAATATTAAAAATATTTTGTTGGTGAATACAAATCTTCTCGGCACGCCGAGAATTAAATTTCCATGTATGCGTTCGTTCGAACGGTAGCCATATTATGTGGTAGACCGATTAGATTCGGTTTTGGGTGAATATATTATGAAATAATAATCCTTTTAAATGCAGTTAATTTTCAAAAGAAAAGCTTTTTGTATATAATATAATTGATGGCTGAGAGATGACTCCATCAACAAAGGAATAACAAATACGCATATTTCTTAATACTTACGTCGGCGTCTGCAAGTCGAGGCGGTAAGCCAACAACAAATACCAAATTTTTTTGAACCACTCGAACGTTTGCTAAGTGTTTCCGATTTTCAGTTATCTTTTGTTTGCGCTGTTGGTCCCTCTGCCGCTTCTGAGACTTAAAGGCAATCATCTAACAAGGTTTTGGTAAAATTAATATTTAATTAATTTAATACTATAAAAATCATTTTACACTTTATATAAACATATAAACTAGCGGGAATGGCAGGGATATGCACGTGCCAAACTTTTTGCTAAAAATTTAATATATATTTCTTTTCCACCGACTTCTCGCCCGAGGAAAATTGTAATCTACCCGAACCATCTAGATCGTTTATATGTACTTTTTTCATTAATTTTGTTAGCAGCATTCTTCACTTCAGCGCTTTGAATTTGGGAAAACCATATTTAATAACTGCTTACAAAGATCTTTGAAATTACCTTGCAGCCAATCTAAAGCTGTCAACTGGAAAAGGTTTAAGCTTCAAGTCCTTGACTTCAAAGGTCCTTATAAGGCCTTATCACTAGTCCTTTACTAGACTCAAGTGTTGTGCGACCCGTGCTAACAATTCGGCTGAGATCTCAGATGCCCTCCCTCCTGGGAGAGATTTTAAAGTCTGGCCAATGCTCATCACATGGGCGACGGTGCAATCGCTTCATAATGGATGATAGCTTCACTTAAAATAGCTACTGAATATCGTCAGCCATAAGTCTTCCACAAATACAGAGAGTTTATCAGACTAAACACAACTAAAACCCACATTCCTGACAAAGAATGTTTGCATGTGTCTCTGGCAACTTGTAATCTAATCTAAGAAAATAGTCGGCAACAAAATGGCCACCAATCTGATCAGTCCAGCTTCAATATAATTTTAGAAGGGAAAATTGTGTTATATATGCGGTGACATGTTCGTTAAATCGTATTAGACTTTTAAATGTTCTGTATTTATGTCAGTCCTGCTCAAACGATTTCTAATAGTTTGTATATTACGCGTCAAATATGAATATAAAGTTATTAATATTATAATATCCCATCAACGAAATATTACTTACTTCTTCTTGCGTAAGGGGTTTAAAATCAGCTGGATTTTCTGGATATTCTTTCCGACATGCTGGGCATAGTTTGTTTTCGTCGGTACGAATTCTGTGCCAACAAAATCGGCAAATCTGTAATTAAAAATGGGCATTTACAGGCCATGTAATCATAAATTAAATAACACTTACTTGGTATCCACAAGTGCATGGAAAAAAAGTCAGATCATCGACTTCCAAGGGTTCCATACACAATGGACACTCAACGGAGTCATCATTACTATTGGCCAGGCCGTTCATTATTTTGTTGGAAATAGTTATACACTTTATACTGATATCCGTTTTAAAAATCAGATGTTTTATAGTAGCTGAAAATGAAAATGTTTAATGTATTAACTATATATATATTAACTAACTAGCTAACTTAGCATACTTTATATTTTATTTATAAAAAGTAAGTATATATAGTTGGACAAAGAACAGTGGATGAAACTTTATGTCAAACTGACTGCTCAGCAATTTATTTAAGAGTAGGAATAATTTATGGGAGCCAAAATCGTGACTATTCTTGTTTTTTATTTGTAACTTTCGCGATAAGAAGACGCAATTGCTACGCTGTATACATCATTCATGATTTTAAGCGATACTCCAGGTGCACCTGATGCTTTAATAGCATGAATATTTTTTTTTCTAAGCAACTCCTTTCCTTTAAGATCGTTTCGTGAACCTGAGAACCTAATTGAATCCAAATCATGGCTAGTCATTAATTTTTAAATAATATTGACAAAAGACAAAATATGAAATCCGATTCTTCTTGATTTTGTGGAAAAGCGGAATGTAATTGATTATACGAAATAAGCCAGATGTGTTATGTCTACTGACAGTTAAACAGACATAGCTCAATTAACTTATTAGTTGATGGGTAAAATATATATGCTTTATAAGGTCGGAGAAGTATATGTCACACACTTGCCCAAAGGCATTTTTATAACATGCAATACAGCCTCTTTACCCATTTGGATGCAAGTAAAGATGATCAAATCTCTCTTGCTCTCTGAGCAGGCAAGCGAGTTTTAGACCCGAAGAAAAATGAAAGTGATACCGGACCTGATCCACATAAAATTAATGACAGTATTTTTAAACTCTTTTAAAGGGTATTAGAGGGGAATAAAGGGATACATCTCCGTACCCACAAAGAATATATAAATTCTTGATCAGTATCAACAGCCGTGTCGATATAGCCAAGTCTGACTGTCTGTTTCTATGCGAACTAGTCTCTAGGTTTTAAAGCTGTCGTCATGAAACTTTGCAGAAGTCCCTCTTTCTGTTGCACGCAGTACATATGAATCGGACCACTATATCGTATAGCTGCCATAGGAACAATCGGTTGAAAAGTAGGTATAAGAGTATAAACAACTTTTTTATTGATCAACTTATTTTGACCAAACTCGGCAATTATTAGTTTTACTATGCTCCTAGTGTATATGCAAAATCCGAACAGAATCGGACCACTATATCATATAGCTGCCATAGGAACGATCGGTCGAATCTTAAGTTGTTGTATTGTCGGTTTTTTGATATCTTGACCAAACTCAACATTTATAAGTTTCACATTTATTATTTGATAACCCTTTGAGTCAATTTCGTAAAATATAGGAATTGGCTTGGATTAAAAAATAATGCTAATCAGCACTTCACCAATTTCATATGCGTTCTGTAACATTTCTGTTAACGTCACTGTTAAGCAACTGTTTAAAATTGCTTCTGCATGAATAGATTATCATTTGATTCCATAACACACATTGTTAATTATATCTGTTTCAGATGGATTGACACCTTGTTAATATGTTAGCAGAATAATTTGTAAATTTATTCAGTGCAAAACATAATCAAAACAGTCTGATATAATGTATTATGCTGCTCATTTACTGATATGCTTGTTGTTGAAATCCAATTGTTATTTTTTTTTATCATTTGGTAGATATACATTTTATTTGTATTTGTTGTCATACAGGTGTAATCAAAGTGTGCAACTGCGGATCGACAAAAGAAACCACTATTATTGCAAAACACAAATCGTCTGAAGTACATAAACACATATGTATGTATGTACATACATATATAAATTGAATTCGATATACATATGTAAGTACACATATTTAACACGTAATACATGCAGACATAATTTCTGTTTTGACAGTGCAAAATAATAATTTTAATGCCTGAAGGTTGCTAGGTATGCATGTATAGTTCATATATGAAGACACAATGAAACAATAGAACTGTCCAAATACTGTTAATGACATACATATATAAAAGCATACATTTGCATGTATGTATGTATGTATGCATATTTTGGTGAATCAAAAGAGAAATACGAAGTTTAATACATACACAAATATTTAAGTATTTGGTCGACGTTTATACAAAGGTGTGTGTAGGTCGCAGTCCTATTGTTTTAGGCCAACAACCATTCTATATACTTATTGTGGTTTTGTAGCTACGAATTTCTTAACGAAATGTTATCCCGAATAGTTTTCAGAAATTGGTCCGATTACCAGGGTTGTGAACGAAACAAAAAGAGAAAAGCAGACAGACTGATAATGAACAAATAGGAAATGTGGTAAATATGTAGAAAATATCGAATGTAAATATATCGATGAATTAACATTGGCTTAGTACGAGTTGCCTTTAAAAATAGAGGTAGTATTGCATTTTTTAATTTGACATAATTAAAGTGTTACTCGGTAAAATGGTGGGTTTGCCAATTATTTTTGTGCTAGATTGCGTCCGCAAGTGATGAAAATAATTTTTTGGTAATTTTGGAATATCGGAAATTTAGGAAATTTAGCTCGCGATATTAGCGAAAAAGGTTGTATAAAATATGTAAGTTTACTGTCTGATCGTTTGGAAACTCGTTTTATAATAATTTAAAGAGAATTTATTTAAAGCGTGCCACGGACAAGGTCGAAGTATACACATGATCATCCTATACAGACATTAGTCGAAATTTCCCACCCCCATAACTCAGCCAAATATCATAATGGTTTTAATTTGGTATCCAAATGTAACAAGATAATTTTTGGTCAAAATTCATGTGTTAATAGTACCCTGAAATATCCTATATAGACATAGGATAAAATTTCCTCCCATATAATTCGGTCAAATCTTATCAGATTTCCACGAGCTTTGGGTCTCTAGTTACGGTACATAGGCTTCCAAATAAATTTGGCATCCAAATTTAATATTTTACTTGATCAAAATTCCTATATAGGTCCAAATTTCCCACCCCCATAGCTCGATTTTCACGAAGTTTGGTATTAGTAAGACAATAACAGCAAAGCCACCGACTCCCGATTGTGTCATTAAATACGGTCACCTTTGTTTTGTCGCTTGTGTATATTTTGGAGTCAGCTGCTTAGTGATGTGCAAATTAATTGAACTCTTGTGCGATTGTTCGTAAAGGCCTACGTATTAAATTACAAAAAGATATTGTGTATCAACCAAATAAATGATCTTGGTATACTGTGGTCGCAATAAACTAAAAAGTTACTTGCATTCTTTTCAACCTTATTATTTTATATGATATTTATTTTCACTGTAACTATTACTTTCTATTAAAGTACACAGTAACTAGTTACTTTTAAATACCTGTTACAATTTGGGTGCTGAGTGCAAATTGCACATATCTAATCCAAGCCCTAAGAATAAGAACTTTAAAATATGATTTAAATACTAAATATTAAGCAGCAAAACAAAATATATAATGTTTCGCGCGTATTATAAAATTAGTTCAATCGAGTGCTTATCAACACACATACTTTCTGCGCAAGTACAATTTTTTCGGGTAAGATATTGGAAATTGTTATGCAACGTGCTGGTACTCAAAATAGTTGTACAATTCTTAGTTTTCGACAATCGCGAGATCTTCGGCGAGTACAAAATTACAGGATGCAAGAAACGTGCCATCATCTAATAACTCTGGTCCCTCCAGCATATTAAATCAACAGAAATCAGAAAATGTAAAAATATCCGTAGAGAAATGTCCATGGATGCCGAGCCCATATGTAGATGATGGCAAAGTTTTTAGTAAATACAAAAAACTTTCCAAGTTTCGTTTGACATGTAAGTTGATTTAAAATGTGTTTTAAAAAGAAAAGAAACTAATACATTTTCCCAACAGCGTTAGTTGTCATAACGACAATGGGCGGATATGCCATGGCACCGGCTGCGTTTGACTTAACTACATTTGCAATGTGCACATTGGGAACAGGCTTGGTTTCAGCAGCGGCAAATGCTATCAACCAATATCATGAAGTTCCCTTCGACTCACAAATGTCGAGGACGAAAAACCGCGTGTTGGTAACTGGCCAAATAACTCCGCTCAAAGCGGTTGGTTTCGCAGTTGTATCAGCGACCTCAGGATTATGTTTATTGTATTTTGGTGTCAACGGGCTAACAGCAGCTTTGGGCGCCGGTAACCTGTTTCTTTACACCTCAATATATACGCCAATGAAGCGAATGAGTATTGCCAACACGTGGATAGGCTCAATTGTTGGAGCAATACCGCCACTGATGGGCTGGGCAGGTTGCACAGGAACTCTGGATGCGGGCGCAATGATTCTTGCCGGAATTCTGTACGCGTGGCAGTTCCCGCACTTCAACGCCCTGTCGTGGAACCTACGTCCGGATTATTCGCGAGCCGGATATCGCATGATGGCTGTTACCAACCCGGGCCTTTGTCGTCGAACTGCACTACGCTATGCATTCGCGATTTGCGGACTGTCTATGGTAGCTCCCCTTGCTGATGTTACTAATTATTGGTTTGCTTTGGAGACGTTGCCTTTAAATGCATACTTTTGTTATCTAGGTAAGTGAAAATTGGTGGCAGAATTTAGTTTCTTATTTTAGATAGGAATAATCAGATTCAGGTGATAAGCTGTATAAATTCGGCCTATTGATAAAACAAATACACTTTCAGATTGTGTCAGA
Source organism: Drosophila virilis (assembly GCF_030788295.1). NCBI lineage: Eukaryota > Metazoa > Arthropoda > Insecta > Diptera > Drosophilidae > Drosophila > Drosophila virilis. The sequence goes on along the minus strand of NC_091546.1, from coordinate 8,692,450 downwards.
TATGCTTTTACTATAATACTAATTAACGGGATAAAATAGTTTGGCCATAACTTTTGGAAAGTCAAACCAGTTTAAAAATGGTTTAAAAAGATTGTAAGCCAATAGTTGAAATGGGAAAGACGAAAGGCAATACCCATAAAATCAAATGTACTTAATCTGCTTATAAATTCTAAAAAAGGGGTTGAATTTTGTACAAAGGAATATAAGTAATATATGTGTGTGTGTTAATGTATGTATGTATGCATGTGTGTGTGTGTGTGTTAGTGTTTGTATGCATATACATATATATGTATGTATTCATGCATCCTTGTTTTCTAATACCAAACGCAGACCAAACTTATTTGTCGCTGTGCTGCAAATTTGAAAATAACGAATTTCTGCCAAGTGCTCTCCTCCTCGATTCTCAAGAATTCAAGTAGGCTCTGCAGATTTTCATGCCCAGCTAGTAGTGTGGTGATTTTTTTTTTGTGTTTTTTTTTTTGAGTGTATGTATGTACAATTATTTGTGTGTGTTGTGTATATATGTATGTATACGCGTGTGTACATATATACGTATGTATGCATGTATGTTCATATGAATAAGTGAACATATGTGTTTATGTATGTACACATGTATATATGTATACATATGTACGTGTGCTTGTACACATGTATGTATGTATGTATACATATGTACGTGTGTATGTACATATGTATGCCTGTTTGCATATTTACAAACAAACATGCATGCATCCATATATGTATATACAAACATGCATACATATTTATGCATCATGCATATATACTTGTATATTTATGTGTATGTGTTTATATGTGAGTATGTACGCATGCATGCATGTATGTAGGTATCCGGACATTTATACATGTACGCATGCATGCTTTTTGGCATATAAACAAAACAAACTTGAATACATGTTTGTACAAACAGGCATATATATGCAGGCATATATATGCAAAGAGTCTTTGAATCGGATTTCTACCGGGGAAGCTTAGATTCAGCGAAAAGTGGGAAATTATTTTTGGTATAGATTTATGGTATGGTATGGTATATATGGGCTATGCGTTCATCGCCAATCAATCAAGTCACTTTTATATATAGGAATAAGCCTTTAATGTAACTATAAGTTGAAATCCAAATTTTATTTATTGTGGGTCAATTTTGCCTCTTCTCTCCCTATACGTTGTCAACATGTTGATTTTTACAAAAAGTCTCAATCATTTTATCAAAAATAAATAGAATATAAAAAAAAAAATTTTTAAACCGCCGGCTTTTCAAAGACTTGTTTAGTTATTAGCTCATACATGTTCTAAATAGAGTATAATTATAAATCTATTGTTTCTTAATTTCAGCTTATGAATTTAAATCCAAATCTGACAGTGGAAGCTCCCGAAAGTTGTTCAGATTTTCATTAATACATTTACCTGCCCTCATGCTACTGTTCCTGGCCAACAAAAAAAATTGGTATTTTAAGGATAATGTGGAAGAAAAGCACGTGAAAAGTGATGACTCTTATGTGTCCCGCTTGACTACCTCGCCATCAGGCAGCCTGGAAAATGTATTACCACTAAAGGTAACAGTTGGTTCAAGTTGATCTTTGATGCTAACTTTATTGTAATTCCTTTAGATGTAATTAGAATATATTTATTCTAACTTAATAAACAAAACTTTTAAAAAGAAACTAATGGTCAATATGTGCTCATAACTTTTAGTTAGTTAAGTTTTCTAATAGTTTGTTTAAGAATATGTAATTTCTTAGTTAGTTAACCTATATGATGTGGCACCCATCTGGCGATTTGGAATAGAAACCTGAGCTCTGGCTTGTCAATTCAACCGCAAAAGAGCGCAGTCTAATGAAATCGCAAAAAGTGCAATCTCTCCGAGGTACAACTCTATTCAGTTTGGCAGAAGCTCCATTTTACGTTCGCAATAGCGTACACTACGGACACTTGAAAATCCCCTGGTTCGAAGACCAAATTCAAGCAGCTGTATACGCCAACAGGTTCGCTAGCAACCTTCGAGTGGCCGGACTAAGGCAAGGTTTCGAATTATTGAAGTTAAGGGCAAGGAGCATAAGTTTGAATATATCCGCCAGCCGCCATGCAACCGGTCATCGACGATCTGTTGCTCAACGCAACTTTACTTCCGCGGCTACGAGGGGAAGAAGAAGAATGAAGTGTGATAAATGTAATCAAGATAATGGCATAACCACTAATTCTCAGACATCGTTGGAAGCCGGCGTTAAACATAACGATATCCCAAACATAAGTTTGCTGTCTGTGAACAATTGGCATTTATTGTTCGAGTGTCTAGACAACCTCTGGCAGATAACGCCCGCGGTATCCATAGAGCGCTGAGGGTAGACTCGACTGTGAATGCGTATTTTCTAACTGTAGCGACGAAATGTTATATTGTTGTCAATTTATTTTTAAAATTAATACTTTTGATGCTTTTTCACAAAACTTTCTATGGCTGCCATTTTGAAAAATGTTAGATTTTGTGAACAGTTTCACATCTTCAATAAATTTAATTTGTTCCCCTGATGGGGGAGGTATCCCAAGGTATAATAATTAATTGATTTTAAGAATTATTAATTAAAAATATGTACAGTGCACATTTTTCTATGTGCTTATGAACAAATTAATAAAAAAATCTGTGAGCCAAGTTCCAAGAATCGGAACCAAGTTCCAAAAATCGAAGCGCTGCTAACTTGACGCACGTACTCAATTACACATCTCTAATAAATAGTAAATAATTATTCTCAAACAATGAAGTCTGGAAAATTAAAAAGAAATTTTTGGCTCACTGCCGAAATCGAATGCATGCTTAATTTAATAAATGAAGTGAGACTGTCACAAGGATCAGCACACACTGCAACAACGCACAATACTTTTACACAAATTGCTAGCAAAATGAAAAGACACGGATTTCCCAACAAATCGCCAACTCAAGTGCGCAGAAAATGGTTTCAGATGAAATCGGCATATCTTTGCTATAAAAAAGGCAATGTGGATCGTCTATTTTTAATACCGGAGAAATTTCGTAGTGTAATTGCACAATTTGTAGAAAATGGTAGTAAAACGCGACGTTCTTCCACGACCACACAACCGACTACTGAACGCAAGCTCCAGCCACAACGTAAAACAAAAAAAAAACATTTTAATTAATTGAAAGTAAAAATTAAAAATATTAATTTTTGTTTATTACAGTAGTTAAACCAAAATCAGCTGTCAGCACATTTTTGGCTCTACTAAAGCAGAATAACAATTTATTGAATGTGGAATTCAACACATTGGAAGCGTCGCTTTTGAGCTATGAGCAAAGGTGCCAAGCAATGCGAGATTACAACATAATGAAATACATGACTTCCTGAGTTAATCGTATGTTGTGCCAATAAATTGATCTTCATATAATGCAATGGCAACACAAATATTTGGTGGCTGCTTTTCAAACAAACTGAAAGGCGGAATATAATGCGACCTTTTCGACGTTTATTAGCTTTTAGGATTTGGCTAGGCAGCAGCTGACAAAACATGTGGGATCTGATAAGGGATGCCTTTGCACAGAGTTGGACTCCATCCGGACCGTCGTCACTTGAATCTGCATTCCAGCTACATTCCAGTCCCTGACCATAATATTGAATATTGCTAAGATTCATTCATATTCATATTGCGAATATTGAAATATCCCACACAGCTGATATCAGCAAAAATATTTAAACTTTTCGTTTTTGGTTTTATAAAATAGTTTAATGTTTTGTTCGTACATTAACAAGCACAGATCATAACATACAATTAAGGTGTACATCGAGCATTTACAAATTAATTGGTTCGTAAATATGTTAATACATAAATATTTGACAAAACGATTGCATATTAACTAAATTAATATGCAAAATAAATACATATTTTACGATAATAGCATTACAAGTCTAGTTACTTTGACGTCTTTTTTTTTTTTACTTGAATACCATTGAAATAACAATATATATGCGAATGGTAAACTTTGATATTTTTAACCAATTTAAAATGTTATCTATATTATTTCGTTAACTATATCAATTGATTTATACGTTCAACAATGTATATACCAAATATGAAGTTCAATTAGTAGATTTATGATATAAAAATCGGTACAGTCGATTGTTCCGTTCTGCTTCTTTAGGTGCTCTGCAGCAAAAAACATTTAGTCATATCGAGAACATATATAATTATATATATGTGTGAATACAAACAAGAAAATATCATGTAAATACTCTGAAGAATATCACTGCATTAATGTTGCCTAGTGTATTGGTACATATTATCGTATTACTTCGATGTGTCTTTTCATTTAATCTCTGGTGCGTTTCTCCTACGGAATTCCAGATGGATCGCTTAAGGCAGGCACATGGTGCTGTTTCTGTTGCTGTTGATGAATGAGATTAACGCGTGCTCTCTGCTGCTCGAGTCGCTGAACATTAGCGGTCAAATGCGAATTCTCCACATACAAATCCTTCACAAGAATATCGGCGTTCTGAAGACGCTGCGTCTGATCGGCAATCAGGACAGCCTGTGCTTCAATACGACCGTGCAACTCGTTGAGATCCACTTGATGCTGTCGCCAGGATTCTATGGATTAAATTTATGGCAATTAATCAGTCAATAGTAAGAATTGCTTGTTACACTTACGCTGCATCAGAGTCTCGGTATATTTCTGCTGTTGCTTAACCACATTCTGTAAATGACGATTCCGCAGCTCTAGCTGATTAAGTCGCTGCTGAAGCGTCGGATGTGTTGTTCGCTGTTTAAGAATAAAAAGGAGCAGTTTAAATAAAAGATAATGCCTTATTATCAACGATCTTACCGCATATGCTTTCTGAAGAACAGGACGTGCTTCCTGCAACTGTTGCAATTCCATGACCAAACCGTCACGTTGCAGACTCAGATCCTTTATCTGCTCCTTGAGTGAAAGCTCAAAGAACTTAAGACGTTTCAGTTCCTCCTTCAGAGCACTTGGACTACTGCACTTTTCATGACTGAAGCAAGACGCTTTGCTGGTGGACACAACGCTGTGCGAATCAAAGCTCTTGTTCGATGCAGTTGATGAGGTCTCACTATCCGCGATTTCGCCTTCCGACGAACATTTGGGCTTGCAAATGGGCGCCGGCGTACAAACACTTGTTGACGAAGTATATTTTGTATCACTGTTTGTGGGTGATTGGCCCGAGGATAAAGTGCCTCGAGGCGTGGTACTAAATATGGATGTCGTCGACGTAGTAAGATTGTTTCTAAAACAAAGGATTTATTTAGTGTTTAAAAATTGGTAAGCTAATGATGGAAAACTAAACTAAACCGTTCGACAGCACACATCACAAGAGCAAAAACAATAAGCTTTAGATCAATAAACCCGTACATTTGTATGTATAACGTAAAATTATCTATAATCTCGCTTTAAAAGTTCGGCCTTGTGTACAAATTAAATACCTAAAAATGCGTAGACCAATAAGTTCTCAGACCGCAGTAAACGAACCCATTGAAAATGGGTAAAAAGGGTCTAATATATTTGCGCAAAATGGCAGGCAGAAGGTATCATCTGCGAACCCATAAAGTATATATTGATCAGCATCAATAACCGAGTCCATCTAGCCATGATGTCCGTCTGTCTTTCCTATCTCAGAACCTAGTCGATTAAAACCCAATAAATGGGAGTTCCCTCCAAACTTATGATATATTTCCAAAAAAAAAAAAAAAAAAAAAAAAACGGAGAGAAAACAAACAAAAATTCTTTTTAATTTTATTAGCAAATATTAAAACTGATCTGGGCATGCTATACAAGATCTTTGTTGTTTAAAATAGTGCTTCTAGCTTTTATAATATCTGAAAACCAAGCTTATAGAGACCTAGGATATAATTAAATGGGTTGGAGTTAATTCCATTTGCCTTTGACAATTTGTTTCAGGCCATTTACCTATTTTCTGAACACAAACTAAAGTAAATTTCTGTTTTAAATAAATATTTCTCTAATTTATCTGAAATATATTTGTCAATCGAACTCAATTAATAATTACACATATGTGTACTCTAATGATATAAAAAAATAAGAACTATTAATTGACTTTTATTATGTTGATAATAAAATGTTAAACTATTTCATAGAGTAGCTTAATATGAATTTGACAAAAGTTCGAATCGAAGTGTTATCTAATTTATTTAACGTGTGAAAACCACATCCACTCATCCACTTATATATTAATAATTAAATAAGATCAGAACATTATAACGACGCGACACATAAACACATATACATACATAGAAAAGCAGGACTGGCAAGAGCCGCGCTGTACTTACCGGCTGGTTAATTTGTGGCTAGGAGACTCGCACAGGAGTGTCAGGACCTTGGGAGTGCTTTCTCCGTTAGCAGCATCGAACGATTTAAGTGGTTCCTGGATTGTGCTTTGGTGCCACAGGTAGCTGATGGGCGAACTGGCTGGCCTTTGACTAGACTGTGCAGTTATCTGATCGAGTACGTCCGGATTGAGCTCACATGCGCCAGTTAATATTTCTACGCTCTCGCCTAGGCGTGTACGCAAGTCTTCCACCTCACTCTGTAATGCGCTTATTTGGAGAGACTTTTCTTCTAGCATGCGAATTGAGTTATTCCGCAGATTCGTGGCCTCCGCTTCGAGCTCAACGTATTGCTGTTCCAGCATATCGCGCTCATCAATTGGCGACAGCCGGCCATCTTTGCTAAACTGTTCCTCATACTCGCGCACCTTTTCCATCAGCTCGGTGAACTTTTTGTCGCTTTCCAGCTGCTCATCTTCATAAAGTTGGCGCTCCTTGTCAAACATTTGCCGTTCCTCGCTTAGTTTGGTTTGCCAGTAATCCTCGCAATCCTCGTAAGCGCGCTGCATTTGCTCCAAACTGTTTTCTAGCTCCTTGCAGCGTGTCTCCGGCGTGGTGGCACGACTATTGCTATCGCTTTTAGCAGTGTCGGCAGCCTTTGAGGTTGCCGCCTGTAGCTTTAGTTCCAACTGCTCGACGGTCAGCCGCAGAGCAGCAAGCTCCTCTTCGTGACTTTTACAGCATTGCAGTTCAGAGTTAAGCGCCAACCAATCGCTGCTGTTGTCACTGGACTCGCCTACTTCCGAACACTTGCGCTGTTTTCCCAGACGCGGACTTTCGCCAAGTACGTGCGTCTTGCTGGGCGAATCGCCTCGTCGCTTGGTGGCCAATCCGACGCTAACAGCCTCCAGTTCTTCACATTCGGCAGAGTCCGCAGCTGAGGCAATCACACCAACAGTTGCAGCATCCTTTTTTCTTGACTTTGTACGAGCCAGATCAACATACAAGTTCTCAATTTCCATTGTTAACTCATCGGTCTTGTCACGTAACTGTGCGTTCTCCGTTTTCAATGCTGCCATTTGCTCCATAACGACCAAAATCTCATCATCCTCTGAAGTCTTATCTCTGCCGTTGCCAGCATGTTCACTGTTTTCCAATTTAATAACTGGCTCACACTTAGCCAGCTCATGATTCAGCTTAATGTTCTGCTCCAGTACCTCAGTCATTTGCAGGTGGACCTTCTGCTGTTCCAACTCGAGCTCAGTATTTTCAGCCCGCACCAGCTCTAGCTCAGTCTTCAGCTTGATCTCCTCTTGCTCGAGGCTTCTAATCTGAGCTTCCAGTCTCGCAGTCATGCTGGTCCAATGGTCGCGATCGCTTGTAATGCGCTGAGTTAAATCACGCACCATACTTGCGTGTCTCTGCTCCAGTTGATGGACTTCCTGCTTGCAGTTGTCCTCCAAAATTGCATGTCTTTCATCCACCTCGGCGGCCAACATCGCCACTCGCTGATTGGCTGCCTTATTATCAGATCGAAGCTTAAGATTTTCCTCATGCTGTTGACGATATGCCTGTCGCAGCGATCCCAGCTCTAAGGTTTGGAGCGCCACCAGAGCACGCAACACATTTGCATGTGCATCTAGCTCAAGTCCGCGTATCTCTTCTTCCAGGACTTTGGTCAGCTGCTGTAGGTTCACCTCGTCCTCGTCGAAGCCCAGAGCGTGCAACAGACCTACACTATTAACTATATTTGCCATTTCCCAGGTGTCAACGATAACTTGCGCGCTAATTTTTTCCAAATGATGTGGGGTCATTAGATCTGTAAAGCATGAGCCGAAAATTAGCATTGTTAAGCCACAGAAAATTTATATACCATAAAATACAATGAAAGGTGTACGACAAACAATTAGGAAATTAATTCAAATAAACGATTTTCAAATTATTAATCAACATATTGTTGACTGAATTTTACAATTATTTAAGTTATTTATATTTCGATTGACAGCAAAGGAAATCAAATTTATGTGCAGTATTTAAACAACGAAAATGTCAACGATTGTTTAAAAGTTTGTAAAAATTACAAAAATGCAATGCTGAATTATTTGTACAATATTTTTAGAAACTAATTTTGGGCTTTCTTTATCCTGGTTTGCATTAGCCATTAGCCATTAAGCCACTTCATTGCATTGTTTCTAATTAAGTTAAGAAACGAAAGAGTTTACTCTTATTTAAATAGGTTGCTAAAACCAAGATTTATATTAATCTATTGACTTTAAAATATGTTTACCAAATTGTAGATAGTCATTGGGTTTTCCTGAATAGTATGAAAATATCCCTAGTACAACATTGAATTAAGTATGCCCAATGCTTGTCCAATGCATCCAAAGGCAAAGCAAATTAGTCTTTAATATATAGTATATATAATTATGATTAACTAATTGTGGTGGATCTTAGCTAAAGCTGATGTGTTGTACCGAAATTGGAAAAACCAGAGAAAAATGTAAGCCAAGTGAATAAGTGGCACTTACCTAGCGACTCGACGCTGCTGCACTCTTTTGTTGCCTCTCTGAGATTTCTTTTGGTGCTGCTTTTGTCGACTTGCGCACCGACTGTCGTGCTCGCCGTTGTTGTTGTGCTGATCATTTTGGATTGCAGATTCTTGCGTGCTGGTAGCGAGGCGCAGCGCTTGAGCTTGCTGCCGCTGTAGTAGATTGAGTGCAGGAACCGGCTGCCAGGCAGATCACTTTGTGACGACGATCGTTGCACCTAAAAAGTTAGTTAAAAAACAGCAATTGATTATGGCGAAAATTAACAACGAGCCGCTGCAGCTCACCTGGACGATGTGCGCGTTAAAACCGTTAAGACTTTGCTGCTGATCCTCATCTGTATTATCCGAGTCCGTAACGGGTAATTCGTCGAGGCCAATCTGATGGGGCCGTGAGCGGCGGCCATACTTCTTGGTGCCCACGATAAGCTTGGGCGAAACCTCACGATCAGACGCCTCGCCCTCCGGCGGGCTCTCCTTGTATGTGTTGGCGGGTGATTCGTCACTTATCACCAAAGAACGCTCTGCAAAAGAAAAGCTCATTAGTAATTGGCTTTAGATATGCTCGACGAATTTCGCTGTACCAAAACGAGCAGCTAGTTTTTCAATAATGGGATCAAAAAAGCCCGAGCACTGTTTGTAATACAATCGTGTGCCCATATTGTATCGTGAGGAGGATCTAATTGCAACTGTTGGACAAACACACAGCGGAGCACTCTTAAATGCACAATGCCCGTTGTTAGCTTTACCTAAGCCGCTGGCAGGACACAATAACAGGCAGGTATCCCGGTTTTACCCCTCATAAAAGCTGATGAATTGCAACTCCTGTTTTATTATCTACAGCTGACACTCGAGTTTAGGTAAAAAATCGGGCCTTACCTTTAAGTCCAGATGGTGTGCTTAATCCGGGACGCGCTGTTGAGCCGTCGAACTCTGTGCCCAAGAAATTAAGCAGAGCTACCTTGAATTGCTCAAACGAAACACCCAGCTTGGAGCTACCACTGGCGGTCAGATTAGAGATCAGCGCCGATCCCTGATCACGCAGCTGCAGCAGCTGGCAGAGGCGCGTCAGCGAAACTTCGTCCAGCAGGCCGCTCTTGCGTTGCGATGTCTCGCAGCTTTGGAACATCTGGTAAAGTTTCTGCTCGTACGGATCGGCCGACACCTCCATTATCTACGGGCTAAGTCTATATCCGTCAAATGTATAGATACCATAATTAGTACTAGGAAAGAGAGTTATCTTTGACATAACAAGATTGAAATATATTAAAGCATATTGCAATATATTTTAACACCAAGCCAAGAAGTTATATGAAATGTTCCGCCAATATTCGAAGCTCACATTTATAACATATCTATAATTTCGATTAATATTCAAAGCTCATCCACATAACGTTAAGATAAAGTGCTCAGTCAAAATCCAAATCTTATTCGATAGCCTTTGCCTCTTATTTGCCAGAGGAAATATATGTACATATATGTTATGTACATATGTCAGCAAACGGATTGAAACATTGAGAGCCCGAAATATTGAACCGAATGGAAGGCCATAAATGTCATGATTAAGTACATATGATGAATCCTTCGATGTGTGGTACATTTCATATACATTCTGCCTGATTATTAGAATAATTATATAAAGTAAAACGTATTTGTACACTGTGTTCAGGTGAAATCGATAAAAGGCTACTAGTTTGTAGTTGTTGTTGATGTAGCCACGGCTTTTGGTTTGTTGCTCGGTTTTAACATTGGGTGTTGTTGTTGATAAGTTTAGATCGGTAATATGCACATGAAAATACACAAAATCATTCGATTGCACAGTCAATAATAAACCACTAGATGCGTAATGGTTAAATTGGTAAAAACATAATGTATTATAAACGAGCACAGTGGCGGAGTAATGGGGTCTGGTGGCAATTTATCGATATATTTGTTCTTTTGGAGTTGCCTGACGTAACGCATTCTCATTTGCTCATATGTGATAAATGTTTTCTTATGGGAAAACGTATGGGCCATATTTTTCATATTAGACAAAAATGTGACATTCAGAAAAAAATGTATGACAGATGGCCAGTGGAATTAGACATATTTAACACAGTTCCAAGGATATCAAGTCTCTAAAATATTGTTTGGAAAATCAAAAATCAAGTAGTACACAGTTGAACAGCGATCTTATAGACTTGCATTCAATTCTAGCACTGTTTCCTGGATTTGTGTTATTGATGTAGATCATATATATTAATTGTTTAAAATTTGCTTGTTTTTGTTTGTTTTTCAACACCGTCATGGAACTTATCGAAATCCAAGTTGGGAGCACCCCTGTTTTACTTGAAATACAAATAACACTGCACTGTTGCTCTTCGTGTTATCGATTAGCCACCACAAAAATAGTAGCGATAGCTTATCAGCAACACAGCGACATAAAAAAACATTAGAATAAGACTTAATTTTTTTTTTGTAATTCCTGAAAGCTATTGAGTGTAAAAGCAATAATATGTTTATTTTAAAACCGACAGCAACAAAGTGTTAGCATTCAATATTAATTGTCGTTGAAACACATTGTCTCAATCATCGCCACGGCCTTGATCAAAGAGCCGTGTAAATAAATTGGATTTATTACGAAACTTGGATTTACGAATGCAAACGCTTTCAAAACTTCGCTAAGGTTTGGCTCTCATTCTGGCTCCACACCGATCAACAGGATCAGAATGGCCATGCATTCATATATGCGGGCCAACCCGAATCAAACTCAAACAAGCAGTGCAAACGAGAACTTGAGTGCGGATGAGGTGAACGACTTCCTAAAGGACAAACAGGCATGGGAGCACGCAATATCGCTCTACCAGGGACCCGATCCGCTCGATCACTGGTACAATTACATATGCTGGTACGAAAACCATGCACATAGCGATCCCGAACTTAAGTTCCGCGAGACGCTCGAACGATGCCTCACAGTTTACGAGCACAACGACTATTATAGGCAGGATGTGCGTCTTGTGCGCCTCTGGCTTAAATACATTGCAATGCAGACGGACCAGCTGCGTTTCTATCAGGTTCTATTTCAGCGTGGCACCGGTCGCCAGGTGGCCGCATTCTATATTGGCTGGGCCAGTTACTACGAGGCGCACGAACAGTTCAAGGACGCTGAAGCAGTATTCAATCTGGCGTTCCAAGAAAAAGCGCACAGCAATGCTGAGCTGCAAAACGCCCACGCCAAGTTCACATATGTGCGCTCATTGTTTTTCCAGCAGCAACAAGTGCAGCAGCAGCAACAGCATCAACATCAGCACCAGACAGCGTCTCACGATGCACTGCAGCAGCTGACCACATACACGCAAACCCATCACCTACAGCAAGAGCATCATCAGCAGCAGCAGCAGCAGCAACAAGATCATCACCAGCAACAGCCAGCCTACCCGAATCCTGCGCCATCCACACCATTGAGGTCTCATCATGTTCGCCAAGATAACTTTCATCAATATCAGCAGCATCCGCAGGAGCTTACATATCTCGCCCATGCACAAGAACACCAGCAGCAAGCCCAGTCACAGGCTCACTACCAGCATCAAGAACAGGTAATATTTGAAAGTGACCTCTCAGTGAGGGGATTTGCAAGAAACTAATTTCCAAATCCACATTTGATCCCTTATTTTCCCATTTGATATAAACAAAGTGCATACTCTTTTTCCAGCCGACTCCTTCAGCACCAGCGCGCTTCGGCCAACAGTTGCATCATCCCGCATTTGAAGCTGCACAGAACCAATCGCTCGCCCACTCGCACTATTCGCCCATGTTGCACCAGAATCGGGTAAGCTCCACTTAGATATTGGCGTACTGCTTACTGACTACTGCCCAATTTTTAGACTCCCTCAAATACATACCTCGGACCACAGCTTCAGGAACAGGCGGCGGTCACCGGAAGTCCTAGCGAGGGGCAACCGCAGCAGCAGCAGGAGTCCTTGACGGAAGTTGGAGGTGTGCGCTTGCCCCGAAATTTTCATGCTTACGGGCGGAACAACCACGAGACGTGGAAGCCAGCACTGACTCTAGAAGAGCCGGACGACCCATCACGCGTCTGTCACTATGCGAAACAAATGGTGTACCCAGCCGGCGTGGGCATCGAGTACAGTCCTGAAGAGCTGTTGGCGCGCAAGTACACGGATCTGCTGAAGCAGCGGAAACAATTGGCGCAGGCGCAAGCGCCGCAACAGCCACTCAATATCAAAGCACAAGAGCAGACCCAAAAAGAACCCACTTATCAAGATGGGCAGCAACAGGATCTCTCCGAATCCTATCAAAAGGAGACATCCTATTGCATGACGGCAATGGCTGGAGCTAAACAAGCGAATTCTGAAGTTGGCGGTGATGAGGAAGGGGAGGAGGATAACCAACCAGAGCAATCAGACGAAGAAGAAGAGTCCGATGAGGAGGGTTCCGATCAACAGGACAACGATGCAGATGCGGAGCCGGCGAAGCAGGTTTACTCCAATGGCGTGGACGTGGAAATGAACTTTAAAGCACAGACGACCTTTGAGCAACAGAATCGCTCTATAAAGATGAAATTTAAAAAGGAACGCACGCTAGAGTGTAGCCCATATAGTGCCTATACAATCGAAAGCATTTACCATCAGCATCAAGAGTTGCCTTCACCAGCGGCACCAACAGCCGAACCTATGCGCAAGTTTGCTACCTCGTCCAAGACCTTGCAAGACTATAGTGGAGCTACGACAATGCAGCGCCAGCGAAACGAAAGCCATCATTTCCACCCGTATATTCTGGGCCACACCTCCACACCAAAAAGCACAGCAAATGAGAGCAGGCGTGCGCGCGCCAAGGCGAAACAGGGCAACAAGTTTCAGGCTGAACTGTGCAGCAACAGTAACTCATCCTGCTCAGTGGTGGACCAGTTGGCAAATGGTGTTGAGCCTGGCGTTGTCCATGCCGATTTTGAAGCTGCCTCTGCACCAATACACAACGCTACCTTCAATGACAATGCCAACTTCTCGTTCTCCAGTGCCGGTGGCCTGGACAATTCGAATGGCTCGCTGGCGCTGGCTGTGGATAGACTTAATTTTCGTGAAGCCACACATGTTGCTGGTGTTGGCAATAAATCGCTGCCTGCGCACAATAATAACAACCACATGCCTGTACAGAGCACAACACTGGCGGACTTTTCCACATTTCAGGAAAACTCATATTTTGCCACGCAACACGATGCAGAGGCACAGGAGCGCCGTCTGTCAAAAGCGCTGGAGACAATTGCCCGTCACCTGGGCAAAGAGGCAATCGATCCGTTCAACAGCGAGCTCTGCCGCGCCTTTTTGGCTAAACTCAATTTTCCTGGCGACAACGATGCCCATGCCAGCTATAAAGTAGTGCAAACACCGCTGCCGAAAATCTCCAACACGCGCAACCTCAGCGTCCTGGAAGGCGTGCAGTTCAACATTGATAAAGAGGTGGGTCGCGGATCCTATGGCTCCGTCTACAAGGCAACTGACACGCGCACCGGTAACGTTGTGGCGCTCAAGTACCAGAAGCCGCCAAATACTTGGGAGATCTATATATGCGATCAGGTGAATATTCCGACTTGTCAATCAAATACTTTATTTGCTGATGTGTAATTTTTGTTAAAGGTGCTGAGACGCATACGGGATCCGGACGTGCTGCCAGGACTTATGGACATATCGACTGCGATTATAGCACCGAATGCCAGCCTTATTGCCACTGAGTTCTCGCCTTTCGGTTCGCTGCTGGACATTAATAATAAAATACGTCAGGCCACCACAAAAGTGATGCACGAGTCTCTGGTCATGCACTTCTCATCGCAGATCTGCAATATTGTGGACCATTTGCATCGACAGCACATCATTCATGCGGACATTAAGCCCGACAACTTTCTGCTAATGCGCGTACCAAGTGTGGAGAATGCCGAACCTTCGCTGCGTCTGATTGATTTTGGATGCGCCATCGATATGTCGCTGTTTCCCGACGCCGAGCACACCAAGTTTCGCAAGGTGGTGCAAACGGACGGTTTTACATGCATCGAAATGCAGGAGGGACGCTCCTGGTCTTATGAAACAGATCTTTTTTGTATTGCCAGCACGGTGCACGTCATGCTCTTTGGCGAGTATATGCAGCCGCAGAAACGAGCCGCCGGTTGGGAGATACGTCAAAAGTTGCCGCGCTATTTAAAGAAGCACGTGTGGTCCAAGTTCTTCTGCGATCTGCTCAATATGCAAGCCGACAAGTTGCCGCAGCTGCAGCAAATGCGCAAAATCTTTGATGAGGAATGTTGCCGAATGGACTCGGAACTGCAGAAACAAATACGCACCCTCTCTAACATTCTGCATCGGCGATAACCAACGCCAGTGTCATAAAATTCGTTATCCATTGCAAGTTATTGAACTATTTTTTTGTTTGTTTGTTGCATTACCAATTGGATCTTCTGTTCGTTCGAGATAAGCAAAAGTGTCACCTGCCAAGTCATACAAAAACAAAAAAAGAAGCAAATGTTTGCTTTTATTCGATTTTCTCTATAGCATTTAACACCTGTCATCTTTTGGTTGTCTAATTGCTAACACGATTCTAGGTAAAACTTCAATTACCTTCATTGATTAACAATTACAATTAACATTTGTAAACAAACCTTTTCAGAATTGAAAATCTTTTTATTTCAATGTACAAGCTCATATATTGTAACCAACTAAGCTTGCGTGCACTAAAATTTATCTATATTTAAAAAACTATGGTTTTATATAGATTTAAAAAAAAAACTCACACACACACACACACACACACAAAATATCATTTGTATATCCCAAGCATTAAGCAAATTTATATTCGAACAACCAAAACTATGCCAAAAGATTAATAATTAACATGTTTGAATATAATTGTTTTCAAATTCCTGTGCAACAATACTATATTAATTTATAATTAGTTTAAATTCGAGCCCTTCATAAATATCCGGCAAAATACGTACTGAATTGAACATGGAATACACTATAAAAAAAAAAAAAATTATTATTTATAAAACGTACTTAGAAAGATCATAAACAAAGCAGCCCAATTCAATTCTCCGGCGTTAATTTAGTTTCATTTCCGATTTTTTTTTTACGAAAAACTGGTAAGTTTCAGTTTCTGAAACACTAGTCAATTATGAGAAAGAAAAAAAAACGCCAAGCAAAAACAATTGATTTATTAATTCAAAGCGAACTAACCATTATTCAATTTTGACCACAATTTTAAGTAAACAATAGAAATGGCTTTTCACTTGAGCATTTTCGCCTGAAAAAAAACACTTTTACGGACCACCAAATAGATGATTTTTGATTTATATTAAGTACTTAAGTATTTACATGTAAATATATACAATGAAAATGTTCGTGCAAATAAGATTGAATAAAGAATAAGCTAAAAAGAGTAATGTAATAATTTTGTATGTACAGGAGACAGCAGAAAACAAAAGAAAACAAAAAAAAAAAAACAAAGAAAAAAAAAATTAAATGTCTAATGAAATGTAAGCAAATCAAATATATAATATTAAGTAAAAAGAAGAAGAACTTTACAAATTAGAAAATATATTTAAAAAATGTTAAATAAAAACAACAATCCACGTGCGAAGTGTCATAATCGCGGCTATTCGACCCCCAACTCAAGAATTCGCGTACTCTTATACTTGTGCTCTTATACTTACACTAGAACTAACATAATTATCATACATTATATAAGTAAAAGTATAAGTTCGTTTGGCTTTTGCTGAGCGAAAAGCCACTCGGTTTGGCGAGGCGATGGAAGAGCCAAATGCCACACTAAACAACTCGCGTCAAATTACAATAGATGCAACATCCATCGTCTGAGTGTTAACATTGTTGTGTGCTAGAAACCATGAGGTATATATATTCCTGATCAGCATCAATGGCCGAGCCGATCTCACAAGGATCTCCGAACCTATAAGAGCTGGAAATTAGAAATTTGAAATGTAGATTCTCCGCGCGCGCGTAGGAGTTTGTTTCCGATAATCGATAAACTGTCCCGTTTCTAAGTTATCGATCAGTCGTTAACGAAATCTTGTTTCTGTGCAAATCTCTTAGGTTTTAAGAGCTAGAGTCAGCAAATCTGACATCTAGCATTTGGAATAGTATATACTTATATCAAGTATCTTTCGGGAGTGTCCGACTAAGAAAACCACAGTTATAAACCTATTTAAAGGGCAGTATATACATTTACTAGCAAAATTTGATAACATATATGAGCTACAGACTTCTGACGGATGCCGAACAAGAACATATCTATTGTAAATTTGCACAAAAGTCAAGTGAGTATACCCTTTAAGACATTTTCAATGAGTATTAAAAGAGAAAATGATCGTCGCAGTCTATTTTTGCAAATGAAATGCAAATGTCAGTTAAACAAAAACGGCAAACAAAATTCACAATTTGGCCCGCTTCGAAATTGTCAAGTAGGTGCCACAAAGCGCGGCGTGCAGCAGGCAGCAGGCAGCACGACAGCCGCAGCGTGCAGCAATAGTGTGGCAATAATGCTGCGCTTGACCCACTTTTCCTTTTTGCCAACAGGCAGGCAACGGTAAACAATTTCCACCCAGCTAGCGACTGGAAAAAGTTGCAGCTTTTCATGCAGCACACACACACACACACACACACACAGTGTTGCGCAGCGACACAAAGTCAAAGTCGACGCCGGTCTCTAACGACGTCGTCGTCGCCGCCGCCGCCGCTGCCGTCGCAGTTGCCCACGTTGCTCGGTTGCAGTTGCATTCGTATTCGCATTCGCATTCGCATTCGACTCTCGCCAAGTGAAAGTAAAGTGGGACAAATGTAATTATTATTGCTTCTAGTAACCGTAACCGAGTTAGAAGCCCCGATTGCGGTTGGAAAGTTGGCAACAACGTCGACGCCGACGTCGACATTAGCTTTTACACAATATTTTATTCAATCAAATTGCAAAGAGAAAATTGCAGCAAATGCTTGCAGCGGCTGCCGCTGCGGCTGCGGCTGCAGCAACTGCAACAGGCAAATAATGCAACACGTAAACTTTCTATTTTTTGTGTGTCGGCTGCGACGTCAACTCTGATTGCAACTGCAGCACACACACACACACACACACACACACACACGCACACACACATATTTGTGAGTATGTCTAAGTATTGGTGTTGCATGCATAAATTAATACATATGTGTGTCCCAGTTTGCGGCACGTTGGCGATTTGCTTTATGAGTTTGAGTGACAAATTAGGTTGCGCCGAATTCAATTGCGATTCGAAAGTAAAGTAGTACGCATATCGATCTCAAGTTAAAGGGAGTTCATATATTGTTTTAAACAAAACTAACGACATCAATCTAATCTTTTTGCACAGCGAAAACTTTGTGTATTCCCATTGAAGAGGACTAAAAAGGGTATATCTTCGATCCCATGAAGTATGTATATATAGTCCGTCCGTCTATCTGTCCGTCCGTCTGTTTATTTATATAAGCGAATCGATCTCAGATCTATAAAAGCTAGCGTACGATTTAAACGTAGGTTCTCCTAGATAATCAAGAACTAATCGATATTGAAATACTGCAAATCTTTTGAGGATTGAAGAGAGTCTCCAATCACATGTAGCTTCTAGAATAGTTCATACAAATCGAATAGGTACAGGGTATTCCGGGCATACAGTTATTATTCGACAGGTGGAAAATGAGTGGAACATTTTCTTTTACACTTATGCCTCAATATCGAGTTGTCTATTGCTGCTGATAGACAATTTAATTGAAATGAGGCTAGAGCTGCCTTCTTCTGGCTATTACACATATTTACAAAAACAATTTTCAAATGTCATGGCCAACTTGGCTCGGTTGCCATTTTCCCCTTATTCCGTATTTGTGCTTGTGGAATATGCAACAACTGTACTGCTAAAAATGATCAGCAAAGCGAAAATTGGAAAATAATTAGGTAATTTCAAGTTAAGAAAGTAGAGTAAAACAGGAGGCTCTAGTCGGGAGTTGCCGGCTAGTAGATACCCTAAACCCTATCCTATTACCTACTTAAACAAACAAAAACAGTTCCCTCAATAGGACTCGAACTTGTAACCGACAGCGATAACAACAATAGAACCCTTATGGAGAAAAAAACGAATTAAAATAGCAGCAACAATCGCAAATTCTTGAAGTTTGCGCTAGCTGCCGGAAACAAGTGGACAGCCAAAACACGTTGTCCTTAATAAATTTTGTGTTTCTTAACCGATGTTTCTTATCGATTATCAGAAACAAACTTGGAGGATCTACATTCCAATTCTCAGCCGATTTCGGATGTTTATCTGACGGGAGTAAATGAATGGAAACCTTTCTATTTTGTTTTTCATTCGATTCAATGCCTTATATTAACAGAAAAAACTGTTCAGTACAAAGATGATAAGAAATAAGAAGTCAGTGGAAGATTGTTAGTTAGAAGAACTCAATGCAGAAAATCAAGAATTTGTTGCTGGCTTTTCGTGTTCTGCGACAATTTTACACGTGCATATTGTGCATAGGTAAGGACTAGGGATACGCTTTCAAGCGTAAAGTCTCGTTCTCTAAAGTATTATCGCTGTCGTGACGTGGCACGGTTCGTCGGCCCTCAGAGTTACAACGACTCAGAGGACACTGGCCGCGCCGCGTCTTCGTCTGATGAACCGCACTCAGACCACGCAAGGTTGTTTCCGTCGACGAGCCAACCACCTAAAAGCGAAAGGTTATTTTAACAAAAATGTCTGGGCTAAGTCTAATAACCTTTCCCTTCCACCGAACAGGGCCAGACGCCGCGCACATCCAGAACAACGACAAGGACAAGGACAACACCCCATCAAATAGAGGGTAGAGACTGAGACTGAGACAGAGACAGAGACGGAGACAGGGCGCCAGCGCATCTTGCTGCCCTACCCAGGCAAGCTTTGTGCGTGCGTGTGTGTGTGTGTGTGTGTGTGTAAAGTATGCATGTAAGTGTGCATAAAACTAATAAAATTTTCAGCCAGCACACATGCACACATACATATACACATTTACATTTAGTCGCATTTCTTGTGCCCTGGTCACGATCGAAAATGTATATAACAGTCAGCAGAAAGCATCTCCGCATATATTCTTGATCTGCAGCAATCAGGCGCGTCTTTATTAAATTCTATTAATTTCTGGTCTGGCAGTCGAGCAAGTAAACATTTTCCTATTGTTTGAAATATATATAAAAATTGACTAATTCAAGTAGAAGACGTTTTATGTGGTGTCCCTTAGTCGGGCACTCCCGACAAAAGACTGTATGCTTGACACCGTGGTTGCAAATACAACAACAAATCCAAAGACAATTATTTATAAATATACAAATTGAGTTTTTGTGTTTGATTTTGCGTTTGCAGAGCAACCCGATGCGGTTAGTACAAACGCTCAGAACTGTTATAAAAGCTCACAGTTACTTTTCGTCTCCTTATCTTATTACCCAATGACAAGCAGGCAGGCAGGCAGGCAGAAGTTCAAATGAAGAGAGCAAGAGAGAACGGGGCATGTACATTGGTTCCAAATGGAAGCTAATATAAAAGTTCATAACAATCGTAACCTTAATATAGGCATGTATTTACGTAGAGATATGTCTGGAAATATGTTTAAGGTTATTATTATTATTATTATTATTGCGTATTTACTATATCAACCCATATAAATGCTGTTTTGCTCCACTGTGAAGTGGTCGATGGCTCGCCGCCAGCCAAATGTCATTGCTCCCCGCTGGCAGGCTTAACCTTGAAAGTTTAGCTGCCAAGGCAATAACAAAGAAAAGGACGAACAAGAAACAGCAGCACAGAGAGAGCAAGCGAGATAGCAAGCAAGGCATTGGAACAGAGAAAGTTTCAACAGGACAAAAGTACACAAGCAGCCGTTAGCCTTTTTTTTCCGCCAGACTTACAGTTAGGTTAAGTTCATTCATTTTATACGCATCGCGCATTAAGTTAAAGACTAACAGAACCTGCCAGAAAAATGAAATTATAATCTTCACATATGAGAAGCACACAAGAAGGCATTTTCAGATAATTTTTTAGCATTGTAAAATGTTTATATTGATATTAATCATTATATAAACATTATATAATTATTTTGCATAATTAACTTATACCCTGGTTCCATTGAATACTGGTATAAGGAGTATACCATTGCTTGCAGACATTAACCATACGACATGTTGTATGTTGCATGGTTGGTGTTGCAACAGAAATCTCCTACACCCTTATTTTTGATCAAGTCGACGAGCTGAACGAATGCGCCGATCTCGAAATCTTTATATATATATATTAACTAGAAATATTTTGTCCAACCTATTTGATGGTAAGAAACAAACGTGCATAGAAAAAGAATGTAAAGCAAACAAATGTCAACTGAATATTGGGTCGAATCTCTAAGACAGAAACTAAACATAGCATACCAATTGACTTGGCCAAAAAAGAGAAAGTGGACCTCCGTTAAAGATCACTAAGCGCAAAACGTTCAGATGGGGACACAAACAACAAGAGCAACATAAAAAAAAAAAAAAAACAACAAATTACGAACAGCATAAAGCAACGGGCCAAATAATGGAACTAGGTCGGTTGCGCTGCGCCTCTTGCAACCCAACCGAGTTTGTTCGAACATGTTCGATGCGGCCTGAGTCTGACACTGCAGTTGCATCCAACCCCACAGCCCGCTCGCACATACATACAAACATACTTATCGCCGGGCTTTCGAAACGACGCTCTTCGTGCTCAGAACACGAGCGTGTTGTGATCGCAGGAAGCGGCAGTATAAGTTTTACTGCGACTGAGTTAGTTACAATTTAAAGACGGATTTTTGATTGATTCAATGGAATTGAATAGAATTTCAAACAATATTGACTATACCAATGCATGTATGAATTTCCATTTGTTTTTATGTATGTACGTATATATGTCATCTATCAAAATTATCAACTGCAGTAGAAGATACAAATAACTGGTAAGAACGTTGCTTAACGTTATAAATTTATACAATTTATAGATAATTACATATATTTATATATATATACCATATGTAAATGCGCTTCCTTAGTTTATAGCTTACACATACATACATGTATGTGTGTATGTACGAATTCCGGGTTTTGAGCAAGGCTTTAAGAGCCAGATTCAAGAAAGTTGAAATTTAGCTAAATTTGTATCTTGGGCACAAGAATAGCTGCTGTAGAGCATTTTATCAAGATAGGCTGCGAAACAGAAGCCAGCGCAAAGCGCAAGAATGTTAAATTTAAATGTGTACATGGGGTTTTTTTCTCTCTCTTCATTCTATTAATAGAATTGCAATTCCGATTGTATGGCATGCTGGACTGTGTGTACATATGTACTGCAATTTTAGTACATTTCCCTTTCATAAAAATACAAGTGTTCGAATTTTTAAATTAATAATGATATGACACATTTCTCATTCAAGAATGTTATACATATGTTAGTTTAGACAGCCGCACACTGTTATACGGAACTAATCCTTCGTATTCTAATTGGAGATTTCTGACAATTCACCTCAGTTACGGGTGGTAAAAAAAAACTTTCATAAAAACCCTGCAAATGAGCTTTAACCCGCTTTCGTGGGGAATTTGCCGAAATTTCACCACAAGCTCAATTCGGTAATTATTGCTTGCGATCTTTGAGGATCTTCCGATCTTTTGTCAGTCAGTAAATTTCATACTAAATAGGGAATAATTAAGATATGCAAAACTACGTATACATACGTACATATATATTTATATAACTATGCAAATCGGAAGGATTGATTGTGCTGGCAGAACGAAACAATCTTAAGGTCTTGCGTCAGAGCATTTGCAATGTTGTGTGGGGTCAGGCCAATTCGAATGCGAATACAAAATTAATACATATGCAGATGTGCACATACAAAAATGCGTGTATGTGTGCAGTTACGTGCGGTTACTTCACACACACACGCCCATTAAAGTTCTTACCAGCACATATGCATGTATGTATGTATGTGTGTGTGTATGTTGCTATGCGGGTGTTTGTGTGCAAGATCTGCCTACCATAACTAAGAAGCGAATGAATTAACGTACGCACACAGCTAAAGCTGCAGTTGTTGCTTTAGTTCGCATTTATAACTTCACATTCGGTGGCATCTGGTCGTACATAGCTACATACATACAATACATATACATATAGATACGTACATGTCTGCTTTGCCATGCATACACACATACATACATATCTGTTTCACCACATTCAGTTGCTGGCAGAGCGGACGATCGGCAGCAGGTTCAAGGCCAACGCCAGAAAGGTTCGAAATGCCCATGGTGCGTCTGTATGAGTGTGTGAAGAGACACGGCATTAAAAAAGGAATAACTATAAGTATGCATTATGTATGTACCTATGCATGTGTGTGTGTCTACCACGCCCCATTATTTGTATGTAAAAGGGAAATTTATTGCTGGTCAACAACACCGTTTAGTGGCGCTTATGTAATACGATCCCAAATGGGGGCGCTGATAAAGAGACGGTATACACATGCATACATATACATACATACATATAAATAAATATACATATGTATGTACATTCATACAATATTATGTACGCAATGTAAATAATTGCATACATGCATATGAAACGTGAGTGTGTGAGAGGACTACATTCTATATTACATAAAGCAACAAGAGACTACAATAAGAACAGACAGCGATACAAATGCAGTCTGAACGATAATTCTGCTCTCAGAAGTTCGGTCGAAAAATGTTCTCTTTTTTGCAAGCACGAAAGGCGCAGCCATTGTTGCCTATGCTATGTGAGCGTGCGAGTGTGTCTGTGTGTGTGTTCGGTTTGTTTTGTGTGATCGCAGAGTTAATGCACTCCAAAGAGAAGTTCAAGGCTGAGCAAATCAGTCGCTCACTCAGTTTGTTCATTTTCATGGCGTCAATAAATATGTTGTATATGTATGCGCGCACATACAGACAGGCCAGACCGAGAACACTGATACACATTTATATACATATATGTATGCATGTACATACATACATACATATGTATTTTCAGTAAGATCATTTTAGCTGCAGCACAAACAACTACAGCAAGACCAAGAAAGAGAACGAAGATTAAATTTAGTAGCGTTATTGGCGTACCCACATGCGCATCTGTATGTCTATGTACATACGTATACACATACATACATATGCACGATATAAATAAGCCTAAAATTGCACAACTGGGCTTAAGCTCAACGGAAAACAATTCTTTTTATGTAATCAGAAATTTAATAAAGACAAGTAAGAACGCTGTAGTCCAGTGTGCGCGAATATAAAATCCCCTTCACCCCTCAGAAATCTTACAATTTCAAATATAGCCCAATGCGAACTACAAAATGCGTATGCACGTACTCACAGATACCTTATAATAGCTAACGTATGTACATAAAGACATACATGTTTGTTATCCAAAAAAGTGAAATATATTTCAAATCTAGACATATTAAACGATAATATGCTTCTGTTCCATAATGATCGGACAATACACACCGATAAGCGAAAGCTCTTCGTACAGTGTGTGGCGAAAGGAAGAAACAGCTCACCCGCAGCTTAAACTGCGCAGTAAGCGGCGTGTGTATATGTAAATGTAGATGCAAAAAGCAATATATTTATTTTCATTCTTTATGTGCTGTTAGCATTTAAATAATTATATAATAATATTTTACAATAAGCATACAATATATACTTATAGAGCGGTCATGGTTGACATTATTTTTTTTTGCGACACCGTCTCAGCACTTCATGCGCTCATTGTTTTTCGATCTGCGAGAGCAAGTTTGCCAAATCGTCAGCCAACGACAAGCCTCGAAAACCGAACAATCAGTGCAGCGCCGTCGCGCGCTCAGTGTGCAACGTCGCTGCTGCTAATTTTATTACTGTATTTATGTATGTGTGTGTGTGAGTGACTCTCACTCAGAGTTATTTGCATGCATGCATATGCAGAGTGTGTTCTCGCTCTCCCCACTGTTCTCACTGCACTCCTAGATCTGATGGTATCTGCTCAACCAATAAGAAGGAAATTTACTCTCAGTGCACTCATTGATTCTAGGCGTCGATATTGATGTGTGTTTGTTTGAGTGTGAACAGACAGGAAGGCGCAAACATTTAAATTTGTCAGTCTTTAAAATTCTTAGGCATGCCGACGTTTACTCTTTCAGTAAGAAGATCGGGTTATATCAGCTAGTATAAATATATACATATATGTAAATATATTAATTAGGCTGCCTTTATTGCATAAACAATTCAAATAATGAACGTCGCAGATTTGGTTCAATAGCCGTTCGTTGTTGTTGCTGCTAATATTTGTCGCTGCTATGGCTGGCAACTGCGCAAATTGTTCAGCCGAACAAAGAGTGGGGGAGAGCTTGCTCAAGAGAGAAAGAAAGAGTGAGAGTGCGAAAGAACAGTTACTGGTTTATGACCAATGACCAATAAACCTACTGCTTGATACAGACTGCGACTTCAATGCGATTGCAGCTATGCATTGGGTATTCTAGGACAGTCTCTCTTTGCCCCTCATATTCTGATGCTGATGCGTTCTAAATAAGGCATTTATGCAGAATGGCTGCGCTGCTCAAAAAAAGGGATAATATGTATGTATGTTTTTCTGCCTTGCTGTTTTAGTGTTGGTAAATACTATACACTTAACATGTGTATATGTATGTATATTGTATACTTGAACATATCTACATAAATTTGCATGTGTGTGTGTCCGATTGTCTTTTCTTATTCTTCGATTATTTCGTAATAGCCGCATCGTTCGCCACGATTGGGATAAGGAAGACGCTTGCAGTTACGATCTTGCATACGTACATGTATGTATGAATGTATGTGGCATGTATGTATGTGCGTACAATTAAATTAAAGTTAGAAAATAGTGTCAAATGTCTTCTGTGTGGAAGCAACAGTAGCAAAAGTTGCGCTAAATAATGACAATAGAAAAGACGATAATAATTACTATAGAAGCAACAACAATTAGAAAACTAGCAAATACATCAACAACGACGGAAAAAAAAAACAAAATTGGAAAGTTTTAGTTGCTGAAATGCATAATTCATTTGGCTTGCCTGACGTACAGCCAACACATTGAAAATAGACGAAACGCTTGCAAAAGGTTGCCCTAAGAATGAATTCGCAACCAAGCCAAGCTCAGTTTTGACAGCAACTGAAGAGCAGCGAGTGAGTGTTAGCAGAGCAGAGAAGCGTAAGTAATCGATGTATGTATGTATGTATGTAGGTATGTAGGATGACAAAACAACAAATGAAGCGCATTGAGTAAAACTTTTACTCTGGCCTCGCTCTTGCTGAGGTTATTGACACCGGAGCGCATGCAACACATACGTAATATATACATATGTACATACATATGTATGTATGTATATATGTATGTAGCTTCTGGTAGCTTCTACTCGCTTACGAGCAGCAAGAAGAAAAATTAATTAAACAATTGGCGTAACACTTTCTCTTGAGCAATAAAATCAAAACGGAATATCTCTTTAGTGTTGCTTTAATGAGCATTGGGCGTAAGTGAACGTTCTATTCCGTAGCCTCTTGCAAGCTCACAAGTTGATTTTCACCAGTTGGAGAGCTCAAATGTAGAACAGCCCTCAAAGCTAGCCAATACATACCAACATATGCACACACATACATATGTTATGTTAGCTACATATACACTGTCTTCTTGCTTGCACACAAACGAAAGCTTGAAGCGACGCAGCATGTTTGAGTCGCAACCTGCATGAAAGCCATGGCCAAAGCCGGCCACTAGGTAAAGCGGGAGTAATTCAAACGCAACCGGTTTCTTGTGCTCTCGATTTGAAATTCGGTTTTTGTTTTAAACAGCGCAGACGGACAGCGGTGAGTAATGACATGCTTGAGGTTTATTACGTTCTTTAGCTGATCTTGCCGCAGCAGAAGTTTCTTTGTGAGAAAATGTGTGCGCGCGCGCGCTTGTGTGTGTGTGTGTGTGTGTGTGTGTGTGTGTGTGTGTGTGTGTGTGTGTGAGTTAGTGAGTACGCCGTTGCGGCCGCTGCCACGAAAGGCAAATACTCAAATCCGTTATTTGACCCAATTCTAAACTGGAATCGAAAGACGAAAAACTACAAGCCCGAAAAAGTTGCACCGACGGAACGTACAAATGTTAAGAGAGCCGCGCTGCCACACATATGTATGTATGTGTATGTGTGTGTGTGAGCACACTTACATATGCACATTCTTTGTATAAGTTGGTATTTGGCTTTGTGTTGTTGGAGAGCTGCTGTCATGTGTGTGTGTGTGCGTTCGTGTGTCTTGCGTGAAAGTTTCGTAATTACATGATATCTGTGTTCGTTAATCGTGTTGTGGCGGCCTACTTTGCCGGAGAAAGTAAGAACGAGCCGAGCCGAAGCCAGTTGGGCAGGCGTGTTGTAGCATTTCTTTCTTTAACATCATTCTTTTAGTAATTGATTACATAAGGCGAAAAAGCTTGCGCTCTTTGGGTCACAGCGTTAACATTGCGTTGCGTTGGCGTCTCAAACGAGCGGTCCCATTACGGTTCTTGCTCTCAGCTCTGACACTGGAATAACGGCATTTTGGACTTAAGATGAGTCTATGGTGCTTACCTAATTCTGAAAACTTGTTCTGCATTGTCTCTTGCTGCAGTATCTATGTATGCTTCTTGTACTATTTTCTCCGCTGAGTATTTGGCCTGATCTACTTTGTACACATGTGTACGTGGATGAAAGTATGTCGATCTGATGATGGCTTATTTGCTGTCCATTCTATTAAAATTGAATTCCATCATTACATTGTTATCTCTATCAATTGGATCTAAAAGATCTTTGATTTCGGACGGGTTGTTCCTATTTGGTGAAAATGGGAGTCTAGATTTTGATTTATTTGATTATTATTGTTATTATTATTATTATTATTATTATTATTATTATTATTATTATTATTATTATTATTATTATTATTATTATTATTATCATTATCATTATCATTATCAATATCAATATCATTTTCATTATCAATATCATATTCATTATCATTATCATTACCATTATCATTATCGCATTATACCCAGGAACTGGGTTTCGCTAATGCTCAAGCATTCTATGCTCAAGTATAGAAATATACATAAGTGTGGATGTCAGGAATGTCGATTCTCAGTTAGACAAACTTCTCGTAATCTCTAGAAAGCTGAAACAGCAAAGACAAGAAGACAAGGCAAAAGAAGAGTAGACTGCATTAGCGTCATCTGTTACCCAAGTGATGGTGGCACAAAAAGGAGAAGGAGGGTAGGTCAAAAAAACGTAGCCTTAAAGAGAGTCGGGATAAAGAAAGTGTTAAACTAAAAAAAAAAAAACTATTCGATCATTCGGGAGCACAAAAACAATTGACATGCTATTAAAACTTTAAGCCGAACTCTTATAGGGTATCTCCTAGTCGGCCACTTCCGACTAGACCAGCATCGTTCCTACTAACTTTTAGTATCGTTGTCCCTCGCTTGGAGGGAAATTTAACTCAACAAGCTACGGTAAAAATGTCCCAGCTCTTAAGTCCGTCAGGACAAATTCTCCAATATAAATTCTATCTTTTTATCTATTACATATGTATGTACATTAACATTAGATAGTTGACAAACTTCATCATTGAAATGCATTTTTGGTCATTAAAATATTTTGGAACTTAGCAAAAAATAAGTTATTAGAAATTCTATGACAAATTGCATTACAGAGTATAAAAGAAAGCCGAACTGTAAGTATGTCACGTTGTTGCCGTTGCCATTGTTGTTGTTGTTGTTGATACAGCTATTATTACTCTTACTTGTGAGATTTGCGTCGCTGTCGCGGCGTGCATTGACTTTCCATTCATGTGTGCGTGTGTGTGGGTCGAAAAGCTAACGGAAAGATTTTTTGTTTGTATTTTGCTATAATTTTATTCTAATATTTTGTGTTTTTTTTTGTCACCTGAAAAAAACCAAATCAATCAAACACACACACTCACACACTATACATAAATATGCTACACATATATAAACAGGTGTGCAAGGATATCTAGATATAGGATAAGGATATTTGGCTTACAAGAACCTACATACATACATATAAATATTTAAATATGTGTACTAAGTGCCGTACACTTGCATATGTATGCACATGTATATAAATTGGGTATGACGCATTTCTTGCATTCACCCATTAATAACAAAGGCAACAACAATTACAACGAAGCGCAAAAGTTGCTCGATAAAAAGAAAGCAGAAAGCGAAGTCCGCGCGTCCTCCATTTCATTTCATTCATACATGCACACATGCATACATATGTATGTACATGCATATGTTTGCCTCTCGATGCGTAGATGTTTCCACACATGACGAGCGAGTTCTTCTGCATGACGCAAGAGAGCCTCTATTATCATTATACTGTTTGGCTCTCTCACTCTCTTTCTTTTCGCTCGCTGCCTCCTTTACTGCCCTCACGCATGAGCTTTTGGATTTTGCAATCGATCATTGAACTTTGGTTGTGAAAACTAGAGCAAGACCCAAATTTCTTCAAAGCTTTCGAGTCTTTGGCAGCCAATGCGCTGCTGCGTATTTAACTCTACACACATACATACGTACATAACTATCTATGTATATGCATACCATGTTATTGTATGCACAGAAGCTTTTTATATATGGTGTTATCGGCTTCCCTCTCTGTTGCTCTTACTCTCCGATTGCTGTAACGCTTTCTTTCTTGTTTGCTGCGATTGCCATTGCCGCTTATATCAAATGATTTCTACCGTTCTCTTGTCGTGTGATAAAATGAAACCAAACCGATTTACGAGGTGCCTGATAAGCGCGTATAATAAACATATTCGAAAGTATGAAATGTAAATAGGACAAAGAACAAGTACATACATACATATATAATACAGACACACATCAATTGTGTTAAAACATATACAAACATGCACATGCATGTTAATATATTCATGTAAAAAGTTTTAGGGGGGGAGGGGGTGGTATGGAATTTATTATCTGTCTAGAACAGTCTAACGGAGCACCAACTCCCCCCTTGCCCATGGGCAGCGATCGCAGTCAACTTCGCGTGAAACTTTTAACCCAAACTGTTTAGTTCAGATTTTTGGTTCAGTTTGGCAAAATGACGGCGACAGAAGATAAGAGAGAGCGTCGGCAAGCGTGTGTGTGAGTGAGTAGCTGGCTGCGTGTGCGTCTGCGGCAAGTTCATTCACATTTGCACTCATTACGCGGCCAAAGCCAAAACCAACGTTGACGCCGACGCCGACGCTGACGCTGACGTCGACGCGGCTGCTCTTGAAATTGAAACTTCTGCGGCCAGACGAAAGCTACAAGCAGCGCCTCTCTCGATTCGCCCCGCTCTGCAGCGACCCATATTAATACTAATGCATTGATATTTGCTTTTCACAATTTGCCTTAGGCCTGCAGTCCACTGCACGTTGCAGGTGACAAAATGTTTTCGTGGCTTAATAACAACAATTATCGCATGCCATTAGCATCGTTTTGTATGTCATGCAATGGGCGCAGCGAGTAACTGTAATTTTGCTGAATGCATAATCCGAATAACGAATAATCGCAGTGTCCGTCTGGACTCCTACGACCCACCCTTTTGTTCTGCAACGTGCCAACGACGTACAAGGTAAATTGCGAAATGTTGTTTTTTTTTTTGTTATTTTTTTGCGCTCCTAACATGTACGCCCCGCTTGCCGCCTTTTAACGCCATTACCTGTTCAGTAGGCCAGTCGGAAATCGCTTCGAACATGCTGTCACGTTTGCCGTTTGGCCGACTCACGTTTTTTCAACAGCACAGCTACCTTCGCAACGTGTCGCGCCGCAAACAGGTTGGAACACGATGATTGGGGGACAGGGTTTGAAGGATAAACCGGGAGCATGTCTGGATGGATTTGATTTTTCACGTTGTAAAGCCAGCTCCCCCCGCACACACGATTCTTTAGAAAATACAATTAGCGTTGAACCACTTTCTAGGTCAAATCGGGACTTGTTTTCCATGTTTCGTATTATAAATATTAATTTTCTATAGTTTTATTATATATTCAATATTAACAAATAATGTATCCGCATCGGACAAGGGTAGAAAGTGCATTTTTGTCAATACATGCATTCATTTGCATTTACAACAACTCAGAATATTACATAATTCCCCGCTCGCTGAGTGACACAACAGAGAACACGAGTATATAAAAAAATAAAAAATAAATGACTCATAACTGTTAATTAGTATTTGTGAGTTGAACAGGAGAAATAAATTAAAGTCATAGAACAATGAAATGAATATGAGTATGAATATAAATATGAGTATGAGTATGAGTATGAATATGAGTATGAATATGAGTATGAATATGAGTATGAATATGCATATGAAAATGAATATGAGTATGAATATGAATATGAATATGAATATGAATATTAATATGAGTATGAATATGAGTATGAAAATAAATATGAATATGAATAAGAGAAAGAATAAAAATAAGAATATGAATATGAATATGAATATGAATAGAAATATGAATACGAATAAAAATAAGTATAAGAATTGTAACAATTGGAAATCATGCGCACAAAGTTGGCGACTCGCTCATTTCCATCGCGGACTCAAGTCGCGAACACGTGAGCCACTGTCGCGGGAGCGTTGCACTGTCGACTGCACATTTCCCGACACGTGATCAGCGCCAGCGCCCGGCAAGTATCAAGTATAAATAGCCCGTCGTCAGCCTTAGGAGGCGTGGTGGCAGTGCTGCGTAAGGCGAAGGGGGCGGGTCGGCGGGCTGGCTGAGCTGTGTAGCTGGCGACAGCTTATATTACGTTCGCTGTTGCTGCTCTGCCGATTTCGACGCCGATGACGACGGCTCTGTTTCGTAACAGTCCGGCGTATTTGCACTAACATTATCTCACTCTAATATGTGCATACATAAGCACTCGCACAGATGTGTGTACATATATACTAAGCCATGCACCTGCGTTATAACCTAAGAGCAAATTTTATATTCCTATTCTCATTTACATTCATTATATCATTCTTTACGCAATTAACTGCAAACATTCAATCTTTGCATTTGAATAATGCTAACATATCCAGATTTTAAAATTCTGCATCCTGAACGGAAGTGGCTCGGATCACGTGTACCTGTCGCAGGAGCTGGAGCTCGAGTCGGATTCATATTCATATTCATATTCATATTCATATTCATATTCATATTGATATTCACATTCATACTCATATTCATATTCATATTCATATTGATATTCACATTCATACTCATATTCATATTCATATTCATATTCATATTCATATTCATATTCATATTCATATTCATATTCATATTCATATTCATATTCATTGCCCGATTTTGATAATTTTGCGATAATGAGTATTATTTCGAATTTATTACTGAATAATACATAAAAGTACGCTCACAATTATGAAATATAGATTGTTTATAATGACGCAAGTAACTGTCAATGTCAAAAAATATATATATAATATTGTTTTTGGAATCCGAAGAACTGAATTATCAATGCGAGTCTTACAATAAAAAAAACTCCGGCTTGCATTATTATCGCTTATGTAACTGTAGACTTATATGGGAATTGTTAATTAGTTATTATTATAAAAAATGTTGTTGCAATTGTTTTGCACACAATCTATATTCTTTACATTTTTACATATGTACATACTTGATGCAAATGAACAAAAGGGTAAAATTAATTGGAGTTTCTTCATCAGCTTCTTTTTAGTGAAAAAGCGGCGCTAGAATTTGTTATATAAGGTTTTAGGTTTAAATTCTATATCAAAGATCTAATCGAAATGAGATTTAAGCAAGCTCACCTCTCCCTACTGTTAATTGGGTATAAAGTTTCAAGCTCAAATTCATTGCCAAGGATTCTTATAAAAGTTCATTTCAGAATGGTTTTTGCTTTACAATTTTACTGAATCAGAGATCTGGATCGTGGATAGAAAAAAAATTGAACGAAAAAAGAGACTTTGCAATTTGTTTCCAAGATAACTCATCAAACTCAACATCATTCATCAAACTTAGAATCATTCATCAAACTCAGAATCATTCATTGAACTGAGCATCATTCTATTAGGCTTATTAAATGATTATGGATACAGGATAAGCAATAATATAAACAAGTCTAGATTAAATGAGATAGATAATGTATCTACGACTGTTTCACTTCAATTATTTAAGATGTAAGCACTTAAATTAGTGCAAGCATCCTTAGAGAGGCACCCTGCCAGACGACCTTCCAGCCAGGTTAATCCGTGGGCGTTCTAAGTAAGACGCTTGCGTCACCACAAAACATTGTGCACATGAAAACACATGTATAAATACAAACAAGAATACACATACATGGGCATATGCATGGATACATTGAATGCGGAGTGCCCAGTTAAATGCAACGCAATATCCTCATAAAACACCTTCCGCCCTTATCACTGCCATTGTCACTCACCTCACCGCTGATAGCCAACAGACGCAGTCACGTTCTAGTTTTCAAATGTACAGCTCAAAATGATTTCTGATTGCCGTTGATTACTCAACCATGGAATGTATGTATGTATATACGTATGGCAATGTGATCGGTTGCAACTGGCAGCGCGCAACAGGCGGGCAGCGTTCATAAGAGTATAATCAGATTGCAAACCGTTAAATTTCACTTTTCTCAATGGCCCACAGTTCTGGTTGTTAGCTTCGAACATGTTGGCATATGTTCGATGTTCGAAGGCAGTCGCGTGTCGCTACTGCGTGCAGCGGCAACGTGACCGGGCTCCGATTGGACTGCGGCTGCCGAGTGAAATGCTTTTACAAATTCAATTGCGATTCAGCATTCGTTCGAAGCGGTTGTGGATGCGCTTGCGAGCCGCGTTATATTTTGTGAATGGAGTGCAATCAAATCCCAGACAGTTAAATCTAAACAACCGTTACAAGTGTTTGGGACATGCAAAAAATTACAAAATAATAATAATAATAATAATAAAAAGAACACTTAATCTTCACTTCAAGTGCATTCTAGTGTAAAAACTTATTCTGGAATTACTAATAAACATTCAAGTGCACATGCATCAGTGTGTTTGGCTTGTTTGGCAATCCGATCGAATTGCAAATCTGAATGTTAATGCTAATGTTAAGTCAACAGTGCAATTACATGAACAATGCTTGAATAATTAAATGTGATCGGGCACTTAAAACATTATGTCGATAGAAAGCCCGTTGGAGCGAAAAGTTAACTTTTTTCATGAGACTGCAACAACTAAAAGTTTATTTATATTTAAAAACAACAACATCGTCCAGAACAATAATTTAACCGATAAACTGTGCAGCAACACAAAAAATAATAACAAAAGCAACATCAACAGCAACGGCTTCAACACACTGCATACGCAGTGCACTACTGTATCAGCAACAAATATTAAAGCTAGATGTAAGTGCAACAATAACAACATTCAGAATTTCTGATTGTTAATTTAAAACGCAAAACAAAACCCATGAAAAAGTAGAATGACACACGAGAGAAAGAGAGAGTGAGAGAGCGCGCAGCAGCAGCGCGCTTAGTCATGTTGTTTTTGTGAATTTCGACACAGGCAGCGGCAGCGACAGCGGCAGCGGCGCACCGATTGCAGCGAAGTGTTGTCGTCGTCTGTTGCTTTTATTTGTACCAATGTGGCTGCTGCTGTCGGCGTAGGAGTCGTAGGGGTTGCCGGCGGCTACGACGTTGGCAGCGTCTGGCTGCTGACGTGAGTAGCCAGTTTATAGAAACGATTATGAATGTATGTGTGCGCGAGCGTGTGTGTGTGTGTGCTGTAGCACGTTGAACTGCAAATGCCAATTTGATGGTCACGGTGAGGGTGAGGTGACAACAACAGCAACAGCAACAGCAACACAAAACAGAATACCGACCAATCCGTGTGATTTCTTGTTTACGTTGCCATTTTCGTTTGCATGTGTGTGTGTGTGTGTGTCGATTGAGTGTATACGTGTACTTGTTGTTGTGCGTTCTTTGTGCTGGTGCTGTCGTCTAATTCACTGATTCTTGCATCATTTGCCGTAATCATTGTGTAAATGGCTGGCCGCCTTAAAAACGAAAGCTCATGTGCATACAGTACACGTATCTACATACATACATGCATACACAAGACGTACATGTATGCATGCATGCATGTATGCTTATTCATGCAATTGTATGCATGTACAAAATTATAATATGTATGCATGTGTGTGTGTAAGAAAAAGACAAGGCCAAGGACCAGATAAACAATGACTGAGCAGGCGTATGCATGTGTGTGTGTGTATGTATGTAACATATACCCACATGCATACAAATACGTATGTATGTAGTGTATGTTTGTTTGGCCAAACAAGATCATATTAAAATGTGTTCACAATAATTAACGTACATACAATATATATATATTAAATATTATTATAATATTATATGCATGTATAATTAACTAAAATTCTAAAATATGGAAAATCTATAAAAGAAAACTGAATTGTGGCCTCATATTAAAGTTGATCTTGCATTTTCTTTACAGTTAGACAAACAGGGCAGAAGCTTCAGCTGCCGCTGCTGCAGCAAGAAGAACAAGAGCGCTTGAGGGACAGCGTAAGCAGCCAATTAGCGCAGCTGCTACCGCTTAAGCAGGAGCAGGAACTGCGGGTGATCACGACGCCGACCGCAATGCCCGAGGTGCTCGCCGGTACACCCACACAATCGCAGAATAAAGCATCTGCTGTCGCAGCATCCGTATCCGTATCCATGATGAGCAGTGTGCGCTTGGCAACCATTTCACCCAGTCTGTCCATGAACGGCAGTTCCAACGAGGCCACAAATTGTAAGTAGATTCGGTAAAGTGAACACTTTGCAACTGTTTATCATTTGATTTATCTATGCTGCAGTGCATCCCCTGTCCATGTACGGCGGCTCAATAAGCCCACAGTCAAACGATAGCGGCATGTCGGACGGCCACTCGCACAGCCTGAGCAAGTTTGTGCCGGGCAACGGTTACGCGGACAGCCATGGCCACAGTTTGATGAGTAAATCGGCCGGACAGAGCAGCGCCGTGGGTGAGGCACAATCCACACTGACGGCCGCCCAGAAGGAGCTCTTCTCGCAGCGCAAACAGCGCGAGTTTACGCCCGATAACAAGAAGGATGAAAGCTACTGGGACCGGCGGCGACGCAACAATGAGGCGGCCAAACGAAGTCGCGAGAAGCGGCGCTACAACGACATGGTCCTGGAGCAGCGTGTTATTGAGTTAACCAAAGAGAATCATGTGCTGAAGGCGCAGCTGGACGCTATTCGCGATAAGTTTAATATCTCGGGCGAGAATCTGGTGAGCGTGGAGAAAATTCTCGCCTCTTTGCCCACCAGCGAGCAGGTGCTCAGCAATACGAAGCGCGCCAAGATGAGCAGCAGCAGCAACTCTTGCTCCTCTTCATCTTCGGGCTCCTCGCCGGCTGGTGCCGGCTGCAGCTCACCGACCGCGCACACACACAGCGGCTACATTAGCTCCAATGCACCCTTGCTCTCGCCCATCGTGTACGGACCGAGCGGCAATTCTGCCAGCGAGTCATTGACATCATCATCATCGTCCAACAAGAATGGCCAGCATCATCTGGGGCAGCATGGACCACCACCACCACCGCCGCCGCCCCATCCCCAATCCCATCCGCATTCGCATTCACATCCGTACCACCAGCTGCAACAGCCAGCCCATCATCAGCAAGTGCAGGACGCTGCTCCAGCCTCAGCCTCAATGGA
This sequence comes from Drosophila virilis, assembly GCF_030788295.1. Classification (NCBI taxonomy): domain Eukaryota; kingdom Metazoa; phylum Arthropoda; class Insecta; order Diptera; family Drosophilidae; genus Drosophila; species Drosophila virilis. The sequence continues at coordinate 8,655,728 of NC_091546.1, read as the reverse complement.
TGGACACAACCGGCCGCCAAGCAACGCCATCGCCAATCTGCATGTGCTGCAACAAGCGCTGCACCGCAACGTGAGACCCCAGGATTTGGACAGTCTGCGCAAAGTTGTGGCCGTTGGAGCGCTATACAACGCGGCGACTGTAGGCGCGGCATCGCCAGCCGGCGCGACGATATATACACCTGCACCAGTGAATGCCAATGCCAGCGCAAGTTCACCCACAGCCGGATACGTTGCCATCAGCAAAGATCAGCTGGAAGCTAGCTATGTGGAGGGTGCCGTCAGCAGCAGTGCGGTGGATACAGTGAGCAGCACCTGCTCCGCGGTCGTCAGCTCGGCTGCGGCCAGCGTGCTGAATCTGTCGAGACGTGCCTGTTCGCCCAGCTACGATCACATGCTGTCCTCGACCACATGCCTGACGTCCCATCGCTCGTCGGCGTCTTCGTGCGCCTCGTCGTCAGGCGCCGTTTCCGGCGATGATGAGCAGGAGCATGATGTTGCCGATGTGGCTGCTCGCTCGCAGGATTCGCATGCGCTGGCCTGCATGCAGCGCAGCAGTCCAGCACATGGCAGCGAAGCCAACAACTGTCTGCCATTGAAGCTGCGCCACAAGTCGCATCTGGGCGATAAGGATGCGGCCGCAACGGCCCTGCTATCGCTGCAGCACATCAAGCAGGAGCCCAACTGCAATCGCTCCTCGCCGCCCGCATGGAACGATGGCGGCGACAATTCCAGCGACGAGCGCGACTCGGGCATTTCGATTGCCAGCGCCGAATGGACGGCACAGTTTCAGCGCAAGCTGCTGGCGCCCAAAGATGCTGTCGTATCGGTTGCTGTTGTCGCCAACGTGGATCGCGATCAAATGCTCAAAAGCCAATTGGAGCGACTCGAATCGGAGGTGGCCAGCATCAAGAGCATGATGATCCTGGCCGATTAGATTGACAGGCGCAAGGGGAGAGAGAGCGAAGAGACAGACACAAAACATGTAAAGAAGGCAAACAATTTGTTTTGATATATAAGTATATTTTGACGCCGATGTTGCTATGGCCAGACGTATGAGGCGTTCTCTGAGCAAGCAGATGCTGCTGATCCCTAAATGTGCACACCCATCCCATGTCCAGGGGCAGCTGAGGGAAGGCCGCTGTGCTTTCAGATTTGTTGCCATTGGGTATTTCTGTGTAGAGTTTCGATAAATATGGATATGCGATTAACTACTTATATAGATCTCGTTTAATTAGGAGCGCAAATAATTGGCCGCCGCCGCACTTCAAAATCAACTAGCTGGTTTTTTTTTCTTTTTAGTTTTCTTCGATTGTCCCAAATACATCATAGTATGCATGTATGTACAGTGTGTGTGTACATCAATGAACACTTTTTGGAGCTGAAAACGTAAAGAAATGAAGAAAAAAAAAAAACTATATACTATGCTTTAACCGATTACTCATTGTTGTTCTCTAAATGTATATTTATGTATAATTTAATCAAAACAATCCTAAGTATTTACTGTTGTACATTAAACATAAGTTAAAATAGGTTCTAATATTGTATGTATGCAACTAGTTTTCAGCTCGTTAAATTTCCATTTTCATCAGCTGTGTAAAAATATTCCTAAATTATCATTGTACATATACGCATGGCAATATATTTAGGCAGAAATAATTAAATATATTATTATAAGAGTAGGATAGCAGCATTAAGTATAATTGCAAAAGCAAAGCTTATTTATTATTACCATATCACAAAGCAAATACGATAAACAATTAGTTAAGTTAAGTAATTGAACCATTAACAATTTCCAACAGGCGTCCAATACTAGAAGTTTTCAAAATATGTGTATAGCTGGTTAGCTATGAAAAGGCTTTCCATACAGGAAATGATTAAAATTTCAACAATAATCTGCATATATCGATGTTTAAACTATTTTGGATTTTATAGTGTATGTACGGATTCGGATTTATAAAATCGGATCCAAGATAAAGCATGCCAAGGCCGTGTTTGCATTGCATTGTTTTATGTGCTTTGCTTGACATTAACATTTGCCGAGGGCAACATTTAGTTAATAAGTATATATAAGTTCTATTACCGATAATTCTATATCCTAATAATTATTTATACCTATTGTTAACCCAACTCGTTTGTAAACATATATATATATATATATATATCTATTTGATTGTCACACCTTGCATAATAAAGGTGTGACATTCCATAAATATATAAATAAATAAAAAAAACATGCATTGCGATTACACGTATTCAATATTGATCTATGCAAATAAAACAATTTATATTGATTAAATATAGAATAACATATTATTTAAAACTAAAATCTTGATAATTGAGTTGCAAAAAGATTGTTTGCTTGTACGCAAAAAAAAAAGAAAAAGAAAATGCCTTCATATAAAAGTAAAATATCTATTAAATATATATATAATATATAATTTGCATCGAGCTAATTAGTTTTTAGTTTATCACTAACCAAACAACATTTAGAAAGAGAGAGAGAGCACTGAGAGTAAGTGTGAGCGAGATAAAAAGACACAGCACAAATCATATGGAAGAGAGTAAGCCGAAGCAGTTGCCCGTAGTGTAAGCGAATAAGAAGACATCATATGTATATCTTGCTCAGTTGCTCAGTTGCTCGCGTTTTTGGACCTGATGTCTACAATAATTTTCGGCACACTATTTTCGTTCGGCATGTCCCAGTCTAAATGTTGTTTGGTTAGTGCTGTAAAGCAACAGGACGTACTTACCTTTGATATAGATGTAAAAGAATGTTTTTTTTGTCAAATTTTGAAAATTATGCTAGTCAAAACGTGTCCAATTCAATTGACTTTGTTTATACTTCTGGCAAACTTCAGCGTTCCGGCAAAATTATCAATGGGCAAATCGATCGTGTCGCTCAATCCGGAGAGTTTTGAAAGCGCCTCGAAAAGTCGCATTTTTTTTGTTGAGTTTTATGTGCCAGGATGTTCGAGCTGTTCCCGTTTGTACGTGCTCTTAACTAACTTGCTGGCCACCATCGAGCACAGCTCCAATAATAATAATAATAATATTACAATTGCCGCCATGGACTGTGAAAAACATGAAAAGTTTTGTATCGATAGAAATATAAGCAGCTATCCAAGTTTAGCGCTATTCGAGAAGGGCGGCACGCAATACAAACTCTTCAACGGATCAGCTGAGCTCTACACATTGATCAAGTTTTTGAGCCTGCCAAATATTTCCAATTATCCGGCGGATCGTGTACGCAGAGCCGAAACGAGCTGCACGCCCGGCCGTGTGCTCAAACTGAAATCGGATACGTTCCGGGCGACAATTGCCAGCGGGCGATTTTTTATCAAATTTTTCTCATCCACTTGCCACTATTGCACGGAACTGGCGCCCATTTGGACGGAACTGGCCAAAGGATTGACCGATCAGACTTTATGTATTGCCGAGTACGATTGCGTGTCCGAGAGATCCATTTGCAATGAACTGAACATAAAAACTGTGCCGACAATTCTCTGGTTCCAGGACGGTCGAGTTATCCAAAGGTATACGGGCGCACGGCACATCGATAACCTGCGCACCTTTGTCGAGGAGATGCTCAATGGAACCTACAGGTCGGCGGCTCTGGCAACAATCACAGTCAATAGGGCCCCGAGCATAATGTGTACTGCACTTGTCTTTGTTTACATTTACATAACACAGGGCTATTACCCATAAATTGTCTCGGTCTCCGCTTCTAGAATATCAATATATATATATATATATCGGGTATCTTTAGCTATCGCAATCTCCTTGCTAGCTCCTTAATAGGGATCGGTAGCCTCGACTGGCATTACAAAATTCAAATTCAACAGAAAAAACTTAAGGGTTTTCTTTTTCTCAAAATCGATGGGTTTCAAAAAGTTGTTGACCAAAAAACGATTTCCATCTTTTTGAGCATATCTCGGCCAAATAATGTTCGATTTTGGTATTTTAGAGCATTTTGGATTTCAGTATCGACAAAAAAAAATCAAACGGGTTACATTAGGTTTTTCTCAAATTCTGGGTCGGTTCGAAAATCAAAAACTTTTTTGAATATCTCGCTTAAATATCGTCTGATTTGGGCATGCGATATCTTTTTAAGTTCGTAAGAATTCCAACTTTTCATTGACATATAAACAAAATGAAATTCGATGGGTTTCAGAAAGTTGTTGACCAAAAAACGATTTCCATCTTTTTGAGCATATCTCGGCCAAATAGTGTTCGATTTTGGTATTTTAGAGCATTTTGGATTTCAGTGTCGATTGGCATTAAGAAATATAAAAATCTTAATTTTGACATAAATCGACAAAAAAAAATCAAACGGGTTACATTAGGTTTTTCTCAAATTCTGGGTCGGTTCGAAAATCAAAAACTTTTTTGAATATCTCGCTTAAATATCGTCTGATTTGGGCATGCGATATCTTTTTAAGTTCGTAAGAATTCCTACTTTTCATTGACATATAAACAAAATGAAATTCGATGGGTTTTAAAAAGTTGTGGACCAAAAAACGATACCCATGTGAAACCAACCTTTTTTTTCGAATATTTCGACCATTTTAGCATTAGCATTAGCATTAGCATTAGTATTAGATTATTAACAAAACATTTATGTACTATTTATTTATTAAGACTTTTATTAAGTTGCCAACAAAAAAGTTGAATAATATCGTTGAAACATAATTCAAGTTTGCTCCTCAATTTCGGTTTCATTTACATGGAATACAATCGAAAATAGGTATAATAAGTAAAGGTTTTGTTTATATATGTACGTAAAATATTCAATTATGTATATATATATATAATTAAGTTTTACACGTTAGGTTACTATAAAAAAATATATTTCAATTTATTATTTTCACTTAACGGCTACTTTTGTTGAGTACATTCAGATTTGCTTCCCGAATATGAACTGATTTATCTAACTGTTGCGGTCGCTTAGCAAACTTCGCTTTGAGAGAGTTTGAGTCAAAATTGAGTGAAGTTTGAGCTGCGTCAGCAATTATGCGTGGGATAGTACTCTGATGGGAACATTGACAGTGGCGTGATATTTAGGGTGAATTGTTTATGTCTACCAAAGGGGGACAGTTTGATCTTGACCAATGTCGATGTTATCACCAGGCTCTTTGTTTACAATATTAGAAATGTTTATAATTGTGCTTATGCTTATGTGCTAAGATATGTTAAAGGGTGGGTGCGACTATGGATATGTCACTCCCCCAACCATTAGAAAAGTGCCTGTCCTCAGGTGTTTAAGTTTGGATATAGTGTAACATTTTCTTCTTTTACAATTGGTATATCTCCTATTATTGTAGGTGTTTCTTCTACTTTGGGTTTTTTATATTTTATAATTAATTTCTTAGGTATGCTTTTGAACTTATATGTCAAATACAGTGTTAAACTTATTAATATGATTACAAATATGGTTATTGTAATTATCTGGAATACATTGTTAAATTTTGTATGTGCATTTATAATTTGTTTCGTTTGTACAAACGAAAGTGGTTCTAATTTTATAACATCATTGCTTACGTAAATGCTTTGAGTATAATCTAACATATTGTTTGAAATTGAAATTTCATTAATTTGCAATGAACAATTAAAGATTTTTATTATATTGTTTCCTTCTATTGTTATTTCGTTATTTATACAATTATGGTTTAATATAGTTTTTGGTAAATTCCAAGTTAAAATTATATTTGGTTCTATGTAGTTGATTTGAAAATTTTGCAAAATTTTAGTATAACTACATTCTGATGTTATTTGGTTTAAAATTCCTGTTAAACATTCATTATTAATTAATTTTTTTGTTTCTCTGCTATAAACTTTTTTATCTTGGGTAAAATATTTTTCATGAGCTATTTCTGTCAAAATATTATTATTTTCATCCGGGTATGGAATTATTTCGAATACCGGGCTTTTTATTATTTCTCGAGGAATATGGGATATTATCAGTATTTCGTTTGTATCTGATTTAAACCAAGTGGAAGTTTTTGTATTCAACAATTTCTCAGAATTAACATGCAACAAATAGTCATGTTTTAGTAATTTTGGGTTAAAAATTCCTAATCTTGTGAGCTGCATTCCCATCTCAATGTCTTCTATATATTCTGTAAAGTGTTGTAAGTTAAATATAAGGATATCTAATTTCTTTCCTTTTTGTTTCTCTTGATCTAGTTCGTTCATGATTTCTATTCCTTTGTTTATAGCTTCTATTATGTAATTTAATTCGTTAACCTGAACGCTGTTTTCTGCTAAGTTGCTTATTTTTTGTTCAATTTCTGCTTTGTCTTCTTGATTTAATGTTCCAAATAAGTATTTATATGCTGTTCCTACTATGTTAACTAAACCTCTTTTGCTACGTTTGGCTATTTTTAAGCCGTTTATTTCTCTGTTTAATTTTTCTACTAGGTATTCGATTTGTATAAGGTTATTGAATTCTTTACTTTGTTCAATTAAATTGTTAAAAGTTTCTTCGGTTTTTGTTGAGGTTATTTATTAGTTTTTCTTTATTAGCTTGAGTGTCATACTCTGGTGTACCTGCATATATGAATATGTCCGCTGGTGTTCTGTTAGTCGTTTTGTGCTTTGTTTTATGATTGTACGTGTAGAGTATAGTTTCAAATTTTGTAAGTTTATTTTCGACGTCTGAGTCGCTGTTAATGATTCTTAGTTTTTCGTTAACTGTCTTATGAAATCGTTCTACGTCGGATATACCGTTTTTACTAGTGGTTATATTAATATTTACTGCTTCTGATTTTAGCCATAATTGTAAAGCTGTGCACATAAAAGCTGAGTCTTTGTCTGCCTTTATTTCGATGGGTTTACCCATTTGGTTGAACACTTGTAATATAGCTCGTTTGGTTTCTAGCCAGTCTCTACTTTTTATTTCTATTAATGATGCAAATTTTGAATAGATATCAATGCAAGATAAAAATTGTTTATCTCCTACTATGTAAAAATCCATTACATATTTTTCTCGGATATTAGCGATTTCCGGAGTTATTTCGAAAGTTAATTTTGTATCTCTGTGTTCTGTTTTTGCGATGTTGCAAATCTCACATTCATTTATTAGATTTTGAATTAGATTTTGATAATCTGGGAAATAGTGGGTTTCTTTGAACCAATTGATAGTTTTTTCAATTCCTGGATGTAATAATTCTTTGTGCTTTTTTAATATTAATTCTTTGAATTCTGCGTATGTTTGAAGGTCTATTAATTTTGTACTAGTTTTCATTGCCTTTGTTGAATTATTCGGACTTATTATTTCTAAGTAGGCTTCTTGAAAAATTGGAAAATCTGCTTCGTTGTGGAAGTATAGCACACTTTTCTTTGTGCATAAGTATTCTTTTATTAATTCTTTGGCATGCGTATTAGTCATGTCTTTGTACGTAATTTTTATGTTGGTTTTGTGAAAGTAATTCGTAACTTTTGTTTCGTTCTCGGTTCCTTTTTCAAATTCTATTTGTCGATTATAATAATTAAGTGGTCTTTCTGTGATTTGTAAATGGTTACTGTTGTCTTCTTGAGCACTATGTATTGTTGCTCTTGTGCTAATTGTATCTTCGCCTAAGAAGTTTTCGTTTAATTGAATTCTGGACAGAGCATCTGCCACATAATTTTCTTTTCCTGGGACGTATTTAATTTGGAAATCAAACTCATTTAGCTTGATCTTCCACCTTTGTAATTTCATGTTAGGTTCTTTCATATTATTTAACCAGACGAGTGGTCTGTGATCACTAAGGATTTGAAATTGTCGACCAAAGAGATAGGACCTAAAGTATTTAGTGGCCCAAACGATTGCTAATAATTCTTTTTCAATCGTTGAATAATTTAACTCATGCTCGTTGAGAGTTCTACTTGCATAGCATATAGGCTTATGCTCTTGCGAAAGGACGGCCCCTATTGCCATATTACTCGCGTCTGTAGTTAATGAAAATGGTTTTTCGAAGTTAGGGTATATTAAAATTGGGTCGGATGTTATGAGTACTTTTAGCTTTTCAAACGCTAGCTCGTAGTCTCTGTCTTTTATATTGATTTTTGCTCCCTTTTTTAATTTAAGTGTTAATGGTTTTACTATATTAGCGAAATTTGGTATAAATTTCCTATAGAAACCACATAATCCTAGAAATGATTTAATTTCTTTTGGGGTTTTTGGAATTGGGAATTTGACAATTGCTTGTATCTTGTTGGGATTTGGTTTTATACCCTCAGTTGTGATGATGTGACCGAGAAATTCAGTTTCTTTTCTCATAAACTCGCATTTATCCAACTGTAGTTTTAAGTTAGCTTCTCTAAGCTTCTTAAATACCTTTTGTAGCGACAAAATGTGTTCCTCCAATGAAGTGGAAAAAATAATAATGTCGTCTAAGTAGACCAGACAATCTTTAAAAATTAAATCTTCTAAGAGATTGTTCATACAACGTTGGAACGTTGCAGGTGCATTCTTAAGACCAAATGGCATGCGAGTGTACTCGTAATGGCCATGTTTAGTCGAAAATGCGGTCTTGGGTATTGAACCAGGATCCATTTGGATTTGGTGGAAGCCTTTGGCTAGATCAATGGTTGTGAAATATTGACATTTTCCAAGTTTGTCTAATATTTCATCCATGATCGGGATAGGGTATTTATCATTAATAGTTAGTTCATTGAGATTGCGGTAATCTATGACTAACCGGAATTTTTGCTTTCCAGATGCATCGTTTTTCTTTGGAACGATTATTACTGGTGAGCAGTAAGGGGATTTGGATTTACGTATGATATTTTGTTTTATCATATCGCTTATTTGTTTATTTACTTCCTCATCGTATATTTGAGGATATTTGTATGGACGCTTGTAAATTGGGTCCTCATGTTTCGTTAGAATTTTGTGTTTAATTGTACTAGTGAAAGTCAAATTGTCACCTTCATGGTACTGGATATCACGAAATTCATGTAAAACTTTTTTTATTTTTTCTTTTTCTTCTGAGTTTAGGTGCTCTAGCCTAAACTCATTGTTTTCTATTAATTCATTATTAATAGCGAAGTTAAATGGTCTGTCCTCTGTTGAGGGTGGATCAAGGCACTCTTGTGCGGTCATGTCCTCTTCGACCTCTTCGTCATTATATCTAAAACAAAAGTTAAATTCTCCTAAGGTTACGGATCCTTGTGCATAGTCTATTTTTGCTTGACATGCCTCAAGGTATTCTCTCCCAATCAGAACATCATAATGCTCTGAGAAGTCGTGAATATAGAATTTTTGTTTGCTCGGACAAATTTTGCTTGCTCCTAATCGTATACTTTGTTTTAATTCAATAACACCATTTATGGTGTGAACCTTTAATGTTTCGTTGTAAACTGGAAAATTTAAGCGGTTTGTTTTCATTAGATTTATGGTTGAACCTGTGTCGATGACACATTTTAGAACTTCGTCATTCATAATCAATTTTATGAATGGATTTCTTCTGTTTGTTCCGAGGCTTGCTGATGAAAATTTTCGGATGTATCCATTTTCATCTGCCCACTGTTACTATCTCTTTGACGTTTAGTCGGAGGGTTTGGTGCATTCAAGCGTGAATGGGACTGATTTTGGTAGTTTAAGGGATTTTGGTATCTACCTTGACTTAATTTCTGTTGGAACTCGTGGTGAGCTTTCTGATTGTCTTCGGACTTATTATGCTGTTTATTTTGTGCGTGATAACTCTGATTCGTGTTGGAATAGCCACTTGAAATGGTGGTTGGGTTAGCATTTTGCTGATAATTTCCCATGTTCCTACGATTGTTATTTGGATTTCCCTGAACATTATTATTTTTAGGTTTTTCAGTAACGCTATTTTCATATAATCCCTCTCTTTGAGCTACTTGCTTTAGTTTTTGTGTCGACGTAATGTCGTGTCTGGCTAACATCATGAAAAGCCTATCTGGTAATTTTTTTGTAATAACATCTTTGATTGTGTTATTCATAGCATTTGTATAAAGGGTTGTATTGCTAGGTATATTTTCTAGTGCTAACTTATTTAAAATAACAAAAGATTTATTCTCGAGCTCCTCGATGAACTTACGGACGTTTCCTTGGTAATTCGTGTTGTATAAGCGTCGAAGGAGTTCTTCAAATGGTGTCTGCACTTTGTATTCTTCAATCAATGCGTTTCTCAGCTCCTGCCAAGTGTTGGCTGCTGTCCTTTGTGATATTCTCTGAGCATCTCCTGTGACTTGCAATTCGATGGCTCCGTATAAGATGCTATGTTGTCTAACATCTCGGGTTGGATACAGGTGTAGGATGTAATCTATCCTTTTAATGAAGGCGTTTAGTTGATCCGTTGATCCGTCAAAGCTTGGCACCTGTCTAAGTTGTGAAAGGGCCTGGTTGAGGTGTTGTTCTGATAATTCCATTGTCATCTTGGTGTAATACACTTTTTTTTGAATAGTTTTGAGTTTGTAGGTTTGAACTTTATTGTTCTTTGATTTTGCACTTTTATTTTAAGTTAAAGTTTGTGATGGATTATTGTGTAAATGTTTTTTTTTTTTTTTGTGTGTGTGTCTTAAAAAGACTCAGTAATAACGTATTGCAGGGATCAAACGATATGCAAAGCCAGTCGTTATTAACTGTAGTAGCTTTATTGCCCAAAGGGTCAATATTATTAAGCTACTAATGACCCGAAGGTTCTTGTGCGGATACGTATTCGAGAAAATTTTTATTACACTCCGACAACACTTTCGGTCGCGATTGTGCGTTAGATCTGGGAATTAATTATCCTTTAGCGATCTTTAATTTTTCCCGACGTATCCTACCGGCTGCGCCAATTAAGTTTTACACGTTAGGTTACTATAAAAAAATATATTTCAATTTATTATTTTCACTTAACGGCTACTTTTGTTGAGTACATTCAGATTTGCTTCCCGAATATGAACTGATTTATCTAACTGTTGCGGTCGCTTAGCAAACTTCGCTTTGAGAGAGTTTGAGTCAAAATTGAGTGAAGTTTGAGCTGCGTCAGCAATTATGCGTGGGATAGTACTCTGATGGGAACATTGACAGTGGCGTGATATTTAGGGTGAATTGTTTATGTCTACCAAAGGGGGACAGTTTGATCTTGACCAATGTCGATGTTATCACCAGGCTCTTTGTTTACAATATTAGAAATGTTTATAATTGTGCTTATGCTTATGTGCTAAGATATGTTAAAGGGTGGGTGCGACTATGGATATGTCACTATATATATGTACATATATGTTGTGTATACGTTAAGTTTAAACATCACATGAATAGTTTACATCAGATTTCTGTAAATATTTGCAGATTTGTTTTCGCTAACGATCTTCGCCTTCTCTGTAGCCCCTTTAACTTGCGATTTGCGATAGAATAGGAAAAAAGCCCATCCCATTCGGTTCACAAAAGGTAAAAACATTGATGAAGACCTGAACTGTACGTAAAATGCAGCTGTGCATTTTTTTTTTTTTTTTTTTTTTTTTGTGCAAATCTTTCCTAGAGTTCATAGAGAATGCGTCGAGGGTGTAAATATGTTTATTGTAAATATCTATATATATATATTATATATGTATATGGTTTTTTTTTATACTTAAAATTGTTCGTTTTTAAGGTAGGTGGTGTGTGTGTGTGTGTGTGTGTGTGTGTTAGGAAAATAATAGTAATGCAACTGAGAGAACTACGCTGAGGATTGTCCCTAAAAAGGGGGCGTGCCAGTGGAACTGTATAGTTGTAAGTTTAGGATTTGAACGACTGCCTCAAAAAATGCATAAAAATAAGTCATTGGCATCCCAGTGTAAGATTTTGTGAACATACTGTGCGACATTTGGAAAACTTTGATTTGGCCAAACACATTGTTCGATTAAGTTAATTTTGTAGTTTCATCATTCGGTTGGGTTTCATTTGTTGTCTTTTTGTTGTGATCTTCTTTTCCAGTTTCAAGATTGTTTTCAGCTAGCTTGTTCAGTCTGGTCCAGCGATAATCGATCTTGGCGCTGAGGTTGCATTTGCGGTTCTTCTTCCTGCATTTCCAATGGCTGTCGTTGCGGTTGTACTTTGATCCGTGCTCCAGGAATGCACCATATTGTAGTATTTGAGATAGTCATAGTCGAATAGCTCGAAATCAATGCGATAAATCTTGAGCAATTGGTCCAATGTGGACCGATCGAGATCGGCAAAATAGCGCTCCACCAGCTCCTCGGATTTGACGCCGTTGCGAGCGCGATTCGCGATTTTGCGCAGCTTGCGTCGCGGCAGCTTGCCCAGCAGCAGGGACTCGAGGCCCGCCTGCCTTATGATGAACTCCGAGTCGCGCTGGAATGTCTCCGTTTTGCCAATGATGCTGAAATTAACGCTGCAAGGTGTGCAGAAGCTGTACACAGGCGCCCAGTGCTCGTCAAACCGATTGCCCGTCGCGTGCTCCTGGATGAGAAAGCGCACGAACTCCTCGAAGGTGGGACCACAGCGGGGAAACGTTCCGCTTGCGCTGCGGCGGCGAAAACGTTGGACGACCTTGGTGCCCAGCGCCTTGTAGAAACTGTTGCGATTGCCCTCCAGCTTGTTGCGATATGCGCTCAGAATCCGCTCGAACGGATCGCGCACAAACAGAAAGGACAATGCGCTGGGCAATAGTTCCAGCAGCTCTGCCAGTCCCGGTCGAGGGAAGCGCTGTCGGGCTAGTTCCAGCGGCTGCACTTCCGTTCGCTGCAGATACTTTAGATCGTAGCCAGCTAAGGAAACAAAAACATGATATAGAGGAAACATATATAGAAAGATATAGGAATCTAGCTCTTAAGACTTAAGAGAAAATACATTATGCCCCTTTCACAAATTCGTTATTCGACTAGGAGACAATCTAAATGGAACGCGAAGCTCCTATTACAGTCATTCTAGCTTTCAGATTCTTAGAAAATTAACATTTCTTCCAGATTATTAATATTTAACATTTATTCCAGATTATTAGAAATATAACAGTTCTTCCAGGTGTGAAGAAAATTAACATTTCTTCCAGATTATTAAATATTTAACATTTCTTCCAAATTATTAAATATTTAACATTTCTTCCAGATTCTTAGAAATTTAACATTTCTTTCAGATTATTAAATATTTAACACTTTTTCAGATGATTAAATATTTAACATTTCTTCCAGATTCTCAGAAATTTAACATATCTTCCAGATTCTTAGAAATTTAACATTTCTTCCAAATTATGAAATATTTAACATTTCTTCCAGATTCTTAGAAATTTAACATTTCTTCCAGATTCTTAGAAATTTAACATTTCTTCCAGATTCTTAGAAATTTAACATTTCTTCCAGGTTCTTAGAAATCTAACACTTTTTCAGATGATTAAATATTTAACACTTCTTCCAGATTCTCCAAAATTTAACATTTAGTCCAGATTCTTAGAACTTAGAACTGTAACATTTCTTCCAAACTGAGGAGGCACGGGAGGAGATAGATTTTTAGACCAAAGCAGCTTGTGATCCATTGACAATGGGTTCACGGCCCCAAAAGTAAGCTAGACTCTTTGTTATATAATCATAATGTTCAAACCAACATGTGGTGCTTATTGCAGTTCTTTCGCTTAATGAAGAGATTGTGAAGATTGGCAAAACCTATATGAACCCAACTTTAGCCCTTTTTCTTTACTCACCCAGTATGTTGAAGTAGTACAACCAGGTGCTGCTGGCCGCCTTGAAGACATTGCACCACACGAGATTGTTGTGGCCGGGCGATATGAAGAACTCCCAGGGATTTGGCGGATACTTATCGTGCAGCTTGTATCGCCCGCACACGGTCGCCAAATGCTCGCGGCGCAGCTTTAAGTCCCGTTCGGTGCGGCTGTGCAGCTCCTCCGAATACTCGTAAGCCGGATTCAATGTGCTCGTTGAACCGGCCGATATATCGCTAGCCACTGCAGAGCTGCCATTCGCCACACTTGGTCGTATGCGTTGCTTAACGCGTTGGCGATGCAGTTGCTTGAGCTTTAGCTTCGACGGTTCAGCGTATTCTGCCGCCTCAAAGCCGGAGGTCGTGGTACGTTCCCGATGCTCGAATGCGTTTAGCGATTCCCGGAACAGGAAGGCAAAATAGAAGATGCCCACCAAGACAAAAGTGCCTATTTTCAGGTACGTATGTAGGCGTCGTCCGGATGGCAAACGGATGTGCATTTTGAGTGGAGTCTGCGGATCCTTCTTCTCCTGCCCGGCTTACAGCGCCAACATGTTAAGGACTGTCGATGGGCTGGTGAAACTAAATATTCAAACGTGCAACAATTAATTTAATATTTAAACGGGGATGGGGTCAGGGGTCACGCTCTTCCATTATTAATTGAACCCAAGGATCTCAGAACCTCGAAGAGCTAGAGATTTGAAATTTCGAACCTAGATACTTCTTTCGCCCGCGCAGAGTTTGTTTCCGATTATCGATAACTTGCCCCGCTTACAGGAAATCGATAAAAATCGTTATCGAAACCCGGTTTTTTGAGAAAATCTCTTCTATTTGAAGTGTGGTAGAGTCAACAAATTGTTGATTCTATTTGAGTATACACCATATATATATCAAGTATTTTTAATTTTATAGCTATTTTATTTTGGAGCTTATTCGAATATTCTATCGGACAATACGATATACTGCTAAAAATTGCAACAGGATCGCTTAAAAAACACAAAAGTTATTTAAGAAAACGTGTGCCTATATTGTGACACGTGTTTGCGGCAAGAATTTCTGTATACATGCACACACACACACACACACACATGCACACAGCATTGAAACTGCGTTTGTATTGTTTTGCGTGCTGCTATCTTAATACGTTTGTTTTTTTTTTCGCAGCGAGCGAACTGTTGATTTGGCTGTCGCGTAGAGGCGACGGCGAGTGGCGCTGTGTGTTACGGGTTCGAGTCTCGGTTTTACTTTTTTTTTATTATTTATTTTTTTATTACTGCTAAAGCAGAGAAACTTGTAGCGCGAACTGCTTTTGGCATGGGCAGATGCAGTTTCAGGGTATTCCGAACTGTTTTTCACTGCACTTTGGATGAAACAGTCAACGAATCCCACTGTTATTGTTTATTAAAATTGATTTTTCCGTTTTGTATAGTTATTGTACATTCTGGTGTATACACCACTTTCTGCTTGGTGCCCCACCTAGGTTTATTGGTTACTGCACTTTCGGTTGGTCTGCCTGCCTGAGCACCTTGTCGTCTGCTCCAAAGGGCGACTCACACTCAACTGTCGGCTGGTCCTTGCTGGCCGCCTGGGATACTGCTAAGCAAAGCCTCTTTTATCCAAACGTTCTGCGCACGCGCTGAGAGAGCAATTGCTCTGCTCTGCCAATTAACATTATATAGAAAACACTCCAATTAATTGAAGCACTTGCGTCTGTCAGGCATCTACATATCAAGTGAATCCTGTGATATGAATTTGAGCTCGGAATGCCCGAAATATTTTTGAGCTAAGATACTTGAAAATAATTTTGGGTTCAATCGAATGGTAGACTTGGTAGCCAAGATACTACGGGTAGCTTTTAATTTCCCTCAGGAGTTGATAGTTATAAATAATATTTAAAGCACTTGACACGGGTAAGGCCGGGCAATACTAGGGTTTTGAAGAAAATATTTGAAGTATGGTTTGTTGACGATATAAGAAGGAAATATTTTGTTTTTTTTTTTTTTTAATTTTCGTGTATATTAAATCTTTGTATTTTCTTTTTTCTATAAATATTTTTTTACTTTAATGTTAAAGTACAAACAAATTCTTTATAATAAATTTCTAATACTACGTTTTAAGACACTTTCGTTTTATTTTTGTTGTTCTTCATCTTGTGTTGTTACATGCATTTGCTTTTTAATATTTAAATTTTAACCGTGTATATGTGTGTGTGTATGTGTGTGTGTATGTCTTTGTTGCACGAGTTTGTGTTGAATGGCATTGGGGCATATAAGAACTAATTTTGTTTATACAAATTTGCCATTAACAATTTTGCAGATTTGAATTGCGGTGAATTTTTTGTATTTTTTTGTATTTTTATTTTTTATTATTGTTTGTGAATTTTGTGTGGGGATAACTGTGAAATGCTTAGAATTGTTGACATCCATGGTTTTGAATGGGGTTTTATGTATCATAACGAACTCGTTTTATATATGTATTCAGAGATATAATATGTACATATATCGGTACTATATATGAATGTTATTCTAAAGGATCGTGGTTTTATGTAAGTTTCTTTTCTTCTCTTCATTCATTTACATTAACCATGAACTAAGTATCAAAAGACTTATTTAATTAGCAATCATACAATACACATAAGATAATAATATTGAACAATATATATGTATGCGTTTAAAGAAATATTAATATAATGTGTTTGTTTAGCGTTTTGCTTCTGCTATGCATCTTCATTTTCCCCTAATTGTTTAAATAACATTTAGCAAAAATAGAGCCTGCTTTATATACAATACAACTTTTGCTTTCGTTTTTGTTTTTGTGTTTTTGTTTTTGTTTGTTTTTTTTTTTTTACTTTTACTTTTCTTGTTTTGTGTATGCAAAATATATAACATTATATACGGCTTCTTTTTGTATATAAGTGTAGACATATGTTCATTCGCTTTGCAAAACTACAAACACTTTCTATATATTTCTCTCTGGTCTACACGCTATTTGCTTCGTGATTTGCCTTGACTAACTTATTGCAGAGGTTTTTTATGTGCATATATTGGTAGAGAATTTTCGTTAATATTATGAGCGTTTAAAACTAAAAAACAAATTTTTTTTTCGAAACAACGCAAACGTTTGCATAAAAAACTATAAGAACTATTATCTATATTTCGTGTGCATATACTTAAAATAGAATAAAAATAAAAATATAAAAGTATGGTCTGATTTGTTTTGCAATCTTAAGCTTGAATCATTAGGATAAACCGTAGTAAATTATTTATATTCTTAAATGAGTTTATGTTGCATTTATTAGAATAATGTCTAAAGTATATACAAGAGCTTAGATGAGAAAATGAAAATACGCATGCGTGTTAGGGTGTTGTTTGAGTTAACTACTTTGTTATACATTTCTGCACATATTTGATTTTCATCTAATTTGTTCAAAATACATTTTTTGATCTTCACATAAATTGTCTGTTTCACTTGACTAGCAAATCTATTAACCATGGGACATTTGATGAAAAGTAGCGCTCAATTAGTAAAGGGTTGTTTCAAAATTAAAAATATAAGTGAAACATGGATTTATGTGTGTGATGCTGCTCGTCAGAGATGCAACATTATTGCAACCTTGTGTTTACAACTAACTATACAAATATTCAAGGAAAACCTTTACAAAAACTTTTTACAAACAAAAGAATTGGCTTTTGTGTGCTTGTGTGAGTTTAAGCTATGTACAGAGCTCAGAGCCGTTAAACGAAGCATGGTAAACAATTCTTTCAACAATTCAAAACGACGCCGTTATGCCGTTTGCGATGAGCTACTGCCGACAGAACGATCATCGCCCGTCACGCTCAAGTCCGGAACGGATTCCTGAAAACTTAATCCAAGATTGTTGCTAAGCGGCACCATGTTGAGAACCTCGCTAACATCACACCACTGCTGCTGTTGCTGCTGCTGCTGCTGGAGATGGTGCTGCTGCTGGTACTGGTGTTTGCCAGCATTCACATGTTCATTTGAGTTTCCATCGTGGATTTCCAGATTTTGATCGTCCTTCTCACTAAGTAGATTATTCAAACACATGTTGAACTCATCGTAGTCTACAAAGTTGCCGCAATCTAAAGCTGTGGCATTGCTCAAATCTGGCATAAGCAGGCTGACCGCATCGACAGTCAGCGCTGAAGAGATATTAACGAGATCCTCTTTGACATCTTTAATATCGTTTTCAACGCTGCCGTTCTCATCGACGTCGCCTTCAACGTTTTGCGCCTGGTCCAAAGGGAAACTAGTGCTGAAATCAAACCTATCCGGAATATCCAGTTCGATCAGCTCAACCAATTCGTCCTCGTCAGCATCGTTTGCCTGATTAATTCCCTTAGCCAAGGCGCAAAACTCTGGTCACTTGTAATCACGCGAAGTCCTTCTTCGTCGTCCCTCGGTCAGCATAGACTCGCTAATTACTGTAAGTTATAAGAATTTGTATAGAATCTATTATAACATTTTAGTTGCGTACGCGACAATTTACCTGCACTGCGCGTTTTGCGGCGCGCTTCTGCCACACTCTCTACACTCGCATTCGTATTGGGATTGGCCGCCGCACCACTGACTACTCCGGTACCCCCAGCTGCATTTTTACCCGTCGTCCCCTTGTGCTCGGCGGCTGCGGCCGCAGCAGCAGCGGCTGCATTGCTGCGACTGTATATTATCTTGTTAGCTGCAGCGCTCGCCCTTACGCTCCTCCTGGTGCCAACTTTCTCGTCTGTTGGCGAATTGGCATTGACCACATTATTGTTATTGGTAATGTTGCTGGTATTGCCACTGGTAGCAGCGGCTGCTGTTGCGCCACGTGTTGCATGCACCACATTTGTGTTATTATTGTTGTTGTTTGATGTTCCGGCTGTTGCCGCGTTGCTGACAGTCAGCAACGTCGCACTGTTATTGTTGTTGTTTGTGGCAATGGGCTGCGTTTTGGCTGTCTTCGGTGTCTGTGCGGATGTAGTAGCATTCAAACTGGGAGCTTCTGTAAAGTACTCGGGACTGACTGAACAAAGAATCAACATTAAATTGTATTTTCGTTTACTCACTTTGTTGCTGCTGTTGCTGTTGCTGCTGCTGTTGCTGGGCATTGCGTCTAGTCACGTGTCTTTCCTCAAACTGTGCCTTTGAATTGCGCACCTTGCCTGCCACCTCGATTAGTGGCTCGTCCGAGTCGGAAGACTCTATTTCGATCTTCTTCGATAGCACATAATTGAGCCCTGTTTGGTCTGTTATATCCGGATTATTGTTGTTGTTGTTGCTGTTGTTGTTGCTGTTGTTGTTGCCACTGCTGCTGCCACTGCTGACACGTGCACGCTTGGCGCTGTTGCTGCTGGTGCTGCTGCTCGTCTCGCCGACAAGACTGGCGTCGATTGTTCCATCATTGCTGCTGCCGCACTCAGACTCCTGGCGACGGCGTTTAATACAGCTGTTATTATTATTGTGAACTGGTGTTGTCGTGCTCAGACGCGGACTCGGGACTGGCGTAACACGGGCTACGCTTTTAATCGGCAATGTTGGTGTTGCTGCTGTCGCAGAAGCTGTTGTTATGACTACTGCTGACTGTTGTTGTGCTTCTGGGCTGGTCTTTGGAGCGTCCATCGGACTCTCTAGTCGACTAGTAGCGCGTGTTCGGATGCGCGGTGTTTCCGCATCCGATTGCGGGGGTATTTCAATCGATATGGGTTGAAGTGCGTCCGTTAGCTTTTCTTTTTTCTCGTCCAACACGTTTTCTTTTTTATCTGGGCTGTCTTCATCGCGATGTATTCCAGGCTTTGGTTCCTGTTTACTGGCCGTCATAGCTGCTTGTCGGTTGTCCTGCAATTCAGCTTCCTCCGTTTTACAGTTCAAAAGCGTCGGCTGATCCTCCAACATATCCTTTTCCACTTTCATCTTCGATTCGGTATTTGGATCCCTTACAGTTGATAATAGCACAGGTGCTGGTAGCGGTTTATTTTTATCCTCCGTTTCGATGTTGTCCGTTAACTTTTTAATGAGATCGTCGTGTTCAAGTATAACATGCTCCCCATTCAGTTTCGGGGTGCTTGGCGCTATTGTAGTAGTCAAATGGAAGCCACCACCCATTGTTGCAGCTACCGTCTCCTTTGAGGCACTGGCTACAATGTTCTCCGAGTCATCCGGAATGTCTCCCTCCATCTTGGCAAGTGCCTTTTCAATCTCATCGTCGGCATTCTGCAGCTGTTGAAGTTTACTATTGTTGCTTGTTGTTGAAACTGCTGAAGCAACTGCTGCAGATTGTGTTATTGTAGTTGATGTACTTGCTGATACTGTCGCTTGCTTGGTAACCAATTGTTGTTGCATCTGTATGGGACTGCTGGAGGATTGTTGGTGCGGACTTTTTTCAGAGAGCGCATCCATCGACTCTATACCACTGTCTTCGCCGCCGCCATTGTTGCCGTGACCGGGCGTACCGCTTCCGTTGCTGGCGGGCGAATTGCGCAATGTGCTAGCCAGCACAGACGCCGGCGTTGGTGACGATGTAACGCTTGTTGTTGTACTCGCTACGGTTTGTAGACTCACGTGGTTTAGTTTGGGATGCCCTGACGTTGTTATTGTATGTGCATTTGTACTTCCAATTGGATTTTCATTGACATTATTGTTAATAATCGTAGAGTTCATCGAGATGGCCACTGGCAGCTTTCTCTCCCCAATCATTGACAATGTTGCCGTTGCAGTCGCAGTCGGTGTTGTGGGCGTGGGCGTGGCCGTCGTGACGACCTTTATTGTGGCTGTATCTGTTGTGTTGCTCGGCGCCCGTTTGGTGATCTCGACACGCTTCAGCGTCGTCGCACTTGGCAGCATGGTAACGGCCGCCGCCAGTTGTTGTTGCTGCTGCTGCTGTTGCTGCTTCTGTAACTGCAGCTGTTGCACAGCGGTGATGTATGGCGGCGGCTTATGGTTTTTTGTCATCGGCTTACCACCCACAATGGGTGTAATGGTGGCTGCAGTCTTAATGGGATTCTTTAAGGTAATATTGCTCAGCACGCGACTGTTGCTACTGCTATTGATATTACTATTGCTATTATTATTATTGTTATTATTGTTACTATTATTATTGTTATTGTTATTGTTGTTGTTGTTTGTGGTGGCGGTGCTTGTGATAGCACTAAGAGTAATGCTACTGGGCAACGAGGTGGCTATCTTGCTCAATTGCTGCTGCTGCTGCTGGATGGTCGTGGTGGTGCCAGTGTTAGTTGATCCCACAGTCGCTAGATGCCCATCGCTGGCTTGCGTTTGTGATTTATGTGCCTCCACAATGGCACTAATCGTTAGCCCGTTCTTGCCGGCCACAATTGTTGTGGTCTTAGCACCTGTTGGCAATTGTTGCGCAGGGTGAACCGATTGGGGCGGCAATGGTGGCGGTGGTTGTGGCGTCTTTTGTAACAGCATGCCAGAGCTGGGCAGCCCATTCACATGTGGCGCAGCTATCAGCTTTGACTGTTTGCTCTCCGTCCCGCCGTCCATTACTAATGCCTGCTGTTGCTGTGCCTCATGATCGCTAAGTGTTCTCTTTATTTGGCGAACCCTTTGCTCTTCGTCAGTGGCCAATGGCTTTTTCCGCTCCTTGCGCGTATTCTTCACAACCACTGAGTTTTTGCCGCGAAGCCGAATCTGAAGCGGCGGAACACGTGGCTCACTTAGTCCAACGGCAACACTTTGCTGTGGATCAGTTTGTTGCTGATGTTGGAAACTGCTATAAACTGAATGGTTTTGCTGTTGTTGTTGCTGCTGTTGATGCTGCTGTTGTTGTTGCTGCTGTTGTTGCTGCTGTTGTTGTTGCTGTTGTTGCTGCTGTTGTTGTTGCTGTTGCTGGAGCTGCGATGCAGGTAGTGTCAGCAATTTGGCCTGCATTGGTAGCTGGTGCTGCTGTAAATGATTATTGCTGTCCATTATGGCATTGACTTGGACATGCTGATGCTCATAAGACGCTGCAGCTATATCCACTTTCTCCAATTTAAGTCGCAGCTTGATTTTCTCCTCTGCAATAGCTGCTGCAGACACCGTCACTGCTGTTGTTTTAGCCCTAGCATTTCCCTTGGCACGTTCCCTTTTTGGCTTTGGGGTAGCCGTTGTTGTTGTGTCCTTAGCTTTGCGTTCCTTCACACCCTGTTGCAACTTTTCGCGCAGAAGATTTGGTTTTGTTTTCTTACTATTGCCAGCGGTGACAAGAGTGCTATTTCCTGCACTGTCAATCAGGCCAGAACTGTTGCCTGATTGAGAGGAGTCGCCGGAAGCGGAGGATTGCATTTGCATCTGTTGGGTTTGCGTGGGCTGGCATTGGTTCGTTTTGTGCTGCGTCATTTTTCTCGAACGATTCGATGCAGATTTGTTGGAAGCAAGGGAATCGCGAGAGCGCTCCTGATCACTGCTACCAGCTATTGGCAGCTGCGAGCCAGAAATAGCCGAATTGGAGTCCTCCTCGGAGAAGATATTATTCGGCAGCAACATGTCGTTGGCAGGATTAAAGCTCGTGTAACCGCTCAGACTATTCGACATGCTGCGAAATTGAAGTTGCGTTGTTTCTTGCTCCGCCTCCGTGTCACTATCATCACTAGCCATCGGCTCCATATCGCCAGTATGCGGATTGATGATGAACTGCTTTTGCTGGACATTTCCTGGAGCTTGTTGTTGTTGTTGTTGCTGCTGCTGCTGCTGCTGTGCC
This sequence comes from Drosophila virilis, assembly GCF_030788295.1. Classification (NCBI taxonomy): domain Eukaryota; kingdom Metazoa; phylum Arthropoda; class Insecta; order Diptera; family Drosophilidae; genus Drosophila; species Drosophila virilis. The sequence goes on along the minus strand of NC_091546.1, from coordinate 8,633,382 downwards.
AGTTTCTTTTGCGCAATAACTTGTGCATTTGGACTATCAACCTGTTGCTGCTGCATGTAAAGTAGTTGTTGTTGTTGATGCGTTCGATGCGTCACTTGCTGCTGGGGCAGGTGAATCTGGCGCTGCAACTGTTGACGTTGTTGTTGCTGTTGCAGTTGTTGCAATTGAGTTAATTGTTGCTGTCTCTGCTGCTGCTGCTGCAATAACTGCTGTTGGTTGAAGGGCTGCATGTCTAACATTTGAGTTTGTTGTTGCTGCTGCTGCTGTTGTTGCTGTTGTTGCTGCTGTTGCTGGGGTTGTTCTATGCATCCGGCCGTATCCTGAAGCGTGCTCAGGGCATCGCCTACATCCATGCCGACCGCCGTCAAATTATCCTCGATCAAGTCCAAGTCTAGATCCTTAGCATCCTGAAGCAATGATTCGAGCTCGTTCTTATCCTCAAGGCTCAGCGTTGAGTCTAGATCACAGTTTAAAGTTGGCAATAAAGCGTCCAAGTCGTTGGTCGTTAAGGCGTCGAGGTCGGACAACGAAATCAATGGATCATTTAGGCCATGACCAACGGCTGTAATGTTCGTAACATTCTGCGCTTCCTGTACACCTAATTGCTGGATTGGTATTGGTAGCTGTTGATGCTGCCGTTGTCCGGTCGCTGTCAGTGCTATCGTTCCAGGTGGCACCATTTCTGCCGTATTAGATGCCGTTGCAGTCTGCGCTGGACCGTTGTTGATTTGTTGTTGCTGTAGATTGTATTGCATCTGGTAGCGCGTGAACTCCTGAAAACTAATTTTAGTAACCGAATCCATCGGCTTATTAAGCGCGGGCCAGCGCGAATTCGCCGCCGCCTGATTGTAGTCGGGAGGCGGTGGCAGCTGCGCATTGCCCGCGCCCGCTACAGGTACTAGGTGAGCATGTTGCATATTAGAAATGGGCTGCATCTCCTTTTGCTTTTGTTGAAGCTGCGTCAGCTGATGTGAATGTGGACTTTTCGGCGTCGTCGAAGGCGAAAGCATTGACGAAGGAGGCTGATGGTTAGCCATCAGCGGACTGTGCATTGAGTGATGGCTGGATGCAGGTGAATGGGCAATGGGCGATGCGCCGCCATGAGACATAAACTGCTGCGTCTGAGGCGAGGACAACGGCATGCTCATAAGTCGCTGATGTTGCTGTGGGGGCGGCGGCGGTAGACCGGATCGTATTTGCTGTTGCCTCAACTGCTGCTGCTGCTGCGATTGTTGCAGGCCTTGATTATTGAAGCAATCTGTGTGAGTAAAAGTATAAGTTTTATAAACTGATTGATTCCACTTCTGTCCACTTGCTTACCAGTCTGTTGCTGCCCAATAAACTGCTGCTGCTGTTGCTGCTGGGGTGGCATAAATCGTGGATGTATACCCTGCATCTGATGATGGCGCTGTTGATGTACCTGTTGCTGCTGGTGACGCAATGCAACCGCATGCTGAAATCGATGTGGTGGGGGCCCCTGATTATACAGATTCGCATTACCACTAGGACTGAGGAGCAGCTGCTGCTGCTGCTGCTGCTGTTGTTGTTGCTGTTGTTGTTGGTGTTGGTTTGGCAGGTTGCGCATTAATACGGGCCCGACACCGGTTGGAGAGGAGGGCACCACCGGACTAGGCACGTTTCCAATGTCGAGAGGTGCACCTGTTGTTCCCATAACAAAATCGCTAGGAGTGGCTGGGGAGCACCGCATTGGCGAGCTGGAGTTCATCATTTGTGTGCTTGGACTCATGCTAACTATTGGTGACTGCGGAGTTGTTGGCGCCGCCAACTGGGGCGACTTCATTTGACTTGAAATTGCATTGCCGTCGTTTTGCAGCAGGTTGACCAACAGTGGGGATGATATTGCTATGTTATTGCTGCCCGACAACGTAGTTGTAGGCGCTGGTGCTGCAGATGAAGATGTCGTCATATAAGTCTGTGCTGGCTTCGCGCTTGGTGCAACAACTGCCGAATTGCTATTGTTAGGTGTAGTCAAACTCGAACTTGGACCTAGACCGGGATATGGTGGAGGCGGATTTACGAACTGAGATTTATTGGAGGTTCCCGCAAGAATTGTTGTTGCAATAACCTCGCCGTTCTGCGTTGTTTGATTATTTAACAGATTGAGAGTCGCAATGGGGGGTGGCGGCGGTGGGCCCAGCGCATTTATGCTAGCTGTGGTTGCTGTATCCCTGCCCTGCAGGACACGTGCCTGCCGCATACTTTCGAACGGGAAATCTCTTGGCACATTAAGCGTGCCTGCAGGTGAGGGCAGCAACGGCACTTTGCCTTCCATGGGACACACTGTGTTGGGGGACTTGAAAACAGGCGGCGTCGTATTTGCATTACTGTACGGCGAGGATGGTGTCTGCGGCGGCAATGACTGTTGAATTAGTTTCTGCTGCGTTAGCACATTTCGCCGATGCTGATGTAATTGCTGCTGGCTAGAGATTGCATCGTTTTGCGTCAGTTGCGTGATTCGCTGATGTTGTGTATATGCTGCTTTGCTTGTACTGGGACCATCGAAGGTGGGCGCCGCCAGAGGCGTCGCCGCCGAATTGCCAACGCCAACGCCAACATTGAGGGCGGCTTTGTTGGAAGACGTGCCAGCCGCCTCAATTGCACCGATTGCGACATCTTTTAAAGTATCTACAAATTAAAGTTCAACAAACGTATTAAAAAGAAAGGAGCTTTTATATCTAAACGTTATTGGATAATACCTACCTTTTGTTATTTTAATATCTTGTCCTCCAACATTTAAAGCTATCACAGAATCGCCTTCAGGCTGCACGGAAAGAATCCCGAGCGCACGCAGGGTGGGATTGCCCTCGACGGCCAGTTGACGCAGTCGTTGTGCTGCATCCCAGGGGAGAGACACCGATATCCGCACAGACGGTTCAAGCTGCTGCAAGTGAGAGAGTTCAGTTAATAAATGCATTGCAAATTCTATACATTTAAGGAAGCAGGAGGCAATGATATTCCTAGTGATGTACAACAGAACGATATGCCAACATTTATCGTCTATCGAAAACTGAGCTTGCACATGCAGCCCTGCCGTAATAGCCACAAAATATATGTTGTGTGTATGTACCCAGTAGGCAATCAAATTGTTATAAAACGGATTCTAATTTTAATTCACTCTTAAATAATAGAACAATTCTGTTCATGGTAATTATTGAGCCAGACATGGACAGAAAAACTACCAACAAAAAAAAAAAAAAAAAAACAATTAAACATTTTGACGTTTCTGTTTTGTGCTCGTACTTCGTGTAGCGTGCGAGCGAGATGGTTATATAGGCCTGTTGGAAATTCCAACAACAATTTATTACAACAGAAATATATGGATATTAATTCATATCTGGCCACCTATGTTGTATTATAAAATAAAACAGTGTACTACATTGTGTCATACCTACGATACGTCAAATGCACAAATAAAGCAATATGCAAAAGCCCCCTGGTGAGAGGTTGCTCACGTTCTCATTTTCGACATACGTACGTTATCGATATCTCGTCGCCATTTTTCTTAAGGCTCTGGAAAGGGTTGGTGCCAGAGGGGAAGGAATTGGTAACCAAAACACTGCTGTGGTCACCTTCGTTCCTTATTTCCATTTATTAAAATCCCACAAAAAATATAGTGCCATACGCACACAGGTGCATTTAACGGATGACACGTTCGAAAACGGTTTTCTGATGTAAATGAAAACAGCGTGGGTGACGCAAGTTTTTAATAAGCAAACACGACCCCTCCACCTCTAAATTCTTGAATGAAAATGCAGAAGTCGCGAATCAGCTGTTTGCGCAAAGCTGAATGCGGCAAACGGAAACCAAAATCATGAAAACCATCAAAAACGATAGAAGAAAGTGACAAGGGACACACAATTGCATTAACGCATAATGCACATAATGTACTCACCTGTTTAAGTGGCATATCATCACACGGCAATCGAACCCGTCGTAGATTTAATTGGCAAAGTGTTGTACAAATTTAGCATTTAGTACAAGCGCACACAATTCTTGCTGTTTCTATTACTATAATCACGAATGTGTATCGATACCATCATCGTGGCCAATTAATAAATTCGTTTTTGTTTTCCAAACTATAAGACGCGCATTGTTTCGTTCTTTGCATTTAAACAATTGCATGTTTGCACTGCACGCATTTTCTACTATTGTAAGCTTGTTAATTTCACAGAATATGACACAAAAACACACGTCCTAACATTATTGCCCCGCTCGCACGCACTTAAAATTGTTTTTGCTCCACGGTATGCACCAACTAAATTGCTGTTTGGTTTTTATTTTGGTCTTTATCTGCACTTTTGCTGCTTGTTTGCATCCACCCATGCATATGTGTTTTTTTTTCCCCTCAGGAGCTCTGCGTTAGCCTGTTATTTAACTTAATTTAAGTTAACACATGCACATCTTCTGTTTCCGACGCATTTTTCCCCGATTTAAGACAACGTGGAGTGTGGGTGAAGGCGTCCAGTAATTGGGCGCTCCTCTGCTGGCACTGGCTGATTTGCTTTTGATTTGATTTTTCCAATCTTTTGAAAAGCAGCTAACTGCATGAAATTGCAAGCATTCGTTTTTGAAAAAATAAGTAATGCACTTTTCACAGCTTGTAGTGAAATATTTTGGTGTCACAGTTGTTTTTTTCTATGCATTTAAAATAATAATATTGCTTTTCACTCCGATTATTTTTCTTGTCACAATTTTCGATTGAACAAAGTTTGTGGTGTTGATTAAGACAACCTACGAACGGATACAATGTTTATAGTTATACAAGCAGTCAACAGAATATTATTAATTGATTTTAAGCTTATTGGTATTTCTTTAGCGTAGTGTTTTTGTTGTTTATTTTGTAAAAAAATCTTCGTAATTATTGAAATTCCACGAACAATAACAACCGCCATTTGCATTCGCCTTAGTGGTAGCCATTTTTATTTTCCAGTCAGTGTTTACCTAATATTTGTCAACAAGACATACTAAAAATGCCAGCACATAGCACTCAGTGTTTCCAACTTAAAAAAATATTGTCTAATAATGTTTCTCATACAATTTATCGTCTTGACTCTATATTCTGTAAAATTACTATTAAAAACTCTAGAATTCAAATTATTTATGGAAAATTATTTTAAAAAAAAATCTCTAAAATTATCTCAGTCTATAAATGAGTTTATACCAGGAATAGAATATTTTAAAATTACAAAATGGGTATCTGTCGAGAATTTAGTATTTTTTAAAATTTCGATTCCGAATATTTGTGTCGAAAAAATAAACTAAAATTGGCACTGTTCTAATTTCAAAGCGAAAAGGGAAATATCGGTATGCGATATTTGAATAAATATATAACGCACACTAAGTAGCAGGTACCTACGACAATCGAATCGCAACATTATCATAGTGTGGCCACCCCAAAAAAAACAATTTGTGTAATGTGGCAACCTTACAGAATATTTGATTAGAGTGGCAGCATTAATAGTGAATAATCTGCAAATGTGAGTAAAATAAAAAGTTCAGTAATATCTTTACAGTATTAATATCTTGCAACAGTACGAAGTATAGCGTAAATAATTCATTTCAAATTTAGTAACCGAATTGAGTGTTTGCTTATTGAATTTTTCGCAATAGCATTTGCTGTACAATTAAGTTACATAACAACTGACCAGTGAAAATTTGATTTACAGTCCAACAATAATATGGCCAACACTCCAGCAACCTCCAGCAGCGCCGGCCCCGTGCTGCGCGGCCTGCACAATGCGACCATAAAGCGCAATCTGGCTGTGGCTCTTGGACTAACTGCAATTGTGACAGTTGCCTTTAAGGTTTTGGTCAATGATCCAAAGAAAGCTGCCTACGCTGAGTTCTACCAGTGTGTATTCAAAATCAATAACATGGTTTCGCCTTGACTAACACGCATTTTATTTACAGGAAATATGACGCCAACAAATCTTTTGAGCGTATGAAGGCCGCCGGCCGTTTCCAGTCGTGCTGAGCAAGAAGCTCTAGGTCTGGCCGGAATAGTATAAGACATGCAAATGTTTGTGCTATAAAGTGTGTAGCTCTGCTGTATTGAGAAACCGATAACCAAATATACTTCAATTCGTATGTGAATTGCGCTGTGCTTTCTTTTGAGCCCCAATTCAAGCTGGCTGCCATGTCGGGATAAAAATCATTTATTAAATGGTTTCTAGTAACTTATCGAAATAGTGCACAAAACAAACACAAAAGAAAAAAAGACTATAGACATGGGACAACAACATTTAAAATCGAATTGCAAAGTCTTTGTAATCCAGTCGATTTAAATTGCTTTGATTTCGCAGCTCGCATCGCTCGATCTGACAGCCTGGTGAGCCCTCGCTGGACAGCCAGGTTATCCTATAATTTATAATTAATATTAAGCATTAGTTAAGTAGCAGCATAAGCAATTAGCATGTAACATACATTTTGTCTACCTCCGTTTTGGGGCCCTGCATTTTGCCGACAATGGTGCCGCGCTTGCTGTTCTTGACCCAACCTGTGATTCCTGCTTTGGTGCAACGGTCACGCGTGTCTTTCGTGAGATTTAAGCCTGCCGATTACACAAACATTCTCTGCTATAATTACTTTGCATTTCGCTTACTGCATATACGAAACAAAGCCAAGGACATAAAATGCCGAGCTACTGTGCAAGATTTATTTTTAGCCCGTGGTGATAGCAAATGCGACAGGCGGCGGGTGACGGGCGACGGGCGACGGGCATGGGGTTTAACTAAATAAAAATTAACTCTTAACCTTGCACATGTCCGAAAACCTCAAATTCCAGTGTGACCAGCTGACGTATGTCAGGTATGCCCATGGCGATCGCTTCCACTTCCTGTCGCTTTGAGTCGCCCTTTCGCGATTATGTAAGGTTATGGACTTTCCGAGAGGTATGCACAGACGCCTTGACACATATGTGTACACGTTTATTAACTTGGTTGGCTTCAATACATTCTAAAGTCGGATAACTTGTGTTTAATGTGTGGAAAATGTTTTGTTAAAATGCAAATCAAATGATCGATTGCAATTGATTTAGCTGTTGCGAGTTTGATTTTCAGCAAACCGTCGACAATTTTCAACTGAAATGCCAAGTTTTTGCATTTCACGCCTTGCTTCAATATCAATTGCTTTCTATTTTGCGCTTTCGATTTACATTTGCGTATTTATTTTAGCTGCGCAGTTTCCCCCCCTCGTTTCCTTTTACTTTTTTATTTTCAGCGAAATTGGCCTGATAAATGTGTACCCAACGCCAAGCACCCTACTCGTCGACTAAATTTAATACATATTCAACATTTCTAAACATATTCAACATTTCTATTTAGTGACAATGCGTTGCAAGCGGCATTTACATATGTGTAGGGCTTATTAAGTCCGATTTTAAACAATTAACATCAAGCAATAATTAATGACAAGAATTTTTAATTAATATCATAATTATTAATACATTTATAATTAAAATTAAAATAATAATTATTAGTATCATCATTATTATTATTATCATTTATAATTAAAATTAAAATAATTATTATTATTATCATTATTATTATTATCATTTATAATTAAAATTAAAATAATTATTATTATTATCATTATCATTATCATTACCATTATTACCATTATCATTATTATTTTCATTATTTCTATCATTATCATTATTATTATCATTATCATTATTATTATTATTGTCATTATTATCATTAATTTTATTATTAATGATAATTTTGATTATTTTTGTGAATGTTCTCAATGTGGTTTTTACTTCGATTGACATATATATACATAGTATATATATATATATATATATATATATATTGATTCCATACTCTTATGGAGACCAGGAAAAAACGAAGTGAGCAATGCAGTTGATGCCTTTAAATTGTGGCATTATTATTGTTTTTTTTTTTCTTCTAAATTTCATGAAACTTTATTGCCAAATTACATTAAAATTTACCATGACATATTCCTATCAGGTGCATGAATCGCTGTAGGGCTAAAGTATATGTACATATAGAGAATTTTCTTTTGCAATTTCGATAAACAAAAGGTGACTATTTAAATATATATTTATATATATATATATGCATGTGAGTAAATGCAATGCTGCAGCTGCTAATAGAAAAAAAAAGAAGAAAAGAAAAACAACACATACAATAGATTGTGGCTCTAAGACTAGGTCTGTAGTCAAAGAAATATGCATGATAGATAAGAAGATTTTATTTGAAATGAATGTTTATAGAAAGCGAAAGCTAAATTGCAATGCATAATGTACAAAAGGAGAGGAAAAGCTGTGAATTTGTACCAACGATTTGATGTAAGTATACCACACACACACATATATATATATATATATATGTATATATGTATAGGCATAATCGATTGAATTTTGTACAATTCGATATGGAAATAACTGACGAGCCCAACAGGCCGGGCTGCTGTTAAGTATGCTAAACTTAAGTTAATTGATTTAAAATTAGTTAAATACCACAATGCGTGCATATGGCATATGAAATCTAGACACGCGAACTGATTGTTCAGATTCAGATGATCTGTGCTTTGGCACGCGGCTTCTCAATTAGGCTGTTCTGTGCCTCCTTGTCCTTCTCCAAGTGCCTACCCAGCGCCTGGTGATCCGCCTTCGAATAGTAGAACGGCGACTCCAAATGCAGATACTGTTCGGTGGCCAATTTCTTGCGGCGTTCGCGCAAAAAATGCAAACGAACATAGTTGATGGGCAGATGCACACACTCGGCACCGGAGCCCTCGGCATCGATGAAGACGCCGCGCACCAAAATTGAGTTGGAACACTTGAGGGCGGCCAGCACCAGGAACGGAATGATGTGGGTTATCCAGAAGCTCATCAGCCGATCGTCTGAAACAATTCGTTTATTGTCGGTTCTATTGGGGCAATATCTGTTATTTATTTACCGGGAAACACATAAACATCAAGCAGATTCCAGATGCCGCGCCAGGCATTTACGGCTCCAAAAAATGTCATCAGATAGTAAATATCGCATATGATCAGCTTGAGGATTCCGCTGATGCGCCGGCAAACGTAACGCATCAGGGGCTGTATGACAAAGGTCACGAATACCGTCAGGTAACCAATTAGCTGTGCGGATGGAGCATAATCTTACTGTGCTGCTGGTTTAGTACAATACGAATTGGCAGCTCATGCTTACCAGTGAGCCCCATGCGGACTTTGCCTTGTCACGCGGATACAGGGTCAAGTCAAAGATGCCCCAGACACCACGCCAGGCAATCACGACCAGGCTGCCAATGACAAAAACGGAAAACAATGTGTCCAGCACGTACAGGCCGGGCTGATTGAAACCCTGCATGATATGATATCGTATACAAAGCCCAAAATTTGTACAAATATTTATTAGAGCTCAGTTCAATGTGGTTCAATACCCTAAGCCGATCTCAAAACTACAAAAGCTGAAAACTCGGAAACTACGAAATACCAAAAAAAAAAATCTTATATAATTAGTTCTCATATTTTCAAAATATTTTCTAAAATCGATTTTAAGAACTCTTTAAGTGCAAATCCAATTTTATGAGAGCTCAATATTTCTATCATGGTGTAGGCAGTTAGAAGAAAGCTAGAAATAATTTGAAGAGAGAAATATCTGAAGTGTCGAAATTTCAAGACATTTTTTCTCTTACCCTGCTTGACCTTAAGCTCGCGATTTTATATTAAGTAAATGATCAAGGACCTTATGAAAGATCGAATGGATTTCGATTCTCTTCTCTGTATTGGAATTGTGCAAATTTTTGTCGCAGACAAAAGGCAGTACAAAAATCTGTATAAAGTATATAGGCGGGGGGCCCTTCTGACTGTATGAAAGTAACCAACCGAATTCGAAATGTTTTCAAAGAGTTCGATCTATAATTCTGGGCTTTGAGTATCATTCGAATTTGGTAGGAGAAAGAGAATTCGAATTCGAAATGTTTTCGAAGAGATCGGTCAATAATTCTTGCTTTTGAGTATGTTTCGAATATTCGAAGAGGAAGACAATTCGAATTCGAAATCTTTTCAAAGAGATCGGTCAATAATTCAACAACTCGAATTCGAAATGTTTTCGAACGATCTATAATTCTTGCTTTTGAGTATGTTTCGAATATTCGAAAAGAAAGAGAACTCGAATTCGAAATGTTTTCGAAGAGAACGATTTGAATTTGTTGTTTTTGAGAATCTTTCGAATTTGCTAAGAGAAAGAGAACTCGAATCTGATATATATATGTATATGCTTTTGTCCATGTCCAGTTTGACAATGTTTTCGAGATCTTTGCTGAAGCTGTCTTTGCTTTGCATGTTTCTATATAAAATCTTGTGCAGAATATCTATTTACCGGTATTTTAAACATGGTGTCCACCTCAAAGTAGTCGCTCTTGTGATCCATGGTCACCGTGTAGGGAGCTGCGCCCAGATTGCGCAGAGTGCGGGTTCCGACCAAGAAGAGCAATGCTATCAGTGTCACCACCGATATGATGGCCAGGGAGTCGATGCTGGTCAGCCAGTCGCATATCATCCAGGCACCGCGCCACATGTTGACGCAGACGATGCCAAAGACGGCGGTATACAGCCTGGAGATGGCATAGTAGGTGAGTCGTCGCTTGTCGGGATGTATGTGATCCTTGAAGAAGTTCTGCGTGATGGTAAATATAAAGTGACCCAGGCCGCCGATCACAAAGGAGGCCAGTGCGGAAAAGGGCTGGCTATTGGGAAAGAGCAGCACACCCATCAGCTCCCAGGTGCCGCGCCAATAGGCGATCACGCAAGGCGCCACCACCAGGCAGGAGAGCAGCACGTCCAACAGCTCCAGGAGCAGCTCGTGTAGATTCCGGCGGGGCGCATCAGGTGCATATTTCTGGCTGTGCGGCGGCGCGTGTGTGCAGGTATGTTGCATAGTTAAATGGGGCAGGGAATGCGCTTGTTGATGCGTATGCAGCTGCGGCAGGTGTGTATGCTGCTCCGACGCTGACGCCGACGCCGAAGCCGACGCCGACGCCGGCAGCAACGCGGGCGGCTTTGTGTTGCCGCCGATGATAATTGGCGCCGGATTCGCCGCTGTGCACTTGTCCATGGTCAGCATATTGTGTGCGCCTGCTCAGTGCTTCTACTGCCGGAATAAAGCCAAAAGTTTCTTGCGTTCGTTCGGATTGTTTGCTGTTTGGTCCAGACGTCGCCCTGTGCTGCTGCTTTCATCTGCTCATCTGCTCATCTGCTCATCTGTGCATCTGCGTTCTAATACTGTTTTTGCTGTGGTCTCGGGTTTGGCGAATCGCAAATGCTGACATTGTGCTGATTGTTAGCTCCGCTACGGTTGAAAGAGAGAGAGAGAGAGAGAGAGAGAGAGAGAGCGAGAGAGATGCAGCGCTTCCTTCTTCTCCGCTTCTCTACTCGCTTTCGTTGCACTGATAATAATCCAGCACTGATAATTGTTATAGCAGTTAAATAACAGACTACGTGTTTGTCTGCCTCCAGTTGTCAATCTGGATTGTATAATCCACACAGCCACATCCACCAGCATACGCCAGCGGGTCACCCGGTCTGGGTCTCGCTTTATGTTCTGCCTGCACTTGGGCCTGCAAATGCAAGGAACGCCACATCAAATGTTGAGTCTAACCTAATTCTTAGCTAAGCTAAGCCCAATCCAGATCTTTTCGGTAGACTCATATGTGAGCTACTGCTAAAGGGCCGTTTCACCTATATGCTATCTTTTGTGAGCCCTTCAATTGTTCCCATTTATGATATTTAATAAGCTTGTTTATCACACGACACGACTGTGACATATGCTTCCGTTTGGCTCTAATCAATATATATAGACATTCTGTTGTCATAGCATAGCGCTTCACTCAAGCACTTAATATATCCAATTTAAGACGTCGAGCAGCATGAATAGAAAAAATAAATAAAAAAAAGTGAAAATATATTCACAGCTCAACTCTGAATTGGCACTGAGACTGAGAGACGGTTTGCTGCTGAAGGTGGCAAAATTTAATAACTCGCTTTCAATAAAAAATAAAAACGAATTTTTATGTTTGGGGCTGCGGCAATTTGTAGCTCAGAAATTTGGCCTCTTCGTCTAATTTTTGTGTATATTGTGTAAATCCAAATTAAACAAAGCTAATTAGACAAGCGCATAGTATATGACGGAATTAGACTGATTTGAGCAGCGCAGGATGTTTGTGATTGCGGCTGCGACAACGTGGCGTATGCGCAATAATTAAACATGACATTCTGCTTCTGAAGGTCTGTCTAACAAACGCTAATGCAGACAGCAACAAAAAAAAAAAAAAAAGAGAATACAAACAACAACAACAACAATGCTGTAGAGATTGGGTCAAGCGCATTCGCATTTAAATAAATCATCGTGCTGGAATTGCCAACTAAATGGAAGTCCCGCGGTGCAGCTCATTAAAGTGGCCACAGCGCAGCAGGACTTCCTCGTTCCTCGTCATATTAGGGGTCAGCCGTTGATAATTTAGAGCATTTACACAAAACCGGGGACAGAAGATGACTTAAATGTAGACCAAATAAGTTTTGCAAATGCCAAGTCGCCAAGTGCTACATTGTGCTTCAATTACCTCAGCTAATTGACAAGAAACTGGCGACATTCGGAATTCCAATTGGAATTGCCGTGATGCTGTGCTTATCAGATCAGACCAACACCCCCCCCCCTCCCCTCCCGCACACACCATCTCTGCCTAGCTTTAAGCAAATTATATTTGCTTGCAAAGGTCTCTAATCGAATGTTTACCTTTGTTTACTGTGCTATAGAGCTAGATTTTATAGTTTGTTTGCGAGAATCTTGATCAAACACACGAATGCGAATGCTTTTATACTTTTCTTAAGTTCTGTAAATAATAAATAAAAGCGCGAAAGCATGCTTATCTTAGGATAGCCGATTATTTAATACCCTTGCACAAACTTTAAGTACAGAATATATGTCATCTATATATGATCCGATATTGATAAGACTTTGCATATATATGAAAAGCAAAATAGAGTATTTCGATAAGCAAAATTGTTTTCCAGCCAAGCGCCTAATTTTTGTCCGATCGTTGCTAGGGCAGCTATACGATATAGTTGTCTGATCCGAGGCGTGTTTCGACTTATCTGAGCAGCTAGTTAACTAAAAAAGAGGCAACTCGGTCGTTGCTTCTTATCTAGAATATAAATATATGTACTTCTCTTGGATCGTAGATATTCTTCTTTTGTGCGGTGCTAATTCCCTTGACAAAGTTATATACTCATTAAGTTTGCGCACAAGGGATTGGCACGACGTGCCAAACACCTTGCAATTTTCATGGGAAACGACAAAAACTAAATACTCGAATATGAGAATTTTGTCGCAGAAAAAGTTGCTTTTCTTTCATTTCGAAAATATCGATAAATATCGATTTTTATTTTACGCTGGAATCGACTACGCGAATGAATGGGCGAAATAGGCATAGCTACGAATATTGTAGTTATTTTATTGAAATGAAATTTCCCAGGGACATTCAAGATCGCATATCCGTGTCCCTCTCTCTCTCTCTCTTGAACTTAAACCTGATATTTGAAAGAAATATACATTTACTAAACACGAAACGAGTAGTTTTAAGTTGATTTTTCTTCCCCCGTTTCAAAATTGAAACCGGGTTTTATAAAGAGGTTCAGGGTATTCCCAAGTCGGGCACTTCCGACTAGAACAGACTACAATTGTTTGAGTAGAGGCTTTTAGATAAAATTGATCTAATGATAATCGGATATTCGACAATCAATTTTTAAGGGTGTCACACAGATAGATCTTGTGCTCTAAAGCCATCTCAAAAAACGAGGCTAATTAGATGAAATTCCAATTTTTGCTTATGCAAATTTTAAGCCATTTTTTGTGCAAATTGAGATATTTGTTTTGTCACAATCCATCACATAATATTAACTACATATACTGGAAAATTCCTTTCGGTCTGTCAGGACAAGCATTATATGTATATATATATATATACCTAGACACTATCAGCTGAGTTTGAAAGCTCGCTATCTTATCGGGCCCGAACTTTTAATCGCCAATTGTTATCAAACGATAAATTTACAATCCGGAATAAAGATAATGCGTACAATCAAATATGTGTATGCAAAGAAATTACGCATAATCATTTAAATATGTACATGAAAAAAAAACCCAAAAAAAAACAAAAATAAGTAACAGCATTCCCAATTGTTTACCGTTTCAAATTAACATTAGTTTTGCTGTGTGATGGCGTCTCCGGCGACTGCAATTGTGGGTGCGTGAGCGAGAGCGTGTGTATATGTGTGTGAGAGAGAGAGAGAGAGAGAGAGAGAGAGAGAGAGAACGCAATGGAGAGGAGCTTAGGCACAAACACATGCACATCTATGTGTGCACATACACATGTATGTGTACATTATAATTGTACGCACTGATTGAAGCGCACGTGTAATTGGCAGAGTTTTTTCGATATGTTTTACGCGAAGATGCAATTTGAAATGACGCGCACCGGAAGTGATTGTTACTACACCTGTACACCTGTTCAAGCTAGGGCCTGACTTGATCGCGAGCAAGACTTTGACCGTTAACGAAGGAGTTGGTTGTTTGAATGAACGAACGCGACTTTAGGCGCTTCCATATGTATTTATGGAAATAGCTTAGTCGCCGCGGCGAGCACACGTAAACACAGTAGTTACACACACACACACACACACACACACACACACACGCACAGGCACACACAGGCACAAATGCAATCTAGTTTATTTGTGCGATTGTTTGAACTTCGAGATATATTTTGCGCGGCGCGAGAGCTTATGGCACTTGGAAGCTGCAGCATCCAGCGCGGAGGTCACTTTAGTCAACCGTCAATGGCAGCAAAAACTGAACTGTGTCCGATCTGAGTTTCGCTTTTGAACTGAGCTAACCTGAGCTGAGCTGAGCTGAGCTGAGCTGGGCTAGGGTCGTCAGCCGCGCGTCGTCCGTGTCGTTCCCAGATTCACAGATTCGTGCCCGTCCATATTGCTCTACGGTCGAGCCGCACACACACGAGCAAGCTTATCAAACCGTAGATAGAGTCCGATGCGGTGCGGCGCGTCGCGTTGGGCATATGTTTTTTGGATAAATCGTTTAGCCGATCGCCGTCTCTCAGGTCGAGCTTGTCTCAGCATAAAGCGCGCTCATTCCCGTTCATCAAACTCGGATTATCAGCACTTTGATTGATTCTTGCCTGATCTAAAATTCTAGGCTGTACAATTTTGCACATGAGACACGTGTATGTACTCCATGGACTCGAAGATTTCGACTTCCTTCTATCTAAAGACACTTGCACAAAACAGAGCAAAATGTATCTTGCAATCATTTTCAACATTTCTATAAAATATGAACTTTTTTTTCCTTTAGATGACATTGATTTACTTAGTTGAATTAATTAGTGCCCCTGTTGGTTTGTTTGGTATAGATATTAAATTAATTCCACAATCATTGGAAAAAAAAACGTGTGCAAATAAAGACACGCTAAATCTCGATCCTAAGATGAAAATCGCAGCTTGCAAAGTTGATTGTGTGCTGTATCACTTTACGCAAAACAAGGGGCTAATAAAATTTGAAAATTATTTGCAGTTAATAAGCTAATAAGAACACGGCTCGTACTATGCACGCTATGAATATTCATTTGAATGTGAATGTGAATTTGAAATTAGAACTGGCGACCAGCTTCCTTTTTATTTATAACACAAGCCAATAATTTATGCCATTCGTTAGAGATAAGAACAGATTGTAATACTATGAAAATCTGAAATTCAGTCAGCAAATGTGAAAGTTAATTGCAAATCGAATTCATAGTCGAATCGTTCTCACCGTTGTCATGCAGCAGAATATATATTTAAATAATTAGAGTTGCTTTTGGCCTCATTAATGAGTAAATCGCCTAAAATTATAATAATTATATTTGCCATTAGACTGCTCAAAGTAACAACAAAATGTATCTCAAAATCGTATAAATAGACTTAAATGCGTGGATAGGTATTCAATATGCGTGCGAGACAACAAAACTGACCTAGCATAAGGTTATTTAATTAAACTAATTTTTATTTATGGCTGCCGTTTGTTATATTATGCGATATTCAAATTCCACCTGACACACATTTTCTTAGAAACTTGCGCTATGTCAGGTCGCAGACAACTTATGCATATGCTACACATTGAATATATCATAGATATTGAAATAACCGTAAGCCATTTAACTAATTGATGGATTTTTTTTTTTTTTTTATTATTTATTTTTACATTAAATTACCTAGCTTATTATTAGTAAGAAATGTGGGACACAAGTGTATACATACAACAATCAACTGATTCAAGTCGAACGAGCGGTTCTCATTAACTAAATAATTTCGACAAAAATCGCCTCTAAGCTAACCAACTGCCGGCTGTGAGGCTTATCAGCGATGATAAGGGTAAGTGTATTTCTCTAGCGATCTTATTAGTGGTATGCTGCTGCTGCTTACAGTCAGACATCGGCACATCTATATGGTACATGTTTCTGACATGCGCGAAAACAAGAAAAGCCTTCCCAATAGGAATACAAACAAAACAAAAAACCCGGGTTATAAATCGCGGGCATTGGCTGATTATCAATTGCTTATCAGTTTTCAGAGCAGAGCAAACGTCTGCTAAACTTTTTTTTTGTTTTTGCACCCATAGGTACCCTAGAAAATGTATATAAGTCAGAAGGTTATGCAAATGTGTGTAGGTAGCAAGCGACATGTTCGACTCTATAAAGCATATACTATTCAAGCATTCTATCTCTATATATAAAACTGTTGTTCCTGACTGACTGACTGATTGCTGATCAACGCACAGCCTATGCCGCAAGAGCTAGGAAGCTGAAAGTTTCACTGGACCTTGGTGGAAATGAGGGTCAAGGATTTGGTGGGTGACGTTTCGCGCTCAAATTCATTGTTAAGGATCTATACGAAAAATCATTTGGGGTTGTTTCACACTCTTTGCAGATCTTAGCATCCTCGGTAGAAATTCGATTCAACGATTTTGTGGGCTTAGTTTTAAGTTTTCACATGTATGTCTCTTTGAATGCATGTATGCATGTTTGTTTTACATGTATGAACACATGCATGCATGCATGCGCACATGTATGAGCACATGCATGCGTGCATGCGCACATGTATGAATATAGCTGAAATTTTCTGTGTACCTTGGTGGAAATGGGGCTCAAATTAATTTCGAAGGATACATACGAAAAATCAGTTGGGCGAGTTTCACACTCTTCGCAGAATCTGAGCATCCTCGGTAGAAATTCGATTCAACGATTTTTTGAATACATGCATGCGCACATGTAAGATTACATGCATGCGCACATGAAGCCCCAACAAATACATTCGATCAAGTTCATAAACTTGCAAATAATTTGTAAGTAATCTTTATTTACTCGTTAGTATGTATGAATATATATCCTCAATAATCATGAGTGATAACTTTGTAAGCATATTTATATATCAATACAACAATTTTTATTTATTTTTGGAGATAAATATCGAGGACTGCACATATATATAAATATATATATATATAAATAAATTAGTTATATATATATATATTTATATATAATTCGAGGAATGTGGCTCGTTACATATGAGTTTGTTCTTAAAACTACAAAACTAAAGCTAAAAAAGCATGTGACAAATGTGCATATAATTATAGTACACGCTTATATTTGGTTATTTGGATCTATTGCCGTTGCTGTAGTTCCCAAGGAATGCTGACACTCTCCCATGTTTACATGTGCATAAAGATTTTAGTAAAATCAACTGCCCAGAATCGCAACTCGTGTGGATTAATTTTTGGACCTTTGTATCCACAGGCGTTGCAAGACGGCAGTTACATTACATAGACTTGCTAAACTGTTGGACATGTTAAAATAATTTGAATATATTCTTTTTAGCTTAATAGTATAAATTCATTATTAAATGTGCTAGCTTGTGCTGTAATGTAATTTGTGGTGATGCTGTGCACTTCCTTATAAAAGAAAAAGAGGAAAATAGAAAATAGAGAGCTTCCACAGCTACAATATGGACTAATTAGAACATGAGTATTATATATATATATATATATGCTAATGTGTGCGTGCCTTTTGGAATGTTTTAGTCATGGTTGCTAGTTGAAGAGTCGCTTAAGTATACTCTGAATTGTCACCAGGGACTGATCCTCTATAAGGAATGTACGATGATTGCCTTCGACAGTGTGCACTTCCACGGGCTTTATGCAAACCTTAAATGAAAGCAATCAAAAATTAGTTATAAATTGGAATTATTATTTTTTGTTTAACGCACCTCCTTAAGGCGATAGTCCTCATCCATTTTAGCAGAGTTATCTGTGGGCTTCACCAATGTCACCTTTGACTTGAGTTTCAATTTTGGCGTATAGCCGTCGGCCAGCTCCAGCTTCTTGTAAAAGAGTTTCGCAGCCGTTTTGATCTATAAACGAGAATAAAAAATAAAATCGGAAAGCCAATAGAATAACCGTACTTACAGTCTCCACCGGCTGGGTTATTTCCACACTCAGAAGCTCAGCAAACTTTTCTAGTTTCTCCTCCCAGGTGGGTATCACCAGTAGCAAACGTACCAGCTAGGAACAAGATTTAAAAGAACAAGATTTATGACATTGATGACAAAAAATATTTGATTTGATGCTTACAGCTTTATAGTCAATGTTGGCCAGCACAAGACCGAAGTAGGCCAGGCCGTAGCTTTGGTTGCTGTTGTCGTCATCGACGGTGTATCGCTGCTTAAAGCTGCTCGTATACCAATTGACGTAGGTGGGCGCGCCATCCAGCATGACAACATTGGCAATTTCGTTGGTCTCCTCCAGTATGGCGGCCATTACGTAGGTGAGCAGACAGCCAAAGGAGTAGCCTGCCAGTTTGTAGGGTCCCTTTGCCTGCACCGTACGCAACTGTTTGATATAGAATCTCGCTGCTGCCTCTATGGAGTCTAAGGGCACGGTGCTGGTGAATTGCAAGCCGTAGGCAGGCACCTCGAGCTTCTTGGCCAACAATGCCAGCGCTGTGGCAAATCCTTCAATTGGGGCAATAAAGAATATCGGATTCTGTGTGCTATTTGCCGGTGCCTGAGTCTCCAGGCGCACAATTTCCTCTGTGGGTATCAGTGCAGTGGTGAAAACCACCTGTGTACCATCTCCCATGGGACTGGCTGTTCGCGATGGAGGCGTGGACTTGGCAGCCGGTTCACTGACAGCCGCATCAGCTGAGCTTGCAGTGGGCTTCACCTCGGCGCCGCCGTCCATTTCTTTGAGAGCTCCAAAAGTTAGTTGACGAATCTCCTGCGTCGAGAGAACAATATCAAAGTTGCGCTCCAGTGTTTGCTTGATTTCCGCTCCCATTAGGGAGTCCATGCCCAAATCGGCTAGAGAAGAGGCGTCTTGAATGTTTTTGGTGTCACGCAGTCCCAAGATATTCGATATGGTTGAAATAAGACTAACACCGGCGGACTGATCCGACTTGCGCTTCTCGGCCACCACCATGGACGCCAATACAGGATGTGGCTGCTGCAGGAATATGTCGATGGTCTGCAGACAGGACGGCATGCGCTGCGGCAGTGTGCCTCCAATAACAGTATCGTTATCGCCGAGATTCTCTAGCACCAAGCCAGTGTCGCCAATGGCGCCCCATTGTATGGCTGTGCCGGGGAATCCGCTAACTTGGCGTTGTTCACAAATGCGCTCCATGGCGGAGTTCGCCAGGCCGTAGTTAGTTTGTCCAATGTTGCCGCGACCGCATGAGACGCTCGAAAAGCAGATAAAGTAGTCGAGCTCCGTGCAAATGGTGCGCGAATATTGGTCCAAGAATTTTGTGGCTGTCACCTTAGGATCCGCAACGGTCTTAAAGTCCTTGGCTGTCTGATCCTCAATCAGCGCATCCCGCAGCACGGCAGCCAAATTAAATATACCTCCGACCAGTGCCAATTTGTTGCTGCTTTCCAGTAATTTCTTGGCTCCCGCAGCCGTAGTCACATCGTTAGTATCGATTACCACTTTAACGCCGCGCTCCTCCCAGCGACGTATCATTAGACCCTGATAGCCGGTCTTAACGCCCGAGCGCGAGGTGAGCACAATATAGCGTGCTCCTCGTGTAACCAGCCAGTTGGTTAGCTCCAAGCCAAAACCGCCTAGGCCACCAACAAGTATATAACTCTTTTCCGGATGCATGTAGGTGCGGGGAATAGCGTTGATCAGACGCGGCTTGGGCATTAGCGTCTTCTTGCCATCCTCTTCATCGCGCACCTTAATGACCACCTTGCCGATGTGCTTGCCTGACGCCATGAAACGGAAGGCCTGCTCCACTTGTTTGTCATTAAACACGGATGTGGGCAAAGGTACAACAGCGCCGCTTTTGATTCCCTCGGCTACGAGTGATACCACTTGGTTCTGCATTTCCTCTTCGCCCTCCATTACGCTGTCGAGCAGAATACCATGGAACGATGTGTTCTTCAGGAACACCGACATGCCCAATGGACTGTTGTTGCTCAGATCAAATTTGCCAATCTCCAGGAAACGTCCATTGAGACCCAAGCAGCGTATAGATGCCTGAAGCTTCTCCTCGGACAGTGAGTTCAGTACAAGATCGACACCGCGTCCCTTTGTTTCGCGCATAACCAATTGCTCAAACGATGTGTCACGTGAATTGCCAATGTTACGTGCCTGCAGCTTGGGAAAACGCTTCAGTAAAAATTCACGTTTCTCCTTGCTGCCGACCGTGGTGAAGACCGTCAGACCGTGGTGCAGGGCCACAGAAATGGCAGCCTGGCCCACACCGCCCGAGCCGGCATGGATAAGGATGCGCTCACCCTTCTTCATTTGCCCGCGCACGACAAGGGCATAGTATACGGTAGCGTAGACACAGGGCACCGTGGAGGCCTCCTCCATGGTCCACTTTTCGGGTATTTGCCACATCATGCGCTTGCTGGCCAGGCAAGTAGTTGCTAAAGATTTTGCCGGTACCATGGCCATTACCCGGCGTCCGGCGGTATCTCGGCCGGCAAACTCCAAGCCCAAAACGCAATCCTGCTCGGCCAGGTCACCAGGCAGAGCATCCGCGGCCAGTTTACCCGAAGACAGCATCACGTCACGGAAGTTAATGGGCGCATAATAAACGGTGCAGGTTTCATAGTCTTTTTTGGTTGTGCTATCGATCTTGGCACCCTCGATCCACTTCAGAGAGGACAAGTCGCCTTTGACTAGAGTATTAACATAGGCATGATCGACCTGTAGGGTGGCCTGTTGGGTCTCCAGTTTCAGATGACGGAAGCTACCCCAGTTGCCGTTCTTAAGTACATTCGAAACCAGATCCTTTTCCAGCTGCTTTTGGTACAGCGGCGCGTTGAGTGCAAACTTCTCGGATACAAGATCCTGTACGAATACCAAACGTGCCAGCTTACCGCCGTTCTCATTCTTGATGCATGTCATCAGACCGACAGCACCAAACAGTTCCTCATTCTGGCAGACCACATAGACATATTGTTGCTCCGTGGCCGCTGTGGCCAGCGCAGCCTTAAGTTCATCGACCCAATCAAAGTTCTTCTCTGTGACCTGCACGACCACAGATTTGCGCGTCTTCAGATCGACTCGACGGCGTGCCAGTACGACAACGCGTGTGCCACCCAGCGTCTGCTCTTGCACGGCAACGAAGCCGAACTTTTCGAGAAGTGCGCGTCCAGTCTTGACATACGTAGTCAGACCTTCCTCAAAGATGAGAAAACCGCCATCACGAATGCTGGCAATGCTATTTTCGAGAGTCTTTGTATCCGGTCGGGCGAGCACATCGATGCCGAATACAAAGTGGCAATTCTGTTCAACCGGCTCCTTAAGCACATCCTTGGTTATGACGCGTACACCAGAATCGCCTAGGGCGCTCGCGATAATCTCCTCATTGTTGTTGGATGTAACCACGGCCACATCGCCGGTTAGCAACGGTTCGCCTTCAATAATTTGCAGCAAATGATTGGCCGTGAGCACATCGGGATTACGGCCATTGGCCAGCTCGACACCCTTCAATTTGACAGCACCACCGGAGTTCTCAATGATTAGCTGAATGGACACGTCCAGAGCGTGTAAACGTGCCTTTTCCGTATTCTCATGCAATTCGGTTGCATTGTTGTTGGCCACAAAGCAGTAGCGTTCAAGTGTGGGTGGGTTCTGGGTGCCCGGGCGACGCTGTGCCAGCGAGGCTTTGAGACCGCGTAGCTCAACTCCGCCACTCTTGATAACATTAATATCATTATACCAGTAGACCGGCAGACCAGTCTCTGTTTGTGTTACCTTAGTGAGTCCCTTAATTAGCTCCAAATGCTTGAGTGGATTGATGACGGCCTTCTCTATGCGCGTGGGCAAGTACAGTTCGCGTAGGTTCTTGCTTAGAATGCTGAACTGAAGCATGGTATCCATGAAGCTAACCCAATTGTCCACCCACTGCAAATTACCACTGGAAGCATAGGTATCGGAGCTCAAAATACCGCGGAAAATTCCGCTGTAATCGTAGCCGCGCAGGCGCAACTCTTTGTAGACATCGTTGGTGGCCAGCGGCTTGGCTACCTTGCTGGGCGCCTGGGGTTCCAAGGGCAGTTCCTCGTTATCGATGCTCTCCGGAATTGTGATCTGGCCGGAAACGGCCAAGCTGCCGCTTTCACAGATCTCAAACTTGCCAGTGCCATCGAAAAAGTTTATGCCGAACTTGACCACGGCGCTCTTGTTCAGAATAGTTGCACGGTGGAATACCAGATTTTCCATGACAACTGGCGTCTTTTGGAACTCGCCACCTCGCATTTTGGCAAACGTCATCCAGGCCAAGGCCATATACCCGGTAGCCGGAAACAGAATGCGTCCGTCGATATTATGGCCAGCTAGGAATGCGTCCTCCTCCTTGGAGAGATCGATCTCGATGATGGTTTCACCCGAAGAGGTCTCCTTGCCAAACTTGGCCACCAACCACTTCTGCGTGTGATCCCAGCCGACCTTTGAGTTCAGCATTGGAGTGCCGCGACCAACAGGATAGCTGATGGGACGCACCAGATTCAGCACCTGCGGCTGAGCTCCAGCCGCAAACAGCTTTCCCACGTTGCTCAGGAAGAATTCCACATTGTTTTCGTGTCCGCGTTTTACCAAGCTCAAGTTGGTGGCATCCGGGCCAAGGGCGCGCTTCAGTATGGCCTGCAGTAGGCCGTGTGGTGCGATTTCAATGGAAATGGCATTCTTGGGGACGTGTTGCAAAGCCTCGTGAAAGAGTACAGGGGATAGCAGATTGTTCACGTGGTAGGCAGCTGATGATTGCTTTGCAATCGGGGTGCTCCAGGCCGATTCGGGAATACTAGTGCTCACCCAACGTTCGGTACGGTTCTTGGCATTAGGTATAATCTTCTCCAGGCTCTTGCGCAGCTTGGGACCTGCATCGGCGATGTACTTGCTGTGGAATGCATAGCCGCTGCTGTTAACAGCTTTGGCGAATATTTGCTGAGCATTAAGTTTGGCCACCAGCGCTTCGATGGATGCCTCCGGTCCCGAAATTGTGCAATTGTCTTCGCTATTGTGGCAGACGGGGAAGCAATCACTGGGCACGAGCTTGTGCGCCTCATCCCAGCTGAGACCCACTGCAGCCATCTTGCCCTTTGGCAACTGCGTATCCAGGATGCTCTTGCCTCGCCAGTAGGCAGCCAACACGGTCTGTTCGGGCGTAAAGCAGCCGTCAGCATAGGCACAGCCCAGTTCGCCCACCGAATGTCCCACAATGCCAGCCGGATGGATATTTAGTGAGCTAAGTAGGTCCGTCAGGGCCACCTGCATGGCGGCAATCGAGATAAACGAATTGAGAATGTTCTCAAAGCTCTTATCCGTTGACCGTGTTAGCACTTCAATTAAATCCACGCCCACGGGCTTTAGAACATCGGCGCAGCGTTGAATGCTCTTGGCAAACACATCGATATTCATCAGATCCTTCGCCATGCTGGCCCATTGGCTGCCCATGCCCGAATAGATGTACCATATGGGGCGTTTTTCGTCGCTGAACTCCACCACCTCGCGCTGTAGCGATCCTTTGTTGCTCACCACACTGTAACCACGGAAATAGTGCAGCGGAATGGGCTTTGAGTGTATATCGTTAATCAGGTGCAGATATTCATCGTCGTCAGTGTGGTCGGCGGCAGATTCGAGCATCTGTTGTACGGCCTCGAAGGTGCGACCGGAAGCAATCACAACTTTAGGTCCACCGTTGCGTGGTGTTATGGTCTTTGGCTTGGGATTGGACTTCAGAATAACGTGAGCGTTAGCGCCACCAAAGCCAAAGGAATTTAGGCCAATGATGCCTCCGTTCCATGGCATGTTCTTATCGACCACCTTGAGACGACCATCAAGCAGACCGTACAGATCCGGATTGGGCTTGTTGTAGTGCAGGTTGCCGGGTATGATGCCCGACTCCATCGCGATCAGTATCTTGGCTACCGAACAAACGCCGGACGCCGGCTCCGAGTGACCCATGTTTGACTTGACCGATCCAATCAGTAGGGGCGTGGTACGGTTCTTGCAGAAAAAGTCAGTGATGGAATTAACCTCCTGTGGATCACCAACTTTGGTGCCGGTGCCGTGAGCTTCCACATATACCACATCGTTGGGATTAAGACCAATTTCTTCGTATGTCTCGCGTATTAGACGATTCTGCATACTACCAATGGGATAGGTGATGCCTTGCTCCTTGTAGCCGTCCGTGTTTGTGCGCACATTCAAAATGGAAGCATACACACGCTTGGCAACCGATGTACGTTGCAGAAGCAACACCACACAGCCATCGGAGCGTACATAGCCGTTGCCGGACTCGTCGAACGCCTTGCAGCTGCCATCCGGACTTAACATGTTGAGTCTCTTGAACTGCAGCGACATGGTGGGTTTGAGAATGAGGCCAGCGCCAGCGACCAGTGCATTGTCGACCTTGCCCTCGCGCATATCGGAGAAAGCCTGTTCCAGTGCGTACAACGAGCTGGAGCAGGCCGTGTCAATGCTGTAGCTTGGTCCCTTGAAGTCGAAGGTAAATGAAATTCGATTGGCAAACATGGCACGTGCACAGCCCGTCAAGCCATAGCCATTAACACGGTCGGGATCACAGCACCAATGCTGCTCTGTTTCTGATGTCGATACGCCAATGTATACGCCAGTGCGAGATCCGCGCAAATCTGTGGGATTTAAGCCGGCATCAATGATTGCCTCGTGAGTCAGCTCGAGCAGCATGCGCAGCAAAGGATCCATGCACTCGGCTTGCTTCTGGTGCACGCCAAAGAACTGCTGATCGAAATTCTCCAGATCGATTTGCTTGATTTTGCCCATCCTGTCGGGTAGTCCATATAGACCTGTGGCATTTGGAGACACTTGTAAACGTTGCTAAATAGAAAATATAATGTGTACACCTACCGCGCTCCCAGCGTCTGGGATCATCATTAACCAAATCGACGCCATCGAACAGATTCTGCTTGAATTCTTCGATATTTGAACTCTCAGGCAGACGGCCAGAGAATCCAGTTATCGCAATCTCCTCATTCAGCACCTGCTGGCGCGGCGCATAGTGACCACCCAGGTCCAATTGGGGGGCAGTATGCGTTGCGGGCTCAGCGGTGATCACTTCCTCGGCAAAACGGGCTGGCATTTTCTTGGCTGTTATGGGACTATTATTCGTGGCACGGTTCCAATTGGAGGTGCTTGGTGTTAGCTGCGCGCTTGGCTCCTCAGAGGCGTCAGGTTGGCGTGAATTTTGTTGCTTTCTATTGCGACGGCGTCGCCGACGTAGGGCGCCTGCACTCTTCCCGCTATTTTGTACAGGGGGGGTGCAATTGTTGCTATCCTTGACTGCAACAGTTTGCTGATCCACGGCTCTTAACAGCTTTTAGCGACTGCAAAATCCAAAATAGAAATCAAAGCCAGTTATCAGTAGCGTTCTACTATATACTTAAGATCACATTAGATATCGGCGAGCATAATATACTATATACATATATAAGATAAAGGCCCATGACAAATTTTTGCTTTACAATTTAGATAAAAACCTTTGAACCAACATTTTTGTTGGTAAACAGAAAAGTTGCCAGTTACCACATCTCGAATATGAGTGTGAAAAACGCCTCGAAAAGAATTTTCTTAAATATCTTGTCGAATGAGATTAAAACCAAAACTCAAACTCAGCAATTATATTAAATCTTTAGTAAGCTCTTTCACCGATCTGATTCCTATTTGCATAGATGTAATCATGCAATTCTTGCCAAAACTTTTAACATAGGTTTTCTTTCTCGAATACCAATCCCTCTGCCTCTCGAAATAAAAAAAAAAAACGTATTTACATTTATGTACATAAAAATAATACAAATTCTTAAAAAAAAAAAATTTCCGTTAAACTATTCCAGTGGTCACAAACGTGCGTTTGTATATAATAAATATGTGCTTGAATATTTACGTAAGAAAGGTAAATGTATATTATTAACCTTTCTGTTTTTATATGGTTTAAATATTCAAGCACCGCATTTCTATCGTATTTTTTGCACACTGGTGGCTAAATATATAGGTATAGCGAGCAATGTTAACATGTATGTTAAAATACTGTTAATTTTCTGTTGCTCACGAAAAGCTTTAAATGTTTTCCCTCGAAAGCTAACTGCCCGCGTAGTTATACGAATTTTGTAGCGAGTAATTGAAAATCAGGTGATTTCTGGAGAAGCTGCGCGTGCAACGGTTTTTGCTATCTGCGGTGGCGTGATTAGTGAATGGCCTAACAATGTGCGGCAACATTATTTCTTCATGTATACACGTACATACATACACGCACGCATAAGTATGTATGAATACACATACACATGCATACATGGAGATACATATGCTTTTCCTGGTGCTCTGTGTGCAACCAGTCTAATAGTGCAACAAAAAATATGTTAGCCTAGAAGTTCCAAAAGCAGGGTCGCAGCTGACGCTCACCCATACTAAAACGTTTGGCACGTTTTACCGATAAAACTCGTACGATGTGCAGAATGAGAGCGGCACAATGAAATATGTAAGTCAGTGTAGCTAAAGCTAATAGTTCGGCTTGTTTGCGAGAAAGTCCGCAAGAGCACTTTCAGCAAGCATGCATACATAAGCATAAGAATACATGTGTACATACATACATACATAGAATTAGGGAGCGAGACACACACAGAGAGAGAGAGAGAGAGACGCGCCGGTTTTCGACGTTATATTGTCCACCAGCCGGCAACAAATCCATACATACACATACACACACACTCGCACACACACACACGCATTCACATCAGCATGACGCGTGTTCAAAAGCAATTTGTAGAGAGTGAGATTGGTGGCGTGATTTCCATGTTTGTTTAAGTATTATTTCTGAATTTTTTTTTTTTTTAGTTTTGGAGACGTCTGATGTTCTGCTGTCGTTTTGTTTTGTTATACTGTTTTCGCTTACTTATTGCGACAATAACATATCCTTTTACATTAATTACAGGGTGCATATTGATTTCCAGCGTTGCCATCGGACCGCTGACAAGAATTGCGTCATTGGATATGTAAACAAAACGTTTCTGTTAGCAATAATAGCTGGCCACTGTAAAAATGGGCACTGTTGCCGACACTTTACGGTAAATTTGTTTTCAAGTTCTGCCACCGCGCACTTAATACTGTTTATTTATACACTTAGGCTATATTTGCACTTATCGATTATTGGGAAACTGCAACTAGTTTTAGTTATGAATTTGCAGCAATTGATCACCTCACCTAAGCCTCTCCTCAGAGTCGTTCGACGCGCGCGCCTCAAGTTCATTGCCAAATGATAAGCGAGAATGGGGTGATTAACTCGAATTGGCTTTGTATACTGATAGCATATCTCCAGACATATTTTGTATATACACATGCGTCTATTTATTTACATACACACCTATGTATACCTATGTACATATGTGTGCGTACTTGTGTCTGGACATTTTCTAGTCGCGTGCATAAACGTTCGGTTAGCTGAATCAGTTTGTACACACATACATACATTTTTATGTACATATGTGCGAACGTATGTAGATTGGAAATTTCCCAATCAATTTTGCTATTGTTTTGTTAGTGTGGAAATCATAGAAATTAACCATCATGTTAATTAGCATGCGAAACCCTAGCAAGTACATTTGTAAGTGAAACATTAAGAATGAAGCGCAATAACTAGTCTGGGTCTAGAGAATATTTTGGGAACTTTATTAAGAAAATCGAAACAAGTGCACAGGAATAATGACAGCCCTTACATTAGACTGGTCATAAAAAAAAGTTAGATCGTAAGAAAATAAAGAAAAGGCAATGTAAAGTTTAATGCCGACTGATTTATTTCGGCTTTTTTTCAAACATATCCACAGAGTATGAATTTTTGTAATTTTTAGTTTTTGTTTGCAGTTCTGCTATCGCCAGTATGTAAAATGGGTAAAAAAAATATGTTCTGTTATGCTCTCTCCTTTCTTGCAGAATTCATTTCTCCCACATACATATGTATGCATGTGTGTACGTAAATATCGTTGTGAGTGTATGTGTGCATGCATGGACACATCCATATGCTTGCCGTACGAGTGTATGCATGCGGAATACATACCTAAAAATCAGGCGATTCCTCGACAGCTGTTTTCTTAGGCTATAGCAACAGCTTTCCCGGGCTATGCGAATGACAAGAGTTAGCGGTTTTGTATTTGGGTAGCCTCTCTGTGGTATTAAATCAACCGTTGAGATCAGAGCCAGAAAAGTAATTGTTTTGATTCAATTTGTTCACTTCAGGCACATTTCTTAACAACTGCAAATTTTGTGTTTTATTTATTCTTCCAGCTTAATATTTTACACACTTGGATGAATGCAATTGATGCAAAACACTTGTAACGGCGAATCGGCTTATGGTTAAAAACTCCGTAAACTCATGCGCGATCTAACGACGAAATGTGAATTACAAATAGTCGCGGCATCAGGTGAGCAGTGGCTTTTATACGACGGCAGGGCTTGTGTTGGTGCCGAAAAAGCTTGTCTCTTGTGCGCAGTGAGAGCAAGAGAGTAATAAGCAGCAATAAGCGAGATAAGCACAAAAAGCTCTTTGCTCCCTGTTAACCTTTCATTGCAGGGCGGCTGCGTCTGCTGTTATGCTATTGGACTGTTGTTGATGCGGACTCTGCAAAAACGATGCCCTTCATAACATTTTATACAGCGTTAATTTTTTCATAATTATTGCGAGCTTTAGATGTGCTATACTTGAAAATGGGCAGACATTAGAATCACACCACTTTTTTTTTTTATTTTAATTCAAAGTATATACAAATTCATGCGTATATATGTACATGTATATCTCTATATACTTATATGCGTTTTATAATTAAACTGTGTCCTAACTGACTGATAGGTGATCAACGCGCAGCCCAAATCGTAAGAGCTAGGAAGCTCGCTGTTTTACTGTAGTCACGTTACGTGATAAAGGTGCACGTTAAGACGGCGTTTCGGGAAATTCGGGAAAAATCGCAAATACCGTTTATATGCAACTTTTTTGTTTACCATCCGCTCGGCATCAAACTTAAAGTTTTAAAGATCTTTGGTCACACTTTTCGAAAAATGCATTCCTCCTTGGTGAAATTTGGCATCTGAATAAGGCAACATTATTTTTGGTCGAAATTCGTGCAAAAATTGTACTCTCAGATATTCATTCATTCATGCATTCAAATTGTGCGCCATTTTCTTGACAGAGAGTTTGCCGGCTGGAGCTGCTCTTGAAGTTGGAGCTTTGGATTTGGATGAGAAGTTTCGCCAGAGTTGTCAAAAAACGGTATTTCAACAGTAACTCAATTTGACTCTGCTGCTTAGCTCAAGCGCTTAACATTTGGAGTAGCCCAAATAACAGCTCGTAGAGCGGGCGTATGTGTGTGTAGGGGCAGCCATTAACGCACACATTTACGCCTGTCGGCGTGTGTATGCAAATGCAGTTTAATGGATTTTGACGCGCACACTTGAACACAACACAACACGGACACAATACAAGCACACACACATACATGCACACTCGCAACAACAATATGGGAAATTTTAGCTTCAGAGCAAGCAAACATGCCAAAAATTTGGCAATCACTTTTTTTCACCCTCATAACTCGGTCAAATCTCATCCGATTTTCATAAGGTTTGGCTTTTTGTTCATGATTTTGCCTCATTATCAATTCTGCATCCAAAAATGGCAACATTATTTTTGGTCAAAATTCATGTCAAAATGGTACCCTCAAATATCCTATATAGACATAGGTCAATATTTCCCACCCTCATAACTCGGTCAAATCTCATCCGATTTTCATAAGGTTTGGCTTTTTGTTCATGATTTGGCCTCATTATCAATTCTGCATCCAAATCTGGGAACATTATTTTTGGTCAAAATTCATGTCAAAATGGTACCCTCAAATATCCTATATAGACATAGGTCAATATTTCCCCCCCCAACATATCTCGGTCAAATCTCATCCGATTTTCATAAGGCTTGGCTTTTTGTTCATGATTTGGCCTCATTATCAATTCTGCATCCAAATCTGGCAACATTATTTTTGGTCAAAATTCATGTCAAAATGGTACCCTCAAATATCCTATATAGACGTAGGTCAAAACTTCTCACACCCATAATATGGTCAAATATCCTCCGATTTTCATAAGGTTTGGCTTTTTGTTCATGATTTGGCCTCATTATCAATTCTGCATCCAAATCTGGCAACATTATTTTTGGTCAAAATTCATGTCCTATATAGACATAGGTCAATATTTCCCACCCTCATAACTCGGTCAAATCTCATCCGATTTTCATAAGGTTTGGCTTTTTGTTCATGATTTGGCCTCATTATCAATTCTGCATCCAAATCTGGGAACATTATTTTTGGTCAAAATTCATGTCAAAATGGTACCCTCAAATATCCTATATAGACATAGGTCAATATTTCCCCCCCCCACATATCTCGGTCAAATCTCATCCGATTTTCATAAGGCTTGGCTTTTTGTTCATGATTTGGCCTAATTATCAATTTTGCATCCAAATCTGGCAACATTATTTTTGGTCAAAATTCATGTCAAAATGGTACCCTCAAATATCCTATATAGACATAGGTCAATATTTCCCACCCTCATAACTCGGTCAAATTTCATCCGATTTTCATAAGGTTTGGTTATTTTTTCGTGGTTTGGCCTCATTATCAATTCTGCATCCAAATCTGGAAACATTATTTTTGGTCAAAATTCATGTCAAAATAGTACCCTCAAATATCCTATATAGACATAGGTCAATATTTCCCCCCCTCATAACTCGGTCAAATCTCATCCGATTTTCATAAGGCTTGGCTTTTTGTTCATGATTTGGCCTCATTATCAATGCTGCATCCAAATCTGGCAACAATATTTTTGGTCAAAATTCATGTCCAAATAGTACCCTCAAATATCCTATGTAGACATAGGTCAAAACTTCTCACACCCATAATATGGTCAAATATCCTCCGATTTTCATAAGGCTTGGCTTTTTGTTCATGATTTGGCTGCATTATCAATTCTGCATCCAAATTTAGCAACATTATTTTTGGTCAAAATTCATGTCAAAATGGTACCCTCAAATATCCTATATAGACATAGGTCAATATTTCCCCCCCCACATATCTCGGTCAAATCTCATCCGATTTTCATAAGGCTTGGCTTTTTGTTCATGATTTGGCCTCATTATCAATTCTGCATCCAAATCTGGCAACATTATTTTTGGTCAAAATTCATGTCAAAATGGTACCCTCAAATATCCTATATAGACATAGGTCAATATTTCCCACCCTCATAACTCGGTCAAATTTCATCCGATTTTCATAAGGTTTGGTTATTTTTTCGTGGTTTGGCCTCATTATCAATTCTGCATCCAAATCTGGCAACATTATTTTTGGTCAAAATTCATGTCAAAATTGTACCCTCAAATATCCTATATAGATGTAGGTCAATATTTCCCACCCTCATAACTCGGTCAAATCTCATCCGATTTTCATAAGGTTTGGCTTTTTGTTCATGATTTGGCCTCATTATCAATTCTGCATCCAAATCTGGGAACATTATTTTTGGTCAAAATTCATGTCAAAATGGTACCCTCAAATATCCTATATAGACATAGGTCAATATTTCCCCCCCCACATATCTCGGTCAAATCTCATCCGATTTTCATAAGGCTTGGCTTTTTGTTCATGATTTGGCCTCATTATCAATTCTGCATCCAAATCTGGCAACATTATTTTTGGTCAAAATTCATGTCAAAATGGTACCCTCAAATATCCTATATAGACATAGGTCAATATTTCCCACCCTCATAACTCGGTCAAATTTCATCCGATTTTCATAAGGTTTGGTTATTTTTTCGTGGTTTGGCCTCATTATCAATTCTGCATCCAAATCTGGAAACATTATTTTTGGTCAAAATTCATTTCAAAATAGTACCCTCAAATATCCTATATAGACATAGGTCAATATTTCCCCCCCTCATAACTCGGTCAAATCTCATCCGATTTTCATAAGGTTTGGCTTTTTGTTCATGATTTGGCCTCATTATCAATTCTGCATCCAAATCTGGGAACATTATTTTTGGTCAAAATTCATGTCAAAATGGTACCCTCAAATATCCTATATAGACATAGGTCAATATTTCCCCCCCCACATATCTCGGTCAAATCTCATCCGATTTTCATAAGGCTTGGCTTTTTGTTCATGATTTGGCCTCATTATCAATTCTGCATCCAAATCTGGAAACATTATTTTTGGTCAAAATTCATGTCAAAATAGTACCCCCAAATATCCTATATAGACATAGGTCAATATTTCCCACCCTCATAACTCGGTCAAATCTCATCCGATTTTCACAAGGTTTGGCTTTTTGTTCATGATTTGGCCTCATTATCAATTCTGCATCCGAATCTGGCAACATTATTTTTGGTCAAAATTCATGTCAAAATGGTACCCTCAAATATCCTATATAGACATAGGTCAATATTTCCCACCCTCCTAACTCGGTCAAATCTCATCCGATTTTCATAAGGTTTGGCTTTTTGTTCATGATTTGGCCTCATTATCAATTCTGCATCCAAATCTGGCAACATCATTTTTGGTCAAAATTCATGTCAAAATGGTACCCTCAAATATCCTATATAGACATAGGTCAATATTTCCCACCCTCCTAACTCGGTCAAATCTCATCCGATTTTCATAAGGTTTGGCTTTTTGTTCATGATTTGGCCTCATTATCAATTCTGCATCCAAATCTGGCAACATTATTTTTTGGTCAAAATTCATGTCAAAATGGAACCCTCAAATATCCTATATAGATGTAGGTCAATATTTCCCCCCTCATATCTCGGTCAAATCTCATCCGATTTTCATAAGGTTTGGCTTTTTGTTCATGATTTGGCCTCATTATCAATTCTGCATCCAAATCTGGCAACATCATTTTTGGTCAAAATTCATGTCAAAATAGTACCCTCAAATATCCTATATAGATGTAGGTCAATATTTCCCCCCCTCATATCTCGGTCAAATCTCATCCGATTTTCATAAGGTTTGGTTATGTTTTCGTGGTTTGGCCTTAAGATAAATTTGGCAACTAGATCGGGCAACATGGTTCTTGTTTTTAGGTTTTGTCCGATTTGCCTAAAACTCATATTCAAAGCTTTACAAAGATCTCAAAGATCTCTGTGCATGTTTTCTTGAGCGCCTTCTGTTAAGCTTAAGTCAGCCAAAGACTTAGTCTTATGAATTATTGCATATGTGTTGGTATATACATATGTATATAAAGTATACTCGTATGTAAAATGTTGCACTGTTAAAAGGGCTTTTATTAGTAATGTTATTTA
Source organism: Drosophila virilis (assembly GCF_030788295.1). NCBI lineage: Eukaryota > Metazoa > Arthropoda > Insecta > Diptera > Drosophilidae > Drosophila > Drosophila virilis. The sequence continues at coordinate 8,599,412 of NC_091546.1, read as the reverse complement.
CATGCACGCAATTATGTAAGTATGTATCATAATATTAACTTATTTCTTATCAGAACAATGTTGACAGTTTTGTGGGTCATACAGAGACTGGCCGCGCATTGAATAATCAAAGAAATAAAAAAAAAGCTAATACAAAATTACAAGTTATACAAAATTAATTAAAAATAATGTATTTAAGTAAATTTATTATTATTAAATAAATGAAGCAGCTAACACGAGTGTTTGTGTAAAACACGTTCCATGATTTTTAACGTTTGGGCCTCCTTGAGAAATGTCCTATGGGTGCCTGCAACAACATGCATATCGATCGGAGCGCTGCAAATCTACAGAGTCTGTTAATTAACATATTTTGGCTTATTTAAATTTGATATATTATTACCTCTCTGAGACCGTAGTCGTCCTGAGTCATAATTGCATTGTGCTCGGCTGATTTGATGAGTACCACGTCGCTGTTAAGCTGCTTTGCTCCCTTATAGCTCTCTGATAGAAGAAGCTTTTGCTGAAACATACAGGCAGCTTTCTTGATCTGTGAATATATTTGAAAACAAAGAAACATAAAAGTTTCCATTTTTTATATAAACTTATTTTTATCATATATTTCTTATAGAGGTGACTTACCACATCCTTGGTCTGTTGAGTATGCGAGGCCAGGGTATCCGCAAGTTTGTTTAGCTTCAGATTCCACGTCTTCACACCCTCGAGAATTCGTAGCAGCTGTAATAGTTTGATATATTAGAGGAATATTTCGAATGGAGTGAGCATGGCGAATGTCCACCCACCTGGTTGTAGTCCACATCTGCCAGCAGTGCCCCAAAGTAGGCCAGCGTCATGGATTGCTGGCGGTTCAAGTCGTCCGTTTGCTTCTTGGCCTCCTGCACATAGCCGCTCGCCATGGTCGGAGCTCCGTCGAGCATGATGACCTTTACGCTAAATCGACGCTGTTCTAACGCCACGCCGATTGCGTGCGCCAGTAGGCAACCGTATGAGTATCCCACAATGTTGTAGGGTCCATGGGGCTGCAGCTTTTGTATTTGCTGTAAATAGTAGGCGGCGCAAGCTTCAATTGAGTCCAGCGGCACCTGCTCGGTGCACTGCAGACCGTAGGCTGGGCAGGTGAGTGAGGCGGCAAGTGCTTCGACGGCAATGGTGAATCCTTCGATGGGCGCAAGGAAAAACGCAGCGGGCTCCTTGCTGGCGATTGTCGCTTTGGAATGCAGGCGCACGAGCACGTCCTGGGGTAATACTTCCTTGGCGAATACCTGGCGTGTTTCATCGGTTTGAGCGATTGTCGTTCGGCCCATAATATTGGCACCGTTCACCGATGTCGGCTCTATAACTGAATCGGACCGCGAGGCAGTCACCTGTGCTTCTCGGGTATCAATGTTCTTAAGTGCACTAAAGGTTAGCTGGCGAATTTCCTGAGCTGACAAGACCAAATCGAAATTCCTCTCCAGTGTCTGCTTGATCTCAGTGCTCATAAGCGAGTCCATGCCCAGGTCAAAGAGTGTTGTCTTATCCTGAATCGAGTTCACATCACGCAGGCCCATTATGTTGGCTATGGTGGCAATCAGGCTCTGGCGACTCGACTGCTCCGGCTTGCGTTTCTCGGCCAGCACCATGGACGCCAATACAGGATGGGGCTGCTGCATAAAGATATCCAAGGTCTGCAGGCAGCTGCTCATGCGCTGGGGCAGAGTTCCGCCAATGACGGTGTCATTGTTGCCCATGTGCTCAATGATGAGGCCCGTGTCACCAATGGCACCCCACTGTATTGCGATGCCGGGATAGCCGTCAGCTTGGCGTAGTTCACAGATGCGTTCCATGGCCGAGTTAGCCAGACCGTAGTTGGTCTGACCCGGATTGCCACGTCCAGAGGCCAAGCTTGAAAAGCAAATAAAGTGTTCAAGCGCTGGGCACATGCGGCGCGAGCATTGGTCTAGATGCATTGTGGTTAGGATTTTGGGCGCTGTCACCAGCTCAAAGTTTTTCACAGTTTGTTCTTCGAAAATCGCATCCTTTAGTATTGCGGCCAGGTTGAATATGCCGCCGACCAATGCTAAATTGTTGCTGCTTTCCAGCATCTTTATGCAGCCCATGGCAGATGTCACGTCGTTGATATCGACGATTACCTGGACTCCACGCTCGTGCAAGCGCCGTATCATCAGACTTTGGTAGCCGGTCTTAAGGCCTGAATGGGAATTCAAGACAATGTAGCGTGCTCCACGAGTCGCCAGCCAGTTGGCCAGCTCCAGACCAAAGCCGCCCAAGCCGCCGACAATGATATAGCTTTTCTCCGGATGCATGTAGGTGCGGGGTATGGCATTGGTCAGACGCGGCTTGGGCAGCGCCGATTGTTGCTCCTCGTTGCGCACCTTAATGACCACCTTGCCAATGTGTTTGCCCGAGGCCATGAACCGAAAGGCCTTCTCGATCTCCTGGTCGGTGTAGACAGTGGTGGGCAGTGGTAATACAGCCCCGTTCCTGATGCCCTCCGTTACGAGCGAGACGACATGCCTCTGCATTTCCTCTTCACCTTCCATGACGCTGTCTAGCAGAATGCCGTGAAAGGATGTGTTTTTTAAAAATACCGACATGCCCAGTGGATTGTTATTGCTCAGATCGAATTTGCCGATTTCCAGAAAGCGTCCGTTGAGACCCAAGCAGCGGACGGATGCCTGAAGCTTCTCCTCAGACAGGGAGTTAAGGATTAGATCGACGCCCTCCCCATTGGTTTCACCTAAAATCATTTGCTCGAACGATGTGTCACGTGAATTGCCAATGTTACGTGCCAGCAGCTTGGGAAAACGCTTCAGTAAAAATTCACGTTTCTCCTTGCTGCCGACCGTGGTGAAGACCGTCAGACCGTGGTGCAGGGCCACAGAAATGGCAGCCTGGCCCACACCGCCCGAGCCGGCATGGATAAGGATGCGCTCACCCTTCTTCATTTGCCCGCGCACGACAAGGGCATAGTATACGGTAGCGTAGACACAGGGCACCGTGGAGGCCTCCTCCATGGTCCAGTTGTCGGGTATATCCCAGAGAAGATTCTTGTTGGCCAAACAGTTGGTGGCCAAGGACTTGGCTGGCACCATGGCCATGACGCGGCGACCAGTTGAGTCACGTCCGGCAAACTCTAGACCCAAAACGCAATCCTGGTGAGCCAAATCAGCTGGCAACGCATCTTGACTAAGTTTTCCCGATGCCAACATCACGTCACGAAAGTTCAGTGGTGCGAAATAGACTGTGCAGGGCTCCCATTTGTTGAGGTTCACATTCGTGTTCCGGGGGCTCTCGATCCATTTCAGCGACGAAAGATCGCCCTTGATCAGCGTATTGACATAGGCTTGCTCCACCGTCAGCAGCGGCTGATGTGTGTTAAGTGGCAAATGCCGAAAGCTACCCCAATTACCATTCCGGTAAACATTGATGGATAGGTCCTTGGCAATTTGATCGGCAAAGGACGTGCTAGTCAGCGAGAATTCGGGCAGTTCAGGGTCCTGCAGCAAATAAAGTCGAATTCGGTAGTCGATCTGCTCGCGTTTAAGGCAGTTTATAAAGCCTAAGGCACCGGTACGTGGCTCCCCCTGTGCCACCAAGTAAACGTTACTGCCCTCGGACTGTGACTTCAACAGCGCGGCTTTCAGATCCGTGACCCACTTGAAGTGATTATTGGATATGCGGATAACCAGTGAAGAGGTAAAGTCCTTGACGGCTAACTTTCTAGCTAGGATCAAGGTGCGATCCGTGTCGTAGACTTGTTCCATAACCGGCAATAGATTTAGACGCTGCAGTAGGGCCTGTCCTGTGCTTCTGTAGGCACTTAGACTCTCTTCGAGCAGCAGAAAGCCAGTCTCCGCTTTAACGGTATCAATGCAGTGTTGCAGTTGCAGATCTCTTGCGGTGCATTCCGTGGCAAGCAAGTCAACGGCATGCACAAAGTCGCACTGGCATTCCACGGCGGCTTTCGCCGGATCTGCAACAATAACGCGAACTCCCGAGTCCAGCAACAATGCGTTCAGCACGGACTCGTTGCTGTTGCTGTTTGTGGCAACGGCTACATCGCCCACCAAAATGGGCTCGCGCTCAATAAGCTCCAGTAGTTTGACGGCATTGAGACCTTCGGTGCGTGTGCCAGCCAGCTCGACTCCCTTGATTTTGAGTGCTCCTCCGCTGTTCTCGATGATCAGCTGCATGGCGACGGTAAGGGCAATGTGCTTGGAACGATGCTGATCCCCGCGTGGATCCAAGTGTTGCATGTGTGGAGTGAAGCTGTAGCGCTCCAGAACGGGCGGACTCTGGCCACCGGAGCGACGTTGGGTCTGTGCAGTCTTCATCTTGTGTACCTCGACACCGCCGCACTTGACAACCGAAATGTTGCGATGATAAGAAACCGGCAGCTTTTGCTGTTGCTGCTTGGCCAGCTCCAAGTGCTTAACCGGATCGATAACGACGCGCTCAATGCCCGTTGGCACGTACAATTCGCGCATGCTGTTGCTGAGTATGCGGAACTGCAGCATGGTGTCCATGAAGCTAATCCAATTGTCGGCCCAGGCAAGGCGGCCCGCCACACCTAAATTGTCAACGTCGATGATGCCTTGAAAGATGCCGCCATAGTCATAGCCACGCAAGCGCAACTCCTTGTAGACATCCTTGGTGCAGAGCTTGGCCAAGCCAGCGCTGCCCGGCAGTCCAGGCAGATTTAGCTGTAGCTCCTGCACGTTGGCAACGAGCCTTATTTTTCCCGATGCTACCAGACTGCTGCCTTCACAGATCTCAAAGTTGCCGCTGCCTTGGAAGTAGTTAACGGCCAACTTGACCGCTGAGCCGACATCCTGGCCGAGAATCGTGGCGCGGTGAAAGACGACATCTTCAAAAACCACAGGCGTACGCTGAAAGTCACAGCCCTTCTGCTGGGCCAACATTATCCAGGCCAGTGTCAAGTATCCCGTTGCCGGATAGAGTATGCGACCATCAATCTTGTGTCCGGCCAAGAAGGCGTACTCCTCCTTGCTCAGATCCAGTTCAACGGAAAGCTGGCTGGTCTGTCGGCCGCCCTGAAACTTTGGATAGCTCCATTTCTGTGTGTGATCCCAGCCGATTAGCGAGCTCAGCATGGGCGTGCCCCGAGAGACGGGATAGCTAATTGTTTGGGATAGCGACAAGCCCAGCAGCTGTGGCTGACCGCCAGCTACATACAGCTGACCAATCTGGCTTAGTAGGTACTCGGAATTGTTTGGATGACCCCGTTGCATGAGGCTCACATAGCTTATTTTGGGTCCCAACGCGCGCAATATGGACCGGAACAGACCATGTGGCGCAATCTCCACAACCAGCGCGTTCTTGGGTATATGGCAAATGGCTTCATGGAAAAGCACTGGCGAAATCAAATTGTTGATGAAATACGTCGCAGAGGCCATGCGGCAAGCGGGCGTTTGCCAGTCGCGCTCCGGCACGCTGGTGCTCAGCCAACGATTCGTGCGCAGCTTGGGATCCGTGATCAGTCGCTCCAGATTTTTGCGCAATATTGGTGCAGCATTCGCGATATATCTGCTGTGAAAAGCATAGCCGCCGGACTCGACAGCCCGCACAAACACACCCGACCCATTCAACTTTTGTATGGTCGCGTCCATGCTGGCCACGGGTCCCGACACTGTGCAATTGTTGTCGCTGTTGTGGCACACGGGATAACAGTCCGGCGGCAGGTGGTTGCCAATTTCATTCCAGCTCAGTCCCACGGCTGCCATTTTGCCCTGCGGCAGACCTGGCGTCTCCAGGATGCTTTTACCGCGCCAGTAGGCAGCCAGGACCGTTTGCTCGGCCGTCAGGCAGCCGTCCATATAGGCTGCGCCCAGCTCGCCAGCCGAGTGTCCAATAATGCCATCCGCCTTAATGTCCAGCGTCTTGAGCAGATCCGTCAATGCCACTTGCACGGCTGCGATTGACACAAAGGAGTTTAGCATATTGTCGAATGTGCTCTCTGTTGAGTGAGTGAGAACCTCGATCAGGTCAAAGTCCATTTGGGTAAGCACCTGCACGATCGATTAATATAGATAAAGAGACGAATCGCATTAATGACTATGCTAATGATCTTTTTCAGACATTTTTTGTTGGCGGCTTAAATTATGCCTTTCTGTTAAGTCCTTGGGGAGAACAACTGATCACTCGGTTGGTATTTCCCAATCCAATCCCAATTATGGCTGATTAAGAATTCATATTTAATAATATAAATACTAAATTTTCAAAGGTCGATCATCCTTCTGCTTCCATTTTATCCTAGCTTACCAATATTCCATGGCTGTTGTATCAAAATCTTTTGAGAATCGCATAGAAGCCCCACAGGCTACAGAGAAGTGCATGTGTACCTGCTGGAATTTTAGCTGAGGCAAAAATGCAATCTATTGGTGCCTTATTCGATGGACTTTAAGCTCATTACCAAAATAAAAATCTCTAATACGAAAATCTTTAAATACACTGCGATCCCATGATATATATAGTATATGCTCTATGGGGATAAGAAATTCTGTCGGAACTTACCTCAGCACAATATTGAATGGACTTGTTGAAGACCTCAATTTGCATCAGATCCTTGGCCATGCTGGCCCACTGGCTGCCCATGCCGGCATAGACAAACCAAATGGGTCGCTTTTCCTCCTCGTAAATGCAGATCTCCTGTTTGACTGGGCCCGCCGAGCCGAGCAGCGAGAAGCCACGATAGGGATGCATGGGAATGGGCTTCAAATGGATGTCGTTCATCAGCGCCAGAAACTCATCGTCGTTGCGATGCTTTGTGGCCGCGTCCAAGAGCTGATGCACCGCCTGTTCGGTGCGTCCGGAGCAAATGACAAGCTTTAACGGGGTTTTGTGTGCCTTTGGGCTGGGCTTCTTTTGCTTTTCGTGTGATTTGAGTATGACATGGGCATTGGCGCCGCCAAAGCCAAACGAATTGAGGCCCACAATGCCGCCCTGCCAGGGCAGGTTGCGATCCATCACTTTGAGCCGTCCCTCGACCAGAGCCGGCACAGCCGGATTGGGATTGTGATAGTGCAAATTTCTGGGTATTATGCCCTCCTCCATGGCAATGATAACCTTGGCCAGCGCACTTACGCCCGACGCCGGCTCCGCGTGCCCCATATTGGATTTCACGGATCCAATCAGCAGAGGAGCGGGCCGCGACGGGTGACAGAAAAAGTTGCTTAGCATATTGGCCTCCTGGTCGTCGCCCACGGGCGTGCCACTGCCATGTGCCTCCACATAGACCACCTTGTCGGGGTTGAGGCCAATCTCGCTGTACGTCTCGTGCAGCAGCTGCTGCTGCATTCGACCATCCGGAAAGGTGACGCCCTGCTCCTTGAAGCCATCCGTATTGGTGCGCACATTCAGTATCGATGCATACAAGCGCTTCGCCTGCGCTCGGCGCTGCAGAAAGACCACGGCACAGGTGTCGGCACGGGCATATCCATTGGCGCCCGCATCAAATGTCTTACAGGAGCCATCCTGGCTAACGATGCCCAGGCGCAGAAACTGCAAGGCGAATATGGGCTTCAGGATGAGATTGACGCCGGCGACCAAAGCGTAATCGCAGCGGCCCGATCGCATGTCCGTATAGGCGTGCGATAGGGCCACAAGTGAGCTGGAGCAGGCGGTGTCGACTATAAAGCTGGGTCCCTTGAAGTCGAAGGTGTAGGATATGCGGTTGGCGAACATGGCACGGGCACAGCCTGTCAGGCAGTAGCCATTTATGCTGCTCGGCTCCATGTTGGGTATCTCGTGCTCCGTCTCCACAAAGGACAGGCCAATGTAGACGCCGGTGCGAGTGCCGCGCAGCTCGGATGGATTGATGCCAGCATCAATGATGGCCTCGTGTGTCAGCTCCAGGAGCATTCGCATGCACGGATCCATTAGTTCCGCCTGCTTCTGGTGTACGCTGAAAAATTTGTCATCAAATTTTTCCAAATCCTCGTCTCGCATCTTGGCCATGCGCTCGGGTAAGCCATATATGCCTGCCGTCCGCCAATAAAACATTATAATTAAACATTTATATCTATATAAAATATATTCTTATAAGAATCCAATTGCGTACCTGCCTCCCAGCGTCTCGGATCGTCTGTTACCATATCAATACCATTGAGTAAGTTATGCTTGAACTCTTCTATGTTGCTGCTCTCCGGAAATTTGCCAGATATTCCCGAGATGACTATTTCAAGCTCCTCACCGACAGCCTCATTGTTCTGTGTCTTCAATAGTTCCTCCTTTTTCTTGCTACCCATTTTATATATTTGGTTCAGTGTCAGATTGGTTCGGGTTTAATCTGTCTATGGTATGGTATCAAGATATTATCAATCTATATTTATATATTAATAATAGTATATAGATAACAAAAAGCTCAAACATCTTGTTTTCCCCCTTTTACTATATGGATTAGCTGTTGCTAGCTTCAAATTCGAAATATGCATTTTCCAGTATATTTTGAACTTGGACAAATCATTTTTTTAAGATCTTTGCCAAAGAGCTTAGACCACAAACTTTTAAAAAGCTTGGATTTTGCGAAAAGTGTGAAAAATAAAATGTATAGCAAAAAAAAAAAAAGTAATAGAACTGTTTTGCAAGTATTTATAACAGATCCAGGTGGAATTTTCATTAATGTAAGTTTGAAGCCGAAAATACTTAAAAAAAAACATTTTCCACCCAGGGGAATGGATTTAGCGAAACGTGTGAAACAACTCTCAAATGAAATAGTACGGCCACACTATATAATATAGTTGGAAAGTAGGACATATTTTGTTTGTGCTTTAATTGCACTCTCCATACAAAAGTCTTGTGCATATCGGAAAATATCATGGAGCTGATGTGGCAAGAGGTCATGCAATTCAATATCCTGTTTCGTATCCTTTCAACATCGGATCAAGCACAAATGCTGAGAAATGTAAAAAATGTTCAACATTTAATGGTTTTTCTGCCTCGTGTAGCTTGCGAGCAGCTAAGATGTTTTCATGGGCTACGCTTAAGTTCGAGCTGGGCACAAGGTATTCCTCGTCAGGCACATTCGCTCGGATCACTTGTCTATACATGCATATATATGCCATATGGTATATATGTATATAGATATAGATTTGCGCATTCGAGCATTGCAACTTTTTATCCGATTTGCAATTAAATATGCGACAAGTTCAAGTTTCGCACAAAGTCCAATGGTCACATAAGTACATTTGGGAACAGGCCACCAGCAGGTGAGACTCTCGACCTGCTGCTCTTGACACTCACGAATTAGTTATATAAAAATTCCAGCACAGGTGTGTTCACCGTGTCTGTTGTTTGCACTGTCTCACTTATTATGCCTTGGCTATTGATTCACGTTTGGTTGTACAATTGTTAAATGAATGCACCGTGTATCCTTAAAGAGAGACTGTCACTGTCACTGTCACTGTCACTTATTATCCAGCTATATATATATATATTCAGGGGTTGCTATCGCTCCGACCTGATCCGCAGACACACTGAACGCGACGCGCACTCGGCGCATTCTTTTTATGGCGTCCGTCTTGGAATTGAAGAATTCTAATGTTGCATAAATAATCGCCTATATCCATACTTAATACTAAGCCATATCCCTTGCCCAGCCAAGCGCTGTGCGCTGTCATCTACTGAATAATGCATTATGCTAAATATTCGATTCAATACACAAAAATTGCGACGCACACCAGGAACCAGGACAGGTGCATAGATATGTGTGCGTGCCCTGTTAATTAGTCGCAAGTGTGTCGACACCATATTGACCCAGTTGCCAAGCCCATTTAAATATAACAATTGCCAATTGTCTCACTAAATTTTTTAACTTTAATAACGGCGGCTGCGTGTTCCGGCCAACTGGCGTACCGCCGCATTGCGTGCATTCGTTTTGCGCTTTTTCGCGGGTCGACCCTTTTTGTGGGCATGCGGTCGGCCACGTTTGCATTTGAACCCAGTTTTTGGCGGACCCTTTGCCCGAGCCTTGGTGTTGGTCTTTTGCTTGATTACGGCACTTCGAGAATCCTTCAACTAGACGAAATTTATGGACTATATACATATATATATTGTCGTCTTGCGTACACTTACAGTTTTGGCCAGGCGCTTGATGACCTGTCGACCCTGCTCCGGAGAGACCAGTTCCTTGGCTTTCGCTGGCTGCGGCTGCGCCGGCTTGTTGTCGTTCCGGTTGCGAAAATTGAAGGGCATGCGCACACGCTTATCGCTCAGCAGCAGCAGGCCAAGATTCATGCCCAGCTCCACCGAGAACTCGACAGCTCGCTTGAGATTGCCAAAGGGACTAATAATATCGTCCATTACCACATCCTGTATCTGTTCGCACAGCGCGTCTATGGAGGTGCCTGAATCGAGTTTTTGGCAATTATTATATAGATAACCCTAAATCCATGTGCCAGATCTTTAAACTAATTTTAGCAATGGACCCACTCATCCTAGTCCTGGCCAGCAGATACTCACATAAATCCGGCTGACGACTCAGCAAGTCCAGCACGTAGGGCAGCAGGGATGTTGTATTAATTTCCATTTAAAATTTAAATACACGTATTAAGAAAATGTATATTATTATTTTTCACAAGAGTATTTATAAATGTTTGAAAATTTACCTCGCGTGTGTATACCTATTGATAATCAAATAATTCTCAAGGGTTGCTGAAACTGAAATTTTATGTTCAAAATCTACTTTATTCTTCTTTCCGCTTGTTACAAACATGTGCACCTAACTCATATACCCCTTTTATCCATTGGCAATGGGTATAAAGACAAGAGCTGCGCTATATATTTTTCCGATATCCGAAATGTGAGTTTCAGTAAAATACATTTAATTGTTAAACTTAATTATTTAATTAAAAAAAAAAGAGTATCTTCAGTGTTCTTCGAGTGATATGGCGGATTGTAAATTAGATCTATATATATATATAGGTCCTGAGATCAACTGACATACCTAGGGAACAATTGGGATTATAAGAATATGGGAATATAATTAGAAACATTTGCGAACCCCTAAGCTATATATGTTTGCTTGATAAAGACTGGGCAGAGACTTTCTACACAATTGTTTTTTGTCTTTCGCGATAAATATTTATGTCAAGTCAAGGTTGCTTGATCGTATCTTTATATGTATATATGTATATATGTATATATGGGTTCTCGTATGCACTTCTAACAATCCTACTCCTCCCCTCAAACCAAATCCCATTTCGAAGCCATCAAAAAGTATTACCGAATGTACGCTTCAATTTTTGTGGATCACGTGATATACTACTTATAAGCTTATAAATAAATATGTACCTGCCACAAGCTAGGTGCACAGGTATCGTATCAAATATGACAGCTCTGGCATGGGAACAGTAACAACGACAGCTTGCTAAAGTATCCGACTGGGGGATACCTTTGAGCTGCCATTTATGTTACATATATGAGAATATTTCTGAAATCACATCTGATATACATTTTTATACAGCCCCTGTTTCATTCAATTTCTAGGGTATCAAAAAAAAACGAATACAAAATGAGTCGAAGCAAAGACGCGTGCTTCATTCGAATATTTCTAAAATCAGACCAGAAAAGAGAACGAATCATAGTTACATAGCTACCATACAACTCCTCTTTCATTCCATTTCTAGGGTATCGAAAAAAAAACGAATACTAAATGAGTCGAAACAATGACGCGTGCTTCATTCGAATATTTCTAAAACCAGACCAGAAAAGAGAACGAATCATAGTTACATAGCTACCATACAACTCCTCTTTCCTTTCCTTTTCTAGGGTATCGAAAAAAAAAAAAACGAATACAAAATGAGTCGAAACAAAGACGCGTGCTTCATTCGAATACCTCTGACCGAACGGCTGGCGACGCCGATTGCGCTGGCAACAACAGCAGAGACGCGAATTGCTTTAGACAAGCCTTGACCTTGATTGGGCGATAACCACAACCGGAGAAAATTCAGCGACACACGACTTCTCAACATGAGAACAATGTGATTAGCCGCCCTTCGCCCTTTCCCATTCCCCTGCCCATGCCCAATTCCAGTCCCAGTTCCATTCTCATGCCCGGCAGCAGCTTTTGGTGATAACTGATAACGTTTCGATTGGTTAGTCAAGCTGGCGCGTACGGAAATTTACTCTAAACCCAATTGTGTGTCACGCGCCAAATAAACCAGAGCGAGAGAGGGAGACAGAGCGTGAGAGAGCGAGAAAGAGAGAGAGAGATATTATACGAGGAGCAGTCTGTGTGCCTCAGGCGGATTTCGGCTACTATCAATTGTTGTTATTTTCATTTTTTGATTAAAATCACGCATACGTCCAGTTGACCTTGGAGATGCAGCCTGCAGCTGATAACAGAGCCGGACAACGCCGCCGCAGCTGTCAGGCTTTTCACGGTTACTTAAAGGTGAGCTTAATTATAGGTGCTGGCGACGTCAGTGGCTTAATAGTTCAACCTCAAGCCAGCTGATGCGATGCAAATACAAGCGCAACAGGCAAAAAACAGTTGCGTCACATCGAGCTGTTCAAAGTTTCCAGCCTTAAGTCTTATAATTCAAATAGCAGCATAAACGCCAATTTTCGAACTTTTCAAATATTTTTTTAACAACTTTAATATATGCTAGAGTTGAATAATAGCACAAGGTATCAAACATTTTCTACATTTTTTAAATATTTTTTTTAACAAGTTTAATATTTGCTAGAGTTAAATAATAGCACAAGGTATCAAGCCTAGTAGCTCTAAGTATCTCATAGTAACATATTCTAAATTTTTCTAAATTTTTTAAGTATTTTTCTTAACAACTTTAATATGTGCTAGAGTTAAATAATAGCACAAGGTATCTTCGTATCTCATAATAACATATTCTAAATTTTTTAAATATTTTTTTTCTAACAAGTTTAATATTTGCTAGAGTTACATAATAGCACAAGCTATCAAGCATAGTAACTCTTAGTAATATATTCTACATTCTTTAAATATATTTTTTTAAAAGTTTAATATTTCTAAAAATTAAATATAGTATCAAAGAAAGTTAGCTTTGTGGACTGTGCTCGGATTGTGCGCGAATTGTGTTTGTTGAATTGTATTTTTGTTTTTGTTATTTTTTTAGAAATACTTGCTAATCGGAAAATAAAGTTTTGTTTTATATAAATCGTTGTCTGAAATTAAAACAAATGAGCTTCGGGCATGCTACTTTTCATTTTCTATATACATATGTATGTATATGGTATGCACATAAGTTCACGCGCATATATTTATTTTAATCGATTCGATTCGATTCGATTTGACGACTGAAGAATACCAGGCCTGAGTTGCGTGTTTGGGTTCAACTTATAAATTAAAACCTCGATTTTTAGATAATTGCGTTTCATTAGTTACAAGTACTTTGTATATACGTATTGGCCCAGACAGGCAGCCAGTCCAGGCATGGAACCTATCTAGCGAAGGCCTCAATTGCTCGCAAGGCGTTCTTATACGAAATGCTTGTACTTAATATAAGCATAAATATATTCATTTTAGCAAACCTGTATCGGCTTTCACACGTTTGTTTGTTTTGATTTGATTCGAATGTGTTTCGGTCTATCTCTTCTGTTTTCATGCGTTTTCCACAGTATTTTGTGCGAAATCTCTATGTGAGCTGAATTGTATCTGGGAATTAGAATGGATTGTAATTGTAATACCCTTGCAGAGCCAACCTTTTCACAATGTTCATACAGCTTTGCCCGCATCTAAGCAGCACAGCGAAAATAAGTAGTTATTGCCGAGTTGAATCAAAATATCTTGAATAACAAAAAAAGTTTTCCATACAAGAATTTAACTACTGACCGATTATTCCTATGGCAGCTATAAGATAGTGTTAAATTCAATCTGCATGGGACTTTTGCAAAGTTTCATAAAGATAACTGAGAGACTAGTTCGCATAGAAGCAGACAGACGGACAGACGGATATGTCTCTATCGACTGGGCTATTGATACGGATCAGGAATATATATATACTTTATGGCGTGGGCGATGTCTTCTTCTATGCGTTACACATTTCGCGACAAAATAATAATACCCTCTGCAAGGGCATAAAATATTGCCTCATGCAACGCAAATGTTGATTTTTCAGATTTTGTTACAATTAAATATATATAAATCAAAAATTCTATAGACTCATTAAATGTTTTAGGTAAAAATGTTGCATATCTTGAGGCTGACGCAAATTGTATTTTTTATGGCAGTTTCTTCGGGCTGTGCTGTGGATTAATAAAATTGAGTAAATATCAGACCTTGTTTAAAAAGAAAAAAAAAACAAACAACAATTTGAATTTTATCCACAAAGTTTATTTTTGATGAAATTGAAGATTATTTTTGTTATTAATTAATTTTTAATAGAAGAATTTGATTGTCTTTTGTGTTAAGTTAAACTTGGCAACTAAGGAAAACATTTACTTAAGATGTATAAAATATTTAGAAAACAACTATGGAAACGGTGCTGGGCGTATGCGCTTGGCAAATATAGCTCCTGAAGAAATGACACGGCACCGATTTCATGCAGGGCCTGGACGCATTCGTATTCTCGACATTAACGCAATTTGACGAGATATTTGGTTGGTTTGGTTGCGCATCGTCGCACCAATGCACATAATTTGGTTTCTTGCCGCTGGACATGGAGACGTAGTCGCCGTTTTGGGCGAGATCCGTGAGATCCAGCCAATAGTTTTTGGTATGTGTCGCATTTCTAACATGAAAGCCCATCTCGTGCAGAGTTTCCAATTTGGCCAGGCCTATTAAATGACCGCCAATGCTGTGGCAATCGTGCAGTGCAGTAAACCAGGTAACATATGCCGCATCCGGTATATAATAATATCCGGTTGCGAACTTCCTGAACAACGGCTCGACATGGTAGCCTGCCGGTATGCCCAGGCGACTTGTAGTCATATCTGTTGTATAATAATGTGAAGAATATTTATTATCTGTAAGATATTGTTTATGTGAAACTCACCTGCAATGCGCGCCCATGCCATTGACAAGGCAGTCAACATTTTGAACAGGATCAGGGCAGCAACAGTTATCCGGAACATGATCGAGCTACCGGAGAGAGAGAGAGAGTTCGTCCGTAGTGTTTGAAATCTCGTTTCATTATGATTTCATCCAGCTATTAAAAGCGACAATTAATTGTGTGGCATTAACTGGAAAACCACATTGAGAAGAATTGCGCGCTTTGTGTTTTTTTTTTAAACGAATGACTCAAAGTGAAAGATTTGCCATATGACGACGATTTAATGCCCTTACCTGCCTGACAAACTTCATAGAGAGCCTGTGCCTAGCTTTAAGCAGACTGTACAAATACTCTAAGTTTCTTCCAGACAAAGAGTTTTCTATAGCAGCTGATCCAGCTCGAATTGGAATACATAATAAACTTTGTTAGGGTATAAAAAAATATAGTTGCTTGTGTATTGTTTAATAATATCAATTGTATAATACAAAGTAAAATAATTTGTACACAAAAAGTGAATAAATAAGTACAAATGCATTAGGCATTACGAGTATACCGCGGCACATTTCATTTGAAAACAAAATTAAGTGAAAACAATGTTTAATAAAGGGCAGAAGATTATGTGAGGATTGCAGAGAGCTAATCAACTTGTTTGGCCTCATCGCGATTGCGCTTGAAGGACACGGAGTGTATGAGAAGGGGCGGCAGGTTGCCGCGCAGCATTTGCAGGCGCTTGCTCTTGACCTGCTCGGGACGGCGCAGCTCGTCCTTGGACGAGCTGGTGGAGGCGGCCGACGTGGATATGGATGCCAGCGATACGGAGCTGGGCAGCATTTCGGTGCTCTGCGTCAACAGCATGTTGGAGCGCCGGAAATAGCGTGGCATGGAGTAGTCATCCTGTGAGGCACGCGCCGCATTCGCATTCTGTATGGAGTAAAGGCTTTGCGAGACGCGATACTTTTCGATGGTCGGCGTATCCTCGTAGTTCTTCGGCAGATTGCTGTACGATATGGAGGGCACCTCTGGCGTCATGCTGATTTGGCTGCCCGCGCCCGTGCCCGTGCCCGTAATGGCAAATATATCCGTTTCGCTGGCCGCAACATTCATGTGCGGCACACTTTTGGCGGAGCGCAGAATCCGTTTGGGATTTGCCGCCAGCCCCGCAACGTTTGGCAGCAGATGCGGATGGCGATCGATTAAACGCGGTCGCAATATCACCTCATCCAACATTTCCTTATCATCCTCTTTCTCCTCTTCGGCAATGGACTCGAACTTCTTCGGCGTCAGCGTCTGACTGCCCTCCGGCGATGAGTCCGAGGCGGCCAATGTGAAGGTAATGCGCTTTTCGGCAGCTCCGCTTGCCTCCGACCTAGTCGAATCGGTTGCATCGAGCTGCAGTCCAGCTGTAAAAAAAAAGCAATTATATTAGTTTAAGCAAAATTCGACCCCATAGATTAGAAGAGCTATAGAAATTTCATTGAAATTGGAAAAATTGATTTACATAATCCATATGCAAAATCAATTATATTATTTATTAGGTCAGGTCTCTTAACTAGATCAGTTTTACTTGAGGGCAAGAACTATGACATATTTATTAGCCAAATGAAGCTAAAGAAGGCTTAAGCTTAGGTAGCCTAGTTCGAAGCATCTCAAACTAAACTGAACTATAAATTTTATCAGTGCAAGAAATGCGCACTGATAATAATTAACATGAAGGAAACGAATATAATTAAATTTATTCATTTTTATACAAAAAAGTAACAGAAACAGGAGTAGAAAAGAATTCCCATCATTTTATCAGCGCACAAATTTTATTGCTGGTTATCAGCGAAGCAAACAAAACAAATAGGAAAAAAAAAATACAATTCGGGAATGACAGCTAGAAGATACCCAGCAATATTTGTTGATTTTATGGCAATGCAATTCTGAGATACTATTTTATTGGCTCTCTCTACATGTCGCAGGAAAACGGACAGAAGATCGACTCGGCTTGTCGCTTGATCAAAAATATATATATACGATATGGAATCGGAAATGACATATATGAAGTCCAAGCTTCGAAGGATTACTGCTCCCCTTAAAAAGAGTCGAACAACTCTTGACCTTGGTAAGATTAAGAGGCCTCACTTCTCATTATTAGTATTAATATAATTATCATTATCATTACCATAATTATTATTATCATTATTATTAGTATTATTAATAATTATTATTATTGATGTTATCAAAGTCGTTCAAACCCGTTTGGAAATGGGCGCAGGGTAAAAAACTGATTTACGCGCTGCACTTGTATAGACTTGATAGGAACATTCTCGATTACGGTAAAGTTAACCTTATCAGCCATTGTGAATGTTCGTAAAGGTAACTGAAGCAATGCTCTTCAATTTTGATTTCAGCCCTCGTCAATTAATTGATATACATATATAACATAATTTAACACATTGCAAATGGATAAAATTATATATTTCAATTGTGCAAACAAATTGAGGGAGGCATTCCATCTCTTCGTCTCCTTTGCCGAATATATATATTCTTGATCAGGTCCACATCGAGAGACTTTCGACAACTGCGCCAACATCGAAGAATATTGCTTCCTGTTTTTCGGCAAACTTGGGGCAACATTTAGTTGGGCACTGTCTTCCTTTTCATACCCTTATTGAGGGTATTATAATTATGTCGAGCTCCACAATTCTGTCGGCTGTTCGAGTTGGTTTTCATTATCAATGGTAAGAGATGATGATTTGAAAAATGTTACCAATTTAAATTGGTTCACAACTACCGATTATTTGCTTTGATTATCAAAAGGCAAGATAGGCAACGATAGAGTCTAATATGTATTGGGTTTATTTTTATGCTTATCTCTCTAAGAAAACCTATTTTAGTAATAATCAGCTTTTCCATTACAGCAAGCCCAATTTGGAAATTACAAACCTAATACCAGCAACAATTATTTTCATAATTCCGAATCATTTTTGCAATATGCGTTAACATTATTGTATATTAACTAAATAAGATTATTCAAACCCAACCAAAAATGATGAAATCGCAATTCGAATCACAGAAATACATGAAATTTATACTAGTTTGCCACAAGCTAGAGTCCAAATAATATCTTCCAATATATCATCAAATGAAAATTAACAGCAATTATTATTTTGGCTCGTGACTTGCAGCAGACAGTTCAGCGACTGATGATTGATGACATCCATAACAATGCATTAGATGCATTTGAGTATATGTTTTGGTTTTCATTGCTTTCATTTTTCATTTTTTTTTCAACATAGATCTAATCAAGTTAAGATTACAAGGTCTAACAAAGTCCATGATTAAATACATAAGACTTACTTACAGGTAGCTAAATGCTAACAATACAAGTAAGAATATAACTACTAAACGCTAACTGATGGTAAATATTATCATTTCTCACTCATTACTGGTTGATTGGTTGGTTGCCTGGTTATCGATGCTTAGGTCTAATTAAATGATATTAGGTCACATTTTGTGGTGTAGGTACTAAGTGAAAGTTTTCAATACATATAAGTAAGTATCTTTGGCACTAATACTGCTACCCACAGTTTGGAACTTTTTATGGGCTCTGTTTAACTCAAGTAGAACTTTACTTTCGGCACGCCGCCAGAGACGATGCTACTGCTGCGCGTGCTCTTACCACTTGTTTTGCCACTGGCCCCGCCACTGGCAACAATGTGGGCGTGGCTATGCCCCTCATTACCTTCCAGACGTCGCAGCAATCGCTCCTGTTCACTGAGACGCGGTGTGGTGGGTATCTCCTTGTTGGGCGAATGGATGCCCGCCAAGTAGGTCTTCGTGCTGATGCGATTCAGCTTGGTCGGCTGATGGTCCTGAAAGATCTGCGAGTTGGCGAATACCGCCAGTATCTCGGGGCCAAGCATCGGCACATTCGTCTGTGTCACGCGCCGATAATCCTCTTCGTGTATTTTGGCACTGTACAAAAACGCATTCAACATTAGATACAGCTAAATAATAATACAATTATACCAATACATAGCTGCCAATGCAAATGGCAAATATGGTATTTTGCCGAGCGCTGGGCCCTCATCATTTGCCCAGTGTCCGGCAAATCAGATGCGCAATCAAAGCGTGCGACTGACCAATTGACAGCCAGCAACTAATAAATTAGCAAAAAAAAAAAAAAAAAAAAAACTCCGCTTGCTCTGGCAATTAGTACCTCATTAGACCCGAGTTGCCGCGTCCCAGCGGCTGATTGCAAATTGGGTGTGGCACAGTCAATAGATGGTTATTGTCCGGGCCCGTGTGCTGAGCGCGTCCAATAATTGTGCCACTCTTCTGGGCCGACAGATACTCCTCATCGTCTTCGGCATTATAGTTGGCTGTGAAGCAATGCAAATTGACACTGTTAATTAACATTAACCGAAATTAGCCTTATTACTAGTTACAGCACTGTAGTTGGCAAACAGACACTGTTATTTAACATTAACCGAAATTAGCCTTATTAACAATTAACATGATGTCTACTGTTTGCTATCTCGTTAGCCTAATTGATATTTCTTCAGTGCCATACAATCAGATTTATTTTGCCAATCTATTAAATGTTATTTATGTACATTAAACAATTTCCATCGAATCGATTTGCTTGGTTTTTTGTGCACACATTTTAAATGCCAATCACGCCCCGCCCGCCATCTACCGGACACTTCATGCACACTTCGGCACTCACACACACACACACACACACACGCATGTTCAAGAGTAGACTGTCTATGTCTGTCGCATAACTTTACGGCTTAAATACAAAATATACGCACACACGCAAGCAGCTATGTGTCTGTCTACGTATGTATATGTGCACACATATGTACATGGCAACACGTAGGTAAACATGCACCGGCTAGCCCTCAACTCGCCAGCAAAAAGATGAGCCACCCCCCTCCCCCTCCCGCACTCTAAAATGAGAGTGAACAGAAAAGCTACATAAATGTAAATTGAAACTTACCGATTGATTCATCATAACAAAACCGTTCTTCAAAGCAGTTCCAGTACAAATCTTCCACGCAGCTGAAAGGTGTTTGAGGGTGCGAGGAAAGGGCAAAGAAAATCAAATGTTAGCAGAAAATGTAAAAAATAAAAAAAAAATAATAAAAGCTTGAGATCCGCTTACTTCTGACAACAGCGGCACATTTTCGAAGTGACTGGAACGAACAACTTCAGGCGTAGCAGTAACTGAGTTTTATCCCGTTCCCGTTGCGGAATGTTTTCGCTTTGTTTGAGTTATTTCTGCTGCTGCGGCTGATTATGTGCGGCATGAAATAGCGAAGAAAATAACATTTATGTATTGTCGTGGAATGCGTGTGACTCGTCCGAAAGTTGTTTTTGTGGCGTAGCGTGGAGCGTGGAATCAGCTTGACGTTTTATCGGCAACTGAAGTGGTAGTGCCCAAAAGTATCTCGCAGATAGCATAATGGCACCTCGCGCACACTTGTGCACGTTGACAGCGAGAGAGGGAGAGAGGAGAGAGAGAGAGCGCGCGTGCAAGAGAGTTAGAGAGCGAGAGAGAGCGAGAGAGAGAGAGAGGAGTTTTGTAACTGTCGCACCTGTGTGCGTTAATGTGGGCTTTGACTTGCTCAACAAAGATCGTGACATACGAAAGCTTTGCTCACAGCTCCAACTCATCCGACCTGTACAAAAAAAAAACTCCCGCCCGAATCGACATCGAAAGTTTTTAGAGAGAGCATTTCGGTCGGTTCGGTCGAATGTGCGCGTTAACGAGTTTGAAAGCACGAGCAAGATCGTAGACTCCATAATGGTAGAGTGCGATTCGAAGCTTACACGCACACGCACACGCAAGCACTCGGGCGGGCTGGTGCTCTTCGTGGCCGAACAAAGGCAATAACAATAATGCGCTCTCTCTCTCTCAACCTCTCTCTCTGTCACCAGCATTTCGCTTGACACTGTGACGCAAAAATGGATAGCACAATTAGGAGAGATGCCGACTATAAGATACCCTGTTAACAAAAAGATAAAAAATAACATCTGCTCTTGTCCAGCACAGTTAAGAACAGCTCCTAACTTGATCAGTATTGTTTTTATATTAAATAGTTCTATATTTTTGATAAATAAATAATTATATTAAATTGCATTACTAGTTCGAGGTAGAGGTGAGATTAGCTACGATATTCAGATATCGGCCAAGGTTTGATTAAGTAGTTTCTCGGCCTTAACAGTTCCTTTTGGAACTCTATTGTGACTTTGGTTTTCAAGTATAAACACAGCCCGGTCGAAATTTCTGTGAATTATGCATGTGGCCCAGCCACAGGTTGGACGTGAATATAATTATAAATGATTGAGGGGATTTGAAAAAATAACGAAACATACTTTTAGGCAGATGTTGGCTTTTAACACTATGTGAATCATTAAATTTGCTTGTTGTAATTTCCGAAATGTCAACGTCTTTTTAGTTTGTCAAATTAAACAGAACAATACCATTTAACTATTTTGATTTAATATAAAATTTAAAAAATGTTTAGTAGACTTTTGGTTACACTAAATCAAATGTGCGTAATTTCTGAATTTATTAAATACAGTTATTTTCAAGTATAAGCTATAATCGTTGTATAGACTCTATAAATGAAAATGAAATGCATGTAAAGGGTATAATATTTTTGTGCAAATGTATTTAACTGTCAGATGAAATCATTAAGAGTCTGTCCGTCCGGCCGTCTGCTCGTAAGTGCATGGAACGCCGATCTCTGAACCTATTTGAGAGTTAAAAACATGATCATGGCGAGATTTTGAAACGACATATCGACATAACTCTGCCGTTGATCATGGCGAGATTATTCCCACCGATATCGATTTTGAAAAAAAAAACGTGATGATTTGGAAGGTCATATCTCCGCGCGGAGTTATGTCGTTTTGGAATGTCATATCTCCGCGCGGAGTTGTGTCGTTTTGGAACGTCATATCTCCCGCGCGGAAAAATCATCGAAAAAGTTTCGATTTTCGCATCGACCTCGATTAAAAAAAAAAACATTTTGTCGATTTGGGTAGAAATTTTGGATATCCTTTTTTTGATGCCGATCGATAGAATTGATCCTTACGAGTCAAAAATGGTATAAAATTGCAAAATCGGACATTAATTGACGGAAATATTCCAAAAAATCATCAAAAAGGTTAAATTTACGAACGAATCGGTTTTTTGTCAACAAAATTTAAACCTATCGATGATTAATTTGTTTAAATGCCAATTGATAGTAGGGATCCGAACGCATTCAAAAACGTATAACATTTTAAAATCAGACATTATTTACCCAAGATATTAAAAAAAAATCATCGAAAAAGTTTCGATTTTCGCACCGACCCCGATTTTGAAAAAAATCGTGAAGATTTGGAAGGTCATATCATATCCGTGGGGAGTTATGTCGTTTTGGAACGTCATATCTCCGCGCGGAGTTATGTCGTTTTGGAACGTCATATCTCCCGCGCGGAAAAATCATCGAAAAAGTTTCGATTTTCGCACCGACTTCGATTTTGAAAAAAAATATGTGATGTAACCCCTTGCCACTTTGTCGGTTTGGGTCAAAATTTTGGATTTCCTTTTGTTGATGCCAATCGATAGCGTCGGTGCGAAAATCGAAACTTTTTCGATGATTTTTCCGCGCGGGAGATATGACGTTCCAAAACGACATAACTCCGCGCGGAGATATGACGTTCCAAAACGACATAACTCCGCGCGGAGATATGACGTTCCAAAACGACATAACTCCGCGGAGCTAAAAATGGCGAGATTATGTCGTTCTGAAACGACATAACTCCGCGGAGTTAATGATGGAGACATTATGTCGTTTTGAAACGACATAACATCCGCGGAGTTAATCATGGAGACATTATGTCGTTCTGAAACGACATAACTCCGCGGAGCTAAAAATGGAGACATTATGTCGATCTGAAACGACATAGCTCCGCGCATTTAAAAATGGAGACATTATGTCGTTTTGAAACGACATATCTCCGCGGAGCTAAAAATGGCGAGATTGTGTCGTTTTTAAACGACATAACTCCGCGGAGTTAATCATGGAGATATTATGTCGTTTTTAAACGACGTAACTCCGCGAAGTTAATCATGGAGACATTATGTCGTTTTGAAGCGACATAACATCCGCGGAGCTAAAAATGGCGATATTGTGTCGTTTTTAAACGACATAACTCCGCGGAGTTAATCATGGAGATATTATGTCGTTTTTAAACGACATAACATCCGCGGAGTTAAAAATGGCGATATTATGTCGTTTTGAAACGACATAACTCCGCGGAGCTAAATATGGCGAGATTATGTCGTTTTTAAACGACATAACATCCGCGGAGCTAAAAATAGCGAGATTATGTCGTTCTGAAACGACATAACTCCGCGGAGCTAAGAATGGCGATATTATGTCGTTTTGAAACGACATATCTCCGCGGAGCTAAAAATGGAGATATTATGTCGTTTTTAAACGACATAACTCCGCGGAGCTAAAAATGGTGATATTATGTCGTTTTTAAACGACATAACATCCGCGGATTTAAAAATGGAGACATTATGTCGATCTAAAACGACATAGCTCCGCGGAGCTAAGAATGGCGATATTATGTCGTTTTGAAACGACATATCTCCGCGGAGCTAAAAATGGCGATATTATGTCGTTTTTAAACGACATAACTCCGCGGAGCTAAAAATGGAGATATTATGTCGTTTTTAAACGACATAAGATCCGCGGAGTTTAAAATGGCGAGATTATGTCGTTTTTAAACGACATAACATCCGCGGAGCTAAAAATTGAGATATTATGTCGTTTTTAAACGACATAACTCCGCGGAGCTAAAAATGGAGATATTATGTCGTTTTTAAACGACATAACTCCGCGGAGCTAAAAATGGAGATATTATGTCGTTTTTAAACGACATAACTCCGCGGAGCTAAAAATGGAGATATTATGTCGTTTTTAAACGACATAAGATCCGCGGAGTTTAAAATGGCGAGATTATGTCGTTTTTAAACGACATAACATCCGCGGAGCTAAAAATTGAGATATTATGTCGTTTTTAAACGACATAACTCCACGGAGCTAAAAATGGCGATATTATGTCGTTTTTAAACGACATAACTCCGCGGAGCTAAAAATGGAGATATTATGTCGTTTTTAAACGACATAACTCCACGGAGCTAAAAATGGAGATATTATGTCGTTTTTAAACGACATAACTCCTCGGAGCTAAGAATGGAGATATTATGTCGTTTTGAGACGACATAACATCCGCGGAGTTTAAAATAGCGAGATTATGTCGTTTTTAAACGACATAACATCCGCGGAGCTAAAAATTGAGATATTATGTCGTTTTTAAACGACATAAGATCCGCGGAGTTTAAAATGGCGAGATTATGTCGTTTTTAAACGACATAACATCCGCGGAGCTAAAAATTGAGATATTATGTCGTTTTTAAACGACATAACTCCGCGGAGCTAAAAATGGCGATATTATGTCGTTTTTAAACGACATAACTCCGCGGAGCTAAAAATGGAGATATTATGTCGTTTTTAAACGACATAAGATCCGCGGAGTTTAAAATGGCGAGATTATGTCGTTTTTAAACGACATAACATCCGCGGAGCTAAAAATTGAGATATTATGTCGTTTTTAAACGACATAACTCCGCGGAGCTAAAAATGGAGATATTATGTCGTTTTTAAACGACATAACTCCGCGGAGCTAAGAATGGAGATATTATGTCGTTTTTAAACGACATAACTCCGCGGAGCTAAGAATGGAGATATTATGTCGTTTTGAGACGACATAACATCCGCGGAGTTTAAAATAGCGAGATTATGTCGTTTTTAAACGACATAACATCCGCGGAGCTAAAAATTGAGATATTATGTCGTTTTTAAACGACATAAGATCCGCGGAGTTTAAAATGGCGAGATTATGTCGTTTTTAAACGACATAACATCCGCGGAGCTAAAAATTGAGATATTATGTCGTTTTTAAACGACATAACTCCGCGGAGCTAAAAATGGAGATATTATGTCGTTTTTAAACGACATAACTCCACGGAGCTAAAAATGGAGATATTATGTCGTTTTTAAACGACATAAGATCCGCGGAGTTTAAAATGGCGAGATTATGTCGTTTTTAAACGACATAACATCCGCGGAGCTAAAAATTGAGATATTATGTCGTTTTTAAACGACATAACTCCACGGAGCTAAAAATGGCGATATTATGTCGTTTTTAAACGACATAACTCCGCGGAGCTAAAAATGGAGATATTATGTCGTTTTTAAACGACATAACTCCACGGAGCTAAAAATGGAGATATTATGTCGTTTTTAAACGACATAAGATCCGCGGAGTTTAAAATGGCGAGATTATGTCGTTTTTAAACGACATAACATCCGCGGAGCTAAAAATTGAGATATTATGTCGTTTTTAAACGACATAACTCCGCGGAGCTAAAAATGGAGATATTATGTCGTTTTTAAACGACATAACATCCGCGGAGCTAAGAATGGAGAGATTATGTCGTTTTTAAACGACATAACTCCGCGGAGCTAAAAATGGAGATATTATGTCGTTTTTAAACGACATAACATCCGCGGAGCTAAGAATGGAGATATTATGTCGTTTTTAAACGACATAACTCCGCGGAGCTAAAAATTGAGATATTATGTCGTTTTTAAACGACATAACTCCGCGGAGCTAAAAATGGAGATATTATGTCGTTTTTAAACGACATAACATCCGCGGAGCTAAGAATGGAGATATTATGTCGTTTTTAAACGACATAACTCCGCGGAGCTAAAAATGGAGATATTATGTCGTTTTTAAACGACATAACTCCGCGGAGCTAAAAATGGAGATATTATGTCGTTTTTAAACGACATAACATCCGCGGAGCTAAAAATGGAGATATTATGTCGATTTTAAACGAAATAACTCCGCGGAGCTAAATATGGCGAGATTATGTCGCTCTGAAACGACATAAGAACCGCGGAGCTAAAAATGGAGATATTATGTCGTTTTTAAACGGCATAACTCCGCGGAGCTAAAAATGGGGAGATTATGTCGTTTTTAAACGACATAACTCCGCGGAGCTAAAAATGGAGATATTATGTCGTTTTTAAACGACATAACTCCGCGGAGTTAATCATGGAGACATTATGTCGTTTTGAGACGACATAACTCCGCGGAGTTAATCATGGAGACATTATGTCGTTCTGAAACGACATAACTCCGCGGAGTTTAAAATGGCGAGATTATGTCGTTTTTAAACGACATAACATCCGCGGAGCTAAAAATTGAGATATTATGTCGTTTTGAAACGACATAACTCCGCGGAGCTAAACATGGAGATATTATGTCGTTTTTAAACGACATAACATCCGCGGAGCTAAATATGGAGATATTATGTCGTTTTGAAACGACATAACTCCGCGGAGCTAAAAATGGCGAGATTATGTCGTTTTTAAACGACATAACTCCGCGGGGCTAAAAATGGCGAGATTATGTCGTTTTTAAACGACATAACTCCGCGGAGCTAAAAATGGCGAGATTATGTCGTTTTTAAACGACATAACTCCGCGGAGCTAAAAATGGACATATTATGTCGTTTTTAAACGACATAACTCCGCGGAGCTAAAAATGGCGAGATTATGTCGTTTTTAAACGACATAACTCCGCGGAGCTAAAAATGGCGAGATTATGTCGTTTTTAAACGACATAACTCCGCGGAGCTAAAAATGGCGAGATTATGTCGTTTTTAAACGACATAACTCCGCGGAGCTAAAAATGGCGAGATTATGTCGTTCTGAAACGACATAAGATCCGCGGAGCTAAAAATGGCGAGATTATGTCGTTTTTAAACGACATAACATCCGCGGAGCTAAAAATGGAGATATTATGTCGTTTTGAGACGACATAACTCCGCGGAGCTAAAAATGGCGAGATTATGTCGACATAACTCCGAGGAGCTAAAATTTGCGAGATTATGTCGTTTTGAGACGACATAACATCCGCGGAGCTAAAAATGGAGATATTATGTCGTTTTGAGACGACATAACTCCATTTTTAGCTCCGCGGAGTTATGTCGTTTAAAAACGACATAATCTCGCCATTTTCAGCTCCGCGGAGTTATGTCGTTTAAAAACGACATAATCTCGCCATTTTCAGCTCCGCGGAGTTATGTCGTTTCAAAACGACATAATCTCGCCATTTTTAACTCGGCGGAGTTATGTCGTTTCAAAACGACATAATCTCGCCATTTTTAGCTCCGCGGAGTTATGTCGTTTCAAAACGACATATCTCCATTTTTAGCTCCGCGGAGTTATGTCGTTTAAAAACGACATAATCTCGCCATTTTCAGCTCCGCGGAGTTATGTCGTTTCAAAACGACATAATCTCGCCATTTTCAGCTCCGCGGAGTTATGTCGTTTCAAAACGACATATCTCCATTTTTAGCTCCGCGGAGTTATGTCGTTTAAAAACGACATAATCTCGCCATTTTCAGCTCCGCGGAGTTATGTCGTTTAAAAACGACATAATCTCGCCATTTTCAGCTCCGCGGAGTTATGTCGTTTCAAAACGACATAATCTCGCCATTTTTAACTCGGCGGAGTTATGTCGTTTCAAAACGACATAATCTCGCCATTTTTAGCTCCGCGGAGTTATGTCGTTTCAAAACGACATATCTCCATTTTTAGCTCCGCGGAGTTATGTCGTTTAAAAACGACATAATCTCGCCATTTTCAGCTCCGCGGAGTTATGTCGTTTCAAAACGACATAATCTCGCCATTTTCAGCTCCGCGGAGTTATGTCGTTTGGAAAACGACATAATCTCGCCATTTTCAGCTCCGCGGAGTTATGTCGTTTAAAAACGACATAATATCGCCAATTTAAACTCCGCGGAGTTATGTCGTTTAAAAACGACATAATCTCGCCATTTTTAGCTCCGCGGAGTTATGTCGTTTAAAACCGACATAATCTCGCCATTTTTAGCTCCGCGGAGTTATGTCGTTTCAAAACGACATAATATCGCCAATTTAAACTCCGCGGAGTTATGTCGTTTAAATACGACATATCTCCATTTTAGCTCCGCGGAGTTATGTCTTTTCAAAACGACATAATCTCGCCATTTTCAGCTCCGCGGAGTTATGTCGTTTCAGAGCGACATAATATCGCCATTTTTAGCTCCGCGAAGTTATGTCGTTTAAAAACGACATAATATCGCCATTTTTAGCTCCGCGGAGTTATGTCGTTTGGAAAACGACATAATCTCGCCATTTTCAGCTCCGCGGAGTTATGTCGTTTAAAAACGACATAATATCGCCAATTTAAACTCCGCGGAGTTATGTCGTTTAAAAACGACATAATCTCGCCATTTTTAGCTCCGCGGAGTTATGTCGTTTAAAACCGACATAATCTCGCCATTTTTAGCTCCGCGGAGTTATGTCGTTTCAAAACGACATATCTCCATTTTTAGCTCCGCGGAGTTATGTCGTTTAAAAACGACATAATCTCGCCATTTTCAGCTCCGCGGAGTTATGTCGTTTCAGAGCGACATAATCTCGCCATTTTTAACTCGGCGGAGTTATGTCGTTTCAAAACGACATAATCTCGCCATTTTCAGCTCCGCGGAGTTATGTCGTTTCAAAACGACATATCTCCATTTTTAGCTCCGCGGAGTTATGTCGTTTAAAAACGACATAATCTCGCCATTTTCAGCTCCGCGGAGTTATGTCGTTTCAAAACGACATATCTCCATTTTTAGCTCCGCGGAGTTATGTCGTTTAAAAACGACATAATCTCGCCATTTTCAGCTCCGCGGAGTTATGTCGTTTCAGAGCGACATAATCTCGCCATTTTTAACTCGGCGGAGTTATGTCGTTTCAAAACGACATAATCTCGCCATTTTCAGCTCCGCGGAGTTATGTCGTTTGGAAAACGACATAATCTCGCCATTTTCAGCTCCGCGGAGTTATGTCGTTTAAAAACGACATAATATCGCCAATTTAAACTCCGCGGAGTTATGTCGTTTAAAAACGACATAATCTCGCCATTTTTAGCTCCGCGGAGTTATGTCGTTTAAAACCGACATAATCTCGCCATTTTTAGCTCCGCGGAGTTATGTCGTTTCAAAACGACATAATATCGCCAATTTAAACTCCGCGGAGTTATGTCGTTTAAAAACGACATATCTCCATTTTAGCTCCGCGGAGTTATGTCTTTTCAAAACGACATAATCTCGCCATTTTCAGCTCCGCGGAGTTATGTCGTTTCAAAACGACATAATATCGCCAATTTAAACTCCGCGGAGTTATGTCGTTTAAAAACGACATATCTCCATTTTAGCTCCGCGGAGTTATGTCTTTTCAAAACGACATAATCTCGCCATTTTTAACTCGGCGGAGTTATGTCGTTTCAAAACGACATAATCTCGCCATTTTTAACTCGGCGGAGTTATGTCGTTTCAAAACGACATATCTCCATTTTAGCTCCGCGGAGTTATGTCTTTTCAAAACGACATAATCTCGCCATTTTTAACTCCGCGGAGTTATGTCGTTTAAAAACGACATAATCTCGCCATTTTTAGCTCCGCGGAGTTATGTCGTTTAAAACCGACATAATCTCGCCATTTTTAGCTCCGCGGAGTTATGTCGTTTCAAAACGACATAATATCGCCAATTTAAACTCCGCGGAGTTATGTCGTTTAAAAACGACATATCTCCTTTTTAGCTCCGCGGAGTTATGTCGTTTAAAACCGACATAATCTCGCCATTTTTAGCTCCGCGGAGTTATGTCGTTTCAAAACGACATAATATCGCCATTTTTAGCTCCGCGAAGTTATGTCGTTTAAAAACGACATATCTCCATTTTAGCTCCGCGGAGTTATGTCTTTTCAAAACGACATAATCTCGCCATTTTCAGCTCCGCGGAGTTATGTCGTTTAAAAACGACATAATCTCGCCATTTTTAGCTCCGCGGAGTTATGTCGTTTAAAAACGACATAATATCGCCATTTTTAGCTCCGCGGAGTTATGTCGTTTCAGAACGACATAATATCGCAATTTTTAGCTCCGCGGATGTTATGTCGTTTAAAAACGACATAATCTCGCCATTCTTAGCTCCGCGGAGTTATGTCGTTTCAAAACGACATAATATCGCCATGATTAACTCCGCGGAGTTATGTCGTTTCAGAACGACATAATCTCGCCATTCTTAGCTCCGCGGAGTTATGTCGTTTCAAAACGACATATCTCCATTTTTAGCTCCGCGGATGTTATGTCGTTTAAAAACGACATAATCTCGCCATTTTTAGCTCCGCGGAGTTATGTCGTTTAAAAACGACATAATATCGCCATTTTTAGCTCCGCGGAGTTATGTCGTTTCAAAACGACATAATCTCGCCATTTTCAGCTCCGCGGAGTTATGTGGTTTAAAAACGACATAATCTCGCCATTTTCAGCTCCGCGGAGTTATGTCGTTTCAAAACGACATATCTCCATTTTTAGCTCCGCGGAGTTATGTCGTTTAAAAACGACATAATCTCGCCATTTTCAGCTCCGCGGAGTTATGTCGTTTAAAAACGACATAATCTCGCCATTTTTAGCTCCGCGGAGTTATGTCGTTTAAAAACGACATAATCTCGCCATTTTTAGCTCCGCGCAGTTATGTCGTTTAAAAACGACATAATCTCGCCATTTTTAGCTCCGCGGAGTTATGTCGTTTAAAAACGACATAATCTCGCCATTTTTAGCTCCGCGCAGTTATGTCGTTTAAAAACGACATAATCTCGCCATTTTTAGCTCCGCGGAGTTATGTCGTTTAAAAACGACATAATATCTCCATTTTTAGCTCCGCGGAGTTATGTCGTTTCAGAACGACAAAATCTCGCCATTTTTAACTCGGCGGAGTTATGTCGTTTCAAAACGACATATCTCCATTTTTAGCTCCGCGGATGTTATGTCGTTTAAAAACGACATAATCTCGCCATTTTCAGCTCCGCGGAGTTATGTCGTTTAAAAACGACATAATCTCGCCATTTTTAGCTCCGCGGAGTTATGTCGTTTAAAAACGACATAATATCGCCATTTTTAGCTCCGCGGAGTTATGTCGTTTCAGAACGACATAATCTCGCCATTTTTAACTCGGCGGAGTTATGTCGTTTCAAAACGACATATCTCCATTTTTAGCTCCGCGGATGTTATGTCGTTTAAAAACGACATAATATCGCCATTTTTAGCTCCGCGGAGTTATGTCGTTTAAAAACGACATAATATCGCCATTTTTAGCTCCACGGAGTTATGTCGTTTCAAAACGACATAATATCGCCATTCTTAGCTCCGCGGAGTTATGTCGTTTCAGAACGACATAATCTCGCTATTCTTAGCTCCGCGGAGTTATGTCGTTTCAGAACGACATAATATCGCAATTTTTAGCTCCGCGGATGTTATGTCGTTTAAAAACGACATAATATCTCCATTTTTAGCTCCGCGGATGTTATGTCGTCTCAAAACGACATAATCTCGCCATTTTTAGCTCCGCGGAGTTATGTCGTTTAAAAACGACATAATATCTCCATGATTAACTCCGCGGAGTTATGTCGTTTCAGAACGACATAATCTCGCCATTCTTAGCTCCGCGGAGTTATGTCGTTTCAAAACGACATAATCTCCCCATAATCAACGGCGGAGCTGTATCTTTTTTGCCAAATTGTCGGTTATCGAAGCAAAATAGTATTGCACGGGGCCTAGGAGGGCACGTTCAAATTTTCATGGTTTTAACTCTCAAACAGGTTCAGAAATTGGGGTTCATATGCACTCACGGGCAGATGGACGGACGGACAGATTATTAAAGCTTTCATCTGACTGTTAAATACATTTGCACAAAAATAGTATAGTCCTTACTTCCATTTCATTTTCATTTGTAGAGTCTAAATAATTACTAATGACCGGGATATTCGGGCGGAAATAACAAAATAAAAAACCCTACGCTTATCTAGAAAAAAAAAACCCACACACATCGCAATAATATGACAGTTAGAAAAGTTGGCGCGATGTTGATGCTTTTAAAATTTGCTCAACAAATCTTGACAAAAGCCCAAAAGTCTTGGCTATGACCTTGGTCTTGGCTGCTCCCGCAGGATAATTAAATACTCAAACAGAATTAATTGGCAGCTTAACATTAAGAATTATCTTTTGGCTGGATATGAATGTGGGTACCTTAAAAGTTTGGCAAGATTTCATTTGAAAATCCGGCTGAGTACTTTTTCAGACTTTCCTGGATAAAATATTAACTGAAAGACTCAAGTACATGAATCTGAAATCATCAAATATAAAAACCAACCATTTGAAATGATAAGCAAAACGGGTTTTTTTCTTTCCATTTACCGCACTTTTCCTGTCTTCCCAATTGCAAACGAGTTACTGCTCAAAAGCGAGGCGCAACGATTTCAGCTCGGAACGTAAGGGCCGAGGTTCATTAACAGACATTAACAACTCGGCAGAGAGTATTTACAAAACCGAATCCATTTCACAAGCTAACTAATTGGAAGATGTTGACTCGAGAGGCGAGAGCCAGATTGAAAGCTGCTCCAAAAATATTAAAGCTCATTTAATTGAACCTGCGTTTAATGTGCAACAATTGGATGGCAAATAAAATTGGATGCCCAGCTTTGAAATACCCTGCAGCACGCTCTAAGCTGCGCTACGATCCTTAATTTTAGTAGAGACAGATATGTACAAGAAATTATTAAAAATATTTGTGCTTTAAGCTTTAGTTATTTTTATTTGAAATCCACATTTACCATCTTGAGCTCTGCAGTTATATTTTGAACATGCGAATATTGCCCGGCTTTGTGCAGCACAAGTCAAATTAATTTTCACAAAAATAACCAACCTTCTGATATAATTTTTCTGAAATATTATAAACAAGGTACTTTGCAGTCGGTGCCAGCCGGCAGAGTCGACTTTTTTCACACAGGGTATAAAGATGAGAACATTCTATAATTTCAATTTCAAAAATAGCCAAGGGCGAAAAGTGGAAATATAAACAAGTAGGATCAATGCAGACAGGGACTTTCAAAATGTGGCCAGAATTTCGCGATTTAAAGTTTGCTAAAGCGAGCTTTAAAACTGTGCGAAATATACATTATCCACAGGTTTGCCTGATGCGAATCCAGACGGGATTATTTTGTTTAGTTTTAACTTGATAAAAGAAAATTCATCACGTGAACTGCATTAAATAATCTCATTTCACTTTTAGCTCATACAATCAAATATATATCATGCATCAATTCAATTCGATAAAGTATTCTTGACTGTATAAATCCTAATTCTATATCAAAATAATTTGGCAAGGTTCTGCTTCTATTTATGCAACCTCTCATGCATTTCTGTCAAGGCGCACTCGCTACTTTGTACAGGGTATCTACTAGTCGACACGCCAGCACGCCTGTTTTTTATGAATTTACAGGTTTTATTTATATGTGTGTGTGTGTGTATTTATTAAGCACCAATTAAGCACTAAAAACGTGAATGAGAAATAATCTTAGTTCCCTCACTGGAAAATTACCCACAATAATCGTTGTTGCTGTCAAAAAAAAAAATAAAAAAAGGCGTAGAGAAACATGATACAAAAGCGCATCTGTATATATTTATAAATACACAATTACAGGTGTCTTCTCTGCCTTTCATTGTTTCACTAGATCAACATGCTACACTTTATGAAATTAAATAAAAATGAAAAAAAAATAAGCAGACAATAAAACAGACAAAGAAGAGTCTATGTAATTCTCATTCGAAATAGGCTTAGTTGTGTGCGTAAAATATGACTTTAATTGACAAATAAGAAAATAAAAACAAATAACTATAATTAAGGGCAATTAATTAGTATTTTATAAATAAGTCTGCATGAAAAAAATCATTAAAATAACTTCATTAACTCCTATTTCATTATTTATCATTACTCATTACTCATTATTCATTATTCGTAATGTAGATTATTTTCATATTTACCAATCGCATTAGAAGCTTAACATCGATATCTGTTCACATTTGTATATAATCGAGACAAGTTTTTTGTTTTTGTAAATAATGAGCTTAAGATGCACCAAAATTGATAAAGCTTCTGGTAAAAGTAGTATAGATCGATTGGAGCGATACGAAAATCAAGTCGATACTTTAATGCTCAAACTAGCAACAAAGGAATGTCTCGATCAACAAAGCACGACATGAAAATATTTGTGCGCCTCATTACAGTCAACGTTCTAATTGTTAATATCAATAAAGATGCGAAGCGCATGTATCAAAAACTTTACAAATCGCCGAATACTAATTATTCTGCAATTTTGTCGCAGCATAGGTGTGGCAATAATGAGTGAAAGCAGCCAACACAAGGCAAGAGACTTTGCCTTGAAATACTCTAAAAGATTTATTTATTTATGTACGCCAAAGCACTTGAAATTGTTTGCGACTCGCAGCAAGTGCGACAAAAAGCTCTAGGTTGGAGCTACTGATTCAAAGTTGCGCGAGCGAAACTCGATTGCACTCGCACTCGAACGCATGATCGTTCGATCGCTTGCAAAAAAACAAAAAAAAAACACTTGTTTTGAAACTGTCATAGCCAAAATCGGGGCCAGTGCATGCTGTTCAGGTTTTAGTTGTACTCGATATCAGCCATGAACGTGGCACGTGCAAACGGTTATTGACACCGTCTGATTGACCTGAATGCTTCAATAAACATTCTGAAGGTAGTTTAAGCGATCGAAGAAACTAGCAAATAACAAAATTGGATAAGAATTCAGCTAGTAGACTCGCGGAGTTCTTTTACATTAATGTTTGCATGCAACTTATAAATCATTAGACAATGATAATGATGCACATTAGCGTGCATTGGGCAAATTCAAAGGCCAATTCATCAGTAAATCTTGCTGAAACATTTTTGAGTTGTGGCTTAAACTTTTTGTGGAATCAAAGCTTACTCTGTGGTAAATACAATTCAAGAAGTTTTCGCTTAAAGTTTTTGAGTTGTGAACAATGAATACGTGCATACCTTAATGAATACGTGTTTTGGCCAGATGAAAATTTTCCATTTTCAACTTAATCTTAAATTCTGAACTGATGCTAAAAG
Organism: Drosophila virilis; assembly: GCF_030788295.1. Lineage (NCBI taxonomy): Eukaryota > Metazoa > Arthropoda > Insecta > Diptera > Drosophilidae > Drosophila > Drosophila virilis. Next base: position 8,564,265 of record NC_091546.1, on the reverse strand, counting down.
AAGGTGCGTGGCATGTTTGCATCTGCAGCCAGTGTAAAGGAAGAATATTTTAGATATATATCTTTTTTTTTAATTTTTATATATTTTATCTTGAACACAAGCTTGTTTATACAAGAAGTTAGTTTTCGACCGTTCGTTACGATATTAGCCATATGTTTATTGTAATCAAATGTGTAAAGATTTGGCCAAAACGGAGTATAAAACTTATAAATAAACGGAATATGAACTTTGCTGTTGATGCTGAACAAGAATATATAGTATTTACTTGATGGGGTCGCAGATCGCAGACCTCAGCTAAAGTAAAACTGTTTGACTTGACATTATAGGAAAATACCTGTGACTTTTCTTAGCCTTAGTTAGGCGTGATATGAGTAGCACCTGAAACGTGCGCAGAGCTCGCAAATAATATTCTAGCGTAAGTATAACACGTAAGTTCCCATGGCTTTCTTGCTGTTCATAAGCGTTAAGACTCTATTGTGCCTGAACCTCGCCTCGAGTATATATTCTCAGTATTTTTTGATTTCAGTTCCAGCTTATTGTCTTAAAATCAATTACGAATACATACATATGTATGCGAATGATTCATGCAAAAAAGTACATAACTGAATGATTCAATTCGATTTACATTGGATTTACTTCCTTAAGTGAATGATTGAATAATTGAAAGCGCGTTGCCTGCTTCAACTGATTTTAAATGTTTTAAAAGTGTTTAAACTGTTTTTTATCAGTGTGACTAGCTGCAATGATCCTAGGCTGGTTGATTGCCTCCAAGTGTGTGCATATAAATAGTATATAAGAAGTCGGTCTGAAGGGTAACTCACCAGACATTGAGCGATTGGCTCAAACCTTATCAACCGATATGGTGTGGCTATAATTGTTGTTTTCAATAGCCGACGCTAACAAATTTTATCAAAAACTATATATATATATATTTTTATCAATATATATACGAATACAGTTGCATTATGAGTATGTATGCTATGCTGATTACATTTTGATCCAAGTAATTGGCCAATTACTCAATTCTTTCCGGACAAACTCTTTGCGCGCAGAGCTAACGCCTCTAAAAATAGAAGCATTTGTTTGTTTTTCTATTCGCGTGCTGTTAGCAACTTTTATTGCCAAGACACATGACAGCACACGCAGCGCATAAAATCGCAGATTTCAATTTTAAATCACATTTGATTTGAAATTATAATTGTGAATTGTTCACATACATACATGCATATTTAACATTTGTAATCAATTTTTCTCACATTACTCATCTATTGTGAGTATCTAAGTGATTCGCAGTACTCGAGAGACGCACAAAATGCCCGAAACCGGAACAAAAGCTCGAGAAGAATCGCCGCAAAACAAAGCGAATCAGCGCATGCGCGCATAAAGTCCGTCGCAACAAGACAAAGATTCAATCTGTAGAAAATTAACAAATACGTCTCTTTAAGCTGGCAAGCGGCATGCCTCAGGGTCAACAACGTATGTATGTACATATATGTATCTTATAAGTTGTAGATATTGGTTCTTGTTTTCAATTACAGTTTAATATTTTTCGTCGTAATTAGCTGTTTTTTTTTTTTTTCGTTTTCAACTAAACACGCACTTGAACGCTTTAAGCTTTCGCCATACGCATTTTTTTTTTGCTTGTTTGTTTGTGTATTGCTTTTATTACCGTTGTATTCACTTAGGCAGTGCACTCCAAGAACAACTACAATCAAACAACACAACGAAACAATAAGTACTGCAGTAACGCGAAAAGCTCCGCGCACGTTTGTCAGCTTCAACTTTCGTCGGTTAACTGAACGCGATACAACGACGACAGAAACAACTTTATCATCAATGATTCGACTCAGGTTTGATCAAGCCAATAATTGTATAAGTATATGTATGTGTATGTATATAATCTCATATCGCGCACATGATAAAAGAGTGTTCATATTTATGTAACTATTGAAATAATCAACTTTAAAATGATTTGTATATTAATGGAATTATTATACATTGTGGAAATATAATATTTTTATAATTTTCATTAGATGCCCAAATTCAATGCTCGTTAGTTAGTGTTGGTGTCTGTTCATTCAATAACCGAAGCCCAATGTATAACAGACATATTCAAATAACCGCGCTTAAAAATGTTATATACGTGCTAATCTGTACACTGCAAGAAATTCAATGTGAATTGAGGTTTTCGATAACTAACTATACAAACTAACTGTTGCTTGAGTATATTATTAAAATTATTTTAATATGGGCACATATTTAACTTAAATGATACCTTATCTAATCTTGAAACCATTTTGGATAGTCTCACTATATTTAAAATCATTGAATTTTCAAAAAAGTATCGATAACGATTATTTATAAGGAGTGGACTTGCGACAGATGACTGCGAAATACTCGTTTTGATTGTTTTACATAGAAATAAATCATAAGCTTGTGGAGAACGCCAACTTGCTAAATACCGTTTGCCCAATCAGATTGTGAAGTATTAACTACTTCAAAATTAAGTTTAACAACGTTGGTGAAAAATGGTAACTTAAAGCGGACATTTACTTATCGATAAGTATTGAACGAAAATATCGAGTTCATAACAGCACCAACCGAGCATAACAGTGTTAAATTGAGCATCGAACATCTCACGCAAATCGAGAGAAATAACATTGAGACGAGAGAAGAAACAAGCAAAAAAAAAACACATCACTACGGTCGACCTATTTTCAGGTGGTAGCAGAAAAAAAGCAATATTTAGCGGAAAACGAACGATTGTCCTACGGCAAATACGCACATACACATTGTTAAGCTGCATCAGAATTTTGATTACATGATAAGCAAATGTGCGCAAAATGAAAGTAACAATCAAGTCATGGACGGGAGTTGCATCTTGGCGTTGGATAGCAAATGATGAGAATTGTGGCATTTGTCGCATGTCCTTTGAGAGCACCTGCCCCGAGTGTGCGCTACCCGGTGACGACTGCCCCCTAGTGTGGGGTGTTTGCTCCCATTGCTTTCACATGCATTGCATTGTCAAGTGGCTAAACTTGCAACAATTAAACAAACAGTGCCCAATGTGCCGCCAAAGTTGGAAATTCAATATACACTAAAGTTTACAAAATTACGAAAAAGCAACAACAACAACAAATACAACGATATTAAGAATTAGAGCTAACGGGCAGCCAGAAATCAACAACAACAAGAACAACAACCACAAGCATCAATAACTTTTTTTAATTATACAAATTGCAAATCGCATCAAAATTTCCAAAATGATGGGCAACAGTGAACAACAACAACAACGCCAGCTGCAACAGCAATACACATTAACCACTGGTCTGCCGCCACTGCCAAAAAGTCTGAGCGCCGCTGCCGCTGGCACTGCTATGGGACCGGAGCTGGCGAGTGGCAGCGCGCTTGGTCAGGGCCAGGCGCAGGTGCGCTCTCACACATCCTCACCGCAGCAACTGCAACCGAACACGTCCGTTGCCGCACTGACCGCTGCGACGGGCGATCTGTACCTGGGGCCATCGACTTCCTCGGCTGCAGCGGCAGCAACGCGCAATCGCAACTACAATGGTCATGGACGACATGGCAGCTTGTCATCCACACAAGAGTCGCTAAGTGATCGTGAGAGTGTGCATAGTCGGGCCTCGTCTACGCACAGCGCGGGCGGCAGCGCAGCCCAGCACCATCAGTCGGCCGCGAATGGCAGCAATAATGCGTCGAGCACCATCGACAACCAGCTGGCCATACTGCGCCGTGAAATGTACGGCTTGCGGCAGCTGGACTTGTCGCTGCTGTCCCAACTGTGGGCGCTGAATGAGTCCATTCAAGGCTTTCGGGTGTTTCTGCAGGAGCAGGAGGCCCTTTCGCCACCGTCTCGTTCGCGCACGCCATCCGATGCCAACTCACTGTCATCCGATGAGGATGATGGTTCCTATGCACCAGTTGCAGCACCGAAGCGAAATCCACAGCCGTCGGCAACCATTGCCGCACTCTCTTCACCAGCAGCGACTAGTAATTTGCCCACAAAGTTGGCCACAGGTTCAACCACATCGCATGCATCGACCAGTTCGACATCTGGAGCATCTGGCTCGTCTTCGGCAGCTTCCTCCATGGGCAAGCACCATCATCAGCAACAAATTCCGCATTATCATCGTTCAGCAGCTCCGCCAGCGCCACCGACCCAGCACAAGGCGCATCCGCAGTTGCCGCGCATACTGCAGCAACGCATGCGGCACGCGCCGCCTCCGCCACCGCCTACGCGACCCAAGGGTGGCGGCGCGAGTAGTAGCAGCAGCAACCATAGTATTAGCAGTGTCACGCAGCAGCAGCAGCAGCAGCAACAGCAGCTGCTACATCAAAACCTACAGCATCAGAGGCCCCTATGACAAAACCCATTCTTGGACTAAGTATGCTAAACGCGTATTTGGTTCGAGAAGGCTCTATCGAAAATAGATACTACCATAACATTTCTGAAAAGTCAATTGCACATTTATCCAGGAGTCAATTAGCAAGCAACACCTAAGGCCAGCTGAGGGCGACTTGTGATCTTTACTTGGATGGCTTGCTCGACACAAACATTCAAGCTCCATTTCGTTCTGGATTTATACAAAATCGATGTTGGGCCAACGTCAAGCAACTTTGAATGGTTAAAATTTTGAATAGGAAATTGTATTCAATAATAATCTTCAAATAGTCTGGGATAAAATCCTTTGATAAGAACTACGTAAATTGCATATTTATACATATTTATAATCTATTTGTATATTACCCGTACACATACAACTTAATTGCTGCTTTGAAACAGAAACTGCATCGAACAGAGGATGCGAAATCATGCTTGTGGCAGAAGTCTTGGATCTAAAATATCTACATAACATTTGCAATGATAGCGAACATAACAATTTATTAAATTAACTATTGTGCTAATTGGACCTATTATTAAATGAAAAAAAAAAATACTGTATAACAAAGCATACTCACTCATTAGAATTAACCAAATCCGAACTCGCGGTCTAGAACATTAAATCTATCCAATTTAATGTATACTTTTTTTCTTTGTTATTTTCCAGTGTTAAATGCGATGATTCTTAATTTGTTATTGACAACAATTGTGTCAAGCTTCGCATAGATACACTCGGACTCAGACTTGACAAAACACTCACCTTCATCAAACCAATTTGGTAAACACATAATCATCCTCAATTCTTACCGTTCGTCTGACTGTCCTACTTGTCAGCTTTAAAGTATAGATCAAACTAGAGCCAGCTGATCTTAGTCCACACGCTTATCACATAGGTGCTTCTAAGAATAAACATTAAATATAAACTGTATACCATACTGGGAAAACGATCGATGTAATCAAAGCTATCAAAGCAAATTGTTTGTAAACAGAAAAGGAAAATTACATTTCTCATGAGACAAAACTTTTCCCAGCTATATATTAGACGTTTCATTAGCACTCATTTTAAAGACTTTTGCGTTGTTTCATGTATGTATATATTATTAAAACCTTTAAACAGGCGAGAGTTCAACAAAAGAGAACGATCAAAATGTATCAGAGAAATGTCTGTAGAGCAGACAATATATAGGAATATTTAAAAAGCCTAAGATTGATTTATTAATTTATAGCGCTTATATTTGGATTATACTTCCTGTTCACACGTTTCATAACTTGCACTTTAATTAATAATTATAAAAAAGCATTTAAACAGTTTTTGGAGACCAACTGAGTTCGAAGATTTATAAAATTCAAATACCCGTACTTGTCGAAACTTTATTATGTTGCATTCAAGGAATTCAATCAAAATATCAAATATTGAAAACTGCGCCAATGCATCAGCCTAATAATATCATTACCTAACGGGTTTTCAAATTCATTAGCAACTATCAACTATTTAATGCTCTAATATGTACACCAAGCATTTTTTTTTTAAATCTTATAACAATGTTCGAGTAAACAGACTCCAGAAAATCGACGACGAGTGAACGAAATTTTAGCATGTAATTTATTGCTAATAAATTGAAGATTTTGTACAAACCCTGGGACAGATAAATATCGTTAAAATGTAATATGTAATGGAAATAATTAAAGAACAAACGAATTAAAAATCATAACAATAAATATTTGCTAAACTATTCACTTAACTGCTGGCAATTTATTCAATATATGTACAACATTTGAGATGTTGGCAAATTGCTCAAATAGGATCATTACCAACAACGGCTCGACCGAATTGGCCAGTATAAATTTTCTTTCGTATTTGTGTGAAGTTTTGTGCCTGTTTGTGCACACATGCATGAATGCATGTTTCTTTTGTTTAAATGCAACATGCGTGCATGCGTACATGTATGACTACATGTCCAGATACTTCCATACATGTATGAAAAACCAAAAACAAAGAAACACTACACTACTAGCTAAGCATAAAAACTGAATTATTGAGAATCGAGGAGTAGAGCACTTGCTGAAAATACGTTTTATTTAAATTTGCAGCACAGAGACACAAAAAAACTTGGTCTCCATTTGGTCTTAGAAAGCTAACATGCATGCATACATATATGCATGCATACCCTAGCCCACACACATGCAAACACACACTCACACAAACGCACGCACATGCATATATATACTAGTTATACGCCTTCGTACAAAATATATATATATATATATATACAAGGAAAGAACATACATTGGCTCTAAAAAAAGAAATATGTGTTTTAAGTACTGAACAGTCCACAGCAACTCGATGGAATTTCTGAAAAAGATTTCAAGAAACTGAATTTGCGAATTTTGGTAGAAAAAAAATAGGGAACTCACTATTAGTATTTCCCCAGCCTAAGGGCACGCCCAGGCGGCTGTTCTCCTGCTTGAGCCATTGATAAAGCGGATCAAAGTATTCGAGTAGTGCAGCCGGGTCCATTTCAGTCTCTCCAGTAAACTCTTCCAAAACAATTTTCCAATGTTTTGAATTGCCAGCTGACAAGAATGTTTTAAATGCTTGGCCCGCCTTTTTGCTGCCAAATATATCGCAGTTGTCGAGAGTCTGTTGACTGTCGCCAGGCGCATATTGTCCAGCTAGGCGACACAAAGCCCTATGGAACTGAAATTGGAATATGTGCGCCGCAAAATAGCGCAAGTATTCGACATCGGCATCAATATGATACTTTGCGGGCGGATCAAAGTCACTATTGCTGCGAGTTAAGGGCGGTTCAAGGCCACCAAACTCGGAGCGCATCTGCCAGAAGGCGCAGTTCCATTGAGATTCATCGAGTTCGCCGCGAAACACAGCATAGCGATACTTGTCCATGGTATAGCCAAAAGGCAGGAAGACAATCTTAGACAGAGCTTGCTTAAATAGCTCATTAATGCGGCTCTTCTCGTCTAGGCGTCCGCTGCGGGTGAGATTAAGGCTCTTTAGGTGCTTGGCGGACATGGCCGATAGCGCTATGACATCGCCGACAGCCTCGTGAAAGCCCGGATTGGGCGCACCTCGAAAAACGGCAGGCTGTTGCTCATACTGCAAATAGTATTGAATGTGACCCAGCTCGTGATGCACAACGTACAGATAATGTGTGTTTAGCTCGGTGCACATCTTGATGCGTACATCGCTGTCCTGATAAAAGTCCCACGCGGACGCATGGCAGACGACTTCCCGATCTGTGGGTCGTTCCAGCACACTCAAGTTCCAGAAGCTTGCCGGCAGAGCACGCATACCCAGCGATTGGAAAAACTGATCACCTAGTTCAAACAGTTTCCGAACGCTGTATTCTTGTCGCTCCATTTCCAGCTTGACGTCCACAAATGGCTTTTCCGGATACGGTGTGAATAAATCAATGACATCGTTCCACGATTGCGCCCACATATTGCCCAACAGATGCATGGGTATATTGCCCTCAGCAGGCACCACCTCAGGTCCGTAATGCTGGCGTAGGCGGTACCTAACGTAACCGTGTATCTGTCTGTAGAAGGGCAGAAGGGCTTTGTAGGTGGCATCTAGCTGTCTCTCAAAGTCCGCATCTTCATAGAAGTGTACCCAGTAATCGGCATAGGAGCGATAGTCTAGAAAACGGTCGTTTATTTTGTTAGAGATCACGGGGGTTATCTTGTCAGCTGAGTGAGAGAATCACATACCGTTCAGATGGGCTGCCTTGCGTGTAAGGCGAACATACTTTTCAAAGTTTCCGCGCATAGGCGTGCCAGCCTTGTCGTACCATTCGCGCCAATACCATGCCAACTCGGCGGGATCACGACTGTTCGCCAGACGCTCCTGTATGTGCGGCTCCAGGGTCAGCGAGCAGTCGGTCCGATTCGTGTAGGAGCAAACACTGGTGGTAGCATAGTTGGACTGCATGGAGCTAATGGCATTCTTCAGTTCGAGATAGTCGCTAGGGTCGAGTGCATCCGCACCCAGATCCTGCAGCATTCGCGCCTGCCGTCGTATATTTGCGTCCGCGGATTTGGCATAATCACCCGCTCGAACAGCCTGCGCCAACAGTTTGTTCTGGCTCGCACTCTCCGCGTACACCACTATCATGGCGCGGCGATTCTCTTCGGTAACGTTCGTGTTGTACGTATAGGCGGCTGAGTACTCTGCATGGTAGCGTTCCCGCAACTTTGAGTTCTCTTGTTCAAAGAAGCGTTGCGCCTGCAGCACGGATGCAGAGCAGCTATTATCATCGGCACTTCCATAAGGCAGCTGAACGCGATAGAATCTTTGAATATAAGCATGTATAATCCTGGCTAGCTGCTAATATACTTACCCACAGCGCAAAGGCGAAGGCGAAGGCGAGCAACAAACTCAGATTTGACCCGTTCATTACGTCCAATTGAATCCGATCTTCCTTATCAGTAGCGCTTCACAAAGCTGCAGCACTTTTACTATTTTCTGTGCTAACGTCGAGCGCCGTTCTCTAGTTTTGCGGCTGGGCTGCTGACATTTGAGTTCTGGACACCCGCCAACAAGCAGAGCTGCTTTTATGCATGCTCCGATTCTCACACACACACACACACACATACACATACATTTAACCGCACAGTCAGGTATCGATACCAAGCCTAAGCAATTCAAAAATGGCTCTAATCTTCTGTCAGAATTAAGCGTTTATGAACACATGCAATGCATTTCACCATATATCTACATACACACATACACACACACATACATGAATATACATACATACTATGGGAATGTAATGTTTGGCTTATCATTTGTTAAGAGTGAGTATTTAGGCGTGATGGGTTTCATATTCTATTTTTATTTATTGTAGTAGTTGTTCGCAGAACGGTGTTAAATTACATTTACATATATGTAGCTACACGTTGGGATAAACATTTAAATGCAAATAGTTGATAATATTTATTTAGTGTTTTTAATGCGTGACCTGTGCCTCTGTGTTAACAAATTTTGTTTTATGGGACCACGTTTTGAATTCATAAAATCTTAGACATAATTCCAATTGGAATTCAAAAATAGTAACGCAAGTTTTGCTAGATTAATTCAAAATACGAAGCTAATTCATTGCAAATTTAAGGCCTGATCTGAAATATATGTATATATATACTATATAAATCGGCAAAGGGTACAGGGTATAAAAGAACCTGTTCATGTTATTGCGGCCTTCAAAAAACTTCACATTTCTTATAATATTCTCCTGGATTGTGGGAATAGATTATTAGTCAATCGAATGACAATAAAACATAGGCCAAATACAAATGAATAATATACAAATGTACATAATGGTTTATTTTCTATCCAAGTAGAATTTCACTATTGTCCGACTCAATATTATGGGTTCACTCACGGTTTGTTTGCTCTAATAAATTGGAAAGCTCTGGTCGACTTGGTTTGTCCAGGCATGCAAACCGCCTTCCAAGTCGCGTATGGAATGCTCGGGCAAACGGGTTCTCATGTGCTGCACGGCAATCTGTGAGTCATTGCCGCGACGGCATACAACAAATATGGGTAACTCTTTGCTCTCCAATTGCTGGGCGAAACGTTGAAGATAGCTGTCATCCAGGACGTGCGCCAAGGGCACGTTAATTGAGTCGGGCAACTGACAGATTTCAAATTCAGCTGGCGCACGCACATCCAGCAGCAAATGCGCCTTGGTCTTCATCAACCTTTGATAGTCCAGCACATTAATGCGCTCTTCCGGCTCTAGCAGCTTCACTGCGTTGTCCTTGTCATTGGCATTCATGCCGCAGAAGAGCTCGTAGTCGATCAGTCCAGTGATGAGCGGCTGGGCAGAGCAAACGTGACAGTTGGGCCGCTTGCTACGTATTTTGATGTTGCGGAACTGGCAGCTGCTGCCGTCAAAAATGAGCATACGTCCGGCCAGTACGTCGCCCAATCCGATTATGATCTTAATGGCTTCCAGTGCCTGCATGGCACCTATTGTGCCGGTAACAGCCCCCAATACGCCGCCATCACCGCAATTGGTGACCGCCTCTGGCGGCGGGGGCACCGGATAAATGCAGCGATAGCAAGGTCCCTGGGCGCCATACGAGTACACTGTCAGCTGGCCATCCAGTTTCAGTGCACTGCCGGAGACCAACGGCTTGCGCAGCATCGTACAGGCATCGTTCAGCAGATAGCGTGTGGCCACATTGTCGCTACAGTCCAGCACAATGTCATAGGCACGCATAATGTGCATTGCGTTCGAGCTGTTCAGCAGGCGTGGATAACATGTTATGCGGCAATGGGGATTCAGTTCTAGCAATGCGATGCGCGCCGATTCGGTTTTAGACATTCCACAGCGTGCCACCGTGTGCAGCGTCTGGCGGTGTAGATTGCTACGCTCCACCTCGTCATAGTCCACCAGACCCAAATTGCCGCAGCCTGCACTGCAAAGATATTGCGCCGCCGGGCAGCCTAATCCACCTAAGCCAACGATTAGCACCGCGCTGTTCTTAAGCTTAAGCTGACCGCTTACGCCAAAATCAGATAGTATGAGCTGTCGACTATATCGCGCAATATCATCGTTGTTAAGCGTTGCATATTGCTCCCTTGTTGCGTGCTGCAGATCAGCTTCTGGGTCCAAGTGTGATGCTGCTGTTCTTGACTGAAGATCGCGCAGGTTTTGCTCTTTGGCATTCAATGCAGCCTGCAGCTCGGCAATCTCTCGACGTAGTTTTGCCTTTTCTGTTTCTAAACAATTGGCAGCGGCAATCATTGGTACGTAAGTGCATTCGATTTGTTAAGTAAAAATAAGCAAGTACTTGTTTACTCACTCAGGCGGTATATGCAGCGTTGCCAGACCGGACAAAAGATATGCGATAGTATCGGCGAGCTTAAACAGCTGACGGAGCTGTTACCGTTGCCTATCGTCGTCTTTGGAGTTGACTATTTTTAATTACCTAATCGTTAATTACACACAGAAACTGATGTCTTGGCTGAGCAGCGCGTTTCAAAAACTGTGTAACGCAGCACATCTGGCTAGCAGATCGAAGCCTTTGGCACTGACCTCTTACCAAACAGTGCGTCAGCTTTCGCACGCCGAGAAAAGGGCGCGAGGCCGCACGGTGCGTCGCTATGGATACAAGGAGAAGTTGTTCCAGAGTGGTCTACTGCCGCATTTGGATAATGGACAGAAGCTACCCATACCAGTGTATAGGCCAAAAAATCCGTGGTCTGAGAAGCGGGCGCTCTTCGGTCAAAATGACTTTATAGACATATTGGGCAACGACCGGCTTCATCCCACACGTGTGCTGTACTCGGTGCCTTCCTGGTTGCGCGGCGTCTCGGGCAATGAATACCAAGTACTGTTGCGCAAGCGTCGAATGCTGGAGAAGACCAAGTACCCGATTGCCCGGCCAACCAAGTGGAAAGATCTGCAAAAGCGCATTTTGTATTTATACAGATTCCTCAATCGAAAAACAAAAACCGGATACTCTACGCAATAATCTTACAAATTAATTATAATGATTGCTCGTCTATGTTGAATAAAGATGTTCTTTTTATTTGAGTATCCATATTCAGTTTATTCTAGCAGTATTCGCGCCTCTTCCCCATCAATCATGATCTTTTGGCCATTATACAGACAGAACTCCCGCTTCACGTGCGCAAAAAGCAAATCTGTAATTAAAAATATTTGACCCGTGCAGAAAGCGAGCGTAGCTCCAAAGTAAAAGTTCGCGTTTGCAGAGCCGGCATAGATCCACAAATGCCACAAGGCGCCCATCATGGACAACGTTATGAGGAAGAAAGTAAACACAACAAAACCATGCGCCATGACTAAAAAGACAACAAATTTACATTACTAGCTTGCAATAGGCTGTACTTCTTTGGGAGTGGCCGATTAGACAGTTACTTACACTTCCAGCAGCGGCGCCAGAGTGGTAATAAGGCCAAGTAGAAACCGACGTCACCTAGGCTAGGATATGCTCGAAAAACTGCCGTTAGCGAAACGAGGACGGTGGCCAAGAGAAGCGGTTCCTTGCGCAGCTTTATGGACAGAGGCACCAGGTACAAAACGGTGGCATTTAGCTGAAATGTTATAAGAAACATGGTGCGAAAGTGTTCAAACATTTCGGTGAAAAAGTACCAAAACAGTCCAATATTGGGCTGCAGATCGCGAAAGTAGAAGCTGAAATTAACAATTAAAACATGCATTAACCAAATCAATAACAAAACTGCTGTCACGTACATAAAACCGAGTGTTCCATCTAAAAAATTCCAGCTATTCATAACAAAGTAGTTTGCACCGGCCACAGCCAAACAGCAAGTTGCAAAAAGTAAGCATATACCGATGCCCAGGCTGACAGACCGGCGGGCAAAGAGTAAAAGCAGCGGCGCGATAAGCACAACCGGATAGAGGCTGCGGACGGTCTCAAATGCGAGCAGAGCGACGCTTATGAAGAGCTGGCGCCTGATCATCGTATATAGAAACATTGCCAATAACAAATTACTCAGCACAGTGGAGGTCAGTGCCACACAGCTGAGTATTGTCAATGGATTGAATAGGTAGGCTACCAAGACCAGCTCCGGTATGATGTATTTGTCATTCGCACTGTACTGCAGCTCCTCTGTATCCTTGGCGTAGTCCTTGCGCTCCTGACGTTGCTGTTGCAGTTTTTGCGCAACAAAAGTACGGCTCATTGAATACAGCAATGCGGCCGTGCATAAATCGAGCAATATATAGAGAAATGGAAGCCATTCCGCATAATGTATTAAAATGCTGGATATTGCTTTAAGAAGCAACGGTGTCTCGTGCACAAGATCTCCTCGGTATGGATCGACGCCTTGTTGGAGCAGAAATACTCCCTCTTGAACTGCAAATTAAATACAACAAGCATGAGAATGCCTTAAAGTATTTACGCTTAACTGAATACTTACTGCGCTTGAAAGAGTTTAAAGGAGTGGCAAATTCTACGCGATGGCCGATAAGCGACGGCAATGAAGTGCTACTGAAATACAAGCGCACGGCGCCGCCGATTAAAAGTAGTTTGTAGCACTTGCCGTCCATGGCTGCAAGCTAGTTGAGATTGACAGCTATTGATAGAAATTTAGGCTACAATCATAATTTTATAACTACTCCCGTCTTAGAGGACAGCCTTTTAAATAAAACATATGTGACTGTTGCAATGGCCCCCCGATATATTTCTTATCGATAGAGCGGAGTGCACTACCGATAGACAGCGCACGTATGACAAACCAATTAGCGATGTGCGTCAAATAAACGGCAGTGACTTAGCGTCGATTTTTGGTACTTGGTATCGGAAAAGGAATCGCTCACTTTTGAATGCATTTGTTTATGTTTTTAAGCACGACACCAAATAAATTTAAATGCAGAATTGCAAAAAATTAAATTATTTACTATCTATATTTATTTATTTTTGAATTTTATTTATAGTATGGGTAAACAAAGTAAGGTTTCCACCATTCTAAAATATCTTAATTTAGGGATAATGGCCACGAAAACCGCATATACAGGATTGAAGTCTATAGTTTCAGCTAACCAATCTTGTAAAAATTATAAAAAATGATCGGCACGTTTTTAAGATATTTGTACTACAGCCCCAAGCAAATTTACCGTAAAAAATCACCCTTGCACTTGAACCCTGATATCTTTACTCAGAGATAATGGCCCTCAATGCCGGTATACCAACTTGAAGATACATGTTTAAGGAAGCTTTACGCATTAATTCTAAGCAAATCGATCAGCCAGCTTTTTAACCAATAATTAAATGTAAACAACAGCTTGGAATCAGTGCTGAACAATTTTATACAGGTTTTGAGCGGGAACTAATTAATTCAAATTATTTGTATATGTATATGAAAGGATGAGTCGGCAGAACTGGCAGCCCAATAAAATCGAATAATCGCGAAAGTGAATAGCTTTGGAATCGATAGATCAAGTTTTCGATGCTTTTTACGACAAATTCGCATGCACAGGTCAGGTTAGTGTCGTTCGGAGAGTCATAAATATAACTAAAAAAAAATGTCGGAAGAAACAAAGAAACTCGACTTATCTGGCGATGGAGGCGTACTCAAGGAAATACTGAAGGAGGGAACTGGCAACGAGACGCCAAATAGCGGCTGCAAGGTATCGCTTCACTATACCGGCAGACTTGTTGACGGCACGGAATTCGATTCCAGCGTGGGTCGCAATGAGCCATTTGAATTTGAATTGGGCAAAGGTATGAGCGTTTGGAGAATACTTTTCACACACAAATAATTAATTTAAATGCGTATCCAAAGGACGCGTTATCAAAGCCTTCGACATGGGTGTCGCCACAATGAAGCTGGGCGAGCGCTGTTTCTTGACATGTGCTCCAAACTACGCTTACGGCGCTGCTGGCAGCCCGCCAAGCATACCGCCAGACTCGACGCTTATATTTGAGGTAAGCACACACCCATATACCTGTGTCCCACACCTGTCATACAACTGTTCGACTTCAGCTGGAAATGCTGGGCTGGAAAGGCGAGGATCTCAGTCCAAATCAAGATGGCAGCATCGAGCGCACCATTCTGGAACCAAGCGATAAAAAGCGGACACCTAGCGATGGCGCATTTGTCAAGGGTTGGTCACCATTATCAAAGTCTTGCGGTCTAAGTAGTGGTTAAAACGCAATTGCTTAAAACATTTTCAGCTCACATTTCTGGAAGCTTCGATGGTCGCGTGTTCGAAGAACGCGATGTAGAATTCGATTATGGCGAGGGCAGTGCCATTGGCATAGTTGAAGGCCTCGAGCTGGCACTGGAGAAAATG
The DNA here is from genome assembly GCF_030788295.1 of Drosophila virilis. NCBI lineage: Eukaryota > Metazoa > Arthropoda > Insecta > Diptera > Drosophilidae > Drosophila > Drosophila virilis. The sequence continues at coordinate 8,549,055 of NC_091546.1, read as the reverse complement.
AATATTGGCGAAACATCCAAGTATATACACTTAAACTCATTACTATGTTTATAGGCAATTCAAACAACTGATCGCAGATTAAAAGTAAACCTTGTTGATTTACGAATCTATGCAACAAACAAGTCTGCCTATAGGCATAGTGAATGATAACAAACAGGTTCAATTGTATTGCTAACACGCATCTATTTACGAATTGCTTACAGAATCAAAATACATTCAAAATACGCATTTGGGGCCAAGGGCAACGAGGCCTTTAAGATACCGCCAAACTCAACTATTGAGTACACTGTGAAATTAATAGACTGCGGCAAGGGCCTGGAGGAATGGAAGTTGAGCGACAGTGAGCGCGTGGCTGAGGCAAAAGTCTATAAGGAGAAGGGCACCAACTATTTTAAAAAGGATAATTTCGAGCTAGCCATTAAAATGTACAATAAGTGCAAGAACCTCTTACCCAGCATAAAGGACAATACCAGCGACGAGGTTAAGGCCCTGAAAGTGGCCACACACAGCAACATCGCTCTGTGTCATCAAAAATCCAACGATCACTTCGAGGCCAAGCAAGAGGTGGGTGCCGCAGCACACCTAACCCAAAATTATTATGTGTGTGATCTATATTAATGATATTTTCGCTTAAACAGTGTAATGCTGTGCTGGAATTGGATGCCAACAATGTCAAGGCGCTGTATCGCCGCGGTCAATGTAATCTGATTATAAATGAGCTGGAGGATGCTTTGGAAGATTTTCAGAAAGTAAGTGAATTCGATTTTTGATTAAGAAACGATAAAACGATGTAAATAATTGCAGGTTATACAACTGGAGCCTGGCAACAAGGCTGCTGCCAATCATATTGTTATTTGCAAGCAAAAGATTAAGCAAAACAAGGACAAGGAGAAGAAGTTATATGCGAATATGTTCACCAAACTGGCTGCTGGCGACAAAGAGGTACCATAATCCGTGCAGTCAACAAAACAAACAATAAACTGCCTTTTTTAATGTGTGTATGCAAATATTTAAATTGTTTTTTTTTTTTTTGTAATTTGCCAGACGGAACCGCCACGCGAAACGGACGTACTGGACAAGTGTGGTGAATGGTCCGAGGAGGATGCGAAACGCGAAGCTGATTTAACTTTAGAGCGCGACAATATCATTATGATTTAATTTATATGCACTCAGCTTGCGGCCCAATGCGCTATTTATGATACATACCAATATTATTATTAATGCTTGTAACCCCAAATTATGGAAATGAATGGTAATGAAAATAAATATATCTTGTATTCCTTAGATTTGTATCATATACGTTTACAATTAGCATTGGACGTATTATCACAGCTTACACAGTTTATTTACCAATTTCTTTCTCGCGCCGCATCAGCCTAAAATTGGGTTTCGGCTCCTTGTCGCGCAGCCACAATGGCGAGGTGGGCACCTGAGATTTGATATATTCTGATGCCTTGAAGCAGTAGCCGGAGCAGAACTTCTTGCGTTCAGTTATATCGTACACCTTATTCTTGGCAACACAGATTTGATACTGTTTCACAGGCACCCTAAATTATAAGATATTAGTATACAAACAGATGCAAGTCGATTGTCCTTACTTTTCCACAACCACATCACAGAGTGGATAACCACACAGCTTGTTAATGTGTCGTTCTTCGACAATATCTGCGTAGTTATCCGGCCCGATTTCAGTTAGCTGTTGTTAACCAAATTATATACACATACATACAGCTTTATTAATCAATATACTTATTTACCAAATCAAGAAACGTCTGCTCCTCAATGTGTGGCTCCAGGAGTGTGACAACTACTTGATGAGCTCTGGCGACTGCTGCTCGCTTTTTAACCACTGCCGCAATAAGTTGTTCCCTGCAATGGCCAAATAATACAATACAAATTAATTGTCTCACATATAAAAGATGAATTTACCGTAATTGTTGATTATTTTCCGTAGTCATATTTTGTTTATTTCATATGAGTACATTTAGTTGCCAACACAGATTATCGATAACACTTTGACGTGATTATTCACGGTACCCAATCATCGATAACATTCTACTGTGAACGATTATTCCTAATCACACAAACAAAACATTAAAGAAAATTGATATCTGCTGCAACACCTTAAAAGCACTTTTAATACAAATTATTGCACACTTTTAAATGGTTTGCGATAAGTGTGAGTCCAAATTGACGAAGGTCTCGGCGCCTAATCCTTGGCGAACTAGCAATGCAACTGCCGGAGGACGCAAAATCAATGAGAATAAAGCGCTCTCCTCTTCCAAGGAGCGCTACAATCCCATGGGCAATAGCTTGGCACCTTGCCGGTAAGCTCTCAACCATTCGGTCAGCTTCATCAATACATAATTTCTCGTTGGCAGCATATGCAGACAGAAGGTGCATCAGATGGGGGCGCACTATTGCCAGGCGTGTTCCTACAAAAAGGCGATCTGCGCAATGTGCGGCAAGAAGATACTGAATACAAAGAACTATAAGCAGAGCGCAACATAGCATCGGTTTGTGATTTACAAATTAGTTTTAAGTAAATAATATGCATTAATAGATAGTTCAACGTTTAAGCTTAGCACGCATAGAATAATTGTAATTAAATACTATAAACGTATTTGAAACTGGGGTCAACTCTCAGTTGATGATGTCTTTTCACGCTCCCGTCGTCGTTTGGCGCTCTGCACTGAGCTGGAGTAGCTGAGGGCATCCTTATCAAAGTCCATCGGCATGATGCCCAGATCGCCGCTGTAACGATTCTTGGCTACCTGGAGATACTTCTTGCCACGCACCGAGGTCAGCCGCTTGTCCTGTATGATCAGCACATTGTCTGCCTCCTGTGTGGCCTTTGCGGTGCCAAATACCGAGCTCGTTGTCAGCTCATCCTCCTGCCGTTCCTTGCGTGGATGCATGACCAGTGTAACGTGCACATTGTGTTTGGTGGCAAAGCCACGAAATGCTGCTATAATGGAGTCCTGTTCCCAAAACTTGTCGCCGCGATACGATGAAACGCCCATCATGAACTGTAAATTGTCTATAATCACATGGGAAATGTCGTGCACGTACTGGGCGTGCTCGATGGCCTCCAGCACTGGTTTGAGCGGCTGCTGGCCTTGAAAGGTCATAAAGTACATCGGGAGGCGATCAAACTCTGTGGCCCAGTGCTCAAACTCTTGCAGCTTATCATCCAGCGGATAGCCAACAAATTGGCGCAACAGTGTCGCAGCCAGCCGCGTGTTGCGTATTTCAAAGGAGCCCCAAAGTGTGCTGACACCCTGCATGGCCAGATCCAGCGAGTACTCGCTGGTAAAGGTCGTTTTCCCGCTGCCCGTAGGCCCCGTCAATATGGTAAGCTCGCCCTTGCGATGGCCCCTAAGCAGCTTGTTGAGCACCGGAAACCGTTTCCATTTGACACCGTTCACCTTCTCGATGTTCTGCAGCTCACTCAAAATGTCGTTGCGCAGGGCATTGAATGTGGTAATCGATTTGTGCCGCACAGGCGTAGCCTTGGCCAATATGTGGCGCACATTGAGCCGTCGCTTTAGAGCCAAATGCGGCGCTGGCTCCGTTTCGGTGGGCCGTATCAACAGGCAGCGTCTCTCGTCCATTTTCTGTGCAAACGCGCGTGCCGCATCCCAACTGTGCGTGGCATCATAGTGTAGCCAGAAGACCAACTCCTTGAAGCGCTCTAAGCCAGGCAGGCATTCTTGCGGCAGCAGATGCAAAGCATACGGCAGGCAGACGATGCAATCTGAAAAGTAAAAGTCGCGCATTAAATGAGAAATTCAATATTAATGTTAGCATTACGCACGTGTCTCAATGTTCTGCGTGGCCAGCACTATAAAGTCCAGCAGATTGCTCACCAGCACCGCCTTGCTCTTGTTCCCTGTGCCGTGTATTAGCAGACCAGAACTGGAGCTGCCCTGGAATGTCTGCTCGCTGCGGTCGCTCAGTCGCAGCACCTTCTCGCCCACCACCAGGTGGGCCGCATTGCGCAGCTTAAAGTGCAGCAGCTGCTGGTCGGGTTCATACATTGCGCCAATGGCATTCAGCTGAGCCTCCTTCAAGCCCCGCAGACCGAGCGCTTCGCAGGCCTCCGTTGGAACATTCACCAAATTGGGGAAAAGTGATGCATATTCCGGTGTCTTTTTTGGCGCGCGCTGATAGCCTGACGGCGCCGGTGTCTGGTAAGCCCTGGCGGCATTCGCTAGGGTAAGTTTAACATCACAATTGGGACAAATAAAGGCGCCTAAAAATAACAGCATGTTAATAAATCATAAGCATATTTCTACATAAATGCAAACAGTGCGCAAATGACGTCACAGTTCCTGCACTTAATGTTTTTTGTTTCCACCATTACATTACATTTCTGTAAGTCGTTAACATAAAGCATACCTGTTTTCTTGTTTATGTAAGCTAGCGGGCCCTGTGCACGCGTTGTTGCCGTCGCCGGCATTCGCTCGCATAGCCGGCATTCCAGTTGCAAGCACGTGTGTCCATCCTTATTGTTAACATTTTGCTGTCGCAATTGTTTCTTAAAATCAATATACTCTTTGGTGTCAAATACGTATTCTTCAGATTCGGCGCTCGTTGCATAATGTCGTCCTGGTAAGCGTCTGCTTTTATTTACGCGCAACAGCAGCGGTTTAATTAAACCGGCGAGTCTCATGGCACAGGGCGACTCGTGCGCATCGCTGCCATACAGGGTGTAATGATACGAGGCGCACAAACGAGTTCCTTTTGAAAATGTTCGTTTCAAATTAAAATTGGCACCGCAAAAAGCAATGGTATTTGCTTTCTACCCAACATTTAATGTACAAGTACATACGTACATATTCTAAATATAAACTCATCTACATATTAGATGTGTGTTAAATCAAGCTTAAAAGCTACTGCATAATGCTCAGCTCATTTATACTGAACACAAAGACAATTTTTTTGAATACGTTTATTGAGGTACATGCCCCTATTATGGGCGTATAATATATAATATTTTTATTGACTAACAAACAAGATGCCCAGCCTGAAAATATGGCGCGCGTCTTTCTGCAAATTAAATATAAGAATTCAATTAGATATAAAAGGCGTACATGCTTGTAAACAATAAATATTTTAAGTGCTTGAATCAGACACCTAAGGCCATCTTTAAGTGAATTAACACTTTCTGGTGGAAACCGCAAAAGGTAATTGAATTAATCATCATTTAAGCACCTAAGATTTTATCCAAAAGAATTTAATAAAATATGTACCTCAAACGAAGCCGAATAATGCGCCGTGTTCAATATAACCTCACTTAGGTCAGCCAGTCTGCAAAGAGTTGTAAATACATATTAACAAAATTTTTCCAAATAAATAAGTTGCGTATTAAAGTAAATATATCAGTTAGATACAAATCAACATGAGTAATCTCAGAACAGGTCTGTGTTTAAATCATCATAGTCACACAAAAAACTACATATAGTATATATTTACCATTTCTGCAACATTATTGCCATCTGCATGCATTTACGAACCGGTAAATCGCCATACGCCATTTTGTTTTCAGAGGCGACTACATCCTTCCAGACATTTTGCATATGCCTAAAAATTAAATTTAAAATAACCATTAGAATAATGAAATTTAGGTGAATTTCATTTAGAAGGTTTAGATTCAGTTTACATCGAATTCCACATGACTTTTACTCAGTACAGGTCTGTGTATAAGTTCATCACGTGCTTCTATAGAGAATAAATTTGAGGTATATTTCTTACCTTTTATTGTTCAACCATTTAAATGTGCGTCCACATTATGTTCATATTACGTATTCAACCCTGCAATACATAGAAATTAAACTCATGTTAGTTTTTTCAACCTCACTTCAAAATGCATTTGAATAAAATTGTGCCATCAGATTGCCGATTCATCTTAAAATGAACAAATATTGTTCGAAATTACGTCGAAATATACAACATAAAATCGAGAAAATGTTCCTTCAGTCTCGTCATCAGTTTCATCATTTGTGGCCATAACTTTTTATTTAATTTTTGCGTTTAGTAAAAATTGTTTAACCATAACTCACCATCTTTTACAAAATGTTCAATCCAAATGAAAGATGAAAGCACGTGGCACAAGCAAGAAAACTCTTGATTTCACTTACGATATTATCAAGTATGCATTTGGTTACTATCGATTGATACGTACAATGTTGCATTGGACTAGTGTTTAAATCGATAGGTTTTGCAACTCTGCGCAAACAGCTGAACAACACAAAATAAACACGTGCGGTTGCATTACATTTGACTTTATAATTGTTTACATTTTGTTGACACATTACAAAATATACAATGGTAAATATGTTCGTTCGTTTATAAAAAAGTTCAAAATAAAACTTATTTCCACTTATATACTTTTAGGGTAAGCAAAAGAAGACAAAAAAGATACAGAAACAGCGAAATGCACAATTGAAGCGTCTGATGAAGCCCACCGATTCCCGGATAAAGGAGCAAGCACGCCAAAAACGAAAAAAGCCAACCGATCCTCACGATATGAAAGTCCATGAAGCGACACAGCAGAGCTCGGCACTCTTTTTCCAGTACAACACACAGCTGGGACCACCCTATCATATCGTGCTCGACACGAATTTCATTAATTTTAGCATTAAAAATAAGCTGGATATAGTGCAGTGCATGATGGACTGTCTGTACGCCAAGTGCATACCATATATATCGGATTGTGTGCGCGCCGAGCTGGAAAAACTGGGCAACAAGTATAAATTGGCTCTCCGAATCATATCCGATCCCCGTTTCGAGCGTTTACCCTGCTTGCACAAGGGCACCTACGCTGACGACTGCTTGGTCGAGCGAGTGCGTCAACACAAGTGCTACATTGTGGCCACAAATGATAAGGACCTGAAGAACCGCATACGCAAGATACCAGGCGTTCCAATCATGTATGTCGCTGCGCATAAATACGCCATTGAGCGTATGCCCGAGGCTTACGGTGTTAAAGCGTAGTCCAAGTTATAAAGATATCTTACATCTATTATTTGTAATGTTTTTTAATATATAAGCATTAAGAAAAACTACATATTTGTTTTTAAAAATATCTTGAAAACCCAATTCAAGTCAAGATCTCTTCCCATGGGAGAAATATTCAACAGCAATTAAATCCACAAAATATATTATAGAAGTTTTGTTTATTCAAAAAATCTGGTTCACGATGATCTTAGGCATCGGCGTGCAGGCGAGCCGTTGGCTTCGACAGGAAATCGGAGTATGCCTGGTAGGGTGTGGAGCCCAGAGGCATTTCCTTCCACAAGTCCGGAGTCAGGTAGGCGTATGTCTTGGCAATAGCAGCATAGGTAGCCTTGGCGAAGTTACCCAAGGTACCGGTTGAGCCACGAGCGGAGGTGTAGCAATCCTCAATGCCAGCCATGGTCAGCAGCTTCTTTGGTACGGGAGCTGAGACAATACCGGTACCACGGGGCGCTGGGATCAGACGCACCGATACGGAACCGCACTTGCCGGTAACCTTGCAGGGCACGGTGTGGGGCTTGCCGATTTTGTTGCCCCAGTAGCCACGACGCACGGGCACAACAGACAGCTTAGCCAGGATGATGGCACCACGGATGGCGGTTGCGACTTCCTTGCTGCACTTGACACCCAGACCGATGTGGCCATTGTTGTCGCCAATGGCAACGAAAGCCTTGAAACGTGTGCGCTGACCGGCACGAGTCTGCTTCTGGACGGGCATGATCTTGAGGACCTCATCGCGCAGAGCAGAGCCCAAGAAGAAATCGATGATCTCGAACTCTTTAATGGGCAACGAGTAGAGGTAGATCTCCTCAAGTGACTTGATCTTGCCCTCGCGCACCAGACGACCCAGCTTGGTCACTGGCACCCACTCCTTGGAATCTTCCTTGCCACCACGACCGCGTGCGCCACGTCCACGGCCACGACCACGTCCACCACGACCACCGCGAGAGCCAAATCCACCTCGGAATCCACTACGGGCTGGAGCTGCGTCCGCCATTCTGCAATTGGAATAAAAACAAACATCTTTAGTATTTGTTAGGTTAGGAACGGCCACTTATAATCGATATTGACTTTTTTCAATTTGAAGTGCTTGAATCAGACACCTAAGCCCATCTTTAAGCGAACTAACGCTTTCTGGTGGAAACCGCAAAAGGTAAGTTAAATAATCATCATTTAAGCACTTCAAAATTGGTTCACTTTTTCAGGTGCGTGTGCACCTCCGCCATTTTGGAACACGTGGTAAAATGCATACTTCAATTTAATATTCTCAGTTGGATTTTCAGTTACAAGTGAAAATCAATAAACTGCATGACTAATTTTAACGCACGAATTACCAACATACTCAAATAATTACACTTTATGTATGTATTAAAATTTAACTTTATTAAATCGACTTACTTGTAGTTGTATCAACTTTATGGGGTGAAGACAAAAACCAAATGAACGAGATACTCTCATCGCAGCCAAGGCGAACCCATCGTTAGGGTTGCATTTCATCGATATTTAATTTACACGAATCCTATCGATTGTCACTCGTTGGCGCTCTCTCGCTTGGTATCGGTAACTTAAGTAGCCAACTCGTTAGTTTTAAGCACATAAGCACCCGTTAAATTCAAATCTTGGCTTTGTCAACTAAATAAATATTTCCTAGAGCATGGTCGAAATAATATTCCAAAATATGTTCATTTCTCCCTCTCTCTCTCTCTCTCTCTCTCTCTTATTCACTCCTTCTTACATCTAGTGAGGGAAGCTTTCGCTTTATTATGTTAAACCTCTTATAAACCTCTATATGCATCCTTCTTTTTTTGACTAGTAGTAGTATTTATTACACATAAATAATATGGATTCACATAGTATAAATTGAGCCTTACATAGGCAGAATCATAAGTTCTACCAGAGTGGGACGCGTGATTGTAAATGAGCTGCTTTCCACAAATGTCGCCGAATTGGGCTGGTAGAAATGTGCGTGTATAATTATTATGCCTGGGTGTTAGTCGATCTATCTAGGGTTCCGAAAATAAATATTGCTTATGGACTATGGTACTGCGCGGAGTACGATAAATAGTTGCGTTTTGCACTGAGGACTGCGCCTAAATGCAATTCGACCACAATAATAATGTCTGGTTACTTATTGCAACAAATTGCGTCCGATTCTCAAATCCCGTACCGAGCCCGAACTAATTGTTGGTGTGGGTGTAGTAGAGCACAGAGTTGCCGGGCAACTGCCAGTGGGAGGCCTTCAGCTCGATCAGCTGGAGCAGGGTTCGGCGTATGGAGGCGGCAGCATCGCCGGCATTGAGGAACGCATCGCGCACCAGGGACATGAGCAGCTCCAGCTGCTGCGGCAGCTGCTGCTCCATATCCTGGCCAATGCAGGTCAAAACATAGAACAGGCACTCAATCTGCAAATGGCAAATCTCTCACAACTGTTGCTCAGCGAGCTGAATAGAATCAGGGAAACATACCTCGGATAGGGAACGCACGGGAGGACGCACACAATCCTCGCAGCACTTGGACAGCAGGCTGAGCAGCACCAGCGGTGGTGGGGTGCCCTCGCTGTGGGTGCGCAGCTGCAGCTGACGGCGTTTCAGCTGGCAAAACATTTCCGTAAGAAATGCCATGAAAGCCGTAAAGCGAACCCGCGACGGCGACTTCATGCCCTGAATGGCGAACAGCAGCTGCAAAGGGAATCCAGTTGGAGTTGCAGTTGCAATTGCAGTTAGGGGTTGGCCTACCTTTTCGCGCTCCTGATACCACTGGCGGCATGTGTTGAGCAGCGCCTCGAGAAACGTCTCCTTCTGCTCCTTGGCGATGATATTGAGGCAGAGACGCGATATGGGCAAGGCGAAGCGTCGACTCTCGACGGCGCGCTTGATGAACTGTGACGTCAGCTCCATGAGGCAGCGGGAATTCAATTTGTTGGGATCCTCCAGAGCCGTTTCGATCAGTGCCTGTATTTCCGGCGTAAACTGGCCAATGTCGGCCACCTCGTTGCCCAGGCCCAGACCCAAGCCGGCCAAGCCACGTGTCAGCGCATCGGCCGAGGACAACGACTTGGAGCGCTGCAAAGCGGCTCCATTTTGATAAGGATCGATGCCATTCACTTGATATTGCTGTTGCTGTCCATTATGGTAGTGATTCATATTGTTATTGTTGCCGTACTGATTGTGCTGCGCCGACTTCTGTGCCCGCGTCTCCGGCGCGAACTTGACACGGTTCGTCGACTAAAATGAGAGAGAATTTATTTACTATTAACTTTTAAAGCCGAACCGAGCTGTCATGTGTTGTTTTACGTGAAGTATGTTGCCGCTGGATGGTGAATTCATGAGCGGTATTTGTCCAGCCATCGGATGCGTCACCAAGATGGAACGATGCTGGCCACCCTTGAGGCTGTTCAGTGCGGGCATGTTGCCCAGCGATAGGCCCGCCTGGCGTCTGTTGAGGATCGCATATTGCTGCTGCTGCTGCTGCTGTTGCTGCTGTTGCTGCTGGAGAAGATTAGGCCCGCCGCCAGCCATTGGGAAGATGAGGGACGAACTGGAAGAATGTTGTAGATTGTGGTTTAGCTCTGCAAGAAGACGGCAAGAGGGGTAAAGTTTGGCATTAAAAATGTGTTGGCGTTACCGATTACTGTTAAGTGCCTCAGCCGCTGGCGTTGCACGTGTGTTGCTCGTCATTGTGAACTCCTGGGCATTTATGTTCAGTTTGTTCGAGACACACCCACCACCACCAGCACCAACTGTGCCACCTGTGCCACCAGCAGCAGCATCGCTGGCTACCTCGGAGTCGCGCACATCTGACAAAGTTTAATATTGTTGTTGCCATTGTGGGACAATTTAAAGATACACACAAGTGAACATAAACATAAGTACGGGTATGTGATGAATTTATTTATTTGGGTTTCGGGGGTTGCGAATTTATCAACAATTATGAAAAGAAGAAGAAGAGGAAGAAAGAAAACATTGACCAATTAAATTGTGTAATGTAATTTATGCATTCGCAGTCTATAAAATGCGTAGCTGATGTTAAAGCAGCTGCCAAGCAAAGGCAATATTTTCTATATTTATTTAAATAAATTTTGTAAATTTCATTTAAAAAAAAAAGCTTAAGAACTCTGTACCAATCATTGCCTCAATTTCTAGTATGAATAACAAAGGGTTGAATGTACGAATGGCAAAAAATATGCAAGAATTTATCAACACAATTCAAAAATGAACTTCTATTTTTTTTTTTTGAAAAACAGAGAGTCAGCCTTAAAATGATGCGAATCTACCAAAAAAAAAACTTTAGACAGTCACTGAATTTTTATATTATTTATATTTTATAATGCTCATAAAGTTATTATTAATTAAAAGAATATGTTTTATTTTCGCTATCTGAACTTTGTGTGAACGCATTGCAAATCAACAATTTTGTAAATGGGCAGCACTTTATCGGCGAGCTGGCAGGACTGGACAACATTTTTCTTGTAGTGCTGCCAAATGTGTATCGTATTGCAAAGTGGCAACACTTTTATTTCCTTCACTTAATCTACAAACATGAGAAGGGAAAAACTAAGCAAAACTAACAAAAAATGAAGGAATTGCATTGAGAAATGATATTAATTGTTTTCTTATTCCAGGCAATAAAACGAAGTAAAATGTTTTCCTCAAAACAATGTATATTCAAAAGCTTCTTTAGACAAAAAAAAAAGAAGGACAACTTGTGAACGAAAGAGTTGATATTTAGTAAAAAGGCAAAGCTTAGAGGCATTTTATAGATGATATACATATATGTATATGGGGGGGAGACTTACTTGGAGGTCTGTATATATCCATTGCGGGCTTGCCACGCATTTGTCCAGGCTGATTTCCAGGCACGTTGAACGCCAGACTGCGCCTTTTGTTAATGTTCTACAAACAAAATAGGTAACAAATGTGTGTGTGTGTGTGTGTGTGTGTGCTTGTGGACTTACCTGTTGATTTGAGGTGCGCACAAAGCTGCGCTCTCTGGATATGACACCTGGCATTATGGGTTGAAAATCGGGCGATTTGCGCACCTTTCGAGCATCATTCTGTTGATTATTATTAAATGTGGCTGCTGAGATTTCCACTTTTTCTGCCATTGTTGCTGCTTCTTCTTCTTCTGCTTCTGCGTTAAACTAATTGAGAACCCTTATCTTTGGTTTTTGTTAATGTTTTTTTTTTTTTTTTTGAAAAACTTGAATTAATCACGTATCCGTCTGTGTCTCCTTGAAGATCGGAATACTTGAATTAAACGCTTATATATGTTTTTTTCAATATTTGAGTAAAGTTGTACATATCACAATTCTTTTCTTTTTTCTTTTTGTTATATTTTGTTTGTATTTGCTTCACTTTAATACAATTATCTAGGCTTAATTGGCTTTCGTAGTCTTATATGCAAGACAAATAATATTTATTCCTTTTATAAGTATTAGCGTGGTCTGCAAAAGAGAGAGAGAGAGAGAGTCTGATTCATTATCCATGAATATATTAATAAATAATTAAGTCAGTCTAGACGAACAGCTTTAGCTCAAGACAGTCTGTCATTTCTTGAACAACTGCTGCAAGAGAAGACTGAAGCATAAACTATTTGCGCTCTTGATCCAATATCGTGCTTATATATATATATATATATATTTTATTTATTTATGTACTTCGTAGGCACATCCACAGTCTGTTAACCGGCTCTGCGGCTGCGCGTAGGAGTGCATCTGGTTTCGAGACCGCGCTTGACATGACATCAGCTCTGAGCAATTTTGTCTAATTTCTCAGCTTTTTAAGTATCCGTAAATATGAGTGTGCCTTTGTGTGTGTGTGTTTTTTTTTTAAGCTATTTTCGAATTGTCGAAATAAACAAATCCCTGCCGCGACAGCTAAACACAACAATGTTTTTTTTTTTTTGTAAATAAACAAACTACAAATTCGAGAAAAATGTATTTTAAAAATAACAACAAATTAACTAAATCGAACTTAGAGTCTAGTCAAAAAGAGTTAAATACATTTTATATTAATAAATTAATTTTTTTTTTAGAGAATCTGTTCACTTATATATTAGATATTAGTTTATCTTTTTCTTATAATCGGAGCTTAAGATTTTTCATTTTTCCAATAATTTTAATATTTAAGAAATTTAATTTTTAACATTTTTTAATTTAATATCAATAGTTTTATCTATGAATTCTAATAAATTTATTATAACCTTTTAGAATTTTACTTGACACGCAGTTTGTTTAAAATTTTAAACAAAAATTAAAAAAAAAAAATCACAAAATAACTTTTGCCAATGAATTGAGAATTAATCTAATGACTGTCAGAATATGAAAATGTTTTTCATTGGCGTTTTTGTAGTTCCTCTTTGACTAGTCTCAAAGTTATCGCAAATTGTTTTGAAATTGAAATTGTTGTCGTTTTGTTAAGAGCTTGAAATATGTTTTCAAACTTCGTTAAAGTCCATTGAAAGAAGTGCGCCTAAGTTTTAATTTGTTATCATTTTAATTGATTCAAATAAAAAAGTCCAATTGAATGTGTCTAATTTAAAGGCATTTAGCTTTTAGCCAGAAAGCCTAGCAAGCATTACCCGGCGCTACGCGGCAAGTACAATTTATTAAAGATTTTAAACAGCTCTGAAAATAGTTTTGAAGTTGATTAAAACCTAATTTAAAAACATTTAAAATTGAGTTCGATCCGATGAACGATACTCATTGATTTTCCACGCATTTAGGTGGAATTTTGTCATAAAGTTGAAATTTGAGTGCTTACCTTTTAATGCAATATAAAATTGATCCAATAATTTGTTTGGTTTTCGTTGCTGTTCAGCTTTTGTTAAACTGCCTTCACACTCTTTTGCTTTTTTGCCAGCTAATTCGGTATCTCTCTTCCAAGTTTTTTTTAGATTAAATATCGTCGTTATGGGTTTCGCGTCGTCGTCGTCGTCGTCGTCGTTGTGATTCGTATAGATATGTGTTTATTCATTAACTTTATAGATACGCTCTTCGTGTGTCGTTTAATTATGCTCGGCACATACGCTAGCAATAATAATTCCAAAACAAAAATTATTATTATTTTTTTTTATTTTTAATTATAATTCACAGTCGAGCATTGTGAATGCCATCTAGACAAATACATGTAGATGAGTAAATGTGAGTTCTTCGCTTAGTTTTTGGTTCGTCGCACTCTCAACACATGCACACAAGCACACAGACACAAGCATACACACACACACACACACTCTCAGCGGATCAGATACAGCGGCGCAGAAACAATTGATGATTGTCTTGTTATTCTTTACAGTTGCTGCTGTTTTTATTGTTGTTAGTGTTTCACGAGCAGCTGTTTACGCGTTGGATGAGTCAATGATCGGGTGTGAGAGGGGGTAGAGGGTGGGGCAGCCGGCTGCGACTGCGACTGCGGCTGCTGGTAAGTATACGCACCGTTGACGCTGGCGTCGTCGTTAGCTGCGCCTATTTTTGGTTTGTTGCTTTGCGCTTGTTCTTAGCTCGTTGTCAATTGTTATAGTTGTTGTTGCTTCTTCTTCTATTTTTTTTATCTTGGATTTGTTCGCGTAATTTTCGTTTCTTTTTTTTTTTTGTATTTTGTTGTTTTATTTCTGTTTTTCGTTTTTTTAGATCGCTCGCTAGTTCTCTTGGCTATTACTCACACACACACACACACGCGCGCGCTCTCACACACACTCAGATACGGTATATGGCCTGGCATGTGAAATAAGCATAGATATTAATTTATTTTTATGTTTTGCTCTTGCACGCGCTTTTGTTTTTCTTCAAATTCTGCGTGATATATGTATGCATGTATCATTTATAATTCTATTCACTTGCGATTTATTCACATGTGCCGTATACTATACTATTTATATATATAATATTCATATATATGCATGCTATATGTATCTAGACTCTATACATACATATATATGCAGCGGAGGTGCGGCTATATTCTTCCGTTTCCGCAAAGGTGGACGCGGTATGACGTCGTTTTTTTTTGTCTTTCTATTTTTTTTCTTCTTGCCTTTGGTTAACAACAAATATTGCTATTCATATGGATGGGTATTATTTGTTCGTATTGGACCAATATGATTTCCGTTTGGCGAGCGCTCTGCTATTTATAAATATATAATTCGGCTTGTCTTCTGAACGCCCAAAAACTGATGTATGTATGTATGTATGTATCCATGTATGTATGTACTCAATATGAATCACATAATAGCGAACGAGTCGTTAGAGCAAAATAGAATTTACTAACTCTGCTGCACATTCTCATATAAATACATACGTATGTATATATGTATATATATATATATATATATGATTTTTAATCACATAAAACTTTCGATTTTTACTGCATTTATTACAGGCGTTTCCTTTCGTTGCGCTAAATTTGTTCGTTGTTTTTTTCTTTTTGTTTGTTTGTTCTATTTTAATATTGCAAATTGTTCAAATTTATTGATTCGCACATATATGTCGATATGCATGTATATATTATGGTAATGTGATTATCGTTTTGTTAGCTACACTTGACGCAGGGTTTTATTTTATTTTCTCTGTGGTACAAAATCAGCGTTTAAACTTAAAAATTAAATCATCGGCGCGAGCGATCAGTTAAGACTAAAACTTGATGAATCGCCGCCGCACCGAAAAGCTCTTCATAACACACTCTGTATGTGATCTCGCGCAAAGAGAGCGAGCGCGAGAGAGGAGCGTCTCTCTCTCGCTCTCGTTTGAGGGTTGTCGAGTTTGCGCTTAACTGGATGATTCAAAAGTATTTGTCAGCGGATGAGCACATAAATCAAAAGTAGTATTTTAATTGACTTCATCTATTGTTAAACAATTATGCATGTGCATATTTTAGAATAACTCAAATAATTGTAGCTACTTGTTATTTATGATTTCTACAGTAAGTATGAACATATCTTTTCTACAGCCAAAAGCAGTATGAGTATGTTTTTTTTGTTTAAACAAAACTTTATGCTGAATGAAAAACTATTCCCTTGCCGCACTTTACAGACATTTCAACATTTAACTTTAAACCCCATTTCGAATAGCCAATATCTGAGCTTAAATTTGAATATATTTTAATTTATAATTTAATACAATATTGATTCTTATAAATACACGCAAATGATATGAGCAAATTGCCCGCCAATAATTTAAGTATACATTTAAAAAAAAGTAAATGAAACGCTACAAAAAATAGTGTTCTTGGAAAATGGAAAGTGTGTCGCTATAGCGGCTGTTTTAACAAACTACTTTGTAGTTGCTGCCAAGGAGTTATTCAATGAGTTGTTCAATTGCTCCTCCTCATCCTTGTCCAGACCCAATGCCATGGTTAACAATTTGACTACGCAACGCTGTTCGTGCACCTCGCCCTTCTCGGTGGATGTAATATCCTTTTCTAGTTTTAGCTTCTCTTCGGCAGCCATCAAAATGCCCTCCTCAATGGTGCTCTCCGATATTAAACGGTATATGGTGACTGGACGACTCTGACCCATGCGATGGCAGCGATCCTCAGCCTGTTTGTCATTGTAGGGATTAAAATCAATGTCGTGAATTATGCAGGTGTCCGCTGCGGTTAAATTGATGCCCACACCGCCGGCTTTAGTGGATAACAGAAATACAAATATATTGTCATCGACATTGAAATCTGTGATCAGATCCTGTCGCTCTTTAACAGCGGTGGCACCGTCCAATCGGCAGAATCCATGCTTCCGTATCCTTAAATATTCTTCCACAACGTCCAGCATCATGGTAAACTGACTGAAAAGCAGCACACGATGTCCTTCGGCCTTCAGTTTTGGCAATAGGGTATCCAGATAGAGGAATTTTCCCGAATCACATATCAAACTATCCGGAATCTTGACATCGTATAGTTCCTAAAAGGGAATGCATTCGTTAGACATATATATTTATATACCTGCTTTCTCGCGACTTACATATTTGTTGCACAGTTGATAGACTTGAAAATCGGACATAATTGCCAATTCCTCGAATATGTACTGCTCGTTGGTTTTCTTGTAGGAATTGACGCGCGCCAGCCGCTTCGAAAAGCCCCGCAACTGCTCGTCTGAGAAATAGTGACGCATTAGCAGCGGATGATTGGCCATGCGTCGCATTTCCATCATAATTGCCACACCGGCACGATCGCTGCTGCCACAGATCTCGCCCTTGTTGTTTGAATAATATTCCACCAACTCCTTATAGTATTGCTTTTGTGAGGCGCTCATTGGAACTTTTTCCTAAAGATTTAAGAAAAAATATATATAAGTTAAGAAAAATTCCAATGCTCTGCTTAGGTTTGCAGCTTGGATTTTGAATGCTTACCACACAGCTGTGCTTTTTGGGCAAATTGTTCAGCACATCCTTTTTAAGACGTCGCAGCACAAACGGTTTCATAATGCGTTTGGCGCGTTGCACTTGTGTCTCCTGGAACTGTGACACTTCCTCTTGATCGCCATCGGTTTTGTTCTTCTGCAAGATATCAAAAGCGAGATATAAAAAAAGTAATGCTAAATAAATACACTTGTTACGCACCTTGACAAACAAAGATTTGATGTCCTCAATGCTCTTGGCAAAAAATTTGGGCATCACAAAGCACAGCAACGAGATCAACTCAAGCAGATTATTCTGCAGCGGCGTGCCCGTAAGCAAAATGCGCATTTCTGCATTAATTGTGATCAGATTGACGTAGCGCTGAGTCGTCATGTTCTTCAGCATGTGGGCCTCATCGAAGATGACATAATGCAGCTTGCAAACGCGGAACATCTTTCGCTCCTCGGGCGTGGATCCAACTATATGGTAGCTGGCAAGATACAGATAAAGCAACGGCCTAATAAACTTGTAACTGCAATCGCTTACGTGGTCAGAAGAACATCAAAGCCGGTAAAGCCATCTTTGGCGAAGCGTACGCGCATCCTTCGTCGCTCGTCCTGAGAGCCATGATATTTTTCGACTACCAGACTGGGACACCATTTGGCGATTTCCGCTTCCCAGTTGTCCAGCGTTGACGAAGGCACCACGATTAAGTGTGCTCCCTTGCTGAGGCCGTTTTCCTTCAGATAGGCCAGAAACGCAATAACCTGTATGGTCTTGCCCAGACCCATCTCGTCCGCCAAAATGCCATTCATTTCCTGCTTATGCATCACAGTGAGCCAATTAAGGCCTATTACCTGGTAGTCGGCCAATTGCAAACTGTAACAGATCCGGAATAGGTTAGATTCATCCTAATTTAAGTTGCATCAAAAAGTTCTGGGACTGAGAGATCAGTTGGCATAGGAACATAATTTTCACGAAGCATTTCTTTACAAAATTATAATATCCTATCACAATTGAATTATCTTTGAGACATACGAAAAAGCTAACAGAAATGGACACCCACTTGCTGCTTAGAATCTTTGGCTGCTCCACAATGCCAGCACCATTGGCAATGGCCGTTTCCAGGCGTTGCACCATACCGTTGCACTTGCTTAGAATGGTTGCAACCGTATTCTGTTTGTTGATCAGATCCTGTGCGTAGTTAAGTAGATCTGCCGATAGCCGGTTGGCCTCCAGTTTCTGTCGCAAATCCGCCCAGTCGCTGAATGGTCGTATCTCAATAAGTACTGTTGCCTTCTTCTCCGAGAGCGTCTTCACCGACTGCAGCTCAATGATGCTGGCCGTGTTCATGAATTGGAACACCTTTTTGCGCTGTCCGGTCATTTTGGTGGACATTTCGGTGTCACTGTCGTCGCTGTCGTACACCTGATCCTTGGATTGCTTGACATCATCATCCGAATTATCGTAGTCCGAGTAGTTGCCACTCGACTTGCCATGCGCCTTGGCCCCACTCCCATTCGTGCTCGGCTTCAGTTTGGCCTTATCCAAGGGTCCATTTTGCGCTTTGGGCTTACAGTTTTCCTTCAGATAACGTGTTGCCGCTGCAACGTCCCAATTAGATCGTGCCAGCGAGTCTTGAATTGCCTAAAATATATATTAACTAATTAGCGAACTGTCACAAGACTGAACTACTAACTAAAATTTAAGAAAACAGGTAAACAAGATAACACTTTTAACAAAACTTTTCTAATAATAAATATTTCTTATAATTATAAATACAGCATTTATGTAAAATATTGAGCATGTGTTTTCATTTGAAAAGGACTTTTTGCGCCAATCAAAATCCTGACCTATAATTTCCTTAGCAACCCCTTGCCTGCGACGCCCCTGTGTCAACAGCTGTTCACAATGCCGGGCCCGAATCGCCATATTCCGAACACATGTAAGCGACGCGCGCGCTTTGCTCCCCGCACCCCGCACGCAAAAAAATATAAAAAGGAAAAATATAACCATGGGAAACGTTGCACTTACCATCGTATCGTAGTTTGGCATTATTTTTGCGGCCGCCATATAACGCTCTTCTTTTTCCTTGACGGTCAACACAAGTTTAGGCTTTTTTGGCGTTTGACAGTCTGCGCTGTCGCTGTCACTGTCGGCCATCACCTGGATGCGTTTCTTGCCAGGCACACGCTCTGAAATGCAACACAACAGTTGTATTGTTTAATATAGCATCCGTCAATAGAATAATATACACAATGCCTACCAGTTCTGCCCAGGCTGGCAGCTGCGGCAGCTGCATTTTTATTTATGCGAAACTGTCGCAAATCGTTCAAACTAGATTTTGAGACAGATGGCGCTTGGCTTTCCGACATGTCTGAGGCGAGCCGAATTGTAAACAATTGTTGACGTTTTATTTAGAAATAATAATTGCAATTAATGTACAATTTAACATTTACAGTACAAAAAATTTTCCTACAACTTTTGCATTCACAATTCACACAAATAATCAGTACTCGCAGTTGCATTACCGATGCCAATCGCAATCGATAACGATGTGCGTTCGCGACGCGAAACTGTTATCGGTGCGTTAGCCCTGTGGGCCAATCGAGATTTTCGCGACGCCCTGTGCAGCCCTCGTCGAATTTTTTCCACTTGTGCTAGAGAGGTTAATTGAGTATTTGTTTTTTGCTAAAAAAAAACTAAAAGACATTTTCCCAAGTTTGTTAACGAAAGTGAAACATCAAACATGGCTGGCGGCAACACACCGCGTGTTATACAGGTGACCAATATTGCGCCGCAGGCCACCAAGGATCAGATGCAAACGTTGTTCGGCAACATTGGCAAAATCGAGGAGATTCGACTGTACCCCACCATACGGGATGTCTCCTGTCCGGTGCAGTCGCGCATCTGTTACGTGAAATACACGGAGACGAGCAGCGTGCCCGTTGCCCAGCACTTGACCAATACCGTTTTCATAGACCGGGCGCTCATTGTAATCCCGGTGCTGGCCATACCCGAGGAGTATCGTGCACTGGAGATGCTTAAGAATGGCACCATTGTGCCGGGCTTGCAGAAACCAGACTCAAAATTGCCGCCGGAGGTAATCAATCGCATCGAGGGCCAGCTGCCGCAGCAGGTCATCAAGACGTACGATCCCAAGCTAGTGGAGTTCAATCTGCCCGAATATCCAGCGCTGCCCTCCTTCTACGATGCGCGCAAAATAGAAGAAATCCGGCGCACCATCATTGTGTGCGATGTGCGCAACGAGTGGCGCCTCGACGATCTCATGGAGTGCTTCCAACGTGCCGGTGAGGTCAAATACGCGCGCTGGGCCGAGAAGGACAACAAGACCTACTGCATGATCGAGTTCTGTGAGCAGACGAGCGTTATACATGCGCTGCGCCTGCAGGGCCAAGAGTTCAAGGGCGGCCATCTGAGTGTCTACCACTCGACCTACTCCATTACAAAGCCCGAGGCCAAGTCGAATGAGGCAGCCCAGGCCGAAATTGAGGAGGCCATGACGATTGTTAAGGAAGCACAGAGCATGATATCGGCCGCCATAGATCCCGTCATTGGCATGCTTGCCAAGGACAAGCGGCGACGTTCTCGCTCACACTCGCGTTCCCGCGAGCGACGCACCACCAGTCGATCCCGTTCGCATCGCTCCAGCTCACGTCGGCGCCGTCGCTCCGGCACTCGCGAGCGACGCAGCGTCTCCAGGTCCCGACGCTCGCGCTCTCGCGGCAAACACTCGTCACGGTCGCGCAGCAAACGCTCGCGTTCGCGTCATCGTCGCAGCAGCTCACGCTCGCGCCGCTCACGCTCGCGTGGCGGCAAGCATTCGCGTTCGTCGAGATCGCGCGGCAAGCGCTCCAGATCTCGACATCGCCGCAGCACTTCACGCACACATCGCTCACGCTCGCATGGAGGTGCAGGAGCCGGTGGCAGTGGCGTTGTTAGCGTTGGCAGCGGCAACGGCAAACGCTCCAGATCCCGTGAGCGCAGCAAGAAGTCGCATCGCGCCCGATCGCCACGCTCGCGCAGCAAACGCAGCTCCCCATCGCCGCCACCGCCGATCAGCAAATCGCGATCCAGCCGGAGCAAAGATGTGGCCACAATTTCAAGCAAGTCCTCGTCCTCGTCCTCCCGACGACGTTCGCGCACACCGGACACACGCAAACTGAAACCCATCTCGGAGGATATCGAGGCGAAGGCCCGCAAATCGGTCAGCGTTGAGAAGTCGGACAACATGGATATATCCAACTCACCATGAAGATGGAACAAGATCCTATAATATGAAAATACTTTGATAAGAAATACAAATCAATTAAAAACTAACATTACTTTTGCTATTTAATCAATATCAATGCCAATTTCTATTTGTATTGCGCTCCTCTGTCCTAGTTCCAAGTATAAAGTTTAATTCAAAGTCCAGCATTTACACATGTATGTTTATTTAAGTAAAAATATTCAATATACAACTCTAGCCTAAGTTAACACAAGTTTGCGACTCTTTATTTCAGGGCCAAAAATGGGGAGAGCTATTCCGATAAAAATTGTGAAAATTTAAGGTGTGAGCACTCACAAAGAACCCAAAAAAAAGCTTTCTAGCGTTTGTCACCCATTTCTCACATTTCTAGGTGAAATTCGCCAAAGCTCCGGATGCCGCACAAACAAATCGCAAATTTATCAGCTTAAAGAGATAAAAAATAATCGAATTGTTAACTTGAAGCTGACCTTATATTATTTTCAATTGTATTTTCAATAAATATATAAATAATACGTAATACAAGCTAATTTTGGCTAGAAAAAGGCTACAAATGATTCGCACTGTGCAATAAACAGCTGTTAGTTTGTTTGTTTGGCTTTTCTGCCGCCACAAAAGCTCTCTGCCGCGCGCGGCGGAGGCGGAGCTTTTACGCTCTACAAAATGTCGGCCGGCCGCAAGTTTGATTTCGAGTTGACGTCGAGCGTTTGTGGCCAGCGGTTCTTCTACAGGCAGCATAAGAGTTTCAGTCAGTTTTCGTATATATATATATATATATTAATTACAATTTCTTATCCGTTTACTCGATTGTCGCAACAAGTGCAATTTGTGCAAAATGTCCGCGGTAACAAAAGGTAACATGAATTGCATATTGTTGTCTTGTTTGTTTTTTCTTCGTGCGGATGGGCATCGAGAGTTTTGATATGCTAAATGTGAACTTTGGACCTGTTGCTGTGTTATCTGATGCCCGGCGGCCCCTTGGCCCGCCCCTCGCCCAGCACTAACTGGGCACCGGCAAGGGGAGCGAGCGTCCGCACTTTGGACCCGTTGAGCAAATAGACAAGATTTGCTTTAGTTAACATTTCCCAATTGGAATAATCTTCATATCTTACATATTTAATTGCTGTCTTCTAGGCATTTATATTGTGGCTGCCAAGCGCACGGCCTTTGGAACCTTCGGCGGCGCTTTGAAGAACATCAACCAGACCCAGCTCCAGACAACAGCTGCCAAGGCGGCGCTGGATGCGGCTGGCCTGAAGGGCGAGCAGGTGGACACGGTCATTGTGGGCAATGTGATTGCGGTAAGTGGCTGGCTGAAGCGGACTCTGGACCTTAGCTTGGCTAACTGAAGAAAAGTCCAATGAAAGTGAGACGAATTCTGCTCATCTTTTATTTGCAGTCCTCGTCCACAGATGGCATCTATGTGCCTCGCCATGTCGGACTCAACTGCGGCGTTCCCATTGAGAAGCCAGCGTTGGGCATTAATCGTCTCTGCGGCTCTGGCTTCCAGTCGATTGTGAATGGTGCTCAGGACATTTTGGTGGGCGGTGCCAAGGTGGCGCTCACCGGTGGCGTGGAGAGCATGTCGCAGACTCCGTTCATAGCGCGCAACATGCGCTTTGGCACCACATTGGGTGCCAACTACAATCTGGAGGATGCCCTGTGGGCGGGTCTGACAGATACCCACTGCAAGCTGCCCATGGCGTTGACTGCTGAGAATCTGGCCGATCAGTACAAGATTTCCAGGGAGCGCGTGGATGAGTTTTCGCTGCGTTCGCAAAAGAACTGGGAAAAGGGACAGCAGGAGGGCGCCTTCAATGCCGAAATTACGCCCATCAAACTGAAGGTCAAGGGCAAGGAGGTTGACTTTGTGGTGGATGAGCATCCACGGCCCAAAACCACCATCGAGGGACTGGCCAAGCTGCCGTCGCTGTTCAAGAAAAACGGCGTTGTCACCGCGGGCACAGCATCCGGCATTTGTGATGGCGCTGCCGCTGTGATCGTTGCCTCCGAGGAGGCACTCAAGGAGTACAACCTGAAGCCGCTGGCACGTCTCGTTGCTTTCTCGTTTGTGGGCGTCAAGCCAGAGATTATGGGCATTGGACCAGTGCCTGCCATACAAAACGTGCTCAGGGTATCCGGCAAGAAACTGGAGGACATTGACCTGATCGAGGTAGATCTCCAATTGCGTACACAATTATAGTTGGTTCTCAATTAAACGCTTTGCAGATCAATGAAGCCTTTGCCGCTCAAACCCTGGCCTGTGCCGATGCCTTGAAGCTGGATCAAACGAAACTGAATGTGAACGGCGGTGCCATTGCTCTGGGTCATCCACTGGGCGCCAGTGGCTCTCGCATCACGGGCCATCTGGTGCACGAGTTGCAGTAAGTAGACAAACTATTCCGGTTGTGAACTTCATTCATCTCCATTCATATATCGCTCTCTCTCTTTCTCTCCTCCACTCTTCGCAGGCGCAAGAAGCTCAAGTATGGCATCGGTTCCGCTTGCATTGGCGGTGGTCAGGGCATCGCCCTGCTGCTGGAGGCCGTTTGAGGCGAAGCCAGTTCTGCATTTACGATAAGATTAGATGTTTTGATTGAAATATATATAAACTTAAGGACTGATTATAAATAGTTTGTTTTTGTTTTGGGTTTTACAAATTTATTTAAACATTTTGCACATGGAAGTGTTTGTAAAGCTTTCTACAAGAAAGACAACATTTCATTATAAAACTGATATTTTCGAAATAGCTAAAATGTTTACATCAAGACAAGATGCGAGTATGATAAATGGAATCTGTTGCTCGCACTTTAAGGTAAGAATCTCTTAATGGGCCTAACAATACGAGTACATGAAATTGTTCAGTTCGTTTGGGCGCTGGTAGAGAACAACGCCAGGACACCGCTGGCCACGCCAATGGAGAAGATGTAGTTGACAAATGGCGTGGCATTCTTCAGCAGGAAGAAGCTGATGAAAATGATGATGGCCAGGTAGAGGGCGTTGTTATAGAAAATCGAGTATGTGGTCGCTTCATAGTCGGCAACCTCGTTCTTCTTCCACAGGATGCGTTCGTCCTTCTCCTTGCGCGTGACCTTCTTGTCATCGCCCAGCTGACGGTTGACCTCGCGGGTAACAGCCTCCTCACGGCGCACGGCAATCTTATGCTTCAGCTGGAACTTGATGTTCTTGTAGGCGGTGGCCATCAAATAGGTGCTAGCCGCAGTCACCAGCACAAACAAAATGGAGCTGGGCCACAGGTCCATGTTGTGAATGCGCCAGAACAGCCCTTAAAAGCATCAACATTCAGTTAGCGGGCAAGTTGGGAAAATCAACAACGTGTCACTATTCACAGGGCACTTACATATGGGCAGCGCGGAGACGATGAAAGCGTTGCCGTAAAAAATTGTCGCCGATTTCGTGGTGACATTCCGACTGAAGTCCTGCAGCAGCAGCTCCTCCTCCTTGGTGAAACCAGACGATTGCACTTTCTGTTGCTTGCCAGAGCCCATTTTTACGTGTATGTTTTGTATGAAACGCGCTAGTGAAAGTTACAGCAACGCAGCCAGGCGAACGAAGAATAAGAGTAAAGCGTACACGAAGGCAGTCGCATCGGCAAAGTGACAGCTGCGGCGTAGTGACGTGTAAGGTAAATGTCAAATAACAAAGTTGCTACGCGATATGAACCTGGCCAGTCTACACTTGGCGAACTGGTTCATGCACTTTAATGCTAACGTTCTAATGTTAGTTATCTTAAGTTAAAGTTAAAAATTCCTTACTGATTTCTAAACTTTTTCAATTAAATTTAAATAAATATATAGCTCTTTTAATATTAAATTATAACTTTCATTCTATCAGTGATTTAATACATAATGAAGCAGTTCAAATCCTTCAGCCCTGGCACAATCGTTGCGAATAATCGAATAATCAATAACAATAGAAGTGCAACAGGTTCTGTAACAGCTGTTTTAGTTAACAATTTGAATATTAAGGTAAATCAATTTAAGATTTAAATTTGTATAGTTACTTACATGCTTACCGCTTATCTTAAATAATTAAATTGAAGTTCAGATAAATTGTTTTCTATTATTAAATGTACTCACCTTATCAAAATTCCTTAATATGAGTCCGCGTCCAAAGGTCACTTTAAGATTTTGACATCTTTGAAATTATTTTTTTTAAGAATGATGCGTTCAAAGGTCTTAAGTCTGGTGCCCCGTGCCACAGGTGTGTGCAGGCATATGTCCACTGCCACAAAGCTGACCACTGTGGCAGTTGATGATAAAACTGGCATCGCTACCCTCACAATGAACCGGCCGCCCGTAAATGGTCTCAACCTGGATTTGCTACGTGATCTAAATCAATCGATCGGGGAAGTAGAGGGCAACAAAAGTCGTGGCCTAATATTGACATCGGTAAAGAGAATCGTTGATCTATCATGATTAGCTCATCAATTGTATTTATTAATTTTTAGTCAAATCCCACCATATTCTCCGCTGGTCTGGACATACTCGAAATGTATAAGCCAGACAAGGACAGAATTCGAGAATTTTGGACCGCTTTGCAGGACGTCTGGTTGGCCCTCTATGGCAGCAGTGTACCAACAGCAGCTGCCATTAACGTAAATAGCATAAAATCACTATAGAACATTGTAATTAATAATAATTTCGACAGGGCCATTCCCCAGCAGGAGGCTGTTTATTGGCCACATCCTGCGAGTATCGCGTTATGCTGCCAAAATTCACAATTGGCCTGAACGAAACTAAACTTGGCATCGTCGCACCCAAATGGTTTATGTCATCCTTCCTAAGCGTTCTGCCCCGACGTGAAGCTGAGCGTGCGCTCAATCAGGGTCGCATGTTTACCACAGAGGAAGCACTGAGTATTGGCCTGATCGATGAAGTTGCCATTAGCAAGGAGCAAGCCTTGGACAAGTGTGCACAGTTTATTGGTACATTTGCCAAAGTTAATCCGCTAGCTCGTTCGCTAACCAAGCAGCAGCTGAGGGCTGTTGAATTACAACAGTTGGAAAATGAACGTGCCCAGGATTTGGAAAGGTTTTTGTTCTTTGTAAACCAACCGTCTGTGCAAAAAGGATTGGGCATATATCTGGAAAGTCTAAAAAAGAAGGCCAAGAATTGAATTCGTTGCCTTTGAATTTGTAGCTATTCTCATATAATGTTTTTATACACACAATATATATTAAATATGTATATATGCCATTTAAAAGTTGTATCTGTAAATTTGTATTGGGCTTGTATCTATGGCTGGGTTCTTAACTCCGCTGAGTTGCATTGAAACGAGGGAATAGAACAAGTTTTGTTTCTTCTTCTTACTGAACGATCCACACATGGTACGTAGTTTTGCCGGCAGTGACGTCACAAGCGCTGAACACCCATAACAGCAATGTTGTGACGAAATGCCTAAAGTTATCAAAGTGTGCAAATTAATGACCTTGTTTGCTATGCTATCATGTGATCAACAGTGCACAAAATGCTGCGTAGCCAAACAAAACTCATGGATATGGGCAGGCGCCAATTGCCTCGCCTGCACAGATCCATGACAAAAGCATCCAATCTCACCGTGGTGGAAATGGACGACAAGACGGGCATTGCGATGCTGACATTGAACCGACCACCTGTAAACAGTTGCAACTTGGAGCTGCTGCAGGAACTACACGAGTCCATTAAGCAGATCGAATGTAACAAAAGTCGTGGCCTAATACTGACATCGGTAAGATAGCTTACGGACTACAGCAGGGGCTTTATATTCTTCTTGTTTAACAGTCCAACGATAAAGTCTTCTCCTCCGGTCTGGATCTCAATGAATTGTACAAACCGAACCAAGAGCGTCTGCTGGCATTCTGGTCAACGCTGCAGGACCTGTGGCTAACTCTATACCAAAGCAGTGTTCCTACAGCAGCGGCCATCAATGTAAGTTCAATTTGAATAATGAGTTATAGGATCATTTGGTACCCTTCTCTCTCCACGCAGGGTCACGCACTTGCCGTTGGTTGTGTGTTGGCTGCAGCTTGCGAGTACCGCGTCATGTTGCCGGGCTTTAGCATTGGCATCCATGCCACGAAATTTGGGTATGTGGTGCCACCGTTTATAATGATGTCCTATCTGAGCGTCTTGCCGCGTCGGATCGCTGAACGAGCGCTGCTGCAGGGCAAGCTCTTTACCACAGAAGAAGCATTAGAAGTGAATCTCATCGATGAAGTGGCCGATAGCAAGTCGGAAGCTCTCTGCAAATGTGCTGAATTCATTGGCAGCTTTGAGAAGACACAACCGGAGGCCAGAGCACTGACCAAGCGACAGTTTCGTGCGCCAGATGTGCAGCTTTTGATAAACGATCCGGAAGGTCAATTACGGGAATCCTTAGAATATATAAATACGCCATTGTTTCAGCAGGGCTTGGAAGAGTATCTTGCAAAGCTCAAGAGCAAGAACAGAAAGTGAACTTATATTTCTACTGAAACTTACTGTGTTAATCTGTGCATTTACAAGGGTTAGGGTTTGTTAGTTTTTGTAAGAAAATCCTTTTATATTCCTTTTAAATATTAAATTTGTTAGTGATTGTGCTTTGACTCCAATTTTGACTCCAATAATCGAAAACGAATGGACACAATGTTTGTTAAGCAGCTGAAAAAATGGCGAACTAAATTGCATTAAGAGAGTGAATTATTTTTATGTTTTATTAAAGGGATGTTTCAAGCCCTCAACTTTAGACTGCGCTGGAACCTGAGCAGCTGCAAATTTTACCGCTCATCCAAAAACAATTCCGAGTGAATTTCCTCAGGTAGGTTAGCCATGGCCTTAGTCATCATCTCCATAAACGAATTAATTTCCAATATTTTAGCACGATGTCGCTTCATTTCATCTCTGGAATACTATTTGTTTGAGTTGATTCGTTGCAATCGGATGACCTGGTACTCACTTGCTTAGCTTTTCGACGTAGCTGTTTATGAACTCCTTGCTGCGGGTGGCCATGCGATCCTCGCGCTCCTCAATGCGTGATATCTGCGTGGCTTTCATATCGCCTACAATCCGCAATAGGGACTCCCGATCATCGATGCACATACGCAACTCTTGAGGCACTGCATCCAGATCTTGCAGCGCCAGCTTATGCGATATGAAACGCGACACTGCATCGGTCATGTTGTCCGCGAAGTGTTCGCAAACATCGCGCAGCTGGAGAAAGTAAATTTGCGCCTCCTCTATGAAGCTGGCCATTAAGCGCGTAATTCGACGTTCAAAGTTCAGCGTGGTCTCCTGTGAAAACACAGATTCTATGATTTACAGACTAGACAGGCAGCTAAACTTACCTCAACTGCCTCGTGCAGGTGCAGCTCCTGTGCCATTAGATTTTGCCACATCTCATTCAGCGCATCGTCAAACTGCGCATTCAGTGCGTCCATCGCTTCGCATAGTTGCAAGTGCTCCGGCGCATCCTCATCGCCAGCCTCCAGTTCACGCAGCGTGCTGCTCGCTTCCTCAAAGATCTTATCCCTAAATTGCATAAATTCTTCAATATGTTGCTGACCGAGCGTCTGCAGCTCCTGTTGGCCTTCCCGTAGACTGCCCATAAAATCCTTAATTTCCGCATCGCGTTCGCTGAAGCGCTCCAGACCCAGTTTGTAAATCTTCTGAGTTAGCTCGAATACATCGTTTTCGTACTCCTCCGCCAGCTCTTGTGCGACTGGGCCAATTAACATCAGAGCTTTGCCGTCATTGTCGCCACGCCACATGGTCTCATACAGCTGGTGGCCATCCAGATGCTCTACAAAACTGGAAGACAAACGTTCCGCCTCGGCGAGTTCGCGTGCCTTTGTCTCCCGAGCGTGTATCTCCTTTTCCTGTTTGCCCTCGATTTCGCGCAGTTCCCTGCTGTTAGAGTGGAATATATTATATTTGTAATATTTTCAAATTGGTTTCAAATATCTTACTAAAATCTCTTTTGAGCCGCTTCGCGCATTTCATCCTTGATGTAAACGTATTCATAGTAATTCAATTGCTGCAATATTGCGGTTACATATTGCGAGAGCGGAAAGTCTGGCAGCTTGGCAATGGGATTCCCTTCCAGGTTAAGTACTCTCAAGCTCTTGACAAAGCGCAGGCGATCAATCTGTGAAATAGGTAATAAGCACATATATATATTAGTATATGGTATCAATTGTTAGGCTCAGATTCGACTTACGCCATCCAAAACCTCGATCAAATTGTTACCGATGCTCAGTATGACCAATTTATCTAATGTCTCCAGGTTTTCGATTTTTGTTATGCGATTGCTAAACAAAGATAATACCTCCAGATTGACCAATGTCTCCAGATTCTCAATTTTGGTTATATAGTTAAAGCTCAGATTGAGTTCCTTGAGTGCAGTCAGCATTCCAATGTGCTCGATTACTTCGATTTTGTTGCAATTGAGACAGAGTTTGGTCAGGTTCGGCAGAACCCACAAATGATCGATGCGTAATATATCTGAATTTTGAGCATTATAATGTGTGCCATTAATAATCATTTTTATAATCTTTATAATCTTTTAAATGTTATGTAAATAAATAAATCTATGAAATCGGATTACTAAGTTTTATTCTTTCTTAATTATTCGTATATACATAATATTCCATGGTGTTCTGAGAACTGAGATATTTTGTTATTATCCAAGTATAAATAATATACTTTTATATTCTGATAGATTTGACTCACT
Organism: Drosophila virilis; assembly: GCF_030788295.1. Lineage (NCBI taxonomy): Eukaryota > Metazoa > Arthropoda > Insecta > Diptera > Drosophilidae > Drosophila > Drosophila virilis. The sequence goes on along the minus strand of NC_091546.1, from coordinate 8,518,732 downwards.
TTTGAACTCCAGCCGCATTGTTGTGATGCGCTCCAGTACCACGGGCTCCAGCTGATGCAAGCGACGCGTCTCGCCACGTTGTCCCTCCTCCAGATAGGCGGATTTGATCATGTCCAGATTAATAATGCCCGGCTCTGGAAAGTTAACCTCCTCGAGAAACGTTTTATTTGTTAGCCCATTTTTGGTGCTCGTCTCCTCATCCATTTCCCTTGATGCCCATTAAACATATGTCTGCTGCCGGGCGCTGGCCATGTTCGGGCTGGCGAATTTATGCGTTGCCCCGGCAACCCGCTAATGTCCCAAACAATTTTGGAGCCATGCCTAGTTACCAGCCGCGACTCGCAAGTCGCATGCGGAGAATGCGTGTTGTGGTCCTGCTCCTTAGTTGCCGAAAAAAAATTCAACCCTGGCGCCTTGAACAGGTGCAATCGCTTGGCTCTGGCCGGTATATATTGGGTCCTCGATTGATTCCACGTATTCGTTAAGCTTCGTGCGTGGCTCTCGCTCTCGCGCCGCCCTTCTGGTTGACAACGGGGCCTGGAAGGGGCGCTTGGTCTACTTAGGGTTGCGGTTGTTGTGGATATCGCCGTAGCTGGTAGTTGTTCATGTTTGCTTCTAAAATCAACTGCTGCTCGCAATAGATACTGCGATAAGCTCGCTTCGGTTTCGCAATATACATATATATTTTCTAATTCCGCACAGCATATTCCGCTATATATTCACGTTCCGGCTGCGATATCGTGTGTGCCCGTAGGTAAAGCTAACAAGCTCGGCAATTGCCAATGGTTGTCCAATTCAGTTTGTTTTAACTAAAGTTAATCGATAAAGTGAGGCCCGAAATGAACTAAAGTTGTATACGCGAATACATATATAATCTTCAAGCGATATGGCGGATAGGTTCATCATAATAAATAAATGCGTTTTGCTGGTGTGCGTGTTGTATGGAGAATTCTATTTAACGATATGTTAAATGTGTTTCAAGGCTAGGCCACAATATTTGAGCCAAAGCCAAAACAAAAGCCCGTGCTGACTCAAGACTTGGATTTGGCTACTGGCCACACCCCCACCCCCCTTTGCCCGACCCCCTTTCCCATTTCCCCTTACCCTACCAAAAAGCACACATGTCCTATTTGAGTGTATATGGACTTGGAACCTAAAACGAAATGTCTTCTAATTTGACATGGTGCTATGAATAAGTAATAAAAGCCCAACGTTTGAAACTTCTAATTGTCTCTGAAATGTGATACCAAATGGGGACGAGCTTGTAATTTTATTCTTGCATACAGGGTGCTCCACTCGGGGGTTACAATCCCCAAGGTTATTGAGACTACCATGCTCTAGCCAAAGGTTATACAGGATTAAGAAATAGAGACAAGGATTAAGGGTATTGATTAAAGTACGCTAGCCTATAAAAGAAAGAGTATTTTTTGGTTAGATGCTTAAATTTGGATATACGAATACTTTCCTATCCTGACTTAATAATGTGAAAACTTGTCCTTATCTCCTCGTGGAGAGTATCTTGCAGTTCGTTGCAATTGACATTTTTTCTTTAATTCAGATATCATAAGATATATATATATCTTTCAATAATTTGCTACACAAAGCCTTTGGCTTGCTCAAACCAACATAGACACCCTGTATAAACTCTGAAAGGGGAAATCGCATTTTCTGTAATAAAAGAGAATTTGCATTTGTTATTTTAAAGGTCAAGTTAAAAATGCATGTGCATTCAAAAGGGCAGCGAATGGAATAATTTACTGAAAATTATATACAATTAAGGCGTTTATACAATTCAACTAGATTAGGTACTAAATGCGAATGCCCAGCTCTGGGCGATGATACGTTAATTATGATGATATCTCGCCAAGTATCCGTGCACATTTATTTATATTTTCATTGTAGCCAATACAATGTTATCCCTTTAATCGGTAAGCAATGTTTTGTAGCCCCAAAACAATGGACTATGACCTTGATATTTGGGGCAATTGATAGACTTGTGGCACAATCAAAATAAATTGGTCAAGTCTTCAAAGAGTTCATGTCCCTTAATCGATATATTGATTAAATCCAACTTGGTGGCATCCGTAAAAAAAAAAAAAGTAGAAATGCCCTCAACATGTGGTCCCTGTTCACGAGTTGAGCCAATCCAATTAATTGCCAGTTACTTAGCTGAAATTGATTCGATTTTAAGTGTTTGCATTTGTTTTAATGGTCTTTTAAAACAAGTCCCATTGGCATGTCGACACGTTCAACTAATCACGATTTTCCCCTCTACGCCAAACAGAAGGAAGAATTTGGAAATTTCAAAATGAATTATATATAGATCGTAATGTACTTAAAATTTAGATTTATATATATATAATTTGATATTTGTGCTTTTTTTTTTTTGAAAAATTCCACTCGCAACTGTGGAATATATGTGAAAAACGGGTGAATGGAAATTGTTTGCTTACATTCTGCTCGGCCTTAAGCTCAGTTAAAATCTATACATTTTGAAGCAGTAACCTTTAGCCGGATATAGCCGGGCAATATGCGCTAATAAGGTCTTATTCGAAATAGAAGTAAACGTTGTTTTTTTTTCAGTGTTGAGCCCGTCTAGTCGCACATATAGAAAATATGTAAAAAGGCGCTCCCATGCTGATTGTACCATGAATCGATATATAACACTGTCCCAACTGGGCGATGGAACCTATGGCACCGTTGTGCTGGGCCAGCGTAAGGACACCGGCGAGAAGGTGGCCATAAAACGCATGAAGCGCAAATATTATTCTTGGGAGGAGGCTATGAATTTGCGCGAAGTGAAGGTTCGCATTTGATAAACCAATCAAATTGCCGCAATTGAGTTAATTAAGGATTTTGTTTTGCAGTCTCTGAAGAAATTGTCGCATCCGAATATCGTCAAGCTGAAGGAAGTGATCAGGGAGAACGACACCTTGTATTTTGTGTTTGAGTACATGAAGGAGAATCTATATCAAATGATCAAGGATCGTGACACGCATTTACCGGAACCGGAGCTCAAGAGTATACTGTTTCAGGTAAGTCAAGGATCGCGTATAAAAAGTGAAATATATATTGATCTATTGGTGTTTCAGGTCCTGACGGGGCTGGCCTTTATGCATCGGCATGGTTTCTTTCATCGCGATCTCAAGCCCGAGAATCTGTTATGCTCGGGTCCGGAGCTGATCAAAATAGCGGACTTTGGGCTGGCGCGCGAAATACGTTCCCGACCGCCGTTCACGGACTATGTGTCCACGCGCTGGTACCGTGCGCCCGAGGTGCTGCTGCACTCGACCAACTATGGCAGCACCATCGATCTCTGGGCCATGGGCTGCATCATGGCCGAGCTGTACACGTTCCGGCCGCTATTTCCCGGCAGCAGCGAGGTGGATCAGCTCTTTAAGATATGCTCCGTGCTGGGCACGCCCGGCAAGGTGGGTTTTGTGGATATTTGCTGAGAGAATTATGTGCCAGCTTTTGGGTTTTTTTAACAACAGAGCGACTGGCCGGATGGCTATCGACTGGCGGCCATGATACATTTTCGTTATCCCGATTGCATTAAGGTGCCACTGGGCAGCGTGGTCAGCCGCTGCAGCCAAAATGGCTTGGATTTGCTGGAGGATTTGCTGGCCTACGATCCCGAGAAACGGCCAACGGCTCAGCAGAGCCTCAAATATCCATATTTCCATGCGCTCAAGCGCATCTCGCCCACGGCGGCTGCCAAGGCCAATGTGAGGCTCAGCTCCAAATATGCTGTCCTACCTCCCACTGTGTCAAATAATGTGCTTCCCGTGCAGGAGAAGCTGCAGGCCGTGACTGAGCTCATACATCAGAGCAACAACAACAACAACAACAACAACAATAACAACATGAAGAGCAATGGCAAGATCCTGTTCAATGGACAAGTCAGCAAAAATGTGAGCATGCCCCATAATTATCAGCCCAAGCAGAGTTACCTCTCCAACAATGACTTGTCCGGAGTCGGAGTGGGCGTGCTCCCATCCACAGACGCAGCCAGTCTGGGCTTGGGCATGGTCCAGCAGCCGCAGCCGCCGCCGCCGCCGCCGGGCAAAGAGTCCATCAATGATATTTATCTGAATCGCAACATTTCGCAGCTGTTTGGTCTGCCAGCTCCACCTGGAGCTCAACCTCAGCATCATCATCCCAATGTATCCTTCAGCAACACGTCGACGCGCAATGGCGGCGCCATCTATGTAAATGGCAGCCAGCTGAGCTACGAGACGGTCAACAAGAATGCCAAAAATAACAGCCGTTTGGCACCTGGCATGGGCGGCTACTATGTGCAGACGCGGCCCGCTGCCCAGCTGCAGCCCGAGGCCAAGGTGTACAACATGTTCTCCAAGGTGAGCGCCATACCGGCGCCATCAAGCATCATTGTGCGCCAGCATCCGCCACAGCATCCCTTCGAGCCGACGTCCTTGCTCAATGGCGCTGCCATCCGGCTATCGGCGCGCTCCCAGGCAGCGCCAACGGAGCCAAGGCTGAAAGCTGACGATCTGGATCTGATACTAGGGTAAGTAGATAAATTTGCAGAGCTGCTGAAGGCGATCTTCAAGGCATAAATAGTCGAATAGTTATTTGAATAGGATATCTGATAGACGTAAGTGTCTAAGATCGACTTAGCTCCGCAAGGATCAGGAGATAAATACTATACTATACTCAAGCGATAGGAATCAATTTATGTACATCTTTTCAAAGTTGTAAATTCGATTTGTACCCTGCACGTCCCCAGTATCGGGTGTATTTGTGTGTTGGTCTGTGTTGTCAATTATTTCAATAGTTTGAAATGTTCGAGCACTGTTTTGATGCAATTCGTGGCTTTTGATGTGTGTTTGTAAATAGTTTGAAAAATGTTTGATCCATTGACACAGCTCGAAACTGAAAACGTCGGCGAAACGTCAGCGCAACGCCAAATCGAACATCCTGCTGGAGGATCTGTTCGGACACCTGTCCATGGACTCGGACAGCGATGGCAAGTATCCGCACACAGTGCCGCCCACACAGCAGGCGAAAAGTGGCCAAACGACGACCAGCTCCCAGAATGGACGCGACTATTTCAGCGAGAATTTCAAGCGTGCCGCCAAAAAGCGAACTCCCAGCAGCCTGGAGGCGAACAATGGCAGCCGCACCGATTCCCTGTCCACGAATCCGTAAGTAATCCGCGTCGAATCTTGCCCAGGCATTAATTGGAACTGTGTGTACTAGTGCTTCATACTCATATACTCAGCCAAGTTTCATATCTGTGCTTCTTCTCTTAATGTCTATGTACTCTATTCCTATCTATCTCTCTATATGTACTCTGTCTGTTGTTTTCCTTGGCTTTTCATTTGCATTCATTTTGCGCGTTCCACAGTGAAACCCAAAACGACTCCTCAGTTGATGAAGATTGTCGCTTTTGGCCCATAAGGTAAACATCTGCATGCGTAACAAATTGTATATATCTAAATAGAAATCATATTCATTTTGTTCTGTTTTTTATTTTATCACATTGTCACCAATTAAATGAGGCTTCATTTAAATAATATTATGAAAAACACATGAGCTCATGCTATGTAAATGTTTATTTGTACTACTTGCTTCGATAATTTAATCCAATTACTATTAAAATCATTATGGGGAATAGCTAAAGTATTAATAAAAAAAAAGCAAACAATTAAAAGACTTGACAGCTTAGATGGGCAAAACTCACCGGAGGCATCTTCATGTTGGTTATTTCTTTTAGTTGCGTTTGAGTTTAGATTTCGAGCCAAAGTTCTGATGGATTATTGCCATCGATTTAAAATTTAACATTAAGTGTAGCTAGCTGCACGAGTTTGCATGTTAATTAGTATACGAAAGCTGATGTGTATATATTTTAGATATTCTGACTCATTCTAAATCAGTTATTGATCAATTTCAGAGCACAAAAAATACTCAAGGAAAAGGCTGCTACGTTTCCCTGGGATGAGACAAACAAAACGGAAGACGAGAAACTAACTGCCTGGATGGTCGCCGAGAATGGTAACTTTCATTTGGGTAATCAGCCAGCGTAGAAGTCGGTTACACTCCATCTAGATTAGAGTAGCGTAGAGTATATAGATAAAGCAAAGCATGCATTGATTGGGTGCACTTTATGGAATTCGGACAGAAATCCTAACATCAATTCTATTGCGAAAGCAAACGGAAATATGCGGCTCGAGCGAAATTCTCTAATACCGTTTGATATCTTTCACATGACAGGATCTTTGTTGGAGAACAAGTTTTGATACGGATGAACTGTTCGTGGAACTGAGCAGACGAGTACTCGTTTATGTTGTCGTACCTGATACTCCGGAACCTTCGTTTCCTGTTAAATCTACCCAATTAATGGCAGCGCGCGCCCTTCTATGTTTGCTCCAAATTCATCGTGTACATTTACGCAACGTCTTAACTAAACTAGATGTGTTTATAAAATCCATTAATTTTAATGCTGTGATAATGATAAAAAAGACGTAAATACATATGTAAAAAAAAAAAAACAGAATAAATATATTGTGTTAATGGTAATTATAAGTCGAAAATAAATAATGTCTAACTGAGAAATTGTTTGGCGCTCAATTCTTTACAAATATTATTTAACATGCCTGTTAAACTAGCAAACATTCAGTTTACCTGTTAAATAGCAGATGTGACTGCATTTAAGTGCTGCCAATTTGCAATAGTTAGCAAATATGGCAGCACCGAATTTGTAATCCTCAACGAACTGACCTCTGCTTCAATTATTTCTACCCCATTTTGTAGTCCTAGTCTATTTTGTAGCTTAAGCTTAATTTCAGTGCAACTTTTAAAATTCCTCATCTGTCCTTAAATTCTACTTTTCAAATAAAACCAAAAGCTTTTCTAATACCAAAAGCGGTCTTATTCTTTTCTGTTACGTTTTATTCAAATGCCTTAAAAGCCAACCAAAACGCATCAGATATCATTTCCCTTATGTCTGCAATTGCCGAGATGCGATCTCAGAGAGACGCGGGGATTGCGTAAGCGATTGCATTGTCGGGGATTCGGTTTCAGCTTCACAACTTGGCCACTGCGACAATGGGGCATGTCTTGGGCTGGGCATATACTAAGTATATAAGGAAGGTATCGCGATCAGTTGGGCATCAGTTCACTCGGATCTCGGCGTTGAGTCAGCTGCGTGTGAGGCCCTCTTTGCAATTGAAGCTCAACTGAAGCACAATGAACGTCTTGGTAGTTTGTTAAACATTTCATTATTATTATACTGAGCTCTAATGTGGTGTCCATTGCAGACGATCAGTCTGACTGTTTGCCTGATCCTGTGCGCTGCAGCCGCTGAGGGCGGCATCATTGCCGGCCATCCGGATGAGCTCATCTCTAGCCCGGCTCAGTACGAGTTTCATTATTCCGTGCACGACAGCCATACGGGCGATGTGAAGGATCAGTTCGAGCATCGACGTGGAGAATATGTTACGGGTCGTTACTCGCTGATCGAACCCGATGGACATCGTCGCATCGTCGACTACAGTTCGGATCCATTGCTGGGTTTCAATGCCCAAGTGCGTCGCGAACCCATCTCCCTTATTACACGTTATTAGAGCGACAACACATGTAGATATCAACCATAATGCCCGATTTGCATACTACTATTAAAAGGCTGTTCACATTCGATACTAATGTTTTATTTTTAACGTGAATTAAGGATATATTGCAGGATTTCGGAGCGGTTCCTGTGCTGTTCCAATGTAAAGTTATTAAAGATTGGATTCAATCCAATAACTTGTGTTCAAAATAATGATATTTATTTTTAGTCCCATCCTGTATCATTAATCCCACATTTTGGCAGTTGATTTGTCCTTTCGCTATGTTAAGTCCAACATAACAGTCTTTTCTTATGTTAACGTGTTCATGTTATGCGGTTTATCTGTTAGCAAATAGAGCGCTGTTACATTAACAGCTGCCAAGTATTGATTTATAGAAATGCATTTATTGCGTTTATGTTCACATATTCGTAATATATAATACATAGGAAACACAGATTTATAACGTATATAAATCGTGCTTAAAAGAGTCCTAGCAGAGGGACTGATGCGCGTAGATGTGTGAAAGTATAGGTGAGGACAGGATAGTGTTTGAAGTTCTGGCTAGAAAATGTTAAAGTTAAAGTTGCTTTGAGTTGAGTGTTCAGTTTGAGATGTGGGTCGTCAATGCAATGAAATCAGTGTTTGGATTCTCTCTCTCTCTCGCTCTCGCTCTCGCTCTCTCGGTTTCAGTTCTGCAATCCCTGATCCTAGTGGTACAGGCCCAAAGGCAGCTTAGGGGCAGCCAGGAGCTTGGGCTGCGCATAGGCCAGCGGCAACGGAGACACAATCTTGGCAAGCGGTGCAGCCTTAACGATCTTGTGGCCCAGGGGTTCACGGCGAACGACGGCATTGAAACCGTTATGGGCATCCGATGTGTAATCCACAATCCGATGATAGCCATCGGCATCGATCAGTGTGTACTGTCCCTGGACCTGATCGCCCTTGCGGGATTCCGTCTGGCTCTTGATGTCGCCGGTGTGCTCATCGTGCACGGAGTAGCTGAAATCGTAGTGGGCCGGCGCCTCCACCTCGACGCTCTTCAGCAGCGGCTTCACAATGTGCGTCGCTGGCGCATGGTAAATGGGACTCAGCTCGATGGCAGCGGCAGCAGCTACGCCCAACACGAACACAGAAAGTAGCTGGAATTGGATATGAAATCACACATTGAATGCGAAATCTTTGTAAAGTGCAGCTGGCAAAACTCACTGAGAACATTTTGCGTCTTGTTTTGAGTTATTTAACTATGATATTGGGCTGGCTGGTTTGGATCACTTCACTTGAGGCTCCTGCGCTGAACTATGTCGCCAAATGACGCGAACGCAACTTTTATACCGAATTTTCGAGCCCCGCCTCCAACCACGGTGCGTGTGGATTAGACCAAACCTGAACTGGAATGCCGTTAAATGTAAAACAGTTACTTTTTGTTTTGCCAATAGTTTTTTACTTAACACCCAAGTAAAAATAAAAATTCAAATAAAATTTGGCTCATTTGCTGAGCTTGCAGCCAGTTCGCAGCACCAAATCGACTTTTGCTGCTCTCCTCGAGTCGAGCTGATCTGCGGATCAAATGCCCAACAATGCCGCCAGCAATTCATTTAGATAATGAGCGTATTTCAAAGTCGAGTGAAAGTAAAACTATAGAAAACAAAATTACAAACCTTATCACTGTACTTTGCGATAAATAAAATAAAAAACTCTAATAACTGACAATATTATCCATAAATATAATAGACAAATAGATATCTATGCAGTTTTCCAGTATATTTAAACTATTTGTTTAAGGGTTAAAAAATAATTTAAATATTTATTATATATTTATTTTTCTAAGCTTGTTTTAAAATATATAGGCATTTCAAATAAAAGATTTATATATTCTGATAAAAAAAAAAATTGCGCATTTCTTAAGGCATTATCTCGGCCAAATAATGTCAGGCTTTGGAGTTTTATACCATTTTGGAATCGTGAGGATCAGGACTATCGACTGGCGACATATTGACCCAAATCGTCATCGCCATTACATCACGTTTTGGTTCAAAATCAGCTTCGGTTCGAAAACCAAAACTTTTTTGATGATATTTTCTTTTGGAATAACTCGGGTAAATAACGTTAGATTTTTACAAATTATACAACTTTGAATTCATAGAAATCCCTTCTATGCATTGACACTAAGTCAAGTCAACAAGCGTTGAATAAAATTGAAAATTTTATAAAATTCGTTTCGGCTACGTTGTGAGACTCTTTTCGCTAATTAGGCTTAATTGATAGATTGGTTGAATTTGTCAAAATGATCTATCAACATTTGAGGGGAAGTTGAACTAAACTATTTCGTCGATAGCTGCAACAAATTGCACATTGACATTCAGACAGCCTTCGGCGAGCTTGCAGTTTTTTCCACTCAATTAATTAATCAAGTTGCAACATCCGTCCGTGTGGCACACAAGACAACCAGACCGTAGCCATATCGGTGGATAACCCTTGCCTATATGCCAGTCGGTCGGTCGGTCGATCGGAGGAGGTGGAGTTGCGGGGCGCTGCCCACATGCCGCAGCCTTTCACGCACACAAATCAATGCGACAGACCGCAGACCGCCAAGTGAAAAGCGAATCGAGACACGTAGGTAAATTCGATATGAAGTAATATCTTGCGCCACACATTCATTTAGAACAAGATTACGATTGCATGGCGAGTGGCTCGCTCCAGATCCGCACCGCACCGCACCGCACCGCTCGACTCACGCACAGCTCCAGTTCGAGTTCCAGACGCGGCACGCCCGCTGTCGCTAGCTGTCGTTGTCGCCCAACCCAATCAGCGAGAGACACACTCGTATGCATTTAAGTAGACTCCATAAATAATAAGTTGTGTCTACTTAGCGACATGTACACACTTTGTAGATCGCGCGATACCAGCACCAGCCTTGCTAGTACTTAACTTGGTGTCTGTTTTGGCATATGCCAAAAAAATCGCAAGTACAAGCAACTAACTCTTTGTGGCAAGTGCCTGAAGGTCGCACGAGTTGCTTGTGCCCTAAAAACTCAAAGCAAAGTATTTTTGATTAATAATTCAATTTTACAAAATTTAAAAAAAAAGCAGCATTTGCTCGTCTTGGCGGAGATTTCTTAAATTTTAAGTTGATGTAATATTTGTAGGTTTTATATTATTTTCAACAAGTCCACGCATATTTTCACAATCAAAATCGATGGGAAAATAAATAAATAAATACATGGAAAACGCGTTATCCGACTAAATACATATATCTAGGCATAGCTCTAAACCTAACAACAATTAATAACAAGTGAGAACTTTTTCGGTGGATTAGTAGCCCAAGTCTCTGACTTGGTTGTCATAGCCGAAATCCTTGAGATAGTTATCGATAGCCAGGTCGAAGGATGACGCGGACTCTGGTTTTATCGAATTCGACTCGGGTGTCTCGTATGACTTGTCCGGATATGCCTCCGTCTGCGTGGGATATGCCTCGGTCTGGGGCATGGGCAATGGCACTGGCTGGGGCTCGGGCTGGGACTCAGGCTCGGGCTCGGGCGCTGGATACGATTTGGGCGTCTCGGGTGGCGGCATCGGATACGTTGTGGTGCTCTCATAGACGGGCGCTGATGTGGCCACCACCTCGCCATATGGCGTCTTGGCCTTGGCCACGGCACGTCCCGAAGTGGAGACAGCTGCGGCAGCTGTTCGGATTATCACCCGCTCTCTGGGCACTGGCGCGGCCACCTTGTTGATCACCTGTCTGTACTCGGGCTGGAGACGGGCCACCAGAGGCTGCGGTGAGTAGTAAACCGATGGCTGTGGCTGTGGCTGTGGCTGTGGCTGTGGCTGTGGCGGCGGCTGCGGGCTGGCCGGATAGCCCTTCTTGGTGCCGTAGGCTGTGCTCAGCAGATGCGCCAGCTCCTCCAGCGTGTAGTTGGGCGCATTGATGTTGTTCGGCGCTGGCGCGGATGCTGCCTCCGCCGCCGCCGCTTCACTGTACACCACAGGATAGGGCTTGTAGCTGTTGCTGGCCGCCGCATACTTGGGATAGTATTTGCGCTGATGCGAGTGCGTATACTCGATTTGGCCGCCGGGCGCATAGTCGCCCGTGGATGAGATCTGTGTGATTTGCTGTTTGGGACTGGCCACAGACACCTTGCGGCAGAACTCCTTGCAGCCCAGCTTGCACTCACAGTAGCACTTCTTGTACGTGGACGGCGTCGTTGGCGTCGTATAGATGGGCGGCCTCGTTGTGGACCAGGGCAGTGTGGAGGGCACAGTGGGTCTAGCTGTTGTTGGTGCCGGCGTGGTGCTGCTTATCGGCCGTGGTGTGCTGCCAGTTGTTGTGGGCGGCAAAATGGTCGTGGTGCTTAGCTCACTGCACGGCACCTGCTCCCAGATCTCCTGCTCGCACTCGGCGCAATATTCGGGAAAGTGGGCGTGGGTCAGCGCAAAGGCGGCGATCAGCGCCAGCAGCGCAAATATCAAATTGAGCCGCACAATCATCTAAAAGTAATACGCAAATGGGTCGATATTAAGCAACGGTCAACGACACACAATTCCCAATTCCCAAATCAATTCATATGGTTGTTGTTTTGTTTTTATTTTACCTTTCAGCAGTATTTATGGATTTAGTTGTCGATGGCTCGGATTGCGCTCGTTTTCCACTGGCTGGTCGCGTGCAACTTCTTAAACTCAATTTGCTGAATAGCTCTTAAATACGTTTTCGCTGGCCGCGAGCTATTTGCCAACATTACAAGCGCTATGCAAATGGGTCGCGGAAGCGTTGCACCCGGCACGTGCCAAACGCTCTGCTCTGCAATGGACGGGGGCAAGGGGCAAGGGGATGTTGGTGGCGTTGTTGCTGGCGACGCCAACGCTTCCCATTTGCTCTGATACCAAAACCATATACATATTAGCTATGCCTCAATCAACACAGCCACAGCCACAGCCACAATCACAGTCACAATCAGAAGCGCTTCCGTAAAAGAATTTCATGCATTTCTCGGAGCACTCGCCGGCTGAGCTGATAGCCATAGCCATAAGCTAACTCCACCAATTCCAATTCCCAGTTGCCAGTTGCCAATTGCCATTTTCATATTCAATTCTAGCTCTGCACGCATTGACCATTTTTTTGTGTCTGCACTTTCAGAGCCGACTGCTCGATGGATTTATAAATTCTGTCTAGATCTGGGTCTGGCCCTGAGTCTGTGTCTGGAGCTGCGTGGGCCATTCATGTGCGCGTTGTCATCTTTAATATTTCAGTTAGTTTTCTTATCAATCTGATGATTAACTTATCAATTGGGAAACATTTTGGAGTGTCTGAACACGTACCAAGACGATGTCATTGCAAGAGACTGGCTCAGTTTTTCCTCTAGCCAAACAAATTTTCGATGAATCACTTTTTAAAACTTTTCAAACTTTTTTAAGCAAATATTCCCGTTCTAGACTTGACACTATACTTGGCCTTGTTGCCATTGCAAACAAATATTTTCAATTATTAGAATTATATTAAATTAGTTGAAATTCCATTTCGAATATTATTAGGATACATTCTTTTATAATTTCTGCTTTTAGGCAGATAACTCATAGTATTTTTTTTGGGAATTGCTGAAAAATAAGCTGTCAATGGATTTATGCATTCATTAAAGTCATTTAAAAATCGGTTACTAGATATTTCTCCATTAATTCCATATGCATCTTCTTCGATTAGATCGTCAAACTGGGTCGCAGCAAACAATCCTTCCTCTGCCCAATTTGCTCATATCATGGCCAATCTTTCAGTTTCCTCCCAGTTATGTTGGATGAGGGCATATTAATTAGCCACTATTTTAGCTTTTACTTGGTTTACTTCCACTCATCCCTTCCGCCTGCAGGTTCTATTCGTTGTATGTATATCGACAAATCCTCCTTCTTGGTCAACAAGAAGTATCCTTAAAAAGTTTGTACACACTTGACAAATTATATTTAAATGCCTAATTTCAGCTCAGGTGAGATCTGTCATATATCAGAATTATGTCCATAATGTCCATTATTGTAGTCAATTAGTTGACTGATTCAGAGGAAAAGCTGAGCAAGTCTCTTGCAACGACATCGTCTTGGTACGTGTTCAGACACTCCAAAATGTTTCCCAATTGATAAGTTAATCATCAGATTGATAAGAAAACTAACTGAAATATTAAAGATGACAACGCGCACATGAATGGCCCACGCAGCTCCAGACACAGACTCAGGGCCAGACCCAGATCTAGACAGAATTTATAAATCCGTCGAGTGGTCGGAAAATGTTTATACACAAAAAAATGTTGTTTCAAAGAGCGACCGACAAAATGCACTAATATTCTCGTCTTGTTTTTCTTAATTTAAATTTAAAAGAAAAGTAAACTATTTTTTGGCTCCAAAATAATTGGGTGCAGCCAGTACGCAGACACTTGAAGAAAGTTAGTTTCGTATACTTTTGAACGGGTTGTCTTAAAACAAATTAAATATTAATTTCAACAATAAACGAATTTAAATCTAACTCATGTTGGCGATGCGTGTCTGAAATGGCTTGGCGCCGGCATAGACTTGTACCCTGGGATGGCGGCTTCTCTCATCGAGCGGCACGGCTTCCACCTCCTGCTGGCGTTCGCTTTCTGGGCGCTCTTGGTTAAAGCTGCGCTTCTTCAGCTTTTCCCATTCGCCAGTTGCCGTCGCCTTGGACTCGTCAATGGCTGTGGCACTGCTACGTCCACTGGCGCTGGCACTGGGCATGGCCACGTCTATGGTATCGGTGGCATTGGCGGAGCTGGTCAAACGCCGGAGCAGCTCACGATAGTGCGGCTGATCCTCGGTTATGAACTCTGGCTCATCTTCCGGATTCAGGATCTGATAATTGGGCGTGCCCAGCTCGTATGTGGTCACATCACCTTGCTGCACTTTGTTCTTCAATTGATTTGTATCCCAGCCGTATTGCTGCCGCAATGGCGCCATCCACGCTCCATCAGGCTCCTCGGCACCGGCCACAGCAGCTCCCAACAGCGCCACCATCAGCAGCGGCCAGATGACTGGAACAGTTTGTCGTGTAGGCACTGCGTCGCACATTTTGCTACTGATCGCTCCAACTTGGCGGCGCAATAGAAGTTCGACTCTCTCGGCTTGCACACGTGCGCCAGCCAGACATAGATAGACAGATGCAGACGACAACTACGTGAGATTATCAACTTCTATGTCTCGTCAGCAGATAGCGTTAGTTTATCGGAGCATCTGTATTCTGTATTCTGTACTCTGCATCTAACGATGACGCATCACAAGCCCAGACGCAGCTGCTGTGAGTTATAGAGTATCTGAACTAGCTATCGATGGAACTTAAATAATACTATATATATGGTTATCTATGAAGAGCATGATACAATCTTGAGAGTTAGGAACTATAACCGGATCGGGAGTTAATCAACGAACTTTGCTTAATCAAATGTTAAAAGAGTGCAAAAATCTTTTGTGCTCTTCTAGAGAACAGATTCAATATGGCATATATTTATGTATGGTATGTATGTACGATGCATCTGTAAAGTGTGTGTTGTCGACTGATGTACAGAATAATGTATGTATATAACTTAAATATGTATGGTATAGAATGAATGCCAGACACGTGGCTAGCACAATTGAGATATTGGCAGATTCCTTGAAGGCTCGTGCAGTTCATGAATTGGAGATGTAGTCGAAATATATGATCAGTTGGCTATGAGATGTTTTTTTAGTATTTTTTAGTATTTGTACTGGGCCGTGGGTCCCGACACAGATACATAGTTGCCCTCCGATGGTTCCGGGCCCTTCAGCAGAGCCTTGGGTGCATAGTGGACCAGAGGGGAGAGAGGTGCCAGTATCTTGGTGGCAATCAGCTTCTTGGGCTCGAGCGCAGGCTGCGGTATCTTGATGTCGGTGGGCTCACGTCGGACAATGGCATTGAAGCCGCTGTGTTCATCCGAGGAGTAGTCCACGGTGCGCAGATAGCCATCCGCATCGATCAGCGTGTACTGGCCAACGACCTTGTCGTCCTTGCGTGTCTCCTTCTGGCTCTTGATGTCGCCCGTGTGCGGATCATGAACGGACCAATGGAACTCGTATGCCACGGGTCCATAGTCCGGCTCCGGCTGCAGCTCGATTGTCCAAACGGCGCTGATTAGCGCCAGGCCAAGGCACAACAAATAGCTGAGCTAAAGCAACAGCAATTAGGACCTGCTCGCATCTGAATGCAGTTCAACTTACTTTTCCCATCATTTCAATACGAATATTTTTGGCTCAAGAACTGTGTACGCACACGTCGCTGATCGAGATCGTTGTAATTCATCTGGGTAGTCCTCAGCGTTTTTATACTCCACGCTTGACAGCTCCAATGGCTCAATCTCGCACTCAGTCCCGGTCTCCGTCTCAGTCGCTGTGGATGTGGTGCAATTTGATAAAGTGCCTCAAATGGCTCCTAAATCGAGAAACAAGTAAATCTAATGTGGAGCGCGCTCATTAGCTGAGCCATGAAAAAAAAATAATATAAATAATAAAACATGAAATACGCAAAGTGCTCACTTGGCCAAAAACTTAATTTTTGCTCTACTTGGAATCGAGGGGGGGGGGCTTTTGCGTAGGCAAAACTTTTAACCAGAATTTGTGGAAGAAGGCTTACACATTTACCTTGATTAATTGCAATACGAATAAGCTGCATTAAATATAGCAGGATTTGATCTGGCTAAAATATTAATTCTTTAGCCTTATCGAATCGCAATCGTATCGAATTCAGACTTTGTCGAAGCACTTTCTAGTCGAAATTTCGCCATTATTGACATATTCAAAATACTTTGTTATTATTGTAGTTTTTTAAATATTTGAGCATTAAATATTTGTGCAGAGTTTCCTAGTAGTCCCTTGTTCTATTCTCCAAATATCATTCTATTCTTATTAATTTGTCTTTGTCTTTGTTTGTTTATACAAAAAGAGCTCAGAGAATTTTTTATTTGATGTTGAATAATTTTCGCAATGTCTGCAGTTAATTTGGGCGTGATCTAGAGGAACATATAAATCGTTGAGCACTTACTATTTGCCGCGTGCCGACCATTTAGATCCTGCCGAGAGTTGGCTAATTGAGTTGGCCATAACGAGTTTGATGTCATTAACAAATATTTTAATTAATCGCCATTAGACGGCGCTTTTTGCCAATTCTGTTCGCCTAAAAATTCAGGTTGCGCTATCACGCTTGCCATGCTCTAAAGTCTCGATCATTTTTCTGGCCTCAAATGCAAATTGCGGCTGGTGCACTTGTGGGGCAGGCGTAACTTGCTTAAAACTGGGTTAAACATACCCACTAACTGCACTTAGTGCAGACTAATATCGCATTCTGCATACCAGCCGCATTTGCATTTGCACTTGTCTTCAAACGTAGACTCTGGCCAGAAGACTGGATTGTGCCGTTGAAGATTATGAAAGAGCTTCGATTGCGTTTGAGGGTTGTCTTGATCAGATTAGTTGATCAGATTAATCTCGTAATTAGTGTCCAGAAGATTCTGATTAATCTTAATCCAGTCTTAAGACAACCCTCCCGTTAACTAATCGGCTTATGGTTTGTCACACAAAACATCCAGTCATATTTCAAATATTTTCTATAAAGTCGAGCTATACGAATTAGTTTGATTATTTAGGACTTTAAAAGTGTAAGTTTTCAAAAAATACATATATATGTTTTTAATATAAATTGAATTCGTAATAATCAGAAATATATAGCGTCATATAAATGAAAATGTCTAAAAATCAAATAATAATAATTTCCAGACAGATATGTATCTACTTTTTTTATACCCTGAACCCATTAAAAATGGGCATAAGGGTATATTGTATTTGTGCAAAATCCAAATGTATGTAACAGGCAGAAGGAAGCATCTCCGACCCCATAAAGTATATATATATATTCTTGATCAGCATCAATAGCCGAGTCGATCTAGCCATGTCCGTCTGTCTGTCCGCATATAAAAGCTATAGACTTCAAATAATAGATGTAGGTGCTCCCAGTGCCTGCGCAGATCGAGCTTGTTTCCGATAATCGATAACTTACTCCGTTGCCAAGCAATCGATAAAAATCGATATCGATATCCTGTTTTTTGGGCAATTTTGGTAAATAATAAGAGCTAGAGTCCCCAAACTTGACATATCGCTTCTAAAATAGAATATGTATATATACATTTGATATTGGAAGAAGAGGGTTCAGGGTATACCCTAGTCGGGAGCTCACGACTAAAACCTCTTACTTGTTTTTGTTTTTAGCATGCAAATTCCAAACTTAACAATAAAATTCTTCGTAAATTGAAAAAATAATTTGTATAATTATATATTATTAATTCAATAAATAATCCAAATAATTGCTTTCAATCTTCATCTTCCCTCTCTTTCTCCAGCTTGCAGCGTATTGTGCGTTGGCAGCGCGAGCGCAGCAGTTCGCGTCTCAGATTATTGCTCTCCGCCTCAACATTTTGCATAAGCTGCAATCGAAATCGAAATCGAAATCGGAATCGATAATGTTATCGCTTATGCAATCGATTAATATTCGTTTTGACCTACACTGTGTGTCATCGCAGCGCGTTCCAGCGAATCGGCATCGGCATCGTCGATCTTTAGGCAGCTGGCACAGGTGGACGAGGTCACGTGCTGGCGATGATTGCGTCGCGCCTGTTCGGGAAATGTGTCGCCAGCTTCGTATTTGGGCGGTGGATCATCGTCATCATCAGTGGGGCAGGCAGCTAATGGCAGCGCTGGCGGCGCCGCCGTCGCCAGTTGCGCCTTCAGCGCGGCCAGCTCTTCGTGCAAACTTCGATTCTGCATCTCGAGCAAGTCAACCTGGCATAATTGTAGAGTTAGGATCTGTATAGTCGGGCTCGGCTTGGGCTAGTTACGCTTTCCAGCTCAAAGTCCATTTCATCAATAATGTCATAGGACTCATCCAGCGCCGCTTGCATCTTGGCCAGCTTCGCCTGCAGCTGCTCCACTTCCGCTTCGCTGCCCTTGCTTTGCTGTGACTGACGCTTCTCCTGCATCAGTTGTTGCTCTGCTCAGTATATATATGTCAGCTTCCAGCTGCGTATCTGCATATCTGAATCTCACCCGTATTCCGTTGGGCAATGGCGGATTTCATAACCAGCCCCGTTAGCGTCTTTTGTCGCTTGAACATCTCCTCCAGCGCCTTGCAACGCTTGACCTTCTCCAGATATGCATCGTGCAGCTTATTGTATTTCTTCTTGTGCGTCTGCAGTGTCTCCAGAATGCGATCGCGTTCCTCCTCCAACTGGAAGGCCTTGATCTTCGATTCCACGTTCACCGTGGCACTTGTGTGATGATCTGTTGTTGCCCGGTTCAGTCTATGGCGCAGCAGTACATTCTCTTCCTCCAGGCGCGCATTCTGTGCTTTGACTACGTATGGAATGTGTACATACATATATCGAATGTATCTTCAGCTCGATATTACGTATACGCACCGGCAGCAAGCTCTGCATAAATCATTTGCATTGCGGAAGAGGATGGTCGCTCCATGGTGCAAACAACTTTGTGACTGTTTCCATTACTCAGAAGGGCCTCGGTTACCTGTTATCAGTCGAACTTAAAGTAAGATAAGCTATCAATTTATTGCGACTTGTTGCCATATCGCAAAAAGACAAACTTTTCTCTTTGTTCCGAACTCAAAAATGTCGGCAATAATAATCATAATAATTTGAGCATTATATAGAGTATATTTAAAAGAAATTAGTGGAACCTTTTAAGTCGAGAACCTGGTTGTGCAGCCCTGGGCGGTACTTATAACAGTTATATCTTAATTTCTTCATCAACCATCATGAAAGCTCTTTTAGTAAGAAGCTTTAAGTTAGTTTGGTTTTGATATTAACTGACTTAGAGTGGACCAAAATACGTATGGCTTTTGAATTGTATTCACCCGTTTGGGTTTTCTCATTGAATTTTGAATTTGAATTTTAAATTTGTGATGGAAACCCCTTGTTGTATACTGGATCGAATGGAGAAAATTGTCTTGGAAACTTAACATGAGCAGAGTTAATTTAATTTTTAAAGATTACGTTTAAAGGTCTTTTGATTAAATTATAATTTAGAGTTAAATCGAGCTGGACCAAAATAAAAACAAATACTTATCGGAATACTGATTATTGTAGCTAAAGTAAAATATTATGTGAAAATTCTATATTTAATAAAACTAACATAATGCATTTGTCTAGTACATTTATTATTTATATCTGTTGTAGTCTCATGTTTTCATTTCATATTGTTTAGTTATACAATATTTTCACTAAATAAAAATATGCATTTCTTAAAATCCTAAATATCTTTCATGTTTAATTTAGTCGCACCTAATAGTCACGCAGCTAAACTGTGTGCGTTTGTGTGTGTCTGTTTTTAAAATCCATTTATATTGTACAGATCATTTCAGTGTATAATTGCATATCTATTGGAGTGGAGCACGTGCTCATTGCCAGGGAGTGCTCGATTTGTTGTTGTTGTTGTTATTGTTATTATTGTTGCATGTTAGTATGTGACTTGTTGCTGTAAACTTAAGA
The DNA here is from genome assembly GCF_030788295.1 of Drosophila virilis. Classification (NCBI taxonomy): domain Eukaryota; kingdom Metazoa; phylum Arthropoda; class Insecta; order Diptera; family Drosophilidae; genus Drosophila; species Drosophila virilis. The sequence goes on along the minus strand of NC_091546.1, from coordinate 8,498,598 downwards.
TATATGCTTAGTTGTTATCTAAATACAAGTTATAGCATACGCACCGGAACGGTTTTTGTAAATACATCTATTTGAAAATAATTGAATACGACAAATTGCGCTACATCGAACATTAGAAATCACACGTGGAATAATCGCGAAAGCTAGACAATCCTTCAATAAACAGATGCAACTGTATTACACGTATCCAACAGATACTAACTACATTTACTTAATCAACAGACACTTAGTAGGGCTTAAGTAGTTACTTGCTAACTAAAATGCATACGCATTTCCATTTTGTGTATATTTAATTGATATATTTAAGGCATTATCGCTTAAAGTACGACACTTTGTATTAAAATGTGGCTTCATTGTTATGCTAAAACAGGAAAGTAAGGAATTCGTTCTTTTCAAAATACTCCTTCTGTGTGAGAGTCGAGCCAACTTTTGCCATTTGGCTCTGATATGAGTTCCTTATATATTTTTGCACAACATACATAAAATAGAGATTGCAATAGAAATTCATTTAGCTTTGTTATATTCTATTATTGCAATTTTTTTAACATTCGTTTCGTTATTATAATTCCTTCTTTTTTTTCTCACACATTATTTCACAGCACAATTTCCATTGACAATTGTTAATATATTGATATTGTTAGTTCAGCTGCGTATTCCTTTTATTTGTTTTTACATCTTTTCTGTTGTTGTTGTTATTGTTTATACATAATAAATTTTGCATTTCGAAACCGAGATTGCACTAAGTATTGAGTAAAAGCTTTTTGGGATTGACAAAAAAGAAAAAGTGATAAAAAAAAAATCAGGAGCTGTTCACATCGATTCTTACAGGCTGGAATTAAAAATGGGTATGTTTTTTGAGGGGCTCATCGGATATCGCGTATATCATGAATCTGACTTGAATAATTTGGCAGCTGGCAACATGTGTTCCGATTGAACTGAGCCGAGATGGTTTATAGAAGATAATCATGAAAATCGTGTACACATTTTTGTGATTAGACAGACTGTATCTTCCTTCGGCTCTCGAGGAACACTCAAATAGCACTTATAATATAAATGGTACGTATACAATATAAAATATGCCTATCACAAGGAGCTAACACTACAATATGTTCCTACAGTATGCTTACACAATAAATAAACTATATATATATATATATATATATATATGCATATATATATATAAATATTGTTGCAATGCTCCAACTGTGTGAACTTCGGTGTGAACCAGTTTAAATATTGTATAAAAAACATTATTTTTCGTTTGTTGTTCACTATGAGGAAAGTACAATTGAACACTTGGTTGTAAGTACATGTAAAGCAGCTGGTTACAACTTATAAGGAAATAATATAGTCGGACAAGGGTTTGGTTGCACGCACGCACACGCCTGGAATGTGTTTATATAGGCTTCTGCTGCTGTTACAAACCGAATCAGCTTAAAGCTATGTGAGACATTGGAGAGATTGCTACGCTATGCACAGGAACATGTTCAACTACCGCAACTACAGACGGATCGAAGCCGACTCCTCGTCATCGTCATTATCTGTAATTAGCTCGTTGCGATCGTCATCGATTTGAATTTTGTGATGCGACAAATTCCGGGTGTGCTGTTGCTGCTGTTGCTGTATTGCACGGCTCTGGGCAGCACCTGTTGTCGGGGCCTCTATGGTGCTGTTGCTGTTGCCGGTGGCCAGGACGCTGTAGTTAAGATCTTTCGAGCTGGTGCGGCGATGACGCAGAATGCTGAGACCACTGGACGATGGCTCCACTAAGGCAGCCTGACTGTTCAGATCCTTGGAATTGTTGCGTGAGTGGCAACGCGATCCGGAGCTGGCCTCGGTCTCATTGGAATTCTTCAACTTGCTGGCATCGGAGACCACGTTCTTCAGCACATTGACGTTCTTTTTGGGATTGCTGTGATGCGAATGCGGATGTCGCAGAAAATCAGCATCGAAGCGTATATTGTTGGGCATATAAATCTGATCGTAGCTGTGATTGCGTGAATGCTTCTTCACGAAGTGGCCACAGCCAGTGGTTAGCTCATCGTCGTCGTCCTCTTCGGCACAGTCCTGCGGGCGCAGCTGGTTCTGTATGTAGCGTATGGGCAGCGTTGGATCATCGCGCAGCGTCTTGTGCCGCACATCATGCGGATTGAGATCCGTGGAGTGATTGCGAGTGTGCGACTGCAGCTTCTTTAGATTCCTGTACTTATCGCCCGCGGCGTCTGCAGCGCTACTCGCCACATTGTGATCCTTGGCAAAGCTCTTAATCATCTTCACATCACACGAAGCGCTGCGGAAATGCTTCTTCGACTTGGTCTGCGGCGCCAGACATGCGTTCACTGCCGGCAACACATTGCCGCACTTGTCGTAGCTGCAAGGGATTATGGTTAAAAATAGTTCGAACCCTAATGGAGGCAATCTTACCAGTACTCCAGCTGCATGGTGCGTGAGTCGTTGCGCGAGTGTCGCAGTATATCAGTTGGGATAATCAGCTCGCCATTGCCTGCAACAAAGCCAGTGTTCGGATCGCCACCAGTCAGTTTCTCCTCAAACACTGAAAGGATACATAAAAAAATGTAAAAGGAGGCATATGAAAGATATTTGTTCGATGCAAACACGAAAGGTATTCGTATATTGATTAACATAAGTTATATTCAGTTAAATACATTTGATGCTTTTATGGGCAATGTGGCATTTGGACTCACGTTTGTCTAGACTGATGATGGATCCGATAATGGGATCGCTAGCATTCAGTGGCTTCATGTTCTCGAGCTGCTTGCGCCTGCGCACAAGCCACCAGTCCACAATGAAGATGAACAGCGCAACCAGTTTAACAGAGGCACACAGACCCACGTATCTAAGGAGAAAGGTTTGTGGTAATATATTCTGGTCTCCAGCGAATCTTGTTGCTTACTTGTAGCGGAACTTCTCAATGTCGTAGATGAGACAACGACCGCCTTTCTCGCCGCAGGACGACTTCCAGAGCAGGCATGTGGAGTCGATGAGGTTGCCAAAGAGTATGGGCGCTGGTATATAGCCAAACAGACGAAATATGACAAATTGCATGCCCAGGGCGAAGGAGCGCTCCTCCTCGGATACGGAGCGCAGCACGATCATCAGCAATGGCATTTGGGTGGACGCCACAATGAATGTCATAAAGAAGAGCAGTATAAGGAAGGGGTAAATGGTGCGGCAGGGCGTGGCGCAGGGTCCAGCGGTGGCCACCGGCACAACAGTTACCTCGGCAAAGTCCTCGCTGGCGCTCAATGCCTGCGCCTGGCTGCCGCCGGCGCCGCGATAAATATTGCTCGAGATGTTGGCGTGAACACCTGCAAAAGAGAAGAGAAGAATTAATGAGTTTAGAGCGACTGCTGGATGGCATACTCACAGGCACAGTTTGTATAGTTGGAACTGGACGAAAAGGCGGTGCAGCCGGCATGGCAGGGACTAAAGTAGGTCAGACCATTGTTGCCGCAAACGGGCTCCACCTCGCTGGTTAGGCACTCGCAGCCAAAATTGCACGCCGCCGTCAGATTAACCTGGAAGGGCTGATCCAAGGTCGAGCCATGCTTGGAGCTAGTGTAGTAGGGTATAGTGGTGCCGGCCATTTTCAGATTGTCACAGCCCAGAAAGAACAGCATAGCATAGCAGGCCAGACAGATGACGTTAGTGATCAGCACGAACTGCACAGCGCCCTTGGGCTTCAGTTGGAATCGCTTCAGGACGCAGCCGCCAATGAAGATGCCAATGCAAGCGCCGGGCACGGCGATCGAGCCGGTGAATATGTTTGCTTGACTCTTGCCCAGACTGAACTGAGTCTCTAGATATTTGGGTAGAAAGACCACGAAGCCGGAGACAATCATCAGTTCCATGCAAGCGCCGAGGCAGGTGACAATATAAACGGGATTCTTGACCAGGCGCAACATTGACTGCGGTATGTCCTTAATGTCCTTGCCATAGCCAGTGTCCACCGTGGGCGGCGCATGTGCCTCCTCCTCCTTGCTCGTCACAGCCACAATCTCTTTCTTCACCTTGCCCAGCTCGTCTGTGGCGGCAGCGGTCGAATTGTTGGGCAGTGCCAGCTGCACAACACTGCTTTTCCTTATCTTCTTCTTCTCGCGCGTGAGCACCTTGGGGAAGGAGAAGAATGGCACCGCCACGACGAGCAGTATAACGCCGCAGAGCAGAAAGCCACCCCACCACATGCCCACCCATCGACGATCGCCGGGCGCTGAAATTAAGCAAAGGTTAAAGTCATTTCAATACAGATACACAAGCATACATATAAGTTTTTAGTGTTTATAAGGTCTTTGGTATAACGGTATACAAAGAGAATTGATCAGTGTTGAAAAGTGTTTTCGCTATGCTTAACAATACAGAATTAACATGGTCTATTATCAGCGTAAAATGTTATTTCCTAATAATAAGTTGCAAGATTTGTTGCAGTGTTGGAAAGTGGTTTAAGCGACCAAGCAGTATTAAAAGGTCACTGAAAGGCTCTGCACTTTCTGATTCACAGCATTGGTTATTGTTGGCATTATAGATTAGTGTTAACTTTAATTAAACTTTAGCTTTGTGACAGTTTTAGAATGGATCTGTAACAAACTTAAACAGCGAAGCATTTAGTGCAAAAATGTCCATTACAGTGCTGTAAAATGTGGCTATATGTAAACAACTAGTGTTGAACAAGTTCTTAAAAGCTTTATTTACTCGGCTTGACAGCTCTAATTAGTTAGCTGTTAACCAATAATAGCTAATAGCTTGAAAAATGTACTCACTTATGGATATAATGGTGGATCCCAACGAGTCCATGTGAAAGGAAAGCAAATAGGCGCCAAGCAGAAAGCCAACAACTGGTCCAAAGGCTGCCATGCTGTACATGCAGCCGATGTACATCGAAGAGCTCTCGGTGCGCACATGATCGTCGACATAGGTGGTGCCCAGCGTGAAGAGCGGACTGCCACCGCAGCCGAGCAGCAGTTGGGCGAGCACAAAGAGCAGCACGGGACCTGTCGTGGAGGCCTTGCCCTCCAGGCAATTGTCCTCGCGCAGCGTGTGCGGCGCCAGCGGCTGATTGGAGAGACCACTTGAAAGTCGCCCGAGATCCATGTCTTGGTCACGTACCAATGCGCTGCGGCAAATGTTATCGCTGCTCTTGTTCTTGATCGCAATGCCCGGATTGGGCTCGCCCGTAAAATGCGGCACCATAAACACCAGCGAGCCAATGCCCATGATTACCGCCCCGATCCCAATCCAGACGGGTATGTGCCGACGACTGCCCAAATAGCTGACAAAGATGACGGTTATCACGTTACCGATCTCATAGCTGGACGCGATCAGGCCCGAATAGCTGGAGGGTATCTCGAAGCGTTTCTCAATGGTCGTTATCACCGAGTTGATGTAGCCGGAGCTCAGCGCTTGCTGCATCATCACCAGCAGCGAGAGCAGCAGCACAAATATCTTAATCCTAGCAAATCTTTGTATGCCATACGGCCGGCAATTCAATATGCCGCAGTCTCGCGTACGGAACTGTTCCTCATCCTCGTCATCATCCCGCTGATGATCGGCACTCGAGCACTTGGTGGCCGCCGTCACAGCAGCAGATGGCTGTCGACTGTGGCACTTGAGGACAACATTATCCATGGACGTTGTCATCGGCGTCGTCATCATCGTCGTTGTCGTCGTGGTGGTCAGCGTCGTTGGCTTGGACGGCTCGCCGACATGGGAGCCGTCGTGGGTGGCATCTATGCTGCTATCGTCGCCGCTGTTCGTCTCCGAATAGAGGCCTGTCATCTGGTACATTGATTCCTGTCGCCTGCAAGTAGACAAAAACAATCAGCTCCTGTACCACACTATTCTCATGACTTTTCTTCGCCGAAAAGTTATCTAAACTTCAATTTTGAAACAAGCTAAAAACAAAAATTTCAATTAATTTTCAAAATTTTGACGTTTTAATGATCAGGCAACTATGAACTAATCATAATATTGGCGGAACTTCAAGAAAATTCCTGAGCTACATATCAAATGATCGATAACACAATCAATCGATAACTTTTGACATGCTATCAACATGCGCTTCACTAAACAAAAAGTACTCGACTAGCAGATACCGCTCAAGTAGATGTTGGTCCATAATATTGGCGGTACTTCAAGAAAAATCCTAAGCTACATATCAAATGATCGATAACACAATCAATCGATAACTTTTGGCATGCTCCACTTAAACAATATATTTAGAAAAAGTACTCGACTAGAGAATATCGCTCAAGTAGATTCATTCATTCATTCCTGAAGATCTCTCAAAGCGCGTTACAAATTATCTTTTTTCTTTTTGCTTTTTAAACTACAAAATAACTTTCGAAAGTCTGTAAAGAATTTAGAAAAACAACACAATCTGTTAAAGGCCATCAGAAATGATGTCAATTAAGATGCAAAAAAAGAAAAAGACAAAAACATGGAATTGATGGAAGAACTTCAAGTACCAATTGCTGGCCTAGAACTTGCCTATGTGCAAATTGAAGGACTGCGGTCGAGGACAACTCACTTGCAATATTGCGATTCAATGCCAGACAAAGGCTTTTCGTTTCAGGGCAGCGGCCAATTCTTTTACTTGGCAACTACAGCTACATAATCAACTAACCAACTAACCAACCAACCAACCAACCAACCGACTAGACAGAGAACTCGCGAAGTAACTGAATGTGGTCAAAAGGCTCACGTGCCTGACAGCGCGACAGCGCTGACTTGTGCATTGAGGAGGGAGGTCGTGGTATATAGTCTATCAATATTTCAATATTTGACCGAGTCGTCGTAATCGACTGCCATCGATTGTGTGTTATCCCTAATGAATTATTGAGGCCGCACGAGCTGCTGCCAAACAGAGCTCTGAAGTCTAGGCCCATATACAAATATTCAGGCATTCGACTTGTTATTTTGTGTATCGCATAGAATAATGTCGGGCTGTATTTGCACTGGCAAGGTGTCAATTTATGTAAATGCTCGCGTTTTGGATCGCAGCAAATGCCTTGACTAATGTCGTGCCATTGCACATTTTCTCACCTGTGACCTTTGCGATGTGTCGTGCCCGTCTCGGCATCGCTTATGCATACACCTGCACCTGCACCGGCACCGGCACCGGCAGCTGCACCTGAACCTGCACCTGAACTTGAGCCTGAGTTCGAACCGATTGCGGCGCCAATGCCTGTGTCCGGGTCAGTTCCTATCACCGAGCCTGCGGTGCTTTTGTTTGTTCCTCCCGCTGCTGCTGCTGCTGCTGTTGTTGTTGTTGTTGCTGCTCCTGTGGCCGGGCTGAGTTCCTGCTCGAAGGAGGGATTCGTATACTGCTCTGTATGTGTTTGCTGTGGACCGGATCTCGTGGCTGACATAATGTTGCATTTATGTTAAAAAAAAAAAATCATCCGTTTTCCACGAACATTCAATCAGTTCTTTTGCGTTTTTCCTGTGCTAAAGCTTTGTGGCATAATTCTGCAAACAACAAACGAGAAGAAAATGATTGATTATATGTTGAATATACGTGAGAAAATCCACTTGATTGATGTCTTAACAATATCTTTTCTAAGTAAAATAACAGACCGTTTAGGAATTTAGGATTTAACTAAGTATTGATAAAAATATGAGCATATAATAATACAAACAGGATAATAAAAGAACATATATCAATAAAATAATATTTAAATTTGAATTATTATATTTATATTTATCCAGAACCAACCAGAGGAAGGCAATTATGTGAAGACTAAAGACAAGATTTTAAATCATTTAAATGCGAAAAAGAAAGTCGAAAAGCTATTAAGAACTAGCAGTTATTACCCGGCCTTGCTCGGGCAAAGTTTCATATCATCATTTTCTGCAATTCCCTCACCATCCATAAGCTGACTGCGTTGATTGGCAGTGTCAGTAAGTCTGGCCATGCCAGGTTGTTGGACTACGCATTTCTATAGAAGTCATGTCATGTGAGAGATTCGTTGTACGCTTCAACTTCCGGGTGTCCTGAAGTGTTGGATTCTATTGCACGACTAATTGTGCCTTAAATCTCTTTGTGCCAGCCAACGACAAGTGGCCATGAGCTGCTGCACATGCGGAATAATTACGGAAGGCGCCATCCAGTCAGCACTTTAGCGATGCCACGCCTCCATACCCCAATGAACTGCCACACATGAGAAACAGCTCGCTTGGAGGCTGAAGAGGCAAACATTTGGGGCACGGGCATTAGCTGAAGGATGAGGCTGGTGCCGTTTCAGATTAAAAATACACACTTTACACGACCATGTGGCTGTGGACTCGTTTCTCGAAAAGGGCTGAGGACGAGGACGCACAGCTTGGCGCTGGGCACAAACAACAACGACGTATGAATGGCGGCCAACAAAAGACGCAGTGGCAAGTCTCGACGCGACGCGACGTCAGCTGCTGATTTCCCTTTCATTAATATGCGGCTACGCAAAGAGCAGCAACAGCAACAACTAAAGCATGGCCCATCACTCGAACACGCCCACATTCACCCACATTTATAAACAAATATATATATATATATATAAAACTATATATGTATGCAGATGTGGCAGTCTTTGGTCATTGCAGAGAGTTATCGATTGGCAATGCCGCCAAAGCAAATAGTTGACCGACTGCAAAATACTCTTCTTTTCTTTATATCAATATTGTATTGGATCAAAAGGGGCTTGCATGAAATACTCATTTGTAGAACAAAAACTGCTTTGAAATTGTATTTAAAGATATCTAGATATATATGAAGCTCATGGGCAATCATAATTCGAAACTGCTTTATTTTGTCTCCAAAACTCTGGAAACTGCAGTCAAAGAATTTCGAACTTTTTGTCTTGTTTAAAGGATATCATCAGGAGATTTAGGGATATAAGAACTATATTTTCAGATATGCACAGCAAGTCGAACAGTCTCTAAAACCAATATACTCGCTTTCGCTTTCATACTCATGCGTATAATCAGCAAATGGCCAAACGGTTCCACCTGCTGTGCCGTTGGCACATTCAATCCCTCCCTGCTGCTCGACTCTGGCACGCGGTTCGGCTCATGTAAATTGCATGAGCGGCGGCTAATTGAAGATTTGCCGTGCTCCAAGTTCTGGTTCTACTCTGTTTAAACGTAATTTACGGCTTCCAATCTGACCCATTTGCTGGGGCAAATGCCCGGCTAATGTTGAGCCCGGACTGCACTGAGCCAGTTTAACCAATTATGTGCCGCTCTTAATGCTCATATAGTATATAACCTGGCAAGTAGTTGGCCCCCCCCCCCGCCCGCATGACTAGACCCAAAAAGGGGGGACCCTATCGTATATTCTATTCGGCTCTTCGTGCTGACCCACAAATGGCTCAGCTTATTGCTTTCATGTTTTTCCATTTTTGGTGTCACAGCAAAAGTTGCCGCTTACGTCGCATCTGCGCATCCAAAATGACAAAATGTTATAAATTCCTACTCTTGTGCTTGTGCTCTTCTGCCTCGTATTTTTTGGCCAACAGCCAATGCAATTTTTTATCCGGCCTAGTCCGTGTCCCAAATGGAGGAGTCACAAAATGAATTAAATTCATCAATATTGATGGATTATAATTGAAATTTCTTTCTTTTTTTTTTTTGCATCCAGAGCGAAGGTTTTCAGAGCGCACAGAAAAACAGTTTTATTAAGGATTGGATTAAAAACAAAAAAAAAAAAAAACAGTTACAATGGAGGACATGGCTTTTATCGTGTAATCCCATTGAAGGACCATGAAGTACTTGTTAACAAGGTTGCCATGACGCTAGCTTTCAGTGTAACCGTATTTTTTCGTGACTGCACTTTAGTGTAACCATATTTGCAGTGTGATTGTGTTTCGGTGTGACCACGTTCTTGTGAGAGTTTTTTTTTAACAGTATAACAGTTTTACAGTGTTAGCCTATTTCAGAGCATGCGTTATCTGCGTACAGCCGTTTATCTCTACTTTAGTGTTACCATATTTTCAGTGTGGCTGCATATTATAAGGAATGCATTTCAAGTGTGCTCTACGCTTGAAATATCCAATAAAAATACGTATATTACGCATGGTTAACAACTCTATGTAGGTTCATGTTAATTTTTCATGAAGAAATACATTTTCTCAATCATCTGTCATTTCCAATTACTCGAACGAGTTAATTTTCACAGGTCATTTGGCTGATATAACTCAGGATCTGTGCTTATTTAAAGAGAACTGACATTCTTGACATTGTGCGTGGTGAAAGTACAAAGGTGATTACAATATGAAATCAACTAAAAAGTCTACTTGAATTTTCGGTAATTAAAGATAATGTATAGCATTAAGTTTGTCCCATCAGCAATGAGTTGGGACCTGAGACAGTGGACCAACTGCTGATCACCGGATGGGTTTTTGTCGTGACGTTGATTATAAAACGCAAATGATGGTAGATATTACATAACTAGTGTATGTAAGTTTTTTTTTTCTTGCTTATAAATTCAAAAGGAAAATGTAAAGATGTATGGTCATGTGAGGGATAAAACTTTTTCATAATATGCAATTTTTTACAGACGAAAGTGTTTCGTGATTAAAGTTACAAGCTACTTTACCATGATGTTAAATTTGAATTCGTATTTTAGCATTCTGTCTCTCACTCTCTCTTTCTTCCTGTATATGTTCTTCCTGGTTCCTATTTCGCTCTCTTTATGAAAGGTGTTGCCAGTTTATGGACGTGGCGTTGCCAGTAGCTTGAAAATGTTTAACATTTAGTTGATATGAAAATGTGCAAGCTGCAAGTCTGTTTTTCAAGTCATATGCAAATTTTAAAAGAAAATTTAACTAGAAATGTGTTTTAATATATAAGTTACATTAATAAGCTTGAGGCAACAACTAACAAACATATGTTAGTCGAATGTGAATGGATAATTATAATATACTTCTGCCACAGTAGATTACATTGTTCTGAAAGTGTTTCAACATTCGCCAACATATTCAAATTGCAATAGGTCAGCTGTTAATTAAGAGCACGTCATTCTGGCGACTTCAACTAAGTATTATTGCTTTTGCCTATTTGCAATTTTCCATGTATTCCAATGTGTATTGTCATTTAGTTTTGCATAACTTTTTAAACGACATACATAATCCAGTTAGGCATGACGCACTGTCAACCAAAGTGGAACCGCATGGCCTTCAAAGCTGGCCAAAGCATGAACCATTACCAATGGCCACGAATACAGATACAGATACACTCTATACCTACAGATACAGATACATTTATAGCGACAGATACATTTACACGAACAATTAGAAATACCGGTTGCCGAAACACACCCACTTGTCCGACGGACGGCACTAATTCATTAGACGGAATTGCCATTTGGGTATATCTTATTGTCGATATGCAAAATATGCTGGAGCGTCGTCTGAAGCTCGTGATTAACGGTGCTCCGACTAACTAACTATACCGTTGCTAATAATCGAGGCCAATGCTTGGGAATGCACAAGCAGAAGAACAAAGACAAACAAGATCAAAACTGTGGCCGAGCAGAAGCCGCAAAGCCGCAACATGCCGTCCATTCAACTCGCGGCGAGTGACTCAGGTGGCAACTTTGCGTGCCGCCCAGATGATTCGAGAGGCAGACCCAGACGCAGATGGGCACAGATCTTGGGCAACAATTAGAGCAACAAAGGCCGAGGCAACGAGCCAACGAACGCGCCCAGCTCGCTGTGTGTGGCACATTGAAAGTGACATGTGACTTTTTGCACAATTAACAATAATAATAATTTATACAATTGCATTGTGTACAATGCCTGCGTATTGCATTGTGCATTGTGTGTGGAGTGAGGTGCACAAATATGTTGCCAACTGGTTAAGAGGATTAGTTGCTCCCTCTGCTCGAAACGAGCCGAAACACTGACTCAACCGACCTGAAATCCGATACAGTCCATCTAACACTCACAACAGCCCGTTGGCGTTGTGCTCGGCGAGTCATTTGGGTGGGTGGGGGAAGCCCCTCGCATTCAGACAGCTTTTTTTTTTAGTTATTCAAAAACAACAAAAATAAAGCCTTCCCCTACGAATGTCTCAATTGCAGCAAATGGTCGCACTGAGGGACGCATTTGGCATTTGGAAACTCGAGTTTGCATTTGTCTTGAAAAAAAAAATAAACAAAACGAAAAGTTACTTTAAAGTTGGCAACAAAAAATCCTATTGGGCAAAATTTAATTGCTGCCCGGCAAGAAATTTGACATTGTATAATTTTCTTGGGAAAAACAAAATTATGATATTTTGTTTTGTGGCCGAATTCCCCCAAAATATTTACCATTGGCCTAAATTTTAATACTTTTATGGTGGAAAATGTTTTATGTATGGAAACAATTTGAAAATATTTATGAACCAGTTCCAAGCTGAGCTTGAACGAGTTCAATTTCAATCAAATAGCGAACCAGTTTAGATACTAAATAATTACGATTTGTTTTGGGAATCATTTAACATATATATATATATATATATATAGTCTTCACATTTGAATTACGCATTTAGCATTCCATTATTAATCGTAACAAAATTCCCTCAATGTATTTATTATTTGATTACCGAAATATGGGTCACAAAGTCAAGCAACTTTATAATCTTACAAAAATTCTTATCATTGAAATATGCTGCCCGAGCGCTTTAATTTAATATTGAGAATTTCTTATCGCAATGCAATGTGCATTAATACGTACTATGTGCTAAATATGTTTTAGCGATTTCTATTTTTTTAAAGAATAATTAAGGAAATTATATCATAACTAATAGAATAGCGACAAAATGTACAAAAAAAAAAAATCTACATGAATAATTGTAAGTAAGATGTTTTGTACTTGAACTTAATTAGATATTTTAATAAAAATATTTTGCAAATAATAAATAATTTGTTGTTTTCATTTATAAACGATCGTTGTCAGTTTTAAAACATATCTATCTATCTATCTTTTGCGAATCTATCTATCTTTTCATGTATCTATCTATCTCTCAGTAGTTCTCTTAATACAAAAGACATGGCTCTTAGCTAAATCAGTGTACCTGCTGTTAGGGTATAAGATCATGCCACTTTGTGTATGTTTGCACATAAACTCGGGCAGTAAATTACAAATTGCCCAACATAATTGTGTACAAAGTTTGCGCTTTTTACGTAGAGCTTGAACATGAAGTTTACGCGCACAATAGACTTTCCGGTCTCGGCGACGTTTGTGGTTTTACTTAAAGCTTAGCCAGGGAAAAATTAAAACGAAATAATAAAAAAAAAAAACCAAAAGAAAACGTACGCAGAGAGATTATCAAATCATCAATGTCAAATAAAAACGGTCGAGGCCATGCAGCATTACATGAGAAAAGTAGAGCAAAGTAGAGTAGAGTATGTAGTCGGATATGTCTCTCCGTTGAGACTAGTTACTTGGTAATGCGTGTGTGTGTGTGTGTGTCTGTGTAAGTGTATCTGTAAAGTTGGGCACGATGCGTTGCCATAATTCTAATTGTTTAGTTTTCAAAAATGTCCGCAGTCTTATCAGCTTGTTTATACAATATATTTTCGTAATTGCTTCCACGGCTGCTTCTATGGGCAACAGTTTTTCTATTTGCGCAAATGTGCCTCTAAAACAAAATATATACTATAACAATGGCAGTGGAAAATGAAGAAGACTTTGGCCAGACAGCAACAATGAAACAATTTTCAAAGACTTGAAAACAGCTGCTGTCTCCAATGTGCATAATTATCAGCACAGTTCCGCAGCTCTTATCAATTGGCAAATGGAATATTCGAGTGCCGGCAATTATCATCTATCATTTGCACCCATTTTTATCAGCTGAGATGTATCCCATAAATGAACAAATTGTATCTCAAAGTGCGCACTCATCCAATCTATGAGTTCCGAGAAAAGGAAATATTTGTATTTGTCCATTTGATCATTTGTTTAGGCTTCAAATGATCTGTTCTACTTTGAAATATATTTTAGTCGTGTATACATAAGTTAGTTATAGGCTACAGCAAGGCAGAACTTTTGCTAGTTCCGCGATTTGAACTAAAATATAGTTTGGTTCAGTTCAGTTATCTGGCATTCGCTTTGGTTCCAAAGAACGAACTAGTGACTCAAAAGCATGGTTCAATTATCTTATTGATAACTTTACGCTAGGCTAGTACTTATTTATTATTTATTTATTTTCATAAACTGAATATGTCTGAGAAATATTTTGCTTATGGCTGTGCGCTTTGAACCAGTGACTCGTGAACTTATTTGATTGTCAGTCTAGACGTTATTATTTTATAGCTCTTTTATTACATCAACTTGTAAGTATGTAACATAAGAAGGACAGCAGTTGGTTTATTGCCGCGAAGGTATGACTCAAGTGTATTAATGTTCATGTACCCTTTTTATACTATGTGTAAATTTAGACAAATTTATTAGATGCGTCACATGTGTGCAATTCAGCTCTTTTGTTCGCATCAAGAATGCAGTTAATTGCTTTTTGGGAATACACATTGAGTCAGACTATATAAGATGAATTTCCAGCTCTAAACAGCAACTAATTGAAACCTAATCTAGTTCAAAGTAAAACTTTATATACAGCTGTCATATTAAGAAGCGCGAAGCTTTGTGAGTGTTTGTAGTTTTACTACTAACACAGAAACCAAAAGAAGCCAACGAATCAACGACGGAAAAACAAGTTTTGCATATTCACTTCCTGTTTGAACAAACTCATATTTATTGCATGAATATTGTACATATAGAACTGCGAGCCCGATGCATGCCCGTTTAGAGTTATGTGCAAGGAACAATGAATGCATTTTGAATTAAAATACATTTTGTCACTGCAATTATTGTATTCACTTTCCGTACACACACTCGATGAACACTTTTGATGATTGCCTCAAAATATCTATTAGGATTCTAAAAATGTAAGCACACTAAATGAATGAAGCGGACGGGCAATTAAACAGTACAGAGAATAAAAAGTGAATTACAGAATGAAATAAAAATACGAATATAAATGGATGCGCCGAATATTGAATAGCCTTGTAGACAATATCACCTACAGCTTGGCAGATATATCAGAAGAATTGCGTGGTTGTCGATTCTTTCAATAGATATATATGTAAATAATATATGAAAGCTGATATTGATACGATAAGATATCTTGAAATACAAAGACATATTTTTTACCATAGCTTTTAAGACAAAGATCGAATAAGACTCCCTTAAAGCGTTACATATTCCAGCACAACATTTCCATACCCTTTGTAAGGGTATACGAAAGTCACTTCAAAGCATGACACATGCCCCATTGAAAGCGCCAACCTGCTGGACAATTTACGAGTCTGTTGCTCAAACAAGTTTCTTTATTTGGCGCTCTGAGAAGTGGCTTTGAAAACTTTTTGCGCATTAATGACCTTTACCATTTTGGCCAAAAGTCAGCACACACACACGCTCACACACACACACACACACACACAGCCAGAGACAAACACCCAAAACAATCTCAGAGTCAATGTTGACAGCAAAAACAAAAAAAAAGAAGTGGAAAAAACATACGGAACTAACTGTGTGCACTTAGAAATTCTTATATTTGTACAGTCTCCGATTATCACAATTTGTGTTTAATTACATCAGCTTCATCAGCCGCATCAGACTTCAGTTCAGTTGGGGTTCAGGTTCAATGTACGCCCGCAGAGACAAAGACCGAAGAACCAGACAGAAAACTGGGATCTGAGTGCGTGATCCGCATCAGCAGAGCGCTGATAGTCAGATATTCAGACTATGGAATAACCCACAAAGGACGTGACATATGAACAGATATATAAGTAAGCGATCTTTCTGATAGATATATAAAGATATATAAATAGATGTACATAGCATGAATGTTAAAACTAAAAAATTGCGGCGTATTTTGCATGGCAAATAGTTGTACTTGGGTCTGGTTCTGAAGAACAACAAGAATTTATGTTTATTTCGATTAATTGGAATTCAAGTGTGTTCTTCATGTAAACTAAATATTCTAGATTCTATTAACTTTGTAATGTTAGGCAACTGTTAACAGAATTTTTACAGAATAGATCTCATTTCTAGAACAATATGAAGATCTAACAAATTGAAAAGCTTACAAAAAAATGTCTTGTTAATTGTCTGCACATCACAATAAGCGTATTAAGTAAATGTTATAAAGTATATAAAGCTCAGCTGTCAGCATTTTTGCTCATTATCTCACTTCAAGGTTAAAAAACAACAACAGCAAATAGCGTGCATTTCCCTCTGTTATTTACATTTTCATTTACATTTACATTATGTTATGTGTGCTGTGAGCTGTAATGGGCAAACGAGTGCATTTTATTAGAAGATGCAGCCGCATTTTAATAACATGTTTAACATGCTTGCCATTGCATACTTTTGGGATTTCTGTTTTAGAGGTTAACATAAGCAGCACCTACGCAAATAATTTGATTGAATTATGTGATTGATTCTCAGACAGGTAAGCGACGCTCATAAATTGTGACGTCAAACTGCAAATAAGACGGCGAAGTCATAAACCGATTGCGCACATTCGCCTCCCCCCAACCCCAACCCCAGCCCCAACCGCAACACAAACAGACATAATCGTAATATGTCTATTGACATCAAGGTCCACGACTATTTGCGCCACACATGCACTCTGACGTCACAAATGAGTTTTACTCTATGGCGAATTTGTATGTGCATTGTTTGAGGCACTTTAATTTTGTTTTAATCTAAAGCTTGGCAAATTCAGTTTTACAATCGGCAGCTGGGCAAACAGCAGCAAAATGTGCGTCAATTATTTTGATATGCGTAAACAAACGTGATTATTTTCCCATTGTCTTCATTGTTTATAAAATATGCAATATACACATAATTGGATTAGCACAAAATATTAAACAAGTAGAAAGAGCAGCAGAAACAACGGCAACGCGTTGACACAAATCTGTGTGTGCGTGTGTGTGTGTGTGTTATAGGGCACGTGTTGTGTGTGCGTGTGCGTGTGTGTGTGTGTGTGGCTGTAGCCAGCGGGACATCAATACAAAAATAACTTTTAGCTTAAACACACACACACACACACACACACACACACATACAGGCACACATTAGCACACGGTCTGGCAAATAGCTGTAGTGAGAACGTGGCACAGCAACAGACGAAAAATCTCGTAGGAGGCTGACAACACGACGACACGGACCGCATTGAGATTATAAATAAATTTACCATTAAGCCGCAAGAGGAAGAGAAACAGCTAAAACAACAGCAACAACTGAACCTGCTGTTAACTAGAGTATGGGCGACTGTGAATGCCCTGAACTGTTTTATTAATTAATAATTTGAAACATGAGGCCATGTGAGACCAAGCTCTTGTTAAAGTTAACATACATTTTAACATGCGGTTAAATCATCTTAAGAACTTCAAAAAATTCGTATGTGTTTTGTGTTAATGCGGTTGTCAAAGCTGCAGTTAAATGAATTTGACATGATGAAGGAAAGTCTTATTAATTAGGCAGAGTTTTCAAAAAAGTCTTCACTTTTCGTGCCTAACTGCACGAAAGTTAAATATTTCCGTGTCAAATTTTGCCAGTTAACATTAAGTCTTGAAAAAAAGTAACATCATTTCAATGTACAATAATCTTGGATTCAATTCACATAGTTTGTAAGATTTTCATTCCCGGAACAGCAAAGTCTGTTAGTCAGGCATACTGCTTGTACTTTCTATTTACAGGGTATTCGCATGTCAGCTGCTGTGCGCTACTGCCGTTGATCTTATTGCCTTACGAGTGCTCATCGTTATGTGAATTGTATTTACTAAAGAAAACAAATAGATTGCGAGCTGATTATAAAGATAGACCCACAACATCAACTCGGCATTATCTAGGCAACAGCCACAAAAAGCGCTCTGTGGCAAGTGCTTGTTTGTTCAACTCGGGCTATTTGCGTGATGCTTGTGTTTGAACTGAAATACTCGCGCTTGATTGGATTAGCTAGAACAACATCTAAGAAGATACAAATGCATCCGCACCGACTGCAGTCAATGATCCGAACAGAACAACAAAGCACAAAAATAACTTGAAAGTGTTCACGCCTCAAAGAATTTACATAGCTTTCGAAAAGAAAGAAATACGCAAATGCTCTAAATTATTCATTTAAATGAATGTTAATAGTATTTATGCCAAATTTTAGATTTTCTGTAAAATAAACTAATCATTTTTGTAAAATATTTGCTGAACTTTTGGCCATATCATGAATCCATGAATCCGTGATGGAAATGGGGATCGCTGGTTCAAGCCGAATTTAAAATTTAACTCTTGAATTTTGAATATATTAGGAGTACATCTGAGTTTTGGAATATCTGTTTACAGCAAACTAAGCCATTTGAATAAATTTGTTTTTCCAAATTAAGAGCTATCTGGCACTTATCTGCCCACTTCCGGTTTGCGGAAAGTGGGAAAAACACATGAAAAGCACACAGCGTTAAGGTAAAAAAAAAAAAAAATGCATTTTAATTGCCAGACCCATGCAAAAATTGTTTTTATCTTTTCCCAAATCATTTCTAGATAAACACAACACAACACGAATTGCATTTGCAACAATAACAACAACAACAACAAAAAAACACACATAAAAATGACCTAAAAAGAAATTTGTAAAATTCAAACATGCGACAAAGTAAAAGCAAACACACACACTTGAATTACCCATGTGTATACACCGTGTTGTGCCATAACAAAAAATTAAATAAATAGGTGAATAGGTGCGCCCTAAATCTGTTTCAATCTGTCAGTTGACACACACGCAGACACAGTCACAGATACAGATACAGTCACAGCTACAGATACAGATACAGATAAAGAGATACACAAACAGAGATACGCACAGAAGTTAAATTGTTGTTGTAGTTTCCGTGAACTTAGACAAACATTACTATTATTATTATTTTCGTTGTGTCGAATGAGGTGTATAATTATACCCTGTAGTCAACAATTTGGCAGGGCGTATACGTTCATCAGGGCACAAAACAAACGGATAACATACAGATATTAGAGCGCATGCAATAAGTATTTATATAGGCAGCTATACCATATATTAACAGGCTATTATGCAGGGTATTTCACAGTCAAGCTTAACCCATCTAATTTCTTCAAAAAAACAAATGCATGTTTATGCAATTCCCTATATCGTTAGAGCGCACACAGGGTATTTCATAGTCCAGCACAATTTTATTAACGCATGCAGGGTATTTCGCAGTCAATCACAAGGGTCTTTGTGTTTGTTGCCATAAAATCCCGCATTGTTTTTTCTTACATAGGCAACGTCACCTGCTTTCTCCCAGCGCTGAGAACGAAAAGCGAAAACAAGAAAACTTTTGTTTTTTTTTTTGTTTTTTCAAAAACCCAATTTTTCATAGCCCAAGCAATTAAAATTGTATTCAAATTGTGTACTTCAGGTATTTTTGATTATACGTTTTAGATATTTTAAGTGCTGGCCATTTATTTAGTCGATTGTTTATGCCACATTAAAGCTGTATAAAATGTAAGCAGTTTGTTAACTGAAAATTTAAGTGTTCGCCTAGTTATTTTTATGCGCTTTTAATGGCCAGTGAAACGGAAAATTTAGACAGGAGCCCCAGTTCCAGAACATATCGAATGGGCGAAGCCAACTTTAAGTGCTTGTGTTAAAAACCAAAAAAACAAAAAAAAAAAAGTTTGTTGTTTTTGTTTTTAATGCTTTGCGCCTACTTCCTATGAAGTTGCACACTTTTGTTTATGCTCGGCGCGTCAATATTGTTTTAGCTTTTTCTGATTAAGCAGAGCGTTAAATTAAATAATGCTATAAAAAAAAGTTTGGCTTTGCCAAGTTTTTTGTTATGCTAGGTGTCTAGGAGAGCATAGGCTGCGATAATTGGCAATTGCGCGGCTTTGTTCGGCCTTTGATTATAGCTGAGCTTTATTTCATCATTGTCCAGCATTTCGCCCATATTCAGCTGATATATAAGCGGAATAAAGGGGAATAATTCATGACCATTTGTTTACTTAAAATAATTTGCATTCTTTATAATAAAATTCTGCAATAATTATTGCGCAGCTTTGTTCGGTTTTCAATAGTTTTTGAGATTTTTTTTTGTTATTATTGCTCAGCTTTTCGCCCATTTTCCGCTAATTTAGGTGGATTTTGAGTTGGAAAAGGTTCTTCATTCTTTTCTAACAATTATTTTCACCCTTTTTCCACACATGATTGTGGTAATATATTACTTTTGTTAATAATTGAATACAATTTTTGAGATATTTTATTATTATTGCCCAGCTTTTCACCCATTTTCAGCTAACTTAGGTGGAAAAGGTTTTTGTTTCTTTTCTCACAATAATTTTCACCCTTTTTCCACCCTCGCTGGTGGCAATATATCAGATACGTTAATAAATTAGGGTAATATACAAAATACTGCTTTATATACGTAAAATTTACATAATTATAGATTAGATTATGCATTACCTTAGTTTAATATGTATGTTTTGTGTTAATAAATTTGTGTGTGCAATTTTCCAAATTATTCAACCGAAATCAGAGCTTTTAGCTTTTACATGCATTGTGTTACATAAACAGAAACTGTTTTTATAATTGAGAGTTAAAAAACCGTTTTCTATCAGATTATAAAAACATTTCCTACTGGGCCAATGCGCATGTTTCACAATTTACAAAAATTTATTGTGCGCTTTTACTGGTAATTAGACAATAGCAAAAAACTCATTCGATGATTACAACAATATTTTCCACACACACACATTTTATATAACTTAATTGTAATGGAGGGCCGAGGCTGAGGCAGCGGTAATAGGCCCTAATCAGAGACAAAGGTGCGTCTGGGCCGGAATTGTGCAGAAAGCAAAGCACACAAAGTCCAACGATAGCCGGCCATAATTTTGAGAATTGCTCTAAATGGGTGTATTACGAACGAGTTGGCCAAAAAAAAAAAAAAAAAAACAATTGGTGAAACGTGTAAACAGAAAATATCAAAAAAGAGTGGTACGAGTGGCATTTGGATTGAAGGTTCTGACGGCGGAAATTCTGTCGACTTTTTTTTTCTCTCGCAAGCTTCCAAGTTTTTCCATTACGTTGTTTTAATCGATTTTCCACACATTTTCCATGCCTTGATTGTTGTTGTTGTTGGCAGCAGCAGCAGCAGCAACAAAATTCCGTCAAACATTTAGCTAGTTTGTAAAGTTATTCGTGAGTGTGTGTGAATGTTTTTTGTGAGTGTTTCGTGCTCAGTCGAATGTTTTGCTCTGTGCTGTGCCTACATTTTGGCTTTCAACAATAGTTGCTTTTGTGACTCTTGAATTTGATTGATATTCGGTGTCACACTTTTTTCATGTCGATTTTTCATCCCGTTTCGATTGTGAACCGTTTTTCAAAACGACAACAAAAATCACGTTATATCCAAAATGTAATCAAACTATTCAAATGCTAATAATACAATTTCCCCGAAAGGCGCAGCTTGCGAAATTTGTTGTTCGACTCAAAATATTGACAGCAATGCCATGGAAAAAACTAACTCAAGTACTTAATTTTTGTAAATAAACAAAGCTTAAACAATACCTGTTGCTATAAATGTCAGCCGAATGCAGTTCTATGACTGCTGTCAAGTAACAAATTTAGCCAAGTTCAATAAATTGACGATTATTTAAAAAGCAGTTCCAAGTCCAATTCCCAGTCCTATTCATATTTATAAGTTATGCATATTTATAAATTAAGTGACACACTTTTACCAACAGCTGTATCATCTAAAAACAGCTGTTAAACAAATTGATTTGACACTCGAACTGCATATATATATATAGGCATATAACTTAACCTAAAAGATTAAGAGAACATTTGGGTAGGTTCTGATCGAATAATCAGACACTCTTAACTACTTGCTTTAGTATACACACACACACATACAACATATATAGAAGGGACAGCTAGAACAAATGTTGGTGACATTTGATTTTCTTTAGTTCTGGTCCCCCGCTTACTTCGTTTTTGTTCGGGTCCGAGACTCTCTGGCTCAGAGAAGTAGAGAGTAAGAGAGTTAAATGATTTTTGTGATATGTTGTATGGTTTGTGGCTTGAGTGTGAGTCTTTTCATTTATCGAATACCCAATTGCATATTTACATTTTTCATTATTTGACAAATTATCAACCAATTTATAGGAATTTTTCGAAAATTAGACATGTACTTAGTTGTATTAGCACAACGTTAATATTAAAGGCCAACATAATCAAGTAACTGAGTTTGCTACACAAAAAATATCCCACTATAAATATCCCAACAATGTCCCACTTAATCAAGTCAAAAAACACTCTTAAGAAACTCACATACATACATATATACATATAAGTATATGCAAAACTAGGAAGCTTAATTGTGTTTATTTTTTCACTCACCGTTTATGCCATATTATTTAATGTGTGTATTTATGCTATAAATAGTCGAATATCCTTGGACGTTCGTTGACAGCTGCACAAGATTTCACTTAATTTTTCAGATGATTTGTGGTTGTTGTATCTTCTTCGTTCTTTTGTTGCAATTTTCAGCGCATTTTTATGTTTACAAACAAACTTTTTGCTCTAACTAACGTAAATATTTTGCTATTTGGCAATCATTGAAATAAAACTTTTTGTTATTTTTTATTTGCTGAAAAGATGTGTAAATTTGAATTGATTGCATTTCTTTAAAATATATTAAGGCGTAGATATATCAAAGAATTGTTTAGATCATGCATACACACACACACACACACATAGAAACACGCACACGCTGCGAGTGAGAGAGACTCGCTTCGATGAGCAACTCGAGCGAACGAAGGAGCGAAAGAGCAAATGAGCAAACGAACCGATCAACGAAACGGAACCGGTTTTGAGTTTTCTGAATGGTACCAATGAGATACACAAACACCGTTAGATCTGCGACTCGAGTGTTGATTATGTTGATTTTGCATTTCGGTTACGTGCAAAGTTTTTTCTCTCTTTATTTTTTTTAATGTTGTTTTTGGCAAGCGCGCCCAACAGGTCCGCTGCCGCGACGGCTAATTGCGAGCTGAGCCAAACACGTGGAGAACTGGAACACCAAGAGGTAAGCAGCAAGAGAGCGAGAGCAGCCCAAGTGGGCGGCCGTGTGTTGGGAAGAAAGAGAGCGCCATCTTGAGGCAGCCAACCGCAAGAAATGGGAACAGCTGCACGAATATTGGGCCACACATGCACACATGCACACACATATAGCTATGCAAGCGTTAACATATGTATGAAATCATAGCTAATGTTAATTGGAATTATGTACATGCATATGTAAATAGACTTATGAATCTGAAGGCATTTCGCAAACTAACTATAAAAATCTCAAACTAATTTGTATGTTTTTATTGCTCTTGAAATCATTCGCTATGCTGGATTTTATAGCGTATCATAACACAGAATAAATAAATATAGAAATATATATATGTGTATCCCAATTATTCTTTGTGATAGTTGCAAAGGAATTTCATAAAGAAAGCTTTTCTAACTTTTTTTTTCAAATTTTAGTTCTCCAAAATAAACCGAGCAAAATCAAAGCAGTTCATCGTTCAATTATTAAATATGTTCATATTTAGAAATTATATTCACATACGCAGAATTTTCAATAAAAAACTTTTGACACAAGCTATAGACATTTTGATTAATGAAAGCAAATATTGCCGAAAAATTTGCACAAATTTGTTCTAAAAATATTGAACACTTTGCTCACGCTTTCGCATGCCGATAATTTCATTAATTTATCTAATACTCGAGCATGGATAAATCTATCAATCGATGACTCAGCAGCCGCTTAAGTAGTATCTGTATCTGTATCTGTATCTGTATCTGTATCTGTATCTGTATCTGTATCTGTATCTGTATCTGTATCTGTATCTGTATCTGGTTGTCAGTGTATCTGAGTGTCAAAACTCGTTTTCTTCTTGTCGCCCGATCTGATTGCAGTTTGTCAACAGCTTAGCTAAGCGAAAAAAAAAAAACAAACCGCTAACTTTTGCCATGACCAAACTCAAGAACTCGTTACGAAACGAAAGTGGGATAAAGCGAAATACATTTGGAATTGAGATACCTCGCAAAAGACAAAAAATTAAAATAGTAAAAGAGCCATAAAACTACTTAAAAGTTGCCTAAAACAGAAACTTCTTTGAATGTTTTTGTATAAGTAAATTTTAAATATTATTTAAATTCTATTTAATTTGCCTAGCTTTTATTTGTAAATATTTAGTATGATTAAAAGTGAAAACATTTTGTTTCCGCATCGGATAATATTAAAAACCAATTGAAATCAGCCGAATGCCTTATAAGAATCACAATTATCCTAAAATGGAATAGCAGAAGGTGACCAAAAAAAAAAATAAACAGAAATCGCTTTTGTTGTTGGCCAAGAGTGAAAGTGGAAGCCGTCGCCAACAAAATGGAAATAATTGTTGGATTAAAGCGGCCTTAAAAGTTTCAAATAAATAAATTTATCTGTTCTCAAAATGAGAAAAATGTAAATTCAAATGTTTTGTTTCACATCAAGCACATTTAATTGTATTCATTTATAAATGAAAATTAAATCTTGAAAATCTTAAAAGTTCACTTGATATTTGACGCTTTTTCTATTCAAATATATTATTCTTAGAGTTTGTTAGTGTGTTGCGGCTCCAAACAAAATGCGTGCATAAATTAATTAGCAAAATTTAATGCATTTAAATGTAATTAACGTTAATATTTTCATGCTATTTGAGAAACATAAATAAATTAAAAAAATAAACTACACACAATTATTCCACACTTCACATTAGTTTAAATTTGGTTTAATGTGAATTTTTGCAATTGTGAGGCATTTTTAGCACATGCTTGGAAATATGCAAGCATACGTGTGTGTGTGTGTGTGTGTGTGTGTGTGTGTGTGTGTGTGTGTATAAACAACACCTTCGATTCGGCCATGGCCAAAAGCACTTAACGTGTACTAACTTATAAATTTGGTCTAGCAAGAAACGTTTAGGCAAAAACAAATCAATTCGCAACTAGAAAATGAAATGCAATTGGAATGTGCGACTGCGAGATACCCTGCACATTTGCTTCTACAACATTCACAAAGAATTTTCGTTTTGGCACAAGTATAAATATTATTAAATTATATTAACTTTTCAACAACTTTTTGTGGAAATTCTCCAAAAAGAGATTTTCCTAAGAACTATCATAATAGCATATGTTGATTTCGAGATTTCTTCAGAATGTTAAGCTTAGTTTAAATATTCAAGTTTTTAATTTGAAATCTGTCTAAAATTTATCAATCATGTTAATATTTATTTTCGTTTATTTATAAATAGTATATTTTATATGCCTCAACTCGTAATTGAATATTCTATTCCTTGTTTTTGATGTTCATCAAAGTAAAGCATAATTAACAGAACGAACAACTCCCCCCCTCTCTTAAACAAGTTATACAGGGTGTTGGAGGAAAAAAAACAAGAAAAGGCAAGCGACAGCGAAAACAAAGAAAAACCTTTTGCGTTGCGGGGGGAGCTGTCGGAGAGAACCGAAATTGAACTGTAACAAGTGCGCCACACACACACACACACACACACACACATATGTAGCCATCAGCATGTATGTATGTATGTATGTGTGTGTGTGTGTATGTAATGTACAGCTGTAGGGCAAAAACAAGTCTTGCAAAGGAGTGTGGGGAGGGAGGGGGGCTGCTGCGCAGGTGGGGGCAGCAAGGGGACCAACATATGACTGGGACGCCTTGCTGGCCAGACAAGGCAGAAGCCAAAAAGAAGAAGAGCCACGTCTATAGGTGTTTGCGCACATGTGTGTGTGCGTGTGTGAGTGTGTCTTTATGACGCTTTGCTTGTAAGTTGTGGCATTGATATATTTATCATATAATTTTTTGTGCTGATGTTGCTGCATTTATTGTACAATATGCAAAGTACTTTGTTTTTGTTATTGTTTGCTGTCTCTTTTACGGTTGCTTTCTCGCACACACACACACACACACACAAGTATTTTGTTTGCCTGCCGTTGCATCACTTTGTGTGTGTGTGTGTGCGCGTGCGGGGGGGACTTTTAAACCAAATTGGATTTCGTTAGCCGTGCAATTTACCTCTTTTTCTGTGACTGGCTGTGAATTATTAATAATTATAATTGTTGCTGCTGCGATTATTATTGTTATTAATTATTGTTATTGTTTTGTTGTTGGGTGATTGACCCTTTAATTGCACATGATTTTTGTTTGCTTTTATCACACCGTCAAACTGTGACACACAAATGCACACGCACCCACACACACACACGCACACACACACAGCCAAGCACGCAACGCACGGACCGCATGCAGTGCATAAAATCAATTCAAATTCATTTACTTTTTGTTAATTTTATAAATTACACTTTGTACAATGACTAAACAGCTGAGTTGCTGTGACTTTTGTTTGTTTCTTGGCATTACGCGTGTGTTTTGTTTTTAAACGGAATAAATGCGACAAGTTGGCATTTTTGACAGCAGTTAAAACAGCGCGAAGCACAACCGTACCGTATGAAATCCAACAACAAATTAAAAAACACTGAGCTCAGTGCTGCCAGTCAAATCGACTATCAAAACATGACCAGGTGGCAGCGCTCAGACGACGCAGTCCACCATATGCAGCCAACTTCACGTAACGCAAATTTGCGTACACAGCTGACATTAACAGAATGCTGTTAATGTACATTAGGCGCGCAAAAATTAGCGAATTTGAAATCTTAGAGCCGACTTAAAAATATTACGAAATTTGTTGTATAATAATTTATAATGCTAAAAGACGTGTGTTATACAGTTATAACTTATGTAATACTTATCGATTAAAATAGACAGCTTACGGATATTAATGAGTCCAGCTTGGACTATTTGTAGACAATTTTAATGGCTGTAAAAAAGGTTAATTTGCTGAATTGAAAGCGAATCAATGCGCGTGTTAAACAATAATGTATTTTAAATAGATTAATTGGCATTTAAATTCTCGTAGAATCGAGAACTGGCAGTGGCGACAGCTAATTTACTTCACTTCCTGAGTCCGTTTTTATGATCGGGCTTAAATTTCGGAATCTTTTTTGGCATTCGCAGATTCGCTGGGCGGCACATAGCACCACCAGGCGCCCAGAAAGAACAACACGGAGCACAGTTTGCCAATGAGGGCCAGCAGCCACATGTAACTGTAAGGAAAGCAGATTAAATCGTATATTAATCAAATGCAATTGGGTCAAAACTAACCGACTTATGTAGAAATTATCGTAGACCAGGCACGCGCCGCCCGCAGGCGCTTCGCAGGATTCATGCCAGAGCACACAGGATTCGTCAATCAGAGCGCCAAAGATTAGGGGTGCGGGTATGGTGCCCAGCAAGCGCACCTTGATCCACTGCAGGCCCAAGGCAAAGGAACGCTGCTCATCCTGCACGCATCTAGAATGGAAAATGAAGGATTGGCCAAGTGGAGGAGCAAGGGCAGCAGGAGAAGCTTACCTGAGCGTGGCGGACAGCGCGGGCATTGTGGCCAGAAAGGTGAACAGCATGAGGACGAAGCAGAGCGCCACGAAGTAGGGCAGATTCTGGCACTTGGACTCGCAGACGACATTCGTGGCCTCGGGCAGCAGCAGCTGCTGCGGCTCCTGCCAGCGTCCAATGCAGCTGCAGTTGCTGTAGTTCTTCAAGGTGTCCAGCTGCTGCTCGTGGCCGCAGCCCGCAAAGCAGGGACTGTAGTACATGATGCCGTCGGCGCCGCAAATGGGATCATAGTTGCTGCGACTGCAGCCGCAGTTGGCATTGCAGGAGGCTTCCAGCGTGAGGGCCTGGCCCGCCTGGCCCGGCTCGTAGGCTGTGGTGACGCCGGCGAATTGTGCATTGGGACACGTGACCAGAAAGCAGCTGGTAAACAAGGTGGCCAGCAGCGTGGCCAGCAGGCACATTTTGATGATGCCGCCGCAGGCCAGCTGCCACTTCTTCACCAGGTAGCCGCCCAGAAAGGTGCCGCCGCCCCCAGCGGGCACCGTGATGAGGCCCATCACCAGGGCCGAGATCACGGGCGAGATGCCAAACTGATTTTCGATTTGCTTGGGCAGAAAGGCGGCAAAGCCCGCTATCACCAGACCCTCCGTCGCGCCGGCCAGGTTGAGAAAGAAGAACGTGGGATTCCGGAACAGGCTGAGCACAGCGTGCGGCAGTTCGCCAAGACGCCGCCCCGGCTCCGATTTACCTGCCACAGCCTCCGCATCCGGTTCTGCCGACTTTTTGGTGTGCGCCTCCGAGACCTTGGCCAGCTGCAGCTGCTCAGCGCCGGGCAGGGATTTCGGATAGCCAAAGATCGGAATGGCTATGAGCAGACACACCAAGGCGGCGAACACAAAGCCAATCCACCAGGCGCCGATCCACACTTTGCTGTCGCTCGTCAGGCTCAGGCTGTGCCAAATAAATTTCAATTAAAATATATTTGTCGCAAATAATAAATAGAAAGTGCTGGTTCAAAGCGGTTCGAAACCGGCAATATTTAGAACAAGTTCAACATTGAATCCGAGCTGAAAATCATTTGCAGCCCGCCGCAAAGCTGTTAACTATATATATAGTTATATATATTCGAAATAAATCGTAATATCGTTAATTTACATTTATCAGCCAGGTAAAGGTGAGAGGTCCCCTTGTGGCTGGCATAAACAACCATTTTATTGCCGGTTTTCTTTGTTCTTGTCGTGTTTTCACATAATTTAGTAGCGCGACGAGTTTCAACGGAGGGTCCCGTATGACTTATGGCATATCACCTTGACAATAAGCCGTGTGGCTTAGCCGGAATGCAGTGCAGCAATCCGGCGGGTTTCCTCCTCCTCCGACCGTGAATCAAACGTATGCCCCACGCTCTCGTTCGCACCTTATTTGCTCGTTGTCAGCACGAAATGTTGTTTTATTAGTCTCCCGAGATACTTATGCTACGGCTTCCAGCTCTCAGCTCTCAGCTCCCAGCTCCCAGCTCCGGCGTGCCGGCTGCTTGTGGCATTTGCCCCGTTGCCCGGGCAACAACAAATAAAACCCGTGGAGCGCCATTAAAGCCATTTGCAGTCCGCGATTAATAACAATCAACACGAACTTATCAGCTACTTAAGCGCTATCCGAGCTCAATAGGAGCAGCACTTACTCGGCCGCGTCCACGGCAACGAAATCCGTATAAATGAGCAGCAATTGACCGCCCAGAACGTAGCCCACGGCCGGTCCAATTATGGCCATCGTATAGTAAATACCTGGCAATATTCGAAAAAATAACAATAACAACTCGATTACCAATTGAACAAATTTAATTTAAGCCAAGTAAGAGGTTCTAGTCGGACGCTCCCGACTAGGGGATACCCTGAACCCTCCTCTTTCAACATCAAATGCATATATATATATATTCTATTTTATAAGCTATATGTCAAGAGTGGGGACTCTAGCTCTTATTATTTACCAAAATATCGATTTTTATCGATTGCTTGGCAACGGAGTAAGTTATCGATTATCGGAAACCTACCTACATCTATTATTTGACGGACGGACATGGCTAGATCGACTCGGCTATTGATGCTGATCAAGAATATATATGTATATACTTTATGGGGTCGGAGATGCTTTCTTCTGCCTGTTACATACATTTGGATTTTGCACACATACAATATACCCTTATGCCCATTTTTAATGGGTGCAGGGTATAATAATAATATATTAATTGAAAAAGTAAATGGAGTCGAAGTGGAATGTTAAATAAATACCCTATTGTAGATCTGGGTAGAGCAGAGTAGAGAATCAGGTTGTCTTGAAGAAGGAGAACAAATAAATAGAAAGTGCTGGTTCAAATCGAAGTAACTCATTAGCGAAGTAACACGGAGACGTCTTCTTCTATTCGCCACACACTTCATGATAAACCTATGATACCCTGCACTAGGGTATACGAAATTTAAGCTTATTTATAATAATTAAATGTGAAAGACAATAAATTGATCGATTTGAATTTCTAAATTAAATTATTGAGTAAATGCTGTCAGACTGCAGCTGGAGAGGCTGCCTCTTGCCACAAAATGTGGCGCCTTAACGGGATGGCTGGCTCTTGCCACACACAAAATTTGGTTGCCTGCCTTTGCCCAATAAGTCGATGCGTGTTTTATCATTTGGCTGCATCTTAATTTGCATGACAATACGCAAAGGGCAAAGTCAAAGTGGCAAGTGGCAAGTGGCAGGATTGTGGGGCGAGGACGAGGGCAAATGCGAGTTTAATAACTTGTGCGAATGTGTTTGCACATTAGACGCTTTTGGCTGCGAGCAACAAATAAATAAAAGAAAAAGAAAAAGCAAAAATCCCCCAAAAACGAATTTCAATTGTTTCAAAGCGGCAGACAACGTAGCTGGACGGGTCTGATAATTCCGGGGCCATTGAGGATGGGGCTGCACGATAAACTCAACTGGGAGGCAATAAATTTCGCTGCTGTCGCTGTTGCTTAGCCCGGGTTGACATGAGTCCTGAGTCAGCTTTCAAATTGGGTCAGACGCAGCTGTGCAGGGCCGGAGCCTGGCATGGCATTGGTGTGCACATGGTAAATAGTAAATTCGGTTCGCTTTGTGGCCCACTCAAATATAAAAATAAATAAATGCATTTGTGTCTGTAATAGAACCTTTGATATGCCCGCAAGCAGCCAGGCGTTTGCTCAGCTCGGCAGACAGACAAAAGTTTGCCCGAATTCGCTTATCAATGGAGACACAGTCGAACTTACCCAAGTAAACAGATGACATCTTTGTGGATACATTCTCATCCAGATAGGTGACGCCCAGCGTAAAGAGCGGCGAGGCGCCGGCGCCATGCAAAAGTTGCGCCACAAAGAACAGCCAGACGGTCCAGGTTAGACTCTCGCCCGGCTCCAGCTCCGGCTCCAGCTCCAGTGACGCACAGCTCAGCTGCAATACGGGCAATATGTTGCATTTAGTGCCAGTTGGCCAACGGATCAGACATTTTTCGCACCGTCGTCTGGTTGGCCCGCTCGCAGACATTCGCCTCGGCTATGGTCGCCCGATAGCTGCCGACCAGAAAGTGCGGCAGCGCAAAGATCAACGAGCCCAGCCCCATCAGCAGCAGTCCGATGGCAATGAAGCACGGCTTGGATGCGCCCCTCCTGCCGCCGTAGTACGTCACCGGCACCAGGCACACAAAGGAGGCCAGATCATAGCCGCTGGCCACCAGGCCCGTCTGGCGGGAACGCAGGCCGAACCGACGCTCGATTGTCGAAATGTTCACATTCACAAATCCATTTACGATTAATCCTGCAAGCATTACGCATTTACATTAATCAAATCCAATTCGAATTCAATTCGAATCCAGCTCGCATGATCCAAATCCACCTTAAAACAACAACCGAACCGAGAAAGTTCTTTCATCCAAAACAAATCATTTTTGAGTACAAATCAAGCCCATCTAAATAATCGAAATATTTCATTCAAATTTTGAGAATATATAAAAATTCAACAACACATTTAAATTAACTGAAAACATGCGAATTGAATAAGCAAAACCCATTCGGAGTTTTCAGGCTTAGATAACAAATTTTCCGGTTTCTTAATTCTACAAAAAATTGAATTCAAAATTTTCTTTATACTTGAAAAACCAATTAAATTATTCGTCTCATAGAGAACTGCTTAACTTATCTGAGAAACATTTCAATATTGCCTTGGTTCAAATCATGATTAAATATAAATTTTCTTAGAATTTTACTCAGAGTTCAGACAGTTTTCTTACATTTTCTTAAATCATAAAATATATTCGAAAATAGTTTTGTTCCTTTTTGAAAATTATATTTGAGTAAAATAAATTCCGCAAATATAAAACTCATTTTCTTCTCTTTGTTCGGATTATGAATTTTCCAATTGTTATATAATATATAAATTAGTTTTTCTTTTTGTTTAACTTTTTTCTTGGTTTTATTTTATTTTCCCTAACAAAAAAAAAAAAAGAGTTCTTTTTTTAGAAAACAGTTTTCGCTTGCGAAAGATCTCCTATTTAATATTATTCTATAACTTTTTACTATATATATATGTATAAAGAAAAAGGGCAGCTAACTTTGAGAAGATTGGGATCAATGTTGTAAGTATTTTGACAAAATGCCAGCCGTGCACCGTGCACTGATAAACTGTAACTAATTCCGGATTGTATTTGATCCCAGCCGAGTTTAGCACGGCTCAGGGCAGGATTCAACCCCCGATTGAGCCATTGGCAGCAACAACCCTCAAGGCGGATGTCAGAGAAAAAAAAAAAAGAATAAAAAGAAAATAAATAAAGACCAGCTAAGATGATTTTTTATGACTTTGGTGGCAAATTCGAATTGTCGCTGGGTGGTAGGGGGGGTGGGTTAATAAATTAAATATCTGTACGATAAATTGATTTTGACCGTAAATAAAAATAAAAAAAATACTTATAATAACAATTTTTATATATAATATTTGTAAGGTGTTCATTGTGTTGCTTCGCATACGCCTTGGCAGCAACAAATTCAATTTATTTTCCAATAATCGACCTGCTTGAAAAATGTCCTTTTAGTCACACGTTGACCCCACCCCCGCTACCCACTTCATTCTGCTAAGTGAGACGCGGTGGGGCACTCATATAAGTCATTTACCCCTGAAAAGTGCAATAATATGGATCAATTTCCCGTATGAGTAATGCGGCCCCAGGAAAATGAAGACGGGCAGCGACTTGCCGGGAAATCAAGTGAAGTCAAGTGAAGTGTTGTCGGCTTTGTTGCATACGTGACAATCTGACGATTCGTTTTGGCGGATATCGATTGGCTTTTAAAATCAAATCTCTCGCCTCAATTAGCAGCCTTGCAGGCAAATTCAAAGGTTGCCGCCGGAAGCTCGATCCGAGTCGGCGGACAGAAATATATAGCACGAGTCGAAACCTTCATGTTTTCCAAAGAGTATTCGGGTTTCGAGTAGTTTTTTTCTTGTATCTGTTAATTTAACTAGTTTCCATATTCGCTAACAGAAAATGTTAATTTAACATGTTTTGAAATGATTTTTAAGCCAGCCTGGAACTGCTAAGAACCGCTTGATTTACGGAAATAGATAATACCTGAAATGCATTAAATTTATGTGCTCTGAGCTGAATAAATTGTTGATACAATCATAAAAATAAGTTGGCTATTTTTTTTTTTATTAAATGTTAATTTTAGGATGAGAGAAACTAGACTCACAAATCGAACGCTTAACGCCCATCGAGAGCCGGAAAAACTATATTTTTCTTTTAAGCAAATGCTGGAAATACATTTCTTTTTTCAAGCAAATCTCTGTGGTCTTAAAATCTTAAGTCTGCTAGTCTGTTGATTCTCGAATAGCCCCGTGCCCCTCTCTAGAGCTAGAAGAAGGTTCAGGTCGGGCACTTCCGACCTAGAGCTGCCCTACTTTTCTTCTGTTTAGATCAAGATCAAGACTCCAATTATTAGGCCAGCGTATATTCATATAAGAATTTCCATATTTATTTAAGGCTGCTTTGCAAATGAAACAAATCAAATGTTAAAATTTGATGTAGCAAGGCGAGAGCTGGCGGCAAGCCGTAGGAAAAAAAAAGAGACCAAATTGTTGCGGATGATTTATGTTAATGCCATGTCAACTGATTAATATTTTTGGTCACGTGCCGCCATTCATAACCGAGATGCACTGGACACAACACGGCCCAAGTGGTGGGAGCAGGGGAAACGAAAGAGTCTGGGCTGGGCGATTTATCGCCGCACGCGACCTGGCAAACACTTCGAAGCTGGCAGCTGGAGGCTGGAGGCTGCTGGCCGGAGGAGGCGTTCAGGCTTGTCATCGCTTTGACACCAGAGAGCGGAAGCTGAACGGGAGTGGGGGTTGGAATCCGAGTCGGAAATGCGCTCACGTAGCGTGCAATGTGCAACAGATGCCAAAACGGGGAGTAGTCCATGCACATAATCCGGCCGGTTTGTTTATGGCACGACCAAGACATAAATACGCCCATTGCCGTTGTCGGGGGCAACCGGACGGAGGACGGAGGACGGAGGACGGCTAATCCCTGGAACACGGCCTAATCCGTGCAGCAATTGCTGAATTTTAATTAACCACATGAATATGAAGGAGGCGCCCGCTGCCGTTGTCCTGGCTACCAGCCACCGATTTGCTCCCGATTTGTGCCTACAACAACACACACACACACACACACCTACTCATACACATGCAGGCAGGGAGTGGGCTTGGTTTCCCGGTTTTCCTTCTTTTCAAACTATTCACGACAGTTTTTTGAGGTTAATGCATCCTCGGGCTAAGAAAATGGGAAAAACGAAACAAAAATAAACGTCTGTTGACTGCTTTGGGCTGTTATTAATTATTAACTCGCTCGCTATTCAGAAATATGCCACACCCTACCCACGCACCCCGCCCACCCCCAACTTCCTCCTGGCCAGCTTATCTGTTGCACACAGCCCTCAAGCCTGGGGAGCCGAGTTTGCAGCCAAAGTCGCAAAATTGCCCAGCGATGCTAATGAAGCGTTCCACTTGGCCCAGACTCCTCGCTTAATGCAGATTGCCGCCAGGTTGGCTTGGGCCAGTGTTGCATAAGTCGCAATAAGTGTGCATCAGTTGCCGGGCTTTAAATGAAAACTGAATTCCTTTTTTTCTTTTTTTTTTTTTGGTTTGTTAAGCAAATTGGGGCTGTATGTCAAATATTTCCATTTGCATTCATTTCAGCAACGTTTCAACAAAACTCAATTTCGCACGAAACATGTTTCAAATGCACCAGCTGCCAATTAACTGTGAGTTAATAATACTCTTCAGACGTTACGCAACACTGTTTCAGTTCGAAAAAGAATAACACTCGCGACGGCAAAAGATTCATGCATATTTTGCAGCAAAATGTTTGCTGCTCAAACAAACAAAAAAAAAAACCGAAAATACTTTCAAATATTTAAATATCATTTTAATAAAATATTTAAATAAAAAACATATGGTCAAATACTTTTTGGAAAGTTGAAAACTTTCGTAAAAAGCTCTATCAAACTTGTTATTTTAATTATCTACAGGTGCATAAGGTGTGTATTTGTATTTCATTTGCATTTTATTTACTCAAAAAAAGGTAAACTTAAATGGTTCACTCAGATAAGATAAGTGCATCAGATAGTCGTTAGATAAGCTGGGATTGCCAAACAATTGAATCAATATGAAACTGCACTTTTATCTGATTTATTTTTTATATATATATTTATTTTTTTAGCAATTTTAGCTGTTTGTGGATTTTGTATTATCTTATTATTCTTCGCCTCAAAGAGCAATGCATGTGGGCGGCTCAGCGAGACGCTGCTGTTAAATGAATTAAGCACGGCTTACCATCACAATTGGTGTGTGCCGATAGATACCCTGTACAGCCTAACCCGCACACACTTACCCTGCAAAGCGCCGCCCCAGCAGAGCCAGAAGAGCGCCCACTTGGCGGTGCAGAAGCGCTGCAGCCACTGTGGCTGGAAGCGATGCCAGCCAAAGCGTTGCTGCTCCAGAGTTTCCCCATCCGCTGCCGTGCCGCTGCCCGTTGCGCTGCCAACGCGGCTGGAACGGGCACTATTGTTGTTGTTCATGCTCCCGCTGCCGTTGCCGCTGCCGTTGCCGTTGCTGTGCTTTGGCGCACTCGTCTCCAATGTGGCAACAGTGGACATGCTATTGCAGTCGCCAACAACAGACTGGGATGTGGACATTTTATAATCGAACTTGGTTTTCAATTTGAATAATTCACTGGCACTCGCGACTGTTGCGATCCGCACCGAACGAAGCGCCAACTGCAACTGAACGCACAGATTTGAATTGCGCCAAGCCAGAGCTCAGCCTCTGCCTCAGCCTCAGCCTCAGCCTCCTGATGCTCGACGCTTAACAGCGCTCAGGACTTAACATCAGCATTAACAGCGCTCTGTTAGCTGGCAAAAGCAACCCCAAGCAAATACCAACATGCACACACACATACATATGCACTCACATCTCTTGGCGTAAACAAACTCGGGACTTTATGAATGAAATTTTATGCCTACCATCCCCCCTCCCCCCCTGCCGGACATGTGTTTCGCATATCAACAGTTGTCAAGTTATTTAATTTGATTCTAATTTAAAAATATCTTAAAGTGCTCGGCTGCAGCAAAAAATATTTAAAGAGCACTTAAATAATATTTCTCTCTTTGAAAACTATTATTTGATTGCATCTGAACAACAATTCGCTTGGGCTAAAATATTTATTTAATTAATTGTTGTGACATTTTAATTATGCGCGCGATTAACTTATTCCGAATTCGGAATAAAAAATGAGCTGATTTTTTTTCTAAGGTACAATATTTATCTAGCGTTATCTTAACTTTTAACGGCCAGTAACGCTTTTTATCTCACTTTTCATACACTGTTCACAAAGTGAAAAGGGCATATTCGTTTTGTGAAAAGTGTTGCTATGCATAAATTCGCACTTATTTTCGACTTTTTTAGGCTCAGAGAGAATTAACCAGAGATAACTGCGCCTGTTTTTAATTATTATTTTTTATTTTTTTTTTTTGTATATAAATCGTCTCTTTCAAATATATAGGGTCCCACGTCCACGCCCACCTATTCAAATAAAAAAAAAAAATATTCATGAAAAGTCACAGCTATAAAATCACGGTATAACAGTTACTAATCCAACACCCCCTTGTTGTCAGCTGCGAACAGGGTATTACGCAGTCGGTGACAAGCATGTGTGCATATCATGAAGTATATATATATATATGTGTACATACATGTATATTTGTATGTGTATGCAAATACATGGCTAACGTTACATTTTGGCAGGCGGAGCTTAACTACAGGTTAAACTTTGATGGCAATGTTAAAAATCACGCTTGATTTCGTTTCACTTTGACGCACAGACGAACCAAGGAATAACTAAAGTTTTGAGTAAAATCTTTTAGTTAATTTATTTAGAAATAATGAAAAACTTGTATCAGCAAAAATAAATAAAAAGGACATTCGATTGTCTTTGAGAGTCGCCGCCAATATGAATCAATCGCCCGTCATCATTTCCATGAACTCTGCCAAAAGAAAATTTGCGTTAAGATTTAAATATAGAGATTAGCTAATCGGATCGCATGGATGATACCATCATGCATACCATCAAAATCGACGGTGCCCGAGCCGTCGGTATCGATTTCGGCAATGATGCCGTCCAGATCGCTGGAGGAGAGCTTGTCGTCCAGTGCGGCGAGAATCTCCTTGAGTGTGGATGTCGTTATGTAACCGTTGCCCTCGCGATCGTACAAACGGAACGCCTCCTTTAGCTCCTTCTGTATGGCCTCGGCGTCCTCCTCCTCGAGAAAGTGGGCAGCGATGCTGCAGAAGCCATCGAAATTCACCTTGCCCGTATCCTCGGGATCGTTCTCATCGATCAGATCCTGCAGTTCGCTCTCCTCGAACATTTGACCCATGCTGTTCAGTATGGTCTTCAGTCGCAGGGTCTCGATAAATCCCGACTTTTGGGTATCGAACATCTGGAATGCCTTGCGCATAATGTCCATTTTCTCATCGTCTTCCTAAATCGCATACCGCATATATGTATATATATATATATGTATATAGATATAGATATGGAACACCTCTGCACTGTGATATAATACCCGATGCGCACCATTTTATATTATTATTGCCACCCGCCGGTTCGCTTTGCTGTTCCGTTTCTGAATGTGGGCTAAACCGAATCCGAATGCGAATGTTTTTTTCTTGGGCAACTGCCTTTGTACGAGCTGCTGCGTTGGAACGCGAACGTGCACTAATCCGATCGTCTGGCCAAGATCATTATTTATAAACAACAAAAATTTGGCTAAGTGACTACGTCACACGCCACGCCACCAGCCCCGCCCCGCCCACTACGGCCCCCATCCTTGAGAATGGGTTATTGTTGTTTTGGCTTTGGCCCGCAACGCCTTATTAAAAATGACCAAATATAAACGAAGCGCTCTCCTCATCACACACACACACACACACAGATGCATATAATTATTGGAATGTGCGCCAAGGTGGGGTGCGGGTGGGCTTCGGAGACGGAGCCTGCCCAGACACACACAGATCAAAGTGGTGCACGACCAGGTCGGTCAGACTAAGGTCGATCGTTGCCGACGACGTCACACTTCAACTCTCTTTCACATCTCCGGACAAAATATGATTCAATCATCAGGCCAAGTGCCAAATGGCCGCACCTCCCCCCTCCCCCCGCTTCCGCGCCATCCCCGCACAGTCTCAGTCACTAAAAATCGGCTATAAACGTCCTCACAATCAGTCACAAAATCAGCGCAAATTTCTCACGGTAATTGTATTTTTAGTACTTTATAGCAATTTTTTCCATATGATCATGCGAGTGGGCCAGATGTCGATGGCGCTGGCCGATGGCCGATGGCCGATGGCCGATCCCGATGCTCTTTCTAGCTGTTGTAGTTACGGAGCAGCAGCAAACAAAAATTCACCTCTCCGGGCGCGTAAATTGTTTTCTGCGGCAAAAAAAAAAACGTGCTCTGATCGGGTATGCCCGACCAAGAGATACCTCTAAATCTGCTATGCCTGAATACTCACACACACACACACACACACTAACACCAAGACACAGCCCCAAAATATAGGCAATGCTTTTTAGACTAACTTCGGTGCATATAGTCCGATCTTTATGCAACTTACACGCAGCTTAGATATGAAGAATCTTTCGTATTGTAAACATTATATTCATAATCTGTATCTGTATCGGTATCTAGCTCTTACAAGTCTCCGAACCAGTAACTATTCTAAAGAGTTTGAATCTTTCAGCTATTCGCAAAATATAGATCGAAATCTTTTGGATAAATTTGAGAATATATATGCCTAGTTTTCTAGTTTCTTTTGTTGCATACAGACGATGTTTCCTCTTGCCTGTTGCATACATTTGCATAAGCACAGCATACCCGTTATGCTACATTTGCAATGGGCTCAGGGTATAAAAAAATGTTGATGTGGTTTTAGATTTTTGCGTTAAAATAAACAAACAGGCATTTCAGGCTGGCAAATGGACATCAGAAATTGTTGGACGTGCACCAAGCCAGTGGACAGGTCGGGCGGGGGGCGTGGTGTTGCAGCGGCCTTAACGCCCCTGCGTCTGCGTCTGTGTGTGGGTGGGTGTGTGTGTGTGTGTGTGTGTATATAACCTTCTGACGAATTGGTTCGTTTTGTGTGCGGCATTTTTGGCAATAGCCAAAGGCAATTTGATTTTTATTATTTATGACAAAACGTGAAGCACTTTGGAAAGCACTTGTCTCTACATGCGTGTGTGTGCGAGTGTGTGTGTGTGTGTGTGTGTGTGTGTGTGCGTGTGTGTGGCAATGAGTGCACTTATACATGCACATAGAGGCGTGTGTGTACCTGGCAGATACTTTGCTCGATTGTTTTTTTTGAATATTTCAGTTGGAATATATCGTATAAATAGCACACAGATTCGAATGTGTCGTAAGTTTTAATTTAGTTGCTGACAGTTGGTGGCTAAATTTACGGTTAATTAACCAAAATAAATTGTATAATCCAGAAGAGCGTTGCGAGCCTTTCAAAATTGCCCAACATCAGTCGTACAGTCCGGCCCGTCAATCTTTTCTCTAAGTAATGCATTGGCTATAAATAAAATTGTTTCATTTTAGTTGAGTTGCGGCTAAGGTATTCGAAAAGTGAAATATTCTATTATTTGTTTTTTTTTTTTTTTGATTTGTTTATGCTACATGCCAAATTTGGTGATCTCTAGCTCTCGAAAGCATCGAGAAGTGCTTGAAAATATGAAAATCGATATTAATCGAAAAAAAAGGGAACAAAAATAAAAGGGGTTTAACTTCCGTGTACTGAACCAAGACCACATAAAACAAACGATCCTAATCACGAACCATTATTGACTCGGGCTCTAACCAAATCATATTTTGTGGCCGGGGATCAAATTTGATTTTTGCCAGAACATAAATTTAATAGCAAATAAAGAACATATAACATGAATAGGTGGCAATTAGCCAATTCATGAACCGCTCTCATGACCTAAAACTCAAAAGTCCCAGACACCAACTCATTAGAATATTGCTTGTTATATTGAAATATCTTTGATTTATGCCCTATTTATATGCACTAAGTAACTGTTCATCAGGGTGAACAAATTAACGATTAATTTCGTGTCTTGTGCATAAATGAAGAAACAAATAAATTTCCCTTCAATTTCCTTATATACATTATCAAGTGCAGCTTAAACTTCCTAAATAATACCCCCTTCTGCACACAAATATCCCAAGCTTTTAAAATTCCCCTTAATATTTGATGTACAACAGCATTATTTACATATGTTAATGCCATGCCGTGATTTATAATTTCGGTCACGTGCCGCCATTCATAGCCGAACACACCCACGCACACACACATTTTCGAGGTGTTTTTGTCTTTTATTAAAAAAAAAAATTATCAAAATTGGATCAGAAGTGAGTGTGGGCGGATCAGCGAGACAGCGCTATTAAATAAATTAAAATGAAAATTTGTGTGTCTGCAGATTACCCACAATTGCCATGCCTGCCTCCAGCAGAGCCGCTGGCTGGAATTGTTGCAGCTACTCCAGTTAAAATTGGGTTTTTAGTTGGTTTTGAATATTTCACTGGCACTCGCGACTGTTGCGATCCGCACCGAACGAAGCGCCAACTGCAACTGAACGCACAGATTTGAACTGTGCCAAGCCAGAGCTCAGCCTCAGACTTAACAGAGTTCAGGACTTAACATCAGCATTAACAGCGCTCTGTTAGCTGGCAAAAGCAACCCCAAGCAAATACCAACATGCACACACACACACATACAAATGCACTCACATCTCTTGGCGTAAACAAACTCGGGACTTTATGAATGAAATTTTATGCCTCCCATCCCCTCCCCCCCCCCCCTGCCGGACATGTGTTTCGCATATCAACAGTTGTCAAGATATTTAATTTGATTCTAATTTAAAAATATCTTAATGTGTTCTTGAGCAACAAATAATATTTAAAGAGCTCTTAAAGAATTTGCAAATAATTTATTTGAATGAAATTTATTCAGGCATAAAATGCAGCCATTATTCAAGCAAATTAACTCAACAAAAGTGTGCTTGAATGTTAAGACTCTTTTCAGGCCTAATACGAATAATTTTCGATTAGACTTAAGAAACTAGAAATAGACGCAAATAGTTTTCATAACTTTAAACTTCCTTGGGGAGGAAACTGCGGCTCCTTTGCGACATATTCCGAGCAAGGTGCAGCTTTTCGCCTGGATATAAGAAAAGATATCGCCCGGAAGATGCGTATACGATACAAATAGTCGCCATGGAAACACTTTAAAATTCAATAGAGCAATTAAAACAATAAATCGTACATTTACACTTGACTTCATTATAACTTTTAAAAGTTTATTCAGTAATTTGTTTTTTAGTAGTTTCTCTTGGTTTACTAAATATGAGCTTAAATTATAAAAATATGCGTCTACGAATTGTTAGCCAATCTCTGCTGAGAAAATAAATGTTTCATCATTTTCAGAATTGTCTATTTTGGATATATTTTTTTTTTTTTTGTCAATCAATGTAATTATTGGCAAATAAAAGAAAACAAACAAATAATTCATTTACAGTGTCGAATTCTCAGAGCACCACAAAAAAATGATTACAATTTGTAAATTAAGTACAAACAAAATGTTTGGATCATTGAGAGAAAA
Source organism: Drosophila virilis (assembly GCF_030788295.1). Taxonomy (NCBI): domain Eukaryota; kingdom Metazoa; phylum Arthropoda; class Insecta; order Diptera; family Drosophilidae; genus Drosophila; species Drosophila virilis. Next base: position 8,456,780 of record NC_091546.1, on the reverse strand, counting down.
AAAAAATTGCAATTAAACAATAAACTGATCAAAACAAAAACAAAAAGCGCAACATTAACAACAAAAACTATTAAGAAAAACTAAGAAAAATCAATTTTAGTTTAATGCGTAAATTGTTTAAATGGGGCTGCGGCATCTAAAACAATTATCAATTATTTACAAGATCTTTTCATATACTTTACTAAGTATGAATATTTATTCAGTGTTTAATTTTTTCTTTTTTTTTTTTTTTGCTAGAATTGGCAGCTCGAAAAGTTGTATTCTTTTTTTTTTGCATATTTTTTTTGTGGCATTTGCAACAGGCTGCGCTTAAGCTGGTTATTTTTATTTTAATTAACAAAATGAAGAGAAAAAAAAACATATATGCGTTTAGTTTTTGGAAAAAATTGTTTGCCTTTTGTTGGGGTTTGTTTGGGTTTTGTTCGCTTTGAGCGAATTTGTTGTTGATACAGTGAACGCTTTGGGCACTACGACAAATATCACATAATGAGATCAATTGGATTTATTTTGGGTTTTTGTTTTTGTGTGTTTTATACTTTCTTTCGATTTTCATGAAATATATATATATATATATTTGTAAGAATGTACGATGTCATTTGAACTTAACATTGCCTACTGATTGACTGGTGGGTTTATCATTCAATTATATAGTATTTCGAGCAAACTGTTTTCTCAATTAAGCATCTACACATATATGTTACATAATCCAGGCGCAACCTGTGGCAGGCCAACAAACACAAGTCTTGTATTATAAAGTGTAAGTATACATGCTCTATAAGTAATTGCTTGCCATGTGTCGACTTTGATTTATTATAATGCTTGTCATTTCCATATATATATATATATATATATATTTATATATATATATATGTATATATTATTTAAGCAAACATAATGTAATGTGTGTTCCTGGTTGAACTTAAGTATGCATAACAATCTTTTTGGTTTCAATTAAATGTTAGGGGGTAAGTACAAAATTAACAATTATACAAGAATACAACTTTTCAAAATGCCGAAATCAAAAAAAAAAATTAAAAAAAACTCAACTTGCCCGAAAGTTTATATAATTATATAGTTGATTTTGTTTTTGTTAGCCTAATTTGCTGGCCTAATTTACATACATTTAAGTAGTTGTTTTCATATTTCATTTAAAGTTTTTGCAGCTTTCACATGCCATACGATATCATAGTTAAAATATATATGTATATATATATATATAGATATATATTTTGTATAATTATAAGTATATAAAACTTAAAAAGAATTTAACCAAAAAAAATAGGTATATATATATATATATGTGTATATATGTGTGTGTGTATATGTATAGTAAAATATTAAAATAAAACAAAGTTATGTTTAAAACTTGTGTACTCTTGTTTCTTATTGTTACAGTATTTTGTGTGTGTGTGTGTGTGTGTGTGAGAGTTGGGTCGGGTTGGGTTGGGCCGAGGAGAAGCAGTAGGATATACCCTTGCTTTTGGTGTTTCGACAGAGGGTGGGCTACATAGAGATAGCGAAAGAGCGTGAGAGGGAGAGTGGGAGGAAGTGAGGAGTGAGAGAGAGAGTGTCAGGAATAATGCCGAGGTGGGTGTTTGCTATTGCTGCCTTTCCTGCTCAACATTGTCAAATTGCACACGTCATTTTTGTTGCTTTTATTGGGTTAAGTAATTAACGACCTAAACCAGCCCCCAGATCCTCCTGCTGTGGCTGCTGCTGTTGCGTCGGCTGTAACTGCTGCTGCTGCTGCTGCTGCTGCTCCATTTCCGGCATATCGGACACCTCGCTGTGCATCACAATCTCAATGTCGCCCAGCTCGGCAGCAGCCTCGGCCTTCAGCGTCATATCCTCGACGCGCGACAGCTTCTGGAGCGTGTGCAGCGTCTCCTCGTTAATGGTATGCTCCGGCGAAATGTTCTCCTTGAGCTCACGCTTCAGGCTCAATGGCATGTGCACTGCATTGCATTCTGGAGGCGATGGCGACTCGGCAACATTGCTCAATATTGGCGATGTCGCCATGGCCACCGCACTGGGATTGACATCCAGCTGCGCCGCAGCGCCCATCCCATCCCCGCTGTTGTTAAACGAGAGGTTCTGGCGGAACACCTGCTTTCCAAAGTCACGCAGCTGACGCGACGCTGTGTCCAGGAATGAGCTGCTGCCGGCGCCCGTCTCCAATCCCGATGCTCCTGTCACCAACGATCCCGCTCCCCCAGCAGCTGTTGCTGCTGCTGTCGTCGTCGCATTGTTGCTGCCGCCGTTGCCTCGCGCTGGCGGCGTTGTTTTGCGTGTCGCCAACAGCGTCACGTTGACGTCACCGCTGCCGCCTGTTGCGGCATTTGATGTTGTTGTGGTTGTTGTTATATCTGCGAACAGCACAAAATTAAACACTGCACACGAACATCAAGTAAAATAGCAAAAACTTTGCAAATGAAGAAAAGTTATGCTTAAATTCTTAAAGAAAAAACTAATTTCCCATGAACTTCATACCCTGGCGATTTTCCTAAACAAGCTTTCGCATTGCACTGCCTAAACAATTTAATATCCCAATTTGATATCCCGATCCCCAATTTGATATCCCGCGTATTTTAATTTTTTCCCTTTTACCTTTCCATTTCCAGAACAAGTTTCATACAAAAGTTTCACGCGTTTTCCAAACTTAAAGCCGGACTGATCTGAGTGTTGAGCAATCAACAGTCAATCAAATCAATCAGTGTTGAAAAACGCCACAGATAAGCGTAATGTTTCGTCTATATAAACTTAAGCTACCCATTAATAGCCTTCTCTGCGTGTTAAATACCCCAAAAAATACCCCTTGAAGCACGGAAACGGATCACAATTACATAATATTTCCTACATACAATCCGATTTCAGCTGGGAATCAGTTTAGAATTGAGAAAAAATTAATGACTTTTGACTAACTCTGTGCGTTATTTGTGAGCGGAGCCACAGCTGAAGCTGGAGCCGCCTTTGATTCCGGCGAAGAGCTGCGCTGAAAAATGGCGCTCGGATTGAATAGGGTGAGCAGCTTGTCCACAGTCGTTGGATTGGCTATCCACGAGGATTTGCGTGCACGTGTCGCCGGTTGTTGTAGCTGTTGCTGCTGCTGCTGCTGCTGCTGCTGCTGTCCCGTTGCAGTCGGTGTGGACTCTGCGGGAGGATTGCCGGCATCCGTGCTGATTGAGGCAGCTGCCGAGAGCACCGCACCGGCGGCCGAGTCCTTGGTGAGCGTTATATCGTTGTCCCCAAAGACGGCAATGGGACAGCTCTTGGCAACAACAATGGTAGCCGGCTCCTTTGGGCTGCCGGGGTTATCCGTGTTGTCGGTGGTCACGTTGCTGGCGCCGCTGCTGGTGCTGCTTGTTGCACTGGACACGGAGACGGGCGAGGTGCTGCATGAACTGGATGATGTGCTGGGCGAGTTGGGCGACAGCTTCTGTATAGCTGCCTGCTCCGGCTCCATCCCATTTGTACTTTGTTGGTGTGCGTTGTTCTCATTGTCCGCGACGGTGGGTGATGGCTCCACAATAATCACGCTGCTGATGGGCATCGCTGTGGTTGTTGCCGCCGTTGTCATTGTGCTGGCGGATAATGTGGGTTCGTGTTCAACGGCTGTGATTGTTGCCTCAGCCAGCTGAGCGACGGCGGCGGCCTTGCGCGCCGATTTGAGCATCGGCGTTGGCGGCAAGTGTATCGGTGGCGTCTGCGGATCCTCGTAGATCCGCGAGACATGAAAGCGCGAACGCGGCGACACAGACAGCCGCTTAACGGTCTGGGTGGATGAGGTTACCGATGCCATCGATGGCAGCGAACTGGACGTGGGCAACGGCAGCACGGCCATGGCATTAAGGCTGCTCTGGCTGCCCAGCAGCCCGCCGGCACCGATGCCACCATTGCTGCTGCTGCTGCTGCTGCTGCTAATGCTGCTGACTCCGCTGGCTGTCGGTATGGACATGCAGCTGCTGGCGGAGCGCGGCGTCGGCGGATGCTGGGGCGGCATCTGGGCCAGGGGCGAGGTCAACGGGCTGCCAATCTCGTTGACGCGCGACACATGAAAGCGGCTGCGATTGGGCGAGGAGGACGGCGATATCGTGGGCGGACTGGGACCCGGTGAGCGCAGACGCGCATTTGTCTTGCGCTTCACCTCCAGTTTGGCAGCCGGTGTCGGCATTGCGGTTACTGCTAGCGCAGCGGACACAGTGCCAGTCGCTGCGTCCACCAGCGGCCGGCTGTGGCACGTCAGCGATATCTTCCGCGAGCCCAAGTAGTAACCGCCGCGACACCGATTCTTGATGCCCGATCCGCCAATGGTGCCATTGCTGCTGCCTCCGTTGTTGTTGCTGCTGCTGCTGTTGCTGCTGTTGCCGCCGCCCACGTTCGCCGCCTTCTCCGCCAGCTCCAGCTCCTCCGCCTGCATTTTCTCATTGCGCGAGCACATGGAGCGCACTGTGCCCAGTACTCGTGTATAATCCAAATGCGCATCGCTGCCAATCTACAATAAAAATAACCAACAACATTTAATACCAGTTGCCACTTGAATTTAAGCTATAACTAATAGAAATAAATACAATTATTTATAGTGTGTGCAAAACTGAAAGATTTTCTTGCGTTTTAATGTACTTCAGTTAAAATTATTTAAAAAAATTTTTAGTTATTTTATTTGAACTATACAAACGCTTTAATTGCATTAAAAATACGAAATAAATATTTATTTATAATTTATTAATTTGGTAACTTTTATTTGGAACTAAAATGAGGAACAAAGCAAATTATTTATTTTGTTGTTTTTTTTTTTTATTGTTAAAAAAGAACACATTTCTGTTAAGCACACTCTCAAATAGTTGTTATAAAGAAAAATGTAGATCGTGCTCGGATTTTTGTTTTGTTGTTTGTTGTTTTTTTTTGTTTTTGTTTTTGGCTAAGGTGATTTTCATAAAAAACGAAATTGCAGCTGCAGAGCTTTTGCGTTGTTAGCATTGTTAGCGGAATTATTAGTGGTAGCAAGCCAAAAGAGATCTGTATGCGATTATTGCCCAAGATCGGGCGGAGAAGTACTTAAGAGAGGAGCGAGAAAATATTTGCTGGCTGTGATGGGATTTACTTACGCTATCCTGGGCCATTGGCGTTGGCGGCACAACTTTTACTATCGGCACAATGGGTAACTTTGCGATGAAGGAGAAGAAGTTGGCAACAATAACAATAACAATAACAGCACGAAATGAAAATGATTCAATAAAAGTCAACAATCAACGCAACACACAACTACAATTCGGAATATATGTATATACTAGAGTCGGATACCTTCGGCTGAGGCCGAAGTCAAGAATGTCAATTAAATGGGCAAAAGCCAAGGCAAATCCAAGGCAAATATTTGGGTATCAAAATATTACGAAAACTAAACATGAACCAATATTTATGTAGTTCTTAAGGAACTTCAAGACATCCACTTCGAACTTTACGGAGTCAAGTCGAGCTCGACCTGAGCCTGGCTTAGACCATTTTAATATTTGGTAATATTGTAAAACTGTTTTTATATAAATAATAGATATTTTTTAAACAAACTTTAATTATTTACGTTAAAATTGAAAAATGTTAAGGAACCAGACAAGGCATTTAATATTTGGGAATATTCGAAAACACTTTTCACATAAATAATAAAATGTTTATAAACAAAATTGAATGTACGAAGCAAATATTTAAGATATTTTGTCGCTTTAAAGTTTTCTTTTCAAACAATTTGAAATTCATGACAATTATTAATTAATTATTCATTTTTTTTTTTTATATATTAGATACCCTATAATTTAATGCCTGCTACTTTAGCTGCGGTGATTGACATTTGGATAAGTAAAACAAAATAACTTCTTTCAGAACTCAGCTTCAGCTCCTGCATTGGAATTATGACACTTATGGAAAGCAAATATATTAACGTGTTCGAAGGGGCGTTTAAGTTTAAGGGTCAGGGGTGAAAGGACATCATAAATAACTTACCGTTAGACGCTTGGGCTCATCATTGATATCAATTTGGGTGATCGTCTTGTTGGACTTGAGCACCTCGGCAATTATGTTCAGACTTTCCACCTCTAGTTTATTGTCACGTATATCGATGCGCTGCAATTTGCTGTTGCCACCGAAGGTCAGAATGGAGGCGAGCGTCTCGATGCCCTTGGCGCTGAGATGGGCGCTCTGCAGGCCGAGCGTGGTGAGCGTTGTGTTCCTGGTCAGGCTGTCCTTGATGGTGGCCACAAAATCATTGGACAAACAGTTCTTGCCAATGTTGAGCAGCTCCAGCGAGGAGCTGCGCGAGAGCAGCTCGGCAATGCAGGGGCCGCACTCCTTGGTCAGATTGTTGCTCCATAACGCGAGCGCCTTGAGGCCGCTGGGCGCACGATTGGCCGCCTCCAGTGTGGCATCGACCAGCTGGCGACGCGACAGTGTATCGTTCTTGGTCAGCTTCTCGGCCAGATGCGGATCGGCTGCACTCGTGCTGCCGTCCAACGAGTTCTCGCTGCACAGACTGTCCGAGCTCTGGGAGCGATTGCGCGTTGACTGATTGAGATAGGCACAGCTGGATTCGGTGCGACGCAGTCCACTGCTGACGCCGCCCGGAGATGTCGATGGCGGCGGCGGTGTCGGTGTTGGACTAGGACATGGACTGGCACTGGGCTCCTTCTCCTTGGCCGCAATCGTTACCTTGGGCACCGTCGCCACAATCACTTCTGTTGTGTCCAGCTGCGGCTGCGACTGCGGCAGCATGTGCACAACTGGTGTGGGCGTAGAAGCGGGCGTGGCTGCCTCCTCGGCGACCAGCAGACACTCAGTGGACTCACTGGCTATGGTCGCCGTCTCAATGGCCATCTCCTTGGCCATATCATCCAGCCGCGTGCTCTCCAGCGACACAGAAAGTCGACTAAACTCATCCGGCAAATGGCGACTGATGTCGCCCTCCGAGGCGCTCTCAAATGCCGAATCTGTGCTGTGCGTATCCTCGAAATCATCGCCAGCATTCTTGGCATTCTTGTTCATGTCCAGCGGCCGTGAACCGCTCGGACCTGCCATGCCATTGATGCAGTCGCTCTCCTCGGCGGTCACCTCAAAAATGGATGCGGCACCGCTTGAACTAACGGCAACTGATGCTACCTCAGTCGCAGCTATTTGGTTAAGTATTACAGGATTATTATTATGGTTATGGTTGCTGTTGCTGTTGCTGTTGTTGCTATTGCTGCTGTTGTTGTTGTTGTTGTTATTGTGGGAATTAGCATTGTTATTCTGTACACAGGTTTCATGGGGTTCAACGGTTTTAGCCTCTGTTGAGGGAGTAATATCTGCAATATGAAACATTCAAGAAAAATTAAATATAAATACTTCAACAAATACACAATTAAATGCGGGCAATGGCATCTGACATAGTTAAGGCAATTTTAATGTATCCTACGTGTGGATGATGTGCTATCAAAAATCCTTTTAAGTCTATTTTTACTAACATATACACATTAACTTTCAAATATAAATTAAAGCTTTTACTAGAGATCGAATACTATTAAAATTACTCAAGATGAGTTTAACTAGAAATACGATAATAACAATAAGTTAAAACATAACTAAAAAAAAAATATATATATTTGTTGCTCGAATATTAGAATTTGCATTTTAGCCGCATCAAGTTTCTTTAGAATTTTGTACTACATCAATCTTTAATTATTAATCTCACTCTTAAATTGCTTATATTTTTTGTATATATATTTTTAAATAATTTATTGTTTTATTTATATTATTATTTCTTTAATTATTATATTCTTTATTTTTTTGTTTGGCATATTTCTTATAATATTATTTTTTTTCAACTTTTTCTGCATTATATTATTTTTATTAATTTTTGTTATACCTTTAGATCTTTTATTTAAATATTATTTGATTACAATTTTAAATTTCAACAAACTATATATGTCTTTGTCAGGCAGAACTTTCTGATGTTCGAGCAATCAATATTGTGCAAAATCATATAAATGTTGCCTTAGGTTCCTGCCCGTTCGTACAAAGGATTTCCACAAACATTTAATATCTTACAGCTGCTTTTGGCATTCAAAACATTTTCAAGATATTTTTTATATAAACTTTTTCAATCAACTAGGTAAATATATATATATATATGTATATAGTATATATTCGCTTGTTAGGATTTTGTAAAATGTGAATCTCATTTCGGCAGATTTCCGATTTTCATGCGGTAACAAGTCCCTAAAGTAAAAACAGGAATATGCCCAATAAATAATCTGCAAGTTCAGCTGCAAAAATGTCAGTTAATTATGTTAGTAATAATTCGCAAGTAGTTCATAAATATCTATAGAACCAACTTAATTGCATTTAGAAATCGAAAATGTATATTACCACATAAGTTGCGTTCAGTTTGGGAACTTTGCTGTTGCTGGATTGATGGAGTTAGTTGGTCCAGAATTGGATCAACCAGCGTCGTTGTGGACTCATCTGTGGATGTTGTGGCTGCTGCTGCTGATTGCAATTTGCCAGCAGCATCGTAGACATCATTGCTGATCTCACTAATGTCCTCGGAGCAGCAGGCGGCCAGTGTGTCGGTGGATATATTGGATGGCGCCTCCTCGCTGCTGCTGTCGCTGTTCATCGAAAGCAATTTGTCCAGCATGGATTGCCCAGTTGCACTCTGATTGCCGCTCCTCAGAGTGCGCACCGTGTCTGTCTCTGTATTGTCATCGTCAGCATCGTTGTCCACATCCACAAGCAGGGCAACGGCTGGTTCACTGGTGCTCGGCTCTTCGGCTGCTGCTGCTCCTGCTGCTGCCCCTGCTGCTGGCTGCTGCTCGACAACCGTTTCCAGGACATCAATGGCTTTTGGCGTTGTGCTGGGGTCAGTCGCATGTGCCTCCGACTGTATTTGGCTGCTGCATTGCTCGCTGCGGCCTGCCAACTGCGCCGACGCCGTTGTCTCCATGGGCGACACCAGCTCATCGTCCTCAATGGCTCGCGCACGCTGCAGCGGCAAGCCACTGCGACGCTCCAGCTCGGTGGCCTGCAGGATGAGCGCCTGCACCAGGTACATGGCGCCCTCGTCGCGTATGTTGTTGTTGCTAATGTCAATCAGCTCGATGCTGTGGTTAAAGCGCAGCATGTCCGCAATATGCTGAGCATCGGTGCAATCCAAATCATTGTAGCCCAGCCACAGCTCCTTTAGTATTTTGTTGTGATACAGCTTGCAGCCTACAAATGTTAAAGTACATATTAGAATGTTAACAATTAGAATGTTAAACAACATATAATTGTAATGTTAATAACAGTCGTTACTGCTACGATCCTACTAGGAGTTTACAGTTTAAACATTTTTATACCAAATGTTAAAAAGATTTTACGAACAGCCGTTAAGAGTGCTCTGTTAATATAATGGGAAATTCTGTTTGAAAGTTATTTACAATGAAAGGACTATAACTTCAACTAAGAAGGGATATGTTGATATATTAAATATGTTATCTATTTAAATATTTATGTAAGCTTTACATTTATGTGAGCTTTACCAAGATTAATCTACAGAATTTTGTTAACATAGTTGCATATGTTAATTAGAAGTGTTTAAGTTTTACTTGAATGTTACATGAATATATGCTCTCACGGGTAAACAAAATAGATTTCTTGTAGAGGATTAATTCAAGGGTTCTCCTGCATAATTGAGTAAGTTATTTCTAAGCCTTGATATTTCCCAGGAATGTGTACAGTACATGGATAATTGTAACATAATTGTAACAGACATCAATTTTATATATACATTTACATTCTTGAGTTTTTTCAAAGTCTTTTTCAGTCAGACTAGTCTTATGTACTATCAAATTAATGCACACAAAGAGACACACACACACACATGCAGACACACGCGAATGCACTCACACTTACAAAAATTGGTGAGTGGAGGTCCTTTGAGGCCACAATGCTCCAGCTTGAGCGTATGCAGATTGGAGAGACTCAACGCGGCACCCAAATTCTCGGCGCCCACCTTTGATATCTGGTTGCCCTCGGCATTGAGCATCTGCAGCTCCTGGCTGCGGCCCACCATATGTGTGCAGAGTCCCCAGCCACGGACCGTCATCTGCTCCTTGTTGTACGAGATATCCAATTCATTGGCAGCCTCATAGTACTCAATCATCTGGCAGAGTGCGCTCAGGCAGCTCTCGTTCAACGGGCACTCTGATAAATCGATGGCTTTGTATTGAATCTGATGGGGTTTTGTAAAACAAAATTAAATAAAGTAATCGCCCTGCAGCTCCACATGTTGTGCACCACATACCCGCATGAATATCTCCTCCAGCGGCTCGCAATCATTGGGCGTCAGCTGAATGCCTTTCAGCGATAGCAGCGGCTGCCGCGCCAGGTGCAGATCCAGCGCCTTCAGGTGCTCCATGATGTTCTTCAGCGGCTGTGTGTGATGCTTGTAACAGGATTTCACATACAGCTCGGAGATCTCAGCAATGCTAGACACCTGGCAGACTAATTAAATTTAAATTAAATTTAATTAATCATATAAATATATATTTAAAGATATAATATATATATTAAGCTAAGCTGTTGGCCTTAAGATAAACAGTAGAGAGCTTATGTTAAAATCTACCCAAACTCTTTATTCTTGGAGTAATATTATTAAAATTACTCGAACCGACCAGAGATTGGGAACTCACTGTACTTAAATAGCTTGAAAAGCGAGTTAGAAATATACGAATAATAGATAATGGAAAATAAATTTACATGTCCGATTTCAGAAAGCTTTGAAAATGCAAACATTTGCAATTGTTGCATTTACTCAAATCTTTAATCTTAAAAGATAACAAATTGTCTCTATACAAGCTACTGCGAGGTCATCTCTACTTTTGAAATTTCGACTTTTTCCAAACAGTTTTCCAAGTTTTAACCAAGTTTTTTAACTATTTTAATATACTATTGCAAGCATGCACAGCTAATCAATTACATTTAATAAACGTTATAATTTCTTGGAAAAAAAAATATATTCGTATAATTTTCAGTAGCTTGGGAAAAACAAACATTACCGAACAATTTTCTATTGCCGCACGCGCGCACACTTCATAGAAGTCTACTATATTCATGAATAAATACATTCATATATATATATATATATAAATATGAAGGAGGCAGCTGATCAAAATTCCGCAATTTGTGATCAAAAATACATAAAACAAAGAACATTGTTGAGTCAATAAACTGTTGACTCTTCCGTTTGTCATGCAATGTGACAATTTCAAAGCAACTGCGTCAAAATAGAGATGAATGACAACAACAAAACCTGATCGACTAGAGCATACCCTGTAAAGATGAATAGCGCACAATGATGGCAAGATAAAGAAAATTTAAAAAACTTTTGAATATACAAAAAGTTTCTTTATTATTGCCATAATACTTAGCTGAATTTGTCTCATGAAAACTGCTCGACTAGAGCACACCCCGTAAAGATGACCAACGCCCAAAGTTAGATATAGAAAAGTTAAGAAAATCATTTCACAGAGAATGAATATACAAAAAGTTGAATGTTCTCAGGAGCCCACGCATATGCCCCTTGTGGCATGCCTTATAGGGCATTTGGAATCATTTGCCATTGTATAAAGTCATTCAAACATTTGTCACAAATAAAACCCATTTACATACAACTTTATACACTACAAATATGGCAAATAAGACGTAGCTTGTGGCGCGTGCGTATCTACCCCACATACCCAACATTATCATCATCATCATCATCATCATCATCATCAAGATGAGTGCCGTAAGACATAGACAAATTGTCCGCAAATGTCAAAAAAACAAAATGAAATTGCGGCATTTCCAAACAAAATTGTGGCCCGACAAATCGTGAACTTGTAATTTGCGACTACGTCTCGGAGCTGGGGCTGGGTCGGACAAGTTCCTGTCTATCATTTGGGACGCACTCGCTGGTAGTCAAGTAATTTGCTGTCTAAATTTAGAAGCTCTCTTATGATTACCATATAATTTGACAAGGGGCAATCGAAACATGAAAATCACTTTATAGACAAATGTGAATAGTTGTCGCTTGACATGACGAGCGACTGCAGAAAGGTAAAAACTATAAGTTTATACAGAAAATTGGCCAATGCAAATATGTACATTGGGGGCGTATCAAATCGTGCTGTATAAACATACATTCATACATATATATGTAGATATATCTATATAAATGTGTACACATATTTAATTTAAGCATTTCAGGGCGACAAAGAATCGTAAACTGTGCCAAATGCCAAGTGCATTGAAAGACATAACGACAGAAAGTTTTTAAAAATAGTCTTCAGTTCAGTTTGATGAGAAATGTAAACAAATTAATCTATCATTGCATTAGCTAGCCACAGAGAGCGGCCAATTAAACGATCCATTTTAATTCAATGACAAAATCTGATGCCAAAACGCAAAATGCTCGCATTTTATATTATTTGTGTAATCCCGTGTAAAAGCTATTATGACGTTGTCATGAAATGTGTAAGTATATTAACATATATATATATATATTCATGATCAGTATCAGCGATTATATATTGACATGTTTGTTCATCTATTCGTATCTGTAAATGCGCTGATCTCAGAGATTTTTAGAAGCTAGAGCTGTGAAATTTCTTGATATTTTTACTATTCAAGTAATCGATACTTGGCTCGATGCCAATCGATTATTCGATTTCAGATTTCTTTGTCTATTCGACTTTTCGCATGTGCAAGCCAGACCAACTCAGAGAATGAGAAATTTCGAACACAGCTTCCAAATGCTGTTCGATTAAAATAATCGATAATTGGCACATTTTCAAAAAAATCGATAGTTTGATTTTAGATTTACAGATTTTAGATTTTCTTGCCAGTTCATCTTTTTGTTTATGTAAACGAGACGATTTTAGAGAACTTAAATGAAATGACGAATGTAGCTCTTGCTATTTATGCAGATATCTTAAAATAATCTATAATTAATCCCATTCCAAAATATCGATAACAAGCGATAACGATAATTTGAACTTTGCACATATTCCAGAGCCAAAAGCCCCCAATTTAAGTATATTTTATTTGTGGGACACCTTCCACAATTCCCCCTCCAAAAATTATCCAAAAATATATAAGAAATATATTATTTAACTAGTCTGGGGCTTTCGTATCTACACACATTTGTATGCGTTATTGATGTCCTTTACGTTGCCTTAAAGATCGGACAATAAATACCGAAGCTAATACCAAACGCATTCTTCAAGGAAACCAGGCACAGGGTATCTTCTGGTCAGGCATTCTCGCGACTGTTGCACTCTTGTTTTTTTTTTATATTTATTTTCGTGTGCTTTTCAAACAAAATATTTTCTTTTGGCAATAATTCAAAAAGTGTCGCATACGTCTCAGTTTTCATAGCTTTTGCCGTACGAGACAGACATCTGCTAAATGATTCATTAGTGGTTCGCATGCTCAGTAAAAACATCAATTTCTCAGAATCATTATTATATACGTATATGCACATACATATATACAGCTTATATATATATATATACATATATATGAGTGCTATATACAGCTTTTTTGCGCTGGCAGACAATGTGACGACCGGCTTCCACTTTTCGCTTTTCGTTTATATTTGTGTGTGTGCTTCAGTTAATTGTAAATAATTTTTCAACTGATAAAATATTTTTCACTGACAGAGACTCGAGTGTGGCCTGCGACGACTTTTTATCGATTACACATCGTTTTAGTTTTTTATTGACAGTAATTAAATAGTGTGTGTAACAAGACAATTTAAATTATATAAATCACATTAGATGATGCATGGAACAACACAATCATTCGCAGTCCCAATAATTTATTAGCTAGACTAAAGCGTATTATGACATAACTTCTATTTGGGTTTGCCTGGCCTAACAAAATGGTGTGGAGACTCAAGTGAAAATCGATATTTATCGATTTGGGGCAACAAATATGCAAATACTTATTTTGGCATCTAATGCGCGCATAAAATCAAATGAAGAAATATTTATATTCATTTATCCATTTGAAGCGAATGGGATAAGTTTATATACTGAGTAAGCTATAAAAGAAGTATATAGCTTCTAAGTTAAGAGTTTTTTAGCTCTTACAGTTCTGGCCAAAACGAATCATTTAACTTATCTAGAGGTGTAGCCTAACAGATTGCATCAGCCAATAATACATAATTCTCGAGATATTATTACGAACCACTTTGGAAAAACTTGTAGGGAGGAGAACTTCTTATAAAAGTCTATTTAATATTTCAGTATGGAGAACTATTTGCTTTGTAATCAACATACTCATACAGTAATATTAATATAGTAATCTAACTGTCTGGAAAATTACCTAATCCAATGCAATCTATAGACAATCCACAGTTCCAGTTCCAGACTCTAACCATGCTCGTAGAGTCATATATAGTATCTGATAACTAAGTAATCCCTTGCACAGTTCTAGACACTTAAAATCCTCATACAATTATAATGATATAATAATCCCAACTTATTCCAATCGATAAGTATTCTATAATAAATAGAATAAGTGCTTAGCTCTGATCCAGTAAAGTATTTTTGATTATCTATAAGTAATCGCCTAATATATGTTATAAGTCCTTAGTTCTGATCTAGGATAGTCGATTGCCCTTTTCGTGCTCAGTATACCCCTTTGGGCACACCCAAGAATGCAGAGTATAAACCAAAAGAGTACGAAAATAGCGAATAAAAGAAATTTGCGCAAAACAAAATATGAAAGACGAGATGAAAGCAAATTTGACGATCGCCAAGGTAAATCATAAACAACTTTAGAATGTAAATAAACAACGATCAAAAAAAAAAAAACCAAAATGAAACCAGAAACACAATTTGAAGTCTACAAAACAGAATTTTTATAATTTCTTTTCATTTTGCTTCTTTCTTTTTTTTTTTTTTCTTGGCCCCCCCCTTATCTCATTCACAGCGATAAAATACATTTTGTTTACTTCAATTAAAAAAAATAAAAAATAAAGCAGCATTTGAAAAGAAAATAATACGGATATCTTAATCAAGCGTAGCCAAGTTTTTGGCATGTTTTTGCTGCATTGTGTGAATTAGTCAGCATTTCGACTGCGTATAGCTGATAAATGTCAGCCAAACCAAATTATTGTTGTTCACACAATGTATAAATAAGTATAAATAAATATAGCTTAAATGTTCATTTCTATTTTAATAGCATAGCTATTTTTTGCACATATTCTGTGGACAGGCAAAAAATATCTATACTATCCATTTTTTTTTCTAATGCTCCATGAAGGCGACTTCATGGCAATCACATGATAGATTTTAACATGCGGATACCTTTGCGCCTTGCAGCTGTTAAGGAGCCCAACGGGCGATTTTATGATTCAATTATCGATCGAGAGCGAGTTAGCTCATTCGTCGGTTAAAACTAAGAAAAATAACGCGTGCCTGCAGGCAGCTGTTTAGGTGTAGGTGTGCGTATGTGTGTGTATAGTGTGTGCGTATGTGTGCGTGTGCGTGTGTGTGCTGTGTATGGCAATTGGCGCATGAAATGCTTTTCAATTTTTTATTATTCTATTGATTTTTATGCGTTATCGACAGGCGCGTCGCCTTTGCGAAACAGCAAAAACAACAAAAGCCAAAGCACGCTAAAAGCCAAAACATAAAAAAAAAGGCGAGCGAAAAAATTGTTCAATTAAATTGCTGTTAATTTTCTGCTAAACATTTACAATGTCGGCAATTCGAGCGAATGTATGTACATATATCTCAGAAACTTGTTCTCGACGTTTGCCATTTATTGAATTTTGTTTAAATTTTTTTTGTTTTTTTGTCGGTTTTGTTTTTCTGTGCTGGCAACAGCCTTCGCCAAAAAACAAAATGAAAGCCTAAGCGCAGACCGAGAGACAAATGACCGTACAAAATGTAGATAGAAAGAACTACTAAAAAATAAAAACAAAATAAATAAATAAAAATTGGCATCAAGTCGATAATTTATTTAGTCGCAAAGCCTAGGCAGATGAGCATGTCAATGAAATGTTCATCAAAACGTGCATAAATCCGTTTAGATCATAATAAAAAGTGCCCAAAATTTAAAAATAAAATAATTTAACAAGATTTGCACTAAAATTTCTATATCTATGACGTTTTTTGGGCAACAAAACAAAGAAATAAATTTTTAAAAATGTTCCAAAGATTTTATTTGCGAAAAATGTTGTGTTTTTCGTGTTTCGATTTCAGTGTTTCAAAAAATAATTTCCAATTGTTTTCAATGCAAATAACGTGAGGCTTTAACAATCGCATCGTTTTGAAAAACTAAATATGTAAAACAAATTTTCGTTTTTTAAACTTGTTTTGCAAAAAGAAAAAGTAGAGAGAGATTTTTGTGTTTTAATTCCAAGCTTTTGAAAAATATTAATAAAACAAATTTCAGAAGTTGCGAAAAATGTTGCGATTTTCGTGTTTCAATTCCAAAGTGTTTCAAGCTGCGCAAGGCTGGAAAGCTGAATTTATAACGAACTGGTTCGAATTCGAAATTTTAATTGATTTTGAATCATAATCCAAACCAGTTACCCAAGAAACAGCCAAACCCAAACGAGTTACAGGAAAATCATAAGTGTAAAAGGTTTTCTTTTTCGAACTATGCTCTTGGCTCAAACCTAAGCCTTTCGGCTCAAAGCTAATGTTAAGATCAATATTAATTTTAATACAAATATCATTAAAAGCGTTAGATAGAAAACAATATTAGTTTTGTTTTTATGCATAGGTAATGCGATTTCAGATTTCAACTCTATAAAAAAAAAAAAACATTTCTTATCGCCAGGTTTTCTTTCTACGCAAGCAGGTAATCAGCTTGCCGATAGACGACAAATCAAGTGCCTGGCATGGTGTTTATCATTGTTGTAGATCAAATTCTGGGAGAATACCCAAAAAAATAGAAAGAAACAAAAACAAGCAAAACAAATTATGTGCGAGTAAGGATGGGTAATTATTTATTTAACAAAATAGCATCCAACATTTGCTGGCAAATATTTTATTGATGTGCTTGGAATTGTTTCCGCAACAGCAAGTGACATTTAAGCTAAATGCAGCGATTAGCATTAATATTTATTTTTCTGTTTTTCTACTGTTTTTTTTTTTTCTCTGTTTGTGTTTGTTCTTTGTTGATTTGCTTTATGCTCGTTTTTTCCTTGCTTTGCTTTAGTTTGCTTTTCTTTGCTGGAATTGCATTAATTAATTACATCGAAATGTGCATTAATTGAGCTCGTGACATTTTTATCATCTTTCATTAGTACTCGAAGTGCTATACAAACTTATAAATATACATACTTACATATATATACCATATGTATATATATATATATATATATATTTACAATATATGTGCGCATTAAAGCCTCTGCAGCAAACTGCTGAATATGCATTTCCACAAAATATTTAATAAAAAATTTTGCATTTTATTGTCGCATTCCTTTCCTTTTGGCCGCTGTGAACAATTTTCTATAACTAAACCAAATTTTCCAGATATATTAAATATTTATCTCATAAATGAAATTGTTAAATAAAACAATTTGTTTTTTTGTTTAATGAGGCTCTGCCTCACCTATTTTCCTACTTAATTATAACCTTCTCCGACCCCATTATATACATTCTTGATCAGTCAATCATCAATAGCCCAGTCGATCTAGCCATAACCGTCCGTCCGTCTGCCCATCCGTCCGTATGTATGTTTGTTGCTGATAATCGATAGCCTGAGCCGATTGCAAGCAATCGATAAAAATCGATATGTAAATCCTGTTTTTTGAGCAAATCTCTTCGGCTTTAAATGATAGAATCACCAAATTTGACATATAGCTTCCTATATATATAAATCGAGAATCTATAATTTTAAACCTATCACCTCAAATAGATATATTAATTGGAACTAGCTAACGAGAGTAGAAGAGGGTATTCAGGGTATACAGTAGTCGGGCATCCCCGACTGGAGATTTTTAGATGAATACTAAAAACAGATTTTAATTTGTCTTTTAATCTTTTCTGTTTGCTAGCCCACAATACTTTAATATCATCTATAAATGGATACTTGGATAACAACTTTTTATTTGCCTTCATTTATATCCAAAATCTATTCTTTATTGAACTTACTTTAATGCCATCTAAAAATCACGCGCCTCTGAAATTTGAATAAAAGTTAATTTGTATAAATGTAACTCATTTCCCATCGCAATTTTCGAATCTTTAACTATACAAAATGCAACATTTGAGTTTTGTATTAAGCAATGCAAATGCTAGAGTTTTGAATAAGCTAAATTTGCATATTGTCTGACTCTCTTTTATTTATATTTTTCGTAAAGTGACAACGATGACATCACATGCTACGAGTTATTACACCTTTGAAAGGGGAAGAAGTTCAACAACAACAAAAACAATTAAAACTACAGCAAATCTAGCAAGATATAAACAAAGACAAGAGACGACGACGAATTAAAGCAAACAATAACTCTGTGTGTGCGTGTGTGTGTGTGTAGATATACTTATAAGTATTTACACGTACAAGTATATGGAAACAAACACGTTGAACAAATCGTAATCGTTCCAACAATTTATATAGCATTCAGATAGCAGACAAATGGCAGACAAAATGCGAGCCTACAAATGGAGCCGGTAAAAAATACAAAAAAAATAAAAATAAAAAACAAGTTAAGGGAGAATGAGAGAAGAGGCAGAACAGAAACGGGAGAGCTTTTTCGACCAGAGCACAAATCTAAACCGTAACCGATCCGAGCCCAAAACCCGAGTCGTGCGAGAATTGTACGAATCGTCGAATTCGTATCTTATCAGTGATTCTGCTGTTGTCTTTATCGCTGGCAAGGAAAACAATAAATACATATACGAATACGAGTAGAACGAATAACAAAATCAAAGGCAACCATTAAGAACGACAAAACAAAAAAAAACTATTAGCAAACGGCGACAGAACCCAAACGGATATTATTTTAATAAGGTATACCCGATACAAAGAGTGTTAAATTGCGAACATTGTAGTATTTATAGATTCAAGATACAATCCAGATGTTAAAATCAATCCAAATCCTATTACAATCAAAATAAATATCAAGCGGAGGTTTAATATAATTGAAATTGATTCTCTTGCTCTCTCGATAAGAGAACAAATCTCTTCTTAAATGGAACATAAAAACCATTTTACCTAATATTGAATAAAACTAAATAAAATTAGAACTCCTTAGTAACCGCTGCGGTTAGTTAGTCAAACCTAAATTAAACTATGGGAATCCCCATGAATCATATGCATGTACATAAAACTATATTGAAATGCAAGGAAACGTATCAATCTACCCTAGAGAGTGCATTGGTACTCACACCTTAGCATGCACGTGTGCACACATACATGCATGCAATATAAAAATTGCAAAAGTGCAAAAAGTTGGCAACGTCGTCGCCCCACTCAATTGTCAACTGTCAACAATTCGCACTATGATTGAATTGTGCGCGCATCGCTCGCACTGGAAAACGGGGGAAAGAGAACGCGCACAAGAAACGTCAAAAATGCATTGCGCTTGGCAACAAACGTCATTATCGTCATTTATTGCGTTCCGTTATTTCGAGTGCAGCGCCATTCAGACGTTCACTCACACAAATATTTGTGCGCACTTCATTGAATTGGCTTCTTTTCTTTGATTCTTTTTTGATTTGGCAGCCACCCGCACACACACACACACACAGACACACACACGTTCTTGTTTCGCCCCGTGTTTCTTCTTCCTTTCTCTTTCTCTCTCACATTGCATCTGCCAGCCAACACTTGCCGGCAGCATGATCAACCGTTCGTTTTGCTTGATTGGTTATTTGAGTCCTTTTCGCACTGCACGCGAATTGCCGTTGTCGTTGCTGTTGTTGTTTTCTCCTCTTGTTGTTCTTGCTTTTGCTGTTGTTGTTCTTGTTATGATTTTTGTTTGCTTTTACGTTTCTCTTAGTTTTTCAATGCACTTCAATTTTCGCAAGCAAATTAATCTGTTTAATTGAAATAAATCACAGGAAGTGCAATTCACGACATGTGTCTCAAGTTTTACTTCCGTGTTTGCACGAGTTCCCGAATAATAAGACGTATGCCGATATCTAAGGCATAGTCCATAGTCTACCGCATCACGTATTACTGCACCCGTATATATGTAAGTATATCGGAAACAAAGTATTCGGAACATAGATGCAAACAATTATTGTGTTCACTATATAGCATTATTTAGCATGGGCCCCAAGTACCAGGATGCATATCCTTATTAAGAAAATGTAACTCTAATAAATTAGTATTCCTTGAATTTTGTTTTAAGCATAAACTTTTTTTGCAAAAAAAAACGATTGTCCTTTAAAATTGAAATCGAAAATAAGTGTAACCAAATTTATCAAAGACAAAAAAACCAAAATGTATGCAGATGTATCTGTGATGCCAGATCGCCACAATTGCATATTGAATATTCGACGAAGCTCAACAGCCCCTTTTCGGCTAATAAGTATGAAAATTGTTTATCAATTAATTCGAATCTAATTTTTCAACTACTCCACAAATACATGGTATATATGTATATATATAATTGCTACTGATTTGCATACATTTTTCTCGTAGATGACTTACCTTTTTCCCATGGATTGGCCGGCTCAAGATATCCGGTGACAAGCTCCTTATCACTTTCCGGGAATGAGACGCGACGCGGCATCGTTGCTGCATTGAACGAGCTGTCCGAGAATTTGCGCTGCAATAGACTGGGCGCTGTCGAGTAGCCACTGTGGGCTCTGCTGGTGGCCATAACTTCGGTCGATCCGGCCTCGCTGCGGTTTGAGCTGCTCGAATTGGAAGCGAGCGAATCGGTTCTCCATACTGCGCTCTGTTTGGCGCCGTGATAAATTCTTATTTTCTGTTGTTGCTGCGTACGCATCTGAACATCGAATGCTGCTGGCTCTGGCTCTGGCTCTGCCTCAGGCTGGTGCTCGCTGGCAGCGCTAGCGGCAGAGGCAGAGTTAGCGGCAGCGACATCAGCTGTTGTCGCTAATTCAGTGCGCTCTGCCGCAGCTGACAGCGGCAATGGCGTCGGTATATTGTTAGCTGTCACTGTCATTGTTGCTGTTGCTGTTTCTGCTTCTGTTTCTGTTGCTTGACCCTCAGCAGCTGCTGCTGCGACGACGACAGCAGCGTTGGCGGCAACAGCTACAACAACCACAGCGACTGTTTCTTGTTCCGTGGCAACAGCCGCCGCTGATGTTGTTGTTATTGTTGTTGTTGTTGTTGGTTCTATTGTTGCTGTCGCATTTGCAAGGTGCGTTGAAATTGTTGGCTCCGTTCCATTGCCAGTTGTTTCTGCCGGGGCCATAATTGTTGTACTTGTTGTTGCAGTTGTTGTTGTTGTTGGTGTTGACGTTACAGTTGGCGCGGCATTTTCATCAATTTTATGCAACATGGTAACTAGACTATAATTTGTTTCCTTTTTTTTTTTTGATCAATTTGTTACAATCGTTTGTTTAGATTTATTAGTTTTTTATTTTTTTTTTTTTAATTTTTATTTTTTTGTTTGCACACGCACATCAATTAATTTTTACACTCCTCCTTTTGTAGCTTTTTACAAAAACTTGTTTGCGTGTGGCATTTACATTTTTTCGGCAATTTCAAATGCAATGGCCCAACAAATCGAATTTAGACTAAATGTTTAAGTATGTGTAAGAAGTATGTGTATATATGGTTTGGTCAACACTGCGAATAAAAACTTAATGAGACTTTATATACATTTAATTTGATATCATACAAATTTTTTACTTCTAATCAGAACATTACAAGCACCAAAATTTTCCTCTCTAAAACACACAAAAACTTTCCATGTAAAAACTGTTTCAAAACAAAAGTCAAACAAAAAAAAGAAGAAAACATAAGAAAAAAAAAACATCAGCGGCATTGAAATGAGCGCGCGCGTTGCTCTCTCGCTCTCGCGTATCGAAACTCTCGCAACTGAACGAAACGACGACGCAAAAGAGAATGGCGTAAAAACATTACCTAATTGTTGTTATTGTTTTTGTTTTGTTGCTTTTGTTTGATATTTGCGAGAAAAATGGTTTGCTCTCAGTGGGGAGCAGTCGGCGGCGGTTGCGTTGGTAAGTTCGACAGCTCTGCCGCTATTTTGTTATGTTTTTTCCTTCATTAATTCCATGCCATTGTCGTTGTTATTGTTGATATCGTTTTCCCCATGCACATTTTGTATTTTTTTGTTTACCACACCACCAGCAGCTTGCCTTTCTCTCATGGGACGTTGCTCATGTGTGTGTGTATATACATATATAAATATGTGTGTGTGTGCGAATAACACGCGCCCTGTTGCATGCAAAATTCAAATTAAAAGCCAATTGCAATTGGTAATTACAAACTGTCAAGAGGGACGTACAAATGCACACGCTCCTGTTATATTTGTATTTTTTTTTTTTTTTTGGCAATTTGCTTTCAGTATTTGTTTAGAATAAATATAAATTACGTCACATTCTATATCGCTCCCTCACTCACTCCTCTCTCTCTCTCTCTCACATTCGTTGAAGAGTGAACTTTTGAAAAAACACTTTTTATTGTTGGCATTTGTATGCGAACAAAGGATTTTATTACATTTAACTTTTTTTCAGTGCATAGAATTTTGGTTAGATTTTATTCTTTTTTATTTTGATATTTATTTTGTTGCTGGTTTCACACTGGAGTCGACTTTTGCTTAGCTATGGCTTGCATTTGTTTTGGGCGCTGTGTGCGTTTCGTTGTCTCACAGGCCCATGTTATTGTTTTTTGTTACACTTTGGCATTTGGTTGATTTTACTTTGCGCCGCTTTAACACAGATATAAATATATATTTTTTATTGGCGCATTCTTTTGCACATATTTTGATTTGTTACACAATATACATTTCATTCGAAGGGTGGTACGTTGAAGGGAAATAAAATGTACAAAGTAACTGAATCGCATCCGAGCAACAACCAACAACAACCGATCACAAAGACGTTTAAAATGCAAAAGGTAGAAATCGAAAATAATGAGCAGTGGCAAGCAGCAGCAGCAGGAACACGCACTGCTACTGGTCTCTCTCTCTCTCTCTCTTTCTCTCTCTCCCTAGCTGATAGTGATGCGCCTTGCAAATCACGACAAAATTAGTACTTTATTAGAAAACTGATGAAGCTAAAATTTGATAAAGCTTCAAAAATAGCAAATCAACGCGCACGCGACTGAATTACATTGCGAGCGTATACCGTTATTTGAAAGCCACTTAAAAAATGTAATTATATTTTGTCGACCGAAAATATCTCACGACGAGAACACGACACGCGCACAGAGCTAATTTTGACAGCGCGCACAGCGTTGCCAGTATGGTAAAAGCGCAATTTCGCTTCTTATCACAGCTAATATTGCACCGAATTATTTACTCAAATGTGTTTTTATTTAATATTTAATTCTTTGTTACTTGGTTATATACTTCGATTAATATTTTACACTATTCATTGCTAAAACTAACTCACGACTTTGAAATGGCACATCTGGCAGCGCACTAAATGTCGCGCTCTTTTTACGCAGCTCCCCTCCCAACAATAGAATTTAATGCACATAAAAACGAAAATAACATAACTGCCTAAATTGACATTTCGCTAGTCAAATACACTTGCGCGAATATTAACAAGCCAATTTCGGTCATGTTTGAAGGCAACAAATGCTTTGCTGCTCTCTTTTAAGAACTACCACAGAACGACACATAAACGTGTAACAGTAGAGACAAAAACCTTTTTGTTGTCTTGTGTCCTTTATTATTTGCTTAACTGTCGCGTTAACATTTAAGCGCGTTCACATTTTTGCACTTTAGGTTTACTAAAAACAGACTAAAGCGTTTAAAATGTAGCTATTGCCAGAGACTCTGCAGTGTGACCGCAGCCGGTCAATGATAAAATACACACCACATAATTAAAAATTACACCAAGATACCAAAATTTTAATAGTTTTATAAAGATTAAAAAAATTGACACTTATGTGTTGGTTGACAAACCGTTGATTTACAACGAGAAAACTAATGGAATTGCGAGCAACCTTAGCATTTAATCAGTATTTATAAATTTATCGATAGGTCGATTTGTTTTAGAAGTGTGGCAGCACCGACAAGCAGCTGTTGTGACGAAAAGCCAACTCAGCTAATGTGAAGAAATTTTTAATACACAAAAAAAATTTCGCACACAAACTGTATTGTTACTAAAGCCGTGGTTTAGTTTAATTCGATTGTAAACAGTGCCAGAAAAAACAGACAATGCAAAATGCGGCCAACGAACGCAAATGCCCCAACCAATACGCCGTGGAGTGATTTCGCCATTTATCTGACCATAACACTTACACTTTCCCTTTCATGTCTTCCGACGACGTGGGCTTTGTCCGACAAAAGACTGTGCGCTGACGAAAAATGTGAACGTAAGTATTGCGAGCAATGCGGCAACACTAGTACCGGGGCAAAACTACAAAATAAAGCTGAAGAATTAACCCTGACCCTTTTTCTGACTGCGATAAGAAACCACATTTCATAATACTTTGTCTTATTAATTGTTTTCTTCCCAACCTTTCGCAGAGATCATCTCTTTCGGTACGGCTAAAATCAGTTATACGTCTGGAGAAGATGGCATGCTGTCCTTTAAGATTCATTCGCCGGTGCGCATATTGTCCAAGAGCGCTGGCAACAATCCAAATCTGTGGGGCGTGGAGATTAATGGACGTCGCGGCTATGCCAACAAGGAGTTCATCATGGAGAAAAGAATTGTGATTAACGAAAAGGATCTCAAGCATGAAGTGCCAGTAGTTTGGCCACACAAACCAGCAACAGCTGCTGCACCAGCAACAGCTCCCACTGTGGATAGTCCAGCTCAAGACCCACAAGTGCCGCTGGAGCCAGCTGTGCTCAATGCCTCCGAGTCAGCCGATGATATAGCAACAACAACCACCTCGCCGCTGGACACACTAAAGCTAGCAATACTCACTGAGCAGGAGCAAACGAGCAGCAGTGAAACACCATCTCCCATAACACCTGTACAGCCCAATCTTCAGCTGGTCGATGGCACAGAGTTGCCGCTGGAGGCTGTGGTCGCTGTTACAGAACGAACTCAGAACCTTTCCCATGCAGACGCCACAAATAGCGCAACCAAAAACAATGCTGAGCTCGAGGGGAAATCGAAAAGCGATGACACATTCGATTACGCGGCAGATGACGAGGAAATTTACGAGGAAGACGACGACGATGTCGAGGAAACACTTGATAGCCAAGTCAACGATATACGAAACGAAACAGAAGCCGATAACAAAGCAAATGCTGCAGCCCCTCAACAGGCCAAAACACCTGAGCCAGAGGCGGACGCTCGGCAAACGAATGCCTCAGACGCAGATAAGGAAAAGCATGCAGCCCCAGCTGGTAACGAAAGCCAAGACGCTGGGGCCCATCCGGACGTTATTCCTAAGGCAACTCCAGCTGCGCTGCTTATAGAAACGCGCAATGTCAGCGCTGTGCCCGCGGAGGAGCAGCTGAAGCTGGAGGCAACAGTTGAGCACCCTGCACCAGGAGCAGGACTTGATGCAGAGCTGCCCAAAGAGGAAACGAAAGCTCAGCTAATGTCGGGTCCAGTCGCAGAGCCCAAGCCTCAAGAAGCAATCGCAGCGGTAGATCAGGCTCAGGCGATAAGCGAGCAGCTTGAAAAGGATAACCAATTAAACGAAGCCAGCTCAACTGCAGCAGAAGAATCCAGCAAGGCTCAAGTTGAAGGCGAAGTTAAAGCGCAGCCGGATCCCACTGTAGCAGAACCAACACAAGAGCCGAAGGCAGCGCAGTCAAATGAAACTGAATCCGTTAAGGTGCAAACCGAAGCAGCCAATGTCGAGGAACCAAGTGCGCCAACTGCAGCACTAGAGACAGCAGCTGTAGTCGATGCAATCCAAAACGAAGCGCAGGCAAAAGTAGACGGAGCACAGACATTGAATGATGTGGCTAACTCGAAGGTCACGCCCACCGAGGACCCGGTTGTGCCGGCCAGCTTGCCTCCATTGTTCAAAAAGCAGCATTTCCAGCATAATCCAAATGAATACTACAAACAGCTGCAGGAACAACAGCAGCAGCAGCAGCAGGAGCAAAAGCAAAAGGAGCAACAGCAAGACCAGCAACAAGAGCAACTACAGCTGCAGGAACAGCAGAAGCAGCAGCAGGAAGAGTTGCTGGAACAGCAAAAGCAGCAGCAGAAAGAACAACAGCAGAAGGAGAAGCAGCAGCAGAAAAAGCTGCTGGAAGAGCAGAAGCAGCAGCAGGAAGAGCTGCTGAAACAACAAAAGCGACAGCAGGAAGAGAAGCGACAGCAGGAAGAGCAACAGCGGAAGGAGCAGCTGCAGCAGCAGGAGGAGCTGCTGAAACAGCAGAAGCAGCAGCAAGAAGAGCAACAGCAAAAGGAGCAGCAGCAACTAGAAGAGCAGGAGCGACAACAGCTGCTGGAACAGCAAAAGCAGGAACAGCAGCAGCTACAACAGCTGCTGGAACAGCAAAAGCAGGAACAGCAGCAGCTACAACAGCTGCTGGAACAGCAGAAGCAGGAAGAGCAACAGCAAAAGGAGAAGCTGCAGGAGCAACTAGCCGAGAACGCTCTGCCGCACACCACGCCCACGCCAGCCGCATTTGATGCATATGATGCAGTTAACGAGGCAGAGCCAACGCCTGCGCCACCAGCTCGCGGCTTGGTTGAGGAAATCATCGCTACCGACGCCGTGGAGCCAATTGGATTGCCAACAGAAACACTCAAGGAAGATGCCGGACTGGGACTGGGTCTCTTTGGCACCATTATGGACACTGTCAACTCTTTCATATCCCATCAAGATCACAAGGAACCAAAAACTGCGCCACTTACAGGCAACGATGAGCTGCATCGTTTGCTCTATCCACAAGGTAAATCTCCGTTTTATAATTATGATATAATTAATTATAGTATTATTATTAATATTAAAGGTGACTACAATTCATTTACTTGAGCAGAACTCCAATAACTACCTGATGCTATATAAGATTGAAGAATTGCTCAGGAAAACAAGAGAGAAACGTTTTCTTCAGAGTTTCTCCCAATATTTAATACTTTTTAAAAGTTTTCTCATGTAAACTCAGCCACAAATAGCTGGAATCAAGTTTCTAAGTTTATAAGAGAAGGCTTCTATAGGATATTAGATTTTATAAGTATATATACTCCGATATTGAGAAGGGCTTAGAACCGAGCAAGTTCCAATATTTAGTTTATTCTGAACCTAGCAGAAATTTCTTTGGTCCCAACAATTGGATACATATCCTACCATGTTTGGTGGACGCCAATTTTGGGTAGAGATCGAAATTTAGCCCGCATCTTGTATGAGAAAATATTTATGTTATGCAATATTTTCTGTCACAACGGGCAAACGTTGAAAAGAAATACGATGTTTTGATGCAGAAACAACTTTGCTAACTTTAATTTTGCTAAGTCCGCAGTTCTGCTTCTATTTCAATTTCTAATTTATATTGATTGAAATTCTTAAAACTAATTATATTTATATGCATACCCACAGCTGATGCTCATGGCGAGGGTTATTGCACGCGGCCCTCGAATGGTAACTGCCATGCTGCCATTACGCTGGACAATTTCGTGGAGGTGTTGGCGGCGAAGCTGTTGGAGCATAGCCTGTTGTTGCTTTGCGTGGTCATTGCGGCTGCCTCGTCGCTGTTCTTTATATTCACCTACTATTGCTTCTGCAACAGCAGCCAGGAGGGTGCGCTGCTCGCCAAGCTGAATCATCTGGAGCGCAGTCTGCTGGCCGCGCACAAGGAGAACCTGATAATAAAGCACGAGCTGATGACAACACGCACGAAGCTCTCGAGCATTGAGGATAACTCTTTTGGCTCCAACGACATGGTTGTTGCACTGAAGAAACAACTCGAGACGGAACTCTATGAGAAGGCCAAGCTGCAGGAGCAGGTTAGCTCTCTGGAGAAGGTGAGGCAAAGGAAAAATATATAGAAAGTTAATACTAACATTATATTTCTTTATGCATCACACAGGATTTGGATAATGCCGCCGAAGCGGGCTTGGAGCTGAACAAAATGCTGTCCGAGGTGTTGAACAGCCAGAATGGCGACGAGGCATTCATGAGCACGGTTGACGAGCTGCAGCGCCAGCTCAACGATCAGGAAAGTGAGTGTTAATAGCATCTGGACAGCCTGTAGACGCATGTAATTCATTTTGCATATTCATTTCTCGCAGAGATCATCATTGACATCAACGCAAGTCTGGCGGAGAAGAGTCGCGAGAATAGCGAGCTGCAATATTCCTATACGGAGTCGACAACGCGCCTGAACAGCGAAATGAAGTCGCTGCAGCAGGATAACTACGAGCTGGAAATGGACAAGTCGAAGCTGCAGACGCGCCTTGAGGAAATCCAAGCGGAGTCCGAGCAGGAGCTAGCCAAGGCTCTAGAGGCGCGCAACTATGAAATGCAGCGGCTGCAGCATCAGATCATGGAACTGAATGCCAAATACGACAAAGAGCACAGCGAACTGCAGACCAGCCTAGCCAAAATCGAGGCGCTCGAAGATTGCCTCAAAGCGATCAAGAAGGACGGCAATACCAATCTTCAAGAACTAATTACATCAGCGAAGACACGCGGCGAACTGAATGCAGCGCAGAAAAAGTTTATGTCGCTGCAAACGAAGCTGGAACAGGAACTGGCCAACAAGGCGCGTCTCGAGAGTCAGCTGCAGGCATCCAGCGCAGACGTCGAACAGCTTAAACAGGACTTCAATCAGTCCGAACGCGATAAACTTGAGGCGCAAACGCGTCTTGAAGTGCTCTCCGGCTATTTCCGCGAAAAGGAAACGCAGCTGCAAAAGTGGGTTACCTAAAATTAACACTAGCTTTTCATAGGGGTGGATTTTACAAAAGAGTGTGAAACACGTATCGATTTCTTTTCGAAGAGTGTGTAAAAGTATTTATAGAAAATGTTTATCAAATGCCTTTTTGCATAGATCTAAAGCCCCATTCTCCTCGTAATACATATCCATAAACTGTATTGTTTTATATACACTATATTGTAATAGAATCTACTTTCCTTTTTCAGAGAGCTCAGCTTGCAGGAGGCCAAGTGGCTGCAGCACCAGGGCGAGAATGCCAGCACTGTGGAGACGCAAACGCTGATGAAGAACGAAATTCAGATGCTGAAGTATGTAAAATATATATTTAGGTTTTCCACATTTGACCATTTATATCTTGCTAGATCTCAAAACGATGAGCTGCGCGCCGAGATTGAGGCACAGATTGCCTCGCACAAGGCACAGATGGGCACGCTGGAAAATCGTGCGCACGAATCCTGGCTGGCGGCGCGTCAGTCCGAGCGTCGCTGCGAGGAGGCGCAGGCCGAAGCCGCCGGCCTGCGGCGCAAGCTAACGGCCATGGCAAGTGGATCGGGCGATGTGTCGCTGGATGCGCTGCCCGCCAACGGCGGCATTTTGGGCGCAAACGAACTGACGACCACGCCATCGCCGTTGCCATTGCCCGGCTCGCCCGGTCTGTTGAGCATGCCCAATCCACTGCCATTCCTGCCGGCGCCGTTTACGCCGTTTATGGGGCTGCCGCCGCCATTTTTGCCACCATCAGTTGCTGCCGGCGGTGCGCGTCCACCGCCGCTGGGCCGCATGCGCTCGCCGCCGCCGACCTCGTCATCGCGCGATCGTTACTCACCGCATCGCGATGACCGCGACGACTACAGCGACTATGATGATTACGACGACGATGATGATGATGATCGCGGCATGGACCGGCACAGGCGACACAGCGGCAGCTGGGGCCGTCGCGGTTCCTATATGCACTCGCCGCGCACATATCGCTCGCTGTCGCCATCGGACAGCCGCTACAATTATAACGATACGGAAACGGATTTCAGTCCGCCGCCGAGCCCTCCGCCACCGCGTAAGAGCTCGCGACCCATCAACGAAGTATGAAATGCGGCACTGTGTACTTTACATAAAGCAAAAAAAAAAGAAGGACACCAACATCCTAAAACATTATGTACGAGTAGTTGCAGAAACTCAAAACTAGTTCAAATCTATGTATATTTATTACTGATCATCGGGTTAACTACGACTAAGAGCGACTCACATACTTATATACACACAATTCCCATAATACGAATTTGAGGCATTTTCAAAATAATAACATCAACAATTTGGTGGCTCAATGGCAAATGATATCAAATGGAAAACTAAAATAAACCAAACATTAAAAACACCAAAATATGTTACACGCGTTATTATTTATATGGGATATCAGAACCTCCTTAAAAGAAAGGTCAGTTTTCTTATCCTCACGGCAAAGTACAAGCTACTTGCAATGAGCTTGACAATTTTTATATATATGTGGCAACGCCAAGTGGACAGCCCATGTCAAACATCTACAATGCAGATGGACAACGTGGTAAGTTTAAGCACTCAGATTAACTGACAATTGCATGGGAAATAGAGTTCAGACTGGGGCTCAACTGTAAATTTAATATTTTATATTTAAACTGAGCCCAAGTCTGCATATTTAGCTGTTATCATGAGAATCGCATAGTGGGGCGTTGATTAATTTTTTAAATACTTCGATTTTTGCAAGGTCAGCTACTATAGAGGATGCACTACCCTACCGTGCACTATGTTAAGTAGAGCAATTTAATAATATCGCCAGGTAAACATGATTATACGATAAGCTTAACAAGGCATTGCTCATAAATTGATTTTGTAATGTGCAGTCGTAAAGCGAATTGTCTATAAAATTGCTGATAATCCAGTTTAATCGATTTCCAATTTTCGAAATGAACCGACTGCACCGAACGAGCTGCATTTATCCAGAGCGGGACTGCTAAAGTCGCGCAGCTTTTCATCGGTGCCAAAGTGCTGCGATGCCAGGAAATATTGTGCGTAGCCGATAAGTTTCCTTTCCATGGCGTGGCTAATGTCCTCGACAAGGCCGTGAGTGCCGCCATATTCCAGAGGCAAATAATCCCGGGGCACAATATTGAATATGGCATCTGGATCGGAACTCACTGAAATCTGCATTAAAACAAAACGAATTGCCGGAATAATTATTATTCTAGAGCTGGAACTGTGACTGCACTTACCCGACTCTTAATCTTAGCCGGAAAGAACGATCGCAATGTATTGAAACCCGTCTCAAAGGCTGGCGGCACATTGATGAAATGTATCCCCTTCTGGCGTGTGGGCATTGCCTCATCGGCATACGCTGAGAATTTACGCAATAGCTCCGGCTGCAGGGCGAACAGATGTGTGCCAGTTACGCCCTTCATGTCCATGATCTCAACGTAACCGGAAACAGTTGCATTTTCATCCTCGAACATCATGATCTCGCCGAACATGGAACCAACGCGTATAATATCCTGAAATTTATATTTGCTGGTATCGTACGATCCGGCGCGTATGATGGACACGCAGGGTCCGGTATCTTCATCGTCTTGCGGTATACGTAGCAAGATGCTGCAAGAGATAGGCGGAAAATATATTTGAGTTTTAAACTGAAGCACAGACAATGTTTCGTTGTGCTGCTAATAAAATTTAAGCGAAAACGAGATAAATTAAATTAACATCAAGTAAATACTTGTAAAAGTACCGTCAATGTTAAAGTGACGCTGTTAACGTTAACGCAGCAGACATCTGTTAAGGAGACACTGTTAATGTTAATAAATCATACAGCTGTTAAGGGGACGCTGTTAACGTTATCGCAGCATTCAGCTGTTAAGTGATAATGTTTATGTTAACAGCTCCTAAAGTGATGCTGTTAATGGTAACAGAGAATACAGCTGTTAAAGAGTCGCTGTCAATGTTAACAGATTGCAAAAGCGCTGCAAGTTTTGTCTTCTTTTCAGTTATATTCAATTCGGAGCAAACAATATACAGGTGTACCTACCCAGAGCGTATAATATCTATGACCAATGGATCCGTTGCCAAACGTCGCTCATTGAATACCTCTGGGATGGATGCTTGCAGCGTATAGAAGCGATCGTATTTCTGTTTGGCACGCTCCAAACTGAATTTGGTGCCGCGCAAAAAGGCCAACAGAAACTGTTGATCGGTGCAGCCCCGCAAATGCGACTGCTTAAGCACCCAATCCCTCAAAGCCTCAATGTCGTCGCCGACCCGATGCGGCACCTCGTTCAGCTCCTGTACGGCAATCGCCTGCAGTGCCGGCTTAAGGGGGCGTATACGTAATGTGCTCATTGCTGTGTTTCATGAAAATGAAAGAGAAATATACAAAAATTTAAGAGCTAACTATTTGAAAGAGTAATATTAGCTAAATTACTAATGCTAAGAATTCCAAAGATTACAATTATTTTAAACAAGAGAATTTCAAAGCATTTTTAAGGCGTTCATGATTATTACACATACGACATGTTGTCCCAAAAAAATGCTGCTAAACTGCCTGTTATCAAATGAATCTATCATTTTTTTAGAATACAAATTAATGCATAAAATTAACAAAGATTCTTTATTTTTAGCAATAAATATTAATATTTATAACATATATTTTTTCTATTAAAAGACAACTCGGCAGCCTGCATCAAATCCTACAAGAACTCACAATATTATATTCCTCTTAAAAAAATATCCATTTTTTTTTAACAATTAATTATGGCATTTACTTTAATAATTTTGCATGTTTTATAACTTTGATAATAAGTAAATCTTGTGGACTTTCATAATTAATTCAATTGGTTTAAATTTGCGTTCTAATTGGAATCCAATAAGCACCCGAACAGTCAATATTAACAAGGCGCCACGCACTTAAACTTGCGCTTAAAATATTTAATTTTATGATAAATGATTTTTTTTAGCTAATCCGGAAGCGCTTAAAATGAATAACACCCACATTATTGATAAATTGCAGCTTTTGATTGAACGTAAATAATTCAGGCGCAGCTGTTTTTTTGTTTCTTCGTTCGCTTCAGTTGCGTTAAACGATTTCCAATTGGATTTTTCCGTTTTTCCAGCTTACAGTTGCGTGTGTTTACCGTTTGAAGACGCAGCGCCGACTGATACGAAATGAATACAAAAAAAAAATGCCAAATCAACGAACTTGGACGTGTTTATAGCCGTTGATCAGAAGCCGATTTAACGGCACACGAAGTATTATTTTTGTTTAATTTGCACCCGTTTTGTTTCTATCATTTATTATTATCGGCAAACACTTAACGAGGTAAGCAGAAATGGTTTATTTAAGTTCGGGGTGCCAGGCGCCGGCGGCCACATGGCATTTGCTGTGGGTGGCTTTTCAACAATTGATTGTCTTAATTGGCTTTGGACTTAGCCACACACACACACACGCACGCACGCACACATATGCATACATGTTACATACACACACACACACACACACAGACGCGCGCTTTTGAGTGCATGCGGCTGCGCCCTTCCTTTAGCTGGATTTTGATTTGCCCCACATTTGCCGAGCACTAGCCAGCTCATACTTAATTATTTAAATGTAATTGGCAGATTTGTGGCTTGTTTCAATTCATTTTGTATTTTATGGATTGGCATAATTAATTGCATGTAGAGATTGTAGAGGTTACTTGAGTACATTTTGCCAATTATGATAGAGAATATCAAATTGATTTATTACTATTTTATTTACTTTGCAAGACATTGTTTGATTTATGTATTTGATGCGATCGATTCGGCACAGGGCTTATTTAACTTTTGATTGGATCGATTTTTGGCTAGAAATAATGTTTAGTTTAATTATCCTTTTTTGGCAGACTTTCTTTTAAAGAAATTTACAAAAGCCAATCGCAATATAAAGATTAATAACTGTTCACAGATATTCGCCTAGGGCGCATTTTTGCATGCAACATTTTTGTTAGTTTCAATTGAAGGCAAAATTCGTTAAGTACAATTTAAAAAAAAAAAAATAAATACAATTTTGGTAATTTTCAAGTTAGCACCGAAAAATACGATAAATACCTGTTGGTATTAACTATTATTTGGTATTTACTGATTCGATAAATGTATTCGATAGCTCGATTTTTGTGCTAATTCGCATAGTGACACAGTGACAGGTAGCAGAAAATATAAAATTTTTTAATAATATTGTACAAGCAAATATTGACCATAAATTTACAACCAAACGAAAAACTATGCAGGTCGCAACAATGTCCAAAGTTGGAGACACCGAGAATCCATTCGCAGCTCTGCTGCAGGATGGCACCCAGGCCAATGGCGTGTCCAAGCAGCTGATCGAATCAATTTTGCTTTTTACACTGAGCAAAGATGCGGACACCAAGCGCAATCGGCCTGTGCTCTGTCTGGCCGATGTCGTTGTGGCCGACAATAGCACCGAGGACACGCTCGGCGAGGATCTGCTGGCGCATGCCCTGTTCGAGCGCCTCATGCTGGAGGAGACCACAAAATACCTAATGCCATCTGGACAGGTCGATCAAAGGCAAGAGGAGCAAGCCCTGGAGACGCGGGCCATCATTTATCTGCACGGTGCATTCACCAGATGGGAGGAGATACAGCGCACTGGCAGCCTACAGGACAAGGAACATAGCAATCGAATTCTTGACTTGATCCTAAACAATGCTAGCACATGCATGCGCCAGCCGGATCTATTTGCACTCCAAACATTCTCAGCGCAGTGGCTGGAGTTGTTTGAGGAGGCGGACGAGCATGATACCAGCACGCAGGAGTTTCTGATTCGTGTGGCAGAAAAGGTGCTCGAAGATGTTGAGCAACTGGAGGCGCTGGGCGCTCTCAAGGCCATATTCTACCCCATGCTAAGTGAATTGCAAAAGCAATTGGTTAAAGATAATTTGATTACAATCAGAAAGAATATATTCTGGATTCTGGGCTTCTTTGTGCGCGAAAAACGCGCCGGCTTACTCGGCGAGTTGCTCATTGACTTCACCACACCCAATCCTAAGGCTAAAGGTAGGTAATCCTAAGCAGACAAATGCGAAATACTCACATTTAAGATTTTCAGGTGGTGAATACATGGATACGCTTTTGGGGCAATTGCTGTGCATGTCCATTATGCCCAAGACTCAAACCGCGCCCTATGAATTCTTCCGCGACATATCGCTGATCTCCCAGCAATCGGATCCCACACTCTGGCAGCTGCTGGCACATCATCAGCAGGCAATGTTTACGCTGGTCAAACAACTGCTCGTACAATCTTCCGCCACCAAGAAGAAGACGCTGCAGTGGATAGCCAACTGTCTGGACGCGAATGTGGCGCGTGGTCATTTGTGGAGCACCATTAACTTGAATCTGGAGCAGACGGTGCACAGCACCGCCAGTGATGCATTTATGACCAGCCTCAGCGCCGTGCTGATGCGTCTGTGTGCGCCGCTCTGCGCGCCCGCCTTAAAGGTACATGACCAGCTAATCTGTGCACTGTGTGTCGCATCATATATTAACGTTGACATTCAATTGCAGGTGCTGCTGGTAGATCCCACATACTGTGCGGTGGCGGACCCGTTGGAACGCCAATCGAAGGGCGTTAACATGCTGAAGGCGTTTGAGGAGACATGCCTACTGCCCACCGAGGAAGGGGAACAGCGCTTGACAGCGGCTAAGTACAATTTTATCACCGAGATCTTCTATTTGGCGCACAAGGCGTTCGAGCTGGGCAATCGGGCGTGCATTGAGCGCTTGACGCGCATGATGCGTGAGCTGCAGAACACACAGACCGCCTACCAGGATGTGGCGGCTAGCGATCCGAACAACGATCTAACCAAGAATCTGTTTCGCATGCTGCAGGATCAGATGCAACAGGTGCTCTGCATAAGAAATGGCCTGGCCGAGCCTGAAAATGATACCGCCATCCTCAAGTTCTTTGAGGCCTCCGCCATTTGGCTCACTGAGATAGCGATGCTGCCGCGCGAATCCTACGAGGCGGGACTGGACAAAAAGGACTTTGCGCCACAGCTGTTGCGCGATCTGGAGCTGTTGTCGGAAACACCGCCCTTTGTGGCGCCATACATGAAATCGGTGCCGGAGAATATTATCGACAACATTGCGGCCTATTTGAATTTCTGTCGCAGCTTTCCCGGCGATCAGTATATACAAATGTACACCAGCTCGCACGATGCTTTCTTCAAGATGATACTATTGTTCATGGGCAGCTCGGGACTGGTCAAGAATCCGCATTTGCGCGCCAAATTGGCTGACGCTCTAGAGTTTCTGCTGCCCACACAAATCTCTGGCAGCAATCGCAAGGCATTCCATACACACGTCTTTGATAGTCACACAGATCGGTTGCAGGTGGTGCGCAGTCTGCTCAACGTGTTCGTCAGCATCGAAATGACCGGTCAGTCGGTGCAGTTTGAGCAGAAGTTCAACTATCGCCGTCCCATGTACGCGATCATGGAGTTTCTGTGGACCAAGGAGGAGCATGTGGAGTGCTTTAGGCAGCTGGCGCAGGACGCCGAACGCAACATGGAGGCCATTGAGCCGCCAATATTTTTGCGCTTCATCAATCTGCTCATCAACGATGCCATCTTCCTGCTGGACGAATCGCTCTCCAATCTGGAACAAATCAAACAGCTGCAGCAGGCTCAAGACAACGGCGAATGGAATAATCTGTCGCACAGCGAGCGTCAACAGCAGACCACCAATCTGCATCATTTGGGCATGTTGGCACGCTTCGATAATATACTGGGCCGTGACACCATCAATCTGCTAAAGCTGCTGACCAGCGAGATCAAGAGCATCTTCTGCCATAACAGCATGGTCGATCGCATTGCGGCCATGCTCAACTATTTTCTATTGCATTTGGTGGGGCCGCAGCGAGAACGCTTCAAGGTGAAGGACAAAAAGGAGTTCGAGTTTGATCCGGCGCAAATGGTGCTGGAGATAGCGCACATCTACATAAATCTAAGTACGGACAATTCGTTCTGCCTGGCCGTATCCCAGGATGGACGCTCCTACAGCGATCAGCTATTCGGCTATGCCGAGAATATATTGATACGTATCGGTGGTGGTCAGCTAATTGGCGACATGGCCGAGTTTGCAGCCAAGGTGCAGAAAATGGGCGATGACTACAAGGAGGAGCAAGAGCTGCTAGCCGATGCGCCCGAAGAGTATCTGGATCCGATTATATCAACGCTCATGACCGATCCCGTGGTGCTGCCCAGCTCGAACGTGACCGTTGATCGTTCCACAATTGCTCGCCACCTGCTC
Source organism: Drosophila virilis (assembly GCF_030788295.1). Classification (NCBI taxonomy): domain Eukaryota; kingdom Metazoa; phylum Arthropoda; class Insecta; order Diptera; family Drosophilidae; genus Drosophila; species Drosophila virilis. Next base: position 8,419,480 of record NC_091546.1, on the reverse strand, counting down.
AGCGATCAGACAGATCCATTCAATCGCGAACCCCTCACCATGGACAAGGTCAAATCGAATGAGGCGCTCAAGCTGGAGATTGAGCAATGGATCGAGGGCAAACGCAGTGCGGCGCGTGTCAAGAGCTGAGCAACCAAACCCGGCTAGGACACGCGCATAACCAAAGAATTAGCTCGTCGTGGGGGTAACCGGATAAGGCTTTAGTTTAATATCAGTTTATCCTTATATAATTCCAGTTTATGTACAATATGTAGGTACATAAATAACCTTTGCAATTTTCCAATTAATGGTTGAGTTGGGACTCCAGTTTGTGTACACGTACGTATTATAAATAATCAATGTAAATATGTTTGTATGATTAGTCGGCATTCCGAGCGAATGTTTTAAAATCAAATAAATAATTCTTTGAGCCGTTGCGTATGGCAAAAAATTCCACAGAAATTGTTTGTTTAAATTCTTTTCAAATATTTACTTGCAGGCAAGATGAAGTTTTACTTGTACTTGTTTCTGGAGCAACAATATGATATAGTATGACGATCTTGACAGAACTTGGAACTTATGGATGGAGTAGGTGTTGATGGAGCAAAGGGAAGCTGTCTATGAAGACAGAAAAGAAAACCTATGGATCCTACAGCAGGCAGATGATATAGCCATAGGTCAGGCTTACAATTAAAAGCTTTTAGAGACTCAACGCCAAAGTATTCTAAATCATATCTAAACATAATTCCGTAGATGGCAATTTTGGGTAGAGACCCAATCTTGCCCGCAATTTCTAAATGAAAATATTTATGGTTTGCAATATTTTCAGTAGAACGGGCGTTTACAAATTATATATTGAATTCTTTTGTACAAACTTTGAAAATATATATATATATTGAATCGAAACCTGGATGCAAAGATGTTTTGGAACCCAACCAGCGGAGTTTTACTTGGACTTGCAGTTCAGACTATAAAGATCTGTGACAAAATTATAATGAAGCCCGTGAGGACTTGAATCGCAACAATTTTGTGCTGGAGGTAGAAGTTGCTGCATTTTATTTGATATTATTATTAACTACTTACACAATTTGACGAATGCTTCGAAGCTTAGCTGCGTGTGTTTTTGTATCATGTCTCGTGATCCTCGACGACATCATGAGCCAGGTGCTCGAATTGCTCGGTAATCAATTGATGGGCTAGGCAATCGCCGCATAGATTTAGATAGCAATAGCAACTGTTGCAGTGCCAACGCTTTTGGGTGACGGCCGATTCCTCGCATTCGGCGCACTTGGGCGCCAGCGGATCGGGACTGTAGCCGTCCTCGGTTTGCAGCTTTTCGTCGCGTATGGCTGTTAATATTTTCAGCTGCAGTAGCTGCTTACGTTGCGTCTCCGATTCGAGCGCATCTGGCTCCAGCTTGGGTTCGATTTTAACTGCAGGCGGTGGCGGCGGAGACGGTGCAACGGGCATCAGGTCATCCAATGTGTACTCATCCTCTGGCATTTGTATTTGTATATTCTGGGCCGGAAAGAATGTGGAACGGCGCACGTTAAACTTGGGTCGTGTGGGGCCGCCCGCTCGCCTGTACTTGGGCAAGCGACCCGGCACAGGCATGCCGGCATCGTGGAGCTTCTGAAAGTACTTCTGGACACGGCTAAAAACTTGTTGCGCTGTTCGATTGCCCAAGGCTTTGGCGATTTTGCCAAAGCGCCGCATTTCCACCTCTTCCGGCGGATACTCGATGAGTAACTGTTCCAGGCGTAGTTGCTCCTCGTTCGTCCACAGACGCGTTTGCGTTTTGCTGCCATTCCTATTGTTCTTGTCCTCCTCCGTGGGCTGAGAATTGGGGGCTGGTGTCTCGGTTTTGAGCTCTTGCTTAACTGTTAATGTGGGCAACTCTGGCAGGCGAACGGGCGTTAAGTAATTGGGCGCTATCAGCGGCTCATTGTTGCGCAATCTGTCCAGCAACAGTTGCGGATTCTCCAGATACAAATCGCGCGCTTTCTCCAGCTCGTCTATTTGTTGATGGACGCGAATGCGCTGAGCCTGCAGCGTGGCAATGGTCCGCAGCAGATTGCCATAGCATTGATTCCCACGTAATGCCAAGTGCTCCGTCTCAAAGTGGAACACATCCTCGTTCTCGTCATCGCTTTCCGCGCTCTCGTCCCTAATGCTTTTTGTATCCGTTTCTTTTTGATTGTTGTCGTTTTCCATTTGTCTGCGCGTGCCGTGAATGGGAGCTAGAGATGAGCAACGCTCAAAGTAGCCGTGACTTAGATAGTGCAGCCGCAATAATCGATATTTTCTGTTTGGCGCCAATTCAATGTATTTAAAAAATAAGCAAATATTAAAATGCACTAAAATGTTTTCAATTTAAAATGGCGAATATAAGTTAAGAATATTCAATTATATTTAAAAAACATCGATTTTTATAATCGATCGCAACAACTCACAGCATTGTCGATAACAACTTATCGATGTTACTTTCAAATATTTAAATAACTGTATACTCTTTCCTTTAAAGACAATTATCTTGCTAAAGTCAATTGTAGTCTATGCTATAAAGATAAACATTTTTATATGGATTTTCATAATTTAGTGATATTTTTCAGAAAGTGTAGATAACTCTAGATCATTCTGATAAGCAACAGCTGTTGGCTTTGTTGAAGAAGAAGCACTGCACTCTACAAGTTGCACTTTATATATTTGCCATAATGCTTATACCACGATATTTGGCACGCCCTCTATTCCAGTGCTCCGCCACTGTAAGTCTGCTGCATAGCATCACTATGCTAATCCCACTATAAATCGAATACTTGCAGGGCAAGACTACGCGGCTGATGTCCCAGTTGTCAGCGGCGCCAGTGCGTATTGTGGAGGTGGGACCGCGCGATGGTCTGCAAAACGAGCCCAAGCTGCTGCCCGCTGCCACAAAAATCGAGCTTATAGATCGTCTGTCGGAGACCGGACTGCAAACAATTGAGGCCACCAGTTTTGTTAGCGCCAAATGGGTACCCCAGATGGGTGACAATGCGGAAGTGTTGCGCGGCATACGCCGGGTGCCTGGCATAAGTTATCCGGTTCTGACGCCCAATCTTAAAGGATTCGAGAGTGCTTTGGCGGCGGGCGCCGAAGAGGTGGCCGTTTTTGGAGCTGCCTCCGATGCCTTTTCGCTTAAAAATGTCAATTGTACGGCAGCAGAAGCTATCGAACGCTTTAAGCCTGTCCTTGCAGCCGCCAAGCAACATGGTGTTCGCGTGCGCGGCTACGTTTCGACTGTGGTGAGCATGGTTCTTAAAATAGTGATAGTTGTGCTCGAATACTAGCTACAGCTCTTACCTATCATCCAGGTGGGCTGTCCCTACGAGGGCGCTGTGCCGCCCAAGGCTGTGGTCCAGGTGGTGGCTGCACTGCACGATATGGGCTGCTATGAGATCTCGCTGGGAGACACCATTGGTGTGGGCACGCCGGGCAGCATGCGCAGAATGCTGGACGAGGTGACGCGCGCTGTGCCCGCACAGCAACTGGCCGTACACTGCCATGATACATACGGCCAGGCGTTGTCGAACATATTAACTTCACTGGAGTACGGAATACGTGTTGTGGACGCCTCTGTCTCCGGTCTGGGTGGCTGTCCCTATGCACGCGGCGCCTCCGGCAATGCAGCTACTGAAGATGTCGTCTATATGCTGCACGGCATGGGCATTAACACGGGCGTCAATCTGGACAAGCTCATTGAAGTGGGACGCTACATATGCACGGAATTGGGCAGAGCTTCCGAATCAAAGGTGAATCGTGCTTGGAAAGGACCTCAGGCTAAAAAGGCATAAGCATGGCTGAGCCCACAAAGTAATCGATGGCATTTACTAGTTAATAATTGTTGCCTGTGTTGTATCTTAGTGTGTATTTGTTATAAACTTAAAAACAAAACGTGATTCGCTTTATGAAATTGTTACGAATCCCATGTGAAAACCTTCTCTTGTTGCGTTTATCAATAATAATTAAAACTTTTGAGCATCCTTAAGTGTGTACAGCGAGATGTCGCCCGAGGCAAGCGATAGATCGGCTAGACTCTGATTGGGACGGCGTGGTATGTGCGATGTATTCCTGCTGCTGTTGCTCTGGGCGGGCATTTTCATCTTGCCATCGTGGCGCAGCACCGTTGGCTCCACAGCCGAATCCAGATACTTTTGTATTTTCGGCACATTCGGCATCGGCATTGGAGTGCGTTCATCCACGACCTGGTGGGAAAATATTTGTTATTATCAGACAATAATTGTGGATACATTTAGATGGTAAAATAATTGTCATTCCATATCAATTGGCTGCATGCCCGGAATGAATATTATATTAAGTCTGTTACTCACCTGCTTCAGCTCAGACGAAATGTATGCCTTCTTGGGCAGCAATCGAGCAGCAGGATCAATGCAGCCAGGAGTTAGCTTCGATAGGTTGCAATTGCCAGATGCAACTGTCTGTCCGCGCTTCAATTGGCACAGACGTGACTCCTCCTCCAATTCCTTGATGCTCATCTTGTTGAATACATCGTTGATGTTCGGCTTTTCCCGGAACATGCTCATTAGTGGGGCGGTGCCTGACTTTTGTGTATAGGTGCGTATAGGGCTAACGATGTGTGCAAAATGATCTCTTTGGACTTTCAATTCGCGTCGCATTGGTATGGCCGAAGGTTGCTTGAAGAACTTGGTTTTTGGCGGATCCATATTTATGGCATAGCGCGATTTGCAAGGGCCAGTTGGCAGCCTGGAGCTGGTGCCTTGGTGAAGCGGCGATGAGGCTCCTTTTTGTGGTGTCATCAAAAATGTATTCTGCTTGGGCAGTTTCTTATGCAAATGAATTACATCAGGATCTGACGTAGCTTTGGCTGGCGATGGCGATGGCGATGTCTCCTTGGCAGCCATATATTCACGTGCCTTTTGCATCATATACTCCATTTCCTCCATGGTGCCATTCAAATGTATTGACTTGTTCTCCTTGTCTTCTTCTTCGGCTTCTGAATCAATTAAGGAAGATTCCTCTTGTTTAATATCGGCATTGAGGTCGTTGCCCTCTTTCACCACCTGATCCTCGTCCTCCTCCTCCTCCTCGCCGGATGAAGACAACTCGATAATTGTGCTGTCAGCTGCATCGTTGACCGCCAGATCCATTAGTGTTTCATGCAAATCGCCCAAGAGTTCTTGCTGCTCGCCCTTGGACATGCCATGCGGCTTGGCCTTGGCAATGGCCGCATAAAACAAGTCATCGACGCTCAACGTTGTTGCCTCCTTTGAGCTGCTGGCCAGCGAATTGTCACCGGCCGTCTCGTAGCAGCTCGAACCAGAGGCAATTGTCTCACTGCTTTGAGCCGTTTTCAGGGTGTGTGCGGTCAGAAAGCTGCTGCTGTTGTGCGACGACGACTCATCGGATTGCAGGCCCGTCAGGTCGGCCTCGTTGGCCTCCAATATGGTTGAGGGTCGCAGCAAACCGACCATTTTCACAGGCGACGTTTGTGCGGTTTGCTGAAAAGCAGACTCGTTGCCATTGATTGTGAAATCATTATCCCACAAGCGAGATGGCGCCTCAATATCCTCCAGCTGCGTACACTCAGCACTCTTCAGTGGACTTTCGTTACACAGCTGATCCTGGTCACCGACATCGTCCAGCATGCGACGCAGAGCACTCATTTCCATGTCACTAGCTGCATAATGAACAAATAAATAAAAGTAAATAAATATTAGTAATATGGTTAGCTCGGGAATGCGGTGGGCGATGCCTTATTCTAGCTGACATACTCAAATACTGCTAATTTAGCTGCTTTTGAACATTGGACTCGGTCAGCAATTGACAACAGTTGTTACCAACAGTTCGTCTTATAAAATTATGCCCAAAAATTGATTTTAAATTTGTCGGAAAGTTGGCCCACCCAGACAGTGTACTCCTCGGCGTTGTCTTCCTACATGAGCTGCTTGTTGGCGACATAGATTCTACTTTTCTTTCTTTTAGGGCGTCTTCCTCTGTTCCGTCTAGACCAACCAGGAATTAGAGCCCCTTTATTCCTACCTACTATGCAGAATTCTATTCGTGCACTATGTCGCCAGCGAAGTTTCTCTAGCCCCAATAAAATCGATGCTATCAGGAGCTCACTGACCATTCCCAGATATGAGTAGGCGTATAGCTTGCCGGACAGGCTATACATACGTTTTTCCCACCGGGTCGATGATGCTATTAGATAATTGTGCATTATTCGCAATTAGACACTCGCTTTCTGATAAAGAACAAAATAAGTTAAGTATGCACTCACCATTATCCGCACGAGTGCTGCGCTCCTTGGCCAAGGCCAACACCTTCTCCTTATCGTCGCTGTTCAGGTATTGAAAGAGGGTGCTATCAGGATCGGAGCCGGTTTTATCGCACATGCGTTCGAGTGCATCGAAACTCTCGTCGGCATTTTGTTGCTGCGTTTCGTTGAGGACATGGAGCATGGTTTCGGTTTTGACGCTTAGACTTATGGCCGAGCTGGTTGTGTGATTCTCGTGCTGCTGCCGATCCTCCAGCTGGGCCTTGCGTGCCTGCATCAATGCCTTAAAGTCCAGGACAATGTCTAAGCTGTGGCGGCGCTCCATTGATTCTCGTTGGGGTTTCGGTGCGGCAGGTGCTGGCCTTATAGATGCGAGAGAAAATTTAAATAATCAATCTATTTTTAACGCATATGTTTATGTGCCTGACACTACGCTAAATGAAGAGTTGTTTTTGTTGTCACATGCAGAGTAATTCAAAATAATTCATGCTACACTCGAGCTACCTTATGTCCACTCTACAGTTATTAACAGTTATTTATCTATTTACCGATCCAGAAGCAAATGCTTAAGCAATTTCTGACGCCAAGCCGGAGTGTCTTGAAATTTTTCCAGGCCAGACATATTGACTGTGTCCTTCTTTTACTTATAATTACACAAAAACTAGGACTTCACACACCGTATACAAATGTTCTTATTTTGCAATGCCAAACACACACAATTTGCGTGTTAAGTTACTCACTTGGAAAACAAAAAAAATATGTAATTAGGTAAAGGACAAATTTTGCAGCCACTTCTGTTCAAATGACTTGATCATACACGAGTAAGTATCGACGCGCTGCAAATGGTCGGGTAATTTTAAAATCGATACTTTTACTTTTTGGCGCCAGGGCTGCACAAATGCGAACAACAATTGAAAGTGTAAAAGAAAGTAAAAACAATTTATTTCATGCATTCAATTATAATTGGCATAAACAAAATATTATCTGCATTTCAAATGCGACGAAATGGTTGCCTGACTAAACGGAAAGTTCTATCATAATGCGGCGAGGCATTATTAACTGGGGTACACGGACTTTCTCTGGTTTGGTACAGATAATCCGTGTTCGTTGTACCATTAATTATGCTTAGGTCCAGACTTCTCTTTCCGATAGAGCTCATTAAACTTGTATATTCCAAGATGCATGTTGATTCGCCAAGTTGCACTTGCTGTTCATTTTTTAAGTTGTTTATGAATGTTCCAATCGATCCAGACAATATTCCATTATCCTCATACTCTGTCATTGGATCATATGCATTATTTTCCATCGTGTCTGATTGGTTCAAGCTGCTTGTTGACGACTGCTCGTGGTAAAGTGCTTTATCTGAGCAAGCCGAATTGGTGTCCGGGGAGACCAAAGAAATTGTCGAATGGAGTGTTTTATCAGCTTCCAGTTTGTTAACCATATCACTGAACTCAGCATCACAATCCATTTTGAAAACACAAGTAAAGTCAATTTATATTTGCCTTTGCAGATGTAAGTAAAAAGTAACTGTTCTTTATCGAAATACGCGGCGACCATTTTGTTATCGATATACATAAATAAACTCGATAACGATGTTATCAGGTGGCCTTTAAATGCCGGCGCAAGAAGAAGATAGATAACAAAGACTGTGCGTAGCCTGAAAAGAGTTTCCTATGCAATAAAGCATAAAATAAATATGAACACCTTAAGACACACAATGTCCCTGGTGTCCCTGGGCACCTTCCAGCTCGGGCGACGGATGAAGAGTCAACATGTACGCGGCTTTTTGCTTGGCACTGGGCTGGGCCTTTCCACCTTCGCAACGGTCACGTACGCACAAGCAGAGGCCGCAAAGGTCAATCGTAAGTTGAACATATCCAAGTTCATGGCAGAGCCCATTACGGATCAGTCCGTCTTGCTGGCGGATAAAGAAAACATGCGCCATCGCATGGAACTGATGATCATGGAGATTCAAGCTGAATTCTGTCGCGCCCTCGAGTCCGAGGAGTTCAGTGGCCAGAAATTCAAGGTGGACCGTTGGCAGCGCAAAGAGGGTGGCGGCGGCGTCACCTGCGTCCTGCAAGACGGCGAGGTCTTCGAAAAGGCCGGCGTCAATGTGTCCGTCGTGACGGGCATGCTGCCACCAGCCGCCGTGCAGCAGATGCGGGCACGGGGCAAAGAACTGAAAGAGAACGTCAAGCTGCCATTTTTCGCCAGCGGCGTCAGTGCTGTCATACATCCGCGTAATCCCCATGTGCCGACCATACACTTCAACTATCGCTACTTCGAAGTGGAACTGCCCGATGGCAAGAAACAATGGTGGTTCGGCGGCGGCACAGATCTGACGCCCTACTACCTGGACGAGAACGATGCACGGCACTTTCACCAGACGCTCAAGAGCGCCTGCGACGAGCACGACACCAGCTACTATCCCAGGTTTAAGAAATGGTGCGACGATTACTTCCACATCAAGCATCGCAACGAGTCGCGCGGCATCGGCGGCATCTTCTTCGATGACATCGATGAGCCCAGCCAAGACAGCGCCTTCAATTTTGTTACCAGCTGCGCCCGTGCCGTAATCCCATCGTATTTGCCGCTGGTGCAGAAGCACAAGAATGCCGACTACGGCAACAATGAGCGACAGTGGCAGCTCCTGCGACGTGGCCGCTACGTCGAGTTCAACCTAATCTATGATCGTGGCACCAAATTTGGCCTCTACACGCCGGGCGCGCGCTACGAGAGCATTCTAATGTCGCTGCCCTTGCACGCCCGATGGGAGTACATGCATGAGCCGAAGTCCACATCCAAGGAAAACGATTTGTTAATGGTTCTGCGCAATCCTAAGGAATGGGTTTAATATTGTTAAGGTCGAGAAGTTGATATTTATATTTTGTTAATTACTTAAATGGGAATGGTGCCTTTTATGCTAATCGTTTTTTACGAATTAAGAATATTTTTGCCTGTACAGTTTTTTTTTTTGTCATTAAAAAATTAAAGTTTATTCTTACAAAAATACAAAAAATATTTTTTAATAATTTATTCTATTAACAGGTATATGCACATACATACACACACTGTGTATGTGTGCACAGTGTAATGTAAAGAAATGTAAGTTTTTACCATGTACCTCTATCTCCATGTATACCCGGTGCTATCTAAATTTCATATATTTTCGAAATTTTGAATTGTCTGGCCAACAATTTTTAAGGTTATGTTATGTTAACCCATACACGCATACGTATGTATGTATCTATTCTCGACCCTTCCACTGCGGATGACGTCATCTTTTCCATATATGTATTTTGAGGTTATGTCTTTAGATCTGAATGATTATGTTGCCATATATCTTAATTTGTACCTATTATTATAACGCCCATGAAATCATAATATTCGCTGTATATAAGCACATGTATATACCTAATTATGTATGTTTTCCGTTTACACATGGACAGATGTCTGTCTGCCTGCATTGTGTATGTATACTCGTTTTCACACACATACACACAAGCAACCACAGTTGCTGTACTGTACACAATTTGTGTCTGTGTGTACCAACAATGTTGAAGCCCTCACACATACACACGCACACACACACCATTTTACAAGCGCTTGACGTGTGCGTGTGTGTGTGTGTGTGTGGCAGCATTAGGGATATAAAGCGGGAAATGCGCGCCACCGGCAATTTACCCACCAAAACCAAAGTTTGACAAACCAATACAAAATTATTTTTTCAATCATTCTTAAATTATAGTTTACAAAATGCTTTATTTTCCAGTTTTTTGCTTACTTTTTTTTTAATCAAATATCTAGATCTTTATGTGGATACTTCTTTTAGTTGTTTTCATTGTGTACAAAAAAAAAAAAAACCAAACTGAACAACAGAATTGATATTTTTCTTTTGTTTATTTATGTAGAATAATGTTCGCTTAATTGTTGTTGTTGCTGCTGCTGCTGTTTTTGTTGTTGTCGTTAAAATGAAGAGTAACTAGCTTAACTACATTCATACAAGTATATATTTAATAAACACCGCCGGTCTGCTGCTGGTACACCTCAATAGTATCGCCCTCCTCCATCTCAAGCGAGGTCGGAGTATCGTTCTCATTGATAGGCTGACCATCAAAACGGAAGCGTACCACCTGCATGGAGAGTCCGGCACGGTCACAGTAGGCATTCATCAGCTTTCGCAAGGGTGTGTGTTTCTTAATTTTAAATTGGACCACCGCATTATCCTGTCCAAGTACTTTCAGATTGATGTGCTCGGTTTCGCCTCCCTTCTTTTCGTCAGACATGTTTTTTTTTTTTTTTCGCTATGTACGCGCTTGACGATATTCACAAATGTAAAATGCAATGATGCCGGGCGTGCGTGCTGAACAAAAATGTAAAGAATCCGCAGAAATTAATAAGAATTCACCGTTTATTATTTATTTACTGATTTGCACTATTAAATTGCGTTTGCAAATAGAAAATTTTCTTACTTTTGAATACGTTTCACCACTCGCTTCCTTCTTTTAAGATTACCAAGCGGCTTGCGCTAGCTACACACACGCCAAAAAATGGTTGTATTTTGAGTGTCTCCCTATTCGCACGGCGAAAAAATTATCAGCAAGATAATGTACTAAAAATTACCACGACGCCGACAGGCAGGGTTGCACGTCCCTGTAGAACCAATTTAATTGCAAGAAAAATAATTGGTTGGAGACAGATTCTTTACTTTAATAAGTTGGCACGCAATTATAAGTAAATATTTTTATATTGATTTAATATGATTGTAATTAATTCGCCTTTTCAATGCCTACTTTATAAGGGACACAAAATCTATCTGCAAATATGTATTTGAATAATCGTTATCGGAAATAATACGGCATGATGATAATTGATGGAGTAGGCCTGATACGAAAAAGCTGAGTTAGCAAAAATTCTGTAAGAACACAATATTCATTAGGATAAATGCCTACTTTGAGATATTAAAATTGCTTTCATAGTCAGGCTTATCGCAAAAATCAGCCAAGCCTGCTGGCTATCGATAGCGATAACATGCCAATTGTCGTTTTATCATGGCATCGTATCGATAAAACCTAAACAAATTGGCGCGCTATTCAATTTTAAATCATGAGCACGTGCCTTTTACATTTTAAGCCCAATCAAAATCCATACTATAAAAATTCAACATTATTCTTATGACCTTTTCAAGTTCAATTTTCTAAGGTAGGGTATTCAGCAAAGTTTAAATATTTGTGTTTTACACAAGGAAAAAAAAACAAATTTGTTTTCAAATTGGTTTGCTTTTATAAAATACTTTATTTTTGCAAGTATTCAGTAATAGCACATCTGTCGAACAACAAAAATACAAATGCAAATTCAAATAGGTCGCACAATTGCTTTGCTTAAAACCAGAAACTTTAAGAAATAAGTGTTTTCTGAAATTCAGTTTTCTGATAAATATAATTGAAACAAAGCTTATGTTGGACCTGTCTGAATTTTAAATATTTACAGAAACTATTTTCGGAAATGCCATAGCTTCGAAATTGTTATTCCACAGTTTGACATGCCTCCATTTAATTTGGCAGATATTTGATATTCGTGAATTTTTCGCCCCATCCCATTCGTTTTATAAAGCATTACTTTAACACTTTAATTGAACCTTATTGACAGACCCTTACCAGTTATAGGCGCCAAACGAAAACGACCAATAACAAACCTGAGCGCTGTTTCGAAATATATATTCCGTGGTGTGGTCCTCTTGTACAGGTGCCACACAAACAATGACCAAACGTACTTGAAAAGATCGAGATCGAAAATTGATTACTACGATATCAACTTGATATATAAGTACCATACATAACCATGTCAAAGGGCATACCTCAGCCCATCAAGATCAAAGAATATCCAACATTGTGTGCATTCTGAATAAACGCTTTTTTTTTTGTTTTTCAGTAATTGACCAACTCATTTGGTCAGAAATCTTACCAACAACCAGCTCGCAACAACTTACAATCGTCAGATATTTCGAAAAAGTGGCCCGATTAGAACTTACTCGAAGACCCAGGTTTGGATAGAGCTATTGTACACCAATTGAATAAGCTGAGCTGGCGTCCCAGGGAGCCACCACGTTTCTAGTGTTGGCCTAGAACGGTAAACGCATTGGATTAGTGAGATTTGTGTAGAGAAGAAATTACCTGATTTCATAAGTTACTAATGGGTCAAAAGTTTTGAGTACTTTTTGGGGAATCGTTATGGTTTTTCGAACTAATTAGTATTATTATGTTTTTGTTGTTGTTGAAATACTTATGATCTGTTTTCACACACTCTGGGCGTATATTCATATATACAGATTTTCAGATTTTCAATATTGAAAACTGCAAAAAGATAAAGAAAACAAAATGGCACGAGTTAGCGCACATATTTAAAATTTGTTTTTTGTTTTGTTTTTGGGGTTTTTGTTTTTTTTTTTTTTCTAACACTTTAAATGTAATAATTGTACACATAGTTTCGTTGAAACAAACCAATCAGTACTCGGAATCCGGATAGTCATACATATATACCAAAGCATTCCCTTATACCCCCTTACCAAAGGTGGGGAAACAAACACATGTTGATCTGATTTATTTTTACTTACTCTTCATTTCAATTGTTAAGATTTACTTACATATTTAAACGTATTTAAGCTATGCACAATTATTATTTTTTTTTTGTTGATTTACGTTTTTGTGTTTGTTTTGTTTTGTTCTGTTTAGTTATTACTTTGTTTTTTTTTTACTTGTTTTGCTTTCATGATAAATTTAAATAAATCGAATTTGAAAAGTGCTCTCCCAGCTTAAATCGGACTTACAGCATGTCTTACGCTTCGTTGTTTCCGAACTGCATCGTCCCACTGTTTCGCTGATTCGCTATGAATTTCAAATTTCAATTGAATAAATATTTAAAAACAATCGATACATTCGATCGTGCTAAATGATGGCGGTTACAGTTCTAATCGTAGTGTTACCAGCGCAGGATAATTACACAAAAACTCTGAAAATTGTTATCGTACTCGATTACCAATTGTTGTTGTTGCTGTTGGTGTTGGTGTTGTTGTTGCATCGATGACAGACTCCCACTACTGCCGCCACCAGGTTGGATCGCTGCTGGCATTTTGTCCACCATTGTCTGGATTGTTGCTGCGTGGAAGTATCGGCGGTGGGGGCACACTGAACATATTGTGATGTGCAGCGGGCGGCCGATACTTCTCCTCGTTCTCATCGTCCATTTCGCGTTTGATTGCCGTGTTTTGATAGTCATTCATGGAAAACGTTGGATAGCCATCATCAATGGGCTCCTCCTTAATCTTAATCATATCCATTTCGCGGAAGTCTGGTTTGCGTTCCTTGACATCGCGATCACCGCCGCCAGCACTGCGATCTGCACCTCCACGATCGCGATCCCGACGCTCACGTTTGCGATCGCGCCTTTCACGCGATGAGTCACGCTCTCGTGACTTGGAACGCTTCTTTTTCTTTTCACGCTCGCGATCACGATCACGCTCCCTGTCCCGCCTGTCCCGTCGTCCATCAAAATCATCATAGTCGCGGTCCCTGCTGCCGGCACGACGTTTTCGGCGTTCACGCGAACGGCTGCGCGAGCGACCGACACGTGCGCCGCGTTCCCGATCGCGATCCCTGCGATCTCGGGAGCGCGAGCGACGCCTCTCACCGGCCACGACACCGCCGTAAGCAGCGCGCCCCCCACGCGCATCGACACCATTGTTGGCTCCACCGCGTACACCACCCTCGCGATCCTCACGCTCACGCTCCAAACGATAGCGTTCACGCTCACGTTCATTGTCCTCGCGGCCAGAGTGCTTGATATTCACATCGTTGCCACCACGCCGTGTGCCGCCCAAGCCGCCACCCAGGCGCCGGGGCAGCCATCCCTTGACGGTCCGAGCGCGTTCAACATCCACCAGGACGCGCTTGCTGTCTATCTTCTTACCATCGGCGTGCTTGTACGCCGCGTGCATATCTCGCTCATGCTCATACTCAATAAAGGCGTAGCCCTTGGGTTTACCTGTAAAATAAAACATGGGTAATTATGCAAGAGAACAACAATATTCCTTCAATCTAAAAATTAAGTAATATGTACGTTGAACAAATTAGTAAACACAATTTACCTGAGTCCTGGTCGTGAATGAGCACGATCTTTTTGATGGGGCCGTAGAACTCGAACTCGCGCCTCAATTTGGACTCGGAGGTGTCGTAGTTGATGCGCGCTATGAACAATGTACGGAATGGATCCTCTGTGGCGTTCTTAATCTCGGTTGGATCCCATAGTGCAATTTCGCGTTCTAGCTTATAGGCCACTTGTTCGGCTTTTTCGCGCCGCCTTCGCTCGAGTCGCTCCTGGCGCGTTTCTACAGTTTTGGGCAGCGGTGTGTCCTTTGGGTCTTCGAAGTCGCTCATAAATTTGGCTACGCCCAGGTAGCCTCGAGATTTTTTTTCATGAGGCAACTTATCCACCGGAGGCATAAACGGTATTGGGTCCCGTGAGGCGAATAACGCCAAAAGATTTGGCGGCAGATATTGGGTCATTTTGTTTAAATATTTATTACCTTTGTCTCCTTAGTTCCGTCAAATTTGATGCTAGACATTTAAAATTGAGGTTAGGTTAAGCTTGTTTACGACAGTAAAAGATTTGAGCGTTTCACTAACCTTATAAATCCATCCAGTACGCGTTATTGCTTCTATTGCTGGTATTAAAATCAACTCAAATTACTATTTTTGTGGCTGCTCAATCGATTTATCTCAATAAATATTTCCAGACGAAAAAGAATCTTTTTTCTTGTAGCGTAGCTACACGGCTACTAATGATGGCATTATGCTAGAGATGAGCGTGTAATTGGTATCGCAGTGATAGTCACATTTAAATTTCAATGGCAATATATGTTACAACTCAACTAAATTACTTAGCTTATATAAGTGATATTTAAGATATTCTGTATATTTTAAATATGTTTGTAAAGTGATACAAACAAATACATAGTTAAATCATTTTAACGTTTGCGCTAGTCACTTTGGTTACATCGCATAAATATCACCCTATTACGAGGGTTGTTAAATTACATGATACTTGTGTTATCGATAGTTGGATAAGCGCAATGAAAAGTTGTGAACTTGCTTACATGGTTTTCTATTGGTTCAATAAATGAGTTCAATTCACCCACACATGCACAACACACATTTGCATCCATGAGCAGGCGCACGATTGAAAAGACAAAATAACGGCATCTACGAACTCGCCATAAACGTGATTTCATTTTGCAATATATAAAGTTACACTTTGCATTAAAATTTTAAAGTGCTTGTTTTTTTTTTTAACCAATAAAAATAATTAAATTATTGTAAGTACAACCAAGGTATACGAATAACACATGCAAATTATTATTCGCAACCTAACAGAAAATGTCGACTAGTGCAAAGCAAATGCTCGAAGCAGAAGTGATCAAAGAAGAAAATGGCGCTGGCGCTTTAGAACCAAAGCAATCACCAAAGGAGCAACGCAAAAGCAAGCGAAAACATTACCTTTCAATGGATAATGAAGGTGCTGACCGTGCAGATGCTGATTTCGATGCCCAACAAGTGCTAACACCTGTTGAGAAAGCGAAATTCGCAATGCCTCCACCGCCGCCACCATCCACACCAGTTCAAACTCCACAGCCAACGTCGGCGGCAATCGCCGCAGCGCCCGACACTGAGGATGACGAGGCGAATTCGGAAAAATGGGAAGATCCTTGTGCGCCACCACCGCCGCCCCCATTGCCCAACAATGCATTGGCAACTGGTCAGGGCTATGCCAAACTGACCGCCATTAAGTTAAAAGACGCTCTGGAGGAGGCCATTACAAAAATGGAGATCCACAAGCGAGAGCAGCACCGGGCGAATTTCGATGTGAGTTAAAAAAAAAAAACACAGCTGCTTCACTTTACAGTTATGTGCCTACAGTGGGCTTTCGCTAAAATAGGCGGAATAACATATTCAAAAGGGTTGCAAAAAAATGAGGAAAAAACTAGTTTTTTTATACAAAAGAATTTCCTATTTAGAGCTTTTAGGGTGAAAATTTGGATTTCTGTATAGGAATAGTTCAAATCTTGACTACAAAATGGAAGAAGTTTTTTTTTTTTTTTGGGTTTCATTTAAAGTTTAAAAGTCTACTTCAACTTATAGAAAAAACACCTTGTCGGATTCAAGTTCGACAAAAATAGCATGCCATTTTTTTAAAGTTAATTATTTTTTTTTTTTTAACTTTTCATATACTGAGAAAGTAATCAAAATTTATTAAGTGTGTTGAATTTTATTTTGCTAACTACCTACAATAGTCAATGTTCTCTGATTGGGCTGCAAAAACAGCATACCGACCGCATACTGTACATTTGTTTGACATTATAAATTATTGTTTTGGAAATGACATTGAAATTTACGTGTTTGACTTTTCGCTAATACATTCTTGTGGAAAAATTTCGCTAGTATCGATAATTTGTGCTTTTTCTTTTGTTTATTTTGCTACACTTACACTCCAATTACATTATCATTGTCATTGTTTTGGCCAACAGTCCGTACCAAATATGTTGGATGAATTGAAAACCGATGCTGTCCAAATGTCGCCTACATGTTCAGTTAAAAGTACTATCAATCCGTCCACACAAGCCATTATCGTGCATCCGAAGTGCAACAAGCCCGCTGTCATACGCAAACTGGAAAGAAAGATGAAAGTTGGCAAATTGCTGGCCAAGCAACGTCAAGCTCCGCATGCGGTCATATCCAAAGAGGCCATACCCTTGCCACCAGCAGGAACAGGAACAGCAGCAACAGCAGGGATTGCTCATGATGATGAAAGCCAGGGTTTAATGACTTTGCAGGTGCTGTCGGCACGCGCCTCCACGCCTTATACTCAGCCAACGAGCCTGTTGTCCTGTGACTTGCACCTGAGCCCGCCACCAAATGATGCCAAGACAGCTGCCAAAAAATCGCTGCCTCAGATGGCGTTACCACAACAACAACAGGCGGCAACACAAAAAACACGCAGCATCTCGGCAACAGCTGTCTCGGGCAGTCTGCGTCTGCCCAAGCTACGCAACACACAATCGGCTGTGATATTACCCAGTCCCAAAATGGATACACCCATGCAGCATTATACGCGTCAGCATTTGTTGGATATACGGAATTCAATGGTACATGCACTCATGCATCGCTCCAAGGAGTCTCTGACCTTTACTATGCCGCGCATCGCCACCTGCGATGACATTGAACTGGAGGGTCGACTGCGCCGCATGAATCTATGGCGAAACGTGGACTCGGCACCCAATGCTCGCAACGGCAACAGCTTTAAACCACGTGTAAATCTCCATAATGCCAACGGCAGCAACGAGTGCATGCCCGCCTTCTATAAGAATAAAAATAAACAACAGTTGATCACCGATGAGTCCATCATACAGAGCCAGCCGCCACAACCGCAGCAGGATTTTCAGGTAAGCACTGCACTCATTTTTATATACATGACATATACATAAAGATAATCAGATTAATTAGCACCAGACTAGCCGGGCTATATACTCTTATATATAGTATAGTAGACAGGCTAGTCTAATGCCCCCTAATCTGATTGAATTCCGATAAGGCTTGCTATTTGCGCTAATCTATTCTACGTTACCTTAACCAAAGGTAATCAAGAGAGCCTGAATAATATACTAATTTTTACCTTTGCGAAAAAGAGCACCCCATTGAAAAGAATTTAGACAACTCTAAAATGAACCTTAATAATTTTTAAAAAATTATGTTCTGTGGGGTATTACAATATTTTGAGTAGAGATCTTTTTTTTAGTGCAACAATTTGTAGAATCAAATGCATTAGGAAAACTTGCATGAAAATCGATCCGTAACTTTAGAGAATCGAAGGTGCATCTTTTGATTCACTTCTTATTTTTCTTCTTATTCCTTTTTCTATTTTCGTATTTATAGAATAAAAATCGCCATTTGTTCTTTATTAGAATTTCGTCATATAGTTTTGGTTTCTAGTTTAGAGGAATAGAACCTGAAATATGAACCTCGAGCGTTAGAATTTCTCTATATATACATATGTTGGCGCATTTTGGAATGACATAGCCAATATCAGAGGGAAGCAAATTGTGTGTATATATATACACCTATTGTTTCATAATTAGACAAAAACGTAATCTAAAGCGCGCCTGAAAGTTTCCTAATTGCTTGATTACAGGTATAGCTTAGCATGTTGTTTACAATTAAAATTCGTTTTTATTGGCCGCCTCTAGCTCTAGGAATCATTTGCTCAGATAGTGCTGTGTGCCGTCCACTTGTCGCAGCCGCTGGGCGGCCTGCTCCGCCGTTAAATCCCGCTGTGCCATCGCCAACAGCTCAAATCCGACCATAAATTTGCGCACCGTGGCAGAGCGCAACAGCGGCGGATAGTAAATGGCGTGCAGTGTCCAGTGGGCGCTTGAGGCGTGCGCATGCTCTGGGCCCGTGGGCGCACCGTGCCAGCCCATCGAATACGGAAATGAACATTTGAATAGATTATCATATTTGGTGGTCAGCTCCTTGATGGTAAACGCCAGATTGTGACGCTGGCCGTTGGTCAGATCATTGATGCGCTTGTTGTTGTTGCGCGATATTAGCATCGTTTCAAAAGGCCATGTAGCCCAGTAGGGCACCACGACCAGCCAATCGGGATTCTCAATAACAATGCGTTCCCTGCGCTGCAATTCGCGTTCCACATAGTCGCCCAGCATTGGCCGGTCATGGGTGGCGTAGTAGGCGCGAAGTCGTTCCTGCTTCAGCTGTGGCTCTGTGGGCAGAAACGAACATGACCAGATTTGGCAATGCGGATGCGGATTCGAGCAGCCCATGGTGGAGCCTTTGTTCTCAAATATCTGCACCCAGGCGTACTTGGGGCTCAGCTCGTTAAATTGTTTGATCCATCTGTAATTGAATTACGAATATAAATCGATATGCTATTATCGATAGCCAGCTTATCGATAACTCACTCGTCAATAACAGCGCCAATTTCCGTTGCGCTCATGGTTGGCAAGGTTAAATTCGATTTGGGATGGAAACACATAACGCGACAATTGCCACGCGCTGGCGCTGCCTGAAACAGCGGATCATCGCTTGCCGGCGGCGAGGGCACCTGTTCCAACAGTGCGGGAAAATCATTATCAAAAACATAGGTGCTCTCATAGCGTTCGGTTATAATGCCATTGGGTCGTTTAACGCCCGGGCAGAGAGGATTATTGGGATCAAATTCGGGTTGTACATTTAGCTGCGGCTTCTCCTCCTGACCCGACCAGGGTCTCTGCATGCGATGCGGACTCACAAGCACCCACTGTCCATTCAATGGATTCAGTCGGCGATGTTGGTGCTCTAAAAATATATATATGAATTTATTTATGTGTACAATTAAATGCAATTACATAGATTAGCAGTGCGCCGCGTCGCTCTTACCGCTGGCCACAAACTGCATCTTGTCACTGAGCCTAAAAACGTTGCTATCACTGCATTTACCTACTGCGTAGGATTAGTGTTGTGTGTTTGTAATGGCTGCCGCTTACAGTTATCTGTCTGTCGCTCGCTCGCTCGCTCGATCGATGGAGTCCACGGGACAGCGCAATGTCAACTGGCGCTGGCACCGTTTTAGTTTTTGTTTTTGTTTTTGTACATTTCCGACTAGCGTTTTATACTATACTTACATACATACAAATGTATTTGTTTTTCGCCAAGCACAATTTTCATTTTGCTCACTCTCCCTTTTGTTTTTGCGCTCATCGCTTAGCACGCACATTCGCTAGTTTACTTGACGGTTTATCAGCTTACGCTTGCAATCTCTCTCACAGCTGGTACTGTAAATATACCAATGCATATGTATGTATATGTGTGTGTGTTGTGTGCCAATATGTGAGAGCTTTACTGGCGCCAGCCGCTAGCGATGTGCCATACCCGCGATTAACGGTGAAAGTTACTTAACAGTTACACAGTTTCTGCATATAAATATTATGCGTTGTTCATATATATGTGTGTGTGTAGATATGTATATGTATGTATGAAGATTTATACGTAAATTCAATCGTGTGGTATATATGTACATATATATATGTGCATACATTGTATCTTTAGCTGGACAATTTATTTTATTTTACATACATAAATGCAAATAAGGTTATGTTAGCTATCTATGTATGAACATATAATTACATCCTTTATATACCTTTATTACTCGCTTTCGCAGGATCCGGCTATTGTTAATCAAAGACGCATCGGCAGCGGACGTCTATCGCATACGAAATGGTCTTACAACAACAACGACTACAAGTCCGTGCAATCGTACAACAACAACAATAATCATCAGCTGAAAGCCATAGGAAAATCTCACATGGATGATATAGAGCATCATAACAAAAACTCCAGCAATATGACGGTGTTAAAGTTCTTTGATAATGGCGAGATCAGCAGTACGCAATTGAATGGCACAAAGCAGTCGAGTGGCCGACCAAATACGCCCATAATGGGCATGTCCAACAACAATCGGTCGGAAAACGAAAGCTTGAAATCAAATGAATCCGTCGAGGATCTGAATCGAGCCAACGAGAATTACGTAAAGCGTGTCATGTCTGGCTTTTTGGTCGTCTCCAAGCCAAAATCTCGCGATTCGGAGGAGCGACACTATCGTCGCTATAGAAACCAAAATGAGGAGCCGGAGTGGTTTAGCTGTGGTCCCACCTCAAGACTCGATACAATCGAATTATGTGGCTTTGATGAGGATGAGGAGAAAATGCTCAAAGAGGGAAAACACGCCACCAACGATGCAAATAGAGAACCCATCATGCAAAAGCACAAAGTAAGCAACAACATAACAAAATTAACTTAATGCAACTATAGACAAATGGGAATATAAATGGTTATAAGGGAAATGCATAGATTATGAGAATCGCAAAGTGGGGCGCTAATTTAGTTGTCATTGCTTGTACTTAAGATGTATATTGTTTACATAATTAACTGACGTATCTTACTTTGTTTTGATGTCTCCTCTTCCCAGATCGAACATAGCAAATACAAATGGCAACATCCTGACACTATTGGCCGCAGCACAAGCAGCAGCAACGGCAACATTGCCGGTAAATTTATGCCAAAGAGCGACAGCAATAACAACAACAATGCATCGGAGAACATGAACAAAGTGAACTCAAGTGAGCATCCGCAGCAGCAGCAGCAGCTACAAAAGGATGAGAAACGATATGGCAATCGTGCGCCACAGTTTAATAGCTTCAATCACAATCAAAAGACATTTGATAATAATAGCTATGCACGCACCGAAGTCAATTATCAGCAGAAACATCAACAACAGCAGCAGCAACAGCAGCAGCAGCATGCGTCAAACACAAACAACAACAATTCAAAATTCATGTCCTTTTTTGCACGCGAACGTCAGGAGAAGAATGGCTCATCCTCATCACTGAATGAGTTCTTTAAGCAGGCCATGAGCCAGACCAACATTGGCAACAACAATAACAACAACAACAATATCTGCAACCAGAACTTGGAGCAGCCCAAAAGCCTCGGTTATGTTAATCAAATGCCATCCGTTGATCAGCTCGAAGCCAAATGGCGTCGCAATTCGCTTGGTAATATGAACGATGTACCAGCTGCAGGAGCAGGAGCAGGAATAGCAGCCCAGCCTATCAACAATAACATAAACAATAAACAATCAGATAGTTTCCAAAAATTAATTGGTGCTCTAAATGGTGCCAAACCGCAAATAGTGCCGCCCCAGCTGCCGGCACAGCAGCCGCCAGTCGGCAACGATGCCATCTCCAATTTTATTATACAACAGCAACAATATCAGCAGCAACAGCAGAAGCAACACGTGCTCATCCAACAGCAGCAACAGCAGACCGCCTTTCTGGCCAGCCTTCAGCTGAAGGCCATACTGGGACGCGCCGATACGCAACTGTTGTTACTCCGTCTGACCAAAGGTATGTACGGACGAAGTCTAAATTGAAAGATCTTATAATAAGTTTATGTTGTTACAGGTGAAATTTCTAAGCATGGACTGCTGGTGCAGTTGGCCAATCCGCGCTTAACCAACATGGATCGCGAGGCTATAACGGCTGTGCTGCAGTTCACCAATACGCAGCAGCAGCAACAACAGCACCAACAGCAGCTGGAGATGCTATCGAGTACAGTGATTGCCAGTCAGCTACAGAATCTACACAATTTGGCCATTGTCCAGCAGACGCTTGCCGCGCGGCAGCAGCAGCAGCAGCTACAACAGCAGCAGCAGCAGCAGCAGCAACAACAGCAGCAAGCGCTTCCGCAGCAACTATCACAGGAGGATCTGCAGGCGCATGCCAACACCATAATGCGCAATGCGGTCATGAAGCGCAAAATGGAGGAGCAGACCTCAAAGCTGCTCAACATGAATGCCGCCGCAGCGGGCAAACAGCAGCCCATGCAGCAGCAGCAAGTGCGCGGCCAATTGCCGGCCATGCATGGGGCACGAACTGGACGCCAGGAGACATCTTCAAATGCATTGCTGAATTCGCTTATCGCTGGCAAAAACCATTCGGCAGCTAACGGGATCATGATGCAATCCCAACAGCAGCAACAGCAGCCAGTTGTTGCCGCCAATTCACGGCATACTGACGCAGCTCTGCGTTTCGCAGAAAACGCAAATTTGCAAATTGGTGAATTGGCCCAGCCTGCGGGACAGTATCAATCATATGCACAGACACAACAACAGCAACATCTGCAATACGCAGCACAGCAAATGCGCCAACAACAAAACAATCAGAACAACAACAATAATAGCAACAATAACAATAATATCAACAACAACAACAACAACAACATTAACGTAAACACAAATAATTTTAACAAACCTCAAATTCAATCACAGCAGCCGATGGCAATGCTCACCAGCGGCAGCGGCGGAGGTGAGTACAAAATTCATTTATAAATCATTTTTGATGCTCGTCTATCTATCTATCTATTCATATTTCTTGCCCATCTATCTCACACATAATTTATTTCACGTAATTGTATTTTACTGTAGAACGTGAGCGTTAACCGCAATGTCTAAATATTGTATATGTTATTTTTATATATGATCAGGTTTCAATTTTAGCTATATTCTTGACTCGTGTGCCAGGCTTTGGGTTTTTCTCAGCGACATTTTTCAAGATAGATGCAAAGCTAATTAAACGAGAAATTCTTTTCTTATAGATCTTCGGAAATTGTGTTATATTTCAATTTAGGAAATTTGAACTAGGAAATTCTTCTTCTTTTCGTCTTACATAAATGAAATATGTATTTTATGCGAAAACCTAATCCAGAGCAGGGAAATGGGGATAATATATATTCGGTAATATATAATATATATAGGAGAGGAAAATAATTGGGAAAATAAGGTTCATTTAAATTTAGTTCCTATGAATATGAAGGCCCATGAAAACTTCTTTTATGACGGTTGTGTTTTAAAATCAACTTGCGGTGATTTTTTGTCAATGAGAACACGTTCAGGTCATAAAGTCTGAAATATATAAGTGAAAGCACGAATTCGGCCTTTACAAATGCATAAGTAAATATATTTTGTAAATATATTTTTGTATATGTTTCTGAGCCATGAATCAGTTGACACAAAGTGAATGAATGCAGTTTATTTATATTTGCAATGCTTTTAAGTCCCGTATTTGATGTGACTCAAGTACAAATTTTCAAGACCTGGACAAATCTTTTATCTTATCACCATATTTGTTTATGAGACTTTGAGAGATATTCCTATAAAATTTCATCAATGGCTGCAGATTGATTAATTGGAGTATAAATGTTAAATGAAACCTAAATTCAATCTCGTTTGCTTTTGCTACCAGATCGTTTCATAAACATTTATTATTAAACTCTGATTATGAAGCCGGGTTGAGGCGTGATTCGACAAATTTGAGCTAATTTGACTTTGATTAAAACCAAAAAGACAACAAATTCTCGTTGATCAACTTCCTATTTAAACTTGTTTTGAAAGATGAGAAGTTTAACCGAAGCTCTGTTAGGGAATAAATAAAATAAATGACATATTTTTTTATGTTGGAATAGGATTAAGAAATTTTAGAGAGTATTACAACCCCAAACTATAAATAACTTTGATCCATATGAGGCAGATGCTAATTTTGGATAAATATAAAATGTAGCCCGCATATTGTAGTATGAAAATATGCACGGTTAGCAATATTTTCAGTACAACGGCCAATTGTCAATAAAAGAAGAAAAAGTTAATTATTTAATTAAAATTTAAAGGGCTGACTCCATATCAAATCATATAACATATCAGTTGAGCTCTCCCATAACATTTGTTATGCATAGAACCTGTTTTTAATATTTAACTCTTACTTTTCTAAACCCTAAGCACATCGATTCATCTATAAATATGTTCGCCCGTATAAGATATACTCACACATTGATATATTTGAGTAGATTTCACGATCGCTCGTCGAAATAGAATGCGATGATAAGAATGTTAATACATTGAGAAAATATTTATTCACGTCTCTGTGTAGATTAGGTGTTGTTGAAGCAACTTGTTTTAGCGCAAAAAGTTTCATCTTTGATCTTAAGTTTCTAGCGTGACTAAGATTGGAAGAAGAAAGAAATATTGCCAGCGAGGAAGGAATGCTCACAAATTGTTATCAAAGGATAAAGTTGTCAACTATAACCCTCAATTATAGACCAGTATAAGAATTAGAAAGTACAATTTTTATAGAAGTTATTCTATAAAGTCGAAAGTGAAAACTGGGCTGGGAAGAAATCTAACAAAAACTAACGAGGCGGAGGTTGCCGGCTCGAATCCACCAGCCATATTTAAAATGGATCGCCCTTTGGATTGAAGATTAAGAAGATTTTTTTAGTAGAGTTAATTGTTCGTAGTATGAGGAGCCGAGTTTGTATGGATAAGACTGTACAAAACAAATTAATGAGTACCTAAAATATCTATTTTGACAAATTTTTAGGGCTGGCAAATGTAACACCTTCTGGTATTTGTGGCAATGCTATTTGCTTTTGACATTAAGACAAACTCATTATTGGTATTGATCTGAAATTTTGTTCAATTAGGTTTTTTTTTTTTTTTACTTGGGGATCGTGCAATGACTCGGCCAATTGTTTTGCCTGGTGTCAATAAGACCCCACTCTCGTGAGTCATGTGCGCCGCCTAAGTGGGTTTTCAGGTGTTTGTACCTATTTGCATATATGTATTTGTGCTCGCACATACATATCTCATAAGTCTAGAGGCGCATTTGTAGATCGACGGCTCTGGAATTTCCATGCCCTACAGCACATACGTCTTCATCAGTTAAGTTAGTTGCTTGCGATATTGCAATCGAGTGTGGGGCGTGACTAAGTAATACAAGGCTATTCGTACTACTCCTAAGACAACAAAACGACTACGAGCTATCAGCGCATTATCAGCTTATAATTATTAATCAAAAGCGAACTGAGCTTCGGTTTGCTTACATACAATCTCGAATACCCTAACACATTTAGCAATTATTTTATAATTTAATACAAAAATGATCGAAAGGGATTTTTGTGTGTATTTATAAGAGTTTTGCGGATTTTCCAACTACATTAAATTTAATATTCTGCATTTAACAATTTCAATGCAAGTGTCATATATTTTCTTCAATAATCTATCAAAATTGTTTTTATATATTTAATGTTTTGACCAATTATAGAAATTATTCGTAATATGTTCATTGCGTTTTTCGAAATGTTCTGAGCTTTGTCTTTTCCTGATAATACCACAATATAGTATTAGTTTTAGTTTAATCAGGATATATTTCAAGTAACCACTCACTCTTCACACGCTGTGTGACAAAATCATAATATACCATGCTATAGGGTATAATACTGGGACAGTCTCTGTAAAAATACAAATATGACGGATCATGCCATCTTCACATAACACTAACAATTACAAAATGATCGTCGTACATTATAGTTTTTGTGTTTATTGATTGTGTTACTCTAGAATCAAATCGTTATGTCTATTGTCTAGCGTCGTCTTAGCAGGGCTGGTGCACCTTGCCGGCGAACAGAATGTTGCCGGTGGCCTCCTCCTCGATGAAGAAGACAAACGGGCGGTTCACATTGAACTCGACAATGGTCTGGGAGCTGCCGAACTTGTTCTCGATCTCGACGACGGTGGCGGCATATGCCTCTGTGCCCTGCTCGTTGACATCGATGCCGGCCTTTTGCAATATATTCGATACCTTCACCTTGCCGGCAACGTCGGCGCCGCGCGTTAGACCCGGCAGCGAGGCGCTGTCCTCGAATATCTCACGTACGCCCAGCTGCTGGAGCGTATCCTTAAAGCTGCGCTTGTAGTCGAACTGGAATTTGGGCAGCGTCACCTTGACTTTGAGCTCCTCCATCGCCCATTGGGCGCTCTTGACTTCATCATTCTCCAGCGCGTGCAGCAGATCATAGATGCCGTCCATGGCATGTGGCAGGAGCACAAACATCGAATTCTTGCCCTTGTACGGCAGACGCAGTATCTGTGCCTTCATCTTGTCCGAGTTGTGGTAGTAGAAATAGTCCGTTTGCTCCATATACTGAACACGCGTCTGGGCATCTCTGGTGCGAAAGAAGGCGCCCTCGTATGTATTGTAGAATTGTCGGCGCCACAAGCCCTTAAAGTAGATCAAATTGGTCAGCAGCATAACGCTGTGCTGTATGGTCTCGGGTGTGACCAGGTTGCTCAATCGTCCATTTGTCACATTATTTGCCCACACGTTGATGGCAAAGGCCGCCGCTGGCGCATTGCCAAAGTCCAGAGCCTCGATTTCGCTGTCATAGAAATGCTTCAGTGTGGCCGTAAACTTTTGCTGCGTCTCGATGAAGCTGTCGGTGAAGAGTTTGGTGCGCACATTCAGTGTGTTGTGCAGCTGGTTCTCCTTCTTGAACGAGTTGAGCGTCTTGCGATAGAACTCACGCACATTGTTCGCCGATCTGATGTCTGTCTGTGTGCTTATCAGCTCTTGCTGTGTCTGTGTATTGGTGCCAGCGGCCTCCGAGAGCAGAGCCAGCACCAATTTAACAGAAAACGGCGATATGATGACATTATTCTGTTGCTCCGTATCGTTGAGCAGCACCGTCTTCAACAGCTGCCACGAGAAATTGTCATGCGAATCACTGCGAAACGGCACAAATGTGTCGAGGTCATCGTAGGATGCAGCCGGCGGCATTGTTGGAGCAATCGCAGCCGTCCCGCTGGCTGGCACCTTATCGGTGCGCGTCTCGAACACGCCCGTCGGCGTCGTCAATGTGGGTATATTGTTGCCATTGGCATGCCTCGTTGCGCCAATCAACAACAGCATCAGCAATGGCAGCCACATATTATAGCTTTTCATTAGGTTTGTGTACATTTTTATCATAAATTTTCTTTGGGCGCACTTTAAATTTGTTGTGTGTATGTATACGCTTATTTTTTTTTTTTTGTTCTTGTTGTATGTTTTCACTCCTTTTCGCAGCAGCAGTAGAATAGCTTAAAGCGCAACTTGGCGCTCACAGCAAAATGATGGAGAACCGTTTGGCGCGCGGTTCCAACTGAGAGTGACTCAAAGCTCGCTGCGAGCAGGCCATTTTAAAAACCAGCTTAGTGTTTGACAACGATATGGTTGTTGTTGTTGTAGTTGTTTTTAATGCTGCTGCGCGGCTTCTGTTTTCGCTCTGCTGCTTTAAAGGGAGTCCCAATCTGACAGCAATGTACGTCACAATCTTACGCGCTCTCTCTCTCTCTCTCTATCTCTTTATTCTGATGCTGATCATTTAACCGTTGATTAATGTGTAAATATACACATGAGTGCTTAGATAAACCTGATGGGTGATAAAATTCTTGTAGCTCAAAAGGAAATCCGCATAAATTCCAAATACGTCAATAAATGAAAAGTTAAAAAACCCAAAATTAAGAAATAAACATCGATTAAGCGGCGCTCTCCGAAACACACATGCATGCGCAAACAACTATACATAGTTATGTATGTTTGAGTGTGTGAGTGTATTTTAATGCTCATTTTTAAACAGTTATTAACGCTGCACATTACCTAACGGATGTCTAATTGCTGACGTACATTTTGCATCTGGCAACTCCAAACGAACAGTGTTGCAAAACTTCATATACAATCAAACAGCTGTTTTCACACGCACACTTTCGTTGTTTGACCTGATCTGATGTAACACAGGCACCGGCTATTAAAATCTGTGGGATTCATAGCAAACCAAATTTTGTTTTGCAATGCAAATACGTCGTCCTCGTGGTGTTACAGTAACTCAGTTAATGGTTGTAACCGCAGTTGGTTTTCTGGGCGGTGTTTACATTTGGCAGCCACTAATATTGAAATTTAAAAACGAAAATAAGCCTGACAACAGCGAAGCGCCAGCGCCAGCAACAACAACAACAGCAACAAACTCCACAAAGTGGTGCGATAGATTTTAGTTAAATGTACATTAAAAACAATTACTTTAATGCATTTCTTCTTTTACTTGCCCCAATTACAGATGAGCTTCATTAAACAATTTGCCTCAACGACTGTCGGCATGATGGCCATCGCCATCGGATCCACGGCTGTCGTATATTGCACCAATCGTTTTTTAATTAAACCGTATCAGAGTAAAAAGCAACGTTTGGAAGCCGAAGCCTGTGCGGAGTATATATTTCAGCAGGAATCCCAGAAGCGTGGATAGATCAAATAGATGGCACTTGTTAACTGTTCCAGATCTTTATAATAGTTTTTCCTATATTTACACATACATTTATAAATAGTAACGTAGATAATAGATTTCAATGGAAAAATAATTTGGGCACCTGAAATTTCGAACTTGTATATCTTCAATTTGCATTAGATTATCATCATATTGCCTTTTTTTTTACTAGCATACAACATTTGTCTTTTGCAATTTTTACGATCGGTGGATAATATTGTTAAACAACAAAAAAAAATAACAAAATACGCTTTAAGTTGAAGAACCATGGAATTTTAGTGGAAGATTTATGAAATGAATTGGAAAAATGAATGATTAACTGATAAGTACACGTATGTTTACAAATTTGAAATAAAAATAAAAACACAAAAACCAAGCCAACAAATAGTTTTCTAACTTTTAAAATATCAACATACAATTGGATAAAAAAAACTTTAAATTTATCTCAGAGACGAATAAAGTTCTAAAGCGCTACGCTTTGTATTCTTGCGCTCTGCTTTTTTCTCCAGCGCATCCAATTTGTCGGTGGGATAAAATTCCCAAACCGAGAAGGACTCATCGAGGCCAGCCGCGGCGAGCTTGGTGCCATCCGGACTCCACATCATAAACAGTGCTCCTCTGTCCTGATGCGTCAAAATATCAACAACACGGTTCAATGAGGCAAGCACCAAGATCTCACAGCACGGACAACCGTTCTCATCTGGAAAATGTTGGTTTTCAAATAAAAGTATACTTCGAAATTGGCGCGTAATCTTACCACGTCTATAAATGTTGACCAGCAACTCGCCCGTGATCTTACTAAAGTTGATCGAGTTGATTAAAATCTTCTCATCTCCACGCTGATAATAGGCAACAATTTCACGGCGCGGCACATGGAATATGTAAATGGACGAGCGTCGTTTTTCCGCTGCGTAAAAGGTTTACATTTTCGGATTATAAGTTCATTATCAATGCAATGTTACTACTCACAAATGGCCAACTCCTTGGCCAGCCATGGATGCCAATCGAAGACAATGCCGCCCGCCTTGGCGCCCAAACGCAAGATCACCTTATATAGCGAGCCATCGAATATGTATATATGACCCTGGACATCGGCTGTGGCCAAGTAGCGTCTCGTCGGCGAGAAGCGCATGCAACAGATTTTATTCGTATGCTTACGCAAGACGTGCTCTATGGTCATCGTCTGGAAGTTCAGCACCACAATCAAGCCGCATTTCATGCCGCAGACAATCTCATCTTTCGCCTCCATCCATTCAATGCAACATATCGACTCGAAAGATCTTGGCAGATATTTGCCATCGGCTACTAGAAACTCGTTTCGTGACTGCACTAGCCAAAGCTCTAAAACTGAACATTGAAAAGGACGTCAATTATTTCTGTTACAGATCTTAGAAATAAAAAAAATAAATAACATATATATATACTCTGGCATACAAAGTACAGATGTGACATCTATTTAAATACAAGCTCACACATCTGTCATAAATAACAAACTATAAAATATTAAGTTAAGGTAAGTATAATTTATCATATAGCAAATCGAACCAGTTGAGCCCTGAGTTCCATAAACCAAACTTTATGTGAAAAGGACTAAACATTTCAGGAACTTTCTGCATAGAAACTAAGCGACAAAATATACGATCGATCGCTAGCATAAAGATGCTTTATACAATTGGAGGAGGTAGTCCTCTTACGATATGAATAGCATACCCAAGGTACAAGACATATCCAGGTATTATAAATATACGTACCGGGATTTTCACCATCCATACAGCCAATGGCAAGGTATCTGCCATTTGGCGAATATTTGACGGCACTTGTCCGCTCCACATTGAATATCATGCTGGTATCATTCTGATTCCGCCAGATGATCAGGTTTTCGCCAAAGGAAAGGGCCATTTGGCCGTTAGTCGACCAGTCCATCATATTATGATCTGAAATGGAATGGATGGGTGAGATATGTGTTTTCAAACTGAGTCGGATACGGCTCGTCTTCATACCGAACGATGTGCACAGCTCGGGCATTTCGTTGGTGGCCGTGGGAAACGCCATCGGGCGGATGCGTGGCTGGCAGGGCCAATCTCTGTCCGTTTTCGGCTTGCGCGTCTTGGAGTATTTGCTGTGCATATTGCTGAACTGGAGCAAACGACCCTCATGTATATTAAATACATTGTTTATG
Organism: Drosophila virilis; assembly: GCF_030788295.1. NCBI lineage: Eukaryota > Metazoa > Arthropoda > Insecta > Diptera > Drosophilidae > Drosophila > Drosophila virilis. Next base: position 8,388,234 of record NC_091546.1, on the reverse strand, counting down.
GCGGACACGAAGCTGCCCTGGCGCCAATAGCTCGACGATTGTGTTAGATTCTGAAAAGAAAAAGATGTTAAGGCAAATGCTTTTGCTATTTGCGAGTGCTCACCATTTTCAGAAGATCCTGCTCTTTCGTCTTGCCCAGATATTTCAGATTGTAATCAATGCTCTCGGACTTGAAGCGTTTGGGTATGAATCGATCGCCGAAGCTGAATTCCGGGCTGGCATTTCGCTTGTTCTAGTTGAAGAATTGCAATTAAAAGTTGTGTCTTATCAGAGTCGTTTACCTGTCAATTCACCTGGTAGACTTCATGCTGCCAATCGATGCGACGCCCCTTCACAAAGGCGCGCACGTCTTTTTGGTCCATCAGATAATTTTTACTTAAACGTTCACACACATCCATAACGAAGACTAACATGCAACTGATGCACATTTTTTCTCAACGCCATATTTATCTTCGATTCTCTAAGTCTTCGATTTGCCTGCGAGTCAAATCTGATAAGCTTTGCCCAAGTAACTGTACTCGTTCTCTGCCAGTTTCTTTGAATACCCTGCCAGAGGGTATGCCGGACTTGTGAGCATGTTTATAAAAATATTTGCTTCGTTCAAGTTTCTCCTTCCACAGCATATCTATATATTATTTATTAAATTTTATTAGATAACAATTGTTTGGAAATGGCAGGCAGTTGATCTTAGTATTTAAAAATGAGTATTATTTTAAATTTTAAAAAAATACATACTCTATCTGTGAGTTCTCTTTGCAGATTATTATTGACTAAGCCGCGTGGCCCACTTGTTGCCACAGGTCGGGCAATTGGAGCGAGTACGCAAATACTTTCGTATGCAGTCCCTATGTATTTTCCTGCCACAATCGGAGCACTTGATGTCCCAGAGCACCAGCTGCTTGCAGAGAGCACACTCCTTTATCGTATCCGCGTAGTTGGAACGCAAATAGAACTCGAACTCGACGATGCTGCGCGGACCCAAATAGAGTCTGTCGTCGGCTTCGAGAAAGTAGCCCATCTCGGTCCAGAGTTGGAGCAGTGTCTGCATGCGCAGCTTCTTGGGCGGTTTCGTGGATCCCTTAAAGTCCAAGTCAGAATATGCCTCGTTCCACGCAATGTGGCAATCCTCCTGTTGACCCAATTTGTCCAATAGATTCGAGAAATACAGGCACTCCTCAGCTGTGAGTCCCGGATGATTCTGTTTATCGGGCGTTGCGTCCGTTATGGCAAACACCAAATACTCCTTGCCCGTTATGGGATGTTTCATGAAGCCCAACGATTGACTGAGCTCCTTTATAGTTCCTTCGATATCCTTAACGAATTCGTGCAGAGCCTCTTTTTTCGCGGGCTTTGTCACTTGATAATGCTCGCAGAGCGGAATCAATATCTTATCAATTTGATCATGATCAAGGCAGCTGTGATTTATGCAGGCGCGTAAAAATGCTCGCTTTACCATATCCATGTTGCTTTTTAACTAATAGTTTTCTATTTCGTAAACATTAGATTGTTCAATTGCAGACTTGTTAAACTACATAAATAAAGCGACGCGCCTAGCGAGGGCTGCAATAGTATCGATATGCAACTAGAATGCTGGCTAGCGACCAAAATATCTCGCATAGTTGCTTTTGCAATTTTTTATGTTATTATTAATCAAATTGTTAAATAAAAACTGAATTTTGTGGTGATTGTCTTTTAATATTTCTATATATCTTTCGCTTAACAGCAAGGTAACACAGCATGACGTTTTTGTTGGCAACTCTAGAAGGGAGATGCATACCAAGCTTAAGCGATAGGTAACTATCGGTCAGCTATTGCGTGGCGAAGGCGCAAAGTTTAAAATAAGACCAGGAAACGTAAGTACTTAAAAATTTCATGGAGGCACCACATTTCGATATTGTTGTAAAAAGCGCTTCGTAGTCATTTATTTTTTTGGTTTTATTGATTTGAAACTTACAAATTCATAGCACAACAATTAATATTTTCAATGTCTATAAGAGTTTTTCTTTAATTAAAATCAAGTATGTTTTAATAGTGTTTAATAGACAGAATATTGAATATTAAAACCGAATATTCTTACATTTGTGTATTTTTATCGTGCAAACACCGCGAATCACACATTAATATACATGAACAAAATATATATGTAAATGTTTTGCAAAATTTTGTATAATTTGAAAACGCAAATACATATCTAAAGCTGTTTAAAATATATTTATTTACACTAATTATTGTTCGGCAATTTTGAAAGCATTCTCTATGTGTTAATAGTATGTCAAAAGAAATGTAAGACTACCGTAAAAAAAAATCAAAATTGAAGGGGTTCTTCTTAATAGTTCTATAGTTTTTCTATAGTTCCTATAACTTCTTGCCATAAAATCCTAATAGCCTGATTCTCGTCGATACCGGACTTTGAACATGCTCCAGGATTTCCATCTAAACATTTGTGTTTTGGTACGATTTTGAAGAACAGTTTAATAATTTTTAAAATGTATATATATATATATATATATTCGATTTTCGGTGGCAATAAAATGTAGCAGCGGTTTCAAATAAAAAGAAAAAGGGGAATATAATAAAGCTATGAGTATTTTATTTAATATTAAAATTTTACACATTTTCAGATTTTTGTGTTTCCATGTTAATTACAGCTTAGGGTAAAATTATTTATATATCCCTTCATGGAAAAAAAGAAAAATAATTATTCTAGATAATTAAATAATATAAACAATTATGTAAATTTATTAAAAAAAAAAACACCTTAAAAGCAAGAATCAATATTTAACTTTTAACAAAAAGATCATTAAACTAACTCATTGACTGATAACTAGAATCCAAATCACAATGTCTTAAGAACTAAAACAAACAAAAGATTCCAAAATAAAAATCTAATTTGTACGCATTAAATTTGTTCACTTGAAATGAGACCAATTGCATAAATATGTATGTAGCAACAAATCAACTTAGATATGAACATTTCCATGTTCGGCTGTAACCTATAAGAAGAAATTTATAAACAAAATTCCAAGATGATTAACGTTTAAGAAAACGAATTAAAAACTATACTTGCATACGTAAATAAATACTTATTACGAATATAAGCAGAATAAATGAAAATGAACCTATAATTTGTATACTTACATGGTTAGTCGCATGTTAGGTTCTAAGAAATTAGATTGTGAGATACATAAACATAAATAATAATTATAAAATACGGAAAAAAAGCCTCTTCAATTATTGTGCTTGTGCCTTAAAAAGCTAACAATACGTATAAATTCCCAAGTCAACCGAAAGGTAATTGGGGAAAATACCCTCAACCGGTTTTGTTCTCATATAATAAGTATTTGTGCGATCGGACAGGCCGACAACATGCGAACGTTTATCACGGGGTGTTACCAAGTCTTGTTATTTGCCTAGTTGTCAGTAATGTTCGTTAAATAAACAAACTGAAAGAACACAACTAAAAATTGGACAAATTGCAAAAGCATAAGAATCGAAACATTTGATTAATAGACAAATCGTATCATTTGTTCTGTTAAATTCGTTTAAAGGTTAATAAATACGTTTCGTTTTCGAGAGATTACATAAAATTATTAGTAACCAAGCTGAGTTCGTTTGCAATGTGATTAGTTTCATTTAATATATTTGACTATTGTTTTTAATTAGTATGTTTAGAGTTGATGCAATGTGTGTTTGTTGTTGTTTCATTTGGAGAAGGAGGAGCAGATGGGAACCCGTTAAAATCGAATAATTAAATGGTTAAAGGTCCGCATGAGTTGTTTATTTGTTAGATGATTTGAGGAAAGATAGAAAGAAAGATGCCGCAGGCAGCAAATAAATAAATTATTATTTTCGCTGAGAAAGTTACATTTTGCATTTTGTTTTTTGTTTGTACTTATATATTTTTTTTTTGTTAGCCATGCAGTTAAATAGTATGTAATATTAACAAAAATAATATACAGTAAATATATATAATAATATATAGATTAGGACTAGAAATCGCTTGGCGTATTTAAATAATACATAATTATTAAATTATAATTAACAACACAATAATAATGGGTTACAAAATAAAAAATTGCTTTTTAAAACGTTTCTTGTTTGGTTGTTTGTACAAAATTAACAGTTAAATCATTATAATTAAAAAGTTAACGAATCACAATTTTGTTATGCTACATAAACAATACATACATACATATAAATAAATATATTTATATATATATATATGTATATATTTTTATGCATAGTAAGTAATTGTTGCAGTTGGTTGTATAAGTTTCGATATAAATCTCGCTTATAACAATGCGTCTACTTGGCCAAAATATCTAGTTAGATATTGTTGTTCTTCGGTTTTTGTTTTGTTTTGTTTTGTTTTGTTATTGGTTTGGTTAGTTGCTCTTTCTACATGGTATAAGTCTTTGGTTTGGTGCTTCATTCAAGATTTCTGTAGCTAGCAAGTAGGTTCTGAGTATCGCCCATGTACCGAATACTTACACGATTTATCGAGTTGCGACGCCCTACGCCGAGGCCATCCTGGCTGAGCCCATTGCCAGTATCATTGTCAATGCAAATGTCCGAGTCGGAGTCGACTCGCCGAAACTCGCTGCCATCCTGTAAAGCAAAGGTATGTGCAAAGTTCAGCGCTGATTGCGACAACTATTCAGGTTCTACCACGTACCTGCGTCAGCTGCTGCGTGGTGGTCAACAGTCTGGCAATGGGATTACAGCAAACCGGCAGCGTCTCCAGCAGCGTGGGCCTGGAGTGCGTCAGCAGCGGCTTCATGTATCTGTGAATAAGCCAAGCTTGTACTTCTACCCAACGATAGTTGACCTTATTTGCAACTTACTTTGTGTCAAAGTTGCCCCAAATCCGCGCCAAAATCGCCTTCTCATGGCTGTTGCGTCGCCGTCCGCCAGCTGCTATTGTTGCAGTCGCCGCATTGCCATCCAGCGGCGTATCCAGATTCGAGTCGGCGCCGCTTGAAAGGCGTGTCTTGCCACGCCCACCGCCACCGCCTTCCACGTCCTGCAAATAGCCATCAGACTGAACAAATTTCAACGAGACAAGATTAGCGCTTTGTGTATGTGTATAAATGTGTTTTACTAAAAGTACCAGCACCAACAAAAAAAAAAAGCCTATAAAAAACTTAAATCAACTAAAAAAAAAATTGAAAAACTTAATACTATAAATGTGTGTGTGTGTGCTTGTGTGTGTTGGTGTATGTGTTATTTGCGAACAAAGGACGAGGAAGAAGCACACATAAATTGGCAATTGAATGGAATTATTTGTCAACGTACCGGAGCCGAATGTGAATTATCCATGGAATTGTAAACCTTTTTTTTTTGTTTGTTTGTTTTGATAGATGGAAAATGGCGTGAATTGCGCAAAATAGTACAAAATAAATAGGTTAGAGAATACGTTTTTCATGTATGACCAAAAACAGAATCAGAAAATGCATTTCAAATCAAAGCAAATGCCCCTCAGTTTGCGATTAAACTACTCGAAAATTCTAATATGTAGAAGAGAGATCTCTTTTGAGGAACAGGCCCGTTGGCCATCGGAAAATTGTATCTAGGTTTTTGCCCAACTTTAAACGGTTGCGCTGGGCGAGACCCCGGAGCATAACGGTTTCTGTGACTCCAGCTTTTCCCTTTCTATTTAAAAAGTCGAAAATAGCCTTGTGCATTGGGATCTGAAGATATATGGATTCGGTTCATGTCCTAGTTATAATGAATTTTTAAAATATAAACTTAAATATAAAACAACAACAACCCAATCTGAAATAAAAGCATTTTGATTGGAAATTAAAATGCCCGAACCCGAATTGTTATTCAACAAATACACATTATTTCAATATTTATACTTTCTAATTGCGCTTTTAAATGTGTTCTGTGCCATATTAAAATTTAACTCATCGATAAAGAAAATTAAGAAACTATAAGATGAATTGCAATTGAAATAATGTTAATATAATAAACTAAAGTTTTAAATTTGGAAACGTAAACATAAAATACGACAAGCCAAGGCGGGGGGTAAAAATAGGATTAGGGCATATAGAAATTAAATTAAAAGAAATAGCACTGGCTCAACCCCTAAGCCGAACCACAGACAATTACAAGAATATGGATTTGCAGTCAGGCTTAGATGAGGGACAAGTTCTTGACCCAAAGTCGTAATTCATAGAATCTTATATTTGTGAATTTCTCTATTTCCCTAGTCAATTGCAGCGGATGCCAATAAATGATACTAATTTGCCATGAAATATGCTCGAAATGAAAAAGGAATTGCCTCCGAATTTCGCTTCAGACCACAATACTAAGAGATTATGACAATGAACCGGCTCAATATATTGTTATATTAATTGTTATTCAACTAACTAAAATAGAAGCTTTTTATCAACAGATTCCCCAAACTAAATTAAGTAGCTCTTATATAAAATGATATCAAATCGAGTGAACTGATTGTCTGTGGAAAGTAAATACTCACACTGTGAACCTGATAGTTATTCAATTGTTCAGTCTCATCATCGACGCCAACGCTGCAATCAGGAATTGTCTATTGAGCAATTATTGATTTTTTTTTAATTGAGGAATCATTGAACTCACGGTATTTTCAACCAGTTGAGAAAAAAGTTAGCCGCGCCGCCCTGTATAATGACCGTAAAGATGACAATCAGCGATGTGGCTGTCAACATGGTCTGGCGCGCATCGGACACAGTATTTCGAATGGCCAAGGCAAAGGACATGGCGCCACGTAAGCCTAATAAAAACAAATGAACAATTAAACACTGAGGAGATTGGAATTCCGCGCGAAAGTACCAGCAAAGAATAGCATGTGCTGGAAATTAGATGAGATTTTTGGTTTGCGTTTAATGTTCAGCAGCCAGGACAAAGGATAGACATTAACAGCACGTCCCAATGCGGCGCAAATCTATAAAAAAAAAAATGTAATCTGTTAGTTGACAAATTAATATAATTTTGAATACGAACTTACAAAAGCGGTTATTATGAAGCCAGCATCGAAATGATGTTTGGGGAATGTAAACATCGAGACGCCAATGTACGAGAATATAAAGTTCTCGGCCAGAAAGTTGAGCAGCTCAAAGATCTGTTTGGTGCGCTGTCGCGAGTCCTCGGACAAATTGTTGTAGGTGTAGTGAGCCTGGCAGATGCCACAAAACAATACGGCCACCACGCCGGTCAACTCCGTGGCCTCGGCCAGCAGAAATGTGCTGTAGCTCATGAGCACAAACAGCGCCGACTCCAGCAGCGGGAAATCACGAACGCGCGTAAACTTGGTCAAGTGTGGCAGGAGTTAAGAAACCAAAATGGACTAAACCTATACATATAACAATTAATAGTATTTGTGTTATGTTTCAAAAAGGATATCAATGCTGTAAAACAGCCCATGACGGCGCCAATTAGCAGCGACAAGAAGAAGATACAGAAAAAGTCGCTCAGCGAGCGAAGAAACGCCGTCGTCTCAAATTCTCCAGTATTCGAATAATGCTCGCCGTAGTTTTGTATGGCACTGAAAATATATATAAACGATAAAACAAAAGGTTGGCAAAAACAATTTGCTTGAAGTTTTAATACTATGCGGGCCTGCAGTACAGAAATTATTATTACCATTGCAAATTGTTATAATAATAATGGTATATAGTGCATCAAATATAGCTAACATATATTAGAAGCATGGCTGACATCGTTTATAATAAGCTTACCCGCTCAAGACAATGGCAACGGCATCGTTCAACACGGATTCGCCAAATACAAGCGCATAGAGATTAACATCGACGTGCAGATCATGGAATATGGCCAGTATGGTGAGCGGATCTGTGGGCGATATCAGTGCCCCGAAATACAGTGTGTCCAGAAATGTGAAACTGCTGCTCAAGTAATTTGGCATCAGCTTAACACAGCCGTACATCACGCCACCGATTAGGAACGCGGACAAGGTGGTGCCCACAATGGCAAAAGTCAGAATGGCGCCCAAATTGCGGAAAAAGTATTTCTGCAAAAAGAAAATATACGTAAATCAGTTGGATATATTTGTGCATTCATTTAAATTGAATAACCTTTTTTAAGCTGTAGCCAGCATAAAATATAATGGGCGGTAAGATGATATTGAAGAAGACCTCCGGATCGAATGTGGCCTTCAAATCAATTTCATTCTCCTCGATATCGTAGACCTGTCCACGAAACACGTAAGCATATGTCTTCACGCCCTCCGGCAGCTTTGTGGCGTTTGTCTGATTAACCGGATACTGAGCAAAACAAAAGCAAACAAATTCAATTACAATTGACTTAAATTGCATAGGCAAACGGCGTGTATCTGCAACTGCACTCACCTTAAACCACAGTGTGTCCGGTGGCAATTTGGCATTGTATGTGGGTATACCCTGCGGCTCCACCTGCATGTGCACCAGCGTGGTATTTGTGCCAGCATATCGTATGATGGCACCAACAATTAAGCCTGCAATTGAATAGACAATTAATCACGATGCGGATATAACGAAGAGATCGACGAAAATATATCAAGTTGAACATATATCTATGAATATGGCATACATGTTGCAAAATGTCATCTATAAGGTTGAGAAATGTCGGAGAATATAGAGGTATTCCACTTTTCGTGGCATCATTTTGCAATTAGTTTTAAATACTTTTCAATGCAAAATGGTGAGTTTTATTATTTCTCAAAGTGGGCAAATAAATATATAGTCAACCCATTCAATATCTTAAAAAAAATGTTCAATTAGCAACTACAGATTATAAGCAAAATGAGAATATGCATAGAAATAGACTTAGTTCAACTGAAACGGGCACAATCGAAAGGTCCACATCCAAATCGATTCAAAAGTGTTTTTTTTTTCCAGCTGTTGCCTGACCTATCGCAAAGCCCGTTTTGAAAAATGACTAATGAATGGGCAGGCGGGCGGTTGGTCGGTCGGTCTGTGTTGTCGTCTGAGCTGCCAGTCTGCCAAGTCTGATAAGATCGTGTAAAACAACTGTGGAACAAGAAATACTTGACATGTTGACTCATTCTCGGTGAAAACAAGAGAATGCTTATCAGCCAGCCAAACAGTTGGCGGGTGCCTTGCGTGGTATCTGCATATTGTGTTGTTGGATTTTTATTAATTTATTTGGCCAGCACATTTCAATGGCAATCAGATTTGGGTTTTTATTGGAGCTTACGCCAATTTAGATACACTCTCTAATTAGCATATTTCATTATTTTCATTGCATGCGACAAGAAAAAAAAAAGAAATACTAACGCCTGGCATGGACAAATCACGTGGCCATATAGAAGCTCCCTAATTAGCTTTAGAATTGCGCTCGTGAAATTTACAACTAAACTTAGCAAGTATTTGATTTACCGTATCGTTGGCATCGATGACAGAGTTTATTCAAAAACTCAAGCTAAACGCTATAAAAACGATTGAGGGAAAACCCAAAGCGAACAACAAATGCGATTGTGAGGCAACTGTTTGTATACAGTGAGGATTCGGTAGAGTGAATTGCTTTTGCTCAATTAATTATTATTGCAAAGCAGCATGCCTAATTAAATGTATATCTAAGATCAAAAGACCTCAATTAAATCTCTGGCATGCTGTGTTATTTTAGCAGTGAATAATTTAAGCTTAAATTTTCCATTTGTTTAGATAGTAAATATTAGAAAAATGTTTGATCAAAGAGCTGTATTTCAACATTATTAAATGAGCTCAATATGAAAAGTTCTCTTTGTAAAAAGCATAGAAATTCATCTAATCTATAATTCAACTTGTAATTAAATTCACATAAACAAAGATGCAATAAAAATAATATTATTTGCAATTGGATTATTGTGCTCATTCAAAAATGCACTTGTAAACTTTATAGCAACTGATTCATAAGTTTATGGCGCTATAAAATCAGCAGCAACTTTGATTTTCCGTTATGTAGCTTAGCGAATGTGCACTGTTATAAAAATATGCACACAAATATGCATATCTTTGCGTTTTATAATTGATAATAATATTGTTCTTAGGAATAAACAGAAGTAATGTGTAATCAGAGTCTCCAAATACAGGTTCGTATAACATCAACCCGTTTATTTGTACAATATGCGGGCCTTGAAAGCTTTACTGTTCCGATTACAGAGGCCAGTTTTGTTTTTATGTTTTATAGGAGGTGGGGGAGGGGGGGTGGGGGGTGTGGTTCTGTGCACACTAGGTGTAAAAATACGTATTTGAATACATTTATATTTATTTATATACATATACATATATATATATGTATATGTATATATCTATGTGTACGTGAGGTATGTTGCGAATGCAAAAGAAACCAAGAGGCGACAATAAAAGCTGCAATTGGCAATGACAGGGTCAAAATGACGACGCGGCGAAAAGGGGAACATGACGAAATCAAGAATGAATGATAATTTTAAAAGCCAACAAATGGCGTGTATAAAGATAAATAAGCCCAAGCTCGAGTGGCAGGTCGAGTGTTTTGCTTACCATAAATAACAGCCAATCCGGTCTCATGCAGCCAGGAAACGCGATGATGCTTGAATAGCCAAATGGTCAGCACTGTTAGCGCCAGCAGGAATACAAATACCAGCAAATCAAGACTTTGTATGCGATGATTGAGCGTCGCTTTCGCATCGAGCGTTATGTCCGTGTCGGCTGCACTGCAGCCAGCGATGAGGGCACAGACCGTGAGCAGCCGCAGCGAGCTTGGCCAACAGCAGCGTTCCACCTGGGTCCTCCTCACTGGGGCCGTGTGTGTGTGCATTTTGCACTTGCTGTGTGTAGGTGGAATGAAATTAATTGTACAATTGTACGTAAATTGAATGCATACAGTGGCAGCAGCAGCAGCAGCTGCTGGCAAAACAGCACACGAAAACTGAAATCGATTTTCGCGTTACGTTGTGCGCCGTAAATTGATTTGGCGCACAGCTTTCGCAGCTTGCGTTTGTGCTTGTCGGCACCTTTGCCCGCAGATTCGGTTGTTATTGCGCTTTTATTACATTAATTAACAAAATAATATTTTACACAATTGATTTTGTCACTAGAAGCATATATGTATATTTGAAATTATGCTCGCCTCTTATACACTCTTATACTACTAATAGCTACGCTGTGCAGAGCAGACAGTTTCCTTTGAAGTCTGGTGCTTGGACTGCTGCTGCTGCTGCTCGCAGCTGTTTATGTGGTTATCGATAACTAACGATGTTTCGCAAGCGATTGTCAGTGTTGTGAAACATCACGAATACCATTTTTTCCTTTTTGTTGTGATTAGCAAATTCTATTACGTTTTGTGCACGCATTCTCAACAGGGGAAACGAACTGGCTCAGTTTCTAAATCAAATTGAAAAATATGATCTTTTTTATTTTTAATTTTATTATATTAACTGTCGGTTTGATTCAAGTATTGTTCTCTTTTGTATTTGGCAATAATTTGCATTATTTCCAGTTTAGCGTCTATTTTGTAATCCTCATCCAGTTGATCCAAATCCTGAGCAACTGTCATGCCATAATGATAAAAATATGATTTGTGTGCTTTCCTAGGTGTTCGCACTTCCATGATTGTGGCCTCTTTTGGCCTTTTTCTAACAGGTGACAATGGTTCTTCTTCTTCCTCTTCATTCTCATGCTCACTTAACGCTGGCGGATCTTCGGCTGACGGTTCCTCTGTTTTTATCGTGATATTTGGTGGCAGGCAATCTTGTGTAGCAAGTGGATCATCTTCGGATAGATCAAAACTGCTCTCGCTTGGGTTGGCAGGTAGAATAGTGCCGCCACATGTGCTCACTTCCGATGTAGTTGGTTGTTGCTGTGGTCGAGATGCTGGTGTGTCCAGAGCTGAGCTTAAGAACGATAATGTTGACCTAAATTTCCAGGTGGTACTGAAGTTATCAGCATCTGCTCCGATTCTCCTTGATTTGCTCTCCTCGAACAAATAGTAAGTTTTCATGTTTGTCCATTTTTTTTGCAATGCCTCTAGAAACATAATATAATTACTTTAATATGCAACATTGTGCTAATCAACAATTTTATTTAATTAACCCTTTGTAATTGGTGTGGCTGAAAAAAATCCACCGTATGCATTGACTTTTTCTGCCAACAGGGACCAGAATTTTGCCTTTTTTGATTTATATGCAAATTGCGGATGGGAGTGGTCCCAAACGAACGGCGCCACTTTCACATGTTTGATTATAAAAAACAAAATCTCATCGGTCCAGACAACTTTGTTATTTTTACTCATTTTGTTTATACTATCTTTCGTTGGTTTATGCAGCGAATAAATCGATGTGCTTAACCTATCGATAACAAATATGCATATCGATTGTAATGTTTAAGCGTGGTATGCAGTTTTCAGCTTTTAGCGGCAACATAAACAACACATATCTTGTATTTTTGGCAATGGCGCCAAAACATTTTCGAGTATGCGCACTTTAATGCATATTTATTGTTTTAATAACGTTAAGTGTAAGAGAATATGTGGTAATTTATTTATAATACATAGACAACGAGGTACTGTCACATTCGTCTTCAAATTCTCTTACAGCTCAACTTTCGTCCACTGGCTTCTCATGAATGTCGCATATTGCTTGGCGCCCACATTGTTGGCTTCCTCAAAGTATGCCAGCTCACCGAGACGGGCCAGCCAAGCGGTGATCTTTGGATATCGCTGCGGATCAATGTCGAAAACAGCTGGCAATGATGAGACAGTTGCGCCACAGCAGAAGTCAGCAATGGTCAACGAATCTCCCGCGATGTATGGCTTATCCAGCAAAACCTCGGTTAACCGCAGCGCCTCGTGAACATTGTCTGTCTTCTCCTTTGAGACCTCAGTAAGTCCCCTCATCCAGAACGCACTGCTAACATTCCACAACGCCTTGTAGATCACACTGGCATCGAAGAACAAACGTTGATTGACTCCCGTGCGCTTTACCAATTCTTTGGGATAAAGTGCATCCGTCTTGGCATACTTGTCGCACAAGTACATGCATATGGCATGTGAATCCCATACGAGAACTCCATTGTCATCCAGCAGCGGCACTGTGCCTTGTGGATTTTTCTTTAAATATTCCGGTGTGCGAGTCTCGCCTTCGGCAAGTTTTATCTCCTTGTATTCGAATGGCAGCTCCAGTGCTTTAAGTGTTAATAAACAAGCACGAACCGGTGGGGACATAATAATTCCATATAGCACGATCTTCGACATCTTGCTGTGGGTGTGGTTAACGCATCAACGCAATCAATTAAACTATAGCTGACCACAGCTTTTATGCCTTATATATATACGCGTCGGGCGCAAGATTTTCAAAGCTTAACGTCAAAGCTTTTGAAAGCTTTCAAGTGAGCATAAATTCATATAACGATGATAGCGCGGTTTTCAACTCTGGCAGAAGCTATTCTGATTTGTGATGAAATTTGTAACAGCATTTCTGACCCCACACACAATAACGGTGATTGTGCATTTTTCGTACCCCTGCACAGGCTTGGGGCATTAATTGAAATGTATTTATGTATGCTCGATATAAATCGGGCAAACCTTAAACTTACAATTCTGTTATGATAGCGATCCGACCAAAGTGCTGGGTATTTTCTAGTCGAGAATTGTTGTTTTCATTTATTTCACAATAATGATAGGCGTCATCTATTTGATCTGTAAAGCTTGGAAATAAGCTTCAAGAAAATAATGATGATCGTGCAAATTTTCACTTTCGGCATAGAAATATTGCGGCCTCCCTCGAATTCTTATCAAGCTATTGCGTCAGTTACCCACCAACGATTATTTGTATTGCCTTTCAGTAACAGGAGGTAAAAAGAAGAAAGGAAATGGAGAGCAGGTGATAATAAGAGTAAAAGAGAGAAAGGAAAATAAAATAAGAGAAGAAAAAGTATGGAGTGTGAACAGGATTCTAAATATAAAACTTATAATCAAAGGAAGAAATCCTCTTGAATTTCTGAGAATCACATAGGGAGGCAATATCTATATATATATATATTTTTTTTTTGTATTAAAAGGTTATGAAAACTTGGTTTGTGGTCTCCCACAAAATATTCAAACTAAAATAAAATTAGTAGTAGTAGTATTTGGAATATCCCTCTAAATTCTATTCGATGCGTTTAGCTGATTCTTTAGGATGGCCCACGTGCTCAGAGCTCCAGGATCACCGTACTCGGTTCAACGTATTCTTAAACCAATCTATAAAACCTGTGTTTGCCATTTACTGAATTTACATCAGTATCACGATGCTAAAAAGGGGGATGACACCTGCGAATTTGAGGCCTTCCAGTCGGGTCACTGTTCTGGCACAATGTTAGATGGTAAATGTCTGCGAATATTGCCGTGCAGCTGATTTATTAATACGATGCCTTGCAGTGGTTAGGGATATTCAGGCACAAATCGGTTTGGAACCGGGCTACAATTCCATACCCAAGTGCCGTGCCAATCTACTAAAGTATCAGCCGGAGCTAAAGGATCTGCCGGAGCGCAGTATGAAAGACTCCTTTACAACTGCCGTATTGCCACTGAGTACGATTGCGATCCGGGAGCGCTATGTCAACCATCTGGGTCTAGTTCGCATGGGACGTTTAATGGAGGAGCTGGACCTGTTTGCCGGTAAGCAAAATCCATTTGAGTGCCGCCAACACGACGACTTAATTTATGCCACGTTTGCAGTGTGGATCTGTCATCGTCATCTATGTATCCCGACATTGCCAAAGGGCATACCGGTGCCCTACAACTTTGTAACGCTTCTGTACGACAGCGTAGACTTTACGAATATCAATGAAATCTCGGCAGTTGAAGACATTGAGTTGTGTGGTCACGTCTCGTGGACCGGCAACAGCTCCATGGAGTTAACAATATATTTGCGACAGAAAATGCGAACCGTAGCCAAAGCCATAATTATGATGGTTGCACGAAATGCGACAAATACGAGATCGGCACCAGTTAATGCTCTAAAACCCGCCAACGAGGAGGAGAAGCTATGTTTCGAGAACTCCACCGAGCGGCAAAAGAAACGTATGGCCAAGCAATCGAAATCTGTGCTCAATGTGAAACCAACATTGAGCGACGAGCAGCTCATGTACGAGACCTTCAAGCGGACTAGAGGTACGGACGCATTGAGCGTGAATATGCCCGCCAAATTGCCACCGAATTGCAAATGGATGTCCGAATCCTTTCAAACGACCATGTTGCATGCGTTCCCCGAGAATCGCAATTCATACAATTACATTTTTGCCGGTTTCGTTATGCGCACCGCCGTGGAAATTAGCTTCATTGCCGCCTGTATTCATGCTGGCGGTCGTCCCTTGATCCAGTGCATAATGGACGTTGCGTTTTACCGGCCGCTGAAGGTGAACTCATTCCTGAAAGTGACCGCCTATGTTGTGTACACATTCGAAAGATATATGCAGCTTTTGACAATTGTGCAAGCCTTGGATGCGAACAGTATGGTACAGATAACAACAAACGTCCTGCATCTCACCTATAAGGCTGAAGGGAACGTCAAGGAGGTGCTCCCATCCAGCTATCAGGAGACATTGTGGTACATAAATGGACGCAACAAATTTGACGCCTTCCAGAAACTGAGGGGAACGCGGAAAGTTAATAAAAAATCGCAAAAAAGTGTACGAACCGGAGAAAAATAAAATTACAAAAAAAAAAAAAAACGTTTGCTTAAATAAATATATATGTATTGAATTGGGGGGTACCTAATTGCGCATGGGAACGCTTGACTTGGGCAATGCTTGCAGCCGCTGGCGACGTTTTGATTCAAACTCGGTGGCCAGGTGCCAGGTTTCCTTATCCAGCGCCCCGTTGCCGCGCGCAATGCCCAAAAGACGCGACAAAACCAACAGACCATGCAAATCATCAGCATTGCTCTTCACATTCGCCTTGCGCATGTCCACAAAGTGCTGCTGTATCATTTCCGTATGCTCCTCGCTCACGCTGAATTGGGTGATCCTCGACATGGTCAAATAGTTGCGGAACTGCTGCAGCCGCGCCGGCTGCAAATAGTGCAGAGCTGCCTTCAGAGATTCCTCATACAGCTCGACAGCCTTGCCATCGGCATTAATGGGCAGCACAAAGTCGCTCTGTAAATAAAGGAAAAAGTGTGCTTAATAACTTCTATTTATGTATCCAGTGCGAGTTGTCATTGCCTACCGGCAACATGCTGCGACCCTCGCTGAGCACCAGCACCGGAATATCAACGTTGTAGTCTATTTGATAATACTGAAAGTCGCACTTTAACTGCTGATTGTTGATCAGATTGGCCAGATGCTGTATGGCATGCACGCCGTTTGCCTCCAGCTTGCCCTGCTGCATGCGTGTCTCGTCCAGCAGCAAATGCGTGTGGGGTGCCAGCTGCAGCAGTCCAGAAACCAGCTTGTTTGTCTCGTAATCCTTTCTGTTGGCGGTAAAAAAGAGTTCAATTAGTTATTCAACGATTTAATGGATTGGTGGTAACTTACTTTGGTGCAAAGGCGGCCGTGTTCATGGTGTCCAGTGTCATGGGTAGATAGTGGCTGGCGGGTAGCAGTAGCTCAAGCACCTCGTATAGCTTTGTTGTGTACTGCTGCATGCATTCCTTGGGCAAATTGCAGATGTTTAGTGCAAATTTACCTATGCTCTGCATTTCGGAGCGGCTATAAACCGTAGAGATGAGATGACAGAGCAAATATTCGGCGGCAAGCTCGTCCTCAAATAGGCAGAGCTTAAGCAGCATTCGCAGGTCCTTGTGTACAGTTTCCAGGGATTGTTGCGTCAATCCCAGCTCTGGTATTGCGGGCTGCTGCAGACTCTGATCCAGCAGCGGATTAGCATGGCACAACGACTTGACGCCAAAGGCATGCAAGCGTGGTATTAGGAACGGCGATGGATTCTGTGCCTGTAGCTCACTTAAGCTTTCCACATCCCTCATGGCCTCAACATCAAGCGTGGATGCGTCCAGCGCTGGATCCACGGACAGAAAGCCCACGAAATCCATAAGAGAGTTAAGCGTGTACTTGTCAAAATCTTCGTATACCTTTATCATGCAGGCCATGCTTGGACGATCGGGCAGCGGCGAGTTGAGCAAATAGTCAGTGCCTAGCACGGCGGAGCTGCTGGCGGTAGTTTCCGCTTTAGGCTCAACTGCCACACATTGCCTTTTGGGTGAGCTAATGCCGCTCGATTCATCTGCTTTGTCTACTTCCATGTCTTCCTGTTCATCAAGCGAGCGTTTTATACCATTTCCAACCCCAGTCTGTTGACTTGTTGGGTTCTCCGTTTGAGGGTTACATAGTTTTTCATGCTCTTTGGCCCAGTCATTTAAGCCAGGTACCGACACAACGAACAATGTACGCCGCTCGCCATGCACATTGCTCTCGGCTTGGTAGTCCAGTTGCTCATCCTTGCCCAGGCGAAGACAATCGCGATATTTGCCTGGCTGTAGACGTGTGCTACCGTCGGCTGATTTCACCTCGTAGCGCTCCAAATAGATTTCTGGATCCATCATGTCCTGCACCATGCCGCGAAAACGCACCAGTCCCTGATCCCGCAATTTGTGCAGTGGCGTGTGATTTAGCAGCGGAATGGAGTGCCATTTTGTGGAGTCGTTGAGTAATTCTTTCCAGCGGGCACTGTCTTGATTCGTCAGCTCCTCCGGAGAGCTCGGCAATTCCGTGTTACAAGGCATCGCACAAATAAACAAATAATTACCGTCTGTTGCTGTCGCGTGCGCGCCAAATTGCAATGATAGTGATGGAAGAAACGCGATAGAAATATCTAGCAAGGGTGGCAACACTAAATCTGGCGAATCGGGCACTTATCGTAATCGTTTTGTGTTATCGAAAGCTGTAAATTAGGGCTGCGACGAAACGGATGTAAAGCGGAGTATCCGCAAATTAAATAATGAGCAAAAAGAGTCGCGTTTGGAATTTTTTCTATAAAGAAAGCGATACTGTCGCAATTTGTTGCCTGTGCCACAAAAACTATTCACGCAAGGGTCGCGGCACAACATGTCTGCGAAATCATTTAAAGAGCAAGCATCCTGCCGAATTCCTAACACTATCCGAAAACGACATGAAGTACATGGTGAAAACGGAAATAAACGATAGCTCAACCGCCAACACGAACTTGCAGCTACACGTAAAAAAAACGAAATGTACTTTGAAACATTATTCGCAGTTTTATTAAAAACAATTACTATTATTCCAGGATACAGATCCATTGGAAGTCCAAAGGCCTATTGACTCGGACGAAGCTTATGAGTGCGATGAGAAATTGGCCCTAATGATAGCCCAACATGATTATTCCTTTGGTTTGATAAAAGATGCTGGATTTGTTAACTTTATCAAAGTACTACAGCCGCGATATACTATTAATACCATAGGCTATTATGAGAATATGATATGCCAAGACATATATCAGCGCATGCAGGCGCAATTAAAGCAACAACTGGTCATGCTGGAGTCCGTATCGCTGGCAACAAGCATCTGGTGGGGATCAGGCGACCAAGGCTTGCTCAGCCTAAGCTGTCATGGCATATTCAGTGACTTTCAGCCCAAGCATTTGCACTTGAAATGCGAAGCCCTGGACAAACGACAGACGGAAGAAGTTGCTTGCCGCATTCCCAATATGATATCCAATGCCATCCACGAGCTGCAGCTACCCAAAGAGAAGATTAACTGCATCATTAGAGATGAAGGCACCTGTACACAGGGCGCTGTCGTAGAGTGCAGTGTTCATCTGCTAAAACTGTGTGTGAAATGTGCAATTGAGTCGAATGAGCACCTGCAGCAATTGGATGCCAAATGTCTACAAATCGCCAAACACTTTGAACAATCCCCCATTGCGTATAATAATTTGAAATATATTCACGAGAGGCGTTTGAATCGAGAGCCATTTCCGTTAATGGAGTCCAATGTAACCCAGTTAAGCTGGAATGCAATATTTCGTTTAAAAGCTCGCCTGCTCAAACTAAAAGATGCTCTCTCAATTTATGCAGAAGAATATAATATGGTAAAAATGTATCCGGATGAATGGCTGGATATTGATTTGGGTAATCGTGTCATCCAACCCATTGAAGAAATTATCAGTATTTGGAGTGATACCTCAGCGACAGCCTCCTCTGTCATACCGCTAATAGCAGCTCTGCGGGATTCGCTTCGCACAGATGTGCACAACTTTGTGTCTTCAGTGGTAATGTCCTATAAATATCAGAAATATATATATGTTTCAAAAATGTTTAATTTCTTACAGACCATTTGCTCGTTTGCTCGAAAACTTCTCGAGGAGCTGGAATCCAAATGCTCCACAGTTATCACGGATATCAAATATTTAATGGCCACATATTTGGATCCGCGTTACAAGCAAGCGTTTTTTACGCAGCAGGAAGCGCAGCTGGTCACAGATGAGGTCTTGACACAACTGTGCAGATCCCACCTCCAGCAATGGCAGCCACCAATGAAGATCGTTAAAGTTGTTCCCAATGCTAAAAACGAATCGAAGATTGACTCGTTTCTTGACAACATGCTCACACCAGCCAACTCCAGTTCGGAACCCTCCACATCGTTTCATTCCCAATCGCAACTGAAAAACTTGTTGTATTTGTACAACTCCGAACCCAGAATTGAGCGCCAAAGCGATCCATTGACTTGGTGGCGATCCAATAATAAGTATAGCGCCATGTTTCCAATTGTAAGACGATATCTATCCACTCCTGCCGCTAGTATTGCCAGTGAGCGGTTGTTCAGTGCATCTAAAAACCTTTTTAGTGATATGCGATCGGGTCTGTGTCCCGAAAATGTTTCAAAAATATTGTTTGTCAAAGCTAACCTTGAGGCTCTAGGGCAAGAATAGTAATGTATTATTTAAATAAAATATTGGCTTGTTAAATTATGACTCAATAACCTGTAGCTATTTTTAATGAGCCACAGTTTACTCGTAAGGCAATCGACTGCTGTTAAATATCAATTCTTTCAATTCTCGGATTGTCCCAATCAACCAAGTAACATACTCAATTCTGAAGGAATCTTCGATATCTCCTTGGCGAGCTTTAAGTGGAATTCGAATACGAAACAAGTTTCGGGCAATTTAACCTCTGCCTGGAATATTCAACCCGGTGATCGCATTCAAGTAAATGAATAAAATCGAATTAAATTTAAATAAATTAAACTACAATAAATATTTTCAGGCAAATCTAGCAATGTATCGGCATAATTTTGGAACCTGGCAGACAACACCAATCAGTGTGTCTCTCTTTAACTTCTGCCAAGCTCTGTTTGACAAAGATTAATGTATATCCTTTTTTGGCCAAATCAACGGATTTTCCAAAAAATTTACATTTTCTACTCTGTCACACCTTTTGAACTGTATAATTAATATTACGTTCAAATTTAAGTTACATTTTATTCTTATAATTAAGTGAATGGGTTGTTAATTTTATATTATTTTTTATTACCCCAGAGGACAGGTCAGCCTCTATAGTCGGGATCATTGTGTTCCTCCTCATCTTCCTCTTCCTCGTCATCTTCATCTAAATGAATAACAATGTTTAATATTGTGTCAGCTGTATTGATCGCCAGTAACTTACCATGATCTCTGCGCTTGCGTGTGTATGCACGACGTGTGGCCACCGGCGCCTGATCGGTCTCGCCGTGCAGCAGGGAGTTGCGATAGAGTATCAAGGGCTGCCATTCCTCGGCTCGGCTCGATGGCATGCCCGGCGGTATGACCTTGTCTAGGAAGGCCATAATTACCTTTTTGTCCTGCTTTAACAATTTATAGTTAAACTCATTAAGCACCTCCAGAAACAATAGGCGAGTCGGTGCTCGCACTGGATCGTCGGGCTGTTTATTGGCAGCAAAGTAAATACCGCCACGATGTATGGATGCAACCGAATCGCGATTTTTAAGCGCATCGAAGCCAAAAGTAAGCGCAAATCGTTTTGCCAACTCCTTTAGGTCAATAAATTCCTGTGAGCTTTTTGATACAACGCCATCATCGCTCTGCTCCTGCAGACTCTTAAATACGGTGATGAGACTCAGCAGCAGCGTCATCGCAAAGTTGACCTTATTGATTTCGCGGGCCTTGCCCAGCGTCGCCTTTATAATGTCGCCATACTCGTTATAGCACTGTAAATAAGTATTTAAATAAAGCCAAGTCTAGGACAGATTTGTGTGGCAAGAGATATACCTTGACATAGTATTTGAAGATGCTCGCCGCACGCATCGTAGGTATTATGTTGTAGACAATTAGCTTGCAATAGCAGGCCAAGAAGTTGCGTTTTTTGTGCAGCTCCTCGATGCGCGTTTCATCCTGGGCAACAACTTGCTTTAGCGAGAACACATAGTGCTGCACAAAGTTGTCCAATATGAGATGCTCGTCCATGCGGGACTTGTACTCCAAGCTGCGTATATGCTCACTCTCGCTGCGCGCCAACTGATCCGAGTAGATTATAAGCAGATCACAGATGGACTGGTAGGCCTGTCAAAAATAAAGCAGTATATTATTAGATATTTCGCTAATATAGATGAATAATACAATATACGTACAGCCTCTTGAATCTGGACAGTGGGTCCATCGCGGGTCAGCTCAAAGCAGGCGGACATGAAGCTGTCCAAGTTGCCGCGCAGCTCGGCAACTGCCTGAGCCACATTCAGCGTCTCGCAGTCATTCTCGACATAGTAGAGGCCCCAGCTAATCGAGAAGTAGCAGGCCTCTATGCAATAGGCCAGCGCCTCGTTGGGCAGGCAACGTTCAACATTGTCCTTGCACTGAGCCTCCTCGACGTCACGGAATAGGGATTTGAATAGGTCCCACGGATTCAGATTGTGCGACGAATACAAAATTGACAGCACTTTTAGCGTTATGGTTATATTGTAGATATCATCCTCATTTGGTGTCTCCTCGCCTGCAAATAAAAACAAAATAAAATTAGTATTAACAATTGAAAAAGACAACTTTCAAATGACTAAACTATATAAAAGAATATATATATATTCCATTTACCATTTGAACTGCTCAGGGGAGCTCAGGGCAGAATGAGCCTCTCTAGGAGCTCACATCAATACACTGATCTTTATACAAAAACACCACGTCAGAATCTGCGCCGGCCGCATCACACACTCAACTAAACGGCAGCTCAGGCCAGAATGGGCCTCTCTTGGAGCTCACATCAATACACTGATCTTTATACAAAAGCACCACGTCAGGTTCTGCGCCGGCCGCATCACACACTCAACTAAACGGCAGCTCAGGCCAGAATGGGCCTCTCTAGGAGCTGACATCAATACACTGATCTTTATACAAAAACACCACGTCAGGATCTGCGCCGGCCGCATCACACACTCAACTAAACGGCAGCTCAGGCCAGAATGGGCCTCTCTTGGAGCTCACATCAATACACTGATCTTTATACAAAAGCACCACGTCAGGTTCTGCGCCGGCCGCATCACACACTCAACTAAACGGCAGCTCAGGCCAGAATGGGCCTCTCTAGGAGCTGACATCAATACACTGATCTTTATACAAAAGCACCACGTCAGGATCTGCGCCGGCCGCATCACACACTCAACTAAACGGCAGCTCAGGCCAGAATCGGCCTCACTATGAGCTCACAAACACACACGCACAAAACACCACAAGTCACGATCTGCACCGGGCCGCCGCGCAGCTTCAACTGAGGAGCTGCTGCACTGTGCAGCCCTATTTATACAGCCTCCGCCTCTGTTAAGTTGAGTTCTGTTAATAACATTTATGTTAATAACATTTATGTTAAGTACATTTATGTTATGTTAAGCTGATTTATGTTATGTTAAACTATGTTATGTTAACTGATGCTATTTTAAGTACATTAAGCATATGTTAAGTTAATATTATATTATGCTGCTAAGGTTATTTCGCAATATTAAACAGCGACTCACCCAAAATCAGATTGCGCCACTCAACGATGGTATCCTTGTACTTGTTGACCGCATTCTCGATGATGTTGGAGCGCGCAATGTTGCAGCGGGTGTAAGTGGCGCTGCCCTCGGCGCAGAGACACTCCAGTGTCTTGGCGCAAGTCTCGAGTACGTCGCGGCCGGTGTGCATGCACATTACCTGACTGATTTTGTCGAGCAGCGCCTGCAGGTTGCCCTCCTGTCGGTTGGTGGTGTACAGATTTAGATCAAAGTACTGTGGCACAGCCAGCAAATTGGCCAGTTTCTCGCTGTCAGCCTGATACTTTTCCAACAGAGCCGGCAGAGTCACAATGAAATGCTCCGTCAGTTTGACCTTCTCGTCCTGTATAGCCTTTAGCTCCTTGGAGCTAAGCGTAAACTTGCGATTGCTGGCACGTCCCACGGGCACCTCGCCCGATGCCGATTGCTTTACACTGCTCACCATTATTTCAATGAGTGTGGACTCCTGTTTGTTGTCGAGCACCTCTTCATTGGGCCCGGGCTCCTCTAGCAGCAGATCCGTCATACATTCCCAATCACGCACCATCTCATTGCTATCAATGAACGAGTCGACCAAATATGCGCCATGTTCGTGCAGCTCCGATTCAATAAAAAATTGCACTAGATCGCGTATAAGTGGCGTATTGGGCAGACGCAGTTTGCCGCGTTTGGTCTTCGTTTCCTCCATGTCGGCAGTGAGGTGGAACAAACGCACATTCAGAAATTCTGCAGCGGCCTGTGCAACACCCCGATGTGATGAGTAGACCAGCTCGTAAACGATCTCACAATCCTTATCAGCCAATATTTCCGGATGTATTCTAAAACATATGCAATCATTTACATAAGTTGTTTTTTTTTTAAATGTTTTTTTTGTGGACTTACTTTAGTATGCTGATAACCAGTTTAACTGCGTGGACGGACACCTCAAATTCCTTGTCCAATGTCATAGCCACAATTCTGTCTTTGAACTTGGATGTGAACAGCTCCAATTTGCCCTTAAGCTCCTCCTTGTCATAGAGCGGCAGCAGCGATTGCAAACATCGTAGGCGTACCTCGCCAATTTTATCGTGTAACGTCCAGCCAATATACTTTAAATATGAATCATCGAGGAAATTTTGTGGATAATTTTCCATCCAGATGCCAATCTCAGCCATGCAAATGGCTCGTATATCCGGCAACGTGTCTCTGTAGCGATGCACAAACACCGATTTGAACATGTAGGTTAACATGCTTTTGATCTCATCCATATTTTCCTCCAGCTCCGAACGTTTTGTCATCAATGAGTCCAAGCGATCCGATGCGCGTCGATCGCGCGACTAAAAGACATAACAAATTTTTAGAATATGAATATAAGGTATACATGAAACATTCAAGGCGCTTCTAACCTTGACACGTTCGGCCTCAAATTGTTTAGCTGCATTTTCAAAATTATTGGATACGAGGAGGGCAACATCCACCAAGGCGGTCATCAATTTCATGGCCGCCAATGTTGCGGTATGACGAAAGGCGCGCACTTGAGAGTCGGAGAGTCCCGTCAACAGCGATATAACGTTATCCATTAAAAACTGATCGTAGATAATGGAATACTGGCATTGTTTAACAAGTGTTTGTACAAAATCACAGAAATTATTTTTGAATTTCTTCCATTGTGTGCCGGTCATGATTAATGGATACTCGCCGCTTTCCTAAAAACAAAATTAATTGCAATCTGAGCAGGTGATTTTAATGATTTGAGATGTTCCTTTTATTTACCTCATCAAATTCCTCCGTCATGCGGCGAATAATAGCCGTATGATCAACGGGATATTGTATATCCTCCGATATTTTGCCCTTACAGCCGCTGGCGTTTATGAAGAACTGCATCAATGCGACGAGCGCTGTCTCCCGATTCCCCTTGTACTGCCCAATCCACTGGTCAACGATGCTCTGCATTAAGGATAGTATTTGTTAGTTAGGCTCAAATTAGTCTTCATGCAAAACCTCTGCAGACCAAATGGTCAAATAAATTTTGTTTATAATTACCGCAATGGGATTTTTAGAATGTCGCACAATATAGTACAGGCTGTTCTCGTCAGTGGTAATTTCACGCTCATTGTCTATGCGTTCATGGTGTGCCTTCTCCACGGGCTCCTTGCGTGGCCGCTCAATGCGTTCCTTGCGCTCCGCTGGAGGTTTGCGTGCTTGCGGCGTCTTCCTTTTGCGTGAAACTGGGGCAAAGAACTCATCCTCGTCGTCATCAATGATTGGCGGCTTGTCACGCACACCACCGCGTGCCCGCAGGCGCGTCATGCGCTTGGTGGGACTGTCTGCATCAGATGTGCTTTCATTTAAGGCATCGCTGTTGGAACAGATATTTCAATTAAAACTTGAATATGGGGCTTGGGTTTGTACATCTATGTATATATTTTACCTGTGCAGCTCGTCGTATTCCGGAGCCGGAGGCGGATCATCCATACGTATGCGCTTTCCACCTCGGCGCGCCATCATGTTGATTTATCAACTGGTGGCCAATTTAAAAGGATTTATTTATACTTTTATAAACAATGTTTTTGCGTATGAAAAAAAAGCGCGATAGCGTCAATGGAAAGCAGCAATTGGGGATGGCAGCGTAAAGCCACCAATACTATCGTTTCGAGATATCGATAAATTCAAAACGATAGAAAGAGAAAAAGCATTTGTTTATACTAGCCCAACGAACAATTGAGAGCGAGTGAAAGAGAAATAGCATATGTACAGGTATTGCTACAACGAAAAATCACCAATACTATCGAGTATGTATATCGATGCCCAATGGCAAAAGTAAAGAAAGCAGCGTCTGTTTTGATTTAGAGCACATCAATAATAAATAAACAATTACAATATAATAGTAAAACCAATTAAATATGACTGAATTTGGTGCGGAATCGGGCGGACGATTGAAGGGCGTCACCATTGTGAAGCCGATTGTGTATGGCAATAAGGCACGCTCCTTCGGCAAGAAACGTGAAGAGGATGGCCATACGCATCAATGGCAGGTTTATCTGAAGCCCTACTACGATGAGGATATGTCGATTTATGTGAAGAAAGTGCACTTCAAATTGCACGAGAGCTATGCGAATCCAAATCGCATTGTGGTCAAGCCACCATACGAAATTACAGAAACCGGCTGGGGTGAATTCGAGGTTGTCATTAAGATTTATTTCAATGATCCCTCCGAGCGGCCGGTGACTTGTTACCACATATTAAAGCTGTTCCAGTCACCCGTCGTGGACGGTGAGCTAACCTCCTCCACGACGATGGATACCAAAAAGGGTCTGGTATCAGAATCCTATGAGGAAATCGTTTTCCAAGAGCCCACACAGATTATGCAGCATTATCTCTTGCTCTCCGAGCAAAGTGCCAATGGATTGCTCAACCATGACACGGATTGTAAATATAAAACTGTATAAAATTGAACTCGATCTGTTTATGTACCTAAACCATTTCAGTTGAGGAAAAAAAAGGAAAAACGCTGGACAACATTGTCAACGTGAAGCAAAAAGTCAAGAGCGAGATCGTGACTCTAAAGGATAAGCTGAAACTGGCTCGAGAAACTATTGTTAAATTTAAAGCAGAGTTAGCTAAAGTCCAAAAGCCGCCAGCCTAAATTCTTAATTAAGAAATATTCATTTTAAGTGTATCTAATAAAGTATGTTGTAGAATACATTTCAGTTTATTCATGGTTTTTTTTTCAGAAGCGTTGCAACAGCTGCATTGTTTTCTTGAGAAAGTATATAATACACATGTATATAGACTACCTAAGCCATAAAATGTTCATATTATTAAAATTATTGCTGTGTTGCACGCAGGTTCTGCCAGCTGTAAAGAGTTGTAGGTAAGTGCATTCATTCAGTTCCAGCTGGGTATCTTTCACATACACACACAAACACGCAAGCATCCACTTGCACTTACCCATGCATATGTGCTAAATGAACCATTGAACCAGTCAAAGATTTTAGTTTAGCTGAATGAACCAGTACACTTGAACTGGCGTCGCAGTCGCGTTTGCAGCATCCAATTTCGATGGCAAGAAATAAAATGTTATTGTTTATTTGTACAAGTTGTTAAGTGTATATGCATGTCGGGTAACTTGTAAACGAAAAATGAACACAATTCGTTGTTAACAGTTAACGAGCATATAATGAGCGAACATACGACTGTATAAAGTTAAAAAAGACAAAACCAGCTTCAACCTCTGCGCAAACGCGTCGGCTAGTTTAAGTCGAGAACCGAACAAAAGCAAGGGAACACCTTAAGCAGGTAAGCATGCGCATTACCTGTTGCCCACATCCAGCATATCTAATATGTTGTATACAGGCATTGTTTTTGACATTTTGGATCTAAAGTCGTTAAAACTGCACAGCTTTGGCATTGTAATTAGTTTTACCTTTTGCAGCAGTGCCCCCAAATGTCGCTGACGCGACGCTTCAGTTTGACGCTGCTGCTGCTGCTACCGCTGCTGACGTCGTTGCTTGCAGCAATTCCGGTTTTACAGGCCAACTTGTCGCCTGCGCCGTCGTCGTCGCCTGGGCCAGGCGTGCGAATACTGCGCGCGCCTGAATCGACAGTGGCGCCACCTGGCGACGAGGTGGTGTTTGTGTGTGAGACCAGCTTGCCGCCGGAATATTTCGAATGGAGCTACGCATCGAGCCGCAGTCATCCGCCACGTTTTAAATATTTAAAATCGAGCAGCGCCAAAGCCAATCATAATATAACTATTACACACAATAATGACATATCCAAGCTGCGCGTCATTGTGCGCCCCGAGACCTTGGGCGAGTATCGTTGTGTCGCCTGGTTTGGACCACTGGCCGTCACATCCACCACAGCGCGTCTGGAGATGGCCAGCATAAGTGGAGATGGCGCTGACACTGACCAGCGGGCGCATTGGCGTGTTGCGGCCGGCAATACTGTGCTCTGGCACTGTGGCCAGGTGGCTTCGAATCCGGCGCCCAGCTGGAGCTTCTATTACAATGACAACGAGATGCCACCAGCTTCTACGCTCAGCGATTCCAATGGCACGCTCCTGCTGCCGCATGTTTCCGCGGCGAGCAGCGGCAGCTACAGCTGCGTGGCCACCAACACGGCATCTGGAGTGCGCCTGGCGTTGCCCAGCCGATTGGAACTGCAAGTGCCGGCTGCGGCCTTGGCCAGCACAGCTCCAGCACTGCTCAATGGGCAGCGTGTGCGCACTCAGGTGTTCGCCAAGGCAGGCGAGACTGTGCTGTTGCTGTGTCCGGGCGTGGGCTATCCGCCACCGACTGCTGTCTGGAGCAGCCCCAATGTGCCCGGCGCTGTCTACAACAACCGGACGCGTGTGCTGCCCTATGGACTGCAGATTAGTGCACTGCAGCCACTGGATGCGGGCACCTATATATGCTATCTGGACAATGGCATACGGCCCGCTCTGGAGCACTTCATTGAGCTGGTCGTGCAGAAGTCGCCGCGTATCTTGCGCCCGCCCACAGCCAATTTGACCAACGAGGGTGAGCGCATGCAGCTGGAGTGTGAGGCCACGGGAATGCCAAAGCCAGAGATCTACTGGCTGCTCAATGGCGAAAGTAGCGTCTACGATGTCGAAGCGGAGCAGGTGCCCAATGGCCACCTAATCCTGCACAGCGTGCAAAAGCGACATGCCGGCTACGTGCAATGCTTTGCAAGAAATTCGCTCGGCGAGCACAGCGCCGGCACACTGCTTCAGGTCAATCCCAAACAGTTACCGGACGGCGAGGGCACGGGCATGGACTCGGGCAGGTCGTCCGCTCGACCCACGCACAGTCGCAAACAGAAGCAACAGACGCAAATGGTGCCGCCGTCGGCGCCAAATGTAACGCGGCTCTCGGACGAGTCCGTCATGCTGCGCTGGCATGTGGTACGCAACGATGGCTTGCCCATACAGTTCTTCAAGGTGCAATATCGTATGCTCACGGAGAGCGGCAAGCGCAAGAGCTGGCAGACGACCAACGAAAACATACCCTACGGAAGACAGCGTCACGAATCGGGCGCGGGTGTGCGAAACTTTACGTCATCTGTGACGGGCCTAAAGCCGAATAGCAGCTATCGTTTCCGCATCATGGCCGTTTACTCCAACAATGACAACAAGGAGAGCAACACCTCCGGCAAGTTCTTTTTGCAGCGCGGCGCTGCACTGGCGCCGTTAGCCGTCCCGGAGCTGGTGGACATTGAGGAGTACTCGCAAACGGCTGTGGTGCTTCACTGGCGTCTGTCCAGCGATGCGGACGAGCAGCTGATATCCGGCTACTATGCCTATTATCGGCCCTCAGCCTCCGCTGGCGAGTATCTGAAGGCCACCATCGATGGCGCCAAGTCGCGCAGCTTTCAAATCTCTGCCCTGGAGCCGGGCACCATCTACGAATTCAAACTGCAATCCTTTAGCGCGGTGGCCGCCTCCGAGTTCAGTGCCTTGAAGCAGGGACGCACACAGCGGCCCAGGGCCAGTAGCACGCCGCAGCCGGTGCTGCATGCCGTGGATACGACCACGCCCAGCCATAACGAGACGTTCAACATGAATCCAATGCTCACGGGCACCATTGGCGGCGGTGCCCTGCTGGTGCTGCTCGTGATCAGCGCCTGTCTATGCCTGTGCCGACGTCGTAGCTCGCGCGGCAACAATCCGCAGCACAAGCCGCGTCTAGCGGAGCTGCGCGAGGACTTTGTGCCACTGAACACATGCTCTCCCAACAAGCCACGCACACGACATATACACATAACGCTGAACCCGCTGGCCCAACAGCAGCAGCAGCAGCAGCAGCAGCAGCTGCAGCAACAGCAGCACGACGAGAAGGAGGCACAGGACAACGATATGGGCTACTTTCAACGCCAGCCGGTTGTCTACGATGCGGAAACGTTGGGCTTCAATGGACTCGCACGCATGTCGTCCTCCTCGCTACGACGCTCGCAGCGCACGCTGGAACGTGCCGCTGCCGGTGGCGGCTCCGGCGGCAACAATAACAATCTTAATCAGCCCGGGGATGGTTCGCTGGCCAACTCTGCGGACAGTCCTCGGCTGCAGGCATCCAATAAGCCGGGCCGTGTCATTCTTAAGCGTGCCCGCTTGTCCAGCCGCTCGGAGAATCTCTCATCGGGCAGCCTAAACAGCGTGGGCGTCTAACTCGTGATCTTTAGTCTATATTCACATATATATGTATATATATATATATTTATATATATATATATATACCATATATCTGTATGTACGCTATTCCTCTACCTCTACTTTTTAAACTTCAAATGACATCTACTTAAACAGTTTGTACTTGTGTATACAAATGCTTTAGCTCCTAAGTACTTAATTAGTTTTCTACAATTTATTATATATGTATTACATATATGGAGCGTGTTTAGCTCAAATGTGCATTTTTATAGTCTAGTTTATGGACATACGCATAACATAGTTAGTCTTCCACATTTTGATATAAGTTGAAATTCTGTACTGATAGCTTCATAGTTTTATAAAAAAATGACAATAAAATTTGCTAACTTTCCGAAAAAAAAAAAACAAAACAAAAACAAAAATGCCTATATCATTAATAATTTAACCAAATGTGTATGTATATTACACATTAGAATGCCCAACAAGTTTAAGCTTCGGGCAAGGCGTTTGCAAAACCTGCTTATGGAAGATATGTAGATAAAAACAGACCGTGAGTTATTTGCAAACGGTATGCAGACAACCTGATCACATTTTCCAAGTTGTTTATCGCTTGTTTAATACAATAAAAAAATTTGAAGACGGCAGCTTTCTGGCTCGGAGTTACATTTGTCACCCCTCAAACATTTATCTTTGCAAATATTTGTAATTATTTTGACAGCTGTTCCTGGCAACAAAATGCATATTTATGATTCTGATAAGACCAGTTTTTAAGTTTAAAAAACAGCTTCTTGTATGTGCATGCCATATATACGCGTAATACCTATTTATAATGCAGGTAACTTACAGTTTGAATTCAAATTTCTTAACGATAGACAACGGATAAGTTATCGGTCGATAACATAAAATGCGTCTCTGTGTGGAAAAATGATGGCAACCTTCTCAGCTGTCAGCTGTCAAACCACCTAAAATAATTGGGTCGAACCAAAATTTCTAATAGTAACATTTTAGGTGGTTTTTCTTATTTGTAAAATTCAAATGGTTTGCAATTAGTGTAAAGCGCAGAAAATTAAACAGGTCCCAGGTCCCCCCGAGTTTATTGCGTAAGTTGAAGCATGCAGCAAAAAATACACACAAATACAGATCAAGGCTATAGCTGTTCATTGTTACAGTTTGCGAGGCCTGGTGCGAACAAAAGGAACAAGAATTGGGAATCTAAAGAGGAAATTAGAATTCGGAAAGAGGATCGGCAACATGTCGAACCTATCAGTGGGACAGATGATAATGGATGCACAGCGTATGGCCAGTCGCGTCAAGGATTTGGATGCACTGGGCACAGCTCTGCTGGAAGAGGCAGAGACCAATAATCGCCTAGTGGAGAGCTTGCGGCAATACCAGGAGGATATTGAATCACTGAATCGCGTGGCGAATAACAAAACGAATGTGGATATGGTGAATCGCATACAGCAACAGAATGTCAACAGCTCTGAGATACTTAAAGAGAATCGCGAGCTGAAGATCTGTATTGAAGACTACGAACGGGCCATGGAACTGATGATGCAGAAGTATCGCGAACACACCGTAACGAAGGTCCTGGACAGCAAATTTAACTTTAAGGAGCTGTACAACGAACGCCTGTGGCAGGTGATACGCGAACAGCGCGAAAAGATCAACGAAATGGCGGCGGTCATGCATCGAGCGGCCACTGCAGATGATGAGAATGTGCAGCGGGAACTGCAGACAATATCACAGCTGCGCATGGAGAATGAAACGCTGCGCGAACTGCTGCAAATCTCCAAGCAGTTCGGTTCAGCGCAGCGGCCAATACGTGAAGGCGATCATCTGCTTGAGGAGAAAGCGGTGCAAACGGACAGCCAGGCGGATGATTCTGCGGACGATCTGTCCATATCTGGTGCTTCGGTGGAAAACATGAACAACAATTCTGTCATACAGATGTACGGCAGCCCAGAGGTCGCCAGCAGCACCAGCAATACCAGTACCAATTCAGCAAACACTGCCTCAGTAAACGCGCCCAGCGCTGCTCAGTCAACCAACACAGTTGTAGATGCTGCTGCTGCAGCTGCTGTGGCTACTGTGGAGAACACAAACGCCAATGAGAATAACAACGGTCCTGCTGCTCTCAGCACGCCAGAGACGCCAGGCAAGGCAGCGGCGACGACAACGACAACGACGACGACGCCCAACGACGGCGAGGAAGAGCACGCGGTGCCCGTTTTGGGTGCAGTTGCAATTGGTGCCAACGCAACATGATAGGTGCTGATACAGCAATGTCTGGATCGCATTGTCGTCATTGTCATCTCCAGTCAATCATTGTTAATTTGTAATCGCTAAGCAGCACATCTTTGATTTCCGGCGAAACGCATTCATCTAATTAACAACACACAAAGAAACCAACACTCAATCATATGTACACCCATTAATTATATAGTTACTCTGCATTAGTTCATAGCGACTAATAATCTCTAAGTAATTTATACATACATACATACAAGTCTCATCGAAATCTAATACACACTCACACTCTATAATCCATGTTGTACTATGTCGACTTATGATTTCTTAATAAATACCATAATAGAAACTGATTGAATTGTGATTTGATGCGATTTTCATCAATGTGAGCGTACAATTGAATAGAAAATTGTTCGAGTCATGCTTTGATGTGTATTTGTAGCTTTGCCCTTTTAATTGCATTAGGCTTCTAACAAATTAGAATAAATTGAACAATAGAATCTTAATGTGTGCAGCCACTCACAGCAGCTCACCAGATCTTGAATAATAAACAATGAACCAAACTAAAGTATCTAGCTTTATATTTATTTTAAAAACTCTGATTGGACGTAATCTTAAAATGTATCTTAAATCCTTCAGATTTGTAGAGAATACCACAGAACAGGGTATCGTTGGTCAGTTAAACTCTTTGCTCGCATATCTCAAATTGAAGACAAATTTGAGTGAGAGCGAGAGATTGGTCGTCGAATCGCTTGCAGTCTGTGTGGCTAGTTTGAGCTTTTTGAAATGATTTAAATTTAGTTTCTCGTCGATTTTCAAAACGTTCGCAACGTAAAAGACACGGAAAACGCGTCAGCCCGGAAAACGCTTTGCCCGTGCAATTGGTGCGAAAGAGATGCAGCGATCCGTATAAGTATATTTCGAGTGCTCGAGCGAAAAAATTAAAGCATATGCATATATATATATATTTATATAGCTGTATGTGTATGTGCGTCAAGTGAAAAATCCAATTTGGAAAAGTTGCTCGCCGTGAAAATTCGAAATTCTGTAATCGAAAAGTAAACAAATATTATTTTATATGCTATTCTATGGCAAAAATATTCAAAGATAAAGTTTTGTGAAAAGTTTGCATTTGAGTATTCATTATGGGTTCATATTGAAAGTGCGCTGCCATTTACGAAAATTTGTGTTCTATTTTTAAAACACAGCTAATTTTTCAGCCTCACAAATTTGTGTGTAAAGTGAATATTCCAAAAGTGAAACAAACAAAACGCGAAAGAACAAGAAATTGAAGCCAGCAAAAATCGAAATGCTGAAAGTGCATTTTTAAATCTCTTATTTCTTATTCGAATATATGCCATATGTGCAATTTAAAGGAAATCGACAAAAAACCAAAACCTGTTACGCAATTAACCATTTGGTAAATGAAAAGTTGCGCACAGTTTGCGGCCGTCTCGCAGAGATCAGGAGCAGATGCACCAGCTGCCGCGTGGCCCCGTTCCCACTTGCCCAGCTCCAAATTCATCTAAATGCGGATTCATTTTGTGTAAGCCAAATGCTCGAAATTAGCAAACAGTCCACAAGCAAATCGAATATATATATCTATATCTATTATATACTTGGGTTAAAACGTTGATAATTATTTTTAACGTGCTAGGGATTTGCAATGTTGTTGTCCCCCTTGCCAAGAGTAAGATGCCAGGGCGCACGCTCACTGAGTAGAATCTCTCAAGTGGGCTCTTTTGAGCCAATCAAT
The DNA here is from genome assembly GCF_030788295.1 of Drosophila virilis. Lineage (NCBI taxonomy): Eukaryota > Metazoa > Arthropoda > Insecta > Diptera > Drosophilidae > Drosophila > Drosophila virilis. Next base: position 8,354,171 of record NC_091546.1, on the reverse strand, counting down.
TTATCACTCAATTTTATTTATTTTTTTTTTTTGCCGCAAAACATGCGCAAACTTGCGATCTCCGGCTGCGCGTTGCCCACCTGTGGAGAGCTCGGGTATTCTCTGCCTTACTCTCGCTCGCTCTCTGGCTCTCTTGCGCGCTCTCTCTCTCTCTCTCTCTCTCTCTCTCTCTCTCTCTCTCTGCTGAGAATCTAAAAATGGCTAGAAGTGTAAACATTTGCCATTGTTTATATTTACAAATAAGCTCATGCCTATCTCTATAAACAATGCAGCAAGTCCATATAACTGGATCAGGTCTTTATTAAATATTGCCTATTTAAATAATTTTGTTTTTTTTTTTTTTTGGTTTTTTCAAAGTGGCTCGTAAATTTAAATTTAATACAAAGTGTGTATTTAGAAATTTTTTAATTAGCTTCAAATATAGACAAAGACGAGATTTTTTATTATTTTTATATTCCAAAATCCAAACTATTTTTTTAAAAATCTTTCTCTTATACTATAATAAATTTATTGACTTTTTTTTTATGCAAACTATTTCAAAATTGTTTAACTAATTAATGTGAAATTTTAGATTATTAAACTATTGACAAGCTGGCGAGATTTGTTATTTATTTATCATCCATAGTATACCCCATATCATCTGGTACTTCATCTTCTGGAAGATCACCTTCTTGATTTACGGGCAATTACGTTCAAGGTTTATTGATCTATGTCACTATAAATATTCAAGTATTACGTTTAAGATCTTTGTGGGTTTACAGAATTACGGAATAGTCAATACAAATGCGAACATCTCTCTTTGCCACAAAATGTTCTAAATTTCATGTACAACATTCTTCAGTTCGCTTGGATCGATGCCAAAAATTCCACTTCGTTGTCTTAAATGAAAACGTTTAAATTTAGTTGATGCCCTGCATATGATAGTGTCTACTGCAAATATAAAGCGCATAGCATATGCAAATGGGTATTACCAGGCGAAAATTGCGAAAAATACGTTAAGCAGACAATTTTCGAAGAATTTTAAAGTTCGCCATTTCCATTAACGAGTCGATAAAACAATTTTGAAACAAATAAAGATATCACATACTTAAGGACTTTAAACGAAAACTGATTGAAATGAGCTGCAGCCAACTATACGTGCAGAGAAATAAACTTATTTTAAGTTTGCAAAATTGTTGACAACTACGAATGTTGTCAGTAGATAAAACACACAATTAGTATTTAATAAAATATGTGATATTTAAGTTTTATATATATAATTTTTTTCCTGAACTTACAGAGAAGGCAAAGCTGATTATTCATTTAAGAACAGATGCATCATCTGTACCCATCGCTGAAAGGCGATCAGCTCTGCCCGCTCGGCTTCCATCCGCAGACACGTTATCCAACAAGATGTAAACGTTGTTTTCGCGATTATAAGGAACATGGAGCCCGGCGAGGTGGCGACGATGTTGCCGCATCCTCGCCAAATCTTTCAGATGCCCAAAGCTCGCGGTATGAATAGCCTATTCCAATAATCAATATTATTATATATCGCATTCTTCGATAGGCCCTCCTCGCGTACCTGGACATCAACCCAGAACTTAACCAGCGCGAATTCAAGCAACAGCAATGATATAGGTATGACTGATAGGGTTTTTTTTTCGAATCTTTGAACTATATTAATAATAATAATAACTAGTAAACACGTTGAATGCTCTTAACTATGGCTAGAGTCAATTTTTACTATCAAATTTATATTCTTGACAGTCTGGTCGCAGTTCTGTAACTTACTAAAATAATAATTATATTTATGTTATATGTTGTAAAGTTGAAATTAAAAGAAAGTTCTATTATAGTATTATTAGAGTGACTTTGCACTGTGCACAAATATTAACATCACATTTTGAAGTCCATAAATATCTCAAAAATATTGTAAACGTTTATGCTTTGAATTTTTGGAAACACCATACGAAACGTAACGATTTTTGTTTAAAGAATTTATACATTAGAATAGATAATGTCAGGTGTAGATTGGTTTTTGTAACTGTTCCAATACTTGACTTAATATTTGGTATTCCAGTTACTGCATTGACAGAAATATCAATGCAGTTTCTAGTTAAAATACCATAAAAACTTTGTAGTACTAAGTTTAAATGTATACCCATGCAGAAGGTATTGAAATTTCGATAAATCTGCAGTGATTCTCTCTTTTTTCGAAAGATCCGTATATATTTATTGTTTACTTCAATACAAAAGCTAAAAGTAATTCTTAGTAATAAACTGAACTTTGCATAAATCCATCTATGTATGTCTGTAATTCTTATTAGAGTCGCAGAAAGTTTCCACCTAACCTCAAACTTAAATTGTATAGATTCAAAGATTTGTCCTTACCCAACACTTTTTTCTGTTACGAGAGATCCTAATTGATAAAAATGTAAAAAAAATATATATATTAAGTTCTCTAAGCTGATCGTCATCTAGTTAATCAATATGTCTGCGAGGGTATTGAAGTCTTTGGCAACGCCAAAGATAACTGTTTCCTTTTTTCATGTGCTCTTTACGTATTTCTCTCACTGTTTTAACTGAACTCTTGCACCAACTGTACTGTTTTGTGTGCTCGTATCCATCTCTATCTCTCTCTTTCGTGCTCTCTCTCTCTCTCTCAAACACACACACTCAACACTAATCTGCATAACGTTTGTTAACACTACTATTTTGTACTACCATCGTGTGTGCTGTGCTGTTGCGCTGATGTAATCCAATTTTACCGCACTGTTATGTAACAAATAACGGCACATTTGGTTGGCCAACGCTCATTCATTTGACACGGGCTTGTGGACACCATCGCCATCGCCGAATATATTTCACAAAAAAACTGTGACTGTGAACGTGACTGTGATTGTGATTGCGACCCATTGATGGCCAATCGTCTGCTTGCATTTGCATTCGCTGCACTTGACGCTTTTACTGAACTCAGTTGTACACTTCAATGTAGAGCTAAAGAAACGTCCGCAGTCCTGGGCCTCAACGCCGGACATCGATGAGCCGCCGACGGATGCAGTCAAACGCAATCCGGCTGCGGCGACGCCGGCACGTCCAGGCGACGATCACAATGTGGCCGTAACCCTAAAGCTGCCCGTCCCGCCGCGCCGTCACACAACCGCCTTGGACATGAATGAGGTAAATTGTGCAGTCAGTCAATCAATCAATATTTTTTGAATTTGCCCAACGACAGGTGGAACAAACGCTCACGCAAGGCCGAGTCACATCCTCCCCCAGTAAAACTTCAAGTATTCCAGATGAGCTAGTCATCCTATCGACAGACAGTCTTGCCGAGCGCGTGCGCAAAATGAATCTGCTGAAGAAACAGCGTAGCCTGAACTCAAGGGAATCCAGCCGGGAACGCTCGGTGCCGCGACGCGATGAGTAAGTGGCGCAAAGGAGTTCCAAAAAAAAAGCTAGGCTAATCGCAATTGTTTGGCAGGGAAAGCGAGTCTACATTGCCAGCACCGGATCGACCGGAGCGCAGCAAATCCGGCACATCGCTCAATCAGCAAACGGAACTCAAACGCGCCTCCCTGCCGCCAAAGAAGGTTGCTGCGGTGACAACGGCCAGCACAGCCGCAACAGCAGCAGCCGCAGCAACAACCACAACAACCACATTGAAATCCAATGCCATCAGCACATCATCAAGTCACACAGAAACCAAGGTTTCAGCCTCAAGTTCCAGCTCCAGCAGCAGCCTGAGCAGCGCACGCCGCAAGGAAACGGAAGCCAGCAACGGCAAGGATATCAAAAGACAAACCGTGCCGGCTGCTGCAGCGCCGACGGCAGCAACAGGCGCCAGCACGCTGAAGGAACAGATGGCTGCGCTGCGCAGCGATCTGGAGGCCATGAAGGCGCGAGCTGAGCGCGCCGAGCGTGAGAAGAGCGATATACTGCTGAGGCGTTTGGCCTCGATGGACACCGCCTCGAATCGGACCGCCGCTTCGGAGGCGCTGATGCTGCAGCAGAAGCTGAACGAGATGAAGGAGCAGCTGGATCGCGTGACGGAAGACAAGCGCAAGCTGAATCTGCGCATGAAGGAGCTGGAGCACAAGGATAGCCAGTCGGAGCTAAAGCGCAAGCTGCAAGCGGCCGAGCAAATCTGTGAGGAGCTCATGGAGGAGAATCAATCGGCCAAAAAAGAAATACTCAATTTGCAGGCGGAAATGGATGAGGTGCAGGACACATTTCGCGATGATGAGGTCAAGGCGAAAACTAATCTGCAAAAGGATCTCGAGAAGGCAACCAAAAATTGTCGCATCCTAAGCTTCAAGCTGAAGAAGAGTGAGCGCAAGATCGAGACACTCGAACTGGAAAGGCAAAGCTCCTACAATACCGAGCTCTGCGCCAAGGTCAAGAAGCTGGAGGAGGAGCTACGCTTCTCCAGTGAACTGGCGCGCAAGCTGCAGGTAAGTTCGCAGATATCCAAAGTGAGCTGTAGTCAAGACCGAGTCACTTGCAGACTGAGGCCGAGGAGCTGCGCAATCCGGGCAAGAAGAAGGCGCCCATGCTGGGCGTGCTGGGCAAGTCCACGTCAGCGGATGCGAAAATCACGCGCGAGTCTCTGACACGCGGCGGCTCACAGGAAGATCCGCAGCACTTGCAGCGCGAGCTGCAGGACTCCATTGAGCGCGAAACTGACCTAAAGGATCAGCTGAAATTCGCCGAGGAGGAGGTAAGGGCACACCCGTAAGACCACATTAAGCTCTGATTAATCACTTGTCAACTTCACGTCGAAGCGTCGTCAACTCAAAGCCAGAGCCTCCAGGCATCGCGCTCAAGTCAATCGAGGCACCCAAACGGGCGATATGCTGGCGATGCCTTTGGGCTTTCCGCGTGCCACACAGACGGCGTCCATAGTTCAGACCGAAGCCGCCACCAATACGTCGCCCATGCCCGACAGCCGGCCTGTGCACACACAAACCCATGTGGTCGCGTCTTCCGACAATGCCACCCAAACCCATTTCGAGCTGTGCGCCCGAAATCAATCAGTTGAACGTGAAACTTCACCTTTTGTATCGCTCCGTGTACCCACCACTTCGACAAGGATTGTCAATTCCACCTCCTTGCTCTTTCCAAGCGCCATGTCTCATGTGCTTCTGGCTGGCGCCGGTGCAGGTACAACAGCTTCCTCACTCAGATCCGACCAGCAAAAGAACCTTTATCATAGTATATCCAGTCAAAATAGTTGGTTGGACACATATTTTGGGCTAATGTTGCAATGGGCATGTTGCAGATCCAGATTCCAGAAAATGAAAAATCTTTTTGACGAACCAAATAACAGAATACGATTGCATTTCCATATTAGGTTGATTTCGATAGCCAATTCTCTCTCTCAATGTAGTCTCGGACATTTAAAATGTTATTTAAATTTACATATATTTTATACAAAAATAGTTTCGATTTAGGTAGAATTAATAGTAAAGCAGAGAATAGTTTCTTGTTAACTCCATTTTTTGGGCCAGAGCCAAAAGAGGATGAATATTTACAGTTATATCGGTTAGTCCCTTGAAGAATTGAATAATTAATTAATTACATTTAAAATTAATTTAGTTCTTACTTCTGTAAAGGTCTTTGCTGGTTGCGATCTGTCTCAATATTTAGTGCAGTTGATTTTCTTGTTTATGTCTCTCCATTGTATTTGTGTAAATACGTTGATATACCCTTGCAGAGGGTTTAATATCGGCAACTCTTTAAAATATGGTAAATTATAAACGTTGTTGTATAATTTAAGCACTTAAAATCGTAGGAGCTCCGGCTTTGTTAGTTATTCGATTTCATCTAGAATCAACCTCAGTTCCTTTTCTATACTCATATGAATCAGACGTTCGCTTTAATAGTACCTGTATATATATGATAGTATTAAAGCGAGCGTCTGATCTACATGAGAATAGAAAAGGAAGTGAGCTTTATTCTAAACGAATCGATGCCGAGATGCTCAAGTTCGAGTAGGACTCGTTGATTCCTATTGAGAAGCAGTTTTATCTCAGCAAGTTCCACCAGTTTTCATTAGCTTCACCTTCCGCAGACTCTGCAAGTAACTTAGAAATTAAGAAGACAGCACATTTATTCAAGCAGAACATGTTCTCAAATTTAATTTACAATTTTACCTTTTATTTAATTCGAAAACACAGCTGCTCCTTAGGAGAGTAGTAAAGGAATTGAGGTCTGCCTAAAATGAAAATCGATTCTCTAATTGAATGACTTTTAGAGCAGGGCCAACGCATATACAAAATGAATATCACAAGAACTAAAGCCTGCAAGGGTATTAGGTATTCGGCCAGCCGAAGAGGAGTACACACAAATTCTTTCTTGTTTCCATCTAATGCTAATCCAAGTAGTTAGAATCTTTTGTGCGGCGGCTTTTTGTTGGCCCAACTCCATGTCTGGGGCAGAATTTTTATCCTCGAATACGAATACGACTTCTGGCCATGGATTTAACTGCATTAACAATCAATCAAATGTGTGTTTTACATTTCAGGCTGAACATTTGAGGAAAAAGGTGACTCGTTTCGAGGATGAAAATGAGTCTTTGATGATGCAGTTGAAAAAAATGGCAACGCGCTCAAGAAGTACGATCAAAATTGTTCGAAAAATACAAATACCTTAATATTAACATTTACTAATTGATAGAATTAAATGTAAAAAATTAATTAAACCAAAGCACAAAACGATTTAATTGGTGTAGAGCGTGTAATTCTGTAAAATTAACAATTGTTCGACTCGTAATATTCCAATTAAATCGATTTGTGATATATATATATATATATATATATAGATCCCAGTTAACACAAATTCTTTCGAACTAACGATATTTCTCATGCGCTTTTTAACGAATGATTCAAAAGTAATTTGCCATTTTTTGCGGCTGCTCATGAAATGTGACTAACTGCGCCTAAATCCGGCTATTAAACATTGTAACTAAACGCTTCGAAGCCTGGCATGCTTTTGAGTAACATCCTCTTTTCATGTTGTTTTTTTTTTTGTGCATAAATTTTTAATTCACTTTTGTTATGCACAGCTCGCAAATTGAGCCCGGCGCCGCATCCACATCGACTGGCGCCCGAGGTGCATGCCGACCGTGACGAGGGCATTTCCGATGAGGATGATCCCGCGGAGCTGCGCATACTGCTCGAGCTGAACGAGCAGGAGGCCTCCATACTGCGTCTCAAGGTGGAGGATCTGGAGAAGGAGAATGCCGAGTCCAAGAAATATGTGCGCGAATTGCAGGCCAAGCTGCGACAGGATAACAGCAATGGCAGCAAGGACTCGCTGCTCAGTTACGGCAGCTCCTCCAGCGCAGCAGAGAAGAAGCTGAAGACACTCAACGACGAGCTGACCCAGCTGCGCAAGAGCCTGCAGGAGAAGGAGCAGAGTGTGGAGAATATGCGCGCCCAGCTGGCCAGGCTGACCACGCTGGAGACCGAGAACGAGAAGCTGACCAAGGAGAACAAGCGTCTGCAGACGCTACGCAAGACTAGCTCCATGGACAAGAGCAGCGAAGCGGATCTGCCCAAGCTCAAGGAGGCACTGGCCCAGGTTCAAAAGGAACGCGACGAACTGACAGCCCGGGTGAAGCGAATGCAAGTGGAGGCCGAGGGCAAGCTGCCCGCGCGAACGCCCAAACGTGTCAACGATCTGACGCCCAAGAGTCATCTGAAGAAGTGGGTGGAGGAGCTGGAGGATGAGATCAGCGAAATGCGCGTGCAGCTGGGCAGCAGCGGGGTCAGCCAGCTGAAAACGCTGCAAACGAGCAAGGAATCTCTGGAGGAGGAGCTGCAGAAGTGCAAACAAAAGCTGGCGCTGGCCGAGGGCGATGTGCAGCGCCTGAAGCTGTTGAATGGCAGCAGCAGCAAAGCCAAGGAGCTGGAGCAGAAGCTCAAGAGCAGCGAGGAGGAGGCCAAGAAGCTCAGCACAAAACTCAAGGACTTGGAGGATAAGCTTAAGAAACAGGAGAGCCAGCTGAAGCAGACGGAAGCCAGCAAAGCCACACTGGAGACGCTCAATAAGCGCGAAAAGGAGAAACTGTCCAGCTTGGAGAAAGACCTGGAGAAGCAAGCCAAAGAACGCGAAAAGCTCGAAGCCAAGCTGATTCAACTGGACAGCGAGCTGCTTGCTGCCAAGAAGGCGGCAGAGAAAACGAAAACATCGCTTGAGAAGGACATCAAGGACCTGAAAGCAAAGGCCAGCAAATCGGACAGCAAACAGGTGCAGGAGCTAAAGAAGCAGCTGGAGGATGCCCAAGCCACGCTCAGCGGCGAACAACAGCGCTACGAGGAGCTGAACACACACTGGGAGAAGCTCTCCGAGGAAACCATACTCATGCGTGCCCAGCTTACGACAGAGAAGCAAACTCTGCAGGCCGAACTGAATGCCAGCAAATACAAACTGGCCGACATGGACACCATACGCATTGAGCGCACGGACATGGCGCGCAAACTGAACGAAGCCCAGAAGAAGATCAAAGAGCTGGAGGTGAAGACCCTCAAGACGGGCGGCAGCAGCGATCACGAGCGCACCATGCTGAAGAACAAGCTGGCCGAGAAGGAGCACGAGTATGAGCGTCTGCGACGCGAGAACGAAATGAACATCGACTTGGTGTTCCAGCTGCGCAAGGACAACGATGATCTGAACAGCAAACTGAGCGATTTCAATCGCATCGAGCAGGCACAATCCTCGCTAAATGGACACGGCGCCAGACGCGAGGCGGAGATCAGGGAACTAAAGGAACAGTAAGTCGCTAGACCTAGATAGGATTAGGACAAATTTATGGCAAGACTTTTGGCTGGGTTAAAATAATGCTGGGCTATACGATATCTGAGATAGTAATTGTAATTGTCCTGATCCAATAGATATTTAGATATTTGTACATACCTGTCACTCACCTGTACTACTCCTTGCAGATTGCAAGCCTCTGAGCTGCAGCTTAAGTCCGAAGTGGCCTCCACGCGGTTGCGCTATGAGCAGCAGGTGAAGAATCTCAGTGGAGAACTCACCTCCATGCAGGTAAGCTCTGAGCTAATTGCCATAGAGATCAGCCAGTTTTATGTCGATATGATTGCAGCGCCAATGCGAGCGCTTCAAGAAAGACAGAGATGCCTTTAAGCAGATGCTCGAGCTGGCGCAGAAGAAGATTGGCGATCTGAAAGCCAACAATACCGGACGCCAGAGTCGCAGCTCGATGCACAGCAGCGATGACGATGACAAGAGCAAAATTGCTTACCTGGAACAACAGGTAAAATTAAACACTTGCATCTTAGTTAAAGGTTAGGAACTTACCAATTATGTCTGGCAGATTGGGCATCTGGAAGATCAGCTGGTCGAGTCGCGTCTGGAGTCCAGCAAGGTCAAGACGGAGCTTGTCTCCGAGCGCAGTGCCAATGAAATTAAAATTTCGGAGATGCAATCGAAGCTGAACGAGTTCGAGGAGGAGCGTGTCATTGGCTCGGGCAGCACAAAGCTGCCCGGCATGAAGACCAAGCTGGAACTGTCCTGGCAAAAGGAGCGCGAGGATCAGCAACGCCTGCTGCAGGAGACATCCACATTGGCGCGTGATCTGCGCCAAACCCTCTTCGAGGTGGAACGTGAACGCGACAAGGAGCGACTCGAGTCCAAGCGCAAACTAGATCAAACCAAGCGTGCGACTGAAGAGGAAATGGAGGAGGGCCGCAAAAAGATAGCCGAACTTCAGTGCGATCTCCTAGAGCTGCGGGACGTACATGCCAAGCTGCGCACCTCCAACGAGAAGCTACGCAGGGAGGTAAGCATGATCCTCAATAGACATCGTCAACAGAAGCATTGTAAAGTTTGGCATAGGGTAGAGGATTTCTGTTAATGGTTTTCCGATAGTTACCCTATAGAGCGTATTCTGAAGAAAGTAAAGCCTTTAGTTCTTAATATAGGTAAGATACAGATACAGAGATACAGATACAGAGATACAGATACAGAGATACAGATACAGAGATACAGATACAGAGATACAGATACAGATACAGATACAGATACAGATACAGATACAGATACAGATACAGATACAGATACAGATACAGAAACAGATACAGATACAGATACAGAGATACAGATACAGATACAGAGATACAGAGATTCAGAGATACAGAGATACAGATACAGATACAGATCCAGATACAGATACAGATACAGAGATACAGAGATACAGAGATACAGAGATACAGATACAGATACGGATACAGATACATTCGGCTTGCGGGACAATGTATTATTCAGGACGCAGATAGCTTTAGCTTTTATCCATAGTACTCAGACACTTGACTCTTGATTATCTTTTCAGCGCGAACGCTATGAGAAGGAGCTTATTAAGCGGCGCATGGAGCAGGATGGTGGTGAGCGCAAGGTCGGTGCACTGCTGCAGACTGTTGATGAGCTGGTGAAAATTGCGCCAGATCTGAAAATAGTTGGTGGCTCATCCGGACGCAGCTCGTCCTATGCCGACAACAAACTGCGTCCGGAGCAGGCGAACGTGCGTCGCAGTCGCAGTCCATCGCCAACGCTGAGCAGTGCCCAGATCGCCAATGTGCTGGCCCGTTTGGCGGAGGCGTCCGAGGAGCTGCGCAAGTTCCAGCGCCTAAATGAGGATGAACAGGAGCGCAGTCGCATACGTCGCGGCAATCTACGTCGCGCTGCCTCCCAAGAGAACGATCCGCACGGCAGCACCAGCTCCGTCGCCAGTGCGGCCGGCTCTCAGCGAGCCGCCGGCGGCGGCGGCGGCGGACGTTTGTCCCGCAATTCGGCCAATAATGGCAGCCTGATACGCAAGAGTCTATCGCTGGATCACTCCATACAACGTGACCAGGTAAGCTGTGACCAAAACTAAGTGGGATTCCATTTAACCCACTTATTGCAGAATATTTGGCGTCAGGACGATGGCAGCGTATCATCCATGCAGTCCATTGACTCGGAGCTGGGCGGACTGGTGCGCGACTCCAGCTTAGATTCGCGTCTCGACTCGCGCCTGTCCGGCGGCTCCACCCAAAGCGATATACCACGCGGGCCACGCAAAAAGAAGAAGGGCATCATGGGCAAGCTGCGCAGTCTGACCAAAAGCAGTCGCAATTCCGAGAGTGAAATATCGGTGGGTAGCGAACAAGAATCGAACCGAATATTAAAACCAAACAAACTCTATTGTAGATTCAAGGATCCGATTCGGACATAAGCGTAGCTAGCGACATGAGATCCAGCAAGAAGGATCTGCGTGGTCGGCTGTCGGGCATGTTCAAGCGCTCCGGCTCAAACTCACGCAGCGAGAGCACCGAGCGGGCCAGCTCTGAGCAAAGGCCCGTTGCCGTCACCGTCGTTGGCCATCCGGATGGACCGCATCCACGCGATCCGCCGCCGGCAAATTCACTTACACCCAAGCCCATACGTTCGGCAAGTTGAGCACATCAAATATGTACGATTTATTGCTAATGTATTGTCGTTTTGGTTTTGTTTTTGTACCATTTAGATAAAACCGCCAACCGGCACACCCACCACACCAACCACAAGACGGCGCCAAGCCAAGTAGTCATCGAATTTTAAGGTTCATCATAGTTAGTACACTCACGCCTAGTTCACGCCTTGGTTTCCACTGGTTGTTGTTTGTCTGCGCATTTCTATACCAACTGCATTGGAACTTGTGCTTCATATCATTATTATTATTATTATATTATTTTTTTTGTTATTTCACTTGCAAATGTTCTCTGATTAGTTTTGCTTGATTTCAAATTTTTCAATAAACATGTACATCTTTTTCAACAAAAAAAACACACAAAGACGTTTGCCATATTCCTTTCACAGTTCAGCGCTGAATTGTCAACAGATTGGAATCCTTGCGGAATATTGAAATAGACCAAGACACTTACATGCATAAAGACGAAACCCGCGGCTGCCGTATAGAGTACAATATGTCGGCACAAGAGGAAGCCTCCGCCTGCGGGCGGCTCTTCGACATGGGCGAGGAAATATAATATGGTACTGCACAGGAAAAATAGAATGGCTTCCAACATTTTCTAGACTTTTTGACAAATATGTTCAAATTTTGTAATTTTGTATTTACGGAGCTACTCGATCTATGACTATTTTCTATGAACATATACGATTTGTCAGAGAATCAAAGATACTTTTGCAAATATTATTATTAATTGATGGGGGTAATAAAAATATACTAAATCGTTTTAGAAAACCCAAAATTCGGAATTTTTACTCTTATTTGGCAGTCGCCGACTTTGAAAATTCGAAAAAAGAGTATTCATCAAATTTAGACTTGATTCGTGGCAATTCCAATTCCCACTTCTGGATAGTTTTGATCTGCAATAAATAATTGTGAAGGCAGTGTAAATAAAAAGAGTGAGTGACATTTATTCTATTTACTTGCAATTTATGTATATATTCAAAGTATTTTGGTTTTTGCTTAAAACTTTTTTTTTTTACACACTACATTAATTTGAAACATAATTAGAAATTTGTAATTCATTTCGTGTATTTAAGTACTTGCTTAAAATGAATAAACAATTTAAATTTGAACTTGAATTTCCAGACAAAATAACAAAACAAAAAGCGTTTTATCGATATACTTGTTTGTATTTTTGTTAGACATTTTTCATTTTCTTCTTTTCTTTTTTCATTTATTAACAACATTTTCTTTGCCGTTTTTTTAAGCCAATTCAATATGCAAACCAATTCTTGTTTTTCGTAACGTAAATAATATTCAAATTGCAATTGATGTCATTTTCTGAGTACGTGGCATGCCTAGAGCTTTATGTACTATATATATACATACATATATATATATATATATATATATATATATATATATATATATATATATGGTATTTGGGCAACAAATCAAATCCGTCGAGAATTGGGGTTTTGCAAGAAGTAAAAGTTCAAGATCGTATTGGATGTGTTTTTTTTTTTCATTTTCTATTCGATACATCTAGTATTTAGATACATATGCATATACACACAGATATACACATATATATATATATGTGTACATATATATATATATGTATTAATTTTATGAAAGAGAGACGTATGTAGGGGGTACGTTGCTATATTTATTAGTATGGTATTTGTTTTTAGCTTAGTTAGCGTTCTGAATATTGTAAGTATGTCAGTTACATTTATACAATTATGCAATTCGGTTTGGATTTGTTTTTATTTTTTTTTGTTTTTGTTGTACATTTAATTGTGTCAATTGTTTATGTATTGTTATGTCCTTAGTTATGTAGTATTACTTGAATTGTTTGAAATTTTGTCACCATCCAATGTTTTATAATGTATTTTAATATGTTGTTCTATTCATAAATTTTTAATCGTTTTGTGTTTTTTTTTATTATTATTATTTTTTTTTTTTTAGTAACAATGTCCTTGACAGATATTTTGTTCACTTACTTGCATCGCTTATACTCGTTTGTATTTTTGTTTTTGATATTACTTAGGCACTGTGTTCGTATTACATTAAAAAATTAATTAAAAATTTAAATTTAGGTATGTATAAATACATTGTAAAAAATTTCATTAAGTTTACCGTAAACTAAAACCTTGCAACTCTCTCTCTCTATCTCTCTCGCTCGCTCGCTCGCTCTCGCTCTCTCTTTCTCTCTATATGTATGTATGTATTTCTTTACTTTTTTCGTTTCGTTTCGTTTCTTTTCTTTTTTTTTTGTATTTTCTTCATTTTTCTTCTTTTTGTTTATGTATGTATCTATGTATGTATGTAACTTGTCTGCCTCATTACATAATCAATGCATTTAACTCTGTACCAGGTTCGGTTCTAATGTTAATCTCTAAAAAGTACGAGTAGAAAAGTCTAGAAAAAGAAACCCAAAAAAAACATTTCATATAATATGTATGTATAGCTCTATATATATATATATATATATGTGTGTGTGTGTGTGTGTGCTGTGTGTGTGTGTGATACGTAAAATCTTTAAGTTAACTAAATACATATTATTGCCCGCAGCTAACCCGAGTGTCCAAACATTTTTTCACACAAGTGGCAACACTTAACGTCTAAAAACCGTTACATCTGGTTTATAAGTACATGCTATATGTAACTATATGTATGTCCGTAATAGTTGTCTGTATGTGTGTGTGTGTGTGTCGTACAAACTAACCGTTTTAGTTTACAGCTACAGTTACGGCTTAAAGTAATCACTTAGCCTGCTTACGTTTGCCATAATTAATGCTTAGATGTGACAAATAAAACAACTATATATGTATTTTAGTAGCTAAATAACTTTAGTCGCGCCTTAGACGTTCCACTATACATACATAGTTAACAGAAATGATGTGTACATATATGTGTATGTGTGTGTGTGTGTGTGTGTGTGTGTTCTTACCATGCAAAGTGAACGAAAAGCTCTTCAAAAAGAACTCGAAACTGTACTGAATTCGACAAAAAACAAGAAATGCATCTGTATACGAGCTTGAAGATATACACATACATATATATGTATATGTATATCTATATGTATATGTATATATATATATATATCGTGTTCTAACAATCGCCTCTTTCTAATGACAACAAAACAATTGCAAAGCAAAAAGAAATAATTTGAAAGAAATTATAGAAAACATTTGTTGTTGTTGTTGTTGTTGTTTGCTTCAACGTAATCCTTACACGAACTTATGTAGGTAGCCTATTCATCTGAGATTTCTTATATATTTGCTTTGTTTTTATATGTAGTATGTTTATGTTTATGTTTATGTTTTAGGTATTGGTATTACGAGTTAAGAGTTCTAGTTTTTAAGCATTACGTTTTCATCTTATATTCTCCGCTTCATTTGTTGCATTTGTTAACAGTCTCAATTTTGGTTTTATTTTGGTTATTTTGCATAGTTTTTCTGTTTTTTTCTTCTTTTTTTTTTTATTTTGTTCATTTTTTTTTTTTTTTTTCTTTTAAACTACATACAAATTAGTTTGCTTAGTATCGCTCGGTTTGCTTGGTTTATTTGTGTTTTAAAATGCACATTGAAATATTTTCGATACACATACATACCTTGTGTTTAGAATTGATTTATGCTTAAAAACGAACCGAAGCCAAGTACGAAATCAAAAACAAAAATCACCCAAATGACAATCTATAAACAATTTGCATTAATCGACTTCTTATGCACTTCGATTCTCCATCATCATCATCATCATCATCATCATTATGATCATATCTTATTCAATGCTATTTGTTAAATTTTACGTTTTATCTTAAATTGTTCTCTATATTGTTTTTCTTTTATGCTTTTTAACCTCAAACATAATGCCTCAAAAAACAGTTTCAAGTAGTTACAAAAACAAGTACAAAGCATGCACACACAGTTGCCCCAGTTCTTTCCCAGATAACCGTGTGCTTTAAGTCTACATCTGTTACATCGTCTCTGTCATAATCTTATTGTTTTCATCATTATTTTTTGTTTGTTTCTTGTTTTGTTTTGTTTGGTTTTGCCTTGCCTCTATAAATTTAGTCATTACAAAAGGTGTCTTAGGTGGAATCGTTTTGTCTTAGGAATTTAGCTTAGATTTCTGTTAATTTCCTTATTTCAAATCATCATTTCAGTTAGTCTTAATAGGCTAATAAGAGTACAGTGAACCGAAATAAAGGCTTTGGATTTGGACAAAAAAAAAAAAAAAAAAAACAGGAAAAAATAATGGGATGATACTTTTGTAATTGTATACAACACTTTTAGAAAAAACCATCAGAGTTACTTAGCTTAACTATGATACCAGTCGAAATTGTAAACCAAATAACCATAACTATTATATTCAACTGACTTTACCAAACTACGATGTGTAAAACGGGTTTTTCGATCTTCTAAGTATATATCTTAATGATGATTTTTGTATGTCTCAGTTTTTCTTGCTTTTCTCGCAGTTTGCATTTTGGCGCATCGTTCGTAAGTGTAATTAAGCTTAAATGTTAAATTATGTTGAATCATATTTTTTATATATAGCTATTTCATTGTCAATTATATTATGGTATATCGGCGAAACTTGACTTGGGCCTGCATAACAGAGTTATCAATTAAACAATTTTCTCAGAACATCAATATGTTTTCTTTCTATCGAGAAACAAGCACACATACTCAAAAACGAAAGCAAAAATATAAATCCCAGCAAATCGAGGCTGGGAATATTCGATTCGAATTGCAAAAGAAAATTACCAAAAAAGAAAATTAATTATTCTATATACATTTATGTATATCCGATTTCATCATCAACTCAAGAAGAAAAACCAAATACACGAAATGACATCAAAACACAAATGCGAAGACAAAAAAAAAAAGAAGAAGAAAATCAACAAACCGATCCAATATTATATACTCTGGATGCGCGGACATAACCTATCTTCTTTTTTTTTTTTGCATATACGGACAATATACTTATAATATGTCACGCCTTAACGTATTTTTTTTTTTTTTGGTATTTCTGAAGTGAATTTTGCATAAAGTTATCATTTGTTGAAAGTGCAACACTTCAAAGTTTTGTTTTTTTTTTTGTTTTTTTTTTTTTTTTTAGTACAATATTTAGATTTATTTTCATTTACTGTTAAATTGATATATTTATGCATATATTTAATGTAAGTATATATAATATATATTTATATATATAATTGTATATAGTAGTTGTAATTACGTTTAGATGCATATATATGTAGTTCATTTATTAGGTTTTTATTTTAAAAATGTTTAACTTTAAATCATAAATCGTATGGATTAAAAAAGAAATTTCTTTTACAATTAACAGTCAGTGTTTTTTTTTTGTTTTGTTTTTTTTTTGTTTCTTGCTTTACGTTTACATTTTGCATTACTTTAATTCTTGCTTTAACTATTTATGTGTATTTCCTTGAATTAGTTATTAATTATAGCATTACTTATTTCAAATTGTTAAACATCACTTCTTTATTTTATTTTGTATTTTAATTTTTATTTTAACTGTTTCTGCATGCAAAAAAATGGAGCTTGATAATAAACAAAAGATATTTGTAGATATATATAGATGTAAGTATGCAATTATCATAATCATAATAATAATAATAATAAGGTCTTGCTTATAAAATTACATCAGGTGTTTTTTTTTCTTTCTGTTTTTCTATTTTTGTTGTTTAACTGCTTTTTTCGACCAACACGATTTGCCTTGATTCAATTGGTTTTCTTGTTGTTGTCTGCTCTTTCTGCTTGTTCTTGCATGTTTTACAAACACACGCACATATATATTCATAAATATACACATGTATGCATGCATGCGTATATATAACCGTTAAATGTCTACGTTAAGCCTGATACGTTGTTGTTGCACAGCAGCATGTTGCTGTTGCTGTTGCTGTTACTGTTGCTGTTACTGTTACTGCTGCTGTTGTTGTTGTTGCTCGCTTGCTGCCTGCTGGAAAGAACACAGAAATTTAAAAAAAAAAAAAAAACAAATTACAAGCGGAAATGGATCGAAACTTCTTTCGCTCTACTGTGAAACATCAACTACGCCACGTGTGCGTCCTGCTGGCCAAGCGCAGTGGTTTTTTCTTTTGCTTATACAACAATGCAATTAGACATGTACAATTTACACACACAGAGAAACAATCTCGCACAAACACACACACGAAGGTCAGCGCATAGAGCTGCATGTTTTAAATTAAAGGAAAACAAAAGCAAATTTTTTGTTGGTTTTTTTTTTTCAAAATTTTCAAACGTTTTTCATACGTTCCACTTTACTTTGTTGTTCTCTTCTTTCTTTTTTAATTTTTACTGTGTATTTTACGTTAGTTTTGTTTGTTATTGTTTTTTTTTTTAGTGTATAATTATATAAAAAATTTAAGCATATGTTTATATGTATATTTGTAATTTAAACGAAATTAAATTAGGAATTTATGATTGTAGGATTTGTTTGCTAAGTAGATTTGTAAAAATTAGACGAAAAAAACACTATGCAATAAATCACCGAAAAATAAAGTAAGGTATATATGTATGTATGTAGTATGTATGTATGTATGTATGTATGTATATTGTAATTGTAAATGTTCGCGTAATCAACAAATTAAAAATTACGTTTTTGTAGTTTGTAGTTGTAATAGCAAAAAATATTACTTCATATTCATATTTATATGTAAGTGTATAAATGTATCTATTATCGTATATAAGCATATGCATATACATATATATATATATATATAGAGATATAAATACATATATGTACGTAAGGTTTTTGTAATATGTAATAATAAATTGTAAAATCGCAATTATTTAAAAATTAGTTTACTTTTTGTTTGTTTGTTGTTGTTGTTGTTTCTTGTTTACATAACACATTCAGATGATCATGTTTGTAATTAAGAGTAAATAATATATAATGTAATTAAAGATATATATATATATGTATATAATCAATAAAATATGCAATTCTCATGTTCATCTCCTCCGCGTGTGTGTATGTACGTGAGTGAGCTTGTGGGTGTGTGTGTGTGTGTGTGTGGGTGCGTGTTGCAGTTTGTGAGTACAAACGCACACAAACACACACACACACACACACACGCACACACGCATTCTAATTGTTGTTGTTGTTGTCTGCTTGGCAAACGATGAAAATTTCAAAAATGTGCAACGCAACTCTAAGCATCGTTTTTTTTTTTTTGTTGTTGTTTGTATCCCTCTTTTCTCTCTCTCTTCCTTTATCTATTTTCTCTTATGACTTTTCTTTTCTAATCTGCTTTAACTGTAGTATAAGTTTACGTTTTGTTTTGATTAAATTTACGTATATATATATAAATAATTATTTATATATATATATATAGAGATGTATATAAGTATGTATATAGTTGTTTTTTGTTTTGTTGTTGTTGTTAAATGTATATTTGTTTAGAGCGTTTCGTATTTTTGTGATTTTTTTTTTTTTTGTTGTTTTTATAGCATTTTCATCTTGTATCTGGTTGTTTTGCGATTCTCTCATCTGGTTTCTTTAACTAAATAATAATTCCAACACTATATAATTCTAGTTTCAAGTTCAACTTTCGCTTACATGCAAACGACATACGACATACGCTTATTAATTAGGTTTCTTTATATATGTAGTTTAACTTTTAGCTAGTTGTTTACTTTACTTTTAAATGGTAAATTTATAAATTTTGTAACGTGTATTCTTCTTCATCGGCGCCAAACAACCCAAACATATCTGTTGATGTCTCCATGCCAGGCCCCGGCTCTAGCCCGGAAAACCCCCAGCAAACAATGTTGGCTAAGGCAAGCATTTTCACAAGGTGCTCTAACGGAATTGTTGTTCTTGTTGTTGTTGTAATAATTCATTTTCCTCTGTCTACTGCTACGCCTTGTCGCCAAAATGTTTGCCATTGGATTCGAGCTGGAGGCGCGGCATGTGGGCGTGGCACGATTATCTTTTTCCATTTCCATTGTTTCCTTTCTTTTTTTTTTTTGTTTTTTTTTTTTTTTTTTGGGCTTTTTGTTTTGTGTTTTTGTTGCCAACTAGTCGTGGGGTTTTTACGCTTTAAATGTACAGTTTCGAATTGGTATTTACTAATTTTAGTAGTTAAGGGATGTGTTTGTTTTGTTTTTTTTTTTTTTTTAAGTATAATTTCTTATAATTCCTTTTTAATGTTATTCTTCTTTTGTTGGTATTTCGTACACTTTTCTCTTGTGTCTAATTGGCTAAACTTTATACTTTTAAATCTTCACAATTCTATTATTTTGTTATCGTATTTAATATGCATGTATATGTGGTTTTAGTTGGATTGTTGTTGTTGTTGTTGCTTTTGTTGTTAGTTAGGTAGGATTTACATATATATATATACATATACATATATATATGTTTCTGACGAGGAAGGGAGGGCGCATGAAAAATGTTCTTGTTGCTCTGAGTCGAGAGTGTTGACTGTGGTTTTTGTTGCCTATAAATTTTTACATACTCATTGCTATAGAATGTATATATATATATATAAACGTATATATACATATATATTTTCCTTTTATACATATACTATCTATATATATATATATATATATATTAGTCTATAAACCTGCCTTGTTTCGCTAGGGATTTGCATTCAAGCTGATTTCCGTGTTTGTGTTTGTTTCTTTGTTTGTTTGTTTGCGTGTGTGTGTTAAATTATGCTTTTAAATTATTTGCTGTGTACACAAGAGTTACATTAATTAATTTCAACAAGTGATCGATCTCAAATAAAAAATATCTTTTTAAAAATTATGAAACGAACAGACGACGCTTTAGCTTACAATTACCACCATCTTTTTGTCTTCTTCATCATTCACCTCATGGGTCCGCGCGGGATGACACGAGACGACAACACGCACGATCTGGCTTTTTAGACGGCCTGCGAGGCGGCATACGGTGGCTGTGTAGAGCTGTCGTTGCCGTACGCTGACCGCGGGCCGGCGCCGTAGTTGGAGGCGCCCTCCTGCTTAACATAATTGCTATAATCGTAATCGTAGCCGGATCCATAGCCGCCATAATCGTACTCGGAGCCCGATTTGGAGGCCGAGTTGCCTGGTCCAGTGCGCGGCATGCCGCCCACGGGTCCGGTGGTCGATGGTCCGCCAGCTGCCCAGGTCTGGGCACGCGAATACATATCCGTGGCGGTGCCAGCGCCAGCACCCGGTGCCCCAGTTGGCCCAGCTGAATTTGGTGGCATATTCCACGTGTTCCAGCTGCCGCCGCCCGAAGGTCCCGATGGGGCTCCGGTCGAAGTCGAGTTGTACATATCGTAGCCGCCATATCCCTGGGTCTGCTGTGGTCCAGCATAGTTCGACCATTGCGGTGGTGGTCCTTGGGGGCCAGGTGGTGCGCCCCAGCCCTGATACGAGCCCGGACCGCTATTGCCATAACCATAGCCCTGCTGCTGAGGCGATGTGCCCCAGCCCTGATAACCGGGCATCATGTTTGGTGCACCAATTGGCATATTCAATGGTGGGCCACCCATCTGACCATTCTGGCCTTGCATCATGTTAATAGGCGCATGATGCGGTCCCCAGTGGCTGCACTCGTTACCCAGTTTGCCATAGGCACCACCCACGGCACTGTTGTTAGAGTTCTGTCCTCCGGAACCATCACGTGGCTCCGCTTTCTTAATTTCCACCTGCAAAACATACACAAACTTATATTAAAACATATTCAAGCATAGTTTTATATATGCATATTGTACATTTTAGTATAGGCATAATTTTAAATTATATTTGATAATTTACTCACTAGTTGATTTATTAAAATATATATTTGTTTTTTTGAACTTTTCATTCAAGTTTCACTTAATATGAACGCAATTTTAACGACTTAAATACTTTTCCAGAATCAATACAGCGGTGTCTTCACTTTTTGTGTAGTTTTTCAGTTCTCGATCTATTTTCATAGCTCAGAACGTGCTTCTACGTCAAAACATGAGAAAAAATAGTTCGAATTCAAAGCAATATGCCAAAAGTTAAGCAGTTTTATAAGAAATACGTTGTCGTTTAAGAAACTCTCGTGCCTAAAGAACTCTTCTACACGCATATTAGATTTTTAAAAATTGAATAAAGCTGCGCGGAGCAGACAATTTTATGTGTCATCCGTCAATTGATCCATCCTTCATTGTTATATTTATTGTAAGTGAAAAAAAAAATTGGTTTTTATGTCAACCTCATCGTTTTCTTTGATACCTAACTATAATTTATGTTTTATTTTGAATTCGATTAAATGTTAAATTATAAAATATGAATTTTTGTGGCTGAGTTTACGCACCTGCTTGCCATTTAGATTAATGTAACGCTCGTTGGTAACGTGCTCCACAGAGGACTCCTCCTCAAAGGACAAGAAGCCAAATCCACGTGATTTCTTCTTCTCCTGGTCGTACATGATGACCACCTCGGTGACCTTGCCGTAGCGACCAAAGAAGGTGCGCAGATCGGTCTCCGTCACGTTCGATGGCAATCCGCCGAGGAACACCTTGTAGCCGCCGCCCTTTTTCGGCTTCTGCAGCGTACGGGGATTGCAGGGCTTCGGGTCGATGGTACGACCGTCGAGCGTATGCGGTCCACTCTGCAGCACATGATTGACGTTAGCGGGATCGGCGAAGGTGACAAAGCCGAATCCACGTGATCTGCCGCTCTCGTTATTCTTCATAACGACACAATCAATAATGTCGCCGAAGCGGCAAAAGTAGCGCGAGAGATTCTCCTGCGTTGTCTCCCAGGACAGGCCGCCAACAAACAGTTTGCCCCTCTCGTCTTCTTCCATGATGTTGTTTTGGTGATTGTGAGCTATTGCGCCGGGTAGGTTTTCAATAATTGACGTAATTTTGCTGCTGTTTATGTTGCACTTGTGGACTTGAATTTGTTGTCGGTGTCTGTTTTGGGTTTTTGTCGCTTCTTGTTTACACTTTGAATTTTACACTAGTTGCTGTTGTTGTTTCTTGTGTTTTGGGATTGGTTTTAGTTGCCAAAGTTTTTTTTTTTATTTATATTTTTTTTTTTTTTTATTATTTTTCAAAATAATTAAACAAAAGCCACGACGTTTACACGTAACTTTCTAATTATTATTAAAGATGTCCAGTTGTCGGTTGTAGCGGAAGTCATGAAAAATATTTTATGCGTAAAGAAAAAAATGCAAATCATCAGATCAGTAAAAAGAAATATCTACAGTTAAAAGTAAATCTTAACTAACTCTGGCCACATTGGACGAGAGAACGTATGACAGCAATAAAACAGAGAGAGAGGCACACACACGCACACACATACACTTATGAACCATATGTACATGTACAGAAAGCAATCGAAATAGGCACAAATAATTATGAAAGGCAGGTAAGCAGCGCTGTGGACAGCAACCGGCCGGTACGCATACATACATACATATGTTGTATGAATGCATAGGTCTACTCTTGCTGTTTAACAGCTTTTTCTACACGTTCACAAGTTGTTCGGTCTTTGCAACGCTCTGCTTGCTCTTGTGGTCTTAAGCCGCGCTGGTCGTTGATTGCCGTTTTGTATTTTTTACACTCTGCTACGAGTTTTTATTAACGATTTCTTTTCGCTGTGTAACAACATGCGCTAACGTTGTTGGCGTAGCGATGTCCCAGCCACAGCGTCATTCATTTCAAACACACCTACACACACATACCACAAGTGCCTATTGAAGAGTCGTGAGAACAACGAACTTTTTTCCCAAGGTAAAAATGGTGAAAACAGAATGTCGGACGGAAGGGCAAGCAGAAAGCAAAGTGCCGGTTCCCCACATTTGCGCGCCATTTGTTGTATATTGCCAGACGGTTTTTGGGTAACCGGAAAAACGAGTGCACATATGTATGCTCTACTAAAATTTTAAGAATTGTTTTGTTTCCGTACATTTAGATATTTTATGCAAGGTATTATTTAAAGACAACAAATTATGAGTAGATTATAACGGCGCTTGCGGGACTGTAGGTACATGCGTACGTTTGCAAAGAAAACCATGTGGCAACGCCATGTGCTATGTGAAAGCGAATGTAAAATGAAAAGAGATATGCGAAAAGCAATGCCCTCCAAATGTACATATGAACAAATATACGAACGATAAATCAACACAAATCACAAAATTCAAGAACTAACACGTTTAGAAGTTTTACAATTTATGCTATTGTTACGCGTCAATTATGGGTAATTGCAAGAACTCAAAACAAACGCAGTGAATTGCCTGAAATACGAGAAATTCACCACGAGCAGAAGCAGCGACGGTGGCGGCGCGACGGCAGCAAAATAAAAAACAAAATGGAAGACTCGTCGATGACGACAAAAATGCTTCAACAAAGAAATCTGAAGAACTCAATTTGTAAAACGCAAACACGAGTAATATGAATTGAAGAGAAACTTTGCCACATAAACTATTTTATGATATTTTTGATTTGATTAATCTTTGTGAACTAGTAGCACCCTTTTGACCGGCGAATACCGCGCACATTTTACACTAGTATTTTGTACATTTCCAAAGTTCGGATAAACTAGTGCATTTCTTACTACGCAATTTTAAAATTTCGCATGATATTTGTATTTTGCACCGCAATCTTTTATACATACATACGCAACTACGCTTACAAGCACACGTGTCTATGTGTGTGCTTTGTATCAATGTGTGTGTATGCGAATGGCCGATGTATCTTGTGTGTATGTATGTGTTAGTATGCTGTTATACATAGCATTTTTTGTATGTATAAAAATATGAAATTTTCCACTATAAAAGGAAATTGAAAACTAAAATATTTTAATGGCCATAAACAGGCAAAAATATGCACCTTATCATCAGATGCAAAACATTTCTTTAATGTTAGCCGCGTCAAAAACTCACATATCAAATCTGTTTTGTACACCAGGCAGCTGCTGCTGTCGCACATTTAATTTTGGAAAGGCAGGCAGACTTCGTTTTTTTTAAGCATCAAGTTCGTTATGTAAAATGTATATTTTCATTGTTGCTTATGCTTACCGTTTGTGCCAAGTGTTCGTCTGTGGTTTTTTAAAGATTTCGCACTGCAAATTCACTAAATTTAAGTGTTTTTTCCTTAAAAAACTAGCTTATAAATAATTGTATGATTTGATGCATACGATATATAACCTAACTTATGATAGAAAACTCGCCACCGCCACGTTTAATGGTGGTAGCCATTCACAATTCACCGCGACACTCTTGTAATCGGTAGTGCACGGTTGTATTTTTCAGACATCAATCAAGGCGTCAGGGATGCAACTGCATGCACATTGCTTTGTATATATAACAGGCTTTGTACAATAAAAGCTTGAGAAAAAAACAATATTTGAAGTGATCGAAATAATAATCTTTGCTGTCTTCAAATTGCGCTTGCAGCCCTGATAACTTCCATATGATTCAGGTGCATTCACAATTAAGCAAATTATGGTATTTTTGAAAAATCTATGTCGATGAGAATCCGGTTATTAATTGTAACCTGTAAAGAAAATGGGCTTAAAGAAAAATCGTCAAATGCGAAACATTAAGTTGGTCGGCTAAGAAGTATCGATAGCGAGTAAACTCACCTCACTAGAAAGCAATTATCTATGATGGTTATGGTCACACTAATTGGGGACTGGTTCAATTATTGTTTACATTTTTTTTTTCTTGCATTGAACAGAAAAGAACTTTTAAACCAGTTGTTCATTTAGTGAGCAATTCTGTTTGGTTCACTCACCTAACCATTGTGCGAGTCGGCAAAAACAGTTTTGCCGAAATAAATATAGTGCCTAAATAACAAAAAGTCAAAGATATATACATCAAGTAATGAGAAGCTATCATCATTTCGATTAACCGAATGCACTTTTGACAAGGGCAACTAACGCGAAACTTTTGCACTCAAATCGATTTTTTCTGCGCTACTTGCGATTTTCATAGCGCCCAACCAACAAACCCAAGCTAGAAAATGTCGCGGCATCCTAGCGACCGGAAAGTGTATGTTGGCGATTTGGGCAATAATGCACGAAAGAACGATTTGGAGTATGTATTTGGTGCCTATGGAAGTTTGCGCAGTGTTTGGATTGCACGCAATCCGCCAGGTTTCGCATTTGTAGAGTTCGAGAGCGCCAGAGATGCAGCTGATGCAGTGCGTGGCCTGGACGGACGAACATTGTGCGGTCGCAGAGCTCGTGTCGAGCTGTCCACAGGAAAATACGCTCGTTCGGGCGGTGGTGGCGGTGGTGGAGGAGGAGGCGGTGGCGGCGGTGGTGGTGGTGGTTTTGGAGGAGGACGTGACCGAGGCGGCGGTCGTAGCGACGATAAATGCTATGAATGCGGCATGCGTGGTCATTTTGCGCGCCATTGCCGCGAGCGCAAGGCTAGACAACGACGCAGGTTAGTGAGCAATTTCATTCATAATTTTGTGTTGCATGCATACGTATACACACACATACTTCTATGTGCATGGAATTTGCATATCAAATTTAAAATTGTTTTGAGCGTGGGGAGTTTCGTTGTGTTGGATTACCGCGAGTGCGTACACACCCTGATGTAAAAAATGCGCGCGAATTATTCAGTACAATAGTTCGCCAAGGTGATGGTCGAAACTATCGTATATTTATTGTTTGATAAATTAATGCCTTTATAGGCTCTCCAATTTGTGATATGAAGTGAAAAAAGATAACCCATGTTTGTAAATAAAAACCGCCAAGTTCAACTCTTCAAATAGGCATTATTCCGCGATACAATAATTGGTCGAACTTATCGATAGCTGCGTTGGTTATCGTTATTTTCTTATGCAAGAGCAACACTGACACTAGCATACGCACGTGTTTGTGGGCCTCATTTTGGATTTTTCTTTTACACGCGGCGTTAGACTGAAGAAGGTTAAGTCCGTGTTTGTTGCGAGACAAAAAATAGTTTTGACTTAAATTGATGCATTTTAACGTGCACAATGTTTGTGTTATATGAAACGCCGGCGGGCTACGCAATTTTCAAACTGCTCGATGAAAAAAAACTTGAGCAGGTCGATAATTTGTACCTGGAGTTTGAGACTCCCGAGAAGGCCAACAAATTGCTGAAATTGAAGCATTTTGAAAAATTCAATGATACCACAGAAGCGCTTTCTGCTGCTACAGCTGCTGTTGAAGGCAAAGTGTCGAAGCCGTTGAAGAAGACATTGAAAAAGCTGCTTGTCGACGACGTACAGGCATCTCTCCTGGTGGCCGATGCCAAACTGGGTACAGCCATCAAGGATAAGCTGGCGGTGCAGTGTGTATATAATACGGGCGTGCAGGAGCTAATGCGATGCATACGCCAGCAGGCAGACAGCTTGCTGGGTGGCCTGCCCAAGCGCGAGATGACTGCCATGGCCTTGGGATTGGCACATTCGCTGTCCCGCTACAAGCTGAAGTTCTCGCCGGACAAGATTGACACAATGATTGTGCAGGCGCAGTGCCTGCTCGATGACCTCGATAAGGAGCTAAACAATTATGTGATGCGCGCCCGCGAATGGTATGGCTGGCACTTCCCAGAGCTGGGCAAGCTGATCACAGACAATATTGCTTTTGTCAAGACGATCAAGCTGGTGGGCACCAGGGACAATATGGCTGCCACGGACTTGTCTGACATTCTGCCCGAGGATGTGGAGCAGCAGGTCAAGGAGGCGGCCGAAATTTCCATGGGTACCGAAATCAGCGATGAGGATGTGCTTAACATCCAATGCTTATGCGATGAGATCATTTCCATCAGCGACTACCGGACGCATCTCTATGACTACCTTAAGGCGCGCATGATGGCAATGGCGCCCAATTTGACAGTCCTGGTTGGCGACACGGTTGGCGCTCGTCTCATTGCGCACGCCGGCTCGCTGATTAATCTTGCCAAACATCCGTCGTCCACGGTGCAGATATTGGGTGCTGAGAAGGCTCTCTTCCGCGCGCTGAAAACAAAGAAAGATACGCCCAAATATGGTCTTATCTATCATGCCCAGCTGGTGGGCCAGGCGAGTCAAAAGAACAAGGGTAAAATGTCGCGTTCCCTGGCGGCAAAAGCCTCGCTGGCCACGCGCGTCGACGCCTTCGGTGAGGAAGCCTCATTCGAGCTGGGCGCCACACACAAAGTTAAGCTGGAAGCGCGGTTGCGCCTGCTGGAGGAGGGCAATCTGCGTAAATTGTCCGGCACGGGCAAGGCCAAGGCCAAGTTCGAGAAGTACCAGGCCAAGAGGTGTGTTATGGTTCTACGCTTCAATTGCCCCATTTTAGTTCAAGTAAAAAAACTCTACATGATGATACCACAAAGGTTTCGCAATTTGCTGATTCCACAGTGACGATAAACCTTGGCTGTCTGATTGAGTTTTCAACTTGTCTAATTTGTCGGCCAGCTTTTTGACTCGGTTCACATGTACTCATTTAACATTTCCCATTTTAGCGAGGTGTTTACGTATCAGCCGGAGGCCGATAACACGTTGCATGTGAAGAAACGCAAACATTCAGAAGTTGAAACGCCCGTCAAACAGGAAACAGTGAAACAGGAGCAGGAGGAAGCTGTCGCTGACGAGTCGGATACTAAAGTTGAAAAGAAAAAGAAGAAGAAGAAGAAGCAAAAGGATGAAGAAGCATCCGAAGCAGTCGAGGCGCCGCCAGCAGAGGCCGAAGAGGAAACGCCAGCGCAGCCTCCAAAGAAAAAGAAGAAATCAAAACATCAAGAACAATAAGCACTTACAATGGGGCTTATTAATAGTGCTTAGGTTTATAGTTCTTATTAGCAGTATATAGTTTTACAATCATGATTACACTTTTATTTGTTGTCTACTACATTAGAAATAAAAAATGTAATTTTCAAGGCAGAAATCAAACAATTTGACTTATTTCCTATAGTAGCATTGAACTGTGTTCAGACAAAAGATCGATCCCGATTTCTGGAAGTCTTTTGCCACACAAAACAACTATTTCTTTAAGCCAGACCCAGTCCCTAAGCATAAATAACTAAGCCCCCAATCATGGCATTTTTTTAAGCATATTTGCTAAATGCCATATTTGAGCTGTGCCCGAATGTAGCCTGCATCTTGTACTATATGAAAACATTTATAGATTCGAATATTTTCAGTACAGCGGGCATAGATTCATTAAAAATGTATTTTATTTAAATGATAAGCGTAACCCTTAACGAATGTGAAAAGCTGTGAAAATGAGCCGAGTCTCCAGGCGACAAATTGCTTTCAACTGTTTTTTATGGGTTTGCAGTTTTATTTCTTATTTGTACTATTCACTTTTTAAGCCCTTAAAGGAATGTATAAGGCATAGAAGTATTTCGATCCCTTCTGATCAGGATGATGCACTGAGTTATTGTCAAATTCATCTGTCTGCCTGTTTCTACAAAGTATTCCTTCTGTTTTGAACGATAGGAACAATCAGTTAAAACTTAAATACTTGTATGAAAAGCAGCTTATCTGTTGCTCATGATATCTTTACCAAATCGGGTAATTACAAGCTTCACTGTACTTCTTACCTAGGCTATATTCGGCTTCATTGGTTAACCATATTATATGGATCCTATAGGGATAATCGCTCCTTATTAGAACTATCTAAATGTAAGGTATTTCGAATAGCTTTCGAGCTAATTTATAATGAAATAATGAAAAGATCTTTGAATTGCTTTTGTGGAAACTTCGCAAAGCGCAGCAATATTGTTGCAATGCCAGCTTTGTGGCCCACTGTTTAATGGATAAAAGTTCGATTACAACCAAAAGCCTAAAAAAGTGCTTAAGTGCGCGATCAAGCAGAAAATTTACATCAGTCGCCGGTCGAAAAAGATGTCTTGCATCACTCGAGTCGAGTCTGCGGATTTTGCGGTGAGTTGGACCAATGTGTATTCAATATAAAAGCGCACCAGATGCCTGACCAGAGCGCTCAGTTAGACAGAATGAGGGGACAGCTGAAGTTGCTGTTGGTCTTGGGCCTGTTGCTCACATACGCGGCGGCCAAAAAGAAGGAGGCCTCCTCCGAGGAGGAGCAAGAGGCTGGCGAGAAGCATGAGAAGAAGAAATATGGCGATGAGGAGCACAAGGGCGAGCATGGTCACAAGGAGCACAAGGAGTGGGACGAGGAGGAAAAGAAACATCACGAGGAGGAGGATCACGAGCATCATTATGGCGACAAGGGCGAAAAAAAGAAAAAGGACCACGATGAGAAGGATGAGCATGGAGAGAAGCGCGAGCATGGCGCTCACAAAAAGGGTGGCAAGCATCATCAGAAGAAGAAGCACAAGAAGGGCCACAAAGAGATGGAGTACCACAAGAAGTTCAACAAGGATGAGTACTACAAGGAGAAGAAGTTCTACGATGACGAACACAAGGGCGGCCATCACAAGAAATACGGCAAGGAGCACAAGCATCACGAGGAGGATCACGGCGAGCACAAGAAGGGCGAAAAGCACGACAGCGGCAATAAGAAGGGGCACAAAAAGAGCGAGGGACACTACAAAAAGGGCCATCACGACGAGGATCATAAGAAATACCAAAAGGAGCACAAATTTGGCGACAGCTTCGAGGAGAAGGAGGAGCACGGCAAGAAGGGCGAGAAGCAACACGCTCACAAGCATCATAAAAAGAGCGGCAAAAAACACGGCTAAACAATGCCCATTGTTATAAAGCTTATCAATAAAATTCTTTAAATATACGAAAATCTTGCATTTTGTATTCCCATCTGAAAGAATATATAATTTATTAAATGAATGAATGAATTATGTTTAGATTACGAATTCTTTTAATTATAGCCTTACCTTATGTATACATTTTTAAAATCTTTCCAAATTTTTTTTGTACCCAATTGCAGAAGCAACTCGTTGAGCAGATCGCGCAGCACATCGAGACGCCGTCGCACTCGCTCCAAATCCGGCACTCGTTCGCGCAGCCGCTCCGCCGGCTCGGTGGGTCGCCGCACCGGACGGTCGCGTGAGAATGGACGGGATGAGAACGGATCGGTGTCACGCTATAGTGACCAGGAGCGCAACGGCAGCGGTGTGGTCGATTCGCCGCCGCCAGTGAAGCGACGATACGATGATGATGATGATGACAGAGATAGGGGCTCGAGATCGCCGTCACCGCCCCGTCGTGGTTCACCGTTGAGGCGTCGTGGCGATTCCTCCGTGTCGCGTTCCATGTCCAGGGATTAGCATTGGAAGGATTATCAATTTGGCCATTTACAATAGGGCTCAACCTGCTCCTTCATTCCTGAAACCAACACACAAGCACCCAAGCACCCAAATTACATTAATATGTTCGTCAGGCAGTAAATCATTTAGTTGCCCACATTCTTAGCTTAGAATATAATCTATAGTTTAATATAAATGCATACATATACTCTTTCCTCCTTTTTTTTAATCTCCTCACGATTCCCAATTCAACTGAGCAAAGCACGCCAGGCAGAACAAATTGTGCGTTTGATTATTTTGTGTCCATATCACACTACAGGAAATTCTAAAAAACAAAATCAAAAACAAAAACAACAACAACAGATCGAATCCGCCTCCAGAAAGTCGATCTAGTCATGCTGCAGATTACATTTATGTTTATCTGTCGTGAACAAATATGTTTTTGCTTTTTCATATACATATATTAAATACGTACATAAATTATATAGACACATATATCAGGCTAAGAATGTTTTGTATTCAAAAAAACAAAAAAAAAAAAAGAAGAAAAAAGTAAAGAAAAGAAAAAAATTAAAGGGCAGCTTGAATCTTTGTAGGATGTATGAATATTTCACTTGGACAACTGAAATTCTATCCTCATGTCAATTTTATGATGTAACTTATCACTGAAACCTTTTAATCTTGAACACAGAATGCCCGAAATGATATTTCACTTCAAGTTTGTAAGGTGTTTTTTTAAAAATATTCATATTAATTAAGCAAAATTATTGCAAATTCAGATTTCTCATACATTACGTCATAGTTAAGTATTATAATAATAATGTATGAATTTTTTGAAATGCGTATTTGTATGTAGCAGATGCGTAGAGAACCTACAATACATTAATATTCAATCAATAAATCAAATGCCAAAAAAAAATTGGTTGTTTTTTAAATCTATGGGGGCGGGAAAATCGACTTTTCAGATGATGCCAATTATATGAATGCCAGTCGGTTAGAAAGCTTGGCATTATTTTTGGAAATTTGTTAGTTGACTGTCAACATTACATAAAATGAAATGTTTCGCTGAAAGTCGTATCTGCGCGAAGATCTTTCGGTTAATAACGAAAATTTGAAAATACTTCAATGCTGCCAAATATCAGTCAAGGAAACCCTGTGCGTCGTGATGCCGATATAAATATATCGATATATTTAATAACACGAACAGGAGAGCTTGTACCGGCACTATCACACTGTGATCGATACTCGCATATATCGATATAAGATCAATTGCGCTTCGCATTCCTACACTTAATACTGTTCCGTGTTTTTGTTTTGTTTATTTTTTTGAACTTGATAATTATTTCAAAGCGATCAATAAAAAGTTCAGTTCAGCAATTTGGTGAAGTGTGTGGCAAACGTACTCTTATAATTGCAATGGCAATGGCTTTTCGCTTGTCAAAGCACGAAACGAGCGTCGTCAGTGCGGACGACACTTCGCTCGAGCAGCTCGACTCTAGCGTCGAGATGCGTTCGCGCTCCCCATCGCCGCTTTTATTTAATCCACGCAAATTGCGCTTCGCCGACGACGATTTTGACAAGGATCGACAGGAAAGTCCGCAACACAAAAAGAAACCGAACGATGCCGCGCGAGACATAGACATGTCCCCACCATGCCAAAAAGTACGCGCACTCCGTCTGTTCAACACACCAGCAACGCCAAAGACCATACTGCAAAAGTCAACGAGCAACTGCAGCAATCATCTATCAGCCGCCGCCGCAGCGGTGAATGCCACCAGACGCGAGGAAGTATATAAATTGATAGAACGTCCACGCTCGCTGCCTCTGCACAATCACAGAAGCATGCAACCACAGGACACGGCCAATGTCAATCCCTTCACACCAGACAGTGAGTGCTTGCAAAAGTGTATCCACATTCGATATACATATTTACATTGCTTCCCTTCAGGTCTGATGGCGCACAACAAGAAGCGTTGTCGCACCCAATTCGGACGCGAGAATCTCAATGTGAGCGCCATGCAGAGGTTTCTGCTCAGCGATCCCGGTGACGAGGATGGCGCGCTGGAGACGAACGGCATCGATCCCTCGCATGAGATACATCAGCAGGCGCCCAAACGCTTGGCATTGCATGACACAAACATCAGTCGCTTCAAGCGCGAGTTCATGCAGGTCAGCGTAATTGGTGTGGGTGAGTTTGGAGTCGTCTTTCAGTGCGTGAACCGGCTGGATGGTTGCATTTATGCCATTAAGAAGAGCAAAAAGCCTGTTGCAGGCAGTTCATTCGAGTAAGTTGCCCCGAATCCCAATTCCAAATACATCTTATTAAAATACTGATTCTTTTAGAAAGCGTGCCTTGAACGAGGTCTGGGCGCATGCCGTGCTGGGCAAGCACGATAATGTGGTGCGCTACTATTCGGCCTGGGCGGAGGACGATCATATGCTAATACAGAATGAATTTTGCGATGGCGGCAGCCTGCATGCGCGCATTCAGGAGCACTGCCTGGGCGAATCCGAGCTAAAGATATTGCTAATGCATGTGATCGAAGGCTTGCGCTACATACATTCCAATGATTTGGTGCACATGGACATCAAGCCGGAGAACATCTTCTCCACAATGAATCCCACGGCACACAAACTGGGCAGCGCTGCACAGCAGCAGGGCAGCCGAGACGATGATGGCATGGATAGCGTATATGAGGAACTGCGCAGCTCCGAGAATCTCGTTACGTACAAAATTGGTGATTTGGGGCATGTGACGTCTGTGAACGAACCGCATGTTGAGGAGGGCGATTGTCGTTACCTGCCCAAGGAAATACTGCAGGAAGACTATAGCAATCTGTTTAAGGCCGACATTTTCTCGCTGGGCATTACGCTCTTCGAGGTCGCTGGTGGTGGACCGCTGCCAAAGAACGGACCCGAGTGGCACAAGCTGCGCAATGGCGAGGTGCCTGCCATTCCCACGCTAAGCAAGGACTTTAACGAGCTGATTGCGCAAATGATGCATCCAGAGCCAAACGAGAGGCCCAGCTCCATGTCCATATACAGTCATCCGTAAGTACAAATTCATAAATAATATAGATTGATTATATGCTAATTTCGATTTATTCATGCCGACAGCATTCTGAGCGCAGTTGACTCCAAGAGTAAATTGCAGCTGGGACTGGAGCTGACGGTGGAGAAGCGCAAGAACGAGATACTAATGAACAAGTTAAGGGAAGCAAAGAAACAAATCAAACTACTCGAACAGCGTGGTGAGTGTTCTCAGATAATCTCTTAATCGTCATCATTTATAATTTAGTGTCCCTTCCATTGTAGTGTCCATGCTGGCTGCAGCAAACACATCGGAACCTTTGGACGGCCAACGCTGTCTGCGCTCCTTCACGCGACGCATGCGCACTCCGTTTGTGTCGCATGCTAAATTTAATAATCTGGGTGATCGTAACAAGAATGTCATTGCCAACGTTTGACAATATTTACAATTTCAGCTATACGCCGGCACTAAACTCTTCCGCATTCAAAGTGAACTAAGCTCACATTCTTGTTAATTTAAGCATGTATCGTAGCTATAAGTTGTTGCTAATTTCGATTTGCAAACGCCTCAAAATCGTTGAGGGTTCTGTTCCTATTCTATCAACAAAAAAAAAAAAAAGAAAAAAGAAAACAGCGGATGAATGCTCTATCTATATTTCTCAACTCAGTGAAATTTCTTGAATAAAAAAAGACGCGTAATAAGGTATTGCCTTTAATCTTAATTTTTTTTTATAAAAACCCAACATTTTTGTATATATATATATTGAGTTATAACTGTAAAATAGTATGTATTGTTTTCGTAATTAAACTATTTATTATGTTAAATTGAAGGCGAACATTTTTAAGGACATTCCATTCGCAAATAAAACGAATGCTATCCACTTAAATGGCATATCTATTTTGTTTTAATTGTTCTCAGATGTTCTACAAAGGGAGAGAACGTTCCAAGGAATGCTATTCAATTCAAATGCATTACATATGATATTTGCATTGTTCTCCGCAGTTCTACCACATTCCCGATCATTTCCTGTGTTTGAACATAACAACCCCTAAAAACGCAATGCTTCGATATGCTTAGCTATCGATATATTTTCTATACAGCGATAGGTTGCAATCGGAAAGTGTTTGATTCGATAGTTTTTTTTTGTTTTGAGATGTGCAGCGTGCAGGGTTGACACAGTGCCAGTGGCAATTACTCTATTGAGCAACACTAGAAACTCATGTGGTCACCAGTGCTCCAGACAATATTTAAACAGAATGGCCAAAATACTACAGAAATACATTAAGTTTTCCACTTCAGAGCTGGAAGAATATGCCGCCAACCCGGAATCATGCGTGCGTTGTGTTAAAACCGACCTGCACCTGGGCATGGGTGCATACGGCATGGCTAACTTCAAGCATGCGCTGCACGAGCTGCTCGTCCGCACCAAGGTGGGCATATACGATGCCAACGTGAACGGAATTGTGCTGGGCATCAAGAATATCAAGGTGCTAGGTCAAACGGCAGCGTTACGCGCCGATGATCCCATCATGCACTTGCTTATTAATGCCGACTTCTATGTGTTCAGGCCAGTGGCAGGTGCGGTGCTCCATGGCGTTGTCCGGCACATATCCAAGCATCAAATCAGTGTCATCATCTACAGAGTGTTCAACACAACCATTCGATTTACGAATAAGAAGCAAAGCAAAGAGGGCATTGTCATGGATCAGGAAATCAAGTTTCGAATCAAGGACTTTAACATAGCTAATGTCATGCCCTTCATTGAGGGCGAGCTGTTGCTTGAGGAGACTGATCCTTTGGTAAGTCCGGAAATCTATATATACAACTCTGTACACAAGTTTTAACTCGAATGATTTTTCAGAATAAAACCATCAAATTTGAAGAGGACGCGGAAGCCGAGCATACGGAAACCCACGTGGAGCTAGATGCTCTGGTTGAACTAATCAAAATGGAGCCCAGCATAGAAGCTGATACGCCGGTGCCAAAGAAAAAGGCCCAAAAGCGTAAGCAGACGGCAGAAGCTGACAAAGTTGTGGAAAAATTGAAAAAAATCAAAAAAATAAAATCAGAGCCCGTGTAGACTTAAAAAAAAACCTGCGTATTGGTACAAATTACATTTAAGATATGATATGAGCAAATATTTAGAATCTAGCACGTTGAGTTTTACAAATACAAACTGTAAATTTGTTAAATAGTTAACAACTCCAATCCCAAATCATAAAATCTTAGCTCTCTAATCGCATCAGCCGAAATAATTGCATAGCCCTATTTGGAGTCGTCTATAAAAACATATTGTATGCAAAACACTCTCATTGCTGGTCCTGCTGCTCATTCACATACTAATTGTAACTGGACTTCTCCAACGCAATAGAAGGCACACACTGGAAGCAGAAGCAATACCAACAGAAGGCAACATATTCTGAAGGAACAGCTGTGGTTAACAAGAAACTTATCACAATCTCACTTTCTTAATACGCTGACAAATACGTTTAACTACTTTTGTAACGCCTTAACGTCTCCTCGGTATGTGCCATGTGTTCCGAGAACAGAATGTTATTAGTTATTGCTGCACTGTTGATTCGTCCTCGGTCTGGATAATATCAGGATACCATTGTTGTCAGATTTGTCCCAGCTAGGTCACAGCCTGCGCGCCCAGTTCATCGTCGTCATTATACGCCAGGCGACCTGTTGCTAAGCTGATAAAGCTGGTAATCTAATCCTTGCGACAATAGTTTCTTAGTCTGAGAATTGTATATATCCGGCTACAATCTACAACATGCATTCTAAATCTATGGATTAATTGCTAAAAATAGAAATAGCAAATTTGTACACTGTGCTTATAATTCGCAACTGGTTAAGGCTAAGACTTAGTTTGGGCAGTAGAATAAGCAATAACAATTGTTGGTTGTTTTTTCAATATCATAAAAATGCCCAGTATACATAAGTATATTTTATTACATGTTTTTTTTTTTTTTTCATACAAATAGATTCAATATTTTACAATACATTTACTCGTAAATACATAATGTGTATTATGTGTGTATATGGTATTTAGTTATAATCATTTAAAAGCTTGTTACTTGTACATATATTTACTTTAATTTATTTATTTATTTTGATTTCGCTATTTATCAAATATATAACAAGCAAATATGTAATAATAAAATATGAAATACTTAACCATATGTCAAATAAATATAAACTATACACACACATATAGAAAACAATCTCAATACGATACAATATATATATATATATAAATATATTTATATAGTTGATGAGGCCTACATATTCCGATTAGTTTATGCACGCGACTCGACTACAAGGAACATTTACATAATGTACAAACAGACAATAAGTACACACATACACATATTCTTAACAAATTTTTGGATACAACTACGTCGAAGTAAGAACTAATTAAGAAAATTATATTAAAAGTTGCGGCACTCAAAAAGGTTGTTTTCCAAATTTCCAAAATTTGTCCCAAAATGAGAAGGATTGGATTTTGGAAAAGTTCCTTTAACTTTTTCTAAATACCTTTTTAGTAGGAGTACATTTTCTTCGAAGTAAAAACTACTTTCGGAAATTTGGACACTTTTTCACTTTGTGGCGAATTTTCGAGATTTGGAAAAACTCCTTTTTGAATGCGGGAAAAAGTCGTAGATGGGTTATGGAAAGTATAGTAAAAGCGGTTAGGTTCAAGCACTTGAAGCGCCTGCGAGTTAAATTGAAATTCCATAAGCTTAGTTGAGAGCCACATCTGATTAGACTGAGATTTCCTGAATATGTACACGTTTCTTGCCGCCGCCGGAGCTGCTGGCGCCGCCCGCAGCACCCGCCTGACGCAAGATGCCCATTTGCTGTTGCTGTTGCTGCTGCTGCTGCTGCTGGGCAGCTAGAAAGGAACGCGGTGGAGGCGGCGGTTCTGGTATATCATCGTCACGCATGATGTCCGAATCGCCGCTGGCCGCTGCCTTGACCGCCTCCTCGATGGCCTTGAAGGACATTTGATCCGATGACTGGACCGCGTAATCGAACTGCAGCTGTCCGCTGGTGTCCAGAAAGGAACCGCGCTTGCTGCCTGGCAACGGATTCGTTTCGACCAGCGCCGGCAGCGCATTGTAGCTGACCATTTCGATGTGGGTGCCGCTGCTGGGCTGTGCCGCAGCTGGCCGCGTCTTGAGCAGATCCAGCGTGCTGGTCGAGCACGCCTCCCAGTTTTCCATCAGTAGTGTTGTTTGCGCCGGGTGCGGCTGCGGCGGTAGCTCCACCAGCAGCTGCTCCTCCTTCAGCTGTTTGGTCTTCTCGTCGTAGCAGCTGTACTCGCCAAAGACCATGCCCATGGCGCCCTTGGTGTCCACCACGGCGCCGCTCAGCGTGTATGCATCACTGCCCACCGCATCGCCGGATCCGGCAGCATTGAGCTTCAGTATGCTGGAGTTCTTGCTGGTATCGCCATCCTGCAGCTCCTCCTTGGTTTTGGCATCGCGCGCCCGCTTCTCCCGCTGATGATAGATGCCCGCAAAGATCAACACATTGAGTATGAGCAGGAAACAGCCAACGGCCACGGTGGCTATCAGTGCTGTGGTATAGCTTTGGAACTGCTTGCCGCTCAGCCGACGCAGCAGCTCCAGATTGCCAATGATGCCCGTCGATGCCGTCGCCAGATCCTTGTGCGTCTCCACTTGTGTGTGCTGTGTGCGATTGTCCTTCGGCGCCTGTGTTGTGGTCAGCTCCGATACGGACAGGGCGCCATCGATGCCACATTCTAAAAGTAACAACATGGAGGATGTAGGCTCACACCTTAGTTTCTTAGCTTCTAGGATTCGTTTCAGTTCTTAAATCTGAGCTGCTTTGATGTGACCAAAGCAATATTAAAATAAATAACATAATAATAAAATCCACTTTTTCTTTTAATTTTGTCAATTTTTAATATGTTCTTCCGATCGCTCCTATGTCAGCTATAAGATGCTTTGATCAGATCCTCCCGCTTCCACAGCCTATGCAAATCTTAAGGACTAGATTGCCTGGAAACGGCAAGATGATGGATAAATTTATATCATGGGTTCGAAGATGTCGCCTTCTATGCGTTGCACATTATATGAAATAATTACAATACTCTCTATAAAAGCTATCATAACTTTGACATGCCGCTTAGCCAAGAGGAACGCGCAGAAGTTGAGTAAAGTAAAAGTGGAGCAACACCTGTTGAGCAAAGTAAAAGCTTTTCAAATTTTGCACATGTTACCTGTTGTTGCAGTTGCACCTGTGGCGCTTAAGGCATTTGTTGCATTTGTATTTTCATGCTTTTGGGCTGGTGGCGGCGGGTTAGTTGTGGTGCGGCCCGTTTGTATGATTATGATGTTGTCATCGTCTGCGGGCTTTGTTTGCAGCTGAGGTCGCACAACACCTGGAATAAGTGCACAAAAAGGTGACTTTCAAATTCACATACTATCGGTGCGTTTACCTTCGTAGAGATCCCGGCTGTTGAGATCATCCTGGAACTGATGATGTCGCA